>NC_046313.1:58811316-61351316 GCF_009819535.1 Lacerta agilis
AAGGCTACAGTGCTCCTGACTTGACTGGGCAACCTACAGTGAAGACCAGCTCAAAACCGAGCTTTTTGCAGGACAGAGTCTTGTGTGAGGCACCTCAAACATTGTACCAAATAACTAATGTAAGTTGTATGAGAAGAAAATGGTGGGGGATGTGTGTATTCAACTAAATTTGTACCTAAGTTAGTCACGGCCAGGAATTTCAGTGGGTTTACTCTGAGTTAGTTGAATAACACCATCTATCTATTTTTTAAACAGAAGAGGGAGCAAATACCAAAAAGAAAAAGGTAAACATTTCAAATCAAAGGCAAAAAGCCGCACACAAATATTGTTCAATTATCAGCTTGTAAAAAGTTGAGTTCTGGCTTTGTATAAATGGATGCAGTGTCATCATTTCCAAATTTAAGCTACAACATGCCTGAACAATTGGGACGCCAACCCTTTCCTTACAATGTGTGTCTTTCATAGAGTGTAAGTGAGAGTAGGCGGGTGGTTTGGCTACACAATTTTTTATCAATGATATGACCTCGTGGACATTGAAAATGACACCGGGCTGAGAACCACATGCTCAGTTTTTCCAAATAGTACGAGTAGCTTGTGTTCTCAATGTCTTCCCTAAACCAATTCAAATACACATCAATTCCCTCTTTCTGAAAACCCCAGATAGTGATGAAAGTGATGACTTGTGGGTATTACTGGAGCTGGGGTCCAGCTACAGCCTACAGCAGGTTTTCCACTTCTATTACACAAGAAGTAAAAGACTGTTCAGATTCAAAGGCAGAAACAAGGGTTTTAAGCAACACAAGCACACTGTGGTTCTTTAACTCTCACTTCCCTCCACAGATACACTCAAAGTGGCTTAATGATAAAACCATAAATCACACAATAACTTATATAAACAAGAGCAGATTATTGAAATAGCAAAAAAGCACAGACAAAACAGAAAATCACCTGACAAATGAGTAAAAGATGGTTTATGTTTATCATGTTATATAATAGTGGCTAAGAAGTTTATTCACTAATCACTTGACTTCATGGATTTTCCTAGAGGCAAAATTATAGTAACTTTTATCATTGTCCATAGCAATTCTGTATTACCCACCTGGAGCCCTCCCGAGGTCAGACTGCAACTCCTGTCATTCCTGACCAGACTGGCCAGGCTAGTTGGAGCAGATGGGAGTTGCATGGCAATGTACCGACGCCCCCCCCCCCCCCGGAAAATAAAATGACACATGACACAATATATAAGGTTAATGGGCAGAAAAGGCCACAACTTTATTGGGTACAGGTGATGAGCGGTATTGGCATAGGCATTGAATCTAACCGACTATATCTGACTCCAGCCCATGTGCTGGAAGTCTGGGAAGGGATAACCACCAGCAGAGGGAGTCCTGCTGATGCACATCAACTAGGTACTCCCCCTGGGGTCACCGATAGGGGGTGTGCCTTTGCCCCTAACCTCCCTAGGCTTTGGACAGGGCCATGCCCCTCGGAATCCTTTAACGGAATACTCTTCAAATGCGGGGCAGGTGATGGCGCAACCTCCCCTCTTCACTCCTACAGACTCGAGCCTAAAGGGCTCACTGCCAAGGTCGTGACTGCCCTCTAAGGGCGGAAGTGGCTTTGGAGTACCATATGACACTGTACATTGAAGGAGTACAGTCCTAACACTAGGCACTCATATATAGTGGCTATGTGAATTGAGTTCAGAATCACTTCCTATATATATAAAAAGTAAAGGACCCCTGGACGGTTAAGTCCAGTCAAAGGTGACTATGGGGTTGCAGCGCTCATCTCGCTTTCAGGCCAAGGGAGCTGGCGTTTGTCCACAGACAGCTTTCTGGGTCATGTGGCCAGCATGACTAAACCACTTCTGGTGCAACAGAACACAGTGACAGAAACCAGAGCACATGGAAATGCCCTTTACCTTCCTGCCACAGCAGTACCTATTTATCTACTTGCACTGGCGTGCTTTTGAACTGCTAGGTAGGCAGGAGCTGGGACAGAACAACGGGAGCTCACCCCATTGTGCAGATTCAAACCACCAAGCTTCTGATCGGTAAGCCCAAGAGGCTCAGTGGTTTAGACCACAGTGCCAGCTGCATCCCTTTACCTTCCAATGTATGCCACCGGTATGAATGTCAGGTGAGTCTGAGAGACATGGGAACTGTTTTCTGCAACTATTAAAATTTCTGCTGCATTTTGTTTCTTTCAAAAACCCTTCATACAATCTATGCACTTTTGTTGTTGTTTTTTTTTTAAAAAACATATTTATTGATTTTCCAATATATATTTCCAATTACCAAACAAATTACAATGCCAAATTAATTATACAATTCCAATTATAACAATTCCAATTATGCCAAATTTTTAACTTGTGAATTCCCCATGTCTCGGACTCCGGAGCGCTTTCTTATGATCTTTTCCAGTTGCTTCATAAAGTCAATATTTTCACAGCCTCTGATAAATGCCAGCAAGCAGACACTCTTATAGTAAATAATGTCTCTGTGTGGAAAAAGCCATCCTCTCCCAATATCGCATTTCGGCTGACGCCATCTTGAAAGTCTCTCATAAATCAAACTTGTAAATCAAACTGCGACACACCAATTTCTTCCCCTGCGAGCCGTCCCCACTCCTTTCCGGGAGGGCCAGACCCTCGTAAATTCCACTATCAATTGTCCATCAAATCCGGCTTCTCCCTTTGAAGTGGTGTACAGCTCCACAGGCTATCATCAGCACTCGGCAGTTAATTCTAGTTGCGTCACAGCCAGCCGAGGATCCTCCATTTCTGTTGAGTCAAGTCCAGATCAAGTTTCACCTCCACACAGTTTATTTTTGTAATTTCCATTCTAATTTCCATTCTGTCTTTAAAGTCCACTTGCCATTTGCCTGTGAAAGTGGATTTTCTAGGGGGGGGTTTCGCCCGTGTTAAGTAGATATTAAGGCAAAACAAACGGAGATTCCAGAGCTTACCCCCCTTCTTTTCCCTCCTTCACATACCAATGTAAAGTCCGCGTCTTCTTCCAATCTTCATTCTTAATCACTCAGGGCTGCAGTTAGCAA
The DNA here is from genome assembly GCF_009819535.1 of Lacerta agilis. Lineage (NCBI taxonomy): Eukaryota > Metazoa > Chordata > Lepidosauria > Squamata > Lacertidae > Lacerta > Lacerta agilis. The sequence continues at coordinate 58,814,377 of NC_046313.1, forward strand.
CATTCTTCCCACTCCTTTGTCCGAGACATGCCCAAAATCTTTAAACAAATTTATATATCCAATTAAAGGGAGCGTGCACGAACGGGGCCGGCTCCAGGAGCTGCATCTGAAAACGAGCCCTATGTGCCCAGACTCCCCCACCGGTCCCGAAGGACCAAAAGCGGGTTAAGGAGTACCGCGGGCAAAGGCAGCCCTCCCCGTCGTCCCGGGGAGGTGGGAGGCTGCTTACTCCCATCGCAGCCGCCAAATTAACTCGTGATAGATAGCAAAGATGTTAAAGTCCGCCATCCTCCCGCTGTGCACGCCGGGAACTCCTGCACTTTTGTTGTTGTTGTTGTTTAGTCATTTAGTCGTGTCTGACTCTTCGTGACCCCATGGACCAGAGCACGCCAGGCACTCCTGTCTTCCACTGCCTCACGCAGTTTGGTCAGACATGTTGGTAGCTTCGAGAACACTGTCCAACCATCTCGTCCTCTGTTGTCCCCTTCTTCTTGTGCCTTCAATCTTTCCCAACATCAGGGTCTTTTCCAGGGAGTCTTCTCTTCTCCTGAGGTGGCCAAAGTATTGGAGCCTCAGCTTCAGGATCTGTCCTTCCAGTGAGCACTCAGGCCTGATTTCCTTCAGAATGGATAGGTTTGATCTTCTTGCAGTCCATGGGACTCTCAAGAGTCTCCTCCAGCACCATAATTCAAAAGCATCAATTCTTCGGTGATCAGTCTTCTTTATGGTCCAGCTCTCACTTCCATACATCACTACTGGGAAAACCATAGCTTTAAATATACCTTTGTCGGCAAGGTGATGTCTCTGCTTTTTAAGATGCTGTCTAGGTTTGTCATTGCTTTTCTCCCAAGAAGCAGGCGTCTTCTAATTTCGTGACTGCTGTCACCATCTGCAGTGATCATGGATCCCAATAAAGTAAAATCTCTCACTGCCTCCACTTCTTCCCCTTCTATTTGCCAGGAGGTGATGGGACCAGTGGCCATGATCTTAGTTTTTTTGATGTTTTACTTCAGACCATATTTTGCGCTCTCCTCTTTCACCCTCATTAAAAGGTTCTTTAATTCCTCCTCACTTTCTGCCATCAAGGTTGTATCATCAGCATATCTGAGGTTGTTGATATTTCTTCCGGCAATCTTAATTCCGGTTGGGGATTCATCCAGTCCAGCCTTTCGCATGATGAATTCTGCATATAAGTTAAATAAGCAGGGAGACAATATACAGCCTTAGTTCTGCACCTGTTTGCACAGGTGCCAGTATTTTTTTTTAATGTATGTTTGTTTTAGTGAATTCTTGTTTTACTGAATTCAGCAGGAACAGGATTGCACCTATTGCATACAATAGTTTTATACTTATGCTCACATCTCTCGCAGATTACTATTATCCCCATGGAACCAATATTACTGCTGTTATTTATTTCGTTTATGAACAGCTTCCTTTGAGGCATCTCAAAGTGATTTCGCAATACAATAAAAAAATGTATATAAAACAACTGCATATAAAAAACTAGTTTCAAATCCAGTACAGATACTGTTGGCAATAAAGACCTCTACTACGGCTATTTTAAAGCTACTAAAATTCTCATTCAACTCAGCCATAAAGAATAACAGTGCGCAATGAGAAAAATGTTTCCTGTTCATCTTTTTGAATCTGGGTTATGATAACGTCATTGCATTCCCTAACATTGCAAGATAAATTCTGTTTGCTGTATTTTTCTTCATCAATTTTTTATGCATCTATGGAATGGATAGAAAACCTGTCACTTTCTAGATCAGCCTTCCCCAACCAGGTGCCCACCAGATGTTGCTGCACTACAGCATCCATCACCCCTGAGCATTATCCACGCTGATGGGAACTATAGTTCCACAACATCTGGAAGGCCATAGATTCCTCATCCCTTTTCTGTAGTATCCCCCCCCTCCCCCATCTAACTTCTAAACTGAAAGCCACTGCCGCATATAGCAAATATTCTTTGGTCCAATGTGGTTTACACATGACACATTTCTAGTCTGTCATATCTTTACAGTACTTGAGGCAGACACTTTGCGTTGTGATATTTTCTCCCAATGCCCCGTCTGCTTATTTGACAGCTGCAACCCATTGCATCAAGTCTTCAGGGAGCTGTCCACAATTAAATAATAATCTCTCTTCCATGACAAGACCTACTTCAGAACCCAGAATTCTGTTAAGGACAGTTAAGCCTGTCGAGGGGTTTTTTTTGTACATAATTTTGCACTTGTTAAGCATTGCGTTTTATTACCCATTCTCCTAGCCTTGAGAGGTCCTCCTGTGTACATTTTAATCGCTTTGCTATTCATTCCCTTTCCAGGCCATTAGTCAAGCAAGCCTTTGGAGACGAGAAAACACATTGCTTCAACACCTATATTCATTCCGCATGTCACTGCTGGTGAGGGGCTTCAGTCGTGCCAGTCGAGATGACAGTGGAGTCTGGAAGGATGCCTGTCAGCAGGGAACTGCTCTAACAAGTTCCATTAAAGAACAGTACAAAGGTCACCTGAGTCTCTTGGGATGTTTCTTGCACAAAAACAAAAACAGCTACTCAACAGACACCATGATCAAAGAAACAATATGAATTTCACAAACAGTGGAGAGGCGACTGTACGTCTACAGAACTTAGCAAACGCAAGGCTCAACTTCTTTCACTTCACAAAAAGTTATTTATGCCCAGATGAACCAGCAGACTTCTCTATACAAGCTTCTTTTCTCATTTAGCAAGAGGGAAATGTACTGGATTTCATGTTGGGCCATTCTTGTTCTCATTTCTCATGTATTAGATCAGCTATAGTCTTGGCTACTGCCACAGGCTCCTGGGCCAGGGTGAGCAATGTCTTGACACTAGTCATAAATGAGACAAAGACCTGGGCGGCATTCATAGAAAGCAGGATTGGGGAAGGCACCAAATGTAGCTCTGGCCTTTCAGCCCAGTCATTCATAACTACTTAAGAATAGATATAACTTATTTCAAAGGAGATATTCATTGTAACATCCAGGCACATTCTCAGCATATTCTTTTCTCCTCTTTCCTATTTCCTCTGACTCCTCCCATGTCTCATCAACTACTAGGGCCTGCCAGAGGAGACTGACTGCTTTGCTCCTCCGGTTTTTCAGCTGCTGTGCTGAACTGAGCTAAGCCATGGTTTGGCTTAGAGCAGGGGTTCCAACTTGAATAAAAGATTGGAGTGGGGGGCAGGTAAGCCCTGTCCCACATAATCAATCACATGACACAGTGGGGCCCCCCTCAAATATTTATTGGGGGGCAAAGACTCCTAGGAGTTGGCTCCTATGGCTTAGAGTATCATCAGAACTCAGTTTCATGGTTTAGCTCTCTTCAAACCATGACCTGTAACCAATGTTTGCATTACAGTTTGCTATTTATGGTTTGTCTGGGAGAGCTAAACCATAAACCCAGGTTCTAATGACATGCTAAGCCATGGGTAGGCAAACTAAGGCCTGGGGACTGGATCCAGCCCAATCGCCTTCTAAATCCGGCCCGCGGACGGTCCAGGAATCAGCGTATTTTCACATGAGTAGAATGTGTGCTTTTATTTAAAATGCATCTCTGGGTTATTTGTGGGGCATAGGAATTCGTTCTTTTTTTTCTCTTCAAAATATAGTCCGGTCCCCCACAAGGTCTGAGGGACAGTGGGCCAGCCCCCTGCTGAAAAAGTTTGCTGACCCCTGTGCTAAACCAAACCACGGCTTAGCTCAGAGTAGCACAGCAGCAACCTGACCAGAAGTGGAGCAAAGTGGTTGCAATCTCCTCTCTCCAGGAGAGCACACATGTGCTTGTCTGTGCTAAGCCATGGTTTGGCTTAGCATTACCTGTAAACAAGGTTACCATGTCTATCTATTCCAGAACCATCTACTCTGACAGGTGGTGGCTCTCCAGGGTCTCAGGAGGAAGATCTTTCACATCACTTTTTTTATACTTCCTGTCTCTTTGAGCTGATGTTGAGGCTGAAGACTGAAATGCCTTCGTTGCTCTGTTTGTGGCACCAATATGAATCTTTGTATGTGGAGACTGCCCTGCCCCCACGTAGTCTGGTGCTACAGTGAGTTCTTTACTGGGCTGTAAAGAGTGAGAATTAATGCAAACATTCGTATTGGGAAAGAGAGGTAACAAAAGTGTGACAGAGAGATAAACAGACCGAGAGATGGCACTGGGATATAGTAAAACACCAAAGGAATTAAAGAGTCATTCCATTGAAAAGAGCGTTGATTGCAGTGGAAAGCAAAGGGTGGGGGATCATGAGAACTTGGCTTCAGTTCCACGTATTTATCTGCTCTCTTGGCAACTGAGTAACATCTGTGGGGAGGGGCAAATTGTGTCCAACCTGAAGGACAGGGACAAGATGTCACCTGGCAGTACAATCTGTTATATGCAAAATGGCTGAATCGCACGCCATGCAAGAAATCGCCAAGGTCTCAATACCCAGCTTTACCACACTGCCACCTAATGGTGGGAAGCGATTAGGACTTTATTTACACAAATGGCTATTGGTGAACAACAGGAACTCTTCGTTGTTATAATGTAATCTGAAAAATACTGCCCCTGACAAGCCCAGTATGACCAGTTAACAACATAAGGTAAAGGATTGAAAGTGCATATTAGTTACTTGCTATTTTGAGAGTTGAGATTTATTTATTTTCTTACATTTATATACTGCCCTTCTTCCACCATGGAACCCAAGTGGCTTCCAGGCAGCCTTCTATCCACTCACGAACTAGACCTGTTTCGCTTCAGCAATGAGCTTCATGTGCTTTCAGACTACATCTGAGACATGAGACGATGCACAATATTTTTGTTATCTTTCAGGCTTTTCAGGCTTTTCGAAGTAGCTAATTAGGAAAAGTGAGGCAGCTTAATACTGAAATCAGGGTAGCAAAACAACTCAGAGATAAGGGGGAAGAAATAGGATATATATATATATATATATATATAGAGAGAGAGAGAGAGAGAGAGAGAGAGAGAGTATAGTACAAATGCCCACACTTTGTTTGCCTACATACAAATAAAGAGAAGAAAAAATATTTAAAATATTTTTGGCAAAAATTACCACCTTTATTTATTTTGTAAGGAGAAGAGTTGATGAAACATACTAAAGCATTTTCCAGTTTTATAATGATACTGTACATGAGTCTTACAAAGTGAAAAGAAAAATCTTTCAAACCCCAGTACTGCCCTGTCTAGAATCACAGAAATGTTTTGCTACAGAGGGTCTGGTAGGCCACACTACATATTTCTAGGCTGTCTCCCCAAGGAGGTCTCCTGATAAATTATGTTTGCCCTCAGTCCTTTAAAAAGGCAGTTATAAAGCATCCTTCACCAACCTGGTGCCCTTCAGATGTTTTGGAATGCAATTTCCATCACTGTGCTGGCTGAGACTGATGGGCAGAGGCATACCTGGGGGTTGGAAAAATCGGTCCCTGCTGATGGCACAGTCCTGGGTGTGTGTGCAAAATCCACCTATCAGACTATGGATTGTATGATACATGTGTATGTAGTGATGCACCACTGCTGTCACAGCAAGATCAAACATAGGAGAAGCTTCCTGTCCTTCTTGCACCGCAACACAAAGGCGTGTGGTAAACTGATTTTTAGGTTGTCATTTCTAACTTAAGCATATGAACCCACAGAGCTGCATTGCAATCCTGAGCTTGGAGAGTAAAAGGATTTACATGATACCCAAAGCAATTCTCATTCTTAACAGGGAGCAGGGTGGGGGTGGGGGTGGGGAGTAAGCGCACATCACGGAAAAACAGGAAAGCTTTGGGTTATTTTTAAAATGTGTTTCAGTGTAGGACTAGGTGACACATAAAAGTTCATGAATGGTGCTTGTTTCTGTAAATTTTATTAGATTATACAATTGCCCCATACATCCTCTAACAGACAAAAGCCAGAATTTCATCTGCACATACAGCATGTGAAACACACAATCCACCCACAGCACAATCAATTTGTTTCAACCACATTGCCAGCTCTGAAAGGGGATACAGGGTCCCAATTATGGTATCACCTGGGGTAAACAGATTAATATATGGATATTTTGACATGTTGGCAGGGTTTTGTTTTGTTTTTTTAAAAAAATGCTTGTCAGCAACCCATTTCCTCACAGTGACCCCAGCAGGGGCTTCAATGTGCTTCCTCCCCTCCTGACCCAAAGAGCATTCTCTCCCAATACAAGTCTCTTCCTTGTATGGGAGGCAGATGGGTCAAGGGCATATCCCATGGAGCAAAGACAAAGTGCATGCTGGGAACTGGAACAAGTCCTTCCAAGTCCATTGCACAGGGAATTTGCATAAAATTATGTCCCCCCCCCTTTTAAAAAAACACCACAAAACTGTTTAATGCTCTCCCAACACCACAATTCATCATTCAAGTACAGAACACTCTTCCAGAATCATGTAAGTTCAGTAAGTTCAGTAAGAAAAGGAAATTTTCTAAACCTGCCCCTCATTTATTCGTCATCAAAACATGTGCTTAGCGTTATTTCCTTCCCATGGTGAGCCGATGTGTTGCAGTGCCCAATTGCCCTCCATAAATATGTGAGGCTACCATAGAGTGCCTGGTTAGCTGAGTGATGGAAGCCAAAAAAGAACAACGGGGGGGGGGGAGAGAGAAAAGAAAAGAAAAGAAAAGGAAGAAAGGTGCGGGAGCAGAGCAGGTAACTATCCAGGTAAATGGGTACATTTTGTTTCTTTTGTCAGAAGTGCTCAGGTTAGGAGATGGATCAGGGCAGCAACAAAATATCACTATGGAGATTGTGATGAGCAGGTGATTTTGAGATTATGGGAGGCGGCAAAATAATCTGGTCAGCCTTGAGAATTTTGCAGCTTGATTTGGGGAGTGGGGCAGTTGGCATTTGTTATTCTGTCACAGGCAGTACAATGCCTTGGGCCAGCCATTTACGATCCTGCCTCCTTTTAAAGCAGAGATTGAAATTATCTGGCTTCTAAAAAACAGAAGTTAATATTGTTTTGTAACGTCTTTTGTAAAGGTAAATTTATACAAATGTGCATCATAGTCATGTTATTGCTGTTAACAAAATGCCTGCAACAGCAGCAGCTCACAGTTCTCAACAAGCTCTTGCATCTGCAACAGCCAGAACCAAATCACCCAGGCTAACCCTATATCACTGTTGTGTTGGTACAGCCAGGAAAGAAAGGAAAAAAGGAATTTCTTTTCTTGTTCCAGAGAGATTAGATTTAGTCTTGCTGCCGCATATGTGTGGGTCAGCCAGCTTCTTCATTGAATTAAGCAGTCTTCACCTTTTCTTATAGGCTGCACATGGACAAAACATCCCCAGGAACTTTATTTTTCCTTTCCCCACAGGAGATCTCAAACAAACAACCCCTTAGTTATTCCGTTTTCATTTCATCTGTGGCCAGCAGGCTGTAAGGGAGCTAGCTCTGTTCCAGGACATCCACAGACGAAAATGGGTTGCATAAACTCCCTGGGTCCCGCACAGGCAATGCTGGGTGGTGGAGCTACAAATGGCTTGAGACTCTGGAAGGAACAGGCCAAGACTCAGAGCTGTTGTTTAACAGAAAAGAAGCTGATTCTTGGAAGATGACACACTAGCATAACAGCCCGAGAGAATGAAAAATCAAATAAACACCCAGCAGAGACTCTCCCACCGAGAGTATTCCTTCTGTCCAAAAGCAGCTCCCTTTCTGACTTGTACAAATCATACACAGCAGACGCATACCTTGGAGAAAACAGATGGTGGCCTATTGCATGGTCACTGCAGGGGAATGGGAGACTTTGGCCATTTGGCGAGCTGAATGTGACACGTATACTTAAGCTAACACAGGTTAGATCAGCTCCTCTATGTAGGATGTTTTGAATCAGCAACCATGGGATAATGGCCCACTCTTTTTACTTCCTCTAAGGGGATATGGTTTGAAAGCATCAAAGCTAAGCAGGCTGTGTGTGTGTGTGTGTGTGTGTGTGTGTGTGTCAGTGCATGGATGGGTGGCTGCCTGAGAAAGCCCCTTCCGCCCTTAGAAAGGAGGGGGGGTTGCAGTGCATCACGAGCCCGCCACGTGCACAGGGGATGCCTGCATCCCCTGCCACCATTGGGTGAGCTCTGGGTGCGGTGCCCAGCTGGCTGGCCAACCGGCTCAGCCGGCTAGGGCGTGCCCACAGCACTTAAGTGGGCACGCAGCCAGAGCTCGCCCTCTTTCTTCTGGGCTCCCCAACTCTACAGCTTCTCTACGGATCAAGAATCGTTGGATCGTCGCTGCTGCTGCTGCCGCTGCCGGAGCTTCATTGCTGGAACCGCTCGGTTGCCCTCTGGCCTCCGAATCTTACCTTATCGCGCTGAAATCACGGCTGAAATCGCTTCCAAAGGCGTTTTTAAACGCCACATTCTTTTTTAGGTTTGCTTCGGATCCTCCAAGGGGCTCGGCCAGCGCAGAAGCCAGCAGCCGGCAGCCACGCGGCTTGCGTCTCGCTGTCGCCGGCGCTCGCTCTCCACCCCCCCTTTTGTTCCGCTGCTCAGCTGTTCCGGAGCGTTGCCGCCTCACAGCTGATCCAATCGTTTTGGCCTCGCCTGCTTGCCGCTGCCGCAAGCGTTGCAATCAGGAAGGGGGGAAAATTCTCCCTTTTTGAGAAGAAATCGCTGGGTTTTGCTTGGGGGGGTTTCTCCTCGCAGGCCTTGCCACCGCTCGCGGGATCGTCGCCGCCGCGCCGCTCCGGCTTCCGCATCGCCCGGCCACGTGGTTGTTTGTTTCGCTGCCGATTGGCTGGGGCGCTGGGGATTCCCTCCTACGCTAGCGTCCTCGCGCTAGAGCGTCATCAGGGCTTCCCCAACTGAGGAGCGGCCGTCTTCTGGGATTCCCTTTCAGGCACGACCTGCCGCCTCCGACCCTTTCGAACCTGCTCCTCAATTCGGCTTCAACAGTGGAGAGCTTTTTCGGGGATTCCCCCTTTCAGCACAGCGCGGCCGCAGGCTCCTTTAAACAACACAGCGGAGCGCCCCTAACCCCGGCTGGGTAACGTATAACTCTCTGCTCGCAGAGCGCTTCCGCCCTCCTCAGCTCGTTAGCTGTTCCTTTTTTCCCTGCAATAAGCGGCTCCAACTCCTCTCCCCAACCCCTTGCCTTCCCCGCACCGCTCGTCAGCTGTTTCGCGGGCCGGTGGCACTGCAGCTCCGCCTCTGCTTTGAGCCTTCGCTCCTAACTCCTTAGCTTCACGCAGCCCTAGCGTTCCTCCTGCTTCCCTTAATCGTACTTGCCTTTTGTGGTCAGAGCTTAGTTGCTGTTCAGTGGGGGGGGAATTGTATTGAAGGAAGCACGAGGCTGTTATCGCGGCAGCCATTTTTTCCGCTCATTGTCTTGCTTCGGTGTTTGTCGGGCATTTGGTGTTAGTATTATTGTTGTCTCGGGTCCCACGTGTTTCAGGGGACCAGCTGGGTGGCAGCCATCTTGGATCAGACCACGTGGTTTCGGCAGCATCCATTTTGTTTAAGGGACAGTCTTTCGGTGCCAGCTGGTCGGCGGCCATCTTGGCTCAGACCACGTGGCTTGGGTGGCATCCATTTTGTTTGTGGGCAGTGCTTGGGTGCTCTTAGCTCCTTGTGCCTGACCTCACCTATTTGGTGTATATATATATCGGCATTTATTTCGCTTTAATTTCAGACTCATTTTGGGTGGCATCTAATTTTGTTTGTTGGACAGTGCTTAGGCTGCTTGGCTTGGCTCCTTGTGCCTAACCTCACCTATTTGGAGTATATATAGCGGCATTTATTTCGCCTTAATTTTAGATTCATTCCGCATCTAGCTTACAGTTATTACCTTCCCCACGGTTTATAGTCTACATTGTGCATCGTGCGCTAGCAGATTGCTGCGGCCTGGTGAGGAAGTCATAGCTCGCCGGGTTGTTTCATTATAATTGCCAGCAACTTATCCTTTGTTCTGGTCTCTTGGGAACTGCTTTGGGTTAGGTTTTCGCAGTTTGCGGTGCTTATTAAGGCTGTGCAGCCTAATTAATACCCTCTCTTATTGCATACCGCCAGGTGCTCTAGGCAACAGGCTGTCAACTCTCAATTACTTAATTAGTTTCGCTGCTGGGGCTGTCCCCGGTTCTTATTGCCAGGCTTTCCTTTAGTTTTCAGTTAACTTATTAAAAAAAAATTAAGATTCGCAGGTAGATAATTGGAATCCTAAATTAAACAACACTAAACAGCGTTAATTCAGGCTTACATATTAATACTAGTAGCTTAAATAAAGTAAAATAAATAATAAATACATATAATTAATTAAATAAATAGGCACACAAGGATTAGGAGCATAACAATTTCAGTAGGCATAATGGCCCCAAAGGAGAATCAGCAGAAGCCAGCCAAAACCCCTTCAGGCAAGCAGAAGGCTGCCAAAAACCCTTCAAGTAAGCCAAAGGCTGCCAAAGCCTCTGCAGGTAAGCAAAACACTGTTTCTAAGCAGAAGGCTGCGTCAGCACAGCCACAGGGTGGCGCGCTTGTCACTATCTCTCCACAGGTGCTTGAAAATTTACTGGCCGGTTTTAATAGTTTATACCAGCAGATTAAGCCAAATGCCACCATACCGGTGCTACCCACTCAGAGCACACCAGACTGCATTCCGGATACAGCAGCGGATGACGAGGAGCGCCCCGGGACTTCTGCCTCTCTTTGTGGCACCTCAGATTCAGCCAGCACGCAATCTCAGGGAGTAACAACTCGGTCGCAAGCCTCTGCAACTGTCTTTACATCTAACCAATCTAACTCGGTTGTAGTTCAGTCTTCCCCAGGTATTCCTAGCTGCTTTCGTGAAACCCAACCCAGCGAGACGGGCGCTCAGGAGGGGGTCCTGTCCGAAACATCTTCTGAAGAGGAGGAGCGGGAGCATGCTTCCACAACAGAGCCCCGCCAAGGTTCTTCAGCTTCCACAATGGCTACTCATACTGGTCAAGTGGCATCCGCAGCTGTTCCCATTCCGGGGGCCTCGGCAACGACCGCCCAGTCGGTGCCTTCAACCTCAGCATCCACTCAGGAGGCAGCGACCTCGGCCCAGCTGGATCAAGGTCAGGATGGGAAGGGGAGGAAGAGATCTAAGAAGAGTGCTCACAAAAAGGCAAAAAAGTGTAAGCACTTAGAATCCGAGGATGAGTCAGGTACGTCTTCCGACTCGGATAGCGACGCGTCCATGGAGGGCTATTGGGGGGAGGGGGAAGATCTGGTTGGCCTTCCTTTGTGGGCTCACGAAAGGAGGGCCAATTCCCATAGAAAAACTTTCAATGGCACTCTAGAGTGGAAGGGGGGGTCCTTGGTACCGGAAGTTAAGACTTCCACCTTCGTATCATCTGACGTGATTCTGGGCAATCACTTAACCAGTAAAAAAAGGACAAAAATATTGAATGGTGATTATGTTGATATCTTCACCCTCCTTCCCCCAGTTAAGGTTACGGCAAAAGGGGAAAGGAAGCGGACCTACGGGAGGCGAAAATACAGGGAGCCCAGGGTGGAGAGGACGTTTGAGAACTGGTTAGATGGGTTCCAGATATTCATGGGCGTGGTCGTGGCTGCTTACCCTAAGAGGGCTATGCACCTCCTAGCTTATTTGTCCCATATAAGGAAAGCGCGGGCTAAGGCGGGGGAATCGGCAGCTCTAACTTACGACGAGGCATTTCGCAGGAATGCCTCACTCCTGGCTACCACGCGTTGGGACCTAGTCGACCAGAATTACTGGAATGAACATGTAGGTCCTTACATGGAAAAGAAACAGCCAGACCCTTATAAGTCAGCGAAACCGGAATATAAAAAGGAAACCCATCTTCAAGTATGCTGGGAATATAACAAAGGGTGGTGTAAAAGACCCATCTGTAAATTTGCTCACCAATGCGACAGGTGCTGGGGCAATCACCCCTCCACCTCTTGCTTTAAAGGGAAACAGTCCTTTCGGGGGGGAAGGGGCGGCGGCCACGCAGGTACCAGAAGTGCTTCTGGACCATCCCAGGCTTCAGGTGCCAATCGCTAGTAACATCTCCTTAGACCTCGCCTTTTCCCCCATAAAACTCACCCCCTTAAAATCACTCCTCTTAAATTATCCCAATAAAGAAGCAGCCAGGTATTTATGGGAAGGGTTTTCTCAAGGCTTTAGGATCCCAGTTGTACAGCCCCCAACCTCTCGGAACCCACCAAATCAAAAGTCTGTTAGGGAAATGCCCGACGTCGCGCTAAAGAAAATTAATAAAGAGATTTTAGCGCATAGAATAGCTGGTCCATTCTACACCCCACCCATGCACGACTTACACATATCTCCCCTGGGCATAGTTCCAAAGAAAACACCAGGAGAGTACCGCCTAATACACAATCTATCACACCCAAAGGGCCTCTCAGTCAACGATGGAATTCCCCATGAGTTGTGCTCAGTAAAGTATGCTTCTTTTGACCAAGCCATTAAGCTAATTCGCGGATTTGGAAAAGGGGCCTTGTTGGCAAAATGCGACATAGAGTCCGCCTTTCGCCTTTTACCGGTTCACCCTCAGGACTTCAAGTGGCTGGGCTTTAAGTTCAAAGAAGCATATTTTGTTGACAAAGCCATGCCAATGGGTTGTTCAGTATCCTGTTCAGCCTTTGAGGCCTTTAGCACCTTCCTGGAATGGGCTCTGCGCTACAGGACCGGTCTAGAGGGGGTCACTCATTACCTGGATGACTTTTTGTTCATGTCTAGCGCCAATAGCGGGGATTGCGCCTACCTTTTAAGAGCTTTCGCGTCACTATCCGAGGAATTGGGCGTCCCTTTAGCCAAAGAAAAGACCGAGGGCCCGGTCTCCACCATTACTTACCTAGGGATAGAGCTGGACACCATCGCCCAGACATCCCGATTGCCCCAAGAAAAACTTACAGCCCTAACAAAGTTAATACAGGAAATCCTACCACTGAGGAAAGTCACCCTCAAGCAAATACAATCCCTATTAGGTCACTTGAATTTTGCCTGCCGAGTGGTTTCCCCAGGGCGCCCCTTTTGCGCAAGACTGGCCAGGCTATCCGCCGGCCTCAAAAAACCCCATCACAGGGTACGCCTTAATAAAGGGGTGAAGGCTGATCTCCAAAACTGGCTGCAATTCCTAGATGGTTTTAATGGGGTTTCCCTGTGGCAAGACACAATCAGGTTAAGGTCCGACTTCCAAGTACAATCTGACGCGGCTGGTTCTTTGGGGTTCGGGGTTTACTTCCGAGGAAAATGGTGCGCCCAACCCTGGCCATCGCAATGGAAGGGCAAACCGATCACACGCGATCTCACTTTCCTGGAGTTTTTCCCAATTGTAGTGGCAGTTCATCTGTGGGCCAGTGAACTTAAGGACCACCAAGTGTGCTTCTGGACCGACAACCAGGCTGTTGTGGGTGTTCTCTCTAGGCAATCGTCACGCTCTCCTAGGGTTTCAGCGCTGCTGCGCTCCTTTGTTCTTACCTGCTTGAAATTAAACATCCGATTCTGCGCCAGGTTTATCCCAGGGTTAAATAATGATATCGCGGACGCTTTATCTCGTTTGCAGATGGACCGCTTCCGCTTATTGGCACCGGAGGCGCAGCAATTACCGGAACCTTTCCCGGAATACCTCTGGAGCCTTGGGAGTGTGACATCCTCCAGGGAGTATCGGCTTCAGTCGCCCCCTCCACGCTAAAGTCATATAAAAAAGCATGGGCTGATTTTATTAATTTCCGAGTCAAGGCGTCAGGCATAGGCCCTGTCGCACCCCCAAACAAGCGGGAGGTTTTGCAATACCTCTCGCACTTGTGGAGGTCGGGTCGAGCCGCCAGAACTCTAAATATCCAATCGGCGGCTATTTCATTCTTTAGTAAAACACTTTTCTCTATTGACCCTTGCGCCGACTTTGTGGTAAGGAAGGCTCTTGAGGGCTGGCGCAGGCTGCAGCCATCAAAGTTAGACGACAGGCAGCCCATCACATTTGATATATTGGCAAAAATACATTCGCAGTTAAGAAAAATTTGCTGGTCAAAATTTGAGGCTCGGTTATTCTCTGCGGCCTATTCCATTGCCTTCTTCGGAGCTCTCAGAATTGGCGAGGTTGTGTGGGAGGACCAAACTAATCGGGGTATCAGGCTTGAGGACCTGAGAATAACTCCTTCCGAAATTTTGATCTTAATTCGGCATTCAAAAACGGATCAGAAGGGGTCCGGAGCCTGGATGCGCCTACAAGCCACGGGTCTAAAGGGCCCGTGCCCAGTGAAGGACACCCGCCGCTTCCTGCAGCTCAGACCACCTTCTCCGGGCCCACTTCTTATACATCACGATGGTACACCACTAACGCGCCTGCAGTTTACAAGGGTGATGCGCAAGGCAGTCGCAGCCTGTGGTCTTCCCCCAGCAAAGTTCGCAGCACACTCCTTTCGTATCGGTGCAGCTACGACAGCCATGCACATGGGTTTATCAGTGGAGAGGATAAAAGACTTGGGTCGTTGGAAGTCTAAAGCATACAAGGGTTATTTACGTAACACCAAGTGACCCTCTACCCACTCATTCAACGCACAAGCTCAGCCTACCCCATATTCACTTGCTAGCGCAGTTTTCTCAGTACCCCTCTTGTCATCTCTTCCAGGAAGCCGTCGCGTGCGAATTTGGCTAGTGGGTCACAGCATCATGTACTGGGCCAGGGACCGGGCCTTCCACCGCGGTTTGGGTCGTAACCTCGGCCTCCCTGCACACGTGGACATCTCTTGGCTGACCAGGAGGGGGATGCGGTGGGACGAGTTCCTCCCTACAGTGCAAGCTAGAGCGGCAGCGCACGGCCCACCCGACGCCTTGGTGGTGCAATTGGGCGAAAATGATTTGGCATACCGGAAAGGCGTGGACTTACAATGGCAAATATTCTCGGACTTTGATGGACTCTTGGCTGCTTTCCCGTATTTGACCATTTTCTGGTCCTCGCTGCTGGAGCGGAGCGTTTGGCGCGATTGCAGTTCCCCGGTTGCGGTGAACAGAGCCAGAAAGCTGCTGGAGAAGGCGGTGGCCCGCCGCGTGGTTGCAATGGGGGGCCGGGTCATCGCTCACCCCGCTATAAAGTTCAATGAGACTGCTTTGTACAGGAATGATGGTGTACACCTTTCTGACACAGGAAACGATGTGTGGCTAGCGGACGTTATATTAGATTTAAGACAATGGTTACAGAGAAATTAGATATTGGTTTCGGAGGTGAGGGTATTGGCGGCGAGCCAAATGTTTTGGCTCGATTGGCGGTTAGGCATTGGATAAGGTCAGGAAGGTCAGGATGTGGGGGGGGAGGACGGGCCAGCACCTCCCCCCAAGCGCTGAAGGGTACTTCGTAAAGGAGTCCGGGGGGCGTGTCCGTGTCCGAAGCCGTGGGTGGTGAGGGCCTAAGGCACGCCCCGGATCGGTGATCACGGGGTGTGTCCTTAGCTGATGTGCAGCAGCAAGGGCTCACCCCAACAGTGGTTAACCCTTCCTGGACTGCCAGCACGACGTGCTGGAGTCAGATATAGTTTAGTTAGATCCAATGCCTAATGCCAATACCGCTCAACAACCGGAACCAATAAAGTTGTGGCCTTTTATTCTCCATTCAACCTTACTTTACGGTGTCTTGTGTCGTTATTTCACGGGGGGGATCGGGATATCGACATGCAAAGCCCCTTCCGCCCTTAGAAAGGAGGGGGGGTTGCAGTGCATCACGAGCCCGCCACGTGCACAGGGGATGCCTGCATCCCCTGCCACCATTGGGTGAGCTCTGGGTGCGGTGCCCAGCTGGCTGGCCAACCGGCTCAGCCGGCTAGGGCGTGCCCACAGCACTTAAGTGGGCACGCAGCCAGAGCTCGCCCTCTTTCTTCTGGGCTCCCCAACTCTACAGCTTTCCCTTCCCACCCTCCCCTTTTTTAGGTTAGGTTTGATTGACCTTGCTATGGATCACGATTGGTCGCCGTTGAGGGGCCAGGTAGGAATTTTTCCACCTGGCAAATTGGCTCCGCCTTGTGGTTTTTTCGCCTACCTCGTAGCAACTCGTCACAACTTCGGTTTGGCGGTTAGGCATTGGATAAGGTCAGGAAGGTCAGGATGTGGGGGGGGAGGACGGGCCAGCACCTCCCCCCAAGCGCTGAAGGGTACTTCGTAAAGGAGTCCGGGGGGCGTGTCCGTGTCCGAAGCCGTGGGTGGTGAGGGCCTAAGGCACGCCCCGGATCGGTGATCACGGGGTGTGTCCTTAGCTGATGTGCAGCAGCAAGGGCTCACCCCAACAGTGGTTAACCCTTCCTGGACTGCCAGCACGACGTGCTGGAGTCAGATATAGTTTAGTTAGATCCAATGCCTAATGCCAATACCGCTCAACAACCGGAACCAATAAAGTTGTGGCCTTTTATTCTCCATTCAACCTTACTTTACGGTGTCTTGTGTCGTTATTTCACGGGGGGGATCGGGATATCGACATGCAATCACATATGCACTACTTTGGGTTCCATTCAGTAAGGTGGGACATAAATGTAATGAAATGAATCAGGAGCAGGAAAAGAGAAGCTTGGCTCCTTTTGCCAAGCTGCTATGGTTCTTGTTCTTATCTCTTAAGATCTGTGGGTTGTTTATTTTGTGGCTGGGAGGTGCTGTTGCAGTGTGCCTTCTCTCCACTGTCTGTAACCCACATCTCAGACCCAGTATGTGTGGAATATGGCACTTACAAAATGCTTAACTCACTATCGAGGGGTGATAAGAGGAATAACAAAAAAAAGAAGGGCTTGACTATTGTCTCAATTTATATCATTTATTAAGAACAGCACAGTAATCTCCCTTCTGTTTTACAGCAGCCACTTACAGCATAAATTATCTTAATACTTCAGACTGAAGTCTACCCTGTATATGCAAACTTGCTCAGTAATGCACAAGGATTTTCCAAGTTTGTTTTGATGCCATGTGGATGATTGCATACAATACTTAACATCTGTACATGTATTGGTCTCGGAAGACAACACTTTATGTTTGGTATTTGTTTTTAAATTTTTCAATAAGTTTTTTTTTAAAGGGAATTTAGTCTGTATTGGTACATGGATACATTCACTCAGTTTTATGGTGATGTTCACAGGACCAGCACAAGCAGTGAGTTTTCCATTCAGCCTAAGCACTTTCTGGGGAAAGGGTTCTATGCCTTTCCCAAGCATTCTTCCTTAATTTTTGACTATATTCTACAGTGCCCAACCAATAACGTGGGTAGCAGTCACGTGGATGCACCTCAAAGAACCCCCCCCCCAACCTTCAAATAATACAGTATCTGCAACACACATTCTTCCATATTCTCCCGCACCCAATCTGGTTTGCTATACACAAAGTCAGCATCTCTGTCAACTCGTAAGTTGCTTTGCTCCATAAGAATGGGTTAGGTAAATCAATTGAATCAATCAAATATTTATTATGCTTGATCAACCATTAAATAAAGTACAAAAGAAAAAGTAGTGTACAATCACAGCCTCAGTAGAACCAATGATTAATTATTAATAGTGAAAAGTTGCGAACTCACAATCATAGCAGGTATGAGGGAAATTAATTACAACATTCAAATGATGAATGCCACCTGTTTGGTCATAGTGCTTTTTTCTGGGGGTAGGCAGGGGTATGTATATCCCTAAACATTTTGTGAATCGAAGTTTGGCCTCGTTGAGGGGCAGTATTTCAATATGAGTAGGAAAATGAGAGTACCCCTAAACATTTTCTTAGGGAAAAAAAGCACTGGATTTATTAGACCCCCTCAAGGAAGACACTCGAAAGGGTCTCTAAGGGTCTCAACCAGGAAACTGTCTCCTAAGGAGATAAATTATGCATTCCTCCACCCGTTATGGGTTCTCTAACATTGACAGAAGCTTCAGTAGAAGACCTAAGAGTGTTTCAAACTCTAAATGGTTACAAGGATAGTATCTGCCATTGAAGGGAACTTGGGTAAATCTGTCATCTAGGATCTTGGAGGGCAAAATATTAAAATATGCCAACAAACTCTTCTGTACTTAGGTATTGTTAGAAAATTTAGATATGGATTACATGATTTGTCAGAGGCAGACTGAGCCAAGGCCAGATACCATGATGTACATGCAAGGAGATGCATAGACATCTGCAGGTGTGGATGTGTATGAGAGAACAATGCTCCCCACAAGATGAACCATAGTGCCCTGTTTCTCAGCTTCCACTTAAAATGGAACAAGCTCCTACCATTTGTAGAACCTCAGAAATGAGAAAAGCTTAGTACTTTTTGTTTGCTGCAGGAATGCATTTATCCTGCTTCCTTACATGCTCCAAGTCATTACTAAAATATTCCAAACTCTGCAAAAACAAGCACATCAAGTGATCAAAGCCCCAACAAAAACGGGAACCTGCCCTCAAAATAAAGCAAGTAGTCTGACCAAACTGCAGGAAGCAGTGGAAGACAGGAGTGCCTGCCGTGTTCTGGTCTATGGGCTCACGAAGAGTAGGACATGACTAAACAACAACAACAAACAAATGCAAAAGCAATGGGGCCAACCAAAAAAAAAGGGGGGGGGGTTATTGACCTAATATGTTTCAGATGCTATAGGGATTCAGCGAAAAGTAATTCAAAATTCAGATGTGCTACCTCTAATTGTTTCCTATGCTGTCCTTAGAAATAGAAGAGGTGTAGCACATCTGAATTTTGAAACTGTCCTCTGAATTTCCCTGAAGGAAGTTGGATGGATCAATGTTGGTTGGTTGGATCAATACCTCCACCACACTTTTGTCTATCCCACTTACTGCCAGTGTGGTGTAGTGGTTAAGAGCGGTAGACTCGTAATCTGGTGAACTGGGTTCGCGTCTCCGCTCCTCCACATGAAGCTGCTGGGTGACCTTGGGCTAGTCACACTTCTTTCAAGTCTCTCAGCCCCACTCAGCTCACAGAGTGTTTGTTGTGGGGGAAGGAGGGAAAAGGAGAATGTTAGCTGCTTTCAGACTCCTTCGGGTAGTGATAAAGCGGGATATCAACTCCAAACTCTTCTTTTTCCTCCTCCTCCTCCTCCTCTTCTTCTTCACTTTGTAATCAAGCTTACATTCATTGACTTCACATACATTTGGCATGCTTTATTAAAATTTTGAGTTTTAATGAGGACATGTTCTGGATGTGAATGTACATTTCTTATTAGGTTGCATCTATGCACTGGGAAAGTAGGAAGGAGCCTTCTCACAAAGCCTTTGAGCTTTCCTGTAACACTTTTAAACCAGATTGATGAGCTTCTGGGAAACGAAGAGATCTGCTTCATTCAGTGCCAGGGTAAAATAATAGGACACTGGCAATCCCTGGCTGCTGTTAAGATTAGATAACTGTGACCAATCCATCAAGTACAGTATCTTCAACCAGTGTCTCACCCCTCAAAGCTGCTGGGTTCTGCCAATGGATATGTTTGTTTTGCCCAGTGGGCCTGGATCCACCAGGCTTGTTGAAAGCCTTGAGCTACAGAAAGGCTCCGTATAATCTCACCCATTAGAAAGGCTGCTGACAGACGAGGGTTTCTTAGCCAGGAGGTGATCCCCAAACCCCCCCCCCCCCCCGTTTCCTCCAAGTAATAAAAGCAGCTCTGAAAAGAGTCCAAACCTGTCACTCCAACCTCAGTCTTAGGAATCTAAACAAATAGCAGAATCAGGCGCCATTTGTTACATTCCTCAAACGAATGGGACTCTCATCTTTCATTTTGAGAACAGTTATTTTTTATATTTAAAAAACCCCAAAAGTCAAAAGTTGTGGAGAATAGCTCTAGCAGGTCAAGGAGAAGCAATGGAGCCTGAATAAGCACATTGTGCCTCTAACCCCTGTGCAGTATAGTTGTGCACTAGTCACTAAAGCTGCAATAGGAAGGCCGTGGGGCAGATCTAAATGGGATCTTGCGTTTTCAAAACTCAGTTGAACCACATTGCAGGGGTGGAAGCAATTTAAATCAGGGAAAGGGTGGGAGCAGCTAGCTGATCTCTTCTTGCATCTACTGCCTTCCCCCACCCCCTATCCATTCACATTTGTCCTGGCCAGGCTCAAAGACTAGCAATATGCCCCCAACAATGTGTGTCCCCTTGGTGGTTAACCCACAGGTTAGATTCCAGCTCCCATCTGCTCCAGCCAGCATGGCCAATGGTCAAAGATGATGGGATATCTGGATGGACACAAGTTGGTAGGGGAAAGGCCTAGCACCAGTTTTGGTCCCTGTTTCAAATTGCCACTGCCTTCATTTAAAAGGGGTTCAGTCACATCGAGTGTGACCTCTCAGCCTCCCTCGTGCAGTTGTGCAATGGCTTCATGTGCATGTGTTACATGAGACAGGCACCGAATCTCTCAGAGTGGAAGAGTCAAGACTATTCAACTATAGATCAATGCTTGTTGCTGAAGCGCATTATCAACAAATACGTTGGCAAGCACAGAGAAGCAGATTCACAGCTCTCAATGACTTGAAAGCAGCCCTTGACTCTATCCCTCCCTGATGCTTTTTGGAGAAAGATGCAATCAGTAGGTATTTATTTAAAACTATTAAGCTCCTTCATAAGGATGAATTCTGAACAACTTTACCGGGTTAAATGACCAGTTTTCAAACAGCCTTTCAGTTGCTTGGGATGTACGTTTAAAATTGATTTTAAAGGATGTAGCGCCCTTCTCAAAAAGCAATCATTTTTGTACTGTGAAAGTAGGCTGCAATAGGATAGTTATCCTTTTATTGTGCTAATGATGTTATTTTAATTTCCGATTCACAGGTTGAACTGTGAAGGCTGCTAAGATGATTTAGTGTGTATTGTGATAAGACCAAAAAAATGGTTTAATACAGAGTGTAAAACTGGACATTAGACGGGAAAATATTCATTTAAATACTTAAGTTATTGTGTTCTATCAGTTGACCAGCTGGTCCACCCAGTTTTGCAGGATTGCTGCTGCTGCTGCTGCTGTTATTTATACCCCCCTCCCCCCTCCCTGGGACTCAAGGCAGCTTAATATAAGAACAGCTAAAAACAGAAAAAATAAATTTAAGAACAAGTAAAAATTAATAGAATTAAAACTATATTTATATATACATATATCTATATTAAAAACTAAACAGTTTTTCAACTGCATTAATTTAATTGTACACTGTCAATTTATTTATTTTTAAAACTACTACTGTCAGATTTAGTAAAGAATTCTAAAACCCACTGGCAGAATTTTGGATCTTTTATGACCAAGTAAGTCTGGGGACCGCAACAGAAGTTACTGTAAAATTTGAAAGGCAGATTTGTAAAATTGCTGTTACTGTAAAATTTGACTATATTAGTAGCAGGCAGAAGGAGGACAATTCAGCCTGCTATACTTTGAAATAGCTAATCTTGACAAGCAAATAACTTTGTTAACCCTTTCTATATGGCTTCTGATAAAGGCAGGCTGTTGCATGCTAGAACAATCTTGCAAACAACTGGCTAAGAATTCAATGCCAAATATGAAAGGCATGCAGCAAGAGCTGAGCATCAACGCCATCACTCAGCACCTTCTGTTAGCATGCAGAGCCCCCTGCTGGCAAAATGTGGCCCTGCACCAAGAACAGGAACTCCTGGCTTATACCCTCTGAAAAAACACCCTTGCAAAAGGAAATTCCACTCTTCGTATGAATAAATTCTTTAGTGTCAACACTGGATAAAAGACTGATTGATTGAGCATTTTGTGCACTGCTGCAAAAACAATGACAGCTTGTGAAACTGAAAACTCTGTGGAAGAATGGGCAGAAGCAAGCATTTATTATTATTTTTAAAAAGCAGTACGGCAAGAGGATGCGAAATATAATGAAAACAAATTGTGGCGTCCTGGTACAGGCCAAAACTGGCACAAAGGCCTCTTACGCATCTCTGCTACTCTGAACTACTGTGCTGCAATGCGCCAATGCAATTCTATCATCCAATGGTTTGTCCATGTAGCATAGCATAGCTATGCCAATACGGACTTAGTCCATGAAGGTGCAGATTCCAATCCTCTCTCCTGCAACCTGCCATTCTTGTTGCCACTGTTAGGTTGCACTGCTTTATTCAGCACTTCACTGTGCCCAGTCTTATTTTGACAATCTAATTTCCTCCACAACTAGTATGAACGATTATGTTGTGCTGTATTATTGCATGAGTGTATGTGTTGCAGAGCCTGGGGGTAGTTTAAGTGTGGTGTAGTGGTTAAGAGTGTTGGAATAGGACCTGGGAGACCAGGGTTCAAATCCCCACTTGGCCATGAAGCTCACTGGATGACCTTGGGCAAGTTACTGTCTTTCAGCCTACGTTACCTCGCAGAGTTGATGTGGAGATTAAACGAGGGGGGGAGGGAACCATATATGTCACATTGAGCTCCTTGGAGAAAAGGCAGGCTATGAATGCAACCAACTAACCAACCAACCAACCTTGTCTCTGTCATTATCACTTTTGGCTCCAGCTTTGTGTAGGTGCCTAAGTCAGAATGCAGGCCAAAATGTCCAATGGTTGTGGTTGTGTGTGTTACTGACCCCTAGTGCTTTGGGCTGTATTCCTATCTTATACAGCTGGCAGAAATGACCAGGCAGCACCATCCACAAAGCACAAGGCCCTTTAAGTGCACCAAACAGAAGAAGGCATTAACCTGGAGAAGGGGGCGTAATTATAATTAGGGGGGGGGGGAAGAACCAGGAACGAATTCTTCTTAATCATCTGCTTTAATATCTATTCTAATATATTCCATCATGTTGATATTGTTTTATGCATTCTAAGAGGTGGTGTTCATCCTATGAAATAGAAGAGTGGGTTGTTTTGTTTTTTGTTAATCTCTTTGCAAAACCAGTCAGTTTCCCTTAACCTGTTCATCACAGCGGGGAGACACACAGGGTAGAACTTAGGCGTCCCCAGGAAACAAGAGGGACCCACCAAGTCTTGCTGAATGGAATCAGACCTCAGGATGTTCCTAGAGGTTCAGGTGGCAGATCCTCATGGGCTCTGCATTCTCACCATCGCCGAAACAAGTGCTGAAGAAAGGGTAGAACCTGCGTGCCCTGGCCTGGTGGAAGGTGAAGAGAAGGGACATGTCCTCGGCATTATAAAAGGCCACCTTCCTTGCCCTGCAGTCCAGCAGGACACCTACTTTTCTCACCAAGTGCCCAGGATTCAGGCACACCCAGGGAGCAGCTGCAGCCCAATAACGGGACTTCTCCCGCAGCCGTATAGCCCAGTAGCCATTCTTGGGGCATAGCTTGACTCTTGCTGCCCGGTCCACTGAGTCCGCTGCCACTCCCAGGTCCCACTTGGTCTTGGTGCCCACCCACACCTCCCAGTAATGTCTTCCACTCTCAAAGGACTCCTTCGCCAGCACGTTCACACACTGCAGGAAACGGCTGGTGCTTCTGGGCACAGACTGGGGTGTCTTCCTCTCTGTCACTGCCGTCAGGTCTTTGGAGAGGACAAGGTTAGGGTGAGCCGATTCAGGGTCCAAGGTCAGAGGAGCAGGAGCTGTAGGAAGAGAATATACCAGGATTCAGCTATTAATCAAATTAATGATAATTCTAGAAACTGGGTAGGGTTTTGCCAAACGAGTCTATGAACTCTGTTCTGCTCCCATATCCCCAGTATGCTCTGTTGCAATGGGGCGGGGGATGGACGGACGAAAACTCACCTGTGCAGATTGATTTCAGCATCCTTCTCCAAAATATAAACTGCAGGGGTCCGTCATACCGGTCCTTGTGGAGCTCTACATTAAAGGCGGTCAACTCGTTCACCTGCACTGCTGGCCTGGAGCAGAAAGAAATGTCTGCTGAGCAAAACAAGATTCCAGGTAAGGAAGTTCTGCAGTTTAGAAAGTGAATCCTAACCAATCTGAAAGTGCTTCAGCCAGCATAATGATGGGACAATAAGGCAGTTGTGGCTTGGCCAGTGCCATTTGTTTAATAATGGCAGGGAGTGTCCTCAAATTATTGTGGGGGCCAAATTGTGGGGAGCCAGTGTGGTGTAGTGGTTAAGAGCGGAAGGCTCGTAATTTGGGGAACCGGGTTCGCGTCCCCGCTCCTCCACATGCAGCTGCTGGGTGACCTTGGGCTAATCACACTTCTTTGAAGTCTCTCAGCCTCACTCACCTCACAGAGTGTTTGTTGTGGGGGAGGAAGGGAAAGGAGAATGTTAGCCGCTTTGAGACTCCTTTGGGTAGTGATAAAGCGGGATATCAAATCCAAACTCCTCCTCCTCCTCCTCCTCTTCTTCTTCTTCTTCTTCTTCTTCTTCTTCTTCTTCTTCTTCTTCTTCTTCTTCTTCTTCTTCCCCCCTTTCCTTCTAGCTTTCTAAAAACAGTGCCTCTCCTGTCCTTGTAATCTGAGTACTCCCTGGGATCCTAGGTCAAAGGGCAAAACACTATCTCTACTGACAACCCCTCTTATGCAGCTATTTCAATAGTGAGGTATCTCTGGAAAAGGGTGCAACTCCTAGGGGTTTCAGTACACCACCTTGGAGTGGGGTGGATTCTGACATAAGCAGGCCACTGGTTCTCCTCTGCCTTAGTGGCTAAGTAGCCTACTGCCTAGAGAGACAGAAGGTGGTCAGCCACAAGTTCCATGGAAGCCAACTTCCAGAATGGAAACATGCATGATAATAAAATTGTATCCACCAATTTCTGCACAGTACTCCATAGAAACATGAGCCAAATGCCCTAATTCTCCTCAACACTGACAACTGCCAAAGAGCAGTCTCAAACCTATCTTATATTTGCTCTCCTTTCCCCCCAGCAAAGTGAGCTGGGAAATGAACTACTCTGGCAATCTTTCAGCCAAGAGGTGGGAAACGGCTGTGCATGTGAGATTCACCCAAGTTTAGCCATTAGTGAAGCTTGGCAGCTGCATAACTTGAGAGAGCGACAATCATATTAAGGCAGGCGACCAAAACACAGCCCCTGGGTGGCTCATTAAACCTGTCCCCTCCCCTTGCCTTCCCAGGCTACAATAAAATGAAATAAAACAGCAAGGTTTTCAAGCAGCTGACAGACAACATTATATGGCAGGTGATGTGCATTCAGCTTGATAACCTGCAAAATTTATTTAGGCTCATTTGCCAACCCTCCTCGTCGAACACAAGAAGAGGCCAGCAGGATCAGTCCAAAGGCCCTGATTCCAGCTTCCTTTTCCCACAGTGGCTAACCAGATGCCCATGGGAAGCAGGCAAACAAGTCCTGAGCACAACACTCAGCCCACCTGTGATTTCCGGCAACTTGTATTCTGAGGCTATTAGAACATAAACATTGTTGTCTAGTGGCCCCAGAAGACCATTCTGAGCATTTCCTTGAAGTAATGTGGGAGAACCTTATGAAAGCAGTTAAATCCTGGGTGCACCTCAGTGCTTTTGGATTTACATCCTGAACCCTGAGGTCAGCACATCTATGCAACAATGCCCAGAAGGAGAGATCTCCTATATTCCCCAACAGCTTCTCTCCCAATAATTATTTTCCAATGCTTTAAAAGCTACAGCGATAACAGTCTCCCCCCCCCCCAGCTGAGTAGGTAAAATAAGAGGCTCATGAAAACAAAAGCTGCTTTTTTTCTTTCCAGGCACGTACCTAACAGACACATTTTCCACCTGCAAAAAGAAAAAGAAAAAAGAGAAAATTAACAAAACCCCTCACTTAATCCTTATTGCAGCTGCTCAAGTAAATTCTACTGCCCATTTCTTGCCTCTGAACTGAAGTACAGACAATTAAAAACATAATTATGGCCCTGCAATTTCAAGTGGCTGCCTGGGAACCACATGGGATGTTGCCTTGAGTTGCATGATGGATGAAAGTTGGGGTATAAATGTAATATAATGAATAAATGAATGAATGAGGTGGCAGCAAATTCTGAAGGGGTATGGGCTAGTTCTGATATACCGGTATATAAACACTGGCTTCTGTAAGCAAAAGAGAGCTGCAAGAGAAGGCAGGTTCCTCATATCACCAAGACTGAAAAGCTTGGAACCTAAATAGTATCACTGTCAGCTGTCAGGAGAGCATGCCATACACACATAACAACATTTCCCTAGTCATACTGTACCTCAGGCCCGCAAAGAGGTTGAAAATATGCACTATCTTGACTGAGAAGTGAGGACATACATGTGCTTGCCTATCAAAACAAATGATAACCCACCTTTTGGCTCTAACAAGCACCCTCAAGGCAGCTTGCATTTAAAATTTCAAAGTTATACAATCAGTGAAGCAAAAGCCAAGGTAGTATCACCATCAGCCACCCCACCGGAGTCTGATGATGGAAGGAGATAGATAAGGAGAGTATTTGAGACATTTAGAAAAAACACACACCAAGTATTTTCATGCAGACCTGCACAGCACAGCATGGTCCGAAGGCACACAATACAGTAACCTTGCTGAAACTAAGCACTTCATCCCTACTTCCAAGAGCAGCTAGTTCTTACGACAGAACTGGACTCCCAAGCCCGAACTGCTTCTTCATGCCTGTCAGAGGTTAAGGACCATGAATTTCACAGCATGCACCAGCAGATCCTGCTGGAGAAGCAACCTCAAACCTCCTGGCAAAGGCTTACTCGGTCAATTCACGGCACAATCCTGCTGCAGTAACCGTGGCAACCAACTATGGAAAAGCATCACACCAAGCAACCAGCAATAGTTCAATCTTAGAGGGAGATGGAAAGAGCTGCCTCTTACCATGGGGCAAGAGGGGAGGCTGGGGAAGAAAATGGCAGGCACACGTTTTCCTTTATGTGGAAAGTGGCAAATAGGAAGCTGAAATGTTGGAGGTTTTTTGTGGTGAGAGAAGTGTTTCAGCCACTGTCTCACCTCTGTTTAAAAGAGAGGGGGAATTGGGAGGCCACACTTTTAATGGCAGATAAACCTCTTTACATCTCAATGCAAAGGCTAACAGTTATTTGCCTTCTATGACAATGTTATCTGGCAGACATTGACAAGGCCTCATTCTGATCTAGGGCAGAAAAACATATTATTGATAGAGACAAACATTTTCAGGCCAGAGTTTAAAATATGGAAAGACTTATTTGAACACGCACCCCCCCAAAAAAAAACCCACACACACACTCACAAACATAACATGACCCACTCCCAGGTCTCATTGCATCTTATACAAAAGCCAAATGGTCACCAATCAGAGATGCTGCCACAGTGGATTTCCTACACTAGCAAGGGGTTGAACTAGATGACCTCTGAGGTCCATTCCAGCTCCGACTCCAGCATTTTTTAAGCCTCGCCCCACTTCCTGAATGCATAGAATGAAGTACGAGATGACACCCTTGCTTGGTAAATCAATCCATAGAAAACTATAGCATTGCCAGTGTGCAATGTGTCTGGGAATGTGGAGAGGGTGGAGCCTATGACTGAGAAAACATGTGAGAAAATACAAATCTGCCTCCGACACCCATGGCCCAAACTCCTCCCCCTCAGCCTTGTAAGCACGACGAGTCTCACCTCCAGCAGCAACGAGTTCCCCAGCTCATCAAGCTTTTGCTGAATGTGCTCCATGCTCTTCTTCAGCTCAGTTATCGCCATACTGAGACGTGTGGCATCTCCGTCCAGCTTCATCAACCACTGTTCTTCCTCTCTGGCCAGCCCCGTCAGCACAGCTCTCTCTTCCTCTTGCAAAATCTGATGGAGATACTCAAATTCTGCCCGGATCTTGGAGTTCACTTCACGAGATGTTGTCTGAAACAGCAAAAGGGCTATGTATGAAAGCAGCACGTTCAACCACATCCACAGACTTTTGTGTATTTCAAGGAGTATTGTAAAGCCAAAACATTTGCGGGACAGAAAACACAATATACTGTTGGTCAAGGGGAGAGCAGCCTATGGCCCTTCTAACATAAAACATTTGCATCCATGTTCATTGGCTCCATAGTGATTTTTGCTGTCACAAAGCTAGGCTGCTTTCATACCAGATGTGTAATCTGGAATTGCCATCCATCATTCAAGAACTGTTTACAAGAAACTGCTGATTCCGTTTCATTACAATACAATTTTTCTTTGGTTCTCCTGTCTTTTTTCAGGACTGACTGGTGGCAACTGTTTGGACCCTAAAAACTCAACTGCATTGCCGGTCTTTTCGGCATGGATTAAACTTTTTCAGAGCTGCTACAGTTTTAATTAGAAGCTTCCTTCTTTTGGCTTATTCCTCTGATTGCTAACTGCTGAGTGTACCTGTGAAATTTCTGATAAATTGCCTCAGGAGTTGACCTTATGTAATCAGTTCCAGAGATGCCTGCTGTTTCTATCCTTCAAAGCTTCCTGCAAGAACCCCGTGTCTCTCTCTCCATGCTTGACAGAGAACTCAAAGAAGAGATAGGAGCATTTTCTGAACTCCAGGAAGGTTTATAAGAAGTGCAGAGTCTCAGACAAGGGCGTAAAGAGTGGAAGAAAGGCCTGCTATTTCTTTCTCTTTTTTATCGATACTGCAGCAAGAGTGAGAGTCTGAGATACTCACTCCTCTCCTGTCAAATGGTGCCGCTGATGCCTATCTCCGCTATGCAGAGTGCAAGGACCCCAATTTGAGCTGAGCTTTGGCCACAGGTGTCTTGTGGAGATCAGATGCACTCCAAAAGCCCATCCTAAAAGCAGCTTCTCAGCAGGATGGCCTAGAATTTGAAGCAGAACCTCCAGCAACTCACCAGTGGGAGCACCTGTAAATTGTGTAGTGCAAAAGCATCTAATTCCGAAGAACAAAAAGAATATCATTCTGAAGAACAATTTCACAAGGTGGAATGTTCTATCCAGAGCCCACCAGACTGAAAGGGAGTGGTGCCCCTACCAGTATTCTTGGACTGGAGAAGAATAACCAGAAGCTCCCTCACCTCTTTTGTATTTTTGGTAGCACTGGGTTATTTTGTATTGACTATTACAGCCTTTGGCCTCTCTCCAATTTACAACTCCCCTGCAAACCCTGCAAGCAATTCAGGTCTTTTCACTACAGAGACAAAGAAATACTATCAAAGTACTAATCATTCACATTGTCCATCTTTGACCTCCAACTGTACAGTACAGTATTGCATTTCAGATGACATGACCAGTATGAAATACAAAGGCCCAGGTGAAGCCATTTCACTGATGGCATCAAAACAGCCTCAATATATATACCCCCCTATCCATGTCTCTCATTATTTGTTTTGCCATTTTTAAAAAGGCTCTGCTGCACATCACATATGAGGGTTTCCATAGTGAACATCAGTATGCATTATCAGTGGTTAGAGTTCATTTTGATTTCAAATTATTCCTTCTGAAGTGCACATTACTTCCAACCTGCCATTGTTAATAGTGCCTAGTAATGCTTCCTAAACTAGGCCACCCTTTTGATGTTGCCGACAGACTTCAGCCTCAACTAAAACAATATTATGCCTCTTAAAAGTTAGGCCAACACATAGCTCATCCACTTTTCCCTCAACCCTGCTTGTGGTAGGGTATCTTTATCCAACCATCAATCCCTACCAATTAGAATGGCTGGTACAGGATAATCCATTCGTGTCTCTAATCACACTGCCTTTGCCTCCTGGGAAATTACTAACTATCGTCACCCCAAACCCATGGGGGTCTTCTGGTACAAATATATAAGAGCATAAGAAAATCCTGTCTGGATCAGGCCAAAGTTCCATCCACTCCAGTTTCCCATTTCCTACAATGGTCAATTGGCTACCTCCACAAGCAGTGTAAGAATCTAAAAGTCTGCTGGCTCAAACAAATGGAGAATCAAAGGGGGAAACATGTATGGGAAATGCTTGTTCATATCCTATCTTAAAATGATCACCCAAGCTTTCCCTTGGAATAGACCACAGTTTCTGAATTCATGTACAGTATAACAAGAAACTGTGGTTCAGTCAAAAGTGAAAGTGAAAGCTTCCACTCTCATCCTGTCATGTGCACAGAGAGAGCCAGAATGGAACAATGGTTATTAGAGTATTGGCTAGGACCTGGAAGACCAGGGTTCAAATCCCCTCTCAGCCATGAAACCTATGGGGTGACTTTGGGCCAGTCATTGTATCTCAGTCTAACCTACCTCACAGGGTTCTTGTGTGGATAAAATGGAGAGGGGAAGAAGTATGTACTGTATGCCACTGAGCTCTTTGGAGAAAAAGGTGGGATATAAACAGAGTAACAAATAAAGGAGAAGAAAAGGGAGTGTGAAAGTCAGAAGGTCACCACACAGTTTAGACGGATGTCTGAACTGGGTCATTAAGTGGAACAGTAACTATACATTGTTGCAACTGCAACTATAAGCATGTATCCAACCCATTTCCACATCATAGGTGGCAAAATTATTGCATGTGTGCGCATGCCACTGAGCACTGGCAACAGCAGCTTTCCAGAATAAGCAAACTCAATGCATAACATATGAACACATAACCATCTCTTATCTGCCCATTTGGTCAGTCTTCAAAATAAAATAATGAAACCAACAAACTCAATGTGTGTGTGTGTGTAACATCTGTATGCCAGTAACTATAACTTGCTTCATTTGAAAATTTGTGTTTTCTGATCACAGGTTCTGGCTGCTTTCAGATTGGCATTCTAGGCATCCCTGACAATTGTTTTAGAGTGAACTGTTGCATTGTGTCTCCTCAGCTGTTGAAAAGGCCACAGTGCACAATGTGCTTAGAAAGAGCAGGAGAGGCCTAAATATATATGCTTTCAGGGGGAATGTTATCTTTCAAATGTGTAGTATGTTTAAATATGACAATAATTGTGACATATCTAGCATAAAAGGAGGAAAGAATGAGACATGCGAGATGGGGATCCTTTTTAATCAAGGGCTGGCAGCTCTCCAAAGCTAGCGCCTGCTCAGGCCGGATATCAGCTGCTTTTAGCAGTTGCTGAACCATCTGGCTCCTGTCTAGGACTTGCCCTACCAGCTAATGATGCTCTACTAAGTGCTCTCATTGCCAGGAGTCTTGCTGACATATTTCTTTGCTCTGAGCAGCAGACAGACAATTTTACTGGAGAGTCTATGGGGTGCTGTTTTGAATTAGCTCAGCACTGCTCCCTTTGGACTTTTAGAGCTGAACAAATAATTGTGAATGAAAAACCACAACTAGGGGAGAGTCACTGGTGCCAACAACCCTCAAAGTTGCCAATACACAGAAGTCACTGGGAAGACGCAACCCAAGATGTTAGCCAGGCACTAGGCTTAGTTGGCAAACCCCCAGCTGCAAGTTCACCACATAAGAAGTGCCTGCTGGATCAGGCCAGTGGCCCACTGAGTCCACCACCCTGTTCTCACAGTGGCCAAACATATGCCAATTGAGAAAGCACATGAGCAGGACCCGAGCACAACAGTGTTCTCCCCTCCTTTGGTTTCCAGCAACTGGTATTCAGAGGCATATTGCTTCCAACAGTGGAAGAAGACCGTATCCCTCAGGGTTGGTAGCCACAAGCAGCTTTCCTCTCCATGAATTTGCCTAATGCCTAATTGGTGGCCATCACTGCCTCTTGTCTGACTCTGTGAAGAAGGACATCTATTACACCAACGCTCTAGACCTAAGGGCTTTCCATTATTCCACTCGGCATGGCGAGCGAGGTGCTACCCCATGGCAAGCATGAAGAGCAGCCAACCCTTCCTTCCTTCTGACTTGGAAGCTGTGGTGGTGGAAGTGGGTGGGCGTTATCCAAGCAGCTGTGTGGCACTCCCTGCCACCTGTCCGGCTAAGAGCTGTTTAAGAACAGCTGCATGGTCAGTGTAACTCCCACTGCGGTCCTTACTTGCTTTGGTGCTGGAGAGGCTGAGGTGGCTTTGGTGCCCCTGCCTGAAGATGCTTGGAAAAGACTGGTGGGAGTGGTGATGGGCATTGTTGTCCAAAGGCCCTTGGGGTAATCCTGCCTTCCTTGTCCATGACCCTGAGAAGCTTATAGAAAATCAACTTGTCCTATTTAATTCTGTGTCATAAACCCTGGTGTACAAAAGCTTCCCTCTCCCCTCTATTATTTAAGAGGCATTTTGCTTGTTTCCCCAAGAAAAAAAACCCAACAGGTTGGATTTGACTAAGTGAAATCTGGCATGTGAAGCCTGGTGACGTGGGGTTGGGGGAAAATTTGAGGTTCTTTGCTGAAGCTTAGTGGCTTTCAGCTGTCTCTCTCTATACCACTCCCAAGTAATTTCCCTACTGCTCAGCTCCCTCTGTGAAAGTGCTGCAATTAGAGGTATTAATCTTCTCTTCTGCTGAGGTGCGTCAGCAGATCAATGGTTATCTGGGCAGATAATTAGTTTGCACCAAGCCCAAAGCAACTGTCATTTATTTGGCGGCTTTATCTTTTTGCCTGTGATTTAAAGCGACCATTAAGATGGGCGGTCACAAAACAGCAAGACGCCCCAATTGCGGCTCTGCTGATTTGATAAGCCTGCCGAGGCCCAGCTTTTAGCTGTTTTCTATTTTTGTCCATTCTTTTCTCTAGTTAAGACTCCACAAATGATCTCTTCCAGCCCTTTCTCACCGGCAATACAAAAGAGCGATACATGCCCCCCATCTCTTCCTCTGTAGGGAAGCCTCCACTTTTAGAAACTTTGGCATTTCTCATCTGAGCAAGCCAACACGAAACAAAAGCGACCACAGAAGGAAAAGTGGGGAATGTACTGGTACCAGCAGGGTGCAGATGTTCTCTTCAGCTGCATGCTTCATCCTCATCAGCTTCTCACACTCCACCTGGCAAGACTGAAATGCCTCTTGGAGGTGTGTCTAAGAATGAAAAGATGGATAGATAGAACACTTAATCATTATATGTGCAACAGTCTCTGCCTATCCATTTGAGAGCCACAATGGCGTAATAATAAACAGAGCAAAGATGTGAAACTTCTTGCCTGGCCTGCTTTTCCACCCCATAGAGTTGACAGAAGGGCAAAATGAGGTTAAGTCCTACCTCCACGAGTTTCTTAAATAAAAGCCAGGGTACTACCCCTAACAATAACTGCCATGTTCTTTTTCTCCTTTAGGATTGACTTCTGCAGCCTCATCTTTCCTGTTCTTCCATTACTGCTTGATCAACTGCTACCCTTTCCTCTTCTACTCACTTGCCAATCCCAAACCTCACTCTCCAATAATCCCAGCTGTAAAGTAAATTAAGCTATGAGAGCATGACTATGCTCGGTGTCACTGACTTACCTTGAAATCCACAAACCTGAAAATCCCATACTAGGCCTATGCTGGGAATTTACCTTCCCAGAATATATATGCCTTTTAGCCTTTGTGCAGAATCAACAAAATATGAAACCCGTGACCTTTGATTAAGCGCCTCACATGATGTGGTAATCCAGCGCAAACAATAGTGTTGCAATGACCCAAGACAGCAAAGAGGAATAACTACAGAAGGAATACAATCAGCCATTGGACTGAAACTCCCAGGGAGTTAAGAGGCTGGGGTAGGAGTAGGGCAAATTATGCAGGGGAAGAAGTCCAACGGGCTCTGCACAGCCAAATGACAGGCAAGCCATCTGCTGGCTGAGCTGGAAACAGGGAGATGAGTTTTTAAAGACACACAAATATCTTTGTCAAAGGGCTATTTGTCTTTGCTTCAGAGGCTGCAGGGGAGACTGCTTGATGGGAGATTCTGTTAGAATCAGAAGGTGACAAATGGAATTTTCCACTTGTTCAGAATTCTTGGTCCAAACTAGTCTGTCCCACACTTCCTTTAATCTTTCTGTACAGTCCCAAGCAACCCCCATACTACTGTACAAGGGGTACCCCTGCCTTGTTCATATCTGACCATCCTGTTTTGTAGCTAAGTTGACCACCTTAGAGAAATACCAAGCCCCACAATTCGTTGAGGGAAGCACTCCAGGAGGAAAGGAAGTAATATTCACTGTCTTGCCACCCAGCTGCTCACCTGCATTTTTTTCTTGTGTTCCTCAGAGGTGCACCTCCGAACTGTCTCCACTACTCCAGAAACAAGGTACTGGGGACGGAAGGACCTGGTGGGGAACTTTTGCCGGCATTGGGGGCAGGTGGCAACTTTTGAGCTCCTATCCCAATAGCTCTGGATGCACTCCCTGCAAAAATGGTGCATGCATTCCAGCATGACTGGGTCTCGAAACAGATCATAGCAGATGGCACAGGTCAGCTCTTCCCGAAGGCTCTGCTCCCCGCTCCTATGGGCCATTTCCTGCACAGACACAAGATGCATTCCTCACTCTACCTGCCACAAACCCACAGGCTCCAAGGTCTGAACCTCTCCTGCACGTTCACAACACCCTGTGGTTGCAACACATGCAAATAAGCCAGCTATTTGCATGGTTCTGTTATACTCACGCTAAAATGTGGCAGGTGCAGAAACAAACAGCTCTCCTTTTAGGGTCAGGCACCCCCAAACTCGGCCCTCCAGATGTTTTGGGACTACAATTCCCATCATCCCTGACCACTGGTCGTGTTAGCTAGGGATGATGGGAGCTGTAGTCCCAAAACATCTGGAGGGCTGAGTTTAGGGATGCCTGTTTTAGGCCTTTAACAGCAGTAATAAAAGAGCTTTAGGACGACCTCTACAAATTCAGATGTGCCAAGGAGAAAAGCAGCACCAGATGCATTTCTGCCTACTCCCATGGTTCCCAAAGTGGGATACACGCCCCACAGGGGGGCAATTTGATTTTTAAGGGGGGGAAATTTGAGAATGAGTTAGACCAAGTTTTAGACTTCTTCCACGTGAATATCAGTTCACTTTTTGAATAATAAGAATTATTAGTGGGAACCACTAGCCTACACGCAAAGGCAGTGTAGTGCTTAGAAAGGGTGCCCTCCATACGTTGTTGGTCAACTCCCATCAGCCGCAGCCAACCTGGCCAAAAGTCAGAGATGAAGGAAGCTGTAAGCTACCCCAGCTTAGTATGTCAGACAAGGGCCCAGGACACCAGGGTCCTAACCCTCATTCAGCCACAAAGGGTGTGCCAGTCACTATCTCCCAGCCTAACCCACCTCGCAGGGTTGTTGTGAGGTGAAGATGGAGAGAAGGAGACCATGAGCTCCTTGGAGGACAGGTGGGCTATAAATGTAATAATAACAACAACAATAAATAGGAGGTTGCCACCTTAGCAGCTGTCCTACAGGCAAAAATGCAGCCTGTGGAACGCACACCTCCACGGCAAGGGAAGCAACACCTGTCGAACTGGTGCTCGTTCAAGGCAAAAACGAGCCTTTACGTCGGAAGTCCCACACAAGGCACGAAGCAGACAGTCGGGAGAGCGAGAGAGACCCCCCAACTCCCCCGCCCTGTCCCTCTTCCCCTCTGTGCAGGCCACGGGAGAAGGGAAGGGCTGCGCTGCTGGGGCTGCCTGCCACCGAGCCCCGGCTCCGCACTCACCGCCTGACCGGGATGCCGCTCTCCTCTGCCGGAGCCCCAACCCGCCGCCCGCTCTTGCGCTTTGGTTCCCTGCGCCCCACGGACTCTCGGCCCAGGCGCTCCAACTTTCACTTCCCCTGCACGGCGCGCCTGCCCCGCGGTGGCTGAGCGACGGGCGCTCCCCGCCAATTGGGGCAGGCCCTGGGAGGCTGCGTCGCCCTCCATTGGCCGGCGAGGGAGATCTCCTCCGCCGGGGCCGTCGGCGGGTCTCGAGAGCGCGACTAGGACGCGAGGCGGCGGGTCAGCTGCTGTTCCAGGGTTGCCTGCCTTGCCGGAGGCGGAAAGGGGCAGTTTCGGCACCTGGTTGTTGTTGTTTTCATAATCTTTTTCATTGATTTTCAAAGATATAAACATACAACATAAAACAAAATCCGAATCCTGACTTTCCCCCCATCCCTTTCATGGGTCCTTTTAATTCTATTTTCAAGTGCATATCAGTACTTCTCCAATTTTTCATTTTTCTAGGTTATCTATACGTTCTGTTACCTTACAAGTGTATTTAAAATCCTGCTAATGTTTTGACCTGTTTACAATGATTTTGTATATATACATTATAAACACGGGAAAGGCACCTACCTGGTTGTTTTTAGGCCGGAGATCACCTTGGTGGTGGCGTGATTCATCAGTGCGGGTGGTGTCGCTGAGCAGCTGATGGTGGTGGTAATAAAAATAATAAATACCTTTTCACCATTCTCGCCCCCCCCCCAAAGGGAAGTTATGACTCAAAAGCCAGCTGCTGGCTGTGGCGTTGATGGTTCTGATAAATGGGAACACACGGGAAGCAGAGCAGAGTCATAGGCAGAAGCAGGATTTAAACATCCACAACCATCTCCTACCTTCAAGCATATTTGGGCATCATCGTATGTGTGTGTGTGTGTGTGAGCACAGCATTTTCTATCTTTTGTACATACCTAATAACAACAACAACAATTCCATATCCACCCCACCCCTCCCCACCATCATGCCTTTTCCTTCTCCATAGATCCATAATCCTTTACCAAAATGAATTGCTGTTTTTAAGAGCTTGGTCTCTTGGAAGAGTCTGTTGAGTTTCACTCTATAAAACACATATCCGCATCACCTTCAAAATGCATCCCAGTACTGGGACTTCCGGCGGTGACGCCATTGCGGGAGGTCGTGGGTTGCCTCGGCTGCGAGGCGACCCAGTCCATCCCGGGGGTTGGAGCCCCGCTACCGCAAAGCGGGGCTCCGGTGGGGTGCGGGAAGAGCGTCCCGCACCCTGGGCTCCCCGGCTGTGCCCATTAGTGCTCCGAACCCTTCCCTCGCTCCCCCTGTAAAGGGGGAGTGGGGGTGAAGGGACGACGGAGCCGGGCTATAGGGGACATGCCCCAACCGGGATGTAAATGCGGCGGTCACCCCCGCGACGAGCGTCTAAGTTCTACCTGTCTTTAATGGAGTTAAAGAACCCGGTGGTCGTGAGTATTTGAAATGGATTGACTTTTATATTTTTCGAACGATCCGGGGGGAAGAGGAAAGGGAGCCTGCCTCCCTCCCTTCGGGGGAAAGAAAATAACCAGTTTAAGTGACTGCTGCTACAGTATTGGATACAAAGTGTTTGAACTTTTAAAAGTGAGACTGCTGAGATTTCCCTTTGGGGATTAAGTTTGTAGAAAATATCTCCGTTTAAAGTTTTGGTCTTTACGCTCTGGCTTCAGAAAAATGGCGATGGAAAATTTGGACTGATGTGGGAAACAATTGAAACAAAGGGAGGAATATAGAGACAGGAACTGAAATTTGACACTCACCCCCTCCCCCAACATGCTGGACTTTGTGTTTGCACTTGTTTTGAACTCTGGACTAACGGATGAAGAAAGGCTTACTGTCTTGAGGCTGGAACTGCTGAATCGGAAACTGAAAGTCTTGAGTGGGATAATAAATAAGAAAAATCTACTTTCCACAGAGGAGGCTTTCCAAAAGTTCTACACAATGGAAGGAAACCTGGGCAAAGAGCTAGAAGGGATGTTCGAAGGATGGATTGAGATGACTGGGCGACTCCGGAAAAAAGATCCGTTCTTTGGGGGTGGCAGTCCCGGAACGGTAAAATTTGCAATATCCAGACCCCGAGGTGTGAGCTCGGGGGCAAGGGACAAGGAATTAAGATATTTACAAGAAGAAGAAGAATGGTACAAAGAAGCGGAGGAGCCGAGAAAAGAGGAGTGGACCCTGAAGCTCGATGCAAGGTTTGCCGTGAACTCTGCCTGGATCTGTGGACATTTGGGAAAAGAAGATAATTGGAAGATTGGTTCCGGCGATAGACAGAGAAAGTCAATGGACAGAGGGGGTGTGGGGTGAAATATTAAATGTAAAACTTAAATGGTCTGTTATGGTACCTGAAATCGGAGGGTG
The DNA here is from genome assembly GCF_009819535.1 of Lacerta agilis. Taxonomy (NCBI): domain Eukaryota; kingdom Metazoa; phylum Chordata; class Lepidosauria; order Squamata; family Lacertidae; genus Lacerta; species Lacerta agilis. The sequence goes on from NC_046313.1 coordinate 58,852,049, forward strand.
AAGGTTGTTAGTTGTAAGTTTATTCTGAATAAGTAAGGAGATATTGAGATTTTATGTTAATAGCAGCATGATAAAGAACAGAAGAAATAAGTTTAGATTGTATGAGAATATTTTGTTAAGATTTATGATAGAATAAGACGATTAAGACATTATTTTTAATTTTTAATTGAAGTTAAAAATTTTAGAGAGAAGTTGTTAAAAAAGTAGATTATGTATTTAAAACCGAAGGTGAAAAGGCAGGGGAAGTCAACTGTCAAGATTCGGAAATAGAAATTTTTCTTTATGTATACAAACAAGAAGAAGAATCCTGGCAATATATGTATTTGTTTTATATTTGTAGGTGTGGGTTTGGGTGTGTGTTTTGTTATGAAAATGCCAATAAATTCTTCATAAAAAAACAAAAAACAAAATGCATCCCAGTACAGTATGGTGAAGAGAGGGATCTTCTCCTTTTTCCAGGATGTTGTTAAGGGCTTGAGCAGGCCAGTCCTCTGCTTCCAATGCCACCCTGTTCTTCAGCGTGACACATCAACATACCTGTAAAGGTACTTCTAGACACTGTGTTGGGGTGGGATTTGGTCCCATACTGGCACATTCAGGTTGCACAATTAAAGATGATTTGACACTTAGCCCAAGAAGCCTTACTTCCCCAGCTAAGGACATTCCCAGAGACCCTGTTTATTATCAGTGTTCATCCTGATTGGTCTTCAGGAAGATTAGATGACGTTGGCTATTTATTGAGCATTCATTGTGATTTGTTTGCAGGGAGGTTAGATGACGCCAAGTCAAGGAAAGTGTTATCCTACACTTTCCAGCCATTTTATCTGCTACTATCCTTATCACAAAAAGTCAAATCTTTGGGGAAAGCAGGTGTGTTGCACAATACCTCCTAATCAACAATAATTATGGCTTGAATTTTCTGGTATGTATGGAGTCCCATCCAAAAATACTAGCAGTCTAAATTGGATGGCTTTCAACAAGGGAAGTGGTAGGAAAAGGAACTGGTAAGTTTGATCTTGTCTAACGTTGCAAGCTTTGTGCAAATCCCCCAGACTGAATGCTCAATAAACAGATAATATGTAAGTTAATAGGCCCTTGCCAAGCCATCTTCTACTTCTTTTCTGAGTTCCTTTAATCTACAAGTGTCTGTATTTCCATATACCTGGGGAGTTCTCTTATTTTGGGGGTGACTGTTTTGCATCCAAGCTGCTAGGCATTCAATCATATGACTTGGTTGAAACAAATGGTACGGTTGTTCTGCTCAGAATGCTTTCTCTGACGCAAGTCGCCCACTGACTAAAACAGATGCGATGTTATTTGGGCAATCAGTAATTGCTGAGGGATCACCTCTTCTTATACCTACCTGCCTGCTCATTAATATCAAGCATGGAGGCTCTTATCTGTATCTGGTGGAAGCACAGTTGGTGTAAGCAAGAAAGAGGTCATACTCTGTGTCTAGTGAACACAACAGGCTTCCTAATACTGTGGAACACTTTGTCTCATGAAACTGTCCAATCCCCCGTGGTTGTCTTATGTCAGCTGGTTAATACTTTTTCTTTTCTTTTCTTTAGTTCAAGCAGGCTTTTAGCCTGCCAGGCAGATACTTTAAATGTTTTATTTGAAGGTTGCGTTTTACTTGCTGCCTTTGCTGCCTTTTGTTTGATATTGACATGGTTTAAATTATTGTAAGCCATGCTGAGCAATGCAAACGCATTAGAAAGGCAGGGTTAAAAAAATCTACATGAATAAATAATTGTGTGAATGACTTTAACATAAAAAGTAATTTGTGGTTGCGGGTTCCCTGATTGGGATCAGGATTGGGCAGAATGGGAGCTTTAACTTTTGCTTTTGCCATGGTCCCAAACTGGAATCCCTCCACCCCACCCATACATCTTTTGAACATAGTCATGTTCTGTTTTTAAAATTACAAGGTGATGTACTGGTGCCCAATGTGGCCCAATCGCCTTCTCAATCCGGCCCATGGACGGTCCGGGAATCAGCGTGTTTTTACATGAGTAGAATGTGTCCTTTTATTTAAAATGCATCTCTGGGTTATTTGTGGGGCAAAGGAATTTGTTCATTCTCCCCCCCCAATATAGTCCGGTCCCCCACAAGGTCTGAGGGATGGTGGACCGGCCCACGGCTGAAAAAGGTTGCTGGCCCCTGATTTAGGGCATCACAGCTAGTTCGGTTGTACTGGGAGTGGAGCCTTGGGGGTGCCACAGGGGGCGCTGCAACTATGATGCTTGTTGTTGTTTAGTTGTTTAGTCGTGTCAGACTCTTTGTGACCCCATGGACCAGAGCACGCCAGGGCCAGGCATTCCTTTCTTCCACTGCCTCCCACAGTTTGGTCAAACTCATCCTCTGTCATCCCCTTCTCCTTGTGCCCTCAATCTTTCCCAACATCAGGGTCTTTTCCAGGGAGTCTTTTCTTCTCATGAGGTGGCCAAAGTATTGGAGCCTCAGCTTCAGGATCTGTCCTTCCAGTGAGCACTCAGGGCTGATTTCCTTCAGAATGGATAGGTTTGACCTTCTTGCAGTCCATGGGACTTTCAAGAGTCTCCTTCAGCACCATAATTCAAAAGTATGAATTCTTTGGCAATCAGCCTTCTTTATGGTCCAGCTCTCACTTCCATACATCACTACTGGGAAAACCATAGCTGTAACTATACGGACCTTTGTCGGCAAGGTGATGTCAAATGGGAGGCCTTATGTATATCATCCAGCCCAAGAGTTCTTCCCTTTGATGCTTTTAAGGCTTCACTCCACTGCCTATTTCTTAGTTCCTTAATGCCCACCTCTACTCCATCTAGCTAGGGCATTCTTTCCCCATCTCTCTCCATCTCTGCAGTAGGAACTGCTTAAGCACATGGCCCAGGCAAATGTGCCTTGGGTAGCTTGGGTCATTCATGACAACAAACCATGTCATTATTTTCTATTTCTGTACTGGCGCTTCGAGCAGCAAAGCCATCTCATTCACAGTCTGCCATTTTATGTGAATAAGCATTTGTATTCATTAAGATTGGCATTTATTGGTTTTTACTAATTTCCCCAAATTAAGCAAGGCAATGTTGGCATTCATAGAGTAATCATGTCCCGCAGTATGTATAGTATATTGAATTGGAGCACTCCACTCCTGGAACCCACAAGGAACATGGAAATACTGAAGTGTGCATGGAGCAGAAAAGGGGGCTTGCTTTTTTTGTAGCACCCCAGATTTGACCAAAGCTGTTGTGCCCATTTTCCTCTGCGGAAAAATGTGAGATAAACTGGCAGAAGTGCACAGGAAACAAACAGAAGAGAGACATAGGCAGGCAAAACAAGCAAACATCCCATATCCTACCTTCAAGCGTTTTTTGGGTATCACCATTTTTTTTTTGCACAGCATTTTCTGTCCTTTGAACATAACAGAAAATAGTCCCATAATAGTCCCCAGCTCTATCCACCATTATCCCTGCACCCTCTCCACAGATTTATAATCCTCTACCAAAATGAATCATGTTTTAAGTAATTCATGTCATATACTGTTAAAATCATCTTGCTGTTTAAATGACATTTCCCCCCTTTACTGCCATATCTAATAAAGAGTCTTTGTCTACATTTTAAAGTTGATGTTTAGTGAAATAGTGAAATTAAATGTTTGGCTACCATGGTAGCCCTTAACAAACCACAGAAAAATTCATTTGTATTCCCCATATGTAAAGCAAATGTCCAAGAATAATTTTGGAAGCAGAACATCTTTAACATTAAGGTGTCTCGTACTGTGGTATGATTATAATGTGCTGTGTGCAGTACCTGCACACCCCATGAGGTGGCAGCACAGGAAACATGGTTAGGCTGGCAAAAGTTAACTGGGGGCAAGATCTGCCCTTCCTTATGCACTTCAGCCACTTAAGTGAAGATACAGACAAAAGGGCTCTTTAACATCCTCTTCCCCAACATGAACAGTAACAGAGGGTCTATTAGTGTCATCCATTTATGCACTTCCGCTTTTTGCTTCTGCTCCACATTAATGAAATAAACAAAGGAAAGGAACCATCTGAGATGAATGAAGAGGGGGTTATTTTCTCCATTTTAAAACACCTTTTCAAGAAATATCAATTACTCTAAACAGAAGAAAATGTAATAACTGCAACACACAGGTACTACCTCTAGAAAGAGAATATCCTCTTCCCTTTCACAAAAGAGGGGGAGCTTAGGATGGTTGTTGTTGTTCAGTCGTTCAGTCGTGTCCGACTCTTCGTGACCCCATGGACCAGAGCACGCCAGGCACGCCTATCCCTCACTGCCTCTCGCACTTTGGCCAAACTCATGCCAGTTGCTTCGAGAACACTGTCCAACCATCTCATCCTCTGTCGTCCCCTTCTCCTTGTGCCCTCCATCTTTCCCAACATCAGGGTCTTTTCCAGGGAGTCTTCTCTTCTCATGAGGTGGCCAAAGTACTGGAGCCTCAACTTCAGGATCTGCCCTTCTAGTGAGCACTCAGGGCTGATTTCTTTAAGAATGGATAGGTTTGATGGTGGGTTTGTATAAAAGTATGCAGAGGGCAAGGCAGATGTGTTCTCTGCCCAACAAAAGCTGAAAGTATAATTTTGACTTCCTAAATATTGGCTCATGCCACCCCAGTGTCTGAGCAGTGCGAGATTCCTCAGGTTCCAAGCGCTTACCCAGGGTTCATGTTTCTTTTTGGAAATGAGGCACACGCAGTGGAGAATGTGGTGTTTTATGATTTAAGGTTTATTTACACACATATACAACCTGAACCTATTAACAGTATCAACACACCAAGGAGGTCCTGCTTCTCCCCTAGCCACAGCCTTAGATTCAAGCCAAGATCCAGCATGGGGCGCTCTCTCTCTCTCTGCTTTCTAGCTTTCTTTTCCCCCTAGGTGACATCACACACCCCTTTCAACTCTAAACTCTGGCTGGAGAAGGGGTCCCACCCATTTGCTGTATGGCACAGAGCCCTTCACTCTCTTAATGGCCCATCACCTAGGCAATCACCTGAACACAGGAAACTAGTCTGCCTTATTTAGTTTATTATTATTATTAATTTATTTACAACATAGTCCACAACAACTCATACATACAAACAAACCCACCACCACTGACAATTTAATTATCAAAATTAAACTCCAATCCCGTTACATAAAGAAAACAAACATAAAAATAAAAGACTTCATTTATCCTGTTACAGGTAGGTAGGTAGGTAGCTGTGTTGGTCTGCCGTAGTCAAAACAAATAAAAAAACAAAAAAATTCCTTCCAGTAGCACCTTAGAGACCAACTAAATTTGTTCTTGGTATGAGCTTTCGTGTGCATGCACACTTCTTCATATCTTCTTCAGATTCCTTTATCCTATAAATGGCCTCCTTACTTATTTACTTCTTGTATGCTGTTTCTTTTATATGTGATTATTACAATTTTTCCTAGTTATGACTTTAAAAACCGCAAAGTCTCCTGTAGAAATTAATCGAAACAAGTCCAGGTATATATTTTGGGGCCCTGTTTGGTAAAGTATTCTCTGCATCTTCCCCATTCTTTTTGAAATTCTTGTCTGGGTTGTCCCCTAATTCAGTGTTTTTCAACCACTGTTCCGCGGCACACTAGTGTGCCGCGAGATGTTGCCTGGTGTGCCGTGGGAAAAATTGAAAAATTACTTTATATATAGTCAATATAGGCACAGAGTTAAATTTTTTAACATTTTCTAATGGTGGTGTGCCTCGTGATTTTTTTCATGAAACAAGTGTGCCTTTGCCCAAAAAAGGTTGAAAAACACTGCCCTAATTGTCTCTCTTAACCTGGCTAGTTCAGTATAATCTAATAATTTATCCTGCCGTTCCTTTTTTGTTGGCACAAATTCTTTTTTCCAATTTATGGCAATTAAGGTCCTCGCTGCCCCTGTGGCATAAAGCAGTATTTTCTGATCTTCTTTTGCTATACCTGTGTCTGTTATTCCTAATAGGAAAGCTTCTGTATTTTTCACAAAGTTATATTTAAACATTTTTTTAAGTTCATCATATACTATATCCCAGAAGCTTTTGATTTTTTCATAGGTCCACCAGATATGTATATGTCTCCCTTCTGCTTTACCACATCTCCAACACAGGTTTGCTTTTGAAGAATAATAATAATAATAATAATAATAATAATAATAATAATAATAATAATAATAATAATATATTTATACCCCGCCCATCTGGCTGGGTTTCCCCAGCCACTCTGGGCAGCTTCCAACAGAATGTTAAAATACAATAATTTATTAAACATTAAAAGCTTCCCTAAACAGGGCTGCTTTCAGATGTCTTCTAAAAGTCTGGTAGTTGTTCTCTTTGACATTTGGTGGGAGGGCATTCCACAGGGCAGGTGCCACTACTGAGAAGGCCCTCTGCCTGGTTCTTTGTAACTTGGCTTCTCGCAGTGAGGGAACCACCAGAAGGCCCTCAGCACTGGACCTCAGTGTCCAGGTAGATCTATGGGGGTGGAGATGCTCCTTCAGATATACTGGACCAAGGCCGTTTACATTTTATACATTTTAGCTATTTTGGCAGGTGTTAAGTACCATCTATAAAACATCTTGATTAAATTTTCCCTTAGCGCTTCACAGGCTGTAAATTTCCAATTCTTTTCCCGTAATTCTTCCCATATTTAGTTTTTAACACTTGCTGGATCCAAGGATTCCAATTGTCTGGCACCCATCTTAACACCCCAAGCTTTTCATTAAATTCTAACATTTGCTGGATCCAGGGATTAAAGGGGCCTGGCACCCACACAAACTTATAACAACATGTCCCCAACCTTCAATTAATGCTAACTTTCTACAATGTGGTTCAGGTTTAGCCTACCCACTTGAATTTTCTCGGAGCCCAATCCTCTGCCTGTTTGCACAGACCTAACATCTTCATACGATCCATGAGGCTTACTCCAAATTAAGCTCATATTGAATTGCAGCTTCTAAATGACTTATTTTGCCTTTCACATTTAATGCTAAGCTTCAGCAAAGTTGGTGAATGCCTTTTGTCTTGGACCAAACTATGAACTGTGGATGTTACATTTTTACCAAATGCGCTGGGCTAGGTAGGTGGTAGCACTACTGATTTAAATAGGGAAGCAGTAGAGGGAATGGACATTGCATGGGGGATTCTCAGAATGCCATGAATAAAAACAATCCAATTATTTCTGTGAGCAAAACATTGCTTGTGTTCCACATTAAACATGGCTTGTCTCTCCTCGCTCTTATTTGCACCATAATATGCAGCACCTACTGATAATCTTGTATAACTCATGAGTGGGCTAAGTGTTCTCATTTTATTTATTTCTGCTTTCTATCATTAGGCTGCATTCTTGCTGGGAAGTACTGTGGTTGTGCTTCAGGGTCTAATCCCCTGTTTGTTATTCTTGTGCCATTATCATACACGGTGGAGAAGCATACAAAACTAAAATAGATCCCATCTTTAAGAAAATACATTCTGAAGTAGATAAAGGAGAAAAGCAAAGACAGAATGGAGAATTCAAAGGCTAAAGTGTGAAAAGAAGCCACTATGTACCAACTCTAATTAAAGTGATGCAATTGAGTAGCACACATGCAGTCACATACAAACAGCTTGATCATACATGCTTTTGATCAGCAGGAAAAAAGGATAGGAACCAGCAGTAAATGTGCATTGGGGCATCTCATTACTCTGGTCTGTGCACTGATGGGAAAGAAATGGGGCTGGTGACTTATTGATCTGTTCAAAATGCAAATAAAAACTCCTTGTCCTATCCTGCCCCATGTTAAGGATGAAGCCTACTTTTTATTTATTATTTCTGCCTGTACAGAAAGATTTAATAATTTTGCTTATGGGTGATATTGTGCTTTTTATTTGTAAAGAGGTCTGCTGTTTGACCAGTGTTGGAGTCTGTTGGGATGGGCAACCATACTCTGTTGTAGGGCAGATATACCGTAAACAATTTATTTTTAAAATGTATTTATGCCAAAGTGTTGTTATATATGAAAGGTAAAAAGATTACAGTTTACAGGTTTTTAAGATATTGAAGTTATAAAGAAGACAGCTACACCAAGCTCTCCCCCAAAACATGGATAGATAAACTAAGAGAAAATGAGCCTTAAATAATGATGTGAGGAAGAAAGAAATCTTTCCAGTTACCTTAAATGCAGATGCCATTACTGTTGGTAATTTGAACTCTAGCATGACACCATGTTGAATTTGAAATACTTTAAAATAGGGTTGCCAATGCTGTAGTGTTATGGGACTTGTGCGGGAAGCAAATCACTTTTTTGCGTTTATCAGCTGCATGAGATGCAGAAATCCAACAGGGTAAGCTTTTCCTATCTCTGTATCTGCATGGTGTGAGAAGCTTCAGCTGCTTTTGTTTGTTTGTTTTGTTTTCATAAGCTGTTAAAGGTACAGGAGCAATGCATTACATATATTTGACAAACTTATGCTCACCATACTTCAGATATAATATGTAAAAAAGGACAGGGCTTCTGTACCTTTAATAGCAGGATGGCTATTAAAAAAACTGCATCAGCTGAAATGTCCTCTCTTGAACTATTAAAGGTACAGGAACCCTGTACCTCTAGCTGCATAGAATCATACAGTTAGAAGAGACCATGAGAGTCATCTAGTCCAAACCCCCTGCAATGCCAAAGTGGGGCTCGAACCCATGACCCTGAGATTAAGGGTCTCATGCTGCACCAGCTGAGCATTCCCACATAGCACTCTAAAGATGGTGGTAGCAAAGCTGTGCAAGCACTTCTGAGCAAAAATACTGTTCATTTTAATAGAGTTTGTCTGTGAGCTATACCTGTACGTGGTCATTGGAAATCGGTGATAACAAGAATAATGGGAACCCTGACATATCTTAAATGGATCTTAACCTGTCAAGTCCAGAATGACTTTTTAAAATGAATTGATTGTTCAATAATGCAAGTTCTATTCTGCTAGCAGGTGCCTTTGTCATCATAGTTTATGCTTCACTCTTGAGATGTCTGGAGTAATAAACACCTTTAGAGCGAAGAGCCAGCCGAGCTCAGCTCATTGCATCTTTGAATAATCCCGTGATTTGTGTGACATTATTTATCTCAGCCTCCTGCAATATAGCACAAGCCTTCTAGCGTTCTGTCCAAGAGAACTGTCTGCAGACAGATTAAAAATAAATACTGACATTCTTTTTTAAACATTAACAGGGTTTCATGGTTTCTATAGGATATGTTATTGCAGGAATGGGTCACCTTTCTTTCTTTCTTTCTTTCTTTCTTTCTTTCTTTCTTTCTTTCTTTCTTTCTTTCTTCTAGAAACACACGCCAGTGCTGAGAACAACCAGAGGCAAGCAAGTGGATGGAGCAACAGATATGACTTATCTTTGTACCGTATGCTACATTCCAACCACACACAAACCACAGGTTTCTACATGCAAGCCTCTCCATCCTCTGCCCGGGCAAAGAAGAAGCATTATTATTACAGTTCCAAAGACCTGTTCCAGCCAGGTAAGCACACCTGTGGGCAGTGGTGACTGCTGCCCATCGGGACCAGTAGGACAGAAGACAGGGAGCCCACCAGTAGGTGGAGCCAGAGCCAATGACAGGTGGAGCCCAAGTTGCCAACTGATTTTAGCTTTTGTCCTACCTTCCTCCCTGCTGAGTTCTACAAGGGCAGCACTGAAACGAAGAAGGAAGTTGGTAGGCATTGCCACCCCCTGGAGTAGTTGTGGGTAAGAAGGTTGGCAGGTGAGGGCAGGTTGAGATTGGAGGACCATTGCCTCCTTCACCCTAATGGGCCAGCCTCTACCACCAACTCAGAGCTCCCCTGGCCTCACCCCATCCCACCCCTGTCCCGGTGAGTGTAGCACTGTTGTCAGAAAGGTGCCACCATCACCCTGTATCCTTGTGCACTGCGACTGCTTTCAGCATGTACTGTACATGAAAAGCTTATGTTCCAAAAAGGTTGTGACCCTTTCAGAATCAAAAAGAGGAAAGGGGACCACAGCAAGTCTTTCTTGCAGCACTGTGTTAAGTAGGTTTAACACAGGCTTGTGGGGGGAAAGTTATATATGATGGTTCAATAGTGCTTTCAAGGAAAAGGAGGAGACACAGGGATGCAGTTGCCCTTTCAGATTACTTGCTTCACCTCAGGTACATACTCAGTCCGTGTGACAAGCAGGGGTGGCCTATCCCATTTTGCTGCCTGAAGCGAAATGGGAAGGTGCAGCCTCCGTGCTACCCTCCCCTGAAGCCTTGCTTACCAGGATCCTGTAGGTGTAGTGTCAGCTTCTGTGTGGTTCTGGTGAGATCTCACAAGAGATCTTGCCACCACAGTTGCTTCTCCTTTCTTCTCTGGTGGTGGTGGTGGTGGTTGCTTGCAGGGGCACAGCCCCCTTGGATTCTTCCGCCTAAGGCAGCTGCCTCAGTCTGCCTCATGGATAGGCCTGGCAGGGATTTAACCCTGGAAATGTAGGGTGTAGGATTTTAAAGTATGGCCCAAGCCTGTACTAGAGTAGAAACTGTGAGCCATGCATTTGTCAATGTTGTGGCAAGTTATTATAAACTGAGATTTCTAAAGAATATCTGGAATTTTGCAATTACTTCTAGTTTACTCTCAGTTCAAAACCTCCCCACACTTCAGAATACTGACTGTGGGGGAAACCATCAGATGCTATATAGCTCATTAGACACATTAAACATCATTGTGTTTGTGTCAGCAGCATGCTGTGGGAATAAAGTATGTATCTAGAACAGTGATTTTAATGGGCTGTCTCCTCATTGCTTTCTCTCCCTCTGGCTAATCCTTCCACCACAAGGCGTGTGCACCAGCTGTACATGTAGGTTTGTTTTTGTAGGACATGGATTGATGGTTAAATCTGCAGATTAAAATTTAAACCTCCTATCCCATGTATGCGGGAGAGATGCAAAAAGTAAGCAGGCTGTGAAGCCTTTTTAGCAGAGTAAAACACTTGTACGTTTTGCAGCTTACTAAATCCTAGGACTCTTGAGAGTCCCATGGACTGCAAAAAGATCAAACTTATCCATCCTTAAAGAAATCAGCCCTGAGTGCTCACTGGAAGGACTGATCCTGAAGTTGAGGCTCCAGTACTTTGGCCACCTCATGAGAAGAGAAGACTCCCTAGAGAAGACCCTGATGTTGGGAAAGATGGAGGGCACAAGGAGAAGGGGACGACAGAAGATGAGATGGTTGGACAGTGTTCTTGAAGCGACTGGCATGAGTTTGGCTAAACTGCAGGAGGCAGTGGAGGATAGGGGTGCCTGGCGTGCTCTGGTCCATGGGGTCACGAAGAGTCGGACACGACTGAACGACTGAACAACAACAAATCCTAGGAATAAGGCAATTACACATTTTAATCCTTTTTATTTGTGGTCTGTTGACCTCTGCCTCTTCACCCCGCTGCAGAGAATGAACCACATGTTTTTAGCGAAATAAACAAAAAAAAAGTTTACTTACATTTCAATGCAGGCAGAAAATACAGTACAGGTAAGAAAACTTCATAAACACAAAATACAAAAGATGGCTTCAAAATAGGCTGTGGGTGTCTGGAGCCCCCAGACACATGTCTGATCAGTTTGGAAGCATGGTGGGGAGAGAGTCTCCTCAAAAGCAGGAGGAAGTAGAAAGGATTATCTCCTTTGTTACAGAATTTCCCACCTAGAGAAGGCAAGCACACAGAAGGTCCACTCTAAGAAGTTTAAGAAGTCTCTGTGTACTAGCCCCGTGGTTGTCTAGCAAAAACATGCATTTGTGAATTGGCTGCAAACCTCAGTTTCTATCCATACTTTTTGCTTCCTGAGCTGGCAAACCATACAATATAGCTTATTTAGGAGTGAGTCCAAAACTGCATAACAAAGAGATCTTTATTACTAAGAACCACCATAGATCTCAACACTTGGCACTCCAAGGGCATTTATTTGATCACATTTTTGCCGAGGTTGTAAATAACTTACTGCAAAGTGACCATCTCAGTTACAATCCTCCAAAGATGGAAAAGTCCCATTACAGAGCTGGAGCATTAAATTTTAAAAACTCAAAAACGCAAACAAGCACCACTCTCAAACTTTCCAAAGAACAAAACCAGCAGAAAGATTGTGGCATATTAAAGACTAATGGGTTTATTATGGCCTAAGCTATCATGGGCTACAGCAGGCATAGGCAAACTCAGCTCTCCAGATGTTTTGAGACTACATCATCCCTGTCCACTGGTCCTGTTAGCTAGGGATGATGGGAGTTGCAGTCCCAAAACATCTGGAGGGCCAAGTTTGCCTATGCCTGGGCTACAGCCTGCTTCATTAGATATATTAAGTATTACCCTCAGCAGATAATACATGAACATATACCCTGGTGTAAAGGAAGAGATATAAATAATGGAACTAAAAGGATGCAAAATTCAAGAGGCACTGTTTGTGATTCAGTCGTGATTCTATGTAAAGCTAAAATGTATAAGCACAGAAAAGCACAGAGACCATTTACAACAGCAGTAGTACTTCACAGGATCAGTAAATTCTTGTTATATAATAAAGTTTTTCTGTTATAATTTACCACTAGCAGTGGGACAAAAGGTCTTCATCCCAAATGAATCCTAAAAACTCCTGGTGATAAATTCTAGTTCAGCAATTTCATGTTGAACTCTCCCTTTGATTTGTCAAAGAATAATGGCTTTCAGGTCAGCAGAGTGTCCCGAGAGAATGAAATGTCCTCCCATGGGATTCTGAATTTTGCCAGTTTTTGTGTCAGATTCATGTAGCCTTTTACCTGTTTGTCCTACAGACAGAGCAGAAGATTGCTGTCAGGGTGACAGCATATTGTAAGGCATTTTGTTATATTAGCTTTAAAATCTGTTCCCAATTTCAGAGTAGATCCATGTTAGACCAGTTGGTTCGTGCAAAATGAAATCACTCTTCTTCCTTCATGGGCAAAGGGTTCTGAGGATTCTGAAAAACGAGGTCCGAAAATACTAATGTCTTTGGCAGCAGCAGTCTTAACAGAGAGATGGAGTGTCAACCTCAGTCTAGAAGGATTTGGCTTAATGCTAATGGGCTTCATCCAATATCCTTTAGAATTGTTTGCCCTTTGGTGTAAACAGTCTCATAGCAGCGGTGGAATTCAACTCCACAGAGGCCATAGAATATAAAAAGAACTGCTTTTGCCTTATAAAAATAAGCAATGCCAGTATATAATGCGGAGGACTCCAGTGTAATTCTAACCCATTTCCATAAACTGTTGTTATTATAGCAGCATATGACTGAGTGATGGATTTGCTTAGCTCCCCTAACACCACCATTCCCAAGTCAGAGCTGCACTGTGGACAGTTAAAGCCTTTTATCCTTTGTATAACTTAGAATAAAGTAAACATTAAAGCCTTGTTAAGAGGCCTCTTTCATAACTGTTGCCTGGCTGCTCAGTTCTACCCAGCTGTGGCACACCTGTATTAGGGCAAGCGGCAGCATGTGGAAGTGTAGTTGCTACGGAATTCGTAAGAACGAACGTAGAGCTCTGCTGGATCAGAAAAAAGCATTCATGTAATCTCTCGCACAGTGGCCAGTCAGGTGCCTCCAGGAAGCTGGGTGTGAAGGCAACAGTCCTCTAAGGTTGTTGCCCACCAGCAACAAATATTCAGAGGCATAGGACCATCCTCCGTGAATTTGTCTAAACTCTTTTTAAAGCCATCTAAGCTAATGAACATCAACAAACCTTGTGGCAGTGAAACACATAAATCAATTATGCTTTGCAAGAAGGAGCACTTTTCTGAATCAACTGTCAATCCATTTCATTGGATGACCCTGACTTTTCCAGTTATAAGAGGGGAGGGGGCAGAGGAAAACACCTCCCTCACCACATTTTTCATTACACAGAATTTTATGCCTGCATACCAGTACGATTTTCCCTGCAAATAAAACTCACACAATATATTGTTGTTGCATGCTACCCCACTCTCTGAGCGGTGCAAGATTCCAGGGGTTCCGAGCACTCACCCAGGGGTTTGTGTTTCCTTTTGGACAATGAGGCACAGTGATACTGTGGTATCCTTATGGTCTATGGTTTATTTACACACACATATACAGTACAACCTGAGCCTGTGATGGAGCGGCTCACAGCATTTACACCCCAGGGGGGTCTTGCTTCTCCCATAGCCACAGTCTTGGAGCCTGCAGAAATCAGCGATGGCCCTCTGTCCCACTGCCCAGCTCGCCGCATTTAACCAACTCCAACTATTTTTCTTCCAGGCCACAACATCCCTAACTACAATCCTAAAAACAGCTGCTCTCCTTGCAACTCTAAAAACTACTTCAAATGTTTTTGTCCTTCTAATTCTGAGTTGGCACAGAACCAATCCCTTTGTCTCCCTAATGACTCTTCTTTAACAAGCCATTACCAGGCTGGCTCCTGGCTTGTATTTTAACATGCTAAATTAGAAGGGGTGGGGTCCATGAATTAGAAGGGGAATCCAGGCACCCCACAAACGCATAACAATATGTAGCAGGGTATTGTACCGGAGGAGTAGTGCAGGCTATGGAGCAGCTTCATTTCAGTTCATCTGGAAATTTACTCTAAAGAAATGAGTGGCCATTAACTGTTGAGTTTCAGGAAGATCATTAATAATCGAATTAAGGGATATAAATCAAATTGGTTGTAAGAAAATTCAAATTAGGACAATTTGCTTATTTAAAAAGTATCCCTAAAATTTGTTTCTGCATAGAAACAGGCTACATGAGCTGCTGTGTGGCTCTTCACTGTAGACTCCCCACTCCCTTATGATGAAATTACACATTGCAAATTATGTTTTCAACGCCAGCTCCCACCTTGTTTAACTTTTTAAATTTAATTTCCCATAAACAGATAGGTACATATGCTTTTTTATTATCAAATGAAAGCAAGGCTTTAAAAAATAACAATAATAGAAAAAGAAAAGAAACAGGGAGGGAAAACACAATCAACGACTACCCTGTAAGGGAAACAAATCCTATTTCCATAATGATTGATGATGGAACTTTGGATCCTGGACTTCCTGCAAAAATCTATAAAAGAACAAAAATGATCCAAAGTTCCATCATCAATCATCACTGCTAGCTGGCAGGCATCAAGTATTTCAAATGCTGGCATATCTCACCAGAACGGTGTGGATATGGGGAGCAGCCTCATATTTAAATGCCTCCTCCCCTTGTTTGGTTCAATTTATCCCATGCCTGGCCATCATTACAATGTCCTTTCCTACACACAAACCCCACAACCTTTAATGTGGAAACACATGTAATTATTTCGAAAGGGCCAGATGTAACTGTGGAGATGCAGGACTGCATTTCATAAATAAATAAATAAATAAATAAATAAATAAATAAATGTTTTTCAAGAATATATGACAAGCGAAAAAGAAATGTAACACAATGACTCTCCCTTCCCACCAATCTTGCCAGTAGGCAGGACTGCATTTTTGACACTTGGTGCTGCTGCTAAAACCAACTCCCTCTTTCTGTTGATTTGGAGCAGGGTTCAGGTACAGGGAAGAGGTTTAAGCCCTCCTGCCTCCATAGCATGGTCTAACTACTGCGTAAGCTTTGTGCCTGCTATTAGCCACTAAGGTGAAAACATACATATACACAGTACAGGCGGCTGTATGTTTGGCTTTGAAGAGAGGGGAATAGGTGTGTGTTTTGAGGTGGGGAGGAAGGTTAACCACCTCTCTCTGTGTTGTGCAATGGCCCCATACCAAATTGCCTCAACCTCCCCCCGGTTTAACACACATAAAGCATATATCTTTGGAGATGCATTCTGTTATCTGTTTTGTTTCTTAGAAAAGAATCCCTCTTCTCCAAAGCTGCACTGATGGCAGGGGAGGGAACTTGCTGGCAAGGGGCTGCCCTTTGGGGTGACAGCTTCTGCGATGTTCGTAGTGTGCCTTGCCACCCTTGGTGCTGCTCTGTGTGTTTAGTTATAGAGAGGTACACTTTACTGATGTAGAGCTTTTGCCTGGCTTGGCCTCCTTCCTGCAAAGATCACAAGCTGGCCTGTCATGTAGTCTGGCATTTTAATGAGAGAGATTTACCATACCAGCCCTTCTGTGGACAGTTTGGAATCCATGTGAGCATTCCATGTGTAATCCTAGTGCTGCTTTGATCTTGGCTGCAAAGCCAATGGTTTCTGGGAGTACGATATGAGATAACCTCTCTGCTGTTCGCTTAATTTGTTCCAAATTTTGCATGTATTTGTCTGGCATTAGACAAAGCATGGGCATTTCATACATGCTGTGTGCCAAACACTGCCAGCCTCCAACAGGGAAACCTGTAGATGAGGCACTGAACTCCCAGCACCCCTAGAGCTGTTAATAGGATTGCTAGCAATTTGCTTCCTGTGTAGCCTAGGGTTCTCCTCCCTGCCCAGACTTTTAAAAAACCAGTTCTGAAATGTAAACTGCGGCAATTCTAAAAGGGCTAACTGAATAATTATACATACAAATGGGAACCCACTAATCCCCCCCTGCCTTTTGGCAAGTTAGCAAGTACCTTTATTATAATGGCCACATCATTATTGGGAGAAGAGCAAGGCAGGTGGAGAAACTTCTAAAGTACAAGAACAGACAGAATAAAGAGATGAAGTCATGCGGTTTTATTTGTTTATTATTCTTATTACACTGTGGGTTCCACCAGAATCAATTAGATCCACATAATATCCCTCCGTTTGGCGCCTCATTGTTGATCTGTTTGTGCTCCCCATCCCACAACAGTGCGTGTTGAAGGCAAACCTATTTTTCTGCTTGTCTCCAGCTCTAAGTGAGATAGAAACAATTGTTCACACCTCTTGATTTTTCACCATTTCATCTCTCAGTATTTGATGACCCACAGAATGTCCTAATTGATTGCACTGGAAATTACTGTGTTTGAGATGAACAGATTATAAGAAAATTTCCACCTGCAAAACTGGAACCGTGGAAGGCTCATGCATATGTGCAAGTTGCTATTTGATGCTGCAATCATTGAGAATAATATGGATGCATGACCAGCCCACTGACTCATATTTTTTTTTACAAATCTAAACCAACCTGAAACCCTAATTTGCTCTGAACTATGGCTTAGCTAAACTTTCAGAAGGCTTTCTTGCTCATCATGGAAACATAGATTGAATGCCTCCATGATTACTTTTTAAAATGTTGATGAGGTGTTTTTAATTTTAAAGGTTGTGCACCACAGCAAAGATATTGCTAGCATCCCCAATACAAGTTGAAGACAATGTTAAGAAATGAAAGGTCAGAAATGGGGCATCATCTAATACAGAACAAAGATAATGGTATCCTCTTTCAGCAAAGTAATTATAATAACAATGACAATCATATCTCCAGAACTTTGCTGTGATGGATCCCTACTGGAATTATCACCATAACAACAAATCTTAGTATAAGATGGAATGAGAACTAAAAAACAAACACAAGGAAGGTTTCAGCTACAATTTTAGATTCCCTTCTTTTGTAGTAACAATAGAAAATTAAAACAAGTTTATACAAGTTTGTCCAGTTATTCTTTTGATGATCAGAGAGATGCTCCTTTGAATTCATTTGAATTCAAGGCAATTGAGTCAAGGTTGTATGATACAAGATTTCAGCCCAAGGTTTGCCTTAACTAAATTTGGGGCAGAAAACACTCATTAATGGTGGGTACAAATGAACATTATTTGAGGTTAAGCTTCTGTGGAGGTGTTGTTGTATACAGAATGCTGAACAATTTTCTGTCCAAGTTTAAACTCCATGAAAACCAACTCTGCCACTTTCCAGTAGAGGTCAACTGTGCACTGCAATAATTGGATTCCACTTGAAGCGTCCCAACCCTACCTCCAATTGCTGCAGTGGTTTGGTAACTTAAAATAGATTTGGGTTTAAAAAACAACTTTATTCATTTAATTTCATACAAGACATAAGAAGAATAAAAACTATACAAACTATACAAACATTCAATCGCATGGTTTAAAAAAGAAATTAATGGCAAACAAACACAAAAGAATTATGTGGCAATTTTTAATTTCTTTATAAGTGGACTAGGCATCTGAAGCATGCTGGGAGGTGCCAAACATACAACTAAAGGCTGCAATCATATATAAACTTACCTGAGAGTTAGTCCCAGTGATCTTAATTTGACTTACTTCTGAATAAGGATTATGCTATATACTAACATTAGAATCACTGAGAAGCACATCTGCCAAATGCATTGTGCAAGCTGAGCACAAACCTTAGAAAGTGCGCTGATTAGAGGGACATTTGCGTTCAGTATCAGAGGAGAAAAATCTAAAGGCTCTGATGTGCCAACACTATGTTAGCACTTGGCTTCAGACACTAATGAACTCTGGGAATGGCTGCAGTAGTCATGGGAACCAGAGAACACCAAATGAGCCTGTATTTTATTATGGAGCTTGATAGTTCCCTCTCTGTTAAATACCCAAAGTGACAGACAATAAAACAGAAAATTAAAAGTATATGTTGATAAAAACATTTTAAACTGTTAGCAATTGAAAACAAATAGCAACACAATACCTATTTTAAAATAAACCATATAGCTTTCCAGCAATACTTCACTGGAAGTACCGTAAATACTCACTTTCCCTGAATTAAAACAGTGTGTGGTGTAGTGGTTAAGAGTGGTAGACTCGTAATCTGGTGAACTGGGTTCGTGTCTCCACTCCTCCACAAGCAGCTGCTGGGTGACCTTGGGCTAGTCACACTTCTTTGAAGTCTCTCAGCCCCACTCACCTCACAGTGTGTTTGTTGTGGGGGAGGAAGGGAAAGGAGAATGTTAGCCGCTTTGAGACTCCTTCACGTAGTGAAAAGTGGGATATCAAATCCAAACTCTTCTTCTTCTTCTTAAAATGTTTCAACTTGCTGATTTTAAACGTGTTTTTCTTGGCATAGTTGCTTCTACAGGGTGATTGCCACAACCATGGAGGCCCATGGTTACATTTTTCATTATGGGCTCTTACCTCCCCTATAATTTTAGTGCTGCTTACCTTGGGGTGCGGGTGGCACTGTGGGTTAAATCACAGAGCCTAGGGCTTGCTGATCAGAAGGTCTGCAGTTCGAATCCCCGCAACGGGGTGAGCTCCTGTTGCTCAGTCCTTGCTCCTGCCAACCTAGAAGTTCGAAAGCACAAAGTGCAAGTAGATAAATAGGTACTGCTCTGGCGGGAAGGTAAACACCGTTTCTGTGTGCTGCTCTGGTTCACCAGAAGTGGCCACATGACCCGGAAGCTGTATGCCGGCTCCCTCGGCCAGTAAAGCGAGATGAGCGTCGCAACCCAAGAATCGTCCGTGACTGGACCTAATGGTCAGGGGTCCCTTTACCTTTACCCCTACCTTAGATAAATAGATTCACTTGATAGCTAGAGCACTATATGGATGGAGCAGAACTTCTAAAAGAACTTGTGAGTGTACAAATTGTACATGCACTGGAGTGGTACGTGCAATCAAAGAACTGTCTTTCAGTGTCTTTCCTGGCTAGAATCCAGGACTCCTTTGAATTTATAGAGCAATATTTATGGAAGAAGTGAAAGAGATAACTAACTTGATCAGCAAGGGCAGTGACTCAAGAAATTCAAGGGCAGAGAGAGTGAGTGAGACAGAAAGAGATAGAGAGAGAGATTGAGAGACATAGAGAGAAAGAGAGAGAGATCTTCAAAAGAAAAGGCTTCATGTTTCTACAGTTTTTTCCAGGATTTTTAAAATGTGATTTTTGAAAACCAAACCTTTACATTTTTCTTCTTACAAATTAATTGATCAGATGCCTTGGTCCCAGGTTCAGTGCCAAATTGTAAGGGTGGGGGGCAGAGAGGGCCCACTTCTCCTGTCATGAGGTTGATTTGTGCAGCACGGTGGTGAAGGCAGGGTTGTCCTCTTGGCAGTGATGGTTGTGCACTCAGCAGGGCAGGGATGGGGTGAGATGGAGACAAGACTGGAGAAACTTTGGGTTGGCAGTGGTGCACCTCTGGGGCCACTGCCTACCAAGAACTCCCCCTGAGCCTCCTTCAACCTGCCCCATTCGTTTTCCCAACAAATGCAGTACCATCAGGAAGTACTCCCTTCCTGAGCCACCACTGGATTTAGGTGCACGTGAGCCCCTTGAAATTACTGGCCTTCTGGGAGCAGGTGCACTGCCTCCAGTTTAGGTGCCAAAAAAGTCAGCCTTCAACAAACACCTGCTCAGAAGCAACTCTCGCTTCAAATCTTTTCAGAGATTGAGAGCAAAGCACTTTGGGAAATCCTAACTCTCTGCCTGTCAATCAAGCAGCTTTTCTGAGCCACAGAATCCAAAGAAGTCGTCAACTTGCACTTCACTAATAATAGCCCAGATTTTGGTCTTGTGTAGAGCTGTCATTTAGGCAGTGTTTATGCCAGCACCAGTACCCTCCCAATCTTCTTCTGTGCTGCTGCCGCCTTCATCATTACTCCATGTCTAACTTAGAATCATAGAATCATAGAATCATAGAGTTGGAAGAGACCACAAGAGCCATCCAGTCCAACCCCCTGCCAAGCAGGAAACACCATCAAAGCATTCCTGACAGATGGCTGTCAAGCCTCCGCTTAAAGACCTCCAAAGAAGGAGACTCCACCACACTCCTTGGCAGCAAATTCCACTGAACTTATAGAGTTCAATTTGCTTCCCTAAGAGTAATTGCTAGATGCAGGCTTAAAGATCACACCAGTCAGGAAGCTAGGGAAGAACTTTACATCTTTTTCCAACCAAGAAACTCCTGGTTTTACCCAGATGCATCTAAATCCAGTGGAATACAGTACTGACTGCTACGGAACTGGCACAGAAACTTTGCGACTCCTCTCTCAGTGAAGTTTGGCAAGTGACACATTTCACTGCAATCGCCTGAATGCACCAACCTTTTAGCAAAGTCCTACTCCTGGTGCTGCCCCAACGATGTAGTCTAGCTGCAAAGATGGCCTCTATTTGAAGCACCCCTGACCTGCTTGAGGTCAGTGTGAAGGCTGAGTGGAGAAAATAACCAGTCTGTATTTCCTGCCTATTTTCCCCCACCCTCTGCATGACAAACATTCTAGAAATATATAAAAGGGGCAGATACTGACAGAACGGCAATCAAAAGTATCTGATGCGGGAAAAAAGACTGACTAGACACAGGAACAATGTGTGCTAAATAATTGTGTGAATGGCAACTGTATCTGCATCGGTAGCATGTCCAGATCTCGGCATCTGAAAGAAAGCTTTGCAAAACAGCTCAGGAACTCCTGCTGTAGAGGCTGGAATCCCGACTGATAGACTGATATGGCTTGTGATATTCTGCCACAGGAATCAATTTTTCCCTGATGCAAGAAATTACCATATAAACTGACAGCTGATCTAATCTACTGCAGCTCAGGACCAGCCCATCTGGAGCTTCCAACTTTAACCTTTTAAAGTGTGGTTCTCTGTTCTTTACTTTGTGATTTGTGATTTGCAGTTATGGAAGACACTCTTATCTTCCATGCCTGATTCTTTCCCCCTTTTTACAGCTGCAGGAAAAGATCTTATTCTTTTATCTGCTCTGTATGCTGGTTTTGACTGTTGACACCTGAGTGCTGCCACACATTCTAGCAAAAGTATCTTCTATGTATAGATCCCTCTAGTTATGAAACTGTACAGGAATAAGTTTTAAAAGACACTGGCAAAGGGATTTATAAATTCTGGTCTTGAGTGGTTGTATGGGTGTTGTCGTAGGACTGAAAGGGATACTGGAACAGCTAATCTAATCTATTTTCTTATGGCAAGGCAATTTATAGTACCTTAGACATTCCCTGTTGATAGCTGTCCAATTTTATTTTATTTTTTAAAAAAGATGTTATAACCTCACCAGGTAACACATTCTATTGCTGGATTTTCTCACAGTTAAGAAATAGCAATACAGAATGGTAGGCAGCCCACTCAATTATCTGAAGCACTGCTTCCTCTATTACCTGCTATCTCATTAGTAGTGGCTTTTATGCTGGCATGGATGAAGATCCATTGCTCTCAGGGCTGTCTTAAGCATATGCGGTGCTGGGTGCAAAGATCCGCCCGGTGCCCCCCGCGGTTGCCCAGTCCTAGGCACGCAGGAGGGCGGAGCCAGCCAGCCGCCTCAGCGTCTCGCTGGCTTGGTCGTCCCCAAACTCGTGGTGCAGAGCCGTCCGCAGCAGAAGAGCCCACCGCGGCGCTCCGGCCGATGGGTGGCCTCTTCCCTGGACTCAACTCTTGGGCCCCGGACTCTCGGCCTGGCGCCCCTGAGAGCCCGGCGCCCAGGTGCCCCGCACCCCTAGCGTCTCTGGGTAGGCTTCCTAAAACTGCAGGTTGCTGCCACTTAACAAGAGGCGCAGGGAAGTGAGTGTGGCGTGGCATGCAGTGGCAGGAACATCCTATGCCTTTAGGACTGTCAAAGAGACCTTGCTCATAGTTCTGTTGGCATCCGTAGCTCATGGTGCAACAATGTGGTACAGGGCCTTCTCTTTTGTGGCACCTCAGATGTGAAACTCCCTCCCCAAAGAGATCCAGCTGTTCACTACACTAGTGGTTTTTAGGTGTCAGATTAAGACACATCTCCTTACATTGGAGTAAACTGGCAAAAATGTATAAATCAAAATCAAATAAGTGTAAAGAGAAAGAAGGTTCTTTTTATCATATGTGGTGGTCTGTAGTAAGGTTAAAGCTTACTGGGAAATGATATATTATGAATTGGAAAAGATGTTTAAAATAACATTTGTAAAAAAAAAAAACCCCAAAAAACCCCAGAAGCTTTCCTTTTGGGAATTACCGGTATAGGGACAGTACTACCCAAACTGTATGTAAATTTATTCATGTATGTGACTACAGCGGCAAGAATGTTATTTGCCCAAAAATGGAAAGAAGAAGAAGTCCTGACGAAAGAAGAATGGGTACAAAAACTTATGGAATACGCAGAAATGGCAAAACTTACTGGAAAAATAAGAAATGAAGATAATAAACTTTTAATAAAAGAATGGAAATGGTTTATTGAATATTTACAAACTGTAAACAGGTAAGAATATTGGCAGGTTATTGTAATAACCTACAGTTATATAAGAGTATACATTTAAAGTAGATGAATAAATGATTAAGTTAAGTTAATTTGGAATATGCAGAAAGTATAAAAAATAAATTTAAAGAACTGCAAAAAGAGGGGGAAGGAAGTCGAGTTTTGAAATGTTAAAATGATTGTTAAATTATTGAAATGTATGAAATCAAAAATCATAAATAAAAATTAAAAAGAAAAAGACACACCTCCTTACATTGACACCTGAGATGTATTTTCTTAGGACACATGCTATTTTTGTGATTGCAAGTTGTTTTTAATGTTCTGTTTTAAATTGGGACTTTAGGGTGATGCTGGGTAATACATTAAAATAATAACAATACTTATCCAGGTATATTGATTTGGCTGATGCAAGGGACAGATTGCTGCGGGATAATCTGAATTTCTGATGTCTTGATCTTTTGATGTTTTGGATCTGATAACTGTTTTATGATTGCTGCCATTCTTATAATAGTTTTGCTAAGATTTTGCATGTGAACTTTTTTTTATATGTCTTTTTCCTAGTTGTTAAATTGGAGGAAGGATGGAGCACCCACCCGCCCCCGGAGGTGCACTCCATTGTCTCTCGAGACAGATGGATACCAACAATATCACCGAGGTCAGAGAGCTGAGGGGTCCGCCGTTTGACGACGATTGAAAGCAGAATGTACGGAAATATCAGATCAGAGGGTTGGCAGGCAAGGAAGCTAACAAAGAAACGGACAAGCAGTACAGACGATGAAGGACAGTTAAGGCAAGCAAGGTCAGCGTTACCTGTCTCCTAGAGACCTGATCAGGAAACATTTACATCCAGGCCAGGAAGATGCTGTTTGGGGTGGTTGCCACTGAGGTGGCAGCAGTCGTTGCACTCACTCTGTTTGTTTTCAGTGACATTGTTATGAGACCGTATTTGGCCAGCTATGTGACAATGGCACTGTTACTAGGATGAACAATTCTGGCTTGAGGAGAAAATAATATGTGAAAACTGCAATCAATTAAGGTTCCACCCTCTGAACATCTCTTGAAGAGAGGAGGGCCTCAGATGTTGATCATGTGGGATTTATGAGGGGAAAGACTGTCCTTAAGTTACTGGGGTCCTTAAGGTATTGGAATAAAAATAATAATATGGAGTTTGTATCTTGGTTCTCTTACAACTATAAGATAGCAGTAAAGCTTGAACTGCAAACTTTATTAATGAACAACTCCATCAACTCCTTTCTTTTCCTTTCTCTTTCTCCATCATCCCTCATGGCTTCACCTCCTCTTCCTACTGGATCCTTTTGGGGACTAGGGTTGCCCGACCTCAAGGGTCTCCAGCTTTGCTTGGCTCCTTCCAGGTGGCAGGGGGGGGGGGCTTGAATCTCCAGGGGGACAAGAGCCCTTTTAAAAAAAATAAGAAGACTGTGCATGTGGTTTTCAAGTGTCATTAAAAGCAGTTCACAAGAGCAGTTCAGAGCAAGCACAGGAACAACTCCTTTAGTTGAGGTTTCTACCTTAATTTCCAACCTGTGACATATTTGCTCCTTTGTTAGACTGTGTGTGTTTTATTTGAATGACGTGCTCTCGATGAATGAAAAGCACCTTTGTTTCACCTTCTTCCTATCATAACCATCTGGCATAGGGAGGCATCAGTGCTGGTAGGCTCTACCAAGGCAATGTGGGCACAGCACCTGCCTTAAGAAGCTGGCTGTTGATGCCGGGTCTGAAAGTGATGAATGTTAGACTATCATTGGAGGGGGATATCAATGTAGAACATAATGATAGTCTGTAAATCCTAAACCATATGTTAGAACTGAAAGCTCTTAAGACCAATTTATTCTATGCTACATATAATCAGTTTCTGTGTATTCCCCCCCCCCTTTGCTTTCTAATCTTCATTTCATTCCCATTGTGCTCCTTTCTCTCTCTCACACACACTTTTCTTGATGTTCCTTCATGAATGGTGATACCTGGAACTGAACACAGGGTTCTCCATGGAGCATTTCCAGTGGTGCTATTGTTATTTCTTTAAACTTTGGTATACTATTCATACTACCTCTTTTGCCACTTCATCACATCATTGGCTCATGTATCGTTGGATAGCACAATATTCTGCCACATTTCATTCTGTCAACATAGTCCCTTATTGCATCTGTGGGCAATTTTCTTAAGAGCACTCAGAAACAGCTGAATTAATTGCATTTAGGCATTATTGTGTTCAAAAGGGAAAATTTCTTCAGTTATGTGATGCAATTTCTGCCTATCTGGAGTAAGGCTATGAAGAGCTTGAATGAATATTATAAACACTTGTTGTGATAACATGCACCCACAGAATTAAACAGATGGAGAGGATGCTTTAGAAATATTTGCCAGTCTTATATAACTGAAAACTAGCTTTGCTCAAAAATCTTGCTTAGAAGAGCTGTGTGACACTTTTCTCACAGAGTCAAAATACAGTCACAAGTTTCACCACACAGAATCAAGATTAGCCTCAAACTTCTGCTGATTAGGGCTTAATTTTTCCCATATTGTGCTTGAGGCAGCTAGTAGTTCTATGGAAAATTGTATTAGAACCAAGGACCAGGTACAAAGGTCTAATGCAGGGGTCCCTACCCAAGAATCCCTGGGCCTTTGGTTGTCTGGGTCAGTGTTGAAATGCTGGAAGTAAAGGTTGGGGGTCTACGGTAAAGCCAAAAAGCTCCACACCTTGACTGTGCCCAGTTTTAGCTGAACCATTCTCCTCACAGACTTCCCTGAAAACAGCAATGGGAGACAGCACAAAAGATAAAGGGGAAGCTTCCTCGTCAGCCCTCCTCTTCTACTTTAAATCCTGGTCTCAATAAATACCTCTCTACTTACATCCATCATGAAGCATAACAGAGATTTAGATCAAAAGAAAGGCGCATTATCCTGAAAACCTGACTTGTTTTTGAAACCCAATTAAAAAGACTTTACATGCTCAAGCAAACAGCACCCCAAACAACTAGAGAGACACGCAACTGAAAATTTCTCCAAGTTCTTAAAGTTGAAGAAGAGTGGAAGGATAGAGAGGCATCAAAATGGAAGGAGAAATAAGTAAGTTAGCTAATAATAATCAGATAGGATGATGGTGCCCTATTTACCTCACTTCTGGGGTGACCTCTGTGTTGAGGGTGTGGCATTTTGTGAGATGCAGTTGATGTGCCGTAAGTGGTTCTTCTTGGTGACAAACCCTAGCTACTTTCCCCATCAGCACAGGTAACCAGGGAAGAGACAGAAATGACATTTCAGATAGTCATTTTTAAAAATACATCACACGATTTCTATACTGCTTGATTGTGATAACAGCTCAAAGCAGTTTACAAAAAGGAATAAAACAATAAGTAAGAACAGTGCTAGTTCTGCAGATCGAAGTGGTAGAGTGGGCATATATAACTCTATAACAAGATAACAGTAGTTCCTCTTCTCCCTATAACGATACATAAACTAATCACCCATATAATAAAAAACCAGATCAGAATGATTTAAAAAAGAAACTCCTCCAAGCATCAGACAGCCAGCCTCCACTCTACAAAAGAATTATCCTTTCCTTGACCCAATTGTCTTTGCACTCATATTCCCAATTCCACATCTGGGGCAGGAAGTGTCAGCAGCGTATACAGAGCCTTCTTCTGACACCTGAGCCATGGTCACAAGTATTACAAAGCATGTCTCTGGTCTTGCCCATTCTGTCTACAGTTCCTCTATTTCAAAGCCTGTACGACATACAAATAAACTGAATCCAGCTTTGCGGATAAGGCTGCTTCCAGGCGATCTGTTCATTGACGCATCACCCTGATTTGTTTGCCCAGAATTGCTAACTTCGGTTTTCAAAAATAGACAATCCTTGATTATCTTTCGCAAATACAAAAGGAAATGTTTCAAGAAGCAAATCATTTTGAATAATTGTGATGTTAAATTTAAGTGTCTTAATTTTTGTCATCAATTCCTTCAGGTCAAGTGCTGATGCTGGGCATGTTCAGTTGATACAGTTGTCAAGCCAACTAGTCTCTTTTGCAACATTACTGAGTGTATGTAAATTTTTATAAGTTTGAACTTTGAGAAACTGTTCGCCGCTTACCACTGACACTGGAAGTGTAAGAAGGATCCTTAGAGCAGTGTTTTTCAACCACTGTTCCGCGGCACACTAGTGTGCCGCGAGATGTTGCCTGGTGTGCCGTGGGAAAAATTGAAAAATTCAAGAGAATTACTTTATATATAGTCAATATAGGCACAGAGTTACATTTTTTAACATTTTCTAATGGTGGTGTGCCTCGTGATTTTTTTCATGAAACAAGTGTGCCTTTGCCCAAAAAAGGTTGAAAAACACTGCCTTAGAGCAACAGAAATATTAGGCACATTATCCAAGAATTTTTGTTGTAGGATGAAGAGAAGTACTCCTTGTGGCAGATGGACTTTGGATGTCTTCGAGCCTTTGTTATAAGTTCACAGCACAGATCTTCAGCATCAATATCTTTGTTCTATTGTGCACTACAGAACTTGCAAATGCTTGCAGGCCTTAGGTACATCTTCAGTAGATTTTTTTGTTGATACTGTATGATATATACAGGAAGATTTCTCACAGTACAGACTTTCCTGGGGTTCATATAACTAATTAGAAGCACAGGATGTGACTGGTGCTCTCAGCATGATGTTGAAGGAACACAAATTCAATCATAATTACTTTACAGTACAAAGAAGATTAAAGATGCTTGTATGCATCCCGACCCCACAGGGAAGTAGGAAAGCAAAGATCTGTAGACAGCGTCATTGCAGAAGTATTGGTTAGTCTGATTGATTGATTGATTGATTATGCTTTTAGATTACTTTTCATTCCAAATAATCACATGGTGGTGGTGGTGAAGAAGATATATATATATATTAAAACACACACACACCATTGTGCCGGGTATAGGGATGTGGGATTGAAGAAAGGTGGTAGTATTATCCATCACAATGACTTGTTACGTGGCTTGGGTATTCTGGCCTCCCTCATCCCTTCTAAAGCAAGACTTTGCGGGACACGATTTCTCCATGAGATGGGATGTTTGATGGAAAAGTGATAATAACCAGGTGAAATATGAATTTAGATTTTGTACTGAGTCAGACAATAGTTTTTCAGGGGCTTGCAGGCAGTTTTTTCAGTGCCCATGTTTGCTTGCTTTCTGTTCTCTGTCCAAATTTGCGTTTTCAGTGCTGGCTGCACCCTTGGAAAACTGAAACGAAGAAGAATGGTCACTATTTCTGCAGCAGTAGATGTGATTACATTTTGGAGTGTCATCTAGTGGAGCTTTTCTGAGAAGCGAATGGTCTGGTCAATGCTTGAATCATGGGGGAAAGATTTCTTAATGGAAATCCTGCCTTTAATTCTCTTCCCAAAGTATTTATTGATGATGAAAACTTACTACCCAGGTCTTCAATCAAACGGTTTTCAGGGTGGTTTTTTCTAGTTAAAAACATAGCAATAAGATTGGTCCAAAATTGTTAACAGCAGTAGAACCACAACAGCCTCAGCTTAAAACTATAAAAAACACCAGATCTAAAAACTCACTAGTTCACAAAGTGCTGGGCAAAATATATATAAAAGAATAAAAATCACCTGGTGCTGAAAAGACATCAAACTCGGTGCCAGGCAAGCTGGGATTGGGGTGCCACCACTGGGGATAGAAGAGAAATGTAATTCAATATGCCAAATCTATCTAATTCAGACCTCCTGAAACAATAAGCAAACTGAAACATAGCTACCCTTTCAAATTCACAGTTAACTGAATGTTGTGATGCAGTTCTCCACCCAACAAATGTCTACATCTACAAAAATGCATATATTATAGAGAGCTCCAGTATGTTTGGCGTTGCAGAATTAGATGACATCCATGTAGGTATGCCCATATAGAGTGCTTGTCACACAGTTGGAATGTCTTCAGTTACACCTGCCCATTCATCCCCCCCCCCCATCCTCCCATACCATCATTTGACTCAAGGTTGTACAGGGATTTCTAAAAGAAATCCAGGTCAGGATAATTATCTGTAACCTACAATCACAGCAGTGTTGAGCACCACAATGGTAAATCAATGCGTTGGCAAAGGTTTATGACCTGTGGCGCGGCTTGCAGCGGATTTCTATATTACGCAGATCAAGAGGAAATTAAGCTTGACTAGGTTTATTATCCTTCAGCAATAATGAGAAGTGCTCCTCGGTGATAAGGTTTTTTTTTTATTCTTGATCTATTTCATTTGCTGGTGTAATGGTCTATGGCCTCGTGCACACAAAACAACAAGGTCGTTGGTTTAACACTATTGAGAAGCTTCTCACCAACCAAACCAAAAACCAAAACCAAAACAAAACAAAAAATCTCACTGTCCCTTTCATAGCAGTCTTTTTTGGATGGGCCAAAGCTGTGACCAGGAGTGGTTTCTGTGTTCCATCAGTGCTCCATGGTGATTTCTCAATATCCCAGGCCCCTTGACCCTGTGTAGCTGTGGGAGAGGTGGAAACTCAGACTTCCCCCCTGATTAAGCAACTCAGAGTCTGACACAAAATAGGATTTGTTACTGGCCAGAAAATTCAGGATTAGCCCCCCCCCCCAAATCTAATCTGGTTGATAAACTCTCCACTGGGACCCGATCTGGCTGTGGGAGAAGAGAAAGGATTGATTTAAAGGACATATGTAGTCTGGCAGAAGTTTCTGCATTAATATTGCTGACATCCAAGCTGTCAAGATTCTGTATTGCGCCACCGCCGCCACATTCCCCAAATTAATAAGAGTCCTTCTTGCTTAATTCTCCCTACCCCAGACTGCAGTCTTGTGACTGAATGAAGAAATGCCATTCCAATTAAGGGGGAATAAGTCCAACGAATGGCTTTGGGTATGGATAATTTTTTTGCCACTGAAATGAGCAGAAGGCAAACCTATTATTCCATTTTAGGACTCTGCTCCTAAGTAAGTATGTGAAGTGATGCAAGTTTCGACCAGCATGTCAGATTTGGAAAAGAAACTTGCAGGTTCCTTCTCCTTTCGGTTACTTACAAGTACTTTGCAGATTTTGAGGGGGTGAGAGGGGAAAATGAGGATGGGTAAATCCAGTTGCATAAGGGTAAATCTGTTACTTGGGCAAATCTGTTACTTGAGTTGAACAGCCACTTTGCATAAAACCCTTCATTTCTCAAGAAGAACCCCAAAACTGCTCATTGATCAAAATAAAATAATATAGAAATTAAGCAAAATTCCCTGTACTTTACTTACAGTACTATGCTGTCGGAATACACTTCGTGGATCCGTTAAAGATCCGCGGTTATTTATTTATTTTAATGGTTATTAAGAACTACTTTTCGTATCCTTACACTTAAAAGTGAAAGTGAAAGTAAGAATGAAGAGTCATTTTACCATTAGGATTATTCCGCCTTTAACTTGTAGTCCCGGTAATGTTTCAAAGTTATCAATGAACGTTTATCCTGCTTCCCACCTTTTTGGAGGGCAGCAACAGTGGTTTTATTGGTTGAATTATTTGTTGTGATGTCATACCTGTTCCTAATAAAAGGCTGAGGCTCCCCGCTTAGGCACGTTCTTTTACGTTCTTCTTTAGTTCCTTCAGTTGAGTCAAGTTTAGTTTAAGGGGTTTTTGGGAGCGGGCTGGACGGGCTGGATGGGTTTCTTTTAGTTAGGTTTAGCTTGCGGAAGATCTTTCGGTGAGGTTTTAGTTAGGCTTTTAGGTTTAGCCTAGGGCTAGATTTGCGGAAGATATTTCGGTTTAGTTTTATTTAGTTAGCATCGCGGAAGAATTGGCGCGCAGGGACTGAGAGCTCAGGGAAACTTAGCTTAGGGCCAGAAGACGAGCCTATGCGGGTTTTGCCAAAGCCACTAAAGATAGATTCGGTGTCTGTCGTCAATTGGGGAAAAGGGTAAAGGTTTCAGGATTTTTTTTAATTTCTGCCAGAGAAATCTCATGCTTAAATAATATCCTTGGTTTGGTTTTCTTTATTGTTAAATTACAGTGCAGGAGATTACAAGTAGTTCCAATTCAGATTCGAGGCATCCATTAGTTTTCGAGGCACCTATTTTATTTTGAGGCATTCATTCACTCACGCACCTTCGGAGTCATTTTCCGTCTTACTCAGCTACCTTCGGATTGTGAGACTTGGCCGGCGCCCGTGCTCATAAGCACGCGGAACGCTGGCCGCTTTTCCCCCGCAACTGGTACCTCGTGCGTGGGCAGCTTAAGCTCACGCACGGGGAGCTCCAGCACCGAACCCCGGCACTATGCATAATTTATTCTGCTCCTAATGATTTGAATTTCCAAGGACACTGAATGCACTGAGGCAATAGGAAAAGGGAAAGATGAGGAAATGAAGGATAACTATAGGTAGGGAAAGCTATGTACTGGAGTCCTATGCTGGAATTTCTGCCCTGCTTTTGAGTTTTGGCTGGACATTGCCCAACATTCTCAGCCTTTTCCTGTGGCCACAAAGACTGGGAACTTGTTTCTTAAAAACCAGAATCTGGATTCTGAGGAGGCTGAATACCACGCCAGGCCAGAATCTGATCCTATTGATGTAGTCAACCTCAGGATCCACAAATTACACACACTTCATCAGATTCTCAAAACTTTATTGGCACATGTACAAGATTCCAGTAGAGATCAATTGTTTGTTTTCTTTTTCTTGTTTTTTTTTAAACCACTTTATAGCATAGTGTGGTGCAGTGGTTAGAATGCCAGACTAGGACCTGGGAGCCCAGAGTTCAAATCCCATCTCCATGAAGCTCACTGGGTGACTCTGGGCCAGTCACTGCCTCTCAGCCTAAGCTACCTCACAAGGTTCTTGTGGGGTTGAATGCATGCCACCTTGAGCATATTGGACAAAAAGGTGGGATATAATGCAGTAAAATATAAATAAATAGAATAGAATAGAATAGAATAGAATAGAATAGAATAGAATAAAGGCATGTAATTATGTACATTCCTACTCAGAAGGAAGTCCCATTGAGCTCAATGGGGCTTACTCCATCACAAGTGAGAATGCAGCCACAGTGTTTCACTACTTCTCTGCACCACTTATTACTACAGAAAGCAATTTACAAATCTTCTGAAATCAAAATCTTGCCGTCAAACTAAAGTATCCAAATTAAGTAATGTATGCAAATTTGCTTTAAAATGCCTGAATTATTTTTAGTGCCTCTCTCAACATCAGGATGGAATACTATGTGTGCTTTTTCCTGGTACGGAGTTGTTGCCTTTCCCCCTCCAATATACCTGGTAAAGTTTGGAGCCTTCAGAGGGGCTGCCTGCTTCCAACACATGTCCTATGTAGCATATCTACTATCTGCAATACAGTGCGGGGGACACACAACCAGCATTTTAGAGGCATATTCTTCAGGCGCACATTTGAATGGCCGCCTAAATGGTAAGTGGCAGAGCCGATGATGACAAGACCTATGTATATTTGTTTTCTCACACAACCTTGTTGGGCCATTAAACTTGGATCATTAAACTTCATTGTCTTGAGATTATCTCAAGTGAGCACTCATGCTCAAATGCCTTCTCTCAAGGGGCCAAAGACTGACATTCAGTATCTTCTGCACAATGCTACAATATCCCAGCAGCCTGCCAGGTGGATGGAGACAGAATGCCGATTCTGTACTGCGTAGTCTAGCTGTTGCCAGATGGAAGGTACGGCTGCTTGGGTCTGGACAGAGCATATGGTTAGGGTGCTTGGAAGTCTGCTGTGACATATTCACTCCTTGCTCCTGGCTATTCCTACAGGGCATCACAGACTTGGGCAATCTCTAGGCGATCCTTATTAGGGGTACATATGGTCCCATTTGTTGTGAAAGCACTCGCCAGAGACTTCTGAGTAATGCTTGCCTTGTAAATTAACAAGTATGGTTACGGTTATATTTGCTGCATATGCTCATTTACTGAATGGCTGGAGGCCGCAGGTGACTTGAAAAGAGATGCTAATGTGCTAAAGGGAAGGATAATTGCATTTTGAACATGTTCGCTGCTTTTCCTTTGTCTGTTGCACCATCTGGCTCCTCTCCCGACAAAGAACCCTTGCCAGGTTTCCAGCAAACGATCCCCTTGGAGCCAGGCGCTCGCTTTGCCTAGCTCTGCCTCTTTGGCAAGGGTTTGCAGCTTGAGATGCACCTGAGTGCATCTTGAAGCTATTTCGGCTCATGTTTCTTAAAAGCAGGGTGAAAGCTCTTCATTCTTGGGTTCTACGTTGCATATTTATCAGGGCTTTTTTCAGCAGGAACTCGCCAGAACTCAGTTCCTGCAGCTCTTTGGTGGGCGCCATTGCCATGATAAGAGAACAAGAACATTATAAGAGAACAAGGTATTCATGGTGAGTTTTGGCACCTCTTTTTCTAGAAAAATAGCACTGATATCTACCCTCTCAATACTAGACTGGGGAAGGGCTGTAGTTCACTGTGTCTCCAGGCAGGGCCAGCAAAGATTCCTGTCCAAAGTCCTGAAGAGATGCTGTCAGTCAGTCAGCAGTAGTTGGTGGGACAGTGCAGGCAGGGCAGCATTGCATACCTCACTTCCCAATCACTGCCACATACTGGGGGGGGGGGGGGGAGAGAGAGGGGCAAGACCAGGGCCGGATTTAGGTTTGATGAGGCCCTAAGCTACTGAAGGTAATGAGGCCCTTATCTGTCCAGCTGTCCTTTGCCAACAACAAATTGTCACTGTTTTAGACTTCCAGAACAGATTAAGTTTGAGAACCGAGGTACCACTATATATAGAAATGAGCAAACCAATGATATTTTAGGGAGCAGGCTAGCAGGCGGGGCCCATTACTTACATCATAGGCTAGGACCCTTGTACCCACGGGACCGCATCTCCTGGTATGCTCCATGGTCTGCAATAATAACACCCTGGAGATCCCAGGCCTCAGGGAGATTAGGCTGACCTTGGCCCCTGTCTGGTGGAACGCTCTGCCACAAGAGATCTGGGCCCTGCAGGATTTGACATCATTCTGCAGGGCCTACAAGACAGAGTTGTTCCGCCAGGCCTTTGGTCAGGGCTCAGCCTGACTCCCCTTCCCTTTTTGTATAAGAACTAGTACAAAAGAGGCCTCCCAGCATTCTCACAGGCCTCTTTGGAAATGTACAATCCAGTGTTTTTTTTCTTT
The DNA here is from genome assembly GCF_009819535.1 of Lacerta agilis. Lineage (NCBI taxonomy): Eukaryota > Metazoa > Chordata > Lepidosauria > Squamata > Lacertidae > Lacerta > Lacerta agilis. The sequence continues at coordinate 58,886,226 of NC_046313.1, forward strand.
AAATTTTTTTGGGCCCTCCAAGAGAGTGCTGAATGCTGCTGCTGCAATCAGTTTAGACAATACTGAGCTAGATGGCTCATTTGTCTGACTCAGTATAAGGCAGCCTCTTTTGTTCCTAGATTTCAAGCTGAAGAGACTGGGCACTTGTATCTCTGCAGGCCAAGCCGGCAGGAAGCTCAGCTGCATAGCTGTTATCCGAAAGACTACCGGTACTCTTTCTAAAGATCTGTGGTTGGTTGCTATGCTGGCTTTCAATCTTGGGTGAACTTCTGCTTCATACCACCTCTTTCCCCGTTTCTTTTTTCTTTATTGATATTGCTTTCCTAATAACAGAACAACTAAGAATCAGTGCAGTTGCTGTGAAATATATATTTACATGTAAATCATGCATCAGGGTTAGGAGTGCACACAACCCCCTTGAATTTTTTTGATATACTTATCAAAATATCTTCTTTTCTTTCCCCCCCTTTTGCTTCAGAATTCCTTCAATCATTTGCTCTGGCAGGAGCTTCTGGTTAGTTTTGAGATTTCACATGTGGTGAAACTTGGTATCCATTTTAGGATACTTATTTATGTTATCCAATTCACCAGCACTTCATTCTTTTTGTTATCAAGTGTGCTGCCACCGTTCCTCCAAACATTTACAAATTTTCCAATGGGGCTGCCTCATACACAACGTTGTCCTCACCAAAATGCAACCCCATATTATTTTTCAATTTAATCTGGATTTACCATTTCTGCATAAGTCTAATAAGTAGAACACAAAACAAACACGGAAACAGTAAATCATGATTAAATTGGGGGTAGGGGAGATATGGGATGGCATTTTGATGAGGATGGCATCGTGTGGATGCTGTGAAAAACTTGCATGTGTGAATTCACAATAAACCGTGGAAGACCCTAACTCTGAAAATGGTAAGGGCAGGGTATGTGTGTATATCAGTACAGTTCTTAAAAGTGAGATTCATGTTCTTAGATGTACTAAGGACCTATGCAACCAGGCCTGGTCCACATTGCTTTCTTAAAAAAATAAAATAAAGGTTTACATGACACTCTGCATTCCATGCACTTATTTCTGGTATTGTGATTGCTGCCCAGTCCTATGCATGTATACTTGAAAGTAAGCTGTGTGAGTTCAATGGGAGTTCCTCTGAGTAAGTATACATTGGATTATAGCAATGAAAATGTCATCCCCCTCGAAATGAAATCATGAGGCTTTGCGATTAGAAATGCAGTAATCAAAGAAATAAACAAGTCATTCGAATAATGCTGCCAGATGCAAGCACATTGCATACTGTAGGAAACATGCTACATATCCAAACATGAATACTTTGCTATGATACGCTAATATGCAAGTGGACCTAAGTGAGTTACTGCAGATATACAACAGCTAGGAAAGAATAATACCTAATGTGTATTTAGAAATATTTATCATGTAAAGAGACAGCATGGCTAATGGCACAAAGAAAAGGAGGGTCTTGCCCAGGGCTATCAAGCTACTCAGTACCAGGGGCAGACCTAGCACTGATCTTCTGCATGCCATATATATGGTGCTCTAGCTGATGTGCACCATGCTATCTGTAACCTATATTTCATTGCCTGAGAATCCAGTTTGGTCACCGTCATAGGATGTTTTAGCTCAGTAAGAAGCCCAGTGGCGGCTAAGCAATCCCTGAGCAGCAGCAGCAGCAACCACAGCTGGCGCTCTCTCTCGCTCTCCCTCCCTCCTTCTTTCCCTGTGCTTTGCTGTTGGTTAAGCCACACTCCCCCTCTCTTTCAGCATCACGGAGCATCCAGCTTTGAGGGGTAGGGATTGTCAGTCATGTTCAGAAGTCAAAGCCTCCCTCATCGCCTCTCCCTTTGTCAAGAATGAAGCAGGTTCTTGGGGAAAAGGGCACCTTTGTAATTGGGGTGGGGAGGAGGGCTGGTATCTGAAAGTAATTACTTTGAGAAAGTGCTTTTGTCTTGGCCACCACAAGATTTTCACAAAGTGGAAGAAGAGTGCAAAGACAGAAAAAAGGAGCTTGGTTCAGCGCAGCAATGAAACAGTAACTTCAGGTAAGTGGCTTTCCTTTTAATCATTGTCCAGGAAGGACAATTAGAACTGGGTGTGTGTGTGTGTGGCATGCCTTTTCATTTTCTGTGAGTCTTATTTTGTTGGTGGGAGGAGAGAGTTTGTATCCTACTGTGCAGCTGAGAATTAGCATGTTTTATCATCCCCTGCCATCACTTATAAAACAGCATTCTTGGAAGGCTACTTTAGTCTGAAGACAGGCAATAGTTTTTAAGAGAGTTGAAGGTGGGAGCATGGAAGCATAGCTTCACTGTGAGCCATACACCCTTATTTCTTTTGTCTCTGTTTGAACATGTTTTGCAGGTTTTTTTTTTAACCACTGCTACACAAAATTGCAAAACCCACGAATTGAGGACAATAGGGGAGTGATTGTTCACACAGTGTCACTTTGTCGCCTTTGTTTCTCTGAAGGAATATTGTCTGTTGCTAAGCCTCAGGTGGTGGTACAGAGGCATGTGCTGCAAGCAATCGTGCTAGGAGTTTCCAAATGTTTGTGGGATAAGACAGAGAAAGATGGAGAAAGGTACAAAAGGTGGGTCACTCACTGGTCAGCATATCTGACTTCTTCCTATCTCCAGAGCACAGTACAGCAATGCTGGAGGGTTCTGGTCTCGTTCACCTTCCCAGGCAGCTTTTGTAAAACAGTGCAAAGTCTGATTCTTCTGGTCACTGACTAGTTATAAGCACTCTCCTTTATTTGCAGATGCTGGATTTACAGAATGAGGGACAAGGTTCTTACTGGTGCACTTTGGCATGCTCTTTTGCCAACGATATTCAGCCTGCATCCTACACATAGAATTAAAAGAATGGGCCAGTTCTTGAGCATTCTTCAGCCTTTAACAGCTTCTGTGTAGCAGTTAAATGCAACAGAGATGGAGTGACTTTTCAAGAGACTCCAGGTGCTTCCAGATATTGCAAATAAGCTATTGAGATATCACAAGCAAGTCATTGGCAACAGGTAGTTTTTAAAAAAACTCAACTTACTGGATTTCCCCAGAAAGGGAAAATTCAGGTTCAATGGTAAAAAAAAAAGTGGGTTGGCATTTTGATGCCAACGATGTCACGTGAGCACAGCAAAAAAACAAACTTGCATGCATGAGGAGCATTGATCCCACAACACCACCAACCTCCCTGTTGGGATATACAGTACAGACTTCCTGCTGTGCTTTGTGCTCTCTATATCCTTCCTCCATCACCACGCTTGTCCTCCCCTTGCAAAGTGCATGGCAGATCACATCCGCAGGCATAACTCTTGACTTATTCCCGGCAAAGAAAGTATTTCACTAGTCCAACTGCATGGGAAACTCATGCTTGAGGACCAGTGCAGGCATAGGTTTAAAAAAGTGAACCCCTGCAACTGTTCCTTACAATGGGAATACCAGATGCATAACCTACTCATTTGCTGCCCACCCTGTTTCCCCCCTTCTAGACAGTTTTGCAATTTGCTCTAAGTGCCGCCAGAAAACAGCTGTTTTTCTTGCATGGAGTGAATCCTATTGAGCTGAATTTCCATGAAATGACATGTTCAAGAATCTCTGGTGTCATCTTCAAATGCATTTCACAAGCATTTGATGCCCATGAGGAAAAAAGCTTGCTCAGATGGAAATATCTGGGTTGGGTTGGTTCAACAGAATGAGGCTATGACAGACGTCATAATACGGTGTCAGACATAGCTCTTTGTTTTGCTGGATTTATAGGCCATAAGTGTGAAGTTTGTTTGGGTTTTTAGCACAGGGCCTTTGGCTTACTGAGCATGGAGGGGGTACTTGAGGAGGGGGCTGAAGATTGTGCTCTGAGGTGCTTTGGGGTGTTCCATTTTAATTTGCAGTTTTGTGAATCCTCCGTACTTTCCCTTTGTCCCTCACTTTCTGCTGTCTCAAAGAAGCATCACACCTAATAAGGAACAGCTGTTTCTGTTGATCCCCTGAGCCAGATGCTTGACATAACGAAACAGCACTGATTTGGAAAAAGCAGAGTGCTGTCTCACGCTAAATGTAAAACATTGTTGTTGCAATCATCAAGAAAGCACACAGCTGAACCGAGTGTGTCGGTGGCTGCCCCTCCTGGCTGTGTTGCCTGGATCTTTTCACAGAGTATCCTATCTTCAGAGCACAGCCCTATCTCTCACCCTTCCTTTGAGAATGTAGCTTTAGCCACCTGCCTGAATTTTAAAAATGACAAAGAACTGACTAAAAGGTGTCAGGCAGCGATCAGATGATACCTTTGCGGTGAGTGATTTAGTACAAAGCAATGTACACAAAGCAATGTACACAAAGCTGTACCAGGCAGACATGAGGTTCAAAGTTGTGCAAGTTGTTATAGGATGCTATCTAAATCCCTCATTTGAACTGTGCTGCCTGATCTCACAAATCCCTTGATCTGCTATTTGGACAAGTAGGGATCATTCAGTGCTGGTACTGGCGTAGTTCCAGATTCCCATGTGGCTCGCAGGTGTCAGACACATTAAAACAAAACAAAACAAGGACGCTCCCTTAAAAGCTGTATTCTGCTACTGGCTTTCTGAGCCATCTGGGTCAAATCACTTAATTAGGCCTCATCATTTCACCTCCCTGGATGTTTTCTTGAGGTCCTGGCAAATACAAACATTCTGCTAAGTCCTAAGTGCTTTTGAGGAATTGCAGACGCCATAAGACTGTACAGAGAGAGCAGCTGTGCATTGAATATCGCTGAAGAGCGACCCGGTGATATTATGTGAGAGGCACTTTCACAACGCACCCTCAGCTTCTTTGGTCAGAAGTAAGTCTCAATCAGTTTGATGGAACTTGCTCCCTAGTAATTTTGCAGAAAGGTGAATGATTAATAATAATAATAATAATATACATACTACATACATACATACATAAAAAAATGCAGTATTACAGCCTTACAATGCAATCCTATCCAGAAGCAAATGCTCTTGAATCCAATGAGACTTTCTGCCAAGTAAGTGTACATAGGAGTGCAGCCATGTGTTATCAGAGTACGTGCTATGCAGCCCCTCGAACCACCTGGAAAGTCTGAGGGACAAAGGAAGTGAAGACTAAGAACAAAGGCAGTCTTAACTGAACCCTAAGCCCTTGCTCAGCACTTCTGGAGGAGTGAGGTGGCTGCATCTCTCCTCCAGTGGGTGGGGGTCAACTGGGATGCCAGGTGAAGACACCTCCATTATTTTGGCATTGCGGCAGCCCATGGTTTTGGAAGAGGGGCAGAGATTCACACTACGGGATGGACACAAAACCATTGGCACTGGAGTTGTCACAAAAACACTGCCAGTAACTGCAGAAGATAAGGCGAAGTGGGGAAATTAAGTATATCCCTCGGGAGGATGCTTGTGAGGCATTTCAGCCCACTGAACACATGTAGAACACATGAAACCAGGAGTTAAGTGCATTGCAGAAAGAGGAAGGATATATGTTGAAAGCTTCACAAGCTATGAGCGGTTTCTTGGAATAAAGCCCCTTGCTGCTGAAATTATACCCTAACTAAAGGGGTGTTTAGCCTTATCCTCTTGGCTGAGGCGAAAAAGCCTAATGTGTTCTGCTCATTTCAAGGGTGGGTGGGGAGGGGAAGTTGGTTAAATAAAAGACTTGAAAGCTTAAAAAAAAAAAACCTGTAGTAAAGAGCCTCCCTGCAGAACAGGGCTGGTGATGGATCTGCAGGATCCAAAGCCAGTTCATTTCTGCTTTACCAGCACGCCAAGCTTCCACCTTGGTGAGCAGGAGCTGGAGGGTTGTGGATGTGGCAGTGAATTCACTGTTCTATGCCTCCCAGCCCCTTGCTAGAATTGGTCTGCTTGGAAACAATCCTATGAAATGTTACCTGCGAGTAAGCTTGATGGGGTTTACTGCTGATCTGAGTAGACTTGCATAGGATTGCAATGCTAATCACATTTTCCTCTTCTTGCTGGGACCTAATGGTCACTGGTATGATTCCATTTCTGCCTGCCACATCCACTAGTACACAGTATTTCTACTGCTTCCAGGATCTGAGGTAAATAGCATTGCACTCCTCCCAGGTGCAAAAAGTTAGCTTGTAGTTGTCCTTAAGAAACATATATTATTCTCAGCATTCCCTCATCCTCCACAAGGCATGTCTGAAACAACTGGTGTATAATAACTGCAAGAGTAATAATGAAAGTTGTGATAAGAGAAGGAAATTAATTGCCAGAGGAAAAGAAGCCAAAGTGATGACTGGGAGAGCAAGGAAGCTGTGAATGTTTAATTCGACACACAAAGATGGGGAGTTAGCAGCAGTTTAAGGCTCCTCTTTTATTACTATAAAAACAAAGGGTAGATAAACACTGTATTACAAAGAGAGCAAGACAACAGTTGGAGAAATCACCCTGAGTTGGAAGGAAATGTAATGCCTCTTTGTACGTTTTCATATCCAAAGCTGGTGATGGATATGGCTTCCATCTCTTGATAATCAGATATGAAACAGAGAAAGGAGGCTGGGGCAGTTCAAACACCCTTATTTCCAGCTTTTCACTCATGATAACTTGTGATTCCTCCATTCGCAGGAGGAAATCAAAACTCACTGCTCTTGGGAGGAATTTTTTAATTAAAGTGCTCTGTTTCTACAGAGTGTTTTTTTTTGTTATCTCTGCCCCTTTCCCTTGTTTATTCATGCATTCTGTTACTAAGCTACTGCTAACTTCCAAGTATCATTCCAGGTAACACATTCGGGTAAAGCCCACAATTGTCATCTACAGAGTAGGCCAACTGTAACAAATTACAGTTCCTTTAGGGGGAATGTGCTTTCAATATATGGTGTGTACATAGTGCAGGGCTCCAGAAAGCTCTAAGATGTAGAATTAATGTCCAAATTAACAAATTTTGTATATTTGGATCAAAGGAGAATGACAAAAGCCTGAAAAGGTTGCCAAAAATGTCCCCCCTTTAATACTAGTTAGCAAACATTGATCACACAGAAAGAACAATATCTACCTTCTTGTGATTATTTTTAAACCTAGAATAATTAATATTCAGCTGTATCACTTGTTATGCCCATTTAACAATATCAAAGGTGGAGAGTATACCAACCATGTTTTCATACAACCTGGTGACAAAACACTAACTTCTTAATTGCTTACACACACCACACACACACACACACACACACACACACCAAAGCTACAATTCTGGTTAAAGGATGGTTCCAGTGCTAGAAATAAATCCAGTGTCAAAGCAAGCAGAAATGGAGAAATACAAGCACAACCCAGAAATCCCGTGGTAAGCAATTAGAGCTACAGTGTGTTGTGGCAAAAAAAAACAAACAAAACAACAAAAAAGCAAAAAAAGAGCCCTGTGGCACCACTAACACCGACAATTGTATTGTGGCATAGATTCCACATCTTCACTAGGGCAGGATAATTGAGGCAGTGACAGATCAAATCTGGAGCATTAGCAGGAGGCTTTCAGTTATTGCACAGCATGCCATGTCATGAGGTTAGAGGCTCAGAAAATTATCAGGAGAAAGCCTTGCTAAGAAGGGACTGCAATCCACTCCTGCAAGTTATCAGTGCCCTAACCTGTTGCCTTTAGAACAACAGCTCTCATTAAAAAAAAAAATCTGCTCTGAAGGCCTGAATTAAGAGTCAACCTAAGAGCTGGGCAAATATTCACTTATAGTAAATATTTACTTACTTATTCTTATTCACATCAAGAGAAAGTTACCAGAAAGTCTGCTACCTCTGATGGCAGAGGAAGGGTTGATCCAGCAGCACTAGGGTAATTTCTGATCCCGTGCAGATATCAGCAGATCATTGTGCCACCAATCACACCCCTAAGGGAGATCGAGAACATTTAGGATCATATTACCAGGGCATATCAATTCTACATTAGGGTGCTGTTAGTGTTCAACAAACCTTATAGTTTTGCAACTGTTCAGATAATCCTAGCTCCACCAGTGCTTTTTCTGGGGGGACGCAGGGGCAGTATTTCAATATGAGTACCCCTAAACATATTTTAAAGGGAAAAAGCACTGCTAATTCCTCTTCAGAATGTGCCACAGCATTTGCTTGTGACAGGGAGTTCCATAGTTTACCTTTCCTCCAGTTCATTCTGGAGGTATCAGACTCAGCAGAATTTGCTGATCCAGAGGCTCCCACGTGGAGAAAGCTTGTTATTTATATATTTTCTTCCATACTCATGCCTCTTAAAGTATTTTATTCATCTGTCATTTACCCTACTCTTCCCCCACAGAGATCGCTCTTCCCTGCTCCAGTTATGCACACTTATTCCTCCATGACAGCTTCTCTCTGTTATCTCTTCCTGTGGGCCCTTTCACCTCAGAGAAGGGAGACTCTCTCTTCCCACCCAACTCAAACCTCTCCCTCTCCTGGTCATATTCATTCAGTCTCACCTTCTTTTCCTCTGTCCTAGCACATGACACATGCAAGCACATGTGCACACACCAGTTGCCCACTTCCCAGCACCACTGCCTAATGGCTGGTTGTTTTTTGAGACAGCTGCCATTTTGAAGGCAGTGAGGGGAGGCATCCTAGTAAGAAGGAAGACTGGGCTGTGGGAAAGTGAGTAAGTGAGCAAGTGTACATGTGTGTGATGAGACGGGAGGGGGCAGAAGATGCAGCAGCAGCACACCACTAAACACTTGCTGCTTCTTTTTCCTCTTCCTCTGCCTGACCATCCCTTCTGCCTCCTTCCTGTTTTTCCCCTCCTTCCCTCACACTTGGCCAGCAACTCTGCCCTTTCCCAATCTCTTTCCTTCTCATTCTTTCCTCCCTCCAACTTCATGCGCTTTAGCCTCACTCTCTAGTCAGCTCCCACTCCCATGAGTGCTGCACATGTGGGAAGCTGCTGGTGCTGGAATCATGGGTGGGATGAAGAAGCAAGGAAGCACGGGGCAGGCTGCAGCACCGAGGGCAACTTGAAAGTGGGTTGAGGCTCACTGGTGATCCCTGGCTCACAGTTTATGAAACCCTGCTTTGCATATTCACTGCATTAGCTTAACTGTCCTAGTATCACCTTAACTGTTTGGCCATGACCCCTGCTAGTTATTGCTTCTGTGGGAAAGAAGACACATGAAAGTGCCCAAAATGTTTACCACCAAAAATTTAATAGTCTCTTAGAGCTTTTACAACTATATCATGTCACAAATGAATTCTTACCCCTGTGCCAGTCAGCAAGACTGCTTAGCTGTTGCCTGATTCTTACAAAACACCAGCAGTTTCTCCATATACTCGAGGAGCTTGCCTGGCTACAGCTTAAAATTTCAGCATGTTTTCAGCAAACGTGATTTCTGTTTGGGTGAAATCCACCGCATGGTATTAACTAGTCTAGAAGCATTGCAAATTATTTTTGATCACACTTATTACTTTGCCTCATTTCTGAAATGCATTAATTAATTCTGAAATGTTAGCCTATTTTTAAAAAAAATCCATTAAGACACTTAAAACAAATAATCCGAAATGGTCCGAACAGTAATTGTACCTCTGACTGTTCTCTAATCGTTAACTTTTAGAGATTGCAGTAATGGTTACTCTGCAGCTAATTGTTTGAAGTGGGAAAATATTAGGAAGACAAGTGAGCAAGTATTGTTTGCTGTGCAGCCTTTGTCCATTTCAGCATACTTGCAAAGGAGATGAGGAAATCAAGTATAATATTGGATTCATAGTATCATAGAGTTGGAAAGGATCCTGCAGATCATCTATTCTAGCACAACTCCCTGCAATGCAGGAATATGCAGCTATCCCATATGGGGATCGAAACCGCAACCTGGGCATTATCAGCACCACGCTCTAACCAAGTGAGCTATCCATGGCTATCAGCATGTGGAAGTCAATGGGACAGTGAGGCCAAATGCAGTGGTAAAGGGAATGGTATCATGGACACACATGGGGGGGGGGGAACTGCACCGTTTATTAATTTATTTTTGCATGGTCTCAATATATTTTACTGGATAAAAGGGTCTTATAGACAAACTATCGAATGCTCACACATGTTAGGACATCCTGTGTTGCGTCAGCTTGTGTGTATACCTCGGTGTTTATCCTTGGAACCATCAAGAGAGATCTGTGAGCCAAGGTGAGGAAGAAGCTCAGACCAATCTAAACCAGGGTGGCTGATGTGGATGAATATCTGCAGCTACATTGCTCACCTGAATCCAACTGAACTAGCCAGAGAGAGAAGGATAATTTTAGTCATTTAATTTGTCGTTGTTGCATTTTTATTGCCAGAGTGGGGAAAATGTGCTTGTTGGGTTTGTTGTTGTTGTTGTTGTTGTTTGCCTCAGGTATCGAAATGACTTGGCTGGCTTTGGACATTATGCACATTGACCTTGGGGGTGGGGGTGGAGAATGGGGTGCCATTTGCCACTTCATATCAGGCAACAGAATGTCTTGGGTCAGCCCTCAGTCACATGCTCCTTTTGATGTGGAGCATGATGTGCTACCCCAGCCCAAGCCACTAATGAATGCATGACTAGAGCTGGATTGGGGCTGGATTACTAAATTTATGTACCACCCTTCATCCGAAGATCACTTTATCAATAAAATATAAATGTGCTTAACTTGGGCTGCAACTGCAATTATGGTGCTGAACATAGCTTGGTGTTTGTAGGCAATACTTTTAACGGTCAGTGTGGTGAGTCTATTTCACGATAACTTTTAGATGTAACCCTAGATAGCTCTGGCTAAATATGACCACCAGGGTTTCTGCAATGCCTATAGGCAGTTGCTACAAGAGTACAGTGGTACTTCGGGTTAAGAACTTAATTCGTTCTGGAGGTCTGTTCTTAACCTGAAACTGTTCTTAACCTGAGGTACCACTTTAGCTAATGGGGCCTCCCGCTTTTGCCCCACCGCCGCCACACGATTTCTGTTCTCATCCTGAAGCAAAGTTCTTAACCTGAGGTACTATTTCTGGGTTAGCAGAGTCTGTAACCTGAAGCGTATGTAACCTGAGGTACCACTGTAATCTGGTAAAATCAGAAGTGAACTCAGCTATCATCTTATATATCTCATCATGCAATTAATACCCATTTCCCTCAAACTTGCAAATGTCCAGTATGGCAAGTAGTGGGGGTGGAGGGTGGGAAATGGCAAGAAAAACAAGCCATACCAACAGTGAAATTTAGCACATGTTAACACACAAATTTGTGGCCATGAGGGTTAAAAACACAGGACAGTGTGGGAGCCTTTGAAACACAATGCCCAACCTTAATCCCATATGTCACCAACTTTTGAGTTCTGTCGTGAGTTATTGTCCATTCTTGCTGAAATGTTTGGGTCAATATGACCCCTACAGCACAAGGGAGGCTTGAGCCAGAAGAGTGTTTCTGGGCAGCAAAAAAGTAGAACTGAAAGTCTTTATCCCCACAACTGTACAGAAGGATATTAATTTGTGTTTCATAGAGAATCTACTACAAAAGTCACTATCCCAGATCAACCTATTGGTATTCGTCTCTGTGAGCCAATAATATTTAAGTGAGGAAGGAGCTCAGACCAATCTAAACCAGGCCCCTTCCTCTCTTCCCATACAGCAGAGTTTAGCAGCCAAGCAACATGAATTCCTGCAGCCGCTCCCAAGAGGGATTATGAACTTCGTTCTACCAAGTGATAAATGGACAAAGGGACATTTATTATGAATTGTGACATAACTTCAGCCTTTGTCACCATCTGGTCAGCCATTCTCTCTCCCCACCCCTGTTTGTTTAAGGAACCACTGCATGCATTTCACGGAAAAACGCAAGAGAACAGCCACATGGTGAAAACAGATGCTCCTGCAACAACCAGGTCAATGATATTTGTGGACCAAATTACTCAGTTCCACTATCTTTAAACTAGTTGTTTGCAAGTTGCCCCACTGATTTCACTAAGTCTTCATGATCCAATTGTTGAGGAGTGTAGCATGTGAAATGTATAAACGTTTCTTTTGAGAGAATGAATGCAGGTTGCTTAGGAACAAATGCAAAAACACAATAATCACATTTTCAGGTTCACATAACCTTTCTTCAGGCTAAAATGGAATGGTCAGAGCAAATGTTTGGAACGTTCCAAAAGGGAGTGATAAGCAGCTGGGTGTGCTGGATGATGAGATAATTATCATCTGGAAACTCAAGACACATTGGGGATATATTCATTTGAGATTAAGCTTAATGGAAGTTGTAAATTAGAAGCTGTGTCTAGCTCTAGGAAAGAAATATTATCTTGTCAAATCTGCATCTTGGAGCTTGCTCGCTTGTGCATGTAACTCTCTTGATTTCTTATCACGACCTACCGTCAAGTTATGCTAGCTTCATGAGTCCAATTGTATCCCAGAGTGTAGCAGTCTTTCTTCCTATCCATGGCTACTTTAGCAGCATCATAGGATGATTTAAATCAGGAATTGGGTACATTGTCCCTCTTCATTTTATCTTAAAAAACAAAAAACAAAAAATGCTGGGAGATCCTTGCTTGGCAATGACTGATAAAGTTACTAACCCTAGCATATCAATATTCACAGATTCAGATTATGAAAACAAAAACAAAAAAATTGAATTCTGTATACTACAATGGGAAAAGTTTACGGTTCCAGAAAGTCCTCCAGGCCTTCCATTTGACTGCCCAATCCTAAGTATGTGTATTCAAACACAGCCAGCTCCACCTTTGAGGGGGCCCTCAGCTACATGGCCTGGTGGCTGCAGCACTCTGATGAAACAATTTTGTAATCCTCCCATTTCCCCAACAAAGCCTCTCTACAATGTGTTGTGGTAAATTTAAATGGCAGCTCCCAGATCCCTACTGGGAGCAGCCATTTAAATTTCCCACAGTGCCCCAAAGCAATGCTACTTCAGGGGCACTGTGGGAAATTGAACACACAGCTCCAGGATGCAGCTGATGAGCAACCAGTGGATTGGACTGTCAGTCAAAGGGCCAGGCTAAGCGTTGGTGCTCAGCCGTGCCAGGGTTCTGGGACCCAGTGGGTGCCTAAGGATGCTACATGACCCCATGTGACTCAGACTTTTCTTCCCACTGTGTTATTTCACCCAGGTAAGTGTGTGTAGAACTGCAACTCTATGTCACACTCATGGGCATACTACCACAGATTCTATTACCTTCCCAGTCCTTTATTGATTTATATATTATTTGTATTCCTTCCCCATCCTTCTCTCAGATTTAATTATTCTGACAAGCAGAGCCCATGTCATCAGAGACCACGGAGGCAGATTGCAGGCCAAGGGCTGCCTGTTGTTAGCAGCTAAATAGAAGATTTGGTTTATCTGATTACATCAGCATGACATTTGAAAGGGTCTTTTCAATCCATTCAATTTCAGACAAATAAAATTTGTGAAGTAAATACATTTTTAATGCAAATAATTCAATTGAGACCAGCCTCTTAGATCTTTGGTCAGCATTAATTTTATCATGTGGATATAAATGGGGGTGGGGGGGGGTGGGGCATCTAACTGAGTCAAAGAACAGCCATGAAAACTTTGTAAGGAAACTATGGACAATGAATTTTAATTGAAAGAGTGTTGGTAGGACTTTAGGGATGGTGCCTAATTTGAAATGCTCTCTTGGATATCCCGTTGAAACCTGAAATATCTAGGGTTTCCCCCCCTCCTATCTAAAATATCCTTTTTGTGTGTTCTTGTTTCCATGTTCACAGGTGGAGTTGCAAACTTTACACAAGTCACTAGCCCAGAAGCGAAAATAAGCCAATAAATAGGAATGGGGCTGCTTGATCAAGCCAACAGCACTATCATCCTGGGAGAGCATAACTTGGATAAACAACTGCCGTTCAGCTGGCATGCAAAGGGCTTTGCCACCCCTAGCCAGGGGCTTGAAGGATCCAGTAATGTTATGATGGACAGTACCAAGATCCTGGGAGTCCAGATAATATTGATAGCTGCCTACTCCCTAATCATTCTTCTGGGATTCATTGGCAACTCCTTAGTAGTCTACATGATTGTGAGATACAGAACCATGAGGACTGTAACCAACTTCTTTATAGCTAACCTGGCTCTGGCAGACTTGATGGTGGACACGCTCTGCTTGCCCTTCACTTTGGCCTACACTCTGTTGGATGAGTGGAAGTTCGGGGCTGTGCTTTGTCACCTGGTCTCCTACGCTCAAGCTTTAAGTGTCCATGTGTCTACTCTCACCTTAACTGTGATTGCTCTGGACAGGTACAGATGCATTGTTTTCCATTTGGATAGCAGGATATCCAAGAAGGTCAGCTTCACCATCATCGCTTTCACGTGGCTGGTTGCCGCCGTCCTAGCCAGTCCACTGGCCATCTTCCGAGAGTACAGGTACGAAGAAATCCCATCCATCAATCTCAGAATCGCCGTCTGCTCTGAGAAATGGCCTTCTGAAAGCAGGGACGCCACCATATACAGCTTATCCATGCTCCTCTTGCAATATGTCCTCCCTCTTTATCATCTGCTACGCCTACATCAGAATATGGTTCAAGCTGAAAAGCCACATCAGTCCCACTGCTAGGAGTGACAGTCACTGCCGGAGGAAAAAGACCACAAAGATGCTGGTCATGGTGGTGGCGGTGTTTGCAATCTCTTGGCTCCCCTTCCATGTTTTCCAACTTGCCGTTGACCTTGACCTGGTGCTCATCTTCCATGACTATAAACTTCTTTACACCGTGTTCCATGTGGTGGCCATGTGCTCCACTTTTGCTAATCCTCTGCTCTATGGCTGGATGAACAAGAACTACCGCAATGGATTCCTCATGTTCTTCCGTTGCCAGAACAAGCCGGAGAGGCTCTATACGGAGGGCTCGGTCAGAGGGCGGTCTTACACTTTCCGAGCCACCACCTTGAATGACAGCATCAAGCACTCGGCAGTCAACGGGCAGCTGCCCACACCAGTTTAGGACCACAAGTAGCTGCGCCTCCACAAAGGGGCAGGAACCTCGGTGGTGTCTACCTAGGACTGATGCCTTTTCTAAAACTCATAATGTGTCGTATTGCCAAAATAGTGTTACTTGTCATAGCCCACAAGGGAGCACATTGTCTATCTGTCCAAACAAAGAACCTCATGCACTGTCTATTTTGTCTCACGAAGCAAGTTAACTAAACCTTGCTTTGAGTTCTGTGTTGCTTGTTGCATAAGCAGCACAAACATGTTGTTCACAGAATGCTTTCAGTTCAGTTCTACCATAATCTGAGAGAGGAGAGAAACGGCGAATAGGACTGGTTGTTTTAGGCAGCCTTCCCCAACCTAGTGCCCTCCTGGCATTTTGTAATACAACTCCCATAACCTCCAGCATGGCCAATTGACATGCTGTCTGGGTTAGATGGGAACTGTGGTCCCAAACATCTGGAGAGCGCCAGGTTGGGAAAGGCTGGTTTTAGGCATCCAGCGGGAACGAAAGTATCTGCCTTCAGTACTGCTAACTACAGGACAGTATGCTTATATATTAAATGTATATTCTTTTAAATGACATGTCCTCCTGTTCTTTTAAATTTCTCATGCCAAAGTCATATTATTATTTCCAGTTTGAAAGACTAAACAATTCATGACCCATTGTGTGCAATTTTTAAAATAGGTATTATAAAACAATTGAGAAGCAAAGGCTGGGTGTTCAGCACATGGATTCGGCTGAAATACTAGATTCTTCTAGGTTTCCAGATGGTTTACAAATGATGACTGCTCAAGGTTTGCATTTGTATCTGAAACTGGAATGGTTGCTGTCCAGAATGGCAGCTTTTCATGTAACTGTATATACCGATAACGGTGTCTTGAGGAAGTGATGTTCATACTGCATCCTACGATTAGCCTCTGCTTGCACTCCACTTCCAGGTCAAAGGGCAGTATTTAAAAGCTCATTTTTTTAATAAGGCACATGCTAATTTTCTTTCTGGAAAAAAATTACAGGCTGTCCTCCCTGGCTCCTCCTCCTTCTATGGAGTCTTCCTTTCTTTCTAGATAGGGTGAATATGTACCACTGTGTTTGTGCATGGAGTCCAGGGCCGTCTTTACCCGGGTGCCGAATTCTGGGGGGTGCCAAATGTATTCTGCTGGGTGCCAAATGTATACCTACTGTATACAGTGATCCCTCTTGATAGGTGGCAGTGAAAAACAATGGAGCGAAAATCCCCGCTCCCATCCTCTGTCACTCTGTCACTCCGTAGTGTCAAATATTCCCACCGAGTCAGGAAACAAAAGCAGTAATTTCTGCTGCGTCGTTGTTACAGGTGAATGATTTTCCTCCCCCCAAAAAGCTCAACAACTTTGAGTTAACCCCCCTAAAAAATCTGGGGGTGGATAAACTAAATTTGGGGGTGCTGGGCAGATCTTTGCACCCCAGCGGCGCATATGCTAAAGACGGCCCTGATGGAGTCACCTACACACATTCATAATTTTGCCTTTTAACAGACAACTATATGGTCGCTTCTGAAGGTCACTTCCCTTTTCACCAAATGTTATTGAGTGATCCAAAACATTTTTTTAAAACTGAGTTCTCTGGGTGGAGAAGGTATGTATGCACAGGAAATATGCACAACATTGTTCCAAGACAGTGAAGCCCAAAACTGAAGTGCCATTATGTGCCAGGTAGGCATGTTTGGAATTGAAATATGGGGCACAATCTACTGGAATTTCTGCTTTCAAGTGAATGGAACTTTCCTGTCCTTAAAAGGTCACTAATAGGACCAAACTGCCCTTTACATTAAACACATAGTTTGGTGATGTGTGCTTGTTTTTAAAACTTTAAATAGCAGCAGCCACAGAATGTGTGTGTGATAAGCATTGGAAATACAAGTGTGTGGGGTTGATCCAGTCCCCCTGCACTCCTGAACATTCCCCAGCCCTATTAAAATTGAAAAAAAACAAGCACCCTTGCCATAGTACAGACCATTTTATTCTATTTTTGACGTCATTTGCTCACTCGTTCATTCCTGAGAATCTAGAAGATGGGCACTTCTAGACTGTTGCTATTTTGGTAGCTGATTTGGTGCTTTTGCATGACAAATCCATTCTCCCCCCCCCCCCCAAAATGGAACTTTCTGCTATAAGGAACATTATGGGAAAAATGCTCTGGAAAGTGTAGGATAACACTTAATGCAACAGCATATAACAAATCAGAATGAATGTTCAGGAAATAACTGACTTTGTCCAACCTTCCTGCAAGCTTCTCCCAAACCATTGCATTCCTGTGCTGTGCCCATTACCACCCTAGATTTTTCAGTTCCTGTTCTTGAAGCGATTTTTTTTAAATCTCCCAACATGGTTTTAACATATTTCCTTCAGCCTGGTGTCAACTGACTGCTGTGCTACTGTCTCACAATTTAAATAGTTTGTGGGGCTGGGAGGCACAAATTCTCTTTCCCTTGATTTCTGCCTTTTATGTTTTTGTCGGAAAGGTAGCCAAATTAACTTGAAAGGAATAGGGAAGGAAAGAGTTGGTACCCGAGTAGTCCACCAGGGGCATATTTCCCACGACTGAGCAAATACAGTTGGGGCATTGCCTGTGGGCACACTTTAGCTGCCCTATTACCCACTCTTGAAGAAATGGAGGCCTCAGGACGAGAAGCAAAGTGGGAAGACAAACAACAGTGCCAACAGAGACACCCATCGCCTCAGGGGAAAGATCTGGGGAAATCTCCTTTTGTCATTGGGAGGGCAGTTGGCAGGACTCCCCTTAAGGAGAATCGGAGACGGTAGCTGCAATAATAAAAGTGTTCCAATGCTGACACACAAAAAATGTTCTTTTGAAGGGGAGGGTGGATATCGAAGTTGTGGAATATCTCCTCAGAGTATCAGGAATGGTAGCTGCAGGGAGAAGGGATGGGTAGCAAATTTCCAAAACATAGCTACCGTATTTCTTTGCAAGAGGACTATGCCACATGCAGCACACAATACTGCCATTCCCACTCCACACAGAGAGAATATCCCATGTATTGAACGTCTGTTTAGCAATTCTGTTGCACCATCATTCACCACACACCAGGTTACTGCTGCTGCAAGCTGACATATGGCGTCACACATATTTGGTATGGCCATTTCCATGACAACAAGGACATGCCAAGAGGAGAATCACATGGGTTTGGCGAAGCAGGCAGCATCAGACTACTAGAAGTGACCTGTCACCAGACATTGCTTCTAAGGGTTTCTTCTTTCTTCACAAGGGCAGTAGGGATTTGTAAAAAGGGGACGACAGAGGATGAGATGGTTGGACAGTGTTCTCGAAGCTACTAACATGAGTTTGGCCAAACTGCGAGAGGCAGTGGAGGATAGGCGTGCCTGGCGTGCTCTGGTCCATGGGGTCACGAAGAGTCGGACACGACTGAACGACTGAACAACAACAACAACAAAGTGGAACGCCGACCTAATGACAAGGTCAGAATTTAACACCTTAGTGCTATTTTGTCTTAATCTTGTATATATTCCACATGAACATACTAGTTCAAACATGGAGGCTCACTAATTTCTGAGAACTTCCAAGTTCTGAGTTCTGCTAAATCCCTCAAATGCCATTAGTTCTTGCGGCTCAATGTGGTGCCTTCCATAGTTCCAGTTACAGGTGGGTAGCCGTGTTGGTCTGCCATACTCGAAACAAAATAGAAAATTCTTTCCAGTATCTGAAGAAGTGTGCATGCACACGACAGCTCATACCAAAAACAAACTCAGTTGGTCTCTAAGGTGCTACTGGAAATAATTTTCTATTTTGTTTCGACTATGGCAGACCAACACGGCTACCCACCTGTAACTCCATTAGTTCTGTGTGCTAGATTTTCAGTGTGGAACAGAATCAGTAAGTAGATGAGGGGACCATCTTCACTTTGGAATTCAGTACACTAATCCATTGACCGGAGGAGAGGGAAGCAATAAAATAAAATAAAAATAGTAATTTAATCAATGTATATCCCACCTTTGCTCCTGAAAGGACCCAGGATGGCAGGCAGAACAATGATAAACTATTAAAAACCAAACAAATAAAAATAGATTAAAACATGGGGGGGGGGAGGAATTAAAAACATTTTCTACCAGTGATCTTGGAGTTGCCAGAAATAGTGTTTGGGTAAACAGGAATGTTTTTAAAAGGATTCCCTAAAAGTCACTAAGGAGGGAGTCAGACACAGCAAAATAGGGAGGACATTCAACAAATGGGGAACCACCACTGACCAGGCAGGGCATTTGTTGTGACATCTTTAATAGCTCACAAAAAGGATATATAGGTGTGAACATTAAAAGCCCATTTGCAGATAGTAAACTCAGTCCTCTACAGAAGAATGCAGCAGAAGCAGCTGTGGTTGGAATAGTAACATCGAAAGTTTTATTTATAAAGCAAATAACAAACAACAAGACGGCTCTCACATCCATCTTCTTCAGCAGAGGGTGAGAGAGAGGAGAGAGGGAGGAGACATTTAAATAATTCCCATATTCATACATCAATTAAGTAATTAAAGGCAACCCAACATTATGCAATGTGAGAATGAGACATTACAATACTGGCAATAGGTTCCTCGGGGGTAGGGTGGCATAGCTGTCAACTTTTCCCTTTTTAAAAGGGAAATTCCCTTATTCCGAATAGGATTCCTTGCAAGAAAAGGGAAAAGTTGACAGCTACCGTGTTTCTCCTAAAATAAGACATAGCCATAAAATAAGCCATAGCAGGATTTCTATGCATTTGTGAAATATAAGCCATTCCCCGAAAATAAGCCGTAGTGACGCGGCACCTCCCATTAAAACAGCCTGGAGAGGCGTGGCTATGCAGCGTACCAATGCGACGCGGTTAAAATAATGCATCCCTTGAAAATAAGCCATACTGTGTTTTGTTGAGGGGGAAAAAATATAAGACAGTGTCTTATTTTAGGAGAAACACGGTATGTGTGGGAATGCATGTGGTATCATGAATATGAAACATGCTCTGGACTCATGCTCTGGTGGAGGAAGAATATAGGAATCCACCATATATTGAGTCTACCCATTAGTCCCTCCATCTCAGCATTGCCTATGCTGACTTGCAATGACTCTCCAGGGTTCCAAGCAGGGCTGTCTCCCAAGAGATGTGGGGGACTGAACCTGGGACCTTCATTATGCAAAGCAGTTGCTCTGCCACTGAGTTACACCCTTCCCCAAAGAGAATCTCCCACCCGCCCTAGATTGGTGCTCCTGGCCTTATGAACATTCACTGGGACTGCTGATGACATTTGTAGTCATCCAAAATTTCGGAAACGCCAAGACAAAAATGAACTTTTCATTTAGATAAAATTAGAGTAATCATATTGGAGGTCTCTTGACCACTGTCTGATTATTATTTTTTAATGCAATTAGAGTGCTGTGCTTTAAATACCATTATATATTAATACTTTATCTCAGGAGAGAGAAATAACCTATGTGCCCCGTCTCATCCCATGACACAATATTTCCACTGGATTCATAAAATGCATAAAAACAGCCTATACAACTTCTTTCTTTAAAATAAAAATCTTTGAGACTATGACAGGCAGAGAAGCATATTTTTAACTTTGCCATCAAGAGAGGCTTGATTGCCACCGCACTCTTAACAGCTTGTCACTTGCGTCATTTGAAGCCTGTGCTCAACCAGGTAGAAAATGAATTTCTCCCAAATGAAAAAATAAGACTTCTCATACCTTCTTAACATAGAGGAAGAAAGAGAGAGGGGAAAAGAGAAATATTTTGCAACTCCTGGCTATATAAAACAATAAGGCAGGACTTACTTTGCCCCAGAATCTATTTCTGGTGCCAAGGCTCAATTCTTGAACCTATCAAGCAAAATTATATGCAAGTTTCCTTCATGAGGCTCAGTCAGAGTGCATTTTCTCTCAGACCTGAGTAACTGCAAGGCAGATTTCATCCATCAGTTATTGGAGGAAGGACTTTCAAATCTGAGGGATTGGGGGGAAAGGTGCCGTCTTTCTCCCTAAGCAATGAGTATAGAATTTGCCATACTGTGTCAGATTATTGGTTCTGCAAGGCTAAAGTTCTGGAAAGCAAAAGGAAGGAAACTTATTAAGAGAGACTTGCTCCAGTGAGACTTACTGCAAAACTGATCCCAAGTCGGTCCTGGCTCCTGCTGTGCTAGCTCTCCCTCTGTTGTATGCTGCCAGGCCAAATTAATTTCTCCAGTCTCTTCATTCTTTCTCTTGTTTGCATTCATTTGTTCCCATCGTGTAAATGCCACAAAACAAAACACAGCTTTCTCATACACAAATCAATGGGAGGGAGGCGATTCTTTAGAAAAGCTATCATATTAATGGTGGCTGCCAATTGCCAGGAAACCTTGGCAGTACTTGGCACAAGCAGATACTGTAAGAGAAACCCATACATACTCTGCTTAAGGCCCTACAGATGTGGCAGAATTCCCTATCAGCCACAGCCAGCATCGCCACAGTCAGAGATGGTGGAAAGTGAAATCCAGCAACATCTGGGAGGCCACAAGCTCCTTTCCCCTTAGGGAATACCTGGCGATATAAATTGCATATTTACATCAACATAGGCATTCTGATAGGCAGTCCTAGAATTCTCATTGTTTCATTCCTCACACAGCTAGGTAAATCTTCCAGGGAAGCAAATCTCTGCCTTATACATTTTAATCTCCCCCCTACCCTCTCCCCAACTTCCCTTATTTTCCTACCAGTTTGGGTGCCTGGTGCATGACCTGTGGATTCAGCTATGTTTCTCAGAGAAGAATCATAGAATCACAGACTTGTAGAGCTGGAAGTGACCTCAGGGGCCATCTAGTCCAAACTCCTGCAATGCAGGAATCTCAGCTAAAGAATCCTTGACAGATGGCCATCCAAACTCTGCTTAAAAACCTTCAAGGAAGTAGAGTCCATCATCTTTTGGGGTATTCCATTCCACTCCCAAACAGCTCTGACTATCAGAAAGTTCTTCCTTATTTTTAGTCGGGATCTCCTTTATTGTAATTTGAATCCATTGATTCAGGTTCTACCCTCTTGAGCAGCAGAAAAGACGTTTGCTCCATAAAAAATATCAGCCTGCGCAACTTCTTTAAATTTCTATATGCAGTTAGCTGGCTTCCTTCATGATAAGACCTTGAAGGAAGCAGTATGCTGACAAGTTTCATGGATATTTGATGTTCTTTTATTTGTCTCTTGAAAATCAATAAAAACACATTAAAAGAAAAAAGGATGTTCTTTTATCAGGTACAAGATGAGGGTCATACTTTTGTCCGCTCATATTATATTCTAGCTTTTGGCTGCATCTCAATAACCTTCATGCACCTGCCTCCCATTAAGCCTTCGCTGAATCATTTCCACAGTGTGGGGTGTCACAGGCAGGGGAGTAGCAAGGTAAATTGGTACCTGGGGGCAAAAAAAAAAAAAATGTCAACCCCCCCCCCCGGCATGAGAAGGTCAGGTGGTACCTTGTGTGGAAAATTTCTTGTCAACCCCCCAATTGATTCCCCCCCCCGCAAAAAATGGTTTTAGATTAGTTCATATTTTCTTACAAAGGAATAATAACAAGTAATAATAATAAAAACTTTTATTTATATCCCACCCTCCCAGCCAAAGTCGGGCTCAGGGTGGCTAACATCAGATACATAACATTGGTATAAAATCAAACTAATTATATTACCTCCTAAAAACAATTCAAAATCAAATTAAAGTCTAATTAGATGGCTTTCCACGGGGTTAGGGTTGGGAACAGTAAAGTATTCTCTGAACTGAAATTTCAGCCTTTATGACATAGGAAAACAGCCAAGTGAACAGCTATTTTGGTGGAGGAGGGTCAAGATATTAACCGATATGCATGAAGTTTCATATACTATATAATCCCTAGTATAGTAAGATAAGACCTTCGGAGCAGGCATTTAAAAAACAAAACAAAAAAACAATTCCTTCATAATTTGTCACCCCCTCCATTATGGAACATGGGGCGCCCCCCCCCTTGCTACACCCCTGGTCACAGGAATGTCCTGACCCTGTGTATACAGTTTGTACATGCACAGGCTCTATGCATGTGATTTGGAGTCCTATGGAAAGCATTGTTCCCCATCATGCAGGCAGGGCCAGGCACATGTATATAGGCCTAATGACAGAGCCTACTGAAGCCTACTATGCAGGTCCTGGGTGAGTCTGCTGTCAATATACTGTTCTCTCTTCTTGTTCAGTATCTACATAGTGCCCATGTGAACAGGGCTCCTGTGAACCATTTAATCTGAGGGACCAACATTTCATGCTCCTTAAAGATTGGGGAAGTTTAATGGTTCCTGAAATATCCATGTTTTGTGGGATAACAGCAAGGTAGGTAAATCCCAGGTTAAGTGATTAATCTGGGTTAAGATTGTAGATAGTATAATTTCTTGGGAGTAAACACGTAAATAACACACACACATATACATAAAAGCACACACATAACCCCCCCCCCATATAATAATTCCTGTCCCTCTTGGCCAAGGACTTTGTTTCACTTCCACCAAAATGGCTGGGGATGTTCTATTTGTTTCTGAGGGGTTAATGTCAGAAGCAATGCAAACAAGGGCTCTGTACTCCACATTCCATTTGCATAGCAGTGCATCTTCCTCAGACTCACAGAGTACTATTGTGTTTTTTATATATATAAAGAGCTTAAAGGAGTGGAAACTATTTTGTTTCATGCATAAACATTTCACAGAGCTATTTCATACTCACTAGTGCTTGTCAAAGTAGCGTGTTCAGCCACATCTATAATGGATCAGAGCTTTCTCTCAGCTGTGACGGACAGGGAAGCAAACGAGTTTCCTATGAGGTAGCCAAAGGTTTTGTTATTTGATATTACAGTGGTACCCCGCTAGACGAATGCCTCGCTAGACGAAAAACTCGCTAGACGAAAGGCATTCGCTAGCGGAAGGCTGTCTCGCAAGACGAATTTTTCAATGGGCTTGCCTCGCAAGACGAAAAAATTTCCGATTTTTTTTTTTTTTTTTTTCGTCAAACCGCTATTCTCCCGTTGGTGCTTCGCAAGACGAAAAATTCGCTATACGACAGCACTCGCAGAACAAATTATTTTCGTCTTGCGAGGTACCACTGTATATACAAAGCAGCTGGATGTACAACAATAAGGAGATGGTGCTATGAATGAATATGTTGCTGGTGTAATTCCTCCCACCTTCCTCTGATACTGTATCTCCCCTGTGTCTGGGCTCCTCAAGGCAAGATCTGTCCTCTTTTTAAAGCACTTTACACACACACACACACACGTTTTCATATTTATTTATTATTTTTTTAAAAAAACCCAAAGCTTAATTACTGTATCCAAAATTGTAAGGGTGTGTACTTGTATGCCAGAACACTCTTAGAAATGGGAACTGTTTTACTGTTATAGCAATGAATAGGTGCTTTTAAAATTATACCTGCACCCTCAACTTCTTTCAAAAAGCTAGCTTAAGCTAACAGATAGTGAGTAAGTTCCATAGCCAAGCAGGGATTTGAGTCTGCACCCAACACTAGCACCCTTGCCATTACACCAACATCCACGCCTCCCATGACACCATCTTTGCTCACATCTCACTATAAATAAGCAAAAGATTTGTCCTCTTCGTCCCTACCTTCCAAGTAGGTCGTGCTGCCCCTCTATTATTCACTGGCTTCCAAATCTTTTACCAAAGACCTTCCAATGACATTTAAAAAAATATGTAAATGTCAGGGAACTGTCCCCGGCTCAGCGCAGAGAGCCCCGGCCCCACCTGACCAGCAGCACCTCCTCTTCCAGCGGAGAAAACAGCGAGGTCTCCAGCTGGGAGGGGCAGGCGGCTCTGGGTCTTGAGAGCAGAGGCTCTGGGGATGTTGGAGAGACCCTGCACTCCCCTCGCTCAGTGGGCGAGGAGGGAGACACACCATTTCCGTGTCCCAAGTGCGCAGAGGAGTGAAACGCAAGGAGGGGAGGCGGAGATTTGGGATCTTTTGTTGGGGTCACAGCCGGAAGGGGCCACTCCCGGATTCTGTGAGTGACTGATACAGGCATGCACACGAAAGCTCATACCAAGAACAAACTTAGTTGGTCTCTAAGGTGCTACTGGAAGGATTTTGTTATTTTTATTTTGTTTTGATACAGACATGAACTTGTAGCTCTGCACTCTAAATAGCATGCACAATAAACCTGTTAAAAGACGGTTTGGAGTCTTGCCTGGCTACTCGCGAGCAACCACCCCACAGACCTTACAGTATATCATTTTATTAGATTGAAATGAAGAACTATATGTCCATAATCAATGTACAGCTGCTTGAAGATTGCAGGCTTTTCTACTACAGGAATGCTAACAGAAATGTGTTGTAGGGGATTTTGGAAATTAATTGGAAGTCAGAATATTCCAAGACAAGAAAGAATTCTAGATACATTTAATAATGCTAACAATGGACTTTTCTCTTTGTTGAGTACATCTGCCCACAACAACCTCAGGTCTGGAAATGGAATCCTTTTTAAGTTTTTCATTTTGGATTTTTTATTCTCCAAACCTGCTACTAACAAACTGGTAGTCTCCCTCAAGTCCTGAACTGCAGTAGCTATTCTTGATCTGCAATTCGTGAGTTGTGCTAGGAAAAGATACATATAAAATATGCAAACAAGAGCTAAATTATGTGATTTATTATGATTATAATTATTATTTTGTTAAATGTATGTGGTCCACCATGTTTTAAGTCTTGAGCTGAATCAATCGCTAAATGTTTGCACTGCAAATTGGACATTTCTTCCATTTCCTTTCAAGCAAACAATGTAAGAGAGCGTATGTCACACAGCTCATGAGAGGCTGGATGGAGCTAGAACACAAATAAATAAGTCTTGTGCTTTTGATAAAGGACCTGCAGTAATACGAATACCATATCAGGAGAAAAGATCAGTTCTTTTAATATATGTTAATGAAAGAAATAATTTTGCCAAACAGAGGTCACAGATGGCCAGCAACTTCCACTGAGATTAGGCATGTATCTTTTGATTATTATTACTAATTTAAGCCAAGGCAAATACATTTTTGCCTGGGCATGATTTGTAATTATTTCAGTGCTTTATCTACAAGGGATTATCTTGTCTGTGATTCAGTGATGAACAATGTAGACTTTGGGGCTAGCAGATGCCCTGCTTTGTAAAAAATAAAACCCAAGGAAAAAACCCTCTTGCCAAATTTGGTATCATATACTGTACAAACTTCTGTAATCTGGCTTTCAACGGAGGAAAAGGATCATTAAGTTTGAACCAGCATCACTTGTATTATCTCCTTCCACTGTATCTTGCATCTATTTTGAGGTTCTTTAAGTGCCAGAAACAATATTACATACACTTGTCAGTATTAATCTTTCCCTTGGGCCTAATATTGATGAAATAGATTTGGTGAAGGACAGGAGAAAGAGTTCAGCTATTTCTAGTCCTAATTTTGTGCTTAAGTTATATGATAAATGAGAGATAGACCTTTCCAACTATGAGATGCTTCCTCCAGAGTATTCCCAAAACAAGCCTACATGTCACAATCCAGCACACACAGTTGGGTGAATCGAAGCCCATTGAAATCTACAGGACAGAGAATGCCTAAGTTATGCTTGATTGCAGCCACTAACATTCACTGAGTCGTTTCCAAACTACCTGAGAGACACAGAAAATCTGTGATTGAACTTCAGTTCCTGAAATGTTTATTTTTAAGAAAGGGATCCCATTTTTGCAAAGCCCTCCCATTTTGATTGGAGCAGTTGTGCTGGGGGAGGGTTTTTTTTGTTTGTTTGTTTGTTTTTAAGCCCTCTCCATTCATATAGCTTTCCTGATCTAATTCATCTTCCCAAAGCTGCTTTTTGACCCGCTGGGTTAAACGTACAAATACGTATGAATTTACAACTAGTGTCATTTGTGTCATGCATTCAGCACCACAAAAGGAAGCACCAATTTTACTCAGGCATATACACATTGAAATTTGTTTACTTTTTTATTTTAAAAGCACTCTTAACCTATTGAAATAAAGGTGGCTGTAATTTTGTGGGAGAGTAGCATTTTCCTTTCATAAGCTGTCACACCTTTGAGGTTCTTATCAACCCAACATGCTTTTCTTCACCTGTTCTCAACAGAACTTCATTCATATGTTATGGGCAGAAAAGTAATAGCACAGCTGTCACGTTCTGTTCAGAGGGGCAGGAAGTCTTACTGGTGGAATCTACACACATATAAACAGTGCTGTGAAAATGCTTTTTTTAAAAAAACTGTTTTGAAAAAGACATCAAATTTGGCATAGTTCACTATCGCCATCCAGTGTCACATTTGTATATTGCACTTTACAACTCATTTAAGACGTTTTATTTGCAGCTGTATAGCTGAGTCCACTGTGTTCCCTTGTTTCATTTCCCCCCAGTAATGGTTGAGGACATTGAGGAAAAGGAACTGTGTTCCTAAAGAATTTAATCAAATGAAATGGACCTGAATTCCAAGCAGACTTCCCTCTTCAGAGCACAACAGGCTCTTCAGCACCACCAGACAACACAGACTTAAAGCTGTATGCACATCTAGTAGCTTCAGAAATCTCCTGACTGTTCCCCTACTGCCATGTCTCAGCTGGGAAATTCCTCCTCTGAGGACGACCTGGAG
Source organism: Lacerta agilis (assembly GCF_009819535.1). Lineage (NCBI taxonomy): Eukaryota > Metazoa > Chordata > Lepidosauria > Squamata > Lacertidae > Lacerta > Lacerta agilis. Next base: position 58,913,789 of record NC_046313.1, read on the forward strand.
GCCTTGGCATTACACTAGACCTTGGATCAGGCTCAATCTGGGGTCAAAGAGTCAGGATCCTTATCTGAGGCCTTGGAGTTAGGCCTCTGACACTGAGGCAGAACAAGTCCCAAACCTGAGGGAGAGATGACACCTCGACTACCAGAAAGAAACCCACCCCATTCAGAGAAGTGCTCAACTGCAGGCAAGGAAACTTCCAGAGTAAAAGTCTCCTAGGGAGTAAAAACGTTTGGATGACGACAGCTGAGGTCAGTGTATGGTTTCCAGCAGCTCCAGCTCAAAAAACCCAGTGCAAGGCTGGAAGTGCTGTCTTACTAGTGCTATGCTTTGCCTGCTATCCTGATCCCCTCCCTATTCTGAACCTGACCACAGGTTGCCTTTGACTTGTTTGCACATGGACCAATTGTAATATGACCTTGGGCTGCCCTCACCTTGCCTGGCCCATCGTTTCAGGCTCTGCATTGGAGCCCAACCTTGGACCAGTCCTGGATACCGCTTCTGCATTTGTCCACATTGGTATTGCCACTGCCCTTGAACTTACCTTATTCCACACAAAAAAATGCTCCAATAAAAAGAAAATGCAGCATACGGAAAATCGGACTTCAGTAATGTTATGGGGATGGTGGTGTTATTCTTTTGCTTAGAGTGGTTAATCAGTATTGATATGCTATAATATTGGCCTCTTTGCGCTGTCTGGTCTTGCTGAAAAGCTCAGAGGCTGAGAGCCTATTCAAGAGGGCTGATCTCCTGAATCTCTCATCAGTGAAATTAATGTTTGATTGAGAAGGGCAGAGACGTCCCGCTGGGTTTTCAGCTCAAGGAATCTTTGAGTGCAAATTGAATGCAGCGTCTTCTCACCTTAATGCAGTCACCAGAACAGCTTTGATTTGGCTATGCTTATTTAACAGTTTAAAAACAAGGGCTTGTTCTGCATATGAAATCACATGCAAAGCGTTACCCTTTCCAGACAGCAGAAAACAGATTGTAGTCTCTGTGGAAGTTCAGAGAGTTGATATAGTCTGTTGAGTCATGAAGTCTGGAAGCTGCTGGTAATCCGTCTAGTGTGAGAAGTTGTTCAAAAGGACAGGTACGAGTTCTTCAGTAGTACAATATTTGAGCAGTGAGAAGTTTCAAGAGTTCCAGCTCATACCTTGAGTTTGGTTTCCTTGGAAGCTTATGACAATTCTATGATAAGAGATTAACTTACACATATAGCTAGGCTGAACATAAAATGGAAGATTCAATGTATTAACACTCCAACATTTCCTGCTCCTCACATTAGGTTTCTAGGGGCACCACCAAAGCCATAACCTTGGATTCACTCATGGGAAGTGAGTCAGGCCTCTGTTTCTTTCCCTTCCAGTTTCCAGACTGTTTCTTTTGTTCTCTTTCATGCAGAGACCTGAATGACATCACTTCCAGCCAGGGGATGTGAGGGAGCAGGGAGAATGACATGTCTCCAGAAGTGTCTACAGCTGTTTAGTTTCTATGGTAAAACTGTGCCCCAAGATTACATAACAAACCAGATACTTACATTGACAAAGAAACTGGTTTTTCCATATATTTTTTGCAGTTTATCTATTTGTTGATTTTTTTTTTGCAATTCCTGTCTTTGGAAAACTCTGTACAAATAATTTAAGTACATAAATATTCTTCTTCCTGCCTGAAGGTCTAAACCCTGGCATTTTAAAACAGGCTAGCTGAGTCCTGGCTCACATTATTCCAAACACTAGGGATTTGATACCCAGCATGGGCACTTATAGTCATTTTGATCTATGGTGGTCCTGTGGCTTCATTTACAGAGGATGGTATTATGAAGGTGTCTTCTACTTGAGGTTTGACCAGTCCAAGTTTGGCTAAAAGATAAGGACATCAAAAGGGAGATGTAAAGCCTTGAAGGTGACCATCAGCATTTAGCAACACATGGTCAGCAGTCTGAGCCTGGCATCTTCCCTACTATGGTGAGATATATTTTATTTCAATTTAAATTATAGCAATGATTTTAAATTTGCGTCTGTTGATGTAGATCACCACATGCAAATTTATACAAACCGGTGTTCTCTTGTGTGATGTGAACTCTCTTTTTCTTTTTTGGGCAATGCATATCTGACCACACAGAGACCCCCTTCAGAGAAGAAGTCTTCCTTACCCCCTGCCTCTTCCAGTGTCTGCGTGCGGACTCAGGGCTCATGCACACTTCATCCCATGATTTCTTCCATTTGGCACCTGGCTGACATTTGTTCCGATTCAGCAGTGAACAGAGGGTTTTCCTGGGGACAGCAGCAGGACAAGAAGTCATGGACCAAACAGACGTGTGGATGAGCCCTTAGATAGCTAGGATTGTTTCAGATTGGGGGAAGACAGCACATCTCCCATGACTCAAATGCTCAGAAATACATGTGCCGGTCTGAATAACTCTCATTTTATCTTTCCTGTCATGGCTGACAGGCTAGGCCTCGGCACTACCTGTCTCATAAAATAATCCCTACTGTCTCACCACAATCGTTTCATGTAGGAGAGGCGTTTCATAGCAATGTCTCCCGTTGTGTTCCCCTCCGCTCATCAGCAGCAATCAGCAGTCACTGAAGCAGAAGGGTAGTGTTTCTAAAAGCTAAACTCTGAGCTTCAGAAATAAAATGTAGCATGGATGGAAAAGTGTTCACATTTTGACTTCCTTCCAGAGCCAGTGAGTTCTGGTTGGCTGCTGTTGGAGACAGACTGACTAGTGGCCTACTCAGATGAATGTTGGCCTGATAGAACATGGTTTTTATCTTTTTATCTCCCACAATCATAGAGTTGGAAGGGCCCATGAGGATCATCTAGTCCAATTCCTGCAATACAGGAATATGTAGTTGTTCTTTACAGGGATCAAACCTGCAATCTTGGCTTTGTCAGCTCCACACTCTAACCAACTAAGCTATCCAGCTATCCATCTAAAGGACAGAACAAAGTATCAGTGGGGTTGTGGACCCATATGTGAAAGTGTTACATATCACTTGGGAAGACAGGCAGACTAATACCCGTGTACTGGAAGAAGCAAAGATCACCAGTGTCGAAGCAATGATTCTTCTACATCAGCTTCATTGGACTGGTCACGTTGTTCGGATGCCTGATTATCTTCTCCCAAAGCAACTACTCTATTCCGAACTTTAAAATGGAAAGCGTAATGCTGGTGGTCAACAAAAGAGGTTTAAAGACTCTCTCAAGGCAAATCTTTTAAAAATGTAGTATAAACACCGACAACTGGGAAACATTGGTCTCCAATTGGAGAACAGCCTTTACCAAAAGGTGTCATGGATTTTGAAGACGCTCAAACTCAGGACGCGAGGGAAACGTGCTAAGAGGAAGGCATGTTTGGCAAACCCTCACCATGATCAACTCCCGCCCAGAAACCTATGTCCCCGCTGTGGAAGGACATGTGGATCCAGAATTGGCCTCCACAGTCACTTATGGGCTCACTATTAAGACTGTGTTCACGGAAGACAATCTTACTCGGCTGTGAGTGATGTGAAAGAGCTGCATGTGAAATGGCCTGCAAAGGATATTGGTGCTACAGAGAGGAAGATTAAAGTCAGTGAGCAGATGAATGGGGTACTAGGGCCGTAGCTCACTGGTGGAGAGTCTTCATAGCATGCAGAATGTCCCAGGTTCAATTCCTGATATTTCCAGGTAGGGCTGTCTGAAATCCTGTCTGAAATCTTAAGAGAGCTGCCTCCAATCTGTGTAGACAATACTGATCTGGATGGACTCAGAATATGACAGCTTTCTATGTTCACGTAGGTGGAATTTACACATATTCTGAAAATGGTTTTTTTAAAAAAGCGTTTTTAAAAGTTCATTGAATTTTCCATAAGGCTCACTATCGCCATCTTGTGTCACATTGTATATTGAACTTTAAACACACTTAAAATGTTTTATCTGCAGGTGCATAGCTGAGTCCATACATATATCTGACAAAAAGACTCAAAGTAAAATTATTTTGGGTTCATCCCCTTCTTTAAAAGTGTGAGAACTGCTTTTTAAAACAAGATTTGCATGTGTGCAGGCAACTTTTGACAGGTAAACCAGCAGAAGCATAGATTCCCATAGCAATGTCCCACGTCTGAACATTTTTCTTTGTTTGGTTTGTTGATTGTTGTGTTTTTGTTTTGCCTTTCTTTTTCTTCTTTGGAAACCAAGCAGCTTCATTTCTTCTCCCCCCCCCACCACAGAAGTAAAATGTAGACAGATTTCTTTGTTAAAGAAAACTGTGGCCTTCCTTTAAATTCAAAGTGTGTGAAGAGAGTGCTGCAGTTTCTGAGTGCCGAAGGGAAGCACTGTATATTCTCACTCATTTATTGCTTTGCTTATTTCTGCTTTGAAATTCTGCTATAAATTCACTAGCTGAACTTGGGACTAGACGGTTATTGCTGTGCCTCATTGTTTTCTCATCTGTAAAATGGGAGCAATGTCCTCTGGAAGGTATTGTGTGTGTATTTCACTTGCTGTGTCTGCTACTTGCTATGCTGCTTTTGCCATTTGGTGCTATTTGCTTCCAAATGAGAGCTCCCACTTTCTCAACTTTGGGTACATTTGAATGCAGATTGTGTTGGCTTCTCCATTCTTTATCAAGCCATGCTGTTGGCTTTCCATGCTGTATCTTAGCCTCACCCATCCATGTACCGGAATGTGCTTATTCTCATCAGTGAATTGCGGAGAGTGTGGTTGACTACACACATTTCATTATAGAATTAATGAAGACTGAGAGTGGTATTCAACTATATTATTGTGCTAGCAAAGAATTAGCCCTAGCAATATGGAATTTCACACCTTTCCTCTCCTTGCAAGCTGCATAGACCAGGGGTCAGCAAACTTTTTCAGCAGGGGGCCAGTCCACTGTCCCTCAGACCTTGTGGGGGGCCAGACTATTTTTTTGGGGGGGGGACACCGAACGAATTTCTATGCCACACAAAACCCAGAGGTGCATTTTAAATAAAAGCACACATTCTACTCATGTAAAAACACGCTGATTCCTGGACTGTACGTGGGCCAGATTTAGAAGGCGATTGGGCCGAATCTGGCCCCTGGGCCTTAGTTTGCGTAGACACTAACCCATTTATTGTGTAAAAAAGTAGCTTTTCCAATATGGCACCATTCATGCTCACCCTCACCCGTATGCTTTCAATCTAGATTGATTCTAGATCCTACCCTCCACAAGGGTGGGTGGGGTTACTTGTTATGTATTTGTAACCCCTTGATTAGGTTACCCACACTTTTTCTTTCCTGCACATGCCCCTGGGAAGGAAGTGGTGATTGTGGTATTGGTGTACACTCACCCATAACTCATTGGGCAGGTGTGGATACAGCCCCCATAGCTGGAGTGGCCCGCTTCTTGTGCTCACAGCTGACATGAGATGGAATCAAGGAATTCCTGGGTCAGAGGTCACACCCCTAGCCAATGCACCTTACCAGCTTTTAAAAGTATGCTGTTGGCATTAAAGGGGGATTACAGGAGTATTACACAATAGGTATAATCCTATAATGAAGTTGCAGGACACTTTGGCTAACTGAACAAAACCCCAACGCAGCATGTGTGTGCATTTGTACAGTTGCCAGTAGCTGGATCTACTTATTACAGGATGTATTTCAGGATGTATATTCAGGATGTATAACCTGGCAAATAGAAGGGGAAGAAATGGAGGCAGTGAGAGATTTCACTTTCTTGGGTTCCATGATCACTGCAGATGGTGACAGCAGTCATGAAATTAGAAGACGCCTGCTTCTTGGGAGAAAAGCAATGACAAACCTAGACAGCATCTTAAAAAGCAAAGACATCACCTTGCCGACAAAGGTCCGTACAGTATAGTTAAAGCTATGGTTTTCCCAGTAGTAATGTACGGAAGTGAGAGCTGGACCATAAAGAAGGCTGATCGCCGAAGAATTGATGCTTTTGAATTATGGTGGAGGAGACTCTTGAGAGTCCCATGGACTGCAAGAAGATCAAACCTATCCATTCTTAAAGAAATCAGCCCTGAGTGCTCACTAGAAGGACATCCTGAAGTTGAAGCTCCAGTACTTTGGCCACCTCATGAGAAGAGAAGACTCCCTAGAAAAGACCCTGATGTTGGGAAAGATGAAGGGCACATGGAGAACGGGACGACAGAGGATGAGGTGGTTGGACAGTGTTCTTGAAGCTACTAACATGAGTTTGGCCAAACTGCGAGAGGCAGTGAAGGATAGGCGTGCCTGGCGTGCTCTGGTCCATGGGGTCAGGAAGAGTCGGACACGGCTGAACGACTGAACAACAACAACATATTCAGAGCATTTAAGGATTAGATCATGATAAGGTAGGAGTAACATCATCCCTCTCTGCTCATGTTCCGTTTCTATTTACTTTCTATTTGAAAGTAAAAAAAAGGAGTATTTTCTTATACCAATAGAAATGGGTTCAGTCATTTTACCTGTTTTGTATCATCAGAAAGGGGAGAGAAAATGCATAACCAAAAGAGAGGACACAATTTGTGTAAAATCTGCATATATCAATGTAATGTAATAAATTGCTATAATTTAAATAGAAATACAATGCAACCTCTTGTGTGCCTGCTTAGTCTGCTGTGCTAATGGCAAACTTCAAGGCCCCTGCTCACTCTCCGCTCTTTGGATCCTCAGTTCTTAAAACCAGACCTGGACTGGACAGTCCTTCATACAAAGGGCTCTTTCAAATAAAGCACTAGCCTTTGTAAAATGGGACAATGGCTATCCTGGTTTTGTATGTAATTTATAACTAATCATATGTACCAACAGATCTATGATTCTGTAATAATTGAATTTTCTGATTTATTATTTAATTGTAGAGTGAACAGTTGAAAGCTGCTTTTTCTGAAGGGTGACAACTAATCTCTGCAGTGCATTAAGAGACTAGGGTCTTTGTTAGGCTGTCAGCTAAGCTATTTCTATGCTCTGACTCACAAAAGGGTAGAAGCAGCACTTCACTAACAATCCCTACAAAGTAGGGAGGAAATGTAACCAATCATATTCTCAGAAATGTGGTAAAATTGAGAAACTTTGTTTTTAGGGTTGCTTTCAGCTGATCTGTTCATTGAGCGCTAATCCGGATTCGTTTGCAAAAGTGGGGAGGTTAGACAATGTTGGTGATTTATTGAGTACCGTTACTTATTCTGATTTGTTTGCTGTGAATTTCTGTTCAATGCTGTGAACCCCTCCATTGTAGGCTCAGGTTGTATATGTGTGTAAATAAACCTATATCATAAAGACACCACAGTCACTGCTGTGTCCCATTTCCAACAGGAACCCTGGGTAAGTGCCTGGAACCCCTGAAATCTCATACTGCTCAAAGATTGGGGTGGCGTGCAGCAGTATTTTACACCTGTATTATGACACATTTACTTGCTTTCTTTCTAAGCTAAAAAGCCCAAAATGTTGTTACTTTTCCCCATGGGAGAATTGCTCCAATTCCTTCATGGTTTTAGTTGCCCTTTTCTGAATGTTTTCCAGCTCTACGATATTTTTTTTAAGTGAGGTGACCAGAAACGTACATACTGCTCAAATATAATACAGAGGTAGATGACTCTGAATAACACCGATTTATAATTTCAAAAGAAACAGTAAAGTAACAGTATAATTAGAAGCATCTAAACTCCTTTGTGATGCTAATTTACCCTCTCTTAAAAAATATTATTTAATCATTTTTTCGATACAAACATCAACCGCAAAAGACACATACAACAAAAACCATAGTAACAATAATAACACAATTTGACAATTCAGATTTGAATACACTGATATACCTATGACTACACCTTTTAAACAATGTTTCCCCACCTCTCTCTCCTCCCCTCTACCTCCCACCACTATCCGCCTTATCACTTAAACATTCGTTCCAGATTTCTTCATATTTATCCATTCTTATCTTGATTTACACTATTGCTGTTGTTTTTCTAAGTGATCAATATGGCTATCTATAATTTTGCCTAAAAAGATTAACATGTCTCATTTTGTTATCAAGGGCCTACTTTAAGCTTTCCATAATGCGGGAAAAGTAATTGCGGTATTTGTGTTGCTTTCTTAAATAGGTTAGATGGCTCTAGTTAAACTCTAAAATACTGTTTCCATGAATTCCTTAACTGTCCTGCCCCATTGATATGATTTAGCCAAATGTCATTCTCTTTTGCATTTCTTTCACTGCCGATTCTACAGAATAAGTGCCTGAAATCAAAGGCTTTTCACAGAAAAATGATTGTGAGAATGCAAAACAAGTACTAAATCATGGCCTTCTCAAGTGAGGGGTTGGAGAAGAAAAATGGTTCAGGCTTGCTATAAAGGCAGCTTATAATGTCACACACATATCTTGGCAATCAGCAATGACAGAAAATGTAATTTAGAGATAGCAGATAGGTGACCTTATGACAAATAACATTTATCACATCCAGATTAGGTTGCTGGAAGGCAGACATCTGTGCTTCTGCTTTCATGGGGAAGGTGATTGGTTCATGCCCTCTTGATCTGTCTCCATAATCAGTGCCTGTTGAAATGGGATGGAGCAGAGAATTATGACTAGAGTGTAGAAGAAGATGTTGGGGAAGGGAAGGTGGAATGGGGGTTGATGGTTGGTTAGGGGGCAGAGATGAATGCACTGGAGGAGACAGTGTGGGAAGAGAAAAGAAGGGTGTTCAGACTTATTTTAGTTCTCAGACTTGCAGAGAAAGAGATGATGTGGAGCAGTGGTTAGTGTGTTGGACGAGGACCCCGTAGACCAGGGTTAAAATCCCCACTCAGCCATGAAGCTCACTGGGTGACTTTGCACCAGTTATCAGCTCTCAGCCTAACCTTCCTCACAGGGTTGTTGTGAAGTTAACTTGAGCTCCTTGGATGAAAAGTGTGGTGTAAAATGCAGCAATACGTAAATTAAATAAAATAAAAAGGAAGCATGTGCATTCTTTAAAAAACAACAACAACCAGAAGGCAAAAGGGAAATTCAAGAGCACATTTTAAAACAATGACTTTGTCCTTATGTAGTTTATACCCGTTTCTCCAACATACTGTATCAGACAGTATGCAGCATTGATAGGGGTTTCATTCTCTGTCAAACAACTGATCCAGAAGAAATGACCAGCATGGGCCATTCCTGCCACTTCCACCTGGGCACATTTATTGTCCCAAATATAGGTGAAGAAAGGGATGGGTTAATGATGTGGAAGTAGCTGCTAAGCATTCGCAGGCATAACACAGATCTCCCTCCTTTATGAGATCTGTCAAAAATGTTTGGGGGAAATAAACATTTATAGGTGGAAAAACAGAATAGAATATTTGCTAATATAACTTCCCTTAAGTTGTCTTACAAAGATGTGCCTTCCAATAAGCTTGGCATTAATGTTTTTCTGTCAGTTAATGTAGACTAATGGTTACACAAGGTTAGTGTCATATAAACAAATGACAACTTGCCTTTACTGGTGTCCTATAAAAAACTGAACATACACATCATCTCAACAGGTTGAGATGGGATGTTTGTAATTAAAGTTTCAGATTTGCAATTGGTCCTGAGTCACTCCAGATTGCATGAACCATAAATTCTCTACAAAAATAATGCACTGTTGGAGCCTACCTTTAAAAAGAAGTTGGCTCTTCACATGCACTATACAGTGAGAATTCAGAGGAAAGGGGGAAGCATTAAAAGATCCCCCAACATTTTGCACAGACTGGCTTCTTTCCCAGATGTAAAATCAGTTTAGAAATGATGATGAATGGATGTTCAAGTATACAAATGTATATTTTACATAAGTTCAAAAAAAATATGGAATAGGCAAAATGAGATATGGGAGGAAGGGCACAAGGTGCATGACACAGCCCACAAACAAAATACTACAAGCAGTGCCTGTTACTTGTAAGAAAGAAAAAGAGCTTAATTCAGGCAGGTAACAGAGCAGGCTCAGCGTCAGACACAAGGCTCGGGAGTTATCAGCAGGGCAAGAAGCTCAGAACTTGACAGAAGCAATGAAGATGTCCCAGCAAGTTTTTGTGCAGTTTGAAAGTTGAGGTGTGGCGCACTCACTCACGAGAGTCGCTCGTCTTCTAGGAATGTTGGGATTGCATGCATTTGCTCCATCAAGGTTCTGACACAGGTTCCCACTGTTCAGCTCCCCCCCCCTCTGTTTCTTTTCCTGCAGTCCAAACCCAATCTTGACAGTGCTGCTGGGCTCGTGACAAGGCCAGATGGGAGAGAGATTCACACTATAGCTGAGCGATGCACCCCAACTGTGAATTCTCTTTTTATTTTCTATTTGTCTCCACCTGTAGGATGATTCTAGAGAACGTGTTTTGGTAATCACAGATACACTTGCTCATTTTAGTTGCATGTCATCTGTGGACAACTAGCTCCAATTTCCTACCTATTCAAACATGAATTAGAACGGGGTGGTCAATGTGGTGTCTTTCAGATTTTGTTGGACTCCAGCTCCCATCAGCCCCAGCTAGCACAGCCAATGGAGAGGGATGATGGGAGTCATCATGCAGCACCTGCAGTGCACCACATTGACGGACTCTCAGTTAGTAGGATATACAGGCACCCTTAAAAAAAATGGGATCTTTCCAGTTTCACCATCCATTCCTTAATAAGGTGGCAAGATGCAAAAGTGTTCCTGCGCTCTTAATAGTTGTGTAGAAGAGAGAATTTCATGAGGTGTATCTTGTCGTCATCTCATTCCATCCCATAAAGGGATGTTAAATTGCTATTAAGCCTATATACTCTGATCTTAACAATCGGTTTTCCTCAATGAACTCTGCTATGTTTGGAAGCCTTTTGCTGTACAAGCAAAGGGGGGGGGGGGGGGGGCGGGGCTTGAAGGCACTTTAATGATTATTTTAATCAATTCCCAGCTGCAGAAGGTGATAAGGTAACTCAGCTTTGATGTTGGCAGCACGGTAAGGAGTGAATAAAAGAGAGGGCAGGTAGAGGCAAATGACGCAAAATGGCCAGGCCATTTGGGCCTGTCACTTTCCTTTCACTGGGTCTTATTCAGAGCCAGTTAATGCTGAAGTGTTCATCTTCTCTTTTTCATTTTGGAAAAGGAACACTTCAGCATTAGCTGGCTCTGAATAAGACCCTGTGAAAGGAATTAACTTTTCAGAATGGAATTGATAAAAAATGAAAGGCCAATGATTTCTCTCTGCCTACCGGATCCTGCCTTCATTTACTGCAGTTGAGAGGTGGTGGCGTGTGACACACTGCATAGGAGAGAGATTTAAGGTCAGACATCACCCTTTCATTTGCCAAGTGAGGCAGCACCAAAAGAAGATTTTATGTGCAAAACAAAGCCTCCCCTCCTGGAGACCTGTATAGTGATTTGCTGGAAGTCAGATAAACAACAAAAGGGGGTGGGGGTGGAATTTATTTGCTGTACTGGGAAACTAGTTTTTGTATAATAGACTATATTCCAAATTAATTTCATAAGCAGACAGGAGGGTCATCTAGCCCAGCCCCCTGTAATGCAATAATTTTGCCCAACAGGGTTCAAACCCACGACCCTCAGATTAAGAATCTCAGTGGGACTTTATCTAAGGCTTGCATGAGACCCACACAACCCTGCCCTAGGACTGAAGGTCCGTACACCAGCTGCCTGGGATCCTGGCCTGCACCTCCTCTCTCTCTCTCTCTCTCTCTCTCTCTCTCTCTCTCTCTCTCTCACACACACACACACACACACACCCTTCTCCCAGGGCCACAGGAGTGGAGGAGATAGTGAGCCAGGCAATAACTTCAGAGTCATTGCCAAGGTGTGCAGCTAGCTGCATGTGAGGCTACTCAGGACAGCCTGTGTGGTGCAGTGGTTAGATAGTTAGCCTAGGGCCTGGGAGTCCAAGGTTCGAATCCCCATTCAGCCATGAAGCTCACTGGGTGACTTTGGGCCAATCAATGCCTTTCATCCTCACCTACATCACAAGGTTGTTGTGGGGGTTAAATGAGGAGGGCATGAGAACCACATCTGCTATCTTGATGGGTGAGGAGGTGGGATATAAAGGCAGTTAATAAATAGGGGGGGGGGGGAGTACACATCAGAGCATCTGCTTAGATAATGACTTGGCCGAAAACAAGGAAGGGCACCCTCATTGCTGAAGCAACAGGTTTCTCCCAGCTCTGACCTGGGAAAATGTACAATCCCTGACTTATTTTCCAAGACACTGAAGCGTGGATACTAAGCCATGCCAAGCCTTTGCTCATTTCCTCACTCTGTTGCTTGATTGCTCTTTGTAAGCGCCATTAAGCCCCTTCATTTTCCCAAAAGCCATAATTGCTTTCTCCTCAGAATGGATTAAACCTCAAGCCTGTTTATTTTCTTTAATCAGACCATTCAAAATAAGACATAAATTTCAGCTCTGCAGTATTCCGTTAAGATTCGTATTTGTACTCTAATAGCCAAGGCTAGGAGAGCCCAAGGCATGTCTTAAGTCTTTCCTTTGTGCCCTGGAAAAGTTGAAATGTTATATGTGGCAGGGCAACCAGTGTCATTCCTCAGGTGCAGGTGGCCAATATCTAGAGTCAAAGCTGAACACACATACCCAAAGTGGTCGTTAGGTAGCTGCTGCAGCGCGAGGGGGGGAATCCCCCTCGTTTATTCAACACAGAAGTATAAAAGTTTTTTTTTTTTTTTAAGCAAATAGCAGTCAGGAACTGCATGATCTGCATGCAAATGCCCCTTGTGGCGAATCACTGAACTTCAAGAGGCATCCATTTCAATGTGTCTGCACTGTGTTGACTTCACCCATCTGTTTTATTCACTGAGCCTTCCTTGAGCTCTTGTATTTGGCTGTTGTTTGGTCCTGCCTCCCTGTCTGTCATTTGGTTCTGACTTGCTCTTTACTTCTGGCTTGCTTCTGGATGCTCTCTTTACAAGAGTTATGAGCTACGATTCAGATTCCTACAATTTAATAGATACCTATGAGCACTCCAAAACGGAATTGAGCAGGGGATACCCAATGTGAAACATCCCCAAATATTGCCCCTCACATGAGGCTTGTTTTAGTTTCAGCATTTATGATAACCTGGGTAGGCATGAAGCTATAGCTTCAACTTGACATGTTTATAATCCCCAAATGTTATGAGGAAAATCAGTGCAAGCTCTAAGGATGGACAAACCTGAGAATTTCAGATTCTCTCTGTTTCTCATTTTTCCTCATTAATTTGCATTTTAAAAGTCAGCATTTTAGAGTAAATTTCTCCTAAACATTTTGATCTGGATTTTTTCCACACACTCACACCCACACTATGCAAAGCAATTTGCCCTAATATAATTTATTTTTTGTAAGCTGTTGTCAAAAATAAATGCCTTTTATGCACACTTAATAGATTCCGTCATTTCTGTACAGGGGAAACTAAGATGACAACTATATTTTGAAAGGCATTGCAGTGAATGGGACTAACACACTGATCCAAAACCTGTTTACTTTGAAGTAAGATCATGGAAATGAGTAGGATTTCTACATCAATAACTGGAATGCTACACTGCTGCTCATAGGATGCGAATATATAAAATCTGAATGAATAATAAATAACTAGATGGGATGCTCATAGTTTCACTGTTCATTTTGAATGAAAGAGACTTTCTTAATCCTGCTGATTTAGGACTAAAAACATTTAGTTTTCTTGATCCTTTGTTACTGTTTAAGAAGAGTTATACACAAGAAGAGTTATACAAAGCAACATGCTTTCCATGTTAATGCTTTTTACAAAACTTTGTACTGCAATAACAGAAACACTTGTAGCTACAGTTGTACCTCTGGTTGCAAACATGATCCGTTCCGGGGTGCCATTTGCACCCCAAAAAGTCCACAACCAGAGCGGCGCTTTTGCGCATGCGCAAAGCGCGCTAAAACACTTTTGCACGTGCGGCGAAACCCGGAAGTAAACACTTCTGGGTTTGCCACGTTCTTAACCTGAATAAACGCAACATGAAGCGTTTGCAAGAAGAGGTATGACTGTACTTTTCTTCCCCAAACTTTATTATATGCATTGAGCTAAAATATTGACATTCTTGGGGATTCTGTTTGTCCTCACTAATGCTTTCTAAAGACAACAGATTGTGACAGGTGAAAAACAAGCACCTCATTTTTACCTGTTAAGCTGATTCCATTTTAGAAATAGCAAAGCCTGTTATCAGTGCTATTTCATTTATCAGACGTTTATCTTCTGCATCGTTTCTGTGAAACTTTGATTACACTTTCATGGTGCTACAAAGAAAAGACCGAGATATATTCCTTAAAAAAAACAACCAACCCTTTATTATATGTAAGAATGAGATAATTTCTGAAGACATTAGAAAAGGAAATTGCTGAAGTTTATTCAAGGAAATTAGGATTTTGGAACTAATTATATTGTTGCATGCCACCTGATCTCCAAGTGGTGTGAAATCCCAGGGGGTTCCAGGTGGTTAACCAGGGTTTGTGTTTCCCTTTGGGAATGAGGCATGAGAGACTGTGGTGCCCTTATGATATATGGTTTATTTACACAAATATACATCTTGAGCCTATGATGGAAGGGTTCACAGCATCAACACCCCACTGTTTTCTTTGGTTTGGATTAGAATCCAAAGGAGAGGGGAGGAGGACACAGAAATGGGGTGGGGGTGGGGAGGCTGGAGAAATGGTTGATCTATGCCGCACTTGAAACTGGGATGTGAAATAATCCAATTTCAGTTTAAACAGTTCAGAATAAGCCAAGTTATTTCCAAGTTTTGTGGAGTGGGTGGGAGTACCATTGAGCTGCATTGTTAAATTCTAAAATATCTCAGTCACTTTGATAGATCATTGAATTGAAGACTAGTGAACAATGCTCATTATTAACCTTCCCAACTGGGATTATAACATCATTGCTGTTCTACTATATGCCTATATACAGACAAACCCCACATGAGTTCATCTGGATCAAAGTGTGCAAATATGTGTTGACAGAAAAAAATGCAATAAGTACCCCCCCCCTCATTCAAAAGGAACTACTTAATATAGTGCTGTTCCTAGACTGCTCACTGCTCAGTGAAGTTAAGCATGTGTAGCAACATATTAATCTGCTGGAACTATGTTAATTCACATTGAAAATTTCTCAAAGACAATTCAATGTACTGGTTCACCATCTGTTCCTTGACATAGATGGCTATTACTTGATCTGATAGTGAACTGAGATAGTGAGAGATTGTGCCAAAAAGGTGTCACTGAGAAATGAGAGGGAGGGTTCAGCTTGGGTAGGGAAAGTTCAAGGTTTGCACCAGCACAGTAACATTAGGAAAACTAATAGGGCACCCCACCATATATACCATTTAGGACGGGACATAATCCAAATCACAAAATGCCACGTGTCAGTTAAAAGAGAGAAACAGAAAAGTAAGGAAAGGGAATGAAATGAAATGGGGGTAATGTGGAGAAGAGGATGGCTGGCAAGACGGCACTCTGAACAGGTCTAAAGTCTATCCCACCAAACAATGGGAATTCTCATTCAGGTAGAAAATACAACCCCAATATCATTTGTGTGATTTCTCCCTTCCCTCAGAGATTGGATGAAAGTTAAATGATGGTTTAGCAAATATATTATTTCAATAAAGGTGCTGCTATATTTGCTTTTACCTGTGAGGCAGTAAATGAGGATCTTTAAATAATAGCACACACTAAAAAAAAAAAAAACCCATGTACCGCTGTGGTCGTTATTCCATTAATACTGTTGTATGCCTGCAGGAGATACCGAAATGACACACAATTTAGCCAAAACACCATGTCATATTCCACCGACACATTGTGCTTTCAAGCAGATTATCAAAGTGACATTTGTGTCCCCGGTTTCTTTCCACATGCATAGGTCAACTTGTTGAATGCAATTAGTTTGGTCTGCGAGTCAAAGGAACACCGACTACTCTCGATTAGAAAACAGAACGCCCCCCAGATGCCATTAGGCATTGCATGGCTGAAAAGTTCACTGTATCATGCTTAACACAGAACAGATAGATTGTCACCATTTACTGTACTGTACACCTGCTATGGGATTTGGGCAAGCTAAATATCTGACCTTGTATCCCACACTGCCATTTAACTTCATATTATACCTCCTGTTGTTTAATTCTGGCTGTTTTTATTCATAGACTTCTATTAGAGGAAATTATTTTTCCTATTATAGTTCTTTTAGATTTCAAGGTGAAAATGTGTCATGCGGTAGGGAGTTCAGATAAGCAACACTGCAAAAACAATTCTTCCATCAATTGGGATTTGCTACTGATTTCAATGGGAGGCTGTTACACTCACCCCAACTTCCCTGAGTGGTGAAGCAGGGGTATGTGCAACACTCTCCTGGGTACAGGCAGTGCCTTTTGGAAGGAGGCACTGGACACTTATTATATTGTGTGATGTTTTATTTACAAATATACAGGTGTTTTTTTGTATTATTTTCAAATATACAGGTTTGTATTTGTCACATTGTAATACATGTCACAGCCCAAGTGACAGCCAAATCCACTACCACATTTTAGACTTCCAGCCAGAAGGAGACCCACAAAAGGTAAGCTCCCCTGATTCTCACTGTCTCCTGGTTTACACAAGAAGAAGAAGAAGAAGAAGAAGAAGAAGAAGAAGAAGAAGAGAAGAAGAAGAAGAAGAAGAAGAAGAAGAAGAAGAGTTTGGATTGATATCCCGCTTTATCACTACCTGAAGGAGTCTCAAAGCGGCTAACATTCTCCTTTCCCTTCCTCCCCCACAACAAACACTCTGTGAGGTGAGTGGGGCTGAGAGACTTCAAGAAGTGTGACTAGCCCAAGGTCACCCAGCAGCTGCATGTGGAGGAGTGGAGACACGAACCCGGTTCACCAGATTACGAGTCTACCGCTCTTACGAGTCTACTGCTCTTAACCACTACACCACACTGGCTTTTATTAAACCATGGCTTGTGTCATTTGTGAACCCTGTCCAGAAGCCTAACTATATACTGTAAATATGTCCGGTCCCAGTGGGTATTCCTGAAGTAGAACTGGGATCTGTTAAAACTCCTGGGTCAGGCAGGAAACAGCAAGGGAAGCTGAAGAAAAAGACCTTCCAAAGGAATGTGTGAAGCAGCTGCAGCAAAGACCTCTGTTTCAGGAAGCAGGAAGCAGGAAGCCAGGAGACTGGAGGCAAAGGAGGAAAAGCAAGGAGAGATAACTGGTTCTGTTTTAGAGAGGGGGCAGGGAGAGTAACCAATTTCAGTGAGTGATTTAAGGCAGCGATTAGAACCATGGCAAATGGGAACAATCTTTGCTTCAAAAACCTGGAGTTATATACTCTCAAAAACAAAAAACTAAATTCCAAAAATGATTAGACATAGTCTTGCTTCCCTGCTGCCTCCAGTCCCATATGTAGTATGGTTCTGCACTTCAAGATGGGACACATCCCCACCCTGACAGGATTTTATTTTGTGGAGATCAATGGTGATACTCACTCTTTAGCTAGTCTCATTATGTGTTAAGTCTCTTGATTTGTGGTCGCAACTCCCTATTTCAAGGTGGCCGATTACCCAAGATATATCCCGTGCATGGGACTTGCGACATTTTTGTTGAGGTGATTTGTGCAAGTATGATGCTACTCGTCTCCCTGCCTTGCAAAGGAAAGCACAGTGAAGCCATGATTTAAAATAATAAAGGTAATACAGTGGTACCTTGGTTTACAAACACTTTGAGTTACAGACTCCGCTAACCCAGAAGTAGTAGGCCTACCTCGGGTTAAGAACTTTGCCCCAGGGTGAGAACAGAAATTGCATGGTGGCGGCACAGCAGCAGCGGGAGGCCCCATTAGCTAAAGTGGTACCTCAGGTTAAGAACTGTTTCAGGTTAAGAACGGGCCTCCGGAATGAATTAAGTTTGCTACCAGAGGTACCACTGTATTGGGGTGGCATGTCTCTCAGGCTCTTGTAGCTAACAGCCTATCCACATCTCAGAAACCACTTTTATTGTTATCTCCTCAAAGCTAGCTGGCTCTTTATCTCTGGCTGGAGGGGAAACCGATGAGTCATCTTTTCCAACCATCTCCTAGATTGTGTGGGCCATTTACCTATATTTTCCCTAGGAACATCCCCAACAGCACTATGAACTGGCTCAAGAAATAGCACAGCTGTCTGCAGTTTGTATCCAATTCTCTTCTCAAGCAAAATATTCCCATATGTGTGAAAGTAGGACAGCTGGTGTGGAGTGGACTGACTCCCTATTTTAGGAAATGCCTCCCTAACATATTCTATCCACAACATCAATAGCACAATAACTGAGTGAACTTTGGACCACACTATCAGTTGTACTCATTGATGATTGTTGGGGGGTGGGTGGAGGAGGAACGGCGAGGCAAGGTCTTCGCATCACTATAATCCCTACTTTAAAAAAACACCATTAGAATCTGGAACTTCTTTCCTAACTCACCTAAATATTTTGGTTTAAGTGTCTGGACCAGGTCCATACCACCTGTGGCCAGTGTATATTGTTTAGTAAAGGATATAACTTAATTAGAAGCACTTCATCAATATCATTTCCTCTTAATGCATTATTTTCTAAGAACCGGTTGTAGAGTTGGCTTTCCTCACAGTTCCCATTTTGTAGATTTTCTGCTTGATTCCACTACAGGTGCAACATAATGATAGTTGGCTGGAGGATGCTAAAGGAAACAAAAGTAATATAAAAGTCTTTAAAAGGCAAGTAAACTAAGGGAGGAAGCCCCAAGTTTTCAAAAGCCTTGTTTAGAAGTAGCACTTCGGGTTAATGATAAATCAGTCGGAAGATGTGGGGGGCCAATTTCCGCAATGCTTTCTGTTCCAAGAACCGGTTGTGAAGCAGGTTTTGTCCACCATTCCTGCTTTGGACAGGCACTACTTGATCTGTGCAGTGTTATGCTACTTGGCGGGAAGACAGCAAAAACAAAAAACAGAGTAGCCCCATGCACTAATTTCATTTGAAGAAAAGTAAAGCATGTGGGAAAATCCCCACATTTTGAGATTCATGTTCACATACAATGCTTTGGACCAATGATGTGGACATTGCTGAGGAACAATTTGAAACTGTAGGAAATGTTCAATAGGGTTGCAAAAGCAAAGGAGATGTGACTTGACAATGTGCAGTGGGGATACAACACTTCACCCACAGGTTGTCTCCTTAGCAATGCCATCAGGTTCCATACCCCACTACAGCAGTACCTACATGGGTGGCAACACGAGAATGGGCCTTCTCTGCAGTGGCTCCCTGTCTATGAAATGTTCTCCCCAGGGACGTTCACCTGGTGCCTTCATTATGCACTTTTAGGTGCCAGGCAAAAATGTTCCTTTTTAACCAGGCCTTTGGTTGATCTGATTTGCATCCTATGCCCTTAAAAAAAATGGGGGGGGGGCTATTGGGTTGTTGTATTTATTCTTATTATGTATTTTGTGGTTTTATATCGTGATTTTATTCTGTGAACCACCCTGAGACCCCTGGGTATAAGACGGTATATAAATTAAATAAATAAATGGGTGTAGTCAGGATTTTTGTTGGAGGGGCAGATCTTTTGTTGGGGGGCAGAACCTCGCTTTGCTATGTATTTTTTATTGAATGGTTACGCCCATGAGTATCTAGATGATATTTGAGCTCCCTTCTAACTCTATGATTCTAGTTACAGGTGGGTAGCCGTGTTGGTCTGCCATAGTCAAAACAAAATCGAAAATTCTTTCTAGTAGCACCTTAGAGACCAACTGAGTTTGTTCCTGGTATGAGCTTTCGTGTGCATGCACACTTCTTCAGATACGAAGAAGAAGTGTGCATGCACACGAAAGCTCATACCAGGAACTGAAGAAGTGTGCATGCACACGAAAGCTCATACCAGGAACAAACTCAGTTGGTCTCTAAGGTGCTACTAGAAAGAATCTATGATTCTAGTGTTTTGAACCACTCATAGTTTAAGGATGAAGGGAGGCTGCAAACCCCCTGGCCTTCTAGTGAACATGACTACTGTTGTTCCTAAACTGAAAACCACTCTATTTTCCCACTGGAAACTGATGATGGTTCCAAATGGACCTTTGTGTAGCATTTCCACACATCTGTTTCTCATAGGTATTTCATGGGGAATCCACACATCACCATCCTTTTGCAATCATCCCATGCCTTCCTCTGCTTCTATCCATTTTTTTCTGCTTAGGTGTAAAATCAGACTTTTCTAAAAGATTTGGAATAGCAGCATGCCTATTCACGGACAAAACTGAAAGAAGGTGTAACAAACTAGGAATCCTTAAAAAAATATGTTACCATTTTCTGTTTTATTTCTGACTCTAGTAGGGCCACAAGCATAAAACACTAAGAATAGCTAATAGTGGGTTTATTCCTTTTGTGATCTTGTTGCGTTTTCTCCTGCTCCGGAGGCTAGGCCCAAACCAATGATTCAAGCTACAAGAAAGGAGATTCCGACTAAACATCCGAAGAACTTTCTGACAGTAAGAGCTGTTCGACAACGGAACAGACTCCACAAGACGATGGTGAACTCCTGGGAGGTTTTTTTGAAGTTGGATGGCCATCTGTCATGTAGGATCTACTTTGTAGATTCCTGCATCGCCGGGGGTTGGACTGGATCACCTTCGGTGGTCCCTTCCAACTTCACAATTCTAACACCCGGCGATCAACCACCCTCGCCCTCGAGTACCACGACTTCTGTCCCCTTTACTGCCAGCACCAAGATTCTTGTTTCTGTAGACTCCCCTGAGCATCCACCAAACCTCCCTTCCGCAAGGGCGCGATTCAACTCTATAACCTTACTACCTCTCCTAGATAGTCCCTCGGCTCCCGTCTTCCCTCCCGCTGTTACCTTAACTCTATGGTTTTCGCCCGCGGCAATCGGCCAGCCTACCTATTCGCCCGAACGTTCGCCGGCCCCGTGACCTGAAGACAACAGGAAGAACTTTCAGGAGCAGAACTTCCGGTACGGCGCTGGTTGCTTAAAGCTGTGGCTCCGGAGTTGCTCTTAGCAAGGCGTTGAGCAGCTACGGAGGCGCCGGGCTTCGCTGACAGGCTTCCTTGCGAGGCGTAAGCGAAGCGGCCTGGCCGTGGCTGCCCGGTATGCGAGGACGGCGGGGGCTCTTCTCCGCTGGGGTATGACCGGCTCGTCCCGCGCCACCAAGTGAGTTTCCGTCCAGGGCAAGTCCGGCCTCGCTCTCGCTTTTAATAGCAGAAGCGCGGCAGAGCGGGGCGTGGAGTCCCCACCCGCAAGGCTGTGGGCGGCAGCGCTGGGGGCTGACAGGAGGGTATCGGGTGGGGCTGGGGGGAGTGGGAGGCTGACTTTGGGGGGCCCTGCCGTTCGCATCCCCAAATGCCCACCCAGCCCCTCATTCTGTTTTCGCACGGCCGGCCAGATGACTTGGCAGGAAGCCCACAAGCAGCAGCTGAGCGCAGCGGCACCTGCCCGCTGTTTGCATCTTCTTACAGTTTGCTGCCGTTCGGGGTTAATCAACTAAGTGCAGAACAGGTTATGTTAAATAAATAAGTGTTGCCTCTGATACTGGAGAAGCGTTGTATACCCCTCGACAGCCTTATCTTCCATGGAGTTTGTCTGATCACATGTTAGGCATGCCAAGTTGGTGGCGGGTGCTACAATCTTGTGGTAGTGAATTCCAAAGTTCATACTGCACTACTGAAATAGAATGTTTTGCCAGTGCTATTTTTCTAGAAAAAGAGGTGCTGGTACTCACCATGAATGCCTCCCTTGTTCTCTTATAATGACAATGGCACTCACCTGAGAGATGCCGGAACTGAGTTCCAGCGAGTTTCTAGCTGAAAAAAGCCCTGGTTTTGCCTGTTTTGAATCTCCCACTATTTGACTGCATTGGATGGCTCTGGGTTCTAATATTTTGAGACAGGCTCTGGTGTTGTTTCAACTAAAAGGGAGGCAACTGAAACATTCTTAAGTAGATAGGCTTCTGTACAAACAAAGTGGGGACACAATTCTGATTGAGGCAAGTACTTCCTTTTGCATATGGTGTGGGTGGCGCTGTGGGTTAAACCATAGAACCTAGGGCTTGCCGATCAGAAGGTTGGCTGTTCGAATCCCCTCGATGGGGTGAGCTCTCGTTGCTCGGTCCCAAGCTCCTGCCCACCTAGCAGTTCGAAAGCACATCAGAGTGCAAGTAGATAAATAGGTACGCTCCAGCGGGAAGGTAAATGGCGTTTCCATGTGCTGCTCTGGTTCACCAGAAGCGCTTAGTCATGCTGGCCACATTACCCGGAAGCTGTACGCTGGCTCGCTCGACCAGTAACACAAGATGAGTGCCGCAACCCCAGAGTCGGACACGACTGGACCTAATGGTCAAGGGTCCCTTTACCTTTACCTTTACAATACATTGAGTGGCAGCTGCTTAGGGCTCAATTTGAGTGTCCAGTTTCAAGAGACATTTAGATCCCACAATGCCTGGAGGATGTCAGAAGTACATTCAATTTCTGTACTATGTTTTGAAAGCAATAGTTCAAAATTAGCATGGACCTTTCAGCTTTGATGATTATTGTTAGGGTTTTATGACCAGTAATGATTTGAAGAGTGTATAACTTCTTAGAATTTTTCCATAGCAATGGAAGCCCCATATGATGGCAGTGAAGTTACTGTAGTAATGGAGGAAATAGAAAGCACATACACCTTTGCTTCTCCGGTGCCATCTAAAAAGAAGAAGAAATATAGAAGTCCTGGAGATCAAGGAGAAAAGACTAAGAAGCCCAGGTGGGTGATATCTCCCTCCTAAATGGATGTATATCATACGAAGAGCTTTCCATCTAAGATAACTTTTTTTTGGTGTGTGTGTGCATTCCTTTTCCAAAAATGTCAGCTTTGTAGAAGTCCACAAAAGTAACTATCCTACAAAATATTTTGCTAGTCTGCTGCGCGAGATGGGCAGCAGAGGTGGGCCAGAAAGCTCCATCCCTCCTCTAGCAGCTTTCTGTCTTGGGTAGAGGGGGGATTTCCTCCTTTTGCAGAGATTTGGTTTCTTTGCTGGGCACAGACTACTCCACCCCTTTTCTGCTAGTCCACTCACTAGTCTGTCCTGAATTCTGTGCACTTGTCTACTCATCTTCTGTCAGCTAGTTAAATATTTAAGTAAAGTAGGTCTTCTTTGTAAAGAGGTAAGAAAAATCAACAGGGCCTTAGGGTGCCAGTGTATCTGAAAATTTGGATATCTTTTGCTATGAGATCAGTAGGAAAGGTTAAAGTGCTGGATTTGTTCCAGAACTTAAAGTGACACCCAATAATGTCCCCCTGCTTGTCCAAAGCAAATCTGCTTGCACAATGAGACCAAAAAAAATTCTACCTCCTCTGGCACCTTGTTCCAACCCTTCAGAGCAGATTTTGTAGGGGCTTGAGACCTACCAGTGGGGTGAAAGAAAGGAAGGGAATCTATGTTAGATCTCTCCCTGAATGTACAAGGGCAGCAGGAATGTAGTGTGCCTTGTAAATTTGTAGTGGGAAAACTAAGTTTGTTTCAGAAATATCCAAACTCTTTGAGTGCTTGAGAGAACTCTTGTCTTGTTTACAGCAAAAGAACATTTTACAGCAGGGTAGAGAATGTATGAGCTGGTCTGTAAATAAATGTTTGGATGTCCCTTGTACTCTTCCTAGGTATGAAAAGAAAAGTGAGTTTAGGTCAGACAGTCCCTTGCCAACACTCATTCTGTCCCTCTCACAGTCATTTCCTCTGTTTTTCTCGGGTTCAGTTCCTGCAGTACTCATCTGAGTGCCAGAACAGATAATAATGTAAACGAAGGGCGTTGGGACTGAAATAGTAGATTGAATGGGACCCGGGTGTGAAAGTTAAGGTTTCATGTTACGTGGAATAAGCCCCTCATTGTGACTGGGTCCATGGCCACTCTAGCTCTGTGAATGATCATGACAGGCATGATATAAAGGCCTCATGTGCAGAAGCTTCTTGCTTTTCTTCTTTGCTAATCCAGGACTCGGGCTGGGAGGGGGAAAGCATTGCATGATACAGGTTTCACCAGTGATGTACCTAAATCTGCAGATACCCAGCAGGAAAAATAATGCATAGGAACATGGAGGTTCCATTTAGCCCAGGATAGAGCTGATTTCCATGCATGTGACCAATCCTTTTAAGAGCCATTTTACTGGCCATCCTCACATACCATAGTGATTAATTCTAAAAATTAGTCAGTTGTATGGAAGAAGTATTTTTTTAGCCTGTGTCCTTGAACCTATTGTCAGTTTTCTGACTGGGTGACCAAAGTTGAGAGGGAGACAACTTCTCTCTAGTCTAGACATAGCGAGAAAGGAATGGACCCAGGAACTAAAGAGGGAAAGAACAATAGTTTTCTTTAAACAAGCCTGCTTCCTAACCCACAGTTTGAAGTTGGCTTGTTTCAGGAAAAATCATGATTAATATTAAAAACCAAGTTTGTTGCTTTAGATTACAAAACAAGCCATGATTAAGCAAAAACTTCTCATGGACAGTGAAGAGGGGAGGGCGAAGGATGCAAACTCAAAGCTCACTGTCGTTCCTCTTTGTCATGCTAATCTATGGCTTAGTGTGACATCCGAATTCTCCCATTGAAGTTGCTTCCAAGTAATCATGTATAGGGTGGGCTGTTGTTTACCAAATACCTCTTTCAATCTTAATGTGTTTCTCTTTACAAAACACCTTTTATTTTCTGAACATTTATTGTAAAGCAAACCTGTAAGTGGATTGGTTTGCTGTCACTGTAATTTGTGACTGGCTTTAAAGTCTGGTATTTGCTTGCTTTCCAGATCTGCGTACCTTCTATATTATTATGACATATACCTGAAAGTTCAGCAGGAGCTTCCACATCTTCCCCAGTCTGAAATTAACAAGAAGATCAGTGAGAGTTGGAAGCTGCTCAGTGTGGCTGAGAAGAGTTATTATTTGGAGAAGGCCAAATTAGAAAAAGAAGGTCTAGATCCGGTAATTCATCCTAAGTAGCTTCCTTTCATGGCACCTACTGGCATGCAATATTATGTTTGCTATATATCGAAACCAGCAAGAAATAAAATACTTAAAGCATCATGACCTTTTACTTGCTTTTTCTAAACTCTGCTGCTTACACAGTACTGTGTTTAGAAGTAGCCAGGAATAACTGTTTTTTTGTTTTTTTTTGTATAGAGGAGCATCTAAGTTTCATTGAGTTTCTGAAATGACACACATGTTTGAGGTATATTTGCATACCTTATCCATATGCTTTGCTACAGATAATGAAGTCTTGGTAGAATTTTGCTGTTGCGGCTTATTTGATATGCCAAGAAATGTGTTAAAATAGCCAAACGGATGTGTCCTCATGCCCCTTGTTTGCCCTTTTCCACAGAACGCAAAGTTGTCTTCCCTGACTGCTGTGGTTCCAGACATTCCAGGTTTCCGTAAAATCCTCCCGCGTTCAGATTACATAATTATCCCCAAAGGCTCTCTCCAGGAGGAGAGAAGCAAGCAGCACTTGGAACTCTGCGTCACCCAGGGCCAAACAGCATCAGAAGGACTGACAGCTTCTACCAATGTCACAGGTGTTTCCCACAGCACCGTGCAGAACATCCTCTCTGTAGATTCCAGCCACATTGGCATTTCTGAGCAGTGCATTGCCATTGAAGGGGTTTCAGAAGACCCAGCCTCATTTGTTCAGTCAGACACAATAGAAGAAGTTGTTGCATCGGAGATCTTGTCTCATTATGTCAGACCTGCTGCACACAAAGGGGCTGGAGATGTTCTCCTGGATGAAGCCTCTTTGGAAGTAAGCGATGGCTATCCCTATCAAGCAGCTAGCGTGGTTATTGAAGAGACCCTGGTAAACAGTTCAGATGCCTCCAATGGGGGCATTGCTGTGGCCCAACCACAGTCTTCAGAGGGTCTCTCTGTTGTAGCTGTGGTGACCAGAAGAGTAAGTAAAGCTTTTGAAAGTTTTTCCTCTTGACTTTCCTTACTGGGTGATCCAGTGCATTTTTACTAGGAAATAAATTCCACTGGTTCAATGGGACAGATACCTAATGTAATCTGCCTAGATTGCAGCCTTATTCTTGTTGCTGGTCACTCTGTTGAATATTTGTGAAACAAAATTTATCCAGTCCTGTAGATTATTGAACAGATCAAGTTGGCTGCATCTGTAGGTCTTAACTACCACTGCCCTGTTGTTTTGGCATACTGTGTTTTGTAAATTTTATATTAATGGGGCGGGGAGGACATGCAGTAAAATTGCTAGAACATAGAAAACACCACGCAACCTGCTTCTCTCTTCTCTTGTAGGACAGAGAAGAAAGTAATTCGTCAACGCCTACTGCACAGTTCATTATGCTACCTCTGCCAGCCCATTCTGCTTTGGAAAATCCAACGTCAATCAAACTGGTCAGTAAAGGAAGTGCTGATGCCACCTCTCTTGGAAAGGCTCTTCATTTTTCATGCATTTCTTTAGTTAGGTCTAGAACACACTAAGCCACTGCCTTATACTGAATCAGACTATCAGTCTTTTAGAATATTACTGTTCCTCTGGATTTTCAGTTCTTTGGGTTTTCCAGTCCTTTCACAGGAGACGCTAGGGTTTAAACCCAGAACCTTTGCATATATGCAACATATAATACATGAGGTGGTGGGGGTTAATCCTGCCCTCTTCACCTGTGACTCCTCCGAAAATGCTGCTCATGCCATAATTTGGCTTGAAAAAGGCCTTCTCCAATAGGCTGCAATTCTTTAAAAAACACACACAAAAGGACCTTCATTGCTGGTGAGGGTTAGAACAGTTGTGGGTGTATGTCTGCCTTTGAGTATGCATCTGTGTGTGCTTTTTGTCTGTGTGGCCATGCTCACTTTTGACAACCGTTTTGTGTGAATTACAGAATGTGAGCTTGGGGGTTGTTTTTAAAGTTATTCTTCTTAGCATTTTAGTTTCGTCAAAAGTGAAAATGGCAGTATTACTGGCTTACTAACCCGATAACTGGGTAAAATGATCTGCCCTAGTTGCCATGCAGAACAGGGATCCAAGTGAAGTAATGAGAGTGATTCTATGCTACTGTCGTGATGCAGTCTTTTAATGATGTTTGAATATACTTAATGACAGGAAGGAAACTTCCAGTTGTGATGTAGTTCTAGTAAAATAATCCATACCCTCTCACTTCAGACAACTACCTACACCCGCAGAGGGCATGGGAATTGCACCAACCCAGGTTGTACATTCACATACGTGACCAGACACAAGCCACCCAAATGCCCAATGTGTGGGAACTTTCTGGGAGGCAAATGGATCCCAAAGGTATGTTTTCAGATTGTAGGAAATGTGACCTTGCACCTTGCTTTTTGTGTTTGTTCTTGGCTTTTAATGCATGAAGTAAGTAAGGCTATGGAATGGTTTCTTTGTTGAAATAGTGACTCTTTGGAGCCTTTGTTCTTGGCAAGAAGTATGTGGATAGGGTTGAATCCATACTGTCAAAAATACTCAAAAGCAGTTTCCTTCCTTTCATAATTTTACAAGTGGAAAACTTCTTTGGGGTCTCATTTTTCTATGTCAGGCTGAGTTGGGTCTAATAAACTGAAATCAGCCATTGCTTTCTACTCTAACTCCTTTTAAAAACATTAAGTTTGTTTTGAACTGCTGTGATAAAAACCTGAGCTCCTCCCCTCCTGCTCCGGCTTGGCACAGTTGATAGTTAAATGAAGGTGATTTGATCAGCCATTCTTATTTAGTTATTTATTCAAAGAATTTATATCCTTCCTTTTGACCTATTAAATGCACATAAAAATATATAATCCACAATACAATTTAAAACCCAAGGCACTAGTGATGAAATCAGGAATCAGTGTGTATTTCCTGTTGTCCCAAAGGTTTTTTTTTAATAAGTAAGCATATTTAAATTTAGCTGAATTGCTCAAAGAAAGAGAACCCCCCCTTTTTTTACATGGTCTCACGTCAACTTGTTTGACGAGTTGATATTCATTTTACATTTTCAGCCCTGGAGAATTTTGTGTTTTCATTCTACATGTCTGCCAATTATTATTTACTGAATGGATTTTAATGCAATATGAAGTATATGTGATGCTGACTTTGAATGTGCTTTGCATTTCAGGAGAAGCAGCCTAAAGGCAAAACTGAGCCAACTTCTGGTGTGCCTGTAAAAACATTGGGGCCCAAAAAAAGTCAGCAGTCATTAGCCTTAGGACAGGCTGTGGTTCACGACAGTGCCTCCAAATCTATGCTTGAGAGCTCCGAAGCAGTTACTCAGCTTCTAAATGCTGCCACTTCTGGGCAGCAGGTGCAGGAAACGGAATGGGAAGAAGTGATCATCTCGGAGGCTCACATCCTTGCAAACAACATGCAGCCAGAGGAGCAAGGAAACGCCACGACTGTTATTCAACTTCAAGAGGGCATTGTACAGGCGGAGCCTTTATTAGAACAGAAGGACAGGGAGAATGAAGGGCTGGAGGCACAGGCATTGGTGGAGGTAGTGAGTGCTGCCAGCTCCCTTTCAAATCCAGCTTCTGCCACGAAACATCCAACAGGGTAAGTCGGTTTTGTGTAAAATATAGACATTGCATGTGTTGCGCTGCTATTTACACTTTTGGCTCCAAATGATTTTCTTGGTGCACTCCAAGGACGGTTTTGCCTTCCAGGCTTTTCAGAGTAGCTCTTTTAGCACGCTTTTATTGACACCTTTGAGTCAATGCTATCTATATTTTAGTGTCTCTCTTTTGACAGATGGCAAGCATCAGATAAATTACAAGGCAGCTACCTTGCTTCTCAAGCAGGTTGTGACTGCTGCTGGCATAGCTGAACTGTGGAATTCTCAACTGCGTTTCTTCTTTTTTTCAGAGCTGATGCTCTTGGCACTGCAACCAAAGGGCAGGAGCAGAAGAGCAAAGCCAAGCCCAAGCCTTCTTTGCTGGCCGCAGCAAGACCCACGAGGGCAATTTTGCCTGCTCCTGTCAGTGTGGCAAGAGAAACCAACACAGAGCAGCCCACTTGCAGGCAGCCATTTACAAACAACGGTAAAACAAGGGTTCCTGTTTGTGTGTGGTGAGGGAAACTGTGTCTTCTGAATGGCAGGACACGAATTGTTGTACCTAGAATTATGCTGGCGGGGTGTGACTCTGAGTGTCACTTAATGACGAGAAGGCTTGGATCATGGTTTCCCATCAAAGCAGTTTTATGTTTCCAGGACTGGCAGTTTTGCAAATGCTTGTGAGAAAAGAGAGCCTGCACATTTGTGCTTTGGTCTTTTGAGATTCAGAAGTGATTTTGCTACACCACATCCCACACTGCATTTACTAGACCAGTCAGTGTAAAATGCAACTTATTGATGTGTATTGTTCACATATGTTAAACGTTCCATGCTTGTTTTTTATTTAAGAAAAAAACTCCTGTGTAAGAATCTCAGGACTGAAGCCTAGCACTCTGAAGCAGCTGGGCCAGTCTCCCCTGCAACCACCCAGTGCTGAAGAGCACAAGGTAATGGTGGTTTTTGCCTAAATTCATGCTCTTCTATTCTCTAGGAATGTAATTGTTAGCATGTTACGGAATTCAGTTTTTTCATGTAAAGTGGGGGGAAATTTAGCTTACATAACTCATTTAATTTAGTGTGGCTTATCCTGCAAACATCAGGCTCTGGCCTACAGATTTCTATTCCTTGGGCCATGAGCATTAACTTGGAAATGCTTCTTGCATTATACTTTGCAAATGCTTCCTAAAATAAAAAAATAGTAACGTGTGTGATACTGTGTAATCTTTTTAATTGCTTTATTATTTATCTATTATGCACTTTAATCCCGCCCTTTCTCTAAGAATCACAAACTGTATACATAGTCCCCACCCCTCCATTTTATCCTCATAACAAGGTAGCTTGACTGAGAGGATGTGTTTGGACCAGAGTGCAGAGTGGGGGTTTGATCTGGCCTTTCCCCATCCTGGTCTGACCTGCTACACTATTACGGTCTCTAGGGGAAATTTCAGTATATATATTGAGTATTCTGGCCTGTTCTATTGCTAGTGAAGTCGTTTCAAGGCCAGTTCGTGCTGGGAACAAGACTTGGCTTTGCTTACAACCTTCTCACCATGTGTGGTATGAACTGTAAGATTTGTGTGTAGACTTCATAATTAATAAACTCTGCTCACATAATCCATCCACCCCAATTCTGTGGCAGACAGTTATATGAGCTGGGCCTACTTGAGTTCAAGCATATGTTTTCACCCTTAGTTCACAATTTGTGCAGTCAATAACCTATGGGAATATTAGACTTTATTATGGGAAAATGCTAGGGTTGCCTTCTGTCTGCAAGTTTTAGGCTGCTCTTGTGCTCCTCTGTGTGTTGCATTTACAGGCCATGCATAGTACAAACTGGCCTTCAGACAGCAATTTGCTGTATATTTATGTAAGAGTGAAAATGAATAGTTAAACATATGAATGGTTTGCTTTTATTGGCGTGAGATGTTTCATGTTTTGTTTTGGTATATAAACTGCATTAGGAGGGCTTTGCTGTACAGTAGAGACTGGTGTCCTGGTGACATGTGGAGGGAAATAATCAGAAGTATGTCAGGTACAGATGGCAGCCTAGTAGAATTTCCAACAGTGCATATGACTTGAGTCTTATTTTTCTCTTGCCTCCTTGATCTCCATTGAAAGCTCCGTGGCAGCACAGACAGCTCAGCATCTCACGTCAAAGTGGTGGAGGTCAAACCAGATGTATTCCCTTCCTATAAGTACAGCTGCACTGTAACCTTGGTGAGAATCCTTTTTCTCTGCAACACCTCAGGAGAACGCAATACATGGCTTTTTGTTTTTTGTTTGCTTTCTGTTACCAGGTGCATGATTTTCCTTAAATGAGAACCCCTTGTCTGTTTTTAAAAGTAGGCCACAGTTTTGCTGTGGTTATCATCTTTGATACTGTCACTCAAAGCACTTCACAGTTTTGAAGCTTCTTATTTCAGGAACTGGCTAAGAACTGAGGCTGGTTTAGTTGTATAAACTTCCTTAACTGGTACTGACTTTTAGCTGACTGCTACTGAAAGCACAAGGTGGTGTTGCCCATGCTTTGAACTGCACAGCCCCTTATGAACTGGTTTCTAGGTCAGCTTCTACCTCCCTTTCCATTCATAAGCATTTACAGTTTGATTTGCCCTGAAACATCACAGCTTCTAGTCAGAGAGCATGTGTGAGTTTCACTTCTCACCCGCTGGTGGTTCATAGTAGTGCAGTGAAATGGAAAGTGTACGGGTTGTTATCTTGCTTGACGTTAATCTCTTTTGAACACAGTTTTCCATGACATCTTAATGGAATTCTGCTTCTGTTTTCCCCTTCGTCAAAACCAGCATCCAATAATCCCTATTACTTTTGCTTGAACATCATCTAGCTAAATGCTTGTGATAATTCTTGTTAATACTGAAGCAAACATTTTTCGCTGGTTGTTGGTGTAGTGACTAATGCCATTGCTGATTTTTACGTGTTCAGGGAAAGTGGGTAGTGTAGCAAGTTCTGTAGGTCTAGTATCCTCCTGGTACGTGTAAAGCAGATTGGATAAATATTTGGGCTGCCTTTCTTTGCAGGACTTGGGGTTGGCCACTTCACGTGGCCGAGGGAAGTGTAAGAATCCTGCTTGCAGTTACGTATACACTAATCGGCACAAACCAAGGATCTGTCCCAGCTGTGGCTACAATCTTGCCAAAGACAGGGCTGAGAAAACAGCAAAATCCCTGGTGAGTTGTGGCTGGTTTTTTGTTTTTTTGTTACTCCTTAGAATTGAGTGTACTACGCTAGAAATCTATTGGCCTGTGGTGGGACCTGCTTCTGAGTAAAATTATCTGGTTGGGTTGTATGACAAATGTGTTTAGAAGCTACATTTTATAATTATTACTTCTTGATACCATTCTGGTTTACTTTTAAGTGCTGTTTAAAGAGAGAGAAAAGTAGGCTTAATTTTGGGAAGACAAATTCCTTGGCTGCTGTGGGTTTTTTATTTTGGGTTTTGGAGACTTTCAGGGGGTTGAAAAAAAATTCTGGAAAATAATTCAAGGGGGTATAATAATAATAATAATAATAATAATAATAATAATAATAATGATATATATTATTTGTACCCTGCCCTTCTGACTGGGTTTCCCCAGCCACTCTGGGCTGCTTCTAGTCGTAGCATAATTGATACGAAGTGACAGTTGTGCAATCTGCATTGTGCAATCTGCATTTTCTTTAAAATCTTTGTGTTCTGTGCTGTTGCTTTGCTGCAACTGTAACCTTGGTGAAGAGTTTTTGGGTGGGTGCTGGGATCACATGCTCCATTCCCAGCTCCTCCCCTCTCATTCATGAATTATCTCTGCTGGTTAAGAGTTAACCATGGTTCAGGATTTTATGGCCACTCTTAGCCATAGTTGGCAAACTACTTTGAGGGTGTGCTCTTAATCAGGGTTTGAAGCTGGCTACAAATCTTGGTTAGCAGAGGACTCTACAATCAGCTAACGTGATGAGCTAACTCTTACCATTGATATAATCAGATGGTACAATTTGCATGCCATAACGGAGGGTGTTTGGAAAGGACTGTCTGATATTGTGGCACATTCCTGAACCTTTAACCCTGGTTAAAATGCTGGGCTGTGTAAATGATCTGTGATTCTGCAGTGGTCTTTTAAGGGAAAACTCTGAACTGTTCCCCTTTTAATTAAGTTTTCATTGTATCTTGTCTCTTCACCTCTTTACCCCCATCTGCACTTCAACTTTAATACTGCAGATTAACACTCTGTTGGGGTGTAAATTCACTAAAGCAAAATGTGTTTTGTTTTACTATCCTACAGAGCCCCCTAGTGTTCCTTGATGTACAGTACTAAATTTGAAGCTGCACTTCTCAGACCTTCTGTAGTTAACAGGCAGCAGGTTAATGATTGAAGACTATTTGCACATTTTGGGTAGGATTCACCTAATAAACCCCATCAGTGGAAGAGCTGCACCAGGGCTACCACTTGCACAACAGGGCTTCCTCTCTCTTCCCTCACAGTGCCCCCCTTGCACAAATCCCAAATTGGCATTCAGGAGGCCAGGAGAATCCCCATAACTGTGGGGGTGGGGGAAGGAAGGATCCTTCTTTTGGGCAAGCTGAAATGCTTGAGCAGATGCAACATGGCACTGAATTCCATTCTTCATACACCTGTGTGAGTGTGTGGACTCTTCCACAGTTTATCTTAGCCTTCTTTGGGTGTTCAAAAGAATGTGTGAGGGCTCAAACTGGGTAGGGTTGTGTGGGCTCATGGGCGGTAGCTCTGCCCCTTCATTTCCTAGCCTTAAATTATTTCTGTGCAAAGGTCTGCAGGGAGATTCTAATTGTGTTTGGCTGAATATGGTTAGAATCTCCCCTGCAATAGGGAACCCTGTGCAGTCAGGCTTTCTGTTTGAGCTGGGGCTCAGCACGCCATTGAGAGTATTACCAAATCACTGTTTTTGTCTAGTCATCACATAAATGGCAGGAAATAAGATCATTTTTGAACCCACAAACATCTTGGCAGATAATCAAAACGAATCTTTCTTTGTAGGAGGTCACCTCTAGCCCTGCAGATGTGCTGAACACCAGTGAGCCTCTAATTCAGTCCCAAAAAGAAGTCCAGCGTCAGTCCACCTTACAGCTTCTTCGCAAAGTAATACAGATACCGGAGAACGAATCAGAGCTGGCTGATGTTTTTGCACTGATTCATGAACTCAATAGTTCGCGGCTCATCCTGTCCAATATGAACGAGGAGACGGTCACCATCGAGCAGACCTCTTGGTCAAACTATTACGAGTTTCCATCATCCCAGTGCCTTCTCTGTAGCAGCCCTTTGTTCAAAGGAGGACCAAAGTGAGTGAAGAATTGCATTGATTGCCATTCTTCTCAAGCAGGTGGGGGTGTATGTCTCCAAATGTCACTGTACTCCCAGCTGCAGTCAGTCTATGGCTGAGGTGGGGTGGGGTGGGGGTTTCCTGACTGAGCAATACCTGGAGGCCACAGGTTCCCTGCTCCTATTCTAGAGGGATTGCTCTTTAAAAGAAAATTCTCCTTGCTCTCAGGACCAGTTCGTGCATTTCAAATCTTAAGTAAAGTGTAGCACCTGCATTTTAGTCATACGTGCCTCATTGGTCGTGAACAAAACTGACAAATCAAATCACATGGACAAGCTAGTCTACCAGGACTGGTAAGGCTATTGGCCACTATGTTTGTGTGTCACTTTCTCCAGACATACCACAGGTCCTGAAACTAGAATTATATTTCCTTCTCTTTTTTTTTTCCTTGAGAAATGAAGTGCGATTTGAACATCCAGATTTTCTGCATCTATGTACCCATAGTAAGGTGGAGGTGCCGTCTAAAGAGGCTTTGCTTCTGTAGATTCTAGTTCATTTGTTCTATTTACAGATTATGTACTAAGAAATATGAGAAGAAGCAGACAAATCTGCTCTGGTTCGCCAGAAGCTGTACGGCGGCTCCCTCGGCCAGTAACACAAGATGAGCGCTGCAACCCCAGAGTCAGACACGACTGGACCTAATGGTCAGGGGTCCCTTTACCTTTACCTTTACCTTTTATGAAACCACAAAATACACTTGAAACACACCATTAGGTTGGCTCCCCCCCCCCCAAACTGGAGATAACCTGTGTTTTAGGCTGTGCTTAGATTTCCAGGAAGGGGTTAAGGTAACTACTTTCAGCTCAGTGTTTGATCCTACTTCTGTCTTTCCTGGCATTTCTTAAATTGAAAACAATTTCATTTCCATCTATTGTCACAGTTCTCTTGCGGGTCCTCAAGAGTGTTGGCTGTTGACAGCTAATCGGCTGCAGGTGGTCACTGCTCAGCTCAAGGTGTGCGTGAATGTGCAGTGCTTGGCCCTCCACAGCTTCAATGATATATACACCGGTAAGAAACTGTATCAATAAAGTAGTATATGGGAGCCCTAAGATTCAAAGGGAGGTGTATAAAAGTGTGACATGTGCATTCTGTTCTTCTGTTGAGGTTTTCATGTGTTTCTTCTTCATGAGGCTGCGCTGTGTGCTTGAATGTGAACAGAGTTTCTGAACTTGGGATCTGAGCTATGTTCTGAATTTCTAAATCCGTAGTAAGAGCTGTCTTTGTTTTTGTTTTCAATTGTAGGCTTGTTTAATGTGGGCAACAAGCTTTTAGTGAGCCTGGACCTTCTGTTTACAATAAGAAATCATATTAAACTTGGAGAGGATCCTAAAGTGGCAGTCAGCAGCATCTTGGAATCGGTGCAGGAGCAGACCGGTATTGATATTTCTCTTTCTCCTTCTTTTCCAACAGCTTTGCACCCTTAGTTTGCTTGGAAATAGGATGGTTTTTCTGTGCGGGGGTTTAAAGTAATTGGCTTTTCCCAACCAGCTCTTTTCAATTTAAGATTCCCCTGCACTTTATTTGATGAGTTTGCGAAAAAGCCTGTTATTCATTCAGAAATCTACCCAGCAGTTGTGACCGTTGAGTCAACAGTTTTTACCCACCATTTAACATTTTCTCCTTGAGAAAACAGTGGCGAATCAAGGACTGTTTTAGCAGATGCTTTATTTAATCAGCTGACTATTGTGGAATGGAGGGCTTTGTGAGAGAGATTAGTATTTTAGCTACGCAGGACTATAGGCAAAAGGGCCTGTTGGCATGATGTCGACTGAAAGACTATGAATGAATGCTTTTCCTGTGTACCAAAATATGCAGAAGATGAGACTACAGAACCTACCCAGCAGGATTGTCTGACATCTTTGGATAGGGATTTGCTGGCAGTGTACAGTTGCCTTCACTTGATCACTGGGTACTTTTTCTTCTGCTTTTCCAAGAATAGAATGTGAAAGTTACTGAATTAAGCTGACTTTCCTTTTGCTCAGCCATGGTTTCCCAGTTATTGTGACTGACTGTTGTCAGTGCAAGTATTCTTTATGCAAGAGAATGTGGAGAAGGGGAAGAGTCTTATTGTGCTGATGGTAAGCCTTGTGTGAGCACAATTATGTAGTTGAATTTTGCACTATGTCTGTGAGTGGCATCTTCTGGAAATGCGCTGGATTCTCTGTAGGTGTAGCTACAACTGGAGTGCAAGGAAAAGGAAGCAGTACCTGTTTCCTGATACACATTTGCTGTGGGGGCAATACAGAGTACATAGCCTGTTCTGTTCCCTGTCATCTCTGGGGGCCTACACAGGTGTAAATATCGCAGTGTACCTGAATTAAAGGGAACAGCATTGCTCAGATAAAATTTCTGGGTAAACTGTAATTCAAGTAGTACTTCTGTGACTTTCTGATGAGAGTACAGAGCTGGAAAATAGGCAGCGCATAAGTATGTTCCTTCAAGCTTAGTATTACCGTTTATTCTATTGTCCTTCCCACAAAATCCCATTCTTAGGAATTACAATTGTCTGAGGCTTCCTGACTAGTTAAATGGTTCTCTTTTTATCCCTAGAGAGAAACCTGAGCACCGAGGAGCTAACTCAGCTCGAGGAACTGCTATGTAATGGCTATTGGGCCTTTGAGTGCCTCACTGTCCGAGACTACAATGATATGATCTGTGGAGTTTGTGGCATCGCACCCAAAGTTGAAGTAGCCCAGAGGAATGTGGAAAATGTTTTGCTACTGAAAAATATTGAGGTAGATTATCTTAGGCGTGCGTCACGTGCTCCAGTCATACCTTGAATTCTGCTCCTCGTTGTATTTGTTTGTAGTGCTACTATGTACTGGGTCAATTTATATCCTTGTTTGTTCCAAAGTAGGAAAGTGAGACCCTCTCAGCAAAATTTCTCAGGGCATTCTCTTCCGCAAACCTCTTCCTGAAGTTCTGAGAAGTGAGTGGGGAGTACTGGGACAACCCAGAGCTAATGATACTGTGAAATTCAAAGTGGAAAAAAGAATTGATTTCTTTGTGTAGAGTTGAATAGGGCATATAATTGTCTTAAAATTAAGTTATTGGTTGATATTTTTCTTTCCTCCTTCTTCCAATGCCAGTTTACTTGGCCAGAATTCTTGGCATCTAGTGAAGTAAACGTGGAAGACTTTTGGTCCACCATGGAGACGGAAGTGATAGAGCAGGTGGCATTCCCCTCCAGCATCCCAATCACAAAGTTTGATGCCTCTATCATCTCTCCCTTCTTCCCACCACTGATGAGGGGCACCGTGGTTGTCAACACAGAGAGAGAGAAGAACCTCGAAGCACATATAATGCCAGGTAACTTGTTTCTCTGGAATGGTAGCTTTATATGGTGTCCAAAAGGACACTAAGAACTGAGCACTAAGGCAGTAAGTTTAGCCTTGAGAATGTGTGCTTTTAGGCTGATGGAATTGGCAAGGGCTGAGTAGAATGTTGCCAGCTCCGTATGAACACTGCTGAAAAAAATATTTTCCACGGTGAGCTGCCATAGGGAAGCAAATTTTTTTGTACGCTTTCTATCCTGTTAGAGCCTATTCGCATCGGTACAACATTCGCTAGAATACTCTTAGGTTGGCATGCGTGCAGAAGCTTTATGTTGGCCACATTAAGGGATAAGGAATGTTCTAAAATTACCATTTTTTGTATGGAGCACCACACCACTGGGAAGACCTTTTAGACAAAGGTCTTGTGCCCTCAGTTTCATCTTGCCAACTTCTGGTGTTCAGCTTAGATGCTTGATGTCTGTCATTCTAGGAATTCAGAATTTGTGATTTAACTTACTGCATTCTGGGGCAAGGCAAGAACTGTTTTGTCATTTGTAGAATTAATTAAAATGTTCTAAGTAAGAATTACACCTTGCTCTTTAGGTAATGCAAGTGCTCTAGTGAGGCTGATTCAGGACGAAACCTGTAAAATGGAGCAGATTGGCTCATACAGTGAGGAAGAATTGCAGAATTTCTTGACCCAGTGCAGCATTCCCTGGGAGGCAGAGGACTCAAAGGTAATGGAGGTTTTCTGTAAGCACATAGCAATCCCTGGCTTTTGAAGTGTGTGCTGCTTCCATGTCCTCTTGGGATTCAAGTACAGAGGGGGAAAGAAGCATATACTGTAGTATTACTTCAGTATGTTTGGAAAAGTAAATGGCTTGGTGATAGTACTATGCAATTCATCTGGAAGCTTCATGGTATTATTGTTGTATTATCAAGGGAAACCTCTTTTTTGGCATTATACAGACCAGGGTTCACCGGCCTGGTGTCCTCCAGATGTTTTGGACTACAATGGTGCTGGCTGGGGCTGATGGGAGCTGTAGTCCAAAACATCTGGAGGGTACCAGGCTTGTGAAGGCCGATACAGACATAGTCTATAAGATTATCTCAAAACATTCTTCTGAGGCCCTTCTTCATGTGCCTCCTCCATGAGAAGGCTGGAGGGTGGCAACACAAGAATGTGCCTTTTCTGCAGTGACTCCCCATTTGTGGAATGCTCTCCCCAGGGAGGTTCGCCTGGAGTCTTCATTATACACCCTTAGGCACCAGGTGAAAATGTTCCTCCTAAACCAAGCCTTTGGCTGAGTGACATCCAATGCCCTTTTAATATGGGGTGGTGGTGGTTATTGGGTTATTTTTGTTTTTATGTTTATAATGTATTTTGTGTTTTTATATTGTGATTTTATATTTTATGTTGTAACTGCCCTGAGACCTATGGGTATAGGTTGGCATACAAATTTAATTAATAGTAGTAGTAGTAGTAGTAGTAGTAGTAGTAGTAGTAGTAAATAAGTAATAAGGGAAATAATTGCATGAAATAATTAAATAAGGGAAGTTCTTATATTGGATATTGTTAAAAAGAAGGTACGTAATGTGTGTGCTTAAAAAAACACCCAAATGTTTTCTCAAGTTGAAAACACTTCCTGGGGGTAATATGGTAAAATCTATTTGAGAAAATATCATTAAAAAATATGAGGCTGTGGTGGGAATAGGGTATTTTATGGAAAAAATAAAACCGGAGAGTCTGGGGGTTTTGACCCTTGCAACCTTTACATGAACTTATAACTGCACCACATTTTGTCTTTCTGTTTTGTCTCTCTCATGCTGATTTTTCTCTGTGGCATATTTCGTAGGAGCAGCTGTGTCTTTCTCTTCTGGCTCTGTATGATTTTGTACAGAATGGGACACAGGTCAGTCAGCCCCCTGCACACTTCACTGGAGGGAAAGTCTACAAAGTCTGTCCACACCAGGTGAGAAGGATTAAACATTGCACTAGTTAGTTTAAATAAGCCTGTTTCATAACATGGTTTGAACTCCTCCTTATGGTTCCCCAAGAAGGAGGAGCATGCAGATCCCCAGATTGCTGCAGCTACTTCCCTTTGCAACAAACCACAGCTTATCCATATGTCTCTGGATCAGGGAACGTGCTCTGGATCATGGTGTCAGGACAGTCAATGCTCTTTTCTTGACCGTCACCCTAGAGAAAAACCTAGACTGAATCTTCCTCTATACTAGAATTCAATTTGTTCGTTTGAAGAGAGGCTTAAGTTATCAGGGCAGCATAAGGTGGAACCTGAGACGTGCTTCCTTATCTTCCAGTGCAGTTGCACCAAATCAGTTACACTTTTTATCTCCCCAGGTTGTGTGTGGCTCAAAATACATTGTGAGGGGGGAAAGCCCCCGGGACCACGTGGACCTCCTGGCCTCTTCACGCCACTGGCCACCAGTCTATGTGGTAGACTTGGCCTCCTCTGTGGCATTGTGTGCAGATATCTGCTATCCTGACTTGACTTCTCAGATGTGGGGGAGGAACCAGGGCTGCTTCTCTGATCCCATGGAGCCATTAAAGGTTAGTTGCCTTGCACCGGTGCACTGTTTTCAAAGCTAGTGAGATCATCAAGGGCAAGCTTGTCTTCTTAAGAGGTGCCTTTAAGGGAAGGTACTAAGGTGGTGGGGACTCAGAATTGTCAGGGGTTGTTTTTCAGATAACATGAGCTACAACTTCCTAAGGCATATGCTATCTTTCTGATACTATTTTGCCTACTGTAACTTCATTAAGGTCTAATTTTGAGCAATATAATTGCTGTTAAACTTCTACAGTTGAGTGACCTCTGCCGTCTTCTGCCTTCCTTTTTAGCTCCTACTCCCCTTTGTCAAGCTCAGTGTGTGTCGGCTTAAGCAACACATTTCAATGGGAAATGGTTCTCTGTGTTACATGTTTTTAGAATTCTTTTGTTTTTAGTTAGGCAACGAACAGGCCATGTAAATTGGTAAGAATGAGAAAGACAGCCCAATATGTGTTAAACTTATTTTAACATTGCTATAACCTGGGAACCTTGCAGTGAAGGACAGCTAAGGAATTCAATAATAATAGCAGTAACATTTTTATCCTAATTGTTCAGGAAAATAGGCCCTAAACTGGTATTACTTCTCTAAGCAATAATGTTGGGCTTTTCTCTCCCTCCCCTCTTCCTCACTGATTATTATGTACATAAATATGAATACAAATATGAATATTCGAATATGAATACAAATGTATGTCCAATTTCAAATGCTTGGCATGGGTTTTTATTTATAACTTTGTCCATAGCTTGGTCCATAACATATTAGTCTTGCAGTGGAAATAGTCAACTATTATTCCTGCTTTACAGATGCAGAACTGAGCGTGAAAACGTGTATGATTTACTCAAAGAATCTTGGACTAATTAGAGGTTCAGATCTAGTTGCCCCTATCATAACATGCTGACTCTTCTTGAGATAATTCTCTTATTGCTTAGGCACTTCTGAAGGAGGAAATTGCAAACATTATTGCAAACATTATACTAATTGCAAACATTATACTAATACATGAAAGGTAACTCCCCACTTTCTTTTTCTTCAGTTTGTGTCTTGCCCAGAACTTCTTGACAGACACTACAATGTAGATATGACCAGTGCTGAACATTCCATTCAGCATCCCGTCACCAAATCAGCGTCTCGACGAGTAGTTCACACCGGGACAGAGCAGAGCACCCAGGGGGACGCAACAGCTCAGTACCGTTCCCTCTCCGTTTGCCGGGAACTGGAACCCTACGGTGCTATCATTACAGCCATCAATGACAGCAAAACCAATAACGTCCATCAGAGGCCTATAACCTTTGACAACGCAACGCACTATTATCTTTATAATCGCCTGATGGATTTCCTCTCCAGCCGTGAGATTGTGAACAAACAGATTCATGAGATTGTACAAAGCTGCCAGCCAGGTGAGGTGGTGATCCGGGATACTTTGTACCGCCTAGGTGTGGCCCAGATCAAGACGGAAATGGATGAAGATGAGGAGATCCAAGGGGAGGATGGTGTTGCATAATATAACATGGTCTGAGGTGTTCATCTTAGCCATAGGAAAGAGAGCTAGGCTGCAGATACTCTGGGCAGCTGTCACTCAGATACGCCCCAGGCCTGAGCAGCTTTGACAGCTTATGCTGACCAAAGAGTTGTGTGCTTCCATTAAAATCTGGATTGGGTTTTTGATCTGCAGACCAGCTAGCTGAAAAGGGGCAGATTTCTCCTCCCCAGGAGCTACTTGGAATTCCTAAGCCCGCTGGGATAGCGTGCTGGAAGGGAGAAGACAAAGGGTTTCCAGTGGCCTGAAATTTGCAGGAATGGATTTGCAGAGGATCATCAAACCTGTTTTTTGAAGTGTTGTATGTTGCTGGGTGTCAGGATCAAAACAGGAGACGACAGGGAGCCGCAAGCTTGTGTGACTCTCCCAGTATTATACCCTGAAGTGGGTGACCATAATAGATCAATGAGCATTTGGAGCCCCAGCTGCTACTTGGTTCCGTTCTGAAAAGACTTGAACTTAGACT
Source organism: Lacerta agilis (assembly GCF_009819535.1). Lineage (NCBI taxonomy): Eukaryota > Metazoa > Chordata > Lepidosauria > Squamata > Lacertidae > Lacerta > Lacerta agilis. Next base: position 58,955,472 of record NC_046313.1, read on the forward strand.
GACTTTCAGCGCCCGTCAGTGTTTGAAGGGGTGAGAGCATATCTGCTCCTCTAACTCATTCTGGCTCTACCTGAGAAGCTTCTGTGTTTATTTAGTGGTTGAAATCCAGAGTGAGCTGAAGTTTGAATGGCTTCGTGCATTAAGGTAAGAGCTGGTCTGCCGTAGGTTATAATTATCCTGGCTAGCATAGTTATTATAAAGGTTCTTCAGGGATTTCTGTGTTTTGGATGAAGCATCTGGACTATTGATCAGGAGAGGATTTTCAGGCACTTTACATCCTATCCATAGACTTGATAGAAGATTGTCTGTTGCTATGTCTAGTAACATTATAAAGAGTATTTGTGCATTGGTAGTGGGATTCAGTGAACACAACCCAACAAGAGATGCTTTTATTATTTCCCCAGCTGATACCTGTTAGGGAAGGTGTGCAACACTTACTGCCTGGGCTCTTTGCAAACTAGTATGTATGCTCCATTTCCAACATTTACAAAACTGACTTGGGCGAATTTAATATGGTTATATTCACTCCAACACTTCGTCTTGAGGAGACCAGCATTCTTCCTCCTGTGTAATACATTGAACTGTGGTGTGTAAACTCTTTGTATTATTACCCACTGATTCCCATTCACTCTTGCCCATCCATAAATCTGGAAAGTGAAAATGGATTTCCACTATAGCTGAAAGCAGGAAATTCTGGAACATGGGGGAAGAGTTTCCACTGTTTTACTCAGATTTGTGGTGTGGTTTTAAAAACTTCCTTCTGTGAAGGATTCTAGTGTGTATTGTGCTGTAAAACAAACCACCACCATAATGAATTTTCAAGCAAAGCTTGTGATTTGCTGTTAATGCTAATTTATGAAAGACACTTTTACAGTCAGTGAAAACTTTAATAAATTATCTCTTCCAGTGTTTGGAGGGTGAAACTATTTGGCTTACTGTGGAATTTGTTGTATGGCACCCTAAGGCTGTTGAAAGTGCTCCAAAGTTCAAGATCAGTTACCCAAGATGTGGAAGGGAAAGGTTTTGTGAGGTCTGTATCATGTTAAGATTAATTTCAAACATCGGTTGAAACAGTATTGAGATGTGTAGAACATTGCAGAAGCTACATAATGATGCTTTATCAACTTAGTTATGGGTGGCTAAAGACTTGGGGTGGGGCATAGGTTATCAGGGGGGGAACACATGTATTACTATTACATTTATGCCCCACCTTGCCTATAAGCAGCTCAAGGTGGCATGAATGGTTCTTTTGCTGTGCCCATTTTATTTTCACAACAGCTCTTAAGAGGTAGGCTAGGATGAATGAGTGGCTGGCTCAAGGTCACCCATGTGAGCTTCATGCGATGAAGATTTTAAACTGGGTCACCGCAGTCCTGATCTGAAACTCTAGCTCTGAGGTTCCGACACAGCACCTGTGAGTACTAAGGCATTCAGAGACCTGCCAGAGCACCAGAGCAATTTCTTGAATCACCTTCAGGGCAGATTATAGATTACAGTGTTGACATAGTCCAAGTTTATCTTCACTCTCCCCCATGTTGTCTGCTTCGGCCCTCCTACCATTTTGTAGCGGGGAGACTTGAAAAAGAAAGAGAGAGCGGTCTTCTTTGTAGTTGATGTCCAGTTAGAAGGGACAACAGTTTAATTGGACACCAGAGAGAAGAGAATATAGTTCTAACTGGGTGGTATCAGCAAGGGGACATATTACCTAAAGCTTTAGGTAATGCTCAATTAGTGTAGAAGCTCATAGAATTGGGCATTTTTGTGCCTGCTTTGTCTTTAAACAAACCTGTACTTTACATGGTTCAGAAGTAAGTACATTAGCTGAGGCATGGTTTTTTTGGGAGTATCAGAACTATTCTCAAACTCGATTTATTATTATTTATTACACATTATTTAAAAATGCCCTTATGAAAGAAATCGTATTGTTAGCTAGGAAAAAAATGAAACAACTACAGAGTTCTAATTACTTTGCTTAATCAAATTGTTTTATTTTGAATGGCAGTTAAATGTGAACATACTGATTTATGTAATTAGAAGAATGGTTTCATTTGGAAACTCAACACATAGCAGTTAACTATTTAAAAGCAATCTTGCAGCCACTGAATGGTGGTAGTTTGTGCTGGAAAACTATCTGGCTAGTTCTTATCCAGTAAAAGAGATGCTCCTTTTTCATTTACACAAGGCTTCAAAGATAGGTGCTTAGCAAAGCTAGTAAGCTTTACGTAAAACTCAAGTCATTGGCTTGCAAAATATTATGAAAATCATTATGAAGCTGCTCCTTTCTAGTTTTGGTTTTTTAAACTGCAGGGTATGTAAAAATAACAAAGTAATACATAAAACAGTTGTCGTGACAATTCGTGTATGCAAGCAGTACAAATTCACATTTGCTACAGTTACAAAACCAATGAAAGTACTTGACTTATTGGAGAACGTGAGTTAGATGCTTCAGATGAGACTGCCCATCTATTCTGCAGCAGATTAACAATATTTTTTTCATATTTCAGAAAAAAATATCGAACGTCAGTAGTCTTAATATAAAATTGCCTGAGATTTGCTTACCCGTTTGTAACCCAAAAACTAACACATTGCAACAATTTATTTCAGTACATTAATGGCATCCTGCAGTGTAAAACACCCAGGGCAGCTTACATATTAACACAAATGCAATAATATCTCAGTGTTATAAACTACAGAGCAACAATGCCAAAGAGTGATAAAATTCAGAAAAATAAAACAATTGATTACAACCAGTTGAGCTGAGTGTTTGCCTCAATAAACGTTACTTTCTATTGCTGCAATGCCCTTTATATATATATATATATATGATGTTAGAAACACAAAGTTTTAGATGCAAATATTGGAGAGCTCTAATTTTGCTTTATTTTCAAATTTCTCTAATTTTACTAATATTGTTGGTCCCTAAGGACAAAGCCTCCAGCAATGGTGATCTGTGTTTGCTATAGTAAATGTAGGGACTTCATTAGCTACTGGTATGTTCCAGTCACTAATAAAACCCAGTCTTTCCTAAAGGAGAACATTTCACAATTTCTTAACTCTCACATTAAAATCACTGGGTACTATTTAGGTCATTTCCGGTCTTGTTGATCTGTTCCATTCCAAGCCATTCACATTCAGTTTCTATTATTTCAATGCTTGCTGTCACAGATTTAATAACTTGCTTTCTAATACTGTTGCAAATTATTCCCAATGTACTACATTCCCTAGCTTATTGCTGCTTCTTGTTTCGTTTGAATTACCAAGTAAGAATGAATTAAGCCTTGTATGTTTTCTCTCCATTAACCAAAAATTGTCAAATATTCTTAAAAATTACCAGTTTCTAAAAACTAGAAAAACTGATTAAACATTCAGCTACGATGATGGCTGCAATTATCTCTGGGTCCAATATTAAACAATATTGACTAAGGCTTGGCCAAAATACCCTCCCTTCCTTTTTTGTGACACCACCTGTCCCCTGAAGGTGGTAGTGGGAATGTTAATGACTTTGGGGGGGTGTGTGTGTGTGTGTGTGTGTGTGTGTGTGTGTGGACAAGTTCTCAGAACTTTCCAATGAGGCAGTTGCTTATGTTTCAGATTGGTTGGTTTATAAATGGGGAGAGAGATCCTCAACAGCTCGGTGGCAGTCCCTTCGTATTTGGGAATGACATAACATTTACCACCTCATCTTTGTAGGTAAGGTCACCCATGCTGAACACTCTGATCCCTACTGCAAGCTTAATCGAGTTTAGGTCACAGCACTAAATTTTCACATATTGTCTCTGAAATAAAAAACAGTCATTTAAATCAGTTGAGCAAGAGAGGTTGCAATCCTGTATCGACTTACCTGGGAGTAAGCCCCATTGAACTTCATTACAGCTGTGTAGACATGTATAGAACTGCACTGTAAGTCACTCATTAGTAATGTGTTTTAAATCTAAAGCTTCGCTAATAGATTGGCTATATTACTAAAAATCACAGTTTAATACTTAAATTTTTGTTTGCTCGATTAGCACATGGTACAATGGTAATCCCAAGTGAGAGAAAGAGTTGCTGTTACTTTCTTGTTTGAAGTTCTTATCTGTGGAGAAATAGAGAGAACCTTTCTTCCAGCTGAGATGTGACTTCACAGATGGTGAATGGTTATGATTCTTTTCCCACCCTGACCCAGAGTCAAATTGGATAGGATCTGTCCATTTCCTTTTGACTAACCTTTTCAAGGTGGTATTCTTTCCCAGGAAGAAGTCAAGCTAGGGAAAGGAGCCCATTTTAAACTCATATACTGATGGATGAGCAGTGAAAGGTACACGAGATATAGAAAACTTGGTTTTAAAGTCCACATTCCCCATTCTCTCACTCTTACAAGCACACTTCTATGAAGACTGGTGCTTACTGGCTATGGCAATCTGCTGACTTTATACGATGATTCTGCCCAAGATACCTGCATGCTCTAAGCTAAGCTTGATAAAAATTGGAAACCAGTTACAAGTAGCGGGGGGTGGGGTGGGGTTATGTGTAATGCTTCATGTCTTGAAGTCTGCTGCCAATGCAGTGCAAGGCTACAGCCCACCAGTTACATATGGCTTTCTGGTATGAAATGCTCCCAGAGGGATAGCTGTGTGAGAACTACATTTCAGTTGAAATCGAACCAACAAGTAGGGTGCAGTTGTATACCCTTTAACAGAACTGGTAATTGTTGCTGTTCAGAAGGAGTTGGATGCTCTCTCCAGTGTCACAAGATTCATCTTCACAATAGCTGGAAGGCTCACATCCGCTGTCTTCTTCAGCGCTGGTTGGCAAGTTTGTGTAACCCTTCACAGCAAGGGGGGAAAAACCCACAAACTTTAGTGCCTGGAGTATATAATCTGAAGAGAAAGCCTTAACAATTGTATTCAGGAAAATACAGCATTAAAAAAGAAGCTCCTAAACAATTTGATGCGTCTTGATCCCTCTTCAGCCATTTGGAAAGCATGTTAACAATTGAGGTGGAAAGGAGGTGAGTGTGCTAGGCTCTACCTCCCTGTCACTATTCCAGTCACCTTAAGACTCATGGAGGGTAACCCTCCACGAAGGAAGGAAACCCCCACCCCCTTCACAAAGTTGCCACCCATGACTTGGAAGGTGACTGCAGTGGTCACTGGGAGACAGCTGCTTTCTATAGCTTCTCATGTATTATGGTTTCCAAACACCTGAACACGGCATTAATCCCCTTTTGATTTTGCCAGTGACAAGTGCCATTTTAGTGCCATTTACGGAGCTGGGGAACCTCTCTCCCAGACCTGATTAGACCTGGTAGACTTCTGAGGTTCGCGTGCCCACTTTTCCTGGACTTGCTGGAAACTTCCCAACCCCTCCAAAAAAGCAAGCCACAAGTGAAAGGGAGAAACTTCCTTTGCAGCAGTGGCCTGAAGTTTCAGTGCCCTGACATAAGATGTAAAGGGACTCACAAATGGGTGGCTCTGCCCACCTGACAGTGTCACTCAGAGGGGATTGGGCCACTTCTTCTGGACGTGGTCTGCTGGCTGCAGCCTGTTCCTCACCCCTGTTCTGCTATTTGATGCCTGTCTTGACATCCTGCTGGGATAGCTCAGTCGACAGAGCATGAGACTTTTAATCTCAGGGTTGTGGGTTTAAGCCCCACGTTGGGCAAAAGATTCCTACATTGCAGAGGATTGGATTAGATTACCTATGTGGTCCCAACTCTATGATTCTATGACTGTGTAGGATGGCTAGATGGGTAGCTTGCAGCTCTCCAGATGTTGTTGGACTCCAATATGGCCAATGCTCAGGAATACTGGGAGTGATAGTCCAGCAATTTATGGAGGACCACAAGATCCTTATCCCTGACCAATTAGGTCAATGGGTTAAATTAATCTGGGTGTAAATTGGATTATATACTGTGGCCAGTGTAATGTATATAGTGCAATCTATGCCTTGAGGGGAAGGGGGGAGGGGTAACAAACGTTCTGCAAATAATGAAGTAGTATGAGAAATCCCAGAATATTTTTAGGGGGGTGCAATTTCTACCAGACATAATACAAATGCATTTATGTGAAAATATAAGGAAAGACACAGTTACTGAAGAAACAGATCATTCAGGTATGAACTACCTTCACCTTGCTTTTTTACTGGTCATTTTAGCATCTCACCTGTTCCTTACTGGTATCCAGTTGCTTCTGAAGGAAAGTAGAAATCTGACTGAAGGTCGGCCGCTGAGTGGGCTCCATGTTCCAGCATGCAGTCATGATGTTGTACCTGGATTGGAGGGGGGGGATCTGCTTATTACCCATTCAGCAGCAACTTGTAGTATTCAGTGTAAAAGCAACTGAAATAATTGCAAGTCTGTGATCATTCCCAAAGGCTAAATGCAGATCCTATAATGATGCCCAACCTGGTGACAACAGAATAAATGTTGTAAGGAGGGAGCTGCTGCCCAAGATAGGAAAAGAGGTATTAAGGAAACACCTAACTACTTTAAATGACTTCAAATCTCCAGGGCCTGATGAACTGCATCCAAGGGTACTAAAGGAGCTTGTGGATGTAATTTCAGAGCCTTTATTATCTTTGAGAATTCTTGGAGAACAGGTGAGGTCCCTACAGACTGGAGGTGGCCAAATGACCCCAACTTCAAAAGGGGGGGGGGGAATGAAGGCCCAGGTAACTACCGACTGCTGAGCTGGACATCGATACCAGAGAACAAATAATTCAACTGTCAGTCTGTGAGCATTAAGAAAAAGATGCTGTGATTACTAAGGCCCAGCATGGGTTTCTCAAAAATAAGTCATGCCAGACCAATCTGATTTTTTTTAATGGAATTACAAACTTGGTGGATCAGGGAAATGCTGTAGACATAGTGTATATTGATTTCAGTAAGGCTTTTGACAAAGTCCCCCAAGGAAGCTAGTAAAATGCGGGTTGAACAAGGTAACTGTTAGGTGGATTTGTAGCTGGTTGACTGACTGAACCCAAAGAGTACTCATTAATGGTTCCTTGTCATCCTGGAAAAAAGTGACAAGTGGGGTGCCACAAGGTTCTGTTCTGGGTCTGTTGCTGTTCAGCAACTTTATAAATGACTTGGATGAAGGAATTGAGGGGATGTTCATCAAATTTGCAGATGATGCCAAACTGAGAGGGGAAGCTAATGCCGCAGAAGACAAAATCAGAATTCAAAATGACCTTTGATTGGAGAACTGGGTGCAAGCTAACAAAATGAATTTCTATAGGGACAAATGTAAGGTTCTGCACTTAGGCAGGAAGAACCAGATGCACAAATATAGGATGCAGGACACCTGGTTTACTAGCAGTACATGTGAAAAGGATCTTGGGGTCTTGGTCGATCACAAGCTTAACATGAGTCAACAGTGTAATATAGCAGCAAAAAAAGCTAATGCTACTCTAGGATACATCAACAGAAGTACAGTGGTACCTCGGGTTAAGAACTAAAGTGCCTAAATCTTGGCCTGTCACCGAACACAACTTTGTGAGCTGTGAAATGCATCTGAAACACCTTGGTGGAATTACAGCAGCAACATGCAGTATGCTCATCAAAGAAAACTCTGGAACAAACTTCCGTCACTTCCTTGTAATGCTTGTTTGTGTCGCCCAGTTACAGTGGAGATTTCTGAAATCCGTGTACTTACATATCCTCTGGTGCAAACTCAGGTCTGCCCATATGGTATCCTTGTTTTACCAGGCTGTAAAACTTGCTGTTCACTTTCATGCCAGGATAAGGGCTCCTGCCTATAGAGATAAGAAGCAGCACAACAGACTACGGTCACCATGCTGTTCTCATGTTGCTTTCCTGCAGGACTTACTCCTGATTCTTAGGTCGTTGGCTGAAGGTACTCCTATGTGAACTCCTTAACTGTGTGGGAGCACTGAAGGAATGGCTGGTGAGGAGGGAGGAAAAGTGGGGGGAATAAGTGTGTAACTCTAAAGGCCTTTGGGTTATTGAAGCGATTTTGGTACTCTGCTGCAGAAGTCAGAAGTACTGTAACATGTAATGCCTCTGACTACGGCAGGCCCTACATCAAGTGAAAGCCAAGATTATGGCATTGGCTCTCTATAGATCTGGGCCCTGTTAGGTACCTGAGGTCATCCCCCAATTTCTGGTGCCAACGAAACTTTTAAGTAGTCTAATACGACTTTTCCCCAAAGGCCCGAGGTTTCTTATGGCAATGTATGGCGTTGAAGAATCATTGCTACAGTCAGTAGTGACCTAATTTCCAAATTATGCTTTCCCCCAAGCCCCATTTCTGATCTAAAGCCTTTCCATATAGGAAGTTGGGGATGGACAAACACATCATTGCCTACCTAGGGAGAATATCTCCCAGAGAAGGATGCCGTAAGACCACACATCACTCTGTACTGTGTAGACACATTCGAAGATGCTCTCGGGTGCCATCCACTTCACTGGCAGGCGAGCCTGGAATTACAAAATATTTTATTTAGAGAGGAAACAGCCTGTGATATAGATATACAGATATTGTGCCATTGCTTTCCAGTAGATTTTGCTCAGTAGCCTCTGCCAGAATTTACATAATGCAGCACTTGTCCCGCTGACAAAGAACACAAACACACTCAAAAATTTCCCATGTTTGTGACCCCAACATTTCCAGGTGAGGGCGGAAGAGTTCAGTGTTCAAAACCCCAGAAAGCTACCGTCAGCAATAGAGGAATCAATGGTCTGACTGTAAACCAGTTTCCTGTGTACCCAGTGCTCATTTGCCATCCCCGTTACTTACATTGCCTTTAACAACATAGTTAGCATCATTCATGATGTCTCTGGCCAGGCCAAAGTCGCAGATCTTTGCCACTCGTCCATCAGCCACTAGCACATTTCTTGCTGCCAAATCTCTGTGGATGCACTAGATTAAACAGATAGGAAGGGGGAGAAATAACTTACCAGTTTTTCTTGATCTTCCTGACTTATTTTAACATACGGCCATAGAGAAATACAGGTTGAGCATAATGGACTCAACCCAATTTGTGCTTGTGCCTGTTCATCCTGGTGGCCTTCAGCATGGTCTCAGCAGCATGATGCAGACATCCGGGCTGCATTAGTGAGACTACAGGCTACAGTTGCTTTCCTCAACCTCACGTCCTCAAGAGTGTTTTGATCTACAACTTCCATAAGCTCTAGCCAGCATAGTCAATAGCCAGGGCTGATGGGAGCTGTTGTCAAAAATATCTTAAGGCTTGGAGATGGCTGGGCTAGAGTATTTGTTTTGGCTTTCTTATTCTCACTCCACTGGTGCCCTATGGAATTCCAATAGTTAGTATGAACTTCCCGCCATCGGTGATACAGGTAGGAAGATGCTGTACTTTGGACGCAGCATGTAAAGGACTGGTCGTGAGACACTGCTGACACCTCCGCGAAGAATAGAGCGCATGACAAAACTAACCATTTCATTAAGCCACTACAGAAGTAGTTATGCCTGAACCAGCCTTGATAATCATTTGCATTGATTTAGGTTAAAACAGTCTTAGTGCTTAGGGCATCCAGGTAATTGGATAATTATAGCCCATGTTTCCCTTTCCTGTAATGTCAAGGTTAAACACTCCAACAGCATTAATTATCTAATGCTTGTAAAACCTTTTCAAGCTACAGAATGCCGCATATGGAGTGTATAGCTCTTACACAATCTCCCTGCTGTACAAGCTTAAAAGGTAGGGAGGTACCCTTTTGTGGAAGCCTGTGTGTGCGGCACATTACAGTATGTGCTGTGATGAGCAGCCAGTGAGATTGCGCTCACTAATTATATTTATAACATGGTGGGTCAGAAGCCCCAACCGTCACTTTCAGTTCCTTATTCCTGGAATGGGAGGCATAAAGAACACCCTAAATCTTCTAAATCTATAGCTTTGAGCTCAAACCACTAAACAAATGTGAACATTCAAATAGAAAAAGTATGTTAAAAAATGGTAGTACTTCTGCTGGTTGGAAAAGAGGGGACGGCACAAGCTGAAAAATAGATTTCATGTACAGCATCCATATGTATATGCAGGTACAGATTGGGGTAGGCAGCACAGATTCCCTCCCCTAATTTCATGCAAGGGGCAAGCAGGGGAATCAAAGGGGAAGGAGTGCCCCACTTGCCAGCATCTTTCCCTCCTGACAGATGATCCCCATGAGAAACCAGCCCTGGGCAGAGAAATGGTTCCCCACCATATAGAAACCATATATAGCCATAAGTATTCAAGGAGGACTGGATACTGTTTATTGCCTATATGGAAAAGTATTATAATCAAACAATCAATTTAGCAGGATGGTAAGATTTCCAGCAGTGTAAGAAATAACCTAAGTTTACAAAAGTAGTTGCGATAGACAGGGTGAACCAAGACAACGTGAGAAAAAGAGGAGATAAGAGGAACCATGGAAAGGGGATGGGAAGTCGGTTAAGGAATAATTATTTGCTATGTTAACAATGCCACTTCTTATTTACTTTAGAGCTTCTCTTCTGTTAGCATTGTTTCAGTTTTAAGTTTTGTTTGATATGGAATGCAAATTAATAAATAATAATAATAATATATTTAAGATGCTGTAATAATAAATTTCACTTGTGCAAAAGCAGGTTCTTAATCTAAGAAACACTTCAGACTACCTCACACAACTGAATGTTCCTCCATGTTAACAACAACCTTCCGCACAGAAAACTAGCTGCTGGGGGAAGGGGAACTTAGCCTTCTCCCTGCCGTACTAGTAAGTTTTTTTGGGAGTCGGTGGGCGGGTGTTATATGGGATTTATTTTAATAAAGAAACATTCAATCACGTGAACCCCTACCAACGGTGTGAAATGGTACAGCCTTGACACAAGCTTATCACCTCACTGAGAACTAAGCCTTTGGGATGTTCTTTTGTTTCTTTCAGACTTCAGCCCTATGCGTTCATTATTCAAGGGTAGCAGGCAGGGTATACTTATGTACAGAGCAGGGTGGGGTTCCAACTGCTGCACATATGTAGAGTAAAAGTTGGGCCAAGGCCTTTTGTTTAGGATGCAAGTCAGTTTCCTGCATAGTAATGGAAAACGACGCCTTGGTTTCTGCATAACTGATCCTGAAAACATTTTCTAAAGAGAACTATGTTCAGGGGAGCGTGCACTCACATTTTTTGAAGCAAGAAAAGCCATTCCCTGGGCCACCTGGTTGGAGAAATGCAGCAAGTCATACAGGTCGAGAGGATGGCCGTCCATGTCTTCTCCTGACACTGAGCTCCTCCCTGGAATGGGGAAAACTCATGGTGAATAACAAAGGGCAACTCTACCACAGGATGAAGTCAACGTTCAAGCTAACTGAACCATATCTCCAATATAGGGAGATGAATGAAGTCTAGAAATGGGAACAGTAACACAGAACCAGGTTAACAGGTAAGCATCTTGAGAAAGAAAAGAGCGATCACTTGAATTTGAAACTTCCAGTGTACAATGAAGGTGCAATCCTATATACACTTTCCTAAGATTAAGTCACACTGAACTCAGATGAGCTTGCTTTTGACTATATAATTGAACTGGAAGTCTGCTAGTAGGAACAGAATTGGTGGCCCAGTTCTATTTGTTCAATACAATTGGCTTATACTGTATGTGCAAGCTGTTCCCAGTCCCTACAACTAATAGGACTGCTTTGTTCGGTACAAAATATATGCACATGGCATTTATGATGCTAACCTGTGTAATGATGTGTGTAGTTGTGGTTGCAGAATATACTGAAGTCGGAAACATGAATGGACTGAGCATTTGTTTGCATTTATTTTCCATGCAAGAGCTGCAATTCCTATTTTAAACACATAGATGTGCTTAGCAATGCTTCTCATGTGATCTTTGTACATGGGAGCTGAGTTCCAGTTACAAAAAGCAATGTGTCATTCTGTTAATTGGTGTTCAAATTCTGCATTTAGAATCGCAAATTTAAAAAATAAAATTAGAATCTGTCCTTACAGGATTTCATGGTGATTAATTAAAAAACTGCATATCTAAAAATGTAGTTCCCCATAATAATTCACATTTTGGCTAATTTATTTGAATTTCGGCACAAAATGTTGCTGTGAGGGTTGTGATCCTGAAAACTATGCACATTCAAGCAGCTGTAATAGTGGACAATCAAAGTCTGGTGTAAAAATTTAGGATGCAATGAACAAAGAGAGAATACACAAATTGTGCCAATGTTGGATGGTATCAGCAGACTTTTTTATACATCTCTCAGTCCAACCTGTAAGGCCTATTGTGAAAAGAAAGGAGATGCTACATTGAGCTCCCTTCTGTTATTTTTTTTATGTAATAAACAAATCATCATACCAAAATACTGGCAAAAACTGAAAACCTCAGCAGCAGGAACTACCTCCTCCGGAATTAATAATTGAAAGCATCATTCCTTGCTTATTTACCATTTGGTGGCATAGAGCCTGATGCTGTTACTGGTCTCATTTCCAAATAACTGTCCAAACACTGGGTACCGATTCCACTGTCACTGCATCAATGGAAACAGAGAAAGAAAAATTTGTTAACAATCTAATCTCTGCATCATATCTAACACCCTGAATAACAAATCATGTAGATAATGGAGGAGCGCTAAAGGCGCAAAGCTGTAATTTTACTTAAGTTCCAAACCAATTGATGCTGGCTATTGTCATGAACTTAGCTTTAGATGCATTATTAAAACTTTAAAGTCGTATAACAAACTGCCCCCAATCTATTAATAACTTCAAATGGGGCCTCTCAACTCTATCAAATGCTTTCTCAGTGTCCTTTTAAAAAAAACACGCTGTAGGGACTTCCTCACATATTACCACATTGCTAATAATATTAAGTATGTCATTATTTGAAATGGTGTAAGTGTGTGAGGAATTCGTTTAGGGTGGGACAAAGCCCATGAATGTAAGCGAAAAATATGATTGGCAGGCGTCCTGGTACCAGGCATCAATCCCTTTGTCTCTTTCCAACAAGCACTATATTTCTTGAGCTAATCTCCTGTGTGTTGTGGCATTTCAAGAAGGGAGAGCAGTCGTATGTGGGATAGAAGGTGCTGAAGAATGTGGGTACCAGCCCTTATCACCTGTAAATAAAGCTTCTGGTCAACTTCCTTCATGCCACAAAGCCCTTTTAAAGATGGAGTAGGCCATTCCATTGGACAAAAACGTAAGGCCCTTGGCCATGTTGTCTGGTTCCTAGAATAAAGTACTCAGATCAAGTGGCCACTATCTCTCTCACACTATATGAAACATGAGCTAATTACCTTGTGCACAAATCCTAGTCATGAAAGCTTAGCAAGATTACTCTTGCTGTCATTGACTTCTCAGATGAGGACTGTATTGTAAAGGTATGCTAGGTTGGAAATTCGCCCTTTCGGGTTTTAGCCCTCTGTTGAATCTATACTGGTTTGGATTCTTACCTCCGGATGTATTTCTTCCCAAGGTACATGTTTTTATAGTCTGCTGCCATGCTATCAAGAGAAGACTCAAATGTTAAATCCTGGATTATGAGACACTCTGCTTTCTTTCGCAGGAAATTCAGCAAGTCCCCATAAGGACAATACTCAGTGATGACAAATACAGGGCCTGAAAAAGAAGAAATAAAACTGATCAGAAAGTGGCATCATTGTACTCTGTTTCTGCTAGGTAGCAGCTTAGTCTGACTGATCAACACTAACTATTTCAGTTTAGAGGATTTTGGTTTTTGTAGCAGAGTGCCACACAGGGCTTCCACCTTGTTTTTAACTCAAAGCAGGATGTGCATCACCCCATTCCCTCCAGATTTCTTTACCACTCAAAATTACCTATTCAAGCTGGATTGCACCATTTCAGAGGGGAGTGGAGGGAATTGAATGCTCTGTTCCTGTAAAATGATTCCTTATAGATAGAAAGCCACCTGGAGAAGCTTCATGTAAAATTGACATGCATGGGGGTTTTTTTGCTTTAAAAATCTTTGAATTTTTTTTATACCAGGAAAATTCAACCTGCAAGCCAAAGTGGTACAATATAGCAAAAACTGCATATCATGATTTTACTGACTCTGTGTAGTTCCACTCTCAGGTGTGCCAGCATTCTCAAAGCAAAAATGTTTATTCTTGTCATGATTGTGATACTGACTTGAAAATCTATGACTCTTCCATTATGGGGAAATATTGCTGAAAAGAATGAAACCAAAGGAATGAGAATGGTGGGGACTGTAGTGGCGCCAGAGACCGCTTCTTACCTCCATGTGTACATGCTCCCAGCAGGTTGACGATGTTGTCATGGTGACCTAAATGGCTCATGATCTTCAGTTCTGACATGAGGGCTTCTTGCTCATCAGTATGTGCTGTTGCTGAAACCAGAAATGAAACTACCGTAGTTGTATTCAAACTCTTATGCAGGTTCTTGTGAAAATGCACAGCGTTTTTGTGCAAATTTCTCCTGTTTTACACACATTTTTCAAAAGCAACTTTGCCTAATGTATACTCTTCTTTTCTTTTGCAAGGCAGGTTTCCATAATATAATGCATTTTTGTATGTTGTTTTCATTAATATATGCATTTATATGCATATACTTAGAATATAATCACTTTTGTGTACATTACCGGTACTTGGCTGGAGAACTGCATTGCGAAATTAAGGTAAGTGCACACTTCAAAAACTGGCTGTGTTTCACATTGCTTCATAAAGTATGTATTAGGTTAAGTTCACCTATAAATGCACATTGAATTGTTACCCCCCCCAATCCCAACTAGTCACCTAGGATCAGTATGTCCAGTTCTTAAACTGAAATATACATATAGTATCATGAGAAGGACTTGCTTCTTGCTCCTTACTTACATCACCCCCCAATTTATTACAATGTTGAAGCTGGTTTTCAATTTGCAGGCCTTTAGAATGATTATTACCTAGTGAGCACTGGCAAAGGACTGCTTTAACCAGCACTTACATTTAAGCATTTTCACAGCCACCTTCAGGACAGAATCTTCCTTCCCAAGTCCAAAAGCAGTGGCCTCAACCACCTTTCCAAAAGCTCCAGCTCCAAGGGTCTTTCCTGTGAAAGCAAATATGGTGTTTAGAAGCATAACAGAATCAGGAGGAGGATTTTTGATACTGATTCAGTGATCTTTATGTGTGCGTGTGTGTCCGTGTCTGTCCCACATGCACATATCCTCGAGAGCAGACAAGTACCGGTAATATCTCCTAAAGTTCAATAAGCCACAGCAGGCTATGAGAAGGTTTGCAGTCAACAACATGAGCAGTTTCTGTGCCTTGCACAGTTCAATGTCATTTCTTTTTTATTTGTAGTCCAGATTTCTCCGCTTCTGATTTTTCTGATCTTTTCATTGAGACCTATCAGTCAGTAGCTGCCATGGGATGCCATTTTGCTCATTCTGCAAAATCCCAAGAATTATGACGAGGGGGGGGGGGGAATTGTGCAGTCCTTCACACAGTATAGGCAGGATAGTATTATGCAACTGCTGTGTATCAATTCAATAATTTGGAGTGTCCACAAATGTAGATAAACAGGATGACTTACTACTACCAGAGCAAGTGTACAAGGATTACTCCTCACCAAATTGCAGGTTGTTCCTGGGAAATTCCCATTTCTCATTGTAAGGAAGCTGGGTGGGATCAATAAAAGTGTAATTGTTTCCCTCACAGGCCTCAATGATCTTCCAACGGACTTGGTACTTTGGTTTCTGCAAGGAAAAATTAACCATGCATCAGAAAAGCATTGTTCAATAGCATTTTAGCACTTCAGCATATTATCTGGAAAATAAGTCTCACTGAATTTAGTGGGTCTTAAATGTCAACTAGACATACATTGGATTGGCCTGCTAAACTCCCAGCAGCCTCCTCCATAGATGTTGCGACTGTTATAATTTAAGTTTGAAGATGCCCATAAATTTTACTAAATGAGGCCTCCATACTAAAATCAAACACATGGCATACAGTCCCAGTTTGATTAAGGATGCAGTTTTGTCAAATTTGGGTGGGTTGGAAGGCTGTAGTTTGCTTTAATTGGGTCAATATGCCCCTTCACAATTTAGCTTGGGTTATTTTTATTCCACTATGACACTAAGGTTTAAAAATCTTTCCATCAGCAGGGTCTTCTCCTGTACTGCATTTTGAGACAGAGCCATTTTAGACATGAAGAGTGACAGCAGTAGAGCTGCTTTCAACCTCTGGACCTCTTCACTGGCTACTTTTCTTTCCACACAGACCACAAACACCCATCTGACCTGTTTATACTTGTAGAGTAGGAAGATGATACACAGAAGCAGCAAAAACATCGTCCCAGCACATGCAAGAAGAATTGGTTTGGGGAATTCGCTCAGGGGTTCAGATGCTGCAGGAGGGAAATAAAATAAAAGTTTGTAGTGCATCAGTCATTCCTGAACATTCATGAGAACTATGCTATCGGATCAAACACAACATTAGAGCAAGAGAGATACCTGGTTTCCTCCCTGCTTTGCTATATAAAACAAAGACTGATACCCAGTGATAGCAAAGCTGATTTACAGAGCAATCCCACCCCCTAACTAGGAGCAGCAGAGTGAAAAGGTGCAGCAGAACCACTGCCACATCCAAAGTCCTGCGGCTTGCTCCAGCTTGGGCAGAACGGGTGTGTATGGGTGTATAGGTGCACACACTTGCACAACATTTCTGACATTTGTTTGCTTGCTTGTTTCTTTATGTAATTTCTTTCCCACGCTTCAATACAGATGATCTCAGGACAGATAACAACAACAATACAATTAAAAAATGACAAAGCACATTAAATTAAAACAGTGGAATTATCAAGCAGCAAATTCACCCGTGTGTTCCAGAGGTACTTGAAATGCCTGTCAGAGGGGAAGGGCCTGGTGCCAAACGATGTACAATGCTGGTGCCAGGCCAACCTCAAGGGGCAGAATCACATAGGAGCCCCCTTCATATTAGAGTAATTGCAGCCACAACCAGGATTTAGTGAGATGAAAGGTAAAACGCTAGTTCTTAGTGAACAAGATGCTCAGATTTGTCTCACCTATGTACCGAACCGATGGACCGAAACTGGATCCATTCCCCATGTTATTAATTGCTAGGCAGCAGTATGTCACGTTGTGCAGCATCTCATCAATTTTGAGGATGCTCTTTGATGTCACTCTTCCAAAGGGAATTTCTTGCGTTATCTCTGGGCTGGTGTCTTTCATAAGCAGTATTCCACCTTGGTCACATCTGCCAGACAGCCGAAGATGATGGAGATATTAATATGCTCATAGAATTTTGTCTGCTTTATCTGTTACTTTATTTATTGGCTTCTAAATTCTGCTCTATGAAGGATTGAGCTGTGTTCAGGTAGATTCACTGGACTGCCAGGCCTTTGACCTTAGGATCAGTGCGGCATTCACTTGGGACAGACCCAATAAATAATAATTATAATTTATTACTTATACCCTGCCCATCTGGCCGAGCCTCCCCAGCCACACTGGGCAGCTTCCAACAGGATTTTTTTAAAAAAACAATAAAAGATCAAAGATTAAAAACTTCCCTAGTGAACTCAGTAGTTTTACTTCTGGAAACTGTAAGGCTATGCTATAACTTATCTCACCTGTCTGGATGAAGATTGCGAGGCAATTCATACCACTCAATGTGTGGAGCAGGATAACCACTGGCTTCGCACCAAAGGCTGCCAGAGCTGTTGTCCATCAGTTTAGCTGTAGGGGAAGCTGAATAGCAAAGGCAAAAGAGCTGTTAGGTATAGCAGCCATGACCTGGAAAAGCTGTCTGCAGACAAACGCCAGCTCCCTCGGCCTGAAAGCGGAGATGAGGGCCACACCCAATAGTCAAATTCAACTGGACTTAACCATCCAGGGGTCCTTTATCTTTTTACCTAAACTACCATTCCCAGGATTCTTGGGGGGCGGGCGGGCGCTTTAAATGTATGGTGCATATGCAGTCTTCATTTTCCACCCCATGCTTAACATAGGCAACATGAGAAATTGCATCATGAAATAATATCTAGTGAAACTTGGCGTATGGGAAAATGGGTAGCATGTAAGGGTAATGTGTGAGGTTTTACAATTGGGCAAGAATAACCAGCTGCACAAATATAAGGTGGGAGGACACACCTGGCTTGCTAGTAGTACATGGGAAAAGGATCTAGAGGTCTTAGTAGACCACAAGCTTAACATGAGTTACCAGTGTGATGCAGCAGCAGCAGCAACAACAAAAATGCTATTCTAGGCTGTGCTAGCAGAAGTATAGCGTCCAGAGCAAGGGAAGTAATAGAACCTTCTAACATTTACAATCCTTCTGAACATAGACATAACATTGGAAGAACTGAGGTGGACGGAGCACTTACTTTTCACTGAGATGTTGAAGGTGATGGATGCGTTGGCTTCACCATTATCTGCAAAAAATGTGTATATTCCACCATTCTTTTGCTCCATCCGGTTCAGTTTGAGCGTATTGTTGTACCTTTCACCAAAAAAAAAAAAAGAACAAATGGGTAGGGTCGTTTCAGAAGCAATCAGAATGGAAACCTCTCAAATAGAAGCCAGAGATAATTTTGCATTATCTATGGACAGGTGTTGTTAGATTTCATAAATATTCTATGTAGAAGCAAGAAAGAAGGCATTGCTCATATCATACCTTAGGTCAAGAGTGGGAAACTTTTGGTCCTCAAGATGATAGAACTACAACCCTCATCAGCCCCAGCAAGCTTGGCCAATGGAGGAGTTCTGTGCATCCCTCGTGTGATTAATTTATAGTTTGGAAAGTCAATTAGGAAAAAGCAGGCACATTCTTTCTTACCTGTTGTTGCCAGAAGTCATTTCCACATTGAGTGGGAAATTCTCAGAGCTTCTTGATGGGTTCATGTATGTCCATCTCTGTGTGTGAGGTCTAGGATAAGCCTCAATGAGCACATGCAGGTTCAGGCTGCTGTGCAAATTTCTCTCTTGGCTTCTGTTCTGTATGGTGGAGAAATGCACATAGCCACTCTCTGAAAAGAAAATGAATGAATGAAGATGTTGCACAGAGGAATTTTTTGTTTTTTTTTAAACCTTTCTCCTAGGAGAAAAGGTTGGGGCACAACTAGTATCAGTGTGGTTTTTCCCTTGTGATACCTGCATGGAATTTGGCAACTTGAATAATCACAGTAATTGGACCTCCACATAGCAAAGCAGCAGTCTTCCAATGCCATAATCAAACTGCTTAATGCAGGGATGGAGAAGCATAGGCCTATGGGCCAAATGTGGTCTTACAGGCTTCCTTGTCTGGGACTCTCCCTAAGCCATGCCACTCCCCAGGCCACATATAACCTGTAATATTCAGGTATGGGTCTCAGTGGAAGTGAAGATGGTCCAGGAAGGCATAAATGATGGACCAGAAAGGCAAGAAGATGATTCATCCTTTTGTCTTCTGCCTGGATGAGAGCTCGAGATGGGTGAATTAAGCCTGCAATATTGAAGTCAAAAGGACATGGAGGCCTGAGTTATTCTCTGTAGGAAATTGTGGTGGTATTTCACCTAGAAATCTGGTGGGGAGCAGTGAACTTGGGGACATATGTTGGGTTATGTATTGAATCCATTGTTCTCATGTTAACCCAAAGCTCCTTTCTTAAACGCTTCCTGAAACAAAGCCCAGCTTAGGCACTCATTTGAATGTGTGCATTATCACCAGACAACACCTTTCATTTGAACAGCAGAAATCAGTCTGTAAGTGTGCAATGATCATAAAATCATAGAATTGTAGAGTTGGAAGGGAAACAGAGGGCCATCTAGTCCAACCACCTACAATGCAGGAATCAGAAACCTTTGCCCAGATTGAACTTGTAGGGCAGGATCAACACAGACCTCCTTTATTTGACTTAGGTTTGTTTTCGTATTAAAACTGGGTGAGCTGTATCATTGGGCTGCTGGGTTGCGAATGATGTTGAGAACTGGGCCCATTAGATATGAACAAGCTTTGCAGCATTTTATTTATTGTGGGGCATATCAGTAACTTTAAATGTTGGTGGCAAATAGTGAGTAAGTGTGATCAAGTGGGAACAAATTGGTAGGATCAGAAAATATAGAATCCAGGGAGTAAAAATTACAGAGAATTAGGTTGCAGCTGAAGTACCATAGAAGTGGAAGCTGTGGTTAACAATGAATGGAAATATGAGACTTGGAAAAATCAGCTGTTTTGCAGTCTAATTTTTAAAAATCTGCTTACAAAAACTTGGATAACTTAGAATGATCAAAACAAAATAGAAAATTCTTTTAAGTAGCACCTTAGAGACCAACTGTGTTTGTTCTTGGTATGAGCTTTCGTGTGCATGCACACTTCTTCAGAAGATCACAATGAGTTTTTAGGGGGTGCAGAGAATGTGCTACATTTAGTCTGGAAAAATGCTACAAGTAGTTATATTGATTAATTAACCAGGATTTTAAAAGGAAAAGAGAAATTGTAAATAAAAAGGGTGGGTTGTGATTCTACCATTGTGTCTCTCCCTGAATTCATTAACAAACTTCTTTCTGCTCCTTATAACATTGCGCATACTGAAAAACATAGTAATTTCTGCCCTTGTGCTTCATTTCCTTCATCAAGAGACTAGGACACCAAATAGATGCAAGACTTTCTCAAGGCACTGAAAAACATTCTATGAAATTCTTTTAATGCGTTGCTGCTTTCATTGTGTTAAATGAAGGATGATAGCTTCATTACTAAATTGGGATCCCAGTTTGATTCCCAGTGAAACCTCAGTGGGGAAAAGCAGAACCCCAAGGCTCATTTTCCCAGGCTGTGTACATCAAGATTTTCTCACCTATCACCCGGAGGGTGGCTGAAGAATTACTAGTTCCTGCGGAATTGGTTCCCAAGCAAGTATATTCCCCAGTGTCTTCTAGCCGTACTGCTGGAATGGACAGGGTGTGGTCTGTGAAGTATTTTCTAGAGGTCACATTATAACCTTCCATTGGAAACAAGCTGACCTGTAAGCCAGGAAAGTTAGAAATGATGGCATATTTTGCATACAAGTTATTGTTTTAGTTGTCACCATCCTCACTTTAATTCATCCCATTTCATTAGTGCCCATCCTAGACCCAGTGTTGCTCCATCATCACCCAAAGGATTAGACCTAAATCATAAAGTAAATATACACAGTAGGGTATTTGTTTGTGCTTATGCCTTTTCCTAGAGAATGGCAATGGCAGTATTCACCTAAATAAGTGCACAAGCAAATTCTACTTCCCCAAATGGCTGACACCAACAGTTTCATAGAGTTGATAAATATTACAGGGGGTGGGGGAATGGATCCCTGCAGGACCCCACAGCACAACTGCCAAGGGGCTGAGCAGAAATTTCCCATTCCTACTATCTCAGCCTTGTAGGTAGGAACACAACCACAGCAATACTGTGGCCCAACTTCCAACCCCGAGAGTTGGTCTAGCAGGAGGATAGCATGTTTGATGGTATCAACATCTACTGAGAGATCAAAGAGGTGGAGCAGGATTGCACACACACACACACACACACACACACACGTGTCCTTCTCTCAATGCACGTGATCATTCAGGGCAGCAAAAGCCACTTGGGTGCAAAGACTAAGTCTGAATCCAACCTGAATCTAGATAAGAGCTTTCCAAACTTTTCATGTTGGTGACACACTTTATAGACATGCATCATTTTGTGACACAGTAATTCAGTCTTACTAGCAAACCGGCGGGCTGCCTGCTCCCTTTCCAGCCCTGGGAGGAGTGTGGGGAGCATTTGTGCAACACACTGCAGCCAACACACTAATGTGTCGTGACGCACAGTTTGGAAAGCTCTGGTCCAGATAACTAGCTTCTTCCAAGTGCACCTGAACCTAATCGCCACAAAAGGGAATATTCATAACTAGGCAATAATGACCATACACTTTTGTGTCTAGTGAGAGCTTTTTGAGTAGCGGGCATACCACCACCTCATTTAGCGTGGCTGACCCTACTCCATCCTTCAAGAAAGCATTCACCACTCCACAGACTCAATTGTGAGTTCAGTTCCATAAAACTCTTAAGGTTTATGCTCAGCAAAGACATATGACATCCAGTTTAAAGTCGTGCATGAATTAGCTCGTGCCACCAAATCTCTGTTATCTCAGATCTTTGCTATTTCAGCCATATCAGACAGTTCCCACTACCTTTTAAAAATTACTTACAATTGCAGTGGAAGGATAGGTCCACTTTGCCTCATAGGAATGGGAACGGGAACTTATTCTGCAGGTGATATTGAAAAGTTCTCCTCGTAGTCTCACATGATCTTTCATTTTAATTGTGACAGATAAGGTGCTTGCTAAATCAAACAAAAGAAAAGAAGTATGCCAATTAGCTACAGACAGTGAAGAAAAGGCGTTTCCCTGCGCTGCTCTGGTTCGCCACAAGCGGCTTAGTCATGCTGGCCACATGACCCGGAAGCTGTACGCCAGCTCCCTCGGCCAATAAAGTGAGATGAGCACCGCAACCCCAGAGTCGTCCGCAACTGGACCTAATGGTCAGGGGTCCCTTTACCGTTAAGTGAAGTAACAAGCAACATTTTCAGATCTGTCAAGATTTCTTCAGCTTGTGCCATCGTTTTTTGACTGTGTGACCCACTTTTTTAAACCATGAATTCTAAGTCAGCCCTGTTGCCTAAGAGCTGGCAAAGCAAAAATGCAGTGCCCTTCGACTTCAGCTGGCATAAGCAGAGTGGATGCGGATGTGGCAGCAGCTATGCTATTCTATGAAGTTCTGCCACTGCTGGCTAGGAGTTGGTTTGCCATCACTGCTGTTTATAATTTGTGGCATTTATTGTGTGTTGCACAAAGTTGCATGCTCAGGCACTAGTCAGTATTCGCAAAAGTGCCAATTTTGATGGATAGCTAAGTTTTGGTTCATACATTGTTCCAGACAATGCAAACTAGCTAATTTCATATTAAAATGTGAACTGAGCCAAATTTTTCTCCCATCTTTAGCACGGATCCAGTACAATGCAGCAAGAAAAGGATGTGGAGTCTGGATGCAAATAGGGATTGACATTAAAATCCTTGCTCAGACATGAAAGTTGCATCGTGCCCTTGAAGTCACCATAGTTTAGCCTCACCCAATGTTCAAAACTGTTGTAAGAGGAAACAAGAGGTGACCTTTAGCACCCTTCTAGCACTGTGCTATCAGAATAACTACACCAGCAACTTAGAAATACCTCACCCCACCCTGGTCCCCACCACTGCTGCTATTGTGGCACCACTGTAGAAAGAGCAACTGCAAACCTACCTTCAACAATAAGGCCTATTTTTCGTGAATCCACCCACTGTCCTTGCACAAGGGCACGGCACTTGTAGAAGTTTTTATCACTCATGTTTACTCTGTGCATACGTATTCCCTCTTGAGCGCTGAAAGAGAATCCAGAGGAGATGTTGTGCGAATCCGTCCACAGGGTAACATTGCTTGCCAATTCTGGGTTAGCGATCAAGCATGGCAGCACCGCATCCTCACCTTCTGTCACTCTAATGAAGTTTTTAAGAAGACACCAGGCTGAGCTGCGATCTGTGGAGGGCGGGGAGGGGGGAGAGAAGGGTCAGAAATCAATTGTGAAGCTGAGGCCAGTATTTAGCAGATGTGTGTGCAGCAACTTGGAATACATTAGAAGCAACTGGAAGCAATGGCAACTACCTAGTCCCTCATGCCTACCGGTAGTTACCTGGGAAAATGACCCTAACTGAGTTTAGGTATCCTCTGCTATATACCCACCTAGCAATGTTCATGTATATAGCTGAGCCAATTGGTTGAAAATTTGAAATAAGAATGGCACCATTTTACACACATTCATTGTACAACCTCTGTCTCTGGGGCGTAAGCCTGGGCAGAGTGTCTGGAGGTCCTGGGCTGCCCAGACAATAAGATCCTTCCTCTTGGCCTTATGGATGTGGTCCCAAGGAAAGGAAAGCAATACATCTGGCACCAGTTTGGAGAGCCAGTTTGGTGTAGTGGTTAAGAGCGGCAGACTCGTAATCTGGGGAACCGGGTTCGTGTCTGCACTCCTCCACATGCAGCTGCTGGGTGACCTTGGGCTAGTCACACTTCTTTGAAGTCTCTCAGCCCCACTCACCTCACAGAGTGTTTGTTGTGGGGGAGGAAGGGAAAGGAGAATGTTAGCCGCTTTGAGACTCCTTCGGGTAGTAAAAAGCGGGATATCAAATCCAAACTCTTCTTCTTCTCTTCTTCAGCTTGGCGGCAGGAGTTGCCAGAAGGAGGCATACAAGATGCCACCCAACCACCTTAAAGACTCCACTCCAGATTTGTGTAGAGTTTACTCCTTAGTCTTTTCTTCTCCAGATGATGTCCCACAAAGCAGCAGGTACAGATTTTTCCTCAGGGTTTGCTCCCAAAGCCTTTCTCACTCCAAAGTGAGTGCAGTCGCAAGGCAGGGGAGGTTTAGGATCAGAGTTTTCATTCTTTCCAGGTTGATGAGCCCCATCTGCCCCTCACTTCCCTCTACAGCACATGCAGAAACTGCCTTCTTGACTGTTGGATTCACTATTGGTCTGTCTTCATGTGCAAGGGAAGTCCCTAACTCACCGAGACCCATCAGCTACCCTCACCTGGTTTAGCCAGCCAGATGAAGCCATTCCTGAGGTGTGGCCGCTGTCACATGCTGACAGCTTCTAGGAGCCACAGGTGAGAGCTGAGTGCAGGGGGACCAAAGATGAATCAACTACCCAGAAGGAGCACGTCGTGTCCCCCACCAGACATACTGCCCCTCTCCAACACATGCAGTTAATCCACAATATTAACAAACATACAGATGGAGAGAGTTGGACCCCACTCACGAATCCAGGCCTTCTATGCTCCTCTACCATCCATTTGTTATGGTAACCTGCAGAGATCCATGCATCGAGGGAAACATCTATAGAGGGGAGCCTGCTGTATAGATACAGCTTCAAATCATGAGGAGAGACTATGCCTGTACAGCCAGCTGGCTGCAAAGGGGTGGGGGACAGAGGGATGTTTCTAGGAGAAACTGCCTCACTTTTCCTTTTCAAACTGTTGTTAGCTGCATGGAGTCAGTGCCCCCAAAGGGTTTCCCTAAGTGCATAGCCCTTGTTTGGTATTTTGGAAGCATAGAGTGGGAACAGAGAGTGAAACTGAATGAAGTAAAATAGAAAAGTCTGATTACCTTTCACACAGAGAGATACAGATGCTGTTTCCTCACTGGTACGGTTAACATAAGCACACTGGTAGCTTTTCATTTCCTTGTAACTGGCCTTGGGTATATAGAGGGTGCCATTGGTGTACATCATGATGTTAGACTCATTCTTTATGCCGACCCACTCCACGCTAGAATTCCCGGAGCAAAGCAACCTTACCGGGTCTCCCTTGTCCACAATCACAGTGGGGAGATTAGGGCTGATGGTAGGAGAGGCTGAACCTAGAAAGAAGAAAGAGTGAGCAGCCTGTGTACCTTCAGGTACCATTGGCAAATCTTTTTATAATTTATTTATTAAATTAAATTTGTTAGTCACTTTATCTTGCCCAAGGCAACCCAAAGCAACTTGCAACCAAACAACTTGCACCCATTAGTTCTGAAATGAGTAAAATAAATGAAGCCAACAGTGAGCACTATGACTTCTTTGCCTTGCCAGACTGCAGCCCAGATAAGACTCTGGTACTCTGAAAAATATCCATAGGGTATGCAAACACAATCCTCTGTATTCTCCTAGCAGCTCTTCCTGAATGGGCCAGCTGTACGCACTCATCCTCTGGCATGTGCAGTATAGTCAGAAGTATCATTGCATGGATCGTGGCAAGACAGAAACAGAAAGATATTCAGTACTCCTAGATTAATCAACGGTGTCAGTTAACTGCATTGCCGCAGTTGCCTTGTGAATCACAGGTTTTAATTCCAAATGGCTGAAAGTCAGGGGTTTTGTCTACTGGGGCTTCTGTGTGCTATGGTTTTTCACAATTGGATCTACATTGGGGTGGGAAGAACTCCTGCACCTTTAACAGTTGTGCTGAAGGGAGAGTGAAAGGTGCAGGAGGCCTATCCTCTTTTCCACCTGGCCACCCAAGCCCCAGATGCCAGCTTTCTTATTAAGGATCCAAACTGGCTTCTTCCTCAGGTTGAATCAAATGGGAGGGGAAAGAAAGAACGGAGCATCTTCAGGCTTTTGCTGTGGCTAAAGCCAATTGCTTTTTTTTTTTTTTTGCAGCGTCAGCAAGTTCTTTTGACCGCTGTTCATATTTATAATACAAGGATGAGGAAGTGAGAAGTGAATCAGCGTCTCAAATGTGCTGAGGAAGGCATTGCGAATAATAATTGCGGGGAGACAGACTCTGAAGTGCCCTTCAGTAACAGAGGAAACACATTGAAGATGGTTGTCTCTGCGCTGGGCTCTGTGGCTCCTCTCCCTTCTTCCCTTCTTCCCGCTCCTCACCGCTGCCGTTTAACCCCTTGGTATTGTTGTTCTTCCACTTCTGCTTTTTTCACTTTACTCCAGATTGAAAACAAGCGCAAGATTACTATGTCAAATGCCCCTGTCACATTCGTGGCAGTCCACTGAAAACAAATTCTGGCTTTCTTTCAATGTTAGGTTAAAAAAGTAAAATAAGAAAACACTTGGGTCATGGAAGTGTGTTAGCTCTGATTCAAATGATGTCAACATGGCATCATAGTTCTGCATTTAGCTTCTGCAAAATAAAGTTTTGTGCCAGGGTTGCAGGGCACACTCCTAGGAGCTTTAAGTTGTAGCTGAATCGCAGTAAGTCCCACAGATCTGAATGGGACTTGCTTCTGATTAGAGATGTATAGGGTTGTGCTGTTAGTCAAGTAATTGATTAAACTCTTGGTTAAAATTGCATACACTCTCATATAGATAAACCAACATAACTGTAATTATTAGAGCAATAAACCTTATTCAAAAATATGTGGGAGGAGCAATAAGCAGAATGGGACATACAGGGTGAGTCCTTTAAAAGAGGCACTGTGGATACAGAGTACACATGTTCCATGGGGCCTTTTTTAAAAGACTCACCCTGTATTACCTTATTTGGTGGACATATTGTTATGCATAAAAAAACTAGAAGATGGTAGTTGTTTATTCCCTTGACTTCTGACGGGAGGGCGTTCCACAGGGCGGGCGCCACTACCGAGAAGGCCCTCTGCCTGGTTCCCTGTAGTTTTGCTTCTCGCAGTGAGGGAGAAGCAAAACTACAGGGATAGTAGTATAGTAGATAGTAATAATATAGAATATAATTCTATATTGAATATACATTAGTCTCACTTCATATACAAAAGCTACCTATGATATAGAAAATAAAATCATTTTCTGTTTTAAAACACCTAAATTAACACAAAAGAATTGCCTTCTTTCAACTATTAGTTGCTTGGGGAATTTAAACGCTCCTGTATACCTGAAGGAGCGTCTCCACCCCCATCATTCAGCCCGGACACTGAGATCCAGCGCCGAGGGCCTTCTGGCGGTTCCCTCACTGCGAGAAGCAAAACTACAGGGAACCAGGCAGAGGGCCTTCTCGGTAGTGGCGCCCGCCCTGTGGAACGCCCTCCCGTCAGAAGTCAAGGGAATAAACAACTACCTGACATTCAGAAAACACCTAAAGGCAGCCCTGTTTAGGGAAGTTTTTAATTTGTGACTCTGTATTGTATTTTGATATTTGTTGGAGGCCGCCCAGAGTGGCTGGGGAGACCCGGCCAGATGGGCGGGGTATAAATAATAAATTATTATTATTATTATTAGAATAATAACAGAAATACTGAAGCATGAAGTTCCCTTAGATCCATTTTTGTTATTCCTGAACATTATGTCACCTATCATAAAGAAAGAACATAACAGCTGTTAACAGCTGCAATAATGTTATTGGCTCAAAATCGGAAACTTACATTACTCCCTTCTTGGAAAGAATAGCTTAATAAAGTCTGGGATTGATAGCTGCAAGTGAATATTGAAATAAATTATGAGAAAACTAGTTGCCCTATTTACAATGTTGTCAAGAAGATAATGACCTTTCGCAAAAAGCAAATTCAAATAGGTTTTTGTTTTTATTTTAGAAGAAATACTGCAGCAAGTCCTATATTCTTGCAGAATATTATGATCTGAAGTCTTTCTTTCTGGAGCAGTTTTGTTGATTAATGTTAATAATCGTCAAATGATTAAATACATATAATAATAATAAAGCTTTAAAAAACCCAAAGTGAGAAGTTTAATTTTTAATGACTTGTAGAAGGCATCTGAAGGCAGCCCTGTTTAGGGATGTTTTTATTGTTTGATGTTTTATCGTGTTTTTAATATTCTTTTGGGAGCTGCCCAGAGTGGATGGGGAGGTCTGGCCAGATGGGCGGGCTATAAGTAATAAAATAAATAATAATAATAATAATAATAATAATAATAATAATAATAATAAGGCAATGGCTGCTCAATAATACTTTGGTCCTGTTAATTATACTTTTTCTTACTTGTTATATAAAATGAAAAATTCTAAAATAAAAAGTTTTCAGAAAAACTGTTGCTCAATTAATTGGGACACCTTTTTGGTTTATAAAAAGATTTAAAAATAAATCTGTCTAATTAACTGATTAAACATTACAGTGCTAACTGGTACCATTAAAGTGTGTTAAAACATTTCCCTTTCCAATTAGTTTATAATAGTTTATTCCTTTAGATGTCGCTGGACCACATCTCCAATCATCTCTGACCATTGGTCATGCTGGCTGGTGCTGATGGGATTTGGATTCCAACATCATCTGGAGGGCCACCAGTTCGCCATCCCTGCTCTAGGACACTAGTTTAGTTGCTGAAAGTAAAGTTTCTTTACTTGAAATGTGTTAAGCCCCAAGAAACTGAGTCCTGTACATCTTTGACATCTCTTTGTTTCCAATATCTGTTACTTTATTTCCCCCTTCTTTAGTCTGCATGATCAGTCCAGGAAGCTTTGCACTCACTCAGCTTTGCTTTCCCATAGGAATGCCATAATATAGCAAAATTTGACTGGCTGTGCAGCTCTGTGACACCCTCATGAAGTTGTGAACTCTCCTTGGAGGTTTTAAGCTGGGTTGGGTGGCCATGTGTCATGGATGCTTTAGCAGAGATTCCTGCATTGGAGGGGGTTAGACTTGATGACCCTTGGGGGTCCCTCCCAACTCCAGAATTCTATGGTTCTATGGTTATTGTGTTCACAGTGGAATCTCTGATTTGTTGAGATCACTCTCAGGAGGAGAAAGAAGCTCCGAACAAAATGGCAATATGGCAAACAACAAAAGGGAAATAAAGAACAGTAAACAGATTTCAGGGGGGGGGTAGCTATATTTTTGCCCTCAAATTAAAATGGGAAAACATTTGGTGTAATCCTAATAAAATCATAAAAAATATGCCAATGTAGAAATTCACATCCAGATCATACCCTAATCACTATAATCCCTAAGAATGCAAACGGGGTGTTTCTATTTGATCTGTTTATTGCATGTTCAGCTTTATGCTGCAATGTTTGTTGTCTTGCATGGACTCTTTTAAAGATTTTTAAATATATTTTAGAATCTTTTAAAATTCTAGTATTGTATTTTTGCATTGTTTCGGTTGTTGCTTACACAGCCATCCATGTCCCAGCCTGGAGCTGGTGCAGTGATCAAGCCCAAATCGGGCCTGATGCCCCCATTTAGGGGGTTTCTATGAGCTTCTGCTGGTGTGTGTGAGGGGTGTGTGTGTGGAAATCCCACCAATAGTACTTCCACCTGCTTGTTTGATGGGTGAAGCAAGTAGCTTTGTTCCAGTGGAGTGGCACTGCCACCAATATGTGGGCAGTGGTTGGCAGAGGCTAGGACACCTTTGTCCAATCGAACACACACACACATAGCCCTATACAGGGGGTGGGGGGTTGGGACTGCAGCTCCAATCTTGTATTTTCTACATTGCTTTGTAAGGAATCTTCTCCTAAAAAGTGGGTTTTTTATTCAATTTACTAGATGAACGAATAACTAAAAAGGTCAAAGTAATTTCAAGATTTTTAAAAAAGGGACAACAAGAGATCTTAAACCTGGTACCTTTCATAAAACTCAGTGTAATAGTAAAACAGATGTGAAATCACCATCCTATTTTATGACTGTTAGAAGTAGCAAAGAAATAATAATTGTATAGAAATAGAAATAGAAGTATAATAGTACGGTATCAAAAACAGCATAGATCTACTCTTGATGATGACGAAGAAGAAGAAGAAGAAGAAGAAAAAGAAGAAGCAGCTCAAAACACAAAACTAAATACGTGAGTCACTTTTGACTCAATTGCATTCTTGTGTGAATATCACAATGAACAAGTTGAAACCACCACCACCCCAGCCACACAATTTGTCACATAAATAATAATCCATATTTTAACAGCATCTTTCTCTTCTAGTTATTCTAAGTATGGAATGTTTTAACTGTACAACTCCTTCCACATCAATTTTCCTTAAAAGCCTTGTCTGTAGATTCTTCTTAGCCTTGTCTTAGCTGAGAATGTGCCCTAGAAAGAAAACCCCAACTTTCTAGGACTGCCACATGTCCGGATTTTTCCGGACATTACCAGGATTTCAATGGCAGAATTGACGTCCAGGGGGAATTTCCAAAAGGCGGCACTTTGTCCTGGATCTTAAGCAAGTGAAAAACAACCACTTTTTGTTGTAAAAACTGCCCCAATGGTTGCGCATTTCAGAGGAAAATACCGGTATGTGACATTTCTTTTCAGGAAATTTGCTGCCATTGAAACCCTGATACATTTCTAAAGAAGCCCAGAGTTCTGCAGAACAAAGTTTGAAAACTGCTTATATTGTGCAAATTAAACTTGGACTAAGGCTGCTTGCACGCCATGCATGTCAGGCACAATTAAAGCACACCCTCCCTCCTAAGAATCCTAGGAACTGTAACTTGCTAGGGCTGCTGGGAATTGTAGCTTTGTGAGGGGTAAACTACAGCTCCCATGATTCTTTGGGTGGCGATGTGCTTTAAATGTCTGGTGTGTGTGCAGCCTAAGTAAAGAACTTACAAATTCTGGATAAAGAGCCAGAATTTCTGGTCTGCTGGTGTTATCAAGTCAGGACATCGGCACAAAATAATAATAATAATAAAAAAAGAGAACGAAAACACAACAGGACTGGCTTATCTACTGGTAATTCTGAAGTTAATGAAGTAATATCCAATCACCATCTAAACAGGCAAGACTATAAGTCCAGAATCTAAAATAATCTAACTGCACCACTTTCCTGATCAAAGTTCACTTCAGAATCCATCTTTTTGATAGGAGTTGAACTTTCATGAAACAGTGGGATTGTTCTACAAAGAGAGAGTGGAATTGCTAGTGATTGGTTGCTACATTTGGGAAAGAGTTATCTTAAGGGCTCAATTAGTGCTTTTCCACAGCGGTGGCACAGCGAGACTAAGCCTTGAGAGCAAAATTAAAAAGTAATAAAAACGAAACAGGACTTTGAAAAAGTGCATACAAATTGCAGTGGCCTTGTTGGGGAAGACTACTTGCTGCTGTTCACGAGCACCAGCCATGACATTTTTGCAACCACGTTCCATGCAGCGCTTGTGCATGCAACATGTGTGGGAAGGACAGTCTTTTTCCAGCAACTTGCTTTAGTGCCAGGACTGCCAGGAAACGGACGTTCCTCTGAAATGGAAGCACTTGACAAAATGTCACCACAATCAGAGAGACCTAGGATGGGGCAGATTCCTTAATGCCTCCCGCCAAAAAGACTCTGGAATTCCTTCCCCTGGGAAATATGCTCAGCCCTCAGAGTGTATAGTTTTAAGAAACAAAGCCTTTTTAGGAGTCAAAATGTCTAGTAAACCAGATTGGTAGCTGGGTTTCTATGGAAGTTTTTGGGAGAGCCAACATGAAAGTGTTGTGGGATTGAAGATTGGAGTGATCATTCTGTGATATTATGGCAGCAGACGAAGCTGTATTATAACTTTTAAATAAATGTGGTTTTTATAATAATAAATCACCAGGAGTTTAGGTGAGAGGTTTTTTAATTCTTCTGTTTTACTAATGAGCAACTCTGTTTATTCTGAGAATTTCATAGTGCTTTTATCTGTATTTCTTTTTTGTATTTCACACACACACACACCTGTTTTCATTTTTTGTGCAACTGCCTTAGGCAGTGCTTTTTTCTATTAAAAAAAATGTTTAGGGATACTCTCATTTCAACTCCAGAAAATCACCATTTTATGGTTCAAATCAGGAAAAATAAATACAGTAAATGAACAAAAGTACAAAGATTCACAAAATGTATAGGGGTATGCGTACCCCTGTGTCCCCCCCCCCCAGAAAAAAGCACTGGCCTTAGGTC
The DNA here is from genome assembly GCF_009819535.1 of Lacerta agilis. Taxonomy (NCBI): domain Eukaryota; kingdom Metazoa; phylum Chordata; class Lepidosauria; order Squamata; family Lacertidae; genus Lacerta; species Lacerta agilis. The sequence continues at coordinate 58,987,733 of NC_046313.1, forward strand.
AATGTTGGCAGAAAGGTGGGGCAATAGCCTAATGAATAACAAAACCTACTAGGCACCGCACATTTCTCATGCAGAATAATGGATCCATTTTGCATTTCCTTTTAACAGTACCGAAACCTTTCTAGCTGCTGACTCTTGAGAAATCAGGTGCAGAGACTTGTACTGGTTTTGAAGGCTCAGTGATGGCAGGAATGTTCCCAGGACAATGCTATCTCACCTCTCCCTGTCCTTCTGTCCTATGCCCCAAACATCTCTCAATTTTGTGTGCACGGTGCAATCCTAAGCATATGTATTCAGAAGTAAATCCTAACAATTTCCTCCACTTCGTGTTACATTAAAACCTTGATGACTGATTGAGAATGCAGTCATCAAGCTTGCTATCTATGCAGCAAATCAGGACTGCACAAAGAGGGATTCTTGGTGCTCGCCCTGAACCAGGGATGGTAGCAGTGCCTGCCATCATGTGCAGACACCTGCCCAATGCTCAGCACCCTGGAAGTGACCCACCGGCATTGGGGGTTGAGTTGGAGACTCTCGCACACCTGACACCAGCACACCTGCCAGTTTTACATTTCCACTGTGTAGTGATGCTACATCAGGGGATTGTAGGAACATCAAAATGGCGAGCGGCTTGCAGGTACTGCCTATTGGATGTGTGAATGTTTTGCTGGGGGCAGGAGTAGAAGGTGGCCAGTCTCTCCCCCTCCCTAACTGGGAATTGCCTCTACTCCTCAACTGTGGAATATCTGTTCTTTATAACCATAGCCAGAAACAGTGTAATTTTTAAATTTATTATTTAATTTAGGTGGTATGGGATAGAGAGTGACTATGTGAGACACTGGTGACTCAGTCACTGCTAAGTGGAGGAGCACTATGATTTATTGTCACCTGGTCCAGACTCTTCAGATATCCATCCATCCATCAGATGGTTTATATATGAACTGGCCTTTGGTTCCAGATGGAAATAAAACATCCTTGGTCCAGCTATGAATTAACTATATATTAGCTCTCAGCAGTGCTTTTCCCCCTAGAAAATTAGGTGCTGGTACTCACCATGAAGTTGTTACAGTAAGTGCCACACTCTTTAACAACAAAAAGGTGCCAATACTGTGTATGCTTGAGTACCCCCTGAAAAAAATTCAATCACTGGCTCTCAGAATTCAGAGGCATGGGTGAGGCAGGGAGAGTTTACACACATCAGTCTTCTTGGGCTGAGTGCACATATGTTCCCAAGGAGGGGACGGCATTAGAGAAGATGGAAACATCTTTGCCTATGCTCCCTCAGAAAAGGAGCGCACACAGAGATCTATTGCTATCCTTTCCTGTCTCTGATGCCAAAGGATATTAAAGTGGGGCTCGGAAACACCAGGTGTGAAGGATCCTGAAAGGGAGCCACATTGCTAGCCTCAAAACTGGCCAGCTGGGGCAGAAAGGGAGGAAGTCAATGTCTGCATAGTCCCACTGATCTCTCTTGCTTAGAAGTGGGACACATCAAAAGCATACAGAGGATATTACATTCCTTGCCTACTCGGAATTGGGGTGGGGGCAGAAGCTGACTTTGGGGTATTTATGTAATTAACTCTTCTTACAAGCTTAAGGTCATACTTTGTAGACCAACTGTATTAACTATTATTAGTGTATACGCACACAATTTGTGATATTCAGCTATACTGGTGTCATTCGATCATGGATTTAGAGTTACCATCATTATTATAAATAGTAGTAGTAGGACACTAATGAGAATGTACAGTCAGCTTCTGCAGTTTAATCAAAATACGGATAAATAAATTTGCTGCCATTTCTTAAGCTGACGAGAATGAATTTTCTCATGAACCTTCAGAAAACGTCACTGACCCTGTTCCTCCCCTACTTCCTTTATACTTTCAGTAACTTCTGGCTATCACTTTACCACATTACCACATTGCATAAGTGACCTTCAGTTACTGTCCTGATGGCCCATTTTTCCCCTCTCTCTCTCTCTTCCAGTGAAGCCATTGCAATCAGGCATGTAACTCTTTCACCCTGCTGTTTGCAGTTACATTTAGATGCTAAACCAGAACAATCACATTTTGACGTGTGTTGAAGTTTTCCACCTTAACCAAAAGTTTTCCAACTTAAACAGTAATGATTTGGTTATATTGCCGTCTACATTGTTCTTAGCATTTTTGTTGCTGCTGCTATTAGATATGATATTGTGAGCCAACTTGGATGCCCTAAAGGTGGCATATGAATGCTACATATACTCTCTTTCGCAGCAAACCTTTGATTGCGCCAGCCTTTTGAGGCCATCTACAATAGTGTGCATTATTGATGTGCAAGATTTATTCACAAACAATAAATATGCAGAATTCTGTGACCCGAGGAAGCTTTCTTTCTTTGGTGGAAGCAAAAGTTTCGAAACTATGGGGTTGTTGTTGTTGTTGCTGTTGTTGTTATTTTTAAGTGTGCAATATTCTTCTAATGTGTTGGTTTTTTTGCATTGTCTACTATATTTTGATCATCCAATAAATCATCATTAAGTCTCCATCTAAAAGTTGACTATTCTTCCTTTTGCATTTCCATAACCATTGGGTTATGGTCCGATAAAATCCTTGGATTTATCTCAATTTTCCTCACTTTTATTTCCAACTCTTTAGTGATCCAAATGGCATCTATTCTCGCACTGCTTTCATGGGCATGAGAATAATAAGTGAACTGCTTATCCATTAAATGCCTTAATCTCCAGGTGTCTACCAGATTCAAAGTTTGGGCCATATCAAAGAAAGTTTTTGCAAGTTTCCCTTCTTTTGTCTCTTTCTTTCTAATGGTCCTATCCATTTTCAATGAGGGCACTCCGTTCAGGTCTCCCATTATTATGATTTTTTATCTGCAAATTCCAACAGGTCTATTTCTATTTATTTATTTTTTTGTAAAATTCTGATTTATTGTCATTTGGCTCATTGATTCCTACCAAATATATATTCTCCCCCTGAAGTTTAACTTGGACTATTAACACTCTCCCTTTTTCATCTTTTTTAATCAATTTGGGCTCTAGTGCTGGTTTAATATAATATATGGAAGGGATGGGAATAGGAACAAGACTGATATTCATAGAAAGTTGAAGGGAAATAAGCAGGAAAAAAATCTGTTGTGGTTATTCACTATTATTAAATGTAATAGTTGCCTTTTACACCAAAATGTCTGCAAGTGACTTACATGATAAAACATTAAACCAACAAAACAAAATTAAAATCAAATATAAAAGCAGCAATAACAGAGGACTTCAATTGCTTATCATATAGATAGATAGATAGAGAACGCAAATCCTAACCATGCCCCTCTTAAAATGATGAGCACAGGAATGAGGCCACAGGTGTACAGGAACTAGCTACCTCCACCCCCACCCCAATTTAGGAACCCGAGGACTGGATAAATGCTTAAAAACTGACCATGATGGTGCCAGGCATGCTTCCCTGGGGAGAGAATCCCAGAAGGCCTGTTCTCATGTTGTCACCCTATACACCTCCCTCAGAGAAGACACCTGGTGAAGGACCTCAGACGATGAATGCAGGGTCCATGTTGGTTCACTCTCCCTGAAGCTAAATACATTAAAAAAATTTAAAAAATTGTGCTGTAGCACCTTAGAGACCAACTAAGTTTGTTCTGGGTATAAGCTTTCATGTGCATGCACACTTCTTCAGCTACCAAGAACAAACTTAGTTGGTCTCTAAGGTGCTACTGGACAATTTTTTAATTTGTTTTGACTGTGTCAGACCAACACGGCTACCTATCTGAATCTGTCCCTGAGGCTGTCCTTGAAGTACTGAGGTCCTGAGCTGCAAAGAACTGCAGCACTTTGTAGGGTTTGGGGAAACTTGGGACTGAGAAGATATCCCATGCCTTAACCACTGGGCACTTTCCAAGATCCTCTCTAATTTATTAATTTAAAAACATATAAAGATATAATGAATGGACTCTTGCCCTAGTCCAGTGGTTAGCTATTTAAAAAAACAACTAAGAACAAACATGATTGACAAAGAAAACCTCTGGTCACTAGCAGATGGGAAGTATCACATTTAGTTCTCTTTCTTGAGTGCAAACCTAGTCTCTGATCTTAGAGACCATCTTAAACTGCTTAGACTGTCTTAAGTATGAAACAGTATGTGAATATATTAAAATCAGAAATAATGCAACATTGATGGACTTCATCCTCTCCAAGAACACACACCGAGTCAATTTATGTAATCTCCACAGTATGCCTACCATTCAAACGGAGAAATTCTAGAGCCACTTTTTAGAACTATCGTACGGTGGGTGGGGATAAACTTCACCCCTGAGTATTCAGTTTGTGGACAAAAGGCTGATATGACCTACCTATGGAAAAGTGAAGCCAATCTTAAAAACAAATTCTGAAATATGACACAAATGTGAACTGGCGACCAAATCCCAAGTAACAGTGGAAAAAGAACAAACTTTGACAGAATCATGCAGTTTCAACAGATAACATTACTGTTATTATAATAATTAAGAGATGTTTCTAATGCGTACTGATATAAGAAGCTCCCTTATACTGTGCGACATGATTGGTTTTCTAGCCCATTCGTGAGCCGCCCAAAGCTACCTTGGTGTCCATGCAATAGACAAAAAGCAAACCTACCATGCCAGATATCAGCTGCTACCAAGAGCATCAGGATGGCTGGGCCCACTGGCCCTGGAATAAACGTGCCCATCCAGCACAGGACAGGTGTGCTGTGGTATTAGAATCGTGCCAGGGCTTTGGTCCAGTGGATCTTCCTTAGGTGAAAAGTAGATAGATGAGGCAGAAAATGCTGCTAAGCTTTTTTCAGTTGTGCGTTCTCTGTGTCTGTTTCTCTCTTTGGAGTGGGAACTTCTCCTTTTTCTGAAATGACCACAAGTTAGGAAATTCCTAGTTTTTTTAGTTAAAAAAAAGAAGCAAATGAGCAAAGGCATGTGTGTCACGAAAACTCACCAGTCGTAGATGGGGGGGAGGTGCAGCTGCATTATGATGCCCCATTTAAAGGGTTAACCCTTCGTATAGGTGTGCTTTGCCTATGTTGTCATGGACAACAATCAGAAAGGATCTCTTGTGAATAGGGATGGACGAATTTATCACTTTCGGTTTCACTCGCTTTCTCAATTTCTAGTATTAACTTCAGTTCATCAAATTACCACATCAATTTACAATTTTTTAAATAAAAAAATCCATTTTAGCGCACCTCTCTCCTAATCAATATTTTTTTTTTGCCTAATGCACACGTTTCTTCCTAAGATGATGCATTTCTGTATGCTGTTTACACCAAAATATTCATTTTTTGCACACCTTCCTCTAATATGCTTTTTTTTTTAAGTTAGAGAACTGCATCACAAAATCTGAAGGATTGCCGTGTTCCCATTTGAATATTGTTTAGGGAAGTGTAAATCAGGTAGGTTTGCATTAACGTGTGAACCGAACCAAAGTTCTCTCCCATTCCTATTTCCAAACTAGTAAACTTCTCTGGCCTCTCATTGTGGAACAAATATATAAATGTTGCAGACGGAGCTTTTAAACCGACCCCTGGGGAAAAGCTGGTGTGAGCTGGAGGATGAGGGTAGAAATCCAAATCATCCAGATGGGGAACAGGGCAGAACTAGGCAATGAGCGCATAGCAGGGCTTAATAGCCAGCCAAAGATCTGTACGGGGAAATGCTCGTGGCAAACATATCTGCAGAAGTAACCGCTTTTATATGGCAATGATAGAAGCCTCCAATACAAGATGAGGGAGCTGGGGTGTTTGGTGTTAAAGGGGAACAGAGGTATAGTGGCATAATGGAAATCTGGGGGAATGGAGAGAACCACCAGGACATAGTTATTTCTTGACACAAACACTATAGGAATGGCAGGGCACACGGTCATTAAAGGAACAGGAGGTGCGGTATGTCGGAGAGGCCTTTGGGTCCCATCCTGCAGGAGTTGCCATATGTTCTTATTATATATTGTTTGCTCTGGGGTCACTAATGAACTAGTTACGCGAAGCACTGCACAGCTTGCGGTTAAAGAAAAGGCTGACATGGGGATGGAAGCACAGGCCAAGAACCCCCCTTTACCTTCCTTGGTGGATTTTCAGATTGGTCAGCATTAGCAAAATGGGAAGTACTGGTAAGTAGGAGGAAGCATCTTTCCTTTACAGTAACCTTAAGGGTATTGTTTACAACGATAGATATGGGACCTGATCCGTCTATGCATGTGCACAAAAGCTTTGACTGTGTGTATAGAGAGCCCCACCACCACCCTGAAACATCCAGTAATTGTGCCACTATGCTGATTAGGCGGTTTGGGGGGACGACTAAACCCAGCCCTCTGTTTCCCCCCTCCCAAACCACGGATAGGTTCAATAACACTGGACTGGAAAGAGTCGCTGAATTTGTGCATAAGGGTCCTCATCCTGCTAGGAATATGTGTATGGAAACCTGGATCAGTGTATCTCATGGCTGAGTATCTCTTGGTTGTACTCTTGTTTGGTATTGTTTTGATTGGTTCTGACTCCCAAATGATGTGCCACACCCCATTGCTGCATTCAGCCAGAGAAGCACTCGTATACCTAAAATTGCAATTTAGGGCATTTTGACAGGTGTGGCTTATCTGCATTTAACAGTATTTCAATTGATAGTTTATGGAAATTAGTCATTGAAACCCCATAAAATGATTACAGTATTGTAAGTAGTTAGAGCAATGGATTTGGACAAGGGGAAAACCTGCATTTAAATCTCCAGCCGGCCCTGAAGCTCACTGGGTGACCATTGAGCCAATCACTGCACCTGTCAGCCTAACTCACCTCATTGGGTTGTTGTAAGGATATAATTGGATACTGGCCTAAGGCAGTAAGAAGAGCCTTGCTAGACCTAGACCAAATTATCTTCATCTAGCAGCCTGGTATTATACAGCGGCCAGTAAGATGCTTCCTGAGTAAGGACAAACAAGGCATGAAGTTCCTGAGCTCCTTGGGGAAAGGCCAGGCCATAAATGTGATAAATACATAATAAAGCACTTGCATTTCAAGGTCAACATTTACATTTCAGATGCAAACTGGAATGCCAAAATCTGAAATGCTGGCAAATTTTGAATATTTGCAGAAACGCTCCTTTCAGTTCCAGCAGGAACAATTCAGAATGATAGCTAGGACCAAAATGCAATGACCCCTATCACCCTTAAGCTAGCCTGGAGGAATCCATGCTTTCCTGCCTGATGTTGATGAAACCAATGAGTCACCTATGAGGGAATTGTTGTCAGTGTTGTGAAAAATCAAGAGCGGGCTGGCTTTTTGACACACAACTCTGTCCCAATTCCAAAACAAGCAATGAGGAATCCTTTGTCAGCTACAAGGGCATTTGTTGAGCTGAAAGGTTCCCTTCCTTTCAAAACAAAATAAAATAAAAAAATTCTTTCCAGTAGCACCTTAGAGACCAACTAAGTTTGTTCTTGGTATGAGCTTTTGTGTTAGTTGGTCTCTAAGGTGCTACTGGAAAGAATTTTTTTATTTTATTTTGTTTTGACTATGGCAGACCAACACAGCTACCCACCTGTAACCCTTCCTTTCAGTTCATGGTTGGAGTCAGCCACCTCTTATCATTGGGCATCTGCTAGGGTCTCTATACCCTGCCAGGGGGCACTGCTGATACCTGCCCTAACCTCCACACTCTACTTCTACTACTGCTACTGCTACTACTACTACTATTCATTTCCTTTGTATACAGCTTTATATTTTTTAGGGGGAGGGGACTCAAAGCAGTTTACAACCTATATCAAAACATCGAGTAAAACAATCCAGAATAAAACATTACTGAAGAAAGTCAAATGCAAAGTATACATCCAAAGCTACATAATATTTTAGTTAATTATCTTAAAAGAGTTCAACTACTGAATGCATATCAAATGCAGCAAAGTTAACATTTTTTTTAAATCTTAAACAATTCAGAAGGAAGTCATATATAAATACACATTTAAAACAGCATAATTAGTAAGAGAATAAAATATTAACTTAAGCCTTGGACCTATCTGCTGTTGTTGCTGCCAATGGTGGACAGTGGCTGTGGAAGCTCAGGCTTCATGACCTGGGTCTTCACTAAGAGACAGCCAAGATGGCCTCTGGCTTCTTCAGCAGCCTCAGCTTTTGCAGCTGGAGTAAATCAAGGCCCCTCCCTCCCAGGCCAGGTGGGGAAAGTCCTGTAAGGCAGAGAGCAGGTCTTCCAGGACTTACAGCCTAGACCATCTTTAAAATACGGGGTCTTGCAAGAAGTACCACACACCTAGATCTCACCGCCCTTTTAATTTCCCCAAATGCTGCTGACCTAGTCTCACTGTGGGGCATAGTGAGAAATTGAAAGGTTGCCCAGTTCAATGTGTGAGCATTGACCCCACAGTCAGGTATGCTCATCAGAGTCCACCAGAGGACATTTGTACTAGAGCCCCTTAAAATTACACCCGGCCCTATTTATGCTGCAGTCCTGTACACATTTACCCACTTACTCAATGTGTCCAATTCCGGGCACCACAATTTAAAAACGATGTTGACAATTTGGAACGTGTGCAAAGGAGCGCAACCAAGATGATCAAGGGTCTAGAGCAGGGGTCAGCAACCTTTTTCAGCCGTGGGCCGGTCCACCATCCCTCAGACCATGTTGTGGGCCGGACTATACTTTTTTGGGGGGGGGGTATGAACGAATTCCTATGCCCCACAAATAACCCAGAGCTGCATTTTAAATAAAAGCACACATTCTACTCATGTAAAAACACCAGGCAGGCCCCACAAATAACCCAGAGATGCATTTTAAATAAAAGGACAGATTTTACTCAGGTAGAAACACGCTAATTCCCAGACCATCCGTGGGCCGGATTGAGAAGGCGATTGGGCTGCATCCGGCCCCCGAGCCTTAGGTTGCCTACCCCTGGTCTAGAAACTAAGCCTTATTAGGAGCGCTTGAAGGAGCTGGGTATGTTTAGCCTGGAAAAGAGGAGACTGAGAGGAGATATGATAGCCATCTTCATATATCTCAAGGGCTGCCACATGGAGGAGGGAGGGAGCATGCTTGTTTTCTCCTGCTCTGTAGGGTAGGACTCGAACCAATGACTTCAAGTTGCAAGAAAGAAGATTCCAACTAAACATCGGGGGGGGGGGGTATTTTCTGACAGTAAGAGCTGTTCAGCAGTGGAACAGACTCCCACAAGAGGTGGTGGACTCTCCTTCCTTGGAGGTTTTTAAACAGAGGTTGGATGGCCATCTGTCATAGAAGCTTTAGCTCAGATTCCTGCATTGCAGGGGGTCAGACTAGATGACCATTGGGTCCCTTCCAACTCTATGAATCTATGATTTGTGCACTAGAACTGCAGTAAACAATGAGTGATTTGTGAGAACAGTAATACAAATCTTTTGTTTTACTACTAGATTTTTTGAGCATAGAGTTAAGGATACCATCCTGGCTGGTAATGCCACTGCTCAAAAGTCTTGACCAATGCATATTTTTAACAGAAGGTTGTTTTTTAAAAAAGATGTTTATTTCCTTATTTATCCGTTTTTCCAGGAACAAATGCCAACTCAAAAGGAACTGACTCAAATATTAACTTGCTTGCCCAGAGAGGAAACTATCTCTCAGTGGTATGTCAATCGTTTCTATCCACAGATGAATGCCAGACAATTGTTAGGTCTAAAAACTGACATTATCAGTTCATATGTTACTTTCGTTAAAGGGTCTGGGGTTACATTTAGGTTATGAGGACTGTGTCAGCATCGAGCAATTCAATAACTGGAAATAATTACCTAGAATGTGGTCACAGAACCACCATACATTTAACTGTTTTCACCTGTCTGTCTTGGGAGACAATGTAGCAGATCCTCCAAGTGTCCCTATTTTCCAGGGTTGTCCCTTATTTAGAGAAGCTGTCCCGGTTTCTGTAATAATAATAATAATAATAATAATAATAATAATAATAATAATAATAATAATATCCTGGAATCAGTGGCGTCGCAATGGGGGTGCAGGGGGTGCAGTGCGCCTCAGGTGCCATGGCAGCGGGGGGTGACAAGAAGGCACCCCATGGGGGCTCGCCCCACTGCAGCGGCACAAGCAGACATTGCGCCTCCACAGCTGCATGTGGAGGATCCTCCATTCGCAGCTGTAGCCGCGAGCAGAGGATCCCAGTGCCGGCAGCAAACCGCTATGTACAGCACATGCGCGGCGTTGCACACATATGCTGTATGTAATGATGCGCTGTACATAGCGGTTTGCCACCGGCGCTGCTTGAGCACCGTACAGGTGGCGGTGGGATTCCTTTGTCACTGCTACAGCAGCATGTGGAGCGGCACCGCCAGCAAACCACTATGTACAGCACATGTGCAGGGTCGCTACGTATGGCACATGCGACGCCGTGCCCCGGGTGTCACAACGCCTTCGTTCGCCCCTGCCTGGAATGTCCTACTTTTCCTTAGGATGTCCCTATTTTCATTAGAAATGTTGGAGGGTATGGCGTTATCTGACCCCCATGCCGTTTGAAGGCAATCCTGTATAGAGGTTTTTTTTATTAAAAAAAATGTTTAATGTTTAATGTTTTGATATATGTTGGAAACTCCCCAGAGTCGCTGAGTAAACCCAGTAAGATGTGTGGGCTATAAATAGTAAAATTATCATTATGGAATGGGACATCCCTATTTTCATTAGAGAAATATTGGAGGGTATAATGTACAGTAAGAGTATGCCTTGGGGGTTAAGTGCTTCTTATTTGGGTTGAGGAAAAAGAAATTGCCTGCAATGTCAACCTTCAAGCAGGTTCTGGTTTATTATTCAAGCCAACCAGGTGGGTTCTGATTAAGGCCCAATTAAGACAAGCTGTGTCAGGTGTAAGAGGCCCCATAACATGACCCAGAAAGTGTGTGTTATTCCAGCAGAAATTATAAACTTTTCTATTTGCATATATAGGCAAGGTTACAACTAAAAACATATATATCTTGCAATAAGCCTATTTGCATTTGAAATATCTTTAACGGAAAACAGCTTACGATTTCTTGCTTGACATATGTAAGAACTTTTAATGTTCAGCAACACAGGAGCACACATGCAGTTTGCACTTACTAAATGGAAGCGGCGATAAATTTAAAACTGTTTTGTGACGTTTTCACGAGCAAACTCATGGAAATTTAGTAGAAAATAATTGGAGGCCCTTCGTAAATGGAGCCCCTAAGCTATAGCTTACTTAGCTTGTGCATAAATCTGACACTGGTTCTGAGGTAATTTTTGTTTGGACAGCCCTAATGCTCAGGTAACTTAATGTCTGCTTCCATTTGAGGGGTGTCTATGGTTTACCCCACAGCCACTGAAGTTTGTTGAGTTCTTTTCTTTCCCCAAAGGCTTAACATAAAAAGGGTTTGTATATATGCAATATTTTTTGATGGGTTAAGGGTGATTATTTTCCCTTCTTTGTTGACTCAACTATTAATGACTGTTGGTGGACAGAGCTGCCGGTCTTCACAACAACATCTCAGCCTCCGCCTATGAATCATGCCTTCTCCAATGAAAAAGCCATCAAGCTGTTCTCCTCAGCTTAGTCGCAGTTCATCTGTGTCCAGGGAAATCAGCCTCAGGAAGCTTTGACTGGGATGTCTTCTAGCTTTGGGACTGAAGCTGCACCTTTATGGTACATTTCAGGGTCTTAAATCAGGCTCGTTTTACACATGCACATGAATCATCTTCTATAGGCTTACACAGTTTACTAGCTGACACAAGCAGGAAGGAGGACAAAAACACAGCATGCTGTAGCCACAGCATCACATTTATTTTAAAGGCAATGAGTTTTGAGAGTTTCAGCTAACTGGATGCAGCGGCGTAGCAAGCCCAGACTGCACCTGGTGCAAAAAAAAATTAGCACCCCGTACGGACTGCGCATGTGCGGCATCCTGCGCAGTCCGTCTGTGCTGCTGTCATGCGTGGCAACTCATAAGGCTGCCATGCACAAGCAGCAGTATGGACAGGGTGCCACAGCCCATCCGTGCTGCTGTTCGCGCGCAGCAGCCTTATGAGTTGCCACTCGCTCAGCGGCTCATAAGGTTGCCGCAAGAGCAGCTGCACAGATGGACTGTGCATGTGCGGCATTCCGTACAGAGTGCGCATGTGCGGGACGCCGCACATGCGCAGTCTGTCCATGCTGCTGCTCGCGTGCAGCAACCTTACAAGCTGCTGAGCGAGGCTTTTTACTGGGTGGCGGGGCTCGGCTTGGGAGTCGCAGGGAGCCGCCAAGTGTCACCCTCCTCCAGGGTGGTACCTGGGGCGGACCGCCCCCCAATGCACCCACCTTGCTCCGCCCCTGACTGGATGTGCCAAGGATGCTCATTTTACCATCTCTTTTCAGAAAACCATCTCATTAGTCACCTGCACCCAGTTTGCTAGCAAACATTCATTGAAGATGCATTAAAACAGCTGTTTTACAAGACGGAATCATTTTTTACTAAATTAGCAATACAAGGGAGAGGGAGAGGGAATTTAAGGGTTTGACAAAATGCTGAACCAGCTGTTGCATCGGATAATCTGCAGTAGCTGAAACGTGGCACAGGAAATGTGTGAGAGACTCCAACCAGGACAGGCATACAGATGGTCTTGCAAATGGGGGGGGGGATATTGGGCAACAAATAATCATTTAGACCAGGCATGACATGCCCGCAGACCACGTGATGCTTTCTGCAGCTGTCCTTGGCTGGATCTAGACACTTCAAAGAAGCGTTTCAGTTAAACACGATGTAAACTTTGTATGAGAAATTGGGTTGGCAAAAACGGAACTCCACAGCACCATCTGGTGTCACAGTGTTATAATGCATACACAATGCATATAAAGCACTCTTTTTTTTTTTTTTTGGTCAATGTAGCCAAGTCCCTTGTGTCCCCTGATAAAGACCAATCTCCTGGGTCTGGGTTACTTTTGGTTTTTGCCTTGTGGCTGGGTTGCATTTTTAGGTGAGCCACACAGTTAGTTGACTGCGTAGAATTCAAACGAATACATGCAAAAAGCAACAGCCCCACTTTTCCCCAGGACAGGTGGGGCAATCATTTACTGGTATTTAATGCAATTTATAACCCCACCCCTTTTCTTTCTTCATGGAACTCAAAGTGGCATACATGGAATTCTCACACTGTCTCCCATCCAAGGACTGGCTGGTCCTCACCTTGCCTGACCATCTCAGGGCAGCACCATGAGCCTCAACCTTTGATGTAAAATATAAGCTTGGTATTACACCTCTCACTTTTCCTCAGCTGGAGAAGAATGTGCAACTTAAGGGCAATTTAAACATGAAAATTCTCTGCACAGATGACACTTCAATATAGGAAATAGCATACATATGTGTATTTTGCAGAGTCTGTATGCTGTTCTGGGAAGCTGCAAATAAATGAATGTATATGATAATCATCCCTGATGATGAACACACATTTTGTATTTAGTTTCCCCCATGGAATTGGAGAAGAGCTCTCATAGTTCAGAGAGGTTGGATGGAAGAAACATTTTCAAGCTAGCCTCCAGTGTTGATTTATGCTAGGGCAAGGCTTGTATGTTCTCTCAGGTGAAGCATTTTCATTGGACACTACTTGAATGCACTGCAATAGGCAAGATAAAAAGGTAAAGGGACCCCTGACCATCAGGTCCAGTCATTTCCGACTCTGGGGTTGCGGCGCTCATCTCGCTCTATAGGCTGAGGGAGCCGGCGTTTGTCCACAGACAGCTTCTGGGTCATGTGGCCAGCATGACAAAGCCACTTCTGGCAAACCAGAGCAGCGCACGGAAATGCCGTTTACCTTCCCGCTGGAGTGGTCCCTATTTATCTACTTGCACTTTCACGTGCTTTCAAACTGCTAGGTGGGCAGGAGCTGGGACCGAGCAATGGGAGCTCACCCTGTGGCAGGGATTCGAACCACCGACCTTCTGATCAGCAAGCCCTAGACTCTGTGGTTTAACCCACAGCACCACCTGGGTTCCTATAGGCAAGATAGGTCCTGATAAATTAATTGGTAGGATTCCAAATATTGCAGGAGACCTCAAAGTCTTGGCTCACACGTCTCAGAGGCACATACAAACAACAGACCAGGTCTATGCTGTTGGCAGACCTGCTTGTATGTCTTCTTACACACCTACACAGCACCTGTAAGCTCTTCTTTCCACTTACCTTTTTTCATGCAGTCCACTGAGTCTTCATCTGCTCACAGACTCCGTCTCCATTGGCATATCATTTTTGCTATATAAGTCTTTTTTCTTTCTCTCCCTCTCTCTGTCACGTACACTCTTTCCCTGGTACTGCAGATAAGCTCTCTCTAAGCCCAGGAGTTATATTAACCATGTTCAACAAAGAGTCTTGTGGCACCTAAGCATATTAACATTCTTCCTCTCAATGCTGTTAATTCATTTGCTAAGAAATTCAGGAGAAACTGCCTCAACCCCCCATGTTTTCTAAGAAATATAGGCAGTAGTAAGATCACAGAGAAGCCCCAGGGTTTTTTTTAAAAAGCTCTTTTAATTTTAAAAATCTTTTTAGAAAACACATATGACAAGTTTACAGCATAAAAAATAATATCTCACTGGTATAAATGTGGCTTAATAAGAGTCTTAACATACATTTGTAAACCTAGGATAACATTAAATCTTTGGTACCTTAGTTCAAGACACCTTTCTGTATTTCACTCCCATGATGGTGTACAAAGGATTAAAAAGACAAGAAATGGATTTTGTTTCCCATTCAGAGACTGCTGTCAGTTGCTATAAGAAAGAGTCTCTATGGCTCTGCCCAGAGACAAGGATTGGGAATGCCAAAAAGGTGCCTGGAAAGTGAAACAACTTCCTCCACAAAGAGGAGATTTGATGGATGAAGAGGAAGAGATACGTTGCGATTCATTTCTAATGTTATTTCCCCCCTATTCATTACTTTAAGATACATGTAACAAAACAAGAATAAAGTGGACATTTTTGTAGGTGTCTAAAGATTATTAAGTCCAAGTCTGATACACACAAATGACAAAGTTCTTCTATCTGATTCATCAGAATCAGTGGCAATCTTGGCCATTTTGTCTCAGATTCTTTAAATTAATAGAAGAAACATAACATGGAACTGACCCTTTTTTAGAGGTGTTCAGATTATCTTAATACTGACCATATAATAACTGCCTATAATAATTGTCAATAAGATTTGCATTATGAGTGCCTGTAAAGAAAGTAATCTGAGAAAGGATTCCCTTTTGCTTGGAACATGTGCAATGCTTTGCAAATCAAATGGAACTGGTTTGGTTCTCCAGTCCTCAATTTAGTGTTTACTGGTTTCCAAACTGTTTTTGAATGGTCTGCTTATTTCAGCAAGCTGGTGAGACTATGAAGAAGGGAGCTTAAATGCCAATATTGGCCAACTTCAATAACATTGTTTAATTGCACTTCTATCTCCTGTCTTTCGATCTACGAAGGACACGTTGGCCCTTGGAAAAGTAGACAAAGCAACTCATTGTCCACCATACTAAAGGCAACTAAAGTCCACCATAATATGGATCACACAACAGCAACAGAAAGTAAAACTCTGCCATTCTCTGCATCCCTCACTTAATAAAAACAACACAGTCAAACAGAAATGGAAAGGCAGAGACAAAAAAAAAAACTGTATACATATCAATCTCATAAGCATTTCAAAGCACAGAAAACATAAAAAACATAATTTTGTAATGTGACAATATTCCTCTGGTACATTCTGGCTACATAGCAGTAGTGTGTGGCTGGAGAAAGGTGCTTATATTTGAACTGATAACAGTGAAACAGCTGCAGATTAAAATATTACAGAGACTATACTAATATGCTAGAAATGAGGCCAAGATTGCAAAAATGAATTTGAGACATTTCTAAAATTTAGCATGTTTCAGTCAGGGATTTGGTTAGCCAATATTCTAAAAATATAAAATAAAGCTAAGCAAACCCAAATGACAATAATGCAAAAATACAAAAGAGCAATGGACCCCTGGGGGAGGGAGACTCATAGGCCAAACCATGGCCATAAAAGTTGTGGAAACAGAAGAGATCTTTGGTTAAGTACCTCTTCCTACCTCGCACTCTAGTCTTGCCAGTGTCGGGGTCTAATTTGCAAAGCTCAGCTTTCTTCTATTAGTGTGAAAGTTTTATTACCTAGAACCCGTTGCAGCTGGTGCCACCTGGAGACTGGGGCCCAGCAGGTACGAATGAATTGCAGTGTTTGAAAAAAAACAACATGGTACCCAGCAGTTTGAAACAGTGGAATGAAAATGCCTAGTGACTTCAGATTTCCTATCTGTTTTTTGTTGGTGAGGAGTTTGGCTCTGTGCAAAAAGTGACGCCTAATCCTCAATTTCAATTGTTTTGTGTCCTTGCTATACAAGCTATGAGAACATCCACTGGTGCTGCTTCAACCCAGGGAGGGGTGGGTGGGTACCTTGGCATTTGGCAGTGTCACTTGGCTGCTCCACTGGCCTCGGCTGGAGTCATTTTCGCTTGCAGCAACACTGTTAAGATGCGAAACTGAAAAAATGATCCAGCTGAGTGGAGCAGAAAGCAAATCAGGTTGTTCATCCTTGTCAAGGAACCTTAGGTGCAGCATATCTGCCCAGTTACAACTATAGCCCACTGAGCTATATATATAATTATATGTGGCTACTGTGCTCTTTAAAATGCTGGCTTTCATTTCAGGTCACACCAAAATCCCATCACAGAGCATAGGAAGGTGCCTGACAGCACAGCAGACTAAACTGACTGGCAATAGCTCTCCGGGATCTCAGTAAATGTCTTGGCCAATGCCAGGGAGAATGTCTGCATGGAAAGCATTGTGTGCTGTTGCCACTGGGCTACAGGTCTCTGGCCATGGAAAAGTACTAAGCCCATTGGGCTAACACTGCTTAAGCCAGCTGGGATAAACATTGTCCGTGCGTGCTATGGCAATTTATGAACATGGTGTAGTTACTATACTACATAGGTAGCACTTAAAAAGAAGCTATGCCATAGTGGTCTTACCCATCCCCACCCAGAGATATTTCCATCATATCAGTGTCCTAAAGTAGAATACCAATAGGTCATTTCTACAGGCAGCAATATCATCAAGTAGGTTACTACTTTGAATTACGAGTGTAATTCAAAGACTGATTGAAAAAGATGTGTCTTTCAGTTGGAAAGAGATAAACCTGGCACTGCCCATGATTTATGAAATATACTTTCTTGCTGCCATAACACTGATCCTTTTAAGTGGCACATTCTTTTGAAAACACTATTACTAGTACTTAAATCTAAATGTATAACAAGAAAATTAGCAAATACAACATTGGGAGTGGGGTAGTGGTAGGTAATAATGCTTTTTTTTAAAAAAAGTCACCATTATAGTAAATGTACTGAAAACCCATATTTCTCTTTCTTTCTTTCTTTCTTTCTTTCTTTCTTTCTTTCTTTCTAATGTCTCCTTTAAAAAAAATTCCTAACTTGACTCACCACCCCTCCCCCATCTATATCTATGGAAGGCAGTGAAAGATATGGTACAAAACAAAATAAAGAACATTTTGTTAACAGAATGCATATTTAGTGAATTGGAGGAGACATTAGAGTCAACTCTGCCAGGAGTTGCTTCTGTTAAGGAAGGCTTCGAGAAAAAGCAGTTTTCCAACTGGGGCATTTCTGGCTGAGGCAAGTTTGGAGTTGATCTACAGATTATGAAGAATGAGAACCAAATTTGTCAGTTCATGACCACAGTGAGAAACCATATTTTTAAAGCCCTTTGCATGTAATAGGCCAGCACTCTAAAGAGAAGGCTACACAGCTCTGCTGTGCTATACATAGTGATTTTCTTTTTTACAAGGGAGAATATTCAAAGTGTGCCACCCCCCACCTGTAATTTGAAGTAGCATGGGAAAGAACTCTGCTAGCTCATTCTGTCTAAAATGTAGATTAGCTCTGAGGCACACTGGCAGGAATTTTTCATGATTCTCTTAAATAGAATATATTGAGAACCTCACCTACCATCTACTGCTCATCTTTGGAGTAGAATCTCCTCTGCCCATCCTCATCATCTCCCAATGCTTTGTGCTTAAAACAAGAAAAGAAAAGGTTCTCTATATAAGTCTGATATGAGATGCAGGCTATGCCATATGGTAGGCTTTGGCGACCTGGTGCCCTCCACTTGTTTTGGACTAACTTCCATCAGCTCCAACCAGCATATGCAGCTGAAGGGAGTTTCTACTGCTACACTGTGGAAGACAATTATTATCTCAAGGAGATTTGGGTGGTGCCCAGCAATTGCCTCTCTCATGTCCAGATAATATTTAAAAATCCTGTGGGTCTGGGCCCTTTAGGTGGTTACTTATGTTTATTCCACAAACTAGTAGTTTCTCACAGTTCATCATGCTGAGACAGCACTGTGTGGAAAACATGACCTTCTAGATAAGCTTTCACAGGGATATAATCCTGACACCTGCTATAGGGAGCATTAGCTAGCTCTGGAAGTGATCTGTGTTGACTTCCTGCCAAATATTAGTTAGTCTTTTGCTCTGGTGGGAAACTGATGTATCGCCCAAATTCCAGCTGTGTATATATACCCCCAAGAGCATGATTGTTAGTCAGAACCTCTACACTAGGCTACCTGGAAAGTGCTGTATACTGGCCAAGCTCCACCTGCAGGAATCATGCCCACTGTCTGTTGATGGGCTTTCCAACAGCATCATGGATGTATGAAAATGGTAATGCTTTGTGGCTTTCTTTGGGCTGTTTAATAAAATCTTCAGCCTTCATCCCATTGTGTTCTGAATCCAAAACAACCATTGCCCCTTTGGGTGCAACAGAATTGTAGTCCAAAACATTTGGTGGGCATCAGGTTGGCAAAGGCTGCCATATGCACAACCTGCATTTTTCCTGAAAGAACCTGCCAACAATCCTTTCCCCTTAGAGACAGAATGGGACAGACCAACGACAACTGCTATCAATCAACCTCCAAGGTAAAACAAATACCTGTATAGTGCAGTTGCCTTTCCTCGCAAGGTACACTAGCATCCTCCTACTGGCCTCAGAAAGACCCACTTGTTCCTTTTAAAATGAGAAGTGTGATAAAAGACAGAATGCAGAGAAATGTAGCCATGGACTGTCCTGCTGTTGCCACAGCTGAGTCATTAGTTCATGGTCTCCATTTGCTCAGTATGTCCTTGGGCGATAAAGTTGCGGCTTTAGGTCTAGCCTAGACAATCTCTGATCCTTGAGATCTATTAGTACCTGTAATCCACGGTACCTGTATCTGTACCATCATTCTTGTGATCCTGGAACTACTCAGCAAAAGCAGTGGAGAACCAAGGCAATGAAGAGCAGAACCCGAGTGAAATGTCTGATGTTGCTCTTCTGTTGCTCATCATCATAATACTGCCCTGAACAGAGAATCCATGTCTGTACATTGGATAAAACTGTGGGCAGATCACTTCTCTGTGTCTCCTTCACTAGCAAAGCAAAACACACACACACACACACACACACACACACACACACACACACACCACTGTCCATACATACGTACATTCATACCCCACCCACACTTTCAGGATAAGTTTTAAAAGGTGTAATTTAATAATCCATTGATTAGAAAATTCATTGAACAGTTGGTGGCCTAAAAAATAAGCTTGCAAAAATAGAAAGTGAAACAATTAGAGTAAAGGCACTCCTCAAGAGAACCACTGGAGGTTTTTCTCTTTGGCTTGATACAAGGGGGACATGCCTTATTGTGGAGAGATTAGTCTTATATGAAGGTTCATTCCGCTGCAGCAATAAGGTAGTGAGGCTGTCAAGCAAAGAGTGACATTTCTCATCATGATAGTCTTGGTTAGCAGAGACAAGTATGAATGGAGAATGAATTCTGCATTAGGCAATGGAACGAAAATAGTCTCGGTTATGAAGCGTGAGGAGCCATATAAACTTCTACTCAATCCTGGCTGCAGAAAGTCTCTTCAGCGCTACAGTTTCTGGGTTCTGCTGTGGGCTGAAGAGAATGGAAGATAATGGCATATTGCAGTAGGGCTGAAGGAGAGGGAAGCACCAATTTGTGACCAGAACTCCCCAGCACCACTATGCATGCACACACACGTGCTCTCTCTCTCACACCTCTCTTAACAATCCTAGCAGTCTAGCTTTAGTTCTGGTGCCTTTTCTTCTTTTTCTTCTTCTTCTTTTTCTTTTTCTTCTTCTTCCTGTGGGGCTAGAGGGCTGTCGCAGGATATAGTAGACGATGTGTGCGCTTCATTCAATGAAGAGCTATTGGTGGAAATAGCAAAAAAGAGAAAGAGAAAGAATCAAGTTTCAGCTTTAATCAGGAGTCAATACATTACGAAAGCCTTAGCTGGGTGCCATGTGGGCTGCCGTTCTGATTTCTGAAACCAGTTCTTCTTCTTAAAGAAAATCCCATAAGAAGCTTTGGATAACCATGTCCCCCATCTCCAAAATGGAGTAAATATATGGGGGCCATTCAGTGACTATACTGAAAGGTCCTTCAAAATATGGGTTTCGAAATCTGCAGTCATTCTACCTAAGATTATTTTCTCCATTTGTACTTCATGATCATTTGGCTGTTAGGCTACCACCACTTCAGGGTGTTCCAGGTGCCCTGATATTTCAGGATACTTCAACAGGAAGAGCAATAGGTGAGAAAAACCTTTGGGAACCACCACTTCAAGGCACACAGAGCCAAGACTACCAGTAATCCACTCAGCTTCCATATTGGCCACTGAGTATAAAAACAGTTTAGTCTACTTCACCTGCCAGATAACCAGTTGGTAGAATAGAGATAATGGAGGTCTGGGAGTGAATAATATCACAGTGGAAGAAAGATTAAGATTCCAACCTTGCCCGACTGCTGGAGGCCTCCTGCGGGTTTTCATTGGCTCCCTCTGGTTTAAGGTCCGGCAAAGGAATGATGTAATCATTGTCCAGTCCATTCTGTTCAACAGCTGTATAAAGGACAGTGCCTGAGGTGGCGCTGGAATTGATGGCAGTGGACCTGGAATTGTTGAGACCTGAGTTCCAGGGCCTTGTGCGAACAATAGCAGGGTGGTCGCTTTTCAAGAATTCTTCATTGACTTGTTGGTACTTCTGCTCTCATATAAGGCAGATAGGACAGAAAGTGCTTGTGAGTGCATGAATACCACATGTAATGTTTCTGCACATGGCATTTTCACACAAGGACAAGGTTATTACACAAGATAAAGGCAATGCTGAATTTTTATTGATTCTAAATATATGGATAGCCCTGATGAATCTACAGTTTCTTAAGAGCACAAGTCTGTGAAAAAGGCTAGCTCCAGATCTGGAACTGAAAATGGCAATGAAGAAACCAGAATCGTACTAGAAAATATTATAATGTTAGACAGCCCACTTTCCCCACCACTTTCCCTCTGTAATCAGATTTACTCCCAATCTTTTGCACAATCTGTTGCACGCTGATGTCAACAGTCATGGACTAGTTTAGAAATGAGGCTGTTTTCTGTGCTCTCCTCCTATCATTTTTATCCTCTCAGCCCAACCCAACCCTACCTTCTTATAGCTGTCTGCCAGCAGGTTCCCCACGAGTACCACCAGTTGAGAGAAAGAAGGTCGGATCTCAAATTTCTCATCCCAGCATTTCTGCATGATTTCATAGCTGGAGAGACACAAAAAGCAAATAATAATAATTTGGGAAGTGCTATACTGGCTTGCCGATCAGAAGGTTGGCTGTTCGAATCCCTGCAATGGGGTGAGCTCCCATTGCTTGGTCCCTGCTCCTGCCAACCTAGCAGTTCGAAAGCAAGCAGTGCAAGTAGATAAATAGGTAGCACTCCAGCGGGAAGGTAAACGGCGTTTCCGTGTGCTGCTCTGGTTCGCCAGAAGTGGCTTAGTCATGCTGGCCATAGGACCCGGAAGCTGTACGCAGGCTCCCTCGGCCAGTAAAGTGAGATGAGCGCCGCAACCCCAGAGTCGTCTGCGACTGGACCTAATGGTCTGGGGTCCCTTTACCTTTTTCATACTGAGAGAAAGGAAGGGACTTTTTTCTGTACAAGATAGGCAAACATATGCTGTTAACGCTTACATTTCATCAGAAGCATGTGTAGGCTTGGACATACGATAGCCGCGTTTGATAGCATTGTAGAATTGCTCATTCATGGGCAGTTCAGGATATGGAGTCCCACCTAGGGATAAAAAAGGAGGTCAAGCAAAAACAGTTAGTGAGGAAACTTCTGTATACTGCATGCCAATGCCAGCACCACCCCATTCTAGTCTCTCTCACTACCAGTACAGCAATGGTAATGGCAACAGGCTATTGTTTGGTGGCCCCTCTGAGGACCGCACTGACACTACACATGAAATTTACCACATGGACTTTCAGGTCAAACTTCTTCATTCACAAATTGCCAGTACAGGGATTCCAGCCTGTATCAGAATGCTGGCCCTGCCCCACCCCCACTTATCCCTTTGCCCCTACTGTGGTCTCATTTCAGATCAAGGGGTCTGTGCCTGCAATTTGCATTGGGGGAAAGAACTCGAATTCACTCCACTCGTGAGTTTTTCCTCAATGCAAGCTGGATGGATAAAGGGTTATAGCCCTACTAAGCCCATGCCATGGTCCCAGTCTAGCCCACACACAGGAACGTGGTCAGTGAATGAACTAACAAATGATGTGAATAACTTGCAGACCCAGGCTGCGCACTCCCAACCCCCAACCCCCGCTCAGGTGAGCTGCCAATAAAGGAGAACACACAGTTGAATGGGACTAAATCAGGCTACAACTTTATTGACTACAGATGAAGTGGTTTGGCATAAGCATTGGGTAAGCATTTATTTCCGGGCTGCCTACCGTAAATGACACCAGCATCCACCCGGCAGCAGGGATTCCTATGACTTACATCAAATAGGGGGATCCCCACAGGGATCCCCACCTCTAGGAGCGCTGAGGCCCAAGCCTGTCTGGGCAAATGGACAGAAGCAACTCCATCACAGATCCCTTTAACGGGATACCCTATTTCTGGAGGGAAAGGTGAGGGTACAACTAGGCAAGGGTACAATTAGGCTAAGGTTACCCAATGCCTAAACCGCCACTGAGCTGGGCGTTGGGGGCCGGCGTGGGCTGTTTTAAGTCCACTGGGAGAAGACCTGAGGGAAGCCTGATTGTTCCCTCAAGCCCACCCCCAGAGAGCCCAGCCCTCCGTGCCAGCCTGCCATTTGCCAATTCGGGAGGCTGATGCAGAGCAGGATTTCAAGTCAGGAGGGCGAGCTCAATCTCGCGCTCCGGCAGGGATCAGACCCTGATGCCCAGTCCTGCATTGTAGGCAGGAGAGGAGGCGCTGGCCATCCTGCAAAGCCGCTGCATCACTAAAAATGGGTAAGCGGACATCATGCATAGTTTAGTCCTTAGCTTGAAAGATGAAGGATGCTGGGCTTGTGTGAAGGTACTTATAGTGTGGCATGAAGCACATGTAGATTAAAGAGAGTGGGAAACATTGTTTTCATTCCGTACACAGGAAATCCAGTAAGTGGGATGGATCAAACGGAGTCTGGGTGACACTGACCAGTTGCTTACCCAGAGTGAATATTTCCCAGAGGAGGATTCCAAAGGACCACACATCACTCAAGGTGGTGTAGAGGTTGTTGAAGATGCTCTCAGGTGCCATCCATTTCAATGGCAAGAAGGTCTATAACCAAAAGACACAGCAGAAATGCAGTGATCTTCAATGAATTTTCATCTGTTTGCTAACAGTGAGGGACTTCCATGTAACTTTTGATGAAACCTAGTCTGTAGCATAGGACCCAGGTGGCGCTGTGGGTTAAACCAGACTCTAGGGCTTGCCGACCAGAAGGTCGGCGGTTTGAATCCCTGCGACAGGGTGAGCTCCCGTTGCTCGGTCCCAGCTCCTGCCCATCTAGCAGTTTGAAAGCACATCAAAGTGCAAGGAAGGGACTTTGGCAGGAAGGTAAACGGCGTTTCCGTGCGCTGCTCTGGTTCGCCAGAAGTGGCTTTGTCATGCTGGCCACATGACCTGGAAGCTGTCTGCGGACAAACGCCGGCTCCCTTGGCCTATAGAGCGAGATTAGCGCCGCAACCCCAGAGTCGGACACGACTGGACCTAATGGTCAGGGGCCCCTTCACCTTTACCTTTTAGTCTGTAGCATGGGAAAAGCCACCAGGTATTCTATTTAGGATTATGGTATATTCCAGGGGAAATATATGCATGGAGACTTTTATGCACATAGACTTCCCTGCATAGAAATCTGTGTGTGTAGGCTTTCCGTGCTCAGACATCCATGTTCAATGCATGAGCATTGGGGTGGTGTGTGTGTGGAGGGGGGGGGGAGAGATGACACCAGAGAACAGTGAAACACCAAGGACAGGGCCTGTAGCACATAGAATCCCCTTCAACATGGCAAGTCCTCTTCCCATCTATAATGTGTGAAGGGAGTTAGTGAGTTTCCAGTAGTCGGAGCTAAATGCTTATAAACACGCAAACCCTGGGCAGGAACAGTCAGGTTAGGCAGTGTGCCTGATAGAAAAGAATGAACATGATGAACATAAGAGGCTCTGGCAAAAGGGACAGACATACAGTTCTTGCTACCCTCATTTCCTGTACTTGTCTCCGCAGTTTCCAGCCCACACTTATTTGTGACATATGAAACTAGCCTGCTTCTGGTTTTCTCTCTAGCAGCTTGCGTGCTGCTTTCCTATTACAATTCCCTGAACTCTGAGTGGACTTATTTGTGCAACCAGCATCAAAAATAATCTCCAGGGAGGATTGCGAAGGACCACGGTTTCATTTCCCTGTTCATCTAAGAGAGTGGTCGCGTAAGGGAGATTCAGAGATGTGCAAGGTGACTCACAGTGGTTAGATTATTTATGCTTCTGAAAACCTCAGCCTGTGCATTCACACAATCAGCTCAAGACAAAATAATCAGATATGTGGCTCTTGAGGATAACAGCAGAGTTCTTTGAGCCTTGTGTATATGGGTATTTTTTTATTAGAACAAGATGCTATCCAATGACAGCAGGAGCCAAATGTCTCAGTGGCCCATATGTAACTACAATGGTTGTTTCAGTGGATATTTGGGGTAGTCCCACATATAGGAATGTGCCATCACAGACTGCAGGTTGTAGCTTCTAGAAAGTTCTTGAAGAATACTCTTTCCATGCCCCATCCACCATAGCCGTCTGTGCTGAGAAGCCTCCTTGCTCAGATTCCCAGAAATTTGGGAAACCAAAATTGGCAAGGCTAGCATGGATCAGCAAGGATGCAAGGAATTTTGTTGTCTAGTATCTAGTAAGATGACTCATGGAATTAAAAGGGAACAGAGGAAATGCATAAACCATTGTGAAGCAATCCATTGTTGAACACATGAAGGGCTTTGGTGCAGAAACAAGAAAATGGATGTGGGCCTTGTGCTGTGAGAAGGTTAGAGGCCTAGAGCTGAGACATGCCAGTCAATGTAGTATAGAGGAGGAGATGGAAGGCAAAGATGTGAGAGGAAAGGAGCAGAAGAACCCAAAGCTAGAGGGGGTGCACCCACAACCTTGCAATTAGAACCAGGAAGGGGGGTGTCCGGTGTGCAGATTTTCAGGGGTGGAATATGTTGTAAAATTAATTGCTTAGATAAGCAGCAGCGGGCTGGACTGGTTTCGGTGGCTCACAATCTGGGTCCACGCGCTTCCTCCTGTGCATTCGTCTCACAGTTCAAAGCAGAGCAGAGCAGTTCTTAGCAGAGCAGAGCAGCGCAGCTTAGTCCCTGAGAATAAGGCTTCTGGAGTCTGTAGTCTTTTATCTACAAACTACTGTCATATGGCCCTTACACAAGACAAGACTCATGGAAGTTCAAAGGGACACTCAGAGTCCATGTAATCAAGTCACTCACATTGCCTTTGGAGATGTAATTTGAATCCCGCATTATGTCTCTAGCTAGACCAAAGTCACAGATCTTCACCAGTTTCCCCTCGCAGATCAACACATTCCTTGCAGCCAGGTCTCGGTGCACACACTGTGGAATAGGGAACAGACACAGTGTATAAACTGTTAAACAGTTATGATTTTTCAAGAAATCTGCTGCTTTCAGCAGGAAGCACCTTCAGACTTTGAGGACCATCCCTTCCATTAGGCAGATCTCAGGCGGCAGATACTAAGGAGCAGTGAGGTGACAGACAACAGAGCTGTATGTGTGCCATGCAGCCTGCCCTACACCCCTTAAGCTAGCATGTTGTCCTCAGATGCAGTAGAGGACACAGTCCCATCCCCAGTGTTGAAGTCTCTGCCAGTCTGGTGTTATTTCATCCCTCCTATTGCCTGTGGTTCATACATTGGTGGGGCTTTTCTTCTCCTGTCAGGCTCCAGTTTCTAGTTTTGCAGGGTTTTGTAGTGCTTCAAGTAAGACTCTGAAAAACCTGAATGCAATCAGCCCTAATGCAGAAGACACACATATTATAAAATGACTGGTGCAGGTTTTGAGCTGCTTTATTAATGATGTGGAAATGCAAATGCATAGCCAACCGCTTTACAAAGCAGGAAGAGGGGGTGTAAGGCCTGCTGTTCAGAGCATTTTTTTGTGTAGTGTCCCTTTTATTCTTGACACTGACTACTGTCATAGAATCATAGAATTACAGTGCAGGAATATGCAGCTGTCCCATATGAGGATCTAACCTGCAACCTTGCCGTTATCAGCATCACACTCTAACCCAGGGGTTGTCAACCTGGTCCCTACCGCCCACTAGTGGGAATTTCAGGATTCTAGGTGGGCGGTAGAGGGTTCTACGGCACAAGCTGAATCCTCCTTCCATTGAGCACTGGTGGGCGGTAAGGAAATTTTACCATCAAGAAAGATGCATTAGTGGGCAGTAGGTATAAAAAGGTTGACTACCCCTGCTCTAACCTTTGATTTGCCTGGGGTAGTTGTTTCCATTTCTCATTTTTCCAATCTTAAATTTAGTTCTCCACATTTCCACATCAACTTGTGATTTTTTTTAAGTGTTCATGAAAATTCACCAGCTTTTTATTGTAGATTTATTCTAATGTATAAATCTGTATGCACTTTATTTATGCAATTTTCCTTAAAATAATACATTTTAGTTTGCTACTTTTACTGATATATGCATTTTTATGCACATCTTCCCTTAGTATTTTTGTATACATTACTTGGCTGGAGAATTGCAATGCAGAACTTGTGAATTTTGAAGGGTGGCTGTGTTGTGGTTCACACATTGTTGTAGGAAGTGCAGATTGGGTAGGTTTGCCTTGAAATGCAAACTGAACCAAATTTACCTTTCCTATGCGGGACATACGTAAGAAATTGCAGTTTAGGAATCAGAGCAGGAAAGCAGTGAAAATATGCTCTCCACGTTATATATGATGATGGTTGCAAAGGAATAATAATTGCACACAGCCTGAGAATCTAACATTGTGGAATTAATTAACTGTGTTTTCTTGAACCTTTGTGCTTTTAGTCTCAGAGTTCATTACTGAACGGAACCTCTCACGAGGGATGACACCTTTATTGCATGCAATTGTCTTGCCATTTTCACTTCTCCATTCTCTTGCACAAGTCTGTTGCCTAACAAAAGCCTTTATATTAGCACTGCTTCAGTATGCTTACCTGCGGTACCATTAATAGCCTGTGGCATTTGTGTTGTATGTGTAATGTTTCAGAACAACTGTGGCTTGCGGGAATGCTCTCTGGGAAATAACCACAGGGCTTAGGTGTGGTAACTCTTAGCAGTAACTTGGCCTGCACGAGTTTGACCACTTTCCCCATGCTTCCTTTTCCCATAGTTGTGTTTTTTTTAAAAAATACCTTCTGTGAAAAGGATGACTCAGCAAGGATCAAAAATAATACGGCATCACTGAAATGCCATTGGGTGATTTACAGTCTGAAGTTATCCCAGTGAAATGGCAATTGTGTTAGTTTGTGGCAGCAAACATTACTTTGCAATTCAGCTTTAAGAATACTTACATTGTCTAATGCATGCTATGCCACGTAGGGGGGGGGCTGTGTTTAGTGTGTGACTATACATCACAAGGGCATACATTCAGACTGGCTATGCAATTAATCACCTTGAGAGACTTGGTCTTTCTTTCTTTCTTTCTTTCTTTCTTTCTTTCTTTCTTTCTTTCTTTCTTTCAATTTTAAAGTAAGTTTAGCCCTCTAAGAGTCAGAGGAAGTACCGGTATACAGAAATTACAGAAACCAGTAAGGGAACAAAGCAGTATTTGCAGTGGCCAGGTGGTGGGACTGCAGTGGCTGCATAGCTTTTTGCTTTCCCCCCCCTTCCCCCATGACTACGAGAACCAAAATAAACTATGTAAAATATATGCAAATTTATTAACTTGTAAAATTTATACCAGTCAAAAAATGTAGGTTTTCTTGCACAGAACTTGAGTCACCTTAACAAAAAATTTTTTAGCAGTCTTACATGAATAATGATTTCTACATTGAAACGGGGAAGGTAACTTCCTCAGCGTGGAAGAGGATTGCTTTCAGGAATAGTACTGGCAGATGCATTTTTAATGGTATCTCCATAGTCCATATTAGCACCAAAAAGACCTGAAATAGGGACTGAGTATTGCGTGACTAAACTCTGGTCTGTCTTGAGCCAGGAAGAGATACTACTGACTTATAAAGCCTTAAACAGCTTAGTACCAGGGTACCTAACAGATCACCTTCCCTACTACAAGTCATATCAACATGGCCAGCACCTCTGTGAGGTGAGGTGAGGCAGCTGCCTCGGGCAGCAGAAGCCTAAGAAGCAATGCCCCCATAGATGCCCTGCCCATTCTGCTGCCTCCGCTGCCAGTGGAGAAGCAGCGATGGCTTCTGGCAAGATGTCACAGAGCACATGACATATCTCCAGAAGAGATGGATTTCTAGTGTGTGTGTGTGTGTGTGTAAAATACTTTTGATTTTACAGTGAAGCTAGACTGCATATCATTGCATTATAATAAGTTTATTCATTCATATTTCATTGTATTATAAACCACTGAAGGTTTTGCTAAAAATGTAAGTGGGATAGAAATTACCTGAATGAATGAATGAATGAATGAATTAACTTATTAAAATGCAATGATATGCAGCCTACCTTCACTGTGTCATGTCTCTGGTCCGCACCCTCATGTAATGAGATAATATTGCCTGTTCCCAAGATGAAGGAAGAAGCAGCAATGTCTAAAGGATGGCTAAGTACGACATGACTCAAACATCCTGTCTCTGTTTATAACGAAATGTACTAAAGCTAGCTGATCCTAAACCCCTCTACCTGCTTCCATTTATTTCATATTCCACAGACATGCACAAAAAGACTTTGAAGCCAGTCATCGCTAGGTATTATTACATCATTCTGAATATAAAAAGTACTTGCATTTTTGGAGGCTAGGAACTCCATTCCATTGGCAACCTGAAAACTAATTCCAACAAGATCCACATAGCTGAGGAGAGGAGACTCATTTATCAATGCCACCCTTTCAGAAGCTGAAAACAAAGAGCAGAGATACAATCAGACACCACACAGGTCTAAGTACACCTACACCCACACAATAAAACCTTGCTAAAACATGGGACCAAGGAGATATCAGGAGTAATATTAGATGCTTACTTCTCCTGACATTGAAAAAACAATTTAAGGATGACACAGACAACACCTTCAGTTCTGCATATTGGATTTTGAAGCAATTAAACCGTTTCACATTGGTATGACTGGACACCCCTCTGTCACTTCTCTTACCTGATGGTGAATAGCTGTCCAGCTCATAGGTAGTACCATAATTAGAGGCATCAATGTCCACGTACTTGATTTCACCCTTCATATCTGACATGGGCACTGCCATGGGCACATAATCCAATGACTCATCCTTGCTCATATCCATGTAGCCCCCATCACTTTCCACAGATAAGGAAGCATGGCTGCAAGGGGGTGGGGAGAGAAGTTTATTTAAACCATGAAATAATCTTCCTGGTTTCCTTCCTTAGTGGGCATTTTTGTTTGTTTTTTATTTAGTTTGGTCTGAGGGAATTTCTTCAACCATCTGCATTGTTCTGCTAAAATATTATTGCACATCTGGAATGGGATCAACAGTTGGCCTTTGATTTTCTATATGCTGCAATTCTCGATAATCTCAACGCAGTGAATTAAGCAGTAAAGAATCACATGTGGGGCAAATGCCTATGCATTTTTGTTACATGGAACTTGAGTTCCAGGTGGCTCTCACTTTGGGGCAATTCCAAATGTCAGCCCCATGATTGAGGGAAATGCTTATGTAAATCCTCTTTCAGCAAAACAAACAACACAGAGAAAATTGTACTGGAATCTAGATGTCAACTCCCTTGATACCGATTGCAAAAGAGCCCGCCTTAGAAATGTAGAACTAACATAAGCACACACACAAATGCAAGGGAAAGCCAACTCTGTGCTGCATTTGCTATCCTTTAAACTTGTTTACAGAGACGCTATAATTCACAGGTTTCCGTTTCAGAAAGGCCACACTCCTGTATGTAGATGGCAATGGAACAATAGTAGCATGCACTAAAGAAAGGGAAGAGTGTCGAACAGCAGGTACCTCTGCACCCTGTCCTCAGGGGGGGCATTCCCATACACCTCTGCTTCCTGCTTGGCTTTCTCACTGCAGCACTGCAGGAAGGTGTGCTTGTTCCTGTGCAAGTAGTCCACCAGGTCTCCATAGCGACAGTACTCTGTTATGATGTAGATAGGGCCTGCCGAGGAGAAGAAGAACAGCTCTAGCCATCCAGGTGTGAGTATTGCTTTCCTTGAATATGACTCAAGAATAGGGCAATTGTGGCCTTACAGAAATGGTAATCCACTTCAGACTGCAAGTGTGGGGCTCATGTTTCTGAATGCTTCCACAAACAAGAACAAGAACAACAAGAACAACAAGAACAAGAACAAGAACAACAACAACAACAACAACAACAACAACAACGCCATCCCTTTGCAATGAAAACATACATGCCTGGAGGGATATTCTGTTAAGTGAATCTCTGCTGGCAGTGGTGCAGCTAGACATAGATTTTACCAGCCAAGTGTGAAAACTAGGTATGTGTGTGTGCATTATTTCTTTATCAGAGTTGAAAGCAACATTGCTTGCTTTGTCTCCACACGTTTTAAAGTAAGCAGGTAATAAAATCAGCACACTTAATAACGGGCAGTGCTATTTTAGAATGCTGTTGTCATTTGTCTGTGTTCAAAGAGAGAGAAAAGTAGCATTCAAGTGGGTTGCTCATTTTGATATGAAGTGTGTATATGATGGCTAAACCCCGTTCCCTACAGCTGATGTATGGGCCAATTCATGTATACACCTGGCTGAGGATCCTTCCCGAGTGATGCGAGAGTGGGTGCATAGCTCCTTCTTCCCCGCATCAATTAATGTAAGAGCCAAACACTCTGTGCTTAGACTTGTGCTTGTGTAAACTTGATTTGAGCAATCTCCCTCTGAAGCACTTGTGTTGCATGTTGCCTCCTGCCTGCTATTTGACCACACAGCACGGATCCCGTGCAAGGTTAGTGTACGAACCAGGCCCTTTGTTGCTAAAGGCTGCCTGTTTGCATTTACATTTCACATTTTCCGCTTTCATTTATTTAGATTAAGTAGAGGCATTTTCTGAGGAGTTGCATAGATGTGTGCATAAGATTGTGTGGACCTCCACTAGCACTGGTCCATGTTCGTAAGTATGCAGGCCGGCCGGCCAAACAACTATTCATTTCTATAAGTGTCAGGAAGTGTGTAAGGACTATGCATGCATTGTATCAAAATAACTGTTTTGCTTCCAGCTATTTTGCTGCCCCTCCCCCACTGTGTCTAACTTGTCTTGTTGTGAGATCAGTCTCTATAGCACTAAAGGCCTAGAAAAAAATGGAAAACATGGTTTTGAAAATAATGGGACGATTAAAAATTATCAGAGCAAAATAACAATGGAAACATTAAAAGTGCACAATGGGGGGGGGGGCTATCATTCTGGTGGGCAGTCTAAAATAAAAAGGTGGAGAGGGTGGATGAACCTTTCTTTCAGTTCCATAACATGTAGGTTTCTATAGTGACAGGGCAATTGGCAGGTTTTCTTCGCCTGCCAGAAAACAATCACATGGAACAGCACTTTAGTTGATGGAACAGCAAAGCATGAAACCCTCCTGACTCTCCCTGCCCCAATGCAGGTTTGTTATTTTCTCAGGTTAAAATAAGACCTGTTAATGATAAACGTTTCAATGTGCATGGAGGGGAAGAGAAAGGCAAGGGCACAGGAACACAGTCCTGAAGTTGTTACCTCCTTTGGTGCAGGCTCCAAGCAGGTTGACAATGTTCAGATGAGGCCCAAGGTGACTCATGATCTTCAGTTCCGACATTAGCGCCTGCTTCTCACTGCTTCTGGCTGTAGCTGTAAGATGGGTGGATCAAATTATGAAATGCAGAACAGCAGCTTAAAAATACAAGGGGGGGAGTGCTCTAGACAAATCCATTTTCAGAAAAATGTTAACATCGGATAGACACAGAGGGAGGATCAGTAGGTGACCAGTGGGAAGAAAGAGACAACAGGTGACAACAGGTAAGGGGGAGCCTCCTCTGGATTGTACACTTGAGGGCTGACAGCACAATCCTATACGTGACTACTCAGAAGTATTGGGTTCAAATAAGATTACATCCATGTGAGCATAGATTGCAGTATGATCCAAACATCACTCACCTCACCTGGCCACTACCAAAAAGTAGATTTCCATGTGGCTGTATTTCATACTGTTATATTGTGGCTACCACATAAGCAAGCTACAAACCACAAGTGATTTCACATCACCTTGGATTCAGGAAATGGCTAAAGGTTACTATGTAAAAAATTTTGGGAGGGGGACAGTTTGCTTAATGGCATGCTTTTACGCGTGTCACATGAGCAAGGCCAGTGAATACTGAAGACACAGGCAGAAGATGGTGAAAATATATTAGAAAACAAGGTGCATGGAAAGGGGATGCGAACACTTGGCAGCAAGGAGGAGAGAAGATTCCAAACTCACACTTAAGCATTTTCACAGCAACCCTCATGGTAGACTGTGAGTGGCTGAGGCTGTGGGCTATTGCTTCCACCACACGCCCAAAGGCCCCGGAGCCCAGTGTGCGTCCTGCAGCAGGAAGATGAAGGCATATTCTCCATCAGAAACAACATAAGAAAATCATAACTTTAGGACTTTCCAGCTATTAACAGTAATGGGAGGCGTCTGCAGAACAGCTGCATGGAAAATGAACGATTGGACAGCATGAGTTATTCCACTGGGGAATGACTAAAGTTGGGAGCTATGATGTCTGGGCAAGAGATGGTTTCCGCATGACCGATAAGACTCCTGCACTAGTCACGCTTTCTTCTAAACAACATTGGATGCATTCTACTTGGGACCGCTAGGTGGGGAGTTTATTGCAAATTCCACAGCATCTCATTCCTAGCTGCTTATCTCTTTACATATTCTCTGATTATGAGAATATGTGCCTAGTGGACTCAGTATAATTGGGAACCGATCCCCATTAGTGCATTTGTTGATCACACTCCACCCGCTATTGTATGGCGCTGCTTCCTCTTCTCTGCCTGGCAGGGGTTTTTCTGTACCGCTCCTTCTAAGACAGGAGCAACTTGCAAATTAATGCTATTGCTGAACAAGTGTCGCAATAGCATGCCACAGCTTTCTGGTTCCCCCTAGTGGTGCATTGGCTACCTGAAAGTTGAGTTAGTTCTGCAGCTATTGAATTCTGCTATGGAAACTTGAAGTGCTTTTTCTGTGTACTGCCCCCCAGTATCCAAATGCAGAGGACTGAAGAAGGTGGCTCTACGAGGGACTACAAAAATTATTCCTCATCTCTTGTAGTATTGGAAGTTGTAGTCTAAGCAAGACATGGAGGTAGTAGTCCTCGAACAGACCTGCCCTTATTATGCTTAGTGGCACTAACCATTTAAGCATGAATCCTTTCCCATGGCCTGTTCTTCCCCTCACCTAGCACAAGCTTGTCTCTGGGAACCTCCCAGCTGGAGTCATATGGAAGCTGCATGGGGTCCACATAGATATATTCATGTCCATCAGAGCTGACTGACTCAATCACCTTCCAGCGGATTTCATAGCGAGGCTTCTAAGGAAAGGAAAAGGAAGGTGTTAGAAAGGACTGTGCTGTGTTGGTATCCAGGAAGCCTGGCAAGATTAGGTGTCCATGTAGTTTTCAGTAAGCGCATCCACACATTTCCCCAATCTCCACATATCAAGGGATGGTTTCTGACTCTCCAGGAAGGCTAATCAACTGAAGTGATGACATTGTGAACACAATGACACAGAATTATGCACAGCTAAGTCTTATAGAAATCAATGAGGATTAAGTGAGCACAGCCATTCTGAATTGTTCTATAGCTTTATCTAAAGCCCACCATGGAACAGCCACATGAAAGCAGCCACACTTCCATTGCTATTTATCATCTTATCAAAAGGAAGCACTTCCCCAAAGTTCCAAATGTCCATTCAGTTCCTGAAACCATCCATTTTTAACTAACTGGTGGGTTGTTGTTTTTTAAACTAAGTTGGCAATTCATAATGGGGGGAAATTATTTTACAATCTGGAAAATATATTGTGTGTCTCCTACTAGCTCTGGTGAGTAAGATTCTCCTGCAGACGTTAGTGGATTTTCTGGGAATAATTCCTTATTTATATTCCAGGCTTATTCTAGACATGCATGCTTAAATCCTTGTCCACTCACAGTTCATAGTGGTAACTGAACTGCTTCAGCCTAGCAACTATTACCACTGGATCCCTGAGGTTCCCTGTAGCTGAATAGCTAAAGCTTCATGGTTGCTCAGCATAGGAACATAGAAAGCTGCCTTGCACCAAGTCAGACTATTAGTCCATCTAGTTCAGTATTTTATACACTGACTACCAGCAGATCTCTGGGGTTTGGGTCAGGAGTCT
Organism: Lacerta agilis; assembly: GCF_009819535.1. Classification (NCBI taxonomy): domain Eukaryota; kingdom Metazoa; phylum Chordata; class Lepidosauria; order Squamata; family Lacertidae; genus Lacerta; species Lacerta agilis. The sequence goes on from NC_046313.1 coordinate 59,022,692, forward strand.
GTCCCCTAGTCCTTCAGGCCCTTTTCCAAATTGTTGAACTCATTCTGTCAAAAAAGGCTTAGCAGTAGGGAAGTCATATCACTACCAGTCTCTGTATAGGACTTTCACTGAGACACAGAAAAGAGTCAAGCATGCTCTTACCTTTCGCCACACAGCAACGAGGATCACCAGGAAAAGAAACATGAGCACCAGCAAGGCCAGGATAACTGAGATGATTATCACTTTAAAGGGCAAATCTGAAACATTAAATGTATAAAGAAACATAAGGTCCAATTCTAGTTCAGAGAATACCAAAACACATTTTATTTGCTTAGATGTATATTTTAAAGCCACTTTTCAGCTAGAGATGCTTACAATAAGAGAAATAAAAAGAATACACCATTGTTTAAAAAAACAAAATGCACAAACACTGCCAAAGGCTCACCTTATATTAAAACCAGAAACAATGAGCAAACCTGTAAACCTTCCCCACTCAAGAGGGAAGTGTTGAGAACTGAGTGGGCAGTGCTGGGACACTCAGGGACATTTGAAGGTGGGCCTTGTGTGTGTCTGATTCTGAAGGTCATGGGTTGGAGTCAACTATCTTTTACTCAACAGGCTTAAGTTACTCATGGCCATTCATTTCAGTAGGTCTACTCTGAGTAAACATTAGTTGACTACAACCCCATATATCCAAGCAAATGCCCAAACAGGACTCTTATCAGTGTAAATTACCTGCTTGGAGCTATCCAAGGTCCTGCAACTCCTGCCAGATACTATTTATATATAATGGGAAGCCACCTCAAATATCTGTCATAATCCGTGGGGTCCTACTCTGGTTACAGCAAGACACCATTACAGACATTATTTTAAAAACAAAACAAAACATGAAAGAGAGGTGGAATGGGACTGCAGGTGCCTGACCTCTATGCATCCATAAAAAAGGTCTGAAAAGGACCTCTGCCCTGCATGTACACCTGAGCATATACATCTCCAAGCCCTAAGTGGTTATTTTTCTTTTTCCTCTGCATGTGCCAGTGCTTTTCTAAACAGGCATGTCTTCAAGAGGAATGTCTTGTGTGAGTGACTCACCACCATTTCTCAACACAGGCTGACATCTCTGCTACTTCTCATCAGTCTCTGCAGTTGTTAATGCATTGAACATTAAGAATAACTGGGATGTGGGCATGTGCCAAAACAATTGCATTGACTGTTTTGTCACATACTCAACTTCATTGCTCAGCTTGCATCGTTGGTCTCCTTCAGAGTTTTGTAAAGCAGCTCATATAGGTTCTGACAAAGAAGTCAGAGAAGCCATAGCTATATAGAGCCACAGAGAACAGCAAAGGATTGAGAAACACAATGCAATGTTGCCGTATGTTGCTGATTGCTTTGCTGCCTTATCTGGTATGGGAAGGACTGTAGCTCCATGGCAGAGCTCATGCTTTGCACACGAAAGGTCCCAGGTTCAATTCCTGGCATGTCCAGGCAGGGCTTGGAAAGACTCCTGCCTGAAACCCCGGGGTGAGACTGTGAGTAAACAATGTTGAACTAAATGCATCATTAGCCTGACTCAGTATATCCCTGATATACTGAGAAGTATATGTGAAGAAGAATATACTGAGAAGAAGTATCTGAAGAAGTGTGCATGCACACGAAAGCTCATACCAAGAACAAACTTAGTTGGTCTCTAAGGTGCTACTGGAAGGAATTGTTTTATTTTGTTTTGACTATGGCAGACCAACACGGCTATCTACCTGTAATCAGTATATCCCTGTGAGGGATTGGGGGGCGGGGCGAGAAAACGGAAACATTTTAAAAGATTGTACACTCCCATCCCCTTTGCCTTTCTCAAACCTTTAATGGTTTGGGGCACACAGAGGATAACTGCAGTCAAAAGGAATGGTGGTGGCAAGCTTTGCAGGCACTGGACTGTAGTGGAAACTCGCGGAAGATCTTTGTAATCACGAGGAGTCAGGTTACATGTCCTATTCCCTTTTCCTCCTCTAATTAGCAAAGTAAGGTTGCTTGTGAGGAGGATGCAATTAGTCGAGAACACCTTCAGCTGCCAATGACCTTGGCCAAGCCACACTCAGGTGCCTGATTCCCTGACCATTCGGGAATGGTGCATGATGGCCAGGTGAAAACAATCAAACTTAAGTCGGCTATATAAGCAAGGGAATGGAGGGGACAGATTGGGGCTTCGCCACAGACTAGGTCTTGGGTGCTGTGGGGTTTCTGGTGTGAGGGATCTCTCCCGCTGCTCTCTTGAAGCCCCGGGCGGCAGAAGAGGAGGAGATTTGTGTTTGGGCGTTGGTCAGGTACGCTACGTTTGTCTGATTGTATCTAGAAAATTAAAGCATACTTTTTTTGTGTTCTTCTTCCATCTGTGTGTTTTATTGGATCCAGATTCAAAAAAAGGAGAACCCTGCCCCTTGGCAGAACATTTGGCGCTGTGAGCAGGATCTGGAGACAATGCCCTGGTGGAAGAAGAAAAGCCCTAGGCAGGAGGATGGCCAGAGCCATATCCCTGGTTGGCCCAGCACTAGTGCTTGGGCACCAGTGGCTCAAATTTTGAACCAGTTGACCCCACCAGTGTCATGGGATGCTGAGATGGCTGGGTTTGGAGGTGCTACCCCTATGGCTGTGTCTAAGTGTTTGCAGCTAATGGGGATAGAGAAAGGTGCGGGGCAGAAGACAGTGGGGGGGCTTGGATGGGTCCTACTCACTGCGCTCCGGAGTGTTTGGGAGCAATTAGAAGCCTCTCAGAGGAAGGTACAGCAGCAATTAGAGGACATCGCTGCTTTAAAGGACCAGCAGGCAATTCTTAAGGAGGTGCTAGAAAGCGCTCGGGGGAGGGAAGAACTGGCTAAGGAGCGGGCTGCCACTATGGCTATTCGCTTCGCTAAAATGAAACACCAAAAGCGGGTAAGAAAGAAGTGTATCCCTAACCCTCGGAAGGTTAGAGCCCTCATTGCTTCCCGGGAATGGGACCCCAAGACATGGAGTGGGGACATTTGGGATTCTAGTGATGAGGAGTCAGAATGGACAGAGGGAGAAGATGAGGGGAATGAAGAGGAATGGGTTGCTGAGGCACGTCCTCTAGTGACCAACAAGAGTAAGGGACCGCCAGGTAACCCACAAGCGGCCCAGGCCACCCGGATAGTACGGGATTACACTCAGCAGGAGTTGGCGGAAATGGCAAAGACAAACAGGCAAAAACCCGGGGAGGGGTTGAGCCAATGGCTGGTTAGGTTGTGGGACCAGGGAACTACCAGTCTTTACTTGACGGGGGAGGAGTTGGTAAAATTGGGGACCCTATCTCGTGATACATTGGTTAATCAGTTTTTGCGCATGCCTAATTTGGGTGCAACAGGTTCCCTATTTCAGTGGTGTGTAGAGGCTGTATACGCCAGATACCCCGCCCCAATGGATTGGGAAGAACAGCCAGGCCCCTGGCAAACCATTGAGGAAGCCATAGAACAGCTGCGTGGCATGGCTTTGCAGGCTGGGATCTATCAGCAAGGGTTCCAGGGACCAGAGAGTCAGCGTCTCACTGCCGGCATGAGGGCGCGGCTGTTAAAGGGCGCACCTTCACATATGCGTGGCCCATTGTTAGCGCTGCTGGGCCCCGCCCAAGGGAGACCTGTTGGTGAAGTTGCTCTCTTGATAGGACAATTAGGGGAGGCAGAGAGAGAAAATGTCGCTAAACCCCGCGCCCGAATAGCACAGGAGAAGGGAAAATCAGGGACTGATAAGAAGTCCTTCACCAGGACAGATAAAACATCCTCCACCCCTAAGGTGACGAGGAAGCAGATGTTTTTGGAATTATTGGAAGCAGGGGTTCGCAAGGAAGATATAGATGGCATTCCCACTGCAGAAATGTACAACTTGTGGAAGCAAAAATGTGCAGGGAAAATTAAAAAGGAGGGGACTGGCCCCCGGGTCAGGGGCACGGTTACGCCGACTGCCCCACCCCCGGAGTCACTGTACCCCTCTTTGTCAGAACATAGGTGGGAAATACCCCAACCTACTGGATAGGGGTGTGGCAGGGCTCCAGCGGTGAGGCCAATAAAGACGGCTATCCCTGGGGACCCGCGCCCACACATTCCCTTAACCATTCATTGGTCCAAAGCAAATGTGCAGCGAGTGTTAGCTCTCATGGATACTGGAGCTGAGGTCACTCTGATACATGGTAATCCGGCAAAACATAAGGGAGAGATTGTATATATTAACGCGTATGGGGATGGGGAAGAACTCACCACCCGAGTAAGACTGCGTGTGGCTTTGGGGGATTCGCTCCCCTTTTGGGCAAGAGTCTACATATCCCATGTACCAGAGTACATCATTGGGATAGACCTGTTGCAAGGTCGGGAGTTTTATACCCCGCTAGGAAGATACGTTTTTGGGGTCAGAGCAATCACAGTAGGTAGGGCCAAGTGGACCCCACTCAAGATACCACCACCTGCCAAGCCTGTAAATGTTAAACAATATCGGCTTCCAGGTGGCCATGAAGAAATATCTCGTACAATCCAAGGGCTCCTTGAGGTGGGGATATTAAGGCCGGCTGCATCTCCCTTTAACGCCCCCGTGTGGCCAGTGAAAAAGCCTGACGGTACATGGAGGATGACGGTAGATTATCGTCAACTGAACAAACATGCCCCGCCCCTGGCCGTAGCTGTACCTGATATGGTAACTTTGTTAGAACATATTGAGAAGAACGCCGGGGTGTGGCATGCGGTAATTGACTTAGCAAATGCCTTCTTCTCTATCCCAATTGATGCAGAATCGCAAGATCAGTTTGCTTTTACATGGGAGGGAAGACAGTATACTTTCCAAGTCTTACCGCAAGGGTATCTGCATAGTCCCACCTTATGTCATGGGCTAGTGGCTAGGGACCTGCAGCAGATTACACTGAGCCTAGCCCTGTTTTTAGCCCACTACATTGATGATGTCTTTATCTCGGGACCCACGGAAGAAGATGTGCAGCAAGGGTTAATAACAGTGATTGACCATATGCGGTCCCGAGGGTGGGAGATCAACCCCAAGAAAATTCAGGGCCCTGCTCAGCAGGTACAATTCCTAGGGGTGGTGTGGGCTGGACCAGTGAGGCATATCCCTGAAAAAGTTCTGAATGTAATCGCTACCCTCCAGGCTCCTACGTCCAAAACCGAAGCCCAGCGGCTGGTAGGACTGATGGGGTACTGGAGACAGCATATACCACATCTAGCCCAGATACTAAGACCCGTGTATAACGTGACACGAAAGAAGGCTCAGTTTGAATGGGGGGAGCTGCAGGAGAAAGCTCTGTCTGATGCCAAAGCGGCCGTGGCAGCTGCTATGCCTTTAGGTCCTTACCTTAAAGGGCAACCATTTGAGTTACAAGTCTCTGCAAATAAGGAAGTTGCAGTCTGGAGCTTGTGGCAGAAAAGCCTGCAGGGGAAGCGCGTCCCCCTAGGATTTTGGTCTCGTAAATTGCCCACGGTTCAGTACACCCCTTTTGAAAAGCAGCTTTTAGCATGCTATTGGGCCTTGGTTGAAACTGCTAGGCTAACTGGATCCGACCCTGTTGTATTACGACCAGCCATTCCTATCATGGCTTGGGTGAATGATAATTCTACCAGTCCCAGGGTAGGGAGAGCTCAACAATCTTCCCTTATAAAGTGGAAGTGGTATATTGCAGAAAGAGCTAGACCTGGTTCTCATGGGGTGAGCGCACTGCAGGAGCAAGTGTTGGCTGTGACTCCTACAGGGGAAGAAATCCAAGAAATTCCTAGCTTAGAACTTAAAGATCCCCCAGCACAGGAAGCTCCCCCGTATGAGCAGGTTACTCATGACGAAGTCTGGTTCACCGATGGCTCCGCCCGTTACCAGGGAAATGAGCGAGTCTGGCGTGCCGCCGCTTTAAATCCTCGAAAACAAATTACTCTGACCAGAGGAGGAAAAGGGAAGTCCAGCCAATATGCTGAGTTAATGGCTGTATTAATGGTCATGGAACATGCAATTGAGCAAGGAGGGGATGTTGTATATATCTATACTGATTCTTGGGCTGTGTTTAAAGGGCTGACTGTATGGTTTCCAAAGTGGAAACAGGATGGCTTTTGCATCCACAACCGACCATTGTGGGGGCAGGACCTCTGGATAAAACTGGATCAAATGCTCTCAAAAGTACAAATGCACATTGGACATGTAGATGGACATACAACAGGGACACCTGTTGCCCTGTACAATCAGGCTGCTGATCGGTTAGCAAGAGTACGGACAGCTACTCCAGAAGACGAAGACGAAGAGTTATTGGTATTAGCACGCTGGGCGCATGTCAAGGCAGGGCATCTGGGGGCCAAAGCCACCAAAGAATGGGCCATCAAGAGAGGCATTCCATGTTCAGTGAGTGCCGCTGCCACAGTGGTTGCTAATTGTCAAGTGTGCTCCCAGGTGAGACAGATGCCTCTGTCAAAGACACCCATGGGAAAATTACATCGGGGAAGTGGTCCTGGGCAAATATGGCAGATTGATTATATAGGACCCTTACCCAAATGTGGACGTTGGCAGTATGCATTAACCATGGTAGACACCTTTTCAGGGTATCTTTTGACTTACCCCTGCGCACGAGCGAACCAGCAGAACACCATAAAGGGGTTGGAGATGTTAATACGGAGGTATGGAGCGCCCCTTCAGGTACAGAGTGACAATGGGAGTCATTTTGCAGGGGGAGAGGTAAAAGATTGGGCAAATGAATGGAATATCCAGTGGATATATCATATTCCTCACCACCCACAGGCTTCTGGGTTGGTAGAACGGCTAAATGGGTTACTAAAGCAAAAGCTTAAACAGTTGACCCCCACCCATACCCTGAAGGGGTGGGGTAAAGTTCTAGATCAGGCGGAATTTGAACTAAATAGCCGTCCACTATGCGCTGGCCAAACACCATTGCAACGAATGATAAGTTTGCCAGCGCCAGCACCAGTGGAGTACCTAAAGGTCTGGAAACTCCAACCTTATGGCCAGCCACCCCTCCGAGCGACGCCCGATAGTGCTGGGGCTGACCTCATAACCCCTAAGGATGTGGTGGTACCAGCCGGAGGGCAGGTACTAGTACCCTTGGGGATTGGGGTCACCGTTCCCCATGGAACCTATGGGCGCATCGCACCTCGATCCAGCCTAGCCTTAAAAGGCTTGCAGGTTTTAGGAGGGGTGGTGGACGCCGACTACCAAGGAGAAGTAAAGGTGCTCCTCCATAATGTCAGCACTCAAGATGCATCTCTGCTAACAGGACAACGAATAGCGCAACTCATTTGCGAGCGTATCAGTGTACCCGATATTCAGGAAGCACCAGGTCCACCTCCATCTACTGTCAGGAGGAGAGGAGAGTTTGGATCTACAGATACCACTCTCACCTCTGGACAGAAGGTATGGGTGGTATACCCCGATCAGCCAAACAGACCTGGAGAGATTGTTAGTAAGGGACCTGGGGCCACCTACTGGGTGCTTTTGGCAAATGCTACTGCACCCATATGTTTAGATGCAGCCAAGCTGAAGCGGCGAGAATAATGACTCTCCTATTTCTTTGTAATACGCCATAATAATTTTCTTATTATATGCTTCTAGGACACCATGAATTGGTGGTGGTGGGTAATAGTCTGCCTCTGTGCGCACATCTATGATCAATCGAATCCTCCTGAGTTGAACACGACTACGCTGCTGCTGTGTGAACAACCAGCTCTGTCTCAAAGGCGATGGCTCCCCGGCATCCATGGCAGATGTATGAATGTGACTGGACAGGGGACATGGATGATGTCTGGCAAACGACTGTACTTCTCCATCCCATGGACGTATGATAATTTTACGCTGTCATGGTCCATCACATGGAATGTCACTTTCCAATATTTTAATGGCCAACGATGGATAACGCAGGGGAGTTGGCAGGATATCACTAGGTGGAAAGATTCCGGAGGACAGATTGAGGGGGGATCATATAGATAGTCATGAGTATAGTTTTTTCTTTGTAAATTTGATTAAAGGAATGATGTTAAAAATTAAACATGAGGGAGCAGAGTTAGTGCGAGTGATGCGAGATGTTGGGGATCTCACTGTGCATCATTGGTGGGACATATTCTCCGGATGGAGTCCCACCATGACCAATATTTTGAACCTGGCCTTGCATCCGGTTATCATTGTTTTGGTGATTATATGTATTTCCATGATCTTCACTTGTTTTTTGTTTGTTAAAATTAAGCAGCTGTATGCAAAGGTGCAACCTATGTGGGCTATACTCAATCAAATGACACCGAGGATGAAAAGGAAATAGGATATGTTAAGGGGTGGAGTGTAGTGGAAACTCGCGGAAGATCTTTGTAATCACGAGGAGTCAGGTTACATGTCCTATTCCCTTTTCCTCCTCTAATTAGCAAAGTAAGGTTGCTTGTGAGGAAGATGCAATTAGTCGAGAACACCTTCAGCTGCCAATGACCTTGGCCAAGCCACACTCAGGTGCCTGATTCCCTGACCATTCGGGAATGGTGCATGATGGCCAGGTGAAAACAATCAAACTTAAGTCGGCTATATAAGCAAGGGAATGGAGGGGACAGATTGGGGCTTCGCCACAGACTAGGTCTTGGGTGCTGTGGGGTTTCTGGTGTGAGGGATCTCTCCCGCTGCTCTCTTGAAGCCCCGGGCGGCAGAAGAGGAGGAGATTTGTGTTTGGGCGTTGGTCAGGTACGCTACGTTTGTCTGATTGTATCTAGAAAATTAAAGCATACTTTTTTGTGTTCTTCTTCCATCTGTGTGTTTTATTGGATCCAGATTCAAAAAAAGGAGAACCCTGCCCCTTGGCAGAACATGGACCTGTAGGAGAAGCTAGGCTATGCATTTATCACATTCATGCTTCCCTGTTCAGTATTTTCTCACTAACTTAACACCATCTGCTTTTGGAACTATGCCTCTTCGTTTTCTCTTACTGTGCCTCTATAACTTGTGCTCCTGTGAGTTAATTTAAACACTGCCATATAATTCTAGGGATATCAGATGGGACATATGGCATAAGTCGAGGACATGACGATGTTCCTGCAATCCTACGCTGAAATAAACAATGCTGTGTGCGTGCGTGCACACACACGTATTATACAAGACATGCTGTGGAACTCACTGTCTGGGACCAGGGTGATGTTCTGAGTATCTGTGCCCAAGAGGTTTTGAGTAGCACAACTGAGGAAGACCGGCTCATCTACTCTGTGGAGGTGCAGCTTGCTTGTCACGATGTAAATCCTCATGTCATCTCGGTAGGTGGTGTTTGTTTCCAGAACCATCTCTTCAGAGGTATTCACCAGGAGTTTGGTGGCTTCTGCATCACACCTGTTGTTGAAGATAATCAGCCAATGGAAGGCAGCCCAGCTGAAGTGGTATCTTCAGATGTTTGATTCATTCATACTGCACCTGAACTGCTGCAACCCACTCCTATGCCTGCTTACTTAAAAGTAAGTGTGTACAGGATTGTATGCTAGGTCTAGTTGGAGACATTCAGTGCAACACTGAGTATGACCCTGAAAGTACAGGATGCAGCCCCCTTGCTGAAGCTGCATCTGGTCAGTGACCACCTTGGAACCCCAAGTGCACCACCTTGAGTTCCATGAGGGAAGGAAGGCAGGATATAAGTGTAATACAACATTTTTTATTGGGGTTGATCTGCAAGCTGAAGAGGCCTGAGACCATATTGGCTGTGAGTTGCAGAAAACCTGCTGCCTGCCTTGCAGGCCTTTCCCACCTGGCTTTGACTGACTCCAGCTACAAAAGCTGAGGCTGCTGAACAGACTCTTGGATGGGGTATTTTTTGAGGGTTTTATGGGAGTGTTGTTGCTGCTATTACTGGCATTAATTTTTTGTATCTATATTTTAAACCTTACAATTTGGGTGGAAATTGTTCAGTTTGGTTGTATACTTTTTGAAGTTTTATTTATTGTTTATTACTACTTTTGTTACATTGGAATTATGGTATCTCCCCCCTTGTTGTAAGCCTCCTTGAACGTGGTTTGAACTATGGAAAGGCAGCATACAAATAAAATTATGTATGTATGTAATTCAAGTTCAAAATGTTTGGAGTGCTGAAACTGTGAAAATAGCTATATGAAAAGCATGGTCAATAGAAGCTATTAATCCTTTTAATAGGGAAGTCAGGTGTTATGGCCAAAACTGATAAAGTAGAGAAAGGTGTATCAACATGCTTAGGTGAGGTTTGCAGAAGTAAAAAATACTTTTAAAAAAACCTGTAATGGGGCATAGTAAAAAAAAAAAAACCAGCCTAATGAGATCTGATCATGATCAGTACTCACAGAATGTTGGCTGTCACTTGGAAAAGAAAAATGAGGGCAAACAAGAGGTGATGGAATAAACTGCTAGAGAAGGATCTGGCTGCCTGGAGCACTGAAAAGGAGGAGTATTCCATCCAAACAGGAGGTGAGAAATATTGCAACATTCTGTTGCAGACCCCATCTGCCATGCACTTATTTCAACCCTTTGATGAGTAGCATGCCTATTGGAATCCATTCTCTGTGTTATACAGTTACTGAGACTCCTATTCCATCATATTTTAATTCCATCCTATGCTACTGGAAGTCCCAAGTACAAATGTACCGAACAGGCCCTTCAGAAGTGATCTCCTTACCATTTGGCATTATTGCAGGTATACCAGGCAACCTCTGGCTGGGGCATTCCTTCTGTGATGCAGGTCACTGTCTGCTCCCCACTGGTCGTGTTGCTGTCCTCTCTCAAATGGGTCACCTTTGCTGGTACTGGTTATATTGGAGGAAAGAACACAAGAGAACAAGGAGCTGCTTAAAAGGCAGGAAAGAGGTGGTAGGAATAAACAATTCTCAGAAAGAAGACCCCCCCCACCCCTGCCACCTGAAAGAAACATTTGCATTACAAATGATACTATTATTGATAAATACCCAGAATCAGAAACATAGTAGTCCAATTTGAGTCCCTAATTTTGATAGTGTATATATAAACATCCCATTTCCTGATTTCCCATCCTAATAATCAGAGCATTTACATGTGTGCTGAATTTCAGGGCTCAAATTCATTGAAAATTGCCCTAACAATTGTGATGTTCTTGTGAGTCAACTGGTTACAGAGAAATCCTGTGCTTTTGCTGCACTGTAGGTTGCTAATGCTGGTGTGTGTGTGTCAATATATAGTCATGATCCTGTGCACTTTCAGAGAGAACAGACAGAGCAGCACCCATCATAGGACATTTGTGACCTTCCAGCTGCCCAACCCTTGAACCTAGTCATATACAGCAACCCTTAGGAGCCACCAGATGGAACTGTTGCTCTGTACAACAGTGCAGGTTTAACACACATGAGATTCCAGGTTCAAAGCCTACATGTGGTCACATGGTAGAACAGGCTAGGAGGTCAGAGGCTAGAACATGAAAGCACCATAGCCAGTCAGAGGAAGTAATTCCATGGACTGACTTGTGGGTGCTTGTCATCCTTCCCACCTCCTTGATCCTATTCACCCACATGTGGTTTTCCATTGTCTGCTGCTTATTGCTCCAGCGGATCTTGTTATGCATCTGCCCCTCCAGCCTTCATTTCAGGCTAGATCTACGCACCTATTTTTAAAAAATGCTCTGAAAATGATCTGCCAAAAAACAAAAACATTGCAAAGCTCACAATTGAAAATATCATTGAGTTGTGATTTCAGCTCTACAGCGCCACCTGGTGCCACAGTGTTATAAAGCATTTATAACGCAGTATTTGGACTAATTTAGCGGAGTCTTCACACAGTCCGATTGTATAGTTCACCAGGGAGATGGTGAGGTACCAGGATGCTGTCCTCTTGCTAGAGAACATAAGACCAGCCTGCTGGATGAGGCCATTGGCTCATATAGTCCAGCATCCTGTTCCCACATTGGCCAACTAGATGCCCATGGAAACCTGCAAGCAGTCTGCCCACAAGAAATTTCCAGCAACTGGTATTCAGAGGCATAATGCCTCTGACGTTGAAGGTAGAACATAGGCATTGTCTAATCTTCTCTTAAAGCCTTCCAGGTTGGTGCCCATCACTGCCTCCTGGGAGAGTTCCATAGTTGAACTATGTGCTGTGTGAAGAAGTACTTTCTTCTGCTTGTCCTGAAACTGCCAACATTCGGCTTCATTGTGTGTCCATGAGTTCTATTATGAAAGAGGGAGGGGAAAATTTTCTCTATCCACTTTCTACATGCAATGCATCACTTAATAAACTTCTATCGTGTCGTCTCTGACTCACCTTTTCTCTACACCAAAAAGTCCCAAATGCTACAATATTTTCTCATAGGAGTACTGCTCCATTCCTTTAATTTTGGTTGCCCTTTGCTGGACCTTTTTCAAATCCTACCTACAACATATTTTGTTTTTTTGAGGTGAGGCAGCCAGAACTGTACACGCTATTTCAAATGCAGTCACACCATAGATTTGTATAATGGCATTATGATATCTGCAGCTTTATTTTCATTTTTTTATAAGAATTTATTATATTTTGATAAAACAACAAAAACAAAACACTAAAAAGATTACACAAAAACAAAAAACAAAAATACAAATACAAAAATACAAAACCAAAAATCTCAACATAAACAAAAACACATATTTAATTATACTCACACTATTACTTAACATTATTAGGGGTCCTCCTCACATCCTCTCTTTCTACGTTCATTGCATATCCTCTTTAGTAATTTCAAAACATTATATAATCATTCTCTTCTAATCTTATTTCAAAAAGAAATTCTATTACCTAATTCTTATCTCCTATCTTAAACTAACTAATTTCATAAATGTAACCTTATAAGTCCTCTGATTCCATTCTCAAATAGCAATCTTTACATGCTGTTTCAAATAGTCTTTAAATTTCTTCCAATCCTCCTGCACAAGGATGACACGCAAATTCGTGAAGCGTTCCATATTTTTGTGCTCGCTTCGGCAGCACATATACTAAAATTGGAACGATACAGAGAAGATTAGCATGGCCCCTGTGCAGCTTTATTTTCAATTCCTTTCCTGAAGATCCCGAGCAAGGAATTTGCCTTTTTTACAGCTGCCACACACTGGCTTGACATCTTCATTTAGCTATCTACTATGACTTCCAAGGTCTTGCTCTTGGTCAGTCACTGCCCATTTAGATTCCATGAGCAAATTTGTGAAATTAAGATTTTTCGCTCCAACATGCATCACTTTATACTTGCTTATGCTGAATTCCATTTGCCATTTTAACACCTTTTCACTCAGTTTGGAGAGGTCCTTTTGGAGCTCTTCACAATCTTTTTGTTTTAATGACCACAAACAATTTAGTATCATCAGCAAACCTGTCCACCTCATTGCTCACCCCTATCCCCAGATCATTTATAACAAGTTAAAAAGCACAGGTCCCAATACTGATCTTTAGGGGACTCAACTTTCTACATCTCTCCATTCAGAAGTTGAATACAATGCATAACCTGAGCTCTGGTGGGATGTGGGAGTGTTTAATGCTTTAGGCTAGGGATGAGGAACTTGTGGCATTCAAATATGTTGTTGCTGAACTCCTGCTCCCATCAGCAGTGGCCAGGAATGATAGAAGTTGCAGTCCTCCCAGCAACACGTGCAGGGCCAAAAGTGCTTCATTCCTGCCACAGACCCTCTTCCATTAGGAGCTCCATTGCGAAGGTGGGTAGGAAAATCCCTTTCTGCTTTGTGTTATTATCACACAGAAACAGTTGTCAAACAAGCAAATTTTTATTGAACAGCCACAGTGGGAGAATAGGTTCAGAAATTAAGATGGGCACATGGGGTTCCCAACTTTCTTGTTCCAGCAGGGCTCCTAGGCCTTTGAAAGCTGCATGAAACACAACAGAGTACCAGGAACATATTTCGCTGTTACTGCATCCACATCCTAGAGTGTGACTGCACCTGCTACATGGCTGTCTGTGAAGCAGCTTGCACAGGTACAGGAACACTTTGAAAGCAAATGATGGTAATCCCATGTGGAAACAATTGCATTCACTCTGGTAGCTGTTGTTGTGGCAGGTCTTGCTGCAGGCCTCGACCACAGCCCACATTCTGTTGGACTTGGAACCAGACTTGCACCTGCACCTGTTGGAGGGTTACCTGGAAAGAGAGACACAGGGGCAGTGATGAGTAATGGCCAATAGCTATGTTGTTCTGGTGCCCAACAGGTGATTGTGAACAAGTGACGAAAACAAAATGTTTTAACCTTAGTGCTCTTCCACATCCCATGCCCCAGACCGCCCCCCCCCCCCGGGCCTGGAGACACCTGGTAACTACATTCAGAGACTCATCTGGCCATGGTTGCAGAAACAAAGCTCACCTATCCCATGTAGGGGGGCTGTAGTGGAATTCTGGCTGCTACTGCTGTTTATTCCTCTTCATGTGCCAAGTGCTGATCCTGCAAAGAAAAAGAGGTCATGTGTTTTTGGCCAGAAGCAGCTGCTGTGGTGGTTGAAATGAGTGCTTGGTTTTCTCCAGCAGAAATAGTTGTGCTTTCTGCTGCCTTCACGGTGTCTGGTGTAGTTCTTCCTCCCTATTTATGCTGTGTGCCCTGTGTGGGATAAAGTTGTGCTATCTGCTGAGCAGTGGCAATGGGTGAGGTGGGGTGGAGCCACCCTCCCAACACTGCTTATCTGAGATAGTGGAGAGATAGTGGAGAGATTGGGGCCATGGGTGGGTCTGCTACCAGCATTCCATTACTTCCACCAGGACATCCATATGGCCCTAACCTCACTGTCATCTTGACTTGTCATAGGCCTGCCCAGATATGCCACAGTAATGCTGGCATTGCAGGTATGGCTCCGCAGCTCGATCCCACTATATATGTCTCTATTCTGCTGCTGGGAAGGGTTGTTTACCAATATGAAGTTCCCAACATTGTGAGGAACTGGGAACATGGAAGGTATGTCATGTCATGTCATGTGCAGAATTCGTACTTTGAGGCATGGAGTTCCCCTTCCTTGCTTACCTGTGTGGAGAACTTTGTCCTTGCATCCTCTGTCGCAGGAGTGAAGCAAAGTTTCCCTTGGGGTGTTTGTCTCTGAAGTCCCGAGGCGAAGTTATCTGCAAGGGTTTTTGCTCTCTATTGATCCAGCAAAGCAATTCTTATGGACTTAGCAAGTACACCGTGAAAGAGAGAGCAGAATGAGAGGGCCAAGAGAGAGTGGCATGGACTTACCTACAAAAACATTCTAGGATGCTTGGCTTGCCATGTTTAAATGCACCTGTCACATGGGCAGGCCCATTCATGGGCAACACTCACACAGTACTGCCATACACAACCGCACTGCTGATTGCAAGCATGCTAAAACTCCACATGTGGTGGCAGAGTAAACACACATAAACATGAGCACAGATGTAACTTTTGCATGAAAAATGTACCCACTCTTTCTGAGTGCTTAATACAGTACAGCAAAGTGGTCAGAGACTTGATGAAACATGAACAGCCCGACAAAGTACGTTTTCCTTTCCTAAGTTCTGCGAATAGAAACCTGCAATCAGTTAATCCTCCGGTCTTGCATGTGAGTCTTTGGCAAGGTCTGCAGTGCAGTGGGAGGGAGCCAGGGATGTAAAATATGCACCACTCCGATTTTATTGGTGCGCCTCTGTCATCAATGCTGTTCCCTACAATTGGTTTTTGTTTGTTTACTGTGCTATGGCTTTGTTTGTATTTGTACTTCAAAACAATAAAGCATATTTGAAAGAAAAAAGAAAAAAGAAAAAAAAAAGAAAAGAGACTCATTTGTTCAGTGGTACAGAAATGAGTGCAGTGTCAATCCCTTTGGCAGTGGGACAATGCTTGTTCCCTGCCCTTGACATTTGTGTTGCTTTTGTTTAAATGAGCTGGGTTGATAAATAATCGTCTAGTGCAAGATGAATTTTTGCAAATAAATCTGCTCACCATTAATCTGTAAGGTGAAGGAGAGCTCTTTCAAGTCATCTTCATGGAATGCTCGGACAGTATATAAACCTCCCTCACTCTGTTTCACTCTCACAAGGGTTAGAGTAGTATGGTACCTGGAGGAATTAGAACCTTATGTAAATTAAGATGCTGGGGCAGATGATCAGCTCAGGTAGAAGCATGAAACCTGCTACAGTTAAAGTGGCACTTCTGCCAAGTCCCTTCAATCAAACTAAATTTGAAGAGTCCTGTGAAATTATTGGAGCAATCCAGAAAATTGCCCATCATGGGCTAAAAGAGAATTTTTCTTTGTTTCAAGGTAGAATTCCCCCCCACAACTATATATAGAAAAGGAAAGCCACAGTGCTTTTGAAACATACTGTAGTCACAGTACTTGCTCTGTCATCTCTTTCCCATCATCCTGGTTTGTTCATGCAGGCTGGCAGGGTGTGTGTGTGTGACCATGTGGATCCAGGCAATGGTTAATGCATCTTTGTATGAGGAGATGGTCCCTGTCGCTTTGAAGGAGGTGGTAGTGTATCCACCCCAGAAAAACATGATCCCTGGACTCTGAGGTACCTGACAACTACTGATTGGTCACTAAGATCCTCTTTTTGGGCAAGGTGCTCAAGGGGGGAGTGGTGGTTCAGCTGCAGGAACTTTTGGGGAAAATTGATTATTTGGACCCATTCCAATCTGGGTTCAGGCCAGGTTTCAGACCAGAAATTCACCTTGGTTGCTCTGATGGATGCCATTTTCTGAACAAGATTGCCAGTGTATGAGTGGTGGTGGCACCATCTGAAGCTGGCGATAGGCACTCTTTGCCACAGAGGAGACTTGGGCCTCCATGTGCAAAGGTGCTCCCAATACCCTCAACAGCATACCTATTCCTTCAGAAGCAGTGCAACCCCTTCTAGAAAAGGCGAAATCCCCAGTTCCTGGACCTAGGAACCACTCAGACACAGTGTCACTGCTTTTAACGGGATTCATTTTGTGAGCCCTCATTCACAAAGCAGGCACTGGTTCAGCTTGTGCACAGCCTTAATGAAGACTCACAACTGGGTGTGGTCAGGATTGTGCACCCCAGAAACCTCTGGTGACTAATCCCAATGGCTTCATATAGATGCTAAGTAGCATCAGGGATAAAATAGTGCCTTGTGACACCCTGCAGCTATGTTGCTAGGGTGTGGCATAGACTCCCGATACCATTCTTTGAGACTAGTCTTGCAGGTAGGAGCAGAACCACAATAGATCAGTGCCTTCAACTCACAGAGATCTTCTTGGAGGATGCAGCGGTCGACAGCATTAACAGCCACTGATAGATCCAGAAGGAGCAACCAGGGTCACACTCCCTGGCCTGATTTTGCTAGCTCATCTGACAGCAGACACTTACTTGGTTTCTGAGGAATTCCTGGTGCTGATGGCAAATTCACTGTTGCTCTCTGAAGTCAGGGGATGATTATTCTGAAGCCAAATGATGGTTGGGCTTGGATATGCCTCAATCAGCACATGGAAGGTGTGGCTTTTGTGCAGTTCAGCAGACACTGTGTCATTCAGAATAGTGTGGAAGGTCACAAAGCCATGCTCTAGGTAAGAAAAAGTGGGGGAGAGAATTCACAGGTAAGCAGAGTGGCTTTGACTTTACCATCTTTCCAGCTTCCTTTCAGATCTATGTGCTCTTCAGTTTGAACAGCTGAACAGAAAGCAAAGCGACTGAGTAGGAAGGAAATGGGATCAAGTTGAGAGGTCGGAGGTAGGAAAACAGAGCGACCAGTGGGGAGCAAGGGGAGAATGTAGGGTGTCACAAGGGGAAAAGAGAAAGAACAGAGTCTCCAAGGCAGTGCAGGTGCACACATGTTGGATCCAGTAAAACAGATGGTTTTAATATTGCACTTCTTTCATGGGTTACCAACATCCCACCATCAAGTCACGGTTCACACCTGTTTCTTAATGGAAACAACAGCAAAATCACAGATCTGACACTTTCCAATGCTGCCATGATGCAAAAGCATGGATCTGAGGCATGGATCCTTAGGGATCTTTGTAATTTTTACAATTCCTCTCAAAACCACCATCAAAACATAGGTCACCTTTGTGTACACAGGTGTGTTTGTGACTTCTTGGTGGTTTTGTTGTCATTTAGTATAAACAGAGCCGTCTCATTCATAGGGGCAGGTGGCGCGGTGCACCAGGGCGCCAGGCCCCCCAGGGGCGCCCCCGCGAGCCCGCCGGCATACCGGGCGCCCCCTCCCCAACCTGCCCCCGCCCCTATGGGGCGGGGGATGAGGGGCCTGGCACTGCAAGCCAGCCACCCTCCGGAGCCCCAGCTGGAGCGCTGGGAAGGGCGCGCAAAGCCCCTCGCTGCTCCAGCGCCACGTCCATCATCCCCCGAGGGGCGGCCAGCGCGGGAGGGAGGTGGGCGAGTGGGGGATGAGGGGCGTGGCGCTGCAAGCCGGCCACCCTCCGGAGCCCCAGCTGGAGTGCTGGGAAGGGCGCGCAAAGCTCCGCGCCGCTCCAGCGCCACGCCCCTCATCCCCCGCTCGCCCGCCTCCCTCCCGCGCTGGCCGCCCCTCGGGGGATGATGGACGTGGCGCTGGAGCAGCGCGGGGCTTTGCGCGCCCTTCCCAGCGCTCCAGCTGGGGCGCCGGAGGGTGGCCGGCTTGCAGCGCCACGCCCCCCTCCCCGGCTCGCCCACCCCCCCCTCCCGAGGGGCGGCCAGCGCGGGAGGGAGGGGGGCGGAGAGGCGGCCCACCGGGGGCGCCGAGGGATCGTCGCGCCAGGGCGCACGATCCCTTTGAGACGGCCCTGAGTATAAAAACCATGAATACATGTGAGGCTCTGTGTTTTGGAACAATGCTTTTGCACTCCTCAGAAACACCAGATCTGTGATTTTAACATTTCACCAGTGCAAGCTTTTGGGGGAACCCACTGAAAATTATACAGTCAGGAGAATCTACTTTAATTCTACTGGATATCCAGACCCCATGGAAAAGTGTTCATGCTTTATGCTTTTCTGTCTGTTGATGTATGACCTGGCTGAAAAGGGAAATAAGTGACCAGAGGGAGAGGTATATATATATATAAAAGGATGTCATATAGAGGAGGGAGAAAGGTTGTTTACTGCTGCTCCAGAGAAGCGGACACGGGGCAATGGATTCCAACTACAAGAAAGAAGATTTCACCTAAACATTAGGAAGAACTTCCTGATAGTAAGAGCTGTTCGACAGTGGAATTTGCTGCCAAGGAGTGTGGTGGAGTCTCCTTCTTTGGAGGTCTTTAAGCAGAGGCCTGACAGCCATCTGTCAGGAATGCTTTGATGGTGTTTCCTGCTTGGCAGGGGGTTGGACTGGATGGCCCTTGTGGTTTCTTCCAACTCTATGATTCTATGATTCTAGGTGCCCATAGGCCCCACAAAGGTTGGCAACTCCTTTGCAAGATAATAGTTCAGTAAAATAATCAAAGCTCCAAAAAACAAATGGTTTATAGAGTCAGTTCAACACCATCTAATTAAATTTCACCATGCTGATGGAATTTTATATGCAAACATACCAATCACTCTGATAAAGATGCTTTGTGTTTCTTTTTGCCCATGATAGGTGTCAGTGGCCTCACAGATATAATCTCCTTCATCCTCCAGCTCTGCATTGTGGATGGTTAAGGTGGTACTAGTATCACGACTGCCCCTTGTTCCAACATCGGTCCATGGTTTTACCTCCTTGCCTACCTGCAGAAGAATGGCAAAACGATTACATGATGTAAATAGTGCTTAGCATTGCAGGAGTTTTTTCAAGTGTGTCGAAGGGTTTGTTGACCCCCACATAGCCATGCTCAAATGATTGAAGGTAAGAGCATAAGAAAGTGAGATAAGCCTGTTGGATCAGGCCAATCGCCCATTTAGTCCAGCATCCTGTTCTCACAGTGGATGACCAGGTGCCTATGCAAAGCCTGAAAGCTGGATAATGCCCCTTGAAGTGGAGGTAGAGCATAACAATCATGACTACTAACTACTGATACATAGGTAAAGGAGCCTCTATAGGAGTCATTCAGGGATGTGCAAATTACTTCTCTGTTGTTCATATGGCACTTGCATTTGGCATCTATTTTCCATCTAACAAATCAACACATCTGATGCTGAAAGGCCCTTAGAAGAAAGCACCATGGCAGTTTGCTAATACATAAGTAATAAGGCAGCTTGGTATGCTTTTCCCCATTCTTCTACTCAAGCAGCAGATTGCTTTCACTCTTTTATTTATATTTTATTTTTAATAGGAGTATTTATATATTACCATCTCATAAAGTAACAAGGCAGTGAACAGCAATGGAGGGCACTTTATTAATGAATTCATTAATATTTCCATCCTATCCTAGGTGCTCATGGAGTATTCAGTTATCAAATTGTTAAATAATATTTATATGTTACCCTGCAACCATGTTCCCAGGGCATTTTACCACAAAAATCAAGCAAGTTAATGATGCAATCTTGCACATGCCTTCTCGGAACAGACTTACTCCCAGGTAAGTGTGCATAGGTATGCAGTCCCAAAATAGTTACTGATTGTGGGAGGGAGTGTCCAACATTTGGCTTTGTAGCCCAGTTTTTACACTCAAACAGTTGCCTCTCTGCTGTAATGACTGCCCACCCTTCTACAGAGAAGACAACATGGCAATTAGTCCATCACTCCTCTCCCTCCCAGCCACTCCCCACTCCCCCGGCCCTTTACTTACCTTCTGGCCAGGATAACTCCAAGTATAATTGACCAGATCAATGCCTCTCACTGCACAAGTCACACTGATATTTTCCCCTTTTTTCAAAATAGTTTGCACAGCACTGACAGTGACATTGATGACGGAGGTAGGAGAAGAGGAAACTATAAAAGGGGAAATTTCAGATTAGTATGAAAAGCTGCCAAAATTACAGGAAGACAGTTTCACGTGACTGAAAATGCACATGGGATGTGCACCAAGTCCATATTGCTCGCTTCGTGGTTGTTGTATGATTATTCCTTAGCACATTAAGTTTAATTTTCCTCTCCATGAAGATGTGAGTAATCCTACTGCCACCTCTCCCCTCAAAAGATAAATCTCAGGATAGGCTGAAGAATAAACATGGCAACACAATGGAGTAATACATCAGGCAATTGTTCCAGGTGCAAAGCACACTGAACACTATGTGGACACGGCCAATTTTAACTGAGCAGGTCCACTTCCAAAAGGTTGCCTTGCACTTTGGGCAGGAGGGTGGAGTGGCTTCATCTGCTACATGTTGTTCAATGGGTGAGACTGAACACCAAAACACAAAATTAGGCTGCTATATTTCAGTACAGAAAAACAGTAACTTTTAGCTGAAGAGCAACTCCTTTGCCCACATTAGATGGGGAAAGTATTATGAAAAAGTTCACCTTGGATACTGTACACATAAAATGTTTCAGAGTCAAACTCCTGCTCGTCTAATGTTGCCCTGCAGATGTAGGACGTGTCTTCAAAGTACCCCTTGAAGCCTTGTTGTGCAAAATAAGTGCTGGGGATTGGGTCATCGATCTTCTTTTCATAAAGGGTCACTCTTGTGTTGGGGTCTGTCACACGGCATGGGATAATGTCTTCACCATGGCCTGTGGTGAAAACAAATGTGTCCTCTTGGCTGCTAGGTAGGAATGGCAAAGAGGGGTCTATAGGTGGAAGAAGGTGGAGAGAAACCAATTAATTGTGCAACGGCACAGATAATATTCAGTAGCAATAATAAAAAAGATGAATTCCTGACATAAGACATTTGTAAACTGAATGATGAATAAGGATGAATTAGAAGAGACTCAGCATAAGGTTTAGTGTTATTGGAATACTACAGTCCTGTTTTCTCTCTAGCTCGGACAAAGCAGTGTTTCCCTCTTGTCAGACTGGAGTTGTTGCAAAATAAGATTATAGATATCTAAGTTAAATTATTTCTTTAAGGTGGGCCATCTCTGGAGATGGTAGGGTTTTGTGGAAACTGGACATGGTAAAGAAAAGAGGAATGGGGTTAGAAGCACACTGTCCACAAGAGTTTGGGTTGTTTGTTTATTGCATATGCCACAAAGTTAAAACCTGTAGTATTCACAGTCCCAAACCACACCACAGATCACTCTGTCACCTTTCTTCAACATCTTCCTATATATTCTAGTCTTCCAGATCTCCATGCATGCACACCAACGCAGAGACTTAAAAGGAGCAAGGCACTGCAATCACCAATACCTGGTACGAAAATGTAGATGGCTTTTTCCTCTGTGGATTGTTTGTAGAGACAGGAATATTCACCCGTATCATAGCCGGTCACATTCCTGAGTGTAAGGATGCTAATAAAAGTGTTGTCCCTTCTCTCTAGCCCAGTGTCTAATACATGTTTGCTGTCCTTTTTCCAGTAAATCTCATTCTCCCCTGAGCATATCACAGAAAAATCACTGTAGAGACTGAGGATGACTTCTTGGTCATTAGGAGAAATCTCCAGGGAGCTGGTTTGTGGCAATCCTTGAAGAAAAACAAATCATAAGAGAAACATTAAAGTCCCACAGTTCAGAAGCTGAGGTGGGTGGTGTTAAAACTTGTTTGCCACTTGTTACCCAAAGGTCTCCAAGCAACTTACAATACATGGCGGTAGAATGTGCAGTGGTGAATTCAGAAAGTGAGATCGGAAATGGAAGCAACACATTCATAATGCATTCATTGTTTTAACTCTTGAATTGCATGTAAAGCTCAACCGCAATCCTGATTGCTTTAGTGGTTCTAACACACAGGTCAATCACAGATGTTTCATGAAAATTCATAGGCATATATGAGATAATTGGCCTATTTGCCAACCAAAAGTGAGAGCCTGCTGTTGGTCCTTAATTGCTTTGTTATGGCAAAACCAAACATTATAAAGAAAACACAGATTTGCTCAATGATGATTATATGGTGTGAATGGATAATTAAGGTTGCAATCCTCTACGCACTTATCAAGAGACAGGTTACATACCGGGTAGCTGTCAACCCTCCCTGCTGTTCCCCACTGCTATATACAATACACAGCTGTCAACCCTCCCTGCTGTTTCCCAATACTATAATAAGGGTATTTCCCGCAAAAAAGGGAAAGGTTGACAGCTATGGACAGGTACCATTATATTAAATGTGATTTACTTCTGAGTAGACGTGTATAGGATTGCACTGTCAGACATCAGCACAGGTCCATAGGCAGGCATAGGCAAACTTGGCCCTGCAGCTGTTTTGGCACTACAACTCCCATCATCCCTGACCCCTGGTTCTGTTAGCTAGGGATGATGGGAGTTGTAGTCCCAAAACAGCTGCAGGGCCAAGTTTTCCTATGCCTGGCCATAGGAAAGCCACAGGATAATGCATATATTTTCATCTCCTAGAATGTTTAATATTCTGGCTTTTAATACTGAGTTGAAGAAGAAGGGGAGACTCATAGGAACAAGCTGCATTTCATTGCTCTTTTCTATCATGTATTTAAAAAGTGATGTATCTTCCATGACACTTATTTCCATTATGTGATTTCATTAGCAGGTTGCGTTGGACAGATCCAGTCATGTTCCAAATGTGAGAGGAAAATCACAACAGAACTAAAAGTAAAATTGCCAGGAAATCCTTCGGAAATGTTAAGGTAGACAATGTCTTCCTGAATTACTTCCTATGAGCCCATCACAGCTGCCAGCTTCCTAGCTCTTGCAGAGAGGTTTCCCAATGTTACTAGAGAGTGGAAACAGCCATATAAGAAGGATATGCTATACTCCACTTAACTGTCCTTCTTCTCATTGTGTAATTGTGCTCCCACAGTTCATGCAAGTACAACAGTCATGCAAGTACAACAGTCACAAATCATTTCCCATTGCATAGGACAATGAAAGGAGAGTGTAAAATGCTTTGGTTTAAAAATGTGCACTGCAGCTTGTCCTTAGAAAGACAGAAAGATTCTTGCAGATTTATCACCAGGCTATGTCTCCATGTAGTACTGCCAATTCCAGGATTTCAAAACTCATCAATCTGAGCTTCCAAAATATGGATTACTTTATTTATTTATGGTGCTTTTCAGTACAGTACCCTGCCTTTCCATTAAGAGGTGGCTTACAAATGTTAAAAACAATGAAATAATCCACAACAAAAATGGAAAAATATAATAAAGGGACCCAAAATATTTGAAAGACTTTTGTTTTTGTTGTTGTTTTTTTAAAGAAAATGAACAGCCACCCTGATCTGCTTTTCAAACATATTTTGCCCACATCTAAATTAAATAAAAAAAGTTCCCCACAAATGCAGCAACAGAGACTTACTATGCTCGGGACATTTACAAAATAACATGAATAAAAGGTGTAATTGTAGCAGGGGAAAAACAGGATGTTAAGGGACAGCAGTGGAGACTGAAGCAGTAAGTTTTAAGCGTGGGCATCTAGGAAGCAGTTCTGGCCTTGCTCTTGGAGCATAAAGAAAGTGAAGGTACTCATGTTGATTCATTTGGTGCCAAGGCACAAAATCTTTATTTTTAAGGTCCCTTGCCTGAAGGATGTCAGAGAGACAGCTTCTTCAGCTGCCAGAAAACCTCTGCCAGAAATCTTCCATTTGTGTAGAAAGAAGGAGAAAAACACTGTAAGAGACCTGCACAACTTGCAAATAGGGATGAACAGATCATTTTATTTCTGGTCTGTATTAGTTTGCATGTGCTCCATTTTCCATTTAATCTCCAATTTTAAAATAATTCAAAATTCATATTTTTGAATGTATCTTTTCTAATAAATATACATTTTGAAACTCTCCCCCCTCAAAACACACATTTCTAAATGTATTTCTCCATCTTTATATGCATTAGGGTATTCTTTTT
Source organism: Lacerta agilis (assembly GCF_009819535.1). Classification (NCBI taxonomy): domain Eukaryota; kingdom Metazoa; phylum Chordata; class Lepidosauria; order Squamata; family Lacertidae; genus Lacerta; species Lacerta agilis. The sequence continues at coordinate 59,047,437 of NC_046313.1, forward strand.
AAGGCAAGAAAGGTGCAAAGCCTGAGGGATAACTGTGTTCCAATCTGCGTAGTAATCCAGGAGATGTGGATCAGATCAGTTCATGTTGAAATTCACAAATAATGGTTCCGGCGGCGACACCATCGCGGGCGGTCGTGGGTTGCCTCGGCAGCGAGGCGACCCAGGCTGGCCCGGCGGTTGGAGCCCCGCTACCGCTAAGCGGGGCTCCGGTGAGGCGCGGGAAGAGCGTCCCACGCCTCGGGCTCCCCGGCGGGCCCACTAAGGCTCCGAACCCTTCCCTCGTTCCCCCTGTAAAGGCGGAGTGGGGGTGAAGGGACAACGGAGCTGGGCCATTAGGGGACATGCCCCAACCGGGTCAGCGAAGCGGCGGCCGCCGCCCGCGGTTAGCGACATCGTTCTCCCTGCAGGAAAAGAAACAAGGAAGCCCGGTGGCTGTGAGTACATGATCAGACTTATTTTTCACATTTAACGATCCGGGAGGTATTATGGAAAGGAAGCCTGCCTCCCTCCCTTTGGTGAAAAGAAAATAACTGTTTTGAGAGACTGCTGTTACAGTGATGGTTACAAAGTATTGCTTTTTTGACAAGTGAGACTATTTAGACCTCCCTGTGGGGGAGCAAGACTGTGGAGAATATCTCTTTTTAAAATTATATTCTTTGCGCCCTGGCTCCAGGGAAAATGGCTGCGAAAGCTTGAGATTGAGTGGAAAACTACTGGTACTAAGATGGAAAAAGACTGAAATTGAAACTGAAATTTGATACCAATGCCCGCTTCTGCCATGCTGGGTTTCGTTTTTGAGTTGGTTCTAAACCACGGATTGACTGATGAACAAAGGATTACTTTTTTGAGACTGGAACTGCTTAATCAGAAATTGGTGATATTGAACTGGACATGGCAGAAAAGGTATTGCCCACAGAGGAGACTTTTCAGGACATGGCTGCAATAGAAGAGAGCCTTGGCAAAGAGCTGAAGGGGATGATTGAAGAACAGAGCAAAATGGCTTGGCGACTCCGGAAAAAAGAAACGTCCTTTGGGGGTGGCAGACCCAGGACGGGAAAAGAAGAATGGAATATTGAATCGGAGAAGCTGGAAGAAGATGATCTGTGTACCCTGATGCTCTATGCAAGGATTGTTGTGGACTTTGTCTGGATCTGTGGACTTACAAGAAAAGAGGACAATTTGAGGAGTGGTTCCGAAGTACGTCGGAGAAGGAAAATGGTCAGAAGGGGGATAGGGTGAATTGTGTTAAGGGTAAAGTAAAAATGTTTTATTACGGTACCCTGAAGCCGAGGTGTCAAGATTTTAAGTTTTTGAACTAGAAAAAGGGATATTTTGATTTCTTTTTATTAGCAGCAGTTTAAGGGAAAGAAGATGTCTGTTATGATTTGATTTAAGAATAATACGTTAAGACATGGAGTTTTGTTACTAATTATTATGAAGCTATAATATGATCTGATTTTAGTTAGTTAACAAGTGGAATATTATTGTAAACTAAAAAATAAGATTTTAAGAAGAATGTTTAGTTCTGAATTTTTAAATGAATTAAATTTTTAGAATGTGAAGTTATTAAAGTAGAATCTGGAATTGGAGCCGAAGGAGAGAAGGCAGGGGAAGTCAACTGTAATGATTCGACCAAGAAATTTTTTTTTTGTATCTAAACAAGAAGAAGAATCGTTGGTATGTTTGTATTTGTTTAGTTTTAGTTGTGGTGGGTAAGTGTTGGGTTAATGTTGGTGAAGGTGTTGGATTGTTCTTTGTTATGGAAAAACCAATAAATTCTTTATATATATAAAAAAAGAAATTCACAAATAATGAATTCCTTAAACATTGCTGTTTGTAGGTGACCAAGGTGAGCTCAGTCCATCCAACAGCAACGCCAACTTCAAGCGAAGTGCTTCAATGAATGGATCTGCCAATGTCTGCTTTTATATAATAATAATAATAATAATAATAATAATAATAATAATAATAATAATAATAATAATAATAATTTTATACCCCGCCCATCTGGCTGGGTTTCAGGAGACACAGCAGCATGATGAAAAGCTGGCAACCCTACTATGCACACACAAACATTTCTTTCATCCCACCATCACTTCTGATAAAGCAGGTTTTTCAATTTTTTGAAGCAATACCACAACATCTGAAAAAAGCAGGAAGAATGTACAGCAAACCTCTAGAAGCATCCCTTTTTTAAAAGTGACTTAAACTTTCTGGGAAAAACCCCCCACAATCCTTTAATTTGGTTTGGCTTCAGAGAAGCATGAGGGTGCTTCTGCTTAAACACAGGTTATTTTCAACTTCCCTTTTCTGATAGCAACCCTTATTTTCCCCTTAAAGTCTCCCTAAAGGTTTTGGGTGGCACTGTGGATTAAACCACAGAGCCTAGGGCTTGCTGATCAGAAGGTTGGCGGTTCGAAACCCTGTCATGGGGTGAGCGCCCATTGCTCGGTCCCAGCTCCTGCCCACCTAGCAGTTCAAAAGCACGTCAAAGTGCAAGTAGATAAATAGGTACCACTCCAGCGGGAAGGTAAACGGCGTTTCCATGCACTGCTCTGGTTCGCCAGAAGTGGCTTAGTCATGCTGGCCACATGACCCGGAAGCTGTCTGCAGACAAACGCCGGCTCCCTCGGCCTATAAAGTGAGATGAGCACCGCAACCCCAGAGTCGGACACGACTGGACCTGATAGTCAGGGTCCTTATATGCGGTTCTTATCAGATTGTTTGCAATTGTATATTGAATCATTTTGAATTGTTTCACTTACAAGGCAGTGAAATGACTTTAAAGAGAGGTGGAATAGAAATGTTTTAAATAAATAATAAACAACAGAATAAATGATATTTATTTACTTTTGGCATTTATTGACAACCTACTAATAACACCCTATAGGAAGAAAAGAGAACATTTAAACATTAAACTAGTACATGCTTGAGAAAGCCTCCAACCTTCAAGACAGAGCTTGAGAACCTGAAGTCCTCCAGATGTTGTTGGACTCCAATTCGCAGCCTGCATGGCCAATTGGCAGAGATTAAAGGGGTTGCAGTCCAGCAACTTCTAAAGGGCCACAGGCTCCCCATTCTTGTTTTAGGGGCTACCACTGATAAGCAAAATTAGCCTTTCCCTTGCCTATACAGAAGCACATTGCACATACTTGGGTTCATCCAAGTCTCTGTCTACAACCTAAATCTAGTTCCTTGTAGCTGTTATAAATGAAATTGTGGGCTGCATATTTATTCCTGTTTTGTGAGTTGTACAGGCCTGCTCTACAAGAACAGGGAAATGAGCATGTCGCAGCCTATGAAGTGGGGAAATGTCTTTTTTTTAAATGCTACTGTGTCTGCACACTAACACTGCATGCACATGGCTAAGACAGGGGGACATGTCTCAACAGGAGAATTGCCATATCTGCACCTCCTTTTCTCTTCATCTGTCCTGTGCACCGTGGGGATTCCTCGAGCAGTTCACACAGACACACTTAGTCATGTGTTTGCTTACCTGTGAGAAAGAACAGCAAGAAGAGGAGCATCTTCAAAAACAGAAGTCGCATCATGGGAGTTCCTTTCGTAGCAAGCAATGCCCTGTTAAAAAAGCAAATTCTTGTGAGCAGAAAGCTGGAGAATACCCAAGTTTCTTTGGAGAAAACATGAGATTACAAATGTGACTAGCAATTCCACAGGAGAAATCTTCTCCCTGTAGACTTTATTAGTAACATCCTCTTTCTCAGCCCCAGACAAGGGACCACCTGTGTAGGTGGAGAGAGGAAATCAGCAAGGGAAATCCAAGGTAATCAAAAGTTCAATATGGTTTTTGGCTGCCAACCTTTTGACAGTGAACACTGAAGCGAGCCTCATACAGAAGGCAAATCCACAAGGTGCAAATCCTTGGACTGGTCATACACTGGATCAATGTTGGTGAACAGCCAGACTATGCTATCTTCCTCCACACTATAGGTTGGTTGTGTATTGAGTGCATGCTGATTGCTGAAGATCCAAACAGAGTCTGCAGGGATTGTTCATAATTCCTCAGCTTTAATTTTGGAACAGGGTTAGCATAGGATCATAACCACAGCATTCCAGATTAATGAGCTACGAAGCATCTTTGTGATGACTCATGGTACTTCCTGCGTCATCTAAGGGCCAATTTATTTTACTAGCTGGATATAGTAGGTGTACAGAGTGTGTATGTTTAAAGCACTACAACTCATTTGGTTTTTATATATGTCTTCTGACCAACAACACTTCTCCTGTACATGTGAAGATTACTACTAATCATAACACTTGGGGTTTATAGAGTGATTTTATTTTTTTTTGCAACGTTAGCAAATTAGAAAATTATAGAACTGTGGAGTAAATTCCTTTTATTCCCACTTTACAGATGAGACAGTGAGCCTGAAGATGGAGGCTTACTCAAGGCCACCCTCTTTATTTAGCAATTGGCTGTAGTACTTTTTACTATGTTCTTATGAATATTCAGTATGCCACTCAGGGTACTTTTAGTAAAATAGTGAATGAGTATGAGCAGGACAACACATCCTGTATTGCCACTCAATGCAAAACAGGAAGTGCCAACCTGCCCTGCCCTGACGCACCACCCACTAGGCCACCTGCACCAAAGAAGTGGTGCTGTTTTCCAGCAAGATCTCACTGAAATCTTGTGAGATATTGTGCACTCCACAATATCTTGTGAGATTTTGGTGAGATCAGCACTTCCACCTCATGGGTGTGCTGTGCCTGGTTATGTGATTGATGTCTAACACTCACAGTTTCTTTAAAATCCTTTCTTTAAAAAATCTAAAATATATGGGGCAGGGTTACATATGGATTTGCTGTTGTCATCCATTGCCTATATATCATATGGTGTGTGACTGATTCTATTTAAAAACAAACAAACCCAACTTTCCTATGTTCAGTGGCCAATTAGAAATTCATTGTATTCTTATGACTCTTTGAAAGTTCTCATGACTCTTCAGGGGACAAGCCCAGGGATTCAGAGGAAATATCATTGCCATATGTTCCCACTGCACCAGAAGGTTTAGCATAAGCAGAGTCTGAGTTGCCAGCACCTCCCTAGTCTGGTGAGTTCATATTGCCTCAGTGAAACCATAATTTCCCCTGGTTGCTGAATTGGGCTAGACCCCTTTAAATGAAGAGGCTTTGAGCACTGGAAGGGGAGATCACCACCCCGGAAAGAGCTGCTGTTCTATTTAGGGCTCGCTTTGTGTTTGCCTGCCATTGAAGCATTTTGAATTTGCTTGCATGACCTTTCAGCCTGAGCTTTGCATGGAGCTATCCAGGGTGCTACTTGCTTTGCTCGAACTTTGCCTTGCTGGAACCTGACCCTTACCTTATTTGGCATTGCCTTACCAGAACCGGAATCTGGCTTTGCCTTGCTGGAATCTGAATCACTCACCCAGCTCCCTTCCCACCACCGATACTTGGGATAGAATCCTATCTGGCTGAGACCACTGAAAGAATAAATAAATTCCAATAGACAGTTGGTGTAATTTGTACGCCCCTTCCTGTGATATGTTTTCCTTTGCAAAATGAAATATGTGCCTTTCCAGCATGCAGAGATTAGTACATTACAGATTTCAGTTTATACAATCTGTTTATCATATTTCTTGTGTTAAGTATATATAATGAATATTTTTGCAAGGTTTTTTTTTAAAGACTTCGTTTGAAGAAGACATATTCGGCCATAATTCTATCATTCCACAGTTCTAGTGACTAGAATTATGGAACTACTGTATAGGGACACATGTTGGCGTGCAAAGAAGATTCCTCCTTCTCTCATGAGCTTTCTTTGCCACCACCATCAGCAGCAAGAGGGCTGGGCAGGGGTCTTTGTACATCACTCGTCCATAGTGACTCCAGTGACTTTTGCTCGTAATAGCTCTATGAACTGTGATCGATTGATACCACATGCCCAGCGATGGTAGCAGTAGTGGCAGAAGAAACACTAGTTTAACTGGGGAAAGGGCTCTCAAAAACATGATGCTCAAAAACATTTCCTTACCCCTACTCCCCTGGTGGACCTTCCTTGATACAACACATGATACAAGACTTGCTATTCCAGATCTATCACTCTGACTGTCTATGTATCAGCCGGGTTTTATTATTGTGAAGTGCTTTGTGAGCCATTATGACGGACATGCATTATGGGCAAGTGTTGTAAAACAATGAATGGATAAATGAATTCCAGAAAAGTTAGGCTGCCATTCTATGTACACATACTTGGGTATAGGTTACACTAAACCCAATGTGCATGCATAGGATTAGAGTATTACTATTTGTGAACAGAAACGAGAACTTCTCCACACCCCACAAGGACTAACTTTCATATCACAATGGTAGCTTGATAACTGTGTAAATGTAATGGGGTGAGAATCTCATATATATGGAAATGCCTATTCATTCAATTTTCCTATGTGCAGCTGCTCCCTTTATTCCCATAGGGTTCAAAGGGATATTATTTATTTATTTATTTATTTATTTATTTATTTATTTATACATACCCCGCCCTCCCTGGCAAAGACTGGGCTCAGGGCAGCTAACACCAAATATATAATACATTAAAAACACGAAGTCAAATGATTGGTTAAAATACAGTTCAAAATCACATTTAAAATGAGAATAAAATTAAGTGGGAACCCACGAATCCCAGCCGTAGGGGTAAGGAATATTAAATGTTCACCAGGCCCAACCACCCATGCTGGTCTCATAGGGGCCGATAGAAAGAGCCAAGGAGGCCACTTACATACAGGGTCCCACAGAAAAAAGGGGGTCAGACTGGGCCTGGACCAAAGGCCTGGCAGAACAGCTCAGATATGAAATTCACTAGGCTATGTCACAAAACACATGATCCAGTCAATTTCTTCCCCCCCGTCCTTTACCTTGTACTCTGTTTCTTTCAAAGGTTTTTCATCCCTCTGTCTCTCATTCACTCACTCACTGTTTGGCCAGAGCAAAGTAAGACAACCAATTTGTGTCATATTAGTTAGTATCAAATAGAATAGATAGTCTACTATAACCCCTAACAGCAAACCAGATTGAGCTTCGCTCACTAAAAGTACTAGCCTCTTCCTCACAAAACCCTAGTTCATCCCTTGTGCTGGGGGAGAAATGCTTAGAAAAGGAAAACCACAGAGCCAAAGAAACAAACAGAAAGGAGAATGTTCCACTTGCAAAAGAACAAAGAAGATGGCAAATTCCTGGGAAATTAAAAACACTTGAGGGGGGAAAGTTGGCTAGGATTGCCACGAGATAGCAACTTGTTCAGCAAGAAGCAGCACTTGCTGTAACTGTCTGCCTGAAGAGAGCATGCCCATATCATGTATAGAAATAACATTTGTGGATCTGATTTTATCAGCAAAGGAGTACAGTGTTCTCCTCCCTAGTGGCTTATTCCCCCAGTTTTCTTCCCCGAGTGCTTACCTCATCAACCTGGGATGGGGACTATGCAAAGGAACCAGCACCCTTCACTCGCACACCTGCTTGCTGTATCAAAATTGGATTCTTCTCTCCGTTATGTGATTTGCACAACTCACCTGAATAATATTGCAGCCATGATCATTAGCTCCCTTCTCTTTCTTGGTTTTAGCCTACATAAAAAGTCTTAAATGGTTTAAGCCCCATATATCGTCAAGACTAGGTCCTCTCATATACAGTATCCCATTCCAATCTGTAAGATCAGCCAAGAACATCTTCTTTCTGATACTGTTTTCACACAGCAATAAGGCATTCTCTGTGGCCGTTCCCTAGATACGGAACAGTCTCACCCTGCAGGTGTAAAAAAATCCACCAAGCAGAGTCCTATCAGTCTGGGCTGGCTTTCAGACTGAAGGTGGCAGAAGGTGCACATAGGGTAGCTTTTAATAATGGCATCTCACTCTTAAAAATACATATTTTGTTATCCTCTTGAGCTTTCAGATTGAAGAAGGCTAGAAAAACAAAGAAGCAAATAAATATTCTTTTCCCAAGAAGTAGTCCCTTTCCAGACAACTGTTTCAAGGGAATGTGCAGACATCAACCAGCTGCACAGGAAATCCAAATGTTTCCCCTCCAGATAGTACATCAGTTGTGGGGAAATTTCATTTTGCAAGCCCTCAAACCACAAGTTAATGGTGCTGGGAAATGCAACCCCCCCCCCCAAGGCTCCCCCGCCCACCCGCTCTGCTGGTTCTCCTATTTTGATTTATTGTGCCTTGTGGAAGGACCTTGCTTGGATGTCATGTGCAGCTGACGGATGGTGCCCATGGCATCATTGGTGACCAAAGGCATACTCTTGCTCATTGCTGCTCATGGCATTGTTGAGAACCTTTTGGGAAGCTATTTGCCCATGTTAAAAATTGCTTTTCTAAGAAGCTGAGCTTTCTCTGCCCTATCAGACTATCAGGTTCATATAACCTTTACATTTAAAAAAAAAAAACACCATAATAATCCTGGTGAACACCAGCACCTTTCACCACTGCACTTTCATCCCCTGCCCTCTAGTTTCTTCCTATTTTATTCCTCTTTGGCTCTGCACTCCTCTTCAGTAATCACCTCTGCAGCATGCATGTACTCTGTTTTCATTTTTGGTTTTTTTTTGGGGGGGGGGTGGAATAGCAAACAGGCACAGTACAGAGCTATTTCTCACTGCAGCAAGGAGTTAATAGTGGGACTAAGAAACTGCATTACTAGTGCAAATCAAGCCAGCCCTATGTTACCATACTAACATAAGTATTTATTTATTTATTTTACTTTAAAAAACATTTTTATGGTCCACAGGATGTGGCTCTCAATCAGCTTTCCCGCTGGAAATTAAACACTGGTCCTTGCCATTATGGCTCAGTCACCAAACTTTATCCTCGTGAGAAAAGTGACGAGTCGTTGTCTCCAGCGCACAGAAAAAAGGCTGACAAACAGGAAATACCTTAAGGCCTAAACCATTTAACATGTCGTACTTTTGAACAGCCTGGACCCCCAAGATGCAGGACCATAAAAGTGAATGCCACAAATAAATCTGTTTGGGTGCAATTCGTATACTGAAGATTTGGCAGGTGGGAAGGCTAAATCTGTTTGGGTGCAATTCGTATACTGAAGATTTGGCAGGTGGGAAGGCTATGGGATTTGGTAGGCCGCACTATGGCTGCAGAATGTCAGATTCTGCACTGCCACCATGTCAGAAATCCCAGTTTATAATATCTAGATAGTAATACCAACTCAACTACAGGCCAAACTGCACTTTACGTTAAACATACTGTTTGGTGATAAAAGTTTCCACATTTTTAAGTTAAATTGTAGCCATTGGTGGTGGGGATCAGGATCTAGACTATGGTACAAAAGGATGGGAGTTTAGCACTTTCCAGTATGAAACTTGCCCCTGCTGAAACTGCTGCTTGGCACATGAGGGAAGCTGCTATTTGCAGCTGCTGTTAAACTTGATGAAGAAATAATAATAATAATAATAATAATAATAATAATAATAATAATAATAGTTAGTAGTAGTAGTAGTAGCAGCAGCAGTATATCCAACATAAAGAGAAGTAGTATTAGTGTCAGCACTAATCTGGATTTACTGGACAGAATAATGCAAAAAGACAGTTTTCTTCCTCTGGTGGCATGAGAAGCAAAAACTAAACCAGAAGTCATGCCAAAATCTTACAGCAGAGCTCCTAAAGACTGTGCCAGGTCTGGCTGCAAGAGCTGCTATTGAACCAGTATGTTGTGTCTTGGCCTCCTGGTTGCCTGCTCAGCTTTGAAGGGGAAATGAGTTTTTAAATTATGTGTGGTCACCAGATATTTTTCTTATTCCATCACTTCAGCTTAAATTAATTGATTTACCAGCAAATCTTAATGTGTTTCTGATTTACTCATTAACTTTTCCCAAAGTCTTGTGGGTTTTTTTTTCCTGCTTTCCCAGGTCTTGTTCACATGGAAGAATTTACTTCCTGTTTACTTAGCTTTTTAAACAGTCATATGCCATATAAGCAGCCTAGCTGCATTTATATCCATCTCCATTGTAAAATAACCCTGATGTAAAGTAAGGATTTTCTTCTAGGGAGGCTCAGATTTATTTCAATTGTAATCTGAATTTTTAAACCAATTCTATATATATTGACACAATTTCCAATTACATGCAAAGAACATAGATTTAAACTGGAGCTGTTATGCCAGGAGATCTGGCAATTATTTCATATTACACAAAAAAATAGATTTGAATATTTTTTGCTGGAGCGTAATGTTTCTTACTCTATGTATTTATGAATGAAGACTATAGATTAAAGAGACATGGTTTTCACTAGTGCCAACCTCTACATTCTAAAAAAAATCATTAATTAGATTTATTTAGCTAATATAATTTCTAGATCACTCTCAGCATAAAATTTCTAGCACAGCATGCAACTGATCAGCTTTGAATAAAAAAGCATGAAACAAAAAAATAAAAGCATATAAACAGAGGCCATAAATCCAGTAAAATCTATCAGAGCAATGCTATACTACATTCCTGGGAGTACAGTGGTACCTCAGGTTACAGACACTTCAGGTTACAGACACTTCTGGTTACAGACTCCGCTAACCCAGAAATAGTACCTCAGGTTAATAACTTTGCTTCAGGATGAGAACAGAAATCGCATAGTGGTGGCACAGCAGCAGTGGGAGGCCCCATTAGCTAAAGTGGTACCTCAGGTTAAGAACAGTTTCAGGTTAAGAACGGACCTCCAGAACAAATTAAGTTCTTAACCCAAGGTACCACTGTATAAAAATGTCTTCTCTGATACCAAAGGGACAGCAGAATTGGTGCCAGTCTGCATTTCATAGGAAGGTCATTCATTGCACTATGACCAAAGAGCCTGTCTCTGTCCAGTCACCTCTGCCTAATCTCACATCAAGAATGTTATCCAGTGAAAAACAGAGGGTTCAGGCTGGCTTGTGTGGAAGAAGGCAGTTCTTCAGGCAGTCAGCTCCCAAACCATTTAGGTAGTAACTAACCTGTCCCATTTAGCAAACTAGCCGCTGTGTTTGTACTAACTGAAGTTCCATAGAAGTCTTCAAAGGCAGTTCCATGTACAATGTTTTGGAGTGGCCATGTTGGCTATCTCTGTCCAGGAGGGGCTGCGGTTCATGCAGCTGCTATAGCTGGTGAAGGCACTGTGAGGTATGGTTGTATCAGTACCACCAAATTGTGAATCTGATCCTTTAAGGGGAGTGTGACTCCACCCAGGACAGGTTGAACACAACTTCTCTAAAATTATACCTGCCCTTTAAAAAAACAAAAAAACAAAACCTATACATACAATCTTGGTAGAAGGGGTTTGTCCGTGAGAATAAAATCTATTTCAGAATAAAGTAGGACACAGCAAGAAAAGGAAAATGATGTGAGATGAGAAAAGTGAAGCAAGTAGAGTGCTGCTTGATGTGAATGAACCTTTTAGGGAGTTTTCAGGACCTGCTGATTTTCAGGAATCAGCACTGCCCCCAACTTAGAGAGATTTTATAAACAAGGCTTAAATTGGTTGCTCCAAATCTGTCTAATAATGTGCTTGCAGAGCCAATGTTGCCCAAACTGTCCATCCTATTGTCTCTGCTGCAAAACCTTCCACATTAACAAGATTCACATTTTGCATTGTGAAGCCAAAGAGGCTTAAATATGCTTTTATTTTAGCGTCACATGTAAAAACATCATTTAAAATGAAGGTTAGAATTAACATAAGTGTGAGAGGCAATTGCTACAGTGTTATTTCCAGACAGCCTTCTCACATCTGTGTTCATAGCTCATTTCAATCGAACAATTTGCAGTAAAGTAGCAGACCCTTCAAGTGTCCCTATTTTCTAGGGATGTCCCTAATTTAGAGAAGCTATCCCGGTTTCTGATTTGATCCCGGAATGTCCCGCTTTCCCTTAGGATGTCCCTATTTTCATTGGAGAAATGTTGGAGGGTATGGAGTTATTTGACTCTTGTCTGTCTGAAGGCAATCCTGTATAGGGATTTTTTTTTTAATGTTTAATGATGTTTTTATATATGTTGAAAGCTGCCCAGAGTGGCTGGGGGAACCCAGTAAGATGTGTGGTGTGGGGTATAAATAGTAAAATTATCATCATGGAATAGGACATCCCTATTTTCATTTGAGAAATGTTGGAGTGTATGAGGTAGTGCTTACAATGGTGTCTTTACATTGTCCTTTGTATATCTGCCTTGGTGGAATGATTAAACATGAATACCTCGAGAAAATATTGGGGATTTCCAATCTCTATGAAAATGTTCATCATTCCTAGCTCTTTTTCTTTCAAATTTTGACTTCATGACTGGAAGAGATAAAAGGAAAATAAGAGAGGGGGCACTCCTGTTTATTCAACATGGCCCTTTCCCAGAAGGATTCAATGTACTACACTGGAGAACAAATCTTTCTGTTGCTCACTAAAGCTGTTCTCATACTCCTATAAAGGGATTTCATGCTGACTCAAAGACTACATTTCATTTAAAATCCATGTGGCTTCCATCAAATGCCATGCATTTGACCTTACCAGATGGAATACAAATAATTAACGTCATGTACTTGCATCTGGTGATAGGAAGGCATATCAAGAAGTTGGGGGGGGGATGAGTAAGAGGTGATAAAATGGGTTAAAAGGGATAAGCTGTAGTTGCGTTAGGCTGGGAGAGAGGGGCTGCAATGAAAAATATGTTCGTGTTTGTAGCAGAGCTGCAAAATTGAGTGTGCCCTTTTTATCTCTTTGAACCTCTTTCAATGTTACTTTTTCCTGCTTACATCAATAGGCAAGTAAGGAAAGAGGAAAATAATGTCCACCTTCTTTAATGGCCAAATAGTCGGCTGTAAATCTGTCGCATGGATGTTGTGAATCTCTTATGTGTGGCCTGCAAGATCTGTGATCCAGACTCATACGTAACCCTCCGGACCAGGCATCCCCAAACTGCGGCCCTCCAAATGTTTTGGCCTACAACTCCCATAGCTAACAGGACCAGTGGTCAGGGATGATGAGAACTGTAGTCCAAAACATCTGGAGGGCCGAAGTTTGGGGATGCCTGCTCCAGACTCTTTGTTGGGTGTTTGTGTTTCTGTCCTTTCAACTTGCATCGTTAAGATTCTAACAGAGAAAATCCATTTTGCAGCAGCTGTTATTACTAAAGGATGACATTTGCATTAGCCTTTCTCAATGTAGTGCCCTTTGGCTTCTGTGGACCAAAACTCCAATCAGAGCTGAGAGTTGTAGAACAAAACATCTGGAGAGTTTCAGACCATATGCAATCGACTGAGAATGAGGATCTTACACTGTTGCTCTGTAGAAGAGGGGATCTTGGCAGGTGTAACTGGTCCTTTGTCAGAGTAATTTCTATCATAGCTCATCAGCAGGTTGCATCAACAGCTGGCACTAAAAGCACCAGTACAGTGGCAGAGTGACTATCTCTGTGCCTCATGGAATGGGTACACCTCACCTCTTTACTCCTCACTTCAAGGAAATAGGCAGAGGCACAATGTCTTTTCACACGCAGCTTAACAGTGTAGCAGTCAAGTCAGTCAAGTACGGTATAATATGATGCAGCTACCACTCAAACCCCAGGTAATTAAAAGATGAGAAGAACAAGAAAAGTACTGTTCCAGAACTGAAGAAAGGCGCTCGAGTGAGCATCCTCTGACAAGCTAATTGCACAGTACCCTCCTTAGCCCCCTACATCTTTGGAACGTAAGAATATATGCATACGTTCAAAATCCATCCAAGTGCCAGCTACGGTGAGGTCCAAATAAACCCAGAAAAAGCCTCATTGTGTTTACACAACCCTTATCTTTCTCCATTGGCTGTTGTTTATTTTTTCTCTCTCTCTCAACCACCACTATTCCTTTAGGATTTATACTGTAGCAACAGAAATGATTCTGGTCACCCTTTTTGCCCCTACCACAGAACTGCTCAACAGGAAATAGTTGGGAGCCTATCATGGGAATGATTTGTTATTGTAAAAAAGGAATGTGACTGGAAGAGGAGACGAGAGGTCACTTCACTCTGGGGTACAGCCTCTTCTAAATGGGAAACAGGCACTTCAGTCCCTGAAAAGCACAGTGCCAGATGTAGTGAACAGCTCAAATCAGTTTTGGACTATCTCAGCACCTAGTGTCAGACAGGATTTCCCACAACACAGCCATACACATGTACAGCTCCTGAACACTTACCCTGGCAGTCAACAAGCTAGTAGAGTTTCTTTGCTTGTATCAAAAAGAACAGACCAACTGAAAGGGACTGGTTATTTCTGTGCTGGCAACTTGTTCAGCACTGTGTGTGTGTGTGTGTGTGTGTGTGAGAGAGAGAGAGAGAGAGAGAGAGAGAGAGAGAGAATGGAGTCCATCTTGAGATAGGGCTTAGAAACCAAGATAGCTGAAAACTACTCTTTTTAAAAACTTGGTTTCAGGTTTTTTTAATAATATGTTTTCAAGTATATCCATGGGTCAATGAACGTCAAAAACCTACTCCTTTCCATTAAATTAAAGGAAATTATTAAAATCCTTCACATCATTCACTAAAATTAATAGGAAGAGTTAGGGGTGGCCACAGGGCTCATTACTGCCCTCGGGGGCTGCATTGAATTGTTATCAGCACTAGGAAAAGAATACGGATACCAGCTACTACTACGCATGACTTCGCATTGTGTCCAAACTGTAATGTCTTGCCTTTCTTCCAATCTCGTTATCACTCTGCCTTGCATAGTTTAGAAATGCTTGCATCCAGGGGCATAGCGAGCCGCTTTGCCGCCCAGAGCAGCAAAGCGGGGGCACCCCCCTGGGGGTGGGGTGCCGCCCCCTAGCGCGCGCGCCGTGACATCACGGTGTGTGTGCGCAGCATCCTGGAGGGACTGCGCATGCGCACACCACCCAAGATGGCGGGCGCAAGTGGCTGGCACCCCTTCCGACCGTGCGGTGGTGGCACAGCAAGTTTTAGGGCTGCAGTGCACGAACAGCAGCACAGACGCTGTGCTGCTGTTCACGCACTGCAGCCTTAAAAGTTGCCATGCGTCGGCGGCGCTGATCACAGGGACAGGGTGCCGCCCCATGTGTCACCCCTCCAGGGCGGTACCCGGGGCAGCCCGCCCCCCTGCCCCTTGCTCCACCCCTGCTTGCATCTCAACAGATAAACTGCTCAGTAGTTTCCTTTGATGGAAGATGTCAGTTTGCAGCCTATGGTCACTAGTATCCAGAGAGGAGGGAGATGTGTGACTCGTTTAGCTTGCAAAAAAGCGGGGCGGGGAGAGCCTTTTTTCAGCACTAATATAACAAAGAGCAGATTATTCTGGCCTCAATGTAGGCAAAGTGTGGGCAGATGCTGGGCACATACAGCTCATTTTTTACATTTTATTATGTGTTTATGTAGCACACTTCAACTTATCCATTCACATTGCAGTTCAGCATTATAATTGTACATACTGCAGTAATTTAGGATCTTTCTCTCCATATGTTCAAGCAAAAGCCTCTTTTCCCATGAGAATTTTTTCTGAACCTACTACTGAAATATAAAATATTATTGTTGCTAAATCATATTGATTAATTGTGTGCAGAGCTTGACTTATTGATTACTCTTGCTGTGTGCCGTGATCTTGTATGAGGTCCATGCTGATGCACAAAACAGGCTGCATGAGTTTAGGCACAACAGTCAAAATAGTATTATGGGCTATGTTAATGCAACAACTTTGATTTTGTTGCACCTCTGGCACTTATTTTCTGTTTACTAAAAACAGCAAAACACTTAAATACATGATAATGGACAATAATGAATGACGCTGTGCTGCAAACATGCAGATCAGGATTTATTCTGTTAAATTTTTACCCATATAGCTAAAATTTTAAATATGCATCTTTTCCAGCTCTTTCCTAGACACAGTTCAATGAGGTTCTTCATTGTTATTTCTATCTCACTTATCCTGAAAGGTCATGATTTGAAAGGTTTACCCAAGGCCAATGTGTCTGACGTCAGGACTGAATCTACCGGGTGCAAATCCAACTCTAAGTTATTAGACCCTGCTAGTTTATATATACAAATGGGGAAATCTGAGCCTTGAATTATACAGTGTAGATTAACCCACTGATCAGGTCTGACCTTTTTTCCCATTGCAAGGCCATTTTTTAAATTAAAAAAACCATCTTATGGTCGATATCATCCATATCTCAATTTCCTGAACGAGCCAGTGTGTGTTCAGATTTTAGGCCATTGTGAAGAAGAAGAAGAAGAAGAAGAAGAAGAAGAAGAAGAAGAAGAAGAAGAAGAAGAAGAAGAAGAAGAAGAAGGGGTTCATCCATTGTTGTGGCATTTGTTGAACCTCTAGTCTGCAGCACCTATCAATATGATCAGCTATAGGTTAACTTGAAATGGAGGGGGAAATACGTTAATCCACTTGAAGGGCACTTCCAGGCAAAATGTTGTTTTTCTTCCTCTCTTAATAGCAGGTATGCTGATTCAGCATGCCCGACACTTCTAAGCCATGTAGAAACTATGCCAACCACCATGTTTATCCTTTGCTAGCCAAATCCTGTACTTCTCCAAGCTAGCCAAAAGGCAGACTGAGGATTAGTAGGATCAACATGAATGATAAATCTCTCAGCTGCAGCTGTTTCACCCAGATGTGTGCACGTGCACACACAAACCCTGATGTAGTGCTTAATTGAAGCATCAAAAGAATTGATGCTTTTGAATTATGGTGCTGGAGGAGACTCTTGAAAGTCCCATGGACTGCAAGAAGATCAAACCTATCCATTCTTAAAGAAATCAGCCCTGAGTGCTCACTAGAAGGGCAGATCCTGAAGTTGAGGCTCCAGTACTTTGGCCACCTCAGTCGGACCTTCAGTCGGACACGACTGAATGACTGAACAACAACAGTGCTTAATTCTTTCCTGTGGCCTCTTTTCTTCTACTCCTGGGTTAGTATTACCACAAAAAGAGTAAAATCCAATGGGTGCCATTTTGTTAATAGAAGGCATCTGTCTATGGAACAGGAAGGTAATATTTAGTACTTCCCCTTCCCCCCCCCTGCAGCCCCCCTTCCATGCCTGCAACATCTGCTCTGCAGGGCCCCCTAACCATTACTACCAACCAGAACCAGCTGGCATTATGAACAAGGCTATCTGCAGAGGAAACTGTTGGATACTCACGAAAGTTGTTGTTTTGGAAGACCCCAAAATTGTTGAGCTTCTGCCTTTGAGATCCCTACTCAAACACCAAAAGATACCTCCAAGGCTATGCAGCTTTCATTTCAAAGATTTCTGTTCATGCAATGGGGCTCCTCTTCTCCCCACTGCAGCCACCAATACACCCTCACAATCTACTCTACAGTGGTACCTCTAGTTACGAACTTAATTTGTTCTGGAGGTCCGTTCTTAACCTGAAACTGTTCTTAACTAGAGGCGTGCTTTCGCTAATGGGGTCTCTTGCTGCCACTGCGCCACCAGCACACGATTTCCGTTCTCATCCTGGGGCAAAGTTCTCAACTTGAGGTAACTCTTCCAGTTTAGCGGAGTCTGTAACCTGAAGTGTTTGTAACCTGAGGCGTTTGTAACTTGAGGTACCACTGTATAGGCTTGGGGGACCCTGTGGAGCACATTTTGGGGGGTCTTATGTGGGACTGGAACTCTCTGACAATTTCTCAGGCACCTACATTCAATGCATTTAATTGAGTGATAAAGATGTTTTTATGGTCTCTAACTTTTAATATCATTTGATTTTATTGTTGTTTTGTTACTGGTTACTGACTGAGCTAATTGTAAATGTTTTGGCAGTTCCAATATGTCTTTTCTTTTAAAATTTTGTTAGGCACCTTGAGAGTCTGTCTGAAAGGGAAAATGAAAATACTTATAAAGAAAAACAACCAAACAAGTTTTCTCACAACTTAGGCAATGGTCACTCCCCCCCCCAAAAAAAAACACGCCCCAAAAAGTATCTGTTTCCAACTCTATAACTCTTTATATTTGCTCATTACAAAGGTTAAGATGACCCCTTATTCCAGCTAAGTGGATCCAGGAGCAAAGGGAAGAAGGTGGGGGGAAATGTAGAACTCTGATCCACATGCACTCTCAACAACCAATGAGTCTATGAATAGTCACTCTTTCCCTCTCATTTTTCTTTTTTAATTCCCTGGGGTGTTTAGCTAGGAAGATAAATAAATTTGGGAAGCTCATGGCCCAGCAGAATGCTTTACTTGACCTAAAACAACATCTTATTTATTTATTATTTAGAATATTTATTATCAAATTCCAGAGTGGTTTACAAATCACATTAAAACAGTAATAAGTTCAAACCATAAATACATTAATGCACAATAAAAAAAGAAAAC
Organism: Lacerta agilis; assembly: GCF_009819535.1. Taxonomy (NCBI): domain Eukaryota; kingdom Metazoa; phylum Chordata; class Lepidosauria; order Squamata; family Lacertidae; genus Lacerta; species Lacerta agilis. The sequence continues at coordinate 59,065,747 of NC_046313.1, forward strand.
ATATCACTAAAGGCTACAAGTTAAATCTTCATTTAACTCCATTTAAAAATTATGAATTTGGACCTGGATCCTGCCTTTTTCTAGTCTACTGGAAACAGTGTCTATTTTAGAAACTGCTGCTTAACTGGCCTGCACTTTCAGGATTTCCCACAATGCCTTGCTAGACTGAGACACTGCCAAGCAAGCAGAGCACAGCTGTTACAAATTAGAAGAAAATAAAATACATTTTATTTTTGCTTTTAAAAATGTATCTGAGTCATTAAGTGAGATCATACATGCCCGTGTGTAATGAGGAAGCACTGTCAGAGCCCCAATACTATTCTGGCACGTACCAATGTCTCAAGCAAGGTTCTGGTTTGATTAAAAAGTTCTAAGCATTTCACATTTTTTGGCAACAAATTATTCTTCCCGGGACAAGCCAAGGTAAACTGTAAAAATGCCCCATCTAACACGTGGATCTGCCTTTGCAATAAGCACTAACCCTCCTTCTTCCTGTCAACCTGGCCTCCTCTCCAAGTCCATTTCTTTCCCACTCTATAATCTAAATAAATCAAAGCATTTTATGGTTGTTGTGTTTTGTTTTTTTTATTATTGCAACATCTGTCCTCTGGAGTCTTCAGAGTCCCATGACACCATGTTTACTCATAGTCCAGATTATCACGAGAAAGCCATTTTCCCATCCCCTCATTGAAATCCAGAAGAGCAGACACATGTGGGGAGCCTTTGAAAGTGCATAAACAATTTATGATAAAACGCAGATGTTTGAAAACTGCAACTAAGCTAAGACTGATGGTCTCAGGAGGCTGGTGGTCTCTGTCCCTGAGAAGTACAAAGTCTCAGGGATCCTCTTTCGATTATTGTTGTTGTTATGATTATTGATTAGTCACTTTACACATGGGAATGACTCAAAGCAACTAACAGACACAACAGAAAGCCAATTACAATAAAACACAATTTTAAAAAACAAAATAAACATCTTCAGGTTTTGTGTTGTTTTTTTTAAAAAAGCATACAGCTTCTAGATAACTTCCACTTAAGAGTGGTAAAAACTTCCACCTTATCTAATCTGTACAATCAAAGAGAGGAAGATGCTGCAATTTGGGTCAGAATTTTGGCCCATAGTGTAAGCAATTGGTAAAATTGTGAGGCTAATGGCAGAGGAAAGGGAAACAGAACCCGCCCGCCCCCCTCAGCCAATGTCATTATTTCCAGTGCTTTTTTCTGGGGGTTTGCAGGGGTACGCATACCCCTAAACGTTTTGTGAATCTAAGTTTGGCCTCATTGAGGGGCAGTATTTCAATATAAGTTGGAAAAGGAGAATACTCCCATATATATATATACACACACACACATACATACATACATATATTAGGGGGGAAAGCACTGTTTATTTCTATAAAGCATTTATGTCTCACCTTTCTGATGCACAAGCATGACTCAGGAAAGTTTACAACGTTTAAATATAGATTCCCCCCCCCCCAAAGCAACAATATACAACAGCCAACCAGGCAGACAGAATCAGCAGTATAAAAGATCAAGCATAAACGCCTTATCTGCCACATGCAACAAAAAACCTGCAAGAATAAAACAATCTTTAGGAACAGACAAAAAACAGGAAGGAAGGGGCCAACCGTACTTCTCAGGGCAAGATGTTCCATCATCTGGGTGCAGTCCCTGTGAAGGCCCTCTCTCTTGTCCCAGTCATACATGGTTCCACCCTAGGTGGGACATGAAGGACAGTCTCTCCTTCTGATTGAAGGGAGTAGGTTTGATAGCATGGAATAAGGAGGTCCCTAATATATCCTGGAGGACCCAGGTGGCGCTGTGGGTTAAACCACAGAGTCTAGGGCTTGCCGATCAGAAGGTCGGCGGTTCAAATCCCTGCCATGGGGTGAGCTCCCGTTGCTCGGTCCCAGCTCCTGCCCACCTAGCAGTTCAAAAAGCACGTCAAAGTGCAAGTAGATAAATAGGTACTGCTCCAGCGGGAAGGTAAATGGCGTTACCATGTGCTGCTCTGGTTCGCCAAAAGCGGCTTTGTCATGCTGGCCACATGACCCGGAAGCTGTCTGCAGACAAACGCCGGCTCCCTCGGCCTATAGAGCGAGATGAGCGCCGCAACCCCAGAGTCGGACACGACTGGACCTGATGGTCAGGGGTCCCTTTACCTTTACCTTTAATATATCCTGGATCTAGGCATTTAGGGCTGTTTGTGCCCCTGCTTATTACGCTGAATTGCAGCAAGCTGAATTGCAGAAAGGTTTGGTTACAGTTTCAGGAAGATCTCCTATCTCACTGACTGTACAGGACCAGGCCTGTATTATGAACCTGTTAAAGAGACTCCATTTGTCATCCTGTGGAAAGGGGAAGTACAACAGTATGAACATAAAGGCCGATGTAGGTAAATAACAGCCTGGGAGCTGCTTTATTAATGCAGGCTTTCTCAAACGCCAATGAAAACATATACAATGCATGTGTTGGGGGAGCTGATCCTGTTGCTGTCCAGCACCATGCTGAATCTGGCTCTAGTCTGACACTACTCACCCTCCTTTAATTTGGGTAATTGTAATGGAGAACTAAAAACCAAGGCAAGGATACTGATGCCTAGAATATAAAATAGTAGCATCAGCCTGTAGACAAAGACTAGCAGTGGGAACAAAGAAAAGAAACAGCTTTGTTCCATGGGCTAAATGTGGTAATGAATCATGAGGGCTGAGCAGCTTTCATACTGTGCTGGAATGTGCTTGCTGATAGATAATCTCTGGTAGAGCGCCCATAGCAGGCGTGCTGCTAACAGCAATGGGTTGTGGATCAGGTCGCTAATGTGTCAGTTTATCCTCTACTGCCATTCCCTCCTTCCATTTCAGAATGAGTGGAATACTCCAGATGGACACAAATAGCTCTTTTCTTTAAACAGTAAGATCCATGCCCTTCACTGATGCAGGGATCTGTGACCAAGACTGATTTCACATTAGGCTGGCTCAGTCCTTGCACTCCACTCTGGGAAAAGAACCGCACCGTCCCCATGCCTTGTGGAGTCTCAAGGCTCCACCTTGATGAAAAGCCACATTCTGGGATTCAAGAGCTTTGACTGACAGCCATGCTATATTTAGATCCATGAAGGATAGCAGTTCACACTGAGCTTTGGCTACAATGGCCTGTTTCTGACAGCAGGCAAAAGTACCAGTCAAAGAAAGGGTGTTTGCCTATATATCCACATGCTCTTAAGTGAGACCAAGGTGGGCACATGCATTTGTCTGTAATTAGTGACAGACATGTGAAACAACCCCAAGTTTCCGAATGTTTATTGCTAAGTGCAGGGCTTGACCTTTCAAAACACTTGGCAAGGGCTAGTAATGAGAAACACAGTTACAATAGAGGAAATGACTATTGGAAACAATGATGGGTGCTTTTCTGTATTATGCAGTGAGTGCCCCAGTTGTGTGACTCAGCTATTTTCTCATAACAAAACCAGACTGCCTCTGAGGTTCACAAGTGTTCAGTATTAGTTTATGTGTGCAGGGTTTTCTGCATTTTTGTGCATGCATGTGTGGGTCAGCCTCGCTAATCTGGAAGTGTGTCTGAGTGTAAAGCCAGGAACGTGAATGATATGTTATGTGTGATCCCAATACTAAAGTGCTGCTATGAGTCTATTCACCACATTTCTTAGGAGAGCACAAAGCATCCCTATTCTAAGCTTTCCAGGGGATGCGGGATCAAGTCATAGTATGCTCCCCCACCCCATTCGGGTCTATGGGGGCAGTAGAAATGGGAGCCTGCGTTGTTTAAGTTTAAAATAAAATGGAACATCTGTTTGGCAAGCTGCCAGTGTTATAAATAATTCCTCAGTCTTGGAGCATTGATATTATTCACCCCGCTCACTGCGTATGCTTCCTCTGCCCCCAGCTTCATGTTAAAAGAACAGCCCCACAGTGCATTCGCTTGCTTCTGAATAAAGAGAAATCTTGGAACTGTTCATGGGAAAATATCTCAATGTATACAGATGGGGCAGGCACAGAGGATGCAGAATGGCTTTCCTGAAGATAGAGCTGGGAGCAAAAAATAAAATAAAGCCCCTTCCGCCCTTAGAAAGGAGGGGGGGTTGCAGGCTATCACGAGCCCTTCACGTGCTCAGGGGATGCCAGCATCCCCTGGCACTATTGGGCGAGCTCTGGGTGCGGTGCCCAGCCGGCTGGCCAACCGGCTCAGCCGGCTAGGGCGTGCCCACCGCATTTAAGTGGGCACGCAGCCAGAGCTCGCCCTCTTTCTCCTGGGCTCCCGAACTCTCCAGCTTTCCCTTCCCACCCTCCCCTTTTTAGGTTAGGTTTTATTGACCTTGCTATGGATCACGATTGGTCGCCGTTGAGGGGCCAGGTAGGAATTTTTCCACCTGGCAAATTGGCTCCGCCTTGTGGTTTTTTCGCCTACCTCGTAGCAACGCGTCACAACTTTGGTTTGGCGGTTAGGCATTGGATAAGGTCAGGAAGGTCAGGATGTGGGGGGGGGGAGGACGGGCCAGCACCTCCCCCCAAGCGCTGAAGGGTACTTCGTAAAGGAGTCCGGGGGGCGTTTCCGTGTCCGAAGCCATGGGTGGTGAGGGCCTAAGGCACGCCCCGGATCGGTGATCACGGGGTGTGTCCTTAGCTGATGTGCAGCAGCAAGGGCTCACCCCAACAGTGGTTAACCCTTCCTGGACTGCCAGCACGACGTACTGGAGTCGGATATAGTCTAGTTAGATCCAATGCCTAATGCCAATACCGCTCAACAACCGGAACCAATAAAGTTGTGGCCTTTTATTCTCCATTTAACCTTACTTTACGGTGTCTTGTGTCGTTATTTCACGGGAGGGATCGGGATATCGACATGCAAAAACCAGTAGGGAAGGACTAGTTATACCTCCACACAACTTTGTAGCCACAGCTATTACAGTCCATTTTAGAGAAATGCACACAGATAGATGCAATTACATGCAACCACTTGATTTCTTCCAGAGCTTATCACAACCCTCTTCTCCTATCCCATAATTCCAGATTTGCCGTCTCTATAGATGAAACTACTTCAACTGGTTACTAAGCTCCCATTCACTGGCCCATAAAGATCAGTGCTGGCCTGTGTCTCTGATTCTGCCAATTTTGCATGTCTGCTCCATTTGAGATGTGTTGTCACTTCTAATGGCACGGAGCACTTTCTCATGGCAGCATCTGCAGAGTCTGCCCTCCAGACTGCAACTGTCTCTCCCTCAACCCCACCCCACCAACTGCATATTTGGCATCTGGAACTAGGACATAAGGTTTGTCTGGGTTTGCAAAGTCACTTTCTCTATAAATGCAAGCAGTTTGGAACCATCCCGAGTGATGAGGACATCCCTTGTGTTTCTGGGACCAGCTCACCCTTCGTGAACTGGAGCAAGAAACCTAGGTCAATGATGCCATCAGATCAGGACTTCTGGGTGGGGCCTAGATCAGCAGAATGGGCATAGCTGTGTGTCCAAGCACAGATGGGCTGGCTTTTCTCACCCACTTTGGATCAAGTGAAGTTAATACACATTGCTATCTAAAGAGCAGTCTAAGGGCGTGGAGTGTCTATTAAACCAGAATCTAAAATTACCATACTGCACCACTGGTTTAAATTCAAGTGGGTGAGAAAAAGCTTTTAAAAAAAACCAAACAAAAAAACACACACCAGAGAACTGGATAGAAAAATTATCTGGTTGTGAGGAGAAGAATCCCTTTAAATGAACAGAAAGAGAAGTTTTTGTGTTGTCAGACAAATTCGAAACTGCTAGGAAACTGTGATCCATCATCAGCTTTTATTAATTAAAGAAAAATGTTTTTCTAAGGAGTACATGAGGAAAGAACAGAAAGGAAGAAAGACTAATATGCTACTGGTGTGTGGGAGGGATACATCCTTCAGCTGCTTAGTTACAATCACTTCAACTTTGTCACTGTGGTAAAAACTAAACTAGGAGCAGATTCAGACATCCTCCCATGTATCGACCAGCTGCAGTCGTTCTTTAATGATAGACCAGATGAAGAGGAAAAGAGGAAGGGAGCTAATTTGAAAGCCAGGAAACACCCACCCTCTCATGAATCCTCATCATTAAGAATAACAAGGATGAGAGTGCTGAGAAGAAAACAAATCTAGGCAGTAAAAGGGATCTTATAGTCTCGCTAATTCACCTGAATATACAGACTCAAATTAATGTATGTTCCCACTGCATGAATTGTTCACCTAATCTGAGTACCATAGGAGAACTTCTGCGCAACATGAAGCTTTCAAGTTGCTGCCCAAAGTCCTTGTGGATACTTTGTGTTAGGCTATGTGCTGCGGCTGTTTCCAGACTGTCACTATTTTGCAGGTATGAGTCAATCCAAAGCCCAGCAAATTTTGTTTGCGCAGTTAAAATGGATTTAGCGCTCTTGCAAACAAAGCTGCTTCCAATGAAACCCTGCATTTTTTGTGGTAAGAAAAGGGGCAGGAAAGTGCTATGGAAATGTGGGATAATGGCTACATCGGGCAACAACATACAAGTTCCACACAAACAAATCAGAATGAATGCTCAATAAACAGTGATGTCATATAACCTCAGCATAATTTTTCAACAAACAAATCAGGATGAATGCTCAATGAACAGGTCATCTGGAAAAGCCCTATGTCTTCATGCTGCTTCCCAGGGGGAGGCATAAAGCCAACACCAGGAATATACACTGCCTCACCTTCTATTTTGCACTCACCAATATGAACTCCCCTGCTCACTTTCCTTGTTGAACTTAACCATGGTTGAACATTACATTTATGTGGACAGTGCACTAACAATTACTAACACTAACCAGGGTTCCCATTTCATTGAGATTAAGAGGTGGGTTTTAAGTGGTTAAAAGGAATCCAGATTAGCATTCAGAAGGGCTGTGCAGAGAGTGGGTGGAACAGGACTGGATCTCCCGCCATTAGATAAAAACAAAACAGAGCCTACATGGGTACAAGATGCACATAGACCAGGGGTCAGCAAACTTTTTCAGCAGGAGGCCGGTCCACTGTCCCTCAGACCTTGTGGGGGGCAGGACTATTTTTGGGGGGGGGGGATGAACGAATTCCTACGCCCCACAAATAACACAGAGATGCATTTTAAATAAAAGGACACATTCTACTCATGCTGATTCCAGACCGTCTGCGGGCCGGATTTAGAAGGTGATTGGGCCAGATCTGGCCCCCGGGCCTTAGTTTGCCTACCCATAACATAGACTCTGTCTGTATAAATGGGAATAATAGAACAGCAGGGTCCCAAGTTCCATGAAGCCTCCTGCATGGCTAAGGTGCCCTTTGTCTTCCTTGCAGAACAAAGCCTGGGAATGCTGAACATGGATGGAAAAGGAAGTACAGTGGAGCCTCGGTTTTTTAGCGTCTCAGAAGCTGAACGATTTGGAACCCAAATGCCGAAAACCCGGAAGTAACTGCTTCCGTTTTCGAACACGCCTCGGAAGTCAAACAGCTTCCAAGGCGTGTTTCTCAATTTCCCCCATTGAACTTGCTGACAGCCCATTGTGCCTCAGTTGTTGAATATTTCGGAAGTCGAACAGTCTTCCAGAACGGATTACATTCGACAACCAAGGTCCCGCCATATACCTAACAATAATGTAGCAATATGATGAGCTGATGTATGGGCAGCTTCCAGTTAGGAGAACCCTGAACCCTGTGCATACAACATATTTGCAAGCGCTAATGTATATACTGGAGGATGCAAGGTCACTCCTGCTGCCCCTGACTTGCCCCTGACCTCTGAGAGTTCAGCCACAGGTCCGACCAAAGCCTACAGCTGTGCAACTGAACAGGACGTTTGCTTTTCCCAGGATTCTTGATCATGAAACCTGATCATATACATGTAGGCCCTATTCAAGCATTCGGCTCTGTACAAGCAATCACCAAGCATGATCCCAATGTCCCAAATCCACACATTTATGGATATATTATTTTCAATGAATTTTTTTCCAGTAGAAAAGCAGTGGGTCAGGTGTCAGCCTGGCCTAATTTCCAGGTCTGCTTCTACCTTTTTGGTTGAAAAGAAGGTGTTTCAGTGACTCATTCTTTTCCACATTAAATCTAAAAAAAAACCATGCCACTTTAAATTTCTCTACAGAGTAAATCTTTGAGTAAATACGTATATGCACAGGGCCTAGCACAATGTACCCCTTCTCTTCACTTAAGGTGTGCAAACCCAACTAGCATGCAAATTATGTATTTCAAAAGAAAAAGGTATTTCTGTAAGCCTCCCTACAAATACAATTGAAGGGTGGAATAAAAATACTTATAATAAATAAGCAAAAACACTCTTCTACATCAAGGGTCAGAGTGGCACCTCAGGTCTGGGAACTAAATGTGACCCTCCAGGCCTCTCTATCTGCCCCAGCCACATTCTCTCCTCAGGTCGTACCCATCACCTGCCCTGCTCTGCACTCTCGTTGAGTGCTTTTGCTCAACTGGAATGTGTTTTTGAAGTGTAATAATGCCTCTTGCTTGCCTGTATGAAGGATGGAGTGGTGTGTGTGTGTGTGTGTGTGAAGCTGCTTGCCTGGTAGGGTGGAAGCATATGACACTAGCTTTCTGGCTTTGACATCACTGCTGCTTACTGAGAGATGGTGGCAGGAAGTTGGAGCTGCATGGGTGCACTGGTAGAGCCAATGCAGCCATCTATGCTTGCGCCCAGGGCACCAGAATGGAGGGGGCGCTGGCCAGGCTTGGGCGGGGGGGGCGGCTAGCAGCAGCTTCTCCGCTGTAGTGGAGAGGTGCTGCTTGCCCCCAACACCACCCCCCGGCTCCCGCTAAAGCAGGCTTTGGCGGGGGGCGGGGCGGGCGAACAGCAGCTTCTCCGCTACAGCGGAGAAACTGCTGCTTGCCTCTCCACCACCCCCACCTCCCGCTAAAGCAGGCTTTGGCAGGGGGAGGGCGGAGGGGGGTGCCAGAAGGTGGTCTCGCCTAGGGCGCAAGAAACCCTAGCGCCGGTCCTGCTTGCGCCCACCTAGTAAGCAGGGCACTGAAGCTGGGAAGGTAGCACTGTTTCTGCCATGGCTTTTTCAGTTGACTGGGAGACCTTGCTTGATCCTTGTCTCTTTCTTCTATCAGTCCTCCTCGGTATTGATCTCCTAGAAAGGTACAGTAGTGCCTTGTGGGGTGGGTGAGAATGCCTTGCTCTTCCGCCTTCACAACAGAGCTGCATTGTTGCAACTTGACTGAGAGGAGACACAAGGCACAGGGAGCTCAGTATGGAGCATGGTGGTGGAGCCAGTCTGGACACCAAGCTCCCTGTGCCTCACCCCTTCTCCTCTCAGTAAGCAACAGCAATGTGATGTACTGGGAATGCAGGAGAGCAATACGACCCTATTCACACTGCCCCACCAGCCACCATGGGGAAAAGGATATTATTCACCCTGCATGCAGCTCATAGACCATCTCATCTGCCTTGCTTACTGAAGCAATTCAACAAGTGCCCCTTTTCTTATGTAGCACAGAGAATGCAAATGCTACTGAAATGACTGGCTTGTTAGCTGCCCCATCCTCAGCAAAGCTCAGCCCTCTGTAGCAGCAGGAGGAGGCCTGGTACACAGAGAACATTCTGTTAGTTCCATGAGCCTCTCCATCTCTCAGGGATACGAAAGCCACAAGAAGGAAAAGGGGGAAACAAGCCAAGATATACTCATTCCAGGCCTGGCATACCATCAGCCGCAGCCACACACAGAAATTCCAGCTTTTTTGCACAATGCCAAGCAGCAAACTTGCAGCTAGATTTTGCAGGACGCTTCAGTCAGACAGATGGGATATAGTTACTGGATATTAGCTGTGCCTCCCCACCCACCCCAATTCAGATATAAAAGCTCTTTTCAGGGTCAGCCCAAATGGCTCTGACCTTCAACAGTCAGTGGGTTCAGGTGGATGGCTGAAGGGGCTTCACCACTGCCTCCCCCACCACCCAGCATCAAGCACCTGAGGTAGCCACTTCACTAACAGGGATTGGCCCTGGAAGTTTGGGTAGTGATTTTGAGTGGAAAACTAGCTGTCCGAGGAAGGGTTAATCAGCCCCACCACCTGCTATTTTTCCATTTAAACTCACAGTCTTTTAAGGTTTTGTTGGTTGGTTAGTTGTTTTAAAGCCAGGGGAAAGATTCCCATGCCTTCATGTCACATCTAGTTTGGACCTGAGCCATGTGTTGTGCATGTGTGAGGGGGGGGGGGTGGAGAGAGGAAGAGTGTGCATTTCACACATAGTCACAATTCCCTTATAGTAGTGATGCCATTGTGAAGGCAGCTTGGGAGTTACTAAAATGCACCCAAACATTGTTAAAATCAATGCAAACCAAAGAAAGAGGGGGGATCATTCAAACTGATACAGAAAGGAAATCCCAGGTGTGAATGCTTGGATGCTAATTCAAACAGAGCTGTCACTGTTTCATGGCGTGCTCTGCATTGATATGAATACCTATTCTTCCAGGGAGAAAATGCACCACGGGTGTCATGGGAAAAAACCTACAGTGAAATAGCAGAAGGCAACACGACACCAACTTCCAGCAGATTCTAGCCAAAAAGGAATGAAAACAGACAGAAATAGAAAATGGTGTGAAACATGAAGTTAGCAAAATAATTAGCAAATGGTCCATCAGACAGTACGTCCTTTAAACAGGGGAAATATTCTTTTTTCTGAACTAATAGGCATAGTTGCTGAATCAGGTAAACAGTCATTCTGTCATCTAGCATGGAACTAGAAGCTTGGTGTGTTGCGCTTTAGTGTCTTACAGTCTTTTTCTTAACTGTTAATAAGGAAGAAAGCTAGACCACTGTGATTTGCATCCTTCTTCAGCTGGTAGCACAGACACCATAGCTCTGCAATATATCTTATTTTTAACCTCCTAATCTGACATCCTTGGAATAACAAACAAACCTAACTCTCAGTGCTTACCAGGAACATAACTACAGCCAGTCAAATCTCAAGTCTCCTTTCCACACACACCCCAACACTAAAAAAGTGCATCTTTACCAACTACCCCTGGTATATACTTACAGTCAGAGAGCAGTATGTCTCTGAATGCCAGCTACTGGGGAGTGCAAGTGGAGAGAGTGCCTTTGTGCTCAAGTTGCACTCATAAATTGTGGTCTTGTTTGTTTATTAGGTATATTTATAAGCCCACTTAGCACCATCATCATAGTACATCAGCATACAACAATAAAAACAGGACAACTAGAAACAGGTGAAACTGTTCTTTAAAAGCATCCAGCTACTTCATGCGAATAAACATCCTTGTGGGGAAGCCTGTAAAAATAATGCACTTTTTAGCACCTGACAAAACGTTATCAATTATTGGAGTTGCAATGGGCTGTGTGTTGCACAGGGCAGGAACTGCTGTCTTGAAGGCCCTAGTCTGAACTGCCATGGAATCTACCTCTGGCTGCATTCAGCATTTCAAGAAGGACCCGCACATGTAACTGCATCAACAGGCAGGTATACAGTGGGACCTCAGCTATTTTGTCCCAAAGTTCTTTAGGGCTTTATGTACACAAACAATAAAATCTTAAACTCAGACCCATCTTAAGCTCGGACCAATAGCATTTTAGCAGTTCCCTCAACAATGATGTTATGTGCTGATACATAACAAGGCAATCCTGGCCACAAGCCATGTTGCTGCATTTTGCACTAGCTACAGCTTCTGGAGCAAGCAGAAGGGCAGCCCAACATAGTGCTTCTAGAATACATACCTATTCCTTCAGAGGGAATGCAACCCCATCCAGAAGAGGTAACTGACCTTTGCCCTGGAAAGTAGAACCACTGGTTGCAGGACCTCTGTCATATCAGAATTCAGTTTCAGTTTCAGCCCTCATCCAGGCCTGCACTGCATGCAGACACTGGCCCAGTCCTGATTCAGATATCACAGCGAAACAGAACTGGGTCTCATACTGATGACAAAAATCTCCTAGTACACAATTCCCAGTGTAGCTATTAAACAGCTTGGGAGTTCCCCATAGGCATCTGGTGTGCCATTGTGGGGACAGAATACTGGGCTAGATTGGGCAGGGCTCTTCTCATGTACTTATACTTTGAGCATTTGAATCAAGATCTGATTTTTGGATCTCTGAGGACTGAAGAGTTAATGCCCTGGTTTCCCCATCTTGAAAGAATTCTTCTCCTAGCTGCAACTATGTATTGGAAAATTCCCAAGTTTGGAAGGGGGAAATCTGCAGTACTTTAAGAAAAAGGGACGGCACACACACACACACACACACACACACACACACACACACACAAAATGCACAAGCCTCAGACAAGCAGGTATTCTATTTTACAGCTTGTTGGAGGCAAAAATAAATGAATAAATCAGTACTCTGGAACTGAGGTGGCATCCAGCTTGCAAAGGGAGAATATGCCTTCAGAGAAAGAGGCTCAAGATGGTTTAGTTTCTCCTGGCCCTGATTCAGAGCAAACCACAAAGCAAACATACTTTCAGTATAAATAAGACAGTGTGTCTCGCCAGTTAAAGCAATTCAAACATGAATGTAGCAATTTAATTGGTGCCAATTACTGTTTCTCGGTAGCATTAAGAATTTAGTCACAGCTCCTTAAAATACTGCAAACACCAAGAAAAAGAAGGTAGTGCTCAGAAAAGTGGCCCTGTACCAATGACTAGCCCTGTTGAGCTTGCAGTCTATCTTCTGGCCATAGTTTTCTGCTAAACAAGCAGATGCAAGAAAGGCTCATCCAAGCATGGAAGCCAGGTTATGGTGAGTGGTGAATAAATCAGCAATTAGTACCCATTCCATCCCACTGGAAACTTCTAGGATTATCTTCCAGAATTATTTTTCTCCTAGGAACAGAAATGCCCTGGTTTCCCCTGGGTGATAGCCTCAAACTCAGGTCTTCTCTTTTGCAGCAGGTGCCATACATGGCTAAACAAGCTAAGACACTGATCCAACAAGGGAGGTGGCACCAGGATGGAAGCTGAAGCTGGCACTGGTGCCAGGGGCAAAGTAGGCAGCATACATGGGGATGAAGTGGAGTGCAGGGGGCAAGCTGTACTGCTCAGAGAAGTTACAGGTAGGTAGCCATGTTGGTCTGCCATAGTCAAAACAAAACAAAATAAAAAAATTCCTTCCAGTAGCACCTTAGAGACCAACTAAGTTTGTTCTTGGTATGAGCTTTCGTGTGCATGCACACTTCTTCAGATACACAGGTGCTCAGAGAAGATTTGCGTTGTGTGTGTGGCACACAAAGGGAAGGGTTTCTTTGCACAAGGAGAAATCCTTGCATTGATGAGACAAATTACTTGGATACTGCCCTATGAAATCTTGTGGTCTTGTTGTCCCATTACTTGCAAGATCATCCTCCATACATGTTCCTCAAGTATAATAATATTCAAATATGGGAAAATAGCACACATTCCTTCATTCATTGTTCCTTTGTCACTACAGTTTCCCAGTCCAATGGATGTTTCAGTTTGGTTTTCTCCTCTACCATCTCAGACCTTGCCAAAATATTGTGCATTCTTGGAAAGAATAAAAAAGGCAATCCATAAAAATCTGTATTTGGCCAAATTGTGCAAACTAAACATGTTTTGTGAAATGCACAACTTTTACTTTGGCTTTCAAGTGCAAATAAATATAACTTTAAAACAATATTATAAATAAATGTGTGTGTGTGTGTGGCTCTCGAGGATGAATTAGAATGGTGGGGCAACCCAGCCACATGGGTGGGGTGTTGGTGTTGTTTTTGTTGTTGTATTGAAAACTGGCCTGTTAACATCACAATGTGAGATACAGATAATAAAACGTATTTGAGAATTATGGCCCTGTGCTATTTTGAAATGTATTATGAATTTGCCATTTTTCTTTGGATGGTTTGCTAGAGCACTGATCCTATGACTAGGCAGTGTCTGTGGCATTTTATTATTAGATTTCTATGAATGCAAACTCTCACTACAAACACTGAGCAAGTAGGACCGTTCTTTATTGGAGCAAATGATGTAAACAATGCTGATAGAAAACTTTTTGAGTCATCCTGATTTCTTATCCTAGTACAGGAAATTTGAGGCGAGTAGAAGATAACTGCATTGTTAGGGTGCTGCTTGCTATCTTTTCTGCTTTTTTTCTAATGAAAAGATCAGTTCTTGAAAGTGTTCTTCCTTTGTTTGTAATGAAACTATTGTTTCCCTTGCTCTACAGTTCTTTTTCAAACACACCATGGGGCCACCGTTAAAGCAATCTATCTATATAGCTAGATGTTTCATTTTCATTTCATTTCATTTCACAAAATTGAAACACTGCTTGATTGTAATAAAAAAAACCTCTAAGCAGTTTACAACAAATAAAAATAAAATATATTTGAAGGAAATATGGTTGTTTATTCATTCCAAACATTTGAATGCTGTATTTCCAAGGTGGCTTCCACCCCTCCCCCCCAAAAAACAAGCATAAAATAGTGTCAAATTATAAAAATGAACAGACTAGACAACAAGAATATATGTCCATGAAAATGATATATATTGCAACCCCACCCCCCAAAAAAGGCCAGTGAGAAGTCACTACACACTTCTGGACAGAGTTGTTTTTTCGTCGTCTTCAAGCAACTGATACAGAGGCTTTACTTCTAGTTGTGACAGTAGTTCACATGGAGTAGGGACACAAATCAAGGCCTGATTAGAAGACTGACATCGGAATGGAGCTTTATATCCCAGGAGTATTACTACCAGAGACCCCTGAACACCTTTCAGCACTATTGCGTCTTGAACAGACATGTGTAAACAATGGACGGGATTCAAGTCCCCATGCCCACCCATAAGCATTTCAAATTATGCACAAGCGCTTTTGCAATGTGCTCTTCTAGCTACCAGCTTTTTGCACTATACTAGATGTCTGGCTGATGGTGGACTTTCAGAAATGGCTCTTTGGAATGCTTAGTGTCAGCAGCAAGGTTAGCAATGTGAGTAAGAGGAGAAGAAGAGAACAAGCCTACGATTTATGAGTTCTACTAAGATAAGTCTATCAATTGCAACAATTGTTACACTGATATATATTTGGAGACTATATAAGCCACCTACTTAATTGTGCCCTATTTATCCATCAGTTCAAAAAGGCTCTCTAGAGCTGTTTCAGCATCTCAGGAAACAATGCACAGCTCATGGTGTTCCTATCAAAAATATTATGTTTGGGATTTCTCTCTCTTTAAATGAAAGTAAACTCCCAGCAGCATTTTGACTCCAACCTCTGCCTCACTTTTTTGAGTTGGGAGAAGCAAACCCCAAATAATTCCAAAGTTATAACAAAGCCTTCTTCCATTAAAATCAATGAGAACATTCTGAGAAACTGTAACAGGATGAAAGGACACAAACCGCAATTCCCAGGTCACAGAGTCACAGCTTGCCCTGGATGTTTCTTTTTTTGGGGGGGGGGTAGTGGGAACCACATGTCCTTTTACACCAGAGTCAAAGGAAATGGAAGCAGTCAATGGGACTACAGTATACTGTACAATCTATTCATTTGGGAAACAACTCTTGGAAACAAATAATTTTCTTCTTGTTGTGAAGAAAACACATTTGCATGGAGAAAAGTAATGTGTTAACTGTCCTATCACTCAACAACTGTGGCACATCCTGCAGTCATCATGGCAGAAAACAGTACCGCCACAGGAAATGTTTCTGGCCATATCTATTATCATGAGTTTTCCTATTACAGCTTGGGCATTTGGGTCAATATGGTTCACATATAGAGGAAAAGCATTGTGTGAATGCTAATAAACAGCTAATAAATTCTAATAATGAATACTAATAAACAGCCCCACACCACACACAAATCCCCATCCTAATATTTTGCGCTAATAAATCTGGAATAACTCATGTGCTGGAAGAGTGGGGTGAAACAGCTTTTTATTTTTTAAAAAAGCCATTAAGTGTGAATATCTATTACAATTTTCACTGCATTGTGCTGTCATTGCTGTCATTATTATTGTGATTGACAGCCATTGCCACAGATGGCACTATTATTTCTTGCTTTAAGTATATAGTCAGAAAAAAGTAGGATACAAGTTTTACAAACTAATGAATTAATGATGCAAGAACAAAACGGTACTGAATGTGCTGATACTATCATGCAACAGCATATAGTGGTGGGCAGTTTTTCATTTGAAATGTGGCAAGCAGTTTTGAATTATTATTATTTTTTAAAGAAACTTTTTAAAAAAAAATGATGCCATTTTTGAAGAGAGTGATAAACATGCTGAAACATTAATACCAGAGGCTGTTTCAGTACTTTGATCACTCAGGTCATCATCCAGAGATGTTGCTATGCATGAAGATCTGCCCTTTGAACAGATGTATAACACTGTCTGTGATGGTTGTCCTTAAGTGTAAAATTGGAAACAGATGCTACAATCAGTTTTTCTCTCCATCCTCAATACACTGTCAGTTGATAGTGCTGATCATCTGTATGCAGATTGATTGTGGGTTTTGATACAGCAAAGGTTTTGTGTATGCAAATGTGTGTTAGTTGTGCATTTTTTGTCTATGCTACATACCTTTCACACAAGAAGTCCAATTTAAAATGCATCCACATACATATCATTCATGGGCATACAGATGAATTTTTCCAGGAGGGACAAATTAAATACTCCAAATGAATAAATAAATGTACACAAGTAGGATCAGAGAATGGGTTAACCATTTCTTGTAGCTCAGTTGACTGAGCAGCAATAAGCCCTGGGTAGCCTTGGCGGCTGAGAAACTAATATTCCAGGTCTGCTTCTCTGTTGTTTCTCAACAGATAGATGAGAGATTCATCAATGAATAGATCTGGCATCCCACCCACAGCTGAAACACTCAGTTATTTCACTGGCACTCTTCATCTCCTCCAGCGCTCCCCACTTAGGATCCCCAGTAGCTAGTATTCAGAGACGTGCATCTCTATGCATGTAAATATATAATATGGGTAGTTGGCAAAAACTATGCTGGGTCCTTAGCATGATGAGTCGTATTAGCATACTTGCATGGTATTTTGTCAAGGCCACAGCACTGATGGATGGGAATAGCCCAATCCAAGTTGATAGCTCAGTTGGTTAGAGTGTGGTGCTGTTAACAGCAAGGTTGTAGATTCAATCCCCACATGGGACAGCTGCATATCCTTACATCACAGGGAATTGGACTAGATGGTCCTTATCATCCCTTCCAAAATTATTTTTTAAGTATAGAACCTCACCATATTGTTATGATTGCAACATTATAATGAAATGACAGTGTAGGCACTCAAGAAAGTCACAACAGAAACTCTGCTTCCAGTAAGGATCACAATGAATGCCCTTATCAAACAGTGATAAGCACCTGTGGTAACAATAGTTGCAAATCATCAGTCAATTTACCGGTGCTCAGTAAAAACATAGCTTTTTGGGTTGTTGACTGTGAAAACAGTAAAAATGATCATGCCAAGCAGAAGCAAGTTGTCTGTCTACATCAGTGTTGGTTTGACAGACACAAAGAGTGAGAGAACATTTTGTGGTTACGAAGGAGGTGCCAATCAGTTTCAGGTGGACTTGTGATTATGAAAAGTCACCGAAAACAGGATATAGTGAAGGAAACCTATTTATTAATTAAATTTGTTTCCCACCCTTCCTCCCAAAGGAGCCCTTCTATTGATTGAAACAACCTATTGTTATTTGGGGAGGGGAATGCTATTGACCAATGGCTTTGCCAGGTTTTAGCATAAAGGTAATAGAGACAGCAATGGAAGTGCATAAAGATGAGGGCTCTCAGCCACTTCTGAAACATCCAGGCAAACTCTCTGTCAATGTAGGTAACATCAAGCACAGGAGAGTCCCTCCTTTCTATTTGCTTAAGCTCTTTTAAAGTGTTTGGTGCTTTTGCTCTTGTGTGTATAAGAAACTTGTTTGTTATCTTTCCAGCTAGTAAACAAAGTGTCCAAATCAGCAGTTAACCATGTTTTGATTGTGCACTACTACTGGTAGTACAACTGGCATCTGCTGACCCTCCCACCTACAGGTTTGGGGAGTTCCTGCCAATGTGAGCTGCGACCCATCTGCAACTCTTCAATGATAAACAGTTCTAACCCCAGACATGGGTTAGAATCTAATCTTTCAGCATACAAATAGCCTGTTCTGATGCAAGACAGATGTTCCTTGCGGATGTTAGAGTGGCAGTGATGGGGAAAGATTCTCCTCTGTCCAATCAATCCACCATCCACCCTAGGAAACTAAGCTCCAAGAAGTTTTGAGCATGGGAAAGTTATTTTCACACATCAGGATCACAGGCATTCTCTTTCTGCTGGTTAAGAAAAAAGACAGACCCAATAATAGCACTTTGTGCATCCCATAGCTTAGAACTAGCTTAGATCCGTTGCATGGATAGATAGATGGGCAACGTACAGCACAGCGAGGGAGATGCCAGAGCACTGCTGCCTCTCCTTACCAGACCTTACAAGAAGCAACAGGCTTCCTCCTCCCCACCCGGCTCTACTCTGGAGCCTGCAGGATGCTGAGAACAGTTCGTCCATGGAGGGGCATCCATCCAAGGAGTTTGGGGTGGGAAGGAGGAGGCTAGGCAAGGAGACAACCTCATTTCAATCCCCGGAACCGTCTTCATGGTGACGGCTGGGCTGAGGGGTTCAGCTCCTTTCCGGCCCTCTTGCAAGAGGCAGCCCCCCTGAAGCAGCAAAGGTGGCGGTGGGGAGGTCCTCACCGCATCCCCTCTGCCCGGTTCCTTTGGAAAGCAGCGGAGAAAGAAAGCGAGGGTGCCGAGAGATGCAGGCGAAGGATCCAGGCGTCTGCAAAGGAAACTGGCTGGGTTTGGCCTTTTGGAAACTTGTTATGGAGAAAAGGAACAAGGCTGCGGGCTCTCCACATCTGGATTTGTTAAAGGAGAGTTTCCATTCGCAGACTGGGAAAGCGAAAAGGAGGCGAGCTGCTGGGAGTGAAGGAGAGAGACCGCTTAGCGCTTACCTTACTTCGCAGAGGGGGCAGGACGACTTTCGCCAAATCGCGCCCAGAACTTGCGGGGACTTTCACCCCCACTTCTCTCTGCCAGCTTTCTCTTTTATCCTTCTCCTGAAGTTTCCCCGGTTGCTTTGAGTACGCGACCCCAGCTTCCTTCGGCTGAGCTGCGCAGCCCTTTGCAGAGCCTGCGGGGAGGGAGAGTCGTCTGCAGCCCGGAGAGGCGGGACTGGGCGATGGTGGGGGTGGGGTGTCCCCGCTGTCCAGCGCGCCGGCTGCCTTGCTGGTGCCTCTAGCGCATTTTATTACCCCCCAGAGCATTCGCCAGCATCCAAGGCTGCGCGGCTTTCTCGCAGCTCCGGAGCCTTCTTTTTCTATTTTCCTTCAGAACAACAAGATGCCACGAATGGTGTGCGCGCGCGCGTGTATTTGAGCTCCTACTTGGCTCAAACTTTTTGGTCCACTCTCGCAAAGAAAGATGTAGGGCAGGGGAATAAGGCTGGATCTATTTGCTGCTGCTTCTTCTTTCTTGTTGGGAAAGACAGAGAGAGGGAAGACGCAAAGAAGCTTCAGTGGGGTAGAGACACAACAAACACCTCCGTCGTCCCCAAGGTGGGCACGAGGAGAGACAGACGCGAGCAGAACTTCAGTCGCCGAATTTGGGCGGGAGAGACCGAGGGGAGCCTCTGGGAAAGCTCCAGGCGCCAAACAAAATAAAAACAAGAGGAAGCAAAAGCGTGCGCGTTTTAATTCATGACTGGACTTTTTTTTACGAATTAAACCGTGAAACTTTCCTCACACGCTCCTGTTTGTGTGTGCGTGTGAACGCGCCTCCTTTCGATTCTGGCCTCTCTCTCCCCTCTCCAGCCCCTCCTGCCTTTTCCCTCCTCTCTCTGCTCTCCCCTTTCTCAGGATATGAGGGGATGTTTAGAAAATCCGCTGCCCACGCCAGCCGCTGACTCATGTTTTTATTAAAGAAGAGAGGCCTGTGTGCCTTAAAATTGCCTCCACGTCTTCAAATCCCTGCGCGCGCCAGGCCTCCCCTGGCCCCCCTACCCCACACAACGCGCTCGCTGGCACCTAGCCTTCCCCGGGAAGGGCCGTGCGGGGTGGGGGGTTTCTGACAAGCGGCGACTACGGTGGGCTTTGCCCAGTTCCTTATCGCCAAGATAACGTTTTGCTACAGGGCGGCTTTGTTTGCTGGGCGGAACCGCTGTTTACAAGCTCCTTTGAAAGGCTTTTCTTTTTTTCTTTTTCTGCCAAACAATAGAGCTTGTGGAATGGTTCACAGGCCGGAGTGGGACTCATGTGCCTCAGCATCGTCTGCTTCCCATTGATAGCGGGCCAAGAGGAGGCCACTTAGCCATCCATCTTCCGGCCCCTTGCAAATTAGCATACAGTACTGTGGGGTTCTCTTTTCTGATGGAGGCCTGCAACCAAGACAATTTGGCATCTGAAGCGAACCAAAACATGGGGAGAAGGGGTGACTGAACCAGGAGCAAGGGAGGGGAATAAAGATCTACAACATCGGGGTCTGCTGCCCCTGCGGATACTGTGCCACTTGAGGCGGTCGCCTCATGTTGCCTCATGGGTGGGCCAGCCTTGCCTGAAAGAGAAACGAAGCACATTCATTGCTGGATATTGAGGATGTGCATTCTTCCCCTACCTGAAGAATGTGCAAGATTTATCAATATGCACACACCACTGTGAATTTTGCTCACTTTCTTCTTCTTTGGCGATCACTCGCACTGGCAAATAAAGCCGCATGGTCACCCGGAGCGGCAAACCCAGGGGCACCCCCCGGGGGCGGGGTGTCGCTCCGTAGCGCGCATGCACAGCATTGCTACATATGACGCATGCATCTCTACGTATGACACATGCATCATATGTAGCGACGCTGCACATGCGCACTACAGAGTGGGAAGAGGCGAGGGGCAGGCCAGGGAGGGGCGTCAGCAGCTGACGCCCCTTCCTGGCCCGCCCCACGCCTCTGCCCCAGCCGGAAAAAGGAAAGTGTGCGCTGAGCAGGTTTGCGAGCAAGCCATTGGTGTGCACTTTCTGTCAGGCGGCAGGGCTTGGCTTGGGCATCGTGAGGGGGGCGAGTGTTTCCCCCCTCCAGGGTGGCACACGGGGCGGACCGCCCCCAACGCACCCCCCTTGCTCCGCCCTGATCACTCTTAGCCAAGTAAGATTGTCTTCCATAAACAGTGAGTCCTACCTAAGTGACTGTGGAGGCCAATTCTGGATCCACGTGTCCTTCCACAGTGGGGACATAGGTTTCCGGGTGGGAGCTGATCATGGTGAGGGTTTGCCAAGCGTGCCTTCCTCTTAGCTCATTTCTCCCTTTCGTCCTGAGTTCAAGCGTCTTCAAAGCCCACGACACCTTTGGTAAAGGCTGTTTCCCAATTGGAGCGCTCGCAGGCCAGTGTTTCCCAGTTGTCAGTGTTTATCCTACATTTTTAAAGATTTGCCTTGAGAGAGTCTTTAAATCTCTTTTGTTGACCACCAGCATTATGCTTTCCATTTTTAAGTTCAGAATAGAGTACAGTAGTTGCTTTGGAAGATGATAATCAGACATCCACACAACATGACCAGTCCAACGAAGCTGATGTTGAAGAATCATTGCTTTGACACTGGTGATCTTTGCTTCTTCCAGTACACCGGCATTGGATCCGCCTAGGGTCCTGTGAATGCAACAAACACACACACACACATCATACAAGTACATCAGGATGTTCTCCTCTTTACCTGCACTCAGGAAACTTGTAAAGCCTTTCTTCATTTATCCAGGCTTTAAGCCAAAAAATTTATGAAGTTTGTCAAAGTTTACCCCCAAACAAACTTGTTCAGTTCACCAAGCAATTATCAGGTGTGCTATATTTTTGAACTAATTTTTGAACCAATGCAGTTAAATTTCTTAAACTGAACTAATTCATTCCAAGCGCTGCATAGGCATATTGCAATTAGAGACAACCAATGAATTTTAAAAACAGGTACATAATACAATTACATGTCTTGGTAGGCTTGCCTAGACAAAAAAGGTTTTTAGCAGATGTCAAAAACAGTGAACACTAAAATATCAGTTTTTGAAGATGTGGAGTTCTACTGAACTTGAGTCTTTTTATAGCAAAATTTGCTCGGGGGGGGGTCCTTTTAATCCCTAGCGAGCTTTTTAGGAACAGTCTGCTTTAAGGCAGTCCCAGAGGATTTGCAAAGCATCTTAGTTTTCTAGATCTTTGTCTTTTATAATATAATTCAAAGGAAGTAGATAAAGAGAATGTGATCAGGGAATAGCATCTTGAGATGTATATATACACTAAGGGCTGCTGCCCCTGATCTCTCCACTCGTCAACCTCACGTACCCACCACACTTTTGCCAACTACCCTTCTCCAACCCCTGACTAAACTCTCCTCCCTTTATACCTTACCCACCCATCCTCTTACAGCTAAGTGGGCGGGTCTTTCCACAGCCGCCCACCTCTTCTAAGCCAGCCACAGTGCATCTGTCTCCTGTATGCTCCTGCTGGTTCCATAAGAGCATAAAGGAGGACTTAAGCCCTGACAACTGGACGTAGTGTGGGAGAGAAAGAGGAGAGACATATGTCATAGGCCCACAGCACATGCTCAGTAACTCCTTAACATTCCCAGTTGGGTTCCACTTATTAGAGGAGATGGGCAGCCAGCCAGCCACCTTTTAATCAGCAGAACATGACCAGAACATAAGGAGTCATAGCATGCGCTGTGGGCCTGTGGAGTGCCTCTCTCCTCTCTCTTCCATGCAGGATGCTCTTTTCCCACCCACCCTCTGACCTGCTACCTGGGACACATGCCTGCTTCCCCACCCCCACCCCCAATCTGGGCCTGTTTCTAGAAAACTCAAGTGTATGTGAACAGGTCTATTACCATTTTCTTCTAAAATGAAGATGGTCCATTTTTGTATTCTGACAGCCACTCCGTTATCCAGGCTGGAAAAAGTTGGTTGCATAATAAGTTTGGCACTAGCCAGCAGTAAAGCATACCCATTAAACAGCACATGTGCTCAATACACAAAAATATCTCTATGTACATATTGCATAAAAATGTATAAATGATGGGAATCTGTTTTTTTAAAGGTCTTTGATAGGGTCACTAGAGGCTGAGTAAAATCACTTTGAAGCCCTATCCAGTCACAGCTGCCAGTTGTCCGCTTTTCACATTAAAATTTGGTACATTTTCCATTCCTCCAATAAGTTTTTAATGTATGCATGTGTACTATAAAGGTGCTGGTATTCTTTATAACTTTAAATGGAATGTGGGATTACAACAACAGACTCCCAAATAAGATGCACTATTGGCTTGGTGTATTAATGCTCATGATGGAACTTAGATGGCATCCCAAACAGCAACAACAGAGAAAACAACAATACTCCATTGGGGTGGGAGGTGGCAGCGCACCAGGTTTTTCACAGGCTTCAAAATGAGTGTTTGCCTTTGGGACAGCTGAGACGAAGGCATCTTGAACCATTTTAGCAGACTGGAAATTGGTGCAATGTGGTCCCCAGATGAAAGAGCAAATGGTTTATTTTATCTGCAACGATAGCAGCAAATGCTGAAATGGAGCCCAGAAAGAGGCAGGAAGTACTGGTGTGATGTCAGGAGATATCACATATCCAGGCACTGAGTAACTGTTCTGTTGATGCCTGTTGCTTCCCTCCTGAACCTTCTCTCTTTAAGAAAAGAGCAAACACTGGAAAGCTGCACCAAGTATGAATGGCATAAAGCTGAAGGCGTTTCTACATTATATATTTCTGCGGCGCTGACAGCATTATCTTTTAAAGGGAAGGCAGTCCTAAATTTGACATGTTCTGTAGAGATGAGATCAGGGGCAGCCGAAGATTAATGGCTCGGAAACATACTGGTCCTCTGAATCTGGCCCCAGTAGTTGCTGTGTTGACTGAAGTTGCATGCCTGACATCTTGGGGAATCTGCTGACTCCCAGAGCCTCCTGCACGCTCCCTCCTTGCTGTTGCCACTTACTCACTTGTCTCCTCCAACATTCGAGCTGCAACAAAGGGAAAGGGGTGCAGCAGTTTGTAACTGCCTTGTCCTTTCCTTCCGAGTAGTGGTGTTGACTGGCCCCAAGAGAGAGAGCAGTAGAGTAACAGTGGCAACAGTCCCCACTGCCACCACCAAATCTGGATGTCATGGACTGGTTCGAAGCAGAGGAATGGTGGGAACAGTAGGTGGGGAACTATCAAGGGAAGAAGGCTCGGAGCCCAGGGAGTGGTGGTGGGACAAAAATGAGTGGGTAGAGGGAGAAAAGCGGGAAGAGGAGGTGTCAGAAGCTGAAAAGATAACAGGGTTTAGTGAACTGGGAGAGTCTGTGACAGAAAGAAGTCCAGAACCAGAGGAAGAAGCTGGAGCAGGATAGCGGGAGGAGGGAGGCCAAGAGGCAGAGATGAGTTAGGCGGTGAAGAGTCACGTGTGTCTTCCCCTCCTGCTGTGACAAGCGCCCCTCACTGTTGTCTACCAGAACCAGAAGAGGCATGAAAAGGGCAAAGGACAGGATAGTCTCTTATTGCTTTGGAAAAGCCCAGGAGACGACAGAACCTAAGACGGCTGTGAAGAGGCAGGGACTTTCAGTTCGGCAACTGCTTTTCATGGAGCAAGACCACTGAGAATCAGCTGCTTTGCAAATTAGTGGGGTCGCTGCCATATTCACAAACCTGCAGTTCATGATGTCCATGGAAGGGGGGAAGTCAATCTGGCCTCATCTGGGTCAATTGCTGTGCCATCTCTCAGCTAAGGCTGTGTACACCCTATACCTTAAAGCATATTTATTTATTTAAATTTATATATCGCCTGATTGGTGGGGTTTTGTTCTTGTTGTTTTTTAAAAAAAAAAACACCCCAAAGCACTCATGAACTGTCAGCCATGAAACAGACTCAGTCCTCATTCAAATGCAAATATTTTAAGAGAAGCTTGGTAGATAAGAGGAGAAATCTAACAGGTTTTCCCCATAGGATGGCCTTGATTACAGATTACATTGATTAACCAGAATGGGATTATAGGTTTGTTGTAATACTTTAAGATATCTGCTTTAAAGCCATTGTTCTTTGTGTTTTACAAGATTATACAGTCTCAATGACATATTTAAATGGCTATACACACTTCCTTTTACAAGGATGGAGGTTAGAGTGGGGTAGCTAGTCTATGTAGCCCATTAAACATCTATTTGGTTTCATCCATGTGATTCATACTAGGACACAGTATCAAGTTCACCAGATGCTGTAATTTGCAGATTACAATTTCTTTTGTATTTTGCTTAGTGGTGTGCAAAGTTCAATTTTTATGTGAAATCTGATGCTTTGCGGGGGGGGGGGCTATCTACAAAAAAAATCCCCTAAATTCTACACTTTTTTGTTGCATTCATTTGGAATTATCGTTTTAATCTGCTGCTCCCTTGGCATCAGTTACTCCCTCTTTACTCACACTATTCCTTCACTGTGTGATCACAGGGATCAAGCACTGGTAATGATTATTTCACCATGCTGCGGAGCCAGTTAGATCTGGGTACATAATAACGCCTCTGAGCACAAACAAAGCTTTCCCATTGCCCTCAACTTGAATGGGAGAAAAGACAAAATGCATTGCTATTGCATGGGCAATCATGGCAACGTTCCCTGTTTTGCTACACAGCACTGTTGGCTTCACTTCCCAAGAGCAGTGGAAATCAAAACTTCTGCATCAATACAGCCCTAAGTCATGTATGGTTACATGTGACTAGTTTAGGCAGGCAGGCAGAATGGGGGTGCACATCACTTTGGAAGTAATGGGCATGTGATAGATTGATGACATTCAGATAACTATCCAGATACAGATGTCGTCCACTGTGACAACCAGACACAGATGTTGTCCACTTTAAATGGCATGTGCATTCAGATGCACAAATGATTGCATATCCCTATTCACATCTGCCCCCAAGTAAAATACCGGTACATGTGGTTGGTTTGGGCTGAGAGTACATTAGCCCAGCTGTCTCAGCAATGGGGATCTTACGCATCCCTGCTTCCCCAGTCACTCCTTGCAAAGAAAAAATTGAACCTTTTCACACAGGGCTGCAAAAAAACAAAACAAATCACCCAAAAGGGCTTTGCAGGGTCAAATTGTCTGTGAAGCATGCTTCTCCTGCTGCAGCTCTGCTCAAATTTTATTATCAGTTGATTATTATAAGTTGATTAACAAACTACACAGTTTATTTACTCTATCAATGGATACCAAGCAGAACTGTAGATTTAAATCAGCAGTCTCACCTCTGTTTGTTTCCACAAAAACTGAGTTGTGTGTTTTTACCTAAGCTCACAAAAAACCAATCTCTTTTTTAAATTTGCTTTTCTGTTTATCATATCATCAATGCATAGTATGTTACAGTCAAACAGATGGTAGTAAGAAAGAAGAAAAGAAAAGAAAAGAAAGGGGGAATAATATAATTATAAAATATATTTTTGTAAGTAATAATAGTAACATAACTTATTCCTCCAATTTAATTGACTCTTCATTTTAACTCCCCTTCCACTCTTTCTCTGGTTTCCTATCTGTTGTCTTTTTGACTGCATTTTCTAATTCTACTAAATCATTTTCATTACCTTACATTATCCCTTCTCACATCTACTGCTGAGTATTCTTTTTTTCAGTCTTATTTTCTTGTTATGATATTTCCCCATATATTCTATATATAATATCCAGTCCTGTTTTAAATTCTTATCACCTTTATTTCTTAATCTATTAGTCATGCTGGCAAGTTCTGTATATTCTGATATTTTAATGTGTCATTCTTCTTTTGATGGTACTGCATCTCTTCTCCACTTTTGTGCTACCAGAATTCGGGCAGCTGTCGTCACATACATCCAGATAGTAGTTTGGTTTTTTGGGATTTCTGTTGTTTTTATTCCCAGAAGGAAAGCTTCTGGGTTTTTAGGAAACGTTCTTTTCAACATTTTCTTGAGTTGTTATAAACCACCTCCCAGAATTCTCTTGTTCTTCTACAAGACCACCATGAGTGATAGATGTTGCCTATTATTTCTTTATATTTCCAGCATACGTCACTTTTAGTTCTAAACATTTTAGCTAGTTTACTTGGTGTCAAGTACCACCTGTAGATCATTTTTAAACAGTTCTCCTTTAACACTTAACTTGCAGTGAATTTGAATTTATTTTCCACAGATGTTCCCACAGGTTCAGATCAATATTATGACCTACATCTTGTGCCCAATCTGATCACAGACGATTTCACAAGTTCTTCTTTAGTTTCCCAATCTAACAGTATCTTGCACGTTTTAGATAATAATAATAATAATAATAATAATAATAATAATAATAATAATAATAATAATAATAATTTTTATTTATACCCCACCCTCCCCAGCCAAGACTGGGCTCAGGGCGGCTAACACCAGGTATAAAAAGAATTGATTAAAATACAACTTAAAAACAAGATTAAAATACAACATTAAAATGCAGCCTCATTTCAGTAGAAACTCAAAATCAAAAACTGTTTGGGGAAGAAAGCGTCAAATCTTCACCAAGGCCAACTATCCAGACTGGTCCTACATGGGCTAGAAAAAAGCCAGGGAAGTACCCAAATAGGAGTTCCACCACAGAAGGAAAAAGGAAAGAGGAGGAGGGGATCAAGTTGATTCCAAGCCAAAGGCCAGGCAGAACAACTCTGTCTTACAGGCCCTGCGGAAAGAAATCAGATCCCGCAGGATTTTTTTTTAATTCTTGATCTTAATATTACTTTTGCAAATTGTGATGGTTTTTCTTCAAATCCCAATTTCTTATCTACCTTGAATTTTGATTTGATTTGATAATAGTTTAGCCAGTCTGAAACATATTCTCTTCAAACCCCCCCCCCCCCCATTTTTGGTTCTTCTTCTGAAAAATCTAACAAATCGTGATAGGTACCCCAGTTTCCGCTCATATTAATTTTGCCCTTGTTTCAGCTTCTATTGGAGATAACCACCTTGGTGTTTTGTTTTCTAATAAGTTTTTGTATTTTTCCCACACTCTATTTTTTTTCTTCTAATAACAAAGCTGGCAAAGCTTTGACATATTCCCGCTTTGACATACCAAATAATAATTAAAAAAACAGTCTCAAAGAATTTGAATGAGGTGGGTGAAATAACTGGGAGCTTGATAAATAACTGCTAGTGTGAAAGCCACACTTTCTCATTGCCTGTCGAGGGTTCAAGTGGTTGATATTTCCCATTTCCTAATGTGGTGGAAAGGAAAGAGGGAGGGGCTAGTGTTGTTCAAGTGCATTGCAAGGGAGACCTGCCACTCAGAACATAGTTTTCTGGCTGAGGATTCAAAAGATAAGCAGATGTAACAGGGGCGTACCCAGGATCAAAACTAGGGGGGTCGGGCAAGCCATGGTTGTTCAGGTTCAAAAACAAAAACAGCTTCAAAAAACAGAAAAACTCCCCCCCCCCAACAGAAAGCCCCAAATGGCTGAAAAACTCAGTTTCCCAGGATCCTCAGTCCTCACAAAGGAACTACTCACCATGCAAGGGAACTCAGTTTGCCAAGCTCCCTTGCAACGATGAATCCCAGCAACGATGAATTCGCTCCCTGACACTGCCCAAGTCTCAGCCTGCATCCCCATTTGACCAAGCAGGGTGCAGGCTAGGATCCGGTCTCTGATAGGCATGCCGGCATGAGGGAGGGGGAAACAGCCGGCGCAACACACACACACACACACACACACACACACACACACACACACAGAGTGGCCAACTGCCTAGGCAAGAGCGGAAGAGCTCAATTGTTACTGAGATTTTGGGAGGGGGAGAAAGACCAGTCTTGAGCTTTTTTTTCCTTTTAGGCTGCCGATAACCATTTGATATATTATTTTTTTTGCTTGGGGGGGTAGTTGCCCCCTCCCCCCCCTCCCGGGTACACCCATGAGATGTAATATGGCACAGGAGGGCATGTAAGTGTGTTATACTCCCATTCTGGAAAAATCAGTTGTATTTCTCCGATGGTGATCATGCATTGATGTGAAACACCACGTGAAGCTGGCTTTCCATCTGCGGACATCCCTACTCCTTGCAGTCTTCTTCCCTTAAGTGGTTTCCTAACTGAACTTGGTGGGAGAATCCACATTCTCACAGGCAGCGGCCCAACTCCAGTGTGAATATTAATAGAAGCACCTTCCGGTCACCCAGTCATTGGAGCACATCTGGAGCCACTTACATTCTGGGAAGATTAACCATTTACTAACCAAGCTGTTGCAGATTCTTGCAAGTCCAAGGGGAGGGGAGGGAGTGCTGTTCACAGCAGGCACCAAGCCCCCTGTCCCCATATTGTATTATTTATATGATGTTAGTCACTCTGAGCCCGGCTCCAGCCACTGAGGGCGGGGTACAAATAAAAATTTATTATTATTATTATCCCTCTAACTTACCACACTGGATATTCTCCACTCACTTCACAAACAACGTCTCAGAGAAGATGGGTTGTGGAGTTGTTTTTAAAGTGCTCCACTGCAGGCCTGCAGAAAGGAGAGGAATAAAAATGGAGACTAATCCTAGAAACTGAATGTGGAGTTATCTAGATTTAGCGCTGGGCTGCAAATACTGTGTGTGCCTGGGCCCACCTACATCTAGAAACTTATTAACTCTTGGGCTTGCATGGTCCCTCCCCTCTTTCTTCCCCCCTTACACACAGATGCCCCTTCCGTTTGATGGCTTGCAATAACCATAGACTTTGCAATGGCATCTGAACTGAGCAAACTATTAAGTTTGCATCAAACCATGGTTTACACACCTACTTAAAACCATAGCTTCAAACAACCAGCTAGGAGACAATTCCCAATTGGTGCTAGTCATAATTATTGCATTTGGGCAGTATGACAAAAATATAGTCATTCCATGGTGTAGAGCAGTGTTTCCCAACCTTGGGCCTCCAGCTGTTTTCAGACTACAATTCCCATCATCCCTGACCACTGGTCTTGCTAGCTAGGGATGATGGGAGTTGTAGTCCAAAAACATCTGGAGGCACAAGGTTGGGAAACACTGGTGTAGAGCAGGCATCCCCAAACTCAGCCCTCCAGATGTTTTGGGACTACAACTCCCATCATCCCTAGCTAACAGGACCAGTGGTCTCTTCCAACTCGATGATTCTATGATCTGGAGGGCCGTGTTTGGGGGTGCCTGGTGTAGAGTGCAAATCTGCACATGAGAGGGAATGAGGGAGTAGAGAGAGTTCACAGCACATTCCCATTGCTCAGAGATCAAATTTTGTGACTTCTAAATTGAGCCTCGGCAACTGACCCCTGTTAGGTAGTGCAAGTAGATAAATAGGTACCGCTCCGGTGGGAAGGTAAACGGCGTTTCTGTGCGCTGCTCTGGTTCTCCAGAAGCGGCTTTGTCATGCTGGCCACATGAACTGGAAGCTGTACGCCAGCTCCCTCGGCAAGTAACGCGAGATGAGCGCCGCAACCCCAGAGTTGGACACGACTGGACCTAATGGTCCGGGTTCCCTTTACCTTTACCTTTAAATATGTATTCCATACAAGGGCATGCAGAAAAATCCAATCAGCCTTCATTTTTTAATTAATTTCTGGAGGGGGAAGGCTAGAGTTGGGAAGCTGTGAGAGGGGAAAGAAAGAATATTTAACTCTTTCCCTGTATGCCCCTTCTGCCTCCTCTGTGAAGTTTCCAATGCATGCAGACTAATTTGGAGCAGTTAAGTGGCTGGTAGAGAAATTCGTAACCCTCCTTTTTCTGCCATTTTGCTGTCTCAGCCTGAAGCTGCTTTTCGTTATTTTATTTTATTTTAAATTCCATCATGGTCTTTTAAAAATAACCTTTTACACAGGTGTTAAATTCCACTGCTGCTTTTTATTTGTTTCTTTATTTTGTTTGCTTTTTGGTCCCCTTAGTGGACAAGCAAAGGGAGTTCATCTCACTAGACTGCAGGAATGGAAACAATGCATTCCAAATACTTGAAATTATTTGGACTGAGGCAGGGATGGAGCTGCCTCTGTCGCCTTCAGCATGCCACAGGCATAATGTTCAGTGGTATGTATGCCTTGGAATGGACGTGCGTGGGGCAGGAGTTATGGCCAGTTAAAAAATAATTAGAGAGGCAATGCCATACTTAATCAGCTGATTTTTGCCTTTCCCCATTCTTTCTTCTGCTTGCATTTCTGCATCTCTCCCTGCATATTAA
Source organism: Lacerta agilis (assembly GCF_009819535.1). NCBI lineage: Eukaryota > Metazoa > Chordata > Lepidosauria > Squamata > Lacertidae > Lacerta > Lacerta agilis. Next base: position 59,096,922 of record NC_046313.1, read on the forward strand.
GCAAATGCTTAGACTCTACATCGAACTCTGTGTGTCCTCCAGCCTTGTTTCTAATCTTTGAATATCCAAGTACCCCACTGTACTTGCACACCCTCCAACATTTCTCCAATGAAAATAGGGGCGTCCTATTCAATAACAACAATAACCGTTTTATTATCCATACCCCATCCATCTGACTGGGTTGCCCCAGACATTCTGGGCGGCTTCCAACGTACTGTATATAAAAACATAATAAAAAACATAATAAAACATTAAACATTAAAAAGCTTCCCTATGCAGGACTGTCTTCAGATGTCTTCTAAAGGTTGGCCTGGGGGGGTCGCATTACTCCATACCCTCCGACATTTCTCCGATGGAAATAGGGACGTCCTAAGGAGCGGGGCATTCTGGGAACAAACCAGAAACTGTTACCGGTTCTGTAAATCTGGGACAGTTCCTGGAAAGAGGGGCTGCAGTTGGATATACATGGGGCAGTATAGATTAGATAGATAGCCATGCCTAATATGAGGAAGTTGCTGTCAATTCCCTTCTCACTGCACCACCTGCTGATCACAGGAGGTAGCTGCAGCAGTACTCCTGTCCAAGCAGAAGCTGTCTTTGGAGACGAGAGAGAGTTACACATAGCTATATAGATCATCAGGCAGACAGTCCATAGACTCAAATAACTAGACGTCCCCTCCTATATAAACTTAGAGTCTCATTTCTGGTTAATAAAAAGGCTCCACCAAGCTTCTGCCTTTTCTTCAAGCTGTGCCTTGCTTTGCCTAGAACCATCGTCATATTAAACTCCATCACAAACTGTGAACCCACACGGGGTGCATCTTTGCTCTCATAATGTACACAGCAGTAACCACCAACTTGAGCCCTCCAGATGTTGCTAGACCACAGCACCCATCATTTTTGACCATTGGCCCATGCTGGTTGGGGCTGATAGGTCCAATAACATCTGGAGGAGGAAACCAGGTGGTCTACCCCTGATTAGTGTTAACATGCATTTTCAAATGCCCCCACTGACCAATGCTGGATTTCTTTCAAACTTCTATGTTGCATTTTACACACACACACACACACACACACACACACACACACACACACACACACACCAGAAGCCAGAGGAGCAACAAACAATAAGGCTGCCTCCACCATCGGGGGGGAAAAACTCACAGTGCAATCCTACAAACCTTCTATGTGGAGATTTTTTACCCCAGGTGATATCTCTATTGGATAGAATAATTTAAAAAACCCTTCCAGTAGCACCTTAGAGACCATCTTAGTTGGTCTCTAAGGTGCTACTGGAAGGAATTTTTTATTTTTTTTAATTTTTTTTTTACTATGGCAGACCAACACGGCTACCTACCTGTAACTGGATCTATTGGATAGAGTTAACTTCTGTTTTTCCTTACTCCCAGGTATGTGGGAGTAGGATTACAGCGGTGACCACACAGGGTAATGCACCATTACATACAAGAAATGCTGCTTTTCTGTGTGCCATACAAACTGTGGAGTGTAATGCATTTGACCCTTTCTTTGGACAACAGTATATGTAAGGTCTTAAAGTCACTTCATGCATTACCTTTTCTGCCAAGGAAAAGCATAAACCTCATTATGCAACATATTTTTTTAAATGTCATGCATTGCCTTGAAAATGTGACCGAGAAACTGTATGAATAATACATGATGATAGTGCGTAAAGGGTAGCACATTTCTAGTTGTAAGTACTTGCATTAATATTTCTGATTATGAACACACACAAAGTGCTATCCATGTTTTTCACATATTAAAAGGACTACTTGTAAAAAAAACAAGCAGAGCTAGTTGCTTGTGTTGAACTTTTAAAATTCTTGTTCATTTTTGAGCAAATGGGGAACTTCTGCCAAATATTTTTGTTTATAGTTTTAACATTGTTTTATCTGTTCCTTTTATTAAATGTATTGCCGATACTTCTATGATGCTCTCTTCCTGCCATCTGTGATGGATGCTTTAGTTGAGATTCCTGCATCTATAATTCTAGTTTCTATATCCTTATCAACTACTAAAGTAAATCATTCAATATCCTTACGTGAAATAGCCCTCAGATCTTTCCTGGTACAGATTGTTCTGCAAATAAACAACCCATTGTAGAGATGGAAACAGATTCTATGCTGCTTGTTTCAATTCTGCATTAGTCACTTCCCTTTCTGTTTGTTTTTCCTTCCCTCCTTGCATTCTGGACATCTCATGTGGCCGTAAGTTTCTTCTCATTTCCCACAAGGTGGCACTGTTATATCAGAGATAACAAGAAGTGCCCCACAGAGAAAGATACAGAATACATTGTTTTTAAAATCTACCTTAGGGCAATAAATTAAGCCAACTAATTTGTCACAAAAGAGGGTGGAGGCTTTTGAGTTCTCCCAAACTGTTCCATCAAGCTAGATGGAAAGGAAGTTGGCCAGGGATTCTTAAATTCACCATCACAGTCTTAAGAATAAATGTGGGAGGAGGTAGCAGACATTCAAATTAGGCCTTTGCTCTTATTTATCATCTAGCCTGATTTCTGGAGAACTCAAAAGTTAGTTCACTATTTTGTTACATATTGGTTAGATTAAAAAAGGTATTGTCCAAAAATGGATTTTGATATTTTCTTATAGGCCAACATGGCTACCTGTGACTTGGAAAGTAGAGAGTGTGATGGCTTTTATTGGGCTAATTTCTGCCTCTTATTTAGCATCCCAATACTTCCCTACTTTATTCTTCCCAGGGCTTTGTGTGTAAAAGCTTGGGTGTTCTTTTATCAGTTTACTTTCTGGATTCTGTCTTTTTTTTAATCCAAAAAAAGTCTTTTCTAGAGATGACAAATGAAGGGGGGAACAGAACCATGTCACATTGTCACAATTAAAATCCATAGATGCATAAGAGTTGACCTTCCGGACTATACAATAATTGCATACACTAACATATTACACCAGCTAGACTCAAAAGGACAAAGTAGGAAACACCATCGGCATTTGTAGGCAAGGAAGAGCTCAGTAAGACAATGTAACTGGTTCAAAATGAAGGGCTCTTCCACATGATGTGGAAGTCGAATAAATAAAACTCAAACTGGGAAGCAAGGATATCTTGCCCAGTATCACAATACTGTGTGACTCCTACAGCATCTCTTTCCCCACATCTAGTGAGCCAGTGTGGTGCAGTGGTCAGAGGGTTGGATCAAGACCTGGGAGGCCAGGGTTCAAATCCCCACTCAGCCATGAAGCTCACTGAGTGATCTTGGGCCAGTCACTGACTCTCACCCCAACCTACCTCACAGGGTTGTTGTGGGGATTAAATGAGGAAGAGAACTATGTCCGCCATCTTGAGCTCTTTGGAGGAAAAGGTGGGGTGTAAATGCAATAAATGAATGAAATGAAATCTGACTGGCAGTGCCATTTCATGCAGTAACTGACAAAAGCATCCTGACCTCTGTTCACCTGCCCTGACTATCTCTGAAAACTGTGTAGATATCCCCTCCTTGCTAGGCACCACGAAGCAACTGTCTAGAAAGACAGTGGCAAGATCAATTTGACATTAGGCTGTCAGTTCTTCCTATATTATAGCAGCACTGCAGCTTGCCAGCTTCTGCCTGCAGATATTCTGCAGCGAAGACAGAGCATTGCTGTTAGCAGCTGCTGCATCCAAGCAGCTTATCTAACGTATCAAGGAGAAACAAACATGGGAGATAGAACAGGCTGTATGTAATCAATGTGATAAATGAATAGCCTTTGTCCGAGAACTGAGTGCAAGGGAAGGCTGTCTCTCCTAGGGTGCCGGAATTCCTAAACCCCATCTTGAAGACAAGCAGACATTGGTAGATCGTAGCAGTCAGAAGGGATCACAGGGATCATCTAGTCCAACCCCCTGCAATGTAGGAATCTTTCACCCAACATGGGGCTTGAACCCACGACTCTGAGATCAAGAGTCTCATGCTCTGTTAACTGAGCAATCTTCTCACTACCTCACCCTTTGATTTGCTACCCAGACAAAACTGTAAAGGCCTGGCCAGAATTGGGCTCCTTTGACCAGCAAGCAGAACTGGAGGTTGCAATATTACAGAGGAGTGGGGTCTACCTAAGCTGTTCTTGCTGCAGTGCACATGCCTGTTCATATAAGGGTCAGTGGTTGCATTCATGTATTGCATTCATCTCCCCCTGCCCCGCTTTTTTCCAGTGACCCTGAGGCATATATCGTTCCCCCCCTCCCATTTTATCCTCACAACAACCTTGTAAAGTACATTAAACTTAAGAGATTGTGACACCAGTGGCCTGCTGCACTGATGCCCTGCCAGGAACAGGGCCTTCTCGGTGATGGCACCGTCACTATTGAACTCTCTCCCTGGGGAGATCCAGCAAGATCACCATTTCCTGTTTTACCATGAATAATGAAAACTTTTTTAAAAAAAAATCCCAGAAGATAATTTTGATTGAATTATTGCTGTTCTAGTTAGATCATCTATTTTCTGGTGGTTTTAATGCATTTTTACTCACTTATTTTTAATGTTTTATGGTTAGCATATTTTGATCTCTCTCCATTTTTTGTAATGTGAAGCGCTTTGGCAACTTTTTAAAAAGTGGGATATAAGTAACAGGAATTAAAGAAACAATTCCTTCCACCTTTCCTTTCTTTATTCTGTGCTCCCTTTGAGCTCTGCCTCCATTGATCCACTTTCTTGCATCTAGGCTTCAGAGGATTACAGAGCCAAGGGCCTCAAGCCTTTGCTTTAATCTGCCCTTGACTGGCTGTAAAAGATTAAGGCAAAGACTGATGCATCTGACTCTGGGACAATAAAGTGCTTGGTTTGCTGCTCCCTCTTGATTCGTAATCAGGTGAGAGGAGGTTGGGTGGGCTCAAGGACTTCTAGAGGGTATTCCAAAGCGGACATTGTTTGCAGTAGTTCTTGCCCAGAGGAGTTTGTAGAGGGACTCTGAGGCCTTGCATCACTGGAAAAGTACAGAAGGGAGAAAGCAACTGCAACTTGGGGAACTGCAACAAGGAAGCTGCCATCCAGGGGCGTAGCTAGGGGGGCAGAGGGGGCGGTCCGGCCCATGTTCCATAATGGAGGGGGTGACAAATTATCAAGGCTGGGAGGAGGGGGAGGAAGACTAAGGCCAGCTTTCCTTCTGCTTTCTCCAAGTTCCAGAACATTGTTTGGGTGTGTCTTACTCCATCAACCGCCAACCCACACAGCAGTAGTGCTTTATAGCAGATGGCTTCAGCACTCCTGTGTCCAAGCTTCTTTGCAGCAGTTTTGCAACACTGTGACTCAGTGCCAGACACTCTGCTTTCAGACACTGGCCTAAGTTGCCTCCCCCCCCCCCAGGAATCGGGAGGGGCAAGATTGGAAGATAAATTGGGATAACTGTTTGTTGTTTTGTATTGCATCAGTGTAAGATTTTGCCTAGGATTTCCTAGAGAGATTGCAATAGTAAATAGCTGTAGCTGTATTGGGCAACACCCGTTGTCGATCTCATTCAGTATCCCATCTTTAACAGTTATTAAGTAGGAAGACTCAAGAGAGTTTGCAAAAAACATAATGGGCTATCCATTCCCTGTTTTTAGGGCACCTCCATAACAGCCTTATCACAAGAGGGAAGGGGTTGGGAGGTACAAAGGAGCGAGGGTGAGTTAGTGGAGCGAGCAGGGATGGCTGCCCTAGAAACATAAACTCCTTAAGCTCAGGGGCAACAACTAGTCTATTTTTGCCCACGTAAGGTTGGGTACACAGAAGTGGCTTAGAAGACTTCTAGTTCTTTTTCTCAATTCAGATCAAAGCTGGTTTGGGAGGGAAACACATCAAAACACAGTATTTCTCAAGAAACAACAGGAGACATACATACAGTGCAACCGCCCCGTTTTGAGTGTGACATCCCAGATTTACAGAAGCTACCCCAGATTGGGATGCCAATCCTGAATGTCCCTTTTAGGCTGCCTCTGCCGCGGCCATACTTCCACACTCGCCCAGGAACCAAAAGAGCGTGGAACCCAAGAACGTTGGGTTTTTTGGTGCTACACTCTCCTATTTCTCTGGCACTGCTTCTGGAAGTGTGTGCATGTGCGTGCATGTGTGCATGTGCATGTAGCAGTGGCTGGTGATGAGGTAGGGAGGAGGCGGCAGGGTGTAAGGGCAGCTGGCGGCAGGATGGTACGGGGGGGGGGAGAGGCTACAGCGGGATGGTGCAGGGTGTGTGTGTCCCAATATGCACTCCCAGGATGTTGGAGGGTATGGACATATGGATTGTGACTTCCGTCACACGTACACCGTTTCACAAGTCAGTGGTGCAAGCTCACTGTATGCAGAGTAAACAGGATTTTGCACACAGCCTAAATTACTCTGAATTGAACTAAAGGAGGTTAAAGTCAGATCTGGTAAACCCAAATCCATGCAGTAATAACAGCAATAGTCAAGTGTTTGAAGCAAGGTGGTGATGGAGTAGGGCCCACTTACCTCATAAACTTTTGTGTAGGCCCATTAGTTACAGTTTTTAGAAGGTGAGGGAGCAGGCTCATATTTTGGTGGAGTCAGGGGTGGGACTTGTGGTTTCCACATTTGCTCGTCATCACCACACTCCTGCCCCCATAATTCAAGAATTGGATGCGGGTGGCGCTGTGGGTTAAACCACAGAGCCTAGGGCTTGCTGATCAGAAGGTTGGCGGTTCGAATCCCCGCGATGGGGTGAGCTCCCGTTGCTCGGTCCCAGCTCCTGCCCACCTAGCAGTTCGAAAGCATATCAAAGTGCAAGTAGAAGGTAAGGTTTACCTTCTGGCAGGAAGGTAAACAGTGTTTCCGTGCGCTGCTCTGGTTCGCCAGAAGCGGCTTAGTCATGCTGGCCACATGACCCGGAAGCTGTACACCAGCTCCCTCGGCCATTAACGCGAGATGAGCGCCGCAACCCCAGAGTCGGACACAACTGGACCTAATGGTCAGGGGTCCTTTACCTTTACATCTGTAACCAGATACTTACGTGTGTCATGTATACAATAAGCACTACGTTTCAAAGGGCAAGTGCTCTGAGGAGAAGGCAATGAGTTTGTCACTGGAAGTTGCCCATGAGACCCTCACCTCTGCTCCTCCGCATTTCACTCACACACCACTATACACTTCCAATGCATGCATTTGTGCACCTATATGCTCAACCACCCAAAGTATTTTAAACGCTAGATTATTATAGATACAAATAGTCATCTCAGTTCTCTGGGTGGCTGTCCTTATATAGTCAAAAGAGCACCATCTACACAGAAGAGGGGAGGTGTCAGCCAGCTTAGGCAAACCAAGCAGCTTTGCAGAAGTTTTCATAAAAGAAACCCTAAAGGTGGGGACTCCAAAAACAGCGCAGTGAGGAATGAGCGTGTATGGTGGTCACAGAATGCAGACAGGTGACAGAAAACTGGGTTATCACTTCAGGCTGTGTTTACACATGTGGTACTTCCTGCCTGGATGAGGAATGTGATTTCCCAAGCTTCAGCACCCAGAGCATTGGTTTTTGTTTTTCCCCCCAGTGCCTGCATTTGTTGGGCTGTGCTGAGGAGATTGGGCCGACCCTTGTGAAGTACTGTATGGGCATTTCCATGTGTATTGCCACTTTGAATCAACCGTTCACAGTATGACTATTTTTATTCTATAACACAGTCACACAGAAGCAGAGCTGCAGAAGTGAACAAAAAATTAGTGAGTAGGATGGGGAGCTCACTGCCAACTGAATGGAGTCACACGATCAACACAGTAACATGGTCAGCTTTGGAACAGACAATTTCAGTCCATTTTGTTGTGTGAAGCATTAAGTTGAAGCAAGTTAATTATTTGCTTCACTATAATGGTAACCCCCCCCCCCAAAGCATAGTAACACTGCTCCAAGAGACCCATTCCCAATTGTTCCAATGCCAAACATGCAGGCTAATGATGAGTTACAGATGTCTCTAAATATCAGCACTGAAGTGTGATAAACACTGAGTCCAGACATCACCAGATGCCTATCTGTTACTTCCAATGACTGTTAACAGCTAATGTCTGCTGGTGGGGATGACCTGTTACTACTACATTTCATTTTACTTGTGCTTTGGAAAGATGTCCAGGTCTTGTGTTACCTTTTCCCACCCCTAGACTGGAGTTCTCCAATGCATTACACAAGCAACTTTCTTTAAAAAGGTATTTTGTCAGCTAAAAGTGGAACCGAGCTGAGGGAAGTCTTTCTCATTGTTTGAACACACTGCTTCCACACTCATAGAAAAACCATAGCAGATTAAAGCCGCTTCCTTAACTGTCTGGAATAGCACAGGCCTGATGGCAATTGGGCCACCAGGATCAGGACATTTACAATTCAGCACTCTGAAACACCAAATTCTGCACTTGGAGGAAAGCAGGTGAGTTGCTTTGATTTACAAACAATGATGGTTTGAGGGACCTGAGTGACGAGATACATTACCTGCAAGTGTTCTGGAAAAACTGGGGCATCCTGGATGATGGCCATTTTGGGTGTTATGATCTCATGTGATTTCATGCTGTGATTTCTTGGGATGCAATCTTGTGTGGTGCTCCAAAATTGTATTTTTTTGGCATTGTGCCCGAAAAAAAGAGTTGGGGGGGGGGTTGTGTGGCGAGATCACAATGCCCAAAATGACTGCCATCCTCTCACGAGAAGAAATGGGGGGATGGGGTCCCAGAAAGTGGTGTCCCAGTTTTTTACTTCAATGCCTATGTTTGCCATTTTCTGCATGTTTGAAATGTTAATTTGTTCAAGCTTTCAAACAAAAAATTAAAAAGAACAAGCTGCTTAGAATTACCACCTTACTGATGGAGTATGCAGAAATGGCGAAATTCACTGGAAGATTAAGAAGTCTAGAAGAGAAGTTGAGGCTCCAGTACTTTGGCCACCTCATGAGTAGAGAAAACTCCCTAGAAAAGACCCTGATGTTGGGAAAGATGGAGGGCACAAGGAGAAGGGGACGACAGAGGATGAGATGGTTGGACAGTGTTCTCGAAGCTACTAACATGAGTTTGGCCAAACTGCGGGAGGCAGTGCCTGGCGTGCTCTGGTCCATGGGGTCATGAAGAGTCGGACACGACTGAACGACTGAACAACAACAACGGGGGAAATTTATTGATGATCTGAAGAAGAATTATTCTAAACAACTTAAATCACTAGCAGGACTGATATAAAAAATGTGCAGTGAGAATAACTTAAATAGAATATAAAGGATGACTAGTAGATAGATATGAAATGGATATGCAGTGGGGAAAGATATAACGTAAGTAACCACAGAAAGGGGGGAGGGGTCAATGATTGGATGTTTCAATTGGATCAACAGGATTCAGATGTATGATTATATTTTAAAACATGGAGATGAAAAAGTAAGATATTAAAAAAAAACAAAGAATTGCCACCTTGCATAAACTGCAGCGTGGCCCATTTCCTTCCATGGTTATTTTCAGTAGCCCATGTTTTCTTTTTTAATATATTTTTTTTTGTTTCATTTTTGTGCATATAAAAAACTGAAATGACAAGCAAATGCCCACACTTTCTTCTTTTTGGCCTTTGTTTTGGGGATGGATAATGTGGAATTGTAAAGGGGAATACAGAGATACAGGGAATACAAAGGTGCATTAAGTGCTGTGCAGAATTACGATAGACCCTCCTTTACTAACTGCAGAAGAGCGATGCCTCAGGTGCACTGAAAGGTCCCAGGGTGTAAAGAATAATAGGAACAAGGAGGAAACTGAAATAATACAGGGTTGCATTCAATTTTGGCTCTACTCAGAACAGATCCGTTGAAGTTAATGAACCTGACTAATTTACGTTCATGGATTTCAGTGGGTCTACTCTAATCAGAACTAACATGAGCTACAACCCACCATCTTTCATGACAAATTCTGAGACTAGGGAAAACCCCTCCATTTCAGAGCTGCTGGGAATTTTAAAAGATGCCAGGGGAGGGGGAGCAGAGTGATAACATCCTGCAACTTCCTTTGATAATCTCTGATAATGACATCAGAGGCCTCGTTTGCCAAGGGCGGCGTTCTGCTGCATACTTACCATGATTGCAGCCAAGATACTTTTTTTTTAATCGCTGAGCAGTGACATATAGTTTGCCTTTAATTTTAAAAATAAAATAAAAAATGGGGCAGGGGTTGAGAGACAGAAATGGGATGAAAATGAAAACTGGAGAAGGATACTTAAGACTCGTGGAACACTTTAGTAAAGGCAATAGACAAGTGTTGGGTATTCTCATTTGTGCTAGTGCAGGAACCTTGAAACAATACTTTTCTGCATGTGCTGAGTCTGTAATTTAAAACCTAGCTGTTGTACATTGGTGAGAATTGTAATCATTTCTTACAATTCAATCCATCCTCCCATCTAGGAGCTCAGGACAGCCATAGGGCTCTACTGTCCCCTCCCTACCTCCCTGCTTTTGAATCTCACAACAACCCTGTGAGGTAGGCTATGCCATAAGAAAGACTGGTGCGCTGGTTATGATTTGAATAGGACCAGGGGGCCGCACACGCGCACAACATTCAGTCATGAAGTTCACAAGGACACCTTACACTTTTAAGTACTAGAACACATTCTTCTGTGGCATTCTTGTGTTTCTATACCACCTTAAGCATATGCACAAGTGGTTAAAAAAAAAAAGCATGAAAAAGGCACTGGGCAAGAAATGTGCTTGTTTAAAATGATAGCTATTCCCAAATGTAATAATAGTCATACCTCAGCTTCCAAACGCCTTGGGAATTGAACATTCCAGCTCCCAAACGACTGGAAACTGGAAGTGAGTGTTCTGGTTTTTTAACGTTCTTTTGGAACCCGAATGTCTGACGGGTCTTCCAGAAGCCGTGCTTTGGTTTCTGAACGTTTTGAAAGTCAAACGAATTTCCGGAATGGATTATGTTCGACTTCCGCAGTACAACTGTACATGCTTTTAGCCTTCATTTATGGCATTACATCTAGGAGAAGCTATCATTTCAAGCAAGCACATTTCTTGCCCAGTGAGATTCATGGCTCAATGGGGATTATGAACCCTGGTCTCCCAAGTCTTAGTCTGGCACTCTAACCTCCACACCACACTGGTATTTTGTTTCTATGTGAGCATTGCTCTTTTCCTTACAGCAAGAAAGTGGGGATGGCTGTACTTCTGAAAGAAAACTCCTTACCAGACATTGTATTGGAGTTGTACTATCCAGCCTGGAAGGGAAAGTTACAAAATGGCCAACCTCTGTCCTTACTTTGTAGAAGCGGTGATTGTGAGGTGGAGATGCTCTGTAGTATGACCACAATGGATAGGTGGTTTTTTTGGTGTGTGTGTTTTTTGCAAACAAACTTTTCCAAACATGATTCTCTTCTGTAATAAAAAGGGACCAAAAGGAAAAGTTATCAGTGGATCTTTATGGCTCTATTGTCGTTCCAGCTCATCTCTCTTGTCCCACCTAACCCTCCCCACCAAAGTAAACTTTCACCACATAGACACAGAGGGTGGGTCTGTAAGCAAGCACCTAAAAATAGAGTGCTGCATTTTAGACCTTATCTGCTTCACCAGGCGAATGAGAACCAGAAAGACATCATACATTTTCTATATAGGACACCTACACTTATAATATGCTCCTGACGGTTTCCCAGGTGTTCATGCACTGAACAGCAGCTAGCTTCATATGGTGTCCTGTCTGGCAGCAGGTCTCTAGGATTCCACACATGGGATTCGCAGCCCTACATGAAGATGCCGGCGGGCGGGGCGGTGGCAGGGATTGAACCCATGCCCTTCTGCATGCAAAGCAGATGCTCTGCTAGGTGATCTACGGCCACTCTCAGCCTAACCTACCTCACAGGGTTGTTGTAAAGATAAAATTTAGAGGGGGAGAAGTGTGCACACCACCTCAAGCTCCTTGGAGGAAAAAGGAGGATATAAATGTTAATGGCACAGAATAGTGAATAAATACATAAGATATAATGTACCACTGTGCGACAGCCCTTCCTTGTAGTGCCATACAAAGCTTGGTATGCACAACAAAACTGGCTGAAGACACCAAATCAAGATGCCTAATCTCATCAGAACTACAAGGAACAGCAGCATCCAGCCAGGCCCCTGTAAGTCTGACCTTAGTGCAGGACAGCACCCCAAGATTACTGCATACTCAGTCGCCACTGTTGCAGGTCACAGGCCATATGCTGATAGCCTGTGGTCAAGATAAAAGAATGAAAGAAAGAGGCATGAGCAACAGATCCCATGATAGGAACATAGGAAGATTCCTTGTACCGAGCCAGACCATTGGTCCATCTAACTCAGTATTGTCTACACTGACTGGCTGTGGCTTTGCAGGATTTCAGGCAGGGGACATTCTGAGATGCCAGGGATTGAACTTGGGACCTTCGGCTGGCAAGGCCAATGCTCTACCACTGAGCTATGGCCTGTATCCATCTGGAACTGAATGCATCTGTCACCCTTTCTTCCTCCATTCCTCTCCTCATCACTCTAGACTGGCCACCCTAGACTGGCCATCCCAACAATGTCTTATTCTTGTTGTTGTTTGGCGATTACTCATAGCTGATTACTCATTGCCTTTCATGAACATAATCTTAACAGTAAGTTTGTAAGTGACTGTGGAGGCCAATTCTGGATCCACACGTCCTTCCACAGTGGGGACATCAGTTTCCGGGCAGGAGTTGATCATGGTGAGGGGTTGCCAAATGTGCCTTCCTCTTAGCTCGTTTCTCCTTTGTGCCCTGAGTTCATGCTTCTTCAAAGTCCATGACACCTTTGGTAAAGGCTGTCTCCAGTTGGAGCATTCACAGGCAAGTGCTTCCCAGTTATCAGTACTTGTACTACTTTTTTAAGGATTTGCCTTGAGAAGAAGAAGAAGAAGAGTTTGTATTTGATATCCCACTTTATGACTACCTGAAGGAGTCTCAAAGCGGCTAACATTCTCCTTTCCCTTCCTCCCCTACAACAAACACTCTGTGAGGTGAGTGGGGCCAAGAGACTTCAAAGAAGTGTGACTAGCCCAAGGTCACCCAGCAGCTGCATGTGGAGGAGCGGGGACGCAAACCCGGTTCCCCAGATTACGAGTCTACCACTCTTACCCACTACACCACGCTGGCATCTTTAAACCTCTTTTGCTGACCACTGGTTTTTTGCTTTCCATTCTTAAGTTGGGAATAGAATAGTTGCTTTGGAAGACGATAATCAGGCATGCACACAACATGACCAGTCCAAAGAAGTTGATATTGAAGAATCATTGCTTTGAAATTGGTGATCTTTGCTTCTTCCAGTCCTGACAGCGTAACTATGTCTTGTAACTGTACCCCTGTGGAGTGCGTGATAATGTGTGAGTGTGTTAATGCGCATGTGTGTGTTAAGGTTTTCCCATATAAGAGTCCTACTATTTTTGATGTTGCTGTTCCTTTGTTTTTAAATTTGGGTTTTACATATATCAGTGCTAAATATTTAGCACTCTTTTCTAAAAACTTTTTTAGTAAGAGTTGGATATGCTTTGTGCCATTCTCCCCCAAATTCTGCCAATATAAAAAACTGAAACCCAAAACTGTATTCTGTATGCTTTATACAATTGTGATTAATTTTGCATTATTTGTTCTGACTTTCGTAGATACCCAATCAAGCTAATCCACACACAGACCACCACTACCACAGTACTCATCCCAAAGGAATAACACTGAAGCTATATCATTGTAACCTGCAGCACATAGACATAAGGTCAAGGATCATTCAGGGAATTGCTTCTTTCAGGCTGGTTATGGAATCAGAATAGGTGGCCGTAATAATTCCAACTGGCCGTTAAGAATGGTAGGGATATATTCTGGCCCCAAACTGGTGGTGAAATAAATTCAGATAAGTCCTATTCAAATTAGCAGGTTTACTTCAGAGATAGCAGCTTGTAATCTGGAGTTTACATGTAAACTCCCCCCCCATCTTCTTCATTTTCACAAGAATAACTGCATTGATGTTTCATTTGATTTTATTCTATATAAGCAGAGCTATGTTTCAACTTTCGGATGACCAGTTTTGTTTTGTTCTAAGAAGAGAAGAGTAAAATAGATCACACACTCCCAATGATTTGTAGAGTCCATTCTCCTAACTAATAATATAAAACAAAAAACAAAACAAAAGGTTGTCTTTCTGCACCCACATAAACAGAAAGGCAACACAGTGTTACACAAAGAATAGGAAGAAATTATCTCTGTGTTTGATGATATTACATCCTCTCTGACTTTTCCTACTGGCCTGTGCCCTAGGAAAAAGAAATATTTAGTTGAACAAAGGGATTTCTAGTTTGAGATGAATACAAGGATTGGAATGAGCACTGTGCCCCTTTGACACAGAGCTTTCCCCCTTGGATGTTCCAGCTATAGGTGTGGCTAGAGGGCGTGACAGTATCTGTTGACTCTATAGGCCAATTTGTTTTCCCTGTCATTCTCTCTGACTATTCAAAACTGACTACTCCTTGTAAGGGTATCTGTGATCCAGCTGTGGTAACTAAAAATAGAATTTGCTCTCCATGTTTGTTATGCAGCAAGGAGAGCACTGTACATGCTGAAATGCATGTGGGGTAGCAAATCCCCATTGCCAAGCTAGGCGTGGGTGAAGAGAGTGGCTTGAGGAAATAAAGGAATTCTAAATGGAGACTCCAGCATGAAACTGCTGAATTAGAACTCATCAAGAAACTTAGATTACATGCATTTGGGCATGAATAGAGACAATGGTTTCCTATACCACTATCATTATTTTGTGTACACTTAATCTTTAATTTAATTATCTGTACTTTTTGTTTTCCATTGCCACTTGAGCCCACAGCTTGCAGTTTCCCTAGCCCCTCTATGACACCTCATGCCCCTAATGAAGTAATTTGGGGTTGTTGTTGTTTTGTTTGTTTGTTTTACAATTAAGCAAAAACCCTAAGACTCTGCTAGTTTCCCATAAAATAACAGTCCCTTACTATGGTGCACTAACCACCTTGCTATATTATTTCATCACCAGGTGGGAATGAGCCACAATTGTGATTGGATCTTTTACTCCTTTGAGCTGATCTCATTATCATTTGCACTCTGCATAGTAGTGTGACACAACCACATTTCACACTGATTGGTCTTTAAGTCTCACTTCTCCTTTTTCTTCTGTGTATAGATAGATACCTGAACACTGTAATGAAATGGGCTCTGGCCCATGGAATCCAATTGCTAGTCTTTAATGAGCCACTTTAATCTTTGTTGTGCACATATGAAAAACACTCGCTTTGCGCCTGAGGGTTTAGAAAGTGACACCCTAAAAGTGGGAGCTGCTAAACTGTACTAGGGTTGCCATTTTTAAAGCTTGGGTCAGGCTAGTGTCGCACCCAGCACAACACCAAGTTGTGGAGATCATGTGACCAAGCAGGACTCTCATTCGAAAATATATTTCTGTCCCCATCCTATTTTGTGCACTGCCAGCCCCAGTTGTTATGCGGAAAGATAAAGCCGTTCCTTTACCTTCCACTTGTATTTCCCCACAACCTCAGGCTGGACCTTTCACCCTGTTGCAAGGAAAACAAAAGCTGCTTATACAGTCTCAAAAAAGGAGGAGGAGAAGGAGATAAAGAAAAGAAAAGGAGTTTCCAGACACATGAAAAGTTTCCATTCTGCTAAATTACTAGATACATGGAGAATAAGTTGCTACAAATTAAATAGTAAATCACAAAATTTTAGTCTGCAATATAATTATCTTATTAAATTGTTTTGATCTCAACATGTATGTGTTTTTAACCTATAAACACTTTGAAGACCCTTGGGCAGAAAAGCGACCAAAAATAATACATATTCATTATAGTGTGTGTGTGTGTGTGTGTGTGTGTGTGTGTGCATATGTTGATCATTTTGGTTCAAGGCTCATCTGAGTCCATTTTGTTCCCCCATTCACTAGTTCGAAGTTTAAACATAGTTATAACTTCTGTTTTGTTTTGACAGAAGTGGATGAAATTTGCAGGCACATGAGTTCCTGAAGAATGGATAAAGCCTGTGAAATTATGGGCAACTATAAGGACCAGGAGCTATTGTGCTGAGTCCTTTTTAATTATTATTTTTAAATAAAGCTCTAAAAATATGTTTTGGGGGGTTGGATTAAATTTGCAGACAAGGTGATACCTTCCAAGGGCATAAAGCCTGCCAAATTTCAGAAGGATGGCTGCAGTGGGTTTCCCACAAAGGTCACTGTTATAGTTTTTGGGTGGATAAAAAAGGACCACTTAAGACTCCCTAGTGCTTGGTGGACAATTGGTCTGAAAAGAGCGGACATAAGAGATATGCCGCTGGGAAAGAACCCTGCCAAATTGTAGACAAATAAGTCCGGGACTTTTTTGCTAGTCACTTTTAAAGTTGATTGGAGGCAGGGGGGAGAACTTAATCTTCACCTTGATCAAATCGTTCAAATAGAGCCCAAAAATACTTCACATTTGTGAACATTATGTGCTCTGTTTAATGAATGATTTCCCCTTCCTTCCTTCCAAGATGGTTAGTTTTGACATAGCTACACTGCCATGTACTTTGCCTTCATGGTCTTCAATAGTAAGGATTGCTGTTGTCCTCCCCTTTTTGGCGTAACAAATTATAGCCATTACTACAATGTGCACAAAACAGGCAAATCTCTTGCATTACTTAATAATGGCAAATTTATTTCCCACTTGCTATGTGCTGTTAACAAGTCCACCACATATGAAAATGAACTCTATCTTATTTTTGACATTTCCAATGTTTCTTGCTAACTATACTTCATAGGTTACATGATTTCACTGCTGCTGTTTGCCAGTATATCATCAGCCCAACACAGTGGTCTTGATAACATGCACAAAGTAAGCAGTTTATTTGCTCTTTTCCTGAAGTATTCCCAGACATCAATGTTCTAGTACATCGCTAAATCTTAATTTTATCATCACTTTAACACAATATAACACAGTTTATCATTTTAATTTAGGCTTATTTTCCATATTTTAAAATCTCCTAAGACAGGTCCAAAATCGAACACTTCTCCATATATTACTGTACATACATATGATTTATATGATAAATATATGACACACTGTCTGTCTATATTTATCTCGTATGTTTATTAAACTATCAAAAAGTTAGATTCAGAATAGTTCTACTTATTCTTATTATCCATCCACATGATCCAAAGAAATCCACTTGAAATCCACTTCTGTATTAACCTTTAAGGTGCCACAAGACTCTTTGTGGTTTTTGTTGCAACAGACTAACATGGCTACATCATATCACTGGACGTTGTTAACTAGGAGTTGCAGGTGCTTGAGAGAGCATATCACACAGGGTAACACACTTCCCTCTTTCTCTCAAACTACAAGACCAAGGCCGTGTGCTGGCAGATCAGTTTATAACTTTGCTTGTATTCTTCTAACCCTGCTTCTGATTCGCTCTGAAAGATTTCACAAGTTCTGGATACCCTAAGGGGAAATAGGGATATAAACATCTTAACTGTGATAATCCTCAACATTTTAACCTGATTCCCAACCACCCCTGACAGTAATCACCTTGCAGCCCCTGTGGACCTCTAGCCCTCCTCTCATCAATGCTTGGATGCTGACTCAGAGCTATATTGCCCCTATTTGTGGAAGTATCACTTAGCTGTGAGAGTTAAAAGTTGTTGATAAGACATCTCCTCTGGGAATTTTCTTACCCATTTTAAAGCTAGTAGCCAATACCACATTTTGTAGTCAAATTCCTAAGACATGCATCATGTGAACAAGTGCTTCCTTTTGTCGGTCCTGAACTTAATGTCAGTCAAATCCAAGTTATTGTATCAGTATAAAGCAAACTTGTGTGGTAAATTATTAAGTTATTAATAATTTTACACAGCTTTATAAATAAATCCTTGCTTCAAACCAGGGATGGGGAGCCTTTGTCTGCCTATATGATGGGAATGATGGGAGCTGTAGTCCATCAACATCTGGAGGGCTATAGTGTTCCTTTGCTGCCCTAAACTAAAAAGCTTCAGATCACTTTAGCATTCCCTAATAAGGAAGTTGCTCCAAAATCTCTATAAACCTTCCATTTTATTGCCAATCCCTTTCTGAATTAATCCCAGAATTGGGCTTGCCGTTTTGCTACAGCTGTCATTCTCAATGAGCTTTCCACCGCTCTCCCAAAATCTCTCCTCTCTCAGTAAATCCAGAACAGCAAAGGCTAAAAATACTTTGATCAACTTTGCTCATGATGACTTGTCATTGCACATAATATATAAGTCCATTTTACCCAACACAGAGAAGCTTCTGTTGTAATCTTGTTTGTTTCATAAATGCAACATATTGTCCCTTCAATTACAACAACAAAAAAGTATTCAGATTGCTATGCTCTTTTTAAGCATATTTTAAAGTTATCTAGTGTTGTATCATTTTGTAACTCCCTCATGCACCTGCATTTCCCACAATTATCCCTGGCTACCTGTAATGTTAGGTCATCAATGAGTTGTGAAAGATTTTGTAGCAAATTGCTCATCATGGGGAAAATTATTTCATTTTAACAGATTAATGTCTGTATTTACAACACCTTCATAATCTTTTTTTTATTTTGACCTGCAAGATAAGTACAACTGATATTTAAAAAGAAACAAAATGGGAGAATATGAATTTAATTAGACTTTTAATTAAGCTGCTGTGTAATTCCTAACCCTGTTCATCACTAGAACGGCTCTGAAATCACCAAGCACCTCAAATTATGACAGTCAGTTTTAAAAATGCAAAAGCTTGACTTTTAAATTAGCTTTAAATTTCCTTCTAAATTTTAGGTAGTTGGACTTGATGACCCTTGAGGTACCTTCCAACTCTACAATTCTATGATTCTATTATATCCTCCCTTTTAAAGCCAAGATCTAGCTAAGATTTTTAGAAAAGGCATTTATTTATTGTTTTCTGCAGAGATCATGCTAAAATCTTAGGGTATGCTGTATAGTTTTCTATTGCTTGGCAGTTATAATAATTTTGCACAGCCCAGTCAAATATTGGAATCCTACCCAGAGAGTTCAATTGTTTTAAAGCAAAGAGTTAAAGTATGTGTTTAACACACTCTCAAAATAACTGAAAGGAAAATTCTGGATTAGAAAACATTGTGAAAAATGCCTTGAATTATTTCACAACGTTCCTTTATAATATCTAATTACTGAATTTGTATAAGCCACCCATTAACATTTGTTCTCTTGATGGCTTACAGAATAAATTACAATATTAAATATAAATTACAATATTTAAAATTAAACAACAGAAACAATAAAAGCTGCCCTTTCTAGTAGAAGATAAACAAAACCACTTAAATTATAAGATATACCTCTGGGGTGGTACCACTGAGCAGGCCTCTGAAGAGGACCCAAGGCATGTGCAGAAGGTGGCAATCACATAACTGCATTGACGGTCTTCCTTTTTTAGAGTATATCAACTATCTGAACAGAGGTACTGAAAAACTTTAATAAAAAACATGGGGTTTTAAAACAATCCCCATTTCAATAGAAGTATCTCTATTGTACAGAAGGCAAACAAGCACTTCGGACCTAGGTTTGCTTTTTCAGATTTTTCTGTATCTGTTAAACTGTGAGCCAAACATGAACGAAGTGCTTTCAGAGGAGATCCAAATGACACCTGTAATAGACAGGTCTCTTAATCAATTGACCACTTTGCCACGGTGTGTGTACAACTGGGAATGCTATGTACAGATAGAGACAACGTCATAGTGTAGCAAAAACCATTACGTTCTTTACCATTTCTCCGCCCTCAACACACACAGGGAGATAGGCAGTTCCCTAAGTAGATTTTGTGCACTACTTGAGTGTTTGTTGTTTATGAGACAGATTAATTTGAATTAGGAGCACAGATAGTATTATATATATATTTTTGTAGGGGTTAAAGTTGTGGTGCCCATGAGGTCTTTAAATGACTGAGAATCTATAATCTCATGGGGCTGAGCTACTCCTAGGAGTGCAACAACTAGCTGGAGACTCATTAATCTTCAGAGGGGTAGCCCGCTAGTCTGCTTCAACAGAAATACCAAAGAGTTTTGTGGCATTTTAAAGACTAACAAATTTATTATAGCATAATATTTTGTAGACCACCGTCTCCACTCTATCAGATGCAAGAAATGTTATCCTGAGTTGCAGGTATAAGCACACATTGGTGGTGCATCTAACAGTTTACAACCTCCTCACTCCCAAAATGTGGCATGTGTCTCAGGATAACATTTCACGTATCCACATTTCCTGCATCTGACAAGTGGACTCCAGTCCACCAAATATGATGCTGTAATAAATTTGTTAGTCTTTGTTCAAATTAAACTGGAAACTGCTGAGGGTTTTGAGACCCTTGGACAAACTCAAGCAGGCAGAATAGTACTCAGCTTTCAGTTCAACCCTCTAAAATCAGTGAGACTTTCTCCAGTGAGGAGAGGATTGCAGCCCGTGCCTTTCTTTTCTTTTCTGGGCTGCTGACCTTGTCTCTTCTTCCAAGTTAAATAAGGAAGCCGAGAGCAGGAGAAATCCCTGCCGTGGAGCACGACCTCCCTCCTTTGCATGCGCCTTTTGTTAGGGGCGCTCCTCTTCTCCCCACGGAAGGAGGAGTTCCTCTTCGTGTGGGACAACGGCTGGGCTTCTAGCAACGTGTAGGTGTGAGTTGCCTTCAAAAGGATAAAAGGCACGGCTGGCGGGGTGGGGGCAGTTTGGAGAGGGCAAGCCCTGACACTCACGAGGCTTTTGGGGATGGAAATCTGAGGGTGGTTCCCAGCAGCAGGTTCCGGCCTTCCTGAATTCAGGATCTGCAGGAAGAGTGGTTTGAAATCTCGGCGCAGTAAATCACCTTGCACGGAGATCCTATGGATTTCATTGCCCACATACATTATCTTATTGGTATCGGCAAGCCCCTCTCCTTTGAATTAGCCGCGTTGGCGTTTCTTATTGTAGCAAACGGTTCGTGCTTGCTGCTCATAAACGAAGGAGAAAGGCTCTTTTAAAAATTTGATCTATCTCAATACCAAAACATTTATGATCGTTCCACGAAGCCATGCTCCGTGTTTCTTGCCCTGTCAGGGAGATTTAGCTACCAGAGTCAATATCAGTGGGTGTTTTGTTTTGTAACTCCAAAAAATACCGAAGAAGAGATGGTGTAAACAAGTGTGTATATATACGTGCGCGCGCGTGCGCGCACACACACACACAGTTGTTACGGGGTCCAAATCCCCACTAAGCCATTAAGCTCGCTTGGTGATGTTGGGTTCGTCACTGTCTCTAAGCCTAGCCTACCTCGCAGGGCTGTTGTTGGGGCGGGGTAAAATGGGGAGGAAGAGAATCATGTGTGCCCCCGGAGAAAAGATAGAATACAAATGTAATGAACAAATAAATAAATAATATTACATTAGAGAGAGGCACACTAGAGATGTAGTTTTAAACCTTTTTAATGACACTAAAGATCGTTTTGATGATGTTTTGTTCGCTACGCTGGGACGCTGCGAGAGGAAGGGCGGAAGAGAACTATAATGGAAATGTAATAAATGTCCTAAATCGACTGCTGAGTGAAGAGCGAGCAGCAAATATTTCGAACAGACACGTAAACATAAAAGCTAGTTTTGGAAAGCGTTCCTGCCAATTTGTAGTATTACGACCTCTGCTCGCATCAGAGACGAGCGTCACCAGAAGATAAATGAGCACTTGCTTTCTCTCTTCCTTCCTCCTCCCGCTTCCCTACTTGATTTCTCTGTTTTCCGAAAAATTTAATTTAAAAAATCTCATTTCAAAGGTGTAGTGCAATGAGGATTAGCGTTTCGAATTAGTAACAGCTAACTTTCTTAATATTCATCGAGGTGTTTATTGGAGAGATCCACTGGAAGAGCACAACGTCTTTTAACAAGGTCAGGGCTGCTGCCTGTCATTTTTTGGGCACTTCCGACAACCAGGAAAAATGGTTGTCCAATGATGGTGGTGGTGGTGATTTTAAAAGACCGGTGTGTTTTTTCTTATTAAAATCTTCCTGAATGGATGCAGTTGATACTACTTGAATATTTTAACAACAACAACAACGTGTTCTTCAAAGTGGAGAAATTTGTGTGTGTGTGTTACGCTCATTTGAAGCAGGAAGCTGTGAAAACTGAACCTTTCAAGAAAATGTAGACTCGCCCGATTATTAAGTTAATATTTATAAAGATAAAGCTCCCCGACCCAATATCTCCAGGTAAATATTAGGCCCAGGTATCTGGGATATCCCGTTACTGCATTCTCAGACATCTGGCAGCCTATGTACAATCTAAAATGGTTGGAATGGGATTATTAGAAAGACCTCTCCAGCATGGCTATGTGGCTTCAGGGTCTCAGAGGGATTTAAAAAGTGGAATCTGTGTCCATTTTTTTCCACGGAAAACTATGCTTTTTTTCACATGATAAACACCACTGCTTCCACACAGCTGACCGTAACGAACAGACAAAAACCCCTTAGGACCCCTTCCATTTTTTGTAAGTCTCTTTTTAATCAGGTGCTCCAACTGGTGGAGATGCCAGGTTGCCGGTCTTGTAACTAAATGACACCGACTACCTGCCCACGGCCTGGGAAAACCCATGGAAATACCACCTCTCCCTACCCCCCCCATCTCCGTTTTCTTCCTGGGCCCTTTACCTGATGACCCCTTTTGTGCCTGGATTTCTTTGTATTCTCTGGGAACTTCTCAGGCCTTCCTTACCATCTAAGCATAACCTCCTCTGTCAGGGCCTTTCCTCTCCCCCACCCCGTCATTTCTATCTGCTGAGTAATTTGTACCCAGTGGCTTCCCTTTGATTCCTGCACTTTGAAATGCAAACCTGCCTTTCAATGCAAATGCTCCGGGAGCTTGGCCCAATAAAAAGCCTTTCCTCAGGGAGGTGCCTTTGCAAAGTGGGGAAGTGAAGGGAGGAAGAAAAAAAAACAAACCACACCACTGACCAAGAAGTTCAGGTGAACAGCTAATCAGGAAGAAGCTGCGAGTGATCGGCAAGGGCAGGCCTGGGAAGACGCGGTTGTGGCACAGGGCGCACACATTATGCGCGCAGGGCCACTTGGGGATGATGTATGTGGGATACCTGTTGGATAAGGACGCCACCAACATGTACCCCAACCCGGTCAGGCACCCCAGCCTGAACCTCAGCCCTCAGAATTACGTGCCGGTGCCCCCTCAGTACTCGGAGTTTGCCAGCTACCACCACGTGCCAGGGATTAACAGCGATCCTCACCATGGGCAACCCGCGGGCGCCTGGGGCTCTCCCTACACCCCCACCAAAGAGGATTGGCACTCCTATGGCGCAGGAGCCCCTTCTTCTGTCGCCAACCCGGGGCAGCTCGGATACAGCCCCCCTGATTTCAATCCAATTCAGCCACCGGGCTCTGGACTGCTGCCTCCGCCTATGAGCAGCTCTCTGCCCCAGCTCTCGCCAAATGCGCAAAGGCGCACGCCTTATGAGTGGATGAGGCGCCCCGTCCCCACCAACAGCGGCAATGGTAAGGAACCGTCTCCGTTTCTTTCCTACTTCTTGCTCTTGGGGAGAGGGCTCGCTTAGGTCACGCGGGGAGACCAACTTCTGCTGTTTCTCTGCCTTTCCTTTTTTCGCTCAGCAAGTCCCACACTAGTTTCCGTTGCTTGTTAGTACCGGTAGGACTGAGCTGTCAACTTTATAAGGTTTACTCTTCATTATCTTTCGCCCATCAACTTGTAGACACAAGAGTTTGTGGTCAAACGGCATTTTAACTTGAAAGGGTGCTTGAGAGGTTGGCTGCAAACCCAGGGCCATTTCAGACTCTACACTTAGCAGTTAAATCTGCAGAATATATGCGGTTGTCATGCGTAACCTTCATACATGTAGATTTGTCCGTCAGTGAGGTGTGACTGGGGAGAGTCTATAACTTTGTGCTTTGCTTGCAAAAGGTGCCAGGTTCAATCCCTAGCATCTCTGCCAAAAGAAGTGGCAGGTAGTGGGAGCCTCTGCCGGTCAGAGTAGGCAATGCTGGGGTAGATGGACAAATGGCCTCAGTACGAGTTTGCTTCATATATCCAAGACAATGGTCACAACTCAGCACAGAGTTAAGGGCGCTTAAATGTGGATCTTAGCTAGTGTGTGAGTGTATGATCCATACTATATGTTAATCACATTGACTATGACTAAAGAGATTTACCTGGAAGTATGACTTCTTTTTCTGTAAAAGTTATAGCCAAAATTATAAGGGTTATAGGTCCGAGGAGTGGGTGCAATGGAGGATTTCTAAGAAAATAAGATGGGGTGAAGATAATATGTAACATTAATAACATGTAGTTTATGGTTTGGGCTGGCGGCTGTGTACTGTATGTATGTTTTTGCTATAAAATGGATGGCTAGAACTTTCAAATAGTTGCCTTTGTCAACTTTTTCAGTATCATTGTCAAACACTTCACTCAGATTCTAGCACTGAGTCACAAGTTAATTTTTCTCTCATCTAGTAAGCCTGTAGTAAACTGACTTTTTCTCAGTCTAGATTACTGACAGCCTCTGCAGGTAAATATTATGTTGAGAGACAACTCTGATGGATAAAGCAATCTATGTTGATTGCAAATAGTTTGGTAACCTGGAAAATGCAATATGTTGATTGCAAATATTTTGTTTGCAAATATTTTGGTAACCTGGAAATAATTTTTTGTTTTATTTTGGTAGACCCTTTGAAAAAGGACCAATTGTGGGGAAGGGGTTAATATACGTATTTGGATGTGTTAGTTACCCATTTATTATTAAACTAGCAAGGGGGTGGGCAATCTTCTTGCTTTGTCAACATTATTTTACATTTCAAGGGTCATCTTATGTGTTTCTGTTTTAAAATAAGAAAATAAGGCATCTTAGGGAAAGTATGCCCCATTTGCAGGGGCTTGTGTTCATTAATCAAGGAGATGCCGTGTTTACGAGCTCTCTTGTTTGTGGGGCACGTCACACTTTGTTTTTAGTATATACTTGCTAGCAATGCAGTTATTATAAGACTGCTCCACTATGTTCAGTAAGACTCACTTCTAGTAAGTTTTATCTTGAATTGCAGTCTGTGTATATTGACAGAAAAGTGTCCATGTTCCAATTTTCTGCTACATATACCTTTTAAAATATAAACAATTGTTTCACATAAGATGTGAAGTGGCTCTGCTTAAGCACAGCCTCAAAGATGCACTCATGTATTTGTCTGGAAAAATCAGTATTCCACATGGTGTCTAATCAAATTTTGGATCATTATAGGACATGGGCATGGACTTAGTTTTAATAATTCTAGTCCCCTTCTTCTTGCTCTATTACTGGGACTCAGCCAGGCTTACGATACTTTAAACTGAGATGCTCCTTTGAGTACAGTTATTTATTTTATAGATCTATAATTTTGGAAGCTGTTACCATGAAGCTACTGCACTTTGTATGCAATAAGGTTTCACTGTTTCAGTTCTGATCCTGAATGTTTGCAAGTCCTTTTCAGATCCTTGCTGGAGGTGGTTATTGGGAATGGCAAACCAGCTCTTTTGGGTGTCCTGAGACAGATGAGTAGAATCGGCTGACATTATCTAATTTGTGTGAGCAAATGCCAAGAAAAACTTAGAACCTAGTTAAGCAAGCAGAAATCTGTCTTTACTGGATCTGACGTATTAGCAAGTGACTGGGGGCGAGATGTGATTTAAGGGTGGATTTAATAGGGATGGATGGATTAAATTCTACTTTTCTTAAACATTTCTTCAATAGAACTAAAACCATAACTTCTAGGCAGCCTCTAGTCCAGATACCCACCAGCCCCAAAGCTGTTTAGCTTTAGCACTCTGGCACTGCTACATGGACCATAGCCCTGGTAGTATGCGAAAAATCTTAAATTACATCAGCCACAGTCTTGATGACCACCATCTCTTCTTTAAATGAGAAACTGTTGGATCACTCATTTGGGTCTGGACTAATCTGTTGACAAATAATGTGGAACTACTAAACTGGGTGATGGATTTGCTTTATGTGATGGTTTAGTATGCAAAGAAGAATGAAAAGACATTTTTGTATGATTGTATGGAAGAATTCCATGTTTTGCAAGGATAGGTTACACCTATGTATGAAAGGAGAGTTCCACTGGATCTGAGATATGCTTTGTTTTTGTGGAGATTCTGTACGTATGTGTGTGTGGTGAATGCATACATACTTGCGTGGGTGGGGTGGGGGACAGGTCATCTCTTTATAGTGTTTATGTCCACATGAGAGCTATAATAGGAGTAGCCTATCGTTTTAACCTTTCTGCTGATGATTGGGCAAACCAAGATTTGTAATTGTGTAATTTATCAAAATAAATAGAACTTCTGCAGAATTACAAAATGTACAATTAAATGCAAACTTGCATTTAGTGTCAAAAGGAATTAAAAGTGAAAAAAGGTGGGAAACGGACAAGAATATAGATACCTGTTGACAATAGATTACATAATATTTTAACTATCCTCACCAACAGCTATGTGTGGTAGGTCCCACAGCGAACCTCATGGCTAGGCATTCAATATCCGCTGTCCAAATCTGACGTTCTGCTCACTGCATGCTTGTGTCTGTTTCCTTTTAAAATGTGATTTGGTGTTTCAAAATGTCACAAATCCACCTTGACTCGCAGCGAAAAAAATGGGATGTAAATTATAAATTCTAGGGTACTTTTTTTTTTTACAGGTGGGAATTATGTATGTGGTGTGGTCAAGCAACGCACCACATGTATTTATGTATGGCATTTATATATGCCACCTTTCTCCAAGAAGCTCAAGGTGACATACTTGGTTGGTTCTCTTCCATCCAGTTTCATCCTCGCTACAACCCTGCGAGGCAAGTTAGGCTGAGAGCCACCCAGTAAATTTCACGGCTGAGCAAGGATCTGGACCCTGGCCGTCCAAGTGCTAACCCAACTGTGGTTCTCATCCAGCGTTAGCCATACTCCGAGTAGAGCCGCTGAAATGAATGGACTTTTAAATCTCTTCCGCGTCTGGAGATCTCTTCCCAGCGTTTCTATGAGGGGAAAGGGCGCGAGCGAACTTTCCCGCCAAGTCCATAATTTCTCCTCGTTGCCTATATTGCCTTGCCGGGAAGCCGGGCCTCCCCTCGACGGGAGCTTTTCGTCCCCCTCGCGTGTTCGCGCACACCCGGGAGCTCTCCAGCAGCCGGCTTCGTGGTGGCGCTGAACTCTTGAACTCTGCGCGGGGTCGGGATTTTAAAGGGCTGGGCTTGCTGCCGGGTGGGAAAGTGGAAGTCTCTCCCCAGGGAAACGCAAATGAACATGCCGGGGAAAGACCCCGCGGCGCTGCCCAGTTCAAAGGCGGCAGGGACGAGGAGCTGGTTCATGAAAGGGCCTGCGAGCGCCTCCCTCAAGCCCAGGGCAAATTTACAAGCGTGCCCCCTTTGTCATGCAGATAGGCAGCGGCCCTGCGTGCAGCGGGGAGCCCAGCGGCTTCCATTGTCCTCAGCTTCGGGGGCTGGGAAGCGGGGGCTCCTGGCGCCCTTTGAAGTGGGGGCAGCATCTGCAGGCACTTTCTGCTTCCTGCCCGGCTCCACTTCGGGCCGGGCAAAAAACCCCGCCGCTGGCGTGCAACAGGCCTCCGCTCGCTCCCGCGCAGAAGTGCCAGACTCGCACCGAGAAGAGGCCTTCCTTCGCCCGCGCCGCTTTCCTTTACTCGGCTGAATGTCAAAACAAAATCGAAAATTCTTTCTAGTAGCACCTTAGAGACCAACTGAGTTTGTTCCTGGTATGAGCTTTCGTGTGCATGCACACTTCTTCAGAGCGGCGAGTTGTACTAGTGGTGTCTCTTCATTTAAGCCAAGCGGTGTGATGCAATACTTCAACATCTATCTCACAAATAGGCGCTGGCATAATAGGTGAAACTTGTTTTTCAGAATCTCTGCTTCAGCTGGAAATTTGGAATTGAAAATCCTTCAGGTTTGGAAATGTGTCGCTCAATTCGGTTTTGAACCAGGTTTTATATACCATAGGCCCAACCTTGCCAGAGGCGAGCATTTTCAGCTACTCTAGAGAGATTTAAGCAGGAGTTTCACGTTTCCTTGAAATCAGCAAGACTTTTAAATACCAAACCTGTTATTTAAAAGTAAAACAAAGCAGTGGGTTTTGTTTTGTTTTTAGTTCACCACCTTTATTCCTCATAAAGAATGATTTTGCCGATCACAAAATTGCCTTCACTTGGGCATAAAGTGGCCAAGTCATAATCATGCCACAATCATGCCATCAAACTTCATGATTTATGAATGGAAGGAATGAATGGGTGGGTGGGAAATGAAAACCTGGTCTGGTCATATGAAAATGCACCTCCTCATCAACATCTGAAGCAAGCACAATCAATGACTTTAGCACCATCACCACCTTGCACCATGATTCGTGGATTCCTCCACAACAATAGTGACTTCTTTTCTGCCCTCTGAAAAGGCTATACTTTCCAGGAATGGTGTAATAGTATGTCCCCATACTGTTTTACTTACTGCACCCCTCTACAGCTTTTTTTAGTGAGGGATAATATGTACATACTATTTTGTGGTATTGTGATGGCAATTGCAAGCATGTCTGCACCAAAGTAGATGTTGAATCATTTAGGAGTTGAGCAGGATGTTATAATAACAATGATATTCAGAAACTCCTTGTTTCCTTAAATAGGTTGCTAAAGAAAAGTACAATAAAGTGGGCTGGCTGGGAAGGTCTCGGAACTGTCAATATTCCCCTTAGGAGATGCCCCCCCCCCCCTTTCTGGAAGGTAGATCCTGGGCTTATTTGCCTGCAAGAAATCTTAACAATGTGTCAATTCTCCTTTACTTTATAGATTCTAGGAAATCTGTTCATCTCCAGATGTCTATTTTGGTTTTGTTCAGTGAATTCATGCATCACAAAATTTTGGAAGACATCTCACCTTGGACTGAACCAGTGCTGATTTAATATTTGCATATGAGAGTTGAACTGAAGCACAGAATTAGGGGTTGTATTTCAGTTGGTGTTTTCTCTTGAGACTGGAACCATACACACAGTTTACAACTTGCATGCTTTTCTAGACAGGCCTAAGCAGGGGTGAGGGACCCATTGCCTTCAAAAATACATTTTTGAATTGAGTTAAGTCTTGAAGATATGTGAAGGTGTTGCTTGCAGTGAATTAGATTAGTAACATTTCTAACTGAGTATACAGTCAATTAGACTCAACTCTGATAATGTACACCTTTAGACCTAGATCCTATAGGAACTTCATTTTTTTTTCTTTAGCAAGGATGGGGAAACTACAAGAAAATCACAGCAGCTGCCATTTGTGTGAGTGGGTGGTCAGACACACAGGTTCAGGAATCTGTCATTCATGCATCACAGACCCAAATGTAAAAAAAGGGGGGGGGAATATCAAATATTTGATCATTTTCTAGCAGTATTTTTAGAACATGTACATTGGAAGTACCTCTGGAGAGTACTACAATACGAAAGGCCACCACTGCATGAGTCATTGCTGAAATGGGGATCTGTAAGAGAAGACTGAAATTTTGTCATATTATAAACTTACTGTCTGGCTGCCCTGGCAGACTGTACTTAAAATAGAGCCAAATCTTGGTGCACCAAGAAGAAGAAAAAACCAGTTTATGCAGCCTGCATTAACTATAATAATTGATCTCTGCTTATTCTGCTTTTCTGAGTGGCAGTGAGGGGCAAGGAGTTAATTCTGCCAAGGCCTTTCCTGCTCTGGGATTTAGTTATCTACACATTCTCAAGCCAATCTTCCCAAACAACAACAATGAATAATATGAAATCTAAGTGTTTGATGTCCGTGATGGGCTGGATAAGGGATAACAAACAGAAACCAAAGCTAGTTCTTCTGACCAGTGGGCAGGATTTCGGTTTGGAGGTTCACTGGCATTGAAGGGGCACGCTATTTGAGGTAATTTTGGACTGAGTCTTAGACCTGGATTTTCAAATCTTGGACATGGCTAGAACCATCTTTGCATGAATTAGATTTCTGCACCATCCACATACTTTTTTGAAAACTTACAATTTGGCTGTGATGATCCATGCCATCTTGTCTTGATTATTTTAACATGTTGAATATAGGGCTACCTTTGAAGACCATTCAGACCATTCAGAATGGATCAGAATGCTGCCACCAGGTTTCTTATGCAGGTGAGTTATAGTGCTCATGTTACCCAACTGCATTCTGCATTGGCTGACCATTTGTCTCCCAGCACAAGTCAGAGTTCTGGTTGACCTATAAAGCCCTAGGGACAAGGCTATCTGAAAGACCATCTTCCTCCATACAGTCCTGTCTGAGAATCGAGACCTTCCACATATGCCTTTCTCACTGTCCCTTCAGCTATTCCTAAGACAACAATTAGGGATGGAATTTTCTGAAAATGTTTTTGCCGACCTTATCCAGAGATATTATCCCCCCACGCAATTCCTGCCGTGCTCCTTGATCTCAGTGACAAGCAAGTTTTTTTTTAAACCAGCTCTGCTAAAAATAGAAACATTCTAGCATTTTATATGTATAATACTACGTATATGCATATTATATGCACATACATTCCAGGTTTTTTATGATAGTGCTCACATAAAAGAGATACATGCAGCAATGCATATAATGGAATAATACTTGTGTTTTAATACTGTATTTATACAGGACAAAATTGTGCTTTTATATACTAGATATACATATACGTATAATAGATGCATAATTTTGCATATAATTATCCAGGTTTTTTTTAAAAAAAACATGAAAATGCACGAGAGGTTCTGACATAAACTGTTGTATTCAAGAGGTGATCCATTACTTGATTGGGTCAGAAAAGCCAGATTCTGTGTCTAAATCCATTCAAAAATATTTTTTCCTCCATCCCACAAAAGGGCATTTTCTGTGGTGGTTCCTGCCCTCTGAAACACTCTTCTTCATGAGATAGAATCCTAGAATTGTAGAGTCATCCTAGAATTGTAGGATCATCTACTCCAACCCCCTGCAATGCAGAAATTCCTCCCACAGCCATCTCTTGGTGGGCACAAACCACCAACCTTCTGGTTAACAGCCAAAGGCACTGATCCATTCCTCTCTATTGTTCCTTTCACTGCTTGTGTTCAATAGGACAGTTAAAACATTTCTTTTTAATAAAGGTTTTGAGACCTCTTAATTTTGGGGGGCTGCTGTGAGTTTTACTGTTTTCCATAACTTGTCTTTATTTCATATTGATTTTAAAGTACACTGCTCTTAGGGAGGAAGGATATAGAATATTTTAAAAACAATAAACATGTATATTATCAGGCTTCTGAATTGAGCTGAAACCCGTGTTCCCTACCATAGTCCTTGCAGTTGATTTATTTGCCTATTTTCTCTCTGCCTCACAATAATGTGAATGTCCTACCGTAGCAGCCAGCTTTATGAAAAGTGTGGACAAATTATGGAAATGCTAATGCACGTAAATTGTATGATGAATAAAGAGTCAGAAATGCATTGCATTATATGAGGTATTCCTTTCCCACATACTATCTGCACTGGGTTGTTGAGCTTCATTTCTGCTGGATATTATTTGCATTCTGACATAGTGTTAATTCAAGGTTTAGAGTTATGAGAAAAACCTACACACACACAAGCTTCCCCACTCCACTAGGAGATCAGAAACTTCTGTTTTAGACTAACCAGGTTTAAGACATGGATTTGAACCCATGGCTGTTAAAACAAGCCAGGTTAATAACCAATGTTCTGTGTTTATCGTGATAACCAAACACAACCATTGACTTTCATGGCTTGTTTGCACAAATACCTTTTCATGTATTAGTGGTGACTTTAGGCAACTGTAACATATGACTAGTTTGCACAGAATTAATTGCAACCAATGGGAAAGTAATGTAGGTGCATGACTGAGAAATGAAATATTTGTGTGACCTTTTTCATAATAAGGTACAGGTGAATGATACACCTTCTTTAAAAGGAGCAGGATGACCCCGTTTTGTGGGACCATAATGCCCAGAAACACCTGATACTTTTCCAGAATTATTTTCCCGGTGGTTGGGCTGCATTTACTATAGAGGCTTAAGTTTCACGAGGTAGAGTTTTGATTTGTCTGTGTTTTGATAGTTGGTAGACCCAGAATGACAATAGGTTTCTGCTATTTTTGTTCTATGCATCATCTAATGGGCTTTTTATATATGCTTATAACAGCCACAGCATTACAGTATATAGGAATAAAATACGGCCATTAGATGACATGTTTAATGTTTTTATAATGCCTTAGATTTTAATAAACAATTTGGAGAATGGTAGTTTAATAGGTCTTTTTGCTAGTTTTCTGATTGGTTATGTTGTTTCACTGTAACACTTTCAGGGCCTCAAACTTTCATCTTTTTGATTTGTTTACTTCCCAAAGGGTCTGTAGAATAGAAAACATAAGAGAACAGGTACTGAAAGAATCACACATTTGTTATCTGTGTGGTTAACTTAAGAGCCTTTTTTAACCAGGAAAGGATTACAATCTAGATCTGTTTAGAACTCATCAAAGGCTTGGTATCACCTTCAGTTTATCAAAACTGGAGCCAGTTGGTATTTTGAGGTCCTGGGGCAGCAAAGAAGGTGTTTTATTTTGTGATGGTGGGAAACAAAAACATTGTCACTAGATTTTACTTAAAAATGTTACACAACAGAGTTGCATTAAGATAAAATAAAATCTGAAAAACATTTCTAAATAAGTTAAATGATTTGGTTGGATTGGATTATGAGAAACTTATTCTCTCCTTAAATAGAAATGAACAAAATAATTAATCAGATTTTTTTTTATTTAAATCGATTTTTTTTATTTAAATCAGATTTTTAAAATAAAAGCTTTTGGAGGAAAAATCTTTCTAAAGATAGTTTTCTATTTAAGTTACATTATAGTCCAAAGGCTATTCGTCAGGAAACAGGGATTTATTTTAAGTTTTTCATGTGTGCTAAAACTCAGTCTTAAGGTGTTTTTTTTAATCGTTTAACCACATCAGTTAACAAACATGGATACATATGCTATAACGTTATTGTTTTACTTAAATAAATTGTTTAAATTGTTATTAGGGAAATGATAAAGTTGTCCAAATATAAACAGTTAACTTATTAAACCTCACAATAATTTCATAGTTACAGGCAGGTAGCTGTGTTGATCTGCCGTAGTCAAAACAAAATTTAAAAAATCCTTCCAGTAGCACCTACTGGAATCCAACGCTACTCAAAGTAAGCTCATTGGGTTTAAGTAAGAATTGATTTCAGTGGGTCTACCGTGGGGCTTAGTTAGGTATCACACCATGAAATTTCATTTCGAAATAGAAACTGAAAATAGGAGCAACGAAAGGGAAGAACACATAAAAATACAAGATCACTAATTAAGAGAAAAGGGGGGAAAATAATAAAAAGTGAAGCTTAACTGGTTATATTCTTGGTATATCATTGATGAGGTTGTGAGCCGTGCTATGTTTCTAGAAAAAGAGGTGCCAGAGCTCACCATGAACTTCTTCCTCATTCTCTTAGAATGGTAATGAGAGGTGCCAGAACTGAGTGCTCACTCGGGTGAGCTCCGATTGAAAAAAAGCCCTGCTTGTGAGGCAATTATAGTAAAACAGCCTGAGGATCTCTTAACTATTAAAAGCATTGGATGTGGAAATGATATAGTTGAATCATAATGAGAAAATACTTGTACGCATATAGAAAAACTGTTAACACACATAGTTTGGAATAATCTAATTCTTCTGCCAGTGCAAACCCTTTCATTTCATTTTGGCCAGTGCGAGTAAGGCACTTCGTATACAGGTGCTTTCCTGTGTACATTGCATTAGGTATATTATATTATTTAAAATCTGTATTCATTTTAAAGCATTTTTAATAAACAAAAGAGTAACCCGCTTAGGAATACGATTAACATAGATAGCAAATAAAACTCTTAAATGAAATGATACAATAAAACAATCAGTTTGAATTGATTAATGGTTGGCATCATGCTGCAACTGGAGTATGCATTTGCCTAAAAAATATCAACAGTTTAATTATGCATGTTATAAATCATAATACTACATGGCTATATTAAAGGCTCCTTCTCAGCTCCTTATTGAATAAATCGCTACTAGGATGTATCCTGAGAGCTGCTGGAAAATAACATAGTGGTGTTATTAAATCTTGGAGAACCTGGGAGAAAAAGGGACCTTTAGATGATATGATTTAGTGTTCAAGATATCATGAATGAAATTATTAAAAGCTTCTAACACCCTGATCAATAGGATTTAGATCTATTGATTTTAGTGGAATTTATATCTACTTGTTTAGTGTTTAGTAGGATAGGGATTTAGGTCATTTTGTTTGCTTATAACCAAGCACACATTTCCAGCTTGTGATATTGAGCCTACCAATTATTTAAGCAGGAGCAATTTCATCTAAGCCAGCTCAAACACCTTGTGCTTGAAACTAAACAGATATATTGGCACACGTAGTTTATGCATCATTAGCAGCGTTAGGAATTGGGCCAGCTTTAATTTGCTTCTTTGTGGCGTTTTAAGGCCACATAGCCTACCGCTAAGAGGAACAGCACCTTTCACGATTAACAACAATCTAAGAGCATCAAACATAACTGCAACTTTATCAAATTATGAGAACGATTAATGAAATAAGTATAAAAACAGTTGATGCTGAATGTCAGCATATTTTTGTACTATCTGCTCAGTAGCAATAATTCTAAAAAGACTCAGCGGCCAGGAGATGCCTTTCTTTCTTTCTTTTTATTTATTCCTCACTTGATGCCAAAAAGCAATGGGACAATGGCAGTATGTGATCTCATTTTTAAGCAAGCTACAATTTTTAAGAAGCTACAGCTTCTGAACATCCTTTAAAGGAAGCATATGTAGAGTGGGTTACAATAGTTTGCCAAGGTGTAGGTGACTGGCCAAAAATTGGAATAGCAGCAAACTTTAGCACAAATGGTATAAACATCACATGAGACTTCAAGAGTAACATTGGATCCATAAACATTTTGAAACTGCACCCGCTCCTTTTTTTCTTTTCTTTTTTACACATGTAATGACGAAGATCATTAGCTTTTAAACAAACCACTAATAGTGATTTACAGGGGTGTAGTGTGGGGGAGTCCATGGAACTCTTGAGAGTCTCATGGACTGCAAGAAGATCAAACCTATCCATTCTTAAAGAAATCTGCCCTGAGTGCTCACTAGAAGGACAGATCCTGAAGTTGAGGCTCCAGTACTTTGGCCACCTCATGAGAAGAGAAGACTCCCTAGAAAAGACCCTGATGTTGGGAAAGATGGAGGGCACAAGGAGAAGGGGACGACAGAGGATGAGATGGTTGGACAGTGTTCTCGAAGCTACTAACATGAGTTTGGCCAAACTGCGAGAGGCAGTGAAGGAAAGGCGTGCCTGGCGTGCTCTGGTCCATGGGGTCACGAAGAGTCGGACACGACTGAACGACTGAAAAACAACAAAGTGTGGGGGGTACCAGTGCAGCCCAGCCCAGTGCTCCTCTCCACCCACAGACTGGGCTCCCCCCTGCCCAGGCAGGCAGGTGGCTCAGAGCAGCCCTGCTTTGCCCTGGTGGGGCTGGGGTCGCTCTGGCAGCATTGGTGTTGAGGGCTGGGCGGGTGCCTCCCACCCTGGTGCATGCCCACATGCCCTGGGCAGTGACAACTGATCTACGCTGCTGGTGATTCATATTGAGATTGTGGGGCTAGAGAAGGGAGGTACTCCAGAGGGTCATTCCAGCAAAACAGTATTCAGTAACATTTTACTGAATTTAACTGGACTTGCCATTGCAACTAACTTTCTGGTTTGTGCCTATAATGTTGTCTGGAATATTGTTTTATTTGGACAACAAATTCTTCTTCTTCTTCTTCTTCTTCTTCTTCTTCTTCTTCTTCTTCTTCTTCGCTACACTCATTGTTAAATGTTGCTTTTTTCCTCTGCAGAAGATGTTCACAAACTATGTGTGAAAGTCTTGCACTTCTTTGCAATTTTTCACAGATTTCCTTGTGATTTTATTTTCAACCAACCTTTGTAAATAAATAGTCTATGAATAGTAAATTGCACATGTTTTATATGTGAGCTTTGACACTCGCCCTTCATTGGGTAGTTATATAAGTAGTAATGTGGCATAATTTCCACCCTCTCATTCAATACCTTTTTCAAAACAATGAGTCCCAATGTTTTGTTGCTAGATATTCAAGCTTAACTATTGTCATTTTGTCACAGTGGTTACAATGGATGGTGAAACGAGGATTTGAATGCTGTGACAAGCCAATGTTCCCAAGTTGCAGAAAATCAGTTGATTAGAATCTAAATAAATATTCTCAGAAATACTTCTGTTTCTGTTATGGGAAGGAGATTAAAATTCACTCAAATCCTAGGAGATGAGTGTGTTTCAGTCTGAAAATACTGCTGCAGAGTTCACATTAGAGCCTTTATGGAGTCTTTAACAGAAAGACTTTTAATCTCTGTGGGTAATTCCTATGTGTGAGTTCATTGTGGATTTTTCAGCATGATAAAACTTTTGGGGTTTGTTTTCAATATGGAACACATCACTGTCAAATACCTGAAACTGATAGCTTCTCTTCTCCATGCAGAGATACATATAGAGGCATGCTATATGTACACACAACCATGCACGTACACACACAAGTCTTTCTTAAATTATTAACCACAGCATGCTGCTGACCTCATATGAGATTTGTTGAGCAGCCAGTCCTTTGTCCAAGGTACATACAGTCCTTAGGGTATGGTTTCTTTCAAGATCCAGAGAATAGCAGCCTCCCTTTAAATATGCCTGTATATTTAACCGATATTTCTAATGTGCATTGTACATTGAATGCACTAAAATTAGAAATCTGAATGGACATTAAGGGACTTCAGTGGTGGAAGATACATCTGCCTCCACTGAAATCTCTAAAAGGATTTACATTGGAATAATACCAACTTTTAAATTGTAGGCAAGCAGATCTAATCCTCTTTTTACATAGACTTGCATCATTTTATTAACAAGAACAGCTCTGTTCTATAGCATTGCTTGATGCATATTTGCTTGGAAACAATAAGGCTTACTTTCAAGTAGGTGTGCAAAGGATTGCTGTTTTCATTCCACACTGGCACAGCAATCTACCTGCCCCCTGCCACCACCAGGAAGAACTTTTTGACAGTAAGAGCGATTTGACAGTGGAGGTTGTGATTTCTCCTTCCTTGGAGGTTTTAAAGCAGATGTTGGATGGCATGTATTATCTAGTTGAGATTCCTGCATTGCAGGGGGTTGGGCTAAATGACCCTCTGGGGTCCCTTCAAACTCCACAATCCTGTGATTCTATGATTCTGCCCTGGCCTTGCGTGGCAGAGATGGGGGGGGGGAGAGACTTCGGAGACTTATGATTGCAGCCTAAATCTATTACACAGAGTGAAAATGACAAAGGTTAAAACAGCTTAAAAGGCAGCAGTACAAAACTTAAAAAATAGTGGATCATTTAAAGCAGCTTTCATCAACCTGGTGCCATTCAGATGTTTTGGACTGCAACACCAGCTGCACTGTGGCAGCTTGGGCTGATGGGAGCTGTAGCTCAAAACATCTGAATGGTACCACATTGGAGAAGACTAGTCTAATGAATGGTAGAGAAGCAACCTGGTGGATCTTCACTGTCAAGTCACTCCACAATTTTGATGTCACCTCCAAGAAAACCAGTCTCTTATATACACCCACCTGAGCTGATGTATAGATGGCCATGAGAACAGGACCTATGAGACTGATCTTAAAAGCTGTAGGTCCACAAGGGAGTGGGCAGTTTTGGAGATTATCTGGTCCCTAAGGTGTTTCTGTAGCTATGCAAGGGAAAGCTGTTGTCTAAATTAGCTCTGGCTCCTAAAACAATCCAGCCTAATCTAGATGCTGGACATCTAGATAGTCACCTGGTGAGTCAGCATCCACAAGCCTGAACTGAGATATAACCAATTCCACTCCAAGACGGGTAGAATCAAGGAAAACAAGAACTCTGTGGTGTGGTGAAAGGCAGCTTGGGAGAGCAACATTTTGATCGGGAAAATGTCCTACTGAGAGAAGATTAAGCCGCCATCCCCATTCCACCACAGCCACTGCTGCAATCGAAATTCAGAGCCCCTGAGACAGCATTAAATAAAATTGAAGCTTGCTGAGAGTATTTGCTACTTTATGCCTAGTTTGGTCCTATTATAGAATGCTGTGATGCCTAATCTTGTTTTTTTTTAAAGAATCTCTTTATGTACTCCACAACAACCATTTCATAAATTATAGCACTTTCCCCCCATACACTACTTGCTGGATTAAATGGTGTTCTGTACTCAGACACATTCTGCATCTTTCCGCCTCTATGGTGAATAATCTCCTGTCGTCTTCTTCTAGGTAACCAGGCACACAGAAGCAAGAGTTTTAGTTCCTGTTGTGGCACAGTTTAGAAAGTATGCCAACCTTGCTCATTATGCCAGGCAGCTTCAGTGCTATTTTAGGTTTCACAGCTGAGAAGATGGCTGTTCCTGTGGGTTACGAAATAAGGCAGCATTTGTCCTGGTTGGAGAGGCGTTGTGTTTCAAAGGTACTAGCACAGGGAGCAGATCTGGCAGGCTTTTCACACAAAGGTGCTCAGGTAATTACTAATTATACTGCAAAGCCACAATCCACTTGTTTTAGGGCCCCACTGTTGAATATTCTGCTGAATGGCTAAGAATATTCTCTCAACTCCAAATGAAATCTATTTATTACTTTTTCCACACACCCCTCCCTTTTTGTTGCTATATAACCTAACACTCACCTCAGAGCACAGTTTAACAAGAAAAGTTTATTATCCACAGTGAGAATCTGTGCCTGCTTATTTGAGGCGACTTATTCCCAGGTAACTGTGTATAGGATTGCAATAATATAATGGGAATCACTGTATTTGTTTGGAGTCTGCTCTTTACAGTTATTTAGCATTTGAGTTATTGAGGTTAGATAAACCCCTGGTATTTCCTTTCCCATCATGACTTGACTAAAAGAATAGTGGTCCCTATAAATTTCATTTCTTGTTTCTGACACACGTAGGGTGGTAGTCAGGTAGGTTTTACTCAGAATAGACCTGTTGGATTTAATGAGCAAGTCTAAGTTAATTTCAGTGTGTCTGTTTTGAGTAAAACTTAGTTGAATACCACCCTCAGCTTGGAAAGGAACTTTCTCACTTGATGAGAAAATCTGTCTGAAACAAACTGTAAGCCACACAATCTGATGCATTAGTTTGGAGATGTTTTTGGTAAGTACATTTTAGCTTGTGTCTTTAAGAAAATGCAGTTTTTTATTGTCAGAGATTGTGAGCTTGCATGCACATGACATTGGCCTGCTTTGGATGACACACTAAGCCAAGTGTAGGCTAAGCCAGACCTTAGCTTGGCCTAGAGCAGCCCGGCAGCAAAATGGACCAGGGAGGAGTAAAGTGGTTGTGATCTCCTCTTGGGAAGCTTGTACACTCACTCGATTTCATTAAGCTAAAGTTGTTTTGCATGTTGTGTGAACCAGGTAGTTGCTTCTCCAGTTACCCAGAACTGACTAAGATTTAGAAGTAAAATGATTCCTTATCAGCCTGACTCATCCCCATGCGGTATGTATAATGATTCTTGAAACTGAGGGGAATTCCAAAATAGTTCTTGGGTATGGTGAGCGCGTGCTGTTCCAAGAGAACAATGTCACGGGGCCTTATGCAACCCTTTGATAATGCCTAAAGCAATTCTTGGAATCCTACCACGTGTATTTATTTCATGTTGGTTGTGTGCTACTGCCATATTGGGAAGAGGTGCCATTGGTCCTAGATGTGCATTCCTTTTGTGGTCTTTTTTTTGCCAAGAGTTGCTATTTACTCAAAATCACAGATTCCTGAAATACTTCAACAAATCGCATTAATCTTGCCACTTTGGGCAAAATTTCACATTGGTTTTCTGTGTGAAAACTGCTATTTCAGAAAGCACAAAACTGGTTCATGGAAAATCTTTACTCTCCAGCTCCTTTGTGCCCCTTTCCATGTCTGTTCCCAGCCATTGATAGCTCATCTACGTCTGATTACAGGTAGGTAGCCGTGTTGGTCTGCCATAGTCAAAACAAAATAAAAAATAAAAAAATCCTTCCAGTAGCACCTTAGAGACCAAGTTTGTTCTTGGTATGAGCTTTCGTGTGCATGCACATCTACTTCTGCTTAGAGTGACAGGGAGAGAAGATGTCTGTCTTGCCCTCCCTTGTCTTGCCATGATTTGCTGGAAGCTTAATTGAGTGGCATGACTTTTGCCCCAGTCTAGCAGTTCTGGTGATGCATCATGAATGACTAGGTAGGTACAGAGTGTAGATGTGGATGGGCATGCATACCTGGATGGTAATCCAAATGGACATACCATTAAACACTATGCAGAATATTTATCTGAAAGTGGATGTCAGTACGTTTCAGTGGAATGTGCATCATTTGTATGTAAGCTAGGATGTGAATCTCCATCCACATTCTGCGCCAACTGATCCGTTTCATTTATGGTTTAATGATACTCTTTTGTTATTTGGGAGTGCATAAATATTGCAAATCAATAAGTACGACTAGACTGGAGTAAGGGAGCAATGAGATGTGTTCCATATTTCCTCCCTGACATCTGCAACCTTGCCAGCAGTTTTGCATTCTGTTGAAAATGTGTGCAAACAATTAACAAGAGGGTGCATTTAACCAGAGTGAAAAAAGACCCTAATGTTTGGCTGAACACAGGTTTGGCTGATACATTTCTTTTTTACGTCCATGATCTATTCAGATATTGATATAATTGGTTTACATTCTGATGTGCCTCTCCAGCCATTAATGCAATCCTTTTGTTTTCTTTGGGGACAGCTTGCCAGCAGAGAGTAGATTATGTTATGCAGTTTAATTGGGATAAATACTGGCCCCAGAATAGCAAACGATACAGAACAAATCCTTGGATCACGACTAAATTAGTACTTAGGTGTTGATTGTTGTAGGTAAAAAACCTGAATGTGTATCAGTGCATCTATGCATGTGCATAGCCTACACTCAAAGGTGATTCCTTTTATGGTTCATGTAGCATATAAAGCAGTTCCCTTATCTAATGATAGCTAAGTTGAGCACTATTAGGGTTACACATTAACAATAGTAACGATACCTTCCCTCCATACGGACATTAGCCTCCCCTTGATCCCCATTTTGAACTTCTTGCCTCTGGCCTCATTAACAGGTTTATTTGGGCTGATCAAGGAGGTCATTTACCTCCCATAATTGTGACAAGATTGTGGATGGGGGCGGGAATTCAAAATAAGTTAGCCCTTCTTATCAGAAGATAGTCAGGTGGTGGCAATAAAGTTTTCAAATATTAAAAATTGGACAGTTGGGCTCAATGCCTACTATCAGGAAAAGTGGTTTAATGAATAAAGAATGGGAGTTAATTGGAAAGCAAAGATAGCAGGAGAGCTGCCTTTGAAGTTAGGGATTAGGGCTGGGCGATGTCTGGTTTTCAACATCACAATATATCACCATCTAAACATCGCGATATTTCAATATATCACAATGTTTGAAATAAGGCTGAAACTATGTAGAGGTGAATGTGGTAATGCCCTGGCAACTGCTACTACTTACAGGTCTAACTCTAAAACTGATAATTTTTTACTAACCTTTAACATATTGTTAAAACTGTTATGTTATAGTACTACTGTGCTGATAATGTTTAAATTAGCACATTATCTCTAAAATTAAAGTTGTAGGAGTAATTCAGTAGCATAGATATCAAAGATAAGGTGAGAAAATGTTTCCTAAAAAATTAATTACATTACTAAATAAGAAAAAAGCCAATTCACAATCACTGTCACACTTTTAAGACATTCCAATATATTTCACTATTGAGTCTTAGTTGAACGTGTGCATCCCACAACATCAGTTATTAGATTGTTAATTTCTTTTCTAAATCAGGTCAAAATAGAAAGAAAGGAATGAATACATTTTAATAGAACAAAAAATGGCTAAACAAAATTTATATTTTTAGTGCCAGAGGAATGTGCATTTATTTTATAAACCAGGCCAAACCAGAAAGAATGGATAAAATTTTACAGAATAAAAAATGATTAAACAAACATATTTTCGCAAGGAAAAATATTTTTGCACAGTGCTTTAAAAATATTTACAAATATATGAAAGAGAAATACCAAACTATAGCAACTACTGGTTAAAAACAGGTT
Organism: Lacerta agilis; assembly: GCF_009819535.1. NCBI lineage: Eukaryota > Metazoa > Chordata > Lepidosauria > Squamata > Lacertidae > Lacerta > Lacerta agilis. Next base: position 59,139,144 of record NC_046313.1, read on the forward strand.
CTTAAAAACAACAAACAAAATAGTTTTTAAACACCCAAAGTTTGACGTTCTGCTCAAATCAGTAAAACTTAAACCCTATTCAAATATTAATTTTCTGACAAAATTGTCTCCAGGTAGATTTTAGGAGTGGGTCTTACCACTTTCTCAGCAGAAGAAGAAGGAAGTGCCCAAATGGGGAGGGTCTGCATTCAGATAAACAATATATTTGCGACAGCTACTTGTAAAAATGTTAATAATTTTTTACCATCGCTGATTATATTTTGTTTAAAAAGAGGTGTGTGTGTGCAGGGGGGAGGGAGTATTCTAGGCTCACACTCTTCAGTCAACCTTAGAACCTTAGAAGGGATGTGAATGCCTATGTATAATGGGGCATAGCTTTGCTGAGGCTGGCAGACTGTACTGGTAACGTCTATATTTACTGTCCATATTACCAGCAGAACATCCTCTTAATGGACAATTGAGCATGGTGGAGACCAAACAAAAAAATGATCAATTGATGTATGGATGATACATACCATATTTTTCCGTGTATAAGATGGTGTTTTGTACAATTGGTGGTCAGGCGGGTGTGTGATTGTCAGCAACCCCCCCCCCCAAAGAAGCTCAACAACTCCGGGCAATCTCTCCTCATTTCCTTAATAAGGGGTCCCAAAAAATAGGGGTTGTCTTATACATGGGGGCGTGTTACACACGTAAAAATACAGTACATAAAATCTGTCATGAAATGCAGTATTACCATGCAGTGGGATGTTGGATTGACATTTAATAAAATTGTAAGTCATGCTGTTTAACATGTACATGAAACCACTTGATGGGGTTACACTCCCTCTGAAGGAGCAGGTACATAGCTTGGGGTTCCTTCTGAATCCTTTGCTTGAGGCTCAGGTGGCCTAAGTGGCGTAGAGTCCCTTCCATCAGCTTCAACTGATGGCCCAGCTGCACCCCTATATGGAAAGGGATAACCTAATTTTTGTCATCTATGCTCTGGTAACCTCTACTGACAGACATTATGCTTATGGCTGCTCACTAGGGCAAGATGGTTTCAAATTTCACTGATCCTGGCCAGACTGCATTGGCTAACACTTAGTTTCTAGGCCCATTTCCAAGTGCTATAAAGCCTTAAAAGGCTCAGGACTTCCTCTCTCCGTATGAGCCTACCTGGACCCGGAGATCATCCTCTGAAGCCCTTCTTCGTGTGTCTCCTGCATGAGAGGTCCAGAGGGTGGCAACACAAGAACAGGCATCCCCATTTGCAGTAGCTCCCCATTTGCAGAATGGTGGCTTGCCTGGTACCTTTATTGCATATCTATTACTCTATAATCAGGCCTTTGGCTGATTAACATTCTATGGCCTTTAAATGAGTTTGTCGGGGGGGGGGGTTATTGGTTTGTGGTTTTTTTCATTATGCATTTTGTGTTGTCATTTTGTATTTTTATGTTGTGAACTGCCCTGTGATCTTTGAACGAAGGGCGGTATACTATTACTACTACTACTGCTACTACTACTAATAATAATAAATAACAGGTGTTGAAAAGCCCATCATTTCTATCCTTCACTTTGATAATCTTTTCATATGACACAGGCAACTCCCTATTTATGCAGGGGTTACGTCATTTTTGCCATTTTCGCAGTCTTTTGGGAACTGTTTTTGCCTCTTTAGGTGCCATTTCTGGGTTTGCGGCAATGTGGGCAGTCACACGACTCGATTGTGCGTAAATGGGGAGTTGCCTGATGAAGCAAGTACACAGAAACCTGTCACATGGAATGATTTAGGTCTTTTGTATCCAAACTACCAATCTTCCATGCTTTCTGGCCAACACATATTTCACTAATACAGGGGAATTCCCACTTACGTGGGGGGTTCTGTTCCCGGCCACCGTGCACATCAGCGGGATGTTCTTAAGTCCCTTCCACCCCGCCCCCTTTCAGCACTGATAATGGTGTGTGTGTCAGCAGTTGTGCATGTGCTGATTGTGCACGAGTGGGAAATGCCTGTATGTCAGAATACGAAAATTGTAGCTGATACATTTTACATTTTCCCTTTTTTCCTAATAGCCCTCTCCACACAAACCCATCTGTGAAATATATAACAAGATAACTTGGAACTGATAAAGTAACTGTGTTCACTCTCCACTCAGTCATTAGTTTTTTTCTTCTGTTTATGAATCATCTGCATTTATGTGCTCTACACATATTTGTTAATTATTGATATGGATGAGTAATGCAGCTAAGCCAGGGGTTGCCAACCTTGTAGGGGCCACAGGCACACTGTGAATGTTGAAAGTGCCATGGGCACCACCCCCTCTGGTTGTTTATTTCTCCCCCACCCAATTAAGTGGGGGATTAAGAGCTTTCACAGGCATCAGGGGAAGTCCTCTAGGGTGTTGTGCCCATGGGCACCATGTTGGCAACCCAGAATGAAATAATATATAGGCTGTATTGTTTGTGGATTCCTCTTTAATACTCCCCTGCTTCCTTCTAGTTCCTTTGCATGACAGAATATTCAGATGATTTGACACTACTTAACAGACTGATCCTATGCAAAGTTAAACATGCCTAAACCCACTGATTTTTTTTATATGCATGAGATGGACTGTTAATCCTATTTGGCTGGCTGATAAAATAGATTAGAAAAAAATTAGTTATCAAGCATGAGTAATCAACAACAAAACAAGCACACAGACCTTGTGTATCTCCAGTTAATTGAGGGTGGGGATGGGGAGGTAAAAATCCTATTTAAATTCATGAAATGTTTGAAATTGAAAGACAAAGTCATGAAGAGCGTTGTAAATGTTCCTAGTGAGATGCCCATCAAATGGGCTAGAGGAGGGAACATATTTCAGAAAGTGGTGATATAGATGGACTGTAGCTGAGTGTGTAGGCGGGTTGTGAGTCCACCTCCACTAAGTTTTTCCATTCTTAGGTGGGTTTTGGAGACCTTTCTTTTCATCTGCATCTTTTTCCACCAGGCTTGCCCTCCTTTATTGTAGCAGGGCTCCTGTGCCTTTAAAATGCTGCATGTACAGCACAAATTTAACAGTTGCTGCTGCTACCCTCATCTATGCACTCTTTTTTCTTCTATGAAAAGCTGGTGTTGTAGGAAAAGAGCAGACGGTGAGCTTCTAGCAGGAACATACAATTGTGGGTCCCAAATATCAATCAGGTTGCTTGACTGTTTAAGTTGCATCCCATTTGGATTACTGCACTGTGCTCTACGTGGGGCTGGGGGGCTGCCTTTGAAAAGTGATCAGAAACTTCTACCACTTCAAAAAGCTGCAGCAAGAGGGAGCATACGATTCCCTTGCAAGAACAGCTTCACTGGGAGGGAATGTGAAGGTGCTTGCACTCTCTAATACAGAAGCACTGACTCGGGAATAAGATGGAGGGCTGGTCACATGTGCACAATGTCATGACGGCGGTGTCATGCATGACGTCACAATGTTGTTTGCAATGACTGGATGGGCGCTGTTGCGTGCAACATGCAGGCATCACGCGGCATCTCTTCCAGGAGAGAGGCATGGCTAGGACATGCTGCAGGCCCCGTGGTAAGTCCCACCCCCTGGGTGAGTGGCAACCAGTGCACCCACCTTAGTTACACCTCTGGTGAATCCCCTGGGGCCTGTTGTGAATCATGGAGGCCAGCGTAATCAGTACTTGTTTCAGCAGTGGGCACACAGCGAAATGGCATTTATGCAGGCATCACAAGAAGTACTTGTGTGGAGAGGCACATTTCAGAGAGCCAATGTGGTGCAGTAGTTTTCGGACAGTGCATTGTACCTCCCATCCTGCTCACTTGACTGTCTGGATTAGTATGTAAATAAAATGCTGTAATAGCTATTGTCTTTTGAACTGAAGTCAATGCTTCCTGTTTATACTCAGAACATAATTTGGCCTACTTTTGCTAATGTACTTGAGCAGCACCAGGGCCAAAAATCTGGTGCTCTACATCTGGTGAGCAGTTGGAGATAAGCAATTGTGATTGCCAGGCAGAATTCTCACTGACAAATCATGTTGATCCCAGGCATTAAAATTAATGAGCAAATGCTCTGGATTTCTCACCCGCTGGGTGCTTGTTTCAATGCCAATCTTATTGGCAAAAGTTAAGGAAAAGACAGCTAACAGGGATCTGCTCTTCTCTGGACTAGTTCCTGTTCAGTGGACTGAGATTGCTATTCAAAAGGATGTTGATATCTTAAATTGTCCTGCTGTTGAGAATCAAATGGTCATACGGTACTCATGCACTATGTCACCATAGAGCCCACAAACCCCATAGTTCCCTCATGGGGCTTCCAAGCCTCTGGAATAATGCAGAGGTGTAGAAAGTTAATTGTGAGGACTGTTGCAAGATTATACAGCCACATTTACATTTTTGTTCCCTACTCTGTGATGCACAAGAGCTCCATCGTACATGACTCATGATTAGTCTGCAGGGGTCCAAGCTGGATAACTGATGTGAATGTCAGGCTGCCCACAGAGAACTCTGCTCAGTTCATTTCTGGTGGATTTAAATTAAATTCGTCTTGAATGCTAACAAACTGAACAGGGTGCTTGAGAGACTCTGCAATGGTTAAGTAAATATATGATTTTTTTTCTATTCTTGATATTACTGCCACTTCTTTCAGGGGTGAAAGTGGATCCTTATGCAACCTACCTGGCACCATCCATGCACAAAAGGGGAAGTACCAGCAGATCTACAGAAATAAATAACAAGGGGGGACCCTAAGAGGGTGGGAACCTTAAAGCCGCCCAGTGAGAGCAAAATATGCACAGTGGCCAAAAAAATTGCTGACTGATAGCTGCAGGAGAGAGATGGAGGAAAACAGAAAACTGAGTGAGAGGGAGAATATCGTGGATGGAATATCGTGGGTGAGAACAATGGCTGGACTGGAACCCTAAACAGGAGCAATGCACATGGCTAAGTTTTGTTACCAGTTGCACTTCTACAGCTGTTTTCTTACTCACAAGGGTTTCTAGATGGCAACAACACAAAACACACACAGGGTGGCACACACCTATTGTGTTGTTTTAAATAATGTACAAAGCTAGCCTGATTTAGTGCAAATTCCACAATATGTAATCCCCTCTCAGTGGTTTGCCCTCTGTTCGCACTTGCCTCTTGGGAAATGGACACTTGCTGCCATTATGGGGAAGAAAAGGGAGCTTACAATGTGGAGATGTCTCTTAGCGCACTCCTTATAGACAGAGGTTTCTTTGTAAAAGTGAATTGGGGCACAGAAACAACACTACCTCCGATGCCAGTGGCAATTGCTAGGTCACACCTCAACTACTTGAACATCAAGTAAGAGCAAAATAGGGCACATCAAGGGAGCGACTTCAGCTGCTAAGAACGTGCTGCTGTTAAATGGGAGGCCTGAATACCTCTGAAGAATGGAACACTAGGATGAAGAAATGTCAACACTGGCAATCAGAGAAAGCTGTGTGGTGTACCACTGAAGAACTGGAACTGATATTTATCTTAACACTTGGCCAAAGTACACAAAAGCATACATTTGAGAATGCACTTCCTGTAACTTTAAGAAACATCTATACAAGGCACAACATGAAATACGAATTTTAACTCAGAGAAACATCATTCCACCTCCTGCCATCCTCCACCAGATTACCACTTTGCCATTCCCCGCTTCTCCTGTCCTCTTTCTCCTTTTCCCATTGCTACTTTCTTCAATGTTGTTGTTTAAATTAAATTGATGTACTTCCCTTCATCAGACGATCACAAGGCGGTTATGGCAATTTTCCACATCCCTTCTGCTAATTGTGTCTTACTGTTTGCTGTTTATTAGGGAAGACCAGAACGAAAGACAAGTATCGTGTTGTGTACACAGACCACCAGCGCTTGGAACTAGAGAAGGAATTCCACTACAGCCACTACATCACCATCCGACGGAAAGCAGAACTGGCAGCAACACTGGGACTCACCGAGCGGCAGGTTGGTACAAAAGGGTCTTGCACAGGAGTGGGGGGTCCTGTTGGACTCCCAACTCCAATCAGCCCCAGCTAGCATAGCCAGTGTTCAGCAGTGGCGGGATTTGGGAATCCAGCAACAACTGGAGGGCCACAAGTTCCTCGCCCTGATGTAGCAGGATCACAAACCATCGCAAAATGTAAAGTATTACAATGAGCATCTCAGGCACAGATGCCAGTGCAAATGTTGAGGATAAAGGCTGCAATCTTATGCACACTTACCTCGGAAATTGACCCCACTGAATACAGTGGCTTACATTTGTGTAAATATGTATAGGATCAGGCTGTGAATGTGCTTCATGGTTGGTTATCTTCTGTCTTGCTTGGCATATATCTAATGTAGGCTAGATACCTACATAACTGTTCTTTAGTTAGATGGTCCAAGGAAAAAGTGGTCAGATGATGAACCCTTTATAGCATTGGCATCATTCACCTGCCTCAGTGTAGTTCCCACTTTCCTCCTCACTGTTTGACTATGATTGAATAGTTCTCAGCAAGAAATCTTAATGCTCAGCTGTTACTATGTGGAACAGAAAAATGACATGGAAGATTGGAAGTCCCTAGAAAGGTATCTGATTGCAGACTATTAGGGGCATTAGAAAACAGCAACATCCTAAATGAATTCTTACAGTTATGTATCCATTTTGCCTCTGCTCTGAATCATGCCATGCTCTTCCTCCTCCCAATTCATTTTCATCTCTGCCTTTCCTTGGCCACTATATATTCTTTTACTTTGCCTGTCCCCTCATTCGTCTTCTTTCTGTAACTTTAACCATCTCATACCTACAGTACATACACACATCTTTTTATTTGTATGCCACTTTCCATAGTTCAAACCATGCTCAAGGCAGCTTACACCACGAAAAAAACCACGTAATTACAAACATAACAAAAGTAGTCATAAGTGATAAATAAAACATCAAAAAGGATGCAACCAAATTGAACAATTTCAACATAAGTCATAATGCATTTAAAAATGTAGTATCAATAACACTAATACCGATAACACTAATACTAATAAAGATTAGTATCAATAACAGCACACACACACACCTGAACAAAGCCCCCTATGCACAGCCCAAGAGTCTTTTCAGCAGCCTCAACTTTTGTAGATGGAGTCAGTCAGGGCTCCGCTGTCCCAGGCCAGGTGGAAAAAGGCTGACAAAACAGGGAGCAGGTCTTCCTGGACTCACAGCCAAGGTGGTCTTGTCCTATGCATCCATCTCAACCCTCTTTCTCTCCCATCTTCCTCCTTTATATTCTGTATGGCCTTTACCACCTTCTGCGTTTGTCTCTGCAGGTGAAAATCTGGTTCCAGAACCGCAGAGCAAAGGAGAGGAAGGTGAACAAGAAGAAGATGCAGCAGCAGACCCAGCCTGCCAGCACAACCACACCCACTCCTCCAGCAGTTGGCACCCCTGCTCCCATTGGAGGCATCTGCAGCAGCACTACCAACCTGGTTTCCTCGTCACCAATGACTATCAAGGAAGAATTTATGCCTTAAACCCAGCCCTTCCAGTTGAACTGCATATAAAGCAAAGCAGCAATATACGGATTAACCACGAGAATCGGCACAAGCTGGCATACTCTAGAAACTTACGCAGAGGCAATGCTACCACTGCTGAACCAATGAAGCCATTTCCTCTTAGACCCACTGGGTTATTTTCTATGATACCACTGCAGGGGAGAATCATGGACTTATTCCTAGGAATGGAAGCAATAGGGTCATTATCTTTTCTGTGCTTTTCTTTGGGAAGGACTTGCTCCTGCTGCAAAATATTTAAAGAGAAAAGAAAAGCATGGATGCTTTGGGGTTGGGGGGAAGAAACGGAGAACCAGGGTACTTAGGAAGTGTTTCAGGAGCATCGGCCAGTATCTGGCATCTGACCACAACCAGGCCTTGATATCTTGGCCAGAAGGACTGCGCTTGTCAGGTCAACTATCCAAAGCCAACTCCAAGCCATCACAGAAGCCCATCCACGCTAGGCAATGGAGGTCAGGAGGCCAGTGCCACACACCTGAGTTACAGTTAATATTTGTAGCACTAGGAGCAAAAGTCATTTTAAAAGCAAAGAAATAGGGGCCAAGTATGCAAGAGCAAGACAAAATTAAGATTAAATGCTGACACGTACAAAACAATGAAAGAACCTTAAATGAGGCAATAAGGTATAAGGGAAAGGAAGCGAAGGTTGGCTTCTGCACAGCACTGTCTCTTACTACATCAAAGATTGAATGCTAAGAATGTCCTTTGGTTACGTTTTTTTAATAGTTTTATGTGCCTGCACAGAGTTGTATATTTTGTCCATTGCTGGGCCCCGGTTCAGTTTCTGGTAGATGGACTGGCAGAATTCAAGTCAACAGCCTAGCAGCTTTCCGACTCAGGTTTGTCCAGTTTCCTCCTACCTTACATGATGTTTGGGATGTTGAGGAGCATGTCTTTGAATGGATTGCCAGGGCTTTGTATTTGTTGTTGCCTGCTGATTTGGCTATACAGTCATACCTTGGATCTCAAACGCCTTGGCTCCCGAACGACTGAAGCCCGGAAGTGAGTGTTCCTGTTTTTAAATGATTTTCAGAAGCCGAACATTTGGTGCGGCTTCCGTGGCTTCTGCTTGGCTGCAGAAGCTTCCTGCAGCCAATCAATAGCCACACTTTGGTTTCCGAACATTTTGGAAGTCAAACGGACTTCCAGAATGGATTCCGTTCGACTTCCAAGGTACAACTGAGCAAGTGTGGTGTAGTGGTTAAGAGCGGTAGACTCGTAATCTGGTGAACTGGGTTCACGTCTCTGCTCCTCCACATGCTTTAAGACTCCTTCGGGGAGTGATAAAGCGGGATATCAAATCCAAACTCCTCCTCCTCCTCCTCCTCCTCCTCTTCTTCTTCTTTATGCCAATATTTGAATGATTTGCACATTGAGATGAGTAATGGCCATTACACTTCCCCCTGAAGACAGGGAACGGGAACCTTTAATTATCAGCCTGAGGGCTGCATTACTTTCTGGACAACCTTCCAGGGGCCACATGGCTGTAGTTGGTGGTTACAGAGGCAAACGTAGGTGGAACAACACATGCAAATTTTACCTTTATACAGTAAGCTAGTTTCTACACTTATACACACATACCGCTCTAGCCTCCATCCAGGCAAGCAAAAGACATTATCAGAGTTCAAGGACAGATTTCAGTCAGTCAAAAGCACTCAAGGAGGGTGTGAAGCAGGGGAGAGGGTGTGGTGGTGGGGAAGTCTCATGGGGCAGATATGAGAGACTTGGAGGGTGGAATTTTGTGCCTGAGGTTTCCTTCCACCCCTGCCCTGGGGAGATGGAATTGCACAGACCGCAATTACTTTCACTTAATGTACCAGTTCCTTGTTTCCACATATAAAGCACTGAGGCAGAAATAGAGAGTAAAATGATTAATCAGTGAAAAATGGACTCACTTGTAACCAGACTTTGGAGCATGCAAAACTTGTTGATTTGGTGAACTTGCTGCAAAGCTTCATGAGCTTATTCCTGATCTTCATTCAAATTGTATTACTTGGAAGTAAAATGAATCTTCTAATCCTGGAAGACCAATGGAAGTTTGGAGAAGTGGCGATAAAGCTGATGTCTCCCCGATGAAGGTTAACAGTTGGCTGAATCAGACCTACTTTCATTCATTTTTTCTCCACCTTTGATGTATATTAGGCTTTGAACTCTTAGTTCTCTCCTCCTGAGTATTCCCTCTTGACACCAGTGCCTTCTGGACTTAGTGTCAAAACCACTGATGTTTATATTTCTTCATTATGACTACTCAGGCTGGTGATATTTTTTGTATTTAAGGTACATTTTTTAAAGCCTCTTTAAAAATAAAAAATACATTTTATGTATTTGTTATTCTATCCTTTGTTATTCTATCCTTTGTACACTGTGGTGAGATTTGTGAATTCCTCAGTTTGAAATTGGGGCAGCAAATGGTCTATAAAAAAGTTTGGCATTGAAAATAACATGTGTTATCTATTGGTGTTGAGAAGTGGGGGTTAGGACAAGTTGTTGTACAGTAGCAAACATGGGTCAGAACCAGCTTTCATTGTTCAAACATACATTTTTAAAAGGCGACAATTACATTGCACACACAGCACTGAATGTGTGCTATGAGCTTATAGGTTGCCATGTGAATTGGGAATCCAAATATCTCCCTGTGTGGTGTAGTGGTTAAGAGCGGTAGACTCGTAATCTGGTGAACCAGGTTCGCGTCTCCGCTCCTCCACATGCAGCTGGTGGGTGACCTTGGGCTAGTCACACTTCTCTGAAGTCTCTCAGCCCCACTCACCTCACAGAGTGTTTGTTGTGGGGGAGGAAGGGAAAGGAGAATGTTAGACGCTTTGAGACTCCTTCGGGTAGTGATATAGCGGGATATCACCAAACACCACCTCTTCTTTTTCTCCCAACAACATGACTCCTCCATTCTACTTTTTTGGCCATTGCACTTTGGTTAATTGTGATGGGTGGTCTTAGTCAAAGTGATCAGTGACGTTGTGGATAAGGAATTTTGTGATGCTCTTGTAGTAGTCTTCCTTGCTGAAGTTGCACCTTTCCTCCAGATAGTCATGCTGATGGAACTCCCATTGTGCTAACATTCTGAGCCATTATTTCCTAATGGAGCAAGTTTCAGGACAGTCTGGGTTTTTTATATAGAACAAAAAATCTCTTATTAGCTGCTTCCAGTCCTCATCTTATTGCTCCCTGACTACTATTAGACTGCATCAGGCTTGAAAAGGCCATTCTTGTCCAGGTTTATCTCCCTCACAGTCTTACCGCTAACATTCTTGCAGATAAAGTCGCTCAGATTTGGAAAGAGGTAGACTCCACCATGGTAGCATGGGATCAATTCCAATCTGTTACCTTCAGGGTTGTGGACTGGCTGCTTGGACAAGTGAAACTGACCACCTGTCTCCTTGATCTTTGCCCATCCTGGCTCATAAAAGCGAGCCAGGAAGGGCTGGGTGATGGGCTCTGTGGGGTGGTGAATGATTCCCTCTGTGAGGGAACTACTGCATTGGGCTCTACATGGGGCTACATTTGAAGGTGACTTGGAAACTACAACTAATCCAGAAGGCAGCAGCTAGACTGGTGACTGGGAGTGGCTACTGGGACCATATAACTCTGGTCCTAAAGGATCTTCAGTGGCTCCCAGTACATTTCCAATCAAAATTCAAAGTGTTGGTACTGACCTTTAAAACCCTAAATGGCCTTGGCCCAGTATACCTGAAGGAGCACCTCCACCCCTATTGCTCAGCCTGGACATGAGGTCCTCCTCCAAGGGTCTTCTGCTGGTTCCCTCACTGTGAGGAGCAAAGTTACAGGGAGCCAGGCAGAGGGCCTTCTTGGTAGTGGTGCCCGCCCTGTGGAACATCCTCCTTTCAGACGTCAAGGAGATAAAGAACTACACAAATTTTAGAAGACATCTGAAGGCAGCCCTGTATCTGGAAGTTTTTAATGCTTTATGTTTTACTATGTTTTTATATATGCTATAAGCTGCCCAGAGTGGCTGGGGAAACCCAGCCAGATGGGTGGGGTATAAATAATAAAATTACTGTTATTGTTATTATTTTTCTTATTATTACTACCACTACTACAATCTGATGTTCCTTCGTGCAATGGTTCTGTTTTAAAATGTATGCTTCTTAATAATAACCTGACTCGTTGAGTTTTAAGGTTATTGGTAACCTAACCTTCCCTGTGTTAAAAGGCGGCAATTCAGTGCAAACCATTTCTTATCCCTTTGCAGCCTTAGTTCACTGAGGTGCATTGTGATTAACACTGTTCAGGAATTTGGCGTGTCTTCTTGCTGTTGGTAGTATGGTTTTTAATCTGGTGCCTCATACTATAAGATAGAACTCACACAACCCTTTCAGGTCTGGGATTTCCTTTCCCATTCCAGAAGTAGGTACGACTTGTACCAGAAGCCATTATGTATCTCTAGATAATATTTTCCCCTCATGGGGTGCAATGGTGGATGTTTTTTTGCTTCGTGTTCAACGTTTAACAGGATACCTATTCCATTATGTGCTGTTTGGATTCTTTTACTAAACTATTAATCAGAGCTGTGCTGGCACTTTTGGTTTTCAGCATCTTTGTTTCTCCTGTCCTTGGACTGTAGTACATTTTGTATAATCTGAGGGACACAAAATATCCTTGGGATTGATGAATAGAGACTGCATCCTCTTCAGGTCCTTTTTTTTTAGCTGTATGATTCTATGAGAACGTAAAAGAGTCCTGCTGGCTTAGGAAAGTGGATCATGGAGTCCTATCTCTGGTAAGTAGCTAAGATCCAGCTACAGAAATAATGTAAGAGAGGAAACAGGGCTATTATAAAGTGATCGTTACTCATTTCCACCTTCCAGCAACGAGGTTCAGGAATATCTTAAGAATTAGCTCCTTGTTCACACTGATAATTTTATCCATCCATGATTTTATTAAATTCTCCTTTGAGAATGAACACACTTGCATTGTGGGGGAAGGATCCTGCTGTGCTTGTTTTAAGCCTGCTTCCTATGCTAAATTTGGGGGTCGCAATTCCCTGAACCATACTCGTTTTTCCACGAAGAAAGCTCTCTTCCTTCTCACTTGCACCCAGCAGCAGGGTGTGTGAGTGTGTGTGTGTGTGTGTGTGTGTGTGTTTTCCAGAGGCTAGTTTACTTTGCATAGAAGTCTGGTAAAGGGAGTTCTTTAGGACTGTTGCAATCTTGACACTGGGGGCAGCTGAGGAAAGCAAGAGAAGGGAAGGGCTTGCTTCTTCCTAGGGTTAAAGACCAAGGCCAGAAAACCATAAACAATCAGTTGCGCTGGGCTTCTAATCTCGGTTTATGGCTGTCCACAGGCTGACGAGCCTCCCATCCAAGAACAACAAACACAGAAGGAAGGCATGCGATACTATCGCATCGGGGTAGTACAAGGGGCAGCTGGCAAGGGTACCTTCGGAACCCAAGGAAATTGCTTTGAAAACATGAATGGTACATCTTGGCCTCTCTCAAGTTTAGTTGTCCTGTTACACACATTCCTTCTACTTGCAGAGCATCAGGACCAATTTTGCAGGTGGTACTTGTCTCAGATGGTATGTGGAGTCATAGTGTCACTTGAGGGCAGACAAGGAGAAATGGTGGTGAGTCATCCTAGTTTCTGTCAAATTCAATGTCTTGCTAGTCAATCACATGACAGCAAGATGGCCCTGTGCGCCTCTTATTTTCAGTTTTATTTATTAATTCAATTTATTATATCCCACCCTTCACCAGCTCATGAGCCCCTCAAGTCATGATTAAGCAACCAGGAAAATCAGTGAAAGCAATTAACAATTCAGATACATACAGTATATAAAATAACAATACGCAATGCAACAGCAGACAAATCACTGGTTTACATCTGGCGCATCAGGTACTCTCGTCACAGAAACCTGGTCAAATATGTGTGCTTTTACCCATCACTGAAAGGTAAGCAATTAGGGTACTATCCGTACTTTGAGGGGGAGGGTATTCTACAATTGAGGTGCCACCACAGAAAAGTCTCTGTCATGTCACCACACCATTAACTTCATCCAGTGATGAGGCTATGATAAATGCCCATCCAGCTGATCTTAATGCGCAGGCAGGTTGATATAGGGCAGTGGTTCTCAACCTTGGGTCCCCAGGTGTTTTTGGTTTACAACTCCCATCAACCCTAGCTAGCAAGACTAGTGGTCAGGGATGATGGGAGTTGTAGTCCAACAACATCTGGGGACCCAAGGTTGAGAAAGGCTGATATAGGTAGCAAATTGGTAGCATATAGGCAACTGATATTGGATCCAAGTGTCTGGGAACTATTCCATAACCTGGGTGGGATTAGATTTAGCAAGCACCTGCAGCATTTTTCAGGCCCTTGTGATGGAGATCAGACAACACATTTCAAAAGATGAAAGGGATAAAGTACATTTATGAGTTGTGTAGAAGGCACCAGGTAAGTGAGGACCACTTTTTTAAAAATAAAATAAATCACCCATATATATAAAGAATTCCCTTTGTGCCTTTTGGACTGCATTTGTAGGTTTCCCCCTCTGTGTCAAATAACTGGGGTCAAATAAGTGTTTTTTTAATTTTTTATAGTACATGGAAGATGGATCTCCCTTGGAAGGTTCTGGACTCTCCTTCCTTGGAGGTTTCTAAGCAGAAGTTGGATGGCCATCTGTCATGGATGCTTTAGCTAAGTTTCTTACATTGCAGGGGGTTGAACTAGAAAGATGACCCAGCTCTATGATTCTGTTTTTCTACTTCAACAATATTTCATTATGTTCCTGTCGTTTTATGTAATTATGTTTGTATAAATTGTTTTTAAAAAACATGTTCTATTTACAAACAAAACATTTAAATAGCTACCTTTCTACTGGTATGATGGGGGGGCCATGGGCATAGCCAGGATTTTTGTTGGGGGGGAGGCTTTTGTGGGGGGGGCAGAACCTCAGATTTGTATTGATTTTTACTTATTTGGGGGGCATCTGCCCCCCTGGCCACATCCATGGGGGAGTCACAGGAAGGAAACAAGGTCGGGAGGGGGCCATGGTAGGAAAAAGTTTGGGAAACACTGGTCTAGGTGACCAGCATATCAGCAAGCTCTACAGGTGAGGGATATCTCTAAGAAACAATGTCTTCAAAGGCTGTATGACCCTGGTCAGCAACTAATTTTTAACAGCAGAAGTAATATTTTGAACCGAACAAACATTTAGAGACTCAGCCGCATTGGCTCCCTGCCTCCAGTAACCCACATAAGCTGAACCCCAAGGAATTACCTCTCCCAAATTCCATCTCAATGGAAATACCAACAGCACTTCCTTTTAGCATTACAGTCATATCTCTCAGGTTGCGAATGTGATCCGTGCGGGAGGCACGTTCGCAACCCACAGCATTCGCAACCCGCAGCGCCGCATCTGCACACGGGTGTGACGCAATTTGGTCTTCTGCGCATGCGCGTGACGTCAGTTTGCGCTTCTGCGCATGTGCGAGCGACAAAACCCGGAAGTAACCCATTCCGGTACTTCTGTGTTCGGTGTGGAGCGCAAACCGAAAATGCGCAACCCACCGCGTTCGCAACCTGAGGTATGACTGTACAGCTGCTCGCCATCATTCTGCATATGTGGAGCATGCTCACAGAGCTTTGTTGTTCCTGCTGCAAATGAAAGGGTGAAAGAATCTTTGCCTGCATCTTCGTATGTGTGAAGTCTCCATGTATGCTGGTGGTTGAATTTGGCCCTAGAGCTCCAGATACCTGCTGCTCCTTTATTATTTCACTGTATTTCTGAATCTTTATTCCAGCAAGCTAGATAAATTAGTAGTTTATTGCAGCATGCCAGGATTCACAGCTTATCATTGCATATGCAAGTGTCAATGAGGATGAGGAATGCACATGCCCTACTTAGGAGAAAGAAGTAAAGGCAGGCAGTGTAATCTAGAATGGGACAGAGCTAATAACGTTGAAGAGGCATAAAAGGGTACACAGCTGTATACAGCTGTATAAAAGGGTAAAAGCTGTATACACAGGATAGCTCAGTTGGTAGAGCGTGAGACTCTTAACCTCAGGCTTGTGGGTTCAAGCCCCATGTTGGGCAAAAGATTCCTGCATTGCAGGGGGTTGGACTAAATCAGTGTTTTTCAACCTTTTTTGGGCAAAGGCACACTTGTTTCATGAAAAAAATCACGAGGCACACCACCATTAGAAAATGTTAAAAAAATTAACTCTGTGCCTATATTGACTATATATAAAGTAATTTTTCAATTTTTCCCACGGCACACCAGGCAACATCTCGCGGCACACTAGTGTGCCGCGGAACAGTGGTTGAAAAACACTGGACTAAATGACCCTCTATTCTATGATTCTATGAGGAGAGAGGGAGAGGGGAAGAGAGCACACACTGGGGATTCACTGACTCAACAGCAGTTCCGGCCATGTATTGAGATGATGAACTTCCAACCGAAACTCTATCAGGCTTCTGCCTGTTTGCACAGCAGGGTAAAAGTCCACAGAACGACAGGCTGGTCCCTGTGGTTCCCGCCAGGCATGTGTGCACAGGGAGCAGGTGATGATGAGAAGCAGTCATAAAAGTGCCCTCTGTCCCCACCCCCGCTCAAACAGCTTGGCCCAGGTTATGAAATGGGCTCAGGTGCATTTGCCCAAAGTCATCTCCCCACCTGTGTGCACTTTCAGGAGCTTAGCTGAGAGAGTCCTGTTTGCCTTGAACCAGAAGTGAGTGCAAATGTGCAATTTGGCATCATCAGCTATCTACTGCTGCTTGTTTCCTGGTTTTTCATGCTTCCACTTAAAGGGGGGGGGATATCAAGGCACCCCCAGAAGGTCACACCAGAAGGTCTTCAGTGGTTCTGCACCAAACCCAAAAAGCAAGAAGAATGATTTAAGTCACTGCTGTCTACATACCTTTGTGGCTCTGTGGCATAATTTTGATTTCTGCTTTTTAGTCCTCAAGGTTGTAGTAATAGATGGCAGATTAATGGTCTATGTGGTTGTCTTAGATCTTAGGGAAGATGATTTCCCCAATGTTGCTCGGACATCTTTTTTTTTTTTTTTTAAGGAAGAAGATATCAATGCCAGGGATTTCATCTAGCACATAAAACATGTGCTCTACAAATGAGCTATGGCTTTTCTGGAAAAGACTCCCTTGGTTTGGAAGACTGAGGAGACTAAAGAGTGCGTAAAGTGTGTGTGTGGGGGGGGGGATCTAAGTACTGTGATAATTCCTGCTATCCAGTTACCACCCTTTCCCTTAATTAATTTGGAATACTTATATACTGCTGCCTCATTAACCCGTTTCTGTGTCTCTCTTGCTGTGTTGTTGTTGTTGTTCAGTCGTTCAGTCGTGTCCGACTCTTCGTGACCCCATGGACCAGAGTACGCCAGGCACGCCTATCCTTCACTGCCTCTCGCAGTTTGGCCAAACTCATGTTAGTAGCTTCAAGAACACTGTCCAACCATCTCATCCTCTGTCGTCCCCTTCTCCTTGTGCCCTCCATCTTTCCCAACATCAGGGTCTTTTCTAGGGATTCTTCTCTTCTCATGAGGTGGCCAAAGTACTGGAGCCTCAACTTCAGGATCTGTCCTTCTAGTGAGTACTCAGGGCTGATTTCTTTGAGAATGGATAGGTTTGATCTTCTTGCAGTCCACGGGACTCTCAAGAGTCTCCTCCAGCACCATAATTCAAAAGCATCAATTCTACGGCGATCAGCCTTCTTTATGGTCCAGCTCTCACTTCCGTACATTACTACTGGGAACACCATAGCTTTAACTATACGGACTTTTGTCGGCAAGGTGATGTCTTTGCTTTTTAAGATGCTGTCTAGGTTTGTCATTGCTTTTCTCCCAAGAAGCAGGCGTCTTCTGATTTCGTGACTGCTGTCACCATCTGCAGTGATCATGGAACCCAAGAAAGTGAAATCTCTCACTGCCTCCATTTCTTCCCCTTCTATTTGCCAGGAGGTGATGGGACCAGTGGCCATGATCTTAGTTTTTTTGATGTTGAGCTTCAGACCATATTTTGCGCTCTCTTCTTTCACCCTCATTAAAAGGTTCTTCAATTCTTCCTCACTTTCTGCCATCAAGGTAGTATCATCAGCATATCTGAGGTTGTTGATATTTTTTCCGGCAATCTTAATTCCGGTTGGGGATTCATCCAGTCCAGCCTTTCGCATGATGAATTCTGCATATAAGTTAAATAAGCAGGGAGACAATATACAGCCTTGTCGTACTCCTTTCCCAATTTTGAACCAATCAGTTGTTCCATATCCAGTTCTAACTGTAGCTTCTTGTCCCACATAGAGATTTCTCAGGAGGCAAATGAGGTGATCCGGCACTCCCATTTCTTTAAGAACTTGCCATAGTTTGCTGTGGTCGACACAGTCAAATGCTTTTGCATAATCAATGAAGCAGAAGTAGATGTTTTTCTGGAACTCTCTGGCTTTCTCCATAATCCAGCGCATGTTTGCAATTTGGTCTCTGGTTCCTCTGCCCCTTCGAAATCCAGCTTGCACTTCTGGGAGTTCTCGGTCCACATACTGCTTAAGCCTGCCTTGTAGAATTTTAAGCATAACCTTGCTAGCGTGTGAAATGAGTGCAATTGTGCGGTAGTTGGAGCATTCTTTGGCACTGCCCTTCTTTGGGATTGGGATGTAGACTGATCTTCTCCAATCCTCTGGCCACTGCTGAGTTTTCCAAACTTGCTGGCATATTGAGTGCAGCACCTTAACAGCATCCTCTTTTAAAATTTTAAATAGTTCAGCTGGAATATCATCACTTCCACTGGCCTTGTTGTTAGCAAGGCTTTCTAAGGCCCATTTGACTTCACTCTCCAGGATGTCTGGCTCAAGGTCAGCAACCACATTTCCTGGGGTGTATGAGACCTCCATATCTTTCTGGTATAATTCCTCTGTGTATTCTTGCCACCTCTTCTTGATGTCTTCTGCTTCTGTTAGGTCCTTTCCACTTTTGTCCTTAATTGTGGTAATCTTTGTACGAAATGTTCCTTTCATATCTCCAATTTTCTTGAATAAATCTCTGGTTTTTCCCATTCTGTTATTTTCCTCTATTTCTTTGCATTGCTCGTTTAGAAAGGCCCTCTTGTCTCTCCTTGCTATTCTTTGGAAATCTGCATTCAATTTCCTGTATCTTTCACGATCTCCTTCGCATTTTGCTTGTCTTCTCTCCCCCGCTATTTGTAAGGCCTCATTGGTCAGCCACTTTGCTTTCTTGCATTTCTTTTTCATTGGGATGGTTTTCGTTGCTGTCTCCTGTATAATGTTACGAGCCTCCATCCACAGTTCTTCAGGTACTCTATCCACCAAATCTAAATCCTCTTGCTGTATTTTTCCCTAAACGTTCTGGAGTCTGTCAAAATTTGGAATAAAGCATTTTCAGGTGGAGCCATTCTATGCAGAATAACCCAATAAAGTGGCACGTTTGTCTTTGTTTGTATAATGCATTTTGTGCCTTTTGAACCGTGTGTATGGGTGAAGAGACTCCTCTAGGGAGAGCTGCTCTTTCCTATAGAGAAGGAGGAATTTCAGCAGGAGCTGCAAGAAAAGGAATCAACATTTGTGCACCAGTGCAGGCTCCCTTCATGCATTTGCCAGTAGGGGGAGAAAGGATATCAGGTGAGGGGAGGGGGGACTGGCTCAAAACAGGAAGATGTCACAAATGCTCCTGATCCCTGAGCTGCTAGGGTTCAATCCCTAAATCCCTGGGTCACAGTTCTGTGCAAATCCATTTAGAAGTGGAAAAGTACTGAGGAGGTAGCTAGTCAAAGGAGGGTCAGACAGGTTAGAAACGGGCAGGCAGGGAAGATGAAAGTAAAACATGAATTCAGCTCTCGCTGTGATGAATTTGGAACAAAATAAGGACCTGTCTTATCTTGACTGAAAGCATTTGTATACGAGAAGCACGCAGCAGCTGCCCAATCTAGCAGTCACACTGTGTTTCTGTTCTGCTGCCTGAGTGTGGGGTTTTGTTTTTTTCCCCAGATGGCACAACACAGACCTAGACCAGATCTGCTACCTTTGTTATGAAGTTGGCAAATCAGAGCTGATTACTTGCCATTGGATAAAGCAGGTATGGGAAATCTTTGACCCTCTGGAGGTTGGTGAACAATGCCCATTATCCTTGGCTGTTGGCCATGTTTGCTGGGGCTGATGGGAGTTGTAGTTCACCAACCTCTGGAGGGGCAAGAGTTCCCCAGATCTGGCACAAAGTAAGGCAAGCAGAAGGTGGGATGGCATTGAGGATTTGTGAGAGTCAGTGTTAGGGACAGTAGTGCTTGCAACAGAGCGTGAGGTCTGGTTCCTTATTGACAGGGAGACAGGCAATTGAAAATAGAGAAACAGGGCAAAGAACTGCTATGGGGCAGGTCACAGAAGTTGTGTGCCAAGTTGTGGGGCTGATAGGGTGCAACAACCATTCTACTTGCTAAAAAGAAAGTATTTCTTAGAGCTCAGAAATGATACATTCCACTGCTAGAACCAGTAATAGAATCATAGGTGCTTTATCTGGCTTGGCAGAAATTCAGTTATCAAACCGGGCAGTTGCTGTGAATCTAGGTGAATACTAGACAGGCATTCCATTCTGTCTCAGGCCACATAGAAAAGGTTGGTAGCACTTTAGGTTTTTGTTAAAATCAAAGTAAATCCTACATACCAGAAATCTACTCCCCCCCCCCCGAGTAGATTACCAGGGTCAAACATAGCATGAGAAATGGAAGTGTGTTAAGTACAGCTTTAGTGTAGGTGTCTTTTAACACTACTGCTGATAAGTGTTTACTCCATTCTCTTCTTTCTGATAATGCCTCCTAAACATGTTCAAACCACAGCTCATTGAAAAGCAACAGATCTCTTGAATGCCACTCCACTGATGATGAAGTAACAACACAGACATAGGACATGGGGATCTGCCTTGTACTGAATGAGACCATTGGTCTATCAGGTTCAGTGTTTCCTACACTGGTTAGGGTTCCAGAAATCGTTCCCTCCCAGCCTTTCCCAGGAGATGCCAAGGATTGAGCTCTACCACTGAGCTATGGTCCAGTGTCATGTTCCCCAAATAAACCAAGATGACTCTAGGAAGTCGTCAAAGTCAGACATGGAGGCAACAGTCCCAGCATCTTGCTTGATCCCCCAGAAACAGGTATTCAGAGGCATAATCACTTGCTTCTGTATACAAAAAGACAAAAAGTCCTGTTAGCGACTGGCAGACCCCCTGCTCCAGGCATTTGTCCCCTCTTCACTTGCTGCTTGACACAGCCTGCAGTCTCCATCTGACTCCGAAGCAGAGCTGTGTGCCAAACAGCCAACCTGCTGCTGCTAGCCCTCCCTGGCTGATCGCTCTCATTCCGCCTCATTCTCTAGCTAGCTAATGTTAACAACATACTCTGTGCTGGTCCAGAGAGGGACAGAAACATAAAGAGAAAGGGAAGGTTTCTCCTGCTCACTTGCTGATCTATTTATCTGGATGGTCCTTCTGTCTTCCCTATTGTTGCAGGGGAGGGAGGGACTGAGGGAGGGAGGGAGGGAGGGAGGGAGGGAGGGAGCGAGAGAGAGAGAGAGAGAGAGAGAGAGAGAGAGGGAGAGAGCGAGAGAGAGAGAGAGAGAGAGAGAGAGAGAGGAGAGCGCGCATCTCTGGAACAAGTGGAAGAGCCAGAGTGCGAACAAGCGAACTGCAGGGAGGGAGAAGGAGTGCATAGCAACGCGACTCCACGATGAAGAACCAGGAGCACCATGCTCAGAAGGTAAGACGAGGAGGCAGAGAGCAGCTTGTACTGGAGGCACATAATGAGATGCCACAAAAGGAGAAAGTGTGTGTGTGTATCAGGGGAAGAGAGCTGTCAGCAGGTGCCTTTTTCTGAATGGCAAAACAATCCAGGCTCAGGATTGCTCATCCGACAGTCCCTTTATCCTTTCCCCCAGGTAAGGTTGGCAGGAGATGCTTCCTCTGGGACCCAGACCCTTCAGAGTAGCAGGTTGTCTGCTGGTAAAGGTGGAGAGCAGGTGGGGCAGCTGGGAGGCCAGGGGTGGCTGGCTGGCTGTCATTGCACAGCCAGCTCTTCTCACTCTCTATAATTAGCAAGTTGGGGGGGGGGTTGTGGCTATACTTGAGTACACCCTTTTCACCAGCCAGCCTCACCACGCAGGTGTTTCTTTTTCCTCTAGAAGGCAGGTGTTTCCATCAGGGGATGATGCATGCTATAATATGGCTGGGGGTGGGATTTAGGTAAGGAAGAATTGGGTGGGGAGAGAGAGGATATTCAGGTGCAAGTCTCTGTCCCCTGTAGTCTTTGCACCAGTGCTTCTCCTCTCACTGCATCCTATGTGCAACAGGTGCTAAAAGGGAAAGAGTGCCCAGGAAGACAGGCTAGAGATGTTCACATCGGACATGGCTGGAGCAGGAAACCGGGTCAGGTCTATTGAGTCCCTCTTTGCTTCTTTCCATATCCGCTCCCTCTAGGCTTGCATCACCTGGCTGGCTCCTCCCTCTTTCTCCCTGGGAAGCCTTCTTCTGGCAGTGATTCTTTTTCCCCTTTCTCCTCCCCACTTTTACATCACCCAGGCAGAATCTCTTACATAAGCATGTTGGTGTGGCATAGTGGTTAGAGTGCCAGGTAGGACCTGAAAGAGCAGGGTTCAAATCCTCACTCAGCCACGAAGGTCCCTTGGGGCCAGTTACAGCCTAACCTTACCTCATAGGGTTGCTGTGAGAATAAAATGGAATGGGGGTGGAGGACCATGTGCTGTATGCCACCCTGAGCTCCTTGAAGGAAATTGGGATATGAATGTAATAATGTTTATTCATTCATTTATTATCCTTCCCCACATCTCCCACTTCTGACTCCACTGTTGGCTGTTCCAAGACATTTTGCAGCAAATGAAGGTGGAGCAGCAAATAACACCCAGTGCCCCCCACCCCACCCCCGGTTCAAGGCCAGCCAAGTTATTTTGGCTCTTGAGGCAGAAAATCCCACAAGACTTCAACCACCATTCAGAGTGCACTGTCTGAGAAAGTTCACAAGATTTGCAGGGATAGGTAGTCTATAAGCATAGCCATCCATCCTGTTTCTGACTGGTGCTAGCAGGGGTGGACTTTGGTAATATTTTGTAATATGACGTCCTGTGCGAGGCCAACATTTGGCGCCCCAAAATGGATTTTCTCAATTTTGAGCCCCCTTGGCTCGGCACCACCCTAAATCTGGTGCTAGTGCTAGTCTTTGGACCAAAAGGCTCTCTCATCGCGGCAGGTAGCAGGCAAAGCAAATTTTTTATCTATTAGTAATTTATGTACCACTTCCCGGTAGTTGCATAAACAAGTAAAAAAAAAAACAAGTTACAACCCCAAGAAAACCCCATAATTAAAATGCGCAATGAAACAATTTAATAAAAATGTTAGAATAAAAATCCACAGTCAAAATGCACTATAAAGCAATCCCATTAAGACAGCAGCAGGAGATTCAAGTCAGGAGCTATGGGGAATACTTGTCTAAATGGGGATTTGCTATGATTTTGATGAAGCAGTGAGCCTTGTTTTGCTCTAGTGACTTTCAAGGTGGCTTCCTGCCGTCTCTAGTCCAGGTCTCCACCTCCCATCCCAAATTTTGAGAGAAATGGAAAACAATTTGTTTCTAGGCTAGTGGTGCTGGATAAGTAAGTGAAAGTACCACCATTTCACCAAATAATGAGCCTTCACCAGCACAGAGTGGTGGAGATGCCATGCAGCCTCAGCCAATTGATCTGAACACCTCTGAGAGGCATGAATTTATCTAATCCGCAGGACACTTACTCGTGTCTGCTTTCCCCCCAACTTTTGTGTGTGTCATGCACACTGACTGGGTTCAGACAATAATATCTCAGCAGCTTCAGAACAAGGCAACCAGCTTCAAACTGAAGTTTAATATCATAAGCAGCTGTTCTACAACAGAGCTACGCCCTCTTTTTTTACACACGTGTGTGCGCACACACACACACCTCACATAAATGTAACTTAATGCTAAGGTCCCCCTTCTCTCTCCCTGTAATGTGTAGCTGTGGAAATGAAAGATATGGCATCATTACACCGTGCTAATGCAGAGTACCACATCTGGTTCCAACCAGATCTGAAGTCAAGGTCTACAAAATGGGACACTCCCTTGACAAGTTTTGCCAAAAACTGTGGAGAAAAAATGTTCATTTTGAAGTGTTTGGGGGGGGGGTGTCTGTTGATTCCTCCAGCTGCCAGCTTGTGACTCAGAAGTGGCACAGATGCATTTCTTAAAGTGAGGCATTTTCTCTCTCTCCTGTAACTCAGTGTTCTTGATCTTAATCAGTAAAATAAAGGCTTTTGCGGGGCTTACAACACTCTAATAAATGTTTTTCATATTCCAAAAGGCGGTCTATCACATTTATCTGGTGTGTATTGGAATAATACTATTTGTCCTTTTTGCCTTTTTACCACAATAGTCACCATATACTTTCTTTTTTTATATATGCAAAGCTAGCTTATCCATTGTTCCTTCATTTATCTGAACTATTCCCCACCCTCCCGCTCTGATTCTGCCCTTGTTTTTTCTACTCTGAATTATTTCTGTTTGAGGATGCCTTCATAGAATACCTAGCTGTCCAAAGGACAGGAGAAGGGAATGGCAGCAAGCTGTTAAAAATTCCCTGCCGAGGAACCTGTGCTGGAGTCTCTCAGTCTCCCAGCAGAGTTTGGCATTATAGAATAACCACAGTGCTTAAACTTTGCAGCCTGGGAAGAAAAGCTTCTCGCCTCAATTTGTTGTTCCAAGCGATGGTGTGTGTGATTGATTTTTTTTCCCTTCAGGAACAGAAGGCTGCCTAAGAAAAATTAAAAGCAAAGATGCTCAGAATGCCACCAGGATTCTAAAGAAAGCACCAGATTGTAGCACGGAGAGACAAACATGTCACTCCAAAGTATAACAGTGATCGCACTCAGAGGAAACTAGCCTTGGCCAGAAAACAGGGGTAGGGCCTTTGTCAGAATGAACTTTAGGCTGATTCATATAACTTCTGTTGTGGGATAATTTCATTAACCTTTCCCGGTGCTCAATTTGTAGAAAGCCAGGTGCTTCGGGTTACAGACTATGCTAACCCAGAAATAGTAAGAACTTTGCTTCAGGATGAGAACAGAAATTGTGGCGCGGCGGCAGCAGGAGGCCCCATTAGCTAAAGTGGTATCTCAGGTTAAGAACAGTTTCAGGTTAAAAACAGACCTCCAGAATGAATTAAGTTCTTAACCCGAGGTACCACTGTATTAGACATATGCACTCTACATATGCTCAGAGGCATACTCTTTTTTCAGACATCCCATGGCACAGTATATGGGTTCCAGGAATGAGCCATAGAGCTATGTCTTTCCTGGACAGAGACAGCCTGGCCATTGGTAACTTCCAGGCTGGATTACTGTAATGCGCTCCATGTGGGGCTGCCCTTGGGTCTGGTTCAGAAGCTCCAGCTAGTGTAGAACACGACAGCTGTATTGTTGATGGGGGCATCTGGCCGAGAACCTGTGACACCATAGTTAAAACAGCTGTACTGGATGCCCATCTGCTACGGAGCCAGGGTCAAGATCCTTGTATTAATTAACAAAGCCAGCCTGAACCACTTAGGTCCAGGGTACCTCAGGAATCACCTGAACTGTTATACCCCAGCTCAATCACCGGGCTCATTGCAGGGGCATTGTTGGTCATTCCTCAAATTTATGAGGCCTTCTTGATAACAACAAGAAATAGAGCCTTTCATGTCATTGGCTCAGTCCTGTGGAAGGTGCCTTTTGTTCCAATTTTTCAACACCTGCTGAAAACGTTTCTATTTCACTAGGATTATGCAGTCAATTAAGAATACATCTTTCCACAATGGTTAATTGATGTCTGTTTTTAACTTTTTAATATGCTTTTTACTGTATTGTTTTGCGTATTTTTGTTGTAAGCTGCCTTGATATATATAACAAAATAGCTGCATATAGATAAACAAATAGAGGGAGCCCTGGCTAAAATTCAAGCTCTGCAGGCACCCTTCCCCTATTCCGTCTTAATTAAGTACGTATTTGGCAAGCAAGTTCCCTTGAGTCCAAAAGTGTGTGCAAGTGACTATAAGCTGTGATGTGGACATTTTCACACAGTAATTTATGTATGTGACTGGATATCACAATAAACACTAGTTGGTCAACTGCCTTCCTCATACTATGCCTCTGCTTTGCTTTGGGGCAGTTAAAAAAAAAGAAAGAGAGCCAATTATTGTGTGGGTTGATTCATTGCACCTGAGATACTGACACTGATAAGAAAACAATAACCAAGGAGTCTTCTTACTCATAGTGGTCTCATAGATGATGAAGGACATTTAAACAAAAGAGAGTATAGCAGGATAGGTAGGGGTAGAAGGGAGAGATTAAGCAATCAAAGGTTTGGACCATAATGTGGCCTGAAAATGGGGTTCAAGAGAATCTATTAGAACTACCATTCTAAAGATTACTAGTTAACATTGATTTCATGCCAAGCAGGTGCTAGAAAAAAACCCTAAAGGATTTTGACTTATTTAGTGAACATGTTTCCTAAAACAAAGGCATTTATTTTTATTTTTATTTTCAAAAAACCCTCCAAAAAAGAAGTGTTCTGGAAAGTGCAAGGTTTTCTTTTATTTAGACAGCACAGAATGTGTGTGTGTGTGTGTGTGTGTGTGTGTGTGTGTGTGTGTAAATTAGAAAAGCATTACAATGCCTGCTGAAATTATTATTTTTATTTCAGCTATTTATATACTGCTTAATCACTGAAGTGTATAAGTGATTTACATAAAGATTACAAAAGTAATACCATTGATAAAATCAGTTAAAATTGTTCGTAAAAGAAGAAAACTACCTTAAAATTTACTGCTTTCTTAAGTGCATACACACACAGACATTATTATTACCTGCCTGTACTGGAATTTGCAAGGGACTGATTGCAAGGTATATCAATAGGAAAAAAGTCACCATAGTTTCCTTGTACACCTTACTCAGCTAAGCATTTTTTTTTAATACTGTACATTTGCCGCTTATTTTAAAGACATTTTCCCACTCCCAACTTGCTTTAGAACACAGACTCCCTTGCACCCAGCTAGTTTGTCCTACTTTCTCTGTGTGCTGTCACACTCCTTTTTCTCACAAGGGAATGATTGCAAGATCTCATTGCTTCAGCAAAAACCCTGGAAAAATATAAGCCGTTACTGCTAGAGGTTTAGAAACTGGAGGTTTACATTGCATATGTAGGTGAGGCTTAGGCTGTGTACACATGGATACCATTTACTCCAGCTTCAGTGCACTCCCACTACTGGAACAGTGAAACTGAGTACACATGATATTGGCTAAAACCCATCTGTATCCTGCAGTTTCTTGAGAAATTCTCTTGTTCAATGCATTTCCCCTTAAACCATCTTCCACCTGATTTGAAAACATAAACTGTAGTTAAACTGTGTTGTGTACATCTGAGACAGCCATTGCACATGCACTGATGGTAGCACATGTGCAGATGACCTCTTCATCAAATAGGACAGGCATAGGCAAACTTGGCCCTCCAGATGTTTTGGGACTACAACTTCCATCATCCCTAGCTAACAGGACCAGTGGTCAGGGATGATGGGAGTTGTAGTCCCAAAACATTTGGAGGGTCAAGTTTGCCTATGCCTGAAATAGGAGTTTGGTGCAGGGAAACTAAATCAGGTAATGGGCATGGGGGTAAAGACATGGTTTGAAGCTCCACTGAACCCGAATTAGGTGATCATTCTGATCTGGTTGGGGCCGCAATCTCCTGAATGATTGCGTAGACACCTTTGGAAGTTTCCTGGATCCTGCACGGCTCCTGGGTGCCCTCAGTGACCATAAGCACTTTTCAGCATAATTGGCTGATGCACCAGTTGTGTTCCTAGCTGGAGAAGACCTGGCCAGTTCTTCATGCCCCTGTTATGCCCAGTTTAGATCATTGTAACATGTTCCATACATGGCTGGCTGCCTTTCCAAAGCACTTGAAAGCTTCAGTTGCTTCAAAATGTAGCTGCCTTGGTATGACGCTTTCTGATCTTGTCATCCCAGTGATGCTCCAGTTGTACAAACATGAATTTTGGATCCAGGCTTAATTTGAAGTCTTAACCTTAAAGCCTTAAATGATCTGGGGCCAGCTTGATTTAAGGACTGCCTTCTTCCTTTTGCTCATGCTCAAGGACTCTGTTCAACTGCCACTCTGTTGGTAGTCCTCCTGCTTCCTGAAATTTGGCAGGTGGTGGCACAAGATGGCTTTTCTAACGGTGGTGCCTAGACTGTGGAATGACCTCCCCAGAAAGAGCCATGTGGCTACCTCACTTGCTCACTTTTCAGTGAGAAGCTAAAACGTGGCTTTTTAAAGGAAGCTTTCGTTCTGTATTAATTTTATCTTGTAGCTGCTTAACGTTGCTAATATATTTTAGATTTTAAAGTCCATTCCGCCCACCTTTCTCCCCCTTTCTCTTCCTAATGTTTCAACAAACGAAACTGATGTGTAAAAACGAGAGATGGAAAAACGAGATGGAAAAATACGAGAGAGACATTGCATATACCTTTGTAAAACAAGAAAATCCTTAATAAAATATTTTAAAAAAATAAAGTGCTGTATTGTAAATCACTTTGACAGCCTTTTGGAGGATTAATGGCATATAAATGTGTTCAGTGAACATATGAATGGCTATTATGGTGCCTGGAAAAATATACAGCACCATGAAGGGCTTTTTTTAGTAGATTTCCCCTGGTTATAGTCATTTCTAAAAATGTTGGCACTGTCCTGTCCATATACTGTAGTTACTTCCTGCTTTGATGTGTTAGGTATAGGTTATTATAAATGTAAGTGTGTATGTGAGAGAGAGAGAAAGCAAGCAAATGTACATGATAATGTACCTGTCCACATGAGTTATAGATATGTCATGTACATACAGTACATGGCATCTTTTGCACTAAGATATATAGAAGTTTCTCTTGGTATCATGTTCATATATGTGCCATGAAGCCTTGGGCCAGTCACCATCTCTTAGTCAAGCAGAACCATGTACACTGCCTTGGAAGATAGAGGTGGCATATAACTGTAATAAATAAATAAAAATATACAATTGCATCTATGATGTCTGCATATGGATGCACATGTTATTAACATGTGTGTGATATTAGCTTGCCCACGTACAGAAATGTTTGTATGGCTGGGTCTGAGCAGAGATATGTGCGTATGTAAGTGCAAGAGCATGTAAACATATGGCAGGTAAATCTGTGCTTCATTATTAGGCCAGTTTCCTCACCAACTAACACTTTCTTCACTTGTCTCCATGGAAACTGAACAAGAGGAGCATTGCTACAACTGTAGCCTATTGTGGGAGAGGAAAGGGCAGCTATTGGAGGAGGAAAAAAGGAGAACCAACGTTTAATTTGGGCCAGTGCTCACCAGTGCTCTGGCTGTTTTCAAGGAACATATGAATTAATAATAAAGATCAAATAGTTCTCCTGAGTTTCGGCAAGTGAACCTTTCCATCGCTGCTGAGTAGCCAGAGCCTGTCCCCTCATGTCAATGATTTTAAGGGAGAGCTTTCAAGTCAGAGTGTGTGGTTTCCATATAGGGTTGAGCTCCGCCGCTTTTTCTTTTTATGAAATTAAGAACCAGATGCAGGCAGCTTCTTGTGTTGGGAAAATATATTTGGAAGCCATGTCAAGGGAGGATCATTTTTAAGTCAGACTAGTTCAGCCAGTGTCTTAGCTAGGCAGGCAGTTCTTAAATGAGGCAAAGGAAGCCAGAGAGACGATGGGTTGCTGTTTTTTAACTTGGCAAACCAAAGAGGGTCACAAATGGGCTGGCTCTGTATAAAGCAGACAGGCAACAGCTCCTGCTGTAGACCTCTGAGACTGAGAAGATGGACTTCACTCAGCTCATGACAGAGGCAAGTCTTTCCTTGCAGCTCCCATTAGCCCCAAGCAGTATGGGGAAGCGATGATGCAAGCTACGGTCACTCCATGGCAGATCTCTTGGTGTTTCAAATTTCAGTGGTGCCCTGTGTGATGCCAAAATTCAGAGCCCCTCCACCTCTTGGGCTCCCCAGAAGGCACCCCTGAGGCACCATGCCCAGTGCAACCGAACCAGTTGTGCTCCCCTAAGTTGGCTGTAGTCCAATAACATGGAGGGCCACAGGTTGCCCACCCGTGTTTGTGTATATTACAGACATATACCATCATCTAGCTTCTATCAACCCTTTTCTTTTTTAAAAAAATAATCATTTCCCCTTGCTCTCTGACGTTTCCCTTGCATTTCTTTCTGTCTTCTTCCAACAACCTTGTCTTTAATTCCTCACTTCTGCCCCTTGTCAGCCAGTGATTCCAGACTTGCTAATGACTCCAAGCGATCAAGGAGATGGTGACCTGGAGATTGAGTACCCTGAAGACAGAGGGAATTGGACAGGCAAGCTGGATTTCCTTTTGTCCTGTATTGGCTACTGTGTTGGACTGGGGAACGTCTGGAGGTTTCCATACCGCGCTTACACAAATGGAGGAGGTAAGCCCTGGGCTTTTCTTACTAGGGCTTTTGTGGGCTCCTGCCACATCCTGTGCTGGAGGGCTGCAACTCTATATTGAAAACTGACAATAGAAAACCAGAGTCAGGTAGGAGGTGTGTTTGTGCGCAACTCCCACAGCAGCAGCTGCAACGCAGGCACGTCCCAGACTCCCCAATGCTGGTCCCTAAATTGTGTATCCTATTCATGGGTGCTAGTCCTCTGTGACCCATTTCCTATACCCCTATGGTGTCCTGGGATATACAACTAAGGACACAGTTATCAAGGGGCTGGCTGCCATTACATATGAACAGTTTACTCTTAAGCAGGCTTCAGCATGATGCCAGGCACCTCTGTCAAATGTCCTGTGTGTTTCCGAAAGCAACGCTGATGAACCAGTAGGAGGCATACATCCTTCTGAGTCAGTGTATAGCGCAGCTTGCATGAATTCAGGATGTAAAAGGGCAGCACACTCCTGGAGATACCATCTTCTCCACTGGGGAGAAAAGTAACAACAACAAGAAGATTCTAACCATTCACTGTAAGTCTTTATCAGTGTTTTGCTTATGCCATAGGGGTGTCGGTCCCAGAAAGCTGACAGAATTCAGAGAAATAATTTGATTTTGCTTAGCTGAATCTTCTGGTTAGTGTTTGATGAATAGTGTCTTCAGATTGCTTTTCTAAGAATGGTGGGTAGAATTGTTTTTCTTTGACAAAATTGGCTGGCTTTCAGTAGAGTAGAAACTGAACCCTTTGAATTGACAGAAAATCTTGTGAATCTTAGACAGCTGCCAAAAATGCAAATTTGAAAATATGTGCCATGTAGATAGTCTTTGACATTTTAGGTTCCCCCCCCCCCCGGTTTTAATCCACTGATTAGGATACTATGGGGATTTAATTGGGTTCTTGGCTGAACCACAGTCACTCCAGTGATCTTGTCAAGTCATTTAGATTCAGCTTTCACCTTAAAGTCCTTGCTATAAGTCCCCCAGATCATCTCAGTTTCCTATTACCTATTTCCTGATCTTTGTAACCAGAGATGCTAAGGAATGATTCTCGACCTTCTGCAAGCAAAGCATGTGCTCTACCACTAAACTATGGTCCCATCACAAGCAAGTTACTATGATAGGGGGTATCTCCAATGCTAGAGTCATAGAGTTCTCAGGTGGCAACCTGGACATTTGCACATACATTGAAAGTATCGTATTTTTCCATGTATAAGACTAGGGTCTGTTTGTTTTTAACAAAAAAAAAACGGTTTAAAATTGGGGCTCATCTTATACACGGGTGGTGCTGAGGGGTGTTTTCTTGATTTGGAGTCCCCCAAAACAGGGGGCGTCTTATACATGGGGGTGTCTTATAGACGGAAAAATATGGTAACTGGAAATCAAGGGAGCTACTGTGGACTTGGCGTTGCTCAGGCATGCAAGATTTTTTGCAGTATCCACACAATGACATCAAAATGCCGTCCCGTTCTCCCCACTCCCATTCTCACTTAATCAACATTTACTGTTTCCAGTTTTTGTTTTTGTTTTAACCTACTGGGTTTTCCATAGAAAAGTTCAATCTAGATTAAAGTTGCAACCTGTACTGTAGATCCTACATTGAGCTTGTGTTGCATTAGATGACCTCCAAGGTCCCTCCTAGCACAATGAATCTATGCTATATTGCGAAGTTATATAACAAGGTGCTCACATTTAACTGTGCTGCTTGCCCAACATCCAGCCATGCCCCCTGTGCCTTATGTCACGATTTTCTATCCTACAGGGGCATTCCTTGTTCCTTATTTCATCATGCTGGCGATCTGTGGGATTCCCATCTTCTTCATGGAGCTGTCGCTGGGCCAGTTCTCCAGCTTGGGGCCTCTTGCTGTTTGGAAGATAAGCCCTCTGTTTAAAGGTGTGTGTGCATGCAAGGCAGTTCTCAGCTTCCTTGACGTTTCTGTCTCCCTCTCTTCTGCTGAGAATTATAAAACCAGGGTCCGTTGTGTCAGTAGCAAAAAGGCATAGCAGCAGCTGTTGCCACTGTCTCCGCTCATCATGGAGCAAACTTAGAAGCCCACTTACTCCTATGGGTGCAAATGGATGGTACACAAAGGGATCAGTGAAGCTGCATGGTGAGAGGCACAGAGAAGGCAGCCTCTCTCTCTCTCATTGTTTCAGAGTTTTAATGGTCCAGTCTCAAGCTCCGAGTTGCATAAGAAACAACCCCAATGAGGCCAATGTTTTCACATGGCTTGTGTGCTTTTAAATGCAACAGGGTACACTAGAGATGGTGAGAAATGTGACAGCCAGGATGAAAATTACTGGTGTGGATAGTTATGAATGGATAGGGATGCTTGAGGAATCAGTCCCTTGCAAATTCCAGTACAGGCAGACACAATCCACACCTCCCAGATGAATGTGCAGATTGGAATGCAATAATCCCTTGGGATTTCACAGTTTTTCAAATTCTGCAAAAAAGATACAGTGGTTCCTCGGGTTACATACGCTTCAGGTTACATACTTCGCTAACCCAGAAATAACGCTTCAGGTTAAGAACTTTGCTTCAGGATAAGAACAGAGATTGTGCTCTGGCAGCGCAGTGGCAACGGGAGGCCCCATTAGCTAAAGTGGTGCTTCAGGTAAAGAACAGTTTCAGGTTAAGAACGGACCTCCAGAATGAATTAAGTACATAACCAGAGGTGTTGTTGTTGTTCAGTCGTTTCCGACTCTTTGTGACCCCATGGACCAGAGCACGCCAGGCACGCCTATCTTTCACTGCCTCCCGCAGTTTGGCCAAACTGATGCTAGTCACTTCGAGAACACTGTCCAACCATCTCATCCTCTGTCGTCCCCTTCTCCTTGTGCCCTCCATCTTTCCCAACATCAGGGTCTTTTCTAGGGAGTCTTCTCTTCTCATGTGGTGGCCAAAGTACTGGAGCCTCAACTTCAGGATCTGTCCTTCCAGTGAGCACTCAGGACTGATTTCTTTAAGCATGGATAAGTTTGATCTTTTTGCAGTCCATGGGACTCTCAAGAGTCTCCTCTAGCACCATAATTCAAAAGCATCAATTCTTCGGTGATCAGTCTTCTTTATGGTCCAGCTCTCACTTCCATACATTACTACTGGGAAAACCATAGCTTTAACTATACGGACCTTTGTCGGCAAGGTGATATCTCTGCTTTTTAAGATGCTGTCTAGGTTTGTCATTGCTTTCCTCCCAAGAAGCAGGCATCTT
Source organism: Lacerta agilis (assembly GCF_009819535.1). NCBI lineage: Eukaryota > Metazoa > Chordata > Lepidosauria > Squamata > Lacertidae > Lacerta > Lacerta agilis. Next base: position 59,172,415 of record NC_046313.1, read on the forward strand.
TTAATTTCGTGACTGCTGTCACCATCTGCAGTGATCATGGAGCCTAAGAAAGTAAAATCTCTCACTGCCTCCATTTCTTCCCCTTCTATTTGCCAGGAGGTGATGGGACCAGTGGCCATGATCTTAGTTTTTTTGATGTTGAGCTTCAGACCATATTTTGCGCTCTCCTCCTTCACCCTTGTTAAAAGGTTCTTTAATTCCTCCTCACTTTCTGCCATCAAGGTTGTGTCATCAGCATATCTGAGGTTGTTGATATTTCTTCCGGCAATCTTAATTCTGGCTTGGAATTCATCCAGTCCAGCCTTTCGCATGATGAATTCTGCATATAAGTTAAATAAGCGGGGAGACAATATACAGCCTTGTCGTACTCCTTTCCCAATTTTGAACCAATCAGTTGTTCCATATCCAGTTTTAATTGTAGCTTCTTGTCCAACATAGAGATTTCTCAGGAGACAGATGAGGCGATCAGGCACTCCCAGAGGTACCACTGTACAATGTGTAGTTTGAGACAAAATATATTTAGGGTGCTTCCAGACTGGTGCTAACTGTGGTGTTGGTGTGTGTCGCGTATACACATTTTTTGCAGTATCCAGCCTGTATTCCTCCCCCCCTTCCATGGCATGGCATTTAATCCAGATTTACCCTTTCCAGGAAGAAGAGGTAAAACAAACACCTGTTTGTAATATCTCAATAACCTGCTTGCATATTAACTCCCCTCCTCAAAATCTGGAAGCAACCTTAGCAATGCATAGTGATAGGCACCAACTTGATGGCTTCAAAAGAGGATTAGACAAATTCAAGGACATTGCTATTAGCCACAGTGGCTATGTACTGCCTCTTCTGTAGGAGGCAGTATGCCTCTGAATACTAATTGCTGGAAACTGCAGAAAGGGAGAGCTCTGTTGTGTTCCACTCTTGCTTGCAAGATTCTCAAAGGCATCTGGTTGGTCACTGTGAAAATAGGATGCTGGACTAGATAGGCTAGTGGCCTGATCCAGCAGAGCTATTTTCATGTACTTATGTAATCGGTGAGAAAATATGTGTCTAAATGTAAATTTTAGTTTGGATTTCTTTTTTAAATGTAGGTTAATTCAGAAATAGGACAAAATGGATTTATGAATGTAGACATGCAAAACTGACACAGACCAGGAAAAGGCTGGTCCTTCCATCCTCTGTACATATCATGTAACCAAAGCAAATGAAGCTTTCTTCTCCAGTGGTCAAGTGCCAGCCTATGTGTTATGGCTGACTCAGATTTTCTGGCATGGAAATGTTCACCATGAACAGTGCAGCATATAAGTAGCACCCAAGGAGCTGTCTGAGTTTTGTTGCCGTTATGTAAATCCGTCTTCCATTTTTGTTCCCCTTTCAGGTGTTGGCATGGCCACAATCCTGATTGTCTGCTTGGTGGCCATTTACTATAACATGATCATTGCCTACGTTCTCTTCTACCTCTTTGCCTCACTGACAAAAAACTTGCCCTGGCAGTACTGCGGCAACTGGTGGAACACAGACCTGTGCCTGGACCACCACATCATGCGCACGGGGAATGGCGTTGTTCCCTTCAACATCTCTAACACTGTCAGCCCAAGTGAGGAATACTGGAGGCAAGTACAATAGGCCAGGCAATGTTTAGGTGACCATTGACGACCATATTGGACCTGATTGACAACTGCACACTCTAAATCAGGGATCCCAAACCCTTTTGGGGCCCTTGGCCCAATCCAGTTTATGTTCCTAAATTAGGTGGTTTTCAATGGCAGATTTGCCCTCCCTTGTACTAAGAGAAACGTGATGCTCCTGTCCATTAACCGCCTCCCTTTTGTCCTAGTCGTTATGTCCTGCACATCCAGGAGAGCTCGGGGATTGGCGATCCTGGGAGGATCCGCTGGAATCTATGCCTGTGTCTTCTCCTCGCCTGGGTCATTGTGTACCTATGTATCCTAAAGGGAGTCAAATCCTCTGGCAAGGTAAAGTATGAATTGGCAGCAGGCACTAGTGTGTTTGAAGCTATGCTTGTTCTGGAACTATTAGCTCGACTCAATGGTTGGCCTCTTCCCCTCCATTGCAATTGCAGTGGCCCAGCCAGTAACCCTCTATACATTAGGGTTTAATGTGTATGGGTGGGGGGGGGGGGATTGGCTTTACGTGTGGACACTCCCCACACATTTTAGAATTTGCTGCCAAGGTTCTAAATTGTGTGGGGAGCTCTGTGAGTGAAGTAGCCTCCCAGCTGCAGATGCTCAGCCCTCCGATGCATAGAGGGTGACAAGACAGGCCATAGCGGACCCAACAGAGCTGGTGGGCCCAGCAAGTACAGCTCCAGTCTCCTCCCTCGCACAATTGGGATCATTGTCAGACAATAACCATGTGTACCCCCACCCAGCTGCACTAGGAGGAATGTCTTGATGGGAAGAGCAAACTCAAGTCAATTTCCAAGAGGGGTGGTGGGCTCTCCATCACTGGAGGTCTGGACAACCATCTCTTGGGGATGCTCTAACTCTGAATTTCTTGCAACTTGCAGAGGATTTATTTATTTATTGCATTTATATTCCTCCATTCCTCCAAGGAACTCAAGGAGCCATGCACCACTTTTTCTTTCTCCATATTATCCCCACATAACTCTTATTAGATAGTCAAAACAAAATAAAAAATTAAATTCCTTCCAGTAGCACCTTAGAGACCAACTAAGTTTGGTCTCTAAGGTGCTCCTGGAAGGATTTTTTTATTTTTTTATTTTGTTTTGACTATGGCTGACCAACACGGCTACCTACCTGTAACTCTTATTAGATAGGTTAGGCTAAGATTTGGTGACTGGCCCAAGGTCACCCAGTGAGCTCCATGGCTGAGTGGCAATATGAACCCTAGTCTCTCGGGTCCTAGTCCAACACTCCAACCAATACACCACAATGGTTGGACATTATGGGTACATGACAACCATTCTGCATAATCTGTGGAACACTGAAAGACTTCTACAGAGCTGTCCTGTAGACAGCCACCATCTCCCCATTTTCTTATGCATACTGAAATGAACCATTGCAGCTTCAATCAAATACCTCTATCCTCTTGCAGGTTGTATATTTCACAGCTACCTTTCCTTACCTCATCCTGATCATGCTCCTGATTCGAGGTGTGACCCTGGACGGAGCCTGGTTAGGAATCAAGTTCTATCTCACGCCACAGTTTGACCTGCTACTGTCTCCCAAGGTGAGGTTTATGCCATGTGATTTCACTGTAGAGTGGACCTTAATTACATAGACTTGTCCTTTCAGCTGCAACACACAAGTGCTCGCATGTTCAGAGCAGATGTGTGCAGCAAGGGGCTTCTCAAGCTTGGCAGGATGCACAAGGAAGGAAAAGGCTTTCATTTTAGAAGAATGTTTAGGGGCTGGATAGGCCAATCAGGTTTTAATTGGACCCCACTTGTAAGCAGAACAGCCCTTGCAAAATAAAATTGAAAATCAAGTGGCATTCCAATGCTATGTAAGAATAGCATTTTAGATCCGTTCATGCAAAATATACATCACTGAGACAAGAGCAACATGCTATATTAAGTGTGTTGCTGCTACCATAAACAGCAATTGCTTATTTTAGCACCTCCCCCTATAAAATCAAAGACAACTTACCCATTTCCAGCCCCCTCATTTCAATCAGCATCACTCTCTTCCCTCATATGAGATATTTATATGAAAATATAGAGTGGCCTTATACTGAGATTCATTTCTCATTTTAGCCCATTGTTCCCTATTTTGACTAGCAGCTGCTCTCCAGATCCCACTCCTAAACCTGTAAGTGGAGATGCCAAAGACTGAACGCAGGCTCTTCTGTGTACACAGCATGTGCTGGACCACTGAGCCAGGGCCCCTTCCCATGCGCTGATTTGTCTGAGATCTACTACATGTATTGCATACACTCTATAGAAATGCACTTAGGTGGGTCCATCGAAACACAGAGTTCTCCTGTGTGTTAGAGGAAAAAGCAAAAGTATAACATGGGCTTACTGCCTTCACTTCCGCTGTAACGTGCAAAGGAGAAATTAGCATGCATCCTTCATGAGGAGATGTATAGAAACACTTTAGGATCATTTAACTTCATTAAGGAATAAGTGCAGACATTGGCAGATTATTATTATTTATCAAATTTGTATACATTGGCAGATGTGCTTTGGCAAAGTTCTTCCTTGATGTTTCGTTGTCATGAGAGGTTAGGTAAAGGTAAAGGACTCCTGGACGGTTAAGTCCAGTTGAATTCAACTATGGGGTGCGGCGCTCATCTCCACTTTCAGGCTGAGGGAGCCAGCCTTTGTCTGCAGACAGCTTTCCAGGTCATGTGGCAAGCATGACTAAACCACTTCTGGTGCAATGGGAGACCGTGATGGAAGCCAGAGACCACAGAAATGCTGTTTACCTTCCCACTGCAGCAGTACCTATGCTTTCAAAGCTAGTATGCTTTTGAACTGGTTAGATCATCCTTAGAAAAAGCTTCACTGCAGATGAATGGACTGTTTTGTCACTCAAAGCAGAGTCTTCTTGACTCTTCTGGATTTCAGTGGACTTCTCCTTTACCTCTTGTTTTCAAACACTGTTTCAGGTGTGGATTGAAGCAGCTTTACAGATCTTCTACTCTCTTGGGGTAGGATTTGGGGGACTTCTCACCTTTGCATCATATAACACCTTCCACCAGAACATTTACAGGTACATGTTTTCAGTGTAACATGGCATGGAGATGGAAAACAGAGAGAGCTCCCTGTTCCCTGAATGGAAGTTGTATAGAGTAGCAGATGCATTGTGGATGTGGCAAGAGGAAGGAGACAAAATGTAACTACCGGAAAACAAGTGAGAATGTACAATGGAAAGTAGCACAGAGTTGGATCTAGACTAAATCAGTCAGCCTTTTCTCTGGCTTCCCATCATCCCTCTAATGGATGCTTTGCGACAATGAAGGCAAAGGATGAGATTCACCCAACAAGCCCTGCCCCATCAGAGAAAGCCCTTTGCAAAGACTTCCGCTTGCACACCCTTTCCTTCCCCTACACCCCCCAAAATTGGCTTGGGGGATGTTGGGAGAGGAGGAGAGAGGGGATTGTTCTGTCTCTGCTGAAATGCTTGTGCAGAATGAAGGTTTATTGTAGTACAAGCACACAGAATTCCAGCTCATCATGGGATTCAAATAAAATCAGCACAAAGATCCCATGAGAACTCTGTTTCTGCTCTTTACCCTCAGCAAAACATATGCTCTTCATATTTCTATAGGTGACATATTTCTCAATATTTCCGTGTAAACCCAAAGCACAGAAGAGTAGCATTTTCTAAGGTATGAATCCCCAACTTAGATCCTAATAGATGGCAAGTATGGCAGCCTAATTTGGTTGTGGTGTCATCCTTTCCTTCCTCTTGCCTTCCATCTCAGTGCATCAGGGATGGAACCCTCTGGCTCAGGGACCAAATGTGGCCCTTCAACCCTCTCTGTCTGGCCCCAGGGACCACACACTGTCCTGAGCCACACCCCTTCCCAGCTGTGCTCAGCAATCTCCTTAAGTCTTTTTGCCTGCCTGGAATGTGTCCTTGAACTCTAATCATGCTTCTTGCTTGCCAGGGTGGTGGTGGTGGTGGTGGTGGTGGTGGTGGTGGTGTGTGTGTGTGTGTGTGTGTATACGTGTGCATGCAGAAAGTAGCCTACTGTTCACAGGTGACATTGACACTGCCCACTTTTGCCTCTAGTCCTGCCTACTGCTAGCATGTGACTGCCAGCTGAAAATGGCTCCCCACCACTGCTGTGGGGTCTTAAATGGACAGTTCAGAGACTGCTGATCCAGTTCCTGTATTTTTTATTCTGTAGGGATACGTTTATAGTTACTGTGGGCAATGCTATCACCAGTATCTTGGCTGGGTTTGCCATCTTCTCTGTTTTGGGCTACATGTCCCAAGAACTTGACGTCCCTGTTCAGGAAGTTGCCAAAGCAGGTAAGGCCTGAACATTCCTTCCCTCCACCTTCTGTGCAAGTGTGTGTATTATACACCAGGTCTTCCAAGCATCATGTGTCTGCGTGCAACATAGTGAAATTGGCTTGCAAATGATTTCTGAGGCTGCAAGTCATCGTGAACAGAACATCCTCCTTTTACATTTTAAATTTTTGGCTTCCTTCTTTTGAGGGGAGCTAAGAATATTCTTTTTTATAAACACACACACACACACACACACACACACACACACACAGAGTGGAATTACTGCAGAATTTCCTCGGGGTATACAGCTATTTTGGGAAATTTAGAGTATTCTGACCATTTTCTAATTATGCTCTAGGTACCGGTAGTTTCCCCTCTATGGTCTATATTGCTCATCTAGGAATCAGCTCTGTTGCTTTAACCCTTCCCTTTCTAAATAACATTGTTTTTATGTCATTTTTTTCTTCCTTCCCACTCTAAATTACAGCACGCAGGGTGGGGTGGGGTGTAACTGCAATTGTGATCACGGTGAGAGAAAGGGACTATTTAACTCCTTCCACACAATGGTCTCAGTAAAATTACACACACCCTCCAATATCTGGGGCTGCTCACTTTGATAGCAGGTGTTAGAAATCTGGAAGCAGAGTTAGTGTTCCACTTCCAGCTTAAATCAAAACAGCAACAATTGGATTCTGCTAGATCATCCACGTCTTGGAGTATCCTAAGTTGTGACTTAGGGTATCAATGACTTATTTCCTGAGCCTTGGCTTTCAAAAAATATGGTCCAGAAAACAAGTAGTACTTCAGGGACTGGAAACTGTTTCCAGCTGGGAAACACTGCTCTATGCCAACTCTAGACTATTTCTGTGACATTTCTCCTTTTCTGACATCTCTTGCTGTAAGTTGCCCTTATGTCTACAGCCATGAAACTCGACTCTCTCTCAGTAATATCTTCTTGCCTGTAGCTGTATAATCCCACTTGTGATTCTTCTCCTCCTTTGCCTGTCTTCTAGGTCCAGGCTTGGCATTCGTGGTGTATCCACAAGCCATGACAATGCTTCCTCTTGCTCCTTTCTGGTCTTTCCTTTTTTTCTTCATGCTGTTGACTCTTGGCCTAGACAGTCAGGTAAGAGTGTATCCTGCTATGAGGAAGGACTTGAACTATTTGCCCTCAAGCGAATGGTGCTTATGGCTTACAAGAGAGCATCTGTTATTATCTATGTGCAGTTTGCCTTTCTAGAGACCATTGTTACTGCGGTGACAGATGAGTTCCCATATTACCTGCGGCCAAAGAAGGCTTTTTTCTCAGCCGTCGTTTGTATTGTGATGTTCCTGATGGGGCTCATCCTCACAACAGAGGTAAGCAAAATGGACAGTCAAAGACTGCAGCAGCCAGACCTTTCTGTTTATCATTTAAGTTGAGGATTTACAGGGGCAGCTGATGTGTTCTCCCTCTTTCCTCTCTCTGTGCCATCCCTAAATGTTCTAGGGGTTCACCAAACCCTCTGGAGCAGATTTGGGGAGTGCATAGGGACACACAGGGAAACAAGAGGGGAATGTCCTGTTGTGCAATCAGAAATCCTTGTGCTGATGGTACTCAGTAGAATTCTACCCGTAATTTGAGCTGTGATTCAGAAAGCAAATTGTAGTGTTTTCTGTGCCCTGATAGAATGAGCCCATGAAATTCCCAGAGTGACTTCTTTGGTACATGGCACCCCTGTTCATACTTCCTAAATATTCAGGTTATTAAAATGGTGCTGGCCTATAGAACAGGATGTAGTGACATAAGTAAACTCACTGAGTTGACAATCCCATGTCTTGATAGTGGCTTTGACCATTCACTGCTTCTTCTCCCTAGGGCGGGATGTATTGGCTGGTGCTGCTGGACGACTATAGCGCTGGGTTTGGACTTATGGTAGTGGTTATTACCACCTGCCTGGTGGTGACACGTGTCTATGGTAAGACTAGATACACTGATAGAGTAGAAATTCAATTCTGAATTGCTGAGTATGTGTTGAGATTTTAAAAGTGACATTGATAAATACAAAGAGATATACACTGGCTTTCGTGGGGTAAGTAAGACTGCCAATAAGATCTGCAACATCTCAAGATGCATGTGGCAGTGGTTAAAATGATAACTTAGAATTGTACTGCCCCTGGCTTTCATACTGCACCAAGGGTGGTGGTAGTGGTGGTGGTGGTGGTTGTTACTACAACTAAAAGTCTCAAAACCACTAATATATAATAAATGCAAAAAATACAGTACATATAAATAAGTTTTAACATTTGAAAAACAATGTATTCTGCAGAATACATTTGTCCTATTGTTTGTTTTGTGGGTAAGTCACACATCTTTATGTACCATTAAAAATTGCTTCTCTGGAAGTCAGTTGAACTGTGTTCGATGGCGTTTACTCCCAGATAGCCTCAGACTGCCACCCTTTGCATTATTACTTGGGGCCAAGCCACATTAACCATAGTGGGGCTTACTTCTGAGTGAACTTGCATAGGGTTGTTCCGTTAATGATTTAGTGGAAAACAGCTGATGTAATATCCCATTTCTTACACATCATTTTGTTCTATGCAGGCATGAAGAGATTCTGCCGTGACATTCATATGATGCTGGGTTTCAAGCCAGGGATATACTTCAAAGCCTGCTGGTTGTTTCTTTCTCCAGTGACAATGATGGTAAATATGCTCCAATATGCTTGGATTAATGGGGTAAAGAGCTGCATGCCTGATCCAATATCCACAGCTGGACAACACCTTTATCAAAACCATCTAAAATGCCACAAGAGGGTGGGAAGCTTCTCAAATGGAAACAACAGACTGAATAAAGGCTTGACCACATTTCTGCTTGCCCTGTGCCAAGAAAGCACACATCCAAACGGTTTTCCGCTTGTCCTGCATGCTCTAGGCATGGGTCTGAGCACTTTTGTATTTGCCCCACTGCTCTCCCCCAGAAAATCCTCTATTTAGTGCTATGTGGAACAAATACCGGTAGCAATCTGCAGAAAACCCGGTTGCCATTTGTTCTGATTTAGCGCTGCAGATTTTGGTGGAGGTATGGATAACCTTCAGTCTCTGCCAGGTGGTAGTTCTGAATCATTTCCCCCAGCTCATCTCATTCTCCCCTGGTCTGTTAGCAGGTTCTTGTCCTACACTTCCTGAGATTAAAAGTTCATTTGTAGGACAGCACTCCCTACAGCTGACTCAAAATTGAAGGGGAAATGCCTTGTGCAACTCTATGATGATGCTCTTTGTTTCAGGCTCTGCTGGTGTACAGCATCATCAAGTATGAACCATCAGAGTATAATGGATCCTATCGTTTTCCATTCTGGGCTGAGATTCTGGGCATCCTGATGGGAATCTTTTCCTGCCTGATGATCCCCACGGGGATGGTTTTTGCTGTGCTCCACGAGGAAGGAACACTCTGGCAGGTAAGCAGCTTGCAGGGTCATTTTCTTTGTTTTCTCATACCCTCCAACATTTCTCTGATGAAAACAGGGATGTCCCATGGAAAAGCGGGACATTGTGGGATCAAATAAGAAACCAGGACAGTTTCTGTAAATCCAGGACTGTTCCTGGAAAATAGGGACACTTGGAGGGTCTGTTTTCTCATGGGATCTTTGTTTTTGCACCTTTAGGTCTACTTTATATGACCATTGTGGCTACAAGGAGAAGATTGGAAGCTTTCTCTTGTTTTATCTAGCCCCAGTTTAATGCTTTGTCTAAACAGAGTTGGTCATACCCTTAGGTACAGTGAATGAGGCTGCAATCATTCCCCTCTGCTAGAGGACAACTGGTTGTCAGTTTCATTTTATCTAGCCATTTAAAAAAGAATGTGTGGAGAAAGCAAAGAAACTTTCCTTGCCACCCAATCTTCAAAAATTTGACTTTCCAGAGATACTCTAAATACCAACACCCCCACTCGTTTAAATAGCTTTTAATAATGTCAAGTTTCTATATTGCTGGGACAGAGGTTGCCATCTAGTGGTGTTTATGTGCATTGCATAAACTTGAAATATTTTCAAACAGAGAACCAATATGAAGATCTGTAGAAAAATAGCAGAGCTTTGCACTTCTGCTTTGCAGAAAAGAACATATGATATTGCTGCTAATCTCAGACTATACTGCATATTTGCACCCAGTCAGGACACCCTGTGAAGTGAACAGAACTGTCTGCCTCCACAGGCGCTGATAACTTCTTTGGAGTTAAACAGTTGACACTAACAGTGAACAAAGACCAGTGCTCTGTGTTCATCAACCTTACCGGCTGTGCAAACACTAATCACTGTTTGGGTTTACTGCACTGGCAATGCCTTGGGAGCTTTGGAGATGTTCTGCCATGCTCTTTCACAGAAATGCTTTGGGCAGTATCAAAGCAATTTTGGATTCCCAAAGATGGACGTTCTTTTGTATGTCCATCATGGTACCTCCTGTAATTGTTTGTCCTTCTACCTGCAGAGAATCCAGCAAGCTAGCAGGCCAACCATGGACTGGGGTCCATCCCTGGAGGAGAACAGAACTGGCATGTATGTGGCTACTCTGGCAGGCAGCCAGTCACCTAAACCTTTGATGGTCCACATGAGGAAATATGGAGGGATAACCAGCTACGAGAACATAGCCTTTCAGGTAGATAAAGAGATTGAAGAGGATGAAGAAGAGTCCATGATGTGAATGAAGTGGCAGCCTCCCAGCTCACCCCCCATGTGGGGGAAGGTGGAGAGAACGCAAGGAAGCAGACCACTGAACTTTTGCACAAAGTTGCACTTTGGCACTTCCAGATGCATTTAGCATCTCATAGCAGTGAACTCAGCACAACTCTGTTGAGAATCCCAGTGTTGTTGAGGTTTCTGTTCGATGTGGAGAGGTGTGCCAATGAATCTGTGTCTTGCTGCTCTAATGTCTAGGACAGGTAACTTGGATCCACTCATGTTTTCCCTTCCTCACTGAAGCAGTGATGAATTCCTCAGGGTCAGGGCCTAGCATCCCATAAACTAGCTTCTTCCTATCTAATCTCCCCACCCCCTTGATGGTCACCTAGCTATTCGTTTGCAGTTTTTAGCCTACATTGTGTCACTCAGTATAGTTCTCCCAAAGCTGCCACTACATTCTGATGTCAAACAAACCTGGGGATCAAATGTGGCCCTCCAGGCCTCTCTATCTGGCCCCTGAGGCACTCAATGGGCCACACCCCTCTTTAGCCCTGCTTTGCACTTTGAAAATGCTTCTTGCTTGCCACTTGCCAGGGTAGAGGACAAGGAGAGATGTGCGAGCATGTGTAGAAATCAGCCTACATGTAAACACAATTTGTATAATCATTGGAATGTAGGGTTGTATCCAATGCAGAGTAAGCCCATTGAAGTTAATGGGCATTGCTAGCTTAGATCCGTTCATTTAAACTTAGCTGGATAAAACCCATCCACTGCCTGAAGTACAGAGTGGAGGGGCAGACATGCAAACCTTCTACTATGTCAGACAGTTTGTCCATCTCATTCATTGTTGTCTACAATGTGTGGCAGAAGCTCTCCAGGCTTTTTCAGAGGGAATTTTCCCAGGCCCACCTGGGGCCTTTTGCATATAAAGCATGTTCTTTACCACTGAGTTACAGACATCTCCTCCTCTCTTTTTGAGGAGGAGCTATCACATACACTGGACTTACTGGTAGCTTTGTATGGCCATATGTGCCCCAATGCCACACACTACCTGAAGTACGTAGTGGAGGGGCACACATGCAAACATGATGGATGGGTGAGTGGCTGAAATGGTCCAAACTGCAGTTTGCTTTTCAGTTTTCAAAATGTATTGGGTTGGCAATTTTGCTTGTGAGGCTTAAATTGCAGTTTTATGCTTGAATCAGTGTCTAATAGGAATGTAAAAAACAACAACAAACCCTACAAGAATGACTACAATGTGCATTCTATTTAGCTTCTGAATTCACACCACTCAAATGTTGCATAAATAGCAGGAGGGAGGGTTTATGTGCATTTCGGCTCCTATGCATGAAAACAGCTTCCTATATAGCAACCACCAAAGAGAGAGAGGAAACACAGGATCTGAGGGGGAGAAGTTACAGCTGAGAAGGAAGCCAAGCTGAGGGAGGAGTTAGCAACCAGCAGCAGTCAAACTTAACTCAGTGCAGATCCTGGGAGCTTGCAAACAGGGGTGTTTGCGAGGGCATTTAGCAGGGGAGGCCCAGAGTTCTGTCTCTTGGTGTGCACAGGACCAGAGACATGGAGGGCGAGGGAGCTGCTGCAGTGACCTGTAACTCCTGTGCCATGTTTGTCATTCTGCCAGAGAACAAGCAACAGTACACTTGTAGCAAGTGCAAGCTTGTTGTCTTGCTGCAAGAGAAGGTGCAGCAACTTGAGGCCCACCTAGCCACACCTCAAGCAACAGGACAGCTTCAGCTGAGATTCCTGCATTGCAGGGTTTCGGACTAGATGACCCTTGGGGTCCCTTCCAACTTTTAAGATTCTATTATTCTAAGAGGCAAACTTGGTTCTGTTAGCACTGCCAGTTTTTCATAAAGGACCACAGCATTTCAAGGCACCCTCTTTCCTCAAGTGTAAAACCAGGAAAGATCAAATCTGACATTCTAAGTCTTATTTTTCAAAACTGCATGAAATGCTGCTATTTTATGAAACAATGCAGATCACAACATCTATTCTTTCATCCCCTAAAGAGAAAGAGCAGGCAGGAGCCATTTTCTACCTCCAGCTTTGGGGAGAGTTTTAGTGAAGGAAGATCAAGAAAGGACTTTGGTGTGAGGCCATTACCTATCTGGCTCGCCATCAGCGAAAGTGAAGTGTAGACTGGAGGCTTGTTGTATTGTGTGGGACCTGTGAATAGACTGGGTTTTCTATAGTACCTCTAATACATTATGAGGGAAAAGGTACCTAGATAAGTTGAGTTTTTCCCTTACATGGCTTGATTTTCTAACAGTTGGCCTTTTTCTGTTCCTTCTTAAACCAATATGCATTGGGAAACAGGCTATTTGTAGAAGCACAATGCAGTTCCCATTTCCTGGCACAGATACACGCTGTTCTTCTGTGTGACTGTCTGCATTCTTTTCTCTGGTCGCCTCTGTAGTTATAGGTCAGTGGGGGGGGCAGCCATTAGTGAGCAATATTTTAAGATTTTGCTAAAAATAATTGGCAGAAAAAGAGGGAAAGAAATCTCTCTCGCCTCTAGCCTGGCATACAAATGTGCTGTCTGTGGTCTGGCTCCAGATGATTTTCAGGGACTGATTGTCCACACAGGCTTTTCTTCCTGAGTTTGGCCAACAAATGTGTGCATCTATGTATGGGTGTTCCAAATCCCAATGAAAACCCCTGGAGAATCCAGGCTTCAGAAAACTTTTATATACAATCTACAAAGCCTCTTTTGGGTGTTGAGAAGTCCCTGTTTCCTTACAAAGCAAATAGATGAATGGACAAATAACTCTGATCAGGCATTTCTAAAATTCAATAGGTTCCTGACCTCATCTCTGTGTTATTTTTATGTAATTAGGGACAGCACAGGCCACTCCCCCTTTAAAGAGCAGTTATAATGCTCAGCTACAGTGGCCAGCATTTACAATGTATTCCAGCTACTGGTATGTGTTCTTGAGTGAGCGTGGGTGTGTACTGTTTGACATTAAAATAAGGAAGAACCAGTCTGCTCAAGTGTCATGTGTCTGTGGAACACTAGTCTTAAGGAGTGATAGCAATATGCTTATGAATTATTGCCATGTATTTTTAAAAGTCTGTGTTTTTATTTGTTTATTGAATTTATATACTGCCCTATACCTGCAGGTCTCAGGGTAGTTCACAGAAGAAAACCAAAAAAATACATAATCAGAATAAAAACAACAACCCAATAACCCTGCCCCCCCATAAGAGGCCTGAAGGATCAGGCCAAAGGCCTATCTTGCCCAAAATCCTGTCTCCCACAATAGCCAAGTAGATACCTACGAGAAGCACGCAAGCTTTAAAGCACATTCTAAGCACATTCTTCCCCTCAAAGAATTCTGGGCACTCTAGCTTGTTAAGAGTTGCTGGGGATTGTAACTCTGTAGGGAGTAAACTACGGTGCCCAGAATTATTTGAGGGGAAGAATATGCTTTGAATATGCTTTAAGCGTATAGTGTGTATGCAGCCTTCAAGGAGCTTTAAGCCTCTGTAGATGTGCGTCCTATTTTAAATTTGTAGACAGGTAGCTGTGTTTATCTGCGTTTATTTTATTTATAAAAATACATATAAATTAAAATGTCATTAAAATCAAAGCTGTGTACAACACACACACACACACACACACACACACACACACACACACAATGTAAAAACCAAAATCACAGATCACAGCTTTGACAAAGAATTTGCGGCAAAAACAACAACTTGTATCTTAAGAGACTTGTATCTTAAAGGCTGCTAGCACATTTCTTATGCCATAAGCTCTCATGAACTAGAGACTACTTCATAAAGTCCATGTCAAGTGTAATTCTCAGTTGCACGTATATATAAAGATGGGTGAGTGGGGTTTCTGAGCAGTGGGGTCAAGTGGAAATGAAATGCAAAAATTGCAGCCAAAGACAATTCAATAGAGCATTGCTACACTGATTGTGTACATGCCTGTGAACAAGGCACCCACTCATTCTATCTAGCCTTTCCTGCATGCATGGGAAGGCTACCTTACCCAGTTCCCCTTTCCATGACCATGAATATCTATGTGGCGTGACTATTTTGTTCACTGCCTTTTGCAGTCTCTGGTGAAATAGATGAGTTAAAGGAAAGCCCTGATGGTGTAAGGACTCTAGTGCAACCAGATGTCCTGGTTTCATGAAGCACTTACTCTTGAGCAGGCACTCACACACAGGGCTTTCTTTGCAGATAGCCACAAACAACATGTGTTTTAAAGGAAGAAGATGCAATATCAGGGAGTGGGGTTAAAAGTGCAGCCCCACTCTGTGGTCTACACATAAGCTAATATGAAAACAGACCACTTAAAGTCACTGAGAAAGCATCTGTCCACTACTCATATTTATCCAGTGTCAACAATTGGAAGGAAGTGGCATGGGTTAAGTAGGCCTTTAAAAACAACAACAACCTGAGACACCCCTCTAAGCATAGTTTTAGACACACTCTTTGAGAACCTCATAGTGTGGACACACTGTCCAGCCAAGCTCATAGTACTGCACCCATTGTCATTTTCTCCCCGTTCTCAGGTCTGATTCCCACTCACCCACAGGTTGCTCTCTTAGAATGGTAGAGTTGGAAGTGACCAGGAGGGTCATCTAGTCCAAACCCCTGCAATGCAGGAATCTTTCACCCTATGTGGGGCTCGAACCCATGACCCTGAGATTAAGAGTCTCATGCTCTACCAACTGAGCTATCCCATACTACAGGATTTCTAACTATCAGCTGACTGGATGAATGGCACTTGGAAATCATGATGCCTGAGGTGATAAGAAGTGAAATAAAAACTATATCTATGGATATTTCTGTGATGGCTCATGGGTTGTCTCTGAATATTATAGTCATCAGGTGATGATGAAGATGCATATGTGAAACAGTTCTTAGAAGAGTGATGGACAACCTCTGCCCCTCATGCCCAGTGTTGTTGAAGTACGACTCCCATCATCCCTGAGGATGGGATTTATAGCCCAACAACTGGAAGTGCCACATGGTTCTCCACTCCCTGCCTTAGAGTCACCTGAACACAGATAGCAGGGTTGCAATCAATTATTTCCAATTATCCCAAGAATTCCAGGAATAGTAATGGCTGAAATTGAAAGCACAGCTGCAGTTTTTTCTCAATGATACTTGAGCTAATAGGTTACAAATTCAGGAATTAACCACTGAGATATTTATGAGAAAGAGAGATTCTATTATTAGAGTCCAAACAATGTAGAATTCAGCATTTAAAATAGGATCCCTCAACATTTGTGACTACAGAGTGAAGTTGGAGAGTGCCTTAAAAATAAATAAGAACCTAGAAAAGGGGGGGGGGGTTGACACATATTTTCTCATCAGGTCATTGAACTGTAGCCAATTTCTCTCCTCCTCATTTATCTGAAAGGGAGGCATCAGAGGCTAGGAAGCTTTGAAATGCTAGTTTTGAGGTGCACAACAATTTGAATGTTGATGGTACCAGGCCCTTATACATACATACATACATACATTGCAGAATATTCCTTCCCTCTTTTGTTCTCCTCCCACCTTGAGGCAAGTGTTCTGAGGGGGTAACCAGAGATTTATGTGTAAATTATCTGGGGATGGAGATTCACAGCCCAAATTCATTCAGATGGCTTTCCCACCCCCCTCCCTGTTCACAGGGATGCAAAACATGTGTCCTTCGATTCTCTCTTTGGCTCATGAAGTTGAAATCATAGACAAGTCACCACAGCGAAATCTAAGGAAAGGAATCAGCCTGTCATGTGAATTATTTAAATGGACTTCAGAGATGGGGATAAAGGGTAAGGAGACAGTTCAGAAGAGTAACATCCTGTTTACATACCTCCTTTGTGGAAACGATGTTGGATTCTCCAATGTATGGTGTCATAAAATAAAATGGAGCTGCATGTTAAAATTAAGATCCTGGATTGAGTTTGGCAAATAGACGGGAGTTGTTAAGCCCAGCACTTCTCTCTTTAAAGGAGAGACTGAATAAAGGACAGGGATTTTCCCTTTTATTTATCTACTTACGTGCTGATTTACAAACGTCAGGAGAGTGTCCATTTTGCCACATGTACATAAGCAACATTCTATATCCAGCGGCACCAAACCACAGTTCATTTCTGGGTCACGTTTTTAATGCCAAAGTGCAAACATTTTGAATGATAGCAATAAAAAAGGAAGTTTTCCATATATATATATGTTGTTTTCTCATTGGCACATTGGCATCAACAATATGACTCTCTCTCTCTCTCTCTCTCTCTCTCTCTGTGTGTATGTGTATAAAAAAAGAGAATGTGTGCTATTCTTATTTATTTCACATTTATATTCCACTTGATTGTAACAACACCTCAAAGTAGTTTACAAAAAGATTTTACACACACACACACACACACACACACACACACACTTTCCAGCTCTACAACGCAAATGCTTTTCAAAATGTCAAGGCTTCCCCTGGGGCAGCAATTCCATTTGTCATCAGCTCTACAGGAGAGCAACACTGGCAGTGCATAATGGACTGCAGCTGCAAGTTCATAATGTCGGCAGATTCCCACACCCTGTTGCTTTCCTTGCTTCCCAGCAAAAGAAAAAAAAAGGGAGAGGAAAACATTAAATACCAGATGAAGATTCAGATGAAGACTAATCCTGGACGTAAATAACACTAAAGCCAAGTAAAGGGACTTCCTTTGGAGCCCCTGCTTTCTCAGCACATATCACACGGTACTATTTATTTCATTTACAATATGCCAGCCAATAACAATGTTCTCTATCTAGATAGCTTACAGTTGCAAATGAGAAAAGCTGTTGCAGCACCATGTAGCTATTCTTCCTCAGGTGTGCTGCTCATATCAGAAGGAGATATACGTAAAAAATACTCCAGGGACATCACCCATTGCTCCTGGTCATTCTGACCCCATTGGCAAGAACGTTCTGCATGAGGGAATGTGGTCCCTCAGATTGAAAAAGTCCCTTCAGATCTAGATTGGAGTAGAACTGGGCAGAAGATCCAGGTTCAAATCCTCCTTCACCCATGAAACTCACAGAGTCTTGGTTTGCCCTGCGAGGTCTGTCTATCAATTCAAATGCTAGTCACTTCACATCAGCGCTTGCTAAGCAAGCAGCTAGTGGGACACTGAACTTCTTCTTGCTTGTTTATTCTAAGGTGAAGTTTCCAGACAGTTCTAATTTTACCTCTTGGTGAAAGCCATAGTGGATGAGGCAACATCCACAGTACGTATTACTGTACTCTGCTCTTAACTAGGCATGGGAGATATATCAATGTATCATCCAAAACTGGTTTCAAGTCCATATCATAACTGACTGGATCAATTTACAGTGTAGCAGGCTAAAAATAGAAACCCAGGGTGGGGCAGGGAGTCCCATGTAAGAATTCCCAGGACTTAATGACATTTTATTTTCAGATCAGTTCTCATTCTAGTGTATCTTGGCACAGGAAACTAGCCTCTTAAACCACACAACAAGCATTAATTTAAGAAAACGTCTGAAATTATATCTCCTATACCAGTGTTTTTCAAGCACTGTTCCGCAGCACACTAGTGTGCCGCGAGATGTTGCCTGGTGTGCCGTGGGAAAAATTGAAAAATTACTTTATATATAGTCAATATAGGCACAGAGTTAATTTTTTTAACATTTTTAAACATTTTCTAATGGTGGTGTGCCTCATGATTTTTTTCATGAAACAAGTGTGCCTTTGCCCAAAAAAGGTTGAAAAACACTGTCCTATACCCTTTAAAATGTGGCTCTTTTTTGGGGGGTGGGTTATTGGATTATTTTTATTTTTAATGTTATATATTGTAAATTTTATTGTGAACCACCCTGAGACCTCCGGGTATAGGGCGGTATATAAATTCAATAAATGTAATTAGAGGCGGTATGTCTCTGAATACCAGTTGCTGAGGAGCACAAGTGGAAAGATCACCACTTCTCATGGGCACCTGGTTGACCACTATGAGAACAGGTTGCTGGGCTGACTATCAGTGGATGTGCCTTTTTAGGAAAAGGAGTCGATCCACTCAGAAGATGGGGTTAAACCTCTTCTGACAATAAGACCACACCCGTCTGCATAACAATACTTTCCATTCCATTTCAGATCTTCAGGTGGGGAAACTGCATTGTTATAACCTTATTTAACTAGAAAGGAATTCAGCACGTTTCTTTGCTTACTTAGTTCCAACACTCTTAATGCTGGAATCAGGCAATTGTTTCTGCAGCTTAAGAGTCAACTTCATGCTAAGAAGAAGAGACTGCAGATGCCCTTAAGAGTTCTTGCACTACCAGTGCCTTCTGCAGAGCTTTGCAAGCTGCTAAACGTCAAGTTAATCATTAGAAGAAGACCTACTATAAACCTAGCGTTTATGGAAAGTTTAGTTTATGATGGGGGATGGGAAGAAGGGGTTGCAATAAAGATTTATTACGACAATGAATGACTTGCTCTAACCTTGACACCGTTTACCCAAGGAGAGGCTGGTTTAATTGCCCAGATAGCCTTTGATTGGGTGAGTCGGGGATTCAGACAGAACAGGAAATAGGAAAACTATTGGTTTGTGCAAAGATAACTAATTAACAGGTAAGTTACTGGTTGGCTAAGAAAAAGATCACAGGCAAACTGTGCTGAATCTTGCCCTTTTACAACACAGTCCAGTGAGGCCATAGTGCAGTAGGAATGTAAGAACCTAAGTAGAGCTACGTTGGATCAGGCCAAAGCCCCATCTAGTTCAGCATCCTGTTTGCACAGTGGGTAGCCAGGTGAATAAGGGAAGCCTGCAAAGCGGTGTGGACCAAGGAGCTGCTTGAACTGTTGCATTCCTCAGTTCTGTTGTGCACGGGGGAAATGATGGCATGGAGACAGGTTTGCGTAAACCAGGCTGCACGTGGAAGGAGCAAGCTGCCATTTCAGTTTTCACGGATGGTCAGACATTTCACAGCCATATAAATGTCTGACCATCCCCATGTGTTCAGTTTGGGTCTCCTTTGTCATTCACCACATGAACCCATCCGTCCTTGTGCATCACCCACGTAATGTTACAGTGCAGTGAGGATTACAGATGTATCCTGGAAAATGCTATGCCATGCCATGCCATGCCACCATATCAATGTTTTCTTTTTCTGAACATCCCCAACTGCAATACAAGAAAGGGAAGTCCTACATTTTACTAACACTGGGCAAATTATTCTCACAGCATTAATTCATTTCAGGTCTCCATTGTGACCTAAGATGTGAAGAGATCCTGGTTCACAGTTCAAATCTCTGAAACACTGTGCTTCTCTAGCTTTCAGTATAGGTCCACATGCTGTTTCCTTCTTACACAACACAAACAAGTGTTGTGTGAGGCTGCTCTTATATATAGGCTGGGCCAGGAGGCGGGAGGGCAGGGACCACCAGCCTCCGTTGTTGGACCCCTGTGGTTCCTTAATGCAAAGGCACTTTTCACATGCAAATGATAACAGGATCATAGACAGGCTGTAATGGTAGGCATGCTTACTTCATGGTTAACTCCATCAAATAAATAGGACTTATTTCAAAGAAAATGTGTTCAGGGTGGCAGTGTGAATATGAAATGTACCGTTACTGATCTTTCAGAAATCTAACTTGTGGGACAAAACTCCGCCTCTCCCAGATTACATGTTGCTCCCCACATCCCATCCTCAATTGTATTTTCCTGCAGATTCCACTGGTCCCACACAAAGGCACATGGCTAAGGCTATGTACACATTATTGGCTCAAAACGCAGCAAGGTTGTTGTCCCCCACTGCGCTTGAAGTCACACACTTGCATGTTGCTGTACACACCAGAGAGGGGTGGGATGTCTTCATTTCCTATTTGCGTCCCTCTCCTCTGCAACTCCCAGAACTCCGATGCATGAAGCAGTCGTCTGCACATGTACAATGGTTGACTCAAATGTACACCCCTCAGCTTAATGGTGAAGCGACTGTGGCTTACGTTTCAAATCAGATGGAAGCTGGTTTAAGGGGAAATGCATCAAACAGCAGTATTTCTGAAGAAAATTGAGGATATATATGGACTGTAGCTAATGCCCTTCAAATACCAGTGGTGAGAGTGCACTGGAGCCAGAGTAAACAGAATGTCAGGTGTATGAACCAGACCCTAGTGTGTGTGTGTCCCCCTCCCCCCGAGCTGCTTCTTAAAGTTCACATACAGAACCAAATCACAAAGCAGTGTGAAAAGCCTTCCGGACAGGTGTTTTGAAAAAATCCCTATTCTGAGGGATGGGAGTTCTTCCTCATCAAATGGCAATTTGGGGGTGAGGATGAGAGTGGGGTAGGGGAAGGTGAGTTAAGACTGAGGTGAAAAATCTGTTGCCTTAGTAAGGGACTTCTCCTCAGAAGCTGAATTCTCGTGGGAATAAATCCAAGCTGTCCTGACTTGATCTAACACTTCCTCTTGCTCCTAGAAAAGATGTTCATAAACCATTTACAGAGCTTGGCGCCTATGTCAAATAAATTCATCCAAACATCTTATGTCACTGCTATGCTGCAGAGAGAGGGTGGAGAAGCAACAGTACACACTCCCATGCTCTGTTTATGGTTGCTGTGACCTGACTGTGACTATGGTAATTGTCCCACATCATCAACAGATACACACATCAACAGTAGAACAACCCTCTTCAACTGGGGGGGGGGCTACACAGAGGTCTAGTACAAACACAAAGAGCCATAATTTACATGGGGAGAGTCATTTGGCAAAAAGGTAAGAAGAGAGAACAGAGCATCACGTCCAATGTACATATGTAAGTTAATGTGACTTCCTTCATGCTCAGGTCTGTGCAGATTGTACAGTCAGACCAGCAAACCCAGGTTGGGTAAGGCTGATAAAAGTGGTCACATTGACCACCCTGCAGCAGAAAGTATGGCCACCTTTGTCTATGCATAACTAAAACATGTGTGACCAAAGGTCATCTAAGACTCCAGCTGCAGCCTAGTGCCAGGACTATTAACACAGAAGGTTCGTAGTACTAGAATTTCATCTATTCAACCAAGCCTGCTGTATGTCACAAGCAGAAAACAGGAATGTTGAACAAATATATCTATATGTAGAGTAAATATAACTCAGATTAAGCAATGAGGTACAAATGTCATAACCAGTCCTATCCTACTCACCCTGCATGGAGCCCAGAAGATTAGGCTTGTGGGAAACACAGATTAAGTACAGAAGACAGGTACAAAGGTACAGGGCCTTTTCTATTGTGGCCCCCAAGTTATAGAACTCTCTCCACAACTGCATGTAAAAAAACCATTTATTTCAGACTACTTTTTTCTTTAGTGAGGTCTCTTAATGCTGGAGGTGTTAAATTCATGTTTTAGTATTACTAATTTATTGGATTCTATGCTGCTCAGTTGATTCATCCATCCCACCAAGTCTTGCTTTTACCAGTGCCATTCATTTATAAGGCAAAAAGAAATGAAAGGTCACTATCAGAATGCAGGGAACCAACGTTATATTTCTTGACAACATTTTCAAGGGACTGACTAGCTACCGTAGCTCCCAAACAAAGCAAACTCTTTTGGGAACTATTGCTATAAATTAAAAAGAAGCAATTTATTATTTCTGTCAGCAATGAGCCTCGGCACTGTTTTGGTTAGGATGGGTTTTACTGTAGTGTTTACAGCAGAATGATGTACGTGTTTGTTTGAATTACAGTATTTTTCTAGATTATAATGATTGTGTTCATTTATAATATATAGTTTACAGGGAATAGCTACTTCAATTTGAAGGAGGTGAAGGCCTGGTGGAGATGTTTAAAAATCAGCAAAATAGCTTTGCTTGTATAGTCAAATTGAAACTTTCCTTATCTATATTTCTCAGTAGAATATCTCAATGGGAAGCCAGCCTCAGATATTCAAATTTCCATTCTAAGTTTCAGTTGCATGTATGCATTCTGCTACCATTGACAATAGAACCCTCCCACAGCTCCTGAAGATTACTAAGACTACAGTGAGTACCCAAGAATTCTGAAATGCAATATTCTTTCCTATACATATTCCACAGGACGCGGGTGGCGCTGTGGTCTAAACCACTGAGCCTAGGGCTTGCTGATCGGAAGGTCGGCGGTTTGAATCCCCGCGACGGGGTGAGCTCCCGTTGCTCGGTCCCAGTTCCTGCCAACCTAGCAGTTCGAAAGCACATCAAAGTGCAAGTAGTTAAATAGATACTGCTCCGGCGGGAAGGTAAACGGCGTTTCCGTGCACTGCTCTGGTTCGCCACAAGTGGCATAGTCATGCTGTCCACATGACCCAGAAAAAACTGTGGACAAACGCTGGCTCCCTCGGCCAGTAAAGCGAGATGAGCGCCACAACCCCCAAGTTGTTCGCGGTTGGACTTAACTGTCAGGGGTCCTTTACCGTTACCTTTTTATACATGTTCCACTATTCAGGGATGCCAACTTTTTTGAGCTCTTGAGCACATTTTCAAACTGGAGGTCTTAAGTAACGCCCTACTGTAGGTGCGGGGACCATAAAGAAGACTGATTGCCGAAGAATTGATGCTTTTGAATTATGGTGCTGGAGAAGACTCTTGAGAGTCCCATGGACTGCAAGAAGATCAAACTTATCCATCCTTAAAGAAATCAGCCCTGAGTGCTCACTGGAAGGACAGATCCTGAAGTTGAGGCTCCAGTACTTTGGCCACCTCATGAGAAGAGAAGACTCCCTAGAAAAGACCCTGATGGTGGGAAAGATGGAGGGCACAAGGAGAAGGGGGCGACAGAGGATGAGATGGTTGGACAGTGTTCTTGAAGCAACTAGCATGAGTTTGGCCAAACTGCGGAAGGCAGTGAAAGATAGGCATGCCTGGCATGCTCTGGTCCATGGGGTCACGAAGAGTCGGACACGACTGAACGACTGAACAACAACAACAACAGGTGCAGGGAACCTTTGACTCTACAGATGTTGCTGAAATGTAACTCCTAATATCGCCACCCACTGGCCATGCTTTTTGGGGCTGGGAGTTGTGGTTCAACAGTATCTGGAAGGCCAAATCTTCCCCACACACCTGCCCTACTGCATCATGCCAAAGGCTCATCTAGACTGCAGCCTTAGAGGTTTAGTGGGGCATCATATATTGTAAAGCTCACATAATATCCTTTGTATGGGTTTTCATAAGTCACTGACTGGCCACTGCAAGGTGATGATCAAGGTGTTAATGTGTTTTGTCTCCAGCACCTTTGGCTGGAATGAGGGCAATATTAGGATTTGTAGTAACAATAATAGGCTATGTGGAAAACAATTGCATATGATGTATACTGGGGTCAGAATACTGTACCAAAGTGAGCAAAGAGTGGATTTGTGGGAAGGTGAAAGGGAAGAAGACTGAAAACTAAAAGCAGGTTAAACGCATAACAACTCTTGATTGCAGCAAAATGAAATGTAAGTGGCAAAGAAAGAAATTACGGTAGTTGGTGGGCTTTGGGCAATGCCTTA
Source organism: Lacerta agilis (assembly GCF_009819535.1). NCBI lineage: Eukaryota > Metazoa > Chordata > Lepidosauria > Squamata > Lacertidae > Lacerta > Lacerta agilis. The sequence goes on from NC_046313.1 coordinate 59,196,479, forward strand.
TTAAAGGAATTTTCACTGGTGGGGAACAAATCCCAAACAGCATTTTTAACTATATAAGATGGCACTTTAAAATCTTCATAAAAATACATATCACATAAACAAAATAAATACTATAATAAATGTCTTTTAACATGAAATGTGACTGAAATAAATTTGGCACTTACCCTGTTTCTCATAAAATAAGACGTGCCTATAAAATAAGCCATGGCAGGATTTTCAAGCATTCACAAAATATAAGACATACCCCAAAAATAAGCCGTAGTGCTGGGCGCAGTTCTAGAGGGCGCCAAAGAAGAGGAAGAGGCCTGTCGGGTTGGCACCCAGACCCAGATGTTGCTGCTGGTGCACCCCCGTCAAAACGCCCAGCAACCCAGCAAGAGCCGCAGCGCGCGCTGCCTGGAGCCACGAGCCAGCGGGACCCAGCAAGAGCCGCCTCCTCCTCCTGTTGGCTTCCGGAGGCCCGGGGCGCTCAGCGCAGCGCTGCTGGAAGCCGACCTGGCAAGCCTCCTCCTCCTGCTGCTGCGACTCGGGGCGCTCCGTGCGGCGCTGCTGGGCGCTGACCCGGCAAGCCGCCTCCTCCCTCTTCCTCCTGCCGCGGCTCGGGGTGCTCCGTGCGGTGCTGCTGGGCACTTTGTCAGTACTTCAGCAGCAACAGCCAGTTCCAGGCGCCAAGCCGCAGCAGGAAGAGGAGGAGGCTTGCCTGGTCAGCGCCCACCACCCCGAGCCTCCGGGAGCCAGCAGGAAGAGGAGGTGGCCTGCCGGGTCGGCGCCAAGCAGGGCCGCATGCCCCGAGACAGCAGCAACGCCGGCCGCGGCAGGAGGAGGCAGGTGCCCAGAACTATACGGTACTTAATAAAAAAATAAGACACCCCCGAAAATAAGCCATAGGCTTATTTTCTTAAGTAAAATAAATATAAGACGGTGTCTTATTTTTGGAGAAACACGGTACATTTCAGAGTGATCTTCTCTGACTGTTACTGACTGGAGCAGTTTTGTTCTTTGAGAACTTCTTGCTTCCGCTGTATCACCACAATTTATGGGCAATATGCACATCCCCAGGCCACCACTTTCAATTTTTTTTTATTTTAAAAATCCTCACATCAAGCCTCATGCCTTGATAATAACTGAGTCCATTTTGATTGGCTGCCTCTTTTGTACAGCAACGCTGGTCAGATTTTGTCAAATCCTTCTGTAATTCAACTTCTTTTGAAGGGGGGAGTGATTTGCCCTCATTTTTTAGCCAGTATTCTGTTTTGTTTGCACGCACCTCACCAGAGACTCAGGCTGCTTAGCTGCAGACTGCCATTTAGGCCTTCCTGTCTCTCACACAGAGGAAGGGTGCGGGGAAGTGCTTGCTTGTGCTCTGATTGGCTCTACAGTAAAATCGTCCTCTTGGCCTTTAGGGCTGCCTGTTTATTAAGATAGGGCAAGATATTTTGTTTGCAGGCCAGGATCTCTCTACAATCATGTAGACTAGGGAAAGGGGATGCTTGGCAAGGGATTCAAGGAATGCACGGGGTTCCCAAAATAGATGAAAGCAAGATAACTCTCTTCCCAGTGACCTCAAAAGTAGGCCTACTCTCTCGTTTATTATGTATTTAGCAAGGCAGAGTGAGATTCTCTCCCTTCTCTCGTTCCCTCTCAGCAACAATACAAAAGCCTGGGTATGGGGAAATTTTCCAGACTCTTTTCTGTCTACTTCCAATTCTAAGAAAAGATAATTACTGAAGTGGGCATCTCAGGTTTTCCTCACATTTAACATTCAAGCTTGCATTCCACCCCCCAAGGCAGCCCTGTCATGTCCATCAGCATTCACAGCTCCCAGCTGGGCCTTTAGACAGGCTTTCAATGAGCTTTCTTGTCATGTTCCCCGTCTGTTTGGGGAATCTGAAAAATACATTTTGGAGGGGTCAGAGCAAAAAGGGCACCGGAAGGGGAGAGTTGGAGTTCCCTGAGAAGAAGGGACACAGCATTGGCCAGAGGAGCCCATGTCTTCATCCTGAATAAAGAAACTTGGTGAACACAGAAATGCATGTGAGGAGGAGAATTCCTTCACTTTTTTATATGTTAGGCCTATATTTTTTAAAAAAGCCTTGGCTTTTGGGTTCAGTTGCTCCCAAGGTCTGGAACAGCAGGCCTTGACTTCCGGAGGGATCGGCCTCATTGTGAAGCTTCCAAGAGAGCTCACCAAGCCCTTAAATCTCTGGGATGAGGCTTTTAAAAATGAAACTTCCATGCCCAAAGGCAGCCACTCATTGAAAAATTCCCCTCAGCAAAAAGGGTGACCATAGACCAGTGGTCCCATTAATTAACAATCCAATCCCAAACACGTTTATTTGCAATGCAGCAACAGGCTGTATACGGTTAAGGCCGCAGGGCTGGGGGAAGCTGGGGGCCAAAAGATCCCTTTCTATTCAATGTGTTCTATTATGTGCATAAGACTCTTTCCAGTCAGGCAAATATGCTCTCTCCCAAGGTCCAGTCCCTCACCCAACGCAATATTAGGGCTCATATACACAGTTTAAAACTCTCCCATATATACAAACAGTGTAGGAACAGTTAATGTATTAAATTTTATTTACACTCTTTGGATGCTCAGGTGTAATCACCCATCTCATAAAAAGAAACAAAAACACCCCCCCCATCTCCCTACATGATTATGGCCTTTCTCCTTTGATGCTAGCTTTCCACAGACAGGAATTTTAGGAGGGGAAGCTCCATCATACAAAACGAAATAATCCCAAGAAACCTGTGCTGTGCGTCACGTTCCACCCAGAGTTCCTATTACTACAACTGCACAAACTTCCTCACAGTCAGCTGCTGACATCTTGTGGGCAGAGATAGTGTTGCATGCTTAACCTGCTACAGGTCAAACTTAAATCCTTTAAAAGTGAAGGTGAGCAAGGACAGGTGGGGTGGTCAGTGGCGGAGGAACCTTCCCCGGCACCTAGGGCATCACAGCCCGTATGGACTGCGCACGTATGGCATTCCATGCGTGCGCACTCTGTGCGGAATGCCGCACATGCACAGTCCGTACGGAATGCCGCTGCTGCTTGCACGGCATTCATACGGGCTGCCGCTTGCACAGCAACCATATGGGGTGCCACATGAGTGGCATCCCATATGGACTGTTCACCTTACAAAATGCCTTTTGGACATTTAGGCTGTGCATGTTTCTGAAGGCTTAACTTCAGTCCTTATCCAGAGAGTCATGCTTATAATAGTGGGCTGTACATGCACCACTATGCTCACATATCTGTTGGATGATGTCAACTCTGCCCAACAGGTCAGTGGGGAACAGATTCAGCAGTCATCATGAGCGGTGGTTAAACTACCTTTCATGCAATTGAATGGTAATTACAACTACTGTATGAAAAGTAGTTCAAAATGACATACAGTCGAAGTCGAACGGAATCCGTTCTGGAAGTCCATTCGACTTCCAAAACATTCGGAAACCAAAACGTAGCTTCTGATTGGCTGCCAGAAGCTCCTGCAGCCAATCAGAAGCTGCAGAAGCCCCGTCAGATGTTCGGGTTCCAAAGAACGTTCGAAAACCGGAACACTCACTTCCGGGTTTGCAGTGTCCAGGAGCCAAAACGTCCAAGTACCAAGGCATTCGGGATCCAAGGTACGACTGTATTTTAAAACTATTTTTGTTTGTCACTACAGTGGACGCTCGGGTTGCAAATGCAATCCATGTGGGAGGCGTGTTCGCAACCTGCAATGTCTGTAACCCGCAGCGCCGCGTCTGCACACACGTGGGTTGCGATTCGGTGCTTCTGTGCATGAGCAAAGTGTGATTTAGTGCTTCTGAGCATGCACGAGGGCCAAAAAGCACGCTACCTGAAGCAGCCATAACCCGAGGTACGACTGTACTAGGAGAGGGGGACGCGGGTGGTGCTGTGGTCTAAACCACAGAGCCTAGGGCTTGCTGATCAGAAGGTCGGCAGTTCGAATCCCCGCCATGGGGTGAGCTCCTGTTGCTCGGTCCCTGCTCCTACCAACCTAGCAGTTTGAAAGCACGTCAAAGTGCAAGTAGATAAATAGGTAAGGTAGGTAGGGGAGGTAAACGGCATTTCTGTGCACTGCTGATTCACCAGAAGTGGCTTAGTCATGCTGCCCACATGACCCGGAAGCTGTATGCCGGCTCCCTTGGCCAATAAAGCGAGATGAGCGCCGCAACCCTTGAGTTGTTCGCGACTGGACCTAATGGTCAGGGGTCCCTTTACCTTTACTCGGAGGGGGTGGGGAACCTGTTATATAAACAACTGATCATTTACTATCATAATGAAAATTTTGTTTAAATCTCAAGGGCCCATCCAGGCTGGTGTTTTTTGGCAGATGTATCCTGCAACCTGTCAATGACACAACAATAGAGCATTAGCGGTGATTTTTTATTAAACCATCCTCACATCATTTCACTTTGCTAGTTGTTCTGCAAAGTGAACAGCACTGCATTATTGCCCTTTGGAGAGACACTCTTGCATTACGGCACAACGAATACAAAAAGCCCTCAAACATTGTGGTATAAATGTTATAGTATTTTTCCAGGAAACAAAGCAATGTTTGTCATGAAACGGTTGCAGGGGCAAAGAGGATAGAAAATGATTTTGAGTATAACTGCACCAATACCACCGGCACAAATAATCATGAATGCACAGTAAACAAAAGGAAACACTAAGAAGAATGCAGGCATGCCTGAAATTACCAGCAGAGGGTGTGGCAACCCTTCTACACTTCCTACACAGTTAGCCGCTAGGGCCTTCCTCAGTTTGTAGCATTTCTTCCCCCCCCCCATTTTTTTATTAAAGATTTTCTTGATTTACAAAGGTAGTGCAATGTCTCTCTCGTATTTTTTCCATGTAACATTTTTACAAGTCAATTTCATTTGTTGAGACATTAGGAAGAAAAGGGGGGAAGAGGTGGGTGGGATGGAGAGATGGGTGGGGTGGGCAGCATACAAATCAATATGGCTAACCTGACCAAAAACACTCACCCTCCCCACTCATGCAGGAAACCAAAGACCACTACAGTTTGCAGCATTTCTAAAAGCTACGATATTGATTATCCTGGCACAGGGATGGGAAACCTGTGCCCCTCCATAGGTTGCTGCTTACAGGCTGTGGTGGCTAGTGCCCATTGAGACTGGTAGCACAGAAGGCAGGGAGGCCCACAGGAGGCAGAGCCAAGGATAGGCCATTCTAATTTTGCCTCCATCCTCCTTTCTCAGATCTGCAAGGGACAACACTGAGGCTAAGGAAGAGGCTGATGAGGCAGTGTCACCCCTTGGACTGAATGTAAGTAAGAAGTCAGGTAGTGCCCCATTCATACTACTGGAGCAGCCTCCATTGCTCCCTTTTCTTAAAGGGTCCCTATCAGATTCCTGTGAGTAGGGGTTTCAGGGTGGAATGAAGAAAGACACAGCCAGCAGCTCAGCCTTGATCAAATAGTGCTGATGAATATTGTATTTTAGATTTTTGTTTTAATGTTGTGGCTTTTAGATTTTGTTAGCCACCCCATGCTATGTGTGAGAAAAGGCAGGATATAAGACAGTAGTCGTCGTAGCAGCAGCAGCAGCAGCAGAGGTGTTGTAGTAGTGCTGTTTTTTTTATTACCGGTATTCCCTCCTCAAGAAGCAAGAGAGGGCGAGCTGTGTGAAAAGAAAACAAGGGACAGAATTGTAGTGGACACCCAACTTGTGTATATTTTAAAGGAATAAGCCTCCAAGAGACCTCCTTACAGTAAACCTCCAGAGGTTTCTAAACCACCACCCCTCTTTCCATCCAAGTATATCAAGAAGTATATTCACAATTGAAGGAAACATCCCAACCAGGAAAAAGCACCTGAGGAGTAGAAGACAGGCCCTAAATCACCAAAGAGGAAGAGAAGTTTCAGTCCTCCCTTCTGCTCTGTCCCCAAGTGTTGTATTCCAGATACGAAGACAGAAGCATCACAATGAAATAGAAAGTAAAAGAGAGTCTGGGAGTCATTTAGTGACAATCAGCATTTTCCATACTCAAGAGTTTGTAGCTATTTTATTGCACTTGAAACACCAAGAATAAAACTGACAATCCCCATCTCCCCCACCCCAAAAATATAGCATAAAATTTTAGCAGTGATCATTTTGTTCACAGCCACAGCTTCAAAAAACTGGAACAATGAATCCAACACAGTCACACCGCTTTACAGGTCTGATTCACTTACAAAAGATACTGAAGGATTTTGGAATATTCCAGTCACATCAAGTTAACAAACATGAGAGGGACGCTCTCTGACTGTTTTGTTTGTTTACATTACAAAGCTGCTTTTTTTCTTCCCTTCTTTTTGTGATTTTTTTTTTTGCAATCATGTGAAATAAATATTTCCATAGAGATTTCATATATTTATATGCATATATATTTATATCTTTATATATATATATATCTTTTTAATATACATTTATACTTCCTTCTCAAACCACTTTTCCAGCTTCTCCCCCCAAATATTACAAAAGCCAAAAAATTGTGCAACAGTTAGAAAAAAAATACCAAACTTTGCCTTCTTGCGGATTTTCCCTTACCAAAAAGGGGCAGGGAGCAGGACAAAAAGTGGCTGATTTGCAGCCATGCAAGAACTAAGGATGAGGAAGTGAAGCCATCCTAACAAAAAGGAGAACATGTGGCATAACTGAAGGAGAAAAGACAACTGGTATTCTCAGTTAGGTAGGAAGCAAAGTATGAGCATATAAGGCTTTGCTCCAGGTTCCATCTATCTGGAGTATATTTGAATATATTTATTTTTTCATTCCACCAGCACAGTGGCAGCTGTAATGTGTAGTGGAAAGGGTTTCTTAGGAATCATTCTGTCACACATAGGAACCTAGGAAGCTGCCTCTTACCGAATCAGATCCTTGCTCCATCTAACTTCACTTATACTGACTGCCATCTGCTCTCCAGGTTTCCAGGCAGGAATCATTCCAAGCCCTACCTGGAAATGCCGGGGATCAGATCTGAGAACTCCTGCAGCCAAAGCAGGTCCTTCCCTGCTGCTAACTTCATCTTTAGCTGGAAATTAATTTCTGGGATCAGTTGTGAAGTAGCTAAGATGACTAGACCTCAACAAGGAGCAGGCTAACTTTGCAGTTGTTTTCACATCAGTGGTAGAATGCTAGATGAGGTAGCCCAGTTTCCCCCCACCTTGTCCAATTCAAAAGGCATAAACTGTCCCTGATACAGGTATATCCCAATTCATCTTGAAAGTAACAAAATATGGAGATTACTCCTGTGCAGCTGTAGAAAATGCCAATAAATGCAGCACACCTTAATCCTGGTTCTAGATTGTTATGAGGAGTAATGTCCAAGATGTCCAAGCCAGGTATCCTCTTGTTGCTCTGTTAGATTTTATTTCAGATTTGTTTGTCCCTCCTTATCCCTCTCCTTCCTGGTTATTGTGCCTTTTATTGCTCTTCACTGCTTTCCTATACATTCATCATTTCTTTCTGTTTAAGACCGTAGACGAGGGATATTTTTATTTTATAAAATAAGCACAAATATAGATGTGCAGCCCTTCATGCACCAATAACTGTGATGGGGGATGCCAAAGGGGGTGAGGGACTGAAATATTTTTTGTGGGGTTGTGTAGAAGCTGAGGTTGTGCTGTGGGAAAGCCCGTCTATTCCACTTCCACAAAGGGTAGCAGAAGGTGTTTGTGAGGTTTCTATGGGGAATGGGTTGAAATGCACAAAAACTTCTGGTTGTGGTTAAAAATGCAAGAGAAGGTCCAGGACAATGCTCTGGATAAGGGAAATAGCAAGATGTTTGAATAAACATTAGCAAAGGACATTGTGGTGGGGAAGGTTAGCACGGATACCAGCAAAACCCAAACCAGAAGTGTCACATTATTTTGGACAGATTGCAAGATAAAAGTGCGAGCCATTTGCAGCACTTCCTCCCCAAGACAAACCATGACAAAAGAGGCCTGTCCAGGCACAACTTTAGGATTTTTAACTGGTGTTTCCTCTTGGATCATATCACTAGGCTGTGAAAGGGAAGATGTCAATGAACATTTGAGTAGGCTGATAATGACAGTGATGGTGATGAATGGTCAAAACACATTTTCCAACAGCATCCCTTCTTGTTGGACTCCATAAAGCTCATATGGAGCCATGATCTTGTTCAAGCATAGGCAAACTAGGCCCTCCAGATGTTTTGGGACTATGACTCCCATCATCCCTAGCTAACAGGACCAGTGGTCAGGGATGGTGGGAATTGTAGTCTCAAAACATCTGGAGGGCCGAGTTTGCCTATGCCTGAGCTTCTTGTTTTGTGTTCAAATAGATGCTGCTAACAGCCTACCGCACACTAGAGAGGAAATTCCAATTACATTTGTACCTTTCACCATCTGAAATCTGCCTCACTGCCTAAAACCAAGGGGCAAACTACACATTGTCTTGCAGGGGGTTGGAATAGGTGACCCTCGAGGTCCCTTCCAACTCTATGGTTCTCTGATTCTGTGTTACATTACACACAAATGCATGCAGTGAAGCCCTGCTAATGTTTATAATGAAAAGCAGCTTCAAGAGTCTACAGTTTTGAGTGTTGTACTAAGAGGAGGAATGGAATGCTTAACCCATGCCCTGCCAGGTGTTTCGCTGTGTTCCACCCACCAACACTACACACAAAACTGTTTCACCTTTGTGGGTTTACCCTCCTAAAGTTCCTTCAACCCTATTGTGGGGAGGACGGGGAGGTGGGGTGTCTTTGGGGCAGAAAGATGGAAAGCATTCCTCTCCCTTTTACCATGCCTTCAAAATCCCAGCCCCTTGATGCTGCTTGTGGGTTTGCTACGTGCATTTTTGTGGAACATGTACTGCCTTACTGGCATCTGTAGCCTATGGAACCAGAATTGCACTTGGAAGAGGTACCCAGGCTATGTGCTCCAGAAGTGATTAGGATTCATGGGTCATTGGGCCTCCATGATGGCAGAGAAAATGCAAGCATCCTTTATTGTGGAAGCCAGGAAAGGTGAACTGGTTTGTCTATAGGTATTATGCCAATGATATGGAAGAGTAAAGGCAGGGTTTGGGAAGGTACAGACATCGGATCAAAATCTGGGTACAATTGCTTTCACGGTCAAAACAGGGTTTCAGAAATGCCAGTGGCAATCAGGGTGAAGAATACATGAGAGGGCCTTGAAAAGAACTTCATGGTAGGAGGCCGCTCCTTAAAGTGCAGGTGCCTAATCAGATGTTTTGGGCAAAATTTTAATGGGATGGATTGGATGCCTTGTCACCCGTCAGGTTCCCCTCTTTAATGGAAGACTTGAGAGAAGTCAGGCTCTGCTAGGACAGACTACCCCTTCTCTTTGAAATGTTGAGGTTTATGTTTGGAAAGGATGCAAGAAATTACGAAATATAAATTCAGTACAGGAAATAGTATTAATGTTGCCCAAAGAAACACAGTCAAGGCAGCTAATGCTTGACAGAATGTGTGCTTGGGAAACAGGAAGGAAGGGCCTCCTCATTCCTGAAGTACTTGTCATAATACTCTGGAAGCAAAATCCCGGTGCAATGGGTACAGCCCAGACAGGCCAGGCTATCAAGGTTTATCAGATTCATCACCTGAGCAGAGGTTTTCACAGAGAAATGCGCCAGGAAATTTCAGTGCTGCTCAACTCAAAAGGAGAGAACTTTGTTGAAGTGCAAAGAAAGATCAAGACATGTGAGCATTGGCAGCTGAAAAATTAGGCCTGCAGTTATAGATATGTAAAGATGAACTGCCATGTATGTTTTAAATGCTACTAGTAGGTGAGGATAATGAAACAAAAATGAAACAAATTGACTGAAATCAAAGTAATTTGAGTGGGGAAATGCACAGGTCCTCAGGTCTATATTTTTATGGCAAGGCCCCCTGATATGAAAGCCCTTCTCTCCTCAGTATAATTTTTTTGTATTCAATTGAGCATCAAAAAAACTCCAATGATTCAATTATGTTATACTTTTTCTGTTGGAAATTGGAACATGGTACACTGACAGCCCCTTCTGAGTAAAAAGCAAACTCCTGTTTAGGCAAACCAGATCCTGTCAAACGGCCCTCCTTTCCACTTAGTCACTTTCCCCCCTCATCTCCAATGGGAAGTTATTCTTGCACTTTGCAAAACTTGGCTTTATATTGACAGATGTCCGCCCTGCCTTACAAGATGGAAAGCTAAGCACTTCAAACCACGGAAAAGGCAAAATCACACCATTCAAAATTTACACAGAGAGTTTCCCCCACTGTTGTTGTTGTTGTTGCTGTTGGTGTTGTTGTTACTGTCCCCAAACAAGCATGTTTGTTTGCTTTGAAGTACACGTAGCTGTCTATAAAGTTAAATGTCATGCAAATGAAGAAAGTGCCATTTATAAGTTCCCTTGGTAGTAGAAGTGCACGGTAGTTAATCTCACATCAAAGAGTAAAGACTTTTAAAGTTTCAAAAAAATAAAATAAAAGATAACAAGAAACGGAAAGACTGCCAAAAAATTAACAACCATCACACTTCCCATACCTGTACTAGAAGGCAAGAAGGTGATGCCAAAAATAGAAGATCTTTCCGCCCCTCCATATACCATCAAAACAACAATGGTGTCAGGGACATTCTGGCTTGTGAAGAACCCATTCCTGCATTCCTTGAAGATGACTCCAGTGTTTTTAAAAGCAGATGCTGTCGTTTGACCCCAGTTTGGAAGTTTTCTCAGTCTCTCCATTGGGTTCCTTTCATTAGGATGTGCGATTCTGATTGCCAAACCTTTCCCATGGCATATAGAGAGTACACCACCACAAGGAGTCCTATTATGGCGTAAAGCACTCTGAGATTTGCCAGAAGCCCACATCAGAAATCCTGCCAACATGTCCAGCTGATTGTGCCCTTTTGCACTTTCAAGAACAATTTGCCACAAAGTCAACTCCAAATGTAAACAATAACATATTAAGCCCCACCCACCCTACCCCAACTTCATTAAAAATCAGCCACAAACCCAAACAATTGATATTTCTAGGTATTACATAAAGATCAATTTTAGCAAATACTCAAAATCCATTTACGAAATAACACGGAAGGGTTTTGTTTGTTTGTTTTTCATATAAAAAGGCATGCGCTCAAAGTACAAGAGATAGCGAAAGATTTCATTTTGTTTGTTGAAAGCATAATCAAAACGCCTCAAAGCGTCATTAGTAAAGCTTGCATTCTCTGTCTTTGCTGGATAGTGTTGGCCTCTATTTTTATTTCAAATTGATGGGGCAGTTCTGTTTCCATAGTGCCCGCATCTTCAATGCTGTCAAATTGCCTGAAGTGTGTATGTGGGAAATTGTGGGTCTAAAAAGGTTCAGCCTCCCCTCTTCCTCTTAATGGTGAATCTAAGTCTTGAAGGGACAGAGGGAAAAAGCATGACTCAAAATCCTGCCAGAAAGGAGCAAAAGGCCAGTTCAAAGAAAACTGAATTCTAAACAAAATGAAACATCTAGGAGATCCTTACTAAGCTGAATAAAGGAAGTTCCTATGGTGTGCTGGATAGTGGCAGAAACTGCCTCAACTATATCACTGCATTACAAATAAGGTGAAAAATACCCTGCTGCCATGCTGAATTTCTAACCTATCATTTCATTTATTTATGTGCTCTTAGACACATTATAATGCCAATATAGTGTTAACAGTTTCATTCCATGCAAGTTCTGAAAAGAGAAAGGAATTGTCATGAACCCCTATTGGTCCAGGCACACAAAAAGGTACATTCTCTGGGAAGAGAAATGGATTCTGCATTTTATGCGCCATAAAGCCATATTCATCCCAGCAGAATTTTACTAGGCTTTAATGAATATAGGCTGATACTTGTAAAATTTTAACTTCACACAGAACAGAAGATGTAGATGTAGGTATGAGTTACAGCGGCGCAGTGCGAACTGCTCCGGATTTAGATAATGAATGGTGGCGTAGAAATATTTAAAAATAAATAAAATGATTGAGGTCATGATCAAGCAAGAATCTTGCGTTGCATGTATGCTTATTGATCTGGAATTTCGGTAACGAAGGGCAGTATAAAAGTATTTCTGATTTTGGCTGAGATCATAATCGAGCAAGAACTTTCCATTGTGTGGATGGGCATCAATCTGCCATTGCAAGGAGGTGGCTTCTGATTCTGCCCTGGAACATGCTCCCCTTTCTCTCAGGCCCCTTAAGACTTAGTGGAAAACAGCAAAGAGACCAAAATAAATCATGTCCTTGTGAGAAACACAGTTAATTTTAAGTACTGAACCAGGGTGGTTCCATGAGCTCTATGGGCAATAGTGGCTGAAGGCTACCTCCCACATTCGGTTTCTCCTGTTAACCACAGAAAAGCTTTTTCATGCAATAGGGTGTCTTGCCCTGTTCTACTACAATGGCACAAAGTGGCAAAACGCAGAGCGTGTGAAACAGAAGGAGAAAAAGTCTATTAAATTCTTGGTTTATTTTGGTGAGGAGCTCTGTGTGTGAAAGGAATTCCAGCAAGAACCAAGGAGGAGAGTCAGCAGCAGCAGCCAAGTTCCCTAGGTAAAGGATAGCAGGGATCTTCCCTTTGTAGTGAGGCAGTGAGAAACCTGGCCTGAGGGGCTGGTGCTTCAGCTGAAAAACATAAAAGGAAACAGCTTTTTACTCCACCAAAATGGTGATCTTCCCATCTGGTTCTTCCCCCCAACCCCAGCCATCCCCACCCCAAATAATTATCCTTTTCTATTTGTGAAGCCTACAGCTGGCATCCACCTCTCAAGCTTTGTGGCAGGGCAGGGGTGAAGGAGTGAAGAGATGTCCAGGAGAATGTAAAACATTCAGTCACACCCACACTGTACACTAAAAGAGTTCTTTGGTGTCACAGCTTCGTCCCAGAGACTCCAGGGAACTGTCATTCATTAAGGGTGTCGAGAGTTGGGTAGGAGACCCCTCACAGAGCTACAGTGCCCAGCACCCTTAACTAACCACAGTTCCCAGGATTCATTGAGGGAAGACATGACTGTTAAAAGTGGTATAGGAGTGCTTTCAATGTATGGGGTGGATGTGACTCATGTTGAGGGGGCCACCTTCTTTCCACAGCTATCACCACTCGACTACTTTTGAACAGCCTTTCCCTGAAAAGAGAGGAGGAGGAGGAGGAGAATAAGAGAAGAGCTGGGTGAGGGCTGCACCATCCCGGTAGCCGCTTGCACCCCAAACTGCTAAGTGCCACCATCTCTCAAGGGGAGAACAGAGCATTCAGGCAACCCAAATGAAAAGAACAGGCAGGAGTATACATCTAGATTGTGAATTACGGTAGCCTCAGACAAGCGTAAGAAGCAGTACGCCTCTTTAGTGCTGCTGAGATAACACTCTTGCACTGCGAGCTGGACAGGGAATTAAAATAGCGGTTCCGTGTAGCACAGATCTCCCCATTAGCATCCTGCAATGCCTATACACATGATGAAGGAGGAACAGGGCATGGCAGCTATTGAAAAAAATGGGAGGGGAATTAATTTTGTTTTAAAATATTGGGGGAAGGGTTCCTTCACCCCCTTATGAATGCACATTCACTCTAGAGCACCAGTTAACTTTTTTTCCTTAAATTCCCACATGCCAGGGAAATGACATAGGCACCTCTGAGAAGCAGGGGACAGAGGAAGGATTAGGCCTGTATTGCCTGACATACCATTTTAGGTGCTTTAAAAAAATGGTCCTTCCTTGTTATGCTGAAGTGCAAGTGCAGCAAGGCATTTTCATTAGACTTCCAAGCTCTACAGCTGAGAGAAACCAGATAATGATGGGAGGGAATCCCCTTGCTTGCACTGAGCCCCAGAGAGGCTTGTAAAATAGTAAGAAGTCTCCCTAACCCTCCTTGGCTTGAAACTGTAAGGAGCATCACAATGCTGTTGTGGTTCCCCACCCCAAATTTTTGCATGCAACTATTACTGTACATGCAGCAGTGCAATAAGGAAGTGTCAAAAATATCCCCCCCCCAAAAAAAAAGTCTAACAGGGGCTGCACATGGACAGAAGTGAAAGCCAGTTGAATCAATAGCTCTCTGCATAACCATGCTGAACAAGCTAGTGGGTCGTCGTCGTCGTCCCCGGTTCAGTTGGAAAAATTGCCACAAATTAGATATGGGATAGGGGTATGGCAAGGTGACACAGAAAACACCAGAAGGCAACCATCTGACAAAAATGTCATCTGGATTCTCTATGGTACCTAAATGAGGGAAGGATGGCAATTCCTCAGAAAACAGTGTGCAGGCAAACAGGAAAAGCAGCTACCGCAAATAGGGTACTGTAGATGATTCTGTCAGTTTCACTTTTTCCTCTGTTTTTTCCCCAACCTTAATTTAAGTTCGCCACATATGTACCAGTCTGTGATTTTTCTTTTTTAAAAGTCCTCATTAAGATTTGCTTGCATTTTAGTGCACATTTCTCCTAATATACACATTTTTGCAAGTAAATTATCTAATGTAATGCATTTTAGCATGTTGCTTTCACTAATATATATGTATTTTATGCACACTTTCCCCTAACAGACATATTTTTGTTCACATTTTCTGAAAAGTGTGAATTTCACAAGTGTGAATTATACAGGTTTGCATGACATTTCTCCTCCATCCCTAACTGCAAACAAATTTGTTTAAGCCCCAGTGGGGTGTGTTCTTGTACATCATCTTGAACACTTTTTTATTTAAGCAGAGAGGCAATTCATAAAAGCAATGAATGAATGGCTCTAACTTCAGTACTGTAGTAGTTTTCAACAGAGTGAGTAACCACTATCACGCTGGCCACTAAGGGCTAGCCGTGGAGTCTCACCAAACCTGGACAAAAGATACTCTTCTCTGCTATCAGGGATGCCCATATGGAATCTTCTTGCACTCACATCAGAAACAGATGATCAGACACACGTGAAGTATCTGATGCTGGACTGTATCATTCCAGAGTGCAGGTGGGGGCTTGTGTGTTTGAATGTTCCCGCCTATTAAAAAACAAACAGTGTATACCCTTAACTTCATTTCTGCACCTTCGCACCTTGTTATCAAGAAGTTTAGAGAGTGATAAAATAACACAGTTTTCCCCTCTTCACTTTCAACTCTACCTTATGGATAATAAAGTTATTTTCATTTCTTTTGATGATTTAAACTGGCAGTGCATTAGTTAACATGAAATACGAGGATGCATCTTTCTTTATTGAGAAAACACCTATGACAGTCATAACATCACAGTAAGAAAATGAATGGGGATGGGGAAAAGAATGTGGGAGCCCCAATTTTGAATGATATCACTAAAAGTTGAAACTTCTAAACTAATATAAACCAGATTGGGTTGGTATTTTGCAATTAAGTTGGCTTGCTCTGGCATAATAAATATCTTCTGTCACGTGACCAGATTCCAGTCATTAGACACTTCTATTCCATGCATGTCATTGCCACCAATAAAATAACATTCTGAGCCTACCACATTGGGGGGGGGGGGGTCCTTCTCCATTCTGGCAGCATGCATATGGATCTTAGCAAATCATCAAACAATAATGTGTGACTGTAACTGGTGGGAGGTTAAACTAAATATGCATGAATTGCCTTACGATCTCTTGTAATTTAATGCCATGAATGCATCCTTGTATAAAGGCAAATGAATAATCCCCATATGGGGTTCCCAATGTGGTGCCTGCGGGCACTACAGCACTCTCAGGCATCTGTCAAGGCCCCCTCCAATTTTAAGTTTTGTTTTAAAATTGTGGTTTGGGGCTTTTCGTTGTTTGAGGGGGAGGTACCTGCGTTGGAGGGGGTGTTGCATTTTTTAAAAAAATCTGTTTTATTTGTTGGGAGTGGTGGTGTAGGTGTTTGATTTTGAGGGGGGGGGGGGTTCTGAGCACTGTCAGTTTTTCTTCTGGGAAATTTATTTTATTTTATTTTGTGGTGCCCACAACAGTTACTTAGATTTCCAAAAGCGCCCCCAGGCCCAACAAGGTGGGAGACCACTGACATAGATAAAAGTTCTTTCGGGAAGGTTTTGACCTAGCTACAGATATTGTTAAGCCATGCATAGATGCGTTACATTTGGCCTTCGCTGCTGTTCATTCCTTGCTTATACTCACACCTTTACTTTACACTTAGCTACTCCTGTTTACACTGTGGAAACGGAATATTCAGTTTTCAATGGTATGACAAGAGTGGCTTTGAGATGGATCACCAAGGCCTGGGGTTGACTTACTGTGGTAAGACAGAAGGTGCTCCAGATCTGTGGAAGTGAACAATTTGCCATTTGCCATCCCGGCGGTGCCAGATTCGGGTCTCCTCCGACTGTGCAGTGCGAGGGATCCCACTGGTGTCGACGTACTGCGTGATGCGGATGTAGGCAATGCAGGCAGATTCATCTCCCATTAAGTGGATGTGAGGGTTCAGGATGGTAGTGTGCACTGGCTTGCTGTTTCTAGACCACACTGGGGGTTGAGGGGAAAGCCAGTGACATCAATGCTGCCTGCGTCTCCACATAACTAGGACGGACATCTTTCTCTAATCTTTATAGAATCCTGCCCGTCCACTCTACATTCAACCATTTATGATTTGGTTTGAAACTTTGGAAAGGAGTGAGAGGTTAAGAGCACAAGCCTAACCAAGTCTACTCAGAAGTAAACCTTCAAATGCATACCTATGAACCTACAAAGCTGACACATACCACTGGTTCATCCAGCCCAGCGTGGTCTATTCAGACTGGGAATGACTTTCCAGGGCCGCAGACAGAGGTCTTTCTTAGCCTTGATACAGATATGCTTTTTAACAGGAGGTGTCAGCAATTAAATCTGAGTTCGTGCTGTATCTCTGATAAACTGTCCTGCCCTTAAATGCATGTGCTAGTTCAGCCAAGTTGACCTTATCTTTTCAGAAAGCTCAAAAAGAGATAAGACAAATTAAAGGGATGTCTATTGCTGCGAACCAAAATGTTCAAAGGATGAAATTTCTACTCTGACAAGCAGAATCTTGGTGGGTAACAGGATAGATTCCATCTATATGCCTTCAAATCTCTTAACATACCCTGTTTCTCCTAAAATAAGACATAGCCATAAAATAAGCCATAGCAGGATTTCTATGCATTTGTGAAATATAAGCCATTCCCCAAAAATAAGCCATACCCCGAAAATAAGCCATAGTGACGTGGTACCTCCCATTAAAACAGCCTGGAGAGGCATGGCTATGCAGCGTACCAATGCAACACGGTTAAAATAAGACATCCCCTGAAAATAAGCCATACTGTGTTTTGTTGAGCGGAAAAAAATATAAGACGGTGTCTTATTTTAGGAGAAACACGGTACTTTATTTTAAAACAATCTGGTTGCAGTTACACTGGGCTGGACGGGCTGATGAAGTGACCCAATATTGCAAATATTTCCGTTCTGATAAGAGAGTCAAAGGGCCTTTTGACAAGGCAGAGGGTGCTTACAGTTTTCAAAGTAGAATCTATGGAAATCCAGCCCTTCCACCAGGTTCCCTAGAGCTTCTGGTTCAAAAGCTGTCATCCCAGGGTCACACATTTTCCTGGAAGAGCCCATGAAAGGAACAGGGTCAGGGTGGAGAGAGAAAAGGAAGTGAAATAACCTCATTGTCTAGTCACATGTCTTCATTCCTATGGATTTAACACAAATGAAGTTAACCTGTCTATGCAATACAAATACATAATTTATTTCTCATAATATATTTTAATTTCTTTCTCTTAGCTCTTATGCATACCACTGTGCTCAGTGACATACTTCAATACTTTCTCTGCTTCTTGGGCTGCGACCTTAAAGGACATGTTTTTCTCAGTTTTGAAGAGTGAGGGGCTGCAATAATTTCCTAATGGATTGAAGAAATTGTCATTTTGGTAGCAGGTTAAAGGAAGCATCTGTAAAATCCTCCTGCAGGATGGACAAGCTCCATGTCCTGAGTGCCCTTTATTTGCCCCAGAGCTTCCCCTGCAAAAACTCGCTCTTTAAAGCTCAACTGGAGCAAATGGCAATTCATGAAAAATCTGAATTGGCATTTGCTCTGATTTTGATGTATTGGCAGGTGGGCTCTTTCTAGGCCCAGGTAAGTATGAATAAACTCAGAGCAGTGCTGGCTCCCAATGTCTTTCCAAGCACAATTTGCAGGGCTGGTGTTAATAGCCCTGAATGGTTATGGTCTGTTTCATATTAGAGAACACTCCCTGCTCCTGTATGAGACCACCCACCAATACATCAAAATCATCTGACAGGTCTCTGCTTTAACTTTCATCTTTGTCAGAGGCTAGAGAGAAAACAACTGTAAGTAGCGCCTTCATTATGGAACGCTGTTTTCCTGAAGCCTTGCCACATCAGCTCATTTTTATTTTTAGAAAGTTAGTTAAAAGACAAAAAATCATTTTGTTCCAGTGGGCTTTGGGGAGGGAAGGTGGGAGGGTCGTTTTGTTGACTGTCTGAGCTGGCAGAGATTTTTATGTTTCATAAATCTACTAGGCAAGATTCTCTGTCGACTCTTCCTTCTGATTCGTTCTTGATTTGTTGTCTTATATCTGTAATCTAATCCGATATTGCTTCATATTGTTTGTATTAATTGTTGTTTTATGCTAATTGCGTGGGGGACTTTATGGAGCCATCCTTGGGCAGATTCAAAACAAATCAATAAAATATATCCAGCCTTATTGAAGTTAGCAGAACATGTATCAGTTCCAGTGTGCTGGCTTGAAATGCAACTGGTGCTGGCATCCTGCATTAGTAAACAGATGGGTTTCAACTGAGGTTTCAAATAATGTATTAAAAAAAATAGGTTAAAGGCACTCATTTAACCCATTACCCACAATGGAAATACTATTATAAATTACAGAAGCTGACTTTGGGTTCCTCGTCATCTTGTTAAGCTTTAATGAGTTAGTGCTCACAATTTTGAAGTTATGCTGAGATGAGTGTAAAGTAAAATTCAGTCAGGAACATGGGAAGCTGCCTTATACTGAGTCAGCCTATTGGTTTCTCTCTCAGCTCTACCTGGGAAGGCCAGGGATTGAGCATGGAACTTTCTGCACAAAATGCAGAAGCTCCAGCACTGACCTGTGCTCCTTCCCATAACATTACTGTGCTAACTGGTTGATTCATAAAGATAGAAAGGGGTTTTGTTTGCACATTTGTTTTCAAACAGGCCCTTCTTGTAGACAGGAGAAAAACAAACTCAGCAGCCTCTACTCTTCATCAATAAACCCATGCTTCTTTGTTCTCTTAACCAGGAATCTGGGGCCTTTGCTTGCTCACTCAGCAGTAATAGCTGCGATTTATCCTTGGCCAGACTGCAAAAGGAATCCATCCATTTTAATTTTGATGGGAGATAATAATGACAGAGTGGTTCAGTGTGAACAGAAGAAACGGAAAACACAAGTTCTTGAAGTTCATTTCTAGCTGTGCTTTGAAAACCCATAAAAGAAAACCACTAATTTGCTTGCCTTCAGAGCAACCTGACATTTCAAAACTGTTTTTTCACAGTTAAGGCCATTTGAAGGATTTCCTGCTAACCCTCTTCCTACACACTGGGCCAGCTCAGGAATATACTTTGCTCTCTTGTTAAAGTCAAAACACCCACTGGGCACACTCACGTGTAGGACTCAAAGTCCCCATTGCTTATTGCTTCAATCAGCTGCTCCGTCACCTTAATGATTTCCTGTTTTCGTACTGTTGGTTTAAGAAGGGGGGGGGGGAGAGAAGGGAAAGAAAATATTGAATGTAAATAAGACAGTGAGAAAGGGCATTGTTAGAGCTGTATGGATGTCACAGTGCTGTGAACTGCAAAAAGTGGTTGTGCACGTAGAACGCAACTTTCTAAAAACTTTCTAACAATGCCTGCTTTCATTTAAAAAAGCACCTCAAGTTTCTAGCCCTTATTGGTGTGAAGATGTGTTTGAAAATCTTTGGGGCAATGCCTTTCAAAATCTCAGCAGGCGGCCAAGAAGATCAGAGGTTGAGGACAGGGCTTCTTTGCTTCTGCCCCTCTCAGAACTACCAAAACTAGAAAACTGAATTGCTTGCATACAGAATTTATTTTATTTTTTTATGTACAGACAGCCCTGGATAGTCAGGCAGAAGGGGGAATTTAAAGAAAGACTTACTAGATGGAGAGATTATAAAAACGGCTGGGAAAAGACACTCCTCCAGAATGAGGAAGATTTAGAAATCTTTGGTTCTGTTCCTACCTTTCAGTGGAAGGGCTGAGGGAAAGGCCAGCTCAGTATTTAGTGATTGCCTAGAGCAGGGGTGAGGTACATGCAGCCCTCCTGATGTCACTGGACTACAACACCTGTCCATTTAGCCATGCAGGCTGGAGGTGGCAGATTAGTTCCCAGCCTCGGAAGAATCAACTGCAGGGCAAGCCTTACCATAAACATCTCAGCTGTGGTGGTGCTTGGCAGGTGACACACAAGCAGCCTTCAGAGGCATTTACAGACATGGCTAGTGCTTTCCTGCCAGCCTGCACAGCTCTTTCAACACGGTGGCTGAGGCACAGACAAGCAATTACACCAGGGCTTAGGGAGGCAAGCTTTTGTTGCTCAGCTACATTACATCCCGGTAAGGAGAGGAACCGGCAGAGGAAACAAACGGAGCAGCAAGGAGACCTTGGCAGTGGGGGAAAGATAGTAAGAGGGGGGAGAATGAGAACAAAAGGCATCAGTGCAGACTAAGGACTGAGAGAAGGCGGAGGAGAGCGTTGTTACAAAATGACACCTTTCTTGGCTGAAGAGCAGCTTGTTTTCACTTTTGGCCATGAGCGAGTGGCTGCCACTTCATTTAATAACAAACTTCAGCAGGGCAAAACAAAATAAAATAAAAATTTCCTTCCAGTAGCACCTTAGAGACCAAACTAAGTTTGTTCTTGGTATGAGCTTTCGTGTGCATGCACAAGCTCATACCAAGAAAAAACTTAGTTGGTCTCTAAGGTGCTACTGGAAGGAAATTTTTATTTTATTTTGTTTTTACTATGGAAGACCTACACGTCTACCTACCTGTAACTTCAGCAGGGCAGGCTGCTTTCCTGGCACTCTGATCAGCACTATTAGAATAGCCGTGGTGGTATCTCCTTTGCATGTGCAACTTTTTGCACAGTTGAGAGCACCGTCTTAGACTATGGCCAGGGGGTGCGACAATCACATATGCAAACACGGCTCGCCAGTTTGTGGGAGCTTCCCACACCAGTAGCAGCATCTTCACTGGAGAGATGGCTCTGGTCACACCAATCAGGAGACCCACACAGGTGCCAAGTGGGACCTGTTTTGTTCAGAGGCCTGAGACTCTTAGTAGCCTAAAGCACAGCGAGGTTGTCCCCTTCCACCGGCTTGCTGTGTTTCAAGTTGCAGTTGTACATTGTACACACCAAAAAGGGGGCCAGGATGCCTTCACCTGATGTGTGTTACCTGTGTGGTTTCCCTGCCAAACTCCTATTCATGAAGTTGTCATCTGAGCATATGCGATGGTGGTCTCAAATGTACACACCTCAACTTAACTGTGCTTGTGGCTTATGTTTTCAAATCAGATGGAAGCTGGTGTGAGGGAAAACACACCAAACAGCAGGATTTCTTTAGAAACTACTGGTGGTTGTTGTTTTGTTATTATTAGTAGTAGTAGTATTAGGATGAATTGCAGGATTAGTATTAATAGATATCAAGCATAAAATGTGTAAATGAATGACATGTTACAAGGTGCTCCCTTCTTCGGGCTTGTGTTTAAAAGCTCAAGATATGGGAGAAGGCAACTTTTTCCTTCCTTTAAGTTTCTAAAGGTTCAAAACCTTGGTAAATTATGTAATTTTGATCTCTGCATACGGAAGCTGTTGTGGGGATGGCAGCTTGATGAGCTGAGAAATGCCAGATAGGGAAAGAATTAAGCACACAGTATTCCAAGCCACTGGCTTCTCTGCCCAAAGCCTTTCTCACACAAAAAAGAGAGCCTTCCTCACAAACCTTTTCTAATGGTGCTGGGACTCATTACAAGTACTTGCATCTCACGCGCTGTTAGCCCCTACACCCTTGTGAACAAATGACTTGTCATGGGAGGCTGTGTGCCCCGATTAGATGGGATTATTATTCCTGAAAGGCAGGCTTGAAGTTGTGGCTGTGAGGTTTAACTGGATCTCTGTGTCAGAATCTGTGTGGGTTGCTTGCAACAACAAAATATGAACAGCCTCTTTGTGCCTCACTCCCCCCCCCCCCACCTCAAAGGAATGAGAAAATGTGCCAAGTCAAGTTCCTCAGGTTTCTTTCACTGCCCTTCAAAAGATAGATGCTTTAAAGTTTGGAACAACAAACTTCTTTAAAAACAAACAAACACAGAAACCTCACCATTACCCTCCTTTTCACTCTTTTTTATTTTAAAGAAGCCTTGAAGACAATACAAATTTTAGGATGATTCTTTTCTGTCCTCCTTCCTTACCTCTGCTTTTTGTTGGATCTGCAAGGGGGCTGAAATCTCTTAGAAATCCAGCAACACATTCAGGGAACTGGATCTTCCAAAAGACTGTGCCAAAGCATTCCAATGTGCTTATTAATAAGGCTAAAATATGGGTGTCCTGTGGGTAGATCTAATTCCCTATACTAAAGAGACAAAGTGGTTAATGATAAAATGCGCAGGGAAGCCTTTCCTCATCAGCAATGTTTCTATCATTTCATATTAATTTGCCACACCCACACACACACTCCTGCCTTTCCTGTGGGAGTTATTCCCGGAGAGACAAATTTTCAATTAACTTTAATGTCAGGCCAAAGTCCATCTCCACAGCAGATGAGTTCCTTTCATTTGGGGAGACTTTACAAATTAACACTGATTTCCCAAGCTATTATGGGAACGCTGTGGCCTTGTCAGGCAGTAAGAAAGAGGCCTCACTAAGTTTCTTCCCAAAGACTGGTTTAAAATTGTGACAGTGAAACTACCGGGTACTTCCATAGAGACTCGGTGGAGAAGAGGAATGAAAAAGTCAGTGTTTGCCAAGTTGTTAGAAAAATCACAACACACTGCAAACTGAACCGAGGGAGAGCAAGGGATTTAAGTATCCAGAGCAGCCTTTTGCAAACTTGAGTCTCCAGATATTGCTGAACTTCAACTCTCATTGCACAGCAAATGGCCAAAGACAATGGCAAAGGTGAGGCTGGGATCGAAAGGTGCATGACTGTTGAGTCCTCCGCATGCTGCCCTGCCAGCCCTATGCCACTTTGCGAGGCTGGGATCTGATCTGAATGATTCACCCGGCAAATCATTCAGATCTCTTCCCAGCCTCATCAAGTGGTGCAGGGCTGGCAGGATGGCATGAAGAGCCAAATGCGCAGTGCTCCCCAGAAAAATGTGCCCAGGGTCATCACCCCGGCAGCACCCCCCCCCCAACGCTATGTCCCTGAGTAGGTGTAGTGCAGTGGTATGTACAAATGAGGTCTAATTGCCTTGCTAATTCACAAATGGCAGTCACAACAGCGGTATTATTCTGCAGGAGAATTTTGCACATTGCACATAAATTGATACAGGGTCACTTATAATGAAATTTGAGTCTTTTAGACGCATCACAGGAAATTTTTGCACACAGTTGATTTTTCTTTTA
This sequence comes from Lacerta agilis, assembly GCF_009819535.1. NCBI lineage: Eukaryota > Metazoa > Chordata > Lepidosauria > Squamata > Lacertidae > Lacerta > Lacerta agilis. The sequence continues at coordinate 59,220,045 of NC_046313.1, forward strand.
CTTCACAAAATAAGATTTAGATTGCAAATTCACAACAGAATAGTTTTGTGACAGCTGAACAGTTTTACTGACCAATCCTGGTCAGCGGGCTATAGGGTAAGGATGAAGTTTTCATTCATTTAAAAATGGATGAAAAATAAAACCCTAAACTTCAAATTTCGTTTTAGTATTTGAACAGCTGACAGCGAGAATTGCCTAGAGGTCCATAGTCTCACAGCTCATGCTTCTTGGAAGTCACTGACTAAAAGGGGTTTCCTTTTACCTCTTCCGCCACAGTCTTATACTATACCTTTGGTGTCTTCATCCTCAATGGTGGTGTTTGTGCTCTCTGAAGATTCCTGGAGAAAGAATGGAGAGGACAGAAGCAAAATAAGATGCACCCAAATGGCTTCCCCCCCCAGAAAAATCCTGACCATTCGGTAACCCATCACCCAGGTTCTACCTCAACAGGACCAAACACTGCAAAGGGACGAAAACCAGGTAAGCATCAGATAAAAGCACTTGTCAGTAACCACGGCTTTTGCTTTGTGACTGTAATACTTGTCTTGGCTTTGAAACCACAACTGAGCCGGAGGTCCGATTGTGAAGAATCTTGCAGGAGTGAATCCACTAGTATTCCACTGCACTACTATCAGGAGCGAGAGGCTTGACGTCTCCTACAGCTACAGCTAGCAGGGGGCAAGAAGGGCTGTGCAGGAGTGAAAGACACCATGTTGACTACAGTTGGGAGAGGAATGTACAAATTAACAAAAGAGAGGGAGCTAGGATGAGAGAGTGAGGGAGATTGTGCTGGAGTGAAAGAGACCACATTGACCGCATAGTAAAGAAAGAAATGTACACTCAAACAGAGAGGGCTGCCAAGACCCACATGGACCGCCAAAGGCTGACACACACCTCTTTCCATAAACAGCCAACTGGTACACAGATTAACACAGAGAAAGGGAACCATTTGCTTCTCATCAAGACAACTCTGGTAGCTGGACTGCAACCACCAGTTCATCCCACCAGAGACATATTGCAAACAATATTAGACAGCAGATTGACCAAGGCCATGCCAGCCTTTTAGTCTCCTGTGACCGAACAGTTCCAGCAAAGCCATATAAGATGGCCTTTCCTTCATGGCTGCTTGGACTGGTGCAGCTTGCAGATCTGCTAGAGGAGAAGTTCCATGGAGAACCTTTCGCTAGAAAATGGAATTAGGTTCTCAGTGCTTTTGGGCTTCAACTATCCTTCTGCTCCAGCCGTTCCTGTTTAGAAGGATCCCCATAGGGGAGGATGCTGCTCTGAAGGAATTACTTTCAGCCCTGCTTTCCACACCTCAGAGTGATTTCCCAAAACAGGGAGGGCTGGAACATGTTGAGAGGCCCAACATTATCAGCATTGAGGAAGACAAAGGACACTCACCATTAACTGAACGCTGGAACTGGACTTTCTTTTCTGGAAAAACAAGGAGAAGAGATAGGACAAGAAGAGACACAGAGTGAGAAAGAAGGAAGAGAGCAGAACATGGGATGCAGTGGGTCCTAGGACACCTTTTTGCGATCCTACTAGAAAGGTGAAGAGTTTGTGAATAAATCTGATGCTTAATGCCAAAGAGAAGTCAAAACTACCACAATGCAAACCATGCCAATCTAACTTTCCAGCACAATTAACAAATCCATCAGCCTTGTCCACTATTCCATGTTTGGACCCACAGATGTCTGCATCCCTATGAACCTTAATATCCTGACCCAGGGCAGGGCTACACTTTAACATCTCGCCTGCCATTTTCTAATCCAATCCAACAAAAGATTTCCAAGCTAAAGAGGAATCATGTTTTGAGATCCACAAATACTCACTAGTCATCAAGCTAAAACTTCCACACCAACTTCACTTGTGGACACAACAATATCTGAATACAGCCCTCCGTAAATGAAATGCTATACTTTTCCAACCCTCCTTGCCAATGCGAATTTGCATCATTCTACTCGTGGCAGCAATAAGCTGGAGGCATTAAAGACTGGAATTGTTCACTTTGAATCCTAAAAGAATAAAGCCAGAAGAAATCCAAATAATCCTCTACTGCACCGAATGAGGATGGGCATTTTACATCTATAGCATCTCTGAAAGCCTTCATAGACAGTTACACTAGTGCTGAATAGTCTTGTTATTCACTAATCTAAATCTGCATTCTCACTGTGATTGAAATTTGTTGCTTCTCATCCTGTCTTCAGTGATCACTCTTCTAAGGTCATGTCTGCACATCATTTTGGCATGATAATTCGGGTACCAGTAAAGCACTTAAAAGTCTTCACTATCCACACTGTAAGATGCAAGCATCTTGCCATTTGCAATGGTTATGAGATAATATCAGTGTTTGTTTGGAGCAGCCCAGTTATAATGCTATACATTGCACCAAATCAGAGTGGGGGTTGTTTAGGTGGGATGTGAATGCTGCTATCAGAGCTGGGAGAGGCTTGCTAAGGCATGAAAAATACAAATGAAATAGATGATGGTCACACTTTCAGCCAAGTGACTCCCCTTTTCTAGATTTGTGCAAATGCAGCAACAAGTATCTGGGTGAGAAAAAACAGAACAGTGTGCAGGAATGTGCTATCACATAGCTTTCACCGGGGATTTCTTTTAAAAGTGTGATAAAACCTTGAGAGAATGACTGAAACCACAGGCAAACTGCAATGTTTATGTGGACTACGACTGCAGTTTTTAGGAGTGGAAAGTCTGATTCATATAATCCCAGCATTGTATCAAAGGTGGTAAATCAACACAATGTCAAATGGTGGAAGTGAGTTTATTTGCATTGCAGACACGATCTAAGAAGCTCCTTCTATGCCTCAAAGTAGTACTGAACAGCTCACAGCAGAAAATCCTGCAAATAATTCAAGATTTAAGACTTTTGTCTTTTGATTCTTGATGAGCTTCTCTCAACACAGTGCTTTAATGTACATCAAAAGAGAGGTTCATGTCAGATCCCTAATTATCACTCAAAAGTGTCTTGAATAAGTTCTCTATTTCCTACCCAACAAATCCATTCTTGGCTTCTTCTTGCCTTCTTCACACTACTTCTTTCTGTCCTCTAAATGAAACTTGGAAAATGGATCTAGATGAAATCCAGAAATGCAGCATCTAAACAGGCTTACCATAGGCAGTGTAGAAGCCTCCATCCTAACCTTCTTCACTATTATTTATTTTAAAAGGTATCAAAACTGCATATATCTGGTGAGATGAAATGCGTTCTATGAGCTACAGTAGAAAGAGTCCATTGGCACTTGGCGATCCTGACTGCTTTAATTCATCATATGATATCCTCAGCTAGCCCTCTACAGCTTCTTCTCCAAAGCCAACAAAAAGACAGAGAACAGACTCTACTACATCTCTTAGATTTGGTACTTAAGCTATATATGATGGCGGTAGCTAGGCTCAGATGCATGGTGGCTCCACTGAGAACATAGCAAGAACCAAGAAAGAACTGTCTAGGAAACCTTACCAGGCGGTAACTGTAGAAGCAATTGACGCAACATGACGCAACACAAAAGTGGTGACCTTATTAAAGTAGGACGTACATACAATAAAAGGATGCAACACAGGGCAGTGACTTTATTAATTTAGGATGTAACAGGATGTGACATGGGGCAGTGATTGCATTAATTAACAATGTAACAGGATGTGACACAGGGCAGTGAACTTGTTGAGTATCCATTGGTTACAAGAGGGGCAAAGCCTCTTCTCTCAATAAACTGTTGGTGAAAGGGGTCCGTCGTCTTTTCTACTCTCCATGGATAGCATGTTTGCAGAGGTGGCACATAAATATCTACTTTTTCACTGAAAGGTGTAACCAAAGTAGGGGGTAATATCCTTTCTGCAATGGGGGTGTTGCCATTACCATGTTACTTCAAACACAGTAGGTAGGTTCTTTCTGTTAGCATGAACTGGTTAAACCAGAGAGTTTCACCAGAAAGGCAAGGTAACCATGAGATCGTGAACTAGACCCCACAATTTGTGGTGCCAACAGCCATCTCCTTCTACAGAGGGGGATATCAAAATCAAACAAGGTGAGGGGGAAGGAGAATCTGCAGCCAAGCCAATTTGACAATTAAGCCAAGTGGGATTCCACTGCTGGGATTGAGGTCTGTCCATCTGGGGTATTTCTGCAAGGAAATGGGGGTGAGATGACAGTGTCAGGAGTGGCAGATGGGCAAGCATAAGTATATCTCTTGACCAAGGAACACTGTTGTCAGAATCTTCTTCATTCTTTGAAGAAACCTTTGCCACATCCTCAGATAGCCACCAAGTCTCAATTTGGCACTGTGAAAAGAGATGCCAGGCACCTGTCCAGAATACTCCAGTTTGGTTTCCAGAAAAGAAAATCATTATAATATCAGCACAAAACCATTCTTTCATATGCTAGTATTCAAACTTCACAAATATTTCAGAGCTGGAATGGGTGATGTCACTGGAATGAGCAAACCTGTTCATCCATTAACCTGCATCTCTGCCAAATCAATGAACCAGGTTTCAAGGCATGACATGAGTGCTGCAAACCCAAGGGACCGATGTAGAATCAAAAACCTGGAGGTGGGGTGTGTGTGTGTGTTGGGGAGGATTTCTTGTGTCCCTAGTTCCGTTTTCAGTGCTAACCCCTTTCTCCCCTCCTTTTGGGTTGATAACAGAAACCTCTGCATTTCCTCATCCCTCCCAGGTTTTCAGTTGTTCAGAAGATAGTTCATCAGGCCACCGTGGGAGACTCAGACTCAAATAAAACAGCAATGACCTATCTGAAAAGAAAAGGTGGCAGCTAGGCCCCTCGCCGCTGCTCAGAGGCTCAGTCTAAACTGATGTCCTCAGGAGCCAATCAAAGAAAGAGTCATCCTTGCTCCCAGTGCCCATCCCATCTCCCTCTCTTCCATATTAAGTGTCTTTCAGTTTGTCTTACCTGTCACAGCCCCCTTTACAGTATTTAGAAATGCCCTAGAGCCAATTCAAATTGTTGGGCAGGGGGATGTGGTAAAGCTCTCTTGGCAGATACATAACACCTCCAAATTCACTCAGGTGTTGATTTGTTTGGAAGTGCTTCCTTGTCCAGATATTCCTTCACACAGAAAGATAACCTGTGAGGAAGAAGGCCTGCCTGATTTCTGAGGAACACTGTGGGACAATTCACTCCCACAAAAGGACCATAGGAGCATCAACCTCCAGATTTCTGAATCAGTTGGACTTGCGAGTTACTGTCCTCTTGTGGGGCTGTTTCACCATGGCCTCCAAACATTTGGATTGGCTCTTAGCAGCTTAGAGTACCTCCCCAAAATGACCGTAGCGTAGTAACAGTAACAGTAGGAGAAAGGCACAAGCTTTTTTCCTCCTCTTTATGAAAAGAAAGCAGGAATGGGATATGAGTTAGCCAAGCAAATTGAACATGAGTCAAGTCATCCATTACTCTAAGCAGCAAACTTTGCTTAGGTAAAGGTATTTGTTTTTCCTTTTTTGCTTTCAGAGCGTGGAAATGTATTTCATGATGAGAAGAGGATGATGCAAGAGATCCACTAATGCAAGGCCTTAACACAAAGGGCCTGGGCCACGCAGGGACCCATGACCTCACAATCCACCAGCCCAAACATTCCTGCCTTCTTGAGTACAGGCAAGCTGGTGGCTTTATGAGCCTGGGACTTACCTTGACACCATCGTTCTTCTTGTTGCCACCACTTTTCCCTCCTGTGGAGAAAAAGTACCACGTCAAGAGGAACAGGCACGGTATCAGGGTCAGCACACTGAGAACCAGCAACATGGGGGGAGTTGTGTGGGAGCAGCAGAACGCAGGAACCGAAGATCACAGATTCAATGCCACCGCCTCCTCTGCTGGTAGCGAACTTGCTTTGCAACGATCCAGAGTTCTGGAGGAAGTCTCTTTCAGAAAACTATGAAGCTCACCAGCTGGATTATTGGGATCCTTCCCCGTGAAAAGCCACAGCCACTTGTACTCTCGGACTCCCAAATCTTTGAAGGAACCAGCAGAATGGCCAGCGACAGAGAGAGAAGGGAGCTGAAAGAGCATTCTCTGACACTTGTTTCCTTCCTGAGAGGGCTCAAGGATCCTTCAACATGGCTTACAGGGATTCAGTCCTGCCCTGTGCCATCACCCTCACCTCCTGGGCTTGCCTGCTCCGTTTCGCGGTCTCAGATACGAACGCTAATGGCTCAACTATGATAAGATCAGCGTGCAATTGCCTGCCTGCCTGGCTTTCTCACACTCTGCCCCTTTCGCTAATTTTAGACCCCCATGCTGGTGGGGTCATGTGCTACAATTATGACATCCTGACAGCTGCAGCCCACATTTTGACAATGATGAAAAGCAGACATCTTCCCCCATGCCTCCCTCCCCCATGACTATCCCAGAGCCAGCCTCGTCTCCTGGGACTGCAGCCCACTCATAATCCCTCCCTCTTCCCTCTGTTGCCTTCAAATAGATTCTGAATGCATAAAACACAGAGATATGAAGCATGGCATAAACACGCTTGGCCTGACTGCAGCTTCTGAGCAAAAGATGACCCGGATAACCCTACCGTCGGTAACAATCACTACTCTGGTTTTGGGTGGGGGGAACACACATCTGAACATGGAGGACAGAAAACTAAATAAAGGATCAAGATTTGAATTCCCTGATTTGAATTTCAGTGGTGAACCCTTATCACTTTTAGAGCAGTCTCAGCTGATTACGGTAACTCACATCCACCTCCACATTTTTTCATTTTTAAAATACAAACTTCCTAAGAGTGTCATGGTAGACAATCAACCCTAATTTCCTACATTTTTCCTCAGTGATTTAATTATGTCCCCATTTGACCTTGTTTACTCCATTCAATAAGCAACCAGCCTGCATTAGCTAAGCGTCTTATGTTATCTTTCCCTACAGTTTAGCATTTATTTATTTAAATTTTACCCAGCCCTTTCCCCTTCGTCCAAGTGCTCATTGTGGCTAAGTGTTCCAGCTTATAATATGCAGCCCCGTTTGTCACATGCGTATATTGCACAGGTGTACTTCACTACATGTGCATGCTGTAGGAAGTCACAACCAATTATGGTTTCGCACTGCATGTACTCCATGTTGGAATACCAAATATTTGATTATTATCAGCTGTGATTGTGTACATACAGATGGTACATTATTTCCTACATGAAGCAGGAATGAGGAACCTTTTTCAGCTTGAGGGCCACATTTCCCTTTTGAACAAGTTTATGGGGCCACACGCCACACTACTTCTAATAATTTGGCCACGTATTAAATGTAATCACAAACAACTGTCCCCCTGTATTTTCCAAGGAGCTATTTTTTGCCGTGTTTCAATAAAAATCTCAGCAGATGGAAGCCATCCTTGGGAGGTCCTCATAAAGTGCTTCTTGGAAAAGCCTCTTCAAATTCTAACTGCCTACCTTAAAATAAAATTTTAAAAAACAACTTAGAAGAGGCTTTTTCTGAACACTGGCCTTTTGAGGACACTTGTAAGCAATTCCTGTGTGCTGGGAAGGAACCTTCAACCTATCTACTACCTGTATTCCAAAGAGGCAATCTCAATTTGGTAATGCTTCTCCCCTAAAATCCCCCCTCTCCCCATACGGTATATTTCGGGTGGAGCTGCACGTCCGCACAATAGCTCCCTCTCCAGAGTACAAGATTAAATCTTGCCCCCGCCTTTTTTGGGTCATCCATAATTTAAAGCAAATGTAAAATCCTGCTAAATCAAGGTGATGTTGCGAATCTTCTGTTGTGTGAAGGGAAGAGGATTGGCAGCTGCACTGATCCACTGACAGCAGCCTTTCCAGCAATGTGTCACAAAGCATTTTAGGAATGATTAGTTGTGCTTTGTCACTTCTTTGTGATCTATGGGTAAACGATTAATAACTATTTATGAATTGACGTGAGAAAAGACAAGTCAGTGCCTGAGTTAAGGACTGACATGAGCTTTCTGCCGTAGACAACTAAGCCACAATCCAGCACAGAGTCGGGCACACTTAAGCCTCTTGAAAGAAGTAGGTTGTGCAGTACTGCACAACTGTACATGTCTGAATAGGACTTACTCCCCACCTCCCCAGATAACTGTGTACAGGATTGCAGCTTAAGTTCACCTAACTGCGATCAATTGTAGTCCTGGTTGTGTATAATTACCTTCAAACTGTGAGCTTTTCACTTTGAGTAGTTATCACAGCGTGGAACCAGGGGAGGGAAGGAAAGAGGGGAAGCTTAGTGGAGGGGTGTGTGTGTGTGTGTGTGTGTGTGTGTGTAAAAAGCTGAACTGTAGGGTGGGAGGTCCTATGCATAAGAAGTAGTTTTCTTTCTCTTTCAAAATTACGAAGTGCTCACTTTTAAGTAGCAAACATCCCTCAATACCTCCCACCCGTGGAGTGGAAGAATGCATGAATCTTATTAAGCCATATAGTAAATCCTTGTCAACCCTGTAGCATCTCTAACATACATTCTTCCCATGTTCAAACTGTGCTGCTTGGGGACCTTTGGAAATAGGTCTGGGGTGGGAAGCCTGTGATTTTCCAGATCTTGTTGGACCCCAGGTTTCATAAGCTGCAGCCAACATGCCCAATGGTTGGAGGTCCAGCAACATCTGAGGGCCACAAGTTCCTGAAATAAGTAATATGTGATTTATGTCTGGACACCAAACGTTTGAGTCATACTCCAGGAATAGATCTACAGTACAAGACATCAAGTGCTTTCTTTCCAGGCTGCCACGACAAGGAAAGCCTTGCTGAGCTAGATGCCCAGTGAAATGAAAGGAGGCTGTGCACAGAAACAAATCTTGGATGAAGTTCCTGACATAGCAGACAGCGACAATGCATGTCGTGAATATTTAGGGAATTTTAAAATGATTGTTTATACATCAGTACTCCCTTGCCATTAGCAAACTATATTATTTTACCAAGGCATTTGATCTAAGCTGCAATTCTACGCATGCTATCTTCTAGGTGAGTAAGCACCATTAAACACAGTTTACTTCTGAGAAGCAATGCACAGGAACACACAGATAGTTATTCTGTGCCACTTTCCCAAGCATAACTAATAACAGGGCTGGAGCCCAAACTTAGAGGCAGGCTGCTGGTGCATTTATCAAGTCCATTTGTCAAGCTTCTTTTCCTAAAATGTAATGCCAATAGGATGGTGAAATCTGGGGAATGTTATAGAACAGGAACATGGTGCAAACAGACCAACCCAAACATCCAAAAGGTTTTGGTGTGTGTGGGGGGGACCTTAAGTTGTGCTGGTTTATACCAGGGATGAGAAACCCTGCCTACTGCCCCCAGGGACTCATGTGGTGGTGTGGGTAAGTGGTCAAGTGCTGCATGCCAGTTGGTATGGCTGGCACAAGCAGTGAGGGCACATGTGGTTGACAAGCTGCAGGTTGGCTGCCTGTGATTTACCTAGTAATAAACCCCCTGAGTATTAGCAGTGTGTCAGTATGAAAAATAAGAGTACAGTATCAGTCCAACCACATCCAGACTTTGCAATGCTCTATTCCCCTAACTGCACTGCAACCAGGAAGACCCAAACATATTAAAATGCAAGCTGTCTCCAAAGCATGTGATCTTCATTAGTAAATCAAAAGTCAACAACCCTGGATTTTTAAGCATAAGTCAAAACATCCCTACAGGATTCCACTGCAGTCCCAGTATCTTGCTTTCCAAATAGTATCTGTTTGTACAGTGCCGAAAGTAGCAACCTGCATGGAAGGTGCAGAAAAGTCAGAATTTCAAGACAACCAATAGGCAGCCTTGTCTACTGAGTAAAATCCAGCAGATGGATTTATGCATTGAGCAAGTGTGGGACAGGGGTCTGAAGGCATTTTCACGCACAATACAAATTGACCTTCATTAATGCCAAACCAACAAGGGTCAGAATGTAAATTTAAAATGCTTCTTCAGTTTTTTTCTTTCCTGCATTAATGTTTAGCCGCAGGTACAAATGGCAGAAGAATTCCAAAATGCTATCATAGCAAGGGTGGGGAACCTCTGACGATGCAGTTGCTGTTGGACCACAACTCCCATCATCCCTGACCATTGGCCATTCTGCTTGGGGGCTGATGGAAACTGGAGTCCTGTCCAACAACATCTTCGGGGTCAGAGGTTCCCCACTCCTGCTTTAGAGCCATGCATGAAAATGCCCTATTGCCCAGTCTTTTCCAATGAGACATAGTTTAGGGAGCCTGTCACACTGGCCGGTCATATTAAGCACATATGACCAGCATCCAACATATGAAGAGGCAGCAAGTCAATACTGTCCTGGACAGAGTTGGGTTACCTACCAGAAAAATTCCGGGTTGCTAGCATTGTAGTGAGGATTGCACCCTGAAATACACAAAAGACAAAAAGAAAACGGGGAAGCAAGAAACATCACTGGGTTCAGAATCAGACCCATCCCTTCCCCCAACCCTAGTCCTCCTTCCTCTTAAAAGGCATCTAGTGGAAAATGGAGCTGGCTGGGGCTCCAAGAGGGATGGATCTTTGGCATGGTTCCAGGGGTATGATGAATATAGTTCGGAGGTAGTATTAATAGATATAGCTAACTGTTTGCAGAAAACAAGTCACTGGATAGTGGCTCAGGGATTTTTAACTACTCTGCAAGTTTCTCAATGATGGCAGCAGGGGTTTATTATAACCACCTTATAGAGACTCAGTTTGCTTTCTTGCAGTGTTACTGGGATTTTATCCTCTGATGAACAAGCAACATCCACGCTCTGATGAGACCAGGACAACTGACAAGTTTCTAGCAGTCACTGATGAGGGCTTCCCATTGCGTCTCGAGGGCAACTCCCCATATCTCATCTCCCCATAGAAGCTGCAATAGCAGCTGGACTCTACTAGATACATCAGCGATAGAAGCCCCCCGCCCTCCTCGAGAATAACCTACTTGCTATACAGTGGTACCTCGCAAGACGAATGCCTCGCGCAACGAAAAACTCGCTAGACAAAAGGGTTTTGCAATTTTTTAGGTGACTCGCAAGACGAATTTTTCTATGGTCATGCTTCGCAAGACGAAAATTTCAATGCATTCCTATGGGAATTAAATTTCAATGTATTCCTATGGGAAACCGTGCTTCACAAGATGAATTTTTCGCAATACGAAATGACTTGCGGAACGAATTAATTTCATCTTGCGAGGCACCACTGTATTGTGAAATTAAAAAATACTGGACATTTAGAGACAGATCTATATATGTGGCATGGTTTGTTTGTTTTAAAACAGCAATTCAATTTTAGCACCTGATAATAAAATTTACCACAGCTACCACTATTTCTACTACTACTGTATTACTACACATATCTGTTCTCACATAGCATACTGTCCCATAGATGTCAAAGAGCAGATCGGTCTCTTCACATCCATTTTATAGATGGGAAGACTAAGGTACAGTACTGAAGTAACATCTTCAGAGCCATTCTCTGCAAGTTAATAAAAGAACTGGTTATAGATCTCTGCTCTCCTTTGCCAAGCATTTAACACCGACTATCTCTCAGTTACGACTGCCCGTTATTCTTACTGGAAAAGAAAACACCTCACAAAAGGAAGGGGCAGCACTGTGCATAAAACTGTTTCTACTTTGTCAAAGAAAAATGGGATGTAGACACACATATTGCCACTGGATAAAGATGCTGAGCTGTACCTGGACATTCTCTGTCCACTTGCACAAGAGCTCTTCTTATACTAAGGTGCAGGTGAGTTTTAAGGTTGCGCAACAGTTAAATCCTGTGCAACAGCTGCGCTAGTGAAAACTTGTTGAGCAGCAGATTGTTCAACCTGTGCAACAAAGTTACAAGCAACCTGCTGATTCCTTTTTCTTCCGCAACAACGTTCTGCAGTTGGAAAACATTTCACCAGTGGAACAAGTGTACCACTACTAGGGGACTAGAAAGCGCCACGTTGGATACACCCTGCATGAAACTTAGCATTTACTCCCGCTGGTTGCACTGGACTCAAAACTTCCATCCAAATATAACTTTCCAAGAGGGGAAGTGAAAAAGGTCAACTGGGCTATGCCTCTTTGATACTCTTGGTCATTTTTGTGGGTGGGTGCGGACACACAGAGCATTTCCCAATTTCCCAATCAATTTCATGAGCTAGTAAGAGGACATGTATAATAGGATTACATTAACATAATTGAAGCAGTAACAGATTACTGGAGGAAAAGTAAACACAAATCATTATCTGTTTCCTTGCTCAGTAATCTTATTAGCCTCCAGCCCTGAGGCTGGAAACTTGCACAGTATTCAGAGGAAGAATAACAGCATGTGGAGATATCCAACAAGGCCTCGGAGGAAGGTGCTGATGATAGCACTGGTGGCAATAAACGTCTTAGCTGACACTGAACTTTCCCGCTGGGCATAGGGCTGGCGGACAGTGATTTGAAAATGGTGAATTTGGACACTGATCCCAATTTCATTGTCTTGAAGGACGTTCCATGGAAATCAATGGAAGTGCCCTTAAGGAATGCAGATTCAGGGATTCCTAGGAAGCAACTTGAGTTTGCCTTAGAATCCTTAAAAAAGGGGGTTTAGTCTAATAAGTGTTCACTTATCAGGAATTATTTTAGTGGACTTTATCAAAGAGCAGGGTCCTTGACATGCCACGAAATAGTGACACTGCAGCACTAGTACCGCTCCAGTGAGCCTGAAATGGGTTGTTCCTTCTGCAGACACTAGCATCTAGTTATACAACAACAATCAATGGGGGCAGCAGGGAGCCACTGCTCTACTTTATCCTCTGTGCATATGACCTGAAGATTTAATTAAGATATCTAGGAAGGCCTTTCCTTTCTCAGCACAAAGGTGGCCATTCTGAAAGCCAATTTATTGGAAGCCTCATAGCTTTCTTGGAAAGTCCATTCTTTGGAAGCCTTTATGAACACAGGAAGGCAGATGAAATGGAAAACAGTCTGGTGATGTACACCATTTCCTAGAAGACCACCTACAAGTCAGAGAAGAGGCATGGATTACCTTTAGCTTCCTTCTGGCATTGAACTTCTTCAAGCAGTCCACAGTCTCCTGCCTGTGCATGCAAGATGCCACGGTGGAACGGTGCTGTAAGGCAAAAAGAAGGTTGCTCAGAAATGGAAGGGAAAATAAAATAGAGAGGTCTCCCCCCCTGCCTTTTTTTTTAGCAACCTGCCTTCTTTTACTTGTGGTATTCCTTGGTTTGCATGAACCCATGTGTCCTGATCAGCACTTGTTCCCTGCCCACTGTAACCAGGTAAGATCAGTGAAATCTATTGGGGAGTCTGTATTTTGAGACTCCAGCCTTTGTGGAGTGGGTTAGCCTAGATAACTCTCAGCTTCTTACACCTTTGTGCAGGATGGTTATTTCATGGCTACACATACAAGTCTAAACTCTGCACCATCTCTGTGTCTCTTGAATGTGCACTCATATATTAGGCATATGTGTGAATTCTCCAGGCAATAGCAAATAAAACTTTAATGGTTTGTGCAAACTAGTTTTCCTGCTTATTCATTTGTTCCTTATTTTGCTACACCAGAGATTCTGGAGATGGTTCATTAGGTTGTTAGCGGCTTGGGTAACCCTCCCCAGTCTGATTCTTCATGCACTGATGGCTCAGACTATTGTCCTTTTTGAGTGCAAGGGACATTCAAAACAGAGACCTGGATATAAATGTTCCAGCCCCTTGGGGAGGAAACCCATAGATTAACTATCTATGTAGTTGTGGCAGCAACACTTGATAGACAGAAGGGCACAAGTAAAAAATGTTCCAGGAAATAAACTGAGCATATTGCTTTAATGATAAGCAGCAGGGTTTGGGGGAATCATCCTATATAGGCTCCCTGATTCTGAGTGGATGAGAGCTAGTTATTTTTTATTTATTTTAAAAAAAACTTGTCAATGTCCTCTATAACAGTTTTATTCCAAGAGCACAGCTGAGTTACAATACGGGCTGTGGAAATAGTAAAAGTGCATCTCAAACTGTTATTTCTATAGATCAGAATGACTAGGTCTGGTGGAAATCAGGAAAGGTGATTTTAAAAACTATGTGCTTTGCACTCTTCTGAAGCTGTTTTTTTCCTGGTTTGATTGCTATGAGTGGACTGCATGAACACAGACACTTAGTAAGTGCCATCAGCAAATGGTTCATTGTTTTTTTGGAGCCACATAAGGGTCATTCCATGAAAATGAGGGGGGGAAATTAATTTTTTAAAAATAATAATAATATTTTTTTTACATGTTAAGTTTGTGTACACATATCAAATTGTTTTGGCAACAAAACAAATTATTCCCAGAATGCTTCATTCCAAGATGGCCACCACCTGAATGTAGCACATGTTGCAAATGAATTTGTTTTTGAAGTTAGACATACATTAAAGGTAAGATAAAATCTATTCAAACCATGTAAACAATTATTGTAATATGTATACTGAAAGCTTAAAATGTCATCTTTTGATTGCAAATAATCTATATTGCTCCAATTACATTTTTCATTGGTATTGATTGATTCTAATTATTGATGATGAAGCTGTAACGTGAGTTACCAAAACAAGTTATTTTTAGAATATCTTCCTGAATTGGAGCTTCAGAATTAAACTTTTCTGCATTTTCCTTCTAGGCAATAGATGCAATGTAATCATGTAAACATTATAATTTTATGTTACAGTTTGTGCCCTACAAACACTATCAACATGTGTAACGCGAGTTACCGCAATTATGGTAACTCACGTTACAGTGCTCAAATTTTGCATTCTAATTGCTCTTTTTGGAAAATTACTTTTTGGAAAATTACACCTGTGTGGCACAGGATGATATTCAAAGTGCTCACTGGAAACAAAACCAAGTAAGCTTGTTTACTTGTTCAATGTGGTATAGTGGGAAGCACCACCCATTGGTTCTTGCATTTGACAATTCTGATCATTCAAAGGAGACAGTGGTATGTTACATAGATTTCATTTTGCAGCAGATTCGTAAAGAAGTTGACATAATTAATGTATGGTCTGATGGACCAAGCTCACAATTTAAGAACAAATATGTTGTGGCTGCAATTGCTGCTCTTGAAGAAAAGCACCACAAGAAAATAAGGTGGAACTACTTTGCTACATCGCATGGCAAAGGCCCAGTTGATGGCACAGGAGGGACCATTAAGCGTCAAGTTTGGAATGCAGTGAGAGCAAGAAAGCAAATAGTTTTCAACAGTGGCGTAGCAAGCCTCTGCGCTGCTGGGGGCGGTGGCGGTGCAGAGGCACCCCCCTGGGGGGAGGGGCACGACGCGTGCATCGTGACGTCATCGTGACGTCACGGCGCACATGGATGCAGAAAGGGGGAATTTCCCCCTTTCCGCGGCTTTTTTTTGGTGGGAGTGGGCCAGTGAGGAGGGGGTGACAAGCGTGACACCCCCCCTCGCTGGCCCACCCACCCCCCACCGGAAAAAACGGCGGAAAGGGGAAAAGGAGAAGCAGAGCAGGTACTTGAATGCGCCTGCTCTGCTTCCTTTCCCCCCCCCTCCCAGCGGTTTTTTTTGGGTGGGGGTGGGCCAGCGAGGAGGGGGTGTCATGCCAGTGACAAGCGTGACACCCCCCTCGCTGGCCCACCCCCGCTGAAAAAAGCGGTGGAAAGGGGGAAAAGAGAAGCAGAGCAGGCGCTTGAATGCGCCTGCTCTGCTTCCTTTCCCGCCTCCCAGTGGTTTTTTTGGCGGGGGGTGGGCCAGCGAGGAGGGGGTGTCATGCCAGCGTGACACCCCCTCCTCGCTGGCCCACCCTCCGCCAAAAAATAGCCGCTGGGAAGGGGGGAAAGGCGACATGCTCTCGTTCGGGGCCCGCCCGCCCGGCGGGGTGGGGTGGGAAGGGCCAGCCAAAGTGTCACCCCCTCCCCTGGAACTAGGGGCGGCCCGCCCCCCGTCCCCCCTTGCTACGCCCCTGGTTTTCAGTGCCACTCAGTTTGTCACCACAGCAACTAAAGTCTCTATGGTGAAAATAGTGATCACACCAGGCCAAATCGTTAAAAGAAACGCTACGCTGAATACAATGAATATTTTCAAAAGTGCGCAGCCAGTGAAGGCCATATCAAAGATGCACCATATTAAGATTCTGGAACACAAACCTATTTGCTCCATACTTTCTAAAAATAGTGATGCAGTAACTAAGCAGACCTATGAAGTGGGAGTTCTACCTCCATTTAGTTCTAAACTTCCTACTGTTGCAAGTTCAACAGTTCCTGCTGATATTAAGCTTGGATCTTGGGTAGAAGTGAGTTATGAGGGAAATGTTTTTTCCAGGAACTGTGAAAGACATTAAAATTGTTGAAGAGCAGCAGGAGTACAAAGTTAGTGCTATGAAAAAAACTGGAAATTTCTGGACATGGCCTATGCCTGCTGATGAAATATTTTACATCCGATCTAAAGTCATTGGCGTTATTTCCCCACCTACTATGGTTAATTCAAGAGGCTATTATAGATTCTAAACTGTCTCTAACATTCATGTTTAAATAAATATTAGTCAAAATTTCCTAAGTGACAAGAAAATAATTATTTACCTTCATAAAATTCCAATGTATGAAATTATTATTTGAAAAGTAACGCGAGTTACCATATTATGTAATGTGAGTTACCATGAGAAAAGTTATTCAATTAATAACCATTGAAATTTGAAATGCCTGACCACTATGCTATGAAAGGCAAGATTTCTGTAATACTATTGCCTAAAAAGTTTTTTTCTAAATTCCTCGTAAGAGGAGGAAAAAGAAAAAACGTGGGTACATAAAATTAGGCTGTCCAATTCATGTAACGCGAGTTACCACACAAAAATAATTTTTATTTTTAATATTTTGAAATTAATATGAAAAAGGTAATAGGTTTTTAAAATAACCAGGTATGTATTATATACACAATTATTTTATTCAAGATTGCTTCTCATTTACTATGTTTAGATATTACTTAATTGTAGTAATCATAAGTCAAATGTAACGCGAGTTACCATGGAATGACCCATAACCAGTTGCCCAAGCATATAACCATTGCATGGAGCTCATGTGATACAATGCTTATTAATCAACATGCAAACAAAGGATTGCTCTGCTATGCATGTGCTACATAACTGAAATGTATTTTCACCCACTGAAACCCTCTAAAAAATAACTGCTTTTCATCCAGACAATCCTGAGGATCTGTGCAGTTGCACTTACTGATATCCATGGGTGCTTCAGAGCTTCAGCCGCTGTGATACGTTTGGATGGGTTGATTGTCAACATTTTATTGATGAGATCTTTTGCTTCAGGAGTGACAGTATCCCACTCGGGAGAAGGAAACTGTAAGAGCAAAGGGACAGCACTACTCATAACAATATGATCAGGAGCTCCCCCTCCTTTTTTGCACCATGCAGTTTGGCCTATTTGCACACTCTCTTTTTCACACTATACAATAATGCGGATTTGAGATAGGGAAGGGATAAAAGCATCCATTGTTGTAGGAAATGGTCTCTGACATGCACAGGATACTGTCAGAGTTTGTTATTATTTTTACCACTGATTTCCACCCAGCAGCTTTTCTTAAAAACAAAACAAAAAAGCTTCACATGGCCAACATTAAGGCTGGGTGCATTTCTTGCTAATCACAGTCAATACAAGGCAGTAAACGTAGCACAGAATGACCACTGGGTGGGGGCCAGGTGCTGAAAATGCTCTGCCAAACCCTGTTCTCTGCTGAATTGCCATCCAGCTGCAGGTTTGCCAGCTTGTTAACACACACAGCAAAAAATAAAAACATCCACAGAGCAGCCCTGTTGCACGACCCATTTGGCCTTTGTGTGCACTGAGGGGAAGCCATAAGGCCTTGCCCTTGAACTGTCACAGGGTGGGGTGGAAGAGGTTGGCAGCTAGAAACTATTAGTACATTGCCCAGTATCTTTTTGGTGTGGATTTTCACAACTGAATTTTGTAAACTTTTATTTTCTACGTTCATCCACTTGGTGGGTAAAGCTGGAGGAGAGCCAGATGCGTGGTGGCAATTTGCATGTTCATTCTAGGTCGCCCCCATCTGCCATCTGGCCCAGATCCACTTTCTTTGTTCCCTTAATGGCCCATCACCCAGGCGATTGCCTCACCAGGAAGCTAGCCTGACTATTCCAAGAAATAGGAGTAGGGAGGCAGGTATTAGAAAGGGCTTGGCATACAGTCTACTCCCCCTACAAAACTCACAACACTATCAAAAGCCCTGCATGCCTTGGGATCAGGTACCTGAAGAAAACCTGTTCCTACATAAGCTTGCCTGCACATTGAGGTCAGCAAGGGTGTTCCTGAAGTGAGGGAAGTTGCAACCAAAGGGATATTTTAATTGTCACTTAGTTATGGAAATCCCTTCCCCAGAGACACTCACTTGGCTATCTTTTCAACAACAGGAAAATAGCTTTTATCCTCCCAAGCTTTTTAAGCTTTGAGTTTTAACTATTTGAACCTCTGCTTTCATTTTATTAGGGGGCCCTGTGCTTTAACTTGCTTTTTCTGATTTCTTTCTTTCTTTTATTGTTGTAAACCAATTGCTTAAAGGGTCATATACAAACCCATGAAATAAATAGATACAAATTATTTCCTTTAAAAAAAGAAATATTCCCACTTAGCTCACTATATTTTTTCCTCACAACAAACTTGTGAGGTAGGTTAGGCCAAGAGACTGAGACTGGCCCAAGTTCACTCAGGAAGCATCACATGTGAATAAGGATTTGAGCCCAGGTCTCAGAGTCCAACCTACTAACCACTTCACCACACTGGTCCTCAAATAAGCTTTCAGGCCTGGTGCTCTGTGTCTGTGTGTGTACAAAGCAAAGCGGGAGCTGAGAACTCTTCAAAGAAATGACGGTATGTGAGAAAGAAAGAGAAAACAATGAAGGGATTGGGAGTGGGATCACTTACATCATAGGCTCCAGCTTTGATCTGCTGGTATAGTCGATGTTGATCCTCATCCCAGAAAGGAGGATAGCCAACCAGCAGAATATACAGAATAACTCCTGTGTGAGACAGGGACAGGCATTGTTATGTAAGCTCCAGCCACACACAGGTGGGAAAAGAGGTTAGTTCAGTGACTCAGAAAACTGGAGCAGCAGGCCTACACTGTCTGTGAGACTCAGAACTGAAGAGGATGTGAAAAGGCTCCTTCTTGACTGAATTGTCAAGGGTAAGTAGGAGCATTTTTATAGTTCAGGCTGAGCTGTCAGTTAGCATAAGAACATGCGTGACAGGGGGCACTTCCAAAGGACCAGCTCATTGAGCAATTGGCTATTTAATTAGCATTCACTCATTAACTTGTGGGTAGGTTAGAGTCAAAGCAAGTGTTAACACACAATTTTCAGTGTGTTTCCCCTCACCTTCCTTACTGCAAAAAATCCTATGCTTTGAGGAAGCCATTTCTTGTCCAAGACCTGCTAATCAACTGTTATCTGAGGGAAGCACCCTCTGTCCCAAACAAAGAAATCACTTGCCACTTAATTGTCAGGTACCCTGAATCCAGTTAGTAAAAAGTATATTGTCAAGTCTCCAGAACAGCATCCATCCTGACTAAGTAACAACATCCAGGAACATCAACACTGCAGTCTGCTCTGTGGGCTTGTTTAAGCCTAGTCTTTCCTCCATATCAGTTCATACAGTTGAACTTGGGTGGGACAAGGAAGAAAACCTATTATCTTCCTCACCTACCATTTCTACCTGTTCTCTTACACACTATCAGGTCCCTATGTCTGATCTCGGACACCCAAAACAGGTTTATTATTTTGAAGAGCTTTCTTTATCAACAACACACATCACAATGCCCCATTCTCTTTCTGTGCTGCTTAAATGCTGCCCAGGAAATTTTCTCCCACCCTAATAGTTTTTTTTGTATATAGATATTGAACTTTGAACATCTGGGAATGCCTTGGCAAACTTTTGCAAGGATTGGCACCGTTATGCATGCTAGCAGCAGTAATGCAACATTCAGACACATCAGACCCTGCGTCTGAGCTCAAAGATTCCTTTGGAATGAAAATGTAACATCAGGTGTATGTTCCTCATCTGTTTCCTACAACATTCTGCAACCCAACACAGGAAAAACTGTTCCCTCCATGCGTGTGCTGTGAAAATGAGGCTGAAGGTAAAACGTTTAATTAAGTGAGTCACTGATGCATCAACATGCCAAATAGGCAACATACACATACAATCTGGCCTCATGAGAGGGCTTGTACTTTTTTGAGAGCACTATTTGATATACCGGTATATTTTTAAAATAATAATCACTGAACTTGTGTGATGAGCAACAGATTACTGTTGAGAAGCAGACTTTCTCATAGAGACTGCCTGAGACTCCACTTAAGACTCTTATTCTTCAGAAGTGGCCCTGCTGAGGGGATGACCGTATGTTAAGTCATTGCACCAGGAAAGTTTCAGTTCCTACCATTCAGAAGATCTTTGTGGTTCATTATTCGCATCATATATATATATATATATATATATATATATATATATATATATATATATATATATATATATACCACATGCCATAGGAACCCAGGTGTTTTGCCAGAAAGAAACACATTCCATCTGAAATAGCAGCCATTCATAAAGTTTAATTCAGGCCACCTGCGTTCGCTTTTTGCTCTACCGTAACTACTCGTTTGGGTAACACAAGTGATTTAGGCTTACTATGTTTCCTTTTCTCATTGCACAATAAGGATAAGAGCTCTTCCCTGAGTCTCAAAAGAATGATGAGGATAAATAGATTAATGAATGAGAGACTCCTTGATGCTATGGTGATGGGGGAATATAATGGACTCTCCAACTTCACAAACATCCAGAAACACAATTTTTAATCTCCAAATTGCTCTTGTGGAAGTTACTCTCTGGTGAATGCTAATCCCATAAATCCATAAACTTTATAGCATAATGCTTCCTGGCTGCTAAAAGCTCATTCAGCTAGCTCTTAGCCATTCCTCCCACAGGTCATAAGAGTAAGGTTTTGGTTGTAAGATTTTTAGCCCATCACTTACAAAACAGTTTTTATATGGTTTCCTCTAGTACACATGATTGTGGAGTCACAGATTCATGCATGAATTTGTCATATTGACCAGAAAAGCTTTGCTATTTTTACTAAGAGCTTTAAGGACAACAACCCATCAGAGGGAGCGCTCAAGTGGGGAGGGGGCCATGCCAGTGCATTTTCAATTGCATTCAAATACAGAGCATAAAATATTTCCCTTCAAAGAGCTTCCCTTATTTTATCATCACAACAATCCTGTGAGCTAGGCTGTGTGGAGAGACGGTGACTGCTCTAAGGTCACACGGCACTCTTGCCATTGCACTACACTGGCTCACATCTTGCATGGGGGTAAAGAATTCTGGCTTTCCATTTGATCCACGGCAGAGGATGACAATGAATGCTCACATCCTCTTTCATGATGTGCTACTATAATTCTGTTTCCTGTAGAGTTTATCAGTCCACTGACACTAGTTCACACAGCAGCACTGACTGACATATCTCAGAGGTAACCAAGCCCTGTGAACAAGCTAGGGACTGCACACAGTACGGAAGACGGTGAGAGAACCACAGCGGCCTCCATCTCATTCCTCCAAGTTTTATTTTGCCTGTTTAGCCACTTTCAAAACATGACCTCACTTACCACATGCCCACAAGTCCACAGCTTTGCCATAGGGGTCCTTTCGGAGCACCTCGGGCGAAAGGTAGCCTGGAGTACCTGCAAAACCTAGTAAGGCAAAGAGTTACAATATGCAGCTAGTTACACATCATGGGGTCCAGCGGAGTCTGCAGCAAAAAGCACAAGGCAGCTATGCGTCGAATGGGAAAAGAGAATTGCTCTCTAATATTCCCACCGAACCTGGTGTTTGTTCTGCACTAGATACATGCTATCCTGGAGCACCTTTGCTGAAAATCACTCCTAACATCTCTGATTTGAGTCTTCCTGTGCTTGTAGAGCTATTGCTACAATCTCACTGCCCATCCACAAGAGAAAAGTGTAAGTAGTCTTGTGGTAACCTGGTATTGGTTTCTGAGCCCAATTCAAAGTTCTGGTTTTGACCTATAAAGCCTTAAACGGCTCAGGACCGCAATACCTCAAGGACTACCTTTCCATATGAACCTACCCAGACCCTGAGATCATCTTCTGAGGCCCTTTTCCGTGTGCCCCCTCCTCGAGAGGTTTGGAGGGTGGCAACATGAGAACGGGCCTTCTCTGTAGTGGCTCCCCATCTGTGGAATGCTCTCCCCAGGGAGGTTCGGCTGGCGCCTTCATTATACACCTTTAGGCATCAGGCAAAAATGTTCCTCTTTAACCAGGAATTTGGTTGATCCGATTTACCCTTTTAAAATGTGTTTTCTTTTGGGGGGTATTGGGTTGTTGTTTTTATATTCATTAGGTAGTTTGTGGTTTTAGATCTTTATTTTATTTTGTGAACTGCCCTGAGACCCCCAGGTATAGGGTGGTATATAAATTCAATAAATAATAATTATAATAATAATCTTTAGAAAATAGTCCAAAGGGGAGGAGCCCCCAAACCAGCCCCATAAGAACTCAATGGCCAGCTTCACAGCTATCTCCGACACCTCCGCAATGCCTTTCACTATGTTGGATCTACCCCTGCCTCTCCAGAGGGAGCAGAGACACTCCCTCCAGCAACTAGCTCCTGGAGGTACCAAGGGAGGTGTGAACAAATGGGAGAGATCCTGCCTTCAAGGCGGAATGTTAGGTTGCTTGCTAAGGAGCAGAAGCACTCACTGCACTAAGTTAAGCCTGCCCCATATAAAAATGTGTATAGTAGAAGCCATACTAAAAGGTTGATGAATTTTTGTGAGGATTAAAAAATAATAATAATCGTAAACTGATGTAGAAAAGTGGAGCACTGAATTTAACACTGTAAAATGAGAAATCAAAATGGACATGTTTGTTTTTCCCTAGTGTCTACGCAGCCCTAGTTTGCCCCTCAGAAAAAAGGCTGCTACGCCATCTAGGACAGCATTTTCTGAGCTAACAGAAGGATCTCTTCTAGCCTTGTTACTGAGATCCTTTTGGGACTTTCTGCATGCAAAGGTTTGTGATGAGCTACTGAGTTATGCCCCCTTCCCTAACAAATTGCATCCGCCAAAATGTATTTGTGGTTTGAGAAATTATAAATGGATTCCCTTAACAGCCTATGTCTACAGCTCAAAGATACACTAGCAATGTAAGTTATGATGACCTTAGTAAGTTACATTTATAGCTGCAAGTTATCGTGAGTTCATTAAACCACATCTAGTACCCAAGCAGACTTTTTAGAAAATGCAATTAAATGGCTAAACAAATTGAAGATATGCCACTAACTCAGTAAAAGAAACCTCAGGGGAGAAGAACTAATACAGTTTAGCTAAACATATTGGCCATCATAACTCAGTTAAGTCAGGGGACTCTACGTAGTCAAAATCAGGGTGGGTGGCATTTTTAGAACTGAAGACTTTATTGGAGCAACTGGATCTAAAAATGCTTTGTATATTTCAGCTACACAAAATCCTCACACCTTTTACACAAACGGCAACAAACCACAAATGGTTGGTGTGTTCCGTTTCTTTCAGCGTTATATTTACTCAGCCTCTTACAAAGCATGACAGATTGCCGTTTTGGGGGTTTGCTTTCTCAGCCTTTAGTTTCCAAAAGCTTATTTATGGAACCAAGGTGGCTAGAACGTTTCTCAATATTTTTTACCAAGCCTGCCTGTCAGCCATATAGGAGCTCCAAAGGGACCAGATAAATGGAAACATGGGTCTTTTGTTTACTGCTGAATCAGAACAAACGTCAATCCATGGAAAACACGATTGGCATTTGTTCTTCCCCACACCTTGACCTCACACACATGGCAAGGAATTTCTTAACGGAAGCCAGAAAAAACTGGGACTTTGAATGCCACATCACCATAACTCTCAGACCCTTCCTTCTCCTTCTCCTAGCCTAAAGGTAAAGGACCCCTGACCATTAGGTCCAGTCGTGGCCGACTCTGGGGTTGCGGCGCTCATCTCGCTTTACTGGCCGAGGGAGACGGGGTACAGCTTCCGGGTCATGTGGCCAGCATGACTAAGCTGCTTCTGGCGAACCAGAGCAGCGCATGTTAATGCCGTTTACCTTCCCGCTGGAGCGGTACCTATTTATCTACTTGCACTTTGACGTGCTTTCGAACTGCTAGGAGCTGGGACTGGGCAACGGGAGCTCACCCCATTGCGGGGATTCGAACCGCCAACCTTCTGATCAGCAAGCCCTAGGCTCTGTGGTTTAATCCACAGCGCCACCCGCGTCCGTAGCCTAGAGGTTCTTAAATTCTTAGTTATGATTTGCCAAGATTACAATCAAATGCATCAACCACATCAAATGTGCTCCCACGCCTAATTAGTAATAAAATTGTACTGTAATTGATATGCCTGGATTCTTCAGTTGCAATTAATGAAGGCTTCCTGGTCCGAGTGTACTTCACTGATTGCACCCATATTCAGGCACAGATAGGCTGATGCCTGTTGCTTTCCAGCAAAACATTTTGCTCCTTTCTGGAAGGCAGGTGTTCCGGGAAGATGGAGTGTGTAGTGGATCCCACAGGAGTTCCCCTCAGACATTTTTAACACTGCTGCAGGTTATCATGTTCCTATCTAATATGTATTTACACTGCATTAATTATGGTGCATTATCCCATTTAGAAGTGCAGCAATCCTGTTCCATATTTTGATTATCAAATTGAAGCTTAATAAGCTGAGATATGAACAAGCCTCATTCACTTCCATGCAGCTCCTTCACTCCTGCTGTACAAGGAAAAAAGCCAGGAAGCTGCAGTTAACCATAGCTTCCCTTTACAACACAAATGTCTTCTAAGCAAGCCAGTATATGATGCCAAGGTTTAAAGGTAGCTACCAGATCAAGCTGGCTTTCATGGGAACCATTAATCACAGCTTCATGGTTCTAATGCCATATTTGCACTGAATGCAAAGCCATGGTTTATTTATACTGTGCTTTGTTTAAAAAACAACAACTACAAGTTAAGCACAAGTTGTCCCATGGACAAAAAACAAACCATGACTTGCTTCTCCCAAGCTCTCACCCTGTGCCTTTGTATTTTGGTGAGTGCCCTGGGTGGGGCAGGCCAACAAACAATGGCTAAGGAAAGGTGTTGGGTTTACACAGAATGCCAAGCCATAGTTAAAGTTTGTAAGTGAATGACAAATCATGGCTTCAGATCATGGTTTGTTGGTAGTAAACAAACCATGGCTAAGACACTGGGCAAGCTTTACACATAATACTAAGACATAGTTTAATAAACTTTGAGTTAGCATCACATGTGAACCAGGTCACAGGGAAGCTATAGTTAACTGTGGCTTCATGACTTGTTTGTCCATTTGTGTGAAGAGAAGAGCAAATGTGCAGATGTAGGAAGCTCATTTATATACTTCATTGGAGGTTTTTAAGTAGAGGTTGGAAGGCCATCTGTCATGGAAGCTTTAGCTGAGATTCCTGCATTTCAGGGGGTTGGATCCTTGGGTCCCTTCCAACTCTAAGATTCTATTATCTAATTGTGTGAATGTGGTCCATGGGTTATATTTTTATTGACAAATAGGATGATACATGAACGGGCAGCTGTGCTACTTTGAACCTCTCTCTGTTCTACATATTGGACATGATTATCCAGTCTCACCTAGCAGATTTACAGGATCATGCAATTATATAGCTTTCCAGATCCTGAATGGCAAGGAACACATATCAGGTAAACCTTTGATGTGATCCAAACCAGAGTGACCCATAGAAGAAAAATAACACAGACCATGCTTAAGGCAAGCGTGGCTAACTTGTGGTCCTGCAGATGTTGCTGTACTACAACTCCTAGCATCTGTGACCCCCACCTCTCTGTGTAGTGATAGTTCTAAAATATTTTTTAAAAGGTGAATATTTTTTTGGTTGGTGGTGCAGCAGAATAATCACCATGTTTATGGTTTCTAAAGCTTATACAACGTATTTGGCTTAAGTTCCTAAGATCCGTAAAATATTCAGAGCAATTGAGTCCCTTGTTACATGAGCGTAACTAGAGCCACAGAAGTGTTACACCCATGATACCCAACTTTCCCCCACTCACCAAACCACGCCTGCTGCTCGCCTTCCACTTCAATGGCAAGGCCAAAGTCAGCCAGTTTTACAGCAGCTCCCTTCAGCTTGGATGCCAGCAGGAGGTTCTCCGGCTAAGGGAGGAATCGGTTAGAGGATAAACATACAGAAGCACAACTCTGAAGGACCCGTCAAATCTGCTTAGCCCTCTTCTAGTTTCTGAGTCTGTAAAAAATACCACCTGCACATTTTCAGTTATAACCATGCTGGTTAGAAAGCATGTCTATGGTAAGGTTACCAGACGTCCCCATTTCCCGGGGACAGTTCCCGGATTTACAAATCAGTCCCCTAACAAAATCCATCTATTTAGGAGGAAGTTGAAAAGTGTCCCTGGATTCATTGGGGGGGAAAATCTGGTAACCTTAGTCTATGGTGCAGCTCTCGTCTCTCTGCCCCACGCTCAGCAGAAATGCAGATACCTATGTACCCCACACCCCACGCCATGGGAAAGTGTGGTATACAACAATATTTATTTCCCTCAAGACAGTTTCCTGAACTTCCACTTGCACATTCAAGCACTAAATATCAAGCCCAGGGTGTTTCAGTGTAAATGAAAACAAAACTGGAATGCTCAGAGCTCTCCAAACCAAGTGAATGGGTGGCCGGACGGCAACTGCAGTTCCAAGTGAGTATAAATTGATGCAACATGGGGCAAAAAAAATCCCCCTAGAAAGCCTATTGTTACCAATGGCTACTAGTTATGCTCACTATATATGCTGCTTCCAGGATCAGAAGCAATAGTATCTGCCTGAACTCTAATTGGTGCGGAACAACCAGAGGCGGGGTCTGTGTCCTATTTATGGCCTTAGCACTGTGGGAAACAGGATGTCGAGCTATGGATGCCTTTGGTCTAACCCGGCAAGGTTCTTCTTATGTACCAGCTTCTGTTCTCTCCTGGCCACTTAGCGGGAGCCCTGTCACATGGCTGCGTGGGCCATTTTTCTTGGTAATGAGTGTGAGCAGGGAGTTAAGCAGCACTTCAGTAGGTGGGAGAAATATAGAGGGTGACGTGTATTCTGGAGGAGGGAGAAGAAGGAGCGAAATCACAGAAATTAAGCGTGTGCTTCTTAAAGCAACAGGCAAAGGAATCGCTTATGGTGGTGATTGCAGGTGGGGACAAGGATTTGGAAATAGGGCATTCAGGCAGGGCTGTCTCTAGGGGCAACTGCCCCAAGTACTGCATGTTGGATGCCCTGTACTTGATGGTGGCAGTCACAGTCAGCATGCTTGCTGCCTGGCCAGCCCAGCTACCTTCCACCCAGTTGGGAAGGCTCTCCGCCTCCTCCCTTCCTAGAGCAAGGGAGGGAGGGAGGTGGTGGAGGAGGTGGCAGAGGCAAAAGGGAGATGAAGGCAATGGGGAGAGCCAAAGGGTGTGATTTTTCCTGGGCCCCCGCATCCCCTAGAATGGCCCAACGTTCACATGTCACAAACGGGTTTTTAAAAACTTATTTGATTTTCCCTGGAAAGGGTTAAACTGGGGGTGGGATTTGATCCCAACAACAGGGCATGCATGCTGTGAAGATTTTGCATGCATGGTGAGCTCCCATCCCATAATAAGCCAGCCCACAGATAGAACAACTCCCTAATTAGTGAAGAGGTAGCTCATATGGCTGGCTGTTTTGGCAGACAATAGTGTACTAACAAGGCTGTCAGCTGCACCTCAGGACCTAGGATTGCCAACAGCACTGATTGAAGAAAGATGGATCAGGTTTTCTTCTCTGGTTGGCTGCCTGACTCCCAGATCACATTCAGCAACCATGTTATTAGTGCATCCACTATAGAGAATTATCATTAAGTTGCATGCTTACAATTGCAGTCGCTAGCAAGGAAGCAGCTGGCTGGCTCAGTAATCCCAAGGCAAACAGCAAAAAAACGCCCCTTGGTTTCTTATCAGCAAGAAGGGTTTTAATCAAGCCTCCTCCCTGATATGCTAGTTTTCTATGGACAGGGATTTGTTTTCGGAGGAAGAGCATTCAGTCCAATGTAATTAGAAGTTCATACAGCTCCAAAAGTTTACTACACCTATGAAAACTAGGACCTTTGAAATCTAAAGACTTCAACCACTTAACAATTCTATTTCTATCAAAGATATGCTATCATCTAAAGGTAAAGGTAAAGGGACTCCTGACCATTAGGTCCAGTTGCGGACGACTCTGGGGTTACGCTGCTCATCTCGCTTTACTGGCCGAGGGAGCCGGCGTACAGCTTCCGGGTCATGTGGCCAGCATGACTAAGCCGCTTCTGGTGAAGCAGAGCAGCGCACGGAAACGCCGTTTACCTTCCCGCCGAAGCAGTACCTATTTATCTACTTGTACTTTGACGTGCTTTTGAACTGCTAGGTTGGCAGGAGCAGGGACCAACCAACGGGAGCTCACCCCGTCATGGAGATTCGAACCGCCGACCTTATGATCGGCAAGCCCTAGGCTCTGTGGTTTAACCCACAGTGCCAGCCACGCCCCCCATGCTATCATCTACTTTCTATCAAAGTAAATCAAGCCGGGTATGTATGTTGGGTGTAGGAGTTGGCTGCAGAAGGGATACACTTTAAGTCTTACAGTTTATAAATATTTTACCTTTAAATCCCGGTGCACCACACCCATCTGGTGGCAATGTAGGACAGCTTCCAGGATCTGTTGAATGCAGTGACTAGAGAGAGGAAACACAATCACATTACCTTGGAAGGGGTCAGGAGATGGCTTGAGGCAAGGTTTCGCAGCAAAGCCCTGTCTGCACTACTATCTTTTTGCCATTTCCTATTTTCCTATTCCCCTTTCCTGCTAGCAGCCATGAAGAATGGCTCGGTGCCTTTCACTGCAGAGCCAGGCTTACCAACAGGACGGGAAATGAAATACCGGTAACCATTGTAATCTGATTGCCATTGAAACTCTATTACAGGAGGGCATTATTGGAGGCATTCAGGTTCTTCCATGAGAGGAAAAAAGAGAAAAGCTGGTTGCTTTATTAGCATGCAGTGTTGCAGAAGCTAATGAGCAAAAACCATCAGATTGGTTTCTCACAGAAATTATGGCAGTAGATGGGGTGGCAAGTTCATGATCACTGTTCTCATGTTGGTAGGTCTCACTACAACAGCTTGATGAGACACACACATCATGTTGCAGGCATGTGGAAAACAGAAAATTAAGGCCCAGGTGCCGGAACAGCTGTCTGCAAAACAACAAAATGGCTCTGTTTACGTTTTTGGCAGATGCTAATAAAGCAATCGTTTATAATGTTCTGGGCATACAGGAAACTTAATAAAAGCTGTTTGCTAAGTAGCACACCAAATTGATAGTCTAATATGCCAGGCGATTGTAGGCATGTGTGTGGTGTTAAGGTTGCAAGTCTATGCGTACTTACTCAGAAGTAAGTCTAGTTGAAGTTGGTGTGACCTATTTCCAAGTAAGCATCTTTGCATGGCAATCATCATCTTACTAGATTAATTCATTGTCCCACAAAGCCAAAGAATCACCCTCCACCCCAGCCCAAGAGTCATTATCCAAATTAAAAGGGCATTTCAGGGCAACCTGTTTGTTGAGCATGCATCCAGATTTATTTGCAGAGCAATCATACAATGCTGGTTATCTGATGAGCATTTGTCCCGATACATTTGTTCAGAGGTTAAATGGCATTGCATCAAAGCAAGTACCATTTTACACTTTCCAGTGTATTTCTCAATCACTGGGAAAGGACCAGGGAAAGACAGAGGCTGCCGGTGCTGAGAAGGGAACAGATTTGTCTGAGATAAGGGTGAAAAGGGAAGGTGGAAGTGGGCATTGCAGTTGCAGTGCCTGTTTTTGTAGCTGCTCCCACCGCTGCTGCCAATATCAAGAAGGAGGGAGCAGGGCCAAGAAGGGCTGGTTAAGGAGGTTTAATGGACCAGATGCAGCCTGTGAGCCATCAGTTCCCAGTCCTTCACCTAGAGTCACACTTATCACAGATTGTTCCTATATTGTGTATGGGTAGCTGTGATGGCTCCACTCCCACCCCAAAACAAGGCACACACCCAGGGCTGTCTTGTCCATAGGGGCTGGTGGCGTGCTGCGCCAGGGCGCCGGGCCCCCCAGGGGCGCCCCCACGAGCCCGCCGGCATACCAGGCGCCCCCGCACCCACCCCCACGGGCGGGCGGGCGGGCTGAAAGCCATCCGCCCTCGCCTCCCGGAGCCCCAGCTGGAGCGCTGGAAGGGCGCGCAAAGCCCCGCGCTGCTCCAGCGCCACGCCCCTCATCCCCTGCTCGCGGCCAGCGCAGGAGGGAGGCGGACGGGGAGGCGGCACGGCGGGAGCGCTGAGGGATCGCCGCGCCACGGCGGCCGATCCCTCTAAGACGGCCCTGCACACACCAGTACTTTTTCATTTACCCTGACCTTTGCTGCCCTTGATGTCTGTCATCATGAATCTTACTTTTATTTGGACTACTGGCTGTCTTTGGATTTTAATTTTATTTAATTTTAATTTTATTGTATTTATATTGCATATATGTACATGCATGCGCGCACACACGCACACACTGAACATGCACTGTATTTTGTATTGTTGGACACTGCCTGCTTACATGACAGGAAGCATAGCACAGCAATACAAAAAGATTAGAAAGCAAAACTAATCGGTGACAGAGATAGAGATAAGCAGCAGGTTCTCAACCTTGTTGCCTGCCAGCCTTAGAGATGAAGTGTTGTACAGTTTTTCCTAGGCACTTTATTCTTTCCCCCATACCCACCTGGCATCTGCTTCACTATAGTATTCTCTAGCAACGATGTCCTCAAACAGTTCTCCGCCTGTCACCCTGTGAATAAATTAAAGAGGAATCAGTCCCAGCTCCAGACATCCTCCTGCTGCAAGGGATGGAGGAGAAAGTCAAGGCAGTTCACATTTAAAGGCGAGAGTCTGCCAAACCTGCACTTTCCCAAGTAACACAAAAAAACCAAAAAAAACCATCCTTTGAAATGCACACTTCTCTGAATTTTGCAATGCAGTTCTGCCGCCAAGTAATGTATACATATATATTTTTTAAAGCATATACTGGTGTAAAGCACCCATACGAATGCCTGTATTAGTGGCAATGACATACAAAATGTATTTTATTAGTGAAAACAGCTCCTGAGCACACACTTTGCATGCAGAAGGTTGGAGGAAGAACTTTCTGATGGTAAGAGCTGTGGAAAAGTGGTGGGAAAATGGTGGATTCTCCTTCCTTGTGGATTTTTAACCAGAGATTGGATCTGCCATGGATGCTTTAGCTGAGATTCTGCATTTCAGAGGGTTGGATTAGGATGACTCTCAGGGCCCCATGCAGTTCTATAATTCTATTATTCTACCATAGCTAGCAGTGCTATTCATCCTATCAGATTTTTTTGATTTTTTTGCCTAATTCTGCAAACTGTAGGACTGTAATTCTGGAGGAAATGATGAAACAGGCTATCACCATTTCCCCTTTGTTATCTTAATATCTTGCCTCGTGTGGGCCATATGCTAAGCATGCAGAACAGCAATCCCCTCTCAAGTGACCTTGCCAACCTCACTACTTCCTCGCCAGCCTTCTTAGAATTTCTAGTGGAGCATTCCTACTGTGATTATGCTTGCTGGAGAAATTAAGAGCAGCCTGAGAAGGAACAGGTTGGAATGGGAGATGTATCAGCACTGTCTTGGATGCCAGACCCCTCTGTCTCAAAGGAGTAAGGAAGGAAAACTGCAGCCAGGCAGGATCTCTTAAACTAAGGATTTGGAGAACAGTGCAAGAGCAGCTGGTCCTCCAGGGACTTCACATTCAATATGCTAATTGTTGCTCCAAGAAGCTTGAAGGGCTGATCTGCATAAAGAGCAGTGCTAATTCTCTTAAAGCTGGATGCTGAAAAAACGCTTTGTGAAATTCAAGCCACTTAGCTGCTCCGCTTTCTAAAAGGGTTGGACACAAACTACCCAACACTGATATCCAACTGTGATAGGGCACCAACTTAACCTGGAGACAGCTTTTAAGGAAGCTGAAGGTTGTTTGGCAGAGCCATTGTAGTCTGTGATGCACTACATACCAATTTATTTGTCTCTTGTCAAATGGCTTTTGCGGGGCTTTGACTCATTCCAAAATATCTGTTTGCCTCGTGATGGTAGAGAGACAGAAAATGTGTGCATGAGGCATATGGAAAAATGGCTCCATCACACCATGTTCACTTTTCAGTAGGTGGGTGGAGAAACTCTATGATCTAAGTCCACTTTGGACTGAGTTGCTCTCAGACTGTGTGTGTGTGTGTGTGTGTGTGTGTCCTGAGATGGTGGAGAGGTAATGCCCCCCTGGTGATTCACAGAGTACTTAGCATGCATATGAAGATTTATTCATGTCCCACCATTACTTACAGGTCAAATATCAGGTAATGGTGTGCCTCCTCTGATATGCTGTCATGAAGCCTCACTGCAGAGATGAAAATGGAACAGGTTACCAGCCAGAATAAACTTATTATATTCAGAGGTAAATCTACTGGTCTTTCACCTTGGTCCATTGAGCTGAAATAGTTCCTAGTGCAATGCAGGCTGCAAGTGTATAAAGTGGAACCACACTTCACCTCACCTATATTCATGTATGAATTTATTTTCTTACATTGATAGCCTTTCCTCTGAACCCAAGGTTAGATTCGTGTGGTTCCCAGAGGGCCACTGATCGAGGCACTTACCAGACCCAGGCCCACTTAGCTTTATCAAGGTGGCGGCCTCATATACCTTCAGAACATGTCCTGGGAACCTTCCTTGTCTTGCAATATATTCAATGCTTCCAAATGTTGAAAAGGAGGTAAACCTTCTGCTTCCTAAAATTTGCACACACCCAGGGAGTATCTTCTGATCACTGAAGTCGTCTTTACCAACCTTGGCAAACGCTGCCGTTTTTATGACTGCAGACCACCATGTAACAGAAACAATGGTTTCAATATAACACAGAAGAGGGAGAAAAGAAAAAGTGGATTTCAGTGGAAAGAAGGCAGACTACAGGCCAATTGTGTGTGTGCCCAGATGCGGGTTGAATGGATTTCCATTTCAGCTGAGGATGTGCTAAAGTGCTCGTTTATTTGTTTATAATGTGCCTGGATTACTTGTCAGCCTTACACAGTGGAGCCAAGTACATTTTTTTCTCCATTCAGCTCACTGATGGCTAACTGGATAGTTGGATGAAATGATCAGGCAGCTTTGCCAGGGACTCTGCTGCAGTTTGAATCCACCATTCCCCATATCTCATCCATGTTCAGGAAAACAACAGATGTTTGTTGTGGGATCGGTGCATCTCATGCATACAAGGTTCTTTTTTTTTTTTTTTTACAGCATTCATATGAAATCATTGTCATCAAAATGCCAGTCTGTATTGTTTTCTCCATTTAATTCAAATTTACCCTTTCCATGTAAATTTGATGCATATTTTTTTTAAAAAAATCCTGCCAATGACTTATGTGTATGATATTTCAACAAGAGTTTTGTGATCTTACCCCCACCACCCCACAAAAAAACCTCCATCATTTACCTCTAGCTGCTAGATTGGGCAGACTCACAACAGGGAATGGATGACTGCATCTCACTTTGACTATAATCTTCCCTGAGGCTTTGGGCCAGCCATTGTTAGAATGAGTCAGGCCTAGCTTGGGAATCCCAAGTTTATATTCTTTTAAGAACTGGGCTGCAATTCTATGCAGCATAAAACACTAACATCCAACAGATTTCCATTTTAGGATTAGGGTGAAAGCTGAAATTCTTCAAAGGGAAAAAACAAATCTCACGGTTGACCAAAGTGGCTCTTCCCACTATTCAGGGTTGTACAGTTAGAACCCAGCAGCTAATAACAGCCAGTAGATGCCCCAGCCCAGGTGACAGCAACCTCTCTATATCTCCCTTCACCCTGCTATCAATGCCTAATATCTTCTCCATATCCCCATATCCCAAAGATTGCTGCCATTCGGTTGTCTTGATAAACACAGCTTCAAAGGCAGTCTTGCGAAGACAGTACTCTGGCAGGCAGGGCAGCGTTTCTCCAGCAGCTTGGCATTCCCTGTGACCTTTTCCCTCCTTATTAGGTGCCAGATATCAAATTATCCTGGCATCCTCCAAGGATTGCTTCCATAGCCGACGGAACACTCCTCCTCCATCATCCACAACTCGAGGCAAAAGACCGGGAATGGAATGAGAAACATGCTGAAACAGCCTTGATGTTCTCTGTGTGAGACTTCACACATACAACTTCCAGGGAATCCATTCTATATTTTTCACAATGTGGGGGCTATGCTTAAATTTAACCATTATATTTTTTACTGAAAGGAATATTGTTGCACCTTTAAGGGTTGCATAGAAGAGACAATTTCACCAGGTTTGCCTTTTCTCATCAGGGAAAATACTGTGATGAAAAAAATAGCCCTTAGAAGAAAAATTGACAAGAATTATTACAGTCGATTTCCACAGATGTAAACTTGACAGAAATGGTTATTATCCTCTGCAGTAGAGCTTGCACTACTGCAGCCTGGTTTAGCTGCGGAAAATGTGATTAGTCAATCGTTTGGGATGTCACAATGCCATTTAGATAAATGCACATTATCAAAATATCCCTTGACCCATGCATATTTAAATATTACTATTTAATCTAATCTCAGTATGTTCTAGAATGACTAGATATTTCTGAAAAGTGTGTGTGTGTGAATGTATATTCCCAATGGTGGGCAAAAAAAATGGAGGGAGAAACAAAAAAGGGGGGAAATGGGTTTATATGTATTTATGAAAAATCTAAGCAGAGCAATTTCAGCTACTGAAATTTTAATCACAACTTCTGCATAACCTTTGGAAAACATCCAGTTATCCGATTCCTGCTATCACCAGAAAATTATTTTGTGCTAAGATACATTTCCAAATGTAAGAACAATCTAACAATCAGCTGCAAAAAGGCTGGGAAGACACCCAAAGAATCCTTAACAAGCAGAATATGAGTTGTTTCATATAATAACAGAAATGGTTATTTTGAACAGACAGAGGAAGGGATTCACATAATTTAGAGGCATGCGTGTCATTCTTTATTTTGAAGGAGGTAACTTCTCTACTTCCCATATTTCTTAATACTTTTAATATTACCCACTAGAACATAATTCCAAAAAAGGCTAGGATAAAGAGGGTGCTGATGTTGCCTAATGAAAAAATGTTTTTTTAAAAAAATAAAAAATCCACAAGTCATCTTCTCACCACAAAATTATTCTATTTACAATATAGGGGGTAATAGTTTCTTATAGGATTGTTTTAAGGAACACTGAAATAATACATGTGAAGTGCCAGTCTAAAGTGATCTATAAATTCCCCGAATACAAGTTTCTGGGAATCAGAAGTGGGGCAAATGCCACAGGAGCCAACTCCTAGTGACCAAGGTCCCTTTGCCACCGCCCAAAAATATTTGAGGCGGCCAGGGGCCCCAAAGTTGATGGGAAGTGCCATGTAAATGGTGTGCATGTGCCAGGTATTATGATTGATTATGCGAGGCAGGGCTTACCTGGGACCCCCAATACTTATATTCAAGTTGGCACCCTAGGCATGCGGGCTTCCTATAGGTATCTGGTGAGAACAGGATGCTGGACTAGTCGGGCCACTGGTCTGATCCAACATGGCTCTTATTTTGTCCTTATGTCTTGTGTTCTTAATAGATTACATGATGAGGAACAATGACATATGAGCAGAATGAGGGACAAAGAAGAAACAAATTGTCAGTACCTGAAAGACAGGTAGGTAGGGCAGAGATGAGAGAAGAATAAAAATCTGCCCTCTTGTTGCTCTGGCAAGGAGTCTTTCTTGTAACACTTTATCCTTCCCCTTGCAACAGTTCATCTTTGTCCCCTTGCAAGTTTGACATGAAATTTGTTTTTCAAAGTTATCATAAATGCATCACAACCTTTATTAAAATGTTGCCATCTAGTTTTAATTTGCACTGAACTTGCTGTGAGATTTATCATGGCATTTTCATTCAAAATTATCACATCATTATTTCAGAGAATGATGGGCTTTGCTATGCTTGAATGAATCTTTTTTCTTTCTTTCCACCTCTGTGTATTTGAAGATTTGAGGCATGGCCATTACTCCTATCTATTTGTTTTATTTTTCTTCTTTGGCTTCTGCATTTTGCTGCTAACTTTCAGAGATATGTGTTTACCCAATTTCCCTCATTTGTGTTAAGAGTTATTACTTCCTCTTTTTTGTTGGTATTTTAATAGAAATGTTAATAAATTTATGTAAACATAATGTTTCCCCACCACACCTATCAAAATAAAAAACACAACAAACAAACCTGTACGAGGCCAAACAATGGGAACCATGCTCATGTCTCTTCTAACTCTACATTCTATATTATTCTATGTCTAGTTTGGTGTTCAGTCATGGCTGAAAAGGCGATGAAGTCTTCCTCTATATACCTCCACCGAAAGGTAAGTCTTGATCAGTACAGCTGAACTAATGGGTTTAGAATTGTCCTGCTAGCACCAGTATACACTTAATTCTGGGGTACAGTGAGGCAGCTGCTTCTGGCAGCGAATGCTGAATGGCAGGGAGCAGTGAAGAGGTACAGAAGAACAGGTAAGAAGGCATCAGGAATCACAAGACAGAGAAACCAGTAGGAGAACACTTCAATCTCCCAAGACATTCTATACAAGATCTCGGAGTAGCTGTCATATTACAAAAGAATTTCAGAAATACAGTAGACTGGAAAGAGAAGTTGCCGAATTACAACTTATTACCAAACTTAAAACCATGGAGAGACCTGGTCTAAATAGAGACATTGGATTCTTATCTCATTATACATGATAAAGCTATTTTTGGCCATCTCATCCCTTGCTTTTTCCTGTAAGACTCATTGTAGCCGTTAACAGTCATCAACAGGTTTACCACACCTATCAGCCAATCAACCATTCCCACCACCCTTCTGAGTAATACCCTTCCCCACTCTCTCACTATATATAGGTGACTTCTGTTTCAGTGTATCTGAAGAAGTGTGCATGCACACGAAAGCTCATACCAAGAACAAACTTAGTTGGTCTCTTAAGGTGCTACTGGAAGGATTTTTGTTGTTGTTGTTTCGACTACGGCAGAGCAACACAGCTACCTACCTGTATCTAGGTAAGAAGGGCCCTGTTAGACCTGCCTAAAGGCATACTCAGTCCAAAACTCTGTTCTCATGCTGTGGTAAACCACTGAAAGCAGAACAACACTCCCCAAACAGTATTTAGAGGCATACTGCCTCTGGCAGTGGTCATAGAACATAGGCATTGTTGACTAGTAGCTATTGGTAGCTACTAGTATTTGTCTAATCCTCTTTTTAAAGCCTTCCAAGTTGGTGGCCATCACTACCTCTTGTGGGAGCAAATTCCATAGTTTATGCTGTGTACATGTCAGGTGACTTGTTGTGTGTGCCCCCTTAGGTGCCCTGCTGCTTTCAGTTGCGGTGGACCATGCTGTGCCAGTCCAGTTGACTTCTGTATGTGGAAGGGGATGGCATCATCTTGTGCTGCGCCTCAAGCAGCAAAATGTATTGAACTGGCCTTAGTTACTTCCTTACTTTTGGCTCAAGGGCTGTGGAATTATATCTGTGAGATGAAGTATGCTCTGCAAGTGCTTGGCCTAGGATAAGGCTCCTTTCAGGTCCCAAGCAAAGAGGCTGAGCTGTTCCTTCATGCTAGCAGCAATGTACCCTACAAGCAGCTGCTTACTCACCAGGCACTATCAAAGTCCTTCCTCCTCCATCATCCCAATTTGCCACAAGAATTAGAAAGGAAACAAGGGGGGGGGTGTTTGACATAGAGAGAGAAGGGCACCAGAAGCTGTCTCTACATATATTCAGTTTGTTATGCTCTCTTGAAGGACCAAATGGTTCCATAATTGGATTTCACACCTCAGTAAATTAATGCCAGCTATTCCAGTCAAGTGATGTTGGTTAAATCAGATTGGTTAATTGAACACTAAAGGAAGAGAAGGACCCCCCCTAAAAATGACCAAGTTGGATGTTCTAAGCACATTGGGGTGAACTGAGACAGCATACACATATCTGCACACAAGACACGGAGGTGCCTGCTATTATACATGTATAGTTTTTCAGGTAAGGAAGTTGCAGAAGAGCTATCATGGCTTTGATTTATTGACTAGTCAGTTGCTTATTGACTAGTCAGTGTGCTGTGCAGGAGGGTTTAGGGACAGACCTTACCTGGGCAGGCCCTATTCACACGTGCAGCAATTATGTGCTTGTACATGAGGACTACATGGGCAGAGCCACCACCATTAATTATCCCCACACACTTTACAACCTTAAGTGGCATCCTTTGTTCCACCAGGTGGCTTTGACTCCTGACCTCTCTCTAATTCTAAGCTATCTTTTCCACCCATTCAGCCCCACAGAACTTCTTCCCCAAAATTTCTCCAGCTCTTGATAATGCCTTACCTGCTCACTCTGATGATAACCTCTCTCCTGATTGCACTTATTAAAATTCAGCCCTCCATCCAAAGACATGAGTGTTCCTATATATGTGTCCATGGAAGAGGAGCAAGCAACTCTCACACTGTTACTTAATTGCCACCTAAGATCTCCTTTGCGAGTCAATGACCCATCACCCGCGTTGAGTAAATAAAACACACAGACACATAATTTTAGGTTAATGGGTAAAATAAGGCCACAACTTTATTGGTTACGGCGTGTGAGTGGTATTGGCTTAGGCATTGGATAAGAGCGCAACACCAGACTCCACCCCATGGGGGGGAGTCACTTTAGAGTTAACAACCAGTGGGAGGAGTTTGTTAGTGCAAATTCAACTGGAAGCTTCCCCTGACGTCACTGGGGGTCGTGCCATGGCCCTAGCCACCAGCAGGGCATCAGACAGGATCCACAACCGCCAGACCCCTTTAAAGGGATACCCCTAGGAGGTAGGTGATGGCCGCCAACTGACCTCCAACACACCACAGATATTACATCACCTATTGAATATTCCAATGCCTAACCGCCAATACCATAAAGTTGTGACGAGATGCTATGAGGTAGGTGAAAAAACCAAGAGGCCGGTGCCAATTTGCCAAATGGATAAAAAAAAACTCCTACCAGGCCCCCTGGGCAACCAAGGCGACCAACCGAATCCATAGAAAGGTCAAAAAGCCTAGCAAAACCTAAAGGGAGGGAGGGCGGGAGATCCGATGCGAGCAGGAGCAGAATGAATGAGATGGAGTTTGCCGGGCTGCTTGAATGCAGCCAGACACCGCCCCCCAGCCAGCCCTATTGGCTGGCTATGAGGCATGACGTGGCAGGAAGGAGGGGCCAAGGCAGGGGATTGAACACACACCCCTGCCCAGGTGGGAAATGGCTCCTGCTCGCAACCCCTTCCCCCCCCTGGGAAGAGGAGAGGCTTTAGTTCACTTTGCCAAGTCTAACACCTTAGTCTTTCCCTTAATTATATCCTCTCTAATATCTCTGTCTGATTTCTCTCTCCAGTATTTGAGCTGGGCTAGGAGAAAAGTGATAGCTGGGATAGAGCACCGCTGGGATAAAGTGAGGGAGGGTTGGATCCTTTATTTAAAATGTCTCCTAAGGCAGCTTACAAAAACAATGAACCAGTTGAGCACCATAAAACATCAGGCAATGGCACAGTGTCTTCCAATAGGTCTTAGAAGGCCAAGCCAAAGGCCAGCTTACAAGGTACCTGTGGCATGTGGTGAAATTTTTCATAGAGGCGCCAGCTGGTGAGGACGATTGGGGGGGGGGTGTTGCAAGCATGGGTATTGCGCCTCCCTTCCAAAGGCAGGCAAAAGCTTCCCAGGCTTTGGGAAGGAGGTGCCAGGTCTCTGACACGATGCTGGGGCCCTCCTGCTTCCTTCCCAAAGCTGGGTGGGTTTTGGGAAGGTGTTGGAAGGGCTCTTGGACCCACCCTCCTTCCCTAAGCTGGGCAGAAGCATCCTGGGCTTTGGGAAGGAGGCACCAGGGGAACCATTTAGGGCACTAGCCTAGTCCCCCCCCCCCAGCCCACTAATTGCATGCCACTGAGTCCGCCCATAGTTGTTCTGAGGGGGTTCCCAGTAACAGAATGGAACCCCCTCAGAACTGCCTGCATTTTGCTTTGCTCTTTGTTTTGTTTTCTCATCCTGCCTGTAAATAAAATCTGTTTCTCAAGGAACAACCTGTGTGCTCTATGCCTTGTCTGAACCCTAAAAGAACCTCTGCTCTTGGCAGAACATTCACATGCAGAAGGTTCCATGTTTGATCCCTGAAATCTCCAGGTTGGGCTGTATACAATGCCTTTTACGGAGTCAGACCTAGCTGTCACACAGGCAGTGGCTTTCCTGTCTTTCAGGCAGGAGACCTTCCCAGCCTTCCCCGGAGATGCTGTAGTCCAGAACGGACAGCTGAATGATTGCATGGGCCATGGAGGCTTTGTTTCAGAAAGTGCAGACTTATGGGGATTTAATACTCTGTTAAGAGATTATTCAGACTCGTCCACCAACAGGCCCTGGGATCATGAGACTCCTCGAAGAGCTGTTCCAGTCAATGAAGAGTCGTTCTGGGAAAGAAAAACAAGGACTCTTTGCTTCTTGCTCTGCTCAGCCAGAACCTCCCACTCATTCCATCAGGAAGGGTCCAAATTGCTCGCCTGCTTTCAGCTCTCCATCTTTCTAGAAGTCACAACATAAATGCAGTTGCATAAAAGGCATGCCTCTTTTATGAATAGCGAGCAACTGAATTATTCAATGAGCATGAAAAGGTTTGAATAGATGGATTGGAAAAGGCACACCAGACCTTCACTGTTATAATTAGAGGCAGAGCAGAACAGAACGACTCCTTAACACGCAGCACCACCAAAGCATAAAGGAGACCACTTTAGAGCGATGCCTTTTGACTCTAGAACTGACCACTTGGATTAAAGCAGAGTCACTTTAAAGTGGGGGGGGATGGATGCTAGGGGACCCATTCATCAATGACTACAATAGATATTCAACCATAAATCCAAAACTAAGCTTAACTATAGGTGCAGGTGATGCTATACAAAACACCTCTCTGAGCATTCAGAATTCAGCATCTGAACCACGGCTACATTTTTTTCTCTCCCCTCAGCAACACTGTAAGGAAGATTAGCCAATTATGTGTTGAGTGAAGGAATTCAGCTGCAGGGAGGGAATAAGCCACCATGGTAAAGCTAGTTACAGAGCTAGATGCAACAGGCTAGGAGAGGCTTCCTCAACCTCAGCCCCCCAGATGTTTTTGGCATACAACTCCCATGATCCCCAGTGGTCAGGGATGATGGGAATTGTAGTCTCAAAACATCTGGAGGGCCGAGGTTGAGGAAGCCTCGACTAGGACCTAGTCCTCCCTTCCACCCAAGACTGCTGCTTACCAACTTACAGCCTTGGGCAAGGAAGCTCTCCAGCAGGGAATTGTGAAAACACATAGGCTACTGGGGTAAGCTTTGCAGGACGCAAGGGATGTTGGGCCACAGTGAGTGGCCTATTTTGACACACTATAAGCCAAAACACTGCCCCACACTGAACAGGATGCATGAACACTACACAAGCATAAAATAGCAAACTGATTGATAACATTAATCTATTCTGCTATTATCATTTTATGTTTGTTTGTTTGTTTGTTTATGTAGTTTGAGAGGGACAAATCTCTTCATAGAGTACCCCTCTTTTTATTATGTTTCAGAAGGGATGGAGTCAAAGTGATCGCCTTCCTCACAATTTTAAATAAAGTGAAGATTCAACACAGAGGACATGTCTCGTAAACTAGGGTCAACCCAGCCCCAGAAGCCAGGGGTTCAGCCCTTTGCACATGGCTCTGTGCC
Organism: Lacerta agilis; assembly: GCF_009819535.1. Lineage (NCBI taxonomy): Eukaryota > Metazoa > Chordata > Lepidosauria > Squamata > Lacertidae > Lacerta > Lacerta agilis. The sequence goes on from NC_046313.1 coordinate 59,261,976, forward strand.
ACCACAGATATCACTCTGCTCCTCCTGGCAGCATCAATTCTCCTTTTTAATTCCAGCCTGCAGCATTTTGGTTCATTTTAGATCATCAGTAGATAATTACCCTGTTTGTGCTGCTCTGCTTTCATTGGGAACTGTACTCCTGAGTTTCCAGGCAGCAGTGAACAGTGGGGGTGTGAGGGGAGGAGAGGAGAGAATGGCTTTCTGGGTATAAATAGCTACCAGATTGGTCTTGTTCAGTTATCTTGCTCTGTTAACACAATCCTGTCTGTTCCCACAGAGAAGCATTGCCACTCTATGCAGCGCACATCTGTGTCTCCGGAGAGAAGGGCAAAAAAGGAGCAGGGGGCAGAGTTGCCAGATGACCAGAGGGAACACTGGCACGTCCTGTTCTTGTGCCTTTAATGCAGCTGTGAAAATCAGCAAGTGAAGCTTTTTTAATATGGAGATGGAATGTAGGTTGCAGCCCTTATTTCCATGGTATAAAGGGTAAAGGTAAAGGGACCCCTGACCATTAGGTCCAGTTGCAGACGACTCTGAGGTTGCAGTGCTCATCTCACTTTATTGGCTGAGGGAGCCGGCGTACAGCTTCCGGGTCATGTGGCCAGCATGACTAAGCCGCTTCTGGTGAAGCAGAGCAGCGCACGGAAACACCGTTTACCTTCCCACCAGAGCGGTACCTATTTATCTACTTGCACTTTTGGGGGGTGCTTTCGAACTGCTAGGTTGGCAGGAGCAGGGACCAAGCAATGGGAGCTCACCCTGTCATGGGGATTTGAACCGCCGACCTTCTGATCAGCAAGCCCTAGTCTCTGTGGTTTAACCCACAGCGCCACCCGCGTCCCTTATTTCCATGGTGTTTGTGTGTGTGTGTGTGTAATCTGTTTAATTTCTGAAAATCAAGCTGCTGTTCAAAAGCAGCGTTACAGCGACTCGGCTCATTGAAAAGCTGGCAACCTTAATAGGGTATCAGATAGTCCAGTGAAAAGATTAATGATATGCACCATACATTTAAAGTGTGTGTGCACACACACACACACCAAGAATCCTAAGAACTGTAGTTTACCCATTACAGAGCTACAATTCCCTGCACCCTTAACAACTGTAATTCCCAGGTGGGTGGGTGTGCTTTAAATGTAGAGAACTGAATATGAGATTGGAAAATGAAAATCTGGGAGAACTGAAATTGACAGATCTTGGTCTATCCTTGGTTGCTTCCTATACCAGAGATGTTGCAGCTGATGGTTGTATACAGCACATTGGAGTGCAACTGGCATCATATCCTGGATGTATGGATATGATTCTTCTGTGTGCATTGCTTCCATGACACCCATGCAAACCACACACAAAGACATTGGGTAATTTGGGAGACAGAGGCAAGATGATGAAAGACAAACAGCATCAGATGCTGAAACCAATGCATTCGGGTGGGTGGGGAAACCTATGGCCCTCTAGGTATTGTTGGACTTACAATAGCCCCAGCCACCATGGCCAACAGGCAGGGATGATGGGAGTTGTAGTCCAGCAACATGTGGAGGGCTAGAGATTCCCTACCCTTGCACTAGGGTGATCCATTCCACCAATTTTTGGGGAACATTTTAGGGTTGCTTGTGATTTACACACACACACACACAAGAATATATTGTATTATGCATGTAATGGTTTGAGTTCTAAAACTTTTGGCAAAAATACTGACCACCTGACCACAGAATAAAAGATCAGGTATTGATATGTTGTTCTTTTAGAAGTTTGCATATTTTAATTGTGTGATAAAATCTATTTCGTGAATAGGGTTTCCGCTTTTCTTCCTATCTCTACACCTCTGTTTTAACAGCCTTCCACTCAGAAATGTATATATCTCTGTATACTGAGTTGCTGGGCAAATGAACAGCAGCATTGCTGGTAAAATAGGAGATGACCTTAAAAAACAAACCACCTGGTAGCACAATGTGTATTGAAGAAACCAAAATAGCCTGGCAGAGATCTGAACTCGGTGCCAGATGGAGCCACGGCATTATTGCCAATGCTGTTTATTTTTAACTAATTTTATTGTATTGCTGAGATTTTTTAATGGTTGTTTTTAATTGCTGCTAGCTAGCCTGAGGCTTTTTATAAGCATGTGGTGACATATGCACTGAATAAATAGACAAATTACATTTCTTTTCCATTAGAATGAGTTTTTCCACACTGGCGTCTACATTCAATTTAAACAGTATTGGTCTTGTTAGTGGGTAACATTATGCTAATAATAATAATAATAATAATAATAATAATAATAATAATAATAATATATTCAAAAAGAAAATTGGGAGTAAAAGAGAGAATAATCATTTCCTTTGCCGTCCCAGCACCTGATTCTTACCCCCACATGCATCCCAAATTCCATTGTCTTCTTATGTGGATTTTTATTTTTTAGCTCTAGAGAAGCATCCCTTCAGTTGGGGCAAGGAAAAGAAAGGGAGGGGGAAAGAGGAAAGGCCTCTGTTGTCATAGTAACAGCTTGGTCCAGCTCAGTCTGTGGTTCTGCCTGATGTAAAAGAGACCTGACGCTACTGTGCAGGCATTTGCCCAAGACAGATTGAACCTGACAGGCTCTTTATGATCTGAAACATTTATAAAGCAGGGGCCATGTGTGTGAGCATGTGTGTGTGTGTGTGTGTGTGTGTGCAGAGAAGGAAGGGTGAGGTGGAAATCAGAGCAATGGCAACAGACTACTGTTACAGACAGAAAGAGGGCAAGAGGAACAGCCAAGGATGTTCAGCACATTCCACCAAAACATATTCTGCACTCAAGCATCTGGATAAAGGATGGATCCTGCAAACAACTGTGGTTCATAAACCAAGTGCTTTGAGGCTGTGTTAAGATTCTGTGGTTTTTATCAGCTTATTTGTAGATCTGGCAGTTTCAACTATTATTGTAAGCCACCCAGAGGACGTTTTTGTTATTGGGCGGCCTAAAGTTGCAAGAGAGACATGGGTAGCGCTATGGTCTAAACCAGTGTTTTTCAACCTTTTTGGGGCAAAGGCACACTTGTTTCATGAAAAAAATCACGAGGCACACCACCATTAGAAAATGTTTAAAAAAATTAACTCTGTGCCTATATTGACTATATATAAAGTAATTCTCTTGAATTTTTCAATTTTTCCCACGGCACACCAGGCAACATCTCGCGGCACACTAGTGTGCCACGGAACAGTGGTTGAAAAACACTGGTCTAAACCACAGTGCCTAGGGCTTGCCAACCAGAAGGTCGGCGGTTTAAATCCCCACAACGGGGTGAGCTCCTGTTGCTCGGTCCCTGCTCCTGCCAACCTAGCAGTTCAAAAGCACGTCAAACTGCAAGTAGATAAATAGGTACCGCTCTGGCGGGAAGGTAAACGGCATTTACGTGCGCTGCTCTGGTTCCCCAGAAGCGACTTAGTCATGCTGGCCACATGACCCGGAAGCTGTCTGCGGACAAACGCAGGCTCCCTCGGCCAGTAAAGCGAGATGAGCGGTGCGGCCCCAGAGTCGTCCACGACTGGACTTAATGGTCAGGGGTCCCTTTACCTTTAAAGTTGTAAGAAATCAGTTTGTCAGTGAATAAAAGTGATCTGAAAAGTAAAGATGGAAAGCCTTGGTGCACACAGTACATGGGGTTGCCAACTTTTTAAAACTAGCCCTGGTTCTATGCACTTGATCTGTAGACATTAGCAGGTGCTAATGCTTCCTTGCCATGAAAGCTTCAAAAGCTTGTTGCTTATCAAGCAGTTGTTAAAGGGAGGAGCCAGTCTCACAAATCAAAATTATCGAGTGGGAAATGTGGGGCAAGGTGAACCTGAAAATAAACTGGAGGGAATGGCTTGTGTTAGTTATACGTACTAATGCACAGATTATGGGAAACAAGCAAGGCAAATTTGAGCTCCTAATAAAGGACAGCATTACTGAAACATGGTGGGAGGTGAACCTGAAGCATTTCCTTCTATAAAAAAGTAAGTAACCAGAAAAGCTTCCCCTATTATGTCAGGCACCTGGAGGAGAAAGCATTTTAAAAAGCGGATGATTTTAGTAGCAACTGGAAGTGAATATGCACGCCTCCATTTGTGGACTACAACAAAACATTCTTTTTTATTCTCATTGGATGTTAGGATGTAGTCCAGGGTTGAAAAATCAGGCTACTATGCAGTCCAAGGCACATGTCTCAGGAGACAGTCTCACTGGGAATTATTCACAAGCACTTGCTTTCATCCCCAGCTCCTAACTGACTGGGAGCAAGCTATGCTTTCAAGGGCAGACCAACATCATCATCATCATCCTCATCATTATGTGAAAGAGCCAGGTAAATCAGGTCCCATTCCTTCACCCCAAATCTTCATTGTGCTAACATCCATCTTATAAGTTAATTCTGGTCTATGTGTGCATTATCATCCCACAGCACTGAAGCTTGCTGCTAAGTGTGTTTAGCTTTTACGCAGCGTACATAAGCCCGGCAGGTTCTCTGCAGCTGATACTGCTGCTTTGACTAATAGCCATCATATAATGGAAAGGTCTGTTAGCTGGGCCCGAATGCTCCCATTAGGTCAAGGCATGAACAACTCCAGCTCTTGGAGCACAGAAACATGACAGAGCAAATCAGCATCATGGCTTTAGCTTTTTGAAGCTAATTCTCCCACCCTCTCTTCTAGCCTGCTTCTTTCATATGACACATATTCATCCAATTACTTCTCAGTGCTATGGATCAATGCGTGGAGAATAACTACTACTACCCACCTCCATCACTATTCTGTCCTGTGGGTGAATTGGTTGGTTAAAGGAGAAGCTAGCCCCTACGTGTTAGGAATCTGAACTTAATGCTTCTGAGAGTTGTTCGTTTATTTATTAACATATATGAAATTTATTATAAAAACACAACATTTTTTTTTAAAAAAAATCATGCATAGAAGAAAATAAAACTCAACCAACATAGAAACAGTCATAGAAAACAAAACTGAAATCAATATTAGCCCCATTTAGGTATTATTCCAAACTGTGCAGATTATTATTACTTTGTGCCTTTTTACCCTCTTTTTTTTTGCCCAGCTACTCGATTTGATCCAATGCTAATTAAAGTCACTGGTTGGTTCTTCTTGCCTTTAGCAGCATTATAATCCAGCTCTTTGAGGCTTTTCTGAGGGCAGAGGGTTGCTTAATAAATATGCAATTTTTATTAATTAATGGCAAAGGAACCAGATTCCTTTAAAGATACGGAAAGGTATTCAGCTACAGTATTTCATGAGCATAAGGATTTGTGCTTGCACAACAGAATTGATTCCTTTCTCCTCCCCACATGCATTTCCATTCCCAGATCTGCTCCAGAGGGTTAGAACATATTTAGGGGAAGCAAAGGGAAAGAACATTTCATTACACAAGCAAGTTGGCACCCCCGCCCCTCTGAACTGATGTTTGAAAGAAAGTCCCATAAACAGGAAAACAGTTCATACAGGCAGGGCTAGCATCCTTGGGCATACAGGCAGGTATCCTTGGGCACCTTCATAGGGCCCACTGCTGATGCCTACCACATTCCCAAAACCAAAAATCTTGGCCACTGCAAACCGAATCTAGTCACTCTTTTAGTTTCCCACCCTGACTTGCCATTGATCTGGGGTTTTGTGGGAAATCTAGACCCAGCCGCACTGAGCTGGTACTACAGACAGACAAGTCTGTTTACACAAGAGGGGCTCACCAAATGACACTTTGCTCAGGGACCCCTCAAACCTAGAGTGAGCCTTGCCCACAGGTCTAGTCATCATCTTTCAGGACTGTACCACATCAGACTGAAAAGGGGGGTTCACATGATAGAATGCTGTTCCATACCAAAAAGTAAAATACAGGTGACCCTCAACTTTCATGGAACAAACACTGGAGTTGACACATTCCCATCAGATGAATGGACTCATTATCCCAAAGAGAGGCGAGGATTCTTCCCTACCTATATTAGGATGCTTCAGGAGACGGCAGATCCGAGCCTCTCGTTCCAGCTTCTGATGATCTGTAGGGAAAGATGCCAACAAATCAGTGTGTCTGAAAGAGCAGCATGCATGCTATCCTCAGCTGATCACAGGCTAGTCATTAGCTCTCCATATTATTCCCCTGGGATTTATAGCATGCAAATCCAGGCAGCAATAAGAACTTGGGATAATTTAACAAAAGTTATCTAAATATTCAGCTAAGGGGCAAGTATCTACAGAATTGTTGAGGCAAACTTTTCCAGCCTCTGTCAGAACTGTCAGCCTTTAACGTCCTTAAGAAATCTAAATCACCCACCCATCCACGTAGTGGCTATTCACCCAAAAGCTCTTCTATGACCAACTTGGAAATGATTATTCTGTATGAAAATAAAATTACTTCCTTGAACTCTAGGAAAAAAATGATACAGGAATGATTTCTTGGCAATACCCACAAGTATCTTGAAACTAAGCTAGAGCTGACAATCTCCTGTGTTACGTTCCACTTTTAAAAATTAATGCTAATTTATAATACGCTTCTGCTTGTGCCACTTTCCCAAGGGACAAGAAGTTCCAGGGACAGTTTCATAGTGCTTACTTCCTTTCAATGAAATTACACCTTTTGTAATATATGTTTATCTGCAACACACAAAAAATGCAAGTAAGCAGTCAGGACAATGAGAATCGATAGTCATAAAAAAACCCAAATTATCCTCTGATTCTGCAGGTAGCTGTAACCCCTGGCACCTCATAGAATTGTAGAGCTGGAGGGGACCCACAGAGTCACCTAGTCCAACCCTCTACAAAGCAGAAATCACAACCTCAAAGGTAAAGGGTAAACAACCTCAAAGGCACATCTTTAAAACACAAGTCAAACCAGTACAGGTACTGGCTACTTTCAGCTCATTCAGGACCAAGCCACACAAAAATCTGGAGCTATTTTGCATTACAGCAGGCAGGGCTGGCAACAATAGCAACAAGATTTTTGACAAAGGTGGATGAGTGAGTGGAAATACCCACTGCACAACTTCATTTGCAGATAATGGGAGTGGGGAAACCTTTTGTTTTGGCATTTAAATTTAAAAACAAGGGTCTCTTGGCAAAGACTGATTTTACAAATGTGAGTTCTTCTCTAGCAAGCTCACTGACTGCTGGTTGAATATAGCATCCTACAAACAAACAGCCTAAATGTCTAGCTCGGTTTTGTTCTGATGTAGCAGCATAAACAGCCATGTGCCTCTTTATGTCCCCCACCTCCCATTTTCCTTGCTCACCTTCAGAGTACAAAGCACCACTTGTCCCTTTTCTCTCAGCCTTTTTCTTGAGATAAACACACACAATTAGGTTTGTGCTGAAGTAAGATATGAGGAATCCAGCAGTGTGAACTTTCTGCTGCCTGTTCCCCATTGTGTTGCAAATGTGCCTCAGAGCGTTGGGGACAACAGTCTCACACTCCGCCAGAGGTGCCAAACATCAAAAGCTTAACAAGCTCCAGCAGACCATGAATGGCTATGTATGTGCGAGCACAGCACTGATCTTTCACTGCTGTTTTCTTTTAGCCTGCCTATCCCAACAGGCATATGGCAATAAGAAAAGCAAGTTTAATTCTTCCTTGGTGTTCTTTTGCCTCATGGCAGCCTCTGAATTGTCAGATTCCCTCCCCACAGAGGGGCATCTAGCGTATCTGTTGTATACATTCCCCTGTACTCTGAAGACACACACAGGCCTCTAGCCTCTGACAATTAATCTATTTTTTGTAGGATGGGCCTCTTCTGTTTTTGTTTAACCTACACTGTGCTGCTTTTGTTTGGAATTACTTCCTTTCTTTTAAATTAATACTGTACATACCCTCCAACATTTCTCTGTTGAAAATAGGGATGTCCTATTCCATCATCACCCTCATTTTATTATTTATACTCCACCTATCTGACTGGGTTGCCCTAGCCACTCTGGCCTGCTTTCAACGTATATAAAAACACTAGCTGACCCGGCCACGCGTTGCTGTGGCTCATTTTGTGAAATGGAAAAGAAAGATGTAAAAGAGAAAGCGCATGACTCCCCACAGTTTCTCGCGTTGAACTCCCACCGGCCTCCTCTCCGTATTTCCCGTTTTCGCCTTCCTCCCCACAGCTTCTCCCATTGAACTTCCACCTGCCTCCTGTTTGTCTTTCCCCCGTTTTCGCCTTCCTCCCCACAGCTTATCCTGTTGAACTCTTGCCTGGCACCTCTCCGTCTCCCCCCCCCCACTTTTGCCTGCCTCACCACAGCTTCTCCTGTTGAACTCCTGTGGTGTGATTTGTTTGCCACCCCTGCACTCTCCCTGGTCACCCCGAAACTGTTGCATAATTGCAAATGGCGCAGCCTGAGGCAAGGAGTTGTCTTTGTGCGGCAGTTGAAGCGTGTTCCGGTCACTCCCCCGCCAGCAGCCTATTGGCTGAGCTGACCTCAAGTTCTGCTCCCTCTCCCTGTCTGTGTGTTGTTCTATAGTGTGCTGCGTTTTACGTCCACTGGAGGGCGCTATTTTTATACAAATTTTAGGTTTGATAGGTGTGGTTTTTCTTCAATGTAAGTACATAAGATCCTTCCCATATGCCCAAGGAATGTTGTGCCCAAATTTGAACGGAATTGGTCAAGCGGTTACGGAGAAAGGTGGAGGCAAGTGAACACCCAAAAATGTAGGCTGGAGGTGGTGGCAAAAGTTAGCCTACAACGGAGGTAGTTGAGGTGTTTGTTGATTGGATGTTGGAGAAGAGGAGGAGGGGCTAGTAGCTACTCATTGGATGGACAGAGGTAGTTGGGGTGTTTGTTGATTGGATGTTGGAGAGGAGGAGGAGGGGCTAGGAGCTGCTCATTGGCTGGCACAAATTCACCATTTTAGGTGGGTTAAGTGTGTTTTTTCTGCGATCCACCTGGCTAAGAACCTTCCCCTATACCCACGGAACGTTGTGTGAAATTTTGAAGGTAATCGGTCCAGCAGTTTAGGAGAAAGGCTGTCACAAACAAACATCCACCCCTTTTACATTTTTATATATACAGATACTAGAATTTAAACAGTAAAAAACTTCCACATACAGGGCTGCCTTCAGATGCCTTCTAATCATCGTTCAAAACTCCCATTGTTCTAGATGCATTTTGCTACAGGGAATTTCATAAACGCAAGCAGTTTCTGAGCTCTGGGCGCAGTACTGCGCCTAAGATTTCAGATTAAAATTGCCACTGTTACTAGCAGAGGCGTAGGAAGGTCAGGTGGTACCCAGTGAGGAAAATTTATTGTCAACCCCCCCCCCCCCCAATTGATTCCCCCCTCTGCAAAAATGGTTTTACATTATTTCATATTTTCTTACAAAGGAATTATAACAAGTAATAATAAAAAACCCTTTTATTTATATCACACCCTCCCTGGCCAAAGTTGGGCTCAGGGTGGCTAACATCAGATACATAACGTTGGTATAAAATCAAACAATAATTAAATTACCTCCTAAAAACATCTCAAAATCAAATTAAAGTCTAATTAGATGGCTTTCCACAGGGCTAGGGTTGGGCACAGTAAGTCCTCCACTGAACTGAAATTTCAGCCATCACGACATAGGAAAACAGCCAAGTAAACAGCTATTTTGGTGGAGGAGGGTCAAGATATTAACCGATATGCATGAAATTTCATATATAGCTATATAATCCCTAGTGTAGTAAGATAAGACCTTTGGAGCAGGCATTTTTTTAAAGTTTTTTATGAACCACCCTAGTAGGGCAGTAATTGTTCCTTGATAACCTCTGTTATGGAACGTGGGGCGGCCCACCCCCTACACCCCCCTTGCTACGCCCCTGGTTACTAGGAAGTAAATCCCAACCAAGTTCAATGAGGCTTCCTCCCAAGTAAAACGTGCATGGATTGGGGACCTGTAAACTTTATTTTCTTTTCTTTTCAACCCAACATGTTTTGTTTAGGTGTTAGTTGCCTTGTTAAATGTACTTTTAATGTATGATGTGCTTTGAATTCGAAATATGCTAGCCAGTTTATTCTTGGTTTATTCTTGTTATTAAAAAAGTGCACCTAGACATTCCATTGTTGTGCCCATATTCTAGGTTTAAGGTGCCATTTAGCTCCTAGCTTTCATATCTCTGTTTCTAACACTGCTTCTAATGGCTGTGTAGTTACTTATCTCCTTGGCTTGGGGGTCACATAACTCCATAAATCCCAACATTTCTACAATGAAACTAGGGACATTCCTAAGGAAAAGCAGGACATTCTGGGATCAAACCAGAAACTAGGACGTCTTCTGTAAATCCAGGACTGTCCCTGGTAAATAGGGACACTTGGTAGGGTCTAATCATATGGTATTGTTGGAACCTGCCCTGGGGCCTTATGGGTGAATGGCGGGTAAGAAATCTTATAAATAAATCCACAAAACCGTTACACTCATGAATATGCAGGAATCACTGTGCTTGCACAAACACATTTGAAAGAACAGAAAGTTGTTGACCCATCCTTCACTGTTTTGCCTATGCTCACCCTTCCGACACACCTCAGGAGCAAAAATATATTGGCCTCACATCAGTAGTAAAAAGGATTGTGAGCAATCACCTTTCTGGCTGGAACTTGATGTTCCACAGAATTTGCTCCTCAAGCTTTGTGGCAGTCCCAGATTTGTCTATCATAGGGCCCTCCTTACAAGGCACTTGTGCTTCTATCTTCTTCAGGAACAGTTTCCATTTATGACTATACAAAGCTGCTTTATACTGCAGAAGACCCAATTGATGGTTGTCCTGGTTCAGTAGTAAACAGCAAGTTTTCCCAGGGAAAGCAGCAGGACAACAACAGCCTCTTGGAGCTATGACTTGAAATCACGGGAGAAATGGGAGTATGGATGGGCCCTAAGTTTCAATAGGGGATGATGTCTAAGGGATTGAGCCAAAGGCTTGTTCTGAATCAAGAGAGAAGAGAGTTATCACAGTTGTTCTGGAGGACATTCCCTGCATAAGGGGAAAAGAGCAGAACTGAACAAGTTTGGATGATAAATATCCTTTAATTGGAGGTGCTGAAGCTTGAACCTTGAACTTTTATGGACGCAGATCATGAGTCCTACCACAAAGCTGTGACTTTTACTGACAACGCTCACCCTTTGCAGCTGCGTAAGTAGGAAGGCGTTGTGAAAATGAAAAATAGCAGGATTTTAAATGCGGGTCTTCATACAGAATTGGCTTCGATCCTCTCCCTAGCACTGGCAATGATACTCCTAATTTGATTAAAGATTATATATCAGCCATGGGATCTCAGCACCAGCGTGAACTTTGCATTCTCAACAAAAAAAAGGGTTGCGCACAGGTTCTCAGATATCTTCGACACTCTTGAGCCTTGTTAGCTGAACTAGCAATGGCTGTTTTCTAGAACACTGAAATATAGAATCTTATATTTGTTTCTTTCCATTTTACAGTGTAGTGCTTTGTGCCCATCTCTCTACATTTTATTGGCTTCTTAGTACATAGAATGAATTTCCTGGGAGCAGAATGCTCCCCTTGCTAGCATTTATGAAAGTGTTTTATTGCACCAGGCACCAACAACTGAAGCAAGTGTTTCATCATCATTATTGGAACACAGCACAGCTCAGCCATTGCATTTAGCGGCTATTGAGAATGGAGCAGACCTTTTGCACTGGCCTCCCTGGCCACGGAGGGATTCCTGGATGCTGTAGCTTCTGGTACTTTGAATGCAAGAACGATTCCGCAGGCTAATGTCACTGAGTCTGACAGGCAGCTCTTCCTAATACAAAGCTAACATTTTCCTTAATTCGGCTCCACTGCATTTCTACTCATGCACCTGCCATGTAAAGCTTTGAATAATCCTTTTCAATCCTTGGCGTTTACATCTAGAGACTCATCATTGCGGCATTTTCTTGCTAAGCTATGCAGACATAGACACAGCTCTTAATCTTTCCCACCTAAATCACCTCCTCCTCATTGAATTCATTGTTGTCCCTGCTTACAATTCCCTCCCATTGCTTTGTCTCTGATGCTTGTAGTGAGTGCGGGTGTGTGTGTGCAAGAAACAAAGGAGGCAAACCAACAAAAATGAACCAACAACCAGGGCCGTCTTAAGCCTATCTGGCGCTGTGGTGCAAGGATCCGTCCGGCACCCCCCATGCCCACCTTTCCCTCCAGGTGGGCAGCAGCTGGAGGGCAGCTCCTCCGGCAGGGAGGTCTCCAGTTTAGGGATTGATCTCGGCTCGCGTTCCACGTGGATCCCTTCCACGGGGACCCCTCGGGCTCCTTCCTGGCCACCCCACGCCCTCCTCCAGTCCTGCGCAGCTGCAGGCTGGAGAAGCGTTCTGGCGACCAATTGCGGTGCCGAGAGGAGGGGCGGCCATTGGGGATCGCGCCTGCCTCCCAGTGGGGGCACGCACACCAGCCGGAGAGGGACGGATGGAGGGCTGATCGCTGTACGCCAGGCTCGCCGTCACCAATTGCCTCCTCCTGCCTTTCCCCTGGCGGCGGGCAGGCTGCCGCTCCTACTGAGCCGCCGACGTGACCTCCGGACCTCTTCCCTGGCGCCCTCCAGAACGTGGCACCGTGGTTCCCTGCACCACTAGCCTCTATGGCTAAGACGCCCCTGCCAACAACAACAGTTTTCTTCTTCTCATGGGCACACTACACCTCTTCTAATCTGCTTTCTGGAAAAACCACACTGGCTCTTAAGTTTCCAATACGTCCATACCATTGGTGCCACTAGCTGGCAAAGACTGCAGAGCCATCAATGGTCTAAGCCATTATAGGCCAGTCTTGTTCTCTCTGCTACAGTTCTGGCTGCAATTCCATCAACGGCAGCCAATTATGTGGAACAAGAGCAAGGAAACGCACCTCGTAACGATGTCAGAATGTCGGGTTAACTGGACTAGACATTGCAGAGGGAAGTGGGGAGCTCCACGCAGGCCTCCCATTTCCAGCAAGAGCTCCTTGTTCTTCGCAAAGGGAAATAATCTTTACTTCATTGACTTCAATGGGATTTAAGCAGCTGAGGTGTTGCCACCATCCTCTGCACACTTATGTCAGAGGAGGTACCATGAGTTGAGTAAACATGCATATGACTATGCTGTATGCGTAGGATTGCAGCCTCAATCTAGAAGGGTAATAAACCTTTAATTCTATGATAAACTGGTTGAGGAGGTGCAGTGTCTATTTCTGCATACTTAATGGTACTGATTCAGTACTGAATTTGTACCGAAGATGCAACTGTACCAATTTGACAGGTCAAATGATATCTACCTTGGATTCCCTCCTCCCACACACATCTAATGATGTTGCTGATGCACAGCTCAATATTTTATTTGATCAGTGTACAACAGCCCAAGGACTGAACACGGTGCCCTCTCCACCCAGCTCCCCTACTTGGCCTTCGGTACTCTTCACAATCCACACACCCCGATCCTGGCTACCAAGGGCCCTGCTTTGCATTCTCCTCAAATGCTTTTTCCTGGCTGGAATGCCTAATCTTAAACTAGGATAATTCATCTTGTTTGCCTTGATGGAGGATAAAAGATGTGTGTGCTGGGTAGTGGGTGAGCATATGTAGAAACATCTGGCTTTTAGTGTTTCAAGGCAAAAGATCGCCACCTGTTGCTCCGCCCATTTTTTGCTTCTGGTCCCGCCCACCACTGGCACAAAGCCCTTGGAAGGTTGCCCCGTGATGAAATGCCATCCCTGAGAATGAAAGGACTCATGCATGTAGCACTAGGTCAACCTTGTAAATAAGTCCATTCAATCCTGCAGAAATTTCTACTAGCCTGCTTAGTGCTGTCAAAGGCATGCAAAAGGGCTCCTGTACCCACTGCAATTTCTACATTGAATGTGGAGAAGAGGGGCTTTCCCCTCCTTTGGCAACCCACTTGTTTTTTATGCAGGGCACAGAGGGGAGGCTGGGCTCTCGACTCATCCTCTGCCGACCCTCCATGCAATTCCTTGATGCCAGCAGTGAGTGCTTAAATACAAAGTCGCATTCGATGCACATTTGTAGTACTTTTTAAAAAAGAAATTAATAATCCCTAAGTGGTACATAAATACAATAAGTGTAGGTTCCTAAAATTCTCAAGTGGGTTCTGTCAGCTGCCAAGGAGGGAATCAAGCTTGCTTATACCACTCACAGTGTCCTGAGGAGTACACCTCTCACCTAGCGTGGGAACAAATGTTCCTCTTTTGGCTGACAAAACGTCGCAAAGAATGGTTGAGCAGCACGAGAGAAGGCTTTCTTCCCTGTGACGTCTGTCCATGTATTTCCAATTGTGTCAGAGTTATTGGCATGCGCCAACCATATCCTTCTCAAGGAATGAAGGAAAAATAGGAAGCAGACTTATACTGAGTGGAAGCACCGGTCGGTCCACCTCACAACTGTCTACACTAATAGGGGAGGGAGTCTCCTGTCATGGCTGCATACCATCCAGCTTTTTTGGAGCCAAAACTGGGACACACACCTTCTGAGATGAGCTCCCAGGTGAGTCACATGACTCGTGCCGCACTTTTTTCAGCGCGAGATCTCACACGGTGCCCAAAAATTAACGTTTTTTGGGCGCCACACAAGAACACAGCCTGAAAATGCGCTTCTGGGAGGAAGTCAAGTGCTTTAAATGTTTGGTGTGGTTGTATTCAGCTTAAACTGGTCTGAAAGCATGGCAGTTGCTAGTCGTACCTGGAAATGCAAGGAACTGATTTTGTTCATATTTCCTGTTCAGGCATATAATGCCTGAATAGGCTTATCTTGGGGTAAACCCAATGTTGTAGACTTGGCTCAGGTTTACATGCAGTTGTTAGGTGGCTTTAGGCACCTAATAACTCTCTCAGCTACCCCACCTACAATGTGCAAATAATAACTATGTGAGATACTACCCAGGGCTGTCATAAAGGAGATATGGGAAACCTTTGGCCCACCAATTTTGGCTGAACTATAACTCCCATCAGTCCCAGCAGCCATGACAAATGGCTATGGATGATGGGACCTGTGGTTCAGCAACCATTGGCGGGCCAAGCATTTCCCACGTCAATTATAAATGTGTGAATTGCTTTGAATCCTTTAAAATGCTCATTATTTCTAGAGAGGGATGTTTCTTTGAGCCCCCTGACCAAGCAGCACGGTAGAACAATATGTTTTGTTCTGCGGTTGCCATGTCATTTCCAACAAGTTGGATGGCTGTTTGCTGTACAGTATTTAACTCCAGTTGCCATCCTGTGTGGGTTTGCTGCAAACTCCACTTGTTCTATTGTGAAAGAAGAAAGTACCCTCCTTCAGTTTCTGAGGAGAGCCAACAGGAAATAAAGATCACTGTGTGAACGGAATGTGTGGGGATACTCAGATATAGCAAGGAGCGATGCAAAGTAGTAAGAGGAGACTTTCTTCCTTTACAGAAAGGACATAGTGTGCGTTTGGTTGTACATGGTAATATTGCTTCTATTCATGCTTTTTTTTAAAAAAAAAAAAAAAAAAAAAAAAAAGCCCAAGAGGTGCTATGATATCAAACACATGACATGGCATGAATTTGCATTGGGTCCTGTAGTAGTACTGTTCTGTTATGTGAAATCTGTAGTTTTTCCAGGTTTGCAAATTGTCACTCACTTATCAACAGCAGCAAGATTGTCTATGTTTAAATAGTAGTAGTAGTAGTAGTAGTAGTAGTAGTAGTAGTAGTAGTAGTAGAAGAAGAAGAAGAAGAAGATCCATCTTCTGTATCAGAATGTCTGAGAATTTGGGACAAAGAGTGTTTGGGTGGGTTGACAGGGAGATAATGGCATCATTTAGATACATACCAAACCATGGTTCAGTGTAATATGAATGGGCACAGCTCACTGGGAAGTCCTCCTTCCTTTGCCTTCCTCCTACACGGTGAGGAGGAGGATTTTTAGGCCTTTTCTGTTTGTCTTATTTAACAATAGCATCCCATTTTGTGTAAGCACACATCATGGTTTAATACAAACCATTATTAGTTTCAACAAGCCAGCCTAATAATCCATGGTTAGAAATTGGCTTGTCTGGAAACTAATTTGTGTCAAATTTCAACCTTCTGGTTTGGACAATACGGGAAGCCGCCATTAACTAAAACCAAAAGCAAATGCTTCCATTTAATAGAATCAGAAAAAAAGAATTTTGTTTTAAAGTATTTTAATCTTTGTTGGAAGCCGCCCAGAGGGGCTGGGGAAACCCAGCCAGATGGGCGGGGTACAAATAAAATAATAATAATAATAATAATAATAATAATAATAATAATAATAATAATAATAATGCTACGCATGGTGGGGATAAAATCCCAGAGCCCATGCAAGCAGGAGCGATTCCGCAGACCACAGCTCACTCCTCCGCTTTGACCCCGACTCTCCCCCTGAACAAACCCTCCTGCCTCACACAGAGGATGCTATAACTGTGCATTTTGCAGAGCTTCCAGAGGTCACTCCAGCCTCGTTTGGTTGGGGTTCTTAGTTAATGAGCCAGGTCATTCTCCTAGTTGGAAACTTCTCCAAGGAATCAGTGGTCCCCAGCATCCTGCCTGAAGCAGTCACAGGCCAATAAAATTTGCTGATGGACAAAGCACAGCATGCTCCCTGCCTAAAGTACAAAAGCTGCAAACAGCAGGGTGTTAACTGCCATTGTAGATAGCTGGGGGGGGGGGGAGGTGCACCTGTTCTTTTAACTGTGACTGGCAGGTGAGATCTCACTCTTGGATGCTGCCTGTTTTGCAAAGAAGTGATCGCTAAGCATTTCATTTTACCTTCACAGCCAGGGAACAAAGAGGCAGGGAATTTTATTCTCCCACTCTGCCCTTTTATACAGTGGTATTTCCTTCCTTCCCTTAATACTGAAAGCGATGTGAGAAATGTAACCCTTCTTCTATACAATTGCAAGTTGGAAGGTGCCGGGGGGGGGGGGAGAAATAGGCAGGAGGCTCTATAGGACATCTCTTGAAACACGGGCCTAGTTTCAACTGCAAACAGTTGATTCATGTGTGGCAGATGTCTGGCTAGAAGGGCAATCCAGCCAGATGGGTGGGGTATAAATAATAAAATGGTTATTATTCTTATTATCATTACTCAAGAGGGGTCAAAGGCATTCGTGAAAGGCAGCAGAGTGTCCACCCTTCTGTTTAGACTGCCCTTAAACCTTAGGCTGCTAAAAGATTGTCCTACATGGCAGGGAATCAAGAACTCCGCTTCTTCCTTTTGCATCTGCTGTTGGAGGTCTATAGTCTGTTGGACTAGAGCCACTGGCAGGGAACCAGGAGCTCCCGTGCTAACATGTGTTAAATGAAGGAGAGAAGGTACCCAAGGTGGTCAGATAGATGGAGGGAAAGGTGGCTCTGCAAAACTGCAGTCCTGTAAACGTCACACACTTTGGGTTCTGGTCTCCATCCCCTGACAGACTACAGCCAAGTGAAGGCAGCGCTCAGCAAAAACAAGTTCCCCCACTACCGAACCAGACATACCTTTTCTCTGACATACAGAGTAAGTTCCTAGTTCTCTGGGCTCCTGCGAACAGGTCTATCACTAGGGGGTTTGCATTGGTAACTGGGGCGCAGGCTTTATCTCAATGGGAACTAATGGGATTATCTCTCTTGAGTGTTTGCTATCAGGACTTTGAGAAGTGAACCCTCTCCCTGGATAAAGTGTGAGTGGATGAAGATGAGTCTAGCTGAAAAGCTGAGAGCATCTTGGATGCCTCTCTCTGAAAGACCTGAGGTGAGGTAACAGATCTGCTGATGGGAGTGCACATGCTGCTAACTTCCATTTTTGCTATACGTGTGTGGTAGTGAAATAAACAAAATATTACATAACCACAGTAAGTGTTCACAGCTTTCTCCTCCAAAGGAAGCCAACTGTGCCTCTGGAATTTCTCACTGTTTGGGGAAGTAGAGTGTGCAGAACACTATGAACTTGGGGGGGGGGTATTGTTATTGTTGGTTATTATTTTATGCATTGTTGTGTTTTTATACTGTAAACCTCCCTTTGATCTTCGGATGAAGGGTGGTATAGAAATGTAATAAATAAATGCATACATAAATAACACTATGAGTCCTGTTTCTAACCTTAAGCACCAATACTGACCTAAGTAGACATCATTGTCTCTTGGGAACATCAGAAACAATCTGAGACAAACCGGTGCTTAACAAATATGAATTTATTTGTTTTATTTTTGCTTTTATTGCAAAAAATCTATTTGTTTGTGATAACCTGTCTCAGAAACATGGACACACATGAGAGGAAGGAAAGTCCCATTGCACTAGAAGCAGTCCTTCCATGAGCGCAATTATTTAGTTGAATACCACCCCCAGTCCACATGTATGTGTACCCAAGGTGCATGTGGGAGAGAAGTATATGGGGTCTCTACATCACTGTCTGCAGAATACTTTGAGATCATCAGCCACAAATATGGGATCTGGAAAGAGCCAGAACCAGACAATTATAAACCTTTCCCTTACTTTTACCCATCTCCTGTCATATGGACTGAAATGCTAAATGAATGTCTCCTTCTTCCTCAAAGCAACCTCTCCTTCTGTTTCTGCTATTGCAATCTGTCACTATGAAACGAGAGAAAAGAAGGAGCAGCAGTTAGTGTGGAGGAGACGGCCAGAACAGATCCAGCTCTTCTTAAAACACAAAAGGTACAAAGGATTAGGAGACACTAAGTAAAATGGAACACAAATTTAAGAAAGGAGGAGGTACAATATCTCTGGAGACTAAAGCTACAATCCTATGCACACTTCCCTAGGAGTAATGGAACTCAATGGGGCTTACTTCTGAGTAGGCATGTACAGACTAGCAGCTGTTCAGCACAATCATAACTTACACAAAAGTAAGCCCCACCCTGTTCAATGTGGCGTATTCCCATATAAGTGGATATAGGGATGCAGCCTTAGTGGTCCACCCAGAATAGATCCGGCTGTCACACTGGGCCCCAGAATCCACACCAGACTGATGCAGAATATGTTGTTATGAGTTTGCTTTGCTTACCTTTTCAGGGCCAACTCCATACATTACATTTATAGGTATTTTAAGCAATACCTATAAACACATTGCCACATAAGCAAATTGATCAAGGACCTTCATATGACTGCTTCTCCCTCTTAATGTTGTTGTTGTGACTATTAATTTTTGTCCCTCCTCTTCACTGCTGCGCACACAAGCAGTTTACAACACATAGGTATAAAGCATGACACAAAAGCCCTCTGAAATTAAAATGGAATGATTTTAAATGGCTAGGTTTGAAGCTTTCAGTAAAACCAACACTCAAGACATTTTCATTTTCTTATTTTGATCCAGAATATGTATGCAGCATCTGGGGAACATTGTGAGAAAGGTTACCTGGATAAAATATGACCCTGAAAGCGTGCTCTCAGTAGCAACCTTGGTTTACCTCTGTGTGAAACAGCCCTAAAATATATAGAAAAGCTGTTGGGTGGATACTGAAAACTATTTCCAACATGGTTGCCAGGATACAGAAAGCCACGTGACCAGGTTTTCTGTAGCATCTATCTACTTGTGGAGCAAGTTTTAGCACACAACCCACTATCATGCATCTGTGCTAAGAACTCACATGCAGAGAAGCCGCAAGGAAAGAGATCCGTGGAGGAACTTCCCTTTGCATTCCTTAGCATTCATATCTGCTCAGTCTGGCATCCTCTCCAGGCATTGGTACAGGTTTCAGGGCAGCTTCATTTATACCTATTCCTATTCAGCTGGAGTTGCACCTACAATTAAACTACTGCAACAAGTAGGCATTGGCAAAGTTAGTTGTGTTCAATATCCCAGAGGAAAATGCAAAGGAAGCTGTTAGATTTCCCCCCACAATTTCCAGTGCAGAGTCCTGTCTGTCAGTGGCTGTAGCACAGAAGAATTCTTCCTTCCTCACCCCCAGGAAAGAAAGGTACCTGTACGCAGCACAAAAATGTGGTTTGTATTAGTCTGGGACCATTTGTGCTCATTCTTAACATGCTGCTTTCAGTCTAGATTTATTGTGTAGACTACAGCTCCCATCATCCCTGACAACTGGTTCTGTTAGCTAGGGATGATGGGAGTTGTAGTCCCAAAACATCTGGAGGGTCGTTTGCCTATGACAGGTGAGTGTGCTTACTTGGCATGTGTTTGAAACTCTCCCCTTGTGATCTTGATATATGCCTACCCACAATGTCACTGGGCAGGCATTGCTGGGACCGCCTTCATCTGTTTTCAGATGGGCAAATACAGAATCAATCTGCTATGAGCTTTTCTTTTTGGAATGAATCCAGCTTGTCAAAAAGCATTTTCCAAGGGCAAAAATAAAGTGTAATACCGCTTGATTGTGTGTGGACTAGGTAGGAAAACCAAGTGCCCGGTCGCTCTTCATTCTAGAATGATATTTGTACAAAGCCTGTCTTAAGTAAAAGAGATGTGGAGGGTAAGCTTCTGGGGAATATTGTTTGTAAAGTCCAGAGCCATGCTTTTGTGGAGGAGAATCCAGGGAACTCCTCACATACCTTCTGTTCATGCATTTTGGGGGGAAGTACTTCTAGGGAATCCATCTATTTCAGTTTCTCTCAGTTTCCCATTTCTCCAATCTTAAATTACATTTCTGCATCAGTTTTTTATTTTTTTAAAAGCGTTACATCCCCATGAGAATTTGTCAGCATTTTTTGTTGTTGATTTCTCCTAATACACACAGTTTTGCAAGTCACTTTCAACATTTTTGTGTTATCTTCACTAGTATATTCACTTTCCCCTGTGGGCATTTTTTTTGGTTGGGGAACTGCACTGCAAAATTTGGAAGAATAGCTGTGTTCAGCCTACATACTGTATTGGTAAATATGAACCAGATTGAATTTTTTTCTCACATCCCAAAGTGCTTCCTTTATCTTTGGGGAATCATGACTTTAATATAGATACCTCTTCCCCTATCTGTTGTGTGCTATAGTAATGCCTTCCTTTTTTTTCTTTTCACAACATAGACAAGACACCACTTTTCTGTTCTCTTCTGTTCTCTTCTCTTTTTGCAATTCCACATACAGGGTTCGACAACCTAGCAATTATTCAATCACTCTTCTTTGCAATTGTTCCCATTTAAGTTTCTCTATTTTGACTAAAACCAGATTCTAAATGAGGCCAGAGCTTCTTTGTATAGTGGTATTTAATATATTCTTATTCCCTACTAGAATTGCCACCTTAAGAGTTATAAAATGGCTTATTTTGCTTTAGAGTCTACGTGCAGCATATGGCAAGCTGAAACACCCTTCCTTACAGGTACCTGCCCACATCCACCTGCTCAGATAAACACCTGGCACAGTGCTGGCAGTAAACACACTTGCACTCATGTATAAATACTCCTCCTAGCATTTCTACAGTGGCACACTGTGCCGCAAAGTTGTGCTCACACATATCTATGCAATAAAAAATGCACATCAACAATTTGAGCAGAATCATTCAATCCAGTTCATACATCGCTTGATTATGCAGCATAATTTCTACAGTTCTCCCACACCTGGCTCACACACTGCATCCATAATGTATGCTTTGATCATATAGGTAAGCACAGATCAAGTACTTCTTGAGGTGGTGTTGATGTGGAAAGCACCCAGAGTGATCCAAGCTGATGCTGATGAGTGTGACGGGGAAGTGGCCTCATGGCAGCAACCATGTTGCCAAGTGGTGTTAGAAACTGGGGTAGAAAAGCTAGGAGCCAAATGGCTCCTGGGACCTGGGTTCTGGGCGCCAAAACAGAATGTCTAGTGGCCATTGGGGGGCGGAGTGTTGGCAACACTTTTTATTTATTATTTTGATAAGCAATTCACATAAGAGACATATTGTTAATATCACATTTTTATCAGCAATTGTAGATACAGTACGTGTTTAGTTTGATGTTTATAATAAAAATATTGGTACCTTACTTCAGTTTTCAAAACACTCTACTCTTTATTGTTAAACTCCTTAACATATTGTCTGTCTACTTCGAGGTTTCAAAGCACATACATTTCAGTAATGCTTGAGTGTCAGCCAGGCACAAAAAATGGCACCCAGACTTTTTGAAGTACTCGCAAATGGAGAATCTTTAGGTGCAAAATGCGCCTGGCACCATGCTAATTTCGAACCCTGTTGCCAAGATACTATATTAATTGGGCCTAAGACACACACACATATACTACAGTCTTTCCTACATCCAATGTCAGTCTCTAACATCAATTGAGACCAGCTACTTGAATGAACTACTCTTCACACCACACAGGGACTGTGAGCAGGATTTGCCAGCAATGACATGTTGTAATTAACTCTAAACCCTTCAGATAAGGCAGAAAAGAAATAAAAACAAAGTAACTGAGGAACCCCGCTTTCTCAGGAGACTCACCAAATCCCAGCCCAAGCATCTGAAATCATTGCAAGACATGCCCACATTCACTGCAAAATATGTTTGAGTTTATCTGCAGTGGGGTTGGGGCTGTGGGGAATTTAGACCATTTCTCTTCCATGCTGCCCTAGTCCAATAGCTAATATCTGATGCTTCCCAGTAATGGCTTAATTTAGAGTTTCCACATAGGGGCAGCTCATACACGCATGCCTATGTCCAGCAAAACCAGAGGTATTGAAAGGTCTCAAGAACTTTTCGCATATTCACAAGTACCGATGGATGATAGTTCCCTCCTGCTACCAGTCCCTGGACGCGTTAAGAATTTTTTTTAAAAAAAGAACAACAGATTAAAATCTGTGCATTAAAAAAACCCAATCCAAACACAAACTGTAGAAGGAAATGGGAAAGGGAGTTTCTAAGTACAGCATGTCACCATGTCCTTTGGCAGGATCTGCACTGGGGGTGGGAGGCGGGAAGAGGCAGGGGGAATCCCTCTTTATTCAAACAAAAGCTAGTGTCACCGTGAAGCATGGCAGGGCAGCAGGGAACCTTCTGCTTATGAATATGTAAAGCTACTGATTTCTGGGTACTGCACATGTCACTTGAAACAATGGTCTCCGCGTTTGATGGCAAATGAATAATGGAAGTATGTGGGGGAGTTTAGTTTTTAAACTAGTCGGCTAATTGAAAAGCCTGCTTTGTTCCTTTACTCAAAACACCCTTTTGACCTGGAAGGAAGGCAAACCCTGCATTTTCCACCTCTCTCCCACTACTTTACTTATCTAAAGCAACACACCTAACCACCCACCTTCCTCGCAGCACATCTCTGTCTATGCAGCAAGCTATTCACCAGGATGACTTTTGAAGGTCCAGTCCCTCAAAAATAATATTCTAGAGCTGCTCAGAAAGCTGCAAAGAAAGAGCAGCCAAAAGGATCAAGGAGCTGCAGCAACTGCCAGAATGGTTGCAACATTTTGGGGCTTTTCAGCTTAGGAAAAAACTTTTTTTTTTAAAAGGAAAAGAAGCTTTATTAATTTTTAAAGTAAAGACAAAATACAAACAACACTGAATATACAGATACAAATGTGGGGAGAGAGAGAAGCAGAATGGATAAAAGGGAAGAAGAGGGAAAATAATACCCTA
Source organism: Lacerta agilis (assembly GCF_009819535.1). Classification (NCBI taxonomy): domain Eukaryota; kingdom Metazoa; phylum Chordata; class Lepidosauria; order Squamata; family Lacertidae; genus Lacerta; species Lacerta agilis. The sequence goes on from NC_046313.1 coordinate 59,285,418, forward strand.
CATTAATTCATGGGATGCATCTTTTATAATCGCAATCCAAGGCATCGAGAAAAAGATGAGTTGGCATATAAAATTATGTATATTATGGAGACAGTGGACAGAGCACCTTTCCCCCCTCTCTTTCCTAATGTTGAAATCTGGGCTCATTTGATGAAACTGAATGGTGGGAGAATTAGGGGAAAGGAAGTACTTCCTGACATCAATCAGCTAGATAGCTCAGTTAGTTAGATAGTGGTGCTGACATGCTAAGGTAGTAGGTTCCCTCCCCATATGAAACAGCTGCATATTCCTGCACTGCAGGGGGTTGGACTAAATGGTCCTCAGGGTCCCTTCCAACTCTGCAATTCTATGATTCAAGCAGCACATAGCTAGAATGCACTGCCACAAGACATGGTGCTAGCCACCAATTAAGGTGGCTTCAACATGGAATTAGAAAAAACTCGTGGGTGATAAGATGACCAATGGCTGCTAATCATGATATACTAATTCCAGGATCAGAAGCAGCATGCCTTTGAACACCAGTTACTAGGGAACATGAATGGGAGAACAGCATTGCATTCACGTTCTGCTTTTATGGGCTTTCCATAGGCATCTGGTTGGTCATGGTGAGAAGCAGAATAGTGTACCAGATCAGTCTTCTGGTCTGATTCAGCACAAATTTTCATGCATTCATATATGCAAGTGTCCTGACCACTTGAAAGAGGGTTGCTCTGAAGAACAGCAGGGTTGTACATGATCAGTGAGCAGAATGTTCTTATTATTGTACCCTGCCCTCTGCAGGGTTCTGTGGGTGAAATAGGTGTACCAGGCTATACTTATGACAGCACACACTATGCATTATAAGGTAGAGTCCATTCCACTGCCTGTCAGATTGCAGCGAGGGAGAGGGTGCTTTGCAGTCTAATTGTGCTGTTAATGGGGCAAGTAAAAAGCAAGGATTTCCTGCTTTCTGGCTTCAAATAGGCACCTGGTTGGCCACTGTGAGAACAGGATGCTGGACTAGATGAGCCATTGGCATGAACTAGCAGGACTTTTTCTTACACTGTAACCAGCTACCTTTGAAGCTTGCAATTTACTTGGCTGACTGCTGGACCCTAATGAGAGGGGAGCTGCAGCTGGTGAACCTGGCCTGCATCCCACTCTCTTCCCGACATCAATGCCCAAGTAAGAGCCAAAGTTCCTCTAATGATGCTGTCCCCTTACCTAGTTTCCCAGGTAGCATGCAGAGGCACAGCAATAGCGTAGTAGCGGCCTTGGAGCAAGCTATCCAGGAATATTGTCGTGCCGACTTTAAGAGGATTGCCATGCGTCAATAGCTATTTGTCCAAGGTCATTTGCAAAGTACACTTAAGCCTGATTCAGACAGTGTTTAGCAGTGTTTTTTTTCTGCTATGCAAATCAACCACCGCAAACTTCAGGCTCTTGTTTCCCACCACCTCCCTCCCTCACACAGAGAAGGAGATTGGGAACATCCAGTTACGAGTTTTAAACTAATCCTAGTTCATTGAAATAGGAAACTGCGGTTTGTAAACTATGAGTAGTGAAAATAAGTCTGTATCTGAAACCTAAACCTGTTCTGGGTCCCCCCCCCCAAAAAAAAACCCTGAAGAGTATATTTAGGAGGTGCATGAGACAAGGAGATGGAGGGGGGGAGTCCAGTTGCATGAGCCAACTCTGTTCCATGCATGCAAACAACTTAGTTCAATCCCAGCCCAGTTAGATCCTGGCAATTCTCACTAATTATATTTTAAATTACAGTTCCTTGAGTTTGGACATCACAAATAACTGGGGAAGTATTTGTTCTGTGTGAATATAATTTCCTTCTGTAGCAATTTTCTAATCCAGTGCATGAAACAGGACTTGAACAGGAAGTGCATGAGTCAAGGCTCACCATGCCTTGTTTATATAGTGAGAAACCATGGTTGCCTGTTTCATCTGAATTGCACCTAAGGCAGCAATCTCAAACAAACGTGCTTGGGGCTAAGCCCCATTGAGCACAGCAGAATTTACTCTTGAGTAAATGTACAGAGGACTGTAGATGTTTCTTGCTATAAGGATGTACTACTTATAGCAAGTCTGAGAAGAGGGGAAAGATTTTAAAAATAACGGTGGATGGATTAAGGTGGAGAGGAAAGAAATAATGTAACTCAATCTGTGCTTCCTGAAAGATCTGGAGACTGTTGTGTTTCCTTCCCTTGCCTGCTGCCAACTTGCATTCACATGGAGCATCCAAGCACTCGGTCCAGGAGGGCGCACCCTTCAGAGGAATCACACCATCTGCTCTTAGTGGACAGCAAGTTATCTAAGTCCTGTGCCATAATGTTTTGGAAGAAGTTGAGTTGGAAATGAAAAGGACTCAATATGCCAGAGTCTACACACAATATTTTATCAGCCAATATTTCATCATTACTAATAAACCTGTGAAATATGTCAGGAGTGAATGTATCTGCAGGATGTGCAACGCCCAGGTCTAAATGGCTCCTTCAGCCTTCCAGGTCACCAGAACAACCTGGATAAGTGAATCTCTTATGAATCTAGCACACCTTGTGGCTGGATATGATGAATGTGATACATCATGCATGCAGCAGACACCTGTCCTCTATGGGGAAGGGTCATAGCATCTGTTTTGCATGCAGAAGGTGCCAGATTCAATCCCCGGCATCTCCAGGTACAGCAGGGAACATTCCCACTCTGAAACCCTGCAGAGCTGCCGCCAGTCATTGTAGACAATACGGAGTCAGAAAGATCAATGGTCTGATTTTTATGTCAATGGCCACATAGCCTCATGCCAGCAGTGAATATGCCAACCTCCTCTCTCTCCCTCTCTGCCACCCCTCCACCACCCACATACACCCTTTCTCCTCTTCTTCTGCCACACCCTCGTCCTTTCCAGAAATCTAAACTAATTGCTAGCAGAGGCTTCCCCCTCTTCCAGTGCTCCACCATGCCTGCATTTTTCTCACTTCATTCTCAACACAATCCTGTGTGGCAGTTGGTTTAAGTCTAAGAGTGAGCAACTGGACCAAGGTCACTCAGTGAGGTTCATGGATTTGAACATAGGTCTCCTTGGTTGCAGTCTAACATACTTGTCCACTTCACCCCACTGGTTGAAGCTACTTGGGAGGTGGGAGGACCAGGTCGGTCTCTCCAGCAGACTGAAGCCGAGCCTTGCAATGAACCAAGGCTGGAAGATCTGCAATGCTGTGGTTTCTGGGGATTGTGTTACACTGGCAGGGCTGTGTGTGGGAAGCCTGCAAAGTACTGTTCTATTTTGGGGGCCTGAAAGTAGCTCCTTTATTTCATTCTTTTTTACCTTTTGGAGAGATGAATAATGGTGTCATGAAGAAACAAAGGGAAAGCTTTGCCCATTTCCAGGCTTCTTATTCACACTAATTAAGTACTAGCAGCTCTGCTGAAGGGAACGCCCCCACTTTGAATTTTCAGAAAACAAAGTCAAAATGAATCCCAAAAGCAGCAGCAGCAGCAGCAGCAGCAGCAGCAGCAGCAGCAGCAGCACACCAGCCATTCTTTCCCCATTAACGCTGCCTCTTCACGTGCAATGCACGGAACTCGAGAGATGCCTGGTCACTTTTTGGCAGCTGAGGTCTGCTACACATGGTTGCTATCATGTAACGAGCCATGAGCTACCTTGCCACATAGATTAGGGGTTTTCCCCATGCCACTACAAATAGCTCCCTTGCCCCAATAGATCTGAAATCCAGCTGCACACCAGTGTTTCACTGCGGAGAGGCATCCTCTGTAGTGAAGAAATTTAAAATGGCTTCCATGGGGCAGCTGTGAGATGTAAATGAGTCATCCGATAATCTCGCAAAGTGATATGTAACCAAGTTGACCCCCCCCCCCCAAAATGACATCCCTATACAGTCTCTCCAAAATGATTGACATGGTGTTCATCTAGGTCTGCTCTGAGTTTGAGTGGGGCCTGGGCAAGGGACCCTCCAGTAGGTCCCCTTCTTTCTCTTAAGGGAGGCCCTGGCAGATTTCATGGCAATGACGGTTGCCAGAATCAGTGCTTCAAGCAATGTCAGCCATCTGAAGGACACTGTTTAAATTCCCCACAGTTCCCCAGAGCAACACTATGACAGGGGCATTGTGGGAAATTAAAATGGCAGCTAGACTCAGTTGCTGGTGCTGCTTAGAGCACTCTGACAGGGGGCGGGGAATGAAAGGGAGCCTAGGAAAGGTTTCAGTGGTGGTGCCTGTCAAGCTCCAGTTTGGGCACCTAGCTATTATGTTGTATTTACTAAGAGGACAGCCTGTTGCTGTGATGGAGGAACTCCTACTCCTTCCTTTCTGAAGCTCTTTTTATTCCTAGGGCACTTTGATGACCTACCATTGGTTCCTTTTCAGATGTATCACAGGATTATAGGAAGCTGCCTTCTACGGAATCTGACCATTGGTCCATCTAGCTCAGTGTTGTCTTCACTGACTACTAGCAGCCTCTCTCCAGGGTTTCAGGCAGGAGTCTCTCTCTCATTCCTACCTACAGATGCCAGGGATTGAACCTGGGATATTCTGCATGCAAAGCCAGCCCACTAAGCCACTGCCCTTCCCCATCTTTCCGTGTCTCCCTACTTTCTCCCTTTAAAACATGTATAGAAAGGATTTATGGGCTTTCATTTCATTTTGTTGTATGTCATATCAGTGGCCTTGGTGTAAACTGCATTGCATTTCACTGTTTTAATCAAAACAGCACAAGGACAATTAAAATCATTTAAGTGTTTCATTTGGAGTGGTGGTAGACATCTCCCAGCTGTTTGCTTGACTTCCCCCAACCCAGTGCAATGTATTTATTTGGTAACGATGCTAAATCTAATTTTACTTTCAGAGCCATGTGCATGCCCTTATGCCCAGGTCACATTCCACTGATAATTATTTATGTGTGGCAACTAAGGCTGCCATATTTCAAAAAGTGAACATCTGGACACAGAAGTTGCTGGAAGTTTTTGAGCTATTTTAAAGAAAATTTGCCAAAATCTACACTTACGTCATGACACTTGCATACGGCAACCCTAGAGGTAACCCTTCTGTCGTTGCTTTAATCTAGTAGTATCTTGGTGATGATGAAATTTCTAGCCAGCCCTGAGAATGTATCCAGGTACACCAGAAAGATCTGTTGCACCAGGACTACAGGAAGTACAGGCAGCTAGATGTTTCGGCAAATTATCCACCCATGCATTGCCACTGAGGAAACCAGAAGTGGGAAATGGGCCAAAATCTCTGCAGAGGAACATGCCACAGATATTTTGAAGCATAAGTTCCATCACACTAGGCTGAAACATAAATATTGCAGCATTATATATAAATGTCAGATTTATATCATGACTGGCTGGCAACCATATAAAGTAAACAGGATGTCTGAAAGCACCCCAGTATGTTTCTCTGATTGTTCAGGTGGGAGTTGAGGAACTTGTGAAAATTATTGGGAAGAAAATAATTGACGGTGCCTTGGGCCAGTCCTTCCATTTGCAAGAAGGAAAGTTTAAAAGCTGTATTTGAGTGACAGCTGCGCACATACAGGCTCCTCTTGTTTGCTTGCACACTTACTGCTCCTACTCACTGCCTTATAAAGTGTCTTGACACCTCGGGTATGAAATGCATTATGTAAAGCTCAATTCAGTTTCATATGCTCTACACTGAATGCCATCCAGTTATGAAACACAATGCAGTTCCTCCCAGCTTAGAGCTCCAACCAATAAATCTTCCATAGCTGGAAAGCTTTTGTCCTATGACTCTCAAACTCCCCCAAAGTTGCATTTAGAGGCATTTCCTTTCTGACACGCAGCCTGCCTGATATTGACAGAAAACATCAAACTAAGCTGCCACAAGAAATGGGTATTGATGGAGTGCTGCTGGGATAACTCCCAAGAGAAATGACTAGCAGCTTAAGCCTGCGGCTCTCAAGTATGCAGAGGTGGAAATCATGAATCTAAACCCCTGGGAATAGCAATGAAAAAGCCAACTTGCTGACTGCTATGCTGTAATTTATATAGCTCTATAGAGAGCATAGGGCATAGCAGTAGTGATACACGCCACCCCAATCTCCACAAGCAGTGCGAGATTCCAGGGGCTCCAGGCGCTTACCCAGGGTTTGTGCTTTCTTTTGAGAATAAGGCACAGCAGAGACTATGTAGCAGTCGAGATCCCGATGCACATCTTTATTCCCCCCTTGTTCCTGATGTAGATCTTCACTTATCTTTTTTCTCCTGTAGGGGAGGGGGATGCCATTTTGTGGTTCACCTCAAGTGCCAAAATGTATTGGACCTGGCCAGATTCCCAGCACCCTTAACAGACCACAATACCCAGGATTCTTTGGGTGGGATGTGTTTATATGTACAGTCGTACCTTGGTTCTCGAACAGAATCTGTTCCGGAAGTCCGTTTGACTTCCGAAAACGTTCAAAAATCAAAACAAAATCGAAAATTCTTTCTAGTAGCACCTTAGAGACCAACTGAGTTTGTTCCTGGTATGAGCTTTCGTGTGCATGCACACTTCTTCAGATCAAAAATCAAGGCACGGCTTCCAATTGGCTGCAGGAGCTTCCTGCACTCAATCGGAAGCCTCAGAAGCAACGTCGGACGTTCAGGTTCCAAAGAACGTTCACAAACCAGAACACTCACTTCTGGGATTGCGGCGTCTGGGAGCCAAAACGTACAAGTACCAAAGAGTTCAACAACCAAGGTACCACTGTACTTGAAATGTATTGCGCACATACAATCCAATAGGAATTAAGCCTACAATTCTCTCTAAACATTCCAGAAGAAGAGAAAAAGTTTCACCAATGCTAATAATAAGTATCGTAATACACGGCATTTGTAAAGCACTTCCAAGTGTTGAAAGAGCACCATGTGCACTATCATGTTGTAACCTTCAAGACAACAATGTAAGGTGAAGGAGTGTTATTATCCCCATATACCGGTAGTAGGTAGGGTATACTGAAACTCAGAGAGAATGCCTTGCTAAGGCCACCAAGAAAGAGCTGAATGGGCAGCTTCCTGATTCATAGCACAAAAGGAATAAAAGTCACAAGACTGTTGAATGGTGAGTGGATTGAGGAGTGAAACAGCTGTTTTGCTAGCTGAGCAAGTGGAAAGTCAAGGAATTCAGTGCTGACAAATACATATTTGTACTATTCCCTGAAAAAAATCTTAAAGAGTTTTTTGTTAACTTTTCTGATCCAGGTAAAGTGATATGTGTGGAGTGGAAGCCAATGGAATGCTATAAAAAGGTAAAGGGACCCCTGACCATCAGGTCCAGTCATGTCCAACTCTGGGGTTGCGGCACTCATCTCGCTCTATAGGCCGAGGGAGCAGGCGTTTGTCCGCAGACAGCTTCTGGGTCATGTGGCCAGCATGACAAAGCCACTTCTGGCGAACCAGAGCATGGAATGCTATACTTGATTTTAAACAGAAATAACACTGGATTCCATTTGGAGGTTGGGGGGGTGGGGGAAGGCGCTTGGTGACCCATACCTCCATTGGCTTTGTCTTGCCCTTGTAGGATACCAAGGCAAGTTAGGCCCATTGTACTGGGAACCCATCAGCCTTGAATGCTTTGCATGGAAACTGTGTATATAACCACAAATGCTTTATGCAAAATCTTTCATTTGACTTTTCAGAAGCATGAGCCTTTGAATATTGAACTGGGACAGGGTGGATTCTGCAACATAACAGGAACACAATAATAATACACTAGTGGGCGACATATACTGGACCAACCACACATACCGGTAATTCTGCTTTATTGGTTGCTGCAATGCTTCCTCAATTTTGTCATCTAAGAGAAGCACTCTCACGCCGCTATAGCACAACAAAAGCAGGACACACACCTCAAAAAAAAAAAAAAAAAACAACCCCGAAACATTTCTGATATGAAAAATTACAGGATTTTAGCAGGAAGTTATGGGACATGCACTTGTTGGAAATGAAGCATTATGTCGGCCTGAAACTTTTGCAAATGCAAACAGTGTTGAAAGTGAGATCCCGTATAAATGCCCCAATACCACCATGAGCATAAATAATCATAAATGCACAATAAAAATGACACCTGGGCACACCCACAGTCTCTCTGCTCAAACCCATTCAAAAGGATAAAAAAGGGAAAACCCAGCAATATAAACCACTGGATGTTTCTTTCTCTATCCTGCTTTTGATATGTGTTTGTCAAGTGTCAATCCTGGCTAGACTGAGCAACCTATCAGCCTGAATGCCCAAGCCATTGAATTCGGAGATTTCTTTCTAATATTATTGCGCTTTTCGTCTCCACTCAGTTTGTTGAGAGAGAGAGATTTTTTATGTTGGAAATGTAAAATATACAGCCATCCCAAGAAAACAGGTATGAGATTAGTTAGAAATGATATCACTCCATCATCCTGGGTTTTTGTTGTTAATCCCCCCCATTCATCTCTTCATATTGGCCTATGTCGCCAACTAGTCCAGTGACCAAATGCACGTACTCTGTGCTTCTGAAACTCAATCCAGAAAATCCAGGAAAATGCATGATTTGGGGAGGATGAAAGTCATACACAAAGTAAATTCTTAGAAATAACAGCTGGAACCAACTATGGTGAGGTCCAAATGCAGAGTGTTTCCACCGAACGCATGGAGCTATCCCCACATTGGTGAGAAATAGTTCCACACATTTGCATGGTTCCTGATCAAAGATGGCATATTTTGATGTTGAGAACACAAATTCACATAATTATGTCAAAAACTATGTGAGAGGAAGCTCTGTGTAACAGACTGTCATGGCTTTGTTGGTACAGGGTGATGGGGTTTTGAGATCAAGAAAAGGCCACTGTAGGCTTGCTAACCTTGCTTCATAACACAGAGTGATAATGTTCCTTCGGTAATTGTCACTTTGTCAAGCCCACTCATTTTTTCCCCTGAAGAGAGCTAGAGAGAGTAGTAAATGCAAATTAAAAGGAAAGGCAGAACAAAGGGAGAGTTTATTAGGGTTTCCATTTTCCTTACTATCCATTGATGTAAACCAAGCTTCAACAGAAGAAAAATAAAATCTATAACGTATGGCTTTTTAAACCTTTGATCCAGCAATGATTAGCGCTATTCAACAAATTAATATTCCTCTTTTTGCCTGTGCATACATTCTGCTCCTGACTTGTATAGTTATTATAGGGAACACTTCACAAAATCACCTTAAGCAGGAGCAGACACCTGTGATAGGCTTATTATCCCCTGGCTTGCCTCTCATTAGTTCACTGGCTGGAGATAAGAGAGAAAGCTCTATAGTCTACAGCAGTTTTGCAAGTAAACAAGCAATAACTGTGGTTACCAAATGAAAATGATTCCTCAGCATTAACTCAATGCTAAACAGCCAAAGGTAGGTGCAGTACACTATGGTATGAGTAGTTCTGGCATATTTTAGAATGAGACCATTTCTGTCTACCTGAACTCCAGTTTAGATTAGATGATTTGGAATGGGTTCTATAATCAGCATATGTACAAAGACACCTAAGGCATGGCTAAGGACGTCCCTGGCCACCCTTGGCCTCCAGCACATGCCCAAAGGTCTCAGTGCATTAGAAGTCTCAGTTATATCATGCACCCTTAATGAATTGGAGAACTGTTGGAACAGGCACAGACCTGAAATAGTAGTGGGCGGCAACTCCTCAACTTGTTACAAGAGCATCTAATATTTCCAATAGGAGCCAGTCCGTCTGGTCTAGCTAGGGTGGCCACTTACCTATCACTAAAAAAGAGGAAATGCATCACCAAAACAGAAGAGACAGGTTTGCACGAAATTTGCATGTGATGATATATACACATTTTTCACGTAATATACCACCAGATACAGTGGTGGCGGTGGTAGTGGCAGCAGATTACCAGAGGGGCTGGCCACTGGCCACCTTCCTCCTTCCTGCACTGCTGCTCCTGACAGCCCAGCTCGCCATCCTAAATGGTGGTGACAGAAGCAGCAGAGCCCCAAGTGGGCTGAGGAGGATGAAGCTGGCCAACAGCGGTGCCAGTTAGCCTACAGGTGTGGATCCTGGAGGCAGGGCCCCCAGGGCTGGCTGGCGAAGGAGCCTGTGGATTGGGGTGGGGGGCGGGAGCTACTGCAGCCTGTTTTGGCTGTCCCTCCATGACTCATCTCAGCTGCCCATCCACCGCCTTTCATCATACTGTGATTCGCAGTGCCACCTTTCCGTGGCCAAGCAAACTGCAGCATGACAGCACTCTTACATTTTTATTATATAATATACAAATTTAGAAATAGGTGCTACAGTTCAAATAGAAATACAATACATCCAGTTGGGAAGACTGACCAGGTGACCTGTGTGTCTGCTAAAACTATTGTCCAGCTGCCAACTGTTGATGAACAACTTTCAGGCCCCTGCTGCTTCCCCTTCTTATGGCTCCTTATCTTTAGACTGGACTTGTCTGTACACCTTACGAACAGAAGGCTCCTTCAAATAGAGTAGTGTCAGAGTGGGCGTTCAGTTAGAATACAGTCTTCTGTAAATCAGAGTGCCAAAACTGAAATTTGGGGGTCTATCCCATATGGATTTCTTTGGGTCATTGGGGGCATCTTGCCCAGCATATTCTCTGACAAGCAGCGGCTCCAATGGCCTCAAGAAACCATCTTTCCCAGTCCTGCAACATGAGATCCTTTCCACCAAAGATGCAGGAAATCAAACATGGGGCTTTCTGAGCACAGAGCATGTCCTCTAACCATTGAACTATGAGCCCCACCACCTGGGTGCAAATGGCATTTCTTTTTCCCATTCAGAGTAACCTATTATACTCCTGCAGGTAAAAACTACAACGAACATGCTTTCTTCAACTTGCACTAAGTATACAAGGCGTTGTTTGCACCATTGTTAACTCAAGAGTCTCAAATTATGCTTCTCTCACGGGTACAGGGCCCCCAGGTTGTCTCTGCCCTCTGAAGCAAACTCTGCAACTCTTACAGCTGACCTGCTTGCCCTCCACTCCCTCTGGTGATCTCTGTCACAGAAACCCCAGAGACCCGGCCTCAGACGGTTTGTCACCCAGCTTCCTCTGACTTCCTCAGTTGCCTTTTGCAGTTCATTGCACACAATCTGGTTCCCTCTCTTTGGCTCCTCTGTCACCTAATTGGCTGGCTGCTGCCCCCGGACTACGCTCTGTGACACAGCTTAAGCCCAGGGCACTGCATCTTTGGCCGAGGAATCTCTTGCAGAAGGATGTTTAGCAATATCTCTCTCCCTGCTTTTCTTCCCCCTAAAGACTGAGGGAAATCTGCTCCGTTGCAGCTGAACACTTGCCTGTGCAGAGGTTTATAACCACCGCATTAATTAATCTGTTATGACCTTTTTAAAATATGAGGTTAATACTGATTGACTGTGTCTTTTCTAGAGTCAATGCTACACCACTTTAATAGGTTTAAATGGAAGGTGGTATTTTGAATCCCCTTGACAGCAGGCATGTTTGGGGGAATACATATTAATTAACTGACTAAATAAGTCCTTCCAGATTCCCTCTCTCTGCATGGGGAGCGCAAGGAGCCTGCAGGACGGACAGCCTGTCCCACTTCTCCAGGGCAGCACAGAGAGGTAAATGGAGAGGCTTATGAAGCTCCCTTACACTTGGCCTTGTTTGGACAAAGCCTTAATGAGCTTTGTTGTTATTTTTATATTTATTACCTACCCTTCACTAGCAGGTCATGTGGGTGGTTATAAAAATTTAAAATTCTGTATTAAAAACATCTCAGGTGTCAAAGGCAAGGGCAAAAAAGTATACAGGCAACTCCTGGTTTGCGTACATTCAAAGAACGCACAACCGTGCATGCACGCATCACTGCAACCCAGAAATAGACAGAAAAGGGGGTGTCACAGTGGTGGGGGGCAGGCTTACATGCCAATGTGGGGTGTGTGTTCAGGAACGCAACTCCCATGCAAAACAGTCGTTGCCTATATATTAATGAGCTTCATGCATCCATGTCAAACTGCTTTGAGGCTCCTTTTATCTGAGTGAGCAAACAAGCCACATTTAACCCTAGCTTTTAGTCAGGTCTGAACCAGAAAACTATGGTTAATAGTGTCCAAACTAGCCAGAATATGAAGCTGGTTTCCAGATCTTGGCTTGTTTGGAAGCCATTAACCATAATTCTAATTCAGATGTAATGGGAAACTATGGTTGAATGTGACTTCCTGGGTTCTTTGCCCACTCAGACAAAAGGAGAAACAAAGGGGCTATGTGCAGGTGCATGAAACTCGTTCAGATCTCAGCATATTAAGCAGAGACATATTTTGAGTGTGGCTGCTGAATCAGTCTATTGATCGATATTATTCTCTGACTGGCAGTGATCTTCATGCAGAGGTCTTTCTCAACATGAATTTGAACCTCAGACCTCCTGCATGCAATGTATGATTGACAGATACAGAAACTGTGGTGGCAATTTCCTTCAAGTCCCATTAGGAAGCATGAGGGAAAACATCATGCTATGCAAATTTATGAGTCCTGTCCTGGACATTGAATTAGGAAGGGCATGAGGGTGGGCCACCAGCAAGCATTTAGGGCTTGACAGTTCAAAGGGTGGGTTTGAAGACAGGAGCTCTGACTGGCCCTTGAGCATGGCTTTTCTACTGGAAGGCAAGCAGCTCAGGACATTAACCATCACCAAGGCCACAACTGAGATGCTTGACATTCTCCAAAGCCTCTGCTTACTGACACCCATCCAAGTGGTGATTTCACCATGTAATGCTACTCTGATGAGGCTTGTCTGTATGTTTGCTGTTTTATAATACAATGTGCTCTTCAAAAATGCCTGGAGGAAAGATGACTTGCTTCTTGTGAGTGTTTTCATACACAAAACCTAAAGCAGCTCTTAAAGCAGGCTTTATGATTACAAATGCAAAACTTATATTCACCAGAATGCCTATTTGCATTGCAAATGCTGTCCCTCTGCTCTCTCTGCCACTTAGCAACAATAGTGAGACAGAGGCTCAAAAGTGATGTGCGAAAACACTCTTGATTTTACCTAGTTTAAAAGTAATTGGAGAAACCAATAAAAGTTGGATTTTAGCTACAAGAAGCAAGAAGGGCTAGCAATTGTAAAATTTTAGAGTTGTTTCACCACAGTAATAGAATCAATAGTTTTGCAAAGTTCCTGTAATTCAGAAACCCTGAGCTGATTGTTATAACTGAAGAAAGAATCTCTTTGGGAAATGTTTGCTTGCTGCTCTTTCTTAACTGTCTCTTGTGTTGACAGCACAAAATCCCAAACCTCAAAAGCCCAAAAGAGGCAGTGTGGCCACTAGTTACTGTGCACAGGCCAAAGCTATGAGCCTCAGAACAAGAAACTATCTGAGCCTCAGCTCTCCATCCATGGAATAGGAAAAGCAACCACGTAGTTGTGGGAAGGCTGGAAAACTAGTCACATAGCATTCTTTGCAGTTCAAATGTTAGATCAGGGATTGTAAGGGATAGTAACCATATATAGCTCTCAAGCAGTTCAAGACCATTCAGAATTGAGATTTTCCCTCTGTCCTATTCTCATTCCATTTCTCATCTTCATTGCGCATCAGTTTCAAGGAGGTGGGGACGGACAATGTCTAAAGGTTTTTGTTTTGCTTTAAATGCTGTCCTGTGGGCTGGGTCTAAGGGACTGAAAGAAGGGTGCAAAGGGATTGTTGGAGATGGAGCAGCAATGTTGATGGAAAGTATGGCTTTCAGTCATGTACAGGGTTTTGCATGTGGCCACTCTAGTTCTACAGCTGGGGGGGGGGGGATTACCTTTCTAGGTGCCAGCTGGTCCTACACTAAACGGATGGATGAATGGGTAAAAGTAATGGTTCTAGCATGTATGAAAATGTGTGCCTAGACTTCTTCCTTTAAACATGTGCTTGTAGCAATTGTCACCACATCAGTTCCCAAAGAATGTAAAAAAATATAGGCTACTATAAGTGCCGTTCACTGCAGCACATAGGTCTGAGGAATCCCTTTCCAACATGTAGTAAGATCAGGCAGCACCTACCACGAGCTGAGAGCTTCTTGGTGTTTATGATCTTGGCAGCATATTCTTGTCCTGACAACACCTTCACACACCTCCTGACAATTGAGAAAGCACCTCTGTTGGAGAGAAGAAGAGAAGAGAGGGAGAAACCCCCAATACATGAGATGTTTGCTGAATAAAGTCACACGTACCCCACATGCCTACATGTTTAAAAGTGGGAATGTTCAAAAGAACGTTAGGAAGAGCCTGGCTGGCGGAGGCAAAAGGCCCATGCACAGTCTAGCACCCTGTTTCCCACAGTGGTCCTCTGGAAAGCCCACAAGCAAGACAAAAAGGTAACAGATGTGTCCTCTGATCCTGGAGGTAGTATAAAGCCATCATGATCAGTAGTCATTGATGCTCCTTTTTCATTAACAGCACATTAAAACCTAGAGCAGAGGTTTTCAACCTTTTGGGGTCCACGGCTCCCTTGACCAACTACATTCTTTCTGTGGGGCTCAGGAGCCCAGTTAGGTCACCCCTTGCCTGCAGAGCTGGCAGCCCCTCACCCGTTTTTGAACACCTTCACTTGTGGGGTGTTCCCTCAGCCTCCTCTCTTCTCCCCTCTCCTTGCCGCGGCTGCCGCCCCTGGTCTCTGAGCTGCACCCCCCCCCGCCCCAAAGAGAGGTGCGTCCTCTCACTACCCCACTGGGGCCTGAGAACCACGCCCTGGCCAGCCCCAGAAGCACCATTCGCCCTGGGGGGCTTGTAGCCAGGGCTACTGCAACAAACATCTGTGAAAGCCTTTGGGAGGCAGAGATGTGAGAGGGCATCAGAGGAGGGAGGGAAGGGAAGAGGAACAGAGGCCAATGTTGCCTGCAGCACCCTGACCATCATTCAAGGCACGCCAGCACACTGGTTGAAAACCACTGTTCTAGAGAATGGTCAGGTGTTTACAACTACCAGTAGCTTGAGTTGAAACACTGGGGTGAGGTGAGGGGTCGGGATTTTCCCAACAGAGAGATTCAATGTGTATTAGATCCACTTAGGGAAACTTCCCCATTCAAATGGCATTTGAAAGAAAAATCAGCAATGTGGATGTAATAAAGAAAAAAAATCCCTGTTATAAAAAGTGACAATTTGTCTCCTTCAGTCATGCATTTGGCATGTTTCCCCTTCCAATTTTTCACACTGTCTTCTCTCCCCGCCTCCTGAATAGTGACTTTTTCCACTGGTGGAAAGCATTAAGCACCTTCTGTCTTATCAAATGTCTCTTGGTACAAATGGCAGTCAGTGCCTGCCAATAATAATGCATTTTAATGAAGGAAAGATTGACACCAATGAAGTTTTTGTGCAAAAGACCCAACTTGAATCTGATGTTGCTGAAATTTTAAAATACAGTATGACCTGGCGGCAAAGATTATAGCGACAGCAGCTACCAGGGCTAAAATATTCTCATGTTAAAGAAATAGAAACTTGCATTCTGTGGTCTATATAAATTGTGCCAGGTTAAGAAAATTTGCATAGGGTTGCTTATTTCATATAATTTGTTTTGTGCCTGGCCGATATATTTTTCTGTCAGAGGTAAAGATGGTGGTATCCTCCACTCCATGTATGGAATCCAACTGGGCTGACAGCTGATTCCTACTTCAGCACTGGGGATGAGGCAACATCCTTCTCTATACCTGGGGACAGGTGTCTAGTTTAAGGTGTGCAAGGAAGACTTGTCTAGGGGACTCGGGGAGTGGGGGTGGCATATTTTTGTAATTCCCAAATTTGTAGATATTGGGGGTTTGTACTACTTTCTGGCTTAAAGCACACACAAGATCAAGCTTTGGAAATAAAACTTGTACCCCAACCCATAACCCTAACCATAGGTATACAAAACTTGCCTTACTTTTTGCATCCCTTTGGGATCCTAATTGTTGTGACAACTTCACTGCACCACAGTCTTTTATGGGACTGGTCATTTCATTTATTAGGCTAGTACATCCACAGTGGCTGGAGAAGGAATGCTCTATAGAGAAGCAAGAGCTGTTTAAACACAGAGACCTTTGAGCTCTGCTAAGAAGATGATGATTTGTGATGCCACCAGGCTTCCCACAAGTGAAACTGTATTATGAAACATGCTTCCTACAGGATGCTTCCACACCAGGCATGTAGTTCTTTTCCTGGTGGATTTGTAGATGCCAAGACTTCATTGACCCCTGATGGTAAACATTAAAGCAGAGGTGAAGACTGAATATCCTTTTCTCCTCTTCGTGGGCAGCTACTTTTCAACCAGAAAGCAAAGCTTTGACTTTTTCAACCTTGACCTGACCAGTGTCATCTACCTACAGGGAGAAGTGGCCTGCTAGTTTCTAAAACAGCTTGGCTTCTGTTAATCTGAGCCTCCTCTGCAGAAATAGAAGAATCACCTTACTGAGTAGAGTTAACTACCTCTTGCTAATGGAGGCAAGTAGAGGCAAAGGAGGAATGAGGCATGCTGTGAAGGTACGCTTATATTCATTACCTGGGAAATAAGATTTGCAGTGGGAATCTTGTCATTTCTTGGCTCTCTGCTGCTAAAATTGAATGGTAAGGTGTTTCCGGATGTGAGGTTTAAACTGGCGCTTGCATTTCCCACAAAAATATCACTCCTGGAAAACCCTACAGTGACCTGTAGGATAACCTTCACTCTGTTCCTCTTTATACTTTGCATTAACAGTATTCACATGTGCACAAATGGTATGGAGAGGCCCACAGAGACAGGTGTGAGAATGCTCTTAAGGGAAAGATGACTTTGTGCCTAATTATATACTTAACCATTCTTGTTTTTTATTATGCCTTTAACCACTTATAATAAACAACTGGTTTCAACCCCAACCCACTCAGGTGGCAGATATGACATTGAGCTGGATCCTTAGTTTAATTGGATGGGGGGTGTCTCCCCCCAAGGGATCAGCATATCCCCTTAAGGTGGTTCTGGGGAGATGCTTCTGTCCAGATGCCCAGACAGGGGCTGATGGGCCACAGCACCCCCAAATAGTGATCTTGGATGGGTCACCCTGATTTGATGTATGTTATAGCGTGATGCTTAACTTTGGTTAACCTTGCCAAAAACCAACCAGCAGTGAAGCTGGTTAAGTCAAGATACACACCCAATGCCTAGGCCAAAAACTGCTGACACCTGTAATCAATAAAGTTGTGGCCTGTTTAAATCCCATTTTGGTTGTCCTGTGCTTATTGCCTCTACATCTTTCATTGGCCCCACTGCCTGCAGCTCTACTGCACCTGGGACTGCAAACCAGATTCCTGATGAATCTCATGGAGCTCAGAACGGAAGCTATACTTTCTGCTTGACTGATGGAAACTGAGGCACGGCTCATACCAGCCAAGGGCATAAAGTAAGCAGTGCTGGGACCAGGCCCAAACAGAGGGGGGGGGTGTCATATGGGCCACTTGGCCCGGGCCTCCGATTCCAAAGGGGGCCTCGGTCAGCATATTCACAATCGCTCACCATTATTTAAATGTAAATACTTAAAATAATCCTTTTCCCTATGTATTTTTAAAAAGCACTATTGTATATCTATATTTTCAGTATTGTCTTTCTATGCAGATACAGTTCAAGCCTTGAAATAAAATTATTTGTCAGCATAACTTTTGTGAAAATTATTTATGTACTTACTTATTTATAAGACTTCGGAGATTCCCAGGGTAAAAAGGGGGGGGGCACATTATCTACATGGCCTGGGCTTCTGCCTGGCTCTGCAAGGGCCTGCCTGAGGGCCACAACCACTGCCTTGCAAGTCCTTCTCCCTAAGCTGAGGTGCCTAGATGTTAGTGCTGTGAAAAGGCACCCTTTGCAGAATTTAAAAACAAAAAACAAAAAAACCACTCATGTGTCCAGCAACTGATAATGGTGTCACAGAATGAGCCTTGGTGATCCCTGGCTTAGATTAAGCAGTGATGGTACCACAAGAGTATCCTACTTGCCATTCACGATGTCTAGGGATCTGCATCCAGGGGGCAATGGAAGGTGGAAGTACGGGGGTGTTCACAGTACTACTTACTCCACTTCCATTGCACTCCCACAGCTGATTTTTGAAGCCACATCCACACAATCCATATTGATCCTGCAGTTTCTTGACGAACACTGTTGTTTGATGTTTCTCTCCCCCCCCCCCCGCCCTCAAACCAGGTACAATCCAATTAGAAAAGTGAATGTGGAGTAAGCGGTAATGTGAAATTACCCTAACAGTCGCTGCACTGGCACAGATGAGTGCAGGCAACAGTTTAATGAACAGCAGAGCAGAAGGGGTGGGGAAACCTAAGAGGTTGGGGGGGCATCCGGGGGACACATCCCTGCCACCTCTCTTACAAAAACAACTCTGTGCAAATGTAGCTTGAAATGCAGTGCAGGGTGGTGGTGCAGGAATGATCCCGCTGCGTTTAATGTGGGGGTCTCTCAAGTGGGGCCTTTATGATGCAGAGGTCTCATTCTGCATTCTGGGGGCTGGAGACAGAAATAACTAAAATGGGAGAAGGAGTAAGTCGCTTTCTTAGACATCGTACGCAGTAGGTATAAATCATGGGTCGCCTATTTGAAATACCCCGTGTGATGTCTGTGCATCTTGTCTCCCTAATAGGCCCACATATCAGAGGTGGAACAGAGGCACCCTTCTCCCCCCACCCTGCACCCAGTTTCCATTTAGTTGGGAAATAATCAAGCTCCTTTGTATCTAGCACTATTTCTGCCAAATCTATTCCGCCTGGAGGGGGTGGGCATAGGAATTACAAATATCAAAAGCAATCTCTCCCCACAGCAAAACATATATATAGAGAAGGAAAGAATAAACACAGGAAAGGGGGCTCCAGAGCCTCTGAGGAGAATGGAGAGTAACTGATTTTCCCGGTGGGGTGGAAGGATGAGGGCAATTTGGGCATGAATATGAATCTTTAGTCAAATAGGAAAGCGGCGGGGTGTGAGGAACAGAAGCAAAATGTTCATTGAAATCCACGTAGCAAAGCAAACCCACACACAAAGGACCCCTGCTGGAAACCATCGTTCTGGGTCACATGGCAGTCAGGCCTGGCAGTGAGCGGGGTTTGGAAAAAGGAGACACTTCTGGAAGAATTAAGGTAGCTGTGTACTAACTATGCAAAGGGGACTGAGGCCGAGTACTTGCTGGCTGTCTTTGCTGTAGGAGCCTGAAAATTATTCTTTGCCTGTGTATGAAGTGGACTATTAATATCTCATTCACCCAGAGGGCCAAGGGCTTAATTTGGACGAAGGGAAATAAATGTTGCATTTCTTCTCCACAGAGGGGCCCACCAATCCATTCTCGGTCCTGAAGATTTTACTTTTATGTTCCCCTTCCCTGCGCTTTTGTCTTTAATCGCATCTGCTTTCCCAGCAGCAGGAGAGGGGGATGTGAGAACAACTCCCTGACAATTTCTCCACAACGGGCTCCAGTACCTGGCTAGGGTAGGAGGGCAAGTGGGCGGAAGGAAAGATGGCAATCTTTTAATACCCGCAGAGCCTTTGCAAGTATAATAAGCTGTGCATGAGACTGCAAGTTTCCTGCCTCCATGTTCTTGTCATAGCTGCTTTGCTCCAGTGTGACGCAGCGCTAGGCTTGGCCATGTGAAATTCAGATTCAAATTCCCTCTCGGTTCTAAAGCTCATTGTGGCTGTATACACGCGATAGCCTTAAAGCACATGGGAAGCACATTATTTCCCTCAAAGAACTCTGGGCACTGCAGTTAACCTCTCACAGAGTTGCAATTCCAAGCAACCCTTAACAAACTACAGCGGCTGCAAAGCTTTGAGCTTCTCACAAGTACAGTATACACACTCTCTCTCTTGGTACCTTCCATGTGTTATATACACAGTGACCGAGCCAGATCTACTGCCTTCCACATCCTGGTGCACTTCAGATATTTTGGACTACAACTCCCATCCCATCAGCCCTGATATATATCCCATCAGCCCTGAATATAGCAGTTCCAAGTCTCCCCTCCCTCTTCTCTCGCTCAGAATGTTTACAACTGGGGATGCAATGATGCAAAATGATGTTATCATCATGGCACAAGTTCCCCCCACCCGCCCCACTTTACTGGGGAAGCTTCGCAGAGCTCTAGAGCTATTCTACCTCCCCCCCCCCATCTCCCAATGGGGTATTTGGCCCAGATATCTAGAACACTGCTAACAAACAATGCAGATAGGATTTCAACAAAAGAAAGCAAATAAAGCAGCATTTACAGAACTGGGGGTGGGGTGGGAGGGGAGCCCCCAACAGCCCATCTGCCACAGGTTTCTCAAACTTGCAGAGAGTCCCCTAGATAGCTGGAGACTCGTTGCTATGGCAATGCAAATTATCACCAAGAAAGAAGCTCTGGTGGAAAAGAATAGTCTTCACCTCTGCTATATAGGATGCTTCCAGGCAGGAGTTTATTGTAGACTTGCTGTTGCTCAACCACATGACATCATTGTCACCAAAATGCCAGCCCATATGTGTGTGTGTGTGTGTGTGTATACACACACACACACACACACACACACACACACTGTATTTCCCTTTACCATGGAAAATCCACTAAGCAAAAACAATCTTTTATATATATATATGTCTGCAGCCACCGCAGACTCCACCCCCACAGGTGTGAATGATATTCAACACGACATGCGGGTATATTGCTCAAAAAGACACCGTTCCATAACACAACAGGTACTTCAGTCTGGAAGGAATGTTAGAAAATGGGACAGAAGCACTAGCAGCATAACCAGGAAAGCCAAGACAATATTCCCCACATCGGAATTCATCTACAGTCTAACCACCATGTATGATTTGTGTAAGCAAATCAGGATGGATTCTGAATAAACAGGTCACCCGAAGGTCTCTAGCTCACTCACACTGTGTGATTTCCCAGGCCCTGACACTACTAGATCATTACCACTGCATGTTCCTCGCCATTTCTTCCCACCAAGCTCTGCAACCCATCCATGGTCAAGCCTGCAAACCCTGCCCTGCCTCTAAGCAATGGATCCTTTCCAGGTTTCTGGTATATTTTAAAACATGGGTCTGCACCATACATTTAAAGTACATTAGTGGTTCAACCCCACCCAGGGACAGCTGTGGGTGGGATCCCTGCATTGCGGGGAGTTGGACTAGATGACTCTTGGGGTCCCTTCCCCACTCTACAGTTCTGTGATTCTACAATCTGATGCACATTTAAAGCACACGGCTTCCTCCGAAGAACTGTAGTTTCCTCACTCATAGACAGAGCTACAATTTCCAACATCCTTAACAAACTACAGTTCTCATGAATCTTTAGGGGGAGACATGTGCTTTATATGTGCATTTATATGTGCATTGGGTGTACTTTAAATGTATGCTGTGAATCTGCCAATAATACAAACTGTTAAAGGTGTATTTGAAGATTATTGAAAATTGCTGATGGGGAAACTCCCATACCCTTTAGATCTGTCACGTAATCACACCTATGCCTACCATTATCCAATTTGTTTAGGTGGGGAGTCACACTGAAAGCTCCTCCTTACTCAAGTAGCTTGAAATCAGAGGTGGCAGGTGAAAGGTAGATGTTTGGATGAAGTGTGCACACAGCAATCTGAGCACTGCAGGTGCCTGTTAACAAAGGAATGTGCATGGGTGTATGTAAGGGGAGAGGAAGTGGCTGGCTTAGGAAGCATTCTCTGAGTATTATGTGTGTTTGAGGGGAACCAGTGTCTCATATGGATTACACAAGACCATGATGTGCAGTACAATTGTGTAACCTTGTTCTATTAAAATTGAGACACTCCCCCACGAACAGGTCAGATATAATGAAAGGGATAGGCAAGCTTCATTGAAACTGTAGGGTTTTTTTTGCATTTTCCCTTCTCTCTGGCTTACTGCTCTCATTATCACTAGGCATTCAATGCATTCCACACATGCAGCGCACACACACATTCACTCACTCCTTGTGAGCAATATTCAGCTTGCCCTTTTTGTACTGTATGCAGGACCACCTCACAACTTCACAAGTTGCTCAGGAGCAAATGCTTGAGACATCAATGTTCTCAAGGGGCACCAACAAAGGAACCTGTGGCCCAGGCATTCTCCATGTGGGCATACATATATGTAGGCATACATATACAGTATCCACAAAGGCCTTCTGTATTGCCAGGAAGGGTCTCCTTCCCTCACTCCTCCCCAATTAGTCCTGAAAGACAACTAATTAGTCTTCTGTTCCGCAGCCCTGCTTTACACTTCACTGTCAAGCCAATGGACTAGGACCTGGGAGAGCTGTGTTTGAATCTGCACTCAGCCATGAAGCTCACTGGGGGACCTTGGACCAGTCACCATCTCTTAGGCTAACCTACCACACAGGGTTGTTGTGAGGATGAAATGGGGAGGACGAGAACCATGTGCATCACCTTGAGATCCGTGGAAGGTAAATGCGGCATGTAAATAAAATAAATAAATATTCGGTTCAATTGGTGGATTTTGCACATATTATGGGTGTTTGCTTGCTAATAAAAAATCTGTTCTACATTGAATCTGGAACTTCATATATCAGGAATGATATACTTTGTGTGAAAGTGCTGTGGAATATTTGAGGGCTCTGCATGCTTTATCTCTCCCATGTAAGGCAGCTGAACAAAGAAAGAGGAAGATGTTTGAGTATGAAGAACGGAGGAAGAGCGGAGTGATGTTGAGAGGAAAATGGCAGCTTTAAACTTTGTCAGAAGTTTAGCAATTTAAAACAAGGTTTCAGTACAGCAAGAAAGGAACTGGAAAAGAGTCTACATTAGCTTCTTGGTGTTAGTTTCTGTGTTGTATCCATTTCTGCTATTTCTTCTTGTTAAAACTTTAAAAAAAAACAAAACCCTAAATTCCATATCCATTCAGACCTCTTCCACCACTTCCCATTCTCAGTGACCTTCTCTTCTAGCTCCCATGCCATGGCCACTACTGCTGGGCAATCTGCCTTCTCTTATGCTCCTCTGCCACACCCTGACTTCATGCAAATCCAGGATTTTGATGTGGCATTACAAACCCTCCATGGGGAGCCATGTGGCGACACTCTTCCATTTTTGTTATACAGTAAGATTGGAACTGTCTTTCTCTTTTCTTTCAAAGGTTGTGTGTGCACATGTTCAGGAAGGAACCAGAAGGAAATGTGTGCAAGAGCATATTGCGTAGAGTTCTGTGTACCATGGCTGGGATTCACTGTGTCCATATTTCAGTTTGCATGTAGGTGGTTGAGTGGGTGATGCGTCCCTGCTGGCATTCAGACACGCATAAAGCTCGACAGCAAGTAGTGCTCACATGAGCCCCCTCCCTTTGCAAATATATCCCTTCATTCAGCCTTCACTACGATCATGCAAAGGCGGTCTGTAGAAGAGAGCAGAGATGAAAGACCAAACTAGATTTGCCGTTAAATACAACTTTGGTTTTGTTCTTTAAAAAAATGCATATGACACCCACTAGGGTGGCTGATAATTATTGGGATCACTACAAGTCTATGATAAGTGGAGAGGAGTTTAACAATTTCCTCCCCAGCTGCAGCCCTGAGGAAAATCCATTCTGAACCTGCTATTTGCATTGGGAGAAAATCCCCAGTTGCCACCAAATTTGGCTGGTCCAGAGTTATCCATAAAATCCCCTTCACTCCTATTACACCCACACTTCCCTTCCTCAATATAATTCGGTATGATTCTATGTGAACCAGTTACCACTATTGCATATAGAGAAAGCATCTTTTCACAGCTGATGTAGATGAGCATCTTGGAAGTGCCTCTTCCCCATAAATCCAATAAGTCCATTCTCTCTCTCTCTCTCTCTCTCTCTCTCTCTCTCTCTCTCTCACACACACACACACACACACACACACAGTAGCATCTGGTTTGCCACTGTTGGAAACTGAATGTTGAACTACATGCAGCTTTGGTTTAATTTGGCAAGCACAGCTTTAGTCATAGTACTGAAAGATAACATTGGTAATAATCAGCAGTGTTGATCCACTCATACGATTATGGCTCATGGCTCTACAGGAAAACAGCTCTCTACGACTATGCAAAACACACACACACACATTCAGCCAATGCTATAAATGCCTTGCCGTTGATGGTGTCATGAATATAAGCCCGCTGTCTGAAAGCAAAAAATGCTTGAAATACATTATCTATACAAGGTCACGATACCTGCATTTGACACTCATGGTTGAATTTCCAAGAAGCAGGTTCATGTGGTGTGGGAAACCTCAGGCCTGTGGCCCTCCAAGCCTCTCTATCTGGTCCTCAGGACTCTTCCCCACACCCTCCCCAGAGCCACACACCCTCTTCTCTCCAGGGCACCAACACTGCTTTGCACCCTCCTTGACTGGAATGTGTCACTGAACTGCCTTTTGCCTGGCCGGGATGCAAAATAGAGAGGGTGTGTGTGATGAAGCCAGCTGGCCTACTGTACAAAGATAAATTTTACTTCCTTTTTTGTTCTGCCTAATTTTGCCTCTGGCCCTGCCCACCCTTGGCATGTGGCCTTCAGGACATGGTCCAGAAGGGAATGTGGCTACTTGGCTAAAAAAGGTTCTCCACTCGTGAAGTAGAAGTTTCTAAGGTGTTTGGAAAGTGCTGATTTTGTACCGGTACCTCTTTGTTCAGGATCAGCAATGTCCATGCAGCCTGCACCACCAACTTCTCATTCCTGAAACAGGGGAGGTGAGGATGTAAGTGTACCAGCGAGGCCTGAGAGGCTCTTCTCATGTGGGTCACACATTTCCAGAATGCCTGCATGCTTTGAGGATGTGCAATATATTTCCCTCTGCTACAGTGTAATATATATTCATATTTACATTTGTGTGATATTTTTATACTGCCCTTCCACCATATTCCTGGGGTGCTTTACTAAAGCAGGGGTAGCCAACTCATTGTTGGACTCAGATTCCCATCAGCCCCAGTCAGTACTGCCAGTAGTCAAGGATGATGGGAGCTGTAGTCTAACAACACCTGGGAGCAACTACCTTGCCTACCCCAGACAAAAAAGAACAAGGCAATGAAAATGAAAATACAAAATAAATAAATAAATAACAACAATGCCATGCAGGACATTTGTTGAAGAACCATACTTGAGAACTGCACCCTCTCATCATCATGGCACAACCTGAGCAAACCAAGGGGACCAGTTACGGGCCTGTATCTCTGGCAAGCCTAAAGTGATGGAGGCCACAAAGTTTATAACTGAAGAACCACTGTGGCCCGGTGGTAGACTAGGGCTGGATCTATACTCACTCTTTAAACATTCTTAGAACAATGTTGTTGATATCATTCTAACATAAAAGGCATCTTGATTTCTTATTTGCTTCCTTTTCTACAAGGCCTACCCACTTATTTCATGGGGAGAACTCTACAGCGCTCTCTGGTGTCACATTTTAATAATGCATTATTGACGTTTTAAAAGAACGTCATTATCATAACCCTTTAAAAACTCATTTTTAGTGTTACAAGTGTAGATGAGTCCTAAGTCTAGTGGGGACCAGACTCAGGTTCCCACTCAGCTATGAAGCTCACTAGACGAGCTTGGGCCAGCCACTATGTCTCAGTCTGCCCAGCCTCTTGTAAATATATCATAATCCCAGGGGACATAAGTCCACCATGTTGAGCCCCTTTGAAGACAAACTGGAAATAAATGCAAAGAACATGCACTCTGACTACTGGAAACAAGATAACTAAGCTCCCTTTGTCTGAAAAGTGGCAAAGGAGGTTTTGGCACACCATGTTCCTGAATAAACTTGCGTATCAGAAGAGGCTTTGGGGGAAGTAGCCAACTGTCAGTGGGAGGAGAGCAGCTTCTGCCTTAATTTTAATTTCTGAGTGCATGCAGGTCCCTGCCACACAGGCAGCAGCATCCCTGAGGCAAAAAGAGCTTCCTTCCCCACAGTTCTTCACACTTGTGAGCCTGTGAGGCCACCTGCCTGCCTGCCTGTCTGCCTCCCACTCCTCCTCCAAACCATTTCCACGGCTTATCTCCCTTCTAGAAAGAAAAGTGTGGGTTGGGAAATTTCTCCCTTTCTTATTTGTTCAGCAAATCCTTTCTTTCCCCCTGCAGCTCTGGGAATGAAGGGCCTGATTATATATTGTCACATGATAATTCCACTCAGCCCCTTCCTTTTGCCTGCTCACGGGGGGGGGGGGGGTTGAAGTCAAAGAACTCAGTCAGAGGTGTTCTGCTCTTTTTCTTTGCCTTTCTCCGATTCCCCCCAGCCCTGCCCTCTTCATTTCTATGCCCCTTCTCCAACTTCTTTGCCCCCCTCCCCAACCCTCTTTGGGACTGAGTATTGTTACAATTCTATGACAAACATTAGGGTGGGAAACATCTGCTTCCATCAGGTATCAGCTCGTGCATTCAGAGCGATCAATCAATGGCATTCCCCCCCCCAAGAGAAGCTAGTTTTCCCCGCCTCGCTAATGATAAGAGCAGCCTCTCCCAACCTGCTGCACTCTGAATGTTTTGGACTACAACGCCCTGCCCAAATCATTCAGAGGTCACCAGGTCAAGGAACTACTGGGGTTTTGACCATACTATTAAATTTTCGAGTGATGCAAGAAAAGTGAATTCTGGAAATGTTGCCTTCTCATTCCTGGGATGGGGAGGCCAGTTTAACTAGACCCACTCAGTAATGCTAGCATTGAGAAGGATATTCCTGGTGTGGTGTCAGCACTTCCCTGCTTTTTTAAATTTTCACCATTCCCCGTGCCTCAAAGGAAAAAGAAAGTCTATCTTCTAGTTTTGTTCTAGGGATGGGAGCAGTGTGACCTTGCGCAATCCAAGGCTCTGCTAAGTGGCAAGATGTATAATTAAAAAGTAGTGGCCATCGAAAAGATAATGCTGCCAAACACACCAGTGGATTATTGTAACAGGAATAATTCCTTCAAAGGGAATTTCTGTAAAGAGGGATTCAGATTGATATTAAAAAAAAAATCCTGCTGTAAAGCACCAAGCAGTTGTATAACACTTTACGCAATGAAAAACTCCTTGCTGAACAGCGCAAGAAATGGTCTCCCCCCCTGTTATTTCTTAACATAGAGGATATGTGATACAAAAAGGTCATAGATGACATTACATTTTCCACAGATGACATTAAGTCAGACCTTACAACCATTTCCCCCTACATCACAAGTGTAATTTACTGAAACTTATCATTTGAATTTTAGAAAACTGCATTGAAGACATAGTTTGTAAAAAAAAAAAATTAACTCTATCATGCAGTTTTCAAAAGCTAAGAAATAAAAAATGATATTACAAATAAAAACGTAACCTCCCCCCTGAATATCGTGTTTTAAAGAATCTAAAAGATACTAGATCGTGTGTGTGTGTGTGTGTGTGAGAGAGAGAGAGAGAGAGAGAGAGAGAGAGAGAGAGAACAAAACCAAATTATAAGGAGCTTCTCCAGGCTCATATTTTATATGTTCTCCAGTTCCTGCCTCAGGCTTCAGTAAATGTTCAATATTACAACTGTAAGTTCCATTCTAAAACCTTTCAGAGTTTTTTTTTTAGAGTGCCAGTGGGGTGATCTAGTGCACATTGTTCACTTAGGTTTTCAAAATGTTTTGGACAACGTCCCTCTCCAAAAAGCTCCTGAGAAAGCTTAGTAGTCCTGGGACAGGAGAAGAGGCCCTCCTATGCTTCAGTAAAGAACCAGAAGCAAAAAGTAGGAATAAATGGACAGTTCCATGCTAGAGATCATTAGGAAAAGGATCAACAATTCCCGCCCTCCCTTTCCAGGTGGGCGGTGTTTGCGGCACCGGGCGGGATCACCTGGGCAGGTTCCACTCCCCTTGGGTCAGGTCAGCCCTTGACCTGCCTCCGGCCAGGATGGGACAAAGGACAGTGCCGGGGGCGGGGTCAAGGGCCAGGTAAAAGCGGCAGAGCTGCCTGTTTTCCCCCCTTTTCGTTTCTCTCCCGCAGGTTCACCCCCCCTCCCTGTAATTAACTCAACTTTCTCTTTATAGTTGCTGCGGTAGGTTGCGGTCATCAAGTCAATAATTATTTTGTTTGCAGGTTAATTTCTTGCGTTACAGGTCAGCGGGCGCTGCTGTGGTCGTAGATGGTTGCCGTATTCGGGACCGGGAAGGAATTTTCCCTGCATTGGCAGGTTTTGCCTCCCCCGCAGCATTTCGTCACAACTTTAGTCTATCATCTGGGGGAAGGGAGCGGCCATGCTCCTCTTCCCAAGCGGCGGCGCATGCGGGGCCCGTTAGAGGGCAAAATTCGGGAGTCCCTGACTTCTTGGAGGCGGCGCACAGGCCAAACTCCCGAACCAGGGCCAGTGGCTGGGCATGCTGTGTAAGTGTGTGCTTTACAGTCCCCACCCACTGTGCCTCTACATCCTGCATATCCTCAGCTCTCGGGCTGAGAGGGTTGCCTGCCGAGGCCTATGCCAAGTTCTCCTACTTCTGAAATTAATAAAGTTGTGGCCAATTTGAACCCATACCTTGGTCTCGTCTCATGTTTTGGTGAAAGGGATGGGCACCGTGGACAGGGATTTGCACGTGTGACCGCAAATAAAAATATCAAGATTGCAATGCCTTTAAATAAACCTATGGTGTGATTGCACCTTGGAATACTGTGTACTACTGTTTCCTGCATCTCACAAAAATGCACTGTAGGGCTGGAAAAGGCATAGGAAAGGGCAAGAAAAATGATCCTCATGAGAAAGGGTTACAACTTTGGGGGCTATATAGATTGGGGGGAGGGCAGGAGAGTAATAGAGGAACGTGATAGTTGTGTATAAAGTATGTACAGTACAGTATAGAGAAATTATTGTTAGTATTCTAGAGATATTCCTCACTCCCTTTCATAATACTAGAACTTGAGGTCAAGCAAATGAATCTGAATGTCGGGATATTCAGGGCAGACAAAAGGAGCTTCTTCTTCACACAGCTCATAGCTGAACTACGAAATTCACTTTCACAATATGTGCTGATGGGCGCTGATTTAGATAGCTCTAAAAGTAGATCAGAGAAACGCATGGAGGAAATGGGGATCAATGGCTATTGTTGTCATGATGGCCATATCCCACCTCCAGGTGCCGGTTGCAAAGGAAGAACAGCTGGGGAGCGCTATTGCTCTTAGGTTCTGTTTTTGGGTTTTCTATAGTCCTCTGGTTGGTTACTGTGGGAAAGAGGATGCTGAAGAGGCCCTTGAACATAAGGGTGCTCTTGTGTTTTTACAGTAATTTAAATATTGATTTACTGGATAAAAGGTGTGCATTTCTGCTGGTGACAACAACTGGGAGCTAATGATATGGAATTCCATGCTCTTTCATTATTCTGTGCTTTCGTACAGTGCATGTGGACCATTTGGAGCTGGACCATATGTGCATCTAGAATAGATGCATGATGCTGGTCTTAACCATATATTGATATTATTGCAAACTGGAACTACAGAGCTTGAAGGGACCGAAGGGTAGTTTCACCACTGCTGGTATAACCCAAAAGGAAGGGATACAAAGAGTTATCAACCTGTAGGAGAATTGGGCGCTGCTGGCACACTTTAGTTTGTGAGCTATCTGTGTTTACTACACTCTTTGCACCAGCAATGATCAAGGAGGAGACAAAGCACAGTGCCCTTGGGGGGGTGATGTTTCAGATGTGCTGATTCAGCATTCTGAAGACTTGCAGGTTTCCTAGGAAGTTCATTCCATTACTGATCAGATCTTAATTCAGAACAATGTTCTTAATGGTTAACTTTTAATGACTTTAAAACCATTCAACATAGCCAGGTAAAGATAGATAGATGATAGAAAGATAGACCCTAATGTTTCTCTGCCAACTGTTCTGTATCATATGGCACTTGAAAAGCTGCCCTCAGTATCTGATGGAGTTATTGTGTGTCTCATGAATATACTAGAAGCCTCTCCAATGATTAAGACTGAATTCAAATTTGGATGTACCTTACCACTTTGGCTACCTTTACTTGATATCAATTCTGAAAATTGTTCTTTCCATGGCCCAACAGTAGGGTTGCTTGGTTCCAACTACTACTACTGCTACTAATAAGAATAAGAATAATATGTTGGATTGGTGGGATTTTTATTTTGCTTTGATTTTGGACAAAAAAAATTACTTCAACCAAGGGTGCTTCCACACAACCTGTTTACTATACATTCAGCCTGATAAGTTTACGGGGAGGTGAAATGATGTTGCATCCAAGTGTTATTCTGAACTTTCCTTAACGCAAAAGGTCTGATCCTTTGGGGACATGGTTTTGTTGTGCAAGAGCTCCCAATCAACTCTCACTGTGGAACCTGAATTTGCCAGTATGCAATTGAATCCCACCTGGAGACAGTGATGTTCCAAGAATGATTTTCAGTCCAATTTAAGACAAACATAAATATCAAACCACAATATTTTATATGCTGAATATCTTTCCTTTCTCAAGTCACTTTGTTCCCCACAGGACCCTGGAAAGGTACATAATCAGAGGCATTTCACTCTGTCTCCACCAGGGGCAGTATACTCACAAGTTCCTTTTCATTGCTTGCAGTCTGCCAAAATGTACTTTGCTTTCTCATCCTGGAGTGCCTTTGTCTTATATAACACAAATAGCAACCTCCACACACCACATCTTCCAACTAACATACACTCCATATAGCCAGTGGTGTGTTAGATCTTTCAAGCAGCCATGTTTTAGGAGCGCTGTGGGGAGAATGAGAAATGCCAAGTCTACCCCCTTGGTGCTGCCATCTTTATCCTGGTGGGATTTGCAAACCCATTATTTCTTCATTGTGTGAATCTAGAATATAATAAGCGGTGGGGGTGTTCCCTGAAAGAGCTATATTTTTGTTACATATTTACTCAATATGAGAAGGGTGTGTGACATTAGGCATTTCCACAAAAACATAATGCATGTTAATAATGCTAACGATGATGTATCCAAAATTTATTGATAGTAGCCCGGTATTCAAAATAATCTCTTGAAACAAATAATTTACATACCAGTGGATCCTCTGTGAATAGTTCAGTTTGAGGAATAGGACATGAGTTGCCTCAGTAAACGCATGGATAAGCTTTTAAGATGCAAATAACATTCTTGGGGTTTGCTTGTGTTTGGAAGAAGGTGCCCGCCAAACAAGCCCCTTCATGTCTAGTAAAAACAATCTCTGACAGTGTCCTACATAAGAGTACGCTCTGAAATATCTTAAGATGAAGATATACATAACCTCGTGCCTCAAGTTAAACAAAACCTCTCCAGCAAATCCCACTTGTTTTGGCTTTCTTCCTGAGGAAGTGGCCATCTTGCAACCGTGTTGAGTAACATGTAATGCAATATCCAGAAAACATTTTAACAACGTGGCTCACTGCTCAAAGGACTATGGAAAACAGTAGTTGAAGTGAGCTTTGGGCAGATCCGCCAGACAGAGACATATTCCATGCAACACTTATCCTTTCCTCCCTGCGTCACAGTCAAAAACATTTCACAACCAAAGGCACATGCAGCCTTCCATGGGGTCCTGTGTGGCACCAACCATCTCCTCCTAAGCTGTAACAGAGGAGGAAAAATGGAAGTTCCGCCACACCCTTCTGTCCATAGGAATGTTTGAGTGAAGTGCTGGGTGAAGCGACAGGGAACGAGCCAGGATCCAAGAGGGTGAGGGGGAAAGTCAGTAATGGATGCTGACCATACCAAACTGTTGTGAGGTAACCAAAGATAGCCAGCTTTTTTATTTTTAACCTTGCCACTGAATTCTCACACTGTTGGAACACTGTACCCTCTCTTTGCAACCATCTTTCTGAGCCAGGAACCATCTAAACACTGCTCCTTATAAGCTCTCCATCCAATTCAGTGGCTCTTGTGAACATTTCACAGACTCACAGCCATTAGCACCCCTCAAAATAGCGCCTGCATGAGGGCTGGGGGCAATGTTAGAAAGCTTCCCGAAAAAATAGGTTTGAGTCTTTCCCAGGTGTCAATTAAGAAGGAATCGCACTCATCTTCTGGACTCAAATAAAGCTTTGCAGAGATCTGGCCACTGACTCATCACTCCACCACCTATGCATGATTCAACAGCCCAAATGTTTGTGGAAATAAATGCAATGTCTGGTGAACCACACCTAAATATGTTCCCTGCACAAATGCATATGTGCACACACATCAGAGGGGTACATGTACCCTGCTAGTTTAAACGGGTTCAACTTCTGTGGAGTTGACTCTTACTGAATTTATCCCACTTGGTCCTGTTCCCCGCTTTAAATTGCATGTGTTAAACCACATGTGTTAACACATGAGTCAAATTTCCTTTGCCACCCCTTCTTGAATCTTGTTTGCCATGAATGCAACTAAATGCATCCAAAATTCCAGGTACTTGCACGCAAACATTTATACGTATGCAAAGTACCACTGTGTGGACTTGGAGAAACACGAATGCCAGCAAATAGACACACCTACATATTCAAATCAGGGGCACGTATTCACAATATGTTGCAAAGACAGAAAAATGCCAGCACAAACGAGAGGGTCTCAAACAAAGGCTTATTTATACAGACACTTAGGATTGTCAACGTGTGTGGAGATAAAGCACATAAACACACAAAAATTCATAAACGCTCACTCTTCGAGGATCATTTATAGGAGATATCCTTCCAGTCTTGAACATCTAAATGTGTTCTTATGAACAATTTACATATCTATAGATATAGATACACACATATACAAGGCACACTACTGACACATGAACGATATATGCATTGCCTGATAGGCATCTAAGATACTTGATCATGTAAAGTTAATTCTCAGGTTCTTTAATGAAAGTGAAGTGCATATGCAAAGTGAAACAGATATATAAATTCACACATGTGGTCATATGCACACAAACATACTCGGAACAAGAGATATGCAAGCTGACTGCAAAAGAGAGGTGCAAACCTAGCTGTGCATGCAAAGATGTGGTTTAATATGCAAAACTATACACTGTCACAACTGTTCATTACAGTCTCAAAAACCCAACTGGCATTCTCTCATTCTGTTTCTATTGCATACCTGTGAGTGTTTTTACACACAGGTTTCAGGGTTCTCTCTAAAACTGTCTCACCTGAAAAGAGGGTTACGGGAATGTAAGCAACGGGGCAACTGCAACCCAGGGATGCTCTATAAATCACCAGTCCTTCATTCCCTGGGAAGACAGCGACTTCCCCGGAAAGTTGTTCTTTAGAAGGCAAATCAAGCACATCAACTTCCCCAAGAAGAAAGTGGCACTTAGCGTAATGATTTTAACCAGGATCCTAGTGCCCTTGCCCTCTTCCGCTGGTTCATCTCAGAACTAGAGATAGCAACACAAGTACAGTATACACACACAGCAAGTGCGAACGATGTTAGCAAGCGATTTTAACACTTCCCACACTGATCTCATTGCTTTACAAAAGTGGAGGAATACGGAACCCTTATTTTATCAGCAGACTGGAAAAAAAATGTTTTGCCAGCTCCAAGACTGGCTCTCCTTTCCTAGAAGCCCCCCCTCCTGCCCTCTTTAAAGCCTACATTTCCCTGCTCTCCTGCGAGTTTGTTTTATTGTTCACTCCGTTGCCTTTTCTCCCCCCCCCTTTCCCCCCGGGATGCCAGCTGTTCCCATTCTGGCTGATGCCTCCATCCCCCCCCCCAACTCCTCAGTCCAGTACTCTCATTCATTTCCAGTACAATCCCTGCCCCCAAAGCACACACACTGTATCTGTCTTAAACTTACTTCCCCAGCTCTTCAAAGAGCTGGTATTCTTCCGTGAACCGGGTGCAGGTGATGGTTGCCATCCTGGATGGTGACTGCCTCCCCTGGCGTGAAGTTTTACACAAACACCTCTCCTCTCTTGAGCACACACTTTCTCGTTTTCCTCTTCGCTCCTAGCGCTCTCGCCTTCTCAGAGGTAAATAAGCGAATATGTATGATTGACAAGCCTGGAGATAATGATGAGGGCAATTTGTCTTCTCAGCCTCACAAGCCTTCGTCAGCATCCAGTTCTCCATAGCAACCACCTCTGGAACGCCCTGGTTTTGTTGCCTGGGTAACTGCTTCCCAAACACCTGCTTCGCCTGCTACTTTGCAGCTCTCTAACGCCCTGACTCTGTCACTGTGAAAACTGCATCCTTAGCCAGAAAACAGAAGATGACTTGAAGGAGAAGACCATATATATATATATATATATATATAGGCAAATTAAGTCAAGCAACTGAGAATTAACTGGGGCAAAAAGGTTACTATGGAAACTGCAGTTTCCACATTACAGGATGGTCTCTGGAAAGACAGGATGCTGTTGCCCTGGCAACTGCATCTTATTCTCCAGAAAGACAGGTATTGCTGCGTTGCCCAGGCAACTGCAATACTTTCAAGGTTTAAAGGAACGTTATGCTTCCTTCAGCCACAGCTACTTTTGGGGGAGATATATGGGGCTGCTTCTGGAGGCACCTGTGAGTCTTACTTAGGACCATTAGAATGGGGTGCCTTAAAGGGATACACAATGGTTTTTGAATAAATAAAGTATAAAGCAGTCTGAATTTTTCCAATTCCTGTAGGGGGAGCAGCTAAAACTAATTCAGAATCTGCAAAACCTTCTGGAAAGCAGCAACAGAGCTTTATTCCCAGTAGGGTGTCTGGCCCAGATTTCATGCACTTTCTGTTTCTGCCATTGGAACTTAGAAAAAGGGAAAGGGGGGGGGGACATTTCCTGAGGAGTGGAGGAGGAGAAAGAGAGAGAGAAAAAACAACAACAAGAACAGCATGATACAGTAGTTAGTTATATGCAGCTGCTGTTGAGGAAAAGCATCCTGATGGAAGGACAGGTTGCCTAGCAGACATCAGTCCTTGTGTGGATGTGATTATATGGAGTGTGGGCTGAGTTAAGGATGCTGGAAAAGTATGCCTACATTTTGAGAGCCATATGTTCTGCCAATAACCCCGAAATCCTCCCTCTCTAGCAGTTGGGAATGCAATGAGCCAGCCTTTTCACATATTAAAAGGTCGCCCACACAGGAACAAACATATTAAATATGTTTAGGCTTTTCCACATCTTTGTAATGCTTATGAGGACTATTTTATATTAACTGTCCTGAGTTGTGTGGCAAATGCTTGCTTATTTCTAGTTTTCATATTATTATTTTTCAGCATTTCCGTCCATGAAGGTGTGTAATCATAGGATGTGCACACATGGCATTTTATTTTAGAGTCCATGGAAACTGAGCAACCCCCCCCTAACTAGTCCACACACAACCTAGACCTATTGCTTGTTTTTCCCTCCTAAAAAAACATATTGACAGACTGGTTTCATTGCAAAAATAAAAGCTTATTGCAGATTGATTCTGCATCATAACCCACAGCATAATTGGTAGTCTCCACTAATGGGGAGTGTATCCTCACCTGCCCAATGATATTGTTGGTGGGCGTATACCAAGATTGCAAGAGGAGAATTTTCAAACAGGGTTTTTTCCATAGTACCCACACCCAACTGTCTGCATGGCAGGATCTACAGTCAATCTATACTGAAATCAGCATCTTGAGGATGAGCATGAAAATAGCAAGAAAAATGACATTTCTGCGCTACAAATGGGTGTGTACACAGTCAAAGAGCAACCAATATGGAGTTATTTCCTTTTCCTTCAGATACTAAATTCTACTACTGGGCTTCTCATTCTTATATTGTATTTTAAAATCAAAGTGCCCCCATTTCCCAGCAAGCTATCTTATTGGCAGGCTTTAAAAGAGACAAGAATTCATCATGCTCAGTGGGAGCCATGCTCCAACAGAGACTGCAGCCATTAAATGTCCCAGATGCTGTACTGCCTATGTTAGATCCATTCATTGATCCAGATCAGGATTCCAAAATGCTCTGAGCTAAGCAGCATAGACTTGTCCATGCCAGGGCTTGCAGAGAATTCTGGAAGGAAGAACACCAGTCTCTTATAGGTGTGAGCAAGCAAAGCACTGTACTAAAAAATAAACCTCTTCATTTAACAATCATGGTTTCAGTTTGTGTTCTGATCTCTAAGAGTTCCAGACCTCTTAACTCAACAGATGCTTGCACATAAAGAAATATTTCTTTCATAAAACAATGACAACCAACTCAGAGATTTATACTCAGAGCTATGTGGTGTTTCAAAAGTACCGGAAATGATGCAAAGCATTGTACTGGCTGCAGAAATCAACATTCTTGACCTTTAATATTTTTCAAAAAATTCTAGATCTCATGATGTCACGAGTTGAGCTTGAAAATGTGTGGGCAATGTCTGGTGTAATCTTTGAACCCATAAAGGGAACAGTAGAGGTTCTATTATTAGACAGCTTTCCTTGAATAACACCACATTTCTATGACGAACAGACATAGAATACCAAGTGTGAAGGAGTGCCCTTGCTAGAGGCAATGGAAGTAATCACCCTCTCCTATTGTTGCTGTCCTGCAACTGCTATTAATGGTGCAGTCCTGTACATGTGTAGTCAAAAGGATCTGTCACTGAATGCAATGGAACTTATTCCTAGGTAAGTGTGCACATGATTGCAGCCGCAGCGGCATATTGCCTTTGAACTTGCACTGGTAGCTATTAATAATCTTATCTTTCCAACCAGATAGCTCAGGTAGAGCATGAGACTCTCAGGGTTGTGGGTTTGACCCCATGCAAAAAGAATCCTGCATTGCAGGGGGTTGAACTAAATGACACTTGTGGCCCCTTCCAATTCCATAATTCTATGATTCCATGAATTTGCCCAATTCTCTTTTGAAACCATGTAACCTAGCTATAAAAAAGTGAAGGACCCCTGACAGTTAGGTTTGGTCACGATTGACTCTGGGGTTGCGGCACTCATCTCGCTTTACTGGCCGAGGGAGCCGACGTTTGTCCGCAGACAGTTTATCCGAGTCATGTGACCAGCATGACTAAGCCGCTTCTGGCGAAACCAGAGCAGCACATGGAAACGCTGTTTACCTTCCCGCCGGAGCGGTACCTATTTATCTACTTGCACTTTGACATGCTTTCGAACTGCTAGGTTGGCAGGAGCTGGGACCCAGCAACGGGAGTTCACCCCGTTGCGGGGATTCGAACCACCGACCTTCCAATCGGCAAGCCCTAGGATCATTGGTTTAGACCACAACGCCACCTAGCTAGTGGTCATTAATAGACCTTGCAGCAGCAAATTCCACAAAATAAGCACGTATTGTGTGAGGAAGTACTTCTTTTTGCCCGTCCCAGATCTATTGCCAATTTATTTCATTGGATGATCCTGGGTTCTAGTATCATGATACTAGATACATGAGGGAGAGAGAGAAATGTTTTTACTCCACACCATACATACCTTTATAAACTTCCATCCTATCCCATACATGAATCGGGAAATCAGCAAATAGATGCACATGGGTTTAACAGACATGTTTCATGCTACTTACAGAATTCACCTTTCCTTGGCACAGAATTTTGATCCGAGTTATTTCTTTAAGTGAAGACACACAGAGAAACCTAACTAGGGTGAAAGGCAGACAGGCCATTGCAGTTGCAGCCTGATCCAAAATGCTTTCATCACTAAGGAATCATGCCACTCACATTCCATTCTCAACCATCTGCAGGTGTCATAGTGACCGGAGCAATTCTGGACAATTTGTTAGCAGCCAGCATTATTCTCAGTAATGCTAAGAAGCAAACTACTGCTAGTGTGGACTTGTTGCAGAGATTCCTCTCAACCACCACCTCTTTTTTAGAGGTTTTGCACCCCATTCTGTAGGTATGGTAAAGTAAAGGGGGAAAGCCACAAAACTAACCAGGCTGAAATCAAGTCCCAAGCCACGGTGCTTTTCTGCAGCAGGGGTAGAAGGAGGCAGAGAGAGTGGACCAGAGTGGGGTGGGATGCTAAAGTGGATGGAGGAGGATAGTCAGAAAGAATAAGATGGGGGAGAAGGCAATCCTGAATGGCTTTCCATTTAATTGTACTTTTGCCATCTTCCTAAAAACACCTGCTTTTTATTCCTCCACACAATACACTTCAACTCCATCCACCAACAGACTTCAGTCAGATGACATGTTCCATAGAAGAATCAAGCTCCTGTCCACCAGCATAGGGGAAGAACATTTGACTGAACAGTGGAGAACTAATTATTATTTTTCATTGCAAAAGGGGAAGCTGGGCCAGGCTGCATCAAAACTGCATATATCTAAAGCCCAAAGCAGATTCTGTTTCTCTGCATTCCCGACATTGTTACCTCAGCAGTGACTAACGAATGATGTTTGTTTAAATGGCATGGAATAGTGTTGAGAACAATTTGTCAGCAAATGGCAGGAGGCCCAGCTTGGAACACAGGTCTTAGAATGTCTAGGAATCTATGAATGTCAGACTTCCTGCGTTAGGTCAGAGCGATGGATCCAGGAGCCCAGCATTCTGTCTACCAACAGTGATTAGGCAGATGCCTCACAAACATGGCATGATGGTGACGTCTTGGCCCCTCCTGGAAGAGTTTGTACAAATGACTGTTTTGGCCAGTGACTTTTCCCTTTCTGCTTTGCTCTCTCTAGCCCTTCTAGAAACAGTAGAAGACCCTTATTGCTTTGCTTCCAGGGGGGAAAGTGCTCTAAGGAGACAACTTCCACATTGTCCAGGAAGAGGAAACACATCATCAAAAAAGAGGCACATGGCACAGGTTTATATAACATTTGCATGTGCTAATTTATATGTACAGATGCAGATTTATAAATAATTACTATAATTTAAATAGAAATAAACCATACTATATTGGGAAGGCTCTGTTTGCTGTCCAGGGGCTAATGATGGTCTCCACTCTTTCTTTCTTTTTAGCAAGGACTTGGATTGGACAACAGAGGGTTCCTTGAAAACAGAGGACTGTACTCTGATAGCCTTTCCAATATAGGACTGTCCTCTGTCAAATAAGACACGTGGCCACATTAATTTACATCCAACTTGTAAAAAATGAATGGGAGGCATACACTCCACTGATGAAAGTTAGGAGCACACATCTTTCTAGGGAGGGAAACTGGTGAAACCACAAGGGGATGGAAAGGAACATTCTTGCTCCCTCCTCCCTTTTAAAGGGATGCAAGAGGCCTCGTGATCCACCCAGAAATGTTTGAATCAAGAAGAACTTCTTGGAAAAAATTCAGGCACATTGCTAAATAGCCAAAAACATGACTCTCATGAAGACTGCAGTACCAATAATGTAAAAATACCACATATATCCTAATCGGGTAAAAGCAGATTATAACTACAAACAAGACAACAAATCACTTATCAACAGCCCCACACAGTAAAAAATAGACCAGCAACCACATGCAAGACCAAAAGTGTTTTGGGCTGCAGTCCTAACCCCTGGTCCTTCCAGCTGGAGGGAATGATTATGTAGCAGAGATCCCCATCCACTG
The DNA here is from genome assembly GCF_009819535.1 of Lacerta agilis. Classification (NCBI taxonomy): domain Eukaryota; kingdom Metazoa; phylum Chordata; class Lepidosauria; order Squamata; family Lacertidae; genus Lacerta; species Lacerta agilis. Next base: position 59,324,753 of record NC_046313.1, read on the forward strand.
GCCTCTGCTAGAGGGAGGGGGTTCCACCAACACAGAGGCTCCTGCTTGGGCTGCAGAAACCACAACACATTGGACACGTCCGCCAGCATAACCAACACAGGACCCCAGAATGAGTGAAGCTACTCAATTCCTAGGACAGACCCCATACCTTCCATCACAAGCGAGCAGGGCAGTTGAGCTGTCACTCCACTCTGGCCAGCTCTTCTTCTGCAAACCACCTTTTCTTTGTAAGAGGGCTAGAGACATACTGTACTTCACTTTTTAAATGAAAGTTCAGGGACGGGGGCCCTGCCTGGGGCTGCCAATGGAAGCCTTTGCATCTGAGGCTGCCATGTTGGTGATCCATACCCACCTTGCTGAGGAGAGGGTCTAAAATAGGGTAGTGTGTGAGAACACTGCAATGTAGACTGCAGGGTTGCTCTTCAGCAGGCATAGGCAAACTCCGGCCCCCCAGATGTTTTGAGACTACAATTCCCATCATCCCTGACCACTGGTCCTGTTAGCTAGGGATGATGGGAATTGTAGTTCCAAAACATCTGGAGGGCCGGAGTTTGCCTATGCTTGCTCTTCAGTCTCCCGACATTTGTCGTGTGTGGTGGTGGTTGTTTAAGTGAAAAGCTGTAGGTGATGGGTGTGAATTTGTTGACTGCGGTGTCAGTCTGGAGCAAAGGGGGCTTTCCACCAATCAGGAAGGGGAATAGGGGGACTAGTAAATCCAGAGGTAAAGTGTTAATCAGGCCTCCCACACTCCTGCTGCTGCAATCAACTTACACACACACACCCCAAATGCATTTTTCTAACCAGCCAATCCCCCACAACTATATGAATACCTGGAGTTATTGGACAGGGCTTTAATAGAGCCAGTGTGGTGTGCTTTAAAGGTATTTTATTTATTTATTTATAAAATATTTATATGTCAATAAAAACATCAAAACAACTTCCAACAGTATCTATGTACAACAAAAACAAATAAAAAAATAGATTTAGAGACCACCAACTAACCATGGTGAATGTATATCGAAAGCTGTTTCACATGCCTTCAATCTCTTTTTCAACATTTTCGCTTTCATGATTAGACAAAAACAAAACATTGGCATAGTGAAAGAAAACCACTGCCATTCTGGTCCGCAGACACCTGCCAGAACTAGGCCAGGCTCCTCTGCTGTCCCCTTCCACCAAATTGCCGTGTGAAACTTGCAAGACAGAGCCAGGCAAGCTGATGGATGGAGGCTAGGGAAGTGATTTTAATCATCTTGGGAGAGTTTGCCTCGGTCTATACTTTTCTGCTTATACCTTGGCAGATAATTGCAGCCCCTTGCAGAGACACATTATGTCTAATGCCATCAGCGCTAAATCTGAACTAAAGAAGTATGCCATTGCCAGCAGCAAGAGACTGATGGCTGAGCACCTATTGAGGTAGCACAATGGAAATCTAATTGAATCCAGGAGATTGTCCCTTATAAAATTAGGTATGCCCACATTTACACAGGCGCACACATTACAACGGGACACTGAGTCTCACAATCCTGCACGCTGATCTGCAAGAGGGAGTCTCTTCCTTCCCTCTTCAAGGCCAGCTAAATATTTGCTCTATACTAATACTTCTTCTTTTTTTGTAGTATGTATGACCTTTCTGCATTTAGAGTTACCAAGGCTGGCAATTTAAGAATTTGCTATGTATTGTAAGTATTAATAATAATATTTATTATTTGTACCCCGCCCATCTGGCTGAATTTCCCCAGCCACTCTGGGCGGCTTCCAACAAAAATCAGATACAAAAATATCACACATTAAAAACTTCCCTAACTTTTCTATAGATCCCTAGCCACACAATTCTCAAGGGGCCCCTGGAGGGAAGGAAAAGACTATTGCATCAGTTCAAGTCCATGGTGTCTGCCTGGAGCTAATCTGGTTTCAGGATACTTTCAAAGGTGAGGTTAGAGCATTGCCACAATATCAACCCAATGTGGGAATTATTTCTTTACAGCTGGGGTGGGGAACCTCTGGCCCCTCAAGAAGAAGAAGAAGAAGAGTTTGGATTTGATATCCTGCTTTTCACTACCCTAAGGAGTCTCAAAGCGGCTAACATTCTCCTTTCCCTTCCTCCCCCACAGCAAACACTCTGTGAGGTGAGTGGGGCTGAGAGACTTCAAAGAAGGGTGACTAGCCCAAGGTCACCCAGCAGCTGCATGTGGAGGAGCGGAGACACGAACCCGGTTCCCCAGATTACGAGTCTTCCGCTCTTAACCACTACACCACACTGGCTGTCAAGGTGTTGTTGGACTCCAATTCCCATTAGCCTTAGCATAGACCAGGGGTCAGCAAACGTTTTCAGCAGGGGGCTGGTCCACTGTCCCTCAGACCTTGTGGGGGGGCAGACTATATTTTGGGGAAAAATATTAACAAATTCCTATGCCCCACAAATAACCCAGAGATGCATTTTAAATAAAAGCACACATTCTACTCATGTAAAAACAAGCTGATTCCCAGACCGTCCACGGGCCACATTTAGTTTGGGGACCCCTGGCATAGACAATGGTCAGGGATGATGGGAGTTGCAGTCAAACAACATCCAGAGAACTACAGGTTCCCTTTCTTTACTTTCCACATTTTGAACCATTAAAAAACGATGCTGAGTGACCTATGTTTGCTTTAGAAAACCAGGAGCAACTGTGATTATCCTCCAACCACCTGATTATACAATTGCCTTCATGATTGTTGTTTCTTGCTTTTGCAGTACCAACCCCAGGAGCCTCTAACAGCCAGGCCTGATTTCATGAAACATAAATGAACACATAATTAGAAAGATGCTTTGGAGGCTGTTTTTCATTGTAAAAGGAGTAAACTAAGTTATGTAAGCAGCTTCTTGGTATGGGGGAGGGGGTGGGATTTTCAATTCGGCACATTGCCTGCAAAAACTGGCTATGGAGAGAACGGCTGAGGTGAGCGAATGACAGCATGTCTTGTTTCTGATTGAGTGAGTGATGACATGTGTCATGAGAACTCAAGGCAGCGAGGCTCTTCCTGCAGTGCTGGGGAGGGAGCGGAGAAGCATTTCTTGGAAACTGGACTGAAAATGAGAGAGCCTCAGCCATTGAGAAAAATTAGGCTAATGAAGAAGTAATGATGGGGAGAATTGTTTGATTAATCACACTCAGCAGGCCCAGTGAAGCACTGTGAAATGTAAGCGAGATTAGAATACAGAAGATGGTGGGGTGTTGTTGGTTTTCTTTAAGGAGATTAAAGCTCTTTGGTTTTGCTTTCATTTGCAGAAGGTGCTGACAAGGAGGTATGGTCCAGATAGATTCTGGAATACACATAGATATATTCAGATTAATCTAACCTGAAAGGGGTTCAGCAACAGCACATGACATCACACTTGCGAGGTGACCATCTCCAGACAGAGGGGGGAAAAACCCTTTATTTAAGATCCCCAGTGCAGGAGATTTTCAGGACCAAATTTTGAATACAAGGTATTCAACAAAAGAAAAAGAACACACAGAATTTTCTGTGTACAATCCAGGAATAGGAATCATACATACAACTTTAAACTAAAATAACCCACTTCTCCAAGTGGTAAGAAGCTCCTGGGGTGCAAGTGGATGCTGCTAAAGGTCAGCAAAGACTGCTAAAAGGTATTCCTAATCACAGGTTTAAATACAAAATGGTTGTGAATTTCTTAAAGGGGCAGGTTAAGAAATTCACAACCATTTTGTATTTAAACCCGTGATTAGGAACACCTTTTAGCAGTCTTTGCCGACCTTTAGCAGCATCCATATCATGAGAATTTATATAGCCCAAGTTTTGAGTCTTTCTAAATAAAAGCTAGTATAGCTTAGATTTGATCTTTGCCCCTTTTGGGGTTCTTACTACTTAGGTTTTCAAACCTCTCCTGAGTTTGCAGTATTTGAATTTTTACAACTGAGGTTTTCAAACCTTTGCCTTTGGGCTTCTGTTACTTAGGTTCCTATACCTTCTTTCAAGTCTAATTTACTTTGAGGAAACTGATAATCTCGGTGAAACGGGATTTTTTTTAGCCGGCAACCCATCAGGTTTATTTTCGTTCAGGAAAATCCTTATCTAAGTCCTTATTAAGGCTTTATATTTTTGCGTTAAGCAATTTAATGTTAAGTTGTTGTATTTTTCCTATAACTACCCATTCTAGAGATTTTCTCGGCTTTTGTTCACTTTGTCTCTGTAAACTTTTTGTCCCTGTGACTGTCTGTTTTGTTACTCGTTCTTAAACCAAAGCCGTTCTTAAACCGAGGCGCACTTTCCCTGATGAGGCCTCCTGCCGCCAGTGCCCTTCCACCATTCAGATTCCATTCTTAGACCGAGGTAAAGTTCTCAAACCAAGACACTATTTCCGGTTTTGCGGCGTTTGTAAACCTAATCGTTCTTAAACCGGACTGTTCTTAAACTGAGGTACCACTGTACTTGATAACTTTGCTAGGCCTACTGAGGCAGTCACCAGCAGTAAGAATGTAAGAAGAGGCTGCTGGATCAAGCCAATGGCCTGTCTAGTCCAGCCTCCTGTTCTCACAGTGGCCTGCCAGGAGCCTATGGGAAACCAGCAAGCAGGAATCAAGCACAGGAGCACTCTCCACTCCTATGGGTTCCAGCAACTGGCATCTAGAAGCATCCTCCTTCCAACCTACGGCAGGTACGAGCAATCCACACATGGCTGTACATGCATAGCTGTGGCGGTTCGCTCAACCTGCACAGGTCCCCCAGACGTTTAACGGTCCGTTGATACCTGCACTCACCACTTTGTTAATTAACCGCTGCCACCAACCAGTCTGTCTGGTATTTACTTCACTCAGTTCAGTCAAGGAGAATATTGGAACAAAACTGTTTTATTTGAAGTTTGGTACATAAGCATGTGGTTTCTGAATAAACAGTACTTTCTTGGTTATGTTCTTGTTAACAACAGCGCCCAACGATTTCTCCCACCCCTGTTCCTACTCCTTCCCTTGCCACCCTCCTTCCAACCTCTCAATACCCACAACAAGCCCCCAAGACAAAGACAAAGACCATGACCCTGACAAAAGACAAGCCCCAAAAGACCCCCTGCCTTCGCTGAGAGGGGTTTATATAGCCCACATAACTCCGCCCCCTAAAGGTTCTTACTGGTTATTCCTTTTAACTCCTTCTATGCCAATCCTAAGTTTGGGTGATCGTCACAATAGCCTATCTTCAGACTTTTAGCTTGCCACTTGGAGGCTGGGAGTAGGGACAGCAGGCATGACACCAATTCTCTCTCACACACATGCACATGCAAACACACACACAACCCACTCGCTAAATGCCTTCACAGGGCTAAAAATCACTCTCACTTCCTGTAAAGCTGGCTTTATGGAATCATTGCTAAGAATTCATAATGGTTTTTTGTGTTTGCCTACAAAATCCTTACGCCATCTGGATCTTACTCATTGCTGTGCTGAAAGTGAGAAGCACTATGAGAATGATGAAGCTATAGATAAACCAAACTCTTTGGGGAGATTGAAAGTGCAGCGGATGACTTGGTGGAAATTATGCCAGCCTTTGGAACCCATCTCTAGTCTCTCCACTCAACAGAGCAATATGCCATTCTGTATCTTTGTATGAGAGGAAGATGAGAGGATTGTGCATTGTGTATTTCTCAGAATATTAACATCTGGCCTGGGCTTCTTCTACTTGGAATATAAACAAACAATGAATTTTTAGTGTTGGTGCTGTGGATAGGGAACAGTCTCTCCAGAGGTGCTTGCCAAGCCACCTCTTAACGAAACATTTGAGGCCCTTCTTCACGTACCCCTCCATGAGAGGTTTGGAGGGTGGCAACAAGAGAACAGGCCTTTCTGCGGTGGCTCCCATTTGTGGAATGCTTTCCCCAGGGAGGTTCAGCTCCAGCCAGGCAAAACATTCCTCTGCAACCAGCCCTTGGGCTGATTAGCATCCTATGCCCTTTTAAACTGCATGTCGTAGGGTTATTGTTTTTGTTTGTTACGATGATATGCATTTTTGTGCTTTTATATTGTAAACCACCCTGTGATGAAGGGTGGTATAGATATTTAATGAATCAAGCGAATAAATAAATAAATAAATAAATACCACCCTCACCTCCAGGTCATATTCTTCCATTTAATGCCCCTTTCTCACTGCCCAGACAGTTAGTTGGAGCCTGCACTGCCTGCACACATGCAGCAAAAGATCATTATGCTAATGGGAAGCCTGATCCTTCCTTCACATCACAGCCCTGCTGGTTTTTTTGTTTTGTTTTATTAGCTACCAGTTTTGTTCTAGCTTCTACCTTCTGTTCTCTTCTGTCTGTCACTGCCGAGCAGATCTACATCTATGTGCTGAGAATTGCTAGTCCTCCATGTGCCTTGCAAAGCTCATCTACAGTGTACGAGGGCTTCCTTTGCTTTCTGGCTAGTCAGGTTTCCATTACCTCACATGGTGTTTTGCTGCTCACTCTCTGCTCTGCCAGTTGTGCTCAAGGCAAATTTCACTGCCTTCGGTAGCGCCTGCATGCTGAGTGAGGCTTTTGAAATAGCCCCCTGTGGTGTTACAGCTTATGCCCTAAGGACTTGTTGTCTTTGGTTCAGTGCCCTGGAATTTTGAGGATTCCCCCTCCACCAGCCATTCATCCTGCTTTGTGATTTATTGCATCTTAATTAAATGTCTTGCTTTAAACAGCGCACAGCATATGACATTGCTTGCTGCTTTCCAAATACTGTACAAAATGGCCATTTCAGAAGCCGTCTCATTTGCTACACGTCCTTCCAGGGTGCCAAGGAATGTATGTCTATGTCTAAGCTTGAAATTGCAGACATTCGGAAAGGAAACAAGGGTATTCTGGTCCCCCTTTGTGGGTGTATGTGTGAGAGAGAAAAAGAAAACATGGCACTTCAAGGGCCTCAAATGATGAACTTACAGTCTGGATTGGTTTATATGGGGAGAGGCAGTCCTTGAGGTATTGTGGTGCTGAGCTGTTTAAGGTTTTATAGGTCAAAACCAGCACTTTGAATTAGGCCCAGAAACTAATTTGCAGCTGGTACAGTCAGGGATCAAGCATAGCGGCCCTTGCCCTGTAAAAGATACTAAACGATATCTCCATCTTAGGCCCCGTGGTTCTGGCCCTTTCCTAGTGAATGAGGATGGATCCAGTCTAACCAGTCAGAAGTTCACTCGTGTAATGCGTAGAGCCATTGAAGCATGCGGCCTTCCAGCTAGGGAACTCGCTGCTCACTCTTCTAGGATTGAGGCCGCTACAACCGCTGCCCACTGGGGGTTGACAGCAGACAGAATGAAAAACCTGGGGCAATGGTGATCCAATGTATTCAAAGGTTATATCCATGGCAGCTCCGGAATTTAAACAGGCCTGTGACTTATTCCGTCTTGTTATTTCTTTCCTTTTCAGATTCAGAGTGCATTGAGATCTGGATTGTGGGCTGCAGTATCGTCCACTGGGCCCGGGTGAGGGCAATTGCCAGTGGCTTGTGGTGCCAGCTGGGGTTTTTCCTGCACACATCCATATTGTTTGGATTTCGAGGCCTGGGATGCGGTGGAAGGAGATGTTGCCAATTGTGACGGCCAGGGCTGAGGCATAAGCCCCCCCCCCAACCGACGCTTTGGTTTTGCGCCTGGGTGAAAACTATTTGCTGAGTCGAAAAGGCCTGGACTTGCTCACAAACATCAAAAGGACTTGGGCTTTATGTCAATGAACTCTCCAAAATGACTCTTATTTGATCGCAGCTTCTGGAGAGACGCATTGGGCCTGGTAGTAGTTCCTCAGCTGCAGCAGATCATACCCAAAAAAACGCTTGAATTGTTCAGTGGCACAGAAGGTGCACATGCTGGGTGGCCGGTTGATTCTGCATCCCACTATACCTTACAGCAAGATGGCATTGTTTTGAGATGATGGCTTACTCACTATACTTTACAGCAAGATGGCATTGTTTTGAGATGATGGCTTACACACTATACTTTACAGCAAGATGGCATTGTTTTGAGATGATGGCTTACACACTATACCTACAGCAAGATGGCATTGTTTTGAGATGATGGCTTACACCTTTCTGAATGAGGAAAATGACTTCTGGCTGGCCGATATAGCGGAGGGATTGAAGTATTGGTTGCAGCTGTGAGGGTATGTGGCGGCGAGCCCCTTTCGGGACTCTTGTGGCGGTTAGGCATTGAGTGACCTAATGTTGGGGGAGGGGAGGCCGGGCCATCGCCTGCCCCTCCAAGCTTAAGGGTAGTCCGTTAAAGGAATCCGGGGGTGTGGGATCTTGTCCGAAGCCCGGGGCGGGGCTAGGGCCATGCCACGACCCCATTGGAACCCAAGGGGAACTCGAGTTGGTCTGAATCGACGGGGCTCCCCTTATCAGTGGTTTACCCTTACTGGACTTCCTGCTCTGCGGGCAGGAGTCAGATATAGTCAGGTCCACTCAATGCCTAAGCCAATACCGCTCACATGCTGTAACCAATAAAGTTGTGGCCAAATTTTTACCCAATCACATTAACCTTATATTCTGTGTCCTGGTGTTTTTATTTCATTCCCGGGAGGGCGGCTTTGGGGTCTCGACACGCAAATCCGCTCCACCTCCTTGTGGGGAGGAGTTGCGGTGGACCGCAGAGCCGCTCTCCCCACTTCCTGTGGGCGGGGGACTTTGTCCCTCGCTGCTCGGAGGAGTCCCCGGCCGCGTCAGCAGGCAACTGGCCAATCAGCCGGCTGGGGGCGTGGCCGGGGGCTCCCTTTCAAAAGGAGAGGCGCGAGCCAAGAGACCTCCTTTCGGCTCGCTTCCTCGGATCTCCCACCCTCCCTCCCTTCCCTGTAGGCAGGTTTCACCCTATGGCCTTGCTTTGGACTTCGGTTGGTCGCCTGCCCTTGTCGGGGGCCTGGTAGGAATTTTTCCACTTGGCAGATTGGCTGGGCCATTTGGTTTTCGCCTACCACTTAGCAATCGTCACAACTTTGTAAGGTGGCGGTTAGGCATTGAGTGACCTAATGTTGGGGGAGGGGAGGCCGGGCCATCGCCTGCCCCTCCAAGCTTAAGGGTAGTCCGTTAAAGGAATCCGGGGGTGTGGGATCTTGTCCGAAGCCCGGGGCGGGGCTAGGGCCATGCCACGACCCCATTGGAACCCAAGGGGAACTCGAGTTGGTCTGAATCGACGGGGCTCCCCTTATCAGTGGTTTACCCTTACTGGACTTCCTGCTCTGCGGGCAGGAGTCAGATATAGTCAGGTCCACTCAATGCCTAAGCCAATACCGCTCACATGCTGTAACCAATAAAGTTGTGGCCAAATTTTTACCCAATCACATTAACCTTATATTCTGTGTCCTGGTGTTTTTATTTCATTCCCGGGAGGGCGGCTTTGGGGTCTCGACACGCAACTACTCAATTATTGAATCCAGGTCGCAGGTCACAGGCTCACCCTATTCATATCTTAACTGTGCCTTTGAGACAGGATTTGTGAGCAAAGAGACAATGGGGAAGCTCCCCATTTCCTTCAACCACATTTGAGGTCAATTTGGAAGAGACAAATGGTTTCAGGACTTTTTCTGAGGGTCTCAGACATGTGGTCTATACATTTACTGTATGTATGTGCTTGCTTGGTACATTTATGAACATTTACTTCATATATATTGTTGTTGTTCAGTCGTTCAGTCGTGTCCGACTCTTCGTGACCCCATGGACCAGCCTCCCACAGTTTGGCAAAACTCATGCTAGTCACTTCGAGTTTATAACATTGAGCTGCTCTCAGTTTCAGAAATGTTTGTAATATTAGTAACCTGGCTGGCATAAGCAACATTTCAGGGCAGAGGAATGCAGAGTTCCTGTACTATTTGCAAGCCTTTTTATACCTGGTCAGAGCACTGATCCATCCAGCTGCCACTGAAAGGCAATGGCTCTCCAGGTTTTCAGACAGGACTTGGAACATTTTCCAGCCCACTCTAGGCATGCCAGGGACTGAACCTGGGAACTTCTCCCTGCAAAGCATGCACTCAGCCACTGAGCTGTCAGCCTTCCCAAAAGCAAGAAAAGAAACCCACTTAGTGCTGAAATGGTAAGAGGGACTTTGTGGGTGTGCAGTGGGCAGGGAAAATCAGGAAGTTCCTCTCAAGGAAAAGAGCACAGAAACTTTTAAATGGTTTTTGAAAGCTACCTAGTTTGAGAAAGAGTTTTGAAGGCTGGGGGGGGGGGGCTGCACGTATGGATAAATGCCCACAGCTAGAAGGCCAGCTGCAAATCTTGCGCAAACCCCAACAAGAGACATCTTTTATCACAGATGTCACTAGGGGGCGCTGCAACCCTCATTAAAGAGAGGACGGGATATGGAATTTGTACCGGGTAAATAGGAAATGTCACTCTGATGTATATGTGGAATAAGCTGACAGTTCCTTGAAGAGAGAGGAGCTGTAGCAATGTCAAATGTGAAGAATGTGCAGAATACCTGCTGCACCTGATCAAGCCAGGAAGTACCATAAACACCCAGATCTTAAGTGGCTGCTCTTCCAACTTCAAGTGATGTGATTGAGGCTTATGCTTTCTATTCTTCAGACTTGATAAGAAGCAGGACAAACTGCAGTGTGTTTTAAGTGGATGTATAAATCTGTCACTAAAGAATACTGTGTCATTCTGCTGTACATTTTATTTATACACTTTTGGCATCCACCCCCACCTCACTCCCGGCAAAGTTATAAGAGTACGGAGGAGTTTGTCATGGTAGCAGAGCGAAAGTATGGCTGAGTTGTTAAGAGATGATGTATATGCAGAGAGCATAAAATGGCAGGAGCATCTAAAGGCACACATACCAGACATAAATTAACACCTGTCGGTTGCCTTGAAACCTGTTTTGAACTCTCAAAATATGGAGTTAAAATTGTGGATTTCCTTCCTCACCAACACATACATTTCAGTCCATAGGAGGAGGAGGAGTTAGAATCTGCATGAGAACAGCCATTTGCATGGAGACAGAAAAGGTAGTGAATCTGGATTAATTCATCCAGAGTAAAAGGTTGTGCCATCCTTTGTGGTTTCAATTTATGTACTAGCCAGCATGCGATAAGCTTCTTCCTCTTCAACTCTCTCATTCTTGGGTAATTGACATAACTGATTGTGTTACACTAACTTGAAAAAAAAAATGAGTGAATTCCCTGTGCATTGCATCCTGCAGCTTCCTGGCTGCAGTGACATTTTTTGTAGGGGAAAAGTTAGGGCTAGTTGCCTTGGGAGATTATGCTGCTAGATAGTTCACAGCATTTTTCGAGAATAGTCGCATGTTCCGCCCAACTGTCGGCGTACATTGGAGTTGCATTCACACCATTCAGTGCATCTGATATTTGACAGGTAAAAGTATTAGAACAGAGCTAAGCTTTATACTAATTCCTTTGTTGTGCAAGCATCTTCCATGGCTGGGAATCCCAAGTGGGGAGAGTACTGATGTCCTCTGGTTAGCCACTGTGAGAAGAGGATGCTGGACTAGACAGGCCTTTGGACTAACCCAGCAGGGCTCTCCTTATGTTCATATACCAATTTATAGCATCTGAAGTTCACCCCAAAATACAGCATAGAATTAATTGCCTGTCAGCTCTAGCAGCAAATGCTCAGATTCTGTGGTGCTGAAACTGCCACAAGGGCATTGGTATCCTACTCTCCTTCCTATATATTATCAGCTGCTCCACTGCATCTAGATTTCTTAGAAGCTTGTGGAAATAAATCCTCACCAACTGGCATGAAAGAGGGCGATATCCCCTCTCTAGCCACAGAGTCAGCCTCTGGTATAAGGAGAGCTTCCATTTTCACTGCAAAGCATCTCTCTTGCAGCTCAGACCAGAGAAGCAGAAAGAATGGAGCAGGCTTGGAAACCAAACATTTGAGAGATGGATGAGAAAGGATCAAACGAAAATGTGGAGGAAAGAGAAAAGAGAAGTCAATCACCCAAACGGTGCCATTATCTTAAGACAAGGCAACCATCAGAATATCTTGTGTTAATTTCAGAAGGGGGGTCGGAATTGCTCACACAATACGCATTTGAGACAGAAATGAAGAAGGCGTATACTGTAGTTGTTAGAAGATAGAGTGATGAAGCTGGTGCAGAACATTCCAGAAGTGACAACAGCGACAGGGACAGGCAGGGATACGGCTGCAGTGCATCTTGGGTGATGGCTCTGCAGACTCAAAAGGAGCCATTTCACTTTGAAAACCTGCAATTCCACAAAGCTCCCTTGAACTTAATTGTTTTTCTCATTTGCTCTGCCCTTTACTGATTGACACCAGGCAGGAAAGAAATCAGCCACTTTCAGAGACAGCTCCCTTAGGCAATTTCAGACTCCCTCCAAGAATTCAAAGCCTTCCAAGCTCACCGCAGTGATAGTCAGAACAGCGTGTCCAAGCTGGGCCTTAATGGGACTATCAGAGACAGTGGCTTAGCCAAGGAGAGAGACAGCTGCAGTAACACCCATCATCCCACTTTCAGGCTTCCATGCCAAAATCATGTTGCCAAGACCATATTGGCTGTGAGTCTGGGAAGACCTGCTGCCTGCTTTTTTCCACCTGGCCTGGGAGGACAGTGCCCTGACTACCTCCAGCTGCAAAAGCTGCACTGCTGAACAGACTCTTGGGCTGAGGTATTGGGGGGGGGATTGTTGGCGGGGGATTGTTTCTGTAGATTTTTTGTATCTTTATTTTAGATTTTATAGTGATTTGTGTTGAAATTGTTCAGTTCAGTTTTGTATTTTTAAAATGTTAAATTTATTGTTTCATTGTTAAATTTACTTTTGTAGTTACGTATTTTGCTCATGCTGTAAGCCGCCTGGAGCATGGTATGAACTGTGAAATGGTGACATACAAATAAAATGATATATGTATGATCAGATGCTGCTCATTGGCCAGATTCCACCATAAGACACCTCTGTGTGGCTGGGCTGCCTGGTAAATATAATAACTCTTTTTAAAATATACTTTTAAGTTCCCAGAGATTTAGCAAAAAAGAGTCAAGTCTTTGTTGAATTCATAAGCCATCCAGAGTGGCTGGGGAAAGCCAGCCAGATGGGCAGGGTATAAATAATAAAAATTATATTATTATAAACTCAGCCCTGGGTTTCTGATCAGCAGGGCCAGCCCAAGACATTTTGGCACCTGAGGTGAACCACAAAATGGCACCCCTTTCCCACCAGGGTAGAAGGCATGAGTGAAGATCTACATTGGGAACAATATGGCTGGATCAAGATCTCTATCGGGATCTGCTGCCCCTATGAATCCTGCCACCTGAAGCCGTTGCCTAACCTTGCCTCATGAGTGGGCTGGCATTGCTGATCAGGTGTATATGTTGGGTCAGCACCACATCATTTACACGACTTTTCAGATGAGCAGTATACAACATGCTTACTGCAGAACAGGGTAAGTTGCCACTTAGTAAATGATGGACTGTATTCATTGTCTCCTCTCAATCTGCATCATTGATTACCAAGGGCATTTATTCAGAACACCATCAAAAAAACCCACACTCTGCTCAAATGCTCAGAGGCAAACTTAAAGCTACAGAGTATAAATGCTGCCAACTATCACAGCTTTCAGTGACAGATTTTAAATCCATGTTATTTCATTATTATTATTTTTAAGGAAAGGGGGGGAAAGACCCTCACACAACTCATCCAAGAGCTGACAAGTCATAAAAGGCCTCATTTTCCTAGTGACAAAAATATCTATTTTTCAAACTTCACAGCAGGGCTTTCGCCTACACACACTACACCATTTAAAACCTGTGGGGAGAAAATGTAAAATGCATTGTGTAAATGTAAATGCAGCTCACATGGGAAACTGCTTTTAAAGCCTACCCCCGTCTGTGGTGCACATACGGACACATAACGTGGTCTCCAGACACAAAAAAGGCATACGTGGAAAGAAGCAGAATGGAGAGGGCCTTGCCAGCCAATGTCGGTTTGCCCCATAAACGTTCCAGTGATGTCTGTCAGATGATGTATGCTACTGTCTTGTAAGTGAGGCTGAGAGATATTTGGTGAGAAACCAAGTTCTCATTGCAGTGGTCCAGGAAGTCCCAGAATGATGCAGTCAATATTACTTAAAGCACCTGCATTCCATAGTCCACTAACCGAAGAGATGTTCTGAGTTCAGGAGACCCCTGAGCACAATTATTATAGGTTTCCTATCCCTGGAAGCAGTGGTGGAGTTTGGGCTTTCAAATTTCAGCAGCGCCCTGTGCGCTCTATTCTAAGTCACTGCTGCGGCACCCTCTTGGCTCAGCCAACCAGTCGTGCTCCCCTAAATCCGCCTCTGCTGGAAGCTGCAGTCAAGTAATACTTGCACCTGCTACGTTAAGGAACCGATTGATAGCAATCCTCAAAACAGGATAGGACATTCAGCACCAGACTTCGAAGGGCAATCTCTCATACTATGGTTGTTTTCAATGACATGACGAGGTGAGTATCAAAAGCCTGTGTTTGAAAATGCAACATCAGAAGGAGGGGTCCACATTGCTAGGCAGGTGCAAGACAATTTTCTTACACCATGAAGATTAAAGGGTTTTCTCAAGATAACAATCCACAAATAATGATCCCTGCTAACATAAAAAAGGAGTTTGTTCTCTCCATAGAGAAGGACACAGATTCAATCCCTGAGCTATCTTGGTAGGGCTAGGAAAGACAGCAGCCTCAATTCCACTGTACAGCTAGGTGGACCAGTTGCTCTGACCCAGTAACCTGGTTCACACATCGCATTAAGCCATTGTTTAAATTAATTTGAATGCAATACAACATGGGTTAGTACCTTAACTATGGTTTGTTTGTGAATATAAGCCATGGTTTGTTGCTGGCTTGCTGCCCTTAACCATGACTTAGCGTCTTGTATGAACATAGGCACCTTTCTATCTATGGCTTAAGTCTTGATTGTTTCATCGCCCAACAAGCAAGAGCAGCTGTAAAGCAAAGCGGCTCTCAGCGTTCAGCTCCTCTAGCGAGCACTTTCCCTAAAACTGATGCTGCTGCTAACTCCACAGCACACCTGCATGTGACAAATATACACACACATTTCCTCCCCCGTTTATATCTCATGCAACATCTGCTCCTGATTAGTTTTTTGAAGCTACGTTTGTCTCATGCAAGTAAAGTCCTTGCAAAAAAAGAGACTTACTGAGTATGTTTTATTTCTATGGTTAGGGTGGGGTGGGGTTCAAAAATCTGGGTGCTCAGCACTGCAGGGTTGCAAAGCTGGGAAGAGGCTGGGATGCTACCAGACAGACTTGTGCAGCTGGAAAATGTTTGCATTTTAACACAGAGAAAGAAATATAAACACCAAGGGTTGCCCATATGGGTTGCAGAGCAAAGGCACAGAGTGCAGAGTCCTGTTTTGAAAGATGGGGGGGGGGACACATTAACTTTCTGCTTCAATCGTGAGGCACAAAACGAAACAGCAGGTGTTGATCATGGAGGGTGGTGCAAAATAAGGTTCCGTTCCTGGCAGTCATTACAACAAATGGTTTAAACTACAGTACTTAAATGTACACAGAAAAGGTCCCACATTCAATCCCTGGGCTGTCCAGGTAGGGCTAGTAAAGACATTTGTCTCAAAACCTGGAAAACTAGGAAGTGATTGAGCTAGCAGTCTTTCAACACACACACACACACACACACACCCACCCCAGTAGAGGAATAGGAGACAGATAAGCAGTGGCTCCAACACAGGTGAGGGTTACTAAACTCAAAGCATGCATTCCCAGTAACAACCAATTGTTGGTTGGGGAAAGGAAAAAAGCAAAACTAAACTATGGTTTTAGAACAGAGAAATGGAAAAGAAAAGCTTTTAAAAACCGCAAACTCTGTGGGTGTTTCCTTCTTGGAGGAAGGGGAGAATAACTGCCAAAGACTGCAGAGAAGATTCCCACACCCTCGCTCTCACGGCTGACCAGTGACATGGGAAATGGTGATGTGGTGAGACAATGCCATCAGTTTGGTGCCGTGAAGACTTAAGAAATGTTGAGTGGAGAAACAGCTGAAGGGAGGAAGGAGGGCCAAGGATGATGAAACAGGCGATAGTTACAGTACTCTGAATGTCTGTAAGAACCCGCTGAATGTCCTTTGCTTTAAGCATAGTTTGTTCAATAAACAGTGGTTTAAAGCGGGGGTAAGGAACCTGTTTCATCCCAAGGCCACATTTCCTCATGGGCAGCCTACCA
Source organism: Lacerta agilis (assembly GCF_009819535.1). NCBI lineage: Eukaryota > Metazoa > Chordata > Lepidosauria > Squamata > Lacertidae > Lacerta > Lacerta agilis. Next base: position 59,340,935 of record NC_046313.1, read on the forward strand.
GGCACCACTGGCCTGTGGTGGGTGAGGGCAGAGGCAGAAGTGGGTGGAGCCAGAGTATGGCTCTTACCTCTGTACACTGAAAGTCAAAGGTTTCCACATACAGCTATACCACACATACACTTGCCTTCCTCCACCATCCTAGCAAGCTATAAGTGTTGTTCTAGTTCAAGGACACAGTCCAGCCAGACAACGGCACTTGAGGAGAGTGCAGAGCAGGGCCACTGAAGCATGTAGCCTGGACATAAAAGGTGTGGACTGGGAAGAGTCCAAAGGGCCAAACAGAGAGATCTGGGGGGGGCCACATTCAAGCCTGAAGTGCCCACCCAGGATAAAATGATGAACAAACTAGGCACGTATAAAGCAGATGCCCTATGTCTTAACTGCCGGTATAAATATCAAGGAGAATTTTCCTGGAAACCAAGAGCCAAATTGGGGGCAAGTACTGTTGGGTGAGAGGAGCCTAGCAGAGATTTAAAGTCACAAAATATGCCGCAAAGTGTGGAAAAAAGGCTGCTAGACGTTTAAGGCATGTGCCCTTTCAAAATGTCCCTTTAAAAAGTTTCTTTCCAAAGTTCCCCCCTTCCCCCGGCATAAGAAAAAGACATTTGATAATAAATAATTATAATATAATATAATATAATATAATATAATATAATATAATATAATATAATATAATATAATATAATATAATATAATATAATATAATATAATAAATGGTCTACTTACAAACTCTTCAAATGTCAGATTCATGTGCTTCAGAAAGTTGCCCAGGCAGTAAAACATAGTTTCATTACAAAGTGATGAAAATTCCTAAATTATTGGTATGGGAACCCAAGAGTGGCTTATGAGAACCATGTGGAACAACCAACTCCAGCCTCCTCACATGCTGATCTTCTCAGGCTGACTGGGAAGGCCTGATTACCTAGTTCCTCCCAAGGTGAGGGGAAGTGAACATAGCTAAGCCTGGCAAACAGCTTACTCTATGGTATTAACCCTTTCATGTATAACATGGGGCTGGTTATCCCACATTAACAATTCTGGTATTATTTACATTGGGATGACAGACCTACATGTACATTCTGAGCCAAGCCAAAATCAGGGGGAAGTGGGTCTCAGGGGGGCCGAAAAGCGAACAATCAGGTCCCTGAACTGATTAGCAATCCCTGGTTTACATGCATACAGATCCTTAGGTGAAAGAGGGGAATAGTTTAATTTTTGTTTTCCTGTGGTGATTGAATTCGTTTCAGCTGCTTGCAGGCTTTGATGCCTTCTTGAATGGGTCAACATTGCTCCTTCTGAAATGTTAAGATCAAAAGAATTGTCTTGTTGGAGCAAGCAAGTTCATTCCATGGTATCTCCAGGCAGGGCTCAGAGAGGCTGCTGCCTTGAACCCCGAGACTCTACTGCCAGCCACTGTTGACAGTACCAAACTAGATGGACAAATGCTGTTGGTAACAGGCAGCTTCCTGTGCAACAGACCAGCAGCCCAATCAAGCACTGCTGCTGGAAACTTGCAAGCAGGGAAGGGGGAGAAATTCAAAGTCAAATCTATCCAGTTCCCACTTTCTGAAGAAGTATGGGAACTGAAACATAGCCATCCCTCAAAATTTGCACTTATCCTAATTTTGTGATGCAGCTCTCCAACCAATCCATGTATACAAAAATGTAGATATAAGAGGGAAATGTGCATTAAAATTAATGTACTGGTGAAAAAATAAAATACAAAATGCACTATATGAGGAGAAATTGCTTGCAAAAAATATGCACATAAATACAAAAAAAGTGTATTTATTAGAAGAAATTTGCATTAAAATGGTGAAGAATTTTCATGAGGATTAAAAAAAACCCCACAACCCTGCAAATTGTATGAACTGAATTTAAGATTGGAAAGAAATGGACAGATCATTCCATCTCTACTTGCAAGTACCTGTAATACATGATGGCCATTTCTTACCGGTATTTGCCTTCAATGTCTGCTTGTCTGCTTTCAAATATAGGGGAGTTTATTTTGCTATCACGGCTAACATGCTAACAAGTCCATATTTTTAAAGCAGGCTATACTAGTAGGCCTCACTACATTTGTAGCAATACCGCAAGTTCTTTGTGCACTGCAAGAAGGTACATTTTAAGCAGGGCATTTCTGTGACAGATGTTACAGAGTACCATCCCTTTTTTGTTTTCTTTTTTTCTGCCCACGGCACCCAATTTGTGCAGACACCCCAAGCACTTTTATCAATAGACGTATAACGGCACCTCATTTTGTTTTATTTTCACCAAAGGAAAAAAGCACTGACTTCAAGCAACTGCTCCCAAAGTTTAGCAGCAGCAGGCTTTGTTTAACGATTTTTGAACTAATTATATTTATACATCTTGCTCATGTTAAGTTTTTTAACACGAGTGGTTTATGTAAGCAGTTTTTGCCAATGCTCTTAAGCCCTTGAACTGAAGGATGCGGGAAGAGGAAGAAAATCCTGTGGCATGCCCAAGAGAAAGAAAACCCGGGCAGTTGAAGGAGCTCCGTAAGAGCTGTGGCTTCCTCTCAATCTCTTGTACTTAGTGGCTAAATAAATACATGTGGAAACATCTCTCTCTCCATAAATGATGCGGTAGTTGGATCAGTATGTAAATATTGCTCAGTCATTTTACATTTTTTCTGCGCACTGTATCCCTGCAGTGCTCACACACCCTTTACTGATGTCCCTGCCTACGAGATGATAGGCATTATGTATATTTCGGGTAAAATATTCACACGGTTTGAGCTCTGTTCTCTCTCTCTCTCTCTCTCTCTCTCTCTCTCTCTCTCTGATAAAAATAACAGTCCTAGGTCTTCTGTATCACCGCCCACATGCACTGAAGTGATCGGGGGCTGGGGCTGCAGCCTTGAGGGAGGGGAGAGCCTGCAGACGCATTCGCAGAACAAAAGCGTTACATAAGTTAAAATTATTTATGATATTTCATGATGCATACACAGAGCAGCTGCAGACATTTTCAAACACCTTTCAGTGATTTTGAGTACAATTAGTTTGGTCCTTGGGTAGTGGATAAGACCTTGCTCAGCGTGACTGCTGCTGGATAGCGGTACTGTATTAACTATGATACACACACATTCATTAATCATGATGACACTTGACAACTATGGGTTTGGAACATTCTGAAATAAGGAAGGGAAGAGAAGGGACAGTCTCCAGAACCTGCTGAGGCTAAGCAGGCTCTCAAAGATTAGAGATTACAAGTCCTGGAGGGTTTCCCAGTAAAAATATGCATTGTTGTGGACAGTATCTAGAGTGGAAGAAAAAAGGAGGTGAGGTGGGTTAGGTCAAACTTTATTAAAGGCCCTTCCAGACCGGGATTTCTTTCCGTAACATGTCATTGATCCAATAATAGTACATCAGTGGTGGGTTTATACTGGACTGTTCACGCAACATTCCGCTTTATTAGTGCTTCCCCAATGTTAGTGCATTATTGCCACCTAGAGGGACACTCTTGCACTATAGCGCAAGAAAACCAGGACCCACACAAACAAACAAAAACAGAATATTTGTGGATAAAAAGTTGCAGGATTTCAGCAGGGAGTTACGGGACGTGCGCTTACTGGAAACAAGGCAGTCCATCCGCCCCAAAACTGTTGCAGGTGCAAACCGTTTGAAAGCAGGATTGCATATAACTCCCCAGATACCACCATGAGTACAAACCATCATGAATGCACAATAAAAAGGCCACCTGGAGGGGCCCTACTTCCACTGGAAAAGAAGTGGACTAGCATCCCAACCCATTTCACGCACTAGGTATGGGGGGGGATTAAACTGTCCCATGGATTCTATTTGGAACTGCACCCCCTTGAGGCTGCGTCTGGCACCACCCCTACCTACTCCCTCAGATGCGGTTGGACATCAACCTGGTGTTCAGCTTCCGGAAGAAGGAGCGCAGCTTGCAGATCTTGCACTTCTTCTTCCGGTTTTTATTTTTCAGTTTTCCGTGTCCTCCCTCCCACACGTCCTCCTCTTCCGTCGCCCAAGGACCCCAGGCACCACCATTGAAATCCGGGTGGGCGCGAGGATTTTCTGCTGGGTATCTGACCGGAATGGCCGTCTGGTTGTAACGGACGAGTCTGATGAGGAGAGCCCTCACCACGTCGGGTCGCTGGTCCGACAGATCGTAGCGCTCGTATGGGTCAGCGGTGATGTTGAAGAGCCAGACGGATTTGCGTAGGCCGTCCGTCAGGCGCTCCAGGTTCCACCAGCTCCCTGGGAAGTTGGTCAGAGTCTGTGGCGGGATCCAGTCACTGTAACCAGGGTCTCCAGTAAGAAGCTTCCAGTCTCCTACCCGCACCGAGGCCTGCACTGCCGTATTCCATATGCCAAAACCTCTCTCCAAAGAGCCATATTTAGCATGGTTATAAAGAGGGTCAATGTTATGCAGGATTTCCACGCGGGGAGACTCTTTGCCCTCGCTGATCGCTGGCCACACGTTATAGCCGTCCAAACTGTCTGCCTCAGACAAGTTGCCCCTGGCCAAGGTCACCAGAGTTGGGTACCAGTCCGTGATGTGAATCAGGGCCCTGCTGGTTCTCCGCTTGCGTTTAATCAGCGGGCTGTGCACAAAGCCAATTCCACGAACACCTCCTTCCCAGTAAGTCCCTTTGCGACCTCGCAGAGGCCAGTTGCTTCCCCCGGAAAAGGTCTGCCCGCCGTTGTCGGTGGAGAACACGACCACACTGTTTTCATAGTAGCCGTACTTCTTGAGCGCCCAGGTGATGTTCTTCACCGCTTCATCCATGCACGTGACCATGGCGGCGTATTTACGCCGCGCAACGTTGCCCATGGAGTGGTAGCGGTAGATGTACTCCTTCGGGGACTGCAGCGGTGTGTGCACAGCTTGGAAGGCTACGTAGATAAAAATGGGCTCCTTGGGGTTGTGGGCGGCGAGGATTTTGTTGACTCGCTGGGCGTAGAGGAAAGTGGAATATTTGCCACTTTGTTCCCAGGCCACGTTCTCGCCGTCATGAAGGTCGTAGCCGCAAACACCCGGCCCGTCACAATTGTCATAGGTGTAGTAATCCACATTCCCGGTCAGCGAGCCAAGGAAAGTGTCAAAGCCCCGGCGAGTGGGCAGGCACTCTTTCCTGTAGAAGCCCAAGTGCCACTTGCCCACCATGTGCGTGGAATAGCCAGCTTCCTGCAGCTTCTGGGGAAGAGTGACCTGGTTCAAGGGCAAACAGTTGGGTTGCCGGGGGCGGATGATGGAGTGCTGAAGGCCGGTATGGATTTGGTACCTGGGAGGAGAGGAAAGGGCACCAGAAAGGGAAATCGTTAATGACTACAGTTCAGTCCTTCACCCATTCTGCATTTGCAGAGAGCCTGAAGGGAAAATCTGCCCTTGCAAGGCATTAGGTGCACTTGAGAATGTTTATTGAAGGTCCCATGGCTGCATATTCAGGATTCTCAAATTGGAGGCACAGCTAATGCATATACAGTATATTGGGGCAGATACAACTAAGTAGTCCCACCGGTGGAAGCCCGCACAAGGACTTTTGCTAGTGCCATGGGGCCAAGCTTCCCTTAGCTCAGGGTTGGGGGTGGGGGTGCGGGTGGGAGAGCCCCAGAAGAGCACACAGGTGAGGGAGAAGGCAGAAAGGTTTGCACTGGCAGAGCAATTTGCTTGGTGCTACATTGAATGATGATGATGATGGTGATATTGTAGCCCTAATCACATTGTTATCACACCATATTATTCACCAAGCTGTCCAGGACTAGAAATGCAGATGTGAGGCACCGTAAAGACCAATAGATTTATTACACCATGAACTTTCATAGACTGGAATCCATCTCATCAGATGCATAAGCATAGTCTCCAGTCCATTATGCATCATTCAGTAGTTAAGGTGCCACAGTACTCTTTGCCTGTTTTTGCTCCAATACCAAGCTTTTTGACCAGGTGTTAGGAACCTCTGTCCTAGGTGTCAAATACATTCCTGCAGGCCTCTCTGCTGAGCCCTCAGGACTCTTTCTAGGCCACATTGTTCCCTCCAGGCCAAACTTTTCCCAGGCCCTGCTCTGCCCCAGTAGTGTCTAGTGAGACAGCGTGGGTGGGGCTTTAATGCTCTCCCCTTTTCCCAACACTACAGGTTGCTGTTGGGGGGTGGGGCATAACACACTGTGAACTGAGAAACGGTACATGGCAGCAGGAGTCAGCTTGGATCTGTCACCATGCGCCATACCGCGCCAAGCTTCCCACACCTCGTCTCTCCCCTTTGGGTAACTGCCAGTGACCCACTGTGTTTACAGCGATTGAACCTCACCTGCATGACCTCCCCAGTCACTAATGCTCTGCACCCTCCTTGAATGTTTTTGCCTGGCTGGAACATGTCCTTAAGCTGTGATTGCTTGAATGAATGGGATGCGGTGAGGAAGCCTCTGGCTTGTGCTTGGCCGGATTGTAGTCTCTTGTGCAAAGGTAAGAGCCACAGCTATTGATCATCTGGCCACACCCACCACTATCACTGGTAGCCTTGAAAGATAGGCTCAGCCAGAAGGGATAAACTATTGTGCAATGCAATCCAATGCATTTCAAAGTAATTCCCACTGAATGCAATGAATGCAGTCAGATCATATGGGTGGGGGGAGAGAGACCTCACACGCCCTCCAAAATTGTCCTGGGCATGCAGGCAATTCAAACTGCAGCCAACATGCTAATTATTCACCCAACTGCTCTTTAGTACTCTTCCTGTATTTATTCCAGGCAGGTACAAAGAGGATTCCCCTTTTTAATTGGCATTGCTGACTGTCCAATCCCTTGGAAGCAGAGTTAAGTACAGTACATAAAACGTCTTCCCAGGATGAAGTCATTGTGACTCACAGTGAGTCTGTTCTATTCACCCTGTTACTCCGACCAAAATGTAGTCTCCTTTTGAAGGAGTGACCACAGCTGACTCTGGCCTCTCTTTTTTACCCTTACATTGGTTTGGGCTGCATAGCCTGGAGAGGTCACACCAGTCCCTTCTGTCTTTGTTCCATGACTGAAAAGTGCTTGGTTACATGGGATCAGGGAGGTTTCTTTGCTTCCTGATTTTCACACTGCAGGTTATTTCATAATCATTTGAAGAATGATTACTGTTAGAACAGAATTTTTATTCAGAATACTTATTTTGGTGGTTTGAGACACTGGCAATACAAGGGAGTGTAGAGTAAAGAGTGTTTGGGAGAATCCTCAGATGGTCTCTTCTGGTGCAGGACATGGGTGTAGCCAGGATTTATGTTGGGGTGGGAGGTAGAACCTCAGCTAGTTAAGTCTTTTTTATTGATTTACTTGATTTAGAGGGGGCAGCTGCCCCCCTTGCCCACCCCACCCCACCCCGCTATGCCCATGGAGCAAGATCTGCTACACTTGTCTTTTATTTGAGTTGCTGTATTACATTTTGATTCTAGTTTTTATTGACTGTTTATTGTCATTGGATTTTTTTCTATTGTGTTTTTTCCTATTGTGTTTTTAAGTCACTTTGAATCATTTTCATGAACAAAGCAACTAACAAATAATGATGATGATGATGATAATCTTCACTATCTAGATGCTCTGTTCTAGTTGGCCAAGGGAGTTTTTTGTTCAGAAAACTATCTCAGTTTGTACAATGTACTTTGTCATAATGCTATATTTATTCTTCCCTACAAAATAGGTGCTACTGAATAGGAGGATGCTGAAGGAAAAATGTCATTCACACACCCATCAATATTGTTGGAGTTTTGATGTCAGGATCCACCCTTCCCTTTCTGTGCCACCCACAGACGTCTAAACCTACAATGCAGACTGTGAGGCTCTTACTAATGGCACTGAAGTCAACCAGTCAGTAAATTATTATGCCCATTAATTGAACACTAATTCTATCCTCATGTTGCAGACACAGTACAGAAAAGAGCCTGCATTCCCCCTCTCATGAACCAAAATTTACAACAGTCCCTGCATTTATCTGTGGATTTCAATGGACTGTATATCCATGTAGAAAAGCTCAGGATTGCAACCTAAGGCACCAGGGGCACATTCCTGACAGAAACTTTTTTTAAATTAGTTTTCTTTAGGGTCCTACACAGCTTTCTCCTTCTTGTGTCTTGGCAGGCAAGCAATCTTTTTTTCACTTGACATCTACAGTATTTTTCAGCCCAGTATCTTTTCTTATAACAGGAACCAGATCATGCCTCAAAGTACTTCATAAAAGTGAAAGTGGGGAAATAAATCACTCTTACTGCTAAGGGAAATGGAAACACATAAATTGTCCAGGACATAATTAAAAGGAGAGGGGTAGGGCATGGTCTTCAAATGCCACAGATTTTTCCACCCAAAGAGCTACTGTTTGGAAGGGCTGATTGAAGATATTTTGCTGTCTAAGACTCTACTACACACAAACACACACACACACACACACACACACACACACACAAACACATGTCAAAGAGCATAAGATGCAAGGCTGGTCCAGTTATTTTGACACTACAGGCAGAGAATCTAGCAAATGCCTCTCTCCCTCCCTGGCAGTAAAAAATACAACCATTATAAAACAAACAAATAAATAAATAACAATTTGCTGCTGCCCCTCTGTGATAACCCAAAACAGCTGTCTCTGAAGCGGCTGCCTTACTCTGTCTAGAGGTAGGATTGGTGCTTTCTCCTGTTACATACCACATCCTTCTATGGTACTCCTAACGGAAGAAAAGCTTTTCAAACTACATGTATCATTCATCCTAACTGTAATTCTTAGGTCAGCATGATCCCCGTACTGCGAATGAGCTGTAATGACTTCTTTAAAGCCATCCAACGAAACTGCGCCTTCACTGAACGGTTGGAATGTCACACTGTCTACACACCAACCACGCTGCATTTCACTATTTTGATAAAGTGATGTATTTTACCCAGTTAGGGTTACTGTTTGTGCCCCAACTAAAAAAAAAAAAAAAAGTCCTAGTATCTTTAGCATCCAGGAAACAAAAGCAAAACTTTTTAATTGCCTGAAATCTGTTTTATTATTTTAAATATAAGTTGCTCACTTGGCTTTTAAAGTCCCTCTCTCTTATTTTACAGAACGCTAGCAAGTAGCACACAGATCTTGCCCCCAGTATAATACCAGTTGTTGTTTTATGTAGTGCTGATAATGCCAAGGTTGCAGGTTCAATCCCTGTATGGGATAGTTGCATATTCCTGTATTGCAGGGGGCTGAACTTGATGATTCTGGGGTCCCTTCCAACTCTACAATTCTATGATTTTAACCCTGGGGATCTTCACCTTACCTTTTGAATTCCGTGTCCTAACACTCGCCAGGTGTTTCATGTGAAATTATTGGGGGGGGGGTACACAACACACCGTCCTGATAAGAAGGGGTGTGTGTGTGTTTGGGGGGGTCTGGCTGCTTGTCCTCCCCCTCTGCCCCAGAGCCCTTACCTGCCCGTGATGAGCTGGCTCCTGGAAGGGGTGCAGATGGGTTGGATGTAATAGTTCTCCAGCTTCACCCCTTCGGCCGCTAGCCTGTCCAGCGTCGGGGTCTGGATATCGGAGCCGTGGTAGCCCACGTCATGGAAGCCTTGGTCGTCCGTCAGGATGAAGATGAGGTGGGGCGGCCTGGCCAGAGCGGCAGAAGCAGCAGCAGCAGCACCAGCCGCCGGGAGAGGCTTGCCCATCGGGTCCCCGGGCACTTCGCCCACCAAGCCGGGCTTCATCCAGTCCCAGGAGAGGTAGCCGAAACTCAGCAGGCTGACGAGGGAGAAGCCGGTGAGGGCATACACAGCCATGCTGGACCGAACCGGCAGGCACTTAAAAGTGGGCAGAAGCGCTTTCTATTGCAGCCCCGGCATCTTCTGCAGCAGGAGATCTCCTCTCTCAGCCCCCCCCCCCAAACTATTTTGCTTCGTGAAGCAACTTTTATGATTTGATTCACAATTTCCCAGCCGATCTAGGGGAAGCTACAAAAGGGATCCTCCTGAGCGATCGTATCAATTGTTAATATCAGCCAAAGTAAGAGAGCGACGCCCTCAAAGACTTCGGGATTTGAAATCCCAAAAGTTGGGGCTTTGCCGTTATTTAGTCTCTCTTCCCCCGCCCCCGATTGCGGGCTGAGCGTCCCGGAGCCCTTTTGGAGAGACAGGATCTTTCCACGTGCTACTCCTGCCGAAAGTGGCACGGGAGTTCAGCCCCCCATCACCGCTGCGCCCACTCCTGGCCTGCGGAGCGGGGGATTCCCTGCCCTCTCCGCGCTTTGCCCTGGTGGAGATCCCTGGCGAGGGCAGAATCGCATTATTAGCCCCCCTTGAGATTAATAATAATAATAATAATAATATTGAAATTCCCCCGCCTCGAAAATCCACGAAGATGTTTGTCAACGTCCTCCTCTTCCACGCCCTCCAACCAACCCGGGGGAAACCCAAAATGTGGAGAGCGCAGCCAGGCAGGAAAGCCCGTCCTGAGCAAACTCTGAAGAATGCAAGAAGTTGTAAAACATCTGCCCAGGATATTGGCCGGTTTATGGGGAGCCTCAAGCGCCGGCTCCTCCCAGGGCTCTCATTGATTCGAAGGAGTCATCCGGGAGGATCTTCCCGGGTCCTAAGAGCGGTTCCTTTTCCAGGCGGTCTCAGCAGAGTCTGCGGTAAGCTGAGCAAAGCCTCTCCTCTTCCCAGAGGGGAGGGGTTGCGAGCAGGAGCCATTTCCCGCCTGGGCAGGGGGGCGTGTTCAACCCCCTGCCTTAGCCCCTCCTTCCTGCCGCGTCATGCGCCATAGCCAGCCAATAGGGCTGGCTGGGGGGCGGTGTTCAAGCAGCCCGGCAAATTCCATCTCATTCATTCTGTTCCTGCTCGCATCGGATCTTCACGAGCTTTCCTGCATCGGGAGAAGTGGTATCGTATGAGGCTGACTGAGTGTGTGCAAGAGGCTTGATTAGTGTTTTGTCTGTTCATTTCTCTTCACGTGGTTTAGTTAATTTTCCTCTTGCTTTCTCCTGACATTTGCTTTCCCCAGCTGCTTCTCACTGTACTGCTTCCTTATCCATCCCCCCTTCCCCCCCTTTTTCCATTCAAGGGGACTTGCCGTTGTTTTGTGTGGGTGGGAGAGCGAGACAGTGTGGAGTGGACTAGAGAACGTGTGTGTCTCACCTTAACAGTTACAGGTGGGTAGCCGTGTTGGTCTGCCATAGTCAAAACAAAATCGAAAATTCTTTCTAGTAGCACCTTAGAGACCAACTGAGTTTGTTCCTGGTATGAGCTTCCGTGTGCATGCACACTTCTTCAGATACACTGAAACAGAAGTCACCAGATCCTTAAATATAGTGGGGGAGTGGGGAGGGGTATTACTCAGAAGGGTGGTGGGAATGGGTGATAGGCTGATAAGTGTTATGTATAATGAGATAAGAATCCAATGTCTTTGTTCAAACCATGGAGAAACCTGGTTTGAACAAAGACATTGGATTCTTATCTCATTATACATAACAAAGCCATCTTTAGCCATCTCACCCCTTGCCTTTCCCTGCAAAACTAACTGCAGCCGTTTAGAGTCGTCAACAGGTTTTCCACACTTATCAGCCTATCACCCATTCCCACCACCCTTCTGAGTAATACCCCTCCCCACTCCCCCACTATATTTAAGGATCTGGTGACTTCTGTTTCAGTGTATCTGAAGAAGTGTGCATGCACACGAAAGCTCATACCAGGAACAAACTCAGTTGGTCTCTAAGGTGCTACTAGAAAGAATTTTCGATTTTGTTTTCACCTTAACAGGTTTGCTAAGGCCTCTTTCCTCAGGTTGTGATTGTTAGCCCCTGCAGCGTTTCCTTATTTCTTGCATAATTTATGTTCTCCCATTCTCCTCCCTGCGTTAGACTGCAGCTTACTTTTACACTGAGGCTTTAAAATAAACAAACAAACAAACAAAAATAAATAAATAAATAAAAAGTTGAATTAAAAATAAATACATAAATAAAATCTCCACCTTCTACCAGCGCTGGTAGTTCCCCTCTCCCCTTGCCGTTAGCCCCTTGCTGCCTTTGTTTACACCAGCACGTGGTTGCTGCCTGCTAGCAACGAGCAGCCTCCTGGCTTTTAAGGTGTCTCAGAAAGTTTGCCTTTTGCTTAGTAAATACTATCTCCGATGTTTTGTAGATATATCTCTGACAGTGTGAATCTTTGCTCAGCAGATATATCTCTGTACTATTCCTTTCCTGTGCTCCCCCCCCCCTTACGTTTCTGGCACGCTGGGTTTCGTGTTGTTCTAACTTTTGCCGGTTTACTATGTCTGCTCCTTGCTTTAAGCTGCTGGGGGACACTATTGGAAGCGTTTCCCATTTCCCCTTTTGTTACTAGCAAAACCCAGTTGTTTACTTTAAAACCCACTTTTCCCTGCTGTGAACTGCTGGGTCTTAATTGTGCTTTCTGGGGAAAAAAACTGCTTGCATCCGTGTTTGCAGCGGTTGGGGCGGAATCTACTTGCATCCCTGTTTTTCAGCGGCAGGGAACCATGTGGTAGTGGGGGGGCGCCATCTTTGGGGTTTAGAACAGCAGCCTTATAGGTGGCCTCTTCGTTACCTTACCAACAGGGAGATTGCTTCTTTGTTCTAAATTTGCCCTGCGGTTAACTTGCCACATTGTTCTAAATCACCTGCCCGGCTGTTACCTTGCCAACAGCTGTATTCTTCTTAGATAGCCCTGCAGTGGAATTGCTACATTTTGCTTCAGTTGCATCATAGTTGCCTTGCTAACAGAAGAAGAGTTTGGATTTGATATCCTGCTTTATCACTACCCGAAGGAGTCTGAAAGCGGCTAACATTCTCCTTTCCCTTCCTCCCCCACAGCAAACACTCTGTGAGGTGAGTGGGGCTGAGAGACTAGCCCAAGGTCACCCTGCAGCTGCATGTGGAGGAGCGGAGACACGAACCCGGTTCCCCAGATTATGAGTCTACCACTCTTAACCACTACACCACACTGGCTTGCATAGTTGCCTTGCCAACTGCCCTGCCTACCTGCAACTTTTTAAAACACAGCTAGGACCCCTGGCCTGGTTTTGCCCTGCTGTTGCTACATGTTCTAAAACTGCTGGTTGCTAAAACAAAATAGATAATAATAATAATAATAATAATAATAATAATAATAATAATAATAATAATAATAATAAATTCCTTCCAGTAGCACCTTAGAGACCAACTTAGGTTTGTTCTTGGTGTGAGCTTACTTCTCCAGATACCACTGCGGATTGCTGTTAGCTGCTACTGCAGCTGCTGGTAAAATATTTACTTATTACTTTGGTAACTAGGAGGAAATATAGGAATTATTAAGCGATTAATAATAATTGAATAAATAATAATAGAAATATTGAATAAATTTTAAATAAATAAATAAATAAAATATAAATAAAATATTAAATTAAAAATAAGTAAATTATATATATAGTAATAAGAAATGATTAAAATAAAATAGCAATTAAAAATTTTAAATAATAAATGATAAATAAAGCAATAAATAACAGAAAAGTATTGAAGTATTAACAAAGTACAGACTGGTGAATAAATTCTTATTGACTCTGCTTGCTCCATCATGTCTTCGAAAAGGAAGACCCCAGCTGAGGGTGATGCTCCCAACACTGCAGCCCCTGCGTCTGGCAATCCTAAACCACGGAAGACACCGCGTTTAAAAAAAAAAGAAAGGAAGGAAGGGGAAAAAAAGGTCCTAGCCCCAAAGTGGTAACCCAAATTTTCGAGGCCTTTAAATCTTTTATGAGCGAATTCTATAATGATTCCCAGCTTGCGGGATCCAGTTGCGGCAATGCATCCACAGGTAACCAACTACTTCATACAGCGTCCGGGTCCCGAGTGCTCAATAATTCCTCAGTTACAGGTGCTAGCTCCAGTAATCCTTCCACCTCGTCTAACCCCCCCCAGTGTTGCAGTCTTCTAGTTTTTTACAGAATCCACAGTACAGGTTCAGCCCATATGGAGAAAGCTAGAGAGTTCCAGAAAAACATCTACTTCTGCAAACTATGGCAAGTTCTTAAAGAAATGGGAGTGCCGGATCACCTCATTTGTCTCCTGAGAAATCTCTACGTGGGACAAGAAGCTACAGTTAGAACTTGATATGGAACAACTGATTGGTTCAAAATTGGGAAAGGAGTACGACAAGGCTGTATATTGTCTCCCTGCTTATTTAACTTATATGCAGAATTCATCATGCAAAAGGCTGCACTGGATGAATCCCAAACTGGAATTAAGATTGCCGGAAGAAATATCAACAACCTCAGATATGCTGATGACACAACCTTGATGGCAGAAAGTGAGGAGGAATTAAAGAACCTTTTAATGAGGGTGAAAGAGGAGAGCGCAAAATAAGGTCTGAAGCTCAACATCAAAACAACTAAGATCATGGCCACTGGTCCCATCACCTCCTGGCAAATAGAAGGGGAAGAAATGGAGGCAGTGAGAGATTTTACTTTCTTGGGATCCATGATCACTGCAGATGGTGACAGCAGTCAGAAAATTAAAAGACGCCTGCTTCTTGGGAGGAAAGCAATGACAAACCTAGACAGCATCTTAAAAAACAGAGACATCACCTTGCTGACAAAGGTCTGTATAGTTAAAGCTATGGTTTTCCCAATAGCAATGTATGGAAGTGAGAGCTGGTCCATAAAGAAGGCTGATTGCCAAAGAATTGATGCTTTTGAATTATGGTGCTGGAGGAGACTCTTGAGAGTCCCATGGACTGCAAAAAGATCAAACTTATCCATCCTTAAAGAAATCAGCCCTGAGTGCTCCCTGGAAGGACAGATCCTGAAGTTGAGGCTCCAGTATTTTGGCCACCTCATGAGAAGAGAAGACTCCCTAGAAAAGACCTCCTCACAAGGAGAAGGGGACGACAGAGGATGAGATGGTTGGACAGTGTTCTCGAAGTGACTGGCATGAGTTTGGCCAAACTGCGGAAGGCAGTGGAGGATAGGCGTGCCTGGCGTGCTCTGGTCCATGGGGTCACGAAGAGTGCCACGACTGAACAACAACATGCCCATCACTGCCCCCCTAACGCCTGCCTAGCACCTCAGCTGCCTCTTCTGATTCAGATGGAACTGAAAGGTAGAGGTTGGTGTCATCCGTTTATAGGTGAGCAATTCACTCCAAAACGTCTGACGAGAACTCCTTCATATAGATTGCTTTTTTAAAAAGGGTGCAAGTGTCTTGCACTAAAAATGCTGTTTTGGCACTTTCTTAATTGTATTCTAATTACGAATGAAATAGCATGGGGGGAAAGATGGAACTCTGTGGGACACCACAGGAAAAGACCCATGGTGATGAACTTTGAGCTGCTCCAGAAAGATATCGTGGTTAATGGGAGCCACTGAGAGGTCCAGATGAACAAGCAGGGTAGTTCTCCCAGTAAGCCTAAGTGCTCTGTAACAGGACTCATCCATTATGAGACATCACGCTGATGGTGCCGAACTAGAGCTAATGTGAATGTCACACCAGGGGAAATCCCATTTTTAAAAATCCCCATGAAAGCCCAGGCTTGCTCCATCGGGCAGCCAGATTGCTTTTCAGTGTGTGATGAGGTGAGTAACCTTTTTTACTAACCTCACTGCAGGGCAGATTGGAAATCACAACAAAATAATTGAGCAACCCCTGCGGCTCTGCAGCTGGCCAGGACTGACTTTGGCTTATGCAAATCTGCTCTTAGCAAGACAGCAAATGGCTGTCTACTACTGTGGAGCACCTGAATGGTCCATAAACACATGCATACAATGATACTTTATATCTGAAAAGAGATGGTGTCAGGACTCAAGCCCTCTTGGAAACCATGCCTTTTGCCTTGAAAGCCATTCTTCAAAGCTCTAGGTCAGGGGTCTGCAACCTTTAAGACACAAAGAGCCACTTGGACCCGTTTCCAAAGGGGAAAAAAACAACTGGGAGCCGCAAAACCATTGCGACATTTAAAACAAATATAACACTGCATATATTGTTTCTTACCTTAATGCAATAATAATAAATAACGTATAGGAGCCAATGCAAAGTATAATTAGTAAAAACAACAAGAATAAGTTCTTACTTTTTTGCATTGACTCAGGGGCGTACCCAAGATCAAAACTGGGGGGGGGGCAAGCCATGGTCGTTCAGGTTGTGACATTTCAGCACGGAAAGGCGAATGAATCCAAAATTTAAGGGAAATTATATATAATTATAGCAGTGCTTTATTACAGTAGTTATTACAATTATTTGCTTGGTTTTTAAATTTTTTTATTCTAGTTACATGTCTTATGCCAGGGGTGGCCAACTCCCAAGAAACTGTGATCTACTTTCAGCAGTGATCTACCCCCGTTTTTGGGGGTTCAGCTCAAAGTTGTTTGGGGGGGTGGTGGGTGGGAGAGAGGGCTTCCCCCTCTAAGATAGGTTGGCAAGCGAACTAATAAAGAAAGAAAAAGGGGGGGTGGGAATGGAAAAGTGGGGTGGAAAAATATAAATTGGGGGTGGGGTGGGGTGAGGAGGATATCTATTAAAAATATGTAGTAGTTTAAAAAATAAAAATAAAGGGGGGAAATCTTTTTCTTCTTTTTCCTTTTTTTGAAAACAAAAACAAAAGGGGAAGAGAAAAGAAAAAGGGGGGATAGAGGCAGAAAAGGGTAATAATAAAAATTCAAATAGAGTGGCTGCAGCAGCTGTGGGGGGTGTTTGTTTGTTTTTCGTTTGTTTGTTTGTTTTAAAAATGGGATTTCTCCCCTTGGATTAAAAAAGGAGGGGAGGAAGAAAAAGAGAGGGGGTGGGAGAGCAAGGCCAAAAGCAAAAAAGCAAAAAACAGGTTTGGGGAGGGAATCGTGCCAGGCACTGCAGCGCGCCGGCCTTGGGGCTCCGGGCCCCCGAGCCGCCCTTGGGGCCGTCGTTGAGCATGTACACCGCCCGCAGCGAGCGCTGGCAAAGCACTGGTTGGCGGAGGTTTCAGAAGCAGCCCGGACGTTTTTGCCGCCGCCCCAAAGCAGCTCTACTTCATCCTGTCGGCGACCATCACCGCCCTCCCGTCACGGCGACGCCTGGCCCGCCTGCTCCGCCCTCCGCGCGGCCGCTTTGAAAAGGATTCCGCCCGACAGGGGCCACTCCAATCGCCGCCGCCACCTCCCGCCGCCTTTATTATCCCGACTCTTCTCTCTCTCTCTCTCTCTCTCTCTCTCTCTCTCTCTCTCTCTCTCTCTCGATAACTCGCAAAGCCCAGCTCCTTCTTCTCCCCGCCCTAACGCCACCCTCATTGGCACGTTCCCCTCAAACAGGAACAGGCATCCCGGCGGCTCATTGGCCGGACGAAGCGTCGCTCTCCCGTGCCCGCCTCCCGCCTTCATCCTCAGTGGCTACCTCGGCGGTAAGGCCCCGGCTCCGAGCCTATGCGCCAAGGCGGGCAATCTGTCCTACCAATCGGCACGCCAAGGTGGTAAAAGCTCAGCCCTCCCCACACGCTTATTGGTGTGAAGAAGTCGCTTCCTCTCTCTGGGAGTGGTCAAGGTGGATATCAATCTTGGGTCTGTCCTCAGGAACCCCGAGAGGGCTGAGAAAGACCGCCCAGCTGTTCAACGTTGATGCGGATTATTCATGGTTTTTTGGCCCTTTTTTTGCCGATAACCATTTAATTATTATTGAAAGGGCATTGAAAGGGGGCATGCCGGAGCCGCGGGAGACCTGTCAGAGAGCCGCATGCGGCTCCGGAGCCGCAGGTTGCTGACCCCCGCTCTAGGTGCTCCTTCTTTTTCCTTTTTTGAGGGCTCTGCACTCTGCACATGTTCCAGTGCACTCTGTTTGAATTTTGATGTTAGAAACAGGTTGTGGGGTCCAGTCTTGCTGAGAACCTGACTAAAATTGAATGCTGTTAGTGAAATCACTGCCACCAGAGGGTTAAGAGATTATCTATTTTCTAGAGGATATTCATTCATCCCTCTAATATTTTGCAGTGCTAAAGTCCCCATTGAGAGCCATAACCTCAACACATTTCTGCTCCCGACCCAGTTTGTCCTGGATTGCTTTCTAGTGTGTGTGTGTGTGGGGAGGGGAGAGTCAGATGCCAAAACAGGGTTTCAGTACTCTTAAAGCTATGTGACAGATAAATAATTTCCCCCTCCGTCTGCATCTGGGTCCAGGGCTGTTGCTGTTTTGCAGCTTGGTTTCTATCATGTACCAGCAAATTCAGGTCGTGCAATCAATTTGATGTTCTTGTGCAACAAACCCTCTTCCAATAAATAAATGAAACTGACCATCTGCAATAAGGAAAGTGATGGGAAAACACACTGGAGAGAATTGAATATCCATTACTTAATGCAACATTGTATGACCTCTCCACAGACAAATCCAAACAAATAGTTAATAAACAATGGGTACTGTCTGACCTGCCCTCAAACTTTGTGCAATCAAATCACGATTTGATACCTAATGAACATGCCATCTGTCATCTCCCAATGGATACTAGCTGGCAAGTGCTCATCCTTACCATGGCAATTGTTTCTTCAGTCTATTCTAGGCCATTTCTCATGGGTGCAAACTGATCTTATTCAATTCATATCAAAGTGTACAGAAGCATGCAACACAAGGACCCCAGAAGAGTGAGGGCAATGGGGGAATAGAGTGCCCTCTAAGATTGGTTAGGGGGCTAAGACCACTCTCCAGGAAATATCAGTTTTTTTAACAAGACGGCTTTTTTAGTCAAACACTGCAACTCCTTTCTCCACTCCTACTTACTCAAGGAAGCAGCTGGACGAGTTTACTCAGCCCAGCTCTCTGTTTTAATCCCCACTTCCTGAGTTGTGGAAAGCAAGCTCCTGGAATCTGTTGTAGGCTGAGCCTTGTCTTGCCACCCCATCATTGAACAAGACAATTAACTCTTCCTCATTGAAATCACAGTTTTGAGTAGAAAAAATAGTGAAGGAGGGAAAGGTCCAAGGGTGCTACTTGCTTGTAAGAAGTTTGCAAAGGTTCAGCCTACTGACCAAGCAACACTTGTGTAAAGGGCAAAGCGGTGGCACAGTTCTGAGTGTGTGACATGGACAGCAGAAACCAAAAGCAGTTAACATTAAACACCTTTCTTGTTTGAGAAGTGTAGGCTTCCAAAGCCATGCATTTTCCCTAACAGCAGTCTTTGCCATAATTATTACAAATGCATTTTCGACCTCTAATTCAAGTTTTCCAGACAATCATGTTTTATTTGCGCAATAGTGCTAAGAAGTAGGTTATTCTAAGAGTAAAGTTTTCACTTGGTATCCAAATGGCATTAAACGAGATCGCCAATGTCCTTGCATGCACCGTCCTTTCCACTCCTGACCATCATACTTTCAGGGCTCCTCCACACTTCTTGTCCCGCTGCTTTTCTCTGGGGGAAACCGCTCTTTAGTGCTCTATCGGCACAAACGGCAATTCAGGTTTTCTCCAATTTGATGTTTGCTGCAGTTTAACACCAAAGAGTGAGTTTTCCCTGGGAAATGAGTGGGGCAAGGCACAGGGCAAGCAAAAAAACAAACAAAAAAAACCCACTTGGACTCATTCTTTCTAGGTACAGGACAAGCAGAAGTGTGGATATGCTCTCAGTGAACGCCGGAAGGGAGATTCTAAACACATTCAGCTGAGCATGCTTAGAAGCTTCCCCATGATCAGGAACCCGGATAACAAGGTTTCTGAGCATGAGTCTTCTGAGTGTCCAGCTGAATGGACTGAGATTCTCCCTTAAGTTTGTGCTCTCACACATTCAGGGCTCCAGTCTAGAACTGGGACACCCAGATTCAGCCTCTCACTTGCTGAATATGGCTCCCTGGGCATGTTCCTTCACTTCTCTGTGTCTCATTTACACTGGAGCTTCATGAACACTTTCCAGAAAGATAAGTCCTATTGAACCCAGCAGGTAGAACTCCAGGAAAACATGCAAATCCGTCAAGTGACCTACACGAGCCCTTTGTAAGAAATCACTAATGTGTGTAAAAGCATACTGAGTTGGTGGTATACCTTCTGTCATTTCAACCTATCCTTAAAGCCACATTTTTTAAATGGAAGAAACTCTAGTCCTCACAATGCATTTCCATAAATGCCTCGAAAATCTGGGCTTTCTCCTTTCAATGTTTTCCTTTTCCTTTTTTGGAAATATAATCTATAATGCTATATCTTCTCTGTTTATTATAAAGCCCGGGAGTTCTTTAAATGGTCTCATTTGTATATCCTTAGGTCATGTAAAGAATTTCCCTTCAGACTGGATTTAACATGACTTGTCTCTGCCAGTTCCAGTTCATCAATATTTTGCTCTTTGGCTCAGTTCCAGTTCATTCAATATGAGCCACTTTTTATACATTTCAGACAGATTAATGTCAAACTGTGGATTGCCCTGTCACTCGTATCAAACGAATGCAAAGCTCGAAAAAGAATTGTATTTTAAAAACATGCTACTATATGTACAAATACCACAACTTCCAGAATCTCATTTCCCACGTATTCCTTCCAAACTGGCTTGCATAGCAGGAACATAGAATCATAGAGTTGGAAGAGACCACAAGGGCCATCCAGTCCAACCCCCTGCCAAGCAGGAAACACCATCAAAGCATTCCTGACAGATGGCTGTCAAGCCTCCGCTTAAAGACCTCCAAAGAAGGAGACTCCACCACACTCCTTGGCAGCAAATTCCACTGTCGGACAGCTCTTACTGTCAGGAAGTTCTTCCTAATGTTTAGGTGGAATCTTCTTTCTTGTAGTTTGAATCCATTGCCCCGTGTCTGCTTCTCTGGAGCAGCAGAAAACAACCTTTCTCCCTCCTCTATATGACATCCTTTTATATATTTGAACATGGCTATCATATCACCCCTTAACCTTCTCTTCTCCAGGCTAAAACATGAT
Source organism: Lacerta agilis (assembly GCF_009819535.1). Lineage (NCBI taxonomy): Eukaryota > Metazoa > Chordata > Lepidosauria > Squamata > Lacertidae > Lacerta > Lacerta agilis. The sequence continues at coordinate 59,361,774 of NC_046313.1, forward strand.
TTTAGCTAATTTCAGGTACACACCTGCATCTCTCAGATCTTTTCCCCCACCCCAAGATGAAAGGGGAGAGACTAGTTAGATCAAGAGCGCAAATGGGGCAGGCTCAAAAGTTGGCCTGTCAGTCAGGAGCCCCCTAAGTCAGGGACACACAAGCCCCCTGAGCCAGATTTCCCTGAGGAACCTGCCACCCCCTTTACTATGGGAGTCTCACACTCCTCAGTGCTGGTCAGAAGTGCAGGTAATGCACCAGGAACCGCCTGAGAGGAGATGGAGGGGTGGACTGCAGTCCAGAGGCCAGCTCTTTTAAAGCTCTCTGGAAAGGAGGGAGAGCCTGGAAGAGGTAGAAAAGGCCAAAGAGGAGGAAAAACCCCCAAAGCTGAGTTCCAGACTTGTACCGCTTCCAGACAACCTCCTTATAATGAGCATTCATCCTGGTTTGTTAGTGGAGAGATTAGATAAGGTTTCTGAGCTTCTGATCATTGAACCCCTTATTCTGAGTTGGTTGCTGCTTTTACAGTATTGTAATTAGAGTTTCACTTCATGTTTAAGTCAACAGAGGTTTTTAGCACAAGTTCACTTCCAGATCACTGAAAAAAGTATTTGAACTGCTGTGATTTTTGGCTATTCCCTTGCTGTTACGGAGGCACAATTTTTTTTCATGGAATCATAGAATTGTAGAGTCGGAAAAAGAAATTCTTAGCATGTATGTTATTGGCATTTGATTCCTTTGATGTAGGCTGATGGTGTCATGACTTCAGAGACTTGGTAGAATCACAAAGAAATTTCTCCCAAACAATATTATTATACATTTCATTTTTTGAATTAAACTACCAAGTGGCTTCCCATTGAAATGCGTTATCTGAAGAAGTGACAGCAGTAACATCACCAAATGCATTACAGTACAATGTACGATTTTCTTTTCAATGCTTATTACCATTTTGAGGTAACTGAGAAAGTGAGAGGGTAGGTTTGGAGATACGAGATCATAAGGAAGCTGGAAGAGGTTTAAAAAGGTCTCAAGGCAGGACTACTTCAGACAACAAGTGGGGGCTCACAAAAATTGACTTTTCCTTCTTCCACAGTTCTTCCCCCCCATTGAAAAGTAGCATGTTGGGGAGAAGCTGGGCTAGACTCCTCCCTGATATCTAATTGTATGAACTGCTGCAGGCTTGGGGTTTGGACAGGAAAAGGACTGCTTAAAATCGGGTGAATCCGCTGGGCAGGTCTGGCCTGGCCTTTGTTAGGCAATGATAGGTAATGTGTTGCCATGGGAACTGAATAATTATCCAATTATTTCTTGGTACAGAACTATTTCGAATAGGAATGACCTTTTGAGAAGGGGGCAGGCACACACACACCAGTCTATTAAACATGATGTGATCTAGGCAGCTGCTTGTGAAACTGCAGCTCCAGTATGGGCAGATGGAGAATGATCCCGGTTGTCATGGATCCCATGGTGGCAAGTGGAATGGGGCATGTTTGGAAGGATCTGTCAGAGGAGGAGTTTGAGGAGTTGGGTGGATGTAGCCTTAACTCTGTCCAAGGGAGGGGGAGTCAGCCAAGCCAGTCCCTACTCTGCTTCTGGAGTGTGATGGTCCCACTGTAGCTGAGGAGCTAAATGACCGCATCAGAAGCAGAGGGAGAGTCACCAAGGATGTACCAGCAACTGCACTGGCATGAACAGATCCACTCTCCCTATAGAAGGGCTCATTTGCACGCACTGTCTTCTCTCCTTGAAAGAGAGCCATTAAGACGACTGGTCCTGTCCTGAAGAAGTGTGCATGCACACGAAAGCTCATACCAAGAACAAACTCAGTTGGTCTCTAAGGTGCTACTGGAAAGAATTTTCTATTTTGGTCCTGTCCTGTTCCTTTAAAAGCAAAACAGGGAGCAGCATGTCAAGTATTGGGACAACATCTTTGCTTTGCCTAGCCATGTAGCCTCGTTTCTGCTGGTGTACCTTTTGAGCCATAGAAATATTAAATAAATAAATTGTCCAGTAGCACCTTAGAGACCAATTAAGTTTGTTCTTGGTATGAGCTTTTGTGTGCATGCACGCTCATACCAAGAACAAACTTAGTTGGTCTCTAAGGTGCTACTGGACAATTTTTTATATTTTTAAAATATATTTCTACTGTGTCAGACCAACACAGCTACCTACCTGAATCTTTTGAGCCTTATAATCTGTATCCTGAGCTGATGCAGAGATCCTGTGCTGATTTCCTATTCTTTCATCTGAGGATAGAAGCTGGGACACTGTGTCGTGGGAAACAACTGTGTTGTGGGCTTTGTGACTAACACCATTTGGGCATACTGGCTGTCTCACTAAAGATCTGATGTGGATGCAATGGACTTTGGCCCTCTGTTTGAATATTTAAGATGAGCCTCCATCAGTGCTCAACCTGTATATTTGTAAATACATTGCCAACGTAGCAAAATACCAATAAGCCCCCAGTGACCTTCCAAAGGGAACCAAATCTAGATAAGTGCTGTGCAAAAAAAACAACAACAACACAACTTTTCACCACTTAGAGAAATTGAGTGACAGCAACAGTGTATTTTTATTGAAGCAATTTGTTGTATGAAGGAATGTACAGTCATGTCAGTTCCCACCTGCAGTCCAGAGTGGTGTAATTCAGAGTCAAACACAAATTCCCCACCTTATTGAGAAGAAGGCTTGCAATATATATTAAATGAGGATTAGAATCTGTTGGTACTACCGCACTGGGGATACAAATGAGGTGGATTTGTAGAAATGGGGTTTCAAAAGTGTCAACATGGGAGTGATACAGTTTTTGTTTTGTGTACTGCACTAGATGGCATTCAGAACGCATGTTTGAGAAGAAAAATTGCAACACTCCCTATTATATAATAGTTGCCACCTTGGGGCTGCTTCACACAACCAATAGTTTGCCTAGTTATGTTATTAGCTCAGTGCTTATTACAGCTGGACACAAAGCAAAGCATCCATCTGATACCTATGTCATGCTACCCAAATGATTACCAACTTGCAATGGGGGTGGCAATGGGAGTGCAGGATCTTCCAGCACATCACAGGCAGTAAATCAATCTAGCAATGGGATGAAGCAAGCTGGCCACTTATTATTTACCGGTATTTTAAACAATGGTAAACCACCTTTCAGTGAAATAGTCTCAGAAATTATTTATATAGTACATTTATATCCTTCCTTCCAAAGGAGCCCAGGGAGGAAATGTATTACATGTTTTGAACGCACCACACGGCCAGACCCATTCTTGATGCAGGATACCATATAAAAGGACCAAAGGACTCTGTATGAGTTCCACGGCAGCAATTACGCAAATGGTACAATTACATCCACAACATGAATCAGAAGGGTGATTCATATAAACAAAGTTCATTTGGTCCAGACAGTGACACAGAATGTTATCGTTGATCTCAAACATAGCAGCAAAAGGCACATAAATTCATTTTCTCAACCGGTTAACCATTCATTAGGCCAAAAACATGATTGGGTGGTGAGAAGTGCCAGCATGAAATGCAACATACTTGAAGAAAAGGGGGAAATTCTTAGTATCGATGTAGTGCTTTCTCTAAGTGCTTAAAGTATTTCATGACGACTCTGAGAAGTAGGCCCAAATTATCATCACATTACAGATGGAGCCTGAGAAATGGTGGCTTGCCTGGAACCTCTATTTCTAGAATCTATGTTCTATCTATAAACCTAGGAGGACTCCCATGTCAAGAATCATATCGCTGTCTCTTCCTTATGAAATATTCCCCCCCCAATCTCCTTTATGAAGCATTTTCCCACCCTAAATCTCACTATGTCATTTCCACTCGTTATTATCCTGCCCTCCTTAGCAGTTCAGGACAGTATACTGTACGTGGTCCTCACTTTTACCCCAAACAACCCTGTGAGTTATACTAAATTTAGTATACTGATTTCTCACCGCTCATAAGCAATTTTCATGTGTTCTGTTAAAATTTCACCAGACTGCTATCTCCTAAAGAGAGGTCTCAGTTATGCTGGTATGACCCAGAACTGATGACTACTAGGGAACAAGAGCAAGGGAGGGCTATTGCCCTCATGTCCGGCTTGTGGGCTTGCCAAAAGTATCTGGTTGGACCTTGTGGGAAATGAGATGCTGTACTAGATAAGCCTTTGGTCTGATCCAGCAAGGCTGCTCTTATGTTCTTAATTTCATGCTGAAGTTGGCAAAATGCAGAATTTGGCCTCTGAGCAGTGTAAGGATTTGGAGAAAATGAGAATAACCAGTAAAGCCATTACAAAGAGAAAATAAACTTATGAGAACATAAGCAGAAACATTGCCCAGAGCCTAGTTCATTTTGGAATCTCTTGGGTTTTTAAGATTTTGCTGTGCTTTTTATTGAAGTTCTGAAGTCAGGAAAGAGACAGCGGGCACCAGTGGAGTGAATTAGTTCTGGGAATCCCTTTCTGAAGAGATCCAGATTCAAAAGTGATTAATCTCTCTACAGCATCACAATTAACAATTTGGGTGCATTCAGATGTAGGGATTGTTGCATTCGTTTTCTTGGTTACAGTACTAGTACTCCTGTCCAAGTTTCTAATGTTCCCTTTGGACTGCAGTGCCTGTTGCTTTATGGAACTGCAGCTTTTTGATCGAAATACCACCATGTTGTGCTAAATTCCATTCACACCAGTGGGTGTGATGTGACACAACTGCATACATCATTAACTGTGCCAGCACCCTTTATGTGCATGCATGCTTCTGTTCCCCCCCAAGGAAACATGCCCAGGAACACAGCAAAAAGTAGCTGTATGTTGGAATAGCACTCCAGATTTTATCACATCACATGATCCATGGAAATGGTGGGGGAAATTACAGTGCAAAACTCCAGTAACCTTTTGCATTATTAGGGTTGCAAACAGATTATTTTTTTTCCTGGAAGGAGTTAACATGGAAATAAGTGCTAGACTTCTACTAGATTTCACTTGATTTTCCGAAGTGGCTTTTATGTCATGTGAAAGATCACAAAAAATGTGGAAATTGTCAGGTAAGGAAATGTCAGGAAAATGGAATGAAGTGCTTCCTAAATGCAGCTCTTGTTTTCCACACCCAACAGGTTGAGGGGAAAGATGGGGACTTAATCCAGTAAAAGGAGCAGTTGCTAATTGTGCTTTTTTTTGTCTTCCTTTGCCCAAGGACATCCTTTGTCATCTGCTGCACTGTTAAACATATGCAGTGATAACCAAGAAATCCAGCCAGATGGGCGGGGTACAAATAATAAATATTATTATTATTATTATTATACTATTTACCAATAAATCCTTTTACATCTATCTGGCTTTCTAGCTCTCAAACTCCTGTTTGTAATATGATACCACTAATGATAATAATTCTGGCCAATATGACCGGATTCATTACTGGGATTAACAAAAAGTGCTTTGAGCACTTTAAAATTTACTAGCATTTTTACTAACATGTACAATACACAAAATTTTAGCATTTATTTAATGGCAGTCAGTTGGATGCCATTACGTGGGTGGCGCTATGGTCTAAACCACAGAGCCTAGGGCTCGCCGATCGGAAAGTCGGCAGTTTGAATCCCCGCAACAGGGTGAGCTCCCATTGTTCGGTCCAAGCTCCTGCCCACCTAGCAGTTCAAAAGCACATCAAGTGCAAGTAGATAAATAGGTACTGCTCTGGCGGGAAGGTAAACGGCGTTTCCGTGCGCTGCTCTGGTTCGCCAGAAGCGGCTTAGTCATGCTGGCCACATGACCCGGAAGCTGTCTGCAGACAAACGCCGGCTCCCTCGGCCTACAGAGTGAGAGGAGCATCCGCAAGTGGACCTAACGGTCAGCAGTACCTTTACCTTTACGAATCAATATGGTGGATTGACCCTTTAAAAATGGCACTAAATTTAACCTCCGATTTTATAAAAAGCACTGGTGTTTTTTTTTTTTGTTTCTTAAAATTCTCAAGCAACACACACACACAGAGAGAGAGAGAGTACGTGAGGGTGGGGGTAGGAGAGAGAGACCCCCCCAAGAGGTCTGAACATAATGTCTCTAAGACCAATTTCCCAGTTGAGATGGTGAAACAGGACATTCATGTATGCCCTGTGCTTACTGTTCTGAACTTCTAGAAGGAAGGTAGTATATGAATGTATTAAATACTGCAATTAGATGAAAAGAAAAGACTTAGGAGCCATAGAGGAGTGGCTGCTCATTGAAATCGCAGGAGAGAGCTCCAGTTGTTAAGAGCATTTCCAGTTGCAGTTACAGGCCTCAACATAATTGTAGATGTTAGCATTTCTCAGATTTCTCCAGACACTGTCAGGAAACAATGGTGTGTGGGAAACACCTTAAGGTCATGTCCACTTGTGTTACTCATAATCGTTCTGACAATCAGTAAAACAGCCTAGCCTCTTCTTGTTGAGCTGCTGGATAGTTTAATGCTGACACCGTGTTGTTCCTCTGACAGCTGTTGCTAGACAACAAGTACTCTGGTAATATTCAAAGCCAACTTTGACAGCAACATAATCTTGATATGTCACCTCAAAGGAATTCAGTACCGGGTTTTTAGATCCTTCATAAATCATGCACTGGCTGGATCTCAGCTGATGTGATAACCTTTATCATGCAACAACATTATAAATAATGTTTAATTATTGCATTTTTTAAAAAAAAAATAATCTCAGGATGGTATAGATGGTTCACCCCACCTCACCCTCATTTAAACCTTACTATAGTTTGCAGGCTATAAAGTCCAATAGCATCTGTCATATGTGGAATTGCCTGTGGGGCAGGTATGAGGGGGAGATTGCTACCTGCAGGGCAGCCCTTATCCATGCTAAGGGTGTGGGGGGGGGGGGTGGACCACACACATTGTTTTGCTCACCTCTTTCAGTAGCATGGCATCTGCCTACCTGTATGAGACAATAAATTCTGAAGGTAAAGGAGCGGTTGAAAAGGAACTGCTCTTCAAAAACCAAGAGGGGGAAGCCTGACTCGGGGAATGTAATGGGATCAACATAGCAATGAGTAAAGTATACCAGGATGGCATGTAAACATACCCATAGACTGGACCAAGGACCAAAATATGTATTTTTCATGATGGAAATAGTTTGAATGCATAGCACGCAGCAAATATGTGTTCACTCTTAAACACACTTCCATTGTCTTTACTTCATTTCCCTCTGTTAATTTATCTAGTTTATATATTTTACTATGGGTGTATGATTCATTTTTCATCAGGGATCAGAGATATGCATGGCATGAAGAAAGTGCGCCAGGGCAACAGAGCACTTTAATCCACATTAATTGCGCAAACCTAGATTTCCATTATGAGCTTTAATCTCTCCTGAAAAATAGTGACACTGTGGAGGCACTTTTTGACAGCATGGAATGCTTCGTCGGTGTTGATGGCTGCCTAAAAGGAAGATCGTGAGCACTTGTTGATTCTCCTGGCCTTGGCTTTGGCTTAACGGGAATGAGTCAGTGTAGCCAGTGGGAAGGAAAGCTCTGACCTAAATCACAGATCCAGTAATTTCTGACGTATCACATTGCAAGAATTGCCTTGAAAGTGTCAGCTTTTGTTTTGCCAGTTACCACAGAACTGGCATCTGAAGAGCCACAACACTTCCATTCCAAGCTTTCACTTGGGAAAGAAGACCACAACATCTTCTGAACTGGGAGTAATAATGGGATATTTTTACTCATATCCTTCAACTGGCCGGTGAAGAAGTAGGAACTGTATCATGCCATCGTCTTCAAAAGTGGTCCTTACTGCTGAAAGCAGGTTAGTCCAAGCTCAGACGAACCTCTGGGGTGCTCAAGACTGTTCAAAGATTTGTTTCCTAGACTGGAGTTTGGTCAACCCCAGTTTTCCAAACTTGGGTCTCCAACTGTTTTTGGACTACAACTCCCATCATCCCTGGTTAGCAGCAGACAGGGATGATGGGAATCTTAGTCCAAAAACAGCTGGAGACCCAAGTTTGGGAAACAATGACTTAGGCAATGGCTAGTTCTGTGATGCTTCCTCAATGCTACCACATTGTTGCTGGCTGTAGGGGCTATATAGCACAAGGAAAGAGGGATAAAAATAAACCAAAACTTTTATGGCATAAAAGTTATGAAGTTATGGGATATGCACTGATTGGAAATGAAGCAACATGACAACCGAAAAACCTTTGTAGGAACTTTATTGTTGGACCGCAATAAATATTATTATTATTATTATTATTATTATTATTATTATTGAAAGTGGGATTGTGTATGACTGCCCCAATAGCATCATGAGCACAAATCATTGTAAATGCACAATAAAAAGGACCATTGGGGCTCTCCTAAAGAGTTTGCAAATTACAGCATGATCTTATACATGCATAGGATTGACTCCCAAACTGGACATAGTAAACTGCATTGACCAGACTACAGTATTTTGTGAGAGAGATTCAAGCATGTTCCAGAACTTCAGGTTTGCACAGTTAAAGTGGTTCAAAGCGTTCTGTCATCCAAGCACAACAAATCAATTTATGAAAAATCAACAAGGCAAAAATAAGTTCCAGAGTGTGGCTTGCCACATGTGTTGGGCCAGTGACATGTTGGGACAGCTCCATGGTTGTCATGGCAGTCATGAAGTCCTGAGCTACTCCAGGCCCAGTCACCTCAGCATGGAGTTGAAATCTCCCAGAACCAGAAGTCTCTTAAAAATAGCATTTGCTCCTTGAAATCCATGCACTCCTGCTATCTAGATGTGTACATACATCTTCTTTGATTTTTTTAAATCCAATACTATGGAAGGAATTCATTATGAAAGAATGAGGTGTGCTACCAATACTAAATCACGGCTCACACAAATAACAGTTCTAAGAGAAAAATATAGGATTGGAAGAAAAAAAAGTTTGAAAATAATCTGCAAGACCCATAATGGCTAAGCCAAAGCAAACCTAACAGCCATGGAGCTCTGGAGTCATCGGTTAGGTCTGAGTGATTTCAAAGGACTTTCTTTGACTTTTTATTTGTGTTTCTGACTTGCCCAAACCCTTTAATCAAAAGCCCAATAAAAGCAGAGGGGGTGAGGAGAGGCTACACACCGGCTAGGGGAGAACGGAAGCCCTTAAAGATCTAAGGCTAGGAGATCAATGGCCTCTGCAATTTAGGTCTGGACCCCATTGGCCTGTTAGGTCAGAAGTCTTGCTATAAGGAAGGTGATATGGGACTTATTAAACCCCTTTCATATATTCGTTTTGACTTCATGTTAGGTGGGATGGGAGGTTAAAAGGGTGTGGGGTGGGTGGGGAAACGGGAAGGGAACCAACAGCCCGTGCAAACAGCTTGCGCAACATCTTGCCTTGCACAGAGCTTTCATTGTAAAGCCCAAGAGTTCTGCTTTCAATAATCCTGCCGCTAATAATGCTCCATTGAGTCCGGAGAGAAAGACAGCATTGAAGTGCCAAAGGGCTAACTTTCACAGGAAGGGTTAATTTTATAAAAACGCTGACTGGGAATGATGCTGTGTAGCTCGTACGGTATATCAGGGCAGCTGAGAAACATGCAAGGCGTAATACGCGTAACCCATTGGCAGACATCGTTTTATGAGGTAAAATGCATATGCCCAGAAGCGTGCAGGCTGGTGGCACAACATTCACAGAGGCCTTGGGTTGGTTTTATTCCTGCCCCGGGCCCCATTATTATTTTGCTTTGGTTTTTTTAAAAAATAAATAAATAATAATCTTGTGGTAAATTATGTGTGAGTTAACAAGAGGCAGTTTGCCAACTGCCAAAGCCATGAAAATATTCCACCTCAGGTTAGCTCAAAAGCTTGGGTACGGGGAGCTAATGCCTGAGTGTGACTAATGTAGCTCAAGGAGAAGCATCTGGTTTTGAAATGGTTGGAGGTGGAGGGCTTCCATTCTTGTCCTGCCATCTAACCCCACTGCACAGGGGAATCGGCACTGATCTGTCGCTAGAGTGGCTGGGGTTGGTTGACTCCAGCTTGTACAAAAACCTACATCGTTTTTGTAAAATGGTGTAGATAGTTTCATTGTATGGTTTAGTCACTTGATGGCACTGGGTGGTGTCAGGCGTTTCCTGTTTCCTATCCGTTCTTGTTCAAGAAGGACAGTGAAGTCCTTGTCAAGTTTCCCAACTTCTGAGCTCTCGAAGCTTTCCATGACAGGCATTATGGTCTACATACAGCATTTTGGATATCTCCAATTAGCTGATTCAATGGTTTCTGGCAAGTCTGTGTCTTGGCGGGACAAATTGTAGGATCAGTGCAGACAGCACATCCCGACCCTACACAAAGAAAAGGCAGGCAAACCCAGTGCCTGCCACTCTGTTGCTTACATCAGAATAAACACCTGCACTGCACTGGTAAGAACATAAACTATTTTCCTTCACTTAGTCTAGGAAACGCCTGACGCCTTCCTTCCACGAGAATGCAATAATTGAGGAATACCTTCTGAATTGCTATTACAGAGCAAATGTTCACAAGATCCTATATATATATATTTATTGTAAAGGGTTTTTTCTGATTTTTATGTTAATCTTTATGTTTTCAAGCTTTTGCTGTCCCACGCTTTCTCCTTCCTAAATTCAGAGATTCCCTACGCGTTGAAAACCTGAATAGGAGAATAACATCAATTAATTGCACAGGGAATCTCTGGATATAAGAAGGAAAAAGTGTGGGGCAGCAGTAGTTGGCGGAGAATGTCACATGGACGAGGGGGAATTAAAGGAGGCAAGAGGGGTTCGCAATCTACATTAAGTTGAGGAATGGAAAGCCCCATAGTGTTATGTTGCAGTGATATTCTATACCTTATGGTGTATTGTCACTGTATTACTGCATTTAGACTTCGAGTTTTGTGCGAATTGCTTTGAGCACAGATGTACTTGTTGAAAATGCAGTATGTAAATAAATAGACAGCAGCAATTGTGCATATCTTGATTGTGCAAATCTAAAAGCAAAACCATTTGGTGTATCAGACAAGGAAAACTCAACAGGTGATATAGGCTTGAAAAAGAAAAAGAAAAAAAGCAAAGCAAGCAGTTTTTGTGACTTGGAGATAAAAAAGTGCGCTCCCAGTCTGAATGATGCTTCAAACACAATATAGCCTTTATCTTAGGTTTATGCCAAGCGTATTCCTCCTGACTTTGTATTTATTGTCAACCAAGCTAGGGTGTCCTCTTTGACTTGGGAATATTTTCAACACTTTGTTAAAATTATTCCTGATCAATAGGGTTTGAGCTCCAAGAAAATTAAAATCCTGATTGAGAGGGGCAGAGGGGGAGACCATTGGAAAGCCAGAAGGATTATTATTAGGTTGAAAGATATATATTATCCTCTGTGCTATCTTTAAGGCCCATCTCTTATTAAATTTCTGATTTAGTAAACCAGCTTCTCCTTTATCAAAATTGCTTATCCCTCTGGCTTAGCAAAATATCCACAAACCAGAGATTTCCGCATTCAACCACATTCTGACATGTAAGCCTCCTGCCTTCCCTTCAAATGAAAGCAGTTATGTACCCATTCTCTCCATCTAAGAGAAAATGCACCACCTCTGGTATGATGTGTTCATTGCCTCAACATTTAATGTGGCATTTAGTGTGTGCTTTTATTATTGTTACTTATTTTTGTTATTATTGTATTTGCGTGTGTGTGTGTGACATGACAAGAAAGTACATTATGTTGTGACTTTTCGTATAAAGCAATATACAAATCTAATAAATTAAATAGAGTCTACTAACAACGTAAAGCATTCCCTGCAATGTTATGATTTAATGACTTTCTTGCCATCATCATCTGCTTCCCTATTTTGGGAACAAACTGCAGTGGTATCGTTACGTTCTCGTCCTGTTACCAAGTATGATTTTAGATCAATGCCATCATTTAACACTTCAGATTCAGCTTTGAAAATTAGTAATTCCGATAATTGCTCAGCTTCTTTCCTATTTCAAAAAAACTCTAAGACTTGTAGAGGTTTGCATTCCTCTTGTAGGTCAGTGCCAAAAGCAACAGGAACCAATACTTGAACATTCACAATAATTGAGAATTGAACAAGTGGAGAAAGAAAGATTTGCCCCCCACAGTGTAGGCCAGTCTCTGCCAACCTGGTGCCCTTCAAGTGTTTTGGACTACAAACAAACCCCATCCAAACAATAATCCAAAACAAAAGAGGGTACCAGGTTGATGAAGGTTATTGTGGGATGCTCTTATGTCTTTATGTGAAGCGTACCCTTTTCTCATAATTATTCACTGCCTTTTCTAATTATTTTAATTATATTTTGTCTGAGCTCCTTTATTCATCTTACATGCTTGAAGTGTTCTACAGCTTTCTCCAAAATCAGACTTTGTTCTAACAAATTAAAACCTTGTTCCTATTCATTTCTAACCTTTTATAAACGTGTTGCTCCGAAACATTTGAACTTCAAGGTGAGCTGTATAAGTATTCTTGTCTCTGAAGTTTTCCTGCAGCTCAGGGACTTAAAAAACAAAACTATATGCTTCAGATAACAATAAGCATGCCTCTAAAAATAACATAGACATTTAAAAACTGCCTTTTGTCTAAAGCCACAGTACTCGTTTGCCTTGATATTTCTCAAATTCTACAGTCAAACATCTATTCTCAACACTTTGCATGTGTACTCCTCCCATGCCCTGTTTTGTTCCTTGATGGTATATACCAGCGCAAATCCTCAAGAAAGTACACATAGTATTACTGTTCATTAGCTGTACTGAGCCATCAGTGTACATGACACATTACAAGCTGTTCAACAGCAGAACAGACGCAGAAAGCGGTGGCCTCTCTTTCCTTAGCAGTTTTTAGGCCAGCCCTACCAGGCAGCAGCATGAAACAACCTATTTCAGGGGCACTATAAGGTGGGGTTCGGCGAAGGCGTCTGAATAGTGCAGCAATACTTCTTTAAGTGCTTGCCCTGGTGGGCTGTGCTCCAAGCAGCAAAATGTCTCGGGTCGGCACTGGTTGGAAGAAAGCGTCCAGCTGCTTGCCTGGAAGGAATTTTTACTAACCTTAGGCAAGTGGGCAAGTTGTTCATGATGAAGGTGATGTTTGTTCACCCTCAGTCTGCCATGGACAGGGTACACAGGGGCCTCCTGTAGCCTCATTCCAGTGCTTTACCACTAAACTGGAAATGCCAGGAGAAGTGTAAACATGGCAAGACAGTGTGGGTAGGGGTGGCAAACCAGCGGTGTTCCTTCCTTTCTGTAGAATACGCCACCCATGCATTGGCTCTGATTCTCCTCCGCATCATTTCCATGGACCAGTCTTCTTCTTTGGTGATTACTCGTACCTGAGTAAGATTGTCTTCCACGGACACGGTCTTAACAGTGAGTCCGTAAGTGACTGTGGAGGCCAATTCTGGATCCACACGTCCTTGCACAGTGGGAAAATAGGTTTCCGAGTTGATCACAGTGAGGGTTTGCCAAATGTGCCTTCCTCTTAGCACATTTTTCCCTTTCATCCTGAGTTTGAGCGTCTTCAAAGTCCATGACACCTTTGGTAAAGGCTGTTCTCCAATTGGAGTGCTTGCATGGACCAGTGGAGGCAGGTTCATTAGGGGAGATGAGGCACTCCCCACCAACCTGTCTGCCCCGCCCCCCCAGGCCAGCTCCTAACTGCCTTCCTTCCTACTTACAACCAGTCCAGAGGGTTGGCAGTGCCTGCCAGCTTCCTCCTCTTCCGTGTCAGTGTTGTCCGTCGTAGAATTCAGCAGGCAGGAGAATGGGGACAAAACCAGAGTTCATTGGCTCTGTTTGTCACTGGCTCTGCATCCAGCAACTGTTGTAGGGCAGAAGACAGGGAGGACTCGCCACTGGTGTGAGCAGATGGTGGACTGTCAATATGGACCATGGTTTATATGAAGAGCCATTAAAACCTTCTTGCAGACATCCCCTCCATAAACTTGCAATTCTTGTTCCATTTTCACCCGTCTTCTCTTAAATGACTAAGTGTATTTTTCTTTGAAGAGATGAGAAGCTGGAGAGAAATCTTGTGGGTTTGGCTGAGCTCCCTTCTTCACATGCCTGATGATTTCCACATTGCTTCAACGGGCTCCATTCTCTCTTGAATTCAAGCCCACATTTCCAGTACGGATCTGAACTGCGTCCACTTTCTCAAGTGGTACGAGAGCAGCTTTTTCACCAGGATGCCAAAAGGCACAGGAAAAGTCCATGCTCTTGCTGAAGCCCTGGACCAATTTGGGCAGTGATTCCTAGCAGGCTCTTAAGGATATGGTTTGATGCAGAGATGGGGGGACAATTAGATCCAGGTGATATTCCATACCAGTCAGGGCCAGTAGTTTCTCAGTAGTGTCTTGCCCTCTCCAATCCAGAGCAACATTACTGAAGCCGAAGTGCATTATCTTTGAGAAATATCTCATGTCCAATTTCATTATGCTGACTGATTATGCAAGATACTTTTCTCCATGCTCCAGCTGTTGCTGCTAAAAAGTGCTGGTGCAAAGAACACATCCTGGTTTATGGGATGTCACGTGCATTCCCACTGTTTGTTTGGAAAGACATGAGATTAGTCACTCTCCATATCTACCCTGCTATCTATTATGTTGTCTTTTATGAAATACTCCTGCCCCAATGCAGCTTTGATCCAAATTGGAGGGGAAAGAACAAGATAGCTGCGATTTAAGCCAGTAATACATACACGGCCCCAGTTGGCCATTGAGATGCAAGTGTGGTGGAAGGAAAAATGTAAGCCATTAAAGCAGCACGGATTCCTGGCAGCGTTCCCCGTTCCCAATGACCCTGACACTTAAGCTTCAAGGGCATATTGACTTTGGACTCTTCGAGCCTAATTCCTGACATGATTAATCACGAGGTACACATAAACGTTTTCACTCCTGAAGGTATATCGGGAGCTGGCATGACCTCCTGTTTCATCCTGGCTAAGCAAAGAAAGAGGCCACAAGATCTCCTTCCAAGCGAGAGCCAGACGCCTATCCCTGGTTCAGTCTAGCAAAGCCCAGGAGTTGGCTCCCTTTGGCTTCACTGAACTTCATTGGAGGCCCGTTTGCAGCTCAGATGATCCTCTTCACTGCCTTCTACTTTCCTGCTTTGGGAACTTGCCTGTGTGTCACAAGACAAACTCAACATGCTGTTGCTCTAGAGCCCAGCTGGCCTTGTACTTTGACAGAATCGTGAAGTTAAATGGCTTTCTGCCTCCATTGACTGCTGCCAGGGAGAAGTGTAGCCTCCTTTTCAAATTCAACAGTGTGTCCATGCTGTAAGCGTAATGAAACACTCACCATGAAGTTGTTAAAGTAAGTGCCACACTTTTTAACAACAACAACAAGAAGAAGAGGTGCTGGTATTGCGTACCCTTAAGTACCCCCTGAAAGAAAGAAAAAGCAATTACTAAAAGTATTCAAAATCAATTTTTGCATGATAGGCTTTAGATATGTGCATATATATATGTAGTGCTTCTCCTCACTCCTTTTGAAAGTTCCCATTTGGGCATTATAGTAAAAGCTAAAAGGGGAAAAAAAATGCAGAAATGCAAAGCAGCTCATGCATCTGCTGTCAGCTCTCAAAATAGCCAAAGCGACTTTTAATAGACTGTGAAATAGATGCTCATATGCAAAAGCAAGAAAATAAAAGTTGGAAAGAGTTGTGTGCTGCTGCTGTTTCCCCCTCCCCCCTGTAAAAATTGCTGCATATGTGAAGTTAAAGAAAATATATTTAATACTTGAGAAAAGCTTTGGCAGAGGGTAGAAGGAGGGATGGAACAAGGACTGGGGTGGAAGATTCTGCCAAGACTTCTCCAAATGAGCACTGCAGTCTCTCAGACACCTTGTGTTATGCTTGGTACCTGTACCGCAAAACAGGAATGATCACATTAAGAGTCTAGAAATACAGTATGGCACAAAATGCAACAGGGCTCGATAGCAGTCCTAGGCACCAACTGCACAACTTTGTGGCTGGATATCCTCTAAGCATCATGCGCCACTGTCTCTCTCTGTATAATTCCTGCCCTTTTGCAGGAAGAACCCATTCCACCTACCTACATATTTCTGCTGCCTTGGCAGCATTCAGGATCCCGAGAGATTGCTCTTTTCCTGGTTCCTTTCGTCCCTTTGAGGTATAACCACTCCAAACACTGGAGGTATGTTTTGCCTGGTTAGAGACCTAAAAAAACCCTCTAGCATACAGACAAATGCAAGGAGTGTTCTTGACTCTCCCTGAGGTCTGTTGCTCCCTGTAGATGCAGCCAAGCACAAAAAAGAGGGTTTTTTGTTTTGTTTTTGTTTTAAACTGCTTGGCTCATGCCGGTGCTTGAAACAAGGAGCCCTTTCTTACTTGAGAAACTTTTTGGAAGGGTCCAGCGGAGGCAACATGATCACCTGGTCTTTCTGTTTATTTGTAAGCCAATCCCAGTTCACAGAAATGAAAACACACCTGTCTGCATTAGGCCTTACGCTAAAACATGTAGTCTCTTAACAGGAAAAGGGTCATCTACTTATGTGCTCCCAGAACTTTGTGCTGATGTGGTCAGTTTCTGAGAGGTGAGTGGGTGTTGCTTTTCCTTTGGTGAGGCAGGATGCAGACTTTATCTCAGGAAGGTAACAGACAGGCCCAAGATAACAGGCTCTGCAAGAAGGAAGGGCAAAAGCACTGGTGCCTGGGTTGATTTCATAGAAACCAAGAAAAAAGAGACAGAATTTGCCAAATATCCTTTATCGGACCACAACTTGCTTCACAGTGGAATACTCTGCTTGTCTACTCAGGAGTAAGCCCCTAAAAGTTCAATATTGCTTATTCCGCTGGTAATTGTATACAGTGGTACCTCTGTTTACGAACTTAATCCGTTCTGGAAGTCCGTTCTTAAACCAAAGCTGTTCTTAAACCGAGGCGTGCTTTCGCTAATGAGGCCTCCCTTCCACCGTTCAGCTTCCGTTCTTAGACCAAGGTAAAGTTCACAAACAGGGACACTACTTCCGGTTTTGCGGAGTTCATAAACCGAATAGTTCGTAAACAGGGCTGTTCTTAAACCGAGGTACCACTGTATAGGATTGTAGCCTAAACAAACTGTAAGCATTTGAGTTTCACATCTCTCTTTTATCAGGAAGAAACAAGTACTCAGAGTACTAAAAAAGGTAACAAGGTATTAATACTCAAGTAGGTTTCAGTTTGACTTGCTCCCGCAGGCAAATGACAGACCTGTTTGCTAATTAGATTTCCTCCTGTCCACAGGTGACTTGCTTTTGCTAATTCTCAGATTATATAATTTACAGGTGTCACTGAATGACAACAAAAAAGAAATATGCCTAAATAATTTCATAAAACCATACAGTTGATATGATGGCTAAAAATGGGAGTGGGGAGAGAGGCATAGGCATTGTTGGTCTGAGAGGGGGACAAATGCACCCCAGACAAGCAACTCGCCCCCTACTCCATCCCATCCCACAGCTAAACCCCTGTGGTTATTTGAAAGAAAAGCATTTTGCTTACCAGTTAATCAGCCTGAAAAATAGAATAAGGCTGCATGTTTGTTGAAAGCTAAAGAGATGAGAACATTTTTCTGTCACTAGCGAGGGAGCAATTTCCATCGCGGCTGTGGCTGCGGAAGGAAGTCTTAGGGCTTGTCCAACCTTCCACTTGTCCCGAGCCTAGAAAGAACAGAGTCCAAGGTGTTTTCCATTTGACAAACACTTTCCAAGCATGGGTCCTAGCGGTTTCCCCCTTGTTTCATTCTAAGGGAAAGCCTATTCTTTAGTCATAAATCAGTACAAACGTTAATCCGGAGAAAACCCTACAACTGAGTGCAAAAAGGGACAATAGGAAGTGCGAATGAGCCTTCTAACTCCCTGCCCCCCACGTACTGCAGGTCCTGTGGAAATCCTTCGCCCTCCCCATGTCTAGGTTTTTATTAAATTATAATAATAATAATAATAATAATAATAATAATAATAATAATAATCTATGATGTGGCTGCTAGCCATGCAATTAATACAACATGTAGTGAAGCCCTTCTTTCAGAAGAAAAATGTTTAGAATGGGAGCCTTAAAGAGAAACGAGCTGTTTCAGCAATTTCCAGAGTGGCTTAAATCAATTCCTCTTCCTAGGAACTCAGAATTGTACCTCTGCAAAGGGAAGTAGGGGTCTCCTAACAACTCTCAGCCCCTCCCCCCAACAAACTAATTGTTCTTTGGGGGAAGCTATGAATGTGTAAAATGGTATCGTAGTGCTTTAAATGTATGCTGCGATTGTGGTATATGGAAAGATGCAAAAATGTGCTGTATAAAAGATTATTTAGACAGTGTAAGAAACGTTTAAATTAGAAGACGGGGTACTTAATGTGAGAGGTATTAATAACTTACATAATGAGAGCTCTCTTTTCTTGCTGACAAGGCCAGGAGCACAAATTCAATTCTTGTGTCAGAACAGTTTCCTTTCCATAGAGAATGGTAGATTAGAGGATGAGTAGGAGGACCTAGTGTATTATTAATCCTCTGGCGTTTCTGAGAGTGGTAGAAAGACTAGCACACAGGATACTTTGAAGTTCTTCTCTGAAATCCTATGGACCCAGTGCCTTTTCAGTAGAGTGCGGTGAGGGCATGTGTTGTGTCTGTTCTGTTTTATTAATAACTGGATATACTGATTCAATTGTCTCTTAACCAGATGGAACACATTGTCAAGAAGTCTGTTCCTTATGTCCCAGCATGCTTTTCTTCACAACAAGCAATAGCGGAAGACGTTTTCAAAATGGACATCAGTCTTTTTCACCTCATGAAGAACTGTCAACTGTTAGTACTGCAGTAAACTATAACCAAGCTCTAAAACATGGTAGGAAAATGTATCCATGTTGGCCCATAAAAGGGGGGGATCCACAGTGGGATAATACCTTTATAACTTAAGCAAAATGTCACAAAACAAAAGTGTGAGAAACCTTTTGAGTTCAGGCTGCATGTTATGCAAATCGGATGTGGGGAAAGAAAAATGTTAAAAGTTGGCTTGGTATTAAAGCCACAAAGTCTGCATTTAGTCACAAGACTTAAGATGGAGTATGTGAAGGCATATCAGACACAATAGATTAGGCTCTCCAAAGTGCTGTTCAGGTTTCAGGTTACACCTAGGGAAACATGTGATGAAGAAATGTTCAGTAGCTGGTTCCCTGTTTTGGAAAATATAAAATCCAGCAGGAAAAAATATATATAAATGGTGGAAGATCAACTGCACATTAGTTTCAAGTGAGGAAAGCTGACATGTAGACATGTACCAACTACAGGCAGGATAACCATAAACTGCTGCTCTTTCCCCCACCTGTTTTTTTGACATAGTTGAGCAAAACTGGAAAAAGTGGAGTGTTCCTGGAAAAATGCAGCTACTGTTTTGCCCAGGGCATCTCTATGGCACTTACAGAAGCAATTCTAGAGCGTGAAGCCTGTGCTGATCTGTCTGTGAAGTTGAGAGTTAGGAGCATGGACTGAGCCGCACCCTCAGTATTTGTGACCTGAAAGGAAGAGGAACATGTCTCATTCATGAAATAACAACTATGAGGAGATATATATATATAATCATATATACATATGAATGAAGTTCACTACACAAAATGTTTCAGTAAACTAAGCTGCCCATCGCTGCCTGATTTTCATTCCCTTAACAGAATTATGAAGTCCCACTGATCTGATACTGAACTAGCACCATTGACAGCGCAATTCATTTCTGTCAACATTTAAAGTTGTGCAGGAAAGCAGTACGGCTTTCTCTCCCTCCCCTCCACCAGCTGCCCCTGCCCTTCCAGGTGTTTGGCTGTGCAGATATTTTTTAACGTTATCCACAAATGAGTTTTAATTCAAATTTATTGCTAGCTTTATTTACTTACTGAAGGAGAATTTCCTTAGAGGCAAGAAAGTACTTGGAATGATGTAACTTTATGATCCGCACTGCCATATGTCTTAAGGAGAAAAAATGAAGCACAGGGTTGTGTGTGTGTTTGCGTGTGATGGAAACACGGGGCCTTATGCCATTTCCAACACCCAACTATGGCAAAAAGGCGCACAGGACTGTTAGAAAGCTTGGTAAGCATTTCTCCAGATGTAACAGCAGGAGTTACAGGCCTCTCTTGTATTTACTTTTGCAGACTGAGCTGCATGTAGTGTTGGCAATTCCCAATCCTAAAATATATTTCTACGCTTCCAGGCTTTGTGGTTAAGACACGCATGCAGGCAGAATCATTAAATGAATTTGTTTCCTTTAGTCTGTCTGCATACTAAAGGTTCTGCTCACTACTGTACTGCTCATTCATTTGATCACTTGGTGTTCTTTATGTATGCATGCCAACAGTGTGTGTCTGAGGATGAAGTAACATTTTTAGAGCCACTCTGGAGGAGTTCAAAAGTACCTGTTTCTCTCCAGAATTGAGCTCTGAAAGAAACAGTGGTTCCACAAACAGAAGCTATGGAGTTGTCCACTGACCTGCTGGTGCCCTTGGATGTTAAACAGAAACTTCCCCAGTCCTGGAAACAGTTTTGCACTTTTAATTTAAAATGCAAACAAACCACACACTGAATAAAGCAACAAATGTTCAGATCAAGTCCCAAATGCTCTTTTAAATAGACAAACCCACGTGGTGGATAGTATATCTGAAGCAGGGTAGGGTGGTGGAGAGGCAGCGCTGGTTCAATATCCTATTTTCCGATACGGGTGTCTTGCCATTCCTTTTTCATGCAAGGTTGCCCAGGCTGAGCCAGTTGCCTGTTTCTTTCTGGGTGGGTCATCTTATGCTTTGCAGACCTTCAAGCCCATCCCTCATTTCTAGCATCAAGAGCAAATTCATGCGGATTGGCTCCTAGTTCATAGAGAGACTGATATTTTTATCCTTTCTGCCAATACTGCTAGTTCTGCCAAATATGGGAAAAGTTGGTTCTGCCATTTATACATTTATTAGTGCTAAGTGAAAAAGAATCTCTTCTATTAGAAAAATCAAAGGCTTCGACATGGAGTAGGATCTAATTCCATATTATATTTAAAGAGAAAATAGAAAGGTTTCCTTAGAGTACTAACTCAGCGATGAGTATTCTGTTGAGTAGATGCTAAGGAAATTACAGTTCTTCCTGATGAAAAATGTGCATATTATTCCGGATACAACCAGGCATATTTTAAACACACATTTAGGTCACAAGGGATACCAGCAGACAAATAATCTGTCTTTCAATGTTTTCGTGTTCCTGCATATACTACCGGATCCCACACAAGCACAAAACTTTCCTCCACAAGCCCACACACATCATTCAATATGAATTCAGAGTGAATACAGAATTTGTCTTGGGACTGTCAACTTTCACATGTGGTATGTGGAATGCATTTCATGTGGCTCATACACCTTGAAATTATTTCCATAAGTTCCAAAGAAAAACAAAGGCCAACTATCTTCAGTCCGACACTGTGATTAGATGCTAAAATAGGGATGGGGTGGAAATGTTTTGAGCACTGTCATAACCTATGCTCCCTAATTTCTCTTCCTATAGTGCTAAAGATATGGGCCCCCAAAACAATAAAGCGGATTCTAGTTTACCTGCCCACAAAAGTAATCCTAGATAGATGATAGTTATGTCACCAGGTTCTAAGAACTCTATTTGTTGTGAGATTTGGGGTGGGGTGGGGTGGGGCTGATCTGAGACTTGGGGCCCCAGGTGAGAGCCAAAGTGGATGGGTAGAGTCCTGCATGAGAGCCAGGAGGCTAAGAGGTGGTGAACAGGGGTGGTGAGTCAGAAGGAAAATAAACCACTGAATTGTAAGGTTGGTCGTGATTCTATCATATGAACATATGTACAGTCAGATGTGGTACAGTTTTGATACAGGTTCTTAAGAATGTGCATGTTTGTGGCCGGGGGGCAAGGGAGGTGATTTGGGGGGCAGGCAGTGGATGACAAAGCTTTCCTACTTTCAAAGGAAGCCTATTGGCTTAATGCCAATATACAACTTCCCGAATTTCTGCAAAAACATACATAACAGACTGCTGGATCAGGCCAGTGGCCCTTCAAGTCCAGCATCCTTGTGGCCAACCAGATGCCTGTGGGGACTTGAGCGCAACAGCTCCCTCTCATAGACTTATAAACACTCAAGATTTATAAACAATCTAGAATTTCTGGCAGTTGTGTACTGAACAAACCAGAGACAAAATGCAGTTGCTAATCTATTTATAACAGTTTTGTCATAAAATCTGGTATACACATAAAAGGTCCTTTTACATTGTTATTTGCTTACGCATTAAATCAGCAGCCTTACACCAGGAAATTGTCTTAACCTCAGCATTAGCAAGAAGATGCTAAGTTAAACAATAGATTTCACTCCTGTTACCATAGGGAGAAGTGCTCTATTTTATTCAGTGAATTAACAGATAATGACAATTACTGTTAAGTGATAATGGCAGTGTACTGTTAATGACAGTTATGTAATTATTTTTAACTATTGCATTCGTTTAAAAAAATTAACATTTTAAACTATTTTATCATTTTAAATTTTTAACTATTGCATTCGTTAAAAAAAAATAACATTTTAAACTATTTTATCATTTTAAATTTTTAACTATTGCATTCGTTTTAAAAAATTAACAGAGGGAGGGGAGAGCCAGGAATCAGCACAGTTCAGCTATTGCATTTTGATGTCACATTCACCTGTATCACAAAGATTGGCTGATCAAATCGCCAAGAACCTTGATAGAACAAAAGTGATGTGCAATAATTAGTATATTTTAAATGTAATTGCAATTAGAGACTACCGTGAGAAACAGCAGATTTAAGAATGTCATAAAATTAAACAGCTAAGAAAAAGAACACAAAACCTCATAGGGAAAGAGAAGAAAGATGACTTGAATACAAACTGCAGAGCTGTGCCAGACAGGGAATTCTTGTGCTGGCTTATGCAAATCAACCTGGCCGAAACTATGGTTATCGAGAACAGTAGAGGGTCATTAACAATACAAGAGAACTCCTTCCCCGGTTGCCCTGAGGTGTGAACAGAGACAGGAGTTTGAAAGGTTGCCAATGTGATGGGGTGTTTTTAACAAAGGGTTGTTGGAAAGAAGAAAGGGAAGAAAGGCTGAGATCCATCTTGAGCAGGGAGACTGAAGGTTGCCTGTGCTGCTGTGGTACCAGCACCTCTTGAAAGGACTATGCTGTAACATCTGGACTCCCTCCATGCAGACTGAAGATGTAAATAGGTGAATAAACCATATTTCTTAAAGCCATGGCACCACACCCTGGGACCCCATGGGCTCTTGCCACTGCTTGGCAGAGAAAGGGGCAGGCACCTGACTTTTGTAACAATATAACAGTAATCGAAATAATAATATATTAGAAGGTTTCTAATCAAAATGATTTGAGCCTTATGTGAAGCCAGTAAATGAATGCAGCTGAAGAAGAAGAAGAAGACGAAGAAGAAGAAGAAGAAGAAGAAGAAGAAGAAGAAGAGGAATGCACATGGTCTCCTCATACTCCTCCCCTGCCTGTTCAGAGTGGAATATTGAATCTGTTCCAGATCCCAGTCTGTTGGGAGGGCTGCCTTCAGCTGCTGGTGAGGGCCTGTTGCTTTGCCTTTTATGCACAATTGCTCTTTAGTTGCTTCTAGTTTATTATGTGGCTTTCAATGTACTTTCGCTCAGTCTTGTGAGATATCCTCATATTCCCCCATGGGCAGGAAAATGCAATACAGACGGAATGAATGACATTGCAAGCTCTTCCTATGACACCTTGGACACACGTACTGAGGCAGAAGCCTCTGTTGACTCCTAAGTATTATTAATGTTGTTATTTGCATTCCTAATTGTCCACTTGCACGCAGGGGTACAAGCATTCTGTTTTCCACAGTGGCCAACCAGTTGCTTACGGAAAGTCTGCAAGTTGGGCATGAACACAATAGTACCCCCCTGCTGTGATCCCCAGAAAACAGCATTAAGAGGCATACTGATACTGGAGGGAGTATATTGCTATGACAACTAGTCATCTGCCTAGTAGCCACTAGAACATCCCTTCAGTAGATGTGGAGGAACTGGTAGCAGAATAGTGTCGTTTACTGATGGGTGGGCGGTTTATACGAAATCCCTTGCTTTTCCATCTGATTAGATGCCTAAATGAATAGTTCAGATTAACTCCTTGAACAATTAATTTAGAGAAGATAAATCCATCAACTCAAATGTGTCAGGAACCGCAGTAGGCAAAGACAGTGTGACTTGTGTCCCACCAAGCTGAGCACACAGCCCACATATGGTGGCTTGCCAAGGGCTTAACAACCACTTATTTTTGCAACCACACATAAGGAACAAAGGGGAGGTTCAGCAAGTGCCTTCTGGGCTGCTGTATTTGACTGGCTTGCTGCATTTCCCTTGATGAGCCACAAGTTATGCAGGCCTGCAGCTGGGCTTTCTTTCAGCTGGAACTCAGTTCCGGCACCTCTCAGGTGGGTGCCATTGGCATTATAAGAGAACAAGGGCGAGTTCCAGCACCTATTTTTTTTCAATAAAAATAGCACTGGCTGCAACGAAGAAAGCCACAAGACTGCACAACTGATCTGTGTGGTGCCCTACCAGATGTTGCAGAATGACAGCTCTCATCTGTCCCCAGTCAGCATCACCAGTGGCAAAGAATGGTGTGAGGTATGGTTTGGAAACATCTCGAGATCCACAGGTATGAGATGTATGTAAAAAGGTAAAGGGACCCCTGACCAGTTGTGAACGACACGGGTTGCAGCGCTCATCTCGCTTTACTGGCCGAGGGAGCCAGCATACAGCTTCCAGGTCATGTGGCCAGCATGACTAAGCCGCTTCTGGCAAACCAGAGCAGCGCACTGAAACTCCCTTTATCTTCCCGCCGGAGCGGTACCTATTTATCTATTTGCACTTTGACATGATTTCGAACTGCTAGGTTGGCAGGAGCAGGGACCAAGCAACGGGAGCTCAGCCCGTCACGAGGATTCAATGTATGTACCCCTCCCCATTTTCTGTTCATGGATGATACAAATGAATTCTGCATGCAACAAAACATGTCAACTCTGCCTGCAGCATAAAAAGGTTCCATATGTTAGACTTTCCATTAAACATATGTCACTTGAATGTTCCTATTCATGTGCATTTGATATCCAAAGCTGAACTGTTTGAACACTTCCCTATGACATTTCCCAGTGCTGCTGGGAAAATATCTGGTTTTATTTTGTTTTTAAGATGGACTACATTTTCTCACCATCGCTACCTGCCTGCTACACTGATTCTCTTTTATTTCTCTGCCTTGTGCTTTTTAATTTCACACTTTGTTTTCTCACCCCACCCAACAGTGCAGTCTTTACAAACAGATCCTTATTCTGCGATATATTTCTTGCTTTCCTATTCTGGTTTACTCTGCCAAGCCAGATACATGAAAGCCAAGATAACTTACAGCTGGAGGAAATTAGATTTCTGCTCCAAATAAAAAATAATAAAATGTACCCCGGTCTCAGTGGTGACAGCTATCAACAGTTTTGGCCAAATTTGCCAGCGAGGTAGAGAGAGGCAAGCGGAATGAAAGAGCAGCAGACCAGGAGAGAAGGAATTAATAGTAATGTGGAGCATAAGGCTATGCCAAGTCATGGACAGAGAAAATCTAATTCTTCCTCTGTAAAATCTCACTCCTCCCTGTTCACCCAAGGGCCGTTCCAAATATTTTTTAAAAGTGCAGCTTCCCCCTTTTACATTGACTTGCCATGCAAAAAAAATAACCTTGTTATTCTTCATCATTACATTTGTATCCTGGTTTTTTCCAAGAGGTACAAAGGATTATCCTATGTTGTCAAATCACCAGAAATATCTGGGTTGCCTCTTATGTCAGGATGTAATGCGAAACCATAGTTTAGTGTTACGTAAATGAGCCAGCTGAGATTTGGGCTCACAGCCTCCCCACTCTGCTCCCAGCCATGAGGAGGAGAGTGGAAGCATCCACTTCCAGTTTAGCACAAAGTGCGCCGGGAAAGGAAAGGGAGGATGTGTGAGCCAAAGAGTGAAACAGACATATTCATGTGACAGGCGGCAAAATAGGATGCACAGCCCCTACTTCTGGTTTTGCCCTAACATGGGTGAATACTGGGAAGCCTTTTTAAACTGCCCACAACACTGTTGGAACTGCATTGCCTTTTGACTGATCTGCAACATAGACAATATATCTTCTTTAGAGAGCCAGTGTGGTGTAGTGGTTAAGAGTGGTAGACTTGTAATCTGGGGAACCGGGTTCGTGTCTCCGCTCCTCCACATGCAGCTGCTGGGTGACCTTGGGCTAGTCACACTTCTCTGAAGTCTCTCAGCCCCACTCACCTCACAGAGTGTTTGCTGTGGGGGAGGAAGGGAAAGGAGAATGTTAGCCGCTTTCAGACTCCTTCGGGCAGTGAAAAGTGGGATAACAAATCCAAACTCTTCTTCTTTAGTGAAAAGTCTAGCATGGTTTGGATTTTCAGAAAATGCCTACCCACCAAACTACAAGTTATTATATGATGATGGTCTAGATATGTTGTAAACAGGGCATGATAGGCAAGACTTGCAAAATGCATTCAATGTTGCATTTGGAGGAGAAAGCTTGTAGATATTTTAATGCTAATTATTTGGGCTAATAATGGCTGAAATAAATATCTATAGAAGGTGGTTGAGACAAATACTGGAGTGTTTTTATTTGGGGTCTCCGTTTACCTTACGACTGTATTCTACAATATATTTGGTCCTGTCATTGCTAGTAGTTTGATGCCACTGTCACATGCGAAGTTTAACTTGGACAGAGTTGAATAGGTTTCACAGCAGGTTGATATACTTGAGTAGCCAAGGGTCCGAGCAACAGCTGGCTCACTTGTGGTCATCTGATCAAGAGAGCAGCCAAGTTATTTTGAGCAAAATGCAAAATCTTTCATTGCAAGCTGTGATGTTTTGAAAGGGGGGGGGGACTGACTTAAAATTAAGCCAGTGGATATATTCTTCTCCTAAATGAGAAACAATGTGCTCTGGTACTGTATTTTAAAGCAGCCCAAAGGTAAACTGATCACTAAGGAAGGGGGGAATGCAGTCAGCATGATGAAATTAAAGGGCACTGCTTTGAAGCACAGTTTAGATATGGTAGTTAAATGGGGGGGGGGAATCAAGATTTTAAAATATTGGCTTAGAAGTTGGCTTCTAAGCACAATTGGTTGAACGTGCTTAGCAGCCTCCTCATGATCAGGAACTCTGATATTATACTGGAGTCAGTTCAACCACTCTTAGAAGCCCCTTTCAGACCTTCCTGGTTTGGGTGGAGCAAGCAGGAATATGTACATGCACTCCCAATATCTATGCATTTGGATCACATGTTTAAAAGCACCAAAGTGCTGGTGCTGACCTTTAAAGCCCTAAACGGCCTCAGTCCAGTATACCTGAAGGAGCGTCTCCACCACCCCCATTGTTCTGCCCAGACACTGAGGTACAGCTCCGAGGGCCTTCTGACGGTTCCCTCACTGTGAGAAGCAAAGTTACAGGGAACCAGGCAGAGGGCCTTCTTGGTAGTGGCACCCACCCTGTGGAATGCCCTCCCATCAGATGTCAAATAAATTAACAACTATCCGACTTGTAGAAGACATCTGAAGGCAGCCCTGTGTAGAGAAGCTTTTAATATCTGATGAATTATTGTATTTTAATGTTTTGTTGGAAGCCGCCCAGAGTGGCTGGGGGACCCCAACGAGATGGGCAGGGAATAAACGATAAATTATTATTATTATTATTATTATTATTATTATTATTATTATGGCTAATGTGTATTTGAAATCCAACAAACTGTTGGGGAGGGGAGCTGTTTGGAGCTAAGAATCGGGGGGGGGGGGGGTTAAGATAGGGTTGCCATATTTCAAAAACTAAAAACCAGGACATCCCATAAGTTGTTGAGCTTTATTTAGACAAACCCCACAGCTGATCAGTTTTAATAATAATAATAATAATAATAATAATAATAATAATAATAATAATAATATGTGATTTTTCAATTGACTTGCCTAAGATCCAGGACAAAGCTCTGCTTTGTGGAAATTTTCCTACCTTAGAAATCCCAGTAATGTCCGGATATGTAGCAGCCCATGGGCCTAGCCAGGATTTTTGGGGTGGGTGGGGAAGAACTGAGTTATCAGCAATGCAATTGGTCAGTTAGCCCCCCCCCCACGCGCCCATGTCTTTTGTCCTCCTTTTTGAACAAATGTACCGGTAATAGCTGTTAGCCTACAGTTATACACATTGTTTGTTTAACATGCATTTTGGTCCTGAGAAGGAAGACCCCTCTGTATCTTGGCTGTGATGAGGTCAATAGCAATAGTGTTTCCAAGAGTGGTCACAACACCTCAAAAGTCCATTTCTGGCAACCCCTTCAGTTTTTTACACATACTGTACACTATGGTTACACAAACTTGCACTAAACTCTGATTTCCCCCAGTCTGCAAGGCAATACCTGTTTTCTCTCTTTCCCTCCGCCCCTTACTGTCAGATGGTGTTTGACATAATTCAACTCCACAAAATAAGCACTACAAAAATGCACTTCTCAAACATAAACACAGTTCCCTTATGTCAAACTTTTAAACTTCATAACCGTGGAACGGCAGAAATCTGTATAAACACACAAGTGCTGTTGTAACTATTGATGTTGGCCTGAAGGATTGAGCATGGCTGCCAAGTCTTTTAATGAGGAAATACTTACAAACCTAGCCCCAAGGTAAAGCTTTGGTAAAACCTGAATTTTTTTAGGGCAATTAATAATAATAAGCCTGTAGTCACAGCAGAGAAGCAGCCTATGTTTCGTTTTAAAATAATGTAAAATTAAATTGCTACTTGCAGCTAAACTTGGAGTGTCAGCCTGAAATAACTGGCATGGGGGTGACAAGCCATTGCATATCCTAAAGTATGGGGATACATTTTAAGCATGGTTAGAAAAACAGTAGTTGTAGCAGTATTTTTTACTGTTGTAACATTAGGGTTTTTGTTTCAGTTTTCCAAAAGCATTCTTCCAGACATTAAATTAAAAGTGCATTTTATGGAATGGAGGTAGATTCTGATCCCAGTAGTTGATCCCATATTGGATCAACTAAATGCAAGTAGATACATAGGTACCGCTCCAGCGGGAAGGTAAATGGTGTTTCCATGCGCTGCTCTGGTTCGCCAGAAGTGGCTTAGTCATGCTGTCCACATGACCCGGAAGCTGTACGCCGGCTCCCTCGGCCAGTAAAGCGAGATGAGTGCCACAACCCCAGAGTCGGCCATGACCAGACCTAACGGTCAAAGGTACTTTTACCTTTTAAGGTTGTAGTAACTAACAGGATATGAAGTATCTGTGATGTGGTTTCTAATGCAGTGACTGGTCATAATTGTGAGCCCATTGAGTAATTTAAACATTTCATTATTTTAATGAAGCAAGCTGACAATGTCAGGCACATCTTTAAGTAAAAAGTGCGCAAGACACAAAAGCTGCTTTGGATTTGGCATACGAGAGCAGTCTCAAATGAAATCAGCAGACACAAAGACTGAGAGGGCATATCAGCAGAACCTCAGAGTTGATGCTGAGATGTAGAATTTGGCAAAGATTTTGAATGGTACTAAAAACATGCCTTCAGGAGTTGTTTGATTGAAATCTGATGGCTTGTCAAAGTCAAATTCTTCTCCCTAATGAGGAAACCACACAAATATAACAGTGGAATTTAATATATACAATTCACATATGTGCATGTACATATACAGAATAATTAAGAACCAGATGTTTGTTTGTTTTTTAAAGGCCTTGTATTTTTATGCCAGCAGTTTGATGAGAGCATGGTCCCGACTCAACATGAGATCATAAAAAAATTGCCTGTGCCTCTTTTTACACAGTGAGCCTATCCTCCAGTTATGCCAGCTGGGATGGGTTAGGATTGAAACCAAATCCTCATGTGTGCAACCCAAAGATATACCAACATAATGAAGTTGCACCAACGTTGCAAGAGCAATGTGTGGTGTAGTGGTTAAGAGCGGTAGACTCGTAATCTGGGTAACCAGGTTCATGTCTCCGCTCCTCCACATGCAGCTGCTGGGTGACCTTGGGCTAGTCACACCAGGGGCGTCGTAGGGTGGGGGCGGTGGGGGCGGGCCGCCCCTCGTGCCGCCCCTAGGCGGGTGTGTGCGGTGCTGCTGCTCCCGGGGTGACGGAGGGAGCGGCGGCGCGTCCCACCACTCCCATGCGCCGCCGCTCCCTCCGTCACCCCGGGAGCAGCAGCGCTGCACGGACGAGGCTCCGGAAGCGGCGGCCCGGCATCCCCAGGGGCGGGGGCGTCGCTGCGCGCGCGTGCGTCATGACGCACACGCAGCGATGCCCCGCCCCCGGGGATGCCGGGCCGCCGCTTCCGGAGCCTTGGTGGGCTGCAAAGAGCTCGAAGCCGCAGCCCTTTGCGCTATGGCAGCGGCTTCGGGGCTCTTTGTAGCCCGCCGATGCCCCCAAGCCCCTGCCCGGCATACCCCAGGGGCGGGGGCGTCGCTGCGCGCGCGTGCGTCATGACGCACACGCAGCGATGTCCCCGCACCCGGGGATGCCGGGCCGTCGCCGCGTGTGCGTGCGTCATGACGTCATGACGCACGCACGCACCGCGATGCCCGCCCCCCAGGGGTGCCCCTTGGCTTCCCGCCCCGGGCAGCCAAGGGGCTAGGAACGCCCCTGAGTCACACTTCTCTGAAGTCTCTCAGCCCCACTCACCTCGCAGAGTGTTTGTTGTGGGGGAGGAAGGGAAAGGAGAATGTTAGCCGCTTTGAGACTCCGGGTAGTGATAAAGCGGGATATCAAATCCAAACTCCTCTTCTTCTTCTTTGGGCCTGATGAAACTTGGAACAAAGGAATCAGGCCAAGGCCAGCAGAGGGGGCAATGGTGGAGTTGGGGTATTGTGGAGGAGAAGCAATGGTCAGTGTAGCTGGACTCCTATGTACCCTTGCAGGTTACTCCATCTCCACTGCTAGCACAAACCTATGGCTACAAAACAGGTGAAAGAGCACAACAACAAAGGAAGTCACCTTTGAGCAGAGGGTAATGACCAAACAAGGCCTGAGAAGCTATGATCTGTTTGAAAAGCTTTATTTCAAATAGAGCAGCAGAAGACCCGTGGATGCACTTCAGTTTATAAATAGCAAGAAGAAATCAGCACGTTATACACAAATGAATCTCATGGGATCAAAAACCTAAGCAGCAATAAAAGTGGCTATTACATAATAGGATTACAGTATGCAAGATTAAGTACCACTTCGTCATAGCTGTATGCCGCACTGACCCTCCTAAACACCACCAACCCTCTAGTAGCAGCTTGCTTGGCCTTTGAGAGAAGCATCACTGTTGCTTTATTCTTATCCCCAACTCTCCCAATATTGTGTTTTTTATTTGCTGCTGGAGCAAGCCCAATGCTCGGCTGCAATCTGATGCAAGCTTGCTTGGGATTACAGTCAGTTGAAATCAGTGGGAATTCTGAATAATCGTGGGGAGTAAGAATGAGGCTGGAAGTTACGCGGTCCTTATACTATTTATTTCTGGCCAGTTCCATGGATCCCCCCCCCCCCGGGAACTGCAGATTAATTGCATTTTGAATCTTCATTATTGACTGCAGAGTTTCCTATGCAAAAATGAACACATGCAAGCAATGTGAACATGAAAGTGTGATCCTCTGTGTACTCGATGGAGAAAAGATTATGTGTATTTTTTCAGTATCACTGTGGTGCTGTGACATTTTAAAATGGCATTTCCTCCCATCTGTTGCACATTCACAGACGAAAGAGTGGGGGACAATTCCCCTGCAATATCGCAGTAGAAAATAGTGCCTTTTAAGAATTAAAACCACCCTTCTTGCTTGACCTAAAAAAGACAGTGCTCTTACTTCCTGATCAAACAGTCACCAGCTGTTCACAGAAGTCCACCCTTAGCAACACATACCTAGGTATGTTATTTAAATATATAGTCTCTGCAGCTATATTAAAGCAAATAACAGAAAGACTTAAATCCCCACAGAAACAACAGTGCATTCCGTTTCCCCCCAAACACACCCATCTGGGGAACATCTGCTAGGGAAACACGGGCAAATTGAGTTAAAATACATTTAAAACATACAGCTAAATCCTGGGTCTTTCCTTTCCCTTTCTGTTTTACACTCCCTGGATTGTCTTTATTATCTCCTTCCTCTTCAGTTTCTTTTTTTAAAAATACCCTGCTTTGCTGCTGGCTGTTCCATACACTGTCCATGTTTTCCATTCTTGACCACCCAATTTCACCTTAAAACTACAAAGCCTTTTCTCTTTTTGCAAAATCCCGTTCAGTTTTAAGGTGGATCTTCATCATTGCTCCTTTCTTCTGCTATTCTTTTAGGGCAATGGGAAGCTGATTTTTACGAAGTCAGACTACTGCTCCATCTAGTTCAGTATATTACCTACACCATGGGCAGGCAAACCTAAGGCCCGGGGGCCGGATCCGGCCCAATCACCTTCTAAATCTGGCCCGCAGACGGTCTGGGAATCAGTGTGTTTTGACATTAGTAGAATGTGTCCTTTTATTTAAAATTCATCTCTGGGTTATTTGTGGGGCATAGGAATTTGTTCATTATTATTTTTCAAAATATAGTCCGGCCCCCCCACAAGGTCTGAGGGACAGTGGACTGGCCCCCTGCTGAAAAAAATTGCTGATCCCTGGCCTACACTGACTGGCAGGGACTCTTCAGGGTTCAGACAGAGGTCTCTCCCAGACATACCTGGAGGTGCTGTATTGAAATTGGGGCCTTCTGTATGCCAAGTAGATGCTGTACCACTTTCTCTTTGTCAGTCCTTCTTTCCTAATATGTGGCCATTTCCTCTTGTGCAATGGAACTAGGCTGTTTTATGCAGTGGACAACGACTGAATCCAGAGATGGAGAATAGCCGATTTATTAGGGTTGCCATATTTCATGAGGTAAAAATCCAGACACAAAAAGAAAGTTGTTGAGCTTTTCTAGGGCAATTGCCCGATAGCCCCTCTGTCACCACAGAGCCTGAGCCACCCATGCCAAAGCCCGCACCCAGGTCACCTAAAAAAACTCAAAATCCAGGACATTTGCTTTTAAATGTAAAATTCCCCCTGGATGGGCATGTAGAACCCCCAAAAGAGGACATGTCTGGGAATTCCCAGATGTATGCAAACAACCCTATATTTCTGAAGATATCAGAAGCCAGTGACATAAGAATTAGAGACCCCAGGTGTATACATTTATTATTTTAATAATGTTTCACTTTAATTGCATTTAGCCATTTAGAATGTATTAGGCTTGATTTTTTTGTGTTCTGCATTTGTGAGTCTCTCTCCTACGCGGCATTCCATCTCTCCTTATCTATCCCTGAAAGTGGTACCAATGGCAGGATGTTTTAGCAGCAGAGTGTAAATCAGAAATCCTTGAAGCTATCGAAGACCCAGGAAGGGGCTTTTCTGATGCTCTTCCCTCACTGAAGGCTAGGTTGCCAGGGTAATGCCGGACGTTCGAGACCTAAAATGGTCAAATGGCCTGGGCCCATTGGGGCCACTCCAAGGTGATGCAGGGGTGAAGATACCAATATGGAGCCATGTGTGCTTTACTCCTCATGACCTGTAACCTTTCCTGACATATGGGAAGATGTTTTAGGACTCTTTGTTTGCGGTCTTTATACTACTATATAAGCTTTTGTTCTGAAGTACCTCAGGACAGACCTTCTCAACTGGCATGCTCAGTCCTATTCCAAGAGCTAAAATAAATGCTGGGTCCCTAAATCCAGGTGCTGGCTTGAAAACGGTTTCCTTTGTTCTGTGATTTATTCAAAAAGTTGTTATTCCTCACCTGGGTAAAGAACAAGGTGGCATAGAAGTGAATTCTTACTATACCAGTAAAAGGACCACATGTATATCATCCAGTAGTTTGGCCTGGTCCTTTTCAGCCTCCATTTATGTAGAATTTGCTGTCATGCCTCAGCATTCCCAAAGTTAGTTTCTCCTGTTTGCGTTATTTTGCATTCCTCTGCCTATACTCAGCTGCTGTTTTGACATCCCCACCTAAGGCTGACACTGCCTCAACAGCCTGTTCTTCTCTTCCTCTGATTGTAGCGTGGAAATCAGGGACTCTGTCACGAATGCCTGGAAGCTTGATCCAACTTCCAGTATTAGATGAGTATGGGCACAGACAAAGTGATGAAAGTGGGTGGGTGGATGTGGGTGCAAGCAGGCTCTTTGCAAATCGTAGTAATGGAAAACAGGTATGACTTGGGGGGGGGGGAACATTCCTCATTTAAGCCTTGGCCTTGAGAGGTAGCTGGAAGGGCTGAGTGGAAAGGGAAGCTTCCCTTTTGGCTCTCAACGCAAATGTTTGAGGAATCCTGCTTCTGTGGATGGCCTTTGACAAAACTAGGGTATATTACTGCCAGCAATAGTCTCAGATCCTTGAATGCCAGGGCAGGGTCTAAAGGCGCATGGTGTACCCACCTTACTGAAGCTTGGGTCTGAGCAATGCTTAGTTGGGAGACTTTCTGGGAACTCCAAGTACACCCCCTTGAGCTTCATAATGGAAGAAAGCAGTGCTATTTTTTCTGGAAAAAGAAATGGAATTCACCATGAACACCTCCCTCGTTCTCTTATAATGGCAATGATGCCCACTTGAGAGGTGGGGAAAAAAGCCCCGAAAGAAAGGTAAGATGTAAGTAAATGAAATAAAAACAAAACAAAACATTCATTATAGTAACCTGCCTCACAGTGTTTCTTAGGCTAAATGAGATGAAGAATGGAAAACATGTTACACAACAAAATGCTGTACCAATAACAAACATGGTTTTTCAGTGGTCTTTAACTCATTGAAACAACTTGAAAGTTCCAAATACTCTGATAAGACAGTAAAGGCTGCCAAGGCTAGCTGGGCATTAGATTGCAACATTAGTATGCAACATGAACACCAGACCGACATCAACTCTCAAGGCCTAAACACCCTTTTGAAGGCATCATTATAAGGTGCACACTTCCGTAGGTTTCTGACAGGGGATCACAGAAGCTTCCAGTCCACTGACGTGCCCAGTTTCAAAACTTGGCACACCTGAATAATTTAAAATTGAATGAAGAGCCACAGAAGTGGTTTTAAAAGTACCGAGTAAAATCTGTAACCCAGGGAGACGAGAGGCACAGGACCACAGTCCTGATTATGAGTGTATAAAGCTCTACCTGATTGACCTCCTTTCCTTGTGGTTGTAAAACAGCTTCCTGCAATTCCCTTCATGAGTCACTGGTCACTCCTGGCACTGAAACTGCATACCTAAGGAACTGACTTCTTGAGATACAGCAGGGACATTCCACCTTCCTAAAAATACAGAGGGCAAAATAGTTCCACCTCCAGTTGAAACAACATGAATCGAAAACCTCACCTTTTAATAATTACCTGGCGTTGTTCCTTCCGTGCCAGAGTTTGGTCACGGCAGCTTTTTCCTATTTATAATGATGCAAATGTTTGCTTAGCTGAATAGCTCTATTTATTATTTGCCATGTTTACAAACGCACTCAAATGCCTTCTGTGCCGGTAGCTATGGGACGAGAAAAAAACTGCGGATTCATCCATTTAAGTGGGTTCTGTTGCTGTAATGCTTCTCTCCACCCCCCCCCAATAGTTTGCTGGTGACTATTCATGAATGAAGCCTATGAGCCTTTTTGGACTTATATGACCTTGAAGCACATCAGACTGCAATTGCAATTAATTTATCACAAGGCTCAGTAGGAAGCAAAGTTCTAATTTTATAGCTGCCTTCATGAAGATGACAACATTTTGCAACAATCTGGGTAAGTGTACTACAGTGGAACCCCGGGTTGTGGATGTTCGAGTTAAGAACACCCGCAACCCGGAAGCGTTTCTGGAGTGTGCGTGACCCCCAGATGCACGGAACACTTCTGCGCACTTCGTGCATACGCAGAAGCACTCAAATTGCGCTACTTCTGGGTTTTTTCTTCTTTTGGGGTGGGTGTTCGTGTTACGCACGCCCGTGTTACGTAGCACGATCCGGAACGGATCGCATGCGTAACACGGGGTGCCACTGTATTT
The DNA here is from genome assembly GCF_009819535.1 of Lacerta agilis. Lineage (NCBI taxonomy): Eukaryota > Metazoa > Chordata > Lepidosauria > Squamata > Lacertidae > Lacerta > Lacerta agilis. Next base: position 59,397,809 of record NC_046313.1, read on the forward strand.
GTCTTTCATGCATCTATCTATCTGTTACTTTCCTGCTCTCCATACTGAGTCTTATTGGAATTAACAGTCTTGGACCCATGCATCTAACAACAGAGGTGGCTGAAAGCCATTTGCTAAAGCAAATGTAGCAAACATTGGGTTAGATTGTAGTGATTTTGGTGGACAAATAGACCCCAGGCAGTTGATGCTGGAAGATGGGAAGCAGCAGTGAGGTGCTGGAGGCCTGCCCTGCATAACTTATGTTAACCTGCTACCCCCAGGTGTGATAGAGGATGTCATTCTGCCACTGATACGTCTGTACCTGGAAATGGTGCCAGAGAGACCATCTTGGCCTTTGGTATCTTGGGATGGCCCATGGGTTGCCTAATGCTGATCCAAGTTATTTGAACAGAAATGGGTGACACAGCAAGATTAACGGAACAACAACCGCAATCTTTTTGGTTGCAAATGTCTTCCAACACATTTTTTGACCAATTATTTCCTGAAATGTCCCTTTGTGGGACTGATCTCTTTCTGCACCCTGTTCTTTAGCATGTAGCTGCTGCTCTGTGCAAAACAAGGGCACAGTTCTGGGGTGCAGCACTGTCAGATTTATCAATCTCCATTTTGTTTTTTTGGTCAGAACTCTTGGACAGGAGAGAGTGCCAGGGACCAGACCAGTGGCTACCCTCTCAACTCAAGCAATAGCAATCATATGTCTGCCTCGCGCCATTAACATCCTTAAAGGGGTGTCTCTGTTTCCCCTTTTCCAAAAGCAGACTTTTCTACTATATTCCTTCAGGGGAGAAAAACAGCTGAGGAAACTGAGAAGGGAGAGGATCAAAATCTGATCCCAGTGCTACAGATGTTGCTACGTGGGGTAATTCATCAATGATTTTTTTTCTTTACCCAGCAAAGCACCCTGATTTGGGACCCCTGCCATCCAGCATATTCTTGGTTGAGTCTTGCTGTCCACTTTAGGGGCACCTTCTAATGAAGCTTCTACCATAGAGTCTAAATGAAGGATGGGCTATTCCCCCCCCCATGGTGGCCTTCCTTTTTATGTTTCATGTTTTAGCTGCGAAAACAGCACTACAGTGCCATCAAGTGATAATTTGCAAGCATTACACTGGCATATTTGAAACATAACAGGACTGTACTTGAAACAAAATGAAAAAATTCCTTCCAGTAGTACCTTAGAGACCAACTAAGTTTGTTATTGATATGAGCTTTCGTGCATGCAGGATTTTTTTTAAATTTTGTTTTGTCTATGGCAGACCAACACGGCTACCTACCTGTAACTAGAACTCTGTACTCTAATCCAGTAACCAAGCACAGAAACACCACCATCTATATCCTGGATTCTCAGACAGTGTGTGTCAGGTTACCCCAGAAAGGGCACAAGAAACTGGTTATCTCTCCATTCTTGCCTTTATAATCCCCCACTCATTCTTGAGCAGAGCCCTATGGGGCAATTAAAAGGGAGGTTGGATGCAAACAGAAAAAAATGAGTAAACAATAAGTGAATGAAGTTTCCATTTTTACTGTCAAAGCAAGAGCAACCACACTGCTCTTTACTACCTCCTTAATAATACTAATTTTATTATTTATACCCAAGCCCACCTGGTTTTATCACTCCTACAGTTCCTCCCTCTACAAAATCCTGTCTTACAGATATAAAACCACAGGCCTGGTGGCGAGCCAACTATGATATACTAGGGCCACTAGAAACTGCTCCTTTTATCTCCCAGTAATAATGCCAAGGCAAAAGAGAGAGCAATCCAGTCCCACCCATAGGCCTTGACATGGAGCTACTGCAGAAAGCTCAGTCTCCCTGCCCCACTAGAAAGAATACACACTCAGCTCCAAGTTGCCAGTTGTCCAGGGACTACTCAGAAGCTATGATCATCATCATCATCATCATCATCATCATCATTTATTTGTACCCCGCCCATCCAGCTGGGTTTCCCCAGCCACTCTGGGCGGCTTCCAACAAATATTAAAATACATTAAGATGTCATACATTAAAAACTTCCCTAAACAAGCAAGAGGAAGGATACTCTGACCCCATCTGTGGGGTAGAGGAACAAGAGCCACCAACTGCTATTCAAGGAAGAACACCAGCAAGTGAAGACTGACCTGGCTTAAACTCTTGTAGCTCACCATTTTGCCTTGGAGAACTAATCTCCATCCTCTGCGTTTTGCCTCCATCCTTCATTCATTGTGTGTTGTCTTTTAGTTTGTAAGCCTAGTGGGAGGTCCTGTCTCTCTCCTTTTTAAACTTTATATATTGATGCGAGCTACTTCAGGGCGCAATAATTGTTTGAGACGTGGACTAAACATACAGCAAATAACTAAAATCTATAGGACCCCCTGAAGCAGGGCCAATTTTCTTTTAATAACCCTATGCATATCTACTCAGATGTTTACAATGGGGCTTAGTCCCAGGCAAGTGGATATTGGATTGCAGACCATACTTATTCATAGCAAGCCACACTGAGTTTACTCCTAGGTAATAGGGTTTACTCCTAGGTAAGTTGGTACACTCCTTCATGGATTACTGCCTTGTCGTGGCGAAGGGGCTTGAATAACTCAGGGAAGCTATGAGCTATGCCATGCAGGGCCACCCAAGATGGACAGGTCATAGCGCAGAGTTTAGACTAAATGTGATCCACCTGGAGAAGGAACTGGCAAGCCACTCCAGTATCCCTGCCAAGAAAACTCCATGGACAAAGACAACAGGCATATGGTGCCTGGCGTGCTCTAGTCCATGGGGTCACGAAGAGTCGAACACGACTGAAAGACTGAACAACAAAGTGGGTACAAGTCTACAGCCTCCACTATACACAAATAAGGGCTCTGTATTTCAGAGTTGCAAAAGCCTGCGCTGGACGTTATTAGCTTGTTTAAAAATAGAGGCATTTCTTTACGGAGTGTGTGCAGAGCCAACTTTCTCCTATAAAGTACCAACGTTGAGGCTTGTGGCAACCACTCACCTCATCTAACTGCTTTGCCCCTATGTATAACTACCTATAAATTTAAATGCAGCAACACAGACACTAAATGGCAGCAGCTGCCCAGAGCAGAACACCTATTCAGTAAGAAAACAACTCTAAAACCACCTGCCTGCAAAAACAACCTAATTTAAACAGATGGTCTGGTAGGTGTCCAGAATTTTGAGATACAATCAGGTGTTTAAGTAAACGGAAGTGCTATTTGCATAGAGCAATATTTACAAAAAAGCTAAATGTGGAATGCAATCTATACTTGGGCGAGCAGTCTTTCCAAACAGAGGAACTTAGAAAATCTTGAGCTACCCTGCAGGTCCCAAGAAACCGAGCGATGAGCTGTTTTGCTTTTTTATACTGTACATGCCTTGCAAGTTGCAGAAATCCAGAGCATCTGTCAAAGAAAACAAAAACCGCTGCTGTTTTTAAAAAAAACGCAGCCTCCTAAAACTTGAGCCGTGCATGTCATTTTGTCTGCGCCCTTAAAAAATGCTGCTTTAGGCAGAAAGCCGATCGTTGAATCTTTACGTCTAAAGCGGGACGCAGCAGCACAGAAGGCACAAAGCGTGCGAATTACAAGCAAGGGCGCCTGGGATGCTCGGCGATAAGAGACTACACTTCCCAGGAGCCCCCGGGGTTCCGGAACGGGAAGTGACGTGTCCGCGCTGCTGCCTGGTCAAAGGGTTAGAGGAGGAAGCGGCAGGGAGCATGTGGCTTATCAGCTACTCGCTGTGAACCCCGCTCCTCCGTTGATGGCAGTGTACGCGGGCTAAGGACCAGAAACCTTGGAGGTGTTATAGCATGGCAGCAGCAGGAAGCAGCGAGCAGAAAGAGCTGCTGGCTCTGGTGCACCAGCACTTGGTCCAGATTGGCTATGAGAGAGCAGCAAGGGAGCTGCTGGCACAGAGTGGGCAGGTAACTGCACGGGCTCCCACGTGGGTGCAGGGGGCGGGGGGGGGGGTATCCTACGAGCCTTGCTCTCCCCCCGCCTCACTAGCAGGCCTTCCCAATAACTCTATGAAACTGCAACCCTATAAAGTCTTGTCTTTCTGGTCTAACGAAGCAGCTGCCCTCACTCCCCCTCCCCTGTAATCCTGCAGTAGGGAAGATTTCGTATTGAGAATGCTGATCTTTCTCTTTAAGCTTGTTCTGTGGCGTCCAGCAGCCCATTTTCATAGCAGTAGCCTTTACATGCCTCACAAGGCCTTAGCTAGGATTTGTTCAGTTTATTAAGCGTGTATTTCTAGGCAGCTCTTCAGAACACCCAGGGCGCCTATTGAAAGGATTTCTGAGATTTTATTTCAGTGGCTTGTATCCTCTAGTTACAGGTGTATTCTCTAAGCGGTGTATGGTGCACTTAAAAAGATGCAATGAAGACGAGACCAGTGGATGCTTACCAGAAAGCTTAAAAGTGCCAGTTTGAAATTAAAAGGGTTTTCACTAGGTGGTGGAAGTGGAAGGCGGGCCTCCCTGATCTGAGCTGGGAAGGTCTTCAGAACTGGGCCTGGGTGGGGACCACTAGCAGAGGCTCACCTGAACACCACAGGCAGGGATACAAGGAATCAGGTACATGTACATGAAGCACTCTGAACACTTGGAACATGGTGGGTGTAGTTATATATAAGAAATCCTAAGGAGCTGTGGTATCCTAAAATATAAGGTGTTCATTGTGTGATCATGTTCTGGAATAAGGGAACATTTCTTAAAATAAGAGAATCCGGGCAGCCTTGATTTTTGCCTCTATTTTTAGCCCATGCCGAATGGATCTTCTTGGGCTGGTGTGCCTGACAACTTCACACCAAGTGGGAATTGTTGCTATTTTGGAAATGGGGGACTAGTAGGTTGGGTGTGCTCGTTGCAGTCCAGAAGAGCAACTGTGGTACAAATATCAATGTCCTGGTTGTAACACTTGGCTGGAGGAACCTCTACCCCCATGTTGCTGGTTACATTCTACAGGTTGGCCCAATAGTAGGTATGTTTCCAACTGCCAACTTTTCTTTCCAACTGCCACTTTGATTCAATTGTATACCTACTTTTGGGCCACCCTGTATAGTCAAAACAAAACAGTGTTTGATAATTTGCTATGCAGATATGCAGAATAAACAACCTTGCTTTTTCATTTTACTCTGGGAAGTATTGCCTATAAATCCAGATCAATTACCTCTCATAGTCAAGAGTATCTGGGAATAGTAATTCATTGATTTTTTTCTAACCTTTCTGAGCAGTCTTAGGAGTGGATTGTGAATTCTAATCCACATTTTGGCTGTTGAGAGTCAGTTATTACAGATTATCAAGAGTAACATGTTCTTGTATGTTCCGTTTTATGCTAGTATCCTTGAACCTAACTGGGTTCTTTAGTGTACTGTAGTTGAGGATAGTGCTGATTATTTAGTCCGCTTCAGCTAGCATTGTCCTGATATCAGTGTCAACAGAGACACACACACATGCATATTATTTAGTGACTTGCCATTGAATGTGTGCGAGGAGCCTGAAGGGAAATGAAACTGAAAGCTCTAGCTGTTATACAATGTTAGTCATCGTTGGAATAGATTTATTGAAAGCAAAGGATTTAGTAACACTCATGTCCAATCTCTGAGGCTGTTTCATGGATGCAGGTTTATTCAGAAATACACATGCATGTGTGAATTTGCCCTAAGCCTGATAAATGTAAGGGTTCCAAATAGAGTTTTTGTTTGAGGTTTATACACCCAAAGCAAGCTCACGATAAAAGTATGTGAGTTTTACATTATCTACTTAATGGGTGTGTATAGCTGCTTAAATATTGAATAGATTAAAAATATAACCTATAGAGGAAGCAAGGGGTTAGTGTGGTGTTTGAGTATAGCCTCAGGAAATGAGGGTTTTAAAAAACTTAGTATTTACATTCTCTTGTACTGCAGTAAGCCACTTGTGACCTATCCTAAATTTTGTTTACAGTTGGGGTGGTTGAGGTCACAAACCAGAAACCACTGACTCTGTAAAGATTAATTATTTGCATTTGGTTTTGAGGATGTGTCTGCAGGTGCAGATGGTCTTCACCACCCAATATTAAAATAATTTATAGCTTAAAATAGCAACACACTTGAACAATCTGAATATTTTTACTATGGTCATCTAGCAGGGTGTATGTGTAAAATACGGCATATTGCAAGTACGAGACCACTTAACACTGGTCTTGAAAGACCTACATTGACTCCCCTATGTTTCCAAGCACAATTCAAAGTGTTGGTGCTGACCTTTAAAGCCCTAAACGGCCTTGGCCCAGTATACCTGAAGAAGCGTCTCCACCCGCATCGTTCAGCCCAGACACTGAGGTCCAGCTCCGAGGGCCTTTTTGCAGTTCCCTCACTGAGAGATGTTAGGTTCCCGCCCTGTGAAATGCCCTCCCATCAGATGTCAAGGAAATAAACAACTATCTAACTGTGCTGGCCCGAGGATAATCAGAGAGCGAGGTCCAGGTCTGGTCCGGAGTCTGAGGGGTCAGCAAGGCGTCAGTCCGACAGAGCTGTGGCAGGATACAGGGCAGGAAACCAGGCAAGGTCAGGAACAGGATCACAGGCAGAATCCAGCAAACAGCAATGTTGTTCCTGCAACCTGGGGTGGGGTCCGACAGCCTTTTATCTCTTTCGAGGTATTATTATTATTATTATTATTATTATTATTATTATTATTATTATTATTATTTTATTTGCACCCCGCCCATCTGGCTGGATTTCCCCAGTCACTCTGGGCGGCTTCCAACAAAAATACATTGAAATGTCACACATTAAAAACTTCTCTAAACAGGGTTGCCTTCAGATGTCATCTAAATGTCAGGTAGTTGTTTATCTCTTTGACATCTGGTGGGAGGGCGTTCCATAGAGTGGACGCCACTACTGAGAAGGCCCTCTGCCTGGTTCCCTGTAACTTGGCTTCTTGTAGCGAGGGAACTGCCAGAAGGCCCTTGGCGTGGACCTCAGTGTCCGTGCAGAACGATGGGGGTGGAGACGCTCCTTCAGGTATACTGGGCCAAGGCCGTTTGGGGCTTTAAAGGTCAACACCAACACTTTGAATTGTGCTTGGAAACGTAATGGCCAGTCCCGATCCCCTGACGACTCACCACCCTGTCTCGCCTGAAGGCGATAACTCCTCCTGCGAGTACTCAGGTCTCTCCTTCTTTCAGACCTGAGTCTCTGCAGCTCGGGAGACGCCGGTGGGTTACTAGACCCAGGGGCCACCTCAGCCTCTCCTGACCCAGCCAGTAGTGGAACAGCTGTCAGTGATGGCCCAGCTGACGGCAACGAGGTATTCTCCGCACCTGGAACCAGGACAGGCTCAGGCCCCTGACTCGGCCCAGCTGGTGCTTGTTGCAGGAGAACCTGTGCAGACTGAGGCTCTTCAGCATCGGCTCTCATACTTGATTCAGCTGATGTCTGACGCAGAGGATCCGGTGCCGACTGAGAGTCCTCTGGTTCCGAGCCCGAGTCCCAAGCCATCACACTAACGTTTAGAAGACATCTGAAGGCAGCCCTGTTTAGGGAAGTTTTTAATGACTGATGTTTTAATGTATTTTTAATAATTCGTTGGAAGCTGCCCAGAGTGTCTGGGGAAACCCAGCCAGATGGGTGGGGTAGAAATAAATTATTATTGTTAATTATTAATTATTCTACAGCCCTGATCTCTAATGCAGAATCATTTTCTCCTTGGAGGCTCTGTAGTCCTGATGTCTGGACTACCACAGAGTTCCCCCAATGCTGTAACCTCCTAAGTGGAGAATCTCCAATGTGGTTCTGCTGTCTGGGCTCTTTGTTTAGTATGAAACCTTTTCTTCCCACCTGTGACAGATATACAGAGCTTCGTGGTAGCACTAGCAAGACTTGATGCACATCAGCTTTGAACATTGCCATTTGAGAGGTACTGCTAGGCTATCGGGGATGTGGGTGGTGCTGTGGTCTAAACCACTGAGCCTAGGGCTTGCCGATCGGAAGGTCGGCGGTTCGAATCCCGCGACGGGGTGAGCTCCCATTGCTCGGTCCCAGCTCTTGCCAACCTAGCAGTTCGAAAGCACGCCAAAAAAAGTGCAAATAGATAAATAGGTACCGCTCTGGCAGGAAGGTAAATGGCATTTCCATGCACTGCTCCGGTTTCGGTGTTCCGTTGTGCCAGAAGCGGCTTAGTCATGCTGGCCACATGACCCAGAAAATCTTCTGCAGACAAACGTCGGCTCCCTTGGCCAGTAAAGCGAGATGAACGCCGCAACCCCAGAGTCATTTGCGACTCGACTTAACTGTCAGGGGTCCTTTACCTTTACTTTTACTAAGCTGTCAGACTGAAACAAATAATTTAGGCAGACAGGGTTGCAACTTGAAGGTATTTTGTGGCATAGAGGAGAATGATGCTACGTGTATATAGGATTGGGGTAGCCAGACTTGAAGCTGGGAGGTTTGAGAGATATGCAGACCCTAAACGTGAAATTACACTGAAAACAATATTGGACGAAATCTTTATGGTTTCAGTAGTATCCACTTGTTTCTCATCCAGACTGAAGTCATGTGGGCTTTTACCACCTAGAAATAACATTGTTGAGCAGTGACTTTTACTATTAGGGGTGTTAAGATAAGCCATTCTCATGCATTGAGGAGCTGCGTTGAATGTGTCCCCCCCCCACCCCAATCCCCACAAGTGGCTTTGTGTGAGAAGCATCTCTTGATATTTAAATATATGTGAGTTCCTCCCACCTATCCTGATATAGAGGAGACCGGTGTGTGTACTGTACATTGAAATGCACATAGCACTCTTTCCCACATATGATAAATGCTTATCCAGCAGTGTCGCAGGCACTTTTTTGTGGGTGTGGTTCTCCCCACTGCTTGGACCTCTCCATTTGGATTGCAGCCATGAGAGGCAAATAAAGCCTGGAGCCAAAATTGGCTGTACTGACAGTGGATTAAATAACATGCAAGAGGGAGAGTAAGAATGCAAAAAGCATATTACAGGAAACCTGCAGTGTTGTGTTAGTTGATGTCAGAGTTGGCAACCCCTGGCACTTTTGAATGTGTGTGTTTCTTCAACGTCCTAAGCTGGGTATAGGATATATTTATCAGTGCTGGTAATAGTATGTTTCCAATTGTCATAGTTGGCATTTATTAGGCACTGGGGTGTAGCTGCTGCCAACACTTCTCTTGAGGATTTTATGAGAGTACTGTGGTACCTTTGTACTCGAACAGCTTGGCTCCCAAACAAATCAGCACCCGAACGCCGCAAACCCAGAAGTGAGTGTTCTGGTTTGCGTATGTTTTTCAGAAGCTGAATGTCCGATTGAGTGCAGGAAGCTCCTGCAGCCAATCGAAAGTTGCGCCTTGGTTTTCGAACAGTTCTGGGAGTCGAAGGATTAAGTTTGACAATCAAGGTACCACTGTACTTGATAAGTATATAGACTTCTAAAAAAACACACCCTTCAGATACATTTTAATCTGGGGCCAGAAATACTACTTTCCATTATGTTGGGCTTATCTTTTTGCCTTTTTGGGGATATAAAACCAGTGGGGTTTTTTGGTAAATATTCTACAATGAGAAGACATTAGTTGTGTCCTAGGAGCATCTTTTGGCCGAATTGTTTTCCATTATTTTGTGGTTCTTTATTCTGGGCCTGTAATGTACTTGGAGCAACTTTACAGTTGCTTTCTTCTTGTTGTTTTTTTTAAAAAATGTGGGGGCAAAGAGTGGGGTTTCTGTTCTTGATATGGATAAAGGACAGAATGAACTTTTCTTTTTCTCATACAGAAGACCTTCCTACCATCTCCAGTCCCTCTCGGAGATATCTTCACTCAGTGGAAAAAGTAAGTTTAACAAAAAAGAAACAAGCCTTTTATTGGATGAAGTTGTGTTTTTTTTCTGATACTGTGCCTGATAGACACACTTTTAAATTAGTATTTATTAGCAATACATTTTAATAATAGTATTAGTATTTTCTGCATTTTAATTACTTCCCTTTTGGAAGGGTAACCTCCAGACCAACATAATCTACCCTGAATAAAAGGATAGATTAGATAAAATAGTCTCGTTTCATTCTTGGAACATGTGGAGTTGCACAAGCCACCCATTTGCAATTATAGATTTCCCAGGCAAGGAAGGGTCTTTATTGCCCCAGGACTTCTCCTTATGCTCTACATAGACCTGTCACTACATGCATAGAGGGTCTTCACATGTGAGGGCAATGGCATAGCTGGCCTAGCATTCAAAGAACTCCTTGGAAGGGGGCATCAGAACCCCAGTGTCCTCCCCTTTTGTACTGTTGAAGAGTCAGAAAGCACTTCTGAAACAAGCCCCCAAAATTTAAAAAAAATCCCTTTTGCCCAGCTCATGAAAAGTGGGCGTCCTTATTCTTTTTGCTCAAATTAAAACTTTGAAGCTCCTTCTGTTTCACTCCATCAGTCTGGGACTTCTTGGGCTCTGTGTTATTATATCTATAATATATCTGTGTTGTTATATCTAAATTGATAATGCAAAGTTGTCTGGCCTGAGGTAAAAAGATTAGTGTTTTGTCTATAAATCACCATGCTCAAGTAACAGTACACATAGCCTACATAATTTTGACTAATTGTGGGTCGCAACTTTGAATTGTTCAGTCTTTCATTTCATTTTTATCTCTAGGTTTTCCCCAAAGTTGTTTTCTAAGCATTGCGTAGATCTCGCTCTCTCTTCCTCTCTGTCCCATCTAGCTAAATGGTTAGACAAATGACACCTACATGATATAAAATGCAAAGTAAGGAAGGGATCTGCTAGGAAATGCCATCTTTCCTGTTGAGTGATGCTGTCAAGTTTTGCCCCCTGTTTATTCTCTCTCTGAGGTTCCTCCCCCCCCCTCCACAGTTCCCCTGCACATTGGCCCTTGAAACCACCAATACCATGGCAATTCTTCTGTATGGGGCTCATTCTCCCCCTTCACTCCTTTTTGAGGGGTTTTTAACTATGACCCATTCACTCTTGTGTGAGGGCAAGAGATCCATTAGCTGATCCCTTTTCTCTTTCATTGTTTTTTCTTGGATAATGTTTAGACTCAACGTTTTTTTTTTCTTGACAGGTAGGTGATCAGTGTGAGAGGCTTGGAAAATTCCATCTTCAAATTAGCCATGCAGATAGGATGAGGCTATTACTAGGTTTTAATTAAGCTCCTCATCCTAATTTCACGGTCTTGGGTATGATTAGTTCTATTACTGCCTCTAATAAGTTAATTTTAAATGTTAACTTGGGGAGACAGTTTGACTGAACTACAAACTTTAAAAAAAAAGTCAAAGAAGTACCCGGTTTTGTTTTATTTCCATAGCAAAGTAAATGTTTCATGAGTGACAGTGGTGGTTCTTGTCCTACAGAGGCATGAGACCCAGAAAGTTGTTGAGCGAACCCTTTTGAGCTAACTACCCTTGTTTAATGCCTATTCAACATACTTGCAAAATCTGTCCCACAGAACTTCACCACAAGCCCAGAAACGAAAGGCGGAGGAAATCAAGCAAGGCAGCCCAGCAAAGATAAGAGTTCCTGATCCCAAGAGCAGCTCTGAGAGCTCGGAGGAGGAAGCAGCAAAACCCATAAAAAGTAAGGCGCACTTGTCTAATTCCATGTCCCCAAGCACTTTACTACCTGGCTATTTTGTGATGTACAATTTGCACCTTGGATACTGTTTGAAAATAGGCAGTTTGCTTACGAAGAGGTTTTGCTATGAGGAGTGTTGTGGAACTTTGAGATACTTTCTAGAATTTTGTCACATGGTGTCCTTTTACAGGATAGAAATTTTCCTGCGACTTCAGTTTTCCCTCCCCTTGGAGACACTGAAATCCTTCAGACTTGTATATGCTGACATCTCTTCTCACCTGTGTTGCAGGCAATGTGGCTGTGAATAACAGTTCCTTAGCTAAAGCGGAGAGCAGCAGTGAGGATGAGGAGTCATCTTCCGAAGAGGAAGAAGCTGCTGGCAAGGAGGTGAGAAGGCAGTGTTACTGCTAGTGCTTGTAAGTGGTGTTTGTGTGTGTGCAAATAGGATATTCGTGGAAAATCAGACTTCATGATTGCAAATATAGCACTTGCTTTGTTTGTGTATGTTCAAAATCTCTCATCAGGTGAACTTTGGAAAGTCCCTTTTTTTAGAAAGAGAACAGAGGAAGGTTTGAGCTGCCTCTGCTCACCTTCCAGAAAGGCAAATCCCTTATGCTGCACAGCTTTAAGGGTTTAAAAACCTAACCCCAAAATGTTTAATTCAGGGATATAGGAAAAGTCATGAGAGCGCTTTAAGAGCCTGGAATAACTGAGATGTGTCTGCTTTGAAGGCTCACAAGCAGATATTGTAAGATTTGGGAGAAAAAACGGACCTACCAAGAATCCCTATGGCAAAAGGAACCATTCCTTGTTTGAAATGCATCCAAATCCACCTTGTTAGGGTGACCATAATAAGTTGCATTCTTTACATGGTAAATTCTAGACAAGCTTTGAATGCCTAGGCAATTGTCTAGACAGTTCTAGACAAGCACTGATCTACCTTCAGATCAAAATCAGTCTTGAGGATATTGAATAGGAGAAAGCCTATAACAATAAACACATGGTCCAAAAGGTAGGGCACAGCTCTCCTCTCTCTATTGTACATGCAGAGCTGCCAGTTAATGTGGTCTTATTGGAGCTGTTTGCAAACTTGGAGTCTCTGGAGAAGAGTTGTGATGGACTGCATAGGCTGTGTATTTTATTTATGAAATTATACTGCTTGATTGTAGGAAAGCCTCAAAGCATTGTAGAAGAGTCAGTCATGGGTGGTATCCTATATACAACTTGACAATGGGATTGCTTCTTCTCTTAGGTGAAAGTCCCCGCAGCAGGAAACAAAACCAGCAACTTGCTGCACCTCGCTGCACAGAAGACGAACTCCTTCCCAGGCAAAGGGGTGGCTGTAGCTGCTGTCCAGGCAAAAGGGCAACAGAAAAAAGCAACTGCAAATAAGTCACCAACACAGGCTGTGACAAAAGCAGGAAAGAATAAAATCCTCCCTGTTAAACCAGGATCTGCTTCGCAGCCTCTTGCATCACTGGCAGCCGCTGCAAGGAAGACGACGAACTCTGAAAGCAGTAGCAGCAGCAGCTCATCTGAAAGTGAGGAAGAAAAGACACCAGCAGCAGTAAAAACCCCAGGTAAGAAGTTGGCTGGCTTGAGATGTGTGTTGCAAGGCATTGCACAAACATCCAAGCTCTCAGACTCAAATCTCTCCTTTTGACTTGCAGTGAGGTTGGCCTGCATTGCATTGCAAATCATGTTGTAGGCTTGATTGTTTCAGCTCTATTTGAGGGGGGAAATATAAAAGAAAACTGTTCTCAACAAAAGGAAAATGTTCAGTACTCTCGGTGAGAACAGGTATCCATTGCAAAGAGACAAAACACGTTAAAGGATCCAAAGGACACAAATACAGTTGTGTTCATGAGCATACAGGCAGGCAGGCATGTGAGTAGCACAGTAACTTTCTTAGGTTAAAGTTATAACAAGCGTGCTGAGCTGTCTGAGCACCTGAAATAAATACATTTCCATTTTGATGTCAGTCAACAGATTTTCTCTATGGATTTCCTCATTTATTTATGAGTATGTTGGCCAGTATCTAGCTAAATTAACATCACATGCAAAATTAGGGTCACTCACCTCCCATAAATTTGTGCTGTGTGGGTATTCATAAGCCTAGCAATTGTAATATGTTGTCTAGTCTATTGGAAAGTCTTACAAATTATGGTCAACTAAGACACACACTGTTTCATTGGAGTACAGTAATTGAAATGGGCTTAAGGCCATTGGCTTCAATGGGTCTACAAGGAGTGTGTAGTAATATTGGATATTGCTCATCACTTTTGTCAACTCCAAGAGCATAAACCTCCTCAGTTATGACCCACTTCTGCTGTGAATTCTTAACATCCCTTTATACTTGGATCTTAAAACGTAATTGGTTTTTACCGCAGAAGAATATCCTGCTGCTGTGTCATTAATTGGTATAATCTCAAGTACATGGTTGGTATGTTCTGAACGTGCCAACTGGAGGCTAAATACACTTTCTAATGGCATGACTCATGTGAATAAAAACACAATTCTATCTTGGGCTTCTTTTTCCTTTCCATAGCTGAGTCGTCAGCAGCCAGGGCATATCTTTCCAAACAGCAAGATTTTTAGGTAATTTAAATGACCTATTACTATGTGGGTCGGGGAACCACCTAAAAATAAGCTTTGGGCAAGTATCTTAAAATCTGATGGTTGGAGATATGGATACTCTAATTTTAAAAAATCACACCAGAGCTTCCTACTTTTTTGGTCTTGGATCTCTAAAGCTGCATTTAATGTTTTCACATGTTTATTGGAGTCATCTTAAGTGCTTTTGTCTCCTCTGTGTTTTAGCTTTAAAGAAGGCAGAAAGCAGCAGTGGAGACTCCAGTGATGATTCAGACTCGGAAGAAGAAACAAATACTGCAACACTCCAGGTAGTTCCAACTACTGCAGGAGTGGGGAACAGCCAACTCACGGGCTGGATGTACACATATGGTGCTTTTGAATCCAGACAGCGCTCTTTCTCCTACTTCCCTTCACCATACTTGGAGGGAAAAGGTCCCATTGGTGCAAAGTGGGGTGGGAAGGAAGGGGAGTAACAGTGGGTAACCTAAAGAAAATGGATCCCCTGGCCATCACCAGCTGACCCTGCCAACCTTTGGCTTTGATCCTGCTTACCACCATGTTAGTTCTCCCCGGTGTATTACTACCTGTCTTCCTTCTCTTGTTTGGGTCCCATGGGTGTCCTGGGATCCTTTGTATACATTTGTTCACTATCAGTATTCATTAATTCAAGGTGCCCATTTCAAAGTGGAGGAGTCTCTTCTCTCCAGAATGAGATGTTGAAAGTTGGTTGGCCCTGAATTCTGGGTCTTGCCTACCTAACCAAAGTCCAATGCTAGATCCCAAAACTTGCTTGGGAATCGAGGGCAACTTGCAGTTTAGGTGCTTGGAGGACCGTGACCATGTATTGCATTCTTATCAAAGGCATGTTCCTTGAGAACTTCCCAGCTCTCTCAGCTGCCGTGTGCCTGTTTTGACTTTCCCGGTGTTGTAGGTAAAACCAGCTGCGGAAAGCAGACAGGTCGACACAACGCTGACAAAAAGTGTGCCAGCCACCGCTGTACCTTCTAAAGGAAATGCAGTAAAGGCATCTCCAGCAAAGAAAACGGCACAACAAACCAGAGCAGGACCTGGAAATGTGGCTAAAACCACGAAGCCAGCAGACAGCTCAGAGACAAGTGACTCGTCTGACACCGAGATGGAGGAACCCTCCTTGGCAACACAGGTGAGACATCCTGGGGATACCTGCCCTTCCTTTCTCTCCCTAAGGCAGGGTACTTGTGACCTTCCAGGTACTGGGCTACAACTCCCAACATCCTGACCATGTTGGCAGGGGCTGGTGGAAGTTTTAGTCCAACAGCATAACTTTCCCATACCTGCTGTAAGCCACTAAGCACAAAATCCAAGAAGGGATGCTAGCTTTAAAATGGGCTACATTTGGCCATCACATTCCCAAGCCCCAAAACCATGGGTTAGGGGCTCAGCAGTATATTGACTGGATGTAGGGGGAAAATAAATTTCCCCCAAAACATCAGTGACAAAATGCATTGCTATTACTAAAATTAGCCAATTCAAAATGAAACACTCTGTGTTGTTTGGTTTGATGGCACTTATAGCTGTGTTTATGTAAGTCCGTTCTTAGTGTTGTGGGCTGCTTCAGAGTATCTGGGAAAGTGACATAGCAGTGTTTCAAAGGAGTTAGTTTTATTATTTGTTCAAATTGCTGAAACTCCAACCACAACATAAATTGCCGTGTGCCTCCTATGACTCCGAAACAAGTTGCCCACTGCCCAGCCTTGAAAGTTGCTTCCCAAAACCTATTTGCTGATCTGTTTTTTTATGTTGGGATTTATTTATTTTTAAAGCCTGACGTAAGAATCATTTGAGTTCATGAATTGGCAGAAGCAATATCTGTTCTATTCCATTCTTCTCATCTTAAAAAATAGGCAAAGTCGCCTGGAAAAACCCCTCAGACCTTCTCATCCCCAGTGAAAAATGCAGCAGCATCCGGTCTCCCGTCAACCAAGACAGTCTCTATTCCAGCTCTGTTGAAGCAAACGCCGAAGACTTCCGCAGTGAAACAGCCACCTCCTGCCAAAGCTGCTGGCGGAGTGAAGAAAGCAGAGAGCTCAGAGAGCAGCGAGTCATCATCTGAGAGTGGGGATGAGGCTCCCTCAGTTCCAGTAGCCCAGAAGGTTAGAAATGCACTGCTTCCACTTGAAATAATGGGATTGATTCTGCACCCCCCCTCCACCTTTCCTTACATGGCCTAACGCATTCAGAATTGTGTGTCTTTCTTGTGCATGAAATCTCCACTTCCCAGGTAGCTTTTCTCAATCCTTTGTCCTTGAACACCCTTTTTAAGAATCTCTCGGGCTGTCTCCAATTCAGTTGGTTCCTCAGTATGTTGCCAATCTAGCTAAAGCATAATAAGCTTGCATTTTAACAACAGGGAATGGTCATGACTGATGAAGCAAAAATGTTTTCCTTCACAGCATAACGTTTATTACACAATCACTATTGGAACTGCTTTCCGAATGTTGGACTCGTGTTATTGCTCCTCACTACGAAGCTTAAAATAAGTTTATAGCCCTTGTTGTTGATGTCACCTCGATGCTCAGAAACGCAGTTGGTAAATCTCTGCTGTTCACAATGCCCTTATTGCTGTTTGGCCTCTTGCCTCAGTTCCCTGGCCTGTCTTGGGGTATGTCTGTCCTCCGCAGCAGTTTTAAGGTCGCTGCTTTGAGTATTTAGTAGTATTTGGTTGAGTTTAGTTTCCTAAAATCTGCTGATCTGTGAGACACTTCCTGGAATTTTCAAAGCATCAATCTTACAAACCTCCGGAATGTCAAAGGGAGCACAACTCTCAAACTCCTATCTTGAATTATTGTACCCTACCTGTTTTTTGTTGCTTTGTAGTCTTTGTTTTATCTTTTGCCTTGCAAATAATTTGTGTGGCCGCAGGCATCTGGTTGGCAGCTGAGAACAGGAGGCTGGACTAGATGAGCTACTGGCTTGATCTAGCAGGCTTTTATCTTCTTGTGAGTCCACCTAGCTCAGTCCTGTCTACACCGGTTGGCAGTAGCACTCCTGGATTTCAGAACAGAGCCTTCCCAGCCCTACCAGGAGATGACAAGGATTTTAACTGGGACCTTCTGCATGCAAAGTCATAAACACTAGTGATTATTAATGGAACCCTTTCCCCAGAAGGGTTAGAGGAGGGCCTGGGTGGCACTTCATTTGGAGTATAACCAGATATGTTTTGTCATGGCAAACTGCTGTGCACTTTGCAAGCTCTGGTTTCGCTATTATTAGTTCCAGGGTCCCATGTTCATTCTTCTGGCTCTGTCAAAGATGTGCTTTCTCCTTCCTAACTCCCCCTTCTTTTTGATTTGAATAATTCTGGTCACAGAACATGATCCGAATGAGCCAGCTGGACAAGGTGTGTTGCACAGATTTCCTTGCCAGCTTATTGCATTCATTTTTGGGACACAACTGGATGAGACCTTAAGAAAGGCTTCCAGCTGTTATAAGCGTCCGCCAGTCTTGGCATCAGCCTCTCTTAATAGATGAAAGCTGCTCAGAAAACCTCTCTCTCTTTTTGCCCAGAGCCTTGTTCTACTCCCCAGCGCTCTTAAAAATGCAGTAGACCAGATGCTGGGGTGGTGGTTCTTTTTGAAATGACTGCTTTGATTTTGCTTCCTTTGGGGGCCTTTGAACTTCTGTGTTATTCAGCCCAACTATAATGTACACTGCTTGCTGCGTGGCTTTCTTCTAAGGCAATTGAATGGCAAAACTGAATTTGGTGGAGGGGACAAACTTGCTTCTTGCTTTCTGCCCATACCCCCTTTCATGTTCTCATGAGCTCTTTCATGTTGTTGTTGGCATCTGTCTGTCTTGAGAGACAATGTACTTCTCCACATATCCTTAGGTCTTGTATGCTATGTGTGTAGGCCATCCTTTATAGCACTTAACAAATCAATGAGGTTTTGAATTGGCCGATGTTTTCGTTTCATGTCATTTGGAGAAGCAACTGAGTTAATTGGAGAGATGAAACTTAAAACGTTATGAAAGATCTGCATTCAAATTCTAAGGAAAGGGTCCTGGTGCTTTTTCAGTTCAGTTTAGTCCTTTCCATCTGCTTTGGAACATACTTCAATTTGCCGAAGCACTGTCCTCTTCTGAAACAATTTTTAATTTAAGGGCAATTCAGTTAGCCCTTCTTGTTTTTTCCTTGAGGCTTTCCATTATATCTTTGACCCTGAGAATGCAACTGATAGCTTGTTAATGCAACTGACATTAACAAGCTATCAGTTGCAACAAGGGCATTTCAAAGCACTAGCAGCAGACAGGTTTTCTGCCGGATCACAAACCACATGCTCCACCTGCTTTTGCAGCCAGCCAGAGCTCCAAGAGAGTGAAGGCGTTTCGGAAATGTGTCCTGTGCGGATTGAACTAATTTGCTCCGAGAAGAATTCTGAGGGCCTAGGGCCTAGGGTGATCTAATTTAGCGTGCTTTATTTTACTTGCATTTCGTAAACAAAGCTGAGAGCTTTGAAACTCACCTAAAATTGTTCTTTCAATTGGCATCTATTCATTGTTACTAACACATTTACGAAATGGAAAAATTTCCGCCCCGTGTCACTTGGCTGCCGGGAGTTGTAGCACGAAACATCTGAACAGCACCATGTTCAGGAAGGCTGCTTTAAAGTATGAAATTTCACCGCTTTTATGGGATTGGAGGGGCCTTTCACAGCAGTAGGATTGTCCCAGGGGATTCGTCAGAGAATACACAACACAGTTTGGGAAGACAAACCTAAAGGGATATTCCTTCACTTCAAGTCTTAAACTCTCATGCCTGAACTCGAGCTCAGGTCATGCAAAATAGCCATGTCTATATCAGCTGCACTTGAAAACTGTAATTATCAGTCTTTCACATCCAGGAATATCCCTTTTTTATCCTATTTTGGGAGACAGATTGGGGGGAAATCATAAGTAACCAATGAAACTCAAATAAACTCTTTAGCCATGAGAAGAAATCCTTTACTGATGGCGGTTTTGTGTGTGTGTGTGTGTGTGTTGTTTTTTCCCCCTGTGGTGCAGAAATTGCAAACTCCTCCACCTCCCACTGGAGTCAGGCAAAATCAGATTGATAAACCAGGCACCCCGGCAAGTGCTTTGAAGGGGAAGGAGATGGAGAGTGAGAGCAGCAGCAGCTCATCTGACAGTGAGGATGAAATGATTCCTCCAACACAAGATAACCTGCCACCTCCTTTTGGTAAGAAGCCTGGTTTTCATTGGTGCTTGGGGGCCTCTTGTGTTCAGCTTCTCTATAAAATTTATTTGCCTGAGCATTGGGGGCTCCAGAGTAACAAACAGCTTCCCTAAGTGTAAAAGTGTGCACACCCACCCACAAAATGCACTCTGAAGTGCCAAAACACAGGAGCAGATGCCAATTATTCTGAAGCTGATGTGAGGAACTTGTCAGTGTTCCAATTCTGTATTCGTTTTGTTTCAGAACATACTTCCAAATTGGCTGAAGGGACTGTACTTTCTGAGGAGGGGTGAAGGGGGGGTGCTCATTGTTTCTGGTTCCTCGTAGCGTTTGCCAAGCAGATCCATTTCTGAGTGATGAGCTCCCCTTGGAGGCTAAGGAAAACAGCCAGTAAAAATGGCTTCATGCTTCTTGGGCTATTCATAAAGGAACGTTGTTTGCTGCTATGAAACCCTCTCTGGAATATTCTTTGCTTTGCTGCTTCTGTGAAGTTGAAAGACTTGGTGCGAAACCATCTTAAGTCATGGGAGGAAACCAGTGAGACTGAGCTTGCAGAGCCAGGGAGAGCTTTGCATTCAGTTTTTGTGACTGGGAATTTTTGTACACGGCTATCACTTTATTACTCCAGACCAATGGTTTTCAGCCAGTGTGCCATGGCACCCTGAGGTGCCTTGAATGATGGTCAGGGGTGCCATGGGCAACACTGATCTCCATCCCTCTTTCCTTCCCTCGCTCCTCTGATGCCCTCTTGCATCTCTGCCTCCCAAAGGCTTGCACAGTTGTTTGCTGCAGCATCCCTGGCTACAAGCTCCCCAGGCGAATGGTGCCTCTGGAACTGGCAAGGGGGTGTTTCCCAGGCCCCTGTGGGGCAGTGTGAGGAGTGAGGAGGAGAGTTATCATCTGTCTATCCTTGTGGTACAACATGAGCCTACACTGGATATCTGCTGTGTTTTTCAGCAAATGGTATGCCCCAAATTGCCTAGCAGGTTTCACTGTTTCATAACACAAGCAGTAAAAAATATGCCTGGAATCTTACAGCGATGAAGGAGGAGAAGCCCTGAGGGACTAGATGTTCTGCAAAATTTTGACATTCCTGTAGAAGTTGCCTCTTTCCATGAAATAATAGAACCCAATGTAAGATATGTTGCAATGTAAACCCGAAAAATGCAAGGACGCTTGGCACCGGAAAGGCTACGAGAGCGTGTATACCCTCTCTTTGGGCCATTCCATGGTCTTTTTGAAAGCTTATTTGTTGCAAAACCTTAAAAACGTTTGAAAACTGAGGAGCAATGGGCGAGTCGGCAAAATCCATTGAAAAAATGGGAAAACACACAGTGGAAGCCATTTGACTTCTGAGGCACGTTAAAAAATGGAAGCAATTACGGTTTTTGGTGTTCAAGTTCTGAATCATTCGGCTTCTGAGACGTTTGAAAACCAAGGTTCCACTGTAGCATGCTTGAATAGTGCATAATATTTAAACATGTGCTTCACTTACTCTATTGCTTGATGCCTTAAAACCATCACCTCTCATCTTTCAAAGCATGGGTTGCATCTGTTGCTAGGCCTACACAGAGTAGACCCATTGAAATGACTAATTTAGATCCATCAATGTCAATGCTTACTCTGAAACATAATTTCTGTGTTTACTCTGAGTAAACCATGGCTGAATATGGCCCTGTGTGAGTTATTAGGATTTCTGGCACAGTTCTTAGTCTTTTCCCTGCTACCCTTTGGCACCAGCGCACAGGAGACAGGAAGCTGCCTTATCCTAAGTCAAGCTGTTCGTCCATCTTGCCCAGCATATTCTACTCTGACTGGCAGCAGCTCTCCAGAATCTCCAGCAAAGTACCTTCCCCCATCACCTGCAGCAAAGGATGGAACCCTGAACATTCTGTATGCCAAGCAAGTGCTCTCCCACTGAACTATGACGCCTTTCCCTGAGTTAACATGCATTTGCAATGCCTTTCTTTTTGCCACCATGGTCATGGAAAAAAAAGATTGTGCGAGGTTTTAATGGAGATATTGGGAAACTTCCCCCACCCCACCCCCACAACTTTATCATGTTTGGTCTATCTGAACTAACTGTACAAAGATGAGGCATTACTGTACTGCATGGCTTGGGTATTTTGTTTTTTCCGGGGAGCTTAGACCAGCTAAAGGTTAAAGGAATTGTCCTGCAATGAGTTCTCTTTTTAATTGCAGTGTAATGGATTTGCTTTTTTTAAAGGCTTGTGTCTAAAAAGCTTTCTCCCCTGCTTGTAGTTTTGACAGGCTTTGTAGTTTGGGGAGGGGGAATACCAGACATCAGCTTATCTGTCACCAGCAGGTAGCTGCTAATAAGATCTAGACTTCACTGCTGCAGGCTGGATCCCAACAGACTTTCTGACATATTTGTCCAGAAGCTGGAGGGGAAGATGTTTCTCGGTTTGGGGTCCAGCTTTTCTAGTGGGAGCATGAACTGTGGTGATCTCCAATTCCTTCCTGTTTTTCTTCAACCAGTACTAGGAAATCGCCAGCAAGCAAGCACTGACATGACCTTTCCAAGAGAGCAGCGGCTGTTCCTGAAGTCTGTGTTTCACTTCCTCTCCGTTCCTTTTTTCATTTAAGAAGAAATGGCTGCAGCCACATGTCCAGAGTGCATGAGCTCCTATCTACAGATGAAGCTATCTTATCATAAGAAGCTGCCTTAATACCAAGTCAGGCATTGGCTTCTCTAGCTCAGTATTGTCCACAACAGATGGGGAACCTGTGGCCCTCCAGATGTCATTCAACTCCAATTTCCGCCTCAACCAGCATTGCCCAATGGTCAAGGATGATGGGAGTTGTAGTCCAACAATATCTGGAGGGCCTAATGTTCCTGGACTGTAATGATCAGCAGTGGCTCTTTAGGGTTTCAGGTAGAAATTGTTCCCAGCCCTATCTGGAGAGACCAGGGATTGAACCTGTGACCTTCTGCATACAAAGCATATGCTCTGGCACTGAGCTGCAGCCCCCTTAAGCTGTAACCCGTTGATCTGTTGTCTCACCTCCTTATTTCCTTTTAGCAACCAAGGCAAATGCTGCACCTCAGGTGGTGTCTGCTGCAAAGTCCCTGCCCCCACCAGGAGGACCACTTCAGAAGGCCCAGGAGAGTGAAGACAGTAGCCAGGATTCTAGTGAGGAGTCTGACTCTGAAGAAGACAAAGTGTTAACCCAGGTAACTCAGAAAGTGAGAGGGGCAGAAACTCCCAGCAGTATAACTCCGGCTGTGCTTCACATCCTGGTCCTAAATTTATGGTTGCTTGCTTTGCAAAGCTTGAGGCGTGTGCTTGCATCTGGTGTGTTCAGAAACATTTTTTTAGAATATAAAAAGAAAGCCCCCCAAATTTGCTGATTGGCTGTTTAGCATGGAAGGAGGATGAGGGTCTGGAATTGGCCTCCTGCTTCTTAAAATCTGATGAGTAGGACGTTGGCTTCTTCAAAAGATCTGACTTCGAGATTGTGAAAGGGTTGCTGTGTGTGCAGGACCCATTTTGCTCACAGTTGCTCATTCAGGTGACGGACTGCGTGCACTCACAGCCCCTAACTATAGATTTGGGCATTTGAGTTTACTCAACGGCTGCGTCATTCAGCTTAGGCTGTAGGACACAGAGTGAGTATGAAATGGTCATGGTCGGCTAGGAACACTCCTCTGGCCTTGAGGTTGCATGGAGCTCTACCTAGTGCTTGCAGATAGTTCGATTACTTTTCTTTTAGTAGCCCATTGTCCCCTCCCTCCCCAAATCTCTGTTCCACACAGTTCTAGGGCTTTCTACACTTGAAAGCCACTGTTCCTTGGAAGTCTCAAAAAAGAAGAAGTGAGCAGGTTCCTGGGTAGAACCAGTGCAGGAGTTGCCAAGACTGTTCCTAGTGGTGAATAAAGAAGTAGTTATTATTTTGCACAGCTGACAGATTTGGTGTGGTTTTTTTTTAAGAAGAAGGTTGTTTTCGTTAATGCAAGTATAACTTATACACCACAGCTGAAGCATATAATACAATATATGCATGCTGGATGCATAAAACATATTTTATATTATTGTGCCAGGTGTAGCATAATATGAAAAACACATGAAAACCCCACAAAACACCAGCCAGTGGTGCAGTTTGGGAGAGGCTGGTAACTAACAATCTGAATAGTATTTTGTCTGAAAATTAAAAATCTAAAGACTTGCAGCTTATATACAGGGTTGCAAAAAACAAAAACAAAACACCATTCTGTTTCAAAATGTGTCTTCAATGTTCTAAGTGTTACTGAAATGTACTCAGTTTAAAGGTAAAGGTAACAGTTAAATCCAGTCGCGAACGACTCTGGGGTTGCGGCGCTCATCTGACTTTACTGGCTGAGGGCTTTGGGTCAGTTTTGTTAGGGAAATGACCAATTATTATTATCAATAATAATGTCTGTTAATTTCAGTGGGTCTACTCTGAGTATAACAGCCCACTACTGCTATCATCTTGCTTCTTGGGGGAAGCAATTGCTGTCCTCTTAATGGAGGCAGCGATTAAACTTTTTTTTTTTAACCCTTAAAAATGTGAGGTGAATGGCAACATAAGGGCAACTGGAAAGATGGAGCAGAAATAAATAAATATATGTGCCTATTTTGTTATATGTTGCATTTGTTGTTTGGTAACCTAGACCTTCACAGAAATAAATTCCCTTGAGTTTCTATGCACATAGAGCTTCTGCTCTTGTCACAATCTAATTATGTAATAATCCTCCCTTTTCCTAGAAACCAGCTCAGGAGACTCAGAAACCCACACCCGCTCCTGCGAAAGCTCCAGCTGCAAAGATGGCAGGTGCCACATCAGGCAAAGCAGGCAACGCTCAGCCAGCAGGAAAAGTTTGGACAGCAAGCCCAATGAAGTCTGCAGCTGCCTCTCTCCAGAAAGCTGCCGAGAGCTCAGAGACCGACAGCTCTGATTCTTCAGAGGATGAGGTGGCGGCTGGAAAGCCTGTGAAACAGGTAAAAAGAGAATCAAAGAGTGCAGCTGTAATAGTGACTCAGACTTCAGGTGTGAAGCTGCCTGGTCCCCAGCGCTAATGACACCTTTCCCTTCTCAATAGCTTCTTGAGGCAGTGGTGATACTAGTGTCATAAGGGTCCATGGTGACTGTCATTGTCCATAGGCACTTTGGTAGCACTGCTTTACTTCTCTCTGGCATGGATTTCCCTTGCCTTCCTCCCATCACCTCTGATCTTTCTTAAGTGATAGCACTTTACTGCCAGTTATGTAAATTCCTTTCTTTTGTTTACTTGCAACATTTATATCCCATCCTTCTAGTATAAACATGCCACTTGGGTGGCCCAAAACCTATAAAAACTACAAATCCATTAAAAAAACCATATAAAAATTACAAAAGAAGCAGGGATCAGCCATTTTATCTCCCGATACCAACGTTGGGAGTTGTTAATATAATAACGTGCTTTTTTAAAACAAAAAATAAAGATCAACTACTTGTGCTTCGTTGTTGCTGGCCTCCTAAGAAATACCTGGAGACGGGGAACGGAGTTGCCCTGAAGATTTGCATTGTTCATGCGTGATAGGTGGCAATAGAAACAAGAATGTTTGAACCTGCTTTCCTTAGGCATAAGAATAGTCTGTTAATTCCAAGAATGGCTGGTTGTGAAGTTTGCACCCTCTTCTTTTAACTTCTGATGGACATTTCTGATTTTGTATCTTCCAGCAGCCCCCCATTCACCCCTTTTTTCTGCCGAAAGCAGTAAAAACAGCTGCTCCTCCAGGGAAGCATGCACAGGCCAGCTCTAGTACACCGAACTCTGTTTCCACCAAGTGCCAAGGCCCTGCTGCAGTAACAACGGGGAAGGTGAAGCAGAGCTCCTCCAAGAGGCCTAAACTAAGCCAGACTCCGCCTGATAAACCCGATGGGATCCTTAAGCGCAAGGAGAGTTCTGGAAGCAGCAGTTCCTCGGATAGCGAGGAGGAGGCATTGACAACCGCCAAGCAGGTCCCACAGCCTGGTAAGAGACGAGATGGGGGGAATTCCAGTCACCTTAGAATGTGGCAGGCGCAGTGAGGAGATGCAACAAGATAGCAGTGCCCCCATGAGAGGGGAAGCTGAGAAGGATCCTAGCCTATTCATGGCATGTTTACAGAGGGTGTTTAGCCATCTGAAAGCCTCGGTCTCTCACCTGGAATCTTGGGTGTTGAGGGGATAGTCATTGTTCATCCTTAGGGATGCACCATGTATCCCAAGACTGAGCCAGGGAAATAGGTGATGAGGCTGAGCCATGACTCCAGTTAATCCTCCCCACCCTTAGTGGCTATTTTGCATTAGAAATTTGATAGATAGATAGTTGGATAGCGCAATTGGCCAAGTCTCCATGGGAGAAATTCCTTGGTTATATCTTCATTTTTTCTTATTACAAGGTGTCAGGGGAACCTCTGGAGGCAGCAGAGAGCCAGCGGAGGTGGAGGGAGGGACCCCTGATGCTGAAAGTACCCAGCACCGCCTGAGGAGCCCTGTGACATCCTGTGGGAGCGATAGGCAGGAAGAGAGCTCAGTGGCTGAGGGGCTGTCAGAGGCAGCAGGGACCAAACGCCAACTGAGCAGCTCGGGAACAGAGGGAGAAGTAGTACCCCCGTCGCTCCAATTATGTAGGGGTCTCAAATGAAAGGAAGAGAGGAGGAGACTTGGGGTCCCCAAGTTTCTATGTTGGAGGCACTCCCAAAAAGTGCCACTTCCGGGATCTGAGAGTGACTAAGCTGGTCATGGAATTTTGAGCTCTGTTTTTACATATCTGTATAATAAACTGGTAAATACAGATCCCGAGTCACCACCTTTTTACTACGAACCCTCACACAAGGGCACTAGAGAAGAAATTTATCGTTTTCCTGCTCAGTTTTTTCTTGATCTCACAAGGAGATTTTCTTGTTTGTTTTTTTAATTTAAAAAATTGCCCTCAAAGAAACCCTAAGTATGCCGAACCTTCTTTAGGAGACTACAGTGGTACCTTGGGTTACAAATGCTTCGGGTTACAAATGCTTCAGGTTACAGACTCCGCTAACCCGGAAGTAGTACCTAGGGGTAAAAATTTTTACTTCAGGATGAGAACAGAAATTGCACGGCAGCGGCAGCAGGAGGCCCTATTAGCTAAAGTGGTACCTCAGGTTAAGAACAGTTTCAGGTTAAGAACAGACCTCCAGAACGAATTAAGTTCTTAACCTGAGGTACTACTGTAGTTCTAGCCACGAGATGTGGAGTACTATAGAATTGGGCATAATTCCTTTAGGAAAAGTGGCCCCTAAGTGTGCTGCCTGTGGTAATTCAAGTAGTCTTGAAAGTGGGCTGCCTCTTCGCTGGGTCCAAGGGTCATGTAGCTCTTGTCCCAATAACTCCCTCACTTGCCTACCTTGGGGGGGAAAGAAAAGAAGTAAGGAAAGTCTGGTATTCCTATAGCACAGCTAAAGCAACCCCAGTGGCCATCACCTAAACTTTTGTGTACCCTTTGCGGTGACTACCTTGGCAATGTTGGGATGGGCAAACTCTGTGGATAAAAGTTCATAAGGCTCTTGGGTTGGCACTGTCTCCACAGGTAGATACTCTTTGTGTCACAATGGTTTTGCAGCAGTAGATGTATCGCAGATGGCAGCTTTCCCTCTCTCTTTCTCTATCTTTTAGCAAGCATACCACAGAAACAAGGAGTGGGGGGGAAGCCAGAGAGCTCATCTGAAGCAACCAGCAGTGATGAAGACCAGGAGGCTTCGCAGGTATTGCTTCCTTATTGATGGGGTCTGCATGCTGAGAGGACAGCTCTTAACACTGGCACACATTCCATTAGGCTGCATTTGATGTTTTGTCTTAATGGTGCATGTCTGCACAAAGGATTTTTAAAAGATGGATGGTAGTACTATAAGGCTTGGCCTCATAGCTATAAGTAATGCCAGCAAGGTGTGGACTTCACCATTCAACTGCATGGTTATCTGCTGTTAACACCATACAGACTGGAGTTTTGCTTACTTCAGCAGTCTTGGGCCTGGGGATCAGTCTTGAACCCCATGTTGAGACACAACAGCTCTGTCTCATGGTTTCCTAAGGGAAGACTGCAGTGAACAAGAAGGGAATTTTACTGATCTTGTAAATGCATCAGATGTTAAGTGTGATTGGTAAAAATAGTTCTTATAGCTGCTTACTCAAGCTTGGTGAAGGATGGTCTCCCCATCCAGTCTATCTGCAAGCTGGGTATTGATCTGATATTGTAGTCGTGACCAAAAGTGATAATTTTTTTAAAAAATGTTTCCAATTTAATGTAACAGAAAAAGAAAGAAGAAACTGCTTTAAGGATAATTTGTTGTTTCAGGACATAGTTATTCAGGAACAGCATTTGGGGTCTGTAGTGACCCCCATTCTTAATTTGGATCTGATATCATAAGCCCATGATAAGATGCACTGTTTTCTTGAACTTAAAGTGGCTTTTAAAACAATATTTAAACCTCCTTATGCCTATAATATAAAGTTAGTTAGTTTAAATGAGAGTTTTCACCATACTGATATTATCTAGATGCCTAAAATTTTGGCGTTTCAGTGTTTCTTTTCCTTTCAGGCGACCCAGTGGTTTTGAGGGGTGGTTTTATTTTGTTTGTAAAGGATGGAACATGCTCCTTTGTCATAGGATAAATGCATGGGGTATGAAAGGGAAGGGATTGGGGGTGAGGGAGGCATGCAACTAGATAGAAATGTAAGGTTATATTAGTGCGGGACAAATGGGTTCAACATTTATTGCACGTTTTATATTCAAAACTGGTATTGACATTACTCATAAGAAAACTGTGAATAGGAATAGGTTCAGCAAAGATGTCATCATCTTAAATGCACCTGCTGAACGCAGGGGTCACGGAATGAGAGGTGCTTCCTGGAAGTAGAATCTTGATTATATCTGTGTCTGACCTCATGTTAACCTGCCCTGCCTGATTAAGGGAGAGTTCCAGGTTGAAACTGCAGGGCTATGCAACGGTTAAACAAGGGGAGCTGTGTTAGGCAAACGGCAGCAATTCTTTATTTGCAATTTAAGCCATGTCTAAGCTATAAAATGTCCTTTTATGAGCAGCATATAGTATGAGCTGTACATCTGCAATGCATTAGACTTGCATGCGAGCCTGGGAGTGTGGTAATGGTCAGCAGCCTCCCCTATGCATGCTTAACAGGGAGAGAACAGAGAAGCAAATTTACTGCGTGTGTTGTAAACCCATAAAATACTGGCATAAATGCTCGCTCTCCCCCCAGCTGCCTCCCAATGGAAGAATTTGGACAGGTTTTTCTGTCCCTGTGCCTTTCTCCAGCTATGCTTCCTCCAGAGCCTGTGAGCTGCTTCCTTGCTTGTACCCTACGCAGTGGGGGACTTGCTGTGTGTTTTCCTTCATAGGCTCATAAGAGGCGGGAAATGCTCTGCTTTCCTTTGGACAACATCAGCGAGGTTGAGAGTGGGGTCTTGCCATCTGGGCAGTCCAGGACTTCATACACACAGCCCAGGCTTATGCCCCAGGGAAGTCACTTCAGTGCTGCTAACGCTGCAGTTGGGCTTCACTCCCGGAGACACACTCCATTGTCTCTTGAGACAGGCGGATGGCAACATGGCATTGTCTTCTCAACCTGCACTGCCAATTCCTTGCTCATGCGCTTCCCACCTTCCACCAATGCTCTGATGCCTTATTAAAATTAAGAGAAACAGAGGTTGAAGAAACACATTCCTGGATTCTCGCCTGTCAATATTGCAGCAGGACTATGAAAAAATATCCAGTTAAGAGGCTACCCAGTGGTGATTTGTAAGGTACCACTTCCAGGTTCTTCAGCTTGAAGGTGGATAGCAGCATCCCTCAATAATAATAATAATAATAATATTTATTATTTGTACCCCGCCCATCTGGCTGGATTTCCCCAGCCACTAATTCCTAACTTGTGTGTGTGTTCTCTCTCCTCCCCACCCCCTGCCCTCCTCTAGTCCCTCTTAAAGGGCTTTACGGGCCCTATAAAGACCCCGAAGGGTGCTGCTCCTGCGCTATCCAAACAGAGTTCCGGAAAAGCCTCCTCTGCTTTCCATAGTACTCCCACCAGCATGGCTTATGGCGACAGCTCTTCCAGTGACAGTAGCGACTCGGATGCCGATACTAAGGAAATAGTTGGGCAGAAGACAGGTTAGTCTTGGAGGGTGAATCCTTACAGAAGGGCTGGAGGAGAGGAATGTTCAAGTAAATCAGCCATGATGTGATATGGGCACAGGTCTACTTGTCCCAACCGCCTGAGAGCTCTCATATTCAGCACAAAGTGAGGAGGTCCCCATTTCTCAGCTTGGGGGGTGGACAGGAGGAGGGGTTCAAGCAATGAGTCTCAGCTGCTGCTTTTGCCTCCTCCCAAACTCAGTGTGGCATGAAACTTCTGAGATCTTCCACTCGCTGAGGGAGGAGGGAGAGGGTACAGCAGCCATGGATTTCTGCATGGACATAAAGTATTTTGCACACCCCATGCAGTGTGTGTATTCTTAGCTTGCACGCCACAGCCAGAGCATCACCCTTAAGGTCACTCGTCTTAAGATGGCAGCTGTGTTCTGAAGCATGGCATAGCATTTGTTTGTTTTTCTTTAGGACAGGGATGGGGAATGAAATGAGGGCAGCAAGCCCAGATAGTTACCTTCCCCTGCCACCCTGAGCTGCCTTGACAGCACAGTATCATTAGATACTGCCTGCGCAGCTCTTGGCAAAGAGCTTTGCAATGGGCTTAGAAAGACCCAGCAAGTGCTTTCCTGCCCTTTCAGCTGAGCCAGGACTTCACCTGCCCCACACTGTGACATCGAGTGTAGGGGCTGGTGCCCATGGCTTGGCCAAAATAGGCCTGTGTCCCGAGTGATGCCTGTAAGCTGGAAGTGCCCCCCCCCCGCCGCCACTTTAGGGAAGCAGCTAGTCCACTTCTGCTCATCTTCCCAGTTCAGTGTCTGGGGTGGTGGCAGACATTTTAAAATGAGGGGTCTGTGTCACGTGAGATATCTAGCTCTTTTAACATCCCTAAAGGTAAAGGGACCCCTGACCATTAGGTCCAGTCGCATACGACTCTGGGGTTCTGCGCTCATCTCGCTTTACTGGCCGAGGGAGCCGGCGTTTGTCCGTAGACAGCTTTCGGGTCATGTGGCCAGCATGATTAAGCCGCTTCTGGTGAACCAGAGCAGCGCACGGAAACGCCATTTACCTTCCCGCCAGAGCGGTACCTATTTATCTACTTGCACTTTGACGTGCTTTCGAACTGCTAGGTTGGCAGGAGCTGGCACCAAACAACGGGAACTCACCCCGTCGTGGGGATTCAAACCGCTGACCTTCTGATCAGCAAGCCCTAGGCTCTGTGGTTTAACCCACAGTGCCACCCGCATCCCTTTAACATCCCTAGGCTTAGGCAATTTAGGGGGCTCTGTCCTGTTTTTGACCAAAAATGTGGTTTTCAGAAGCAAGTGGGGGGGGGGGTCTCTTGTAAAAAGTTAAAGGTTTAGCACTTTGGGGTCATTATGTCTGAAGTGCAAGCCTTCTGTTTGTGTCCTAGGATTCTGTAAAGTTCTGTGACCGAGAACATGAATTGTTAAAATAAGAGCTAGCCGGCATGAGCAAGTCTTCTGCTGCCACCTGTTGGACATCCGTTAGGAACACATCAGGCTTGCTTTTTGTGTGTGTGTGTGTGTGGTCTTATGAATCCCTTGGGTAGGACAACTGAAGGGAATAACTGATAGGGGTTGGATTTGTGGATCATTCCCCAGGGTTACTAGTGAGAGTGAGTGTGTCCTCCTCTCTTTCCTCTTTCTGCCTGCATTCTTAAATTGTTATATGGCCAGCTAAATGAGCAAACTGTCACACAACATAGCTGCTAAAATAGGGGACAGACACACTTTTATTTCTTGCTGAAAGCTGGCAAAAAATGGGCTACAGGATGCTGTTGTTGACTGGGTTTGGACGCTATGATAAACTCTGGGTTTATTCTGGTGGCAGTCAGCCTAGGCAGCCTCTGTCTTGTTTGGATTTGTTCACCCTCATCCAGTCCATTAGTGATGACAGGCATCAGTTTAGAACTAATCCTTGGATGAGGCCTGGGCGATATATCGGTATAAGGGACAGACCGCGATGACACTTTCACTGAGCAGTATATCGCTGGTGAAACCACCGCCTTCCGAGTCCTTCTGCTACCAGCTATAAGCAATACACTGCTGAGTGAAATCACCATCGTCCTGCCTTCATACCCGCAGAGGGAGAAACAAGCTGCATTGGTGAGGTGCCGATACAGCTTGTTCCTCCCTCTGCATCTTTAAACTGCTTGGCTGAGGAGTGCGTCACTGCCCTTGCCTCATGAGCCCCCAACCCGCCACATGAGCCAGAGAACGAGGGGGGCTCCTTTAAGGTGCTCCCCCTCCCCAGCTGAGGGAGCCCTGATCTGGCTCCTGCTTGCCTACCAGCAGAAGCAGGATCAGGGTTGCTCAGCTGGGGAGGTGTGGGCTGTCGTTCCCACTCAAGGGAGAAGTTTAAAAGATTCCCCCACCTTGCCTCCGGCTCATGGGAGCCAGCTTTGGAGTGTGGGCTCTGTTAGACACTCCCCCCCCCCCGCCGCCTCCAAGGCCTGTGTGCTTGCCTCTGCCGCCACAGCCTTGGCATGGGGGTCAGGCCTAGCCAGCTGCGTCAAGGCAGCCCTGCCTCGCGTACCTCATTCTGGGAGTGTGGGCTGCTTCTTTCCTCCTGGGGTGAACAACCACCCCAGGAGGAAAGATGCAGCTTACCCAGACAGAGGAAGGCAGTGCCTGGTCCATCTTTGGGGAGTGGGGGGTGAGTGAGTGAGGTAGTTCATCTGCCCCTTGTACTGGCAAAGGCAGAGGGAACCTCAGGAAGGAGCCCCAGCATTCCTGCTTGCCAGCGCATGAGCAGCAGGGACACTGGGGCTGGCTCAGCTGGGAGCAGGAGCCCTTCCACACCCCACTCCTGAGCAGCAGGCTGGGGCCAGCTGAATTGGCCCCAGCCCACAAGGCGCTGGGGTTGAAGCGCCTCAGCTCCGGCAGTGAGAGCGGAGGCAGTTTCACCCTGCGCCTTGCCGGCAGGAGCCAATGCAGCTTGTTTCAACATTGCCAAACCACGATGTTTGGTGGGTGATAAATTGCAGTGTTGAAAACCCAGCATTGCCCAGCCCTACCTTGGATTTAGATGGAAAGGAGACATAGAGCTGGGTGTCATCAGCATACTGGTGACACAGAAGCCCGAAACTCTGGACGATATCTCCCAGCAGTTTAATGTAAATGTTAAATAGCATGGGGGACAGAACAGAACCTCGAGGGACCACAGACCAGAGGCTAAGGCATCAAAGAGTCCCCCAGCACCAAATTCTGGCTTCGCCCCTCCAAAAGTTGGGCCTTTTCCTCCTGCTGTTAAACATTCAACGAGAAGCTTGGTTACTCATTTGTTGCATAGCATGATTTACCACCCGTGAGCTGCAGTGCTTTGGAAGTAGGAGGCATTGGAGAGGCATAAGCTTCTCAGTAGCTAGTAAGGCTGTCAAGAGCACTTGAGTCACTCTCTATTTCAATTATGTTTCCACAGAGATTGGCCCATTACCCTCTTCTGGAAAGGAAGTGGCAAGGACCAAGGGGGCTAAGGGGGAAAAAGCAAGGAAAAAAGGAGTGGGAAGCATCAGCTCCAAAGCCGCCTCTGCAAAGAAAGCTGCCGCAAAGGCTCAGAGCAACGGCAGCACCAAAAGGAATCCTGCAGGGCAGCTGCCACTCACCCTGCTGACCAGCACCCAAACCGCACCAGTTGGCTCAGAGGAGGCTGCGGCCCAAGTTCCTGGTGCAGCCGCCCAGGGAGAGCCCCAAGCCACCCCTGTTGCGGCAGTCAAGCCTCCCAAAGCTACCAAATCTTCCAAGGCTGGGGCAAAAGAGAAGCCGTCCAAGAAGCGAAAGCTAGCAGCTGGGGATGCTGGCCTGGGTGAGCCGAAGGGAAAGAAGCTGAAAACAAAGAGTGACGTGGAGGTGCCAAAAAAGCAGAAGATGAAGAAGAAATCCAAGTCTGCAACTGGCAGCGAAAAACCAAAGGAAAAAGGCAGCAAAAAGAAGAAAGCCAGTAAGAGTAAGAGCATCACACACACACACACCGCTGCTGCTGCTGCACACACACAAACAAGTGTCCCTTGCCCTATTCAGCACACTCTGCTGCCCTCAGATGGGCTCGTGCAGTATTGCTAGCTGGCAAGAAACCTTAGTGTGTGTTTGTGTTAGTAAGCCAAGGATGCAAGATTTCAGACCAGCAGGTTTCTCTGCAGAGGACTGTCTGTTCAGTGGGCTTTGGTTAGGCTTCTGTATCCTGGTGCCTTCCAGAAGCTTTGGACTATAAAAGTCCTGTTATCCCTGACCATTGACCATGCTAACCTGGGCTGATGGGAGTTAGGAGTCCAGCAAATCTGGAGGTCACAAGGCTGTAGCCACCTGCCCTTCTCTACCCTTCTGCCAAGCTACGCAGAAGGCTGGATCTGAATCCTGTGTTCAGAGAGTCTCCAAAAACACAATCCCAACTTTTCATCCTCCTGTTTCCCCTAAGCCTATGTGGGTCCCCTGTTGTTGTGGATGCACCCAGTTGATGCAGTCTCTATTCAGCTGTTCTGCTTCTGGGTCAAATGGCAGGGGCAGGGCTGTGTCACAGGTGCTGAGTAGTCCTTCCACATGGTGCCCGTCCCAGCATCTGCAGGGAAGAAAGGGGAGCTTTCATGTGTGGAGCGGCACGCAGGCTCCTTACAGACACCAGCCCAGTACAATGCCAGAGGAAAGAGCTGCTGTGGGTTTCGATTTAATGCAGAAGTAGAGCATCTGAATAGGGCCTGCTGTTGTATTGTCCCTATTTTGTTCCGTTACATTGCATAGTAAGCTGCTTTGGTGGTAGTTTAACAGAAAAAGCAGGGTGTGAAGAATAAATCTTAAACTTAGAACCAGCTAGATGTGCCTTATCCTCATATAAATTGGTCCATCAGACTGGGCTCCCGCTGCTCCCTGTTGCCTCCCAAACAATGCAGTCGTGTGGCTGGAGTTACTTTGCTGCCAGTGAATAAGCTGGCTGCTTTACTCAGCAAAGCTCTTCCTACTTAAGGCCGTGGCTCTGCTTGTAAGGGATTTCTGCAGTGCAATTTGGAGCAGAAAGGACTATTTTCTGCAAATGCAGGAAAGGGCAGAAGCCATATGCAGGTATGACCCATAAGAAGGGCAGCCCTTGCAGTTGTGGTGTTTTTGCACATTCCACTTGTGTGCATGCACTCTCACCCCCAGCTCTATTCCCCCCCCCCCATTTTGCTGGTCCTGGTAAGGCAGAGGGAAGAGGAGAAGTCTCCGCTATTAAATGGCCAGGCATCTGTGTGGCCCCACTGAGCTAGGGAACCGCCTTCTGTCCTGTATAGAAAAGGGTCTGTTTTTAAAAACTGAAATGGAAAAGTACCATCCCGGTTCTATGCATAGATTCACAGGAGGAGCAAAATCCAGTTGCAAGGGCTGCTAGTTCTTGTGACATTTAGCAGTAATTGAGCAAGCCATGGATATCTGTGCTGATGACTCTACAGTATTAAAGCTGCCTTTAAGTGCTGAGAGCTGCTGTTACCACACAGAGAGGGTGGGGAGAGGATGGCTGTTAATCATTCTCTGTTAAAAGAGCAGCTCCAGCCTGTGTGAGCCTCCTGCTAAGATTTGGTACATTCCTGTTGCTAGTGTACTTCCATAGTGATTTCTCTCTCACTTTGCTGCTGCCTCACACAGGGAAAGACCGTCCCAGCCCTCCTCCAGCAGAGGATGGAAAGGGCAATGGAATAGATGGGAGGGGAGATTTCTGACAAAGCCGAGTTACAGCTATATTGTTGGGCAGGGATGAGGCTCTGACTTAACATATATAGCTTTTGGGAAAATCAGTTATGCGTGGATATATACATATGGCTGTGTTGATCCAGACACTGGGCAAATGAATCACTAATGTAAAAAAGAATGGGGTGTCTGATACCTGTGCTCATGCTCACTCTTCACCAGCTGTGCAAGGAAGGTCTTCAGTTTCTCCCTCTATAAACCAGAGACATGACTGGAAAGTCATTTAATATATAAAGGCTGAATGTTTGTGGCTTATTTTGCAAGATGATCACCAGCATTTGCAAAAAAAAAAAAAAAAAACCATTAGCAACGCTGAGATTATGAAAGGTTCTCACAGATTCTTGTGTAAATACCATTTTAGTGGTTTTGCAGTAAAACTGCATCCGTGATTCTTCCCTTTACCATTGTTCTTTGGGCTGCTTCGCATGCAGCCTGTGCATTCTAATATACAGAGATTGCCTAAATATAGTGCTTTTGTTGTGCTGAATGCAGTATACGCCAAACACTTCCCTCCACCTGCTGGGTCACTCTGGCTTGAACTTCAGGAGGGCCCCCTGAGCCACAAGTTCCGAGGATGCTGTGTTTCTGTTGTAGCTCCACTAGCCCAGCTAAATGAGGGCTTGTGTGCTGTGTGCCATGCCTGTTGGGTGTGTTACAACACTTGCTGTGTTACTGCCCTTAAGAAGGGTCATTGTGAATGATGGAAACCCTTGTATAGGGACTCTGCTTGCCAAAGAGGATTCATCAGTAATGGGAAACTTCTTTCTCGAAATAATGGGAGCATGTCTTCGTTCCCCCGCTCCCTGGTCTTTCCCAACTTTGATCCTTAGATGTTTTTGGACTACAATTCCCATCAGCCTCAACCAGCATGGCCAAAGGTCAGGGGTGATGAAACTTGTCTTCTTATGCTGTTACCTAAATGTAGTTCTTTTCTTAACCTAGGAAATGATCCCATATAAGTGAATGAGATTGCTACAGGACTGAAGAGCTTGTTCTTCCACAGGCTCCCCTATTTATGGAGAGCCAAGCAGACCTTGATTACACTGGCTAATAATTTGTCTGACGTCAAGATTTTGTCTCCCAAGTTTTGACAAAAACCCTTAGCCAATGTTGGTCTTGTACAATTTGGCTATCATGCTAAGATAGCGTTTTTCATTTTTTCCTGGCTCCAGCCTTCTTATATGCCGGACTCACATCTAAGTGATTGTGTGGAGAAGAGCGGGGAAGGCAATTATGCATGGGGTGAAAATCAAGGCATCAGACCTTATATTCTAGCTTTTACTAAAGGTTTTGAAAAGGAACAATTGCTGTGATGATATTTCAGGAGTTGGGGGACAGGTTTTAAAACAGTTTACTTGTAAGAGCAATTTTTAAAGAAACGCAGAAAAATGCATATGCATCTGAACACTGGCTTGACTATTCCCCCGTTTTAGCCAAAACCTTTGCAATAAGATCTATTTTTTTCAGCTCATCTTGTCCACTGGCAGTGCAATGAATTCTTCTGTTTGCATCCATTTTGTAATTGAAAACAAACACAAAACATCTGGACATCTTAATTCCTGTGCAGCTGCCAATATTTCTGAACAGAATGCCACCTTGCCTCCATTCATAGAGCGTTCTCATTGTTATACCCCTGATCTTGTAATGGGTCCCATGTAGCAACAGGTATCTAGTGCAGAGGTCACCAACTTTTTTTACTGCTGGCGACAAAAAGCACACCCTGCAATCAAACACACACCATAACCATGCTTTTCTGACTAGTGTCTGTAGGTTTCAGTGAGTCCCTTGGGCATATTTGGACTTGTTTGATCTCAAGATTTAGGATTGATTTCTGTGGCTGAAGATTGGTAGCAAAATAGCTGACCATGTTGGGTTTTTCCAGAACATATTCAGACACACATCCAACACCCAGCTGTAGTTTTTATTGTGTTTTATTCTTAGAAATAAATAAATGGCATGTTAAAAATATCACCAACATTGGCATCCATCTGTCTCAAGAGACAATGGAGGAGTGGGCCTTTGGAAGGCTGCTTTTGTAAGCTGCTAGAACGTTTTTGGTGTTGTTGTTTTTTAAAGCAGGTTCTGATTTTTTTTTCTTGCATAATTGTTTTATAGAGAAAAAGAAGAGCAAAAAGCTGGAGTCTCTTACCGCAGATGGATCACAGAAGAAAAAGAAGAAAAAGAAGGTAACAGGACACTAGAGAACTTTTTTTGATCGGTAAACCTGTCTGTAAGCACTTGAACTTAATGGGGCTTGCTTCTGAGTAGACGTATACAGGACTGCTCCATCGGAATTGGGTTGTTTGCATTTGAAGGGGCTCCAGGACTCTGCTGTTTTTCCAAAACCAGGTGTGACTGCAGCATAGAATACTTACACAATTTGGTCTGCATATTTCTAAAGTTGCTAGGAGACAGCCTTGTCAGAGGCATTCCTTAGCTTAAGCATTATATGCAGGGGGTGCAGAAACAACAAACCCGTATCAATGATGGAAATACATGCAGGATTAAAGAATGGAGGTGACTTGATGTAAAACCAGCTCAGAGCAGCTTAAATCAAGGCTCCCATCCCACCCCATGTTAACAGTCTTGTCTGTCTTCTTAAATTTTGTTTTAGTGGAGTGGCTTTATTTAGCATGGGGGGGGGGAATCCACCTATTTCCTTGTATCCATGGGAAGGAAGACCTATTGTTCATCTTACTGTACAGCTTGAAAACACTCTGAAAGTGAATATTTCAGCTCAGTTTCTCTTTCCCCACCCTAGTTATGTGTGTATAGGGAAATTTTAACACTGGGGCACATTCATCACACATGCATCCCCCACTCCCAAATACTGTCATACCTTGGATCCTGAACGCCTTGCGAGTTGAACGTTTTGGCTCCTAAACGCTGCAAACCCGGAAGTGAGTGTTCTGGTTTGTGAACTTTATTTGGAACCTGAATATCTGACGCAGCTTCTATGGCTTCCGATTGGCTGCAGGAGCTTCCTGCAGCCAATCGGAAGCCGTGCCTTGGTTTCCAAACATTTTGGAAGTCGAACAGAATTCCAGAATTGATTCTGTTTGACTTCCGAGGTATGACTATATATATAGGAAACTTGCTTTGCAAGAAACTTTGGTTCCTCCTAAACTTCATTACCTTTAGGTTACGTGGTTATGGGATGCATTTATCCCTCATGGAGCAATCCCTTTAAAAAAGAGGCGGGGTGGGGGGGAATCAGGGCTTTTCCAAGACATTTTCCCACTTGATGACGTCCCCTCCTCCAAATTCCATCTATAGTGGCCAATCTGATTGGCATCTGGGGATTTCTTCAATACAAGTGGCTTCAACTGTTACCCAGACTCCAAAATATGGGCCTGAACCGAGCACTTTGCCCTGAGCTAACATAATTTCTTCAAGGGAGTCTGAATTTTCCGTTAGTCCAAACGAGCTTGAGATTGACATCCTTCCCACCCACCCCAGAATTAAGTTTTGCACTGGAGCACTAAAGTCTTGACATGCCCTTTCCCAGCATGCTTTGTGTTTCTTAGAGAATTAAGTCTTATTTTGCCAGCATTTGAGATTGGGAGTAGGAAAGATGGTTGCATGAGTGGCTGAGCCTAGGAAGAACTGGAAGGACCTGTTTCACCATCTGAAACTGGGCCTGTGTTTTCTGTGCTGTGAAGGGAGCCAAGGATGTTGGAGGCAATGCCAGTTCTTGGGGCAAGGGGGGCGTAAAGACAACAACAGACCTAAATTGTTCTGGATTTCTTTCAGAAAACTGGCAACCTTGAGGAAGCAGCATGAGCCAGTAAGTATCTTTTTAAAGTACTCTGTCAATTAGTTAATGTCAACGTGGCAAATTCCGATGGCTCTTTTTCTCTGGCTAGAGCCTTTTGCTTAGGAAATACTCTCATTCAAGGCAGCTGGCATGGATGTAGCCAGGATTCATGTTGGGGGACACACAGAACCTCAGTTAAGTATTTTTATTGATTTCGGGGAGGACACCTGTGCCTTGCACCCCCCCCCTCCCCAAGGCAGTTGGGCCTATTCCTTCCAGGATCACTTAGTTTAGAGGTATATAAAGATGATTCTGTTCTAGGTTTTTGGATTGTTTTTAACTACATTTTTAATTTATGGCTTTAAATTAGATTTAGATTTTTGTAAGTTGTCTTGGGGGACGAGTCTTCCCCCCCAAAAAGGTGGGGGGGTATAAATGCCTTTAAATAAATAAATTAAAACTACCTCTCAGGTGGGAAGTGGAAGTTCGTGAGCTTACAGGGTTGCAGGTGAAACTCGAAAAATTAGAATATCGTGGAAAGGTTCATTTCTTTCAGTAATTCAACTTAAAAGGTGAAACTAATGTATGAGATAGACCCATGACATGCAAAGCGAGATACGTCAAGCCTTTATTTGTTATAATTGTGATGATTATGGCGTACAGCTGATGATAACCCCAAATTAACAATTTCAACTTTGGGGTTTTCATCAGCTGCACGCCATAATCATCACAATTATAACAAAGAAAGGCTTGACATATCTCGCTTTGCATGTCATGAGTCTATCTCATATATTAAACTCCAGTAGCTAATGAAAACAATTGCTTACATAAATGGACTTTTCCACGATATTCTAATTTTTCGAGTTTCACCTGTAGATCACAGTCACATTCTAGAAGGGCTAAATGGATGGCTTTCTAAAGGCCTACAGAAGCTGCACTCCGAAGTCACGGGATGCAGGCTCAAGCATCTTCCAATGTAATGTCAGCGTCCTGAGGGTGGGGTGGGGGGGAATTACCACAAAACCATGAAAACACAGCTGACAGGGAGGAAAACAGGGAGGAACTCCGGGTGCTTGAAGACGGATTATTTTCAGGCTCGTCGTGTTTTTGAAATAATTCTTTGGGGCCAGGTTCTGAATAGCAGTTCCTATCAAGAGCATAAAGCAGCTTTCCCCAACCTGGTGCTCTCCGGATGTTGTTGGACTCCCAACTCCCATCAGCCCCCATCAACTTTGCCAATGACCAGACTTTATGGGAATTGTCCAGACATCTGGAGGGCACTAGGTTTGGGGAAACTGGCGTAAGCCGCTTAGAACTCCGATAAGGATTTAAAGCAGTTCTATAGCGATAGCAGTTTTATAGTGGGTTAGGCTCTTGATGAGAATTGGCATTAAAAATGTGTGCTCTGAAGGAGGTTTACCGTACTTTTCCATGTATAAGACAAGGGTTTTTTTACTCTAAAGTTATGTTTAAAAACCTGCCTCATCTTACACATGGATAGTGAATGGGGTGGACGGGTGATTGGCTGCAGCTGTGAGCAGGAGCATGTCAGCGACTATTGTTGGCTGCTAGAAGGGCTGCCGCTTCTCTAATTGGGTTGGTGATTGGTTTTTGCGGCAAACACTGCTGTGGGTTGGCTGTCGCTGCTGCGATTGGCGGCTGCTGTTCTGGGATTCGTGCGATTGCCAGCGGACAGCTTTTCTCAGTTGGGTAAGAGATTTTTTTCTGGGGAGGGGTCTGTTTGCAATTGGCTGTTGCTGTGGCGAGTGAGCGATTTGTCAGTGTGGATGCTGTGTTTGAGCGATTTTTGGCAAACCCCCCCTTTCCTGAAATTTGAGTCCCCCCCAAAAGGGGCGTCTTCTCCATGGGAGCGTATTATAGACTGAAAAGTACAGTATTTTGGAATGTATCAGGCCTGAAATAAATCTATCTTCAAGTACCTAGAGTTTTTTCATCTTTTCCCCCTTCTCTGCAAAAGTCAAATAGCTCTAGGGTGGAGCTGGGCCATTGGTGTTTTCTGGTGGCTGGTAGCAGCAAGAGTAGTACCTCATTAACACGTGGATGAGAAAAAATACTTGCAATGCATTTGAAAAAATATTTTCCTACTCAATGACAATTCTGTCACTGGCAGAATTTCCCTCCCTCCTTTACAGTACAAATTTTTTAAATGTGTTCTTTCTCTCTCCCTTCCCTGTAGTGGCTTAAAGCACGAAGTGAAGAATAAAAATATGCTGGGAGCATTCAAGGGAAAGAAACTGATTGTTTATATTTTTAAAGAAAAGAAAACGGGAATGTCAAAGACTTGATTTCTGTATTTATAACTGTGACTTTTAGAGCTAAGCATTCCTAACAGTTGATCTAGCTATTTGCTTGGGATTAAGACATGCCCCGATTGCTTGGCCAATGGAGAAGACGCAGCTACTGTAACTGACGGAATGTGAGGAAGACAAACACCTTTGATTATTCAATCCTGAATCCAGCAATTACGTTTACTGCTATCTCTACTTCCTCCTTCACCCCATCCCAACCCTTAAGAGTTATATTTTTTAAAGGAAAAGATTGCCTCTCCCTCCTTTCATACTACATTAAAGGAAGAAGTTTTATGTCTGCAATGTCCATCCAGGAATTGTCTTCAATATGTACAAAACCCTGTTGATTCTAGGTTGGCTTTTTCTCTCTCCCTTTTTTAAATAATAGTATACAGTAAAACCATTGTAACTGGGAAAAGCACTTGTGTGTTATTTGGAAACTGAAAATGTGTAAATCTCTTGGCTGCAGCTAAACAATTCCAAAGGATTTGGTCAGCTGCACACAGCTGTCATGTTGTGTTGAGCAGGCTCATGTCTTTGTGGTTTGTTTGTTTGTTTGTTTGTTTGTTTGTTTCGTTCTTGGAGAGAACCAAGCTTCCAGCCCTTGTGGTTTTCACAGGAAGGTTTATGGAAATGTATGTTCTGTTTCTCTCCCTTTGGTTGTTAACCAGTTAATTGGAGTCTTCTCTCAGTCATCCACCTCAATGGACAACAAGAGCACCTTATTAGAAGGTTATCTTTTATTTTTTTAACTTTACAAAGACTTACAGTTAAAATCATCTTTCTGAATTCACCAATAATGCAGTGATCATATATTCAAAGGGTATAATTAGTATGTCATAAGCTTGGGTGCTCATCTATCATGTATCACTAATATATATCCACTCTGCTGGCTTGCTTGCGTAATTGAAGAAACATTCACTTATATTTGCTTTGGATGCGGGAGAAGCCTGTTCTTTGCCCAGATAGATTTATATAGCCTTACCTACAATTCCAGTATTCTCTTGCTAGAAACTGCTAAAGCAAGCTCTAGGGCTATGCTAGCAAATGCAAAGGGTACACAACCAACTCCATAGGGTATAGCATTTGGGGTTTCAGGATTCACAACTATATTTAAACCTTACTTAAGTTAATGCCTCCATTCCTCTAGACCAGGCATAGGCAACCATCGGCTCTCCAGATGTTTTGGCCTACAACTCCCATGATCCCTAGCTAACAGGACCAGTGGTCAGGGATGATGGGAATTGTAGTCCGAAACATCTGGAGAGCCGAAGGTTGCCTATGCCTGCTCTAGACCATCAGGACCCTGATTCCCATCAGCCCCAGCCAGCATGACTCAGGATGACGGCAGTTCATATCCATATATGTAAAGAACACTCGATAATTTCCCTTTGAAGAAGCACAAACTCAGGGCAAAAAGGAGAAACTTGCTAAGAGGAAGGCAAACCCTTACTGTGATCAACTCCTGCCTGGAGAGCCTATGTCCTCACTGTGGCAGGACATGTGGATCCAGAACTGGGCTCCACAGTCACTTACGGACTCACTGTTCAGACTGTGTTCATGGAAGGCAACCTTACTCGGCTACAAGTGATCACCAAAGCAGAAAGATGCAAAGAACAAATAAATGAAGGATTCAGTAGAAACCTTCTGCCTCTTGTAAGACTTGTCTAAAATCAGGAGGAATCCAGCGGGGGAAGAGTAAGGTGAATTAAACATAGAGTAATAAACCTTTGAAGAATATATTTGGAAAACAATGTTATATTCCCACCACCACCCACATTTGAGGGAAACGGATGTTGCAGAAGATGTTCTCACTGTCTCAGAATCCTATTGTTATTCACATACATTCAGTAAATGTTCCCCTATTCATGTAGCCTGATCAGCCACAAGAATCACTGCAGGGTTTATTCAGCAAAAAAAAAGGAAAAAGATCCTCTCTGCATGAGCTGAATAATTGAGGAAAACATCACCCTTTCTTGCTTGAAGCATTTTGCTGCTAAAGCTGTGGTTGTACAAGGGTTACTTCTCTAAAAAGGTAATTCAGGGCTCAGCTCAGCAGGCGATTATATTTAATCAACCTACTTTTCCCTCCTCCATTAAGGATAATGCTTAAGCCTAGGAATTTTAGAAGTGGTTGCGGCTAACATAATTCAGGAAATCAATACAGAAGCAAAAAACGAGAGCAAACTGGAGAAGATAAGCTGGGCTTCTTGAGCTGATGCAGCTGGTGCTGCTGCCTGCCTTGTTTGCTTGGCATTTCTAAAGAAAGGAGAGAAATGAGAAAGGTGCATTAGAAGTCAAGCCCCAGAAATGTTTCCTAATAATGCAGAGGCAGAAATTGATGGAAAGGACAAAAAAAAGCCAGTCCACACACAACTTGTGCTGTGCTGCCCCTTAAAGTTAATGGTGCCTTTAATTGTTATGCCTTGGGGTGGGGAGGTATCCTAATTTGGCTTGTATACCTATCCTCTTCCTGCACACACACACCACAAAACCCACTCTGCCTTTGACACCTAGAGAATACCGGTATCTGTATTTCAGGCTTTAAAAAAAGATAGGCAGAGGATGGATGTGCCATTATCTCTTCATAGAAGGCCTTGGCAACCGCAGGAACTGTGTGGCCCATTCAATCTGTATGGACTGTTTAAAAAAGGCACCTACGTTTAAAAACAAAGTACTTGGCTTGCTCTCTTGTGTATGTAGCTGAGAACACCAGCACTGAAATGAAAGGTGCTTTCAAGGTGAAACCCTAGGTTC
The DNA here is from genome assembly GCF_009819535.1 of Lacerta agilis. Classification (NCBI taxonomy): domain Eukaryota; kingdom Metazoa; phylum Chordata; class Lepidosauria; order Squamata; family Lacertidae; genus Lacerta; species Lacerta agilis. Next base: position 59,441,880 of record NC_046313.1, read on the forward strand.
TCCTGACCTAAGCCAGCTACTTTCAGGGAGGATAAGGTGATCAATGGCTCCTGCTTGTGGGCTCCCTATGGACATCAGGTTGGCCAATATGGGGGAAAAACAATGGTGGGCTTAGATAGGTCATTGGTTTGATCAACAAAATTCTTACTTTACCTCAGTCATTTAGTTACTGAAGCTCAGCTGGGAAGCTGTCACATTCTCAGTATCGCCAGCTGTCACATTCACCAGTTGCCCATTTCCTGGAAAAGGGAGGAAGAGAGAGAGATTAGCACTTTCCAATGCCCTAAGAGAGAGAGATCAGCACTTTCCAATGCCTTCTTGTTTCCACATCACCTTTAGGATGCTTCCTACCAGTCTGTGCTATCTCATGTTCAGCCAAAAGCACAATCGTTTGTTTTTTATCTATCTTATTATTATTTTTAGTAATACACAAAATTATTAACATCTGGCCATATTATTTTCCACTGTCTGTACCGGTAGACAGAAAGGTCATTTGAAATCTGACAAATGGGCACTGACTGATTTGTATCTTTGGTCCATTCAACAATGCAAAGTTGTGTACTTATTGGCAGGTGGGTATATATTGGTTTTATGATTTTTGAGAGGCACTATCCCTCTGAATGCAAGTTGAATGGAATCACCATTAGGGAGATTGCTGTTGTACTCAGATTCTACTTAGGCATCTGGTTGGCCACTCTCAAAACAGGGTGCTGGGCTAGATCTGCCATTGGCTTCATCCAGCAGAGTTCTTATTACGTTCTTATTATTTAAGTTTTTTTTCTGCATAGGCTGTGACTAATTCCAATATTTTTTTCTGGTTTTTTCATGTGACTAATTCCAAGTTTTGTTTTTTGTTTTGTTTCTTGATAATGTGTTAGATGAGCATAATGATAATGACACAAATGAAGATGTTGGGTTTTCTGAGATTTCTATGCGCTGTAAGGTCATAACAATGTTTTAAATTATTTGCCATGGCTGTTGCATTTGCTTGTTACATTTGGAAAAAGCTTACTCAGGGGCAGATATCAGGTAGAAATCTGAAGCACAAACATAGGGGAAACTTCCTTAACTGTTCACAACTGTCTTCCCACTTTCTTGATGTGGTTGGTGGTGGTGGTGATGATAAGAGAATGACGTAAGTTCAGTCATCAAGCAAGACTAAGTGCAGTCAACAAGGCTATTTTTTCACATCAAGTTGCCTCATGTAATATTGACCAAACACCATCCCAATGGTGAAGCCACAAGGAACATAAGGCACACGCATGCAGAAATCAAAGTGGGTTTATCTTCCAAGTAAGGAAAAACAATGTGGATTTGGCAGCAACAAGTATTGGCTCCCCACAACCAGATGACCCAAATTCTGCCACCAAAGTATTTTGTGCAAAACTAGGCAAAACTGCTCTAACTGCACTGCCTATGTAATAAGAGCTTCTTAGGGAAGTCTGGCATGGTGGATGTGGAAAGTAGTCATTGTGTTTGTTCTGTTGTGACTCTTGGGAAACGCAGCACCCCAGCCCACCCTGCCTATATGCCTGACTTCATCTCTTCTATTTAGAAAGAGGAAAGAACACTGCTACAACTGCAACAATGGCTGTTGCCCTGCAAACACTTTGGCTGTGTTTAGGACTCAAGTCCAGGTCTGGGGTGGGGGGGGGAGAGACTCATTAGCTCCTAGGACTTGGGCCATTAAGATGTTGCTCCCTAACTCTAGATAATCCAGTTTACTCAAGAATATAAAGGGCACCTGCTTGCTTATTAACTCCTTTCCCCCTTGATAGGAAACAGAAGCTCTTTACCGGCGCAGTCCAGTGGCCCACGGACTTTAGTAGTGCCCTCAACCATGGTGCCATTTTTGTAGACGCACCAGCAAAAGCCAGTGCTACCATGGCATTGCTTAGGCAGATAGTCGCCATTTCCATCACACTTGGCACAGAATCTTCCCAGGTGGACACCCCGACCACATTCTTCTGTCTGGCACCTGGTTTTCACTTTAAACAAAACAAAAACAGAAACTTCAGTGTGCACAGTTGACTGCCAGCCGCTAGCATTGCCCTGTGATGCAACTGTAAGTAACTACAGCTGAACAGCTCCCTTGCCTTGTTTGAGACATATGGCCAAGTTCAGAGGTAAAGCTTTCCCTGCACCATAGCACTTCAGGTGGTAAGACAGCACCAAATGCTTGAATGCTCCCCGCTTATAGAAAAGTAGCACAGCTGGGAGCATTCCCCAACTCCATAGAAGCAGCTTTGAAATTGAAAGTCCAGGAGAAACAATCCTTTTTGGTTTGGCTGAATGTATATCAACTGCCTACTAATATGAGAAGAGGCTGTTTCATTGTGGCTGCACCATGGGAAAGGAAAAGGGGGGGTGTAAGGAAAGAATTGCTTTTTGTAACAATATGCCCGTTTAATTAGGACAGCTATTTTATTGGGATGGCTCCCAGGGAACCCATTTAGCCTAATGAGAGCAAATGCTAATGAGTACTGCTTAATGGAGGCAGTATTAATATAAATTCTGCTAATGGGAATGTGTCCGACCACTGCTGAGTGGCTAATTGGTATGAAAATCTCGGCTGCGGGCTTTTATTTCAGAAACAGCTGAAATCACAGAAGGAGGAATCATTTTTTTTAAGCATTGCATTGGTGCCCAAATTTGGGACAGAAAAGTGGTTGGCCATGTCGGTGTCCAAATTCAAGACTATATGTCAGTAATAAGGCTCTCCCTCTGTGTGTGTGTGACTGTTAAAATTGTTTCAGTAGGGTTTCCTTTTCCTTTTAAAAAAATATATATTTGAAGTGGGCCTTAATTCAAACAACAGTCTTCTTTCATCATGGGTGCATCATTTAGCTTAGATAATTGCAGTTTCAAATGAATTGCTCTTTGCCAATCACTCTTCCCAGGGGCAGACTGTGTTTTGCTTCTGCTGTGATGAGCGAAAAGAGGCTTTTAAAAAAAACCAGTGGTTCTTTAACACAAAGACCTTGTCCACTGAATTGCAAGCCAGCCGAGAGTGCTCCTTTGCAGCCACGTTTCCTTTGAAGAAAGAAGCAAGTGGCTTTGGGCTCAAGCTGTGCTCTACATCAAGCATATTTCAGTAGTAAAATGGTCAGCATCACAACATGTCGTAACAGGTTTTTCCACATCTTCTGCCAAGGAAGACTTTTTTTTTTTTTTTTTTTGCTGTTTTCATTATTAGGCCCCTCGGTGTAGAACAGCATCCAAGGCAATGCAGAATTTGTTTAAAATGTAACAAACAACTACATTATAAAGATGTTCCATACCTAGACAACCGATACAGAAGTTGTTGGAAGGCCTCTCTGAAATCCAGAGCTGCAGTGCCACTGCTGAGAACGCCCTACTCTTGGCCCCATGAGTTTTCAATTGAGATAAAGAAGGAAATCCACCCACCCACCCCCAAAAAACCAAGGTCTGCACAGCAGATCTCTTAGGACACAGAAGCTCGGGAGCTAATGGAGGTGAGCCAACAAGTCAAATATGTTTCCATGTTTTGAGTACAAGGCAAAGTTAAGCACTTTTAAGTTGTGCTGATTATAAGGAAAGAGACATACACCACAATCCTATACACACTCACCTGGCAATAAGTCTGAATGAGCATCCTGGGATTTACTTCTGAACAGGCATATACAGCATAATCATATTAAGCACATTCCCAACTCTTCCAGTCACAGATTCATACTGGAAGGGACTTGGAGAGCACATGGCAGCTTACTGGGGACCTGGTGCTGTTCATGCATGCCCTCCTTTGTGGCATCCACAGGATGCCATCTTCATCAGAATGCCATTCTGTGATCTCATCCACCCTCTAGAAACAAATATCAACTGAATGCTGCACAGAAGTCGCACACGTGAGCAGTGTCAAGTGCATACTAAACAGCCGTGTGGAATCACTCTTCAAGTGCTTAGATCTGCCACTGAAAATAAGTGGTCCTGGCCAAGGAATTGCACCCAGGTGGGCAACGCTTTTTGGCAGCCCCTTTCAGCAGCCTCTTTCAGCAGCTGCGTTCTGAAATACGTTGTAGGGCTAAACCTTTGTGCCTAGCGCAGAAAGGCCAAGAAACAGTGAATGAACTGCAGCTGGAAGTGAGAATACTGGGCTTGGGTGGTCTTTGTGCTAAGGGTGAGCAGTCTTTCCCCCCAGCCCAAAGATTGCCAGGTTAATTGGAGCTACAAGGCTTTCGCCAACTAATTACTAGATTTACCCTTGCAAATGAACTCCAGCTGGGAGAGCATTGCCTATGAGTGGCTCTCACACCCTGGCTTGCTTGAGGCTAGTGGGGCTGTGCATTGGGCTGGATCCAACCAACTGTGGAGTTCTCAGGTTAATGCAAATTCGCTGCTTCCCTCCCATCATTTGACCCCCCTGTGTCCCTGAAAAGTTGGATGAGATGTAGGATGGGGAACTGCAGGTGAAGAGGGAAGTCTGCAGAAATTGCAGGTGCCCCCTTGCATGAGACGAAGTGCCTTCCACTCCCATCCTTCAGATCCAAACCAATGCACGGGACATGGGGCTGCTGGCACAAAGAGCAACACTCTGTTGAGTTCTCCTCCACAAGCACACCTGTAACAGTTTCTAGCCACTTTGTGTCATGATGATTTCGTGCTGTGCATTACTTCTGAGTTGGGGCTGTGTGGAAACACGTGATGATCTATCACTGGTTAAGATGCTATGCGTTCAGGCCCAGTGCAAGCAATTGGCTAGGACAGGCACTGGCCAAGGACCCTAGAGGCCCAGAAGGCTCCCCCCATAGGCCCACTCCTGTTGTGCTGCCTTGCCACCTTCTTCACTGGGCCTCTGGAAAACCGTTTCAACGGTGGTTGTGCTGCTTTTGAGGGGAACCAAGCTCCACTCCTATCCATGATGACTATCTACCATTTTAATTTACCCACAATATTTACCCCAGACCATACATCTATAAAACCGCCCACCACTGGTGGAGTTGTCGTTACCATGAAAGAAAAAGAAAAAGCACAGCTGCATTGGAAGGGTGTTTGGGGGGGGGCATGGGTGGCACCATGTTGCGGGCTCCATAAATTCTGGTGCCAGTCCTGCCCATGTTCCAAAATAAAGAGGGAGAACTCCACACAGGGCTATCATTTTCAGCAGCAGCTCAGTGTCCTGTATAATATCTCTTTCCACCCCCAAGTCATCAGCATACATTAACATTAGTCTTCTGGCATGCAGCAGAGCCCTTTCAGTCCTTCCTACAGAAATGTACTGTTTCTAGTACATTGGGATTTTGTTTCACCAGATTTCCTGCATCTCTTTAGGATGTGAAGCTGCAGCAAAATGGAATGTTTTCTGTTGTGTTGTGATTTGAGCCCTTCAGAGAATTTGCGTCCATCACCCTTAGAATTCCTTTCAGTGCTACAGTCCTTGCATACCTTGTGCAGCTGGAATCTCATTCTTGGCCATTTGGAAGAGCAGCCACTTGTGCATCCAGGTTTCAAAAGACTGCAAGAGATCATATGCAGTTAATAAAAGGGCATCCCTATCCACAAATAAATAAATAAATGTAAGTTAACCACTGTCTAATTGCTAAATGACAAGAATAGAAGTCCACCATATGTTTCACTGCTGGGCGAACGCCACTGTACACTGCAGGAAAGGGCTTTGATACAGTTCAGCCAATTGTAACTACACTAATAAACCTGAGGCTTTGCTGGCATAATTAACAGAGGTCCAGCGCTGTGGTCCCTTCATGGAAGAACTCTCTGCTGCCAGTTCCCAAACGTAATTCCTAGAATCTCAGGCATTTAGCAAGTTTAACAGGCCTATTTAAATCCCACACATGAACAACTCAAAACACTAGATAGCAGTCAAGAGCAAACTAGGAAGCATTGCAAGTGACAATGGTATTGTTCCCCCATCCTGATAGCCTATGCCGTAAGTAGGCCACCCCTCACCCCCTGAGCACAAGAGGGGAAGGACTAGGGTCCCGTCCAAAGTCTTAGACTCCAACAAGAGTAAGTCCCAAGGCAAATAAAATTAACAGGATAGAGAGCTTCTAGAGCATGAGACTCAATCTCAGGGCCATGGGTTCGAGCCTCACATTGGGCGAAATATTTCTGCATTGCAGGAGGCTGAACTAGACGATCCTCGTGGTCCCTTCCAACTCTATGATCTGTTAAATGAGATATTGCCTATCCATTGTGACACCATGTTCTCTTTAGGACGGGCGGGGGGGCGGGGAGAGGGTTCTGTGAAAGATGGCAGCACTTACCTTCCAGTCCTCGAAATCCATGCGGTTCCTCAGAGTATTCATATTTTCCATGAAGCTGTTTTTCAGTTCAGGAAATTTTATGAGAGGGTTTGCTCGCTGTAGGGAGGAACATGTTAACAAATGTTATGTAAGGAAAGTAAGTCTGCTGGAGGCCCAGAAAGAGATCACCCAGCATAGCAAGACTATGGCCAAAGGATTGGGTCTGGACTGGCAGCACGTGAAATACCAACTCCATCTCATGAATTCAACCAGATGCAGTGCCGGCGAGGTCCAACCAGAGAGCATGGCAGCAGACCCATTTGGAGGAGTTGAGTCACCAGCACAATCTTCTAAGGCAGGCCAAAGGTACAGGTGGGAGGGATTGCTGAACTATCTCTGCCCCCTCCCCTTTCATCCTAAAGCTGCCTCCCTCGACTGCTCCTCCCAACCTTGGGGAGCTCAAAGTTTGGATGCAACTCCTTTTAAGAGGAAAACAGCCACAGCAGAACATACAAACAGAGAGGAGGGCTCCTCTCCCTAGCTTTATTGCTGGCACAGCTGTTTTGGAACGGTTAAATTTGTTTTTAGTTTATGTCAATAATTGATTGTATTATTGGGTTTCATTATTTTTTAGTTATAGTGTTTTGCTGCCAATTTCCTAAATGCCTTGGGTTTCTTTGGGACATTGGGCAGTGGTATGGGTTTGGGGAGGAAAATACAAAGAAACAAGCAAGCAAGTAAGTGCATCCAGTTAGAAGCTGAGATAAAAAGAAAATCCTTTGCTTTTCCTAAAATTTAATGGCAATTATGCACCACAAACTCCCACTGTCTGAATGTTTATCTAAACTCCCTATTATCTAATCCATCTTTGTCCGCATAGCCCCATATTACGAGTTCACCAATTTATCTAAGTTTCTTGTTTAACAGATGCTAGCCATGCCACCCTCCAAGGTCATTTGGTGTCATGAACTGGCAGGATGATGGGGATTCTGACGAGGGGTGTAGCTGGGACTGGGACACACCGGGGCAAGCAGGGGATGAGGAAGGAAGTACTCACAGAGTGATGGAGGATGGCAAGGAGCCAGAGTTGCAGGACCCATCACCAGAGTCAGAGGGGCCCCTGTCTCCATGAACATGGTGGGCTCTGAGGCATAGTGGGCAGCAGGAGGGGTGCTCTAGGGGGCTGAGGCAGGCAAGGGCCACAGCCCAGCTCACTAGCTGGCCAGGTGGGGCTCACTAGCTCTGGGAGGAGGGGTGTGATTCCTCAGCTGGAGTGGGCTTGGAACAGGTGAGGGTCACATGCCTTATCAAGCCCAGATGCTGCAATCAGCATGCAGAGTACAAAAGGTGCTGTCTCTGCTCAACTGCCCATATTCATTGACTTGGATGCTCCTGGACCTCTGCGGGACTGCACTTTGGGTTTGACTCTGGACTGTATCCTGACTGCTGGACTTGGCTACTTGGGATGACCCTGGACTGCGTTTCCTGATCTTTAGACTTCATATGGATTGACCCTCGGGCTTTGAACTTGGCATACTGACTTGCTGCCAGGTAGGCCAGGGGTTCAGGACACTTGGGAGAATTAATTGGTGCAGTATTGCCTTCTTTGGGTGCAGGAAAGTTTCCAAAGTGTATACGTAGTTCAGAACCAGTGCATTATTCACAGTTAATGTTATGACACTTTTAGGCTACAGTTCTTGGATCAAAAGAGGTATAGGCACATGGGAAAGAAAGGCATAGGTTGCTGCAATTGTGCCTTGCTGCTTTTCATGCTGAAGAAATAACCAACTATTCAATCTAGCAGTACTAACTGGTGCACTAAAAGAAATGAAACACATGTGCCTGTCCACCCTTCCCTCATTTGGATCCCTGCATAAATACTGTATCCCCAATCCTTCCTGAGAACACAAACACACCTGTCAGATACTGTGGTTGGAAAACAAAGGATAGGTTAGTGTTTTTTCATGAACATAAAGAATATCTCGTTTTGTGTTGTGAGTTGCAGTCAACAAATTTGTGCCTCTGCATCCTCTACCTCTCTCTTCAAATCTGCCCCAGTGGGTTGGGTGGCCCACAGGAAGAGGGAGTGCTAGCAGGTGTTCCATTGAGCAAGTGGAAGGATGACTTTGTGGGATTCAGCCCTAGGCCTCCAGCAGTTGAGTCTGTAGCTGCAAACTTGAGTACTCTCCATCTAAGACAAGCAAAACTGTTGCACAGGCAAAGAGTCGAGGCTCTTACCATGAGCAGACGTTTGATCTGGTCTTCAGTGCTATTGGTCAGTTTCATTTTATCCTCTGGAGACTGTAGAAGAGACAACAACCAAGAAGTTAAAATATCGTATTAGATCTAGGGTACCAGAGTCTGTAAGTGAATGGTAGAAATTAATAAACGGTAGTATTTAGATAATATGAAGGAAATATGAAAGGAAATACAAGCAGCAGAACTGTGCCAGACATGGGTTAGCTTATGCAAACCAGTCTGCTGGGGCTAGCTAAGTGCAGAGTCAGGTGCTGGGCCTTTAGGACAATTGGCAATGCACAAAGCCAACCCCCCCCTCCGGTGCCCCAGGAGTGGACAAAGACAGGAGATTTGGGAGGTTACCAAGGTGATCGGGGCATGCTATCACAGGAAAAATTGTCCTTTAGAAATCTAAAGTTGTTCTGGGAACAGGGAAAAAGTAGGGATGGATGGCATTGAATGGAGGAGGCTGCACCGAGAGACCAGGAGCCATGACTGCATGGGCGTAGCCAGGATTTATGTTATGGGGGCAGGCTCTATGTTAGGGGGGACAGAACTGAGCTATCTGTGACATGATTGGTCAGTTAAGTATTTTTATTTACTTACTTGATTGGGATGGCAGCTGCCCCCCACCCCCACCCCCTTGGCTAAGCCCATGTGTGACTGACTGCTGCTTTGAACCATGAAGCTATGAGAGAGGCAATGAGACACTCATGGGGTGTCCTGTTCTGCACCCCCTCCACTGAAGACTCCAGGTGCAAATATGTGAACAATAAACCTTATTTCTTAAAGACGCTAGCTTCCACTGTGCCACGATTTTCCCAGGGGAAACACAGCCCTGGGTGAGCACCTGGAACCCCCCGGAATCTTGCTACCGCTTGGCATAGATTGGGGGTGGCATGCAACCTTTGTCACACTATGAAGCTGCTCCTTGCCCAGTCCCACAGAGGGCTCTTCCCTGTCCTTCACACACTGCAGCAGATACAGTGGACTTACTTAACACCCAGGTCTCTTGGCACTTAGTTACGACTTTTTGTGTGACCCAGATCTCATTTATGTATCGTAGACTTAAATGAAAACTACATGGAATGAACTTCAATCAGGATCCAAACCATTAGTATGAACTTCCTCCCAAGGGTTCTGGGGTGTCCCTAAACCAGCTTTGGCACCATTCCCTGGTTGCCGCCACCTCTAGGGAACGTTGACAAGGAAGGCTAATTCCCTGGCAAACCATTCCTGCATACTGCAAAGTGGCCAAATAAGAACTGAGAAGAGAGCTGGCCTAATAGGCTGTCGGCTTCACTCATGTCACATTGACTCATGTCAAGTTGAGCCAACTCACTCTCCCTGCTCTGAAGCTGCTGTTTCAAGTGGAATCTCTCTGCACAGCTTAATTTGAGGCAGGACCTGTCAGTCTCAAGAGCCTAACGTTTATTTCCAACACTGGTGTAAGGTCTAGGTGCTGGGAGCGTTGCATACTAGCCAGGAGGGCTTGTTTTTGTATGGGCAGACTGGCTGGAAAGGAAGGGCCCCAGAAGACAGAGCGAATGTCTTCTGCCTCATCCACAGCTGTCCCTTGCAAATTTGGATCCATACCGGGCAAGTTGTATGGATGAAAAGGAGAGGTTCCGAGGCAGTAGGCAACCCTAACACCTCCCCCGCCCTGTGCTAGTTAAGCAGTTGTCATCTTTACCTCTTCATCTGGGTCCCTCATGACCATAGGCATAATGTTGGCCATTGACATCCTCTTCTGGTTAACTGCCTTGGGAGCTGCAGGTGAAAAGAGTGGTGTAATTAAACATGCAGGGAGATTTTTTTTAAAAAGTGGTCTCCCACAAGGATATTCCTCTTATACAGATGAGTCAAACATACAAGAGTACAAATTATATTGCACAGAGAGTTAATGATTTCAATCAAGGTGTCTGAGCTGGACTCAAAAGTAGAAACTTAGACTTGTTTCCCCCCAAGTAGCACACACACACACGCACACTCACACACACACACAAAATCTATCTCATATTAGAAAAACGTTTTCCAAACTCTACCCCTGGGTGGGAAATCCCTCAAAACTGTCCAAAAGCACAGATAGCTTTTTAAAAAGAGGATTATTCAAACTAATGGAGGACACCCCTTCGCATATCCAAATATATTAAGGGCTCTTGCACAACTGACAACACTAACCTACTCATCCATGCTAACTACAGGGTGCAACCTTGCTCAAGTTGTACCGTGTCAGACTTCATGCTTCTTTTCATGTTTTTATTTATTGTAAATTGATATAAACTGCTAATGTACAATATATAACAGTCATGAAAGCAACTCAAGAGCAGAATATAAACTGAAGCTATAAATCTCACAATAAAACTAACTAAACCTGATCAGAACAGGGTGACTGCTCCCCAGATTAAAATGTCAGCATTCTGAATATGTAGATCAACTAGGCCTTGCTTTCTTTGGGAGGAGGGGTGGGATATAAATTTAATAAATTAAACTATCATCTGGTCTGTCTATCTAAGCAGACAAGAGATAGCTATCAGGATTCAAGGGCATAAACAGCTGACAGACCCAGGCTCAGTCCCTTCAGCTCTGATTTGCAGAATTAACACACAAAATTGAGAAATGTTTTAAGAATTCAGAATGCTTGCAAATATATCATGGTTAAACTTTAAGGTGTTTAGACAGTGTAGGAGTGGGGGGGGGTGTTCAGGAAGAGGGAGAAGGAAGCTACTAACCGTGAGGGAGGTTGTTGGTCAGGGACTGCAGTTTCAGCTCAGTGGTGGTCTTGGTTATTTTGGAGATCTGGGTGTTGTGCTGATACACAAAGTAGCCAGTCACTGCCTGGCCTGCGATAAGCAAGGCTATCAGGATGGAAAAGGCAGCGTAGACAGGTTTACGGCTGGAAGAAACCCTGCAAGATACAAAAGACGCATGAAAGTTTGTCCAATCGGTGGTCCAGATGTCCAGGTTGAGAGCTTATTTTCTTAGAACAGGTTTGGATTCACCTGCATGCAAATAGCCAAGGCACGGCATATCTCCTGCACTTGTAACACAAACAGAACGCTTTGACTTGGTTAACTAAGGGCTAAATTAGGTGAAATGGGTTTATTAAAGGTTTGTTTTTTAAAAAAACAACAACCGTAAAAAAGGAGGGAAAGTGGAGTTGGGCCATGGTAATAAGAGCTACACACACATAATTTTCCTGATCGAAAGTATGCACTTCCAAAGCTTACATGTGCACTACATGGCAATACATATGTGTGCCTTTATATTTTCTTACATGGGTCAAATTGTAGCTGGGAGGGGGCAGTGGCAGAGTTAGCTGCATGGGAGCCCGGAGTGGCGGCCATGCCATGCACCCAGGGGGCGGGGAAATCCTCTGTGCGCGGTGGTGGCACGATCCTTCACTGCGCCCGGGGGGCAGGGTGAGCCCACCGCAGTGTGCCTTTTTTGTCACCCCCCTCAAAGATGGCACCTGGGGTGGGCCACCCCCACTGCCCCCCTTCCTATGCTCCTGGGAGAAGGGATCTAAATTGTGGGGATAGCACAGAAGTGGGAAACTGATAAACCTTCGCTCTTGCCACCTCTCCTTCCTCCACATAGCGTCTTTAAGTTTAAACTTCTTTTTTTAGTGTGGGAAATCTGACCCTGGGTCTCCTGCCATCTTACCAAGTTTGGTCCTAGGGTATGAATCTGAAGACTTGAGGTTACTCAGCAGCTTATCAGAGGTTCCTCAAGTGAGATGCTTAGTGAATGGTAGACAAGCTTCCTTACAAGCAACTTGACCATCACTACTGATGGTCTTCTAAACTGCATAACTGCAAGCGATCATTGGCCATGTTGGCTAGGCGTAATGAGAGCTGCAGCACCACTGGAGGGTACCACATTGGCTATGCTGTCAGTTAAGCCTCTGAGGAGTCGCATGGTTTCCCACAACACAGTCTGGAAATCAGTTACCCAGTTAAGTTTTTAAATAGAAGAGTTCTACACAATTTAAGATTAATTCCTGAGTGCAAGATAGAGACAGGATGCGCTCAGCATCTGCTTATAAGGAATCGCCCCTTGGTACCATGAGGACCGCAATTCCCCTTTACAGTTCCTTTCCCCAAAGCTACTCGTACAGTATTTAACAGCCCTTCATCCTGATGGAAAACACCGTGAGGGAAATTCCCAAGCTGTAGCCAGTCATGATCTGTTCTGCTTGTCACCTCACTTGTTGCTAGGCAGACAGAATGTGAAAAGGAAGAAATGTTTGGGGATCTAATGCCATAGGCTTTAATGCAGTAAAAGCTGTATGATTGCAATAATTATACAGGTGTGTGTGTGTGTGTGTGTGTGTGTGTGTGTGTGTGTAAAACAGAATTAAAGAACTGTTGAGTTGGAAGGGACTCCAAGGGTCATCTAGTCCAACCCCCTGCAGGAATACACACTCTCTCTCTCTCTCTCTCTCTCTCTCTCTCTCTCTCCCTCTCTCTCTCTCTCCTTCTCTCCTCTACTCTTGCAGCCTGTAGATTGCATCAGAATATAAATGTTTTCACTTGTATCACATAATCAGTGCCTTTTTTATGGGGACACACGGGGTACACAATAAATATTTTGTGAATCTTTGTACTTTTATCCATTTACTGTATTTATTTTTCCTCATTTGAACTATAAAATGGTTATTTTCTTGAGTCAAAATGAGAATACACCTAAACATTTTTAAAGAAAAAAAGCACTGCACATAATTATGATTAGCCATCACAACAGTAGGGCTCAGTTAACCTCCCCACACCCACATTCAAATAATACATGGACTAGCCCATGGATACATGGATGTGCCAAGTGGCCACAGACCTCCTTGCGTGTGCATGAAGGAATTCTGCATGCATACCAGTACAGGCATGTAGATCTCTTGTGCATTAGCAGTGGAGCAGGGGGTTCCCCGAGCCAATCCAGCTCACCCCTTACAGGGAGGAGCTCAATGCAAGTAAGTCAGGATGCACACTGAAGCTGCTATGAGCCTTACAGTATTTGATTTTTGATTTTTTTAAAAGTACTGTATGATTTTACTAATGGGGTAAGTAGCAGTTTGGGTGGGGTGGGGGATGTTCACTGGCGAACTAGTGAAAGGGGAAAGGGATAATTCTTTGCCATATGCTGTGGTTCCATATTGGATCTCTCTCTCGGTGTCCCCTTTCCCCTCCCCACAGCTACATTTTAAAGAGATGGAGATACATTGTAATGTGAAGTTTGACCTTCAGTTACATCAATAATTCTTTGTGTATTTATTAGGGCTGTCACCAGATTAAAGATACCTTGACAGTTGATCAATCATAGGCGTTTTATTCAGTCAAGTAAATTCGCATTAATCTGCACATGAATAAAGCAACTTTAACAACAAAAAGGGTGTTCTCCCTTTCAAACGATGCATGCATGTGTTATGAGCGGCAGACACCACCTGAGAAATACTCATTTCTGTGTTTAAAAGGAGAATGAGGCCCTTTTTAAAAAAAAGAAAAAGCTTTATTTGCTTTAAAATAAAACACAAATGCAGATAATTCCAACTGAATTCTCATATAACCATAAACACAAACACAGTTAAATATAAAGCAATCATTTGCAACATTTCAGATAAATAACTAACATTTTAAAAATATGTTCTAGTGCCAAGAATCAACAAATGTTTAGTAGTTTTAAATATGTTTGTTAATCTTCTCTTCCACCTTATTTTATATAACGAGCAAGCTTTGCAATAATGGCATATTAATCTCTTCTAAACTACTGCCTGTCGCACACATTGTTTTGTGAGTACTTTTATTAAAAACAATTAACTTTTAGAAAGAGTACTCAATCACTCACAGCAGCTTATTATTCTATCAGAAGAATTATAATTCTACTAAACATTGAAGTCCTACTATTTATGTCCCCTGTCATGTACATTCAAGACTTAAAAACCCTAGTTAATCCATCCACTTTAAATGTTCTGGATCTGATTCAGAGAGGAATGTAATGCTTGTTGCTTTAAAAAAAATCCATCTCCAGTACAGTTTAGCTCCATATAATTTATCCTGTAGGACAAAAAGTTTGCTATAATGTTTAAGTATGGATATTAACTTTCTGAACACCCTTCTCCCTAGTAACAAGTGACATCATCATATCTCTATTATTTGATTGGCTTTGACTGTTGGGTAATTCTCCAAAATGGTCACTGTTGTTAAAAAAAAATCATTATTCGCCATATAAAAATGAAAAGACAAGAAACCTGAGAACATGACATGCTTTTCTTAGCGTGCCTCCATTTTGTAAGTGTGGTGCAGGAGTGAGAGAGGTTGGCTTGCATGTGAAAACCCAGGTTCAAATCAAGCTTACTGGGTGCTTTTTTCAGCTCTTTAACCCAGACAACTTTATGGGGCTGTTATGATGCAAAAATGTTGTATTTTAGAGTTTCTGGAGGGGAACAAGTAACACACTAACTGCATGTGTAGGAAAAGGGAAAGCAGTTGCATTCCATTTTCTCCATCCTTGAAAGTAAAGTAGCTTTTCGGGGCAGGGGCAGGGGGGGGGGAAGGTAAGGGGCGGGGGGAGGAACAGATCCCCACACCAAAAAAATACTTAGCGGTGGGTAAGGAAACCAGGATTTTGTTTTTTGTTTTAGTGGAAGAGATGCTTGGATTGGCTTTTTAATATTAACAATGGGACTGAATATTATGCTAAACAGAAATTCTTAATCCTATTTGCAGAATACATAGTGCTTACAAAAATCTAAATTAAATCATGAAATACAGTGCAAGGGGGGGCTGTTTTATATTAATACTCTCAATAATCAATATTTTAAAAACAGTTCCCAATTATTTACAGCACCTGCTTAATCTACCAGAAGGTACAGTGTGATGCAGAAACAAACAAACAAACAAACAAACAAACCCTAAAGGCTGCATCAACAGAAGTGTAGGGTCCTCATCAAGGGAAGTCATAGTCCCGCTTTATTCTGCCTTGGTCCGACCACACCAGGAATACTGTGTCCAGTTCTGTGTGCCACAATTTAAGATGGATATCACACAGTGCTATTTTTCTAGAAAAAGAGGTGGGGGAACTCACGATGAACGTCTCCCTTGTTCTCTTACAATGGCAATGATGCCCACCTGAGAGGTGAAAAGCCCTGGATATCGACAACCTGGAACATGAGGAATGTTACCAAGATAATAAAGGGTCTGGAAACCAAGCCTTATGAGGAATGGTTGAGGGGGTTGAGTATGTTTAGCCTGGTAAAAAAATGTGGCAGTTGAGAGGAGATAACCTCCTTCAAATATCTAAAGGGCTGTCATATGGAAGATGGAGCAAGCTTGTTTTCTCCTGCTCTGGAGGCTAGGACCCAAACCAATGGCTTCAAGTTACAAGAAAGAAGATTCTGAATAAACACCAGGAAGAACAACAGTAAGAGTGGCATGATAGTGGAATGGACTCCCTTGGGACATGGGGGGCAGGCTTTATGTTGGGGTTGGGGAAAACAAAGAACCTCAGTTACTGAAGTATTTTGTATTGATTTACTTGATTTAGGGGGGCAGATACCCCTCCCTGCCCCCTCTTGGCTACGCCCATGCCCCGGGAGGCTGTGGGCTCTCCTTCCTTGGAGATTTTAAAGCAGCGGTTGGATCTATCAGGCATTATTTAGTTGAGATTCCTGCATTGCAGGGGTTGGTACCTCGGGGTACCTTTCAACTGTACAATTCTGTGATTCTATAATTCTATGAAACAGTTAAGTTCTAATAGTAATTCTCTGTCATGTAAATTCAAGTCTAGACAGCCCCAGCGGAAGTTATTCACTTTAAATGTGATCTGATTCATAAGCAGAATATAATGCTTGTTGCTTTAAAAATAAAAATCCATCTCCAGTATAGTTTAGCTCCATATAACTCAACATGCGGGACAGAAAGTCTGCTATAATGTTTAAGTGTGGATATTAATTTTCTGAACACCTTTCTCCCTAGCAACAAGTGACATTACCATATCTCTATTATGTGATTGGCTTTCGCTTTTTTGTTTAGCAGGAACTGCCTATTGCCAGCGTCGCAGCAGTGTAATTCCCCGAAATGGTCACTGTTGTTAAGAAATCATTATTCGCCATGTATTAATAAAAAGACAAGAAACCTGAAAGCATGACAAAGAAAATGGAGGCACACTATGAAAAGTAAGTGTGGTGCAAGGGCTAGAGAGGTTGGTTTGCGTGTGGAAACCCAGGCTCAGATCCTTACTAAACAATCAAACTCACACACTGATATTTTTTACTTTCCATTTCCTCCTCCCTCAAAAGTAAAATAGCCTTTCCAGCAGGATAAAAAGGTAAGAAAGAAAGAACACACCCCCTCCCCTCAAATGCTTAGTGGTGGCTGGTAAATACAAAAGTTCCAAAGAATTGTTATAAAATATAGGGCTGAGAGACTATATAAAACATACCAATCGCCCCTTATTTGGAGAGGTGCAGGCAAGAATAAAAGTTAAAAAGCATCAATTGCACCAAACTTTTCCTTTCAGTTATGAAAAAACAGCCCAAGTATGAAACAACACTAACTGTGGCAGAACTAACTGTAGCAAAGGTCTGCCAATTCAGCATGAGGAGAAATATAAAGTAGCTTTGTTCGAACCTCACTGGTTAGCAAACAAGCAGGAGTCATTTCTGCAATGCAATCCTATTCCCAAATCATCTCTCTGTGTACAAAGGGGCTTACTCACCCAGGTAAATGCATACAGGTTTGCAGTTTCAGTTAATTCCACCACCACCCAATTTAGGCTACCCAATATTTTGCTGTTTTAGCCTTTTAATTTTATAGGGATTGAAAGCTGAGTGCCATACCTTACTACAGCTTTCTGCCCACCTAGTTGGGACCTGTTGGCAGCTACAAAGAAAGTACACGCAGTTACACTATCTCTTGGCCTGATCCAACATCATGAGCAACATCAGGTGCCTCCCTACCACCATCAAAAAGGAAAAAAGGAAAAGGAAAAAAGGGGGTGTGCAAACCAGTCTAGTTATTTTGGTACCTGAGACAGAAAATCCTGCAAACACCTTCCCACCTCCCCTGCGATAAAAATATAATACATATTAAATACGTTTCAATATGATGCCCTTTCATGATTTCTAAAATCTACTGGCTGAGGCAGCTGCCGCACTTTGCCTAATGGTGGGGCTGGCACTGCGAGGCTGCCTTTCTAGGGGGCAGACAGTTCACAGTGGGAAACCTTGATGCTTATTTACCCCATACAAATTATGAAAAGTGCAAGGTAGTGGGGGGAAAGAGCACACATGCAGTGATATGTACCTTTCTGGCACTGGAGCAGAACCAGTGTATGTATTGGGGAGAAGGTTGTTCCTGTCATCTTCCATGGCGCTGTCTCTTTTGATGTTCTTCTTGGTGGCTGCAAATTAAGATGTTCTGCCTGGGACCAGCAAGGGCTCTATAAAGGCTGTTGCAATCCTCAGAAGCTTCTAGAAGCACAGAAATGGGAAGTGAAAGTTGCAGGACCTAAAGAATTGGAAAAACCCTTCAAGTCCTTCCTCCACCCCCACCAGTACCAACACACAGGTCGTAAGTAAATTATCCCAGCTTTAACTTTTTTTAAAAAATCTCATTGGCTACTCAAATGACATCACTGGTTGTCAGGCAGAGTTCTGCAGCTTTTTGTGCTACCACATAGACTGTGCGTTTTGAGAACACTGTAATGTAGCTCATGGCTCTCTCACGGCATGGTTTATTCAAATAAAGTAACTTTTTGTTCTTTGGAGAGAGATTTTACTTCACATTGGGCTTTGGAGGGGAGATTTGGAAAGTGCATGTGGTGAATCTTTTAACATACTGGTGCATATTTATGAGGCAATACACCACAATATAGCAAGTTGTGATTAACAATACTGTTCTTATGTGGGGGTGTAAAACCTAGATTAAAAATTTCCCTGAAACAGTGAGACACAAGGAGTGAAGATCATATACTACCAACCTTTTATTAACTCATTTGCAACCAAAAAAAGAACAAAAAACACCACCTAAATTTAAAACGCCACAGCCTAGAACTCCCAGTTGCAACATTCAATAGCAGGACCTGTGTCATCACAGAAACAGAACAAATGAAAGTCCCCAGTTTTTGTTCTCTCATAGGTGGAGTGAGCAGGCTTCGGAAATACCAGCCAGTCCCAATGTAAATGTCAAGTTTAGACTAAAGAAAAAAGACTGCAGAGATTGTGTATTTTTGTGTTAACCATCTTCCTAGACAGTGATGCCATATATTGCCATATATTGAATTCAGTATAACCAAATAACAAGGACATGATAAAGGGTCCAGAGGGGTAACCAACAAATTCCTATGGCACATTACACTTTAATGCACTAGGGCCAGCTTTGTCAAGTGTATTAAGTGTTGTCCTCAGTCAGCATATCCCAACGAAGAAAAATGGGGGCAGTATTGTGAAGTTGGGCCAGCATTGCAAGAGAGATGCAATGTCCAATGCTAACAAGGCCTGTTGAAAACATGTCAAGATCCAAACCATTTCCCTTTACCCCAAGTGTTACCAGCACTTGGGAGTACAGACCTTCCAAGTGTCCCTATTTTCTAGGGACACCCTGATTTAGAGAAGCTGTCCTGGTTTCTGATTTGATCCCAGAATGTCTCGCTTTTACTTAGGTTGTCTGTATTTTCATCAGATAAATGTTGGAGGGTATAGAGTTATCCAATCCCTGAGCCATCTGAAGGCAATCCTGTATAGGGGAGTTTAAAAAAAAGTTTAATGTTCCATTATGTTATATGTATGTTGGAAGCTGCCCAGAGTAGCTGGGGCAACCCAGTAAGATGTGTGCAGTATAAATAGTAAAATTATCATTATGTAATGGGATGTCCCTGTTTTCATCGGAGAAATGTTGGAGGGTATGGGAATAAGTGTCATGAACTGGTAGGAGCTCAGGGAGGAGGAAGAGGAGGAAGATCTCGGCCAGGGGTGCAGCTGGGACTGGATCACACGGGGGGGGAGGGCAAGCTGGGGATGGGGAAGGAGAGGTTGGTGTAGGATGTACTCATGGGGTAACAGACGATGACGAGGGGATGGGGACCAGTGCACAAGAACCCAAACCCCTTGCCAGAGCCAGAGGAGCCGCATCAATATGGCAGGTCCTGAGGCATAGGGAATGGCAGGCAGGGCACTCCAGGAAGCAGAGACAGGCCAAGATCTACAGCCCAATTCATTAGCTGGCCAGGTGGGGAAGAAGGCATGCGATTCCTCAGCTGGAGCAAGCTGAGAGCAGGTGAGGGTCACCTACCTCATCAAGCCCAGATGCTACAGCCAGCAGGCACAGTATAAGAAGACAGCAGAGATTAGGTGCCGTGTCTGCTCAACAGCCGTGAAGGAACTTGTCTTGTGCTCTCCTGGACCACCACAGGTTTCTACTTCGGTCTTGGATTGACCCTGAACTTAGTTTCCAGACCTTCAGCCTTTGACTTTGAATCTCGGACTGTGGACTTTGCAGATGCTGATTGACCCTTGGATTTTGGACTCGGTCTTGGCACGCTGTCTGGCTGCTGGATCGGCCAGGGGATCAGGACAATAAGTCACACTTGCTCAGCTAGAACCTTTCACTGGATCATGTTTACAGTGGACAGTCACTGCACTGAAATGGGGCCTGTGCTGGGCCCTAACATATGTCAACCAGGTGCCCTCCAGATGTTTTGGACTCCCATCAGCCACAGCCTGGTTTGATTGGTGAGGTCTAGTGCAAAACATCTTGTGGGTACCATGCTCATTACCAGTGTTAACTGATTTATTGAAGACTGGAGTCCACATTAGCAGATTAAGACACTTGCTGAATGTAGATGATTTAACTAGCAGGTTTGAAAGTATGTTGGCAGTGACTAGGGGATCATATTTGAGGACTAGGGGAACATATTGAAGGTTTCCAGGCACTGAAGGGTAAGACTTCAGTGCCTGCATATCAGCTTGCATCATCACATGACCACCAAAAGCCAAATAACGCAAAATAAGCAGAGATACGCTTGATTTGTACAACAGATGTAGTTCAGACATTTCAGCTTCTCTTGGTACAGAACTGATTTTGTAAACAAATCCCCAAATATTTTCATCTCTAAAATAACACACTACTTGTTGTGTGGCTTCTTATTGTATCCTGTGATGTGCAACTCTCTCATCCGTAACAGTGATATTAGGTCACAAGCGCTCTTGACAAGAATATTTGTAGAGCAGTGTAACATGTAGTTTTAATGAAATTGGGTGAGTAGGAAGAGAGGGCGAGGGTGAGTCAAGCTTCCACCTATAATACCTTTGCTATTCATCTCCTGCCCCCTCCACCCCCCCAGCTTATGAAACTAGACGTGCAAACATCGTGGTGTGAACACACCCCACAATAGCACACAGATGCCTGTACTCTGAAGTGAAGTGGCATCACCACTTTCGTGGGGGATTGAATGAATGCTTGCCAACCATATCATGAGTATGACTTGCCTCACCAGTTCAGATAGTTCACAAGTAAGGAAACTCTTGTACTGAGACACATACCATCGGTCCACTTAGCTCACTATTATCATCTTCTGGCTATTTGCTCTTCAAGAGGCAAAGGGCTTCCTCAGGTTTTGCAAACCAAGAGCCTTTCACCAGGCAAGAGGGCCACAGCTCAGTGGTACAGTATCTGCTTTCCCTGGTTTGGTCCCTAATTAGGAATGGGAGAAATCTTTGTCTGAAGCCCCAGAGAGCCACTGCCAGTCTGTGTGGACAATAAGAACCTGCTGGATCAGGCCAATAAGCCCATCTAGTCCAGCATCCTGTTCTCACACTGGCCAATGAGATACCTGTGGGAAACCAGCAAGCAGGATTCGAGCACATGAATCCTTCAAGATCAAAAGGAAATAGGAGTTCTGCCCTGGAACAATCCTGTGCTGAAGGTTTACAAAGAATATACATTCTTTTTATTTCTCTTGTCTAGCTACTTCTGGTGGAAATTTTAGTAGCTCACCTCTTTTTAAAAATGACCTATTTGCTTAGGAAGCATTGGAACAAGCTACTGCACTCTCATAACAAAGGCAGAAGTACAGCTTGAGCCTTTTGGGAAGAATTTTCTACCTCGAACTCTAAACATCAGGAAGTTGCCATTTCTGATTGGCTAGAATACTGGTTATCATTTCCCTTTTCTATTTATTAGGTTTCCACATAAAACCACAAAAGAAAATGAGGAAGAATTTTTTTATTTCCAAGTTCCTTTTCCACGAAATGATGCACAAAAAGAGATCATGAAAATGGAAGACATTTCAAGACTGAGTTGGCAGTCATTAATCCGGGGACCAGATGAATAAGGGCTGGTAGGCAGAATGAGGCATCTGCCCAGGCACTGGATTCGGGTTTCATGAAAAGCTTATTTTGTTGGCACCTGTCTGTCTCAAGAGACAATGTTGTGTGCTTCGGGGGGTGAAGTCAAACTGCTGCATTAGCAGCACCCAAGTGACCTCTCTGGGCTGCAAGCCTGGGCAGTGTGTGTGAGGTTGTGGGCTGTCCAGACAAGACCACTCTCTTAACCCCGCTGATGTGGTCCAAAGTAAAGCAGAGCAATACGTCTGGCACCAGCTTGGCTGCAGGAGTTGCCAGGAGGTGGTGTAAAATGCACCATCCAACCACCTTAGGGGCTACACTCCATACTTATATAGGGTTTACTCCTTAGCCTTTTCTTCTCCCAATGATGTCCCACAAAGTAGTAGTTGTTGTTCAGTCGTGTCCGACTCTTTGTGACCCCATGGACCAGAGCACGCCAGGCACGCCTGTCTTTCACTGCCTCCCACAGTTTGGTGAGACTCATGTTGGTAGCCTCAAGAACACCGTCCAACCATCTCGTCTTCTGTCATCCCCTTCTCGTGTCCTCAATCTTTCCCAGCATCAGGGTCTTTTCCAGGGAGTCTTCTCTTCTCATGAGGTGGCACACAGCAGTAGAGCAGTTTATTTATTATTCATTAAAACCAAGGAGATGACAAGTGTCAAAATAACTTGACTGCCCTTAGGTACAGGGCAGCAGCTCAATTTGGAGAGAAGGCGGTGCCATTTGCTGTACAGCCACAAGCAGGAAAATGTTTTTGGCTTGTTCCAAGAATACACTTTTACCCCTTGCATATTCTCATCAGCCTAGGTCTACAGAAGTGGACCTCAGCTACATGCAAGGTCCTGTGACATTTTATGTATCGTTTCTCTGAGTCAGGAAGAAACTAATCTGCCACCAAAACTGTGCTGCGGAACCAAAACCTGTTTTGAAGAAAACACTTAAAACACTCAGAACTGTACAGCCCATAATATAAAAAGGGAAATAACCTAAGGGAGAGGTACAGTCCAAAATGCCAATAGTTCCTTTCTGTTTTTACAGGCCATTTGGTTATCAATAATATTGTTGCTACAACTTGGACACCATCGGTATCGAGAAAAGGTCCAGCATTCATTTGGCATGATGGAACTAGAGAGACTGATGAACCAGGCTCTGGGCGGCTCCCAACAGAATATTAAAACCACGCTAAAACATCAAACATTAAAAACTTCCCTAAGTAATGCTGCAACAATTTTTAAAGATTATTTTCTAAGTTCTTGCTCTGAAAGCCTTCACCTTCAGACACCAAGGGGTAGTAGCCTGAGATATGCCCAATTCTACAGTGGCTCCTGGTATGTGGAGCACCACTCATTTATTGCTTTGCTTATTTCTGCTTTGAAATTCTCTGCTATAAATTCACTAGTTATTGCTGTGCCTCATTGTTTTCTCATCTGTAAAATGGGAGCAACGTCCTCTAGATGGTATTATGTGTGTATTTCACTTGCTGTGTGGTCTGCTACTTGCTATGCTGCTTTTGCCATTTGGTGCTATTTGCTTCCAAATGAGAGCTCCTACTTTCTCAACTTTGGGTACATTTGAATGCAGATTGTGTTGGCTTCTCCATTCTTTATCAAGCCTTGCTGTTGGCTTTCCATGCTGTATCTTAGCCTCACCCATCCATGTACCGGAATGTGCTTATTCTCACCTGTGAATTGCAGAGAGTGTGGTTGACTACACACATTTCATTATAGAATTAATGAAGAGTGGTATTCAACTATTATTGTGCTAGCAAAGACTTAGCCCTAGCAATATGTAATTTCACACCTCTCCTCTCCTTGTAAGCTGCGTAGACCAGGGATCAGCAAACATTTTCAGCAGGGGGCCGGTCCACTTTACTTTTGATGTAAAGTTAAAACTTATTTGCCTGGTATTTTAATTAACAGTTTAATTTTAGTAGCACAATTTTTTTTAAAACCACCCTGCAGTTTTCTCTTGTTTCATGATGCTAATTTATATTAATGCAGTTAGTTTCTGAACAGTTTTGTGCCTGGTTTAGTGGAAGCTGCCTTGTGAATTTTTAGCAAAATTAAATGACAGGATATAAATAAATGCAGTGTTAATAAGAAAATGAGCTATGACAAAATCCTGTTTGGCTGGTACTCATTCCAGCGCTATTTAAACCAACCCTGTGGAGCGTTTGCAGAGGTAAACACTTCTTGCACAATTGCTTCTCCCTAGTTCTTGACAAAAAGACAAAGACTGCAATGGTATCCACTTACATGGAAGTAAATGTCACTGAAAGCAGTGAGTTACTTCTGAGAAAACAAGCTTGGGATTTCTGTGAAGCAATAATGCAATGTAAATGAAAATTCCCATTCAGATCCACAGCACTACCATGGTAAATATGTATCGAATATCTACATGTGACAATGCACTAGTGAATACAAAATAATCTGAGATAATAAAAAGCTAAGGTGCATCTAAAAAGACAGATGGGGAAGAATCAGCTTATTGCTTTCATACAATTTAAGTGTTTTTTCTAAATGGATCTCTGAAGGGAATGGATCTTAACTCTGGCAAGTTAAGATGAGTCCAGAATTCTGTTACACAAAATCAAAAGAACACATTGCTAGCCTATTGCATCTAAAACCAAACAGTTCTTTGGGGGAAGTGGCTGTCCAGGGTTGTTGTTGAGTTGTTGTTTTTTTAAAAAAAGTTCAATCTATATATGGAATTGAGATGCTTTGTCTCTACTTTTATCCACCACCTTCAAAACTGTCCTTAGACTGTAGCAAGTTTTTTTTTTTGCTATGTAGTATTGAGTAGCTTCATAGAAAAATAACTCGGTGGAAAAGTGATACAACAGAAATCCCGTGGAAGCTGTTAATGCACAGAAAAACTCCCCAAGAGACTGCTTTTCATGTAAGTAATTAGTGAGAAAAGGTCCAACTCAAGGATGCACTTCTGAGGACACCAGCAGTGACTAGAGTTGTATAAAAAACAACAAATGAGAGCAGAGGTTTATTGGAAAGCTTTAATGATGAAAGATAACAGCTACTGTTTACAGACGGCGACCACGGCGACCGCCCTTTCTGCGAGTGCTGTCTGAAGGGATAGGGGTGACATCCTCTGTGGAGAGAAGTAAGGATTTCACATTCAGAATACTTTCTTGCATACACAGGTCCCACAAACATACAAAACCCTCAAAGTCACTTTTTCATATGGTAAATGAAACCATTTTCCAATACAGAAGGCTGGTGGTCAAAATCTAACACTAAGAACCCAATTTACTGCAGGATCATAAGTCAGATTGAGAAGCTGCACTTCCAATTTACAGCAACTGTATTTTAGGATGTGAGAGTCCAAGTTCAGATAAGTCTGCAGATGCTTTAGGACTTCCACTTTACTTAATTAAGAAGGGATGACACAACTACCAGGGAAAAACATTTCATAATACCATGGTAGTCACCAAAATGCAGCTTAGCACCTGTTTCAATTCTTTATAACTAAAGAGCACAACTACCTGATGTTGGGACATCTCCTTGTCTAACCTGCAACATTTCTGTACTTCATATCTTAAACTCAGCACCTTTAGCATGTGCCCCACAATCTTGAAAAGCGTTATCATGGGAAACCAAGAGGGTTTGTTTAACACACGAGTAAGAATGGGACGTTAAGAAACAGCCGTTTTCTAAAAGAGACTGCTTCCAAGGAGATACTTTCTTCAAATGCCTCTTCAGCTGACAACTCACCAATGCGCCCTATCTTCATGCCAGATCGAGCCAGAGCTCTGAGGGCTGACTGGGCTCCAGGCCCAGGAGTCTTTGTTCTGCAAAGGGAAAAAATGAGGAAACACATGAAGCAGATAAGCATTTACCACTTATCTCTGATGTCCAGTCTGTCTCCACTGCATTTGTTTATATATACTGGGTCAGGGGTAGGCAACCTAAGGCCTGTGGGCTGGATGCGGCCCAATCGCCTTCTCAATCTGGCCCGTGGACGGTCCGGGAATCAAGTGTGTTTCTACATGAGTAGAATGCGTCCTTTTATTTAAAATGCGTCTCTGGGTTATTTGTGCGGCCTGCCTGGTGTTTTTACATGAGTAGAATGTGTGCTTTTATCTAAAATGAATCTCTGGGTTATTTGTGGAGCACAGGAATTTGTTCATTTCCCCCCCCCCCAAAAAAAAATATAGTCTGGCCCACGACGTCTGAGGGACGGTGGACCGTCCCACGGCCGAAAAAGGTTGCTGACTCCTGTACTGGATGGTTCTATAATAATTTATATGGAGGGAGTAAACTGGTGACAAAGACCAATACGGGACACGTAGGGAGATAAGATGGCAGTTCAACTTCAAGCTTTTGGTCTAGTGGCAAATAGGGCTCTTACTGTATTTTTATAAAAGCCATGTCATTTTCAGCTAACTTCATAGGCTCACCTTTATGCTGGAAGTTGAAGGAAAGAGTGTAATGGAGGCATTTTATATTAACCAGCAGGGTTTTCTTTTTCTTTTTCAATTCAGACATTTAATCTACTGGGAATGCCAATCAGTTTCTGTGATTCATGAAATTATTATTATTATTATTTGTCTTGGGTGCCTGCTACCCCTTGGGAATTATCCTTGCCATAATCCATGTGGAATCTCAAGATATCTCTGCTGCTTGTCTTTTCTACCCTATGCAGAACTGAGAAGGCTTCCCTCTTTTTTGCTTCTGACTGCAAGGCCTATGTCTAATTGGCATAGAATATCTCTGTTCTATTAAAGGGAAATACATAGAAGCATTCAAAAGAATGCTTATATGCTATATTAGGGTTGTCATATTTCAAAAAGTAAAAACCAGAACACCAGAGGCTATATTAGTTGCAACCTGATCTCACTGACAAATAATGTGAGTAATACTTTATATCAGATCATGGTAGTCGAAACTGCAACTTAGTCCATCTAAATGCACAGCTTATTTAGGTAAGAGAAAAACAACCAAATATCCACAAAGATATTAAGTCAACCAATATATGCATTCAGTGCCAAGAGTCCTCTCTGCTTCCCCCCACCACCATCTTGGTTTACAGAATGCTACAAAATTATATACATGGTAAAGTTCTCACATGGTATTCCTGCATAATGTAGACTGTTAAGAGGTGAATGCTAAATGTCTTAGATACTAATTAGTATCTGATTAATTACATTTTATAAACTCTGTGTGGGAGAGAATGACACACATACCTATTTCCACCTGTAGCCCGCAACTTGATGTGAAGGGCAGTGATTCCCAGCTCCTTGCATCTCTGAGCTACATCCTGGGCAGCCAACATAGCAGCATAAGGAGAAGACTCGTCCCTGTCAGCCTTCACTTTCATGCCACCAGTTACTCTGCAGATTGTTTCCCTGAGAAAGAAGGAACGGAGAGATTATTTGAGGAACCCCAAGTCTAGTCTCACTTTCACAGGAGATACGAAGTTACAGGGTAAGCAGAGAAATTGTATTTTTGGCTTCTTTGCCAAATTGGTTTTAAAATATGGAAGCAACAACTTCCAAACCTTACCGCCTCTACTGCTACCCACAAATCCTAAATCCCAGTAGACAAGACACAGAGCCAACCACACAAAGTTTAGCTGTCCCTTATGTTCCCACTTACTCCAGTATGCCTGAACAGCTTATAGCAGGTCATGGGGAACTGGTGGCCCTATTTTGTTGGATTCTAACTCCCATCAGCCCCAGCCAGGAAGCACAGCCAATGATCAGAGACAATGGGAGTTGTAGTTCAGAAACACCTGGAGGCCCACATTGTTTCCCGAGTCCTGGCTCATAGGATTTTAAACTAAGAGGACCTTTCTGTACCAATGTGAGTGTCTCTTGACTTCTGCATTTGATCAAGGGTCTGCCTGTGATGTCCAGCACTGTATTTAGGAGTATTGAGGTGTAAAAGTTACCAAATTTCATAGACCAACATTTCCCCCCACATACGTCTTTCATTTTAAAAAACATGTTAAAGAAAGCAGTCACACACAGGTGCTACTCACTTGCCAGACAGGTCAGTTACATGGACAAAAGTGTCATTGAAGGAAGCGAAGATGTGGCAGACTCCAAACACATTTTCTCCTTCAGCCACCTGTGGTCCCAGACTGATAACCTGTTCTTCCTTCTTTTCCTTGCCCTTACGAGGTGCCATTTCTGTTATAAGAAGACAACAAATTATGGAGGATATAGAAGGCCTTAAAGTACTGTCTTTTGGAAGGGATCTACTTATAAACCTTTATTAAATTAAGATTCCAGGGCAAGGAAAGTAAGTAGTTCAGACCCAATTCACACAAGCAAGCTATTTGATTAAGCAGCTACATGGGACTAGTTCACAGCCATTTTATGCAACTCTCTGCAAAGAAAATCCTTTCTGTACTGGTGTCAACTTCCAGTTCAGTCAGGCAGTACAGCAGCCTTCACCAACCTAGGTTGTGCTGTATGGGGTAAAAGGGAATCATAGTCCAAAACATGTGATCACCAGTTTGGCAAAGGTTGCAATAGAAGCACCTGTGCCTGAGGTTCCAGCTTCTAACCTGCACCTCACTCCCAGCAACATCCATTCACCCTTGCAGCAACCCAGCTTTTCCTTGCCTCGGAAAACAAGTAAATTGCTGCATATAGCTGCTTTTGCTTGCAAATGGAAGGGGCAGAGCAGGAAATACAGCTGATGTGTGAGAGAAAACGAAAATAGTCCGCGCAGTGACTTTTTTGCTCCTCTGACGAAGAAAAGCTGGAGCTACTTTAGGGGTGAGCTGGTGGGAGGTTTTTGATTTGCCAGGAGCATAAGACAAAGCATACTCTGCAGACACCTGTAATGGGTGTCAGGACTGCCAGAAACGCTTTTCCCCCTAGGGTGGGTAGATTCAATCCAGGCACATAAACAATTCAGTTAACGATTCTGTTGTCAGAAAATACTCTCATTTCTTGGAGGCTTTTAAACAGAGGTTGGATGACCATTTGCCATGGATGCCTTAGATGAGGTTCTTGCATTGCAGTTGGGTTGAAGTAGATGACCATCGTGGTCCCTTCCAACTCTACAATTGTATATTTCTATGTGTCCTGTGACTGGTTTCCTTCTTTATTTAACGGCTACTTAAAAAGGAAATAAGGATTAAGAAAACCTTGTCAGTGATAACATTAATTAACAGCTGTTTGTCACAGTAGTCAGGGAATGGCAAAACATGCTTAGGTTTCCCACTAAGGTCACTGACAGCTAAGGTACTTAAGTCTACCATTCCTTGCTTCCGTTTAAGCTACTGCAGTCAGAATAGTGGGGCAAATTTAAGCTGATATGAACGTTCTTCTAAATCCAAGGGGAAGATAAAGGACATCAATAGCACCATAGTTTACTAAGTTCTCAGTCTTGATTAAGATATATGCAATATATTAACTGGCACAGCATCGTAAGACCAGCAACAACCAGAATTTGGAGTTCTTGGGACACAAAACTTGTGCTAATTTGCACTGAATTTTCTTCAACGTATTTTAATAATTCTCTTCATAAAACAGGGCATAGAAGCCAAATGAGTTAAGATAATGCTCTCCACTTTCTTTTTAAAATTATTTCTGGTCTATTAAATGAACATCCCTTCTGTATGACTGTGCAGCACTCAGCATTTCAGAGAAATGTGTTGCTTCCACACTTAATTATACTAGCTAGCAGGTTTAAAAAATTAGCAACCTCCCTGCATGACTTGCACAGGAAGAATAATGCTAATCAAACAGCACACATTACCACAATCACATCCCTATAGAAAAAAATCCTACAATCCTCAATCAGGTATGCTTAGCCTATAGCACAATACGTTTCCCAGCATCATATATGTGGCAAGATCTCCACTGCTCTTATCTGTAATATTCAGCAGTATATATTCTACACAGAATGCCATCAAGAGTAGGTGCAAAGGGACACTCAGCACCACAGCACCCACTTAAGTACTTCTAAACAAAAGGGTATATAAAAAACAGATACAGTATTTATCTTACAACAGGGAAACCCTCCAGTCACTACATTCAACATTCATATAATGGAGATTATAGGCAGAATATTTGGATACCTAGATGGCAGTGATTTTGCAGAGACGGGAATACAGCACATGTAGCCAACATGGTGCCCTCCAGATGCTTTGTATAACTCCCATCAACCTCAGCTTGCATGACCACTGATAAGGAATATTAGGAGTTGGAGCACACAGTGTCTGGATGGCAGCACATTGGCTATCGCTGGAATATGGCAGCAGCTTTAGCATGATTAAAAAATAAAATAAACCATGTTCCTAGCCCAAATGACTACAGAAGTAAGCCTGAAAACTTTTTCAGGTCTGGCTGAGAATTCTCATGGCCATACAGAATATATTATTCTATGCCATTACTATGATTTACTGCTCCCATGGTTAGAAAAGAAGGGTTAGCTGTCTCTCCAACCTGCCAACACAAAAATCCATTCTATAAGTACACTGTGGTTCAAGCAAATAATCTCCAAACACTGAACAATCCAAAAAGAGCATGCACACACACAACACAGGGTGTGTGAGGTATTCTAGTTTAAAAGAACAAAGCACATTTTGCTCTCTAAAGCACAACTGATTTCCGGAAGTCAGTCCTAAGGAATTGAAAGCAAACTATTGTATTGCCAGGTAAGTGGGCTTTAGGATTGCAGCCTTTGAGGTGGAAACATTAAAAATACGGCTATCAAGGGCTGCAATTCTGCAGAACTAGGCTGTGCACTGTATATAACCTTGCAGGTGCAGACGACTCCGTGATACGTGGATTTCCCCCCCACCCCCATGTAACAGGACGGCCTGAAAACACAAACATGATGCCAGATCATCTCTGATCTCACAAGCCCTCAATCAGACCCAAAAAGTTCACTTCCTAGGGATGGGGGAATTTGTGAGTTGAAACTGCCTGCAGCTAGTAAATAAAGCTTTTCCCACGGCAAACCATCTCAAAAGGAAGGGAGCCAGCCTGCCTACTGGAGAGCAGACTCAGCCACAGGCCCAAGCGGCGGCCCTGGGGAAACCTCTCGGCCTCGTCCACCTTGGCCTTAATAAGAACCAGAGGCCTACATCACGGAAAGCGACTCAAGCTACTGCTTTACCTCATTATAAACAGGAGCGCAACTTAAACAAAAGGCAAAATCCAGCGGAAAGGCGGGCTGCGCTACGAGGCTCCATCCCCGCTTTGCCCAGCCGCGCTCATTCCCACTGTGGTGCTGCCTTCCTACGCGGACACCGGGGGCACCAGGCCCTCCCCTCCGCCGCCCTCCCCGTGCAGCCGGCGGAGGAGAGGCCAGGGAAACCGCGGGCAAATTCGGGGAGAGCCGGGTCCCCGAGGATGGGGGTGGATGGAAGTCGCCCCCCTCCCTCGACACTTACTCGCACGTCTCCGCAGGCAGCAACCAACACCGGAAAGGAAGAAGCGGGCGTCGCGGGGGTCAGAGGTCACCTCGCTTCACCCGGAAGCGATACCGCAGACAAAGGCGGGTCACTTCCTCGAAAGCCAATCCGGCTTAATCTTTAAATGCACACACACACACACACACACACACACGAAATTTGATCGATTAAAGAAGCGATGGAAGATAGGGAGCAAAAAAAAAAAAGGGAAAACAGAACAAAGGCAGGAGTCGGAATGACCTATTCAAAAATGGCGGCCAGCGGGGCAGTGATGGAAACCCTCACTAAAGATGGTGGAGACTAAAGGGCTGTTCCTCAAGATGTCGGGCGTCGGCGCTGACGTCATCGCGTTCCACCCCTCCCCACCCCAGCCACACACACAAAGCGAGTGTCCGTGGCGAAGATGGAGGCTGCGGGGAAGGAAAGCGGGAGCTCCGCCGCCCTGCGCAGAGGGCTGCTGCTTAACCTAGAACTGGCGCATTTATATAAACCTCAACATATGTGGAAAGGGCAGACTCAAATCGTTCATTGATCCCTCGCTGAGCGCGAGCGCAGCTAATGGACCTGTTGGAGAGCTGCTTCCTCTGCGCCGGCCTTTCTCCACGAGGAGAGGACCGCGATTGCTCTCCCTTGGTTCAAAGGAAGCGCGCCTTGCTTTTGACGCTCGGATGTGGCCGGCCCCGTTTTCCCAGGCCCGAAATGTGCTGGCTCAGCAAGTGTTTTGTCTGTGCCGAAATCCAGTCCTGAGTTTCTCTGCCCATCGGATGAAGTGCTTCCGCTGAGGGGTGCTTAGCCTCCGAATGCAATGTTCAATTGCATATACAGCATGACTTAGAAACATGGTTGCGGCAATTAACTGCAACTGGGGGTGAGGGTCCCATTTCTGCAATAACCAAAGTGGTTTTCCCAGAAGGTGGGAAATCTGCCTCTATTCAGAGATCAGAGCTGCTCCTTCCCCACAGCTGTTATCAGCATTTATTATTTGCAAAAGTGCTTATATGATGGAAGTCAGAGGGTAGGGTTGTCATATTACGCATTTCAAAAAGAGAAAATCTGGACACAAAAATTATTATTGTTGAACTCGTTTTGGGTTGTGTGTCAAAAACCTGTAGAACCATTGAGAATATCTTGGCCCTGCAACCTTTCCTGAGATGGAGGCCATTTTGGCTAGTGGTGGATTATCATACTGACAGAGCAATCCATATCCCTTTAAGGTTGGGCTGGTGGTGGTGGGGATGTTGGGCTGGATGGAAGTGTCCCTCTGGTGTAGATCTCCCTTGTCTGCCTGCCAAGAAATGGGGCTTTCCAAAGGTGGGTCTGAACGGTCTTTGGATCTTTTGGAATTGACCATGCTGCCATCATGTGGCAGTGTTGAGTGAGCTGGGCCCAGTCTCTTCACCTGGGATGCTCAGCAAAGCTGTGGAAGTGACAGTGACCCTGCTGCTCTGTAAAGCCCTACCATGCTGGGTGGGTGGAAGTGTTAGGATTGCTCCCAAAGAAGGGCCTGTGGTTTTCCTGATATGGTGCTGACACAGTCTATTAATTTCCCTCCTGGAAATTACCAGTTAAAGCAGAACCTTTGGCCCTCCAGGTGCTGATGTACATGCCACTGGCCATGCTTGCTGGGGCTGATGAAAGTTGTAGTTCAGCAACATCTGAAGAAGAAAAGTTTCCCATAGCTGAGTTAAAGGAATGACCTAACCTAAAGCGTGTGGGCTGTATCCAACTCAGCCCTTCTCAGACCTATTGAATTTAATGCATGTGATTTAATTTAGGGTTTTTTTAAATTTTAAGAGGTCTACCCTGTGTAGAAATGAGTTGGATGCAACCCTGTGGTTTTCATTATAACACTGGTTTGACAATTGTGCAGATGCTGAAAGACAGACAGACAGACAGACAGAAAAAAATATTTAATTTGTATTTGTTGCAGAAGCAAAACATGGTTAAAAAATAGTATTGCCTAAAACTGCACTAGTTTTGATTGGTTGCATTTTGTTGTTTCCACATGTATCGTTTTCATTTTGATGCATTTTGTCAGCTATCCTGCGTACATTGCTTCCATTGCATACAATACTGCTAACTTGCATGTGTTGTTTGGATCGGTCATAGTTTGTCAGCTGTGTACAGGATTCATAGGATAGAGTTAGCTGCGTCAATGAAGCAGTGTTTGCTTCTGTGCAGTATACATGATGTAAATGCTAATTTGTAGTTGCCGATGAAACGTAATTAATAACTAAGCAGAATTTTAAGCATGTTTATGGCTAACCCCACCACTTCTGCTTGCACCCCTGCTCATAGCATTACTGGTTATGAGCTCACGTGGCTTGTTTCCATCATTGTCAGGTGGAAAGTGCTTGCTGTGCCAGAATGAAACACAAGGCTGTGGTTATTAAAATATGAGTTGTGTATGTGCTTTGATCTGTAGGAGGGGATTTCCTCTGAGACCCCCAGAAGAGTATCAAGTAGATCATCATCAAGAGAGAAACACATGATAAAATAAGTATATTTTAAATAATTTCTTAAACAGAGACAAGGAGGGAGCCAACCTCTTCATCTCTCCCTAAACCTCCCACTTGGGACATACAACAGGCTTGCAAAAGTGGTGTGTTTTTTTGTGTGTGTACATAAATGCAGATCATTTTTTGTTCTACGTGTGTGCACACTTGCACTTTCTTTTGATCTTACTAAATTAATATTCTCAAAGAAGCTGGCTTCTAAAAAGCTTAAATTACATTGAATTATAATTCTGTCCCCATTTTATAGGCTGCAACATGGATGGGGAACGTGTGTCACTCCCTATGCTGTTGGACTGCAAGCATGGCCAGTGGTCAGGGATGTTGGGAGTTGTGGTGCAACAAAATCTGGATGGCCACAGGCTCTCCACCCTTGTGCTTCGTACAACACACATTTAGTTATGTTGCCTTTGCCCCACCCCCAGCCTGCCACCACTCATGTGAATAAAACATCCCCAGCGAGCAGCCTAAATATACCCGGCTGAAAGTATAGGCCTGGAATCATGATTCCGCTGAAGTCAATGAAAGATTTATTAAGCACTTCAGTAGCACCGTGATGGCAAGCAAGGCAATCCATCCATCACTACCGCCCCTCAAAATCATATCCGTCATAGATGAGGCAGCTCATGGAATCTGAAGGTGTTTTGAAATCCCTCAAGTGGAAGAAGCAGAACAAGCGGGACTCCTGGCCAAGAAGTAAATGTGCTGCAGCAGAAATCTGCAACGAGTTCCAATCTCTTTATTACCCTTTTCCTGTAAAGGAACTCGGGCAACATTTTACATCTCATTTATCTTTCAAGGAGGCTTGCTGGATGCTTTTTGCAACAGGATGGGCTCTGCCACCTCTCATTCATCTGGAACGAATCTCCATCCGTTTGCATCGATTGCGAGAGAGAGAGAGAGATTTGCCAAATATTTCAAAGGGACCTTTCAAATATCACTCCGGAGCCTGACGTTTCCTTTGCATTAAGGTTGTCACAGCTTGATGGTCCTGGAAGGATTTACACAGGGGAGTGGGAGGCCATGTTGCTGTAAGAAATCATTGATTGGTAATCATGAATGGGCACTCGTCCATTCCCTACTTCTCTGATGATGATGAAGTAGCTATACTTTCAGCAGCCTGACTGTCATTTCATTTGGGGATCGGGGGCTGAGAAGAAACCCAGAGTCAGGGAATTCAAACAAACAAAAAACGCTGCTGGGAACAAAAGCACATAGCATATACGCAGGGCTGAATCTTCCTGTAAAGTAAGAGTAGCCACACATTCATTCCTAGCTGAACTGGATTCATTATTTAAATAATTTAAGTAATTTCTTCTTTGTGTAAGCGTAATTCCAGATCCTGCTCTTCTGTTGCAAAGGATTGCTGCAGATACCTCACCTTTCATGTTTTGGGATTGTGGTGGGAGTTTCAGGGCTGGTTCTGATATTGGGAGTGTTGTAACTGGCCTCCTTGCAGCCTGTCCTATTCATGTTTACCCAACAGTAGGCATGGCTCATGTTACCACCACTGGCCTCCTTGTAATTGTGCTCTGGCTTCTGAAGACTACTGATTTGGGTGGCAGCAACAAAAAAAGAAAGTAAAAATACACAAAGTTCTGGCATGGGTGGAGCCATGTGACCTGTTGGGGCTGTCATCAGATCAATCGTCGTATGAGTGGAGAGGGGTGAGAATCCTCCTTAGCTGATCTGCATGGATTAATTTAGGAAATGGGTCCTGTGCATGTTCTCTGGCATGCAACCCCCAGAGGGTTGACTACGGATCAGGCCCCCAAAGGTCAGCCACTCTTGCTTTATAATAATTGTAGTTGTGTTCACTCAGACTTGCTCCCAGGTAGTTTTGTATACTTAAGTCGTCTGCTCACAGAATGTAGAGGGTACACAGAAAGCAGAGGAAGCTGTGTTGGTTAATGGGCGTGGGAACCAAAATTCATAGTTGAACCTCATGAAGATCAGAGTGCTCAGCAAGTCAGAGGTGTTACCTCCAGGATCACAGGCAGCATGCCTATGACTACCAGTTGCTGGGGAACAGCAGCGGCAGGAGAAAGCTATTTTGCACATGCCTTGTATGTGGGGTTTGCATCCTCATTGGCTTTCTCAGGCAGCATGCCTATGCTACCAGTTGCTGGGAACAGCAGCGGCAGGAGAAGCTATTTTGCACATGCCTTGTATGTGGGGTTTGCATCATCATGTGGCTTTCTACCATAAGAAACAGGAAGTTCAGCTAGAAAGGCCCTTGGCTTGATCCAGGTTCTTGACCAGGTGATGTTTTGCGATATTTGTGGAATCCTCTGTGTAGCATCCTGAGATTGATTTAAAATCTGTTTCAAAGAAGCGGGATAGTTTGAGGTGTGCTTCAAAATAAGTGGAACAGCACTGGATCTACCATTTGGAGCATTGGGCCAACCAACAAGGGAGCCGCGGGACAAAACTGACATGCTAGAGGTGGAATTGGGGGGCCTGGCCTGGCCTGGCCGGCATGGGAGGGCTTCACTGCATGCCTCAAAGCTGGCAGTTTTGTAGTGGTTGATGTCAGCTGGATGCTGAAAGAGTTGCACATTTAAATAACACACTAACAAAACAAAAACAAAAAACCCCAACAACCCACACGTTGGTCTTTTCACACTTAAAAGTCATCTAAGCAATAGTATTTGCTTCTAACCTTTCCCAGTGGTGCATGTCTCTTTGTGTTAAAAGACATTTCTATTAAAGACAGAATAGGAATGTAATGCAATTAATATCAAATGAAGTCCCTGCGAGACGACTCCATAACACAGCAATGGCCTTCTTGTGAAAATTTATCTACAGTGGAGTATAAAGGGGTCTTAAAAAATAATGAAACTGTATGTGGGGATTTTAATGTACGTAATAATTCCCTGAAACATTTTCTCTTAAAAGATCTAATTGGTGGCGATTTTAATCCACATCACTCTCTGTAGGGACATAAGGCTATTGCTGTGAATGGCATAGACTTTGCGGAGAGAATGACAGAACTGGGACTGCCATTTTAGTTCTTCCTTAAGCAGGTCACCACAGGGAAATTTCTTTGCATCTTACTCAACAGAGCTTCCATTTGTTAAATGTGAGCCTCAGAGCTTATGGACTATTTCCTGGCCTGAGGTGTCCATGGTTAAAGGAAGAGTGGATGTAGTCAGATTCAGTGCTTGAGAAAGTTCCGAATTTTGAATTGATCCAATGGTTTTGGAGGTGGACAGAAAGGCAATACTCAAAGGCCCTAACAAAGGCTGACTTTGCTGGGATCTGAGGGAGCTCAGAACTTTATGGAGCTACTTGACAATTTAAGAGTTTGGGAGAAAAAAAAATCATATGTGTTTTGTTCTTATAACTCCAGTTTCCCCGAAGGCATCAATGAAGATGGCTGTGACCATATTGGCTTTTGTCAGGTTATGAGATTAAAAGGTGGATGGTGCTGTTCTCTCTCTCCCACTAGAGGGTGCTTGAGATATTGTTGGATGAAAGCAAGATGACCGCACAAACAAACATCTCAAAGTTCCTATGAAGCAAACAACAAAAAGGGGGCAGTTGCAATGAGAAGCTACGGATCTGGAATTTGTTAGCAAATGTGACCTTATATATCTCATGGATTCAGTAAGGGATGTGGGTAGTTCTCTCAGCTATATACAGTAATTGTGTTCCATTTAGTATTCTTGTAATGGGTTTGTTTTGAACTGTAGTTCATGTTTCACATCCCAGCTATTAGAATATAGCCATTAGTGTGAGCTAGGTTTATCCCTAAGTGTACCTCTTGCCTTGCTGGTAAATGTCCATTGAGATGAATTAAAGAAAAAAGCTCTGTCATATAAGCTCATCAGATATTTTAAAGTCTCAGAGGAAGTTTTAAGACTTTTTAACTGGAAATGCTGGGAATTTAATATGGGGCTTCCCCCCCACACACCCAAAGTGTGCTCTGTCGCTGAGCTATGAACAGTCTACCCAAGGATTATTTAAAAATCCCTGGAATAAAATGAAAGTAAAAGGCTCCCCTACTTACGGCCAAACAGTATTGTTCAGTCCAGTTGGAGAGGAGCGCACAGCAACTTGCACTGCCAGCACAGGACTCAGATACAAAAATGCAAGTGTGTAGGGCAGAGGGAAGAATGTGCCTCGTACAGTGAGCTCCACATCCCGTGTTAAAAAACCTTTATAGAGACTGGTCTGGTAAGGTGTTAGACTGGAGCTAGACCTAGGACACTGGGTTCAAACACCAGATCAACTTTGCAATCTATTGAGAAGGCCTTAGGCAAGCTTCTCCCATTCAATTTCATTTCTCCACTATCAACATGAGAATAACAGCAGAACATCTGATGGCTGTGATAAGGATAATAAAAGAAGAAAGGACCATTAAAGCAATTCCCGCCCTCCCTTCCCAGGTGGGCGGTGTTTGCGGCACCGGGCGGGATCACCTGGGCAGGTTCCACTCCCCTTGGGTCAGGTCAGCCCTTGACCTGCCTCCGGCCAGGATTAACCAAATTAATTAACCAAAAATTAATTAATTAACCAAATTAAGGTGCTATGGAAGTGAGAGATTAAAAATAAATATCAACACATTTTAGGGCTGACACAATATACGGTACTAGCCATCTTGTCCCCATCTTGCTCTTGCTGTAGGTAGACTTTTGCTCATGGAGTGGGGAGAGGCCATTGTGCCCATCATTTCAGACAGAAAAATATATTTGGCTAGTCCTGCTAATCAGCAAGCTGGCCTTTGGTATGGCGGACCCCATTCTGTGTGGAGCTCTCTCCAAATTTCTATCTGTGCCTCTACATTTCAAAGGAACCTAAATAGTTATATTAGCTGGGCATTTATTAGAGGATCCACTGTTGGTTTTCCTGTTCCTTTCCTGTCCTCTATCATTTCCTTGTGGTACTAGTAGTGGGAAGGTACTGTATATAATTACAGGAACCAACTCAATTGCAGCTATGAGCCCTTAGCTACACACACACACACACACACACACACACACACACACCAACCATACTTTTAAAGCACATTCTCCACAAATAATCATGGGAACTATAGTTTGTTAAAGGTCCTGGGAATTATTGCTCTGTGAGGTTAAACTACAGTCCCCAGGATTCTTTGCATGGGTGTGCTTTCAGTGTCTGGTTTGTAGACGGTCCTTCAGTGTGCAAACTTGTGCTACAGCTATAGAAATCTGAGTGGTTATGATCCTGTTCTGCAGGGGATCCTATTATTCATTAATTCCATGCATATCTCAAGAAGCTCAAGGTGGCGAACACGGTTCTCCTCTTCCTCATTTACTCCCCACAACAACCCTGTGAGGTAGGTTAGGCCGAGAGGCAGTGACTGGTCCTAGTCTGAAACTTAGACCAACTGCTACACCATGCTGGCTCTCATTCCAGCAGTGGAATGTAAAGAGAATACTAGCGCTGCTTTTTCTTAAAGAATAAATAGGCCCCTCACCATTATGGATGCCGGGAGAAAAGGTGCGTGAAAACGCCTAGTCAAGGCTCAGAAAATAACACAGCTTTGCTATTTGACCGCACTTCTCTTCTCCCATTCAAGCAAGTGTTCCCTTCTCCTGGCAGTAGCTCACTTTCTGTTTCTGCTCCTCTGTATGCAAGGCTTTTCTCTGGTCGTCTTGTTTCTGTGTTGGTTGCAGGATTCCTCGCCCCCCCCCCCGGTCCTCCCCTTTTAAAGACCATAGGAAGCTGTTTTATACCAAGTCAGACCACAGGCCCATTATGTTTTTATTTTTCATTTATTCATTACGCCGCTTGATTGTGTGTGGGGGGGGGGGAGCCTCAAAACACTTTACAAAACAGATACCGGTAGAACAGTCAGATTCATCACAGGAAAAGTTTTCAACAATATTTTAAAGCATACAGAAAGTGAAAGCAATAGACTAAAACCAATTAAAACTCAGCACCAGTTCTCTAAGCGTCTGGGAAGGCTTGTCTAAACAGGAATGTTTTTAGCAGGCACCCAAAAGTGAAGGTGCCTGCCTGATCTCCATAGCTCAGTATTGTCTACACTGACTGGCAGCAGCTCTCCAGGGTTTCAGGCCCATTAGCTAGAATCTAATGGGCACATACCGGTAACTACATTTTCTTAGTAAATTTGTAAAGAAAAAGAAGAACCTTATTCTAGGGCAGGCATAGGCAAACTTGGCCCTCCAGATGTTTTGAGACTACAGTTCCCATCATCCCTGACCACTGGTCCTGTTAGCTAGGGTTGATGGGAGTTGTAGTCCCAAAACATCTGGAGGGCAGAGTTTGCTGATGCCTGTTATAGGGCAATTTTCTATGTCTGGTTCCAGGGCCTGCAGCAACTTACACCTGGTCAGTGCATAAGGCTCAACATTTACCTAGGTCAAGTAGGCCCAGCCTACTTAGGCCAACAGCCCCATCTTCACCGAATCCACATCACTGTTGATAAGGGAGGTTTGTAACTATTTCCCAATAAGGCCATACAAAAAACCCTCAAGACCTGAATGTGCCAGACTTTGTTATCCCTTATCTTGCCCCAGAAGGGATTCACAAGCTGCTTGGTGTCAGCCTACTCACTTCAACCCCTTAACACCCCTGTGAGCGATGGATAACACCCCCCCCCAACCCAGTGCATTTCTTCCCACATGAACTGATTAATTGCAAGCTCATTCGCAATCTTCCAGCCGGCTGATAAGCGCCACCAGGGGGTTGGCGGGAGTTCGGATGCCGCTTCATGGTGTGAGAATCCCCATGGCTGGGCCTGGATCCTCGACGTGGTGGCCCATCTCAGCCAGCCTGCGCAGGAAAGGTGAACTGAGTGGGATAGAATTTCGTCCCAGAAGTACTACAGAAAAAAAGGAACCATATGTGCATGGACGGCTGGGCCGGGAAGACTATAAACGGAATTAGCGCCCGAGAGGATATGGCCAATCTAAAGCGTTTTTGGAACAGATGTGAGAGGCGAGGAAACGGCACATTTTATTTCGCTTTATCAAGCAAAATAGCCCAGGCTGCCAGATGAGCATCCTAGAAAGCACAACCCGGATCACCAGTAATTTGGAGGTTGGGGGAAGCCTCTCCCATTTAAGGCACTATTGGGAGGCCCCTGCCTTCTGTTTTTCCTCCTCTTTCTTCCCGCCAAAGGAAAGGATCATGGTGAGGCTAAGGAAGAGAAGAGAGCACCGCACACCCACCCACTCCTCTCCCTCTATGTTTTGGCTTCCATGGATGAGTTCACAGAACCAAGGGGTCAGTGTAGTATAATGGTTAGTGTCTTGGAGTTGAATTGGAGAGACCCAGGTTCAAATCTCCACCTGGCCTGATGCAGTTTACTGAGCCACATAGGGCCAGTAATTCTCCCTCAGCTTCAGCTACCTCAGAGGGATTGTTGTGAAGATACCAATGGATGGAAGACTATGTATACTGGTTTTGAACTCCTTGGAGGGAAAAGTATGAGATAAATGCAAACAAACAACAGGGTGTTTGCAAATTGAAGACTAGAGGCTCATGTTCATCCTCCAGTCATTCCCCTTTCTGGAGTTGCTTTCCTAAGTATTGAACTTAATCACCTCGTGTGGTCATCACTCTGCTTTCTATTTGTCCTTGTGTGATAGGCGTTTGTAGCAGCAGTATATCCTCCGTCACTACCAGACCACCAAGAGGTGGCTCTCAATATTTCTGGAGCAAAGATCTGCCCTCCTTGAGGCGCCCCATGGGCCCAGAGAGCAGTGATGCCTCCATGGCAGAATATGCTAGCTATGAATAGAGCAATATCAGGACGCCTTAGGCCTTGTTCTTTGTTTGAAGAATATTTGAGGAGAGACCTTGAGGTTGCCCATCAGCACCTGGACAGCAGGCTAACAGGTCACCTGGCCACACCCTTCCCTACTGTGCTGAGATGGACTGTGTTTCTATTTAAATTATAGTAATTATTTCTATATTTGCCTCTCTATTTATAAATGAGCTTAGGCAATTTTTATATAAATCTGTGCCCTCCTTTTGCCCTCTGCTTGGGTATGTGATGCATTTTCTTTTGGGGGGGGGCAATCTGTTATGTGGGCGCCCAAGGATGGCTAGAGTGTGCTGCTATTAGGCCAAGCCTAGCTGGCCAGGTAAACTGCAGGGCAGGCCTAGCTATAGACAGGCAGAGAATGGTGAGACAGCCAAAGGCGGCTGCTCCTCCTCTTCCTCTTGAGAGCTACCACAGTTTCAGAAGCTTCAACCAGTGAATGGTGGCCCCCTCTGGAAGCCCAGTCAAGCTACCCCAGTGCTGAGTCTGCTGATCAGTCTGAAGCTCCCAGTGTGACAGGA
The DNA here is from genome assembly GCF_009819535.1 of Lacerta agilis. Lineage (NCBI taxonomy): Eukaryota > Metazoa > Chordata > Lepidosauria > Squamata > Lacertidae > Lacerta > Lacerta agilis. The sequence continues at coordinate 59,483,865 of NC_046313.1, forward strand.
AGGAATGCAGAATTATCTTTTATATACTGTTTTCTCCTTGTATCTTGACAGGAAGAATAATGTTTCTCCGCTTCTTCTCCCAGATCAGAAAAAAGCGAGGCTATGCGTGCACCAGGAGTACCAACAACCACAGTGTTTTCTACAGTAGAGAGGGGCATTCTCAGACCACTTCCAGAGAACTTGTCAAGGCAATTAACAATTGGCAGAAACATTAATGCTTGGCATTAAAGGCCCTGGCACTAGTTAGGAAAGATAATTTATTTTCTCAGGATCTCATGCCAGGAAGTAAGCCATAAACTCCAAAGCCGCATCTACTTTTCAACTAGTGACAGTGGAGAATATTTCAACTTTATCTCCTTAGCTATCTCCCTTCAACTCTTCTGTGGCTACAGCCTCCCATTACTGCTCATCCGGACTGCGTATAGGATTGCTGCTGCATTTGCTGGTAATTGCAACTACCAACTCTGTGCATTGGATAATTCTAGAATATTCGGCCAAAATACTTCTGCTCTTTTTAGTCCTTCTTTGCAGTGATTGTGGCCATAAATCTGCTTCAAGTTGTTAGCATGCCTAAAAAAATAAAAATAAAAAACCAAGCAATTATTTGGTTCACTGTTGATCCATTCTACTTGTGTGGTCTACCAGTTCCCACCAAGATAAGTTCATGAAGTTGCATATTTTGTTTTGAGATTGATCTGTTTATCTCTTCTCATAGCTTGGCAGATGCAAGCCCTTAAGTGAAAGATGCAAATGGACAAATGTGCTTAATCAGAACCCCTTTAACAGTCATGTTGTTACTGTGTGGGCGGATGGGTGTTTGCAAATGCCAGGCCGAATACTTTGCAAATTCCTTTCCCCACAAGAATAATTAATCAGTGGGAACATTTTTGCCACTGGACATTGTGAACTTCAGCTCTGAGACTAGTTATTAGTCATATTTTATCCCCCGTTTCTTGGCACGATAATTTCTGTGCAAGTCCCCCTCCGAAAAACTCTCACAAGGGTTCAAGTATTCTAAAAGGCATATTTCTTGGAACCATTGTAGCTGACCTTGCAAACGACCTTTGTTCTCGACAAAATTGCCATTTTTTTGTAGACAATGTAGATATCCGGGGGTGTAATGGATGCAGGAACGCAAATATATTTTGGAACAATACAGACTCTCAGAAAACACGCAAGGGTACTAAAACTGCCTTGTTCCAAATAATAGGAATTTCTGCCTGGCGAGTATAAATTTGTAACCAGTTTTGTGTTTTCGCTTTCCTCTGGTATCTCTCCCTCTCTCTTTTATTGGGGGATGGATGTTTTGATTTAAATGGTTCCTTTTCCCATTTGTTAATGGGGAATTATTCCAGAGAACAGTGCCAGAGGCCACATTCCAGAGATCAGACAGTCTGCTGCTTCATCCCTATCAGATGTGGTGCACCAAATATCACAGTAACGCTTTTTCTCTCCAGCACTGGATATTCCCACTTGAGTGTGTAGTGAGGCAACCACAAAATGTTAGCTAATGAAACACAGACTTAGGGGGGCGGAGGGTGGAGCTGGGACAACGCTGGAAAGGGAGAACGTGTATCCTGACTGATGTTTCTCAAATGGGATGACAAGGGCTTCCCGCAGTCCCTGGAGCCCTTTTTGTGTGTTTCTTGTGCTGAGTGCCATGGGAATGCAAAAGCGCTGGGAATTCTTTTGCCCCCACAGACTCTGGTAGCCTTGCAGTGGCACACAAACACATGACGAAGGGCTGGCCTTTTCATCTCGAAGATCAAGAAGGAACATGAAGCTCTGAAGGCAGAATGTGAGCAATAAACATCTTTCGTTACGTCCTCCGAATCTGAATTGAAAAGTAGAACCGACACCTTTCTTGTGTGGCCCTTTTCTTATATTTCATAGCATGGAAAATAAACAGGTGCAGCTTTTACAACTACAGGTGGAAAACTCTGCCGGTGGAATTTCTGAGTCTCAGGCTGCTGTTTAGAGGTGGAGGAGGATCAACAGGTTAAAGATAGCAAGCCACCCTATTGAAATGCAGAGCCGTCAAATTAAAATCCCTAGTCATCTCTGGGTGGCTGAATGGACCGAGCAGGTGGGCCGTATTTTGATTGTCTTGACAATGAAGTATTGAGAGCTCCAGGAAGGGAACAGAAAGATAGTTCACTTGCTTGCTCAGTGCAGCTGTCCTGTGCACCTCTCTGCCCAGTGCCACTCGGCATGGAGTGAGCCAATCTTTTATTATTATTTTCCCCATGTGCACAACACAAGTGTTGCTTCACAGGGAGCAGGAGAAATGCAGCTTGCTCAGTGAAGCCAACATTCAGCTCTGAAATGAATGCAGCTCATCATACATGGTGCCCCAGTAAGTCAGGCAGAGCACTGAAAGCAGGGATCCTCACAAACCAACAGGATTTTCTGGGCTCAGTACACTGCATGGAGATTGCAGAATAGGACACTTGCAAAAGAGGACGCATATTTACATAAAAACTGCAAATGCCTTTTTGTCATGTGCATATTTGTGTCCTCCTTCACAGGGGTAGAAGAGGGTGGGGGAAAAATAAATCCCTTGCTATGAAGTAATAAAATGTCTGACAGACAGAATGTGAACAGGTGAAGCTTTTCTAATATATTTCTATACTATGAAAGGTTTAACCAGTTGAATTTCTGCCTGCCACACAGTTGTTAAAGGTACAATAACCCTGTTTCCACCAACCCTAAACCAAAGTCTAGGCTGCAATCCTGTACTCACATACCTGGGAGCAAACACCATTAAACATAAAGAGACTTACTTCTGGGTAGACACGCATAACATTGTACTGTATGTTAAACATACAGTGAATTCTTAATCAGTGCATGGACTATAACTCGTGCACAACAGGCAATATGCCTAAGCCTCTGGTGGAAAGTTTTCACATTTTGCCTTTGCCTTTTGAGGGGTATGCTTTTCCACATGTAGTTACTGTAGAGTAACATTTGCAGGAAATCGCTTAGACTTAGAGGAAATATGTGATCTCAGATGAACCCACCACAGGAAAGATGTATACTGATGGTTAGGGTAAAGGGATGGGAAACTGCAGAGACTCAAGGGACAGAAGACAGAAACAGGAAAGAAAAGTGCATTAAAAGGGGAGAGGAAAACGTGGCCAATAATCAGGGGTAATGGGAGTTGTAGTTCAGCAACATCTGGAGGACCAAAGGTTTCCCCACACCTGCTTTACAGAATTTGCTGCTCCAGACACTCTTGCTGCGTGGCTCAGACTGGCTGTGCCTGGGCATATTTGTGCCATAAATATACATTTTTACTTGGAATGAATCCAGAGGGGATTTTTTTTTTCACGTAAGTGTGCTCATAAAGTTTTGATAGTCATTCTCTCCCTCCCTCCCTAAGGAATTCTACCTCTGCTTAGGGATCTCATATATCCTCAGCGCAGTCACCCGATCAGAGTTCCTAGGATTCTTTGGGGAAGTCATGACAATGAAATGGATAATTTTGACAATGAACTGGTATAAGTTTGAAGATGTACCATCCACATTGGACTCCTGCTCCCATCTGCCCCAGCAAGCATGGTCAGTGGACAGGTTTGATGGGAGTTGTAGTCCAGTAACATCTGGAGGGCTGGCCACAGGATCCCCATCCCAGATCAGCTTCCTGTCCTGTGATGCAGGATACTACTTTGTTTTTCTGTTACTTTTGTTCCCATTTGTTTTTATGGTGTCTTTTTATTTTGCTTTTCCCTGTTGGATATACATTTATATCCAATGTAAATTTTCTTTTGCTATTTATCTTCATAGGCACTTATTTGCCAACTTTTCAATTTATTAGCATTATAATAATAAGTCTTTTAGGGTGCAATTTGATGAATGTTTACTCTTCAGTGAGTCCCAATATGTTAGCAGGGCTTACTTCCAAGCAAGTGTGCACAGGATTGCAGCTGAGGTTTATTTAAGCAACGTGTTCACGGGTTTAGAGATGTGAAAGCTGTTGATTTAAAACAATATATTAAATAACTCTTTTTATTGTAGATGACTGGAAGATCCTGTTTTTATCATTCTCTTGAAAGAACTGTAAAACCTGCTTGCCCACAACATGTTCATGTCGGACTCTTAAGAGTAATACATATTATACTTCATTTTCACACCCTTGGATTGCTGTTTCTCTTGTTCTTTGCTGCTGGGCGCTGTTTTGGCACAGTTCCACAGTACCAAACAATTCGTTGATGGAAAACAAAATGGAAAACTACAACAGACATTTCACCACAAACATGGGCAAGGGGAGACGTACTGAAAGTTTGGCGTATTGGCAACACTGTGTGGCATCTTAGAACCTCAATGGCAAACCAAGTGGAAAGGTCAATGAACAGCGACACTGTAGAAGCACCATGAGAATTGTGTACCTGTGTGTGGAAATGCAGATGAATGTGCAATTAACTGGTCATCTGGAAGAGCCTTTAATCTCCATAGGCTACCTGCAAGTCTGAGCATATGCCCAGGGCAATCTGATCAGAAGAAAATGTTTATGCTTGTTCATAGGATCCAACTAAAAAGTAAAACTTTCAGTTACTGCGGTGGTGTTTTGTTTTGTTTTGAAACCAATCTGTTTGAACATGAGCTGGAAATGGAGGTTGTTCCATGGGGGGGGGGCAATGTATTCTTTGCCACTGATTGCATCGTAGGTGTCATCTGCCCTTGGTGTTTAGAATTTATGCATCCACATGACTGTTACTGTGTGCTGACAGTGGTTTCAGGTACCATTGCTATTGTTCTGAGTTTGCCTGTACATGACTTAACAATCCTTGGAAGCCTCTAGGCAGGAATAAAGGGGCAGGGATAAAATGATGAACTAGGACAAATCTGGGCCTCTCTCTTTCTCTCCCCACCTCCAAACTCTCCTCCAGGCCAAGGGAATGGAATTCTTTGCAGGCTAGAGCAGGGATTGTAGCTAGGCAAAGTCCAACATGCAGCTGGCCGTTGGAGCTGATCTGCCCCTCATCTCTCAACTGGAGCGTGAAAAGTGGAAATTATTTGATGAGCCAGCAGCTTCTTCTCAGTCCCTGGTTAGGTGGTGGGGGAAACCTCAGAGTTAATTGGCTTCAAAAATCTGACATGCATGAGGACACAAGAAACACACCAATTGCCAAAGAAAGGGAGCAGCCTTAGAAGAAGATATCAGCTAGACATACCAATTACTCCAAAAGCAGGCAGCCTCATCCGGCCCTTCAGGGCATCCCACCAAGCTTTGCTGCTGGAATGGTGCAGGGGGAGAAAGGACTTTATGGAAATACATATCACTGGATAGAGCATCAAACGCATTCTTCTCCCGGCTAATCACAGTGCTGGGGAATCCTTTTGCTGAGAGATTATCACATAACTTAGGATAAGCCATCCAAGACCAATGTCACCCACATTGAGTCAAAACAAAACAAAACCTCGGTTTCATAAGTGTGGGGGCGGTGTGCGGGATTGCTGGCATAGAAGAAATCTCTCCAGAAAAGGTCAAGGTGTGTTTCCAGAGATATTAGGTTTTTTCTTCCATACCCAGGTAATCCGCATGGCCCAGCTTCTCTTAGTACTGCCCACAGACAGCCACTGAGCACATCTCTGAACACAAGGGACACTAGAAAGAAGCACGAAGAAAACACATCCAGTCAGTCTAGTCTGAATTTTAACCTCTGGGCTGTTGGCCAGAACTGAAAAGCACAAAGCCTGGCAAAGGTCCATCGGGGCTGTTTTTGCTATTAATTAGTATGTGGGTGCTTTCATATAGCAACTCTTTATTTAAAAAGTACGCCTGATTAAGGTATCAAGTGGTGGGGGGGCTGCTTTTGTAGTGCAGTACAAGTGTGTGCTATGGAAATGTTGTGCTGCGAATGCAAATACACGAACTCTGTGCTGCTCCTTGAGTTCAACACCATTAATTAGAAAGAACAATGGACTTTGTATGTACTCAGGAGCTCTTTGTCCTTAGTGCTCTCTTTTAAAAAACATCTTTCCCCTGGGGGGCCAAAAAGGAACACTGACTCTCAGTAGATACTGCTGCATTCCTTCTCTCTCCACCTCATTCTATGCCACTCAGTAGGGTTGCATGTGGACAGTATCCTGCTGTGTCTTCTGCTGTGCAGAACTGGGAGCAAGCTTGGCAATTGTCCTGATTTTCCCAGGAAGTCCAGAACATCACCATGCTGCTGTGAATTTTTTAAAAAATCTCTTCCTAAGAGGGGAATGTCTTGAATTGTAATGGTACCATATACAACAAGGAGATACACTCTGTGCTTCTAAAGTGGCACAGCAAATATCCCATCAGAATTTTCCCTTTTCCCTTAAGCTTTTTGCTTCACCTTCATCACCAGGTGAAAATAGGGCTGCAATCCTATGCAGATTTACCTGGAACTAAACCCTTCTGAACACAGTGCTGACTTCCACATAAACCTGCATATGACTCGTATGTTCACATTTGCCAAGAGGGGAGCCACGTTAGCTTGCTGCAGCAAAAACAACAGTGTCTTGTGGCATCGCAAAGACTAACAAATGTGTTGTGGCGTAAGAGTTCCTGGGCTGCAGTTTACTATCAGAAACAGGAAACTGTCATCTTGAGCTGAAGTATATCTGTACATGGAAAGGTAAGGTAAGAAGGAAGTAAAATGTAGATAGTGATAATTACATTCCTTCCAGTAGCACCAAGAACAAACTTAGTTGGTCTCTAGGTGCTACTGGAAGGAATTTTTATTTTGTTTTGACTATGGCAGACCAACACGGCTATCTACCTGTAACTGGATAATTACATTGTTAATAGTGGCCATTCACACACAGATAAGCTGTTAGTAACACTGGCACATGCAGTGTGACAAAAATCCCTTATCCTGATGCAAACCACAAGCCATAGTATTTAACTTCTTGATGAAGTAATTTAGCGGTTTCACATTACAGTCTCTCTCTAAAAGTTATATGCAATTGCATGTTACTTGTAAACTGACTTGATGGGATTTATATCCTGAAAGGTAGTATAAATTAACTGTAATGAATAAATGTATGAATTTATGAAGTGCATGTATTTTTTGATATGGCCATTTCTGATGTCAGATTTCTGTCCATTATTTTGTGTAGATCTGTTTGCCCTATGCAGAATGCAAAGGGGCCATTGTTGGCAGATAATGCCATAAATCACATTGGAAGAACAGAGGAATGAACGGCTGAAGTTGTAGATGACTTACTAAGTTGTGTGATTGTGTCACCGGACACTTGCAGAGTGAATTAGTGGGATGACTAGTTTCGATCACACTGCATGTGTGAATTGGCTAACCAATGCCACAATGTCTAAGTTATCTACAGTTCTGGATTTTGGGTGTGTATGTGTGAATGACCACTGTTTGCAGTAATGTAATTTTAACTATACTTTAATGCATTTCCTTTCCTTTTGACCTTGATGTTTACATCTCCTCAAGATAACACTTAATGTAGCTGATGAAATGAACTGTAGTCCATTAAAACCTATGCCAGAGTACATTTGTGAGTATTCAGATTGCCACAAGACTCTCCATTATAATTAGATTTGTGTCTTCTTGGGTATTCTTCTCTCTCCCGGTCTCCCTGTATAGAAATTTAGATTGTAACCTATTTGAGGCAGGGACCTCTCTGTTCTGCTGCTTTCTAAAGTGCCAAATACAGTGCAATGCTCTGAGAAGGCCAGGAGCCATTTCATCAAGTTGGTAACAAAGGAGCTATCAACAAACAAATGTTTTTTCAACTGATGTCTGACATCACCACTCACTGTCTGGTTCGCATGTGCATTTTTACATTGTGAAGCTGATTTACTGGCAGATTTTGAAATGACAAATCTCTCATCCCAGTCTTGGAAACTTTTGAAATGCAGATTCGTTTGGGAGGTGGTGACTCACAGTTTTGAACTATTCACAGAAGAAATCACCATGCCAGAAAGTAATCTTTGGGAGGCGTCCTTATTAAACACTTAAAAAAACAACCCCTAATATTGTGACAAATGGCAGCTCTGAAACTCAGTTAACTGACATCCAATTTGATCTCCCACTCTCTAGCCAGGCTCACACAAGAGAGAGTCCTAAACTGCTTGGATTAAAATATAGATGGCAGAAGAAGAAACTACAAATGGAATTCTTCCGCCATGCCACCACTGAATATTTTCCTTTTGCTGTCGTCAGAGCCCAATTCTTGGTGGAAAGGTGTACTTTTATCACCAAGTGATATTAGTGAATGTCAGTTTAATTATGTGATGTGTGAACAACTGCTTATTTTTCCAGTGGAGATGGATCAATTTAGGGCAGGCATGGCCAAACAGCTGTTTTGGGATTACAACTCCCATCATCCCTAGCTAACAGGACCAGTGGTCAGGGATGATGCAAATTGTAGTCCCAAAACATCTGGAGGGCCGAGTTTGGCCATGCCTGATTTAGGCAGACAGGACACTGTACCATCTGTGATGGGGGAACTACAGTTCCCAGGAATCTTTGGGTGTGTGCTTTAAATGTATAGTGTCTATGAAGCCTAAGCACCTCTTATCTTGTAAGCTATATGGATTCCCTATAAACCACTGTGATCACCTCTGTCTTGAGAAGAGCAGAGTAAAAGTGTGACAGATAATAATCTGAATCACTGCTTAGATCAAGCTGCAGGGTTACATCCCTATGTACATTTACCTTGAAATTAAGTTGCATCTAAATTATCTGGCGTACTTCACAATAAGACATGTTCAAGGTAGGGACAGTATTCCCAACTGCAAACCTTTTAAAAGAAAATTTACTGCAAACCTTTTAGGAGCTAGCTATGTGCAAACCTATTCTTTTCGATGGCCTTTGAAATAGGATTGCCAACCGGCTCTTGGCTGGTCCTTGCAGCTTTTTGATGTCCACATAACCAGTGAGGCATGGGAGATTGTTTCCTTCCTGTTTTGCTTCCCCCAAACTCTCATTTAGTTACTTATTAATCTGCGGCTTGTCTGAATCTGAATCTGAACCTGGCTGAAAGGAAGTTACAGCAGCTGCTCAGTCACAACCAGCAGGTGCAACAAAGGATCCAGCTTGGATCCAGACCAGGCTCTGGGAGAAGTGTGTGTGTACGAGAGAAAGTGAGGCTGAAATGAATCTAGATCTGTGACATATTCATCTATCTGTACTGTATATATGTGCGCGTGATAGACAGAGAAAAAGTTTGTGTTGTCTTCCACACGCCAAGTTATTTGACCACACAGTGCATAGCTATATCTGATTTTCAGAGAGTCATGCAGCTCAGCTGGGGGTCATGTTACTGAATTGAGTTCTCTGCTCTGCTTGGGTTTAGAGTTTTCTGCGATGGAGTAATCAGATGTCTTTGGCCTCAGTGTTGCCGGTATGTGAAATGGGTTACTGCAGGCGCACAAATGACACTCCCCTCCCACCCCAAAATCTTACTGTTCCACCAAACAAAGCAAAATAAAATAAGAGAGCTGGTCTTCGACCGTAATAAAATTTATTTCAATTTCAAATAAAATAAGGTGGGCTGCCAAACTGAGAGCCTCAAAGCCTGCAAACTGCTTAGGAACGCTGCTTGTCTCTTTTGGACTAGGCAAAGACCTGCTGATCTACACAAACCCTGGTGCCTCTTTGCAGTACCTCCCTCCACCCTGGATGAGCACTTTCCCGACTACGAATCAGCAAAACCTATCCCGCTCTACCTGTGAGTTGCGGAGCCCAATGCAATTCCCTAGAAGCCTCATGTGAGAACACCATTGAGGTCTACAGCAGAAAGGGGTGCCAGCGCGAATCCTAGTGGAAAGTAATTGATCCCCGTGCATCTCGGGCTAAGGCGGGGGCGGGGAACCCGGTTCACGCGCATAATTAAGGCTGAGATGCTAAGCATGCTCAGAGATGCTGTTGCACACGGCCACGATGATCCACGGGACATGCTGTCTCAAAAGTAAACCCGACTTCGGCTATACAAGTTAAGCGTTCGCGGCGGAAGGCAGCCTTGATTTCAGGAGCGCGCCGCCGCCGCTGCATTCCAACCCAGACCCGCCGCGATCCTATCCGGTTCTACTCTGGAGCAGAGCCGGCGGGCGATTGCAAGGAAAGCCAGGATTCTCAAGTCGCAGCCCCGACGACGCCTCGGCAAACAAAACCAGAGGCACGGCACACACGCCGCCGCCGCCGCCGCCGGAGGAACCTTCTGGGTGGGTGGAGATTCGGAGGAAGGGGGCGGGCCAAATCTGATGGGAGAGCTGGCAGGAGGTCGCTCGGTCCTTCTGCTAGCTGGAAGCGGGGCCGGGCTGGGAAGGGTTAACCGCGGCAGCCTCAGCAGCAGCAGCTCCTCTTCTTCGGTGCTCCCCGCAGAGCCTGCTGTGGCCTTTGAGGAGGAGACGCTGCTAATGCATCGCGCGCAAGCCCCCTCTCCCGCCACTGCCACTGTGGGCTGCTGCAGACGCTGCGAAGGAGGACGGCAGCCTTTGCTGAGATCTGCCTAGCAAGCGGCGCCCGGGAACCCGCGGAGGGAGCGAGGGAGCCTTCCTTCCCAACCGCCTCCTCCTCCTCCTCCTCCTGGCTCCTCAGGTGCTGCCGCGCTTGGGCTCGCCCGGGGGCTTGCGGACAACAGGTACGACGCGGCGAGGAGGAGGGAGGAAGGGGCGAGCGGGCGGGCGGGCGGGTGGCTGCCGCTGCCGCTGCCGCCGCTCTCTCGCAGGCTAATGAATGGGCTGCGGGGGCGCCGGGAGCGCGTGCAAGGCCCGGCTGGAGCTCGGGCGCCAGGCGAGGGTCCGACGCGGGCTGCTCCTCCTCTGCCTTCGGTGGTGGAGGAAGGCGAGCCTCCTTCGCTGTGGGGAAGGGCCGAGGGAGAGCGGCAGGGAGGCGGCGGCGGCGGGGCGAGAGGGGGGGGGGTGCAGTGGACAAAGGAGGGAGCGGGGTTAGTTGGCGGGGAAGGAGGGAGAAAGGCCTGGAAAAGCGAAAGCCGCCTCTCCGCCTCCCTCCCTCCCTCAACCGTGGTTTGGGATGATTCTCTCTTTTCTCCCTCCGCCCCCCCCGGCAGTCGGTCTCTTTGACTCCCCCCCCCCCCAAGCTGCAGTTCTAGGCTGGGAGGGGAAGCGTGTTGTTCCCATGTGTGAAAGGAACGGGAGGGGCGCCTTGGAAGTTGCATCTGTCTACAGTTGCTGGAGATTTCTTTTTCTCTAGTTTCTCTCCCCCCACCCCCGGAAAATATATATATTCCTGAGAACTGACAAAACTTTTGTCCTCTGCAGTATGTTGTGGAGACCCATGTGGTGGTGTCGTGAAGGGGGGTGAGGAGCAGGCGGGACTGGTCCTGGAAAACAGTGCAGCCTCTGGTGGCCCTTGGTGGGTGGAGAACTTGCTTTTCTTTTCGCTTACAATTTTTTAAATTAAAAAAATAGAAATATGTATCTGTGTTGTTTTGGACCTGGGTTTCCATCCCTCTTGTTTCAGAAGCTGCTGCTGTTTTTATTCCCAGTGAAATTCCCTCTCCCTCCCAAGAAATTCCATATATAAATTTTGTTTTTGCCTTCCTAATCTATCTCCTCCGATTGCTCTGGAGACAGTTCCTGATAAAGAGAGCCCTTAGCTTGCCAAGGCACATCTTAAAATACGAAAACGCAGCATACATAAATATCAATTTGAAATAATACTTGGCGCTTGGATTGCTTTTCATCTTCAAAGTGCTTTCACACTCATTAACTGATCCTCTCAGCATCCCTTGGATGGCAGCTTAACCTGGAATGATTTATACAGAATATCAAAGGGGTATGTCTTCCTAATGCTGTCTTGCGTTCATGAGTGTTGCTTTGTTCTTCACTGGTAAGCTCATGCCTCAAGCTGCACTTTCTTTATGCCAAGATATTCTGCACCCCAATATTGAAGATTAGGGGAGAGAGGGCAAAGTAGACATCCATACAGGTGATGGAAGGTGGCCAGGAATTTTCTATTGAATCTCATGCCTCTTAGATCAAGGATGGCTTTTATATGGAGTGTCGAAAGGAATAACACTTATTAGGAGGGCACAGGGAGGCTAAACTGATTAATAACCAATACAGCAAATCAGCCCTGCTTTTTTTTTAAGCTAGGCTACTGTTTGTGACAAAAAATGGAGCTGTCTGTTTGACTTATATGTTGCTGTCATTGATAATTAGTAACATATTGAGTGGTTGGGTTTTTGAACAGGATGCTAGTTGTACCTGAGTTCACTGTGACATGTCAGCTACTGGCAAGCAGTGGAAAAAATGGTTTTCCAAGTCTTTGAGCTCCTGATATACTAATGCTAGAGAGTCACATTAGTGGTGGCAGTACCAGTGTGTGTCCAGCCTTGCTAAGACAGCCAAGCTTTTTTGTGACTGATGTGCAAAATGTTAGCCTGGTTGAGCACCAGATGCTACCATGAGCTGCTTGGACGAAAAGTAGGATATAAATGTTACAAATAAATAAAACAAAGTGAATATGTTGGTCCAAAATGTCCAACCTGGTAAGGTTATAGTTGTAGCAGCCCCCTTGATCCAATGTGGAAGTGGTCACATGGGGCTGGGGGCATGGGCAACACTGGCGAGCAGAATTTAAGGAAATATATATAATGGGAATTTCAGGTAAAGAAATACTGTTGCTCCTATGCACTTTCAAAAACTTCTGAGATACAGTCCCTAAGATACTGAAAAAGTGAGTAGATGGCCAGAATTAAAATACCTAACACCGCCAAAAAATTATTGGGATGGACACTATGTATTATTACTATGAAGAATCTGAGACCTAGACTTGTAGAGGCTGTTTCTTTCTTTTTTTAACAAAATACCTAGTGTGGCTCATAAGATTTTAATTATGTTGTACCAGTTCTGTATAACATTTAGAATGTGTTTCCGTTGATTACCATCTGCATTCTGCTAATTTTTGAAACAACTTGCTTTGGTTGATTGGAGGTGGTCAGAAGTTAGCAGCAGCTGTTCTGTGTTCCAGCCCTCTTTTCAAACAGCATAAGCACAACTAGGAGTTTCTTCAAAAGAGGGCATCTGTTGCCTTCTCTCTGTGCTGGCATTTGAGCCTGGGAGCAAGAGCTGTGCCAAGTAACCTCCTGCTGCTGCTCTTGAATTACTCTGGGTATCCCAGAGATTCTTGGCTGGAGATGGAAGTTGATGGCAAACTACGAGTTCATTTCTGCTAGAAAGAGATGTTGTTTGTAGAATGTAGGGAGCAAGGATGGCAGGAAAGCTGTATTGTGTGACCTGTAGTCTGCTGATGGTGGTCTGGCTTGTACCAGGAGACACAAAGCCTCAAAATTGATTGAAGCCCTGTAGTCGCACTCTTCCTCTCGCCTTCCTGCCTGCAGGATGAAAAGATCTCTCCTTCCTTAGAGATATCTGCTGGCTTCATAAAGCCCTAATCCCCTTGTGCCTTTCAACTCTTCCTCCTTCAAAAGGTGCTCTCTGAGGATTTATAGGAAGGAAAGTGCAAGCATTAATATAATACATGCAGGCATAAATATGAAACGTATTTAACATTGGAGATTGCTGCATCCGTAAAGCTAGGTCCCTACCCTCCATGGCTGATCGGAGCTTTCGGATAACTGCCATAAAACAAATAGGCTACCTTTTCAAGAAACTGGAGGCATGCTGCTCCAGGCAGCAGTACCTGGATGAAAAGAGCTATGGATAAGATGCTCTTCAAATGTCATTACCTAGGAGAGAGAAACAGCATTAATTAAAAATAAAAGATTAGAGAAAAGCATCAAATTGAATGAGTGAGTTGGCTTAAAATTCTGCACCTTCTGAAGCTGCAAGTCTTTGTGCTGCTGTGGCTTGAGCCTTAAACAAAGCACTTTATAATCCCAGCTGGAAGGCCTGTCCTAGCTTCTGAATTACAACATTAGCTGTGGTCTTTAGCCAACAACAAATGTATGTGTTTGGTGATGCATGTGTGTGTGTGCGTGCGCGCATGCGCGCGCATGCACACATATAGAGGAGATATATATATATATAGAGAGAAGGGGGTAATTTTATTCTTTCAGAAAGGAGAATTGTATGGTTATTTTTCCTGTCTTAGTAACTAGTGATAGGATAAGTATTGCTTCATTGGGTGGGTATTGAGGTAGACTAAAAGCCATCCTTGCCTAATTCCCCAAATATATTTCAGGGGCCATTGTGTAGTCAGACTTCCTTGCTTGTGTGTGAATAATATATTTTAAATGTCTAAAATTGGAAAGCATAGCATCATAGTTCATCTAAAGGAAAAAGAATGCATACATTTGCATGTGTTTACATTGAGTTCTGATTTGAAACGTAGAGGGTGTAGGTTGGAAGGGCAAAGTTTGGATGGCAGATTCATGAGCATTGCCTCTGGACACTGGAAGACCCATAAAGATCCCTTTTGGTCTGTGATTGATTCACTAGCACTGCCTGCACATTTTCAAGCTTTACTTCACAGCCTTTGAGGAGTAGAAAAATGTTACAGTTTTTAAAATGAAAGCTAAGCTTCGCAGGGTCCAGTAATCGGTTTAGAATCATTATTCTTTAGAAAGACAAATGATATGCTTTATTATATTTTCATTGCTAGGCAGTTGCCTTGTGCTTAAGCCTGCTGGTCTGCTTTTCTCCAACAGTCTTCTCTAGCAATATGTAAAGTGAGTGGCAGTGTGGTCCAGTGGTCTTGAAGATCTTAAGGTCTTAACTCCCTCCATGGTCTGTAAAATGGGGGCGGGACGGGACGGGGAATAGTCCCACAGCTGTTGTGAATACCTCCTAGGCAATAATTAGCACTGGGAAATTAAAAGCACTTTAAAAACAAGTTTTGTAATGGGGGGAACTTTTGTTTTCATTAATGTCATTGCTCTCAAACTACAGCTATAGAGAGGAGCGCATTTAGGATTACAACCGTAAAGAGAAACTTCGAAGTGTGACCCAGCTGAAACCTAAAGGACCCAATGTGTCAAACAGCAACGTGCAATAATCATTTGGCTTATCCTGTGATACTTTGAATGCAGCAGTGCTAGAATCAGTGCTGCCAGGCAGGGTAAGGATTCTCGCCATTGGAATCTGATTTCCACTGGGAGCCGAATGCTGGGCGGGTGCTGTGATGCATGCAATGGTGTTGGGTGGGGAAGGGATGCCTCAGGCAATAATATGATACAGCGATTTGGTCATGGGTTCCTTTGGTTGGATCATAGAGGGTAAGTTTGTGCAGAGGCTATTAAACATCAGACACTTACTCTCTTGGGCAGAGATGGGGGATGGGTGAAAAATGCCTGCTTTTGCCTATTTTGTCAAGGCTGCCTATAGATCAGATGGAAAATGAATGCAAAAAGGGGTCTGCATCGTACAGTCAGTTGAAACATTCGTGAGAATGAGAGAGCAGATGTGAAGGGAGAAGTGGAAGGCGAGAGTTGCTTTGTGCTTTTAAGGGCAGCAATGGGAAGGGCTTGTAACACACTGTGCTAGTACAGTCCAGTTCTTTTCTCAGTTACTTTATTGTACTTGTGCACTATCCTTCGGCTCACAATAAAAATGCAAAACAACAGTAAATACGTACAATACAGCTAAACAAATAGCAGCGACAAACAGTTGAAATGGATTAAGGCACAGAGGAGGACAAAAAAGCAATTGCATCACATCAAACAGATTGGGCACCTGGTGAACCTCCTCGGGAAAGGAATTCTATAACCTATTCTATAACTACCAAAAATGGCCCTCTGGTCAGTTGCTATCCAGCTAACCTCAATTAGTGAGGGCATCTGAAGGGAGGGCCTTTTCTGATGGCTTGGCACACAGGCAGGTTGATGTGGGAGCAAGCATTCCCCCAGATATCCCAGTCTCAAAATTATGTAGGGCTTCAAAAGCATGTGCAGAAATGGACCAGAATCCACTGCAATTCTTTTAAGCACCAGTGTGTTAAGGTTTCCATGTCTGGTCCCAGATAGTAGTCTAGTGCTCTTATTTTGAACTTACTTCAGTTTTCAGTAGTCTTCAAAGATAGCTCCATGTAAAGTACATTACAGTAGCTGGTCACAGATGTTATCTAAGCATGATTTATAATGGCCAGGCTGCCTCTGTCGAAGAGCGGCTGCAGCTGGTGCTCCAGCCTCTGCTAATGAAAGGTGCTATGTAACACACAGATTATTTATTAAATTTCCATACCGTCCTCCATCCTAGGATCTCAGAGCAGTTTATAATATAAAAACACCAAAACACATAGCATAGTAACAAACAAAAACAACACCTCCCAACAGTTTAAAAGCCCACACTGAGAGCAAATTTGGTGTGGTGGTTAAGAGCGGTAGACTCGTAATCTGGTGAACTGGGTTCGCGTCTCCGCTCCTCCACATGCAGCTGCTGGGTGAACTTGGGCTAGTCACACTTCTTTGAAGTCTCTCAGCCTCACTCACCTCACAGAGTGTTTCTTGTGGGGGAGGAAGGGAAAGGAGAATGTTAGCCGCTTTGAGACTCCTTCAGGTAGTGATAAAGCGGGATATCAAATCCAAACTCTTCTTCTTCTAATTTGAACGTCCAGTGACAGAGCTGTCTCTATGAGCACCTCGAAGTTGCAAAACACGATCCTTTAGGAGAGAAATGCAACTCAATTTGAAACAGCCTGAGCACCAGCTTTCTGAGAAGACAGTCCATTTACCCACAACACCTTTGTCTTGTCAGGATTGAGTTTCAGTTTATTGATTTCATCTAGCCTGTCACTAATTCCAGACACCAGTTCAGTACTTTGACAGTCTCTCACCTGACTTGGATGTAAAGAAGTAGAGCGGTTATTTATATACTTTGAGCAGTTTTATAGCTGAAATAGTTGCATTTCTGTCGAACATTGCATAGTTTATCCAGGTGTGGGGATAGTAACGAGGTAAGAAGGCAGGCAGCCAAGTGCTCAAGGACATCGTAGGTAGGAAAGGCGGGTAATAAAAGACGTGAGGGAGAATTAACCATGTATTAAAGACACCTATGGCTCGGAGCCTTCGCTAGAGACTGCTTGCAACTTTTTCTTTTTATCTTTCTTTCAAAACCATGTAAGTAGAAACATTCTTTATTTATTTTTTGCTCCCTCCCCCACCAAACAAAACCAAACACAACATTGGAGATTCTCAGGAATCTAGGTTATGTAGCAGAAATATTATGGGTTAGGCCTATAGATTGAATGTGCAGTCTATTATAAAAATGCGAACAGAAGATAGTGCTGGCATTGAGGGAGCTGGTCTGGTATTTAGGAAAGCTGAGTGCTGTGAACATCTCTGTGTTAAGCTTCCCCCTTTCACAAAATGTGTTCAGCCTGAGGTCTGTACTCAAGGTTGACATACACACACACACACACACACACACACACACACACCAATAGGCCAGCTTGAGAGAAGAACCAATTTATGTACCTACAAAAAGTTAATGTCTTAATGATACACGTCAGGCTGTTGGATGCTAGGAAAGTCCTGCTAATAAAACAAAGTTTAACAAATCCTACATTCAGTGGCTGAGAGTTTCAAACAGATGAGACAGCCAGTAAAAGTTAATCTGAATTCCACCCCCCATCTCTGATTATAAGGGGAAGAGGAAGCTGTGTTTCCAAGTGTTCAAAGCACTCACCAGTGTGTGATACAATCCAAATCTACCCCCAAACCATAAATGGGAGTGCTTCAGCATGCTTACACACTGCCTCTCCTTTTCCTGCGATTCCACACACTCCTTCCTTCCCCCTTATTTAGGTCAGTGATAACTATGGCTTACAACGATGTCTGAACTGGTATATAGGTACTATAGGCTATAGTAAACTCTCAATCTAGTTTTGAGAGCAAACTATGGTTTGGGTTACAATTGTTATGCTGGTGCGACTATGGACACATGAATGATACAGTGGAAAAATAAAAGAACATTCAATAATGTGTCAAGGATCCATGTATCATAGTGTTTTCCATGGCTCAGATTCAGGTTTTACGAGAAACCAGAGCTTGTTATGAGAATGTGCTACTACAGTGACCCATGTATGGTTCTACCTCCCCATGCAAAGGGACAAATTTTTGCACCCTCTGCTTGGATTTGGAACAGACTTCAGGAACAAATTTGAAACAAATCTCATCCAAATACAAGAAACCGGTTTGTACAAACCTTAGCTTATAGTCAGGCTATAAAATCAAGGACCCTAAACTATAGTTTCAACAAACCACACTTGGCCTATACCTATATTTGGATGAAATGAGAAACAGCAGTTCTAAACCTTTACCAGAGCTTTAAATAACCTCTCCTCAAAGGAGGTGGGGTGTGTGTGAATTTGAGACTTGTGCATGTTTGTTCTTGTGACGACAAACCATGATTTGACATTGTGTCTGAATTCAGTGTTTCTATAACAAATTTATATCCAACAACACAAGAGACGACTCTACACATGGACATCACCAGATGGGCAACATCAAAATCAGATTGATTATATTCTCTGCAGCCAAAGATGGAGAAGCTCTATACACTCAGCAAAAACAAGACCTGGAGCTGACTGTGGCTCAGATCATCAGCTTCTTATAGCAAAATTCCAGCTTAAACTGAAGAAAGTAGGAAAAACCACTGGGCCAGTAAGATTCAATCTAAATCAAATTCCTTATGAATACACAGTTGAAGTGAAGAACAGGTTCAAGGATTTAGATTTGGTGGATAGAGTACCTGAAGAACTGTGGATGGAGGCTCGTAACATTATACAGGAGACAGCAAGGAAAACCATCCCAATGAAAAAGAAATGCAAGAAAGCAAAGTGGCTGACCAATGAGGCCTTACAAATAGCGGGGGAGAGAAGACAAGCAAAATGCGAAGGAGATCGTGAAAGATACAGGAAATTGAATGCAGATTTCCAAAGAATAGCAAGGAGAGACAAGAGGGCCTTTCTAAACGAGCAATGCAAAGAAATAGAGGAAAACAACAGAATGGGAAAAACCAGAGATTTATTCAAGAAAATTGGAGATATGAAAGGAACATTTCGTACAAAGATTACCACAATTAAGGACAAAAGTGGAAAGGACCTAACAGAAGCAGAAGACATCAAGAAGAGGTGGCAAGAATACACAGAGGAATTATACCATAAAGATATGGAGGTCTCATACACCCCAGGAAATGTGATTGCTGACCTTGAGCCAGACATCCTGGAGAGTGAAGTCAAATGGGCCTTAGAAAGCCTTGCTAACAACAAGGCCAGTGGAAGTGATGATATTCCAGCTGAACTATTTAAAATTTTAAAAGAGGATGCTGTTAAGGTGCTGCACTCAATATGCCAGCAAGTTTGGAAAACTCAGCAGTGGCCAGAGGATTGGAGAAGATCAGTCTACATCCCAATCCCAAAGAAGGGCAGTGCCAAAGAATGCTCCAACTACCGCACAATTGCACTCATTTCACACGCTAGCAAGGTTATGCTTAAAATTCTACAAGGCAGGCTTAAGCAGTATGTGGACCGAGAACTCCCAGAAGTGCAAGCTGGATTTAGAAGGGGCAGAGGAACCAGAGACCAAATTGCAAACATGCGCTGGATTATGGAGAAAGCCAGAGAGTTCCAGAAAAACATCTACTTCTGCTTCATTGATTATGCAAAAGCATTTGACTGTGTCGACCACAGCAAACTATGGCAAGTTCTTAAAGAAATGGGAGTGCCGGATCACCTCATTTGCCTCCTGAGAAATCTCTATGTGGGACAAGAAGCTACAGTTAGAACTGGATATGGAACAACTGATTGGTTCAAAATTGGGAAAGGAGTACGACAAGGCTGTATATTGTCTCCCTGCTTATTTAACTTATATGCAGAATACATCATGCGAAAGGCTGGACTGGATGAATCCCCAACCGGAATTAAGATTGCCGGAAAAAATATCAACAACCTCAGATATGCTGATGATACTACCTTGATGGCAGAAAGTGAGGAAGAATTGAAGAACCTTTTAATGAGGGTGAAAGAAGAGAGCGCAAAATATGGTCTGAAGCTCAACATCAAAAAAACTAAGATCATGGCCACTGGTCCCATCACCTCCTGGCAAATAGAAGGGGAAGAAATGGAGGCAGTGAGAGATTTCACTTTCTTGGGTTCCATGATCACTGCAGATGGTGACAGCAGTCACGAAATCAGAAGACGCCTGCTTCTTGGGAGAAAAGCAATGACAAACCTAGACAGCATCTTAAAAAGCAAAGACATCACCTTGCCGACAAAAGTCCGTATAGTTAAAGCTATGGTTTTCCCAGTAGTAATGTACGGAAGTGAGAGCTGGACCATAAAGAAGGCTGATCGCCGTAGAATTGATGCTTTTGAATTATGGTGCTGGAGGAGACTCTTGAGAGTCCCGTGGACTGCAAGAAGATCAAACCTATCCATTCTCAAAGAAATCAGCCCTGAGTACTCACTAGAAGGACAGATCCTGAAGTTGAGGCTCCAGTACTTTGGCCACCTAATGAGAAGAGAAGAATCCCTAGAAAAGACCCTGATGTTGGGAAAGATGGAGGGCACAAGGAGAAGGGGACGACAGAGGATGAGATGGTTGGACAGTGTTCTTGAAGCTACTAACATGAGTTTGGCCAAACTGCGAGAGGCAGTGAAGGATAGGCGTGCCTGGCGTGCTCTGGTCCATGGGGTCACGAAGAGTCGGACACGACTGAACGACTGAACAACAACAACATAACAAATTTGGATCAGCACTGTAGATGTTACCCTTTATGCCAGAAATACTTGGCAGTAATTATTTTCATATTGACAGTAATTATTTTCTTCTTGCCTCTCAAAATTTAGACTGTACTGGTAATTTTTCATGTACAGTGGTACCTCTGGTTACGAACTTAATTTGTTTTGGAGGTCCGTTCTTAACCTGAGGTACCACTTTAGCTAATGGGGCCTCCCGCTGCTGTTGTGCTGCAGCCGCACAATTTCTGTTCTCATCCTGAGGTAAAATTCTTAACATGAGGTACTGCTTCCAGGTTAGCGGAGTCTGTAACCCGAAGTGTTTGTAACCTGAGGTGTTTGTAACTTGAGGTACCACTGTACCATAAAAAGTAAATGTTTCAGTGTCCAAAACATGCCTAGTGGCATGACTATCTGGAATGTAATGGCTTCAAACATTTTTTTCCATGATCTACACTGACTTTACAGAGGCTGTGTAATAAACAAGGAAATCAACAATACCATACTTGTGTATTCAGCAGCTTGGAAAACAAGCCATTGTTTTCCAGATGACTCAGTTCTTTTTTTTTTCCAAAAAAGAGGGAGCATTCAGCAGCTACAATAAGCTTGTGGCTTCTGAATGAACATTGCAAAGGCTGTACAAGAGGGGAATTAAACTGAAGGAAGTTCGTGTCCTTTTATTCTACAGAAGAAACTAATTCAGTGTACTGAATAACTGCATAATTGTTAGAATTACCCTAGAAACACGGGGATGCTGGCATTCTCTGGCATTTTGGTTACCACCTTATATTCTTTGCCGAATACTAGAATGCAGTTGCAGCATTGTTATTCATGTAATGAGTGTTTTAATGAAGCTAGTCCAATAAAATATTTGCTTTCTGTATTTTCTCTGGGACAATTTAATTGCAGTATTCAAAACCCGGCCTTCTAATGGCATATTTTAAATATTTTCTTTTCTTTCAGAACAATTTATAAATAAAAACAAAAGTGATTGCAATCTGGGATGCTTGTTGAAACTCCACCTGCTATCAGAGTTGGTCGGACTCATGGTTCACCTAGTTCTGTACATTTTTCTTTCATTGGTCAAGATGATATAATTTAGAAGAATGGAGACACAAAGAGGAGTGCAGATTCCCTCCTGGTTCCAGGCAAGCAAAGATTGGAATATTTAAAGCGCTGCTTAACTGAAAACCAGTTGAACTGGTGCTTTTGGATATAAGCCAATCCAGCACTATTGACTTCAGAAGCAAGCGTAGCTTAAATCCATGCAAACCTTTTCATCATTTGAATTGCAAAAAGAACAGTGATGAATTCCCAGATCTATTGCCCTGGTAATTCTACAACATGCTAATTTATTTAAGAATATAAGCAGCTCCTTTTGTTTCTTGTTTGTTAAGAAGTCTTTCCCCCAGTCTATTTGTTTACTTCCAATCTCTAGTGCAATGGTTGCCAATGCTATCAAGCCCAGGATCCATATTTAATCCTATATTTCAGTTTAGGACTGTTTTTAACTTTTTTTACTGTATTATGTCCACCTTTCCTTGATCTCTTAAATTTCAGCAAAACAAGAAAGGTAATGGTGCTGGCTGTGCTTATATGCAATCCAGTTGAGGTTCATAATTCACCATTTGAAGACGAATGCTTAAGCATGGGAATAGGCTGAATGGTTTTGTGTGGCATACATCTGTATGTGTGTGTATACACTGGAATCTCTGACATGCTTTGAGAATTTTAAACAAGAGTTTGTTCTTAGGGTCACTCTAGTTAAGGCATAACTAATTTGTGACAAGTGATCCTGAGAACACACTCTTATGAGCTTTATAATTATCTGACTAGATCAGACCAAGGTCCTAGTCCAGTATTCTGTTTTGCCCACAGCCAGATGCTTCAAGATGCCAACGAGCAGGTTATGATGTTAACAGCTGCTCCTTGTAGGTTCTCCCCAGTAATTGGTGACTAAAGATATGCTGCCTCTAAACCAGAGTTTCCCAAACTTAGGTCTCCAGCTGTTTTTTGGACTACAATTCCCATCATCCCTGACCACTATTCCTGCTTGCTAGGGATGATGGGAGTTGTAGTTCACAATTGTTGGAGACCCAGGTTTGAGAAGCCCTGCTATAAAGAGTGAGGGTACATTCTGGTCTCTTCTGCCTACTGGCCATTGGTAAAATGTTAGACCCAGGGGTGTTGGAGCCCAACAGCCTCTGGAAGGGCACCACGTTGGCAGCCCCTGATGTAAATGTGTTTTGTCTTTAATCCAGTATCTCTGCACTGACATATTAGGGAGCTGTCCATGTAACCAGTTCAGTTGTGTTGATGCCACTGTCAGGTGTTTTCAACTGTCTACTCCCAGAGACCATTGGAAAGGCCTGAAAATGGCTGAGGCCCACCAGTTGCAAGCGGTGGCGCTGCAATGGCAGCAGGTGGAGACAGGCATACTTCTTCTCCTTTGACAGCTTCCCTCCCTTGTCCTCTTACTGTCTCTCGTTTTTATTGTCATTTACAATGTGAATGTTTTGTCTCCCTTTCTCATTTCCACCAACATCCGCTCAGGTCCCTTTCCCCTCAGAGGAGGGAAGAGGCTTCCTGACTTAGCAGCAGATTGCGTAGGAAAGAAGGAGGGCTGGTGTTTTTGTGTATGTGTGAGTGAGAAGGCACATCAGTGCAGCTCCTTAGTCCACCTGCCCTGTTTACCTCCCTTCTCCCTCTTCGTTCTCTTCCTTTCCTTTCACTCGGCCAGTCACTCCATCAGTCACAACTGTTTCTTCCCTTATATTTTCCCCCCTCACAACTGTGCGTGGTACAGTCTTCCTCTTGCCTCACTCTAACCAGCTTCCAGGTATGCCTATGCACTGCAGTTATGGGGATATGCTGCTGCTGGTCCAACCAAAAAGGCTATAAAGGAGGTGCAGGAGGTCTGTAACAAGGAGGCTCCCCTGAGAGTGAGCTGAGGCCTATTGATAGTGCCTGGCCCACAGTTTGAGAAACACTGCATTTTACCTCCAGCCTAGTTGGCTGACTGCATTATTTTTTCAGCAGAAGCTATATTAAATCGTAACAGGAATTGATTAAGTGAATGTATTGGGTACCTGGCTGGCATGCCTGTAACCTACAAGCTGTGGACTGATTTCTAGTTTGTATCTTTTACATTTGCCTTACTCTTCTCTGCTTATCTCAGTATTTTCACCACTCCCGATTGGTTCTTGCCAGGTGCCCGTCAATTGCCTACTGTCTTATTCCACATCCTTGCAGCAAATTCCTGGGCTTCCTTCCATATCTCCGAGCAGCTATTTGTGCTGGCACGGCCCTCCAAATCCAGCTAGATTGTCCTTTTGAACATCTCTGATGTCCTGTTCCTGGCTCAGCTCAGTTTCCTGCCTACAACCTTGTTTATTTGTCCTTCAACTTCTCGTACTGATTTCTTGGCTCAAACTGCTACCCAAAATTGGATTCAATTGTGATTTGGATAACTAGCAGTTGCAAAGCTGTATCCTATAGCTCAGTGTTGAAATTCGTGTTCTTATAGCTTATGCAAGTTTGGTTCTTAATGTGTTTCTTGCAATAGCAGCCATCGATCTCCCCCTCCCCCAATTGAAGCATTTATGTGTTGTTTACCAGTAATGTGCACCAGGTATGAATGTATGTCAGCACAGAGCAAGGTTTCCCCAGGCCTACTGATCACACTTACTTGGTGTCTTTTCCTCCCCCCTCCCAAATATGTGGCTGGCACTGAAATAGTATCTATCTTGGATAGACATCAAAAAGCTAACAGCTTCCTTCAAACTATAAACTTTCCAGTTGGGTGCAGTTATGGGGGCAACATGAGTAGGCTGTAAGCTTTATATAGCCAAAACAAAATAAAAAATAAAAAAATTCCTTCCAGTAGCACATTACAGACCAACTTAAGTTAGTTCTTGGTATGAGCTTTCGTGTGCATGCAATACGCACGTGGAACGCTGGCCGCATTTCCCCAGCAACTGGTATCCCGTGTGTGGGTGGCCTAGACTCACACACGGGAAGCTCCAGCACCGAATCCCCGCAACCAGATATTAGGCATGATTGAAAACATGCATTCTTATGTACAAAGAAGTTCATTTTTCTAACCAATATATATGTATAGTCCATTAAAAAGAAACAGTGGAGAAATTCAGTTTTGAGAAAAAAGCTTTCTGCTTGGAAGAAAGGAAAACATTGATTTGTCTCTCTGTCTTCACTGTGCAAAATGTGGCGTGTGCACTTTGTGCTTCTCATTAGTCTGGTTTGAAGCTCCCTTCTCATGGCAATTTTGGCATTGTTTGCACATTTGCCTGCTTAAGAACCTGTTTTTTTAAAAAAACAAAAATGAAAAAATTCAAGATGGATTAGAAGAACTACCGTAGTTGGTCTTTCTCAAAAGGAATGATATTAATTAAACTGCATGGATTACGTATTAACAGAATAGTTGCCTTTCCAGAAAGTTTAAATCAGTTTTTGAGCACTCTTCTAATCAGGACAATAGTTAAGAGACTTAAAAATAATAATAATGATTTACGTATTTATTTATTTCATATATACTGTTTAATGCTTATATTATTATTTTGTAAACCGCTTAGAGACTAACATGCAATCAGACCATGTAATACAGTGGTACCTCGGGTTACAGATGCTTCAGGTTACAGACTCTGCTAACCCAGAAATGGTACCTCGGGTTAAGAACTTTGCTTCAGGATGAGAACAGAAATCGCGTGGCGGCAGCGTGGTAGCAGCGGGAGGCCTGGTACCTCAGGTTAAGAACAGTTTCAGGTTAAGAACGGACCTCCATAACAAATTAAGTTCTTAACCTTAGGTGCCACTGTACAATGAAATCCTGGAAAGGCAACAACATAGCACACTTTACAAAAATATTGTACGAGTCAGGGAAAGTTTCTTGAAACTTCTTCGATTGTTTGAAGTTCATCGTGGTTGTTGCCGCCTGTTCTGAAAGAGGAGAGGGTGTTTCAGAGGGCTGGTGCCTAACCCTTGCAAAAAATAGTGACTATGCTCCTGTTTCTTAGCAATAACATAGTGATAACTTGTAGTTGAGGCTTGCCATCAGAATTTAGGACTAGACTGGACTTCTACAACATGCTTGAACTTTTAGGAAACGTGGCTTTATACAGACTTAAACACCACAGATAGGTTTCTGTGGGTCAAAGCATACTGAGCATCCCATTAGATTAGCTTATACTTTGGGGCCCCTATCCTCTAATAGGTGTAACGTGGCTAACACTTGTTCCCCTCATGCTGACTGGAGTCTGGAAGCAGTTAGGGTAATGGATAGATGCAGAAGTACTCTGATTATCAAGGCACTGAATTTGTTCACTGTTTTCTATGACAGAATCTGCTTTGCACTTAGTTAGGATCGCTAACATTGCCTTCTGGGTCAGTGCCTGCTATATCTATTGTTCATGCTCTTTTTGTGACATAAATCTGTTTTTGTTGCCAGCAAGGCTTCCTTTTTTCCTGCAAGGATGGCTACGTTTCTTTTTTTTAAAAGAGAGAGATAAACCAACATTTTCCTGCACACAGGTTGTTACAATTGAACAGCCAGGCAACAAAGCATTCAGTGCAAGCTTGCCTTTTCCAGAACACACACAGGCGGAGGGAAAGGTAAGACCCCGCTTCCAACATTGACAGAGCACCGTAGCCCGTAAGTTTTCATGCACACATGGATCTCCATTTGATCTGCCGGTTGCAGAGTGAGAAGTGAGCTCTTCAGTTTGTTCTAGTCTGTCTTGAAAGTGCGATGGGAGCTCTTGGGGTGTTTTACTTTTGGTTGTAAATTCTGTACGTACCAATGTTCCTGGAATGCTAAAATACTTCCTTGCAAGGTTGTGTTCCATTTACTCTGTCAGCTTCTTGCATTGTTCAAGGGATATAACTGACTGACTGCATGCATGCTGCCTTAAACATACCTCCTAACCTGACCCACTCTTCTCAAATTGCACAAGCTCACCTGTGCGCATCCTTATGATGATCTGTCTAGATCAGAAGATGTACATGTGTTTCTTCATAGCAAGAATGGGGGGAATTGACCTGATCAGCAGCTACCTGCCTGCTTGGCTATGGGACAGGGAGGTTTTTGTGGACTGGAGGAGATTGCCAAGAATGGGAAGGGAAGGTCAGCTCCACTGAGAAAACAGAACTTACTCCCAAGTAAATGCACTTTTGTGGCTCATAGGTTAGTAACTATTATGCATTCTCTAATAATGCTGGCATAAATTGTACAAAGGTGGGATACTACACTGCTAATGTTGCTAATATAAAAGTAGTAATTTTGCAGTTCTCTTATTTCAGATGTAGCTAGCTTGCAGTGGTGAAGAGCAGAAGCCTACATTCTTTCACCAAAACGTTGCACAGTCATAACTCATATTACGATTGCTGCGGGTTACGTCTTTTCAGGTTGCACTTCACGAGAACCTGGAAGTACCGGAATGGGTTACTTCTGGGTTTTGGCGCTTCACGCATGCACAGACGCACCGCTGCGTGATACAAACGTTGTGGATGTGCCTCCGTCACGGATTACGTCTGCAACCTGAGCATCCACTGTACATAGATCATAGCTGAGGAGTTATTGTTTTCCCTTTTGGCAGAAATAGGTTTACTTATTGTAAGTTGAACTGTAAGCTAGTTTTAATCGATACCATGAAGTGCTCCTATAATTGACACTTAGCTCAAACCTCCCATCTTTTTTGCACTTTAAATCTTAATGTTAGCAAGACTATCCCAACATGGCACCCCCGTGAATAGATAGTGGCAGTTTCCCATCTCTGTTAGCTGGTTTGTGAAATGAAGATTGCTGTTTAAGAGGTTCTTACTCTGAGACAAGAGGGCCGTAAGATCCAGCCCCCCCCCTTCTCTTTGCATATCTGCAAACTCAAGATGGAGAGCAGGCTGCCAGGGAAATGTGTCTTGCTTGTCAAGATCTCTTCATGTGAACTCTGGTCCCAAAGGAGTTAAGTGGCTGTTCTTCAGAGGGTAATGAGGCTGGTGCCAATGAGAGGCAGTCATGTGAAGGAAAGGGCGGGGGAGGGGCAGAGGGCTGCAAAGCTCTGGAGGCAATAAGGCTTCCCCCATCCCACCCCACTCCACCCCGACCCTCTTTTCCAGCCTTCTCTTGGCTGTTTCCTATTCCGTTTTCCCGAATGGTGTGAAGCCGATCAAGCTAGTTCCTAGTAGCTGGAAAGTGTCTGCGAGTTGCCCACAGTACAAATGCGGGGAGGACTTGTGAAACAAGGACACAGGAGTTCTTCTGTATCGTATTGTTCTGCTGTAAAAAGCCACAGACGGTCATGGCGGGGTCTGCAGGGGATGAATCAATAGCAGTGATGCATCTAGCGCATGACTGCTGGCTGACTGGATTCGGAGGGGGTGGTTACTTGCTGTCCGCAGCAGAGCGCAGTTGAGACTTCCCTTTCCCTTTGGGGAAGGCAGGTGAGCCAAGAAAGGCACTAGAGATTTCCTGCACCCTAATAATCTGATTCATTCCCCTACCACCACAGGTGTGTGTGGAATGATTATTTCTTTCCGCTGTGCTCTCTGGCAGCTACAGCTGCTTGGATCTTTGCAGACTTGCTTGCCCTGTGTTTTGGGTGCCCTGCTTTTAACAACCCAGTGCTGCAACCTCTGGCCTTCATTGTGTATAATCATGTGCCCTATATCCATCAAACCAGTTGTAGTGAATGTTCTAATTGAATCCTCCTCACCGTTTTCTTTATCCAGCTTCTCGCCCAGACCTTTCCAAGGTTTATTGCTGACTTACTTTTATAATTAAATGACTTGATTTCTTTTTTCTTTTTTTTTTGTACTGCAGTCTAAGAATAAGTAGGATATAATGCAATCTGATGGAAAATATTCATGCAGATGTTTCTTTTCTCCTGTAAGAGGGTGGTGGAATAATCTTGATATTCTGTGTGGAGTTCCCTCCGTGTTGGTAATTGTTCTTTAAAACCTCAGGTCTTGGGGCAGAGCAGTAACACAATATAAACCTCAGCCTTTTCACCCTCTTTTCTCTGCTGCCAAACAAATGTAAGACTCTGAATTTTAAAATCATGTGAACTCTGCACTGATTTATAATTTTGAAGTGAATTTTAATTTGTATCTGGTTTGCTTCTGTTGGTGGCAGTTACCGGTACTTCCTTTTTAAAGACATTTATATATTTGATGACCAATATGCTCCCATATCTTGTTTTTTCATCAGTAAGCAAAAAAGGGCCAAAGCCAGACAGACACTGCCTTTTCGTCAAAAATTATTTTAGTTCTCCGGGGAGGGGGGGGGGGAAGAGCAGCCATGTCTGTTGGTGTGAAGCGTATTGCAGTTCTGTAGTGTCTGCTTTTCTTAAAAGAACAACAACAAATAAAAGAATTTCATTTGTGTCAGAATATAAATGTGGTTGCATATATTTTTTGTGGGGGGAACGAACTGTGATATCTCTCCCCTCCCCCCAATATATTATGCTCTTTGCATTAGAATAGCCTTGTATGGAGTTGTACCCATTCAATTTTTCTAGCTCCCTCCCTGCTGATAAAGCCTGTTTGGAAAAGCCATGAAAGAGGAAGATTAAGCTAATAAGGAATATTGAAATTTGTACTGCCTGGCTTTTTAAAAAAATATAAAGAAAGGAGGTGGAACGCTTTTATATTTTAAGCTCCATATGGAGGGTATAAATTTATCTTAAAACAGTTTTCTAATTATTACTTTGTTTTTAATTTCTTTGGGGTTTGTAATTAGCAGAGGGAGCCAACCAAAGTAGTATTTATTGTTTTTAATGGTTAGTGGTTTTTTCCATTTAAACCTGGGAAAATATTCCACAGCATGTAAACTGGCATATAAATTGATGAATATTCAGGTGCTACATTTACATGGTGTAGCACTGAACCCTCCACTCCCATCTTTCCCAGAATAAATGCAGCCTAAGGCTAATTAACATTAAAGCCAGCACCAACCTACAGACAAAAAGGGCAATCAGTTCAGTTTTCTAAAGCGCATTGCATAATGTTACACGAGACGTATTCTGTTATGTAATAGTAAAAAAATAAGGGGCCCCCAGCAAGTTGCATGGAGCCTGCATGCAACTTAGTGCTGGCTTTGGTCTGAGAGGGCAATAGAAATAGATTGCGCCTTGCTGCAGCCTGATACGTATGGGGGATTTTTGACAGGTGATCTAAATGAGCCTTATCTGAACCTCTGATCTGTAATAGAAGCAACAAACTATTGTGCAGGGCTGCTGCAAGATACTTGGCGCACACACCTCAACCTGTAATAGGGTCACAACAGCGAACTACAGTGAAGGTTTGCTGTATACTACTTTCTCAGCCCAGGCTGTGCTTGCATGAAAGCAATAGATAACACTGCAGGGTTGTTGCAAGCTACTCAGTTTCTCCCCCCCCCACAGCAGCAATAGGAGCCAAATTCCTCTATACAATGCTGCAGAGTTGTAAATCACTTTCCTAGCCACATCTGCTGCAATTTGAGGAAAATGAACTGTATTTGCTTCAGAATTTGTTTTAGCAGAGGCATTAAAAAAGAGAGAAAAGTTTCACACTAAGTAAGAATGTTGTTAGAACTTCCCAATTTTTATTACCGCTTGGAAGGGGGAATGGGCCACACAAATTGGTGGCTACTTCTTACTATATTAAAATATTGGGTTGCTCATTTTTTTCCTTTGGTCAGCTGTCACTTTTGTCTCCGGAAACGCTTAAAGACAGTGAGCTGTCCAGACAGTTTATCTCTGCGTGTCTTCCTCCATTGTCTCCTGATAGCCTCTCTTTGAGGGGTGAGAAAGGGAGCAGAAGAAAAATGCTTGAAGAGAAAAAGAATTACCGTATATACTCGAGTATAAGGCGAGGCACCTAATTTTACTACAGAAAACTGGGAAAACTTATTGACTCGAGTATAAGCCGAGGGTGGGAAATGGCAACAGCGGCAAAGGCGGCGGAGGAGGAAGGAGCAGCCGGAAATGAGGTTAGACAAATTAATATACAACGTTTTGCGCCATTGTGGCCCCACAAAACAGTGGATGCGTGTGTTTTTTTCAGTGAAGGCTGTAGCCATGGACATGCTGTGTGATCTGATGGTGAATTTGGGGTGACCCAATGTGCTTTTATCTGCTCCCTCCCAGGCGGCCTGCTTTATTGCTAGCGTCTCTTATCTCCCTCTGATCTCTTGCAATCAGCTGCTGAGTGGCTTCCTTTCAACCGCCCTTCCTTCTTTCTAAAAAAACCAAACACGATCTGCCAGCCCCGCGCACGCACATCACCCGGAGGCAGTCTCTCTCTCTGCTCAGGCAGCTCTGGTGCCTTATTGCCAGCTGTACAGCAGCAGCAGAAGCAGCAGCAGCGAGGAAGGCACGGAGGGTGGAAAGGGCAAGCGGGAGCCACACTCGCTCCTCTACACCACTCACCCCTTCTTCTTCTGCTCCTTCTCCGCCTCCGTTGCTCCGTCTCCATGCGCAGCACCCCTCCCAACCGCGGCTCCGATGCCTGCCCTTGCGAGAGAGGCAGGCGGTGGTGGTGGGATCAGCAACCCGAAATGGGCTGCTCCTCCCCCCCTCCACTGCCCGCCTCACTTGAGTATAAGCTGAGGGCAGCTTTTTCAGCACAAAAAATGTGCTGAAAAACTCTGCTTATACTCTAGTATACATGGTAACTCCTCTTCCATGCTTCTCCTCATTACACTCCTTGCCTTCTCTTACAGCTATGCTCCCCTGGCCAGTTGATCAGTGGTGTTTTGAAGCCTTCTCTCCTGTCCCAGAGACACCCTCCTCTTCAGCAGTTATTTCAGCTGATTCCCTTCCTTTCTCCGGTTTTCCTTTCCAGGATACTCAAATTTTCTGTGGCTGCTGAACATGCTCAGTCCTGGACTGTTCTTTCTTTCTTTCTTTCTTTCTTTCTTTCTTTCTTTCTTTCTTTCTTTCTTTCTTTCTTTCTTTCATGTTTGCAAACCTTAGGGTTCCCCCATGCTTGTTGAGACCTTCCTCTTGTGCTTGAGTGGTGCTATTCTGCTCAGTAAGGGCCATTGACAGTCACCCCCTGCACTTCCCAAATGAGGAAATGATAACGCTGCTTAGAGTTGTTGTCTTTATGATGCCTCAAATGATCCTTGAAACAATTTGTTAGCCTTCTCTATATGTTTTGGTAATCGTTGCGTACCTGCTGCTTTTCTATTTGTCCAATAATGAAAAATCTCGGTTCTTGTTGCAATCAGCGTATTAGTTCTCCTTTGTGTGAAAGGACAGAATCTGTTTTCCAATAAGTAATAATAAAACTATAGTTTGTTTTAGGGCTAATCATGTAAGGTTTACTGCCCAATTGAATAAATCTCAGTATTATTTTAAGTTAATTGATCAATTATCTACACAAGCACATGAAGAAATAGAATAGTTTTGAAAAAGAAGAAAAATAGCTTGTTTTTTAACGATGCATGTCACAGCAGGTACTATTTTAAAGGAGTCATTAGTTCTATTAGGGCATTGCCTCAAATACATGAGCTGTGCCCACTGGCCCTGCTCCAGATCTCCTAGCACTGCCACCCCCTTGTAGTAATGATAGTTTTGAAACTACTGAAATAAGTATGGGTTCTTGCCATCAATGTTTCCTGATGCTGTGATAAGCTTTGTTGGAAAATGGGGAAATGTATTTCTCCATATCCTATGCCAAATTTCCCCACTTACTCAACATGGTTTAAATAGGATTTCTTGTCAAATATGAAGGATGCAAGATTTATTTTTCCAGATGCAGCACACCAGGCACAGACCCAGAGAGTTGTGGGTGGGTGCAAGCACTTCTGTGTATATAGTAGGTTGTCTCTGATTCTCCCCCACCCCCTTCCACCTTTCCACTTACAGCTTTTTGCGTTGTGTTTAAAGGCTGCTCTGGAGAATCCCCAGAGTTTTGGAAATAGCTTCTCTGGCAGCAGAGGGGCCTTTAGTTGGAAAAGAATCTCTGAGGCCTCATTGCATATGCAAAAGCCTTCTTCATGGTCCATTGGACGCCAGCCATTGTGTGTATTTTACCCTGTTCTAAACTTTAAAAGGGAGAATGACAGCCTGGTTGTGTGACTATTTACTTGGAAGCAAGTCCCATAGAGTTCAAAGGGGCATACTCAAGTATGCATGCATAGGACTTTAGCCTGAAGATGTGTACATTTTGCTTGCCAAATCCATTCTCTGCTTGCGGTAGCCCCAAGCAGCACTCTTTAGCCATTTAGAAGCTTTACAGATGAAGCTTTCTTCTTTTATATCCTCTGTATTCATCTTCATCTTCTGAGCATCACTGTGAGATGGAAGGGAAATGTAATATGTATTCACAAGGAACCTGTGACTTATCTTCAGATAGGGATCACTTAGTTGCCCCCCACCCCAAGGAACTACAGAGGGGAAGAGCACCTCTCAAGCTTCAGGCTTGGGGGCCTGTGAAAGAGCTGTGCCAGTTGACCGATCCCTTCCGTCTGCTCGCATCCAATTACTGGTTTGTGTCAATCTGGTGATGGAGCATGCAGCTAAAGGCAAAGGTTGGCTCAAACCTGCCAGGGAAAGAACCTGCCATGGGGAAACAGTGAGTCGTGCTCAGAAAAGACCCTGGACAAGGGACAGTATCTGCCGTGCATAACAGACTTGGAAGTAAATGGTCAGCGCGCAGGTGACAAGTGGGACCTGCAACAGAATGCTGCAGTTATTCTTATTTCCGAATAGGAGTGGTCCAGTTCAGGATGCCAGCCCATACCTACCTTTGACACTCTATGAGCCAGGATGGCTTTCTTTTTTCCTTACAGGGATTCAAACACTAACATAATGTGGAAGTGAAAATTTGTATTGCAATTCATTTATATATATTCTGAATGGTTTTCCTTTCCAGTTTTCGAAAGCTTGTTTTGCAAGCACTTAGTTTTGGGTCAAATTAGCCTCCCCACATCCTCTTACAAAAGAATTAATGATGTCCCATTGCTTAATGGATAGTGATAAATTGCTGGCTAAAGCTAAGCCTGCTCCAATGTCGATCTGATATTATTCTAATCTATGAAATTGTTCAGAATGATGTAGGAGAGAATACTCTGTTTATTCTTTGACATGATTAACTGAGACTTCCAATATGACTCTCTTGTGCGCGCACACATACAGACACGCAACACAATCCCTTTTAATGAGAAACTGTCAGGGAAAATGAAGTACAGAAAAACTGTTAGTGAATCCCCTGTGCACTGTGCCTCTTGTCATGGTTTCTGCCAGTCAAGTACTGTGAGCGGTATTCTGCATTGTTGTAATAACCTTAATGCTGCTTGTATTGCTCATAATGTTCCACCACTCAAGGATGTTGAGCTGATTTGGAAAATCTTGATAAATGAGGCACCGCAGCAAGGGGACCCAACTTTATTATCTGTGTATTACTGATGGGTTTCCCCTCTCTGAGACGGCATTTGTTTCCCCATTATGTCTGCTTCCACTCATAAAGGAAGTCCAAGCTGTCTTAAAAACTTGTAAAAATGTGGGCAAGCAGTTATAAAATGAGACTAAAATCCAAGTTTATCAAGAAGCCAAATTGTAATTGCATTTGAATTAATGGTCTAACATCTTCCAGTCATTCTTCACATATAAATGTCATAATAATGGTATGTGTTGAGTCTCACTTTTCTTGATTATAGAGACCCAAACACCAAATACATGAGTGTTGAATTAGTTGTGACTGACACAAGCATGTATTAAAAGAGTAATTTTCCTTGCAAGCTAGGGCTCCCTAGCCTTTCCTGATTGCTCTTTCTATGTAGCGTGTGGTGGGAAGTGACCATTTAAAGGGCTTGCATGAAATCCACAACAAGCTCAGATCACTCACAGGCAGAGAGGTGTGCTTCTGAGTTGGCTAAGAAATTGTTCAAGAAGAAGAAAAGAGACAAAATCTGACACAACTGATAGTTCTGATGGAGAGAATAAATAAAAAACATACAATAAAAACTTATTGACTCCAGATGATTTGGGTGGCAACCAACCTTGTGTAGGCACAGTTCCACACACACAAGACCTCTGCTTCTTATCTCCTTGTAGACCCCTGTGTGCTCCAAACATCTGCTCAGGGGTGTCCCCCAGCCCTCTGGAGCAGATTCTCTTGTGTGGTGAATACAGAATACTGCCTCTTGGCCCTCATAGTTTTATATTTTAAAGCCCTAAGCAGCCTGAAGGAGCATCTCCACCCCCATCGTTCAGCCCAGACACTGAGGTCCAGCTCTGAGGGCCTTCTGGCGGTTTCCTCACTGCGAGAATTGAGGTTACAGGGAACCAGGCAGAGGGCCTTCTCGGTAGTGGCGCCCGCCCTGTGGAACTCCCTCCCATCAGATGTCAAAGAAATAATGAGGGTGGATTTGTGTATTGGGTGGGGGAGGGGGTTGTGTTATGTTGTAAATAAAATTCCAATAAAAATCAAAATAATAATAATAATAAAAGAAATAAACAACTACATGGCATTTAGAAGACATCTGAAGGCAGCCCTGTTTAGGGAAGTTTTTAATGACTGATGTTTTAATGTATTTTTAATCTTTTGTTGGAAGCCGCCCAGAGTGGCTGGGGTAGAAATAATAATAATAATAATAATAATAATAATAATAATAATATTTTGTACCATTACAGGCATCTTTTTATCCTAATCTCTTATCTCATCACTTTTTCTTTTGCTCTGCTTTGTTTTATCTCTACACCTACATGTGTATGGTGGTAGCAGCACACAAGGCTTTCACTCTACCAGCAATTCATACCAGTGGAGGAGTCTTTGACTCAAGCAGATTATGCAGTTTGGCTAGATGCCCCCCCCCCCCCCGAAAAACTGGGCCACTATCGCCATGCACCTCTAAATCCAGAAAAGAAGCAATGCAGGTGCAGTGCTGTAAAGGCATTCCATCTCCCCTTTTGGACGAGCCTGTGTGAACCATGTTCCTGCAAAGGGCTACATACAGCAACAGCTCTTTGGAATTCACAGTGTGTGTGTGTGTGTGTGTGTTGCTGCTGCAAGCAGATGGGAGCGTGTGTGTGGGCCTTCTATTTTGCAGGCCTGTGTTGTCATATGGATTGCCAGGTGACTAGGAAGGAGGCAAGGTCTAACATGTATCTACACCTAGCACAAAGAATTTGTCTCAGGGCCACAGACAGGTGAAGGGTGGGATTTTCCCCAGGAGCAGCTGAGAGGAGTCTGAAGGATCAGAATGTTAATTATTCTAAAGTAATTGTTGTCCTCCTTTATTCTAACAGCTTTGGAGAGGGGTTTTCTCTACATACCTAAATTTGAGTTTGACTTTGCTGCACGGCACCTTGTCCTCCATTCTGCTTCTTTCATGTGGATTTCAGAAAATGAGGGAAGAAGCAGGAAAGCGAATAATAAGTACCATGCCACAGTTGCTCATTATTTTTTTTGGCTTTAGCTGTGGTTGGGAGTGACTGTGGTTGCTATAGATCTCAAATTCTCTAACGAGAGTAGAATGGTCAGATTTGTACATAGCTGTCAACTTTTCCCCTTTCTTGCGAGGAATCCTATTCGGAATAAGGGAATTTCCCTTAAAAAAAGGGGAAAGTTGACAGTTATGGATTTGTATCACATAACGTGCTGCTTTGCATGCTCATTTTATTTGAAGCATTTGGCTTTTCCTCCCCTTAAAGAAAAAATTCTAATTTTAGTGGGCATTTGTGGGAGGGAGGAATAAGGTAGGAAGTCATTCATTGGAAAGGATGTGGTAAATTTCTAACAGTTGTACTACATTGTGGGATAGCATATTAGAATTGTGTAATTAAAATTCCTGGTGATTTCAGGATACAGGTAAAAAGGCAATTACTGTGATATCTTTTAAAGAATAAGTTTTAGTCAAATGCATCATGTGAATTAAGGAGTGAAAACCAAAAGATTTACTCTTTGTTTTTCTTTATTTGAGAACATTTTCAAAATTGCTAGAATAACCTTTCATCACTATTTACTGAAAGGAGGGGAATGATAATGTGTGAGACCATGCCCTTTTCTGAACGGAAGGAAGATGACAATATTTTTGGTAATCAATTTCAGGGGGAGATCTTATCATTATTTTTCTTTTTGTCTCCTCCATTAAAACAACAAAGTTATTTGGAAGGTTGGGGGCTAGATCTGTTATGGAAATAATTAAGCTAAAAATGCAGAGCACGAGGCAAGCCAAAACGACCATCTGCTGCAAAATGCTTTTCTACAGTTGTGCAGACTGTGGCATTTTGATAAGATTTGATGCAACAGCACTATCAAGTCACATGTGTAATCTTATTACAGTAGTAATAAATACTTCCTGGGTACGATATTTAATAAATGAGATCTGGCATTAAAATGTGTAGAGGCAAAGGTCAGTTGCAGATTTAAAGTACTCAAGATGTATCCAGCTTGAAATCACCCACTGGTGACACTCAAAAATCTGGAATACACACTACACAAGATTACGGTATGTAGAAATTCACATCATGTTTTTCTGCCTGGAATTCACAACTGTAAAGGGGTGTGGTATATAGTCTGTAGATAACTTGTTGGCAAAGATGTTTCTTACAATTGGCTTAGAATTAGAAGTCATGGCATTTAACATTTCTGTATGGGTTTTTAGTCTGAAGCATTTCACACACATTAAGGTAAAAAGGTTAAGCACCCCTGGACAATTAAGTCCAATCAAAGTCAACTATGGGGTTGTGGCGCTCATCTCGCTTTCAGGCCATGGGAGCTGGCGTTTGTCCACAGACAGCTTTCCGGGTCATGTGGCGAGCATGACTAAACTGGTACTGGTGCACGGAGTACCGTGACGAGTGCCAGAGCGCACAGAAACTCCGTTTACCTTCCCGCCGGAGCGGTACCTATTTATCTACTCGCACTGGCGTGCTTTTGAACTGCTAGGTTGGCAGGAGCTGCCAACCTAGGACAGCAATGGGAGCTCACCCTTTCGCGGGGATTTGAACTGCCAACCTTCTGATCAGCAAGCCCAAGAGGCTCAGTGGTTTAGATAGCAAGCACCTTGTCTGGGGCCACTGCTACCTCTATTTATTGGAGCTGAATTCAGGATGAGTGTCTTGCATAAGACCACCTGAAGAGTTTATAGCTGGAAGAGATTTAAACTGCATATATGTGGGCTGGGCAGATCATACTTTCAGTTCCCCTGTTAGAGGCTCTAAAAGTCTCTTTCCCCAACTTCCTTTAGTGATGATGCATTGCAGACGATTCTGCAGAATCGTTGCCACTGCTGGAGGCAGTATGACTTAAAATACCAGTTGTTGGGGAACAGGAGTGCTGTTGCGCTCAGGTCCTGATTGCATGCTTCCCATGGGCACCTGTAAGAACAGGATTGTTTGTTTATTTACTTAGTAAAATTTATATACCACCTTATTGCAGAAAAACTCGAAGTGGTTTACTGGCCTAGGTGGGCCATTGGTCTGTGTTGGAAGGGCTTTACTTAAGGCCTTATTCTGTGCCTGAATCCTGGTTAGCTACCTTTGCTGGATTTACATATTTGTCCAGGAGCTAAATCCAAGCCCACCGTGTGGGGTGGGGGAAATTGCCAACCCATAGCGAGATTAGCCTTAATATTTAAGCGCTTGCTCTGTGCTTGTCTGGCTGCCTTGCAATCTTCTAAATGTGCTTTCCAAATGTTAATCCTCAAATAGGCTGGATTGTAAGGAATTCCTCGGCTTCCCATTAAGCAGTTAGGAAAACCCGTGTTTTTCTAAACTGAAAGATTCAGAAACTACCTATGTTTCTTGTGTACAGAAAGATTTGCAAGAATCTAGCAAGACTAAGTTGGTGTAGTTAGTGCTTTCTGAATGGAAGTAATCATGTTTATTACCGGTAGTTAAAATATTTGAAAACCAAGGCCAGCGTTTGAATTGACTCCATTGTTGTTTATGAACATACAGTACTGCTCCGTATTTTTGGCTTCAGTACAGAGTGTTCCATTTTAGTGTTGCTATTTGCTCTTCCTACATCTTCATTAGACCAATGAGATTGAGGGTAGGAGCAAAAGAAGAGAGGGAGAGAGACAGGGAACCGGAAAGTCACTTGGATGTCTTTGTTAAAACACAAGCATTTCTCCCCTGCCCTTTCCTGGCTGGATGTTGTTTGTTTTATCCCCTGAACCCTGTAACTACTGTTTGCTAAGCACTTAAGCGGGCTGTGTAATCTATTGCTAAGATGTTCCTTATCTGCCTTTTATAAAACTCCTCTGACAGACTGCCGGAAGCGTTCTTATTGCTGTGGGAAGAGTTAGGGTGCTGGAAAAGATGGTTCTGTTTGCTTGCCAAGTATTTTCAGAAATGACAAGCCTGGTGACCCTAGCTGCTGTCTTTAGAAATGGTAGGATTACACATGCAATTAACAAGGCTTTGCAAATATTGGCCACCTCATATAGTATTTACAAGCAGCAGCATGAATGAACGTTTTACGGCAACAGCTGACTTTACCTGCCATAGGCTACTGCTTTTATGTATCAAAATGTGACGGTGAGATTTAGTGGTAGGTGGGCCGGAACTTTAATTGAGTAGCTTTTTTTCCTTGACCTTGCAGATAAGTTCCTAAGATTAAATGTTTACCTGAAAGTGGCTGGCGAGAATGCCCATAAGCTCTTAAATTCATGTCTCTGAAACACGAGTCTCTCATTCGAAGCTCAACTGAATGAAAGAAAATATGGGAGCAGAGTAACAGAACATTAGCTATATGCAGCTACCTGGAGGTGATTTCTGTAAGAAGAAAGCACCATCACTTTTCCTCTCCTGCTGTTCATACGGAGGATGTGCCTCTGTTGGGCAATATACATTGATCAAAGAAATGTATTTTATTAATGAAGGCAAACAAACCTTCCTTGCCTTGAAGGGATGGGTACCAGTGAGAGAGGTGCTGCTCGTGTCTCATCCAGCAGCTACTGCGCTCTCCACAAAGGCTGAACGCATCTTGGCTATAGGGATCCTATTAGTGTGCTTTCTTGTTATGTCTCTTCAGTGGCCTAATTCTAGGAAGGCACCTTGATCCTTTGCATATCCAAAAGATATCTCCCCTGCCACCTTCCTGCCACCTGCAGCTCTGTTCTGTAAAAGGAAATCGCACTACCTGTGAAAATCAGCCGGTACCACACTTGTCCCTTTTATGCCTCTGTGAGAAAGGGGAATAGCTCGAGAATTTTGGAGGCTGATGGTTTTGAGGCATCCAAGCTGATTTAACATAACACCAACGATGGCTAATGATCTATGTGGCCTAGCTTAGGAGGAAGGATAAATTCTGAAGCCTCATGCGGAGTTTTATCTTCACAGTGCCCCCAAATCCCTAGGTTTTTGTTATCCAGATCTGGGGAAAAAACGCCCAAAAAACTTTCTTCTTTATTGGCTTCCCTGGTTGTCTTGAGGCTGTGTAATTTCGCTTTCTATTGATGCCTGACTGCTGGATTCAGCTGCAACCCAGGATGTGAAATGCAGCCAGCAGCCTGGGAAGGAGGGGGAACACCTGAATTATTTATTAAGAACAACTTACAGGCTTGTGGCCTAGCTGTTAACGATCAGCAGAGAGAGCGCAGAACAGGGATGGGTTGCGGGGTCTCTATCTCTCATTCTGTCTGGGAGGATGTTATTGTCTTGCCTGGATCAGTGTCAGTCCGGGCATTGTGAAGTGCTCATTCAGAATTTGCAGAAACTGTAACATTCTAGGGCCAAGGGGGCTTCATTCTCAGGGGTGTAACACCAGCTATTCAAACTCCCCCCCCCCATTTGCTTTCACTCCCCAATGGCCTGGCGGGAACACACGTTCAAAACAAGAGGTAAATCCCCAGTATGGTGTGTTTAAAGGGATCTATGCATATGTTAACAACAAGCAGGAAAACACCCTGCCATCGTGTGGAGAACAGCCAGTTAGAAGTTGAGCATGTGGCACAACAAATGCTTCTCTTTTGTTCCATTTGGGAACATTTAGGAGCTGGGTATCAATTAGTTTTTCAGCAAAGGGGGCAGCTTACTTCCTGAGGCTCTGCTCCTAAAAGTTATTTTCCATGTCATACTGATTTCAGCGGAGCTTGCTTTTAGGTAAGAGCTCAGGAATGGAATTCTAGCAACTGTCATCCGGCTTGCTGTGTGGATGGACATCTTGACTGTAGTTCAATGTGAATGCAAGCAATAACGCAAAGGAGGGCACTGGGGTTAAGGGAGACATTGATCAGACACCTTTCTGCTTAATAAGAAATTGCAAAACTGATTAAATACTGACTCAGAGTCTTTTCATGCATTTTGATTGGAATTGGCTCTCACCCTATATTCTTTTGCTCACCATATCTGGTCTTTATGAGGTCTACCAATCTAGGGTGCTAGTAACTTGATCTCCCTATCTGCAGTTACTTTCTTGAAGATGGAAGTGCTCTGATTGTATTATCCTTATCCAGTTGATATGCATAATATCTTCAGGCTCCTGGATTATGCTTGAATAATAATCCTGTAGCATTTGTGCAACACTTCAAAAGTACATTAGAAATGCATGCCACACTTAAGGAGCAACCTTTTTTTTTTTTTAATGAGGGCAAAAAGAGGTCTCGAACATCTGGGGGCAGAAGTGGGTCCTATACTCCCTCCACACATCTGTATAGCATTTGCACCTTGTAATGGTTTTTCTTTTTAAAATGCTCGTGTTTTTCAATTTCTTACAATGTGCTGATTTATTTCTCTTTTTTCCTAGGCCAGTTTCATACACCATTTGCTGTCTCCTCCTTACTAAGTAGAAACTCTGTACACTTTGTTTCTTTTCTATAGTTTCAGTTCATGCTTTCTTGGGTTTGAGCCCATGGTGTCATTGTATAGATCCCCTCTCCAGCCCTAAGCATGCTTGCTACATTTTTCAATCATGTTGTCAATACTCTGTAGCTTGCTGGGAACATGCATCCTCTTTCTACATGGTGTTATCTCCTGAGGCTCTGAGTTGTTGGCTTCCTCTCTCTTCTATACCTTATCAGTGTACTCTTTTTTATTTTTGTCTGAGAAGCATCATGGAAAATCTTTGAAATCCCTGGCAATGGAATAGGTCCCCCCCCCCCTTAAAGAATTGTATGCTACAGTGGTACCTCGGGTTACATACGCTTCAGGTTACAGACTCCGCTAACCCAGAAATAATGCTTCAGGTTAAGAACTTTGCTTCAGGATAAGAACAGAAATCGTGCTCTGGCAGCGCAGCAGCAGCAGGGGGTCCCATTAGCTAAAGTGGTGCTTCAGGTTAAGAACAGTTTCAGGTTCAGAACGGACCTCCGGAACGAATTAAGTACGTAACCAGAGGTACCACTGCATTTCATCTCCCAGACTCTTTCCTTATCCCACCCACTGTTCCATTTTTAAAACGTTGCAGCAAGTTAGTTTCAGAGTTAGGAGGTATTATTCAATGTGGAAGAGAATACATACATTTTGAAGTACTGTATGTTTAAGTGGGGTGCCCAACGCTATACTCCCCACAATAAGCATTCATAAGGAAAATATGTGCTTGCAAGTTGGCAATTGTGGCATCAGAAGAGAAGCATCATGGAGTTTGGCCACCACTGGACCAGGAGATCTGTGCACAGTAGGAATTAAAAGGAGGAACTATGAAAGCAAACCATTGCTTCTCTCCTCTTCTCCTTGTAGGGTGCCTGGGTAGCAT
The DNA here is from genome assembly GCF_009819535.1 of Lacerta agilis. NCBI lineage: Eukaryota > Metazoa > Chordata > Lepidosauria > Squamata > Lacertidae > Lacerta > Lacerta agilis. The sequence goes on from NC_046313.1 coordinate 59,526,113, forward strand.
TAGGTTGGTTCCTCCACCACAATGTCAAAAGCCTTTTCTGCTTCATGAAAGTTCATGTGTGCTGCTGCTCTCCCTGTCAGTTGTTGTGCTAATTTTAGATTGGGAAGAGTTGAGGCATGTTTACACTTGCCTTGGAGCTGCTGAGAGAGAGACAGACAGAGTCGGCCAACCCAAAGGATGGAGAAATGGCAAATGCATTAAGTAATTTATAATATATTTTATTTATTCTTGGCATTGCTGCACCTCCCATTCAACAAAGAAGGTAAAGGTAAAGGTACCCTGACCATTAGGTCCAGTTCCGGATGACTCTGGGGTTGTGCGCTCATCTCGCTCTATAGGCCGAGGGAGCTGGCGTTTGTCTGCAGACAGCTTCTGGGTCATGTGGACAGCATGACTAAGCCACTTCTGGTGAACCAGAGCAGCGTATGGAAACGCCATTTACCTTCCCATCAGAGTGGCGCCTATTTATCTACTTACACTTTGACGTGCTTTCAAACTGCTAGGTTGGCAGGAGCTGGGACTGAACAACGGGAGCTCACCCTGTCACAGGGATTCAAACCGCCAACCTTCTTATCGGCAAGCCCAACAATGAAGACACACCCTCAAAAACAGTAGTTTCAGAAAAGGCAGATCAAACTGGCTTTAAAAGGAGATCGTCCAGTCAAGGAAGATGAGTATCAATGGCTCACTGGTCATGATGGAACCTTTATGGGACCTTCCTGTTCAGGGTAATATGCCTCTGAATACCAATTGTGGAGGAATAACATCAGGAGAAGGTTTACTGCCTCTCTGGCACACCTGGCTGGCCATTGTAGGAAACTGGATACTTGACTATGGCTCTTTGGCACAAGAGGCTGCCTTGCGAAAGATGTTTTTGAATGTTTTTGCCAGGGATATGTCTGTGGAGGAGAAAAACAATAAATTTTCCACCCTGTTTAAATTAGGGAAGCTGGTACATGCTTCCTTATTTTGTCTATGCTATTGTACTTGTTCTGGAAAAACGCTTGGAACTATGCAGGGTGCCAAAGCCACCCTTTCTAGCTTCTGACGCTTCTAGGCATTTGGCAGTCATTGCTAATGGGTGTAGAATTATGGTGTTAAAAACAAGGCCGAGGCTGTAAGGATAAATGTGACTGTGTCTTTAAGGGCATCACTCAGGCCTAGTTTAGCAGGTTACGCCCAAGCAGGAGGCAAGGCAAGAAGCCAGAGTGAGAAAGTAGCTAAAGGAGCTGTTGCATGTAATTCTCGTTCAGCTCCTCTGACCTGCTCGTCATTAAGCAGAGAACATTATAGAGGCTGACAAGTTCCTGAATCCTGTAGTTGGAACCCCAAAATACATTTGCGCAGAAACCTAAAATACACACAACCTTGCTTTTTGGTGAAATTTTTTACAGACTTTTACACAAGCAGACTTTTCCTTTTGTATCAGAGAAGCTGCTTTGCTGTTTTTGCGAAGGTGGTTCTGTAGGCTATGTTCTTTTCCAAATGTATATTCATTATGTTATGAAAAAACCTGGTTCAGTTAAAATAAATGAAAATAAATGGTCTCAAGGTACCACAGCATGCTTGGTTTCTTCGATAGCTGGATATCACTCTGTAGGAAGAGACACTAAGTCAAACTCAAGAGTACACCTGCTGGAATAAATATTTATTTTATTTTTATTTATTAAATTTGTAAACTGTCCTTTGTCTGAAGATCACAGGGTGGTTCACAACATAAAAATACAAAATGAGAACACAAAAGGCATAAAAAACCAATAACAAAAACAAACCCCCTCCCAGAAACATATTTAAAAGGATATAGTATCATTTATTTATTAAATTTTGTATAATAGAATTGAGTCTATGACTATCCATAATATTTGGGTACCATATGCTTCTACTATGCAGGATTCATCTGCCAGAAATGGTGGGTAGTTAGGTTCATCCACTCAAAAAAGAAGAAGAAGAAGATATTCTAGCCTAGCTTAATACCTCCTTCACCTCTTCCTAAAACTGTTATAAACTGCAGATGTTATGGGCTTCAACATCTCCCCACCCTACTTTCTGTTGCTTGCTTAATGTCGAAGCTTAAGAGAATTCTTAAAAACCTTGACGCCATGATGCCTTGTCGTAATAAAGGTATTGCCCTACTGTGGATTTTGAATTTTGTCAGCCATTGCTGGTAGCGAAATTGTTACGCACTGTGGCAGTGTGCACCTAGCTTGTCAGGGTTTGGGGGAGCAACATGTGCACATTTTTCAAGAGGCTGCCAGACAGAGGCCCTAACATTGCTATTTCTACAAAATAAAGAATGCCGAAGCTCTCTGTGCACTGCTATATATAAATAGCCAGCTTTTGGGATGTTGCTACCGCAATTGCCAAGTGAGATTCATTGACCTTTCCCCTCAAAACTTTTGCTTTGCTTGTTAAATTCTTCTTCAGGGAAGTAACCCTGGTATAAAATGCAATGGATTTGTGGAAAGAAGAAGCATAAACGGAAGCTGGGGTGGGGAAGGGTTATGCATCTCTTTTATTTGTTCTCTTTTTTAAAACGACAACAACAGCATACTTTTGAGAATCTGAAGTTAGCTTAACAGTAGTCTTATTGGAAGCTCTCCGCTGGAGAAACTAGCAACATGTCACCTTTTCTAATCTCTGCAGTGGACCCCCTTCAGTCATGTTATGTGTGAGAAACCAATCCCAGGTGCCCAATTAACTGTTGAGCATCCTTTTCTGGCACAGCTGTTTGGATAAGCTACTTAAATGTGCAGAAGAAGTCCAGGCTACCTGCTTGATGGCTGCCTCTGGGATTTAGCTGAAGTGGAGTAAACTGCACTAGGTAAAAATGGTGCTGCTTCTGGTGGCTTCCCTTGACAAACGGTGACTAATGGACTGGGTCAAGGGGGTTATTTGGCTGTTGTAGACAGTGGCGTTATCAAGCTATTTTTAGGGCAACCTCTCTCTTATTGTGTGTGGGGGAATGATGGATCTTACAATGTGTGACGGGGAGGGAGGGAGGGAATAAAGTAGCACTGTGGCGTTGTAGGGCGAAACTACCTTGGCAGGCAAACAAGCTGATAGAGGAAGCCAAAGGCTGAATTTGACAGTGTTATTTAGCGGCAGCCGAAAAACGTGTTCTATCTTTTCCTCCCTTGCAAGATTTCAAGCAGGCTAGCACCACTGCTAAATAAGCAAAAAGCACATGTTTTGCTGGCCTGAATCTTTCTGAGCACAGCATCCAATTCTACCATTGGGGCCAAGTAGCTATTTGTGGGTGACCATAGAGACATGGCACAATTGTGCATCATCTGATGTCCATGTGGACCCCATTTTGTAGCTTGTTCTCCTTTGTAACCTTGCTGGGATTTTTATTTTTATTTGGTGTGGGGAAGGGAGTCTATGGGGCATCTCAAACAAACAGTATAGTTTCATAAACTGGGGTATGTCATCTCTCACCAGACCTCAGATGAAAAAGTAGCTAGTATAACACCGATTTGCCCTTTTCTTTTCTTATTTAGAAAAAAAGGCACAGGCTTCAGACCCTGGAGTTGCTACTGACAGCAGGCCAAACTAGATGTGAGGCTGAGCAAGCCTTTCAGTCTCTTAAATAAGAATTGGGACCTAGGCCTGTGCTGTTTAACATCATTGTAAACAAATAACCTGTGATAAGAGGTTGAAAAGGCAGAGGTTCTGGATGATGGAAAGTACAATAGATTTTAGATAGGATAGCTAAATATCACCTGGGGTTCTCATCAGCTGTACACCATAATCATCACAATTATAACAAATAAAGGCTTGACATATCTCGCTTTGCATGTCATGAGTCTATCTCATATATTAGTTTCACCTTTTAAGTTGAATTACTGAAAGAAATGAACCTTTCCACAATATTCTAATTTTCCAAGTTTCACCTGTACAGTATTTTGTGTGAGGTCATTTATGTTAGGGTGGATTGACTGAAATCCTTTGACTGAAGTTTCCCATATTGAAATTTAGGTTTCCTGTGTACTTAAATATTTGCTATAGCAATTTAGACATATCGGGTGGTATTACATTAAGCTGTACTCAGAGTAGACCCACTGAAATTAATGACCATGACTAAGATAGGTCCGTTAGTTTCAGCTGATTACTTCCCAATGCTTAGCACATAAACAAAGGAGCATTATGAAAAACCTTTGGTCCTACAGCCTTTTGCACTGAAGATAAATATCTGCTTAGTCAGGGGATGAATTTTTCTGATCATATGCAAGCATGCTATGCAGAGGCAGTTGTTTATAAGGCCAGAGTCTTATCCATATATTTGGAAATAAGTCCCATTTAACAAGATGAGGCTTCTGAGCTGATATGATTAATTGATATGCTTAGTGATGTGCTGCAAGTGTCAACAATTTTCTACAAGCAAAGTCTGGTAGCAATTTGACAAAATATTGCTCTCCTCCGCTCCCAGGAAATGTCCATGCTGTCTGTTTGGTAAGAATCATAAATATTTGGAATTTGAGAACTGAACGCATTGCTGAGGTAGCAGGAGAGCATAAAACAGCTGTACCTAGCCTTCCATTTGGCTTCTTTGGATGATTCTTTATAAAGGATATCATTGCCTTAATTCTAGCAGTTGTGGTGACTTGCTGGTTCCTGGGTCCTGTAAGAAACCCACAGTACTAAACAGAATAAATTATGTATTGGATCACTTATCTGGCTTGTGAAGTTAAGCATCATATTCCTGGTGCTGCCTCTCTTTAACAAGGAAAGCCTGACTTTTGGCTCAGTCTACAGTATTTGATCGATGCTCAGCATTCAGTTTTAGTAGACTGGTTGACATTGTGTTGCATTCTTTACGTTTCATTTTAAACCAGGCCGTGTTTATAAGCACTCTTGAAAATGTAAACTGCTTTTATTTTTATTTCTTTTAATTAAGAAGCTGGAAAGAACAGGCAGTCTCGTGTATATTAACGCTGAGGGCATATGCATGCATTCATTTGGCTTAAACTTTAAAAGGTGATGGACCCCTTTTTGCTGTGTCAGTTGCAAAGGATAGGCTGCCCATTAATATGGGGGCTTGTCAGTCACTCCCCTTGCCCCAAAACTTTCAAGGATACGCTGCTTTCGTTCCCCTCTGAAAAGCTGGTGGCCTAGATTTGTGAGGGGGGTGGAGAGGAACTGAGTTTGGAACAAATGCTTCATGATGCCTAGGAAGCTGGAACTGGTGTATTTGTGTGTGTGTGTGTGTGTGTGGAGGTTGGGGAGAGTTTGCCTAGAAAGCTGGGTTGATTGTAATGCTGTTTGTCAGGGATCTCAGATTAGAAGAGGCTGTATTAAGTACAGAGGAGAGTCTGCCTTCAGGGAACTGAGCTGGGACATTGTTAGAAGGTGAGCCTCTTTTGTCTGCATGCCAAGGGGGGGGGGTAAAGTCTCCCCCTCTTCCCACCAGCATTTTGCTTTAGTGCTTTGGAGGCAAAACACACTTGACTGAATGCTTGAAGGAGTTATATCCGCTGTCTTTGAAGCTACAAAGATGAGAGATTTCCTGCACTCTCATGTTGTAATGTAGGTGGATTTTGTAAACCTATGACAGGTTCCACACCAAGCATGAGCTTGGCAGAGGATAAAGGGATGGGGGCAGAAGGGGGTGTGTGGATATCAAAAGAACATTTGGACTCATCTGTTGGATAATGAAAGGCAGGCTAGAGATGGAAGGCAAATAGCCTTAATGGGTATTTCTGTCGCAGGCCACAAATATGCATCAAATCTGTGTTATGATTGAAGCTGGCCTGCCAGTTGTTTGTGAAACCTTCTTCTTTTGGGTGGCACTTCTTGTACAGAATGCAAACCTGGATTCTTTAAACTGTTAGCCAAAATCTTCTCACCCCAAATTGGCCCAATGAAGAGTTCTGGAGAGCTTGAAAGTTTGCACACTATACTGTGATACTGTATTTTTATTGACTTAATAAAGGAATGGCTCCATAGGGATTTTGAAATTGAAAGATACATTATTTTTAGATTATTGTTTTAAATTAGGGTTGCCCAGTATTTTGCTTTCTGATTTTGCTGCTTATGATAGCCTTGTTTATGACTTTATAGGGAGTGGGTGGCGCCGTGGTCTAAACCACTGAGTCTCTTGGGCTTGCCAATCAGAAGGTTGGCAGTTTGAATCCGCGTGACGGGGTGAACTCCCGTTGTTCTGTCCCAGCTTCTGCCAGCCTAGCACTTTGAAAGCACACCAGTGCAAGTAGATAAATAGGTACCGCTGTGGTGGGAAGGTAAATGGCATTTCTGTGTGCTCTGGCACTCCTCACAGTGTCCTGTTGCCCCAGAAGCAGTTTAATCCTGCTGGCCACATGACCCGGAAAGCTATCCGTGAGAAAACGGCGGCTCCCTCAGCATGAAAGCAAGATGAGCACTGCACTCCATAGTCACCTTGGGCTGGATTTCACCGTCCAGGGTTCCTTTACCTTTCTTTCTTTGTGACTTTAGGAGTGAGATCTGGATTGTGTCGCTACTTTCATTGCAAATAAATATGCTCTAACACCACAGGGAAATTTGTAATCCTTGCAATGTCTTCCAGTTTGCACAATAGATACTCTGAACGCTGCCAATAGCCAAGTAATGAGTCCTTTTGAATGCCATTGCAGAGTTTGGTCCTCCCAAACATTTAAAAGGAGGAGCTGTGGAATCATTTGGACAGGAGTCTTATATATTGCAGAAAGTTCATGATACACCTCTAACCAAAATTCTTGTTCAGGCAGGCACTCCCACAATAAATGGAAGAATGTTTCTTGCACCCTACAGCCTCTCCAACCACATGATGTCATCTGTGAAGTTATATGTGAAAGCTGAACTGGTTTACGATGCCACCTGTGGGAGATTTTTTGATGAACAGTTCCCATATAAAGGGAGATACAGATTGGTGTGAGATAAGAGTTCCATAGTTTCTTCCACTTGCTTTCTGGTATAATTGTACCCATATCTGTGTTCCAAAGCAACTCAATTCCTTTTAGGAATGCAATAGACAAACCCAGAATGCTGTAGTAGTGAATAGGTGTCCTGTGGCTTAACTGTTCTACAGAACAGAGTTGGAGGCTTCTGGGAAGGTGGTGGGCTTGCTTTTCTTTGATAGTCTGGGGCTCTTTTTGCAAGAAGCTTGAAACCAAAACTGAAACAGATGCAAGGAATAGCAAAAAATAATTGAAGGGATGATTTCACTTCAGAGGTACTATTTCTGGCTTGGTATGTTTCTCTCGGGGATCACGGTGCAGTTCTTTCCCCAAAGTGTTCGGCCTCAGAAAGCATGTAGAAGGCTGCTTGTTCATTTTAAAAGAAAAACCTCTGCAGAATTAAAAATCTGAAAAACATTGTACAGTATTTCTGAAATACACTCCCTTCCCATGTGCATTCTGAAGGACTCGACTCCCATCTGCTAATGTTCAACTGAAGCATTTCACTGTTAGGAGAAGCACAACTAAAGAGAATTTGGCCTGCTTCTGTGTGTTAAGTTAAACAGATCTTTGGAAAGGGTCAGGATTATCCTCCACATAAACAGAGTGTAATCTGGTAGACTGGAAACGGAAGTTAGGTAAAGGAAGACAGAGCATGGGAGATAAAGGCAATAAAATTGACTATTTAACACATGGCTGGGTTTGAGAACAGAAAGCTTCTGTTTACCAGAGGCATACAAACCTACATTAGTCTCCCTACATGGTTATGGTATTACAGAGACTTTCTGCCCCTGAGTTAAGGCTGGGTCCCAAGGAATGGTGGGATAGGCTTGTAGTGTATTAACACACTCTTTCTGTCTCTCTGTACATAGTCTGATTTCTTTTTTTTTTTTTTATAAAAAAAATCATCCTTGGAATAGAACTGCCATATTGTTCTGGTGTCTGACTAGTGATCTTGTTCACTGCTTAAGTCCTCTGGATTTTGCCAATCTTGTCTGGTGCGGTTGGTCATATCTTCTTCCCCTGTGGCATGGCCTGCTGCCATTTAGTTTCTGTGCATTGCCTACAACCTTTCAGACTCCTTGAAAATGATTACGAGATGGTTGTCAGTGCCCAAGCCATGCTTTGGAATGTGGAGCGTAAGCAGATAACGAAAGGTGCCGTGGTCGCACACGCTGTGTGTATGTGTGTGTGTGTTCTAGTCCATTGCTTCTTGTACAGTTTGCATGCAGCATAATTTGTTCTACAGGACTTCATGGGATGGAATTGCCTTGGTCTCGAGGAAAATAGTGGTGTCTCGGCAGAAGGAAAACCACTCGTTTCTGTTTGTCATGCTGAGCTAAATTCCATTCTGTACAATATGCTGAACTAGAGTGTGCGTGTTGGGCAGTGACACGAGACGGCCAAAAGGTAAATTTGAGCTGCTACTTCAGCAAGCATCTAAAGTGTAAGTGATTTTTTTCCCTTCTGTTTTCTTTTTGTGCCAGGGCCAATCCTGTACACTGGAATATTTCTTCATGTTTCCCCCCCCCCTTTCTTCCTTTTGCTGTTTGTTGAGAGCGGGTGGGTGAAAGGAGGAAGGGGAATTCCTGTAGCTGTTACTAAGTTAATGGACCTCAGATCTAACTGCCACCTCTAGCAGTTTCCCCTTAATATTCATCTGTTCCATGTGAATGCTTCACTGTCTGATACTTCATTTCAGCACTGCTCTGAATTTGGGAATAAAGCAGTCATAATGTTTCAGTGCCTTTGAACATGGGATTGGAGGAGCAAGTATAATTCTGCATTGCTGTGATTAGGGTACTTATGCATACTTGTGCTGATAGGACAGAATTCTGCTGCCTTGTTTAGGCGATTATATGCATGGTTCCATAAAATAATTATTAAAGATTTGGAAACTAGAAGGTGATTGGGCTTTTGTGATGGTTGGATGTATTCTGCACCAAACCAAACTCCGCGGCCCAGTTTGCACCTCACAGAAAACCAGAGTTAATGATTTACCATGAAGATGCAGATTGCTCCTACTGTGTTCTACTCAAACAACAAATCACAACCCCTGCCCCAGCGCCATGTCCAAACTGGGGATATTTGTTTGTTTTGCTCCAAAATTGGTAAGCCAAGGACAAACCTTTGCTTCACACTGTGTGGAGCAAAACAAACCATGATTTCTTGTTGGGACGTAACACTAAGTGTGGGATTGTGGTTCCATTGTTCCTGCTTCTACAAGGGAAGGAGTGAAGTAGTACACGTTCACAGCAAGTGATTTATCATGAAATGCAAACACAGCCTGAGTGGAAAATTCTGTAAAACTCATAGAACCAGGTACTGAACACAGGTTTTGTTATGTTTCCTAGTTTGTGCTTGCATGCCCAGATCAGCAATTCATGCCGGGCAGTTCTTGCTCTTTCACACTCTAGCTATGAAGCCTTCCCCTACATAGCGATTAAAAAATGCCCATTGCTTATGAACAGTTTGGGAAACACTGTCCTAATGACTTCCCCCCCCCCCCTTGTCTTTATAAGCTGTTTACTGGTATATCTCGTTAGCAACCTCTTTACAGTATTTCCCTTCCCCTGACTCTGGGGAAGTAAGTACAAATTATATGAAGTGAAGGAAATGCATTGTTTCCATATATTCCTCGAAGTCCTGTTGCTACTACTTCATCCTTGCATCCCTTTCCCCTCTGGATTGGCAACCGGGAGCTGTTTGGAGCTGAGGTTTGGATTGGGGAATCAGCACACGGAGGTTCCAAACATCAGCTCAGAATTGCAGAGAACTTTTTACTAGGGTGGACCCTAGTAAACATCTGAAGGCAGCCCTGTTTAGGGAAGCTTTTAATGTTTGATAGATTGCTGTATTTTAATATTTTGTTGGAAGCCGTCCAGAGTGGCTGGCGAAGCCCAGCCAGATGGGCGGGGTATAAATAATAAATTACTATATTATTATTATTATTATTATTATTATTATTATTATTATTATTGCTGTATAAGTAGCAGGAACAGCAGCATCGCTCACTGTTATTATTACTATGAACAAAATCAGCACAATATGATGAGAGCAAAAGTTGATTTGCGGGTTGTGTGTGTGTATGCACCATCACCCAAGCCCCTTTCTTGTTGGTGATTAAAGATGAATGCCTAATCTTTTGCTGTCAGTAACTATTGCCTATCCTGCCTCTCCGTGCATTGACATTAAATCTGTTGGCTGTCAGTTCTCTGTGTGTAGCCATGGGAACTCTGATGTCACTAACGAGAGCTTGTGACTTTCCTTCCATGCAGGAAAGATGACTAGTGAAGGCAGCAGGCGGCAGGTTGGCGGGATGTTAATTATTGTAAATGGTAGAAATGGGAGTTTAAAAAACCCATCTGGTGGTTCCAAGGTGGGATTCTTGATTAGTTTTATCTCTTCCCCCCTCCTCACACCCGCCTTTTATATTACAAATGCTAATTTTTCCTGCGGAGGAAGAAATGCTGGGGGTGTGCTCTCTTTTGTGGGGAAGGGGAAAGGGAGCTTAATGGTTAATGTCTAGTAAGCACTTTGGGAGATTAAAAGGGCTATTTATTCTTGCAGTTCCTGCAGAGGAACTTGTTGAAACGTGGCAGTGCTCCTGTCACTCAAAAGCAACTGCCTTTGGGGAAAACTTCTGATTGACAAACGAAGGTGCTGAGCTGGGTTTAGGAGAACAAAATGCTGTTCTGGGGGAGAATCTGCCGGAAAAACGCCTTTCTTAGGAAACTTTGAAATTATTTCTCTTGCCAATTTTTAATACAAATAACTCACTCCTCTGGAGATTGGAGCCTTGCCTACGAAGGTGTGTCTTACAGAGACAGGTTGAAGTTGAAACCAATGCTTAATTAACCATTTGCAAAATAATTGTTCAGTTCTTTCATTCTATATTTCTTACACAACAACCATATTCTTTTTTGAACTTTCATTTGAATTGAACATATACTCCCTGCCCTCCGTCTGCCAAATATACATTAAATAGCATGATTGTAGTAATGGGTTTCTTTGTGGGGCAGTGTGGGTGGGTTGCAGAGAATTTGAAACACTGCTTCACTGCGCAAAAAGTCACCTTCTTGCCTAGCTATACAGTGGTGCCCCGCTAGACGAAATTAATTCGTTCTACGAGTGTCTTCGTATAGCAAATTTTTCGTCTAGCAAAGCGACAATGTATCACGGAGGTTTCCGCGACGAAAAATTCCCCCCCCCCGTCTTGCGAGGCAGCCCCATTGACTTTTTCGTCTTGCGGGGCTGCCTTCCGCTAGCAAATGCCGTTCGTCTAGCGAGTTTTTCGTCTAGCAAGGCATTCGTCTAGCGGGGCACCACTGTATTGTGTCTTAATTACAAAACCTAGGATGATCCACCCACACCATGCATTTCTAGATCTTGAAAATCCCAAATGGTTTGGGCCTATGCTTTTTGTTGGACTGCCTATACCCTTCTCTATTGTCGTTTCCTATGGTGGCCCCAAAGCAATGCAGCTGGGGCCATTTCTGCACTGGAGGCCTTTGCAGAAGCCCCTGAAGAATGTTTTCCCTTCTTTCCCCAAATGGCCTTCCTGGTGTGATGTTTCTTAGCTGAGCAGTGGTCCAGCTGAATTGTGTGCTTTTCAGTTCTGCTTTAAAAACCCTTCTTTATGTGGCGTGTTGAGTGGTAGTGTTAAGTACTTATTTTTAAAAATTACTTTTCTTTTATCCTTTTCGATGGGCACTTGCCCAGAAAAGTGACCTAGCAATCGCCATCATAATACTAAAATCGTAGGAATGCTCTGTGGTGGGGAGCATAATCTGTGACATATTGTGGAATTTCATTCATTTCCGTGGTAGTTTTGTCCCTTTGAGGGCCAAACGACACGTTACACTGAACAAATTATGTGCAGTGATCTCTCCTTTTTTTTTTTTACTTCGATTAATTACGGGTACAAACAGGGTGATCCTTACTGGGAAGGCCACATGCAGAGAGAGGAAGTTTATCTCTTCTCCCCAGCATTGTCAGAACTGAAACTGAACATGAGCACCCACCCCTCATGCAACTACGGTATAATGTTTGGGGGGGTGTGTGTGTATGTGCGGGAATCTTTCCCGTTGTGGCAGTGAGAAGTTATTTCCTAAGTGTTCTAGCTGTGGGGAAGGGCAAGAGATGTTAGTTCCGATTGTGCTGTGGAGGGAAGAGAGAAGTCTTCCCACACCCACACAACATATGCCGCATTTTCAAGTTAAGGATTGCCTCCTCCTGTGCGCATGCAATTAATAAAAACAAAAGGGGGAAAGGAACCTACACGCTACACATTATGTGTAGTTTCGCCCCTAGATCCGTTGATTTGTAAGGCAGGCGGGGTGGGGGAAGAAAATAAACATCCAAAAGCAACCTTCAAATACAAACAAATTTGGTTCAGTTTCCACAGTCTCTTCCAGCTCGTTGCCCACAGAATTTCAAGTAGTAGTACATTGGTTTTGTTTGGCTGTAAGAACGTAACCAAGTTTCAAGTTGTGGGTTCACGTACTCTTTTTGCCGTTTCATGAGCTCAGAAATACAGTATTTGCGTTCAAAACATACATACACAGTTTGTGGAATTCAGCTAACTTTCACTCGGAGCTGACTCACAGAAATTAACAGACCTACGTTGGTCATACGGGACGTGGGTGGTGCTGTGGTCTAAACCAGGTGTCAGCAACCTTTTTCAGCTGTGGGCCGGTCCAACGTCCCTCAGACCATGTTGTGGGCCCGACTATATTTTGAAAAAATAATAATGAATGAATTCCTATACCCCACAAATAACCCAGAGATACATTTTAAATAAAAGCACACATTCTACTCATGTAAAAACATGCTGATTCCCAGACCGTCTGCGGGCCGGATTAAAAAGGCGATTGGGCCACATCTGACCCACGGGTCTTAGATTCCCTACCCCTGGTCTAAACCACTGAGCCTAGGGATTGCCAATCGGAAGGCTGGCGGTTCGAATACCTGCGATGGGGTGAGCTCCCGTTGCTCTGTCCTTGTTCCTGCCAACCTAGCAGTTGGAAAGCACATCAAAGTGCAAGTAGATAAATAGGTATCGCTCCGGCGGGAAGGTAAAGGGAGTTTCAGTGTGCTGCTCTGGTTTGCCAGAAGCGGCTTACCGTAGTCATGCTGGCCACATGACCCGGAAGCTGTACGCTGGCTCCCTCGGCCAGTAAAGCGAGATGAGCGCTGCAACCCCAGAGTCATCCGCAACTGGACCTAACAGTCAGGGGTCCCTTTACCTTTATGCTTCATGCTAGGAAATTATTATTATTATTACCGCCATTATTACCACCACCACCACTGTCCTTACTACTACTGCCGCCATTTGCAGTAGGGAGTTGCCAGTGCCTCTTTATTCCAGTGGTTTGATGTGATGCCACAGAGAGAGTATTGGCAGGGAAGTCGTGGCCTTTCTGACTGCCATGGATGGGCTTAGCTGCTCTGATGTCACCATCAGTGCTTAGAAGGATTGTTGGAAATGTTAGTCTGAATTCGGAGGATCCAAAGGTTATTGAAATTAAATCCTTTCATATGGCACTACTTCAGTGGGTTTTGAATGAGCTCTTTGTAGAAAAAAGTGGGATATAAAATGTAGTCATAAATTAAATGAATCGTTGATTCTGCTTACTTTCTATGGCAGGATAGTTAGCATAATGGAAAGAGTTGTGTCAAATAGTGTAACCTGTGTAAACATGTGTCTGGAGCTATGCAAAACTTGCTAAATCCTCAGGGATATCACACCTCGGCCTGCCTGAGACACAGTAGCCCCACCTTATGTGTGATATTTCTGTTTGTAGACAGGATGTCCTCCTTCTCCACACCAAAATACAAACCCTTAAAAGAGATGTTTCTTCTTGTTTCTGGGTCTCTTTTGCCTCCTTGCTAGGAGTGGAGGGAACTCTGTTGCAACAGAAAAAATAAAAGATCTGCCTTGCTTTCACTCCCTCCTGCCTCCATCCATTCATCTCTGACCGGTCATGGATTTAGGAGACTCAATCCCTTGGGGAGTTGGGCAGCAAAAGCCAACCACCCCTATTTTTTCTATATCAAATGGATTCTGTCCAGGATCTCAATCATGGCTGAGCTAGCGATCTAGCTATATGGGGTAACCTGTGTCATATTGGCATAGCTGCTTTGCCCTGCCTTTCTAGTAGTATAGGCATATTTTTGTGGTTTCTAGGGTGATAATTGTGATCGTTTCAAATATTGGGATGGTTCTATTTCTCTCTCTTTGCCTTGCATAAACATAAAAAAACCCTTCATCTCGATGTTTTACACCCACTTGAGACAGACTTGAGAGCAGAAAAGGAGTGAAGGTAAGAAATCGATAGTCTCTAGGAGGTCTGGCTTCAAGCCTTTTTTGTGACACTTCGGAAGCCTGGTGGGCAAATCTTTCCTACACTTGGAATTAAACCTGTCCCCAGTTCCATTATCTCCTCGCTTCAGGCAGGAGGGGGAAATGACTGGATTAAGCCTGGCATTAATCCAAACTACTTTTCAAGCAGCTTCCTTTTTAATCACACTGTTGTTGATTTTACTTGATACTTCTCCCCTTTTTAAAGCCGTCTCCATCCTTCTGCTGGCAGCGTCTCACACCGCGTCCACTTTAGGGGTTGGCTGCTTTCTTCTTCCATTGCAGTAAGGCAGCAACTGGCCCCTTGCATGATGCACATATGTGTTAAAGTGCTGAAAGGGGGCAGACAAAATTGGACACAGCCCTGGCCAGAAGCCTCCGATCTACGATTCAGTAGGGCACCCGAGAGCTGGGAGGTTCTCTGTGGTGGCCTTTAGAAAAGCCTCCCCTGGATTGCTGGTTGATTCATGCTAGAGTCTATTAATAGCTTTGCTCCACCTGCTAAGGTGTGAAAGTCCAAGGCAGCAGGCCATTGGCTGCTACTCCACTTCAGTCCAGAGGGTGCTGCCGGTGGTGACCTTCCAGCTGTCCCTGGGCAACTCTTCGAACACAGCAGAGCTGGGCTTAAAAGGAGGAGAGCAGAAGAACAATTGGGAGGAGAGGCTGGCAAGTAACAAGAGATCAGTGTAACTAAACACAGCAACTAAACCAGGACGTGCAGGCTCTGTGTTTCCAGATTTTGCAGATGTTAAACATTTGTGGGATACATATTGGACTGCTTTTTATACACGTGCCTCGCCGTTAAGCCTGTTAAATAGAAAACTAGGAGGCTGGGTTTGAAACGATAGGAGAACTTGAGTGGAATACCAAAGGTCAGTATCTGAATCACTCATCCAAAGGTCACTGCATTTCAGGCTGTTTTGTCTTCGAAACAGACAGATGGCCCTTGCTCTCTTCCTGCGCTGTGTGGCTGTTTACAGATCGCCATGCTCTTTCCAACGGTGGAGTGGAAGGCTTGCCCTCATGATGTTTAGACAAGAGTTTCCTCTTTGCTGTTGTGTCAAACACCCACAGCCAGTTGGCTTGAGCAGCGCTTGTGTTGCATGTTAGAGTTGTTTTTCTGGGATGCACTTGAACACTTGATGCCCTTGAAAGGTGGCTTCAGGAGGCCATATGTTTGGATTTTGGTGGCCAACCATGGTGTCTGGTAGAGCTGTCTTTGCTGTACAGGGACAGGCAGATGCTGTGCTCAGGGGGGCAGTGGTGATGAGGAGCGGTGTGTGTAAAAATCCTTCCTCTCATACCCGCGGCATTGATGGGGGTGCATCCCAGTGTGCTGGGCACCACTTTCCAAAGAGCCACTTTGCTTCTGAATGCTTTAAAAACAAGGTTTCTGCTTCAGGAGGGTGCGCAGGAGTCTTTTTCTTCTGCTTGATGGAACTGGATGTTTCTGGTAGTTGGTGGCAACCATATCAATGGACCATGAGTACTGCTGTTCTGGAAATGGGTCTGCTGTTCTGGAAATGGAATCTGAAGAAGTGTGCATGCACATAAAAGCTCATACCAAGAACAAACTTAATTGGTCTTTAAGGTGCTACTGGAAGGAATTTTTTTATTTTGTTTCTGGAAATGGGTCGTGAACATATAATGATGCTGTAGAGGCTGAGTGTGTGTGTTTATAGGAAGATCTGTTATACAACACAACAAAAATGGGTCCTAGGATTTGGAGGAATGTGTATCCCATGACTCATCGGCCGTCTCACTTGTGAACTTTAGCTTGAAAGAATAAGGCATCCTCATCACTTTTTGTTTGTTTCTACCAACACTTTTGTAAGTAAGGAAGCAGAATAAAAATGGTCTTGAATTGTCGGCGCAAGTCTAAACATGCCTGGATCAGGTATTGGAAGCTTTGCCAGATGCTTAGCTCTGACTTGCACCTGAACATTGACTGTGGATGCGCATCTTTGAAAGTTTCAGTTGCTTATTCACAGATGACTTTTAAGGGGAGTAGCAGAATAATTGTGTTGTAGAACCCTGGGGGGCCAAATGAAATGTGACCCGTTGAATGTGCCTATTTAACTAGAGCTTTTCATAGAATTGGAAGGGACCACAAGGATCATTTAACAATGCAAATTATAACAGCTACTCTAAACTGAAGTTGTCCAGACTGCAACAAGCGCAGAGGGAGATTTTAATCATTTTCTCACTGCGGAAAGTCCCTCCTTCAATGCTGGCAATTGGGAAGAAATCCCCACTGCTGCCTATGTGGGATCTTTCCTTCTCCCAATGCTAGTGACAGCTTCAGATGTATCCTGAGTGCTAAATATGCCACTGGCCTTAAAAAACCCTCACCCTAAACCATTACCATATATCTTATAAGATACAAAACTTCCTTGCCCTGTACTGCAAATCAGTTATACTGTATAGAAGTACTGTAGGTGGCTGGGTTTGCTCTTTTTAGGGGGAAAAGTAAATCTGGGAAATATTCAAATGGGAAGTTTTGCCTCTGTGTACATCTTGTAGGTGTTTAGGAGTTGCAGGTGAAACGTGGCTTGAATCTGTGGTCTTTCCCTGGGTGCTGGCCTTGGAACGGCTGTTCCAAACTCTGTGAGCGAAATCAGAATAGTTTCACTTTTTTTGTGGGTTAAAGCTGGGCAACGGGCTCCCCGCTCTGGCTTTTCTTAAGTGTACAAAGAAGCAGCAGTATTCTTACGGTCCTCTGCACTGTTGAACTATTAAGTATTAAAGGCTTCTTGTGGTGTGTTGGCAAGTGATTGACACTAAGCTGAAGCAGGTGCAGAGTGCGTGGCGGCTTCCTCAAAGCTATGTGGGGGTGAACAACTACGCTGGGAAAGCAAACTGCGGGCTCTCCCTGTGCCCACTGGGTGTTTAGGCCTCTGGATTGTATGGCAGCTGGCCCTTTGACTGGTACACCAAAAATGAGCTTGCGGGAGGAGGGGCTGCAGACCTACATATCTAGCCTAATAATGAAAGCTGAGCTTGAGGGTTGAAGCTGGCCTGTAATGCACTATCTGCCTTGTGCAGACTAAAGGCCCCGGGAGGACCCAGCAAAGCTACATTTGCATTTAAACACCACACATGCAAAACACCTATCTTGAATTTCCGTAGCTTTTTCTTCCAAAAAGCTTCTTTGAGACAGAAAAGCCCTAGAAGCCTTGAGACACCCTTCTCCCATAAAAATAGTTTTAGTTAAAAGGGAGGTAGGATTCATATAGGGGTGCAGGCAGGGAGAACGCCGCTGCTCGCAACAATCAATTTGACACAATCCAACCCTTTCCGTGCCTACACTCCCTTGGATAAGTGGCATAGCACAGTTTATTTCCCTACCCTTTTATAGGTCCAGGCCAACTCCACCTGTGGCAACTTCTTTCATCAAAGGAATGGACCACCGAGGGGGTCCATAAATAAAGGTTTTTCTGTGGGAATGAATGCTGTGTTTGGGAGGCAGCTTGAGTTTGAGGGATCTTCCAGTTGTGAGACTACGTTCTTCCCAGAGGGAATTTGCTAATACCTTGTTTGCCCTTTTTCTTTTAAACGCAGAACAGTGCTTCTGGTACACGCCCAAGGATTCGCCATGCGTCTCCACCTGTTGAGAGATGTTCCGGAACCCCAAGACTGCCCAATTTCCGTCCTGGTGATGCGTCAGTGATGATGCGAAGCTCTTGGTTTTTCTGCTTCAGAAAGGAACTCTGAATGGATTTGCCATGGTGACATGAAAAAAGACCAGGACGGATAACGGACTTCCACAGGGGCGATTGTGCACACACAAACACACACTGCCTCTTAGGGAAATTAGCCTTTCCTGCATCAAGATCTGGAGGGAGGGAGGGGGGCTGGGTGGGGTGGGGTGGGGAAGGAACCTGAACACACTCTAGCAAAGCAAGGATGACTTTGGTAAGGATTCGGAGGAGCTTCCGGCAGGTGTCTCCTCAGGTGGTGCTGTTCTTGCTGTTCGCCTTCTGCCTACTCAGCGTTTTTGTCTCGGCCTATTATTTATATGGGTGGAAGAGGGGGCTGGAGCCCTCTGGGGACATCCCAAGCCCAGACTGTGATGAACCGAAGGTCGCCCCTTCTCGCCTGCTTCCGCTGAAGCCAATCAAAGTGGTGGATTCTTCTCGCACAGACCCTTTGGTCCTTGTGTTTGTGGAAAGTCTCTACTCTCAGCTGGGCCAGGAGATAGTGGCCATCTTGGAGTCCAGTCGCTTCAAATACCTGACAGAGATTGCTCCAGGGAAGGGCGACATGCCCACACTGACGGACAAGGACCGAGGGCGCTTTGCACTGATCATCTACGAGAACATCCTGAAGTATGTGAACCTGGACGCCTGGAACCGCGAGCTCTTGGACAAGTACTGTGTGGAGTACGGTGTAGGAATCATTGGCTTCTTCAAGGTATTGGCTTTGGTTTGGGCAAAGCTTTTGTGGGAGCAGGTGGGGAAGAATCAGGCCAGCTCCGGTGATGGGGTGTGAATTTCCTGCAGGAAATTTTTCCTGTGCTTTATTTTTCTGTGGGGGGAAAAATTCAGTTTCATATATGGTCCTTGAATGGATGCCAATGGCAAGTACAGTATTAGGCAGACCTGAGCAGTTTCAAAGAATGTAGCTGTGTTTATTTAATACAAGTAAAATAAACATACTGAATTAAATCACATTTTCCGATGCAAGCTTTAAAAACATGGTTTTTTTGGGGGGGAGGTAAAGTGTTTTATTATTGTTTCTTTTATAATGTATATAAAATGGGAAAATTACAGATGAAAATTAAAAGATGAAAATCAACTATAGGCAACTCCCCATTTACTCGTGTTCAATATGTGTACAATCATGCGCACACACACTGCGCCAAACCCAGAAGTGACCCGAAATGTCACAAAAACATTTTTAAAAGGGGTGGATCAGGGCAGGGTGGGATGGAATAAGGTGTTTGCGGGCTTTTTCAATGGTGTTTCAGATAAATGCAATTTCACTGATGTGTGCAAGTGGGGGGTTGTCTGTATAAAATAGACATGTAGAACGAGTAGTTGCGCTGTAGCTACAATTACATGAGCTGAATTTTTTTGATGCTAATTTTCATAGGAATCTTATTTATTTTTTTAAAAAATATGTGAATGCTGCTGTATCATTAAAAAAATCAAAGCAATTTGCAGCAATAAAAGCATCAAAACATCTCTCCCAGACCAACATCACTGACCAGCTCATTTCATGGAGACAAGATTAGTCCAACTATGGAGCGCAGATCAATCTCTCTGCATAAACACATGGCCTAGTCCTGCAGCAGGGCTAGGATCATCTGTGTTAAAACTCCTTACAAATAGAAAATCAACACAAGGGTGTTGTACTAGTTATGCCCTCTGATTTTGCTCCTCCAATGCCACCTTATTTTGTTCCAGTGTCAATTCAGTCTGTTTTAAAGAGGATGGATGAAGAGCTTCAAAGAGTGGCATAAACCTTGGGCTCAGGTCCAAGAACTAAGGGGGAAGGCCAGAAGCTTACATCATAATGTTATAATCAAACACGTGTAATTACGAACACTCCCGCAGTTAGTTTTCAGATTGCTGTATTAGGCTCTTCCATGTACAGGTACAGTGGTGCCCCGCTAGACGAAAATAATTCGTTCTGTGAAAATTTTCGTCCAGCGGGTTTTTCGTCTAGCGAAGCGGCAATGACAGCCGCGCTTTCGCTAGATGAAAAAAAAAGACGAAAAATTTTCGTCTTGCGAGGCAGCCCCATAGACTTTTTTGTCTAGCGGGGCAGCCTCCCGCTAGACGAATGCCTTCGTCTAGCGAGTTTTTCGTCTAGCGAGGTATTCGTCTAGCAGGGCACCACTGTATGTGGTGGGAGGAATGCATGCAGGCCCCACCATCTGCATTCCCCTCATATGAAAATTCACTTATTTGTATGTAAAGGTAAAGGTACCCCTGACCATTAGGTCCAGTTGCGGACAACTCTGGGGTTGTGGCACTCATCTTGCTTTACTGGCCGAGGGAGCCAGCATACAGCTTCCGGGTCATGTGGCCAGCATGACTAAGCTGCTTCTGGCGAACCAGAGCAGCGCACGGAAATGCCGTTTATGTTCATGCCGGAGCCATACCTATTTATCCACTTGCACTTCGTGCTTTCAAACTGCTAGGTTGGCAGGAGCTGGGACTGAGCAACGGGAGCTCACCCCGTCGCGTGGATTCGAACCACCGACCTTCTGATTGGCAAGCCTTAGGCTCAGTGGTTTAGACCACAGCGCCACCCACGTCCCTATTTGTATGTAATTATGCCCAAACATTGCTATATACTCTACAGATACCCAAACAGCTGGAGTTTGCCCACTTCTTTCCTTCCTTCCTTGCTTGTTTGTGTTTTGCTGGTCGGTGGCAGCCATTTTTGGGCAGATACATCAGAGAGCAGGACAAATCGGACAAATCAGGGAGCAGGAGAGACTGGAGAAATCAGTTTTTCTTTTCTCACTCTTTTGCTGGTTGGCTGCAGCCATTTCAATAAGAAACCATTGAAAAAGTGGGGGGAGAGATTGGAAAAATCCCAGATTAGAAATGTTCCCTTGGGAGTCCACGTAAATCGCGGACTGGTTATGCGAATGCTTGCCAAACGCACGATTTTCAGGGAGCACATTGCATTTGGTAAGCAGGACCTGCATATACTGCTGATCCAGTCCTAAATAGAAATAATTTTAACAATGAGACAGTCCTTAGCTGGTGAAGAGGGCTGTAAAGTAGATCCTTAGTTGTGTATTTCTCAGGACAGAAGTCTGCTTTACTCTAAAAAAGAAAGAAAGGAGAAGCAGCACTTCAGTTTCCTCCCCTTCTTTCCTTGGACCCAATACTGCGCACACACTCTACATTTAAAGTACTCTCCCCCAAGAATATTGGGAACTGTAGTTTACTTCTCACAGAGCTGCAGTTCCCAGCACCCTTAACAAATTATGAGTTCCAAATTCTTTGGTGGGGAAAGTTCTTAAAATGTATGGTGTGTACACAGTCTTCCTGGTTGACTATGAGGGAACATTATTCCGTCTCACTCCTTCTGCAGTTAGTGGTACAACAGTGCTGAGAGCGAATGCAGCTTTGAGGGCTTGGCTTGACAGCATGCTTCTCTGAGATTCATTACTGTTGGCTATTGCTGATGCGATAGATTGCCGAGACCCTTAAGCATTGGCAATAGCCCGCCCGTATTACAATAGCACAGGTGCTTTCTGAAGGCATCCGTATCTGCCACATGCTGGCTCATGTGTGAACAGTAGGGCCCTGGAAGAGCTTCAGCTTGCAAAATGTCAGCCTTTCTTGGACGCCTTCTCACAGTCACTACTCGCTATTGAATGGCTTGATGTCCTGCCAGCGTGGAGCCTGATAAGTAAAAGGGCTGTGTATTTTAACTGATGCCAAGAGCGGATTTACAAATCTACGCCTTTTGAGATGAGGCTGCAGTGCCTTTAGTTCTGCTGGTGACAGTAAAAAAGATAACAGTAATGGTCCTCTTGGGAACTGGTTAATGTGTGAAGAGAACAGATTGTAACAGGGATTTGGGGGTCCCTGCCTAGCATTATGACTTGACAAGGCCACCCCACCCTGTGCCCCTGCTTCCCCTAGTGATTCTTGGATTTGGTTTCCAAGAAGTCAAGTAGGAGGGGATGCAGGCTAAGGCAACCCGTATGGCATTTGCCACAGGTCTATTGCATTTTTCCATGCTTGAATGGGTAAGCCAAGAAGGTTAAGAATCCAGGGCAGAAATGAAGCGTGTAAATGAGGCTTTATCCTGAGACCAAGAGCTGTCCTGCTGCTTTTGACAGACATTTTTTGCACAGCAGTCTGTTTTCTCTTCCATTCTGATTTCTCTTGCTTTCTTGGCTCTAACCCACGAAAGCAATGCTGTATTAAATTGGTTTAAATTTTCAGAGTGGCAAAGAAGAATCAATCTCCCTCCCTCCCTTGCTTCCTAACCCTCTGGCTTTCTGTCCACTTACATAGTTATATCTTTGAAAGATAATTTGATTGGGTGCTAAGTAGTATGGCTACACTGCATGTTGATCCCTTTCCAGACATACAGTTGGATAAAGCCTGTCCTTGTAAAATCCTTGGTTCATCGCACAAAGTATATTCTGTGTGTATTTCAGTGAACTTTACTGGTGGAAAGTACACAGACCACACAACATGCGCGTTGCAATAGTAAAACAGTGACTTTCCTTTCTATTGACATAAATGAGAGAAGCAGAAGGGTCCAGAATATATGACGGGAAGTGCCCATCACAGTACCAAAACATATAGCCTAAATATAAGACTACAACCAAAATATAAGAGCCCAACCGCAGAGGCTGCTGACCTAACCATTTCTTTGCAGCTGTTTCAGAGAGACACTCTGGTCCAGAGAGGCTCTCTAAGCCACAGAATTCAGCTTGGTTTGGTTTGTATATAAAAAGGCCGTATCTGATCTCTTCCCCTCCACGCCCTTCCCCAAGCAGCAGCCTCTTCATCCTTGTCAGAGTTTCCTCCCTCCAATCTAATACAGTGGAACCTCTGTTGTCAAACATAATCCGTTCCGGAAGACTGTTTGACTCCCGAAACATTCGACAACTGAGGCTCAATGGGCGGTCGGCAAATCCCATTGAGAAAATTGAGAAATGCGCCTCGGAAGCTGTTCGACTTTCAAGATGTGTTTGAAAACGGAAGCAACTACTTCCGGGTTTTTGGCGTTCGGAAACCGAAATGTTCAGCTTCCGAGACGCTTGAAAGCCGAGGTTCCACTGTACTGTAATCCTGTAGGGCTTCCCTTGTGAATCATCCATGCCCATCACATTTAAGCAAAGTTTTCTAGCAGCTGTGTAACCGCCTTCCAACCCTCTCTGGCTTAGGCCTGTCCCCCTCACTTTCCTCTTTTTACATCTTCTTTGGTATGAGTCAAGATTTCAAAATTTTCAAAAATGAATGGCCTTAAATGAAGATTAGACAAATTCGTGAAGGATAAGCTATCAGGGTTAGTGGCCACATGTAGCCTATGTTCTACCTCTGCTGTAGGAGGCAGTATGTTTCTGAATACCAGTTGCTGGAAACCACAGGAGGAGAGAGTGCTGTTGCACTTGGGTCCTGTTTGTAGGCTCCCCAAAAGCATCTTCTGATTGGCCACTGTGAGGATGGGGATGCTGGACTGGATGGTGCACCAGCCTTAACTTGCGTTCTTAACCACCAGAGCAGCTCTTGGAGCCAACAGAACACCCATGTTTAGCAGTTTATAGTAGCAAGGAAACGCTTGAATTCCATAGACTGCTCCCCTGTTCTTGCAAGCCTGAAGTGATGCACTCAGTACCACGTGTGCTTCCAGGAATTCAGTTAACCTGTTCACCAATCACATTGTGCCATTATATTGCCTCTTAAGCATTGTTAATATATAAGTCTGAGACAAATAAGGCTCTAGTTCTTCGCCTGCTTTCCATACTCTGCTTCCCCTCTGCTCTTTTCCTTATTGTTGGCAGCTACAAGAAATTTTTTCTTATGTGACACAACTTGCAAATAAATACTTCACACAGCAGAACCAAAGAGGCAATGCCTCAAATTCTATGTTCCTTCCTCCTATATGGAAAATCATAAAGCCTTGCAAATGATGTCATCCTGTATACACGCAACACAAATGGGGTATAAATTCAGTTAATGTGATCTCCCTACAGGCCAATGAGAACAGCTTGCTGAGTGCTCAGCTGAAAGGCTTCCCCCTTTTTCTCCACTCCAACCTTGCGCTGAAGGACTGCAGCATCAACCCCAAATCACCACTCCTGTACATCACACGGCCCAGTGAAGTAGAGAAGGGACTCCTTCCAGGCGAGGACTGGACAGTCTTCCAGTCAAACCATTCCACCTACGAACCCATCCTCCTGGCCAAAACCAAGTCGGCAGAATCCATCCCGCACATGAGCATTGATGCAGCACTCCATACCACTGTGGTTCAGGATCTGGGCCTCCATGATGGCATCCAGAGAGTCCTCTTTGGCAACAACCTCAACTTTTGGCTGCACAAACTGGTCTTTGTCGACGCTGTTTCTTTCCTCACTGGCAAGAGGCTTTCCCTCCCCCTGGACCGCTACGTCTTGGTGGACATTGATGATATTTTTGTTGGCAAGGAAGGCACACGGATGAAAGTGGATGATGTAAAGGTAATGGCACGCATTGCCAGGTTTTGCTCTTGAGGTGGGGGTTTGAGGGAGATGTGGGGTTAGCTGTCCTGTGGATCCATTTCTTTGGGCTGAAAGCTACATGATGCTAGGAGCTGTGCCCTGAATCCCTGAATCCTTATTGCTTTTCTGCTACCTCGGTCTGGATCTAGTGTGGTGTTTGTGCTTCTGTCATTCCCAGAATGTGAGAGACTGGGATGGTGACATTTGAAATGCAGGAAGCGTAATCAGGTGTCCCAGCCTCATGGAATTTTAATGTAGACTCAGAAATCATTTCTTTTTTAAAAACCTGTTCACAGCCAACAGATTATTGCTTTAGTTGAAAGCACTTTAAATCAGGATTGCTATGAATAGTTACACAAGTGCAAAAATGTAGAGATGGATTTCCTTGCGATTAAATTGGGAAGCACTAAAATTAAAAATCTTAACTTAGCCCAACATTGCTTGTTTTTCAGCATCTGATAAAGAGAACTGTAGGCTGTGAAAGTTTGTCTTTAAGGTGCTACAAAAACTATTTTTAGTAAGATCAGAGAAACAAGAACAAACTAAGAAAGCTCAGAATTTGGAACAAACTTGTTGTCTAGGGATAAAATGAATCTTTTACTACATAACGTTATATTACCAGTTACAGGTAGGTAGCCGTGTTGGTCTGCCATAGTCAAAACAAAACAAAAAAAATTCCTTCTCTAAGGTGCTACTGGAAGGTATATTACCAGAAATAGGTGAGAGCAATGTGTGTGTGTAGCAATCAGTTAATGACCCCCTCTTCCTAATATATCTATATCTTAGGGAGAGGGATCATTAACTGATTCCGTTGAGAAGAGCAAGAAGAAAGTTAGACTGATGTTAACAACCACAATTTATTTTGTTTGGCTTAGAGAAATGATGGTTTAAGGCTTGAACACTTCTTTTTTTAAAAAAACAAAAAGCACAGTGTGCAACAGATTTATCACTAGGTCTCTTAAGCACATGTCTGTCTCAGCTTTGTTTCCCATAGAATTATTGTTAAACCTTTGCCTTTTCTCTGCTTTCTTAACAAAAATAGAGCGTGTAGCTGCCCAAACAAAGTCCCAGAAGAGTAATTAAGCAGGATTTATTTGTGCCTGATGAGGAACATCTGAACGCTTACTCGCCCCCACTTCTACTCCAGACACCTCCACTTCTAAATAACTAGTATTTATCTAACAAAGGCTAATCTAGTCACTATACTATTCGCTCACGTGAACTATCAAGTGCTTGCTCATACTTGGCAAAGGTGTTGTGGGAGTCCCAAAACTGGGTTATTAGCAGATGGTGACCTTTGAGGTCTAGGAGGCAGCGGAAAATGTAAGCTGCACCTTCCTGGCAAGAGTGATATTGCAGCTTGCGTGTTAATCACTGAAATGTGTATATATATATAAGGGCATGTGAGGAAAACCGATGTTTTGAACTGGTACTAAGGCCTCCTTGCATTTATACTGGTGGGATGGAAGCTTATGCACTGTGCTCCCTCCCCCACCACCGCTAGGATAATGCAAAAAAAGGCCTATGCCATGTGAGAAGACCCCTTGCTGCAGCTGCTTCTCTTCCTCTTCCTCGCATCTCCAGAAGCTGGGACTTCTATTCCCCTAGCTTTCTAAAGCGAATAGGCTATGGTTTTAAATGTTGCTTTTCATCCCACTCTGTAGGCTCTCTTTGACACCCAGAATGAACTGCGCACCCATATCCCCAACTTCACCTTCAATCTGGGTTACTCAGGGAAATTCTTCCACACAGGTAAGAAGGATTTGTGGGGTGTGTGCATTACCTTATTTGGGCTCTCAGGTCTTTCACATTGTGTTGAAAGGGCTAGGCTAGAGGATCTGCCTGGCAGGTGATGATAGCTTTGTGGATCAGATTCACCAGGAAACCTTCCCTCCCCTTTCTTATTTTTGCCCCTGGAGGTCCAAGGCCTTGATCAGTCTGTGTGTTGTGTGCAGGGTGGTTAATGATGTTTTAGTGTTCTACTGGGCAAATGACATGGTTGGTTTGAGCCTGTGGGAGGAATGGCATTCCATTGCACGTCTTCGGTCTTTAGTCGTGACACTAGTGGTTTGGGTCTGTCAGGTACGGACGCGGAAGACGAAGGAGATGACCTGCTGCTCTCGTACGTGAAGGAGTTTTGGTGGTTCCCCCACATGTGGAGTCACATGCAGCCTCACCTCTTCCATAACCAATCTGTGCTGGCTGACCAAATGACCATGAACAAGAAATTTGCTGTTGTAAGTAAGACGCTTTCTGGGGACAGAAGCAGAAGGCTGGGGCCAAACAAAAAGCGGGTTGTACCTTAAAAGACAGAAGGAAGGCGCGAGTCAGATCATTTGATTATTGTTCAGAATGGAGGGCTATGATGAGTTTGCAGTCGCCAAATGAAAAGCCTAGCACTGCTAGGACATTGCCACAGTGCGTTGCATCAGCACAGCATTCTTAAAATGTCTCATTGGCTGCTGCAGAAAACGGAACAACCTTTTTTTTGGACTCCTATCTACTATTTATGCAAGGAGTGTGGTGTGTGTAAAAGCACCCCAACATTCCAAGTCTCCCCAGGGGTCTTATAGAGCCAGCTTCTCCTACTGTATGGTCAGTCTGAGGTGTTGCACCCTTCGTAGCATGATAATGAATTGGACCTCCAGGAAGAAAGCATGGCCTGCTTTCCTCCTCTCCTCTCTCTTGTTGTCTTCTTATGTTCAACCACTGATCTGCAATCCCACCATTTCCTATCTATTTCTGGAAGGGGGATCTTGGCTCCTGGGATCCCTTCCTACAGAAATGTACTCCGTCTGTGATCCTAGTCTTTCACAACTAGTGCCCACGAGCCTCTTTTCTTAAACCTAAAATCCACCTTCAGATTTTGTTATCAAATAGCTACAAAACGAAAATGTCCAGGAGAGCAAACCCGATGGTTATCCTGAGTGTGGAATCTCAACCTCTCTAACCTTGAGCACATACCATTCTCTGGCACAGGGACAAATAATGTCCCCGGTAATCCTGCTTTGCTCCAGGCTACCAGTTTTCAAGAACGCCAACTTTGCTGTTGATGTGCTAACTTCTTCTGTCTGGGGAATTCTTAAAAATTCCTTCATTTCACCCAATCCCACAGTTTTGTTGCAAGCCAGCTCTTTCCTTTTCACAAAGCGCATCCTGTCGCAAAAAAGTTTTTTATTTATTCATCCACCCTCTTGGTTCCAGGTGTCAGATAGCACCCAACACCTTTCAGTACAGTTCTTTATCTGACCTTTTCAAAAGATGGGTGCTGCCAAGCAACCAGTTCTTGATGGTGCCGTCTGTGGGATGCACAGCTCATTTCTCTTTGTTACTCTTTCAGCACAGTAGAGAGTCGGCTTGAACAAGCCCACTTGAGGGAGAAGAGAACTAAAAGATTAAATCATTAATCCCTTTTTAAAGGAGTTTTGCCAAAGATGCCCTTTGGTGCGTCACACACACACACACACACACAAACACACACAAAGAATTTTTGCAGGTTGCTCCTTTGCAATTACGTGAACAAATGAAAAGAACCTGAGAAAAGGGGAGAAACTTAAACATAGCCATAAAATCTCGCAGAAGATCTTTCTTAAAACAATGAAGCACAAAAGCTGTGCTGGATAACTCTTGGGTGGCAGTCTGTATTCTCCAGTGTTGTGTAAGCTGTGACTTCATAAAATGTGCTACTATAGGCTTCCCCGTGTCCCCATGGGAGAGTTGCTCAGACTTAACATGGAATGCCTGTTGCCTGTAAAGCAGGGCTGAAATGTTCCAGGTTTTGTTCTTCAGTTATCCTTCTTGCATCTGGCTCAGTCTTGTGCTAGAGTCACTGGAGCTCGCAAAAGCCTTGCTGGCAAAACTTGCTATAGGGCTACACATATTGGCCATATCATCTGTGTGATAAGTTGAGTAGGAGCTTGGTGTTAACAGTTGTCAGACCCATTTGCTACTCTCTCCTGTATCTCACTGAATGTACACCTTGAACTGTCTTTCCCAGTTCCCTGAAATAGGATGCTGACATCTCCGCTACTTTGGGATGATATAGACTGCAGTGGGGAGGGGAGGTAATAAAATCTTCTTTAGAAAAAGCCCTTAAAGGCTGGATTCCGTTCACTTGCGGTGGGAGCCTTTCATTAAAAGTCCACTGGTTACTCCGGCTGATACAGTTATGACTTCTCTATCTCTCCCTCTCTCTCCTCTTAGGAGCATGGTATCCCCACTGATATGGGCTATGCAGTGGCACCTCATCATTCAGGGGTGTACCCAGTCCATGTGCAATTGTATGAGGCCTGGAAACAAGTGTGGGGGATACGAGTCACCAGCACGGAAGAGTACCCTCACCTCAAACCAGCCCGCTTCAGACGAGGTTTCATCCACAATGGAATCATGGTAAGTAGGAAGGGCCTTCACTTATCTTTCTTGCCTCGCCCTCTCTCCAGTACGTGAATAAGCTCAAACTCCCCATATTGTTTAAGGGGGATCCACTAAGTTAAGTGCAGGCAACCTGTGTGTTTGCTTCCTAAAGGGATGGTGAGGACATCTTGCACCATCTGCTCAGAATTTATAAGGAGCACTGGAGCGGGCTGATTCTCTTTCTCCTTTTCAGAAACATCTGTAACTTGCTATATGTTTTCTTTCTGCTTCTTTCCAGGTTCTCCCACGGCAAACATGCGGCTTGTTCACACATACCATATTCTATAATGAATACCCTGGTGGGTCCAATGAACTGGATAAGATCATCAACGGAGGCGAGCTTTTTCTGACCGTGCTACTTAACCCTGTAAGTGCTGTTATTGATGAACAATGGAAGGCCTCATTGCAGTGTGTAGAACCTCCTCCTCCTCCTCCTCCTCCTCCTCCTCTTCTTCTTCTTCTTCTTCTTCGGTATTTTGAAATAAAGTCTAAAACCACAAGCGCCAAATAAAAGGAAAGCAACAAGATCACTGAGAAAAAGGGGAAAAGGTAACAGACCTTAGTGTGCTATGGGTGAGTTTGGGTGGTGGTAAAGCAGCCTGAGAAGAAGCTCCTGACCAGCATGAAATAACTTTTAAGGAAGACTGGAAAAGATTTGCAGAAAATTAGAAAAATCACTGTAAACAGATTAAAATGTTAGCAGGCTTTGAAAAGGTTGACAATAGGACCCATGGAGGGGGAAGTGGGAAGTCTAGAGATTCAGAGTAATTTCAAAATATGGATATGTATTTGGTATTGTTGTAATTTTATACTTTCAAAATCAAATAAAAAATATTACCCCCCCCCCAAAAAAAAACCCACCTTAGCAGGGTTAGAATAAATTCAGCAGTATGAAGTTTACTGAAATAAAACCGAAAAAGAGAGAGTATGGAATTATTAGAATATGCAGTGGTAAAGGGTTAATAAACGAACCATGGAAGTCGGGGAAGGGAAGTTGATGATAAAATATTAAATTATTATTATTATGTACGGTTTGTATTTTGGTAAAATGTCATTGTGCAAATTTTTAAAATTCAAAATGATAAATAAAATTTAAAATAAGAAGAAGAAGAAGCTCCTGAGAGAGTTTGGATTTTTCAGCTATGTAGCCAAAATCATAGTGATAGAGAAATGCATTTGTATTTGTTTGGAGCATTGCTTGGTAAGTGGAAACCACATCCTGGGCCCCATAGCATCTCTTTAAAAGCTGAGATTCGTTGCTTGCTTCACTTGCTAAGTAGGTTTGTACATAAGCATGGTGTCCCAGATTTTAGCAGATTGCTTGGGAAATTTCTATAGTTATGTGAGACGCATAATTTCTCTGCTGTATAAAATTGCTTGAGAAGGTCTTTATGCAGGAATCCAGGGCCATCGGATTTGAAGTGATGAAATTGCCTAGCTTTAGGAGTTTTCCTGAAGTTGGAAATGGATGTAAATGAATGTCTTTTTGCCTTTTATGATTCTAGAAAATGCATGTGATCCAACATTTTGAAGTAGTCCGGAAGTCTACTAAAGCTGCTATCTCTTCCACGCTATCTGTTCAGAGAGGGGAAATGCCTCAAATCTGGTTTCCTCTCCAGATTTCTAGGGCTGCTTCTGTTCCCACTGACCCTTGCTCCCTTTGCATTTGCTTAGTTATCTTCTTGTTGATTTCTGTGTTGTCATGAGATAGGATGTTTGGTGGGGAAGGTTTGTGGGTTAGGTTGGGTCATATGCTGAGTTATCTGGGCCATGAATAAATTTGGTGGATGAATTTGTTTCTGTTGATCTGTGGGTAAGAGATACGTTTCTTTCTAGTTGATTGACCAGTGACTAGGAAATTAATTCACGAGTGTCCTGCTAAGCAAGTCCTCAAATTTACGCATGCGTACATGGTGCACAATTTTTCACTATTCCTCTTTCTTTGTGGCACAATATGGCCTGCTTTGCATGTCACACTAAGGACTTTGCACACTTCCTCTTGTCTTCCCAGGAAAACCTGCGCTTTAGCACTCAGTCAGAGCCAACAGCAATTCAAATTTCCCCAGGATTGCCATTTGTTACGATCTATCCCTAAAGAGCAGGATTTCCCTTGGAAAGGAGCGGGGCAAGGGGAAAGCCACTTGGATATGTGCCTAGAAAGTGTGGGTAAGGCAGAAAATTGCTTGGACCTGCGCTTTCTAAGCGCAGCAGAAGTGGAAGTTGTGTATGAGCCCTAAAACATTATGGTTTATTTTGAACAAGCAGTGCCAGTACGCTGGTGCACATTGCTGAAATGGCGAGTGCTTCTGAATACCAGTTGCTGAGAATCACAGGTGGGGAGAACACAGGTCTTGCTTGTGGGCTTCCCATATGCATCTGGTTGGCCACTGTGAAAACAGAATGAAGGACTAGAAGGGCCTTTGGCCTGATCCAGAAGAAGAAGAAGAAGAGTTTGGATTTGATATCCTGCTTTATCACTACCCAAAGGAGTCTCAAAGCGGCTAACATTCTCCTTTCCCTTCCTCCCCCACAACAAACACTGAGGTGAGTGGGGCTGAGAGACTTCAAAGAAGTGTGACTAGCCCAAGGTCACCCAGCAGCTGCATGTGGAGGAGCGGAGACACGAACCCGGTTCCCCAGATTACGAGTCTACCGCTCTTAACCACTACACCACACTGGCTCTCAGGGTTCTTCTTGTGTTCTTACGTACAATATCTCTCCTCACCCCCTTTTGCTGCTTCTGGTGAACACCATGGTCTGGCTGCTCATGCCAGCCACATTGTTTCTCTCCAAAACAAACCATGGGTTGAAAGCCAAGGTGGCGCAATATTGTTTTGACTAACCACACCAATTAATTGCCTTGTCTCCTGTGCTGTCCTTTCTTCCCTCCCACCTCCCCCCACCCCAAAGATCAGTATCTTCATGACTCACCTCTCCAATTATGGAAACGACCGCCTGGGTTTATACACCTTTAGACACCTGGTCCGCTTCCTCAACTCCTGGACTAACTTGAAGTTGCAGACACTGCCACCTGTGCAGCTGGCACAGAAGTATTTCCAGATATTCTCAGAGGAGAAAGACCCTCTATGGCAGGTATGGGTCAGCTGCCTTTCCAGGCCTGCATAGCCAAAGGCATTCAAGGAAACGCGCTCAGTGTTCTTTCTGTTTGTTTGCCTTGTTTCTTTTGAAACCAAAGCTGCGTAGAGATACTCTATCTGAATCCACAGCCGGTCCAACAGTTATGAACACGAAGCACCTTTGGAATAGATAGCAGTCGTGCACATGCAGCAATGTTCAAACGACGTGCCTGCTTGCTGCTGCATTCTTCTTCTCTCTCTCTAGAAACAGTGCACACCACACCAATCTGGTCCCAGATCTGAAAACCACAAGTGTGATATGATCTGTTTCTCATGGTTTGCTTTTGCCCATCGTTATGCTGCCTTTCGAGGTGAGCAGAGTACTGTGTGAAAGTTTCCTTCCACTTGTAAGATGTGAATCCACGGTACTTAGATGTGACCTTGGAGTGTCAGGTATGAAGCAGGCCTAGCATGCTTACTGGAAGATAGTGCATCCTTTCCCTGCTGGCTGCAATGGACACAACTCATTGCTGGCTTCTGAGGGACCCCCTCCAGTAAGAACGGATTATTTTGATTTGTGATGTGCAAGCCTCAATTTTCCACTTGTTTGATCCCAACACGTTCCCATGTTTCAGGATCCCTGTGAGGACAAACGCCACAAGGACATTTGGTCCAAAGAGAAGACCTGTGACCGGTTCCCCAAGCTGCTAATAATTGGTCCTCAGAAGACAGGTGAGCTCTAACCCAGGGATGCTGAACCTCAGCCTCTCACCCAGGCTATTCTTTTTTGCCAGCTCTGCTCCACACCCTCCTTGAGGCTTTTCCCTGGCAGGAGTGTGTCCTCGAACTGTCATTATTATGCTTCTTGTTTGCCTGGCTGTTGGATTGAGGGGTGTGTGTGTGTTTACGGTGTCTGTAGAAACCCCTGACTTTTGCCTGTCTCACTGGAAACAGTTGAAATATATATAAAAAAATTCTAGTAGCACCTTAGAGACCAACTAAGTTTGTTCTAGGTATAAGCTTTCGTGTGCAAGCACACTTTAAGCTGCCTAGCCTTCAGAGGTTTAATTGCCTCGTAAATCAGTCCGGTTACTCACAGTCCTTCACAGCTACTCCTCCTCGCAGCGGGAACCGGCTTGCCTCAGCACGAACTCCCTCAGAATCCAGGAATGCTGGTTGTGACTGTGTTCAATCTGGTGATCATCAACAGGAGCTTCAGAGGTCGATGGATCGAAACCATCCTTTGCTACCACTGTTGGCAAATATCCCGCCCGGGGTCAGTTGTGAGACTGCCCCGAGACTGGAACAAAGCCTTGTGCACATTCCCGGCTATGTGAGACTGGTGGCACATTCAATATGCGATTGTTCCCCAGTGTGAAGAACAACACACACAAGCCATTGATGAGGCTAAACTATTTATTGTAGGTAAATGCAGAATATGTCTCTGCTAGCCAGCTCAGATACGCAGAGCTGTGCATAAGAGCGTCTAGCATCTCTCGAGCCAGAACTGAAAGTAAAGTACAATAATAACACATATGTGAGAAAGCAGATATAGGACTACTGGCTTTCTCACAGGATAAAAACAGACACATGTTACACTGGCCTCACTGCAGTTTTTGCAGCTCGGTCTGTACAAATATCCCAACAGTGTGCATGGACATGAAAGCTTATACCTAGAACAAACTTAGTTGGTCTCTAAGGTGCTACTGGACAATTTTTATTTTTTTATATATATTTTGACTGCGTCAGACCAACATGGCTACCTTCCTGAATCTAGAATCACTGAAAACAGGTGAGTATCCTAACTGTCCACTGGTAAGTTGCCAGTGGGAGGCTCGCCAAGTGGTAATGTAATTTGGGGACTGAAGAAGATCCTTCTGCTGTAGCACGTTGAACTGCACTGTGTGCTTTGAACACACCTGCCACTAACATGGCAGTACCACCCACACCCACCCACACACCCACACACACACACAGTGTATTACAAGGCTTGGTGGCACCCCAAAGTTTGCTGAAGTCTTATAGCAGTGTTTCTCAAACCTGTGTCCCCAGCTGTTGTTGGACTCCCGTCATCCCTAGCTAGTAGGACCAATGATAAGTGTTTAAGAAACACTGTATATAGCATGCAAGGAGGCCATGTCAGGCTTTATGGCGAGGCAAAACAGAAAAGTGGGAGAGGGGAAGTAGAATGGAGTGGCTGGACTCCTGAATCCACAGCGCAGCATTTTGTTGCAGCTCCAGCTTGTTTTAACTGCACAGCGTATAGGCCAGCCCATCATATGATGGTCTCATCATTTGTTTGCTTTCCTTCACAAACTTTGTGCAGATGCCACTTTTTTTTGGGGGGGGATCATTTGCTGCAATCTGAGGCTAAGGTAAGATTCCCCTTCCTGCAGGCTTGTAGTTTCCCCCAGGGCCTTTTCAACCACCCATAGCTGAGGCGAAACCCCTCGGTATGCAGCAATAACTAGGATTTTCCAACACAGGATTTTTGAAGGGCTCCTTGGGTGTAAAAATGCATTGTATGCCCTGAAGTTAGCTCAGGACTATACCTTGACAGGGGGTGGCTGTAGCTCAGTGGCAGAGCATCCGTTTTACATACAGAAGATCCCAGGTTTAATCCTCGGTGTCTTCCAATAGAGCTGAGAGGCTTCCTATGTTTCTAACATCATATTGGACTAGTTCACATGCAGCGCTAAGCTGTGGTTTATTAAGTCATGGTTCATTTGATCACGTGAACTTAACCGTGGCTTAACCGTGATTTATGAACCACAAACAAATTGCACCAATAAGTTGTGGAATTTTGTTTTTGTTTTTATAATAAAAATTGTTTTGCATTAACCATGGCTTAGCGATGCATGCAAGCCTGCCATTGCCTCGTCTTTAGCTATTCTCTGGTGTGAGAAACAACATTTGTGTATTGGGAGATAGGAGATGGAAAGGATTTAAGAGCACCTGGTGAACTTGCAGCACCCGTCCTGAGGAATGGAGAACAAACATCTGGCAGATGGCTTGGTGGGAAAACAATTTTTCAGCTCTGTTCTCTTTCCCCTTCTGTGAAAAGGTACCACAGCTCTCTACCTGTTCCTGGGGATGCATCCTGACCTGAGCAGTAATTATCCGAGCTCGGAGACCTTTGAGGAGATTCAGTTCTTCAATGGGCATAATTACCACAAAGGCATTGACTGGTAAGTTTTGGCCCCGGTGCTGGGAGGGTGGTGAGCTGCATTTTGGGCTTACAAGGGTGGCTTGCAACATCAGCAATGGAAGCGGAAGCCTTTTGGGGAGAGTCCATAGCTCTGTGGCGGAGCATCTCCTTTGCATGCAGGCAATTCAAGGTTCAATCCATGGTTCAGTATCCAAGTAGGGCTGGGAAGGAGTCCTGCTCCAAACTCTGGTGAGCTGCTGCTACCAGTCTGTGTAGACAATACTGAACTAAATGAACCAATAGGCTGACGAGGGGTGTGTGTGTGTGTGTGTGTGTGTGTGTGTGTGTGTGTGTAAGTGTAAGTGTAAGTGTAATTTTTATTTTCAAAGTTTCAAAAAGAAAAAACAAATTTTTACACACACACACACACACACACACTCACTTTTGTTTAAACCATAGTCCATATCAGTACCTTTATGGGGTTCCCTGAACCCCCGGACTCTCCCCATCCCTTCCACGGCTTCCAAAAGTTATCATCCTTTTTAAACTGCATCTAATTGTGTTTATCCAAATTATTATACTTCATTTTTATCCTTAGTCATTTTAAATTAAAGTGCTATGTCAATCCTGCTAACGTTTTTAGATTTTTCCAGTGTTCTTTAATATATTCTATAAAGTTATGCCATTCTCTATTAATTTTTTTATCCTCCTGGTGCCTGATCTTCCCAGTCAGCCTTGCCTTGCCATCTCCGCATAGTCCATCATCTTCATTATCCTTCCTTCTTTCAATGGGGCACTTTTCTTCTTTCCATCCCTGGGCAAATAACATTCTTGCCGCTGTCACCACATACATAAACAGTACTTTCTACTGTAGGCTACTGAGGTATAAGGCAGCTTCCTAAGCAGGATTGCTGGGGTGCTGACCACCTGCTGTTTGCCCACCCAAAAGCAAAGTCCTAATGGTCTTACTCCCAATGGTCTTACTCAGTGTAGGGAAACTTCCTAGGCTCACGTTGGCAGTCTGCTCAGCTGACGGGGGCTCCGAAAGGACAGATGCCGAGCATTTAAAAATTATTATTACTTTGTGGCAGCAAGAATACGCTAAGCTCAGGAGGCTGCCTACACTGCTTTGTTTGCAGATCATCCAAGTAAGCATGAAATGCAGAACTGGGTGTGCATGTTTGATGCACTCTCCACACTCAGAGCAAGCATCGGTGATTTCTGCTCTGTAAGCATGTTTTATTCGGCTGGGTTACGCTGTGAGAAACCACAAAAGAAAAGTACACTGTGTCTAATGTGTTTCACACACACCTCACAACCCCTCTCCTTTGCTGTCTGTTGCATGACCGGGATGGTAGTCAACAACTGACAACCCCCACCCTGTCCTGGCAATCTGTGGTAGTTAAAACTGCAGTTGACTGAGTGTTAGTCTTCTCTATAAATGTATTAAATCTCAGTCTGATAATCCTTTGATCTAGAAGAGCACAGCTCTAATTGTACAATAATTGTTCACATAAACAGTAATGAGGCAGATGTTTTTAAACGGATGAGATTCCACATGTGCATTAGTTTGGCTTGATAGATTTGGTCTTGGTCTGGAATATCTCTGAAAACAGGGTACCTTTCGGTATGTCCTAGTACTTCCTCTCTCTCTCTCTCTCTCTCTCTCTCTCTCTCTCTCTCTCTTTCTCTCTTTCTCTCTTTCTCTCTCTCTTTTTAAAGGACATTGTAGAACAGTGGGCAATGTCGGGTTTGCCAATCAGAAGGTTGGCAGTTCAAATCCCTGCGATGGGGTGAACTCCTGTTGCTCTGTCCCAACTCCTGCCAACCTAGCAGTTCAAAAGCAAATGCAAGTAGATAAATAGGTACCATGGAAGTAGGAAGGTAAATGGTACTTGTCATGGTGTCCCATTTTGCCTGAAGCAGTTTAGTCATGCTGGCCACATGACCCAGAAAGCTGTCCATGGACAAACCCCAGCTCCCTCAGCCTAAAAGCGAGATGAGTGCTGCAACCCCATAGTTGCGTTTGACTGGACTTAACCATTTAGGGGTCCTTTACGTTTTACCTTTAGAACAGCTGGCGGAAACCATTTCTGTCCTGCCTTCATCAAATGCCGTCTGTCTCTCCCTTTCTGCCACTGACATTTTTTTAAAGGTATATGGAGTTTTTCCCCATCCCTTCCAACACCACTTCTGACTTCTACTTTGAGAAGAGTGCCAATTACTTTGACTCAGAGGTAGCACCCAGGCGGGCAGCTGCACTGCTTTCGAAGGCTAAAATAATCACCATCCTCATTAATCCAGCAGATCGGGCCTACTCTTGGTACCAGGTAAGCTGCTCTGTCCCGTCCCCACCCTTTGTCCTATATTTTTGAGTCTGGCTAGGGTACTGAATAGTTGGGCTGGAGTTAAGTTGTACATAAATTTCTAACTGGCAGGAAAAATATCTGCCATACCCTGTTCAGTACAGAACAGTGTTTTGCATTGAAATATATTGTTGACTTTTTTAAAAAAAATCAAACTTGTGCACACAAGCTGTCCTGCATATAGATGCCCATGGATGCACTCTTAAAGTGTGTGTGTCTGGTTGCCACATCCAAAACAGCATTTTAAAACAACTTCATAAAATTACCAGTGACAGATTTGTATGGGAAGTTCAGGTGAATTATTAGAGTTATTTTAATTTATCTATGTTTGTAGATTTTTTTCAGTCCTCACTGAAATTTATTTTTTGGGAGTAACTCATACATTAGGTAGGGTGCTGGACTTTTGCTATTTTGGGGTTGGATTCCATCACATACCAGAAAATCCAGGTTGAACAAATAAAGTTGATTTTGAGCTGTTGTACAACGATCCCCCCCAATCCCTTTGACATTTTTGTGACAAGGAAAGTGATTGGGAGATGCACTGGGTAACAAATCAAGATTTATGTTCAGTAAACAGATCACCTGGAAGGGACCTTAGACTTCACAGATGCTCCTCTCAATAACCCCAAAACTTTCTTGTGTCCATCAACATTGTGAAGTTTAGTGCTTCTCATTTCAGAGACAATTTAAGAAGTTACAGTAACTTTCTTCTTCATCTGCTGCACGCTACAGGCAATATTGGATCAGAGATACGCTCTTGTGTCTTAAAGATTCCCCTTGCAAGAAGCCCCCTCATGGAGAGTATGATGTCTTCTCTTCCCCTAGTACTGCTTATTCCTCTGCTTGCATTGGCTCTTGAGTGTGATGGGGCTGTTAAAGGATTTCTTATTTGAAATGAGGTGTTCTGACTAGAGCCTCTGTGGCTTTTTTGTTTGTTTGTTTTTCTTTTGGTAAACCTAAAATGCTGTCCGCTTAAAAAACAAAACAAAAGCATCAGCGAGCACATGATGACCCAATTGCCCTGAAGTATACCTTTCACGAGGTGATCACAGCTGGGCTCGAGGCCTCTCAGAAGCTCCGGACGTTGCAGAATCGTTGCCTAGTACCAGGCTGGTATGCTACCCACATTGAACGGTGGTTGAATAATTTCCATGCTAACCAGGTAGGAAAGACTCCAAATCTCTACATTATCAAAATATAGTGACTGTGGTCACTGCAACACAATAGGGATTCTCCTTGGCTTTCACGACAAGAACGTATAAAACTGGAGTGTTTCAGAAACCACTTCTGCGTAGACTGTTGTGGAGTGTTTGGATGCAAGGGATTGGTGGGAGAAACCAGCTGTGGAACCACCAAGGGAAGAAGGCTCAGAGCCCAGGGAGTGGTGGTGGGACAACAATGAGTGGGCAGAGGGAGAAGACTGGGAAGAGGAGGTGTCAGAAGCTGAAGGGGTAACAGGGCTCAGTGAGCTAGGACAGTCTGTGGCAGAGAGAAGTCAAGAATTGGGCAGAAGCTGAAGCAGGCAAGTGGGAGGAGGGAGGCCAAGAGGCAGAGATAAATTGGACTGGTGAAGAGTCACAGGTGTCTCCCCCTCCTGCTACGACAAGCTCCTTTCTCCCAGCCCCTCTCCCAGAACCAGAAGAGGGCTGAAACGGGTGGAGCAGTGACAGGCTGCATGCAGACACAGTCTCTGAATGCTTGGGGAAAGCCCTGGAGAAGAGGGGACCTAGATGGTTGTGGGGAGGTGGGGACTGGAGCAAGACTATCGGGAATTAGCTGCTGTGCTCATTAGTCCTGACACTCAGCCAAGTCTGTGGAGATCATCTTTTTGCTAATAAAGAGTTAACTCTTAACTTTGAACTGCGTGATTACTGACCGGCACGCTCTGTGGCATAGGCTGACTTCCATGCTGTCCTGGTTAAAAAACTAATGAGGAGCCAGTTGAACTCAGATATGTGGCTCCATCCTGCACCAGTCCTTCTTCCCACTGAGGTCAGCTGATAATGGGGGAAGGAAAGAGTTATCACATGGCCCCCACCCAGGTAGCTCTGCTAATCGTAAAAGAACAAAAGATGGAAGTGTGCTGATCTGGCCCATTATACTTACTCCATTAAAAATGTAAGAGGATGTGTAGGAAATTCTAGTTGCCTGCCCTCAGATCCCCTCCATGCATTTCCTTGGGCAATAAAAAGAAATCAATTTAACAGGAACGTGTTGAGAACTCGTCCAAAAATCTTTCTGCAGATGATAAAATGAGAAGACCTCTTTGGCTTGGTATGCCAAGCACTTAAAAGAAGAAGAAGAAAAGAAACAGCAGACTTGGGATTTTGTA
This sequence comes from Lacerta agilis, assembly GCF_009819535.1. Lineage (NCBI taxonomy): Eukaryota > Metazoa > Chordata > Lepidosauria > Squamata > Lacertidae > Lacerta > Lacerta agilis. The sequence continues at coordinate 59,565,912 of NC_046313.1, forward strand.
TACTGACTAGTTTAAGTCTGCATCTTGTTGGCAACTTATAAATGTGTGCATAAGCATATGCTTATAGTTATGAGTATGCTGCTCTTGACTGTGAGGAAGGTCCTCCAGGCCCCCTCAAGGCAATGTTGTAGTCATTAAAGATTTCATGTCGAAGAAAAAGCCATGCAAATGAGCCACAGAGACGCTTATCTTGAAAAGCCTGTGCTGTGGTCTGCATTTGAAAGCTCTTTTCCGTAGGCAGAGGTTCTTGTGCAGACTTAATGTGCTGGGAGAAAAAGTGTTGATTCCATGCTCACCCTCTTCATAGCAATCTTATGCTCATTTACACTGAAAGTAAGCCTCGACAAACTCCAAGGCAATGCAGATTTAGAAGCAGGCGTAAGGCTGTTGAAATCAGTGTTGGGTTTAGGCCAAATGGGTTTGCTTTTGTGTAAATATATTTAGGAATGGGCCATAGGCCCAAAGGCAGGATATCGACTCTTCCTGTTTTGAGTGCATTAGGGTGTTAACCACCTAACACTTCTCCTCTCAAGCTCCCTAATGTTTGGTGCTGGAAACCACCAATCACATCACTATTGACATATTGTTCCTGCCTGGTGTATTGCAGTAACTGGGTCTCTCTCTGTGGAATGTGAGGCCTAGTTCTTCAAATCGACCTGGTACTGCTAGGAACACCGGCATATTTTATACTATTATATTTATATTGCATTTATAATTTCCCTATTAAATTATTTCCCTTTTGGCATTCAGCAGCCAGGGTTGAGCAAAAATGTGTGAGTCTTTAATATTTGTGTGTGAAGATGTGCAAAATATGTGTGCCTGCTTATGATTACTGTGGTTTTCCACTACTTACAACAACAACAACAACAACAACAACAACAACAACAACAACAACAACAACAATTTATTATTTATACCCCGCCCATCTGGCTGGGTTACCTGCCCTGTGCCCTTGGGAAGGGTTAGAATAGAAATTGTAATCAATAACATGCATTTGCATATTACCCATGCACAGCTTCCATCAGTTTCCAACAAAGAGAGAAGCTAGGTCACTCCAGTCTTCCACTTTGCTTCCCTTACTAGTGCTCGGGGGAGAAGCCATTTCTGGTTGCTCTGAGGCTCTGCACTTGGGAGTGGATTTGATCGTGCTTTGAAACAGCTTTGAAACAGAGTTGAACTCAAGGAGCTAAATTTATAGGGCTCATTTTTCTTTTCAGATTCTTGTTCTAGATGGCAAGCTGCTACGCACAGAACCAGCCAAAGTGATGGAAACAGTCCAGAAATTTCTCGGAGTGACAAACAGCATAGACTACCACAAAACCCTAGCGTGAGTCCTTCGCATTTCTTCCCCTTGAGCCAGTTTGGGCCCTTAATATTCTTTTCTACCTGTTGGGATTGATTTCTTTGCACAGACTTTGTCGCATAGACCCTGGCTATTGAGGAATTGATTTGAGAGTCCACTTTAGGACAACTGGATTGTTGACCACATTCCCTTTTACATATGCAGAGGACTCTGGAACATTGCAAGCCTGCCTTGCTAAGGAATACAGGGGCCTGCAGTGGCTACAGATAGGAGAGAAATAAATTAATTCTGCGCTTGTTTCAGTAACAATAAGGTTTGTATTCTGCCTGAATCTTCATTGCAGTACATTCAGAAGATGCAGCATCTTCCTGTGCTGCTCAGATTTTTCTGGTGATCTGTGGCAGAGCTTTGTGTTAATTTATTTCTCTTTCCTTAATCTGAGACCCAGTGCTTCATACACAAATGTGTGTAGTTGTAGCTTGAAAACCACATTGGATGAAGGGATTTCAAGAAGGGTCCTGGCTGAGCAGTATTTTGCGTTGCCATATATATATATATATATATATATATATATATACCGTGTTTCTCCTAAAATAAGACACCGTCTTATATTTTTTTCCGCTCAACAAAACACAGTATGGCTTATTTTCAGGGGATGTCTTATTTTAACCGTGTCGCATTGGTACGCTGCATAGCCATGCCTCTCCAGGCTGTTTTAATGGGAGGTACCACGTCACTATGGCTTATTTTCGGGGTATGGCTTATTTTTGGGGAACGGCTTATATTTCGCAAATGCATAGAAATCCTGCTATGGCTTATTTTATGGCCATGTCTTATTTTAGGAGAAACAGGGTATGTATTGATATTGCATTGTCACTTGAAATAATAGCTGGTATGAAAAGAAAAATAAGCAAAACTTGTAAGCACAAGTGGCACCAAATGCTTTAGAAAAATAATGTAAAAAATAGAGCCTGCAATTTATTTATTTATTTTTTAAAAAAACAGCTGCTTCTAGCGTGTTTTTCAATTTAGGGAATTGGAATTATCTAAATTAAGGAAAAGAGGCAATTTAAGCAGAACCACAACTCCTGCACCAATGCTTAAAAAACCAAACAAACAAACAAACAAACAAAACAAAACAAAAACCTGATATTGTATCATCAATATTTGCTTCATCTACTAAGGTCTCCCTGGAGGTTTTCTCAAGTCAAAAATACTACTATGTCAAAAGTGATAATGGGATAATTTCACATAATCATTGCCTTGCAAAATGGGGCTTATATTGGACCTGGAAGATATTGTTTCCATATGTTAAAATAAGTGATAACTAGAGTGGCGCACTTGTAAAAATGGCTAAATAAATTCAGCCTGCAATGCAAGAAGCTGAGGGCAGTTTGGGTAACATCGTTCAGTCTTTGTGGTTTGCCTTTGCAGGTTTGATCCTAAAAAAGGATTCTGGTGCCAACTACTGGAAGGAGGGAAAACCAAGTGCTTGGGGAAAAGCAAAGGAAGGAAATATCCGGAGATGGATTTAGATGTAAGTATTTGAAATCCTCTCGAGGATTCTGGACCTGCGGGCATCTTGATGGTGCAACTGCTGATCTTCAGAGTTCTACACAGCATGCAAGGCCCCACCCACACTTGCCACTAGCAGTGTGAAAACCTATATGCCACTATAGTGAGCATCTAAATATGGGAAATGTGGGCAGGGCCTGTTGCGCTGGTGCTGCTCAGCATTGGTGCTGATCATCGCTGGATAAAGAGAGACGGATTTCCCCATGGATTTCCCAGTCACACTTTCAGGCCTGGAAATACCTACGCGATCAGCCCTGTGCCAAATTGGTTCCCCCACACCCAGGCCTTCACTGCAGAAGTGTGGGATCTCACTATGGGGAAGTTAGCATGCTTGCTGGGAGGAGCTGGGTCGACATGACATGCTGCTGCCACCCTTCTGTGTCCTCTTTATCTGTCAACAGTGCAGTTTGCTCCATGGGATTTAACCGTTGTTTCAGGGGGCCCTTTGTGCAACTTTTTTGCTAAAGGTCTAACTTTTAAAATGTAAACATCTAAACCATCTTACAGGGAGCTTTAAAGATTAATGGCACCTGTTCTGTGAACACTTGATGGTAAACCTAGGCTGACCTCTGTGTGGTACCCCTGTGTCCCAGGGCATGGTCTGCAAAAACACGGGGCCACCATTTTGTTTAAGCTGGTCTCTCTGTGATTTGTGCCTGGATGAGTGACTGGCTGGTGGGGTGGGGTGTGCTTAGAAAGGCAAGACAGCCCCACAGAATAGGAGTAGGAAAGTATGGCTGTCCCTGAGTGAACTACCCAACCAGCTGCTGCTTTAAATATCCCCCATCTGCCTGGTCCCAGAAGCTGGCAACTCCGTCAGTGGTATTTGCCTTGAATGGGGATGGACTTGCCAGTGGTTTCTCCCTTCTTCCCCACCACTGCTTTGAAAGCCCCAGAAGATGATTGCAGTGCATTGATCCTGTCTTCCTCCTGGCATATCCTCCCTCCTGGGTTGAACTGCAGTTCCTAGCACCCCCAATCCATTGGCATCTTTTTGCTGTGAGTTTTAGTTCAGCCTCCGTGAATCCAAGGAAGAAGAAGGCACTGCCATATGCTGGCAGTAGAGAGACATCTTCTGTTGTGTGGTCCAGTCAAGCACGGAAACCGCACCCCTCTTTCAAGGGGTTTATATATTTGATGGGCACCACCTGAGCAGGCCTGTGTGAGCAGGCTGCTTCTCAGCTGTCTCTTATGATGTAGCACGTCCATTGTGTATTAAGACAGTTTTTACACAGTGGCACCTTAGTCATTATTCTTTGCTTTCCTCCTCTTGCAGTCGAGAGCGTTCCTGAGGGACTATTACAGGGACCACAACATAGAGCTGTCCAAGCTACTGTACAAAATGGGCCAGACTCTGCCAACGTGGTTGAGGGAGGAACTCCAGAACACAAGATAGCCACTTCTTATCTCCTGTATTGAGCAATAGTAGAATGAGTCCGTGCGGAGGATCTCGGAACCTGTACGCCGAGCCAAAAGGATGTGATAATGGTGTGGGATGATATACACAACCAGGGAAGAAGCATTTTGAGCAATATCCATTCAAGATCATCTGGGGGAAATGGGGCAGTGGGGGGAAATAGCAGGCCCATTCAGTTAAACGCTGTAGCTTGGAAGAAGACAACCGCCTGAGACCAACCACCTGAGTTGAATGACCTCGCTACACACCTTGGCCGAAACCAGTCTACAGCGACCTCTTCCATTTTCCCCAGGAGTGCTGTGCTTTACTGCTAGTGTTGAGGTTGCCTCCTGTAGTCTGTAATGCCACTTCCTGGTGAAGCGGATCAGCTCAAGGATCTGCTCTTTCTCCGCACCTGAGTCCCATCACCTGAAATAGTATTACAGCAAGCCAGCTCCTTCTCGACAGATGATGGAGAAGGAGGAAATGAAGGACTGGCTGGCAGGCAGGGGGCTTTGCTTAGTAACAGCTCCCGTCCCCATGGAAGTTTGGAGAAGGGACCGCGAGGGCAGTTTGGAGCTGGATTGGGGAGTGCCCCTGCTGCAAGCATGGACTTACTTTATGCAATTTGGGATAAAGCCCAGACCGGACTGGGATGGTGTTACTCAGTAGAGTTCTTAGCTGAAAGAGGTGTTTTTTATATATATATATACATGGTGACTTTGAAAAATACTACGGTGCTGGCAATACTTAGGTTATACAAGATGGATTTCCCACCCACCCCTCTCCTCCGGTCTTCTTATTTGGGGATTTATGAGAAGGGTGTGCACAGGGGATGGGAGGGGGATAAGGATGGGGAAGACGCACACATCTGACCAAACGAAATCACTCCAGAGGGTTATCTTAACACGCCCTCATCCTGCATCCCTGCCTGCAGCCACAAAGTTTTTATGTGAGTGGTGGTTCCTGTGGTTAAAAGACTGACGCCATTCAGTATCCTAGCTGCTCTTCGCGCACATGGCCCCCCCCCCAGATCATGAAAAGGAGCCCTGGGGTGTACACGACAGCCTTGGACTGGCAGCTGCCAAAAAGATTACTTAAGAACATTGAACTGCTTGAGCACTAAGATAAAACAGTATTTTAGTAACTTTCCTTTCCCAGCCAGAACTATGGATGCCAGAGTTTGCATTCCAGATTAGGTTCTTTATTATTATTAATATTATTATTATTATTTTGTCGCTGCAGAGGAAGGCCATGGATTTGGCTGAACAGCCTGATGTCCATGTTTTCTGTTGCTGCCCCAGCTCAGTGGCCAGGGTTGATGGGAATCCCAACAGGAGTTTGGAGGGTACTGGGGTGGGGAAGGTTGCTGTGGAGGCTGGAGACATTAACTGCATCATTTCCCTCAGCTTCCCTGGTTTCCCCAGCCAGGTGCTTCTCCATCCTGCACACGGCCCACCTAGTGACTCCCAGTCACACAGGGCCTATTCTTCCCCCTGACACTGTGCCTGAGCCCCATCTAGCGGATGAGTCGAGAAACAGCAGATGCCTTTCAGCTCTACCTTTTTTATTCAGTGTCTTTATTTAAACAACTGTAACCAGTAAGGAATATGCAACTGCTCGAGAAGAAAAAAAAAATGGAATTGGAGATGGTGACAGTGGAGGGTTACTCATGTTGAGATGATGCCTCTTCTTCTTCCTGTTTAAATCGTTTCCTCATGTGGCCTTCTACACTACGGAGCTTTCGACAATGGACCCAAACTGCGCTGACATTGAAGATTTCCCTTCCTTCCCAGGAACACCTGCCCCACTTTCAAATAGGAAGAGCAGAGTAGTGAGTACGAAGGCAGCGCTTCATACTTTCAGAAGTGGCCCTCTTGGATCTGCCTGTTTCTCTCCCCCACCTCCCTGTTCAAGGAAGCTCCTTCCGTGAAGCCATGTGCTAGGATATAAGCAAGAGAGCACTTTCTGTTTGTAGCAATATGGGGTTGTGTGCCACGTGAAGGTTGCGACCTCTGCCAGGTTATGCCACAAGCGACCAGAGCCAAAGCAAGACACCTCTGCATTCTAAATACTGATCAGCCCCGGTCACATAGAAAAAAAAAGCGAGAGGATGGGAGAGTTCTTGCAAAAGGGGCACATGAACAAGGAGTGCAGGACCCCGCCTGCTGCAGGTTTTTGTCTCCTCGGCTGAGCTCCAATATCAAAAGTGTGCTCACCTGGGAGAAAAGTGCTTTTGTTGAGAGGGACTGAAAGGAAGTGAACCGTGGCTGGGGAAGGGCGCTGTGCTCTTTTTAAAATGCTCACGCCCCTCACCCTCAACCATTTCTTGCATGGTAGGAGCAGACCTGCATTCAAATAGCATATGCTATAGTCCTGTCTAGTCTAGCCCTGTGTCACCTGCATGTGTCCTATGTTGAAGGGTTTTGAAACCTGGAATTTGACCAAAAAACAAACAAACCCCACCACCCCTTAATCTGTGGATTTCTAGCTATTGGGCACTTTGTAGTTTTAAAGGGGAGGCTTCATGTTAGCAATAGATCTGGCAACAGGAGTTAGTATCTGGACAAGTAACCTTTGTAAGCGGTTCTCCCCCCCCCCTTTTGCCCACTACTGATAGCAGTCTTAAAACCTGAAGCCCAGGGCTATCTTTCCTGCTCAATTTAATCTAGTGGTGTTGTGCTTTGTGAGCACTACAGGTAAGAAGCCATAAATAAGCTTAGGAGTGCAGTTGAACTGGGGAAGTAGGCCTGTCACGGGAACGGTACTTTTTAACAACCAAACGAGTAAAGTAATCTGCATGTAGGACAACTGCTGCTGCTGCTGCTGCTGCTGCTGCAATAATTCAAGGCCCTGGTGAGTTAATGTTGGGCAGATGTCGGAGTGAATGAAAGTGACAAGACACACAGAATGCTGTCGTAGCCTTTCCCAGTGTTTGCAGCCTAAGGCACAGGGCCAGAAACTGCTATCCTGTACAAATTTAATTGCTACTCAGATTGAAAAAGGACAAATCTATAAAGCAGCAGAAGCAAGGAAGGCTTGTCTGCAAAGATGTGGCAGTGGACAGGGGTGGGCATTTGCTGGGATCTACAGTCGTACCTTGGTTTTCAAACAGAATGCGTTCCAGAAGTCCGTTCGACTTCCAAAACGCTCGGAAACCAAGGTGCGGCTTCCGATTGGTTCCAGGAGCATCCTGCAGCCAGTCAGAAGCCACGCCGGATGTTCAGCTTCTGAGGCGAAGCTCGCAAACCGGAACACCTACTTCCGGGTTTGCGGCATTCAAGTTCCAAGTTGTTTATGAACTAAGCTGTTCGAAAACCAAGGTACGACTCTGCTTGGTTGGTTTTTCCACAACATGCACTGAACATTTGCAAAGTTGTTCAGTGGTTAAAAGGGGTGAGTACGTGCTCAGCCCAGGAGTTTTTCATTACCATAACTGATCTCTCAGCCTTTTCAGCAAACACACACACACACACACACACACACAGAGAGAGAGAGAGAGAGAGAGAGAGAGAGAGACAGAGACAGAGAGAGAGACATAAAAGTTGTCACTATTACTATGTTAGAAGTTGGAAACCCTCACTAGCATCCTGGGCCTTTCTTTCTCTCATAGTTTCCACATAGTGTATTGACCTTCCTGCAGCTTTGATGCTTTACAGCCTTGTTTAAAATCAATCCTGTTAAAGGCAAAAACAAACAAACCTGTTTTAGTGTAAAAGTTTCTGCAAAATAGTACCCTTCCCTTTATTGGTGGAATGTTCTTTACAGCTGAAGCCCAAGAGGCTGTGAAGTCTCCTGTCCGGTTCTTGACCCATGCCCGTCTCTCTAACGTCCAGAAAGGTCAAGCCACAGGCTTAGATGCTAAGTAACATGAAAACCGTGGCCTCATTTATCTGTACGAAGGATTCATATGGTGGCCCTCGCTAGATCTTCAGGAAATTGCTTTAACAGGTAATCTGCAGAGGCAATGGTAGCTGCAGCCCAAAAGTTTGTCCCCATTGCGAATTTTGTGAGCACTGTGCACACAAAAAGAAGCAAAGTGATGCAGAAGTTTTGCTTTTTTTATTTTTACAAATGCATTTTGAATTTAGCTCCTGAAGGTAGCCGTTGTATCAGATTCAGGCATCACATGGCCAAAGCGGTAAATGCAAAAAAAAAAAAAAGATGAAACCTTTATACACGATCATTGTTCAAAAGTATTAATTTGTCCTGCTCCCAAAAGCTGGTGTGGTTGTGGTTTAGCCTATACAGTGTGAGGAGAAATCTGCCTTTCCACTGGTCAGCAACATTCACAAGGCTGAGCAAATGTCAAGCATCTTGTCAATATCTGGGTTTTTAAGGAGGACAATTGTTTTGTTACTGGGTTTGTTTGGTTGGTTCTTTATAAAAGGACGAGCGCTCTGAAGATCCTGTTTTTTATGTTTGCATGAGATTCTGTATGGCTTCCCATGGGAAGGGGGTATTTTCTTGGTGGGAAGGGAGGAAAGGGGAGGGAATACATTTAAGAGTCTTTCTCCCTTATTTTTAATCTGTACTTGAACTCATTTTGGGTTCAGAAAACTGTGTCACTAATGTAAGGTCCTGTTGAACTAACTGCTAATAAAATGGGGTTGTCTGTTTTTAGATCATTTGTGTGGGGTCTCTGTGTGTGTGTCTCCTCTCTCTGCTTTTGTGAAATGGAAATGCGGAACATAACTTTATTTTTTTAAAGGTTCAGCAAACCAGTGTTTGTTTGTTTTTTACAAGGACTAGGGCTCTCAGTTTCTGTTCTGCAAGTAACTTTCTGTGTTCGCAAACAGGAACTTGAGCAAAGTCCCGGCTAATGGCACTGCAAAACTGCAGAAAGTATTACCACAGAGGCATTCTAAAATAGCACCAAATCCTTTTCAGTGATGTGCAGGCTACACAGCATACTGCAAATCAGAGAGATAATTCAACGCAGTACCGCAGCTTTCCCCAACCTGGCGCCTTCCACATATTTTGGACTACAAGAACCATCATCCCTAACAATTGTCCATGCTGGCTGTGAATAATGGGGGTTGTAGTCCAAAACATCTGGAAGGCACTAGCTTGGGAAAGGCTGCTGTAGAGGAACATTCTAGTTCATTCATTTAACCTGGTTTGTTGAGCGTAATACCATATACAGAAGACTGATACTTTCCGGTTCTGACATACTTTCATGGGAACTCTGATTAACACATCATTATCCAATGCAAAAACTGCTAAAACCAGTCTTGACATAATGGCATAATAAACAACAGTTAAATAATTACCATCAATGAAATAGCCAAATAAATGGATCAGAGGTTTAAAATCACTTTTAAAAAAGTTTCATTCCAACCCTTTAACCTTTAGTTTTCAGCTGAGAATTTGAACACTGATAAAGGTTTTCAGCATGTGATCTCTGCATTACCTTGCAATGGATTAGGAAGGTGTTTTTTGTGGGGGTTTTTTTTTAAGTGAATCATCATTAGAATGGCTGAGGTTTTGTGAGCTGTTAATGGATGCATTCTGCCAGAAGGTGGCAGTATCAGCTTTGAAACTGGGATCCAGGTGGCAGGTGAAAGAAAGCTTGTAGACAAGTTATGCTTGCTGTGGATTCATGAAAGATGCTGGCTGAAATATGACTGCAAGGGTGCAGCTGTGTAGCCATCAGTTTGTGCAAAGTGGTTCTCTACATACTTGCAGCAACGTCAACTGCACCTTTGTAACATCCTGGTGATTTATTAGTCTGGTGGAAGTTTCCACAACAAGAGGCATCACTGCACACATGTTCTCTCACTATTACATTTCACACAGTTGCATTTCAACCAGCAATTCATACGACTGGTTGTGCAGGTGCAACTTGCTTGTACAGTGGTACCTTGGTTCTCAAACACCTCAGTACTCAAACAAGTTGGAACCCAAACACTGCAAACCCAGAAGTAAGTTCTGGTTTGTGAACTTTTTTCAGAAGCCGAATGTGCTCCGTTTTGAGTGTTGCGCTGAGGCCTGTCTCTTTTTGCTACTTTGCATTTTTGTTTTTGCGGCTTTGTTTTGTTTTGTTTTTGTGACTGTGTGGAACCCAGTTCAGCTACTGATTGATTGACTGACTGCGTGACTGCAGTACATTGTTTATTGCTTTCATTTTATGGATCAATGGTCTTGTTAGATAGTAAAATTCGTGTTAAATTGCTGTTTTGGGGGTTGCTTTTAAAAGTCTGGAACGGATTAATCCATTTTGCATTACTTTCTATGGGAAAGCGCACCTTGGTTTTGGAACGGACTTCCGGAACGGATTAAGTTTGAGAACCAAGGTGCCACTGTACTGTACTTTGTTTTACATTTCGGCTGCATTTAGTTCTGAGCTGATGCTGCCATCTTGTGGGGACACCTTCATGAACACACATAATCATCATGCAATTCTCATTGTGCAGAAGTGCTCCTGTGGCATAGTTCTGCTAACGAGGTGGCAGAAGTAAGAAGGATGTTGTTACCTGATCCAGCACAGAAGCATCTACGGATGCAAAGGAATTGAGGGCACCCTGTTGCCAGGGGTGGGGAAGTTGTAAGCCAAAGGGCCATGTCCTCTTGTGGACAACCTTTCAAGGGCCACATACTGCTGGTGGTGGTGGGCAGGGCCAGAGGCAGAGGTGGGCAGACCAATGGATGTGAATTTCAAACTTTGTCCAGTAGGCAACTTTCTAAACACACACTCACACAGAGCCTCTCCTCCAGACAAGCCAGTGGCATTCTCAGAGTTCTGAAACACATACCAGCCAGGCAAAAACACTCAAGCTTGTGGAGCAATGTCAGTGAGGGATGTGACCTAGGGACAGCCCAAAGGGTGGTCTGGAGGCCCATTGCTACTGCAGTGTTGTGCCTTACATACTGTATCCAGTGGAACTTTCTTTCTTTGTCCTCCGCAGAAATCTTGATGCCGCCTCTGGGCAACGGCTGCTGTTCCGCCAGGGGACAATATCTCTCTGTTTGCTCACTGAGCATCTAGTTCTTGAGAATTAAGGGCTTCCTATGAAACTGAGGTGGGGCGGGAAAGGAGTCTCTCGTGTTTACAGAAGCAATGAGTGCCTCCAAAACCGATAACATTTCCCCATGGAGTCACACAGTGCGGTAAGCAAATAATTCCACAACAGGCACTGAAGCTTTCCTGCTCGGAGGAAGGAAGTCCTTGCTTTGTGGTCTTTTCAGCGTTGGTAATTACTACTCAGAGGATGAATGGTCTCCTAGTTATTGCCGCTATAAGGGCTAGACCCCAGGGTACCATCAAGTCACTATACTTCAAGAAAGAATAGCATATGTGGGAGATTGTTTCCTTTTCAAAACTTTAGAATGGATGTTATGCTCCTGAATAGCTAAAGGGTGCCTTGGGCAGGGATGGAATTGAAAAGACAGATGCATCTTTCCCATTCAACCAGAATATCATTCAACTGACCACACCATCCTTTCCTGAGGACGTCTCAGCACGAAGGTTGTGTCAAAGCAGTGAGTGTACAATGGAGGCATCTTGTACGCTACTCCAGTATACAAATTCTTTTTTAAAACGAGAGGTATTGCGGCTTACTTTTGCTTGTAAGTTAACCCATTGCTGGCGGGGAAATGGGCAACAGTGTTTAGCATGTGATGCCCACTTTAAAATGTAGAACTAGGAGAGAGAGCAGGGGCTGGCTGATAATACAGAGGTGAGCAGATGACAATCTTGACATGCTGTTAGAGCTCCATCTGGGAAGACTTCCCCATGGAATAAATAAAGGACTTCCACATACAATAGAGACTGAACCCTTGGGGTCCCAGGTACATGGGCTTTATCATCATGATCATTGCCCATAGTTAGCAAGCTGTAGCGAAATAATTTCTCTACTGGGAGAGGAGAGCACTGACTTACAAAACAGATCTTTGGTCAAACATCCACACATAAAGCCCCTGAGATGTCTTGAAAGGTCACACAGCTAGCTAGAAAATTATGCTTGTTAGCTTGGGTGGGGCCAACCACTTCTTATGGTCTAATACAGTGATGGCCAAACTTGGCCCTCCAGCTGTTTTGGGACTACAATTCCCATCATCCCTGACCACTGGTCCTGTTAGCTAGGGGTGATGGGAGTTGTAGTCCCAAAACAGCTGGAGGGCAAAGTTTGGCCATCACTGGTCTAATAAATCTTTGTAGAATAGGAGTTGAGAGTTTCCCCTCCCCATGTAAGGCATACCACTAAGCAATATATATCCCAGTTCATGCCTTTTGAAGGCATGAGCTCTGGCTCAAATAAAACAATTCCAGGTGTATTTTGTTGAATTCACCCTGACTCAAAACAGAAGAATTCTTGCAAACTGCCCAGCAATAAAGGGTAACTCATGCATTCTCCACTGCATAAAGAGATCAGCTTTGTTAGTAACATGGATCGCAAGCTGCTAAGTTCCATGGTCTTGGAGATATCCTAAACTACAAAAATTAAAACCAAAATTAAAGATCTATTCCATTTTCAGTAGAACCAGGACAAACCAGTACAGAGCAATTTCTACCTAGCCTAACGTGATCATGTTGCCAGTGTGCCACCCAGCATCTGGTAGGAATTCCCTATGCTGACTGGAGCTTGGGTTTGGTTTCTGCTTGTTCTGGTGAATAAAGAACGGGCACGCACAGAAACAGGATGTGTTTTCTGACTACCCCCTTGGGATCAATGGGCTTTGCTTACTGTCAGCATTTGACTGTAGTGACTGCCACTGTAAAGGCAGTTACTGGGCCCCTGGAAGGGCACACTGTGCCCAGACCTTGGGGTGGCCTTTAATCCTTTCTCCCTGCTGGTCTCCTCTGTGCTTTGAGAGGGAAGCAGAGTGGGTGGGTAAGGGCTAGGACCGACAGGGAAATGAAGCACACAGTTCACCACAGTGCAAAGGTCTCATTGCCTGAGCATGGTGGAATGTTGTATCCTGGCAGAAACAAAAGGGGCCATGCTTATTTCCACAGTGCATGACTTGGCTCCTCTGTATGGGGCCTCTCGAGCTATTCTGCTGCAGGCTGCTCCTCTGACTATGTATGACGCACGTGGCCTAAATAGCAGCATTTGGGGTCTGGGTTGGGTGTGCGATCCCCTTGGCAGACATCAGTGTGTCAACTGCAGGGTTCTTCAATTTATCCCATCTCAACCAGGAAGCCAAACTTAGCATTAGTGTGTTGTAATTGCAGCTGAGTCCCACGTACAACACTTTACTGTATGAGTATTAATTTACACCTCCCCCCACCTTTGACAACACAACAAAGAACCTCTTGATGTCTTCTCTTCACCCTCATCCTGGCAAGAATGCTATTGTCTCCTCACTCTCCTTGAAAAGATGTTGGCTTGAAATAATATTTTCAGTATTTTTCTCCCTATAAAAATAAGAAAGAGTGCATGCTTTCGACACAGCCCTTGGAATTAGGGGTATGAAACGAAACTTCTTGCTTGATGCAAGCCTTTTAGAAATTAAGCACTCTGATAGAGGCAGGGGGAAAGCCAACACAAACAGGTGCCATTCTGGATTTCACCTTCCATCAGCTCCATCGTCAGGGATGATGAGAGCTTTACAACAAAAATTCTGGAGAGCATCAGGTTGGGAAAAGCCGACGTATACTAGCAGCAAACTTAGGGATCCCTCTTGCTAAAGAGCTTCACCTATATGCAAGTTGGAAGATATCAGCGTGCTTAGTTCATGAGGTGGGGCCAAAGTTTGCAGAAGTACCCATTTTTATTTTTATTTGGGGGGGGGACATAGGAGAGGAGAAAAACACAAAAATAGGTTCATAAGGACTTGGCATGCTCAGTATGCACAGAATGCTGACATATTGCTGGAGGGCAGGGCAGGGGAAAAGAAAATGAAAACAAGGAAGAGGGGAATGGACTAGGGCAGGGATAGCCAATGTTGGGTGCTCCAGACATTGTTACACAGGGCTTCCATCACTCCTGGCCATTTCTGAGGCTAATGAACCTCTAGAGGTCCCACAACCTCTAGAGCAGTGTTTTTCAACCACTGTTCCACGGCGCACTAGTGTGCCGCGAGATGTTGCCTGGTGTGCCGTGGGAAAAATTGAAAAATTCAAGAGAATTACTTTATATATAGTCAATATAGGCACAGAGTTAATTTTTTTAACATTTTCTAATGGTGGTGTGCCTCGTGATTTTTTTCATGAAACAAGTGTGCCTTTGCCCAAAAAAGGTTGAAAAACACTGCTCTAGAGGACCCTGGAATGAGGCGTTCTGAACAGAAGGCTCCATGCTACAATATTTTGTTGCAGGTCCCACATGTGTTCTGTAAATGAACTGCAGCTTTTGAAACCACTTCTAGGGAAAGAAAGAAACCCTGGTGCAGCAAAGAAGACCAGAGAGGGGGGAATGAGGTAGCCAAATTGCTCATTTGTACCGCTGTCTTGTTGACAAAACTCTTGTGAGTTTATTAGAGGAAGCAGAAACATTGCACAACAACCAAGGCCAGAAAGCCCCAAAACACATTAGCTGAAACCACATCCCTCTCACAGGGTCTGGGAAATGCATTTGGCTTCTTGTCATCTGACCTCTTTGAGACAGCATTCCAGAAGGGAAACAACACAACCCACAAGCCCCAAAGCATTTTCAGAGCACCAGCGGCTTCCTCGGTGCCTGGTCTGAGGCTGGAAAAAATAGGCCAAAGAGGGTGGCAATGGCTTGGAGTCGGGGGACACTATGGTCTCTGTGGACACCTCCTTGGGAACACTGAAGACATTTGCCACCCAAAACCTGAATGCAGTGCGTTCTGTTTCCCCTCTGAATATGCTGCTCACAGTGCCAAGCTAGTAAAAAGAAGGTCAGAAAGTCTATTTTTGGTGAGCTTTCCAAACAGCTCATAGATCCACCTTCCACTGCAGTAGCTGAGCATGAAGGGTGAAGGTTAGTGAGCGGAGGGCAGACTGCTATTTTCAGGAGCACGTCAGAATTCTGATAACAATGAAAACAACCTTTCGACGAGGTCTAGGACTAGCCTTTTTCTCATACCTGGTTTGGCCTGCATAATCCTTCAGAGTTTGCACTGCATTTCTTTCCTTCTGCACAATCGTCCTGCAAGTCCCTCCATTCTGCGACATCCAGTACCTGAATCACAGAACTATAGAATTGGAAGGGATGCTGAGGATCATCTATTCCACACCTTGCAATGCGGTAATTTGCAGCTGTCCCATGCAAGGATTGAACCTGCCACCTTGGCATTAACAGCACCATGTTCTAAACAACAGAGCTATGGAAAGGGGGATATTTAATTTCATGGAGGAGGAAGATGAAATTGGCACGCCTCTGCCAATGTGAAGAGCTGCTGTGTGCATGAACTTCAGATTCAAGCAGTGCATTTCTGGCTGCCAACATTCTCAGTGGCTCTTGCTTTGTTGGCTAAGAGTTGCTTGTCACCCAACAGCACCTTCCTGTCGCCCTTGCTGTGTGGGATGGCTGCCCAGAATAAAAAGAAAGCATTGACCACAAATATGTAACGTTTATGCTCTGCTTTCCCTTCAGTTATGCCATTAAGGAATCAGTAGTGGAAGGGATGCAAAGAAGAAGAAGAAGAAGAAGAAGAAGAAGAAGAAGAAGAAGAAGAAGAAGCAGCTCCCCCTTAACCCCCCCGGGGCTGCATATTTTGCACTTTCTATAGGGAAGACTGTGTTTTGCTCACAGACACAGGCCCCTGGGCATCCTCTAACATTTCTGAAGTTGGACCTGCCCTTCCAAAAAGGGCCCAGGGTTTAAAGAGCTTCAAGAAGGTGTCTCAAGGTGAGGCGTTTTCCTAGTTTGTGCATGGAGGGCTCTAAATTGCTTAGGGCCCAGATTAGACTTTGCCTTCCCAAGGCAGTCTGGCATCCTAGTAAACACATTTTAAATTTAACCACACTAAACGCAGCACTTTATATGCAATCAGTCATTCTCTTAAGTGCTCTTCAGAGTATGTAATTACAGGTCGCCCATGGCCTTCAAACCTCTGCCTTCTGCCTCCCTCTCCCATCTCCAGCCACAGCATACTCACTGCCATTGCTGGCTGGAACAACATAGCTCTGCCCCTGGATCAGTTGTCTGTGTTCCCATTTAATTTGCTTGGTACACAAGAAGTTACCCTCAAACAACACCAATCCTGATGCTTTCTCCCTGTAAATTTGGGTTTACTCAATATGGGGGTAATCCAATAATTTGGGGCAAACTGGGCTGGGGCCAATGGATTTGAAATCCAATAACATCTGGAGAGGTAAAAGGTAAAGACCCCCTGGATGGTTAAGGCCAGTCACAGGCGACTATGGGGTTGTGGCGCTCATCTTGCTTTCAGGCCAAGGGAGCCGCCATTTGTCCACAGACAACTTTCTGGGTCATGGGGCCAGCATGACTAAACTGCTACTGGTGCAATGGAACACGATGATGGAAACCAGAGTGCATGGAAATGCCACTTACCTTCCTGCCACCTATTTATTTACTTGACCATTTCCCTATCCCTGCCTTATACTGTCATAGCCTCACACGCTCAAACACCTCCTCTCCCAATGATGAGAAACAAAGTTTGAACCAGAGGCATTTCTCTTGAGCATGACCAATGAAGAGATTCCCAGTCAGGACAGAGTATTTTTTATGTATGCCACAACAGCGGCTAGAATTTTATTGGCAAGAATCTGGAAAGGTGAAGAGATACCAACAGTGGAAGAATGGCAGATGAAGCTAATGGACTACATGGAACTCGCAGAACTGACCGCCAGAATCCGAGACCAGAGGGAGGAGAAGGTGTCACAGGATTGGAAAAAATTTAAAGACTATTTAGTTAAATCTGTAAAATTGAATATTTGAGCAGAGTTAAGCAGAAGAATGGCTTTAGCAAGACTATGTTAATTAAAATTGTTTAGAAGAAATTTCTTTTTGAATGAAGGATTCAATTGTTAGAAAGTATTATAAGATTTTTATGTCTAAGTTACGACTTATTTTTGATTAAACAAGGTTAAGGATATTAAGAAATATGGCAAATGTTAATAGAATAAGATACAAAGCTACCTATAACGTATATATGATTTTGAAGACAGTGGAGGGAACAGGGGAAGTCCCCTGAATAGAGAAGAATGTAATAAGAGAAGTACAAAGATAAGCGTTGGTTAAGGTTAGTATATGTTTTTTCTTTATGTTTGTTTATATTGTTATTGTTTCTATTGTGTTATATATTGTGTTTTTATGGTGTTTATGTTTATGTTGATGCTATGTTCTTTCTTTGTCTTATTGGAAAATAATAAAATCTTTATTAAAAAAAAAAAAAAGAGAAACAAAGTTTGAGGATATTGCCAGTCCTGTGCTGTGATTCCTAACAGTACTATAACCTGTTTATATCAGGAGTGCAAATACTCCTGATATTTGCAGGCTACATATTTGATATTTGGCTACAAATACAAGAGCTTCATTCAAACCTTTGGCTTAGGATGGTTCAACCCCATTTTTCTTACTTTTTTTTTTTTACTGCATTTACGATACAGCTTTTGGAACTAGTTGACGTCTGCCATTGACCTTATGCACGTCCAGCCAAAGGACATTCCTGAGTGGATCCCTGAGCACCTGGACAAAGGGTCACCAGGCTCTCCTCCTGTACTGATTTAATTGCCGGGATGAGTTGTGCATACCTCCTTAATATAAATTAGTCCTGACTCCTTTAATCTCCATATCTGGAGATTAGCAATATCTCCAATTAACAGTGGAAGGAGCAGTCTCCTTTTTAGTGGCAGATGTCTGAGATCCTGCAACAAGTTTCTGTTTGGAAAAGAATGCTGCCAGCATGGTCATAAGTGTGTAAATCGCACAAACACCCACCCCCACCAAACATACTGTTTATAATGGATCCTAGGGAAGCCTAGGGAAATTAGCATCTGTTTTCTTAACATGTTTTGGAGAGAATGCTTAGTGGACTTGTTCCTAATAGTGGCATGTAACCCCATTTTGTGACAATGGCAGAGTCACAGAGGTGCATTTCAAATGGAATAAAAGCAAATGCTTTGAGGGAAGGAGCTCTTAAGGTAGCGCATAGGTATTGCAAAGAGAGAATTGAGCAGCTCTCGAACTCCCCCACTTGAAAATTGTGGGGCGGGGGAGGGGGTGGGGGGCTGCGGTTGGTGGACCATTAATAAAACCTTGCTTTTCTAATATCATGGATGTGCTTCTGGGTTAAAGATGAGGATAAACGAAACAACATTTCCCCTTCTATCTTCATCAAAAATAGTGCTGTATTATGAAAATCTTAGGCCCCAGGCCAGAGCTTCATACACTGTTTGATCTGCTCTGACTGAAATGGTCTTGATCGCTGTTATCTGAAAAATAATAATTCAAGTTTATCTGTTTGTTTATTGTTTCTTCTATTTTTGGACCACTTTTCATCCATCCATCAGGATTGCAGGAGCAAGTTCATAATACATTAAAAGAACTGCAAAGAAAAAGAAAAAAACACACACACCAGGAGATTAATATCACAAAAAAACACATAAATTAAAACCCAGGGATTTAAAGCACTGTTCTAAGTGAAGATATTCTAAAAACAGCTGTTCCCAATTAGCTAAGTACTTTGGACCCCCAGTTTTTCAAAACTCAGGCCATGGACCCCCTACTTTTGATATCTCTGGTAGTTTTCTATGCCATTGGTAGGTTGTGCAGACCCCCTTGAGTCCACGGACCACCAGTTGGGAACCACTGCTCTAAACTGTTCCACAGCCTTTTCACAGACCACCTGAATGGAGCTTGTCAACAACCAGAGGGTCCATGGACCACAGTTTGAGAACCTCTGTCTTGGATAAATAGGCACTGAGATTCCCATTTTGACCACCTAGCTTAGGGTCAAAACTGACACGTTATGCTTTTGTTTTATTTTTTAAAAGGTGTATGCATGCCTAAGATGTTGGTGAATGAGATAAAACACGTTTGCAAATGTATCCTGGGGGGCTGCCCTTGGCCCTTGGCTGCAACTCCATTGCTTGCACATCTGGTGGTAAACCAGCTCAGCTGAGCAGGCTTTGCCAACCTGGTGCCCTCCAGGTGTTTTGGACTACAACTCCCATCAGCCCTGGCCTAGCCAGCCAGCACAGCCTGGATTTGAGTTGTTGGGCGCTAGGTTGACAAAGCCGCTGTAGGGGTTTATAGTTGCTGGGTGGATCCTGCAATGGATTTTGCCATAGAATTGGTGTAAGTGGAAGTTATGTCTGCCTCTCTTTGCTGACTGGCTGCTGGGTTTTACATCAGGCGCCAGGGCTTGCGCCGATTCCCTTGTGATGTGGCCCGCAGGCCACTGAAGTGTAAACTGAATCCAGGGGCTGTGGAATGTAGCCGTGTTGTCTTCAGACAGGGTCCCCTTCAGATGAAAAGATAGAAGCTGGTCTTTTCCACCTCACCCCCACCAGACTCGGGCCGATGGAAAATGCTTGAGGAAATTAAGAATAAGCCTAATGAATACCAGACTGGGAACCAGAAGAGGTTTATTTTAACCTGTCGAAGTGAAAAATGACGTGCAGTTTAGTTAGAGCTCCAAATGCGGTGTCTGAAGGGGGGCGGAGAGGAGGGGATCAGGGTGGAACTGAAGTTTTCATATCCTGCTGTATGTGAAAGAGGAGAGTTTAATATCCCCAGAAGGCCCAGCTAATGCGCCATTCCGATACACGCTTACTTTGAAGCAGGTTGCATGGATCACAGTTGGATTTACCTCTGAGTAATCATGTACAGGAGAGCATGGTAAATTTACTGGTGGCTGATGAACATGAGCAAGGCAGACTGTTCGGCATGGTTGGCCTCACGATGTAGAAATTGCGAGGGAGACCAGCAAGGTCCTGGTTCCTTGGAATACAGGCGAGGCGAGGGAGGTTGTCTAAAATTAAATTCAGAATAGCTGCTAGGAGCCCTTTGAGAAAGACATGGGTGAGAGAGGAAGCCCAGAAACCCAGAAGCCCAGTGACGTTGGCTAAAAAGACCAAGGCAGGGTCTGCACTCTTTGGGGCTGGAAGTGGGTGCTCACAGACAGACAGCCTCCCGTGCGTTTCTCTGTCAATGGGGCGTGGTGGGTGCCCCAGCCGTCTGCCAAATACATTTTCTTAATTTCTGCCTCTGTTGCAAATTTGCAGGCTAGGCAAAACCCAGTTGGCCAAAGGCCAGGGGTTGTTGGAACAAGTGTGGAGGAGAGACAGCCTTCCGGCTTGTTGCCGGAGAAGGCAAAGTGCAGGATGCTTCCTAGTACCACCCAGCTGCGACCCCTCCCTATCTGCCAGACTCTGCTTCTGCACCAGTTGCACAGCTTTTTCCAGCACTTTGAATGGGCTGGGCCAATCTCTGGTTAAGAAGCTTATATCCACGGAGGACCAGGCACATCAAGATTCAGCAGGGAAAAGAACCAGCAAGGTGAAGCCCCCAACTTGTCTGAGCAGGAACCGAATACGGGAATTTTAGGCATTTTACCCTAGGAGTCCACCACTCAAAACACAGCAACTCTTGCTTCTTTTAGGACACAAGCCTGCTTTCCAAAGCCGTGGTTACCAGGTGCTTGGTGGGATGAACAAACAAGGTAGAAGGTTTTGGCCACTCATATAAAAAGGAGCATATTTTCAAGCAGGATGAGGCAGAAACAGACCACTAGAAAGCACTTGACTTCAGTGATAGAATTCTTCTACACTGAATACGTTGGTGATCTCTGGATGAACTCATTAGCTAGAGCATTAGGATCCATCTCCTGAGAGGCTTGTTGATATCCATGCAGAAAAGCCATGTGACACAGCCTCGTTTGGATGATGCCTTGGTGTAAAAAGGCCTTTGTTATCTGAAGGCGTGAGAATGGACCTCCTGACATACAGAATGAAGTGGGCACTGCAAGGTCTATTTTAATCGTCTTTGTCGATTCTGGAAGCAGCTGTCAATGACGTTTCCCTTGTTTCTCGCTCAAGGCCAAACTAGATGTCTGTTCAATTACAGGCACAGGGGGATGGATTCTGACTAGGAAGGCAGCACATGGGAGGGAGGGGAGGCTTATTTCTCTATTCCCCACCACCCATGTCCCTTCCCTGCATGGCTCTTTACGGGGAAAGTCCCCCACTGGTGCCCGTGAGGATTCCTCATCCCTAAGGCACAGGGTTTCTTTTGGATTAATGAAAGCATACGTGAGATTATATTGGCTCTGGCCCTCTGCCACACATTTGGTGGCTAGGGAAGTATTCCTAAGCGCATACTGATATATGCTCCAAGGTCCCCACATGAATTGTTGGCCAATCTGAATTTTCCCTCAGAAACCCTATGTGCATATGTAGTCTCCTTCACAAGACACCAAACAGATGTCTGGTGTGTGTGGGGGGGACGGGGGGGACGGAGCTATCCAGCATGGTATTTACACCCCTCTCACATGTGCTTTCATTGCACAAGGAGGAGTATGCCTTGCCCCCAGTGTGTGCGTTTCTCCCTCTTACACACACACACACACACACACACACACACACACAGCGCCAGCCCTACCATTAGGCAGAGTGAAGCAGCAGCCTCAGGTGGCTGATTTTGGGTGCCATGAAAAGGCAGTGTTGTTACTTAATTTATTATTACTGTATTTTTATTGCCAGAGACAGGGAGAGGCACTGAATGTGG
Organism: Lacerta agilis; assembly: GCF_009819535.1. Taxonomy (NCBI): domain Eukaryota; kingdom Metazoa; phylum Chordata; class Lepidosauria; order Squamata; family Lacertidae; genus Lacerta; species Lacerta agilis. The sequence goes on from NC_046313.1 coordinate 59,587,792, forward strand.
GGCTCGCTGTCTTGGAGTCAGTGTTGGGGCCATTTGCTGTTCTCCCTCAGGCCGCAAGATGTCCTGGGCCAGCCTAGCACACAGAGTAAAGATGGCAGCTGTGATGTGCTATTCCTTTCATTCTTGCTCCACGTTGCATTTTAACTTCCTCCTTGACAGGAGGAAAATGAAATTCATAATGGCTGTTGGGATCCTGTCAGCTACTTTACGATTTCATACCTGATGGCAGCCTCAGTGGAAAACTCAGGAACATGTTAAGGTACTTTAAATCCTTTTTTATAAGAAGAAAACTCTAAAAGAGAAAAGATATGTAGCTTCAAACCACCAGGGGGAGTTAAACTGTATACTTCATTTTTAAATTCCTTGGTTTTAACCTGTCTACATTGCAGTTAATTTAATTTAGCAGTCCCCAGAAGAAAGCAATTATGTTCCCCTTATATAAATTAAGGAAAGGGTACCTAGCAACACAGCAAGCTGCCTTATACTGAGACAGACCATTGGTTGATCTAGCCCAACATTGTCCACACTAACTGGCAGCAGTTCTGCAGGGGTTCAGATGGGGTACCTGGAGATGCCAGAGGACCAGGGACCCCCTCCATCAAATGTTGTGCCACAGAGCTATAGCCCTTCTTTGTGTGACATACAGGAACTGTTACTTTATGTTTTACCAGATCATCACCTAATATGAAGCTCTGTTTCCCAAATTCAATGGGACTTAGCTTCCTGCTAAGTGCATACAGGATTCCTGCCTTCATCTCTCAAGCATTGAACTCAACCCAGGGCTTGGTCTGAGAATGAGAACCTTAAGAGTTCAGGCCCCAAGTCCCTGACAGGAGCCCAGAGGAAGACCAGATCCGTTGTTCTCGGGTCTGGGAATGTGCTAGTGGCGGAGCCTGCGAAGCGATTTTAATCCAAACCAAGGCCTGGGATGTCCAGAGTGCGGTGGGGAAACCAAAGCTCCGACAAGCTTTGCAGACAGATTCCAGACGTGGCCCCAAGTGGGAGTCCTGACCCACAGTGGTTTTTGAAGGGAGTCGGCCGGAACTGGGACCGATGCCGAGAATAACACTGGTACATTTCAAAGTCTGGAGGAAGGGAGCAAGCTTTGCCTCCCAATGCCTCTCAGCGGTCCTGTGCTTGGCTCGGACGCAGGGTCAGGTCCTATTATTCTGGATTAATTAATGCCGCCTTGCTCCAGTTCCCTCTCCCGGCAGAAGCTGCTCCCTCCAGTCACAATGTTTACGTAGCCAGCCTTCCAAAGAAAGCCCCTCTTGCTGACGATGAAAAGCTGCTCTCAGCCCAGTGTTTGCTTTTCCGCACACCCCTTCCTTGTGGCATCCTCGGCCAGAGAATAGCGGTTTCTTTGACTGCACGAGGGCCAGTATGCCTCCTTCCCTCCTGTCCCATCCTGTGCACAGTACAAGGCCCTTCTGTTAGTACTCCACGGCAGGCAGGCAAGAGATCAGCCAAACAGAACACAGATCTGCCCTTCTTCTCCCAGAGGCCCCCACAGAGGGCACTGTCGAATTGCCATTTCCTTTCCAGGTCTGGGAAAAGTTTGTGCAGCGCTCCCTTCTTTTCCCTCCTGCCCCGGCAGAACGAAGCAAACTGGAGGATCTGCTTGCTTCTTCTTTTTAACCTGTCCCAATATTACGCTCAGAACTGGACTGGTCCAAAGGCAAGGAGGAAAGCGGAGAGGTCTTGTGATCCTGAGGGCGTTGCTGGACTCCAACTCCCATCAGCCACAGCCAGCATGGACATACGGAGTTGTGGATAGTCACAGGTTTCCCCACCTTCGTTTTAAATGAAAAGCATATTGAAACCTCAAGAAACCGAGCACACGAGAGGCGCTGGCAAGGAGAAAGAGGAAGACATGAATTATACCTGAGGCTGGGATTGCCAGAAAGAGAGAAGCAGTCAAAGCTGCAAAGACTGGGGCCCAGGAACAGAATCAAGGGGAGACCGTCCTTGGACCTCGTAGGCAGCCTGCAGGTAGCAAGAAGAGTTTAAAATGTGTACAAGTTTTATCCAAGGGTTTGATACCTGAGCATCCATGTTTGCCCACAGGATGGGCTGGACCTAGGAGGTTGTACATGCAAGGCACTGAAGGTCTGAAATGAAGTGTAGGTGGGTTCCCACAAGGCAAGGAACAGTGATAACAGAAAGACCTTTATTGAATTAACAGAACTCGAAAACAGGGGCACTCCCACTCCCAATGTGATTGGCTGTCTAAACTTCCAAGCTGCGAATCATGACTCAGAGTTTAAGGGCCAATGGCAGAGGCCCAAATCCTGAAATGTTCTGTGATTGGATATCATGTATCAAATCAGAATACAGGGGCTTAGAATCCTTAGTCCTGACTCAAGCTCAGGCAAACACAGACCACTGAATACGTAACATGAACCGCACAACAACTGGTGCAGCATCAAAACACAATGAAACATTTAGTATTAAAAATGCATTTGCTGACTGGTTGCTTGTTGTATCTGTCCCACACATCATACAAAAATAGCATGCAGGTGCTGCTGTTGTTTTCCTTTGCAGAGCGGGTAGATATGTGACATCTAAGGCCATTGCACATTGCACAGAAGCAAACTCGTGTTTGCCACCAAGGATGTGCTCCACTGGGTTCTGTAGTCAGTTGGGACTCCCTATCTCCATCTGAATTATAGGTTCAGTTGCAAACATGTTTGTTGCAGTCATGCTTTACATTTGTAAGCAACAGAAGCAAATTTCCTGGTTCCTGCATTTATAAGAGGCCTTGCTCCATAGCATGCTTCCTTTTCATCCCCTGAAGTTCTTAAAAACTCAGGTGGAGATGTGGCAATAGCAGTGCCTACACATGAACTGGTATGCTTCACAAAACAAAGGCCTAGGTCTTCATAGAAAATAGGTGTCCGGTTGACAAAGGTCTGGCTATAATGGAGTACATTGTCTAGCAAATGGTCTTCATGCACACAGTGTGCTAAAAAGCCACATGGGGATGAATTAATAATACACAACTTAGGCCATTCTGATGGCCTCTGTCTTGGGATCCCTTACTTGGGTCGGGGCTCATTTATTCAGGTGGGCGCCCCTGCCATGGGAGGCGACCACCTCAGGCGGCAGGGTCCACGGGCTAGTAAAGGTCAAATTTCAAGTTGTTGGCTGTTAGTGGGAAGTTGTATGCCAATGGTGGGCAATTCCTCTCCAATGTTGAGTGTTACAGCCCAGAGCATGACTGGTGGAACTTTGCAGCGTCCTTACCAACCCCCCTTGCAGAATTCTCAGCATGTGAGTGCCAGGGCAAGATCTATGTCATGGGAGGCTACACTACAAGAGACCGGAACTTGAATATCTTGCAGTACTGTCCCAGCTCTGACAACTGGACCACCTTTGAATTGTGTGACATCCATATCCACAAGCAGCAGATGCTATCGGTGGAGGAAACTATCTATATTGTTGGAGGCTGCATCCACGAACTGGGATCAAAAAAAAAAATCTAGCCAGAATGAGGACATGTTAACAGTACAATCTTATAACACTGCCACCAGAGAATGGCTCTACCTCAAAGAAAACACGTCAAAATCCGGTCTTAATTTGACTTGTACACTACACAACGATGGGATCTATATACTGACCAGAGATGTATCATTGTCAACAAGCTTGGAGCACAGAGTTTTTCTAAAGTGTAATATATTTCAGACAGTTGGGAATCTGTTAGGCACTTCCCAACTTTTGGACAAAACATATTGGTCTGTTCTATGTATTTGCCAAATCTGATGTGAATGTAAACTGCAATTTTATTTTCATTAATTGTTGAATAAGAACTTTATTTATCCTAGTTACCATCTTTTCCAAATGGAGCACAAGTTGTTTATATTCAATAAATAGTTATAAAAATTAATAATAATAATAATAATAATAATAATAATAATAATACACAACTTAAGTGCTGATGGGATGCGGGTGCCGCTGTGGTGTAAACCACTGAGTCTCTTGGGCTTGCCGATCAGAAGGTGTGCGGTTTGAATCCCTGCAATGGGGTGAGCTCCTGTTGCTTGGCCCCTGCTCCTGCCAACCTAGCAGTTCAAAAGCACACTAAAAAGTGCAAGTAGATAAATAGGTACCGCTCCAGCAGGAAGGTAGATGGCGTTTGCATGTGCTGCTCTGGTTTTGGTATTCTGTTGTGCTAGAAACGGCTTAGTCATGCTGGCCACATGACCCAGAAAAACTGTCTGCAGACAAACGTCAGCTCCCTTGGCCTGTAAAGTGAGATGAGCGCCGCAACCCCAGAGTTGTCTGTGGCTGGACTTAACTGTCAGGGGTCCTTTAATGTGCTGATAATATTTTGGAGGGGGATGAATATGAGCATGAAGACAGGGCCTAAAGAACATAATCTGGGAGTCACTGAAACAACAGCAACAAAAAAGAATTAATGAAAAAAAAAACACCCACAACCTTACAGCAATAAGGTAAGCTCAGCTAAACCACACCCACCGAAACCATAAAGTTCTCTGAGAATGAGGCAGGAAATAAAAGGAAAGCCTTTTGCAATGGACGAACACGTTCGAGAAACTGGAGGGCAGGTTTCAGTGTTACGACCCAGTCTTGAGGATCAACAAAAGAACAACAACCTTGCTCTGTGTGCCAAGGTGATCAGGCCTGAGACACGCAGCCTGGGATCTTTCTATGCAAGCATGTAAGGATAAGACACCAGCAACAGTGAAACTTTAAAAGCCCTAACCCAACTTTTATACAGCTTGGATGTCCTCTCCTTTATGGAGAGTTACCCTGGGGAAAGTGGCATAGAAATTGAATATGAGTTATCGTATCTAAGCAGCCTAACCCTAATCCACACACATGTCCAGGGTGAGGTGGTACTCCCACACACAAAGAATTCATTGTGGCAAGCAAAAATATGGAAGGGAGAGGTGTGAGCGAAGGAGCCTCTTTGTGTTTACTTTCTCTTTCTCGGCATAGAGAGAGAACTGCTTTTATAGGGAGGGACATGGGATGGAGAGCAAAGTCCTATCTTGCAGAATCCAGAATGCCTTCACTATCATCCAGTTCAGCTGGCGCAGAATTCGGCGGCCAGGTTGCTCACTGGGGCAAGACTGTTTGAGCGTACAGTGGTACCTCGGGTTACATATGCTTCAGGTTACATACTCCGCTAACCCAGAAATAATGCTTCAGGTTAAGAACTTTGCTTCAGGATAAGAACAGAAATCGTGCTTTGGCGGCACAGTGGCAGCAGGAGGTCCCATTAGCTAAAGTGGTGCTTCAGGTTAAGAACAGTTTCAGGTTAAGAACGGACCTCCGGAACAAATTAAGTACGTAACCAGAGGTACCACTGTATTCCTCTGATCCTGGCACAACTTCGCTGGCTGCCGCTAGTTTTGTCCTATAAAGTCTTAAACGGCTCAGGACGGTAATACCTCAAGGACCACCTCTTTCCATATGAACCTACCCGGACTCTAAGGTCATCTTCTGAGGCCCTTCTTTGTGTGCCTCCTCTGCAAGAGGTCTGGAGGGTAGCAACATGAGACCAGGCCTTCTCTGCAGTGGCTCCCCATCTATGGAATGCTCTCCCCAGGTAGGTTCGGCTGGCGCATTCATTTAAGCGCCAGGCGAAAACATTCATCTTCAACCAGGCCTTGGGCTGACTGACATCCAGTGCCCTTCAAAATGTGTTGTTAGGGGAAGGGGGATTATTGGTTTGTTTTGGTTCTTATTTTTATTATGTATTTTGTGTTTTTATATTGTAATTTTATGTTATGAACCACCTTGAGATCTACATACTTAGGGTGATATACAAATTCTAACAGCAACAACTAATTGCCAGACTAATAACATGTCTCTAATATTGTCCTCTTAACATGAATGGCAACTTAATCCATTGAGTAGCAAAGGTCAGGTTGCTTGCATCACTGTTCCCCTTCATCTTCATACCTCACAGCTAGTAGTTCCACCCAGCTTTTTTGCTCTCTGCCTCTAGGCAAAAGCCACACACACACACACACACACACACCCACACCAACTATATCCTTTCTACTATGCCATCGCTAAGCAGTTGCTAAGGGACCTTACCTTTTTTAATCTTCAAGGTTGGAACAAACAGCTAGTGAACTTCAAAGCTTCATCTATTATGCTTAAGTTTTCATTCTATCTGGGTTGCAGACACTAGCTTTATAATGAAAGGATAGGACAGAATTAAGAGGTTTTGTATATTCTAAAAGCATTAGAATAATGAGCATAAATGTCTCAAACAAGCATTGGCAAAGGTTGCCAAATACACAAGTTGACACTGGTGCTTCTGTTTATTAGGGTTGCCAACTTACTAGAACCATGTCTAAATAACACAAGATGCTTTTTCATTGTGCTAAGTAATAATATCTAACTTTCTAAGTTGAAAGAATCATTCCATACTAAAATTAAGCTGCAGTGAACACAATATTCTTCCTAGTTTGCCTCCATCTTTCTTCTCTCCCATCTGTGTGAGAAGAAACACAGACACCCCCCCCCCAGCAGTGTCCACTCAGATGTAAGCTCCGTTGACTTCTTTTGAAACTGAGTTACACACAGGTAAGTATGTGTAGGATGGCTTAATGGTGTTAGCTAATTTATGGATAATTTATATAGCCAGTCTTTCCACTGTTCAATGTTTAAGGCATTTCAATATGAATATGTCTGAAGCAGTCTGAATGCTCTAAAGCACTTTAGGAATCTGAAGCATCATTATCATCTATTACTATTTTTATTATTATATAAACTCACAGTTAACATGCTCTTTCTTATGTTTCTCTTGAAAGACGACTTATCTGGCACTGCCAACCTTTGTTGTTGTTTAGTCGTTCAGTCGTGTCTGACTCTTTGTGACCCCATGGACCAGAGCACGCCAGGCATCCCTATCCTCCACTGCCTCCCGCAGTTTGGCCAAACTCATGCTAGTCGCTTTGAGAACACTGTCCAACCATCTCATCCTCTGTTGTCCTCTTTACCTGTCAGATATTACCTGTGTGTGTGTGTGTGTGTGTGTGTGTAAGAGAGAGAGAGAGAGAGAGAGAGAGAGAGAGAGAGAGAGAGAGAGAGAGACTGTTTTAGGTTTAGATCTGCTGAGTGCTGACTACATTGGAGATTCTTGCAAACAAGAGATTGTACATCACCAAAAATTATCTTAGGGTCCTTTTTGGTGACCAAGGATTAATTAAAGTTCAGAACAATAATGAAATGATGAAAACTACAATTTTAATCTTACTGAACACTTGCAATTGGCAGGTGATTTATTAAAATTTAGGAAATGTCCCAATCCAACACCTCAGAGTGGATAATCCCCCCCCCCCGTGGGGTCCTGTGACTTTCTCAGCTAACATGATGAGTGACAGGGAAAGCTTCACTTTCAAATTTTCCACTTACTACACGTTCACAAGAGGCGCTGGGGCTCAGTCAACAAAACAGCTGACAGCCCTAATCCAGTGAAAATGAAACATGGAGACAGGTTTCTGTGTGTGGACCTGATCTCTTAAGGATCCATATGCTGCTGGGTGGTTGGGGTGGGGTGCCTTATTTTAAGAAAGCTGCAAGTTGAGCCAAAGATGTTCTCTGTTTCCCCTCTTATAGCAACCTGTGTTTCTTTGCTTTAGGGTTGCAAACTCTGACACGGCATAAGGGACAGGTTGGTGGTACCAGTCCAGTATTAAAATTTCTTTTGGATCATGCTCAGGAAAAACAACAACAGGTTGCAGACTATCAGGGATGGATTTCTTTTCAGTACTACCTTCGTCCATTGCAAGTTCAGTAGACTAGTTTCACCCCCCCCCCCCACATCAGATAATAATAATATAATAATAATTTATTATTTATACCCCACCCATCTGACTAGGTTTCCCCAGCCACTTTGGGCAGCTCCCAACAAAATACTAAAAGCACAACAAAACATCAAACATTAAAAACTTCCCTAAACAGGGCTGCATTCAGATGTCTTCTAAAAGTCAGATAGTTTTTTATTTCCTTGATATCTGTTGGGAGGGTGTTCCACAGGGTGGGCGCCACTACTGAGAAGGTTCCCTGTAACCTCTGGTTCCCTGTAACCTCACTTCTCGCAGTGAGGGAACATCCAGAAGGCCCTCAGAGCTGGACCTCAGTGTCTGGGCTGAACGGTAGGAGTGGAGACGCTCCTTCAGGCCAAGGCTGTTTAGGGCTTTAAAGGTCAGCACCAACACTTTGAATTGTGCTCAGAAATGTACTGGGAGCCAATGTAGGTCTTTCAAGACCGGTGTTATGTGATCTCGGCAGCCGCTCGCAGTCACCAGTCTAGCTGCCGCATTCTGGATTAGTTGTAGTTTCAGTGTCACCTTCAAAGGTAGCCCCACATAGAGCGCATTGCAGTAGTCCAAGTGGGAGATAACTAGAGCATGCACCACTCTGGCGAGACAGTCTGCGGGCAGGTAGGGTCTCAGCCTTAGTACCAGAGCTGGTAGACTGCTGCCCTTGACACAGAATTGACCTGCGCCTCCATGGACTGTTCCTTTAGGCAGTTTGGAAGCAGGGGGCATACCTTGGACATAAAAATCCTTCTCCCCCACCTTTGCCTGAAAGGTCAGTAGGAAGCATAATTCAGAGATGGGAAGTGGAGGGCAGAGGAAGGGTGCCCACGCTGAGAGCCAACTGGGGCTGAAGGAAGCCCTGACTGTTCTTTGGAATACCAGAACCATCAGGCACCCACTGGGGCTGGCAGGGTGGAAGGCAAGGAGACCAACATCATGGGAAGGCGGAGCCAATGAGTGGCAGAGCCACTCCCTGGACCAGTTGTACGTAAGAAGACAGGTAGGTGGGGTCTGGCTGGGGACAGACATAGGTTGGTGGGGCAGTGCCCCATTCGCCCTAACAGAGCCAACAATGAATTTATCAGCAAGTACTTTCATAGCACTAGGGTCATTTGCTTAAACTGAGACTAGGTTAGGCTGGGCAAGCAGAGAACTTGGCAAGTGATTCGTTGGAAATAAACGGGCAGGTTCCAGCAACACACTCGTTTTTAATTATACTGGTTGCGTATGTAAACAGGAATAAATGAGGCCCTTGTATTGACTGAAAAACACATTTGTGCATATAAACCCTGGGAGTGTTAACTTTTCTCCCTGTGTAGAAGATGAGTCCACTGGACCATAAAGTGTAATTGAGCTCCTGCTGTTCCAGGAGCAACGCCTGATTCAGTCCCCCCCCCCCCCGTGTAAAATCCCGAGGATAGGGATGCTAATAGGCTTGTGCAGCATCTACATCCCTCTGTTGCTATTTCTGTTTCTTCTTCCCAGCCCATTTTCCCTTGCTGGTCTCGTTTAGCCTTGCGGTCTGCAGAGCACACTCTTCCAGAGCTTCGAGCTGGAATAGAATGGATTGATTAATCCGCTTCCAAGCCAGTTCCAGTAAGAACTCAGGAAACTGAGATCTAGGGAGGAACCCTGAGATGTATGCCTCAGCTCAATTGTCCAAAAGCATTTGCAGATGCTTATAATGCTGGCTCTCAGCATATGAGAAGGTATCCCACTGCAGGATCCGTGGCTGTAATCAGCCCTCTTCTATTTCCCATTTTATCTCCACATCTGTCCTCCCTGCACTGAAAACTTTAACAACCACCAGGACATAAATGGTCCAGGCACAGTGAAGCTGCGGGCAGCGGAGCCAAGGCATGGGAAGTTGCAGTGAGCACAGCACAACCATTTTGGGATTGAACAGGCCACAACTTTATCGATTACAGATGTCAGCAGGTTTTGGCGTAGGCATTGGGCATGTATCCTGTATCAACCCGCCTGCCTGCTGGCTGATTATTTGGCAGGGTTAACCAAGGTCAAGGATCGCCCTATGACATACATCAAATTGGGGCAACCCTTCCAAGACCACCATTTTGGGAGTGCTATGGCCCATCAATCCCCATCTGGGCATCTAGTAACAGGGGCCACTGGAGAGCTTGCCATGCACTCTCCAACCCCATAGTCCCCCAAGATGACAGAGAGTAGACCACACAAAATGCAAGAAATTGCTACGATTGGAAACATATTCTTTAAGGGTAATGATCTGGCTTGGTGTGTGTGTGTGTGTGTGTGTGTGTGTGTGTGTGTGTGTGTGTGTGTGTGTGTGTGTGTATTCTTGGAGCTAATTAAGTTCAGGGGTTTGTTTTTGTTTTACCAAGCATTGTTCAGTCAGCTCAGCTGCCTTATTCCAACCCCCACCCCCAGCCCAATGAATCTTTCATCTGAAGTTGCCAGCTTTCCATGATCTTGCCTACTGAGCCCCTTTAAGCTGTGCCAAAAATGAAAGCACTCTGCTTTGCCAATAGCAATACAAAATGTGCTGTGTTCCAAACAGCATCTTCCAGCTGAGCTTCCCAGAGCACTTTGCAAACCGCACCCTTGCGAAGGTTTCTGCCCATTTGTCGGCTCTGGAACACAAAGATTTTAACCTCCGAAGCCACTTGACAGCAGTTGGGATTCCAGCACAGATCTGAGCAGTTTTATTTCGATCGCCTCGTCGCTTTCCCAAAATATTTTCACTCCCACGTGCCTAACTTTCTGTGCTCTTCCTAGTAGCATAAAATAAAATAACAAGCCAAAGGGTAAAGACACTGAAGTTCCATTGATATCCATGGAGAGACTGAAGGATGCATTTTAATTCTTGAGTTGAGGCTGAAAAGTGCTAAACCTGGACTACTATAGTTTCTGCAATCCTGTTCCTCTGCTTGCATATTCAGAGGCATGAGAAGGACCTGTTTGAGGGTCAAGCCAGCAAGAGGCCAAACGCTGTTGGAAGTGCAACAGCTTGTAATTTAAGCGTTAACTATGGGCTCATCTACGTTTCTGCTCCTCCTACGCCTGGAAATCACGAAGGGGTTTTGTCTTTGTCCTGCCACTTCCCCCTGGAAAACCTGCTATTAAGCATTAAATCGGAACAAGTGGCAATCCGCAGAAAACCCTATTGCCATTTGTTCCAGTTCAACTCTAAACTGTGGGTTTCCCTAGGGGAAAGTGGCAGGGCAAACGGAAGTGTGGATGAGCCCTCTGTTAGTGCAGTTCTGAGAGAGTTTTACTCTGTGTCTTTGGCTGAATGTCTCCCTGCTGTGTGCAAGGTCTGACTTAAGAAAGATAAAAAAAACCCTCTCTGTTCCTTCCTCCTCAAATGATATAAGGTTTCCTTCAGTTTCCTCAGTCAACTTCTCTCTGGACTCCATCAGTACAGCTTTGTTATCAAATGTTGCATGTGGATGCACATTAGCACTGCTGTGGATGTATATTCTGGTTCCAGCTTCCCCTATCCCTCTTCAGTCTTCAGTTGGCCCCTGGCCCTCCTATCCCTGGGATATCAGTACACGATTAGCCAGTTGCCATTTTGGGCTGAGAAGGGATTTTTTGCTTTGATCCTTAGTTAGCTTGTGGTATGGTCCAAGCTGAGGTTTTTCAGGTGGGGATGCACCACCACCTCTTGAAAGGCAGCAGGCCTCTTGATTGTTTTGATTTGGCCACTTCCTGAGCTGCTGCTTCTGGGCCTTTAGTTGCTGCCTTATGTGTTTGGCAGGATTAAGCAGCTCTTTTTGGCAGAGTGCTCTGAGGGACTGAGGTCCAAGTCCACCTATTAAGAGAGCTCGGAATAAAGGCAGAACTGTGGCAGAAGAGGGAGGCCAAGAGATTCCAACATTCCTTCTGGGATGGCTTCTGTGGAAAGTTCAGAGCTGAAAAAAAGAGATTTATGGTTTCATATGCTGTTAGAAAACTCTGTTCACTTTGTCTTGAGCAGCTCCAGAGGCAGGACACAATAATTCTTACGAAAGAAGAGAGAGAGAACTAAATTTCTGGCTTTGAAACCATTGTGGCAATAAAACTGCTAGCACATTTGCATAGCTAAGCAGGGTCCGTTATGGTTTCAGATTGGATGGGGAACCTCCTGTTGAGATTTCTGCATTGCAGGGGGTTGGACTAGATGATCCTTGGGGTCCCTTCCAAGTCTAGAATTCCAGACCCTCCAAGTGTCCCTATTTTCTAGGGATGTCCCTGATTTAGAGAAGCCATTCCAGTTTTTGATTTGATGCTGGAATGTCCCACTTTTCCTTAGGATGTCCCTATTTTCATAGGAGAAATGTTGGAGGGTATGGAGTTATCTGACCCCCAAGCCATCTGAAGGCAATCCTGTATAATGTATAATGTTTTATTACGCTAATATATATGTTCGAAGCTTCCCAGAGTGGCTGGGGCAACCCAGTAAGACGTGTGGGGTATAAATAATAAAATTATCATTATGGAATGGGATGTCCCTATTTTCATCGGAGAAATGTTGGAGGGTATGCAATTCTATGATTCTGTGTGCATTATCTGTCCAATAGCCTTTACTTTTACGGATGGTGAAAGAAGAGCAACTGAAGAATTTCCTTGTCATGGAGTGACAGTCAACAGATGAGGAAGATAAGGCTTCATTTGCCCATTTCTACCCGGACCTGTTGGGAAATGACCATACCTAGAGATCACCCTGAGACCATCCACTGGAGAGGAAGTATGTTAAGAAAATTAGCTCCAGAAGAAGGAGGAGGAGGAGGAGGAGGGTTTGGATTTGATATCCTGCTTTTCACTACCCGAAGGAGTCTCAAAGCGGCTAACATTCTCCTTTCCCTTCCTCCCCCACAACAAACACTCTGTGAGGTGAGTGGGGCTGAGAGACTTCAAAGAAGTGTGACTAGCCCAAGGTCACCCAGCAGCTGCATGTGGAGGAGCGGAGACGCGAATCCAGTTCACCAGATTACGAGTCTACCGCTCTTAACCACTACACCACACTGGCTTCACTATTTTGTGGGAGAGATTCCGCTCATACCAGAACATTAGACCTTAGCAATTAAAGTGGATCATAGTGTTCTGGCACCCTAGTACATCTACTTAAAAAAAAATCAGCCCACACAGACCTTTTGCAGTTAGAAAAGTGATAGGGAAATACACTGAAAAGTATGGGATGAATGAATGATGAATGGGAAGTTGTGTAAACACCCTGCAATCAAAGCAAAATGAAAGCCCTGAATCAGAATGAATGCTCAGTAATGACCAGACACAGTCTAAACTTTGTGCAAGCAAATATGAATGAGTGCTCAATAAACAGGCTGTCAGGAGGAGCACTGAATAAAGTCAAGAAATGTGTAAATTAAGCAATAATGATTTCTGTTGCACTGGCACATGTACACCAATACTTGGAAAGAACATATGAAATGTGTTGCTCAAAGAGTGAAGATAGTAACTGAACATTACTCAAAGAGAAATGCCACCAGTTCCCATAAGGATCATTTTCTATACCTGTTCATAAATGTTTTGGATAAACATGATAAAGTTTAAATATATATATGTGCAAGTAACACTGTCCTATATATCATGCAATTAGTTACTACAATCTTTGTTTTTCTACCTACTTTAATATATATTCTATTCTCATTAATATTTGTGATATTTCCTGATTTGGGGGAAGGTGGATATAAGGATGTATAGATTTTTTTTTAGATAAATGCAAATCAGTAAATGTTGTGGGACACAGTGGCTGACTAGAATGCATTCCAGTTATTGACCAAACAGTCTATCGTGTTCCTTGGAATAAAGCAGGAAGTCTTGTTTACTTCAGTAAAAGTTACTGAGATTTGTTTTATTTAATGTATGAGATTGACAACCTACAAATTTAAAAATCACGTGTTCATGAGTCATGAACATTACGGTGAAAAAGAACTCTTTCACAACTAATTCATCACTAACCTAAAAACTGCAAATTCAGCCCCTTGAGAATTTATGGTTTACTATTTCTCACTGATAGCCAAGGAGAAGTCTGATTCTTTGGGATGAGTCCTTTGCTTCTGAGAACACTGCCATTGCAAGCACTAAATGTTTCCACCTCGCTCCCTAGAAAAATTATTTACTCAGCACAAAGAAGCACTGCATAGGAAGTAGTACCAAGTTCTAGGTATAATCACCAAGCTGTTAATCTTTCAAGACCCTTACATGAAGCAGGTATCATGCCTTGGTAAAAACAAACTAACAAACAAAACCCCACCCAGTTGTTCTTTGAGTTAGTCTGGATCACAGGCTTCTGACAGGCATCTGGTCGGCCACTGTGAGAACAGGATGCTGGACTAGAAGGGCCATTGGCTTGATCAGCAGGGCTCTTGGGATGTTCTTAATCAGCTGTCTGTGTATAAGAGACAAGTCATTGACCTTCTATTGCTTGGCGATGTCCATAAATTACACTAAAGCACATGTATACTTGAGCCCACACCAGTCAGTATTCCTGTGTTTATGATGTCTTTTTATCTATTTATTGCATTTCTGTTGTGGGAAGACAGAAGCTGGACAATTTGAAGGAAACAATGTCTAGACAATGTGGTGAGACAATAAAAAGTCAACAAGGAGGGAGAAGAATGTTGACATTGTTGAGATTCTTGGGAGTCGTAAGTTATTCTCTGGGATTTATGATTGCAAAATTCTAGGAAGACCCCACTTGAAGCTTTGAATTACATCCTGGACACCACATGAAATGGTATTCAGGTAACAAACAAAACAAACTCGGCGCTCCAGATGTTTTTGGCCTACAACTCCCATGATCCCTAGCTAGCACGACCAGTGGCCAGAGATGATGGGAATTGTAGTCTCAAAACATCTGGAGGGCCGAGTTTGCGGAAGCCTGCACTAGATAAACTACACTAGGGAAAATGTCACCCAGGTTTGTTTGGATAAAGCAGCATTGTCTAGTCATCGTTTCTGATCCTTATTCAGAATTTCAGATATGAGGGTAGGGGATTTTAAAAAATTGCAGTGCCTACTTCTGAAAACCGTTCAAGAAAAACTTAGCTTCATTTAAAAGCATTTCATTATGGACTGTGCTTTACAATAGCAACTATTCAAAATATTTCCTTCAATTCCTCAGCCTTGAAAGTAATATAATTCATTCTCTATGATGGAAGACATTTCTGTTTGTAGGACATCAGGGCTATTATCAAACTTGCATATATGCCATGCGAGCAACACTAGACCTTGCAAGAATGTCAAACAGGAAAAAGCCTTTCTGATCATCACAATTTTCTTCTTACAAAATCCTATCCCTATTGGTTTTGAATAAAGGGTTGGAAAAATATGTACCGTTTGAGCAATAAAAAAGTATAGCTCGAGTTGGCCGTGTCATCTTGGGGGGGCCAGTAACTTTATCTAGACTCTTTAAAATAGTAAGTTGGGGCCATTCACATAGAGCAGGGGAAGTGTAGCACAAGACATTAATATCAGAGACTGAAGTTAGCAGATGGGCAATTTTACAATAGATCTAGACATTCCACCATTGGTACCTTTTTCAATAAACTGGTGACTACTGCCTGCCTGTCATTGTGACACCAGTCATTGTATTGATTTGGGGACTGTACAGTAAGCACTTTTGAAGAGGCTACAAGATGCAAACCTGTACCCAATTGTCCAGGAAATGGGAAATAAAGGTCTCTTTTATCATCTCTTACCCATTTTGGTCTGGCTCTCCTGTTACTGCTTGGTGGGAAAATGTACTTGGCAGTTCTTAGAACACGAAATCACTACAGTCTAGCAAGTATAGTTTAACCGAAGGCGATTAAACACTCAGACTCAGTGTTTGGAGACACCATTTAGGAGCGACAAATTTTCTCCAAATGTATCTCTCCTAGACATCAACCTCTCCAAGATTAGCTTCCTGTTGCAACAGGGCAGAAGGTTGCTTCCTCTTGCGTGTTTTCCATTATTTATTGTTGCTTCAGCAACAAGCTATAAAGTGTGATTAATTGGTTCTGGCTAAGTCTCTCCACAATGCCTCTCACAGGGCGATATATTTTTCTGGGGTTCATTGTCCTTACTCTTTGCTTCTGAGCTATGTATATCAATTTGATATGAATCCTCTGCCCCACATATTTATTTCTGCTAATTAAAATTAGTGGGATCCTTTTCCACAAGCATTTACATACTTCATATGCATTTTTCCATAGCACTGTTAAAAAAAATATGGGCTAGGAGGGGGACCCTTTCTATTTGTCACCTCCCTCCTTCTGTAAACTTCAGCATCTCCCTCCCACCCTTACCACCTGCCACTTCCTTGTGGTTGAAGTGAACCATATGCTTCTTTCACAAGAAGCTATTGTATCCCTCCCAGTGCCGCTTATTGAAACCACGTGTTGAAATGGGCTCTGGGCCTGCAGACATGCTCGCTCATTAACTCTGCGAAGCCTACAAAGAACGAGGGAGCAATTTCCTTCTTAGCATGTTGCTTCACTTGTAAAAACACACCCTATGCAGAAGACCCAAGGCCATAGCCAATATGTCACCTCCAGTCAGAGAACCATAGTTCTGTTTAGTAATGGGCCACATTCCTAAGAACTCAGAATACTGGCTACAGCACCACAGAAATTAAGGCCATGCTAATTCATGTGGGAAGCCTTTTGACCCATAGGCACAGGCTGGATTCTTGGGCACAGGAGAAGATACAGCTAGTGGTTCCCAACCTTCCTGGAATAGTGACCCACTCCCCCAATTCCAAATTTATTTATTTATCCGTTTATTGTTACACAAATTTTGGACCTCAGGTCTTGGGAGCCATCAGTTTTGTGCATCTTAACTGCACGTTTCCTTGTGCCTAACCATCACTTCAGGCACCCAAGCAAAGATTTGCTTAATGTCCCTATTAATGTTGAACTTGTTGAAATACAGTACTTACAAAGTTATTCACAGTTTTGCGCATGGGAATGTAAGCACCCCATGTGATATTTGGGTTCACTTATAAAGCCCACCTGTGAAGGCTTTGCAACCCATTTGTGAGACAAGACCCACAGGTTAGTAAATACTTGGGCTTGGGTTGGACTATTGTTTAGACAGGGAGCTTGTTGCAGTTATTGATATATTTTTTGTATCTTTATTTTGAGATCTTATGATTTATGTGGAAATTGGCTGATTAGGTTGTGTACTTATTGATGTGTTTTATTTATTGTTTAGGACTACTTTTGTTATATTTGTAATTACATAATTTTTTTCTGTGTTGTAAGCCACCTTGAACATGCTTTCAACTATGGAAAGGCGGCATACTAACAATATGAGGTATGCAAATGCTGTAAAGGTAAAGGTAAAGGGACCCCTGATCATTAGGTCCAGTTGCGAACGACTCTGGGGTTGCGGAACTCATCTCGCTTTATTGGCCAAGGGAGCTGGCGTACAGTTCTGGGTCATGTGGTCAGCATGACTATGCCACTTCTGGCGAACCAGAGCAGCACATGGAAACACCGTTTACCTTCCCACCAGAGCTGTACCTATTTATCTACTTGCACTTTGTGCTTTCGAACTGCTAGGTTGGCAGGAGCTGGGACCGAACAATGGGAGCTCACCCCATTGCAGGGATTCGAACTGCCAACCTTCCAATTGGCAAGTCCTAGGCTCTGTGGTTTAACCCACAGCGCCACCCACATCTATCCTAAATTGGTAAAAACACTTTTGACCACGGCTGGGAGGCCCTATGTACAACTTGGTCACATATTCAAAGTATTGGTGCTGACCTTTAAAGCCCTAAATGGCCTCAGCCCAGTAGGGCCTATACCTGAAGGAGCGTCTCCACCCCCATCATTCAGCCCGGCCACTGAGGTCCAGCGCTGAGCGCCTTCTGGCCCCATAGTAAGAAATATCAGCTGTGCTGCAGCCTCTGGTAATGTAATGGCAGAGATACCAGTTTTTGAGGGCGGTGGGGGGGGTATTGTTATGTACTGAGTTGAATAGGATCCAAACTGCAACAGTCTGATTGGTCCTAGAACAATAGGATTGAGATTGCAGCAGTCTGACTGGTCCCAGAACAATAGGATTGAGATTGCAGGAGTCTGATTGGTCTGCAGGAGCCACCCAATCCAGCTCCAGGTGGAAGTGAATCCGCACTCTGATTGGCATACAGGAGTATCCCGGAATTAGCCAATCACGTGGGGCCCATTGTGTAAATAGTGTATATAAAGCAAACGTTTTGGGGGAACTACATTCCTCACTACTATGAGCTGAATAAAGAGCATGAAAATCACACTGGACTCCGAGTATCTTTCACTGGCGATGAAGGTGGGATCCCGCTGAGCTGACTGCCACACACAGCACCGCAGCAACGCCACCTGCCGCACAGCTGCCTCGCACCGTGTATCCAGGCTTCAGCTCCGGGTCCCAAGGAACTCAAGATGGCAACGGACAGCAGCTTCTCGCCGTTCAACCCAGCATCAGGAGACTGGGAAGGATACGCCACCCGTTTCACCTTTCTTCTAGAAGCTAAAGGGGTCACCAACGATGCCAAGAAGAGGGCGATATTCTTCAGCGTCTGTGGAGAGGAGACATTCGAAATCGCCCGGGCTCTCCTTGCGCCTGATGATGTCGCTACCGTTCCTTACAAAACAATAGTGGAACGGCTGAAGGGGCACTTCTCGCCACAGCCCTCGGTGGTGGCTCGTCGAAATGCCTTCTATGCAAAGCGGCAAGCCCCTGGGGAAACCATAACGGGGTTTGTGACCTCCCTCCGCCAAGCCGCTCGGTTCTGCAACTTCTCAGAGTTGGAGAACATGCTGCGTGACCGCCTCGTCGGTGGCCTGAGGGACGAGAAGCTGCAACGACGCCTCTATGCCAAGAAGGACCTAACATTCCAGGTCGCTCTGGAGGAGGCCCTGGCAACAGAAGCCGCCGAGAGGTCGATGCAAGGGGCACAGCCGAGCGTGCCGTCCCAACCAAGGGTCCACCACGAGGACCTCATCGACGATTCAGGATCAGACAGGGAGGAGGTGCACAGAGTACAGCGGCGCACTCAAGCCGTGCACACACCACAGCTGCCTCGACCAGAAGGAGGGAACTGCGCAAGCTGCGGGGAGAATCACGAGAGGAGGACCTGCCGTTTCCGCAATGCCGAGTGCAGGCAGTGCAGAAAATCAGGCCACATCGCCCGGGTGTGTCGGGCTCGGCCCATCCGACGCCAGGCATCAGATGACCGCCCCAAGAGCCCCAGGTCCTGGGCCCCAACGCACCAAGGCAACTCGACAGAGACCACGGACTACCAGGTATACCAGTTGCCCCACCCCAACATAGAGAAAATTTATGTAGAGGTACAGATAGAGGGGGCCCCGTGCCGCATGGAGCTGGACACAGGTTCAACCCTATCCATAATCTCGGCACGGACTTTAAGGAAACTGTGCCCTAGTGGGGGTCCCAAACTCAGGCCGGCCCCATTCACCCTCCGGGACTTCCAGAAACGTAAGGTCCCCACAATGGGGGTGGGGACCTTCAGGGTGCAATATCGAGGGCGGACGCGGCAACTGGACTTGCTCGTGGTCAAGGGCTCCTACGTTAGCTTACTGGGATTGGCATGGTTTGGACCACTGGGGCTAGCCGTCACCGGGGTGAACCGCACTAGCTTACAAGTGGATGTGGACGCCATATGCAAGGAGTTTCCGGCAGTTTTCGATGGAAAATTGGGACAGTATACGGGCCCCCCCATTGCCCTACAGCTGGACCCCGCAGTACGACCTGTCAGGCTCAAGGCCCGCCGGGTCCCGTTCGCCCTGAAACCCCGTATAGACGAGGAATTGGACCGGCTCGTGGAGCAAGGAGTGCTGGAGCCTGTGCCTAATGCCATCTGGGAAACCCCAATCGTCACACCCGTCAAGCCTAATGGTTCGGTCCGCATCTGCGCAGACTACAAATGTACCATAAACAAGGCCCTCATGGCCCACGCATACCCAGTGCCAGTGGTCAGCCATGTCCTCGCCACCCTGGCTGGGTCAAAATTTTTTGGCAAGCTGGACTTGGCCCAAGCCTATCAACAGCTGCCAGTAGATGAAGCCACAGCAGAGGCACAGACGATTGTGACGCACAGGGGAGCGTTCAAGGTAAAGCGGCTGCAATTCGGTGTCAGCGTGGCACCAGGCATATTCCAGAATCTAATGGACTCGCTGCTTAAAGGGATTCCTGGCGTCACCCCCTTCTTCGATGATGTGTTGATTGCCGGGCCCACGGCAGAGGAGTTTGAGGACCGCCTTCGCACCGTTT
Organism: Lacerta agilis; assembly: GCF_009819535.1. Lineage (NCBI taxonomy): Eukaryota > Metazoa > Chordata > Lepidosauria > Squamata > Lacertidae > Lacerta > Lacerta agilis. Next base: position 59,607,834 of record NC_046313.1, read on the forward strand.
TGCACCGTTTCCAGACAGCGGGTCTCAAGGTGAAGCGGGAAAAGTGTCTACTAGGAGTGCCTCAGGTGGACTTTCTGGGATTTATGGTGGATGCAGAAGGGGTCCACCCAACTGGGGACAAGGTACGGGCCATTTGTGATGCCCCAGCGCCCAAGGGCAAAACTGAACTTCAGGCCTTCTTGGGGCTATTGAACTTTTACCATGCCTTCCTTCCCCATAAGGCAGCAGTAGCAGAGCCCCTACACAGACTCCTGGACAAGCGGGCCCCTTGGGTGTGGGGCCAGCGCCAGGAGGCCGCATTCCAGGCAGTCAAGGACTTGCTCGTCTCAAACTCGGTCTTGGCACACTTCGACGAGAGGCTGCCGGTGGTGCTAGCATGTGACGCCTCACCCTACGGCATCGGCGCTGTCCTTGGACACCAACTCCCAGATGGAAGAGAGGTGCCAGTGGCATACTTTTCCCAGACACTCACTGCAGCTGAGCGGAACTACTCGCAAATCGACAAGGAAGGTCTGGCAATCGTGAAGGGAGTAAAAAAATTCCATGATTTCTTGTACGGGCGGCCCTTTACCGTGGTGACTGATCACAAGCCGTTGCTTGGTTTGTTTGCCCCCGAAAAGCAGACCCCCCAAGTGCTGTCTCCTCGCGTCCTCAGGTGGTCAATTTTCCTTGCCGGCTACCAGTATGCACTGATTCACCGCCCTGGGAAAGCGATGGGCCACGCAGACGCCCTCAGCAGGCTACCACTACCAGAAACAGGCCCCGACCCAGCACCCGCACAAGAGGTTATGAGCCTGGAGCTGCTTCCCGACCGCCCTATTCAGGCACAAGAAGTTGCACACCATTCCAAGAAAGATAGGGTCATCTCCCGGGTCCTGGACTGGGTGTGGAGGGGATGGCCCAGCAGCAGCCCCGGGCCAGAATTCGCTGGCTACACAACCCGTAAACATGAACTGTCGGCCCACAAGGGGTGCCTGTTATGGGGAAGCAGGGTCGTCGTTCCTGAGCCCCTTCGCAAAAGGGTCCTTGCAGCCCTACACGAGACACACCCAGGGGTAGTGAGAATGAAGGCCCTCGCCAGGAGTTATGTATGGTGGCCAGGGATTGACGGAGAGATAGAGACCTGGGTCAAACACTGCCAGGCCTGCCAAGAATCCCGCCCAGATCCCCCAAGGTCCCCAGTGCAGTCGTGGGAGTCCGCCCGAGCACCATGGTCACGCCTGCACATGGACTTCGCGGGCCCCTTCCAGGGGAAAACATTCTTCATAGTGGTGGACTCCTACACCAAATGGCTGGAAGTCGCACTGGTACCATCCACTTCTACGTCCGCAGCCATCCGGGTACTACGCAGGCTGTTTGCAACCCATGGACTCCCTGACACTCTCGTCTCAGACAACGGAACCGCATTTACGTCAGAAGAATTCCAGACCTTCACAGCGCAGAATGCCATCCGCCACATCCGCTCAGCACCATTCCACCCTGCCACCAATGGCCAAGCAGAGCGCATGGTGCGGACCACCAAGGACACCCTACGCCGCATGACGCAAGGGGACTGGGAGTACCGCCTTGCCACATTCCTTCTAGCACAGCACAGCACCCCCAGCTCAACGACTGGCCGGAGCCCCGCTGAACTACTAATGGGCCGGCGCCTCGCAATCAGACTGGACCGCCTCCACCCTGACAGAGCTCAGGATGAGGTAGTGGTGGGGGAAGGCAGGAACCCCCGGACCTTTGTGGCCCAGGATCCAGTGTACGCAAAGAATTTTGGGGCAGGCCCAGCATGGGTACCCGCCACAGTCACCAGAGTGACGGGCCCCGTGTCATACGAGGTGCTAACAGAGGGGGGGCAATGCTGGCGCCGCCACTGCGACCAGCTACGGCGACGATTCCCAGGAGAAAACCAGGAGGAGGACAGGTCAGAGGAGTCCCAAGGGAACAGTGGGGCATTGAGACCCGTAGAGCAGGAGGGGCCGGCAGGGGAGGCAGAATCAGTAAATACTGAGAGGACCCGTGAGGCCGAAAGGGCACCGGAACCAGAGGGACGACAGAGCGAGCTGGTTGCGCCAGACCAAACAGCCCCATCACAACCAGCAGCCTTGGAACACGAGCCTGAACCAGAACCCCAGACCAGGGAACAGCCCAGGCCGCAACGCACACGTAAGCGGCCAGCGTACCTTGAGGACTATGGATGCAACCTCCCAGGCAGGACTGGAACTTAGAGGGGAGGGGTGTTATGTACTGAGTTGAATAGGATCCAAACTGCAACAGTCTGATTGGTCCTAGAACAATAGGATTGAGATTGCAGCAGTCTGACTGGTCTCAGAACAATAGGATTGAGATTGCAGCAGTCTGACTGGTCCCAGAACAATAGGATTGAGATTGCAGGAGTCTGATTGGTCTGCAGGAGCCACCCAATCCAGCTCCAGGTGGAAGTGAATCCGCACTCTGATTGGCATACAGGAGTATCCCGGAATTAGCCAATCACGTGGGGCCCATTGTGTAAATAGTGTATATAAAGCAAACGTTTTGGGGGAACTACATTCCTCACTACTATGAGCTGAATAAAGAGCATGAAAATCACACTGGACTCCGAGTATCTTTCAGGTATGTTGTGCTTGTGACACCAGGATGTTGAGAGGAGCTGGGGCGGAGCAGAATATGGCAACTACATGATTCCAATGGCCGGCTCCTCCTCCTCCTCACAACCCCACCAGTGCAGGACTGCTTTGACCCTCCTTCCCCTCCGAGGCAGGAGGAGGAGGAGGAGGAGAAGCTGGTCACTGCAGCCACGCCACGCTTGGCTCTGTCCTTCACCTCCATGCTTTTTGGACATTGGGGGGCTGGCCCCCACCCCAAAATATTTTGGGGCCCAAAAGGGCTCAGCTCCCAGGAGCTGGCTCCCCTGTCTAATGGTGTGTGTGTGTGTGTGTGTGTGTGTGTGTGTGTGTATGCATACATCTGCCTATAAATATTTTTTGATTAAGGTAAAATAAAAAACCTTAATGTTCTAATTTTTTTTATTGTTTTCTGTTAGCCAAACAGAATTTAAAAGGTTAAATGCCGAGACCCTCAAGGCAATAATAATTAGGTAGGCTGGAAACTGGTACCCACCCGCTGCCCTGAATTTCACCCCTGCTGGCCTCTCATCTACTTTGCTGAATGCGCCATTTGCCCCATACTAGACTCTGTTCCACACCATCTGTAGCTGATTCATATGCAGAGAAATCTGTTTGTACATGCGGATTGCAGGCTTTATTTACTGGGCAGTCCAATTCCTAGAAAAGAGATGGGGAAACTTCCTCTAAGGCATTGCTTTCTGCTACAGTTCACTTCCTCCACCACCCCTTTTCTTTTTTGAGGTGGGCAGTGATTTCAAGCTGCTCTTCTTAAAATCTCAGCCTTCCTTTCTTCCTGGAAACCAGGAGGAGTGTGGCTTATTCACCGTGCAAAAATAGTTTTAGTTCTATAAATTCTCCTTTTGAATGCAGCAAAGATTTACAGTATTTTTTCCTTGCATTTTATGTAAGGAAATATGAGTCTCAGAGGTAAACTGGAGTGGTTTTAGAAAGTTACTTTTAGAGACACTTTAAAAAAGGGGGGGGGGAGGAGAAATGTGTCCATATATTCCAGTTCCTTTGATGTGTTGGAGCACCAGATTCCCGCCCACATTTATGAACATTCCAGGCAATGTCTAGCCACCAAGTCTTTTCTTTGCAAGACCACAGGCAGGTAGAACTTTGGTTGGGTTGCTTGATGGGTAGCCGACAGCAAAGTTTGCTGTTTTCTCCTTCCCCCCTCCCCCTTCATATAATTTTCACATGGCAAAGAAATGAAACTCTGGATCCAAACAGCTCTGAACTCTGGGGAAGCTCCGGTCTGTCAACAAGGCTTGCAGCTGTCTTCTGATTCTGTAATGGGAAATGGAATGACCTGTGCTCTGTGTTATTTTAATACCATTAAACAAGCTGCAACAAGTATGTTTCAAGCCTCCCAACACCTTTGCCACGAGATGAGGCTGTATAGGTAGAAGCAGGTGAAATGTAAGAAGTCAGGAAGGAAAAATAGGTTTCCTATCCTGTTCTCCTTGCTTCATGAATCTGATTGCCCAGTCATTTAATCCAGGCAAACCAGGGAGGAATCTAAAAACATACAGTAAGTGAATATATTACAAGATGCTCCTGGCACACTGGGTACATTATTTAGCAAGATATTTAGGTGAGCAGAACAAGATTCTATTTATCAGAGAAGGTTCTTGGTGATGAGTCCATGGGTCAAGAATGCAGTTTGATTTCTTGATGTCTGACCAGGAGAGCTAAAATTAGGAATGATATGAGTCAGGGAGTTCTTCCAAAGCACTCTGGGATACAAACTCAGCTTGCTCACAAACTGGTGAGCAGAACCTGAGCTCCGTTAACCTGGGGAAAAAACTTGACTGTTCAGAATTCCAAATTGAAGTGTTACGTGTTCCAGAGAGCATGCGGCTTGGCTTGGCTTGAACTCTCATTTCTGGGCTGTATACAACTGCAAATTTATCCTGAGAGCATGGTAGGGGAAACAAATAACACACCTAGATAGTGAAAGCAAAGAATTACAAATTTCAGATACAGTCGTACCTCGTGTTGCGTTCGCTGCGGGTTGCGAACGGCATGGGTTACGAACGCGGCAAACCTGGAAGTGTTTACATCCAGGTTTCATTGCGCACATGCAGAAGTGTTCTGCGCAGGTCGCGCATGTGCAGTAGCGTGATATCGTGGTTTTGCACATGCGAAAAAGCTCCGCTCGGGTTGCGGACTTTTTGGGGTGCGAACTATTGGCAGTGCTTTTTTCACCTGGGAGTACGCAGGGGTACACAAACCCCAAAACATTTTGTGAATCTTTGGACTTTTGTCCATTTACTGTATTTATTTTCCCCAACTTGAACTATAAAATGGTGCTTTTCTTGAGTCAAAATGAGAGTGCTGTACCCCTAAACTTTTTTTTTTAAAGAAAAAATGCACTGACTATTGGATGATGATTAAAACTAGTGGTCTGACCATCAATCATTTTTAAAATTCTCCAAACTTCCCAATTCAATAGAGTTTTGTAGCCTACCAGGGACATATCCAATCAACTTTGGAGCTGCAAAATATGTTAATGTAGCAGGCCCCTTGAAGGGTTAAAATCTCAGCTTTAGGTCACATCTACAGCATACATTTGAAATACACACCAGCACTCCTAGCCATTTTACAGATGGGGAAAGCAGCCCATAATGCAGTGCAGAGCATTGGGCTACAGTGCACATTCTAACTCCACCTGTAAAAACAGCGAAAGTATAGAGCAGGGGTCAGCAATTTTTTTCAGCAGGGGGCCGGTCCACTGCCCCTTAGACCTTGTGGGGGGCCGGACTATATTTTGAAAAAAAAAATGAACAAATTCCTATGCCCCACAAATAACCCAGAGATGCATTTTAAATAAAAGTACACATTCCACTCATGTAAAAACACACTGATTCCCAGACCGTCCATGAGCCGGATTGAGAAGGTGATTGGGCTGGATCCGGCCCCTGGGCCTTAGTTTGCCTACCCTGTGGTCTTCACACACACACACACACACACACACACACACACACACCCCACTACCTGGCATTGTTCAACCCAAGCACTCCAGCTGTTGAGTTGGCTGGAACACCTACCCCAGTCACCTAGTTCAGGGGTTTCAGAGAGGAAAGCAATCACTTTTTGAGGGTGGGTGGATAGGGAAGTGGCAATTTTGAAGTAAAGGAAGCTGCTAGGACAAGGAAGACTAGACAGCCAGATACATTTCTTCTTCAAAGGCTTTTGGCATAACAAGGATGCTTCAGGAAGATGCAATAATTCATTGGCTAACTGGTTAGCAGATGTGCTGGTGAGAACATGTCTTCTAAAAGCAGCGTTAGAATACATATGGAAACAGCAAATAATTGAGATTAACACTTTTTACCTCATGGGTGTAGCCATTCCTTGTTTTCTCCCCTGACTCAATTCATAAAGGTGCTGGATTTTCAGAATCAGTACAAGTGAGCACACAGATTTCCTTTACTTAGTTAGTGAAACGATTACCGGTAAGTGGTTTCACTATTTTAAATCCTGGATCCTGTCTGTAAACGCAAAGCATTTCAAGGTTGCAGCCATGGCACTGCTCCTCTCTGTTAGGTTGTTGACAGGTCACTGTGTTTTTGCGGAAAACTCTCCACTGCAGCACTCTGAAGAATACTACTACTACTACTCTTTTTTTGCAATAGTTTTTCATCCTGAAATGAAGGAGTAGTGAATTAAGTGACCCTACGTGCATAGATGAATCTCACTATGAAGTGAATTACATGTAAAACTCAATACGCTGCTGAAAATGTTTCTGTGTCACCAAGCATTTTCAGAGAATTGATTTAATTCAGCGTTGGTCATTTGTTTTACATATTTTATTTTATGATGTTTTAATTATTTTATTGTGGACCACCATGGTGTTTTTTTTTAGTTGACAGTTTATAAATATGCCAAATAAATAAATAAATGTTGGATCTAGATTTTTAATTTTTTTATCCTATGATTATCAATGGATGTAGTCAAACCTCCATGTTGCTTATACTCATTCAGGCTCAAGTGCTTTCTCAGCTACTGGAATACATATTAAGTGTTACGTATTCTAATTTTAACTTTTTGCAAGCTGCCTTTGGGAACCTGTGAGGTTCTTGCAATGACCGGTGGAGGGTGATAGACCGAAAGGCCACCTATTCTTCCCTTGCTGATTCTTAGTTGTTTCTCAAGCTTTACTTCCTTCCTGCTCCTTCTTAAAGAAGTGAAGGCATTATTTGCTAAATATTAGGCTCTAGCTGATAAGAGGCACTGGATGATAGGCACTATCGGAAGTGGGGAGGGTCTTGTTGGTAAACAGGCTGAGGGTCCACCCCCCCATTTCATGGTTCCAGGCTTCTCCCTATAGACCTCCATTTCCTTTCCTTATATATTAGCCACAAAATGTGGCTATGGCCTTTCACTGAGGCTGAATGATGTTTATGTATCATTTGACTGATTTGTTTAAATACTGAGCACGTTTTGTAATTTGCATAATTTGTTTCTGGCTGAAAGAAGAGTAGGAGAATTCTGGGTTATCTCACAACAATCCTGTTACACCCAACGTGCTCTGTGAGGAATGAAGAATGAGTCAGAGCCAGAGCTGCTTATGCAGCCTTATCAGCCACAATTTAGAGAACAACCTTGGTGCTTCAGAAACCATTGATGGTGGCCCTAGGCCACAGCTGGTTTTCCAAGACAGAATCCAAAATGCTGTGGGTTTGGATGTGCAAAGCAACTTCTGGTGGGTGGGTTGTGGTTTTTTGTGTGTGCCTGACTGTGTGATTCAAATGAAATGCAAAGCTAGATTTATTTAAGCTCTGTGTCTGCTAATGAGCTACTGCCAAAGCAAAATCGTACACAGTTTTGTTCTACAACCCTTCATAATATTCCAGTCACAGAGACATGATACAGTTCCACCCACCCTTGAGCATTCATTGATCGAGCTTCTGTTTGTTGCTGGGAAACAACAGATCTCCAAAGTGCTATTTTGCTCATGTCCAGCATGCAGGCTTTCCACAGGCATCTGGTCGGCTACTGTGAGACCAGGATGGACTTAGATGGGCCCTTGTTTGACCCATCAGACTCTGGAATAGGAGAGATTAATCTAGCTTGGGATCCATCAGATCCCAAGTCAGATTCACTGCTGCCATGTGACGGTGTCAGGCCCGATCTGGATCTGATCACTGCACAGGTTTCAGGATGGTGCTGTGATCTTGCTCCCCTCCACCTTCTGCCCCAATTGCCATGGATGGCAGAGCTGCAGTTGTAGTCATGGTCCCATTGCTTTCCACATTGGTTTGAGAGCACAAGCCCAGCCAGTTAGTTTGGCTTGTGCTCTCAAACCAATGAGCAGGAACTGGGAAATGTTTGGAATCTTCAAAGTTTGCAAGGATTTGAAAGCTTCTAGTAATTTGTTAAACAAACATACATACAAACAAACAAACACATGCCAAATTCAAGCCATGGACACAAAGGAAGAATCTTCTTCATATTCCCTGCAGGTTACACAATTTCGGTGGTTTCTTATATATTAAAAATACTTTTTGAAATATGGCAACCCTACATATAGGGAACAAATTATATACAGATTTGGCAAAGTGAACTGGTGATTTTAATAAGTTTCACATAAAACACAGCGTATGAAATAGAAGAGGACACTTCTGGGCCACTAATACTCATGAAACCTCTCATTGCTCAGTCTCCTCTAGCCAAATGGAAGATATTAAACGGACAAGGGATGGTCACATTTAAGGAGCAGAGTCCTCAGCTTTCTCAATGCAAACCACAGGCATGAAAATCTGTGCGCCTGTTTAAAACAACACCACAAGGGTGATGATCTAACGGCTATTTCATTTCTCCCTTTGATATCAGCGAGCTTTGGATGATTTCCTAAGAGAACACCCTGCCTTGCTCTCAGTATTTTTCCTTTTCTTACAGATGTGTCTTTTGGAAGGATTTTTTTTTAATTTTTATTTTTAAATGAGCACATTTTGCCTCCCACATAGCTGCAACATGGATGTCCCAGACCACTTGAGTACATTTCTCTATAGGCATTTTTGTGCTTTATTTGATTGCCGTGTTCTGCACAGTCATCTTTCAGTTTACCTAAGCAGTGCAGGCATGTGCTTTTGGATTGAGATCAGTTCCCTATTTCTAACCCGTTGCAGGAATCTGTATATATCCAGGTCAGAACAGAGGACCCCATTCTTGCTAATGGTGTCAATGCCAACCCTACTTACTAAGGAATCTTGAGGATTGCAACCAACGTTGTTTTTATCTTTGCTTTCAGGACTGTCCTGTCCACCTGCTGCGGAAACAGATTTGAGATGTGGCACCATATGACACAATCAAGAATCTTTGCAAAGCTGAGAATGCACAGCCAGTTCACGACAAGACCACCCATGAGATCCTCCCGGAGCCAGCAGCATATCGACTATGTGCAAGCTGATCTGGTTAGTATTTCTAGGCCAGTGGACAACGGCAACATACGTTTCACATTCTCCCTGGATGTGTGCAGATTCTGCTGGCTCTATCCATAAATATTGTATGACAAGCACAGAAGCAAAGGCCATTCCTCGCACCCAGCCTGACAACAATTGCAATTCTACAATTACCACGGTGTACAGTAGTGGCATCTTCTCCAAGCCACGGTATGCTGCTGTGCTGCTGCCTCAAGCAGGGTGATGCTGGGCCAAGGACAAGGCAGGAATCTGAGAAGTGATGCTGAGTAATCAGTGCTCACAATAAAAGCTCACTCAAAAACGATTCCAGTTGGGCTGAGAAATTTAACTAGCACAGAGAGGACGACGCTTGGCATTTGCAAGGGTGTCTCCAGCTAAGAGAACTGCCTTAGAGTTCTCTCAGAATTCTCAAAGTAAAATCCTTGAGCAGAACGAAGTTGGAAAGGAGACACAAATTGCACTGACATAGGCTGGACAGCAGTAGCAGGTGTACAGTGTATGAGAAATGAAGTGCTTTGTGGTTCACAGTGACTTGGCTACTCTCTGAATCCAAACAGAATTAGCGGCTTGTGTTCTCTTACTTAGGGGGTTTCCACCACCCCCTTTCTTAATTTGCCGAAGTGTTCTTTCAGAGGTTTAGGGCCCCAATGAGTCCACCCTGTGTTACATCATTTTTTCTTGAATCTGAGCTTTACGCTTTTGGCCGAAGCGGCTCACTGATCCGAGGGTTATGAAACCTCTGATGCTAAAAACAAAACAAAAAACAGGCTGCTGTGCACAGCTGAAAGTGTGTCATTAAAACTGACACCCAACGCTAGCTCAGCAGGTAAACATGATCCCACAGCTGGCTCCCTATTGCCTAGCGAGAGTCCAAAGTCTTACTCAGCCTCGGCTCCAAAACATTCTGTAGTGTGTCTCAAATCAACACGGTCAGTGTGTGGATTTTAAAATATTGTGGCGTTTTTCGAGGCAAATGAAGAAAGCTCATGTTTCAGGAACCGAGAAGTAAATGTAAGCCCTGTGTCGCTCAGAATGTGGGACTTCTTAACATGCTCTGCTGCTGAGTCGTGTGAGTTACACCAGTCTATGATAGCCCCTTGTGGTCCACACAGTGGATGGGGACCAGTACAGCTCATGCACTCTGCCACCAATTCCCTGCAATGAGTTTGGCAGTGCATTTGCCTCTGTTTGTTTACAATATGTAGAAACCACCTCTCCAAAACCAAAGCATGGAGAACTGTGGTCTAGATGTACTCTGGGTAGAGAAAGATACCACAAGAAGGAGGGCCCAGGGTTTTGGGATATAGCCACTGTTTTCAACTGTGGCACGTGAGCCAGTTCTGCTAGGGCACTTCAAGATGACTCTTAATTAACCATCAATCTTGACTTGTTTGAAGGCAGGTTAGGCAATGTTGCTTATTCATTGCAGACACTGTAATTCAAGATGGTGGTGGTGTTGATGGATTTGGGGAGGCCTGAAATTTTAAGATCCTCCACCCTGAGTCGATTGAGATCCCAGTAGAGGGCCTCTAAAGGATCAATGGTACTAGCTGGTCTCATCTTAAAACAAACGTCTAAGGAGAAGAGCCTGGAACTTTCAGTGGTGCGGAGCGGGGAAGCAGAGGTGGCTCACAGAGGGTGGGCAGTTTAACTGAGAACTCTTCCATCACAAGCATGCAACCAACAGAGACGGAAACCGAATGCCAATTGATTCCCCCCATCTCAAGCAGAAAAGCAAAATCCATTTTCTTAGTTTTGCTTAACGGAGCGCAGTCTGCTGGCCCCTTCCAGAGACAGGAAGTTTGGACAGATGTCTTGTTTGATGTTTCCCTATCATACATCTCGGAGCAGCAAAATCTATGGTATGACACTAAATGGACAGGAAAAGATACTTGGGTGCCCTGGAATGTCTGGAGCTGTCCACGCACCATGCACACTTACTCCAACAGGGCTCTGAGTTGTGATTGATGGGTTTGCTGCAACAGCAGAGGGTTGAAGGACTCGGCACTAGCCATAACAGTTAGGTCTGGAAGCATTCCAGTATCCAGATGTTCAGTTTCTCAAAGAGTCTGTGGAGTGAGCGGGCTGAAAATGATGGGAGTTAGCTGGGCTCGCCTGTTCACAGCTGCCTAGGTTTTCTGAAAGACATTTGAAAACTGAAGGGTGAAGGAGCAGCTGCAGTTCACAGCAGGGGGGGGTGCCTACATTTGAGCTTAGATCCTTTGGATCTATAGTCATAAAGCAGCAAGCCTTGCAATCTCCATGGACAGCCTGGTAAGAGCTTGTATCCCAAAGAGGTGGCTGGAACCATGAGCGTAGCCAAGGGGGATCAGGGGGGCTGCTGCCCCCCTAAATCAAATAAATAAATAAATAAATAAATAAATAAATAAATAAATAAGTGGCCGGTCATGTCGCAGATAGCTCGGTTCTTGCCCTCCTAATATAAATGTTGGCTATGTCCATGGCTGGGACACCAATGGACTGAACAAGATCAATGCTGTTGTCTCTGCAGTTTCATTTGGCAACCATGAGCAATGAATTGCTGCCTCTCTTTCCTTCTGCAGCATGAACACACAGCCATTGCTCCAGGTTTTACTTTGTGGGTTTTTGGGAGGTGCAGATGAAACAGTTCTTTAAAAAAAAAGAAAAAAAGTGCACCAGATGCCACTTGCAAACCAACTCAACCTTCAGTTAAAGCCTGTACAAATAGAAAAGTTGTTAATATCCAACAAAATACTGGAGGCAGTGACTTCCACAAGACTGATGCACCAGTCTAGCAAAAAGCACTCCTAGGCACTGAGACGACCTGAGTGATGATGGATCAAGGATTGTTCCTTCGGAGGGAGTGCAACCCCATTCAGAACAGGTAATTGACCAGTATCCCAGACAAGAAAGCCACAGAGCCTCTGCCTTCCCAGGATTCAGCTTGGGTTTATTGGACCTCATCCAGCACACTACTGCATTCAGACACTGGCTCTGGCCTTGCACAGCCACACTTGATTTAGGTGTCTCTGAGAAATAGAGCTATTGCACCACAACTCCCACAATCTCTGACCATTGGCTGTGCTGGTTAGGGCTGATGAGACATGGAGTCCAACAATGTCTGGAGGCCTGCCCACAGATACCCCACCCCCAATCTATAGCACACTGCTTCCCTCTTATATGTGTGCATATTTCAGAATAAACATATAATTTGTGAAGCATGGTCTCACTGTGTGTTTGCCTTTATGAATTAGTATTCCTCTCTTTGAATGTATTACTTCTAATGCTTTTTCATTCTCTGAAGTTATTCAGTAAAGTTTGGTGGTCCTACCTTATCTCATTATACACGATAAAGCTATTTTTAGCCATCTCACCCCTTGCTTTTTCCTGTAAGACCAATTGCAGTGGTTAACAGTCTTCAACAGGTGTGCCACACCTATCACCCATTCCCACCACCCTTCTTAGTAATACCCCTCCCCACCCTCCCACTATATATAAGGGTTTGGTGACTTCTGTTTCAGTGTATCTGAAGAAGTGTGCATGTACACGAAAGCTCATACCAATAACAAACTTAGTTGATCTCTAAGGTGCTACTGGAAGAAATTTTTTTGTTTTGTTTCGACTACGGCAGATCGACCCGGCTACCTACCTGTAATTACCTGATGTCTGTTTATTTTCCTGAATCTTCACTTCTGAATTTAAGCAGAAAATAGATTTTTTTTAGATAGATAGATAGATAGATAGATAGATGATAGATAGATAGATGATAGATAGATAGATGATAGATAGCTAGATAGATGATAGATAGATAGATAGATAGATAGATAGATATAGATATAGATAGATATGTAGAAGGAGGACTAAATTCTAGAAAATAAAACTACAGCAACACAATCAGATCAGCATCCAGGTATATAAACACATGAAGGTACATGGGCTCCTGTATATAAAGGGTTTCTCTCCACTCTACCGCCACCACTACTGAGTTGGGAGACTTTCATGAACTGAATCCCTCAAAGCAAGCCAGAATAAATACAGCATGCTAGATTACCAGCCCTAAACATTATAAAAATCTGCACTTATGACCCAAAGCCATGGAAAGATTTCCAAGCAGCTGGTAAACACATGAACTATTGTCCTGCAAAACCTAAATTGGCATGCTTGTCCCAGGGGTGGTCCACTGGGAGCTCTGTGTCCTGAGGTCAGAAGAAACTTTTGAGACACAAGGTTATTAGGCGAAAGTTCGGAGACCCAGCTCTAGGGCTGCTTTCCGGAGCGATGCTAAGAATGTAAGAAGGAACCATTTTAAGTCTGAGTGGTAGAGGCCCCATTCCATATGTGCATTAAGACCTTTAACCAGAGGGAGGTGAGGCTCCTGAGGTGATAGGATTAGAAGACAGACATCTCCATCCTATCTACTCCCCCCACCCTGGCCAGCTCAGTGCAAATGGGTTTCTGATTGCTTTAGAAATCAAATTATGTTTACCTTGAGCTTGTCCAGACACATGGTGTAGAAATGAGACTGTGCCTTCACATCTGTCCCATAGGCATGTCTGTCCTGCCTCTAAGACCCTAGTAACCAACACATGGGAAATTATTTTGAATAGGGCACCCACACACAAATTCAATGCACTTAGTTCTGAACTGTACACTCAATATCCTACTTACAATCCTGAAATAGTGCTCTATCTGAAGTGCTTTTGGAGTCTTCTATCTCAAGGACTGTCTGGTCCAAGTTCAAAGGTGAGATGATGCCCATCAACAATTAGCAGTTGGATGGGACCTGGTCGCAGTCTTCCCCATTGTGGTGAGATGTATTTTGGCTTAAATTATTATGATTATTTCTTCAGACTTCCGGCGAGGACGCCATCGCGGGCGGTCGTGGGTTGCTTCGGCAGCGAAGTGACCCAGGCCGGCCCGGGGGTAGGAGCCCCGCTACCGCAAAGCGGGGCTCCGTTAAACCGCGGGTAGCTCCGAACCCTTCTCCCGTTCCCCCTGTAAAGGGGGAGTGGGGGTGAAGGGACCACGGAGCTGGGCTGAGGAGATATGCCCCAACCGGACCGGCGAAGCGGCGGCCGCCGCTCGCGATGAGGGAGATCGTTCTACCTGTCAGAAGGAAAACAGAAGAAGCCCGTTGGCCGTGAGTACACTAATACTGGATCTATCTTTGACATTTGGCGCTCCGGGAGATACGACGGAAAGGAAGCCCGTTTTTTTCCCTTTGAGTGAAAGAGAAAGTAACTGCTTTGATGGCGACTGCTGTTGCAGTGGTGGATACAAATGTTTCGAATTTGACAAGTGAGACTGGCTAGACCCCTTTTGGGGGATCTAAGTTGATGGGAATATTTCTTCTTAAAGTGGATGGAATGTAATCTTTTCGCCCTGACTCCAGGGAAAATGGCTGCGGAGACTTGTGACTGAGATGGAAAAGTACTGTGACTAAGATGGAAAATACTGAAACTTGATACCCTATGCCCACTTCTACCATGTTGGGTTTCGTTTTCAAGCTGGTTTTAGACTCTGGACTGACTCACGAACAAAGGATTATTTTTTTTGAAATTAGAATTGCTGAACCAGAAATTAACTTTGCTGAATCAGGATGACAATTTATATCTCACAGGAAAGACTATTCAGAACATTGTTAAAATGGAAGGAAACCTTGGCAAGGAGCTTAAGGGAATTATCGAAGTACAAAGTACAATGTTTTTGCAACTCCGAGAAGATGAAAGGTCCTGTTGGAGTGAGAGACTCAGGATCAGAAGACAACGTATATCCAATTTCTGGGGTGAGAGCCCAGGAATGATGGGGAAAAGATTTATTTATCTACAATCAAAAGATGAACGGAATTTTGAAGCGGAGATGCTGGAAGGTGATGATTTGTGTACCCTGATGCTCCCTGCAAGGACTGTTGTAGACTATGTCTGGAACTGTGGACTTACAAGAAAAGAGGACACTCTGAAAAATGGTTTTGGTGTAAGACGGAGAAATATCTGGGGGGAGACCCCGAGATGGCGAAAGAAAATGGTTAGAAAAGGGATAGGGTGAAATACATTAAGGTTAAAATTAGGATGGTTTATTATGGTACCCTGAAGCCGGTGTGTTAAGATTTTAAGTTTTTGAACTAGAGAAGAGATATTTGATTTTTTTTTCTTATTTTAGCGGCGGTCTAAGTGAAAGAAGATGTCTGACATGATTTGATATAAGAAGTAATTTGTTGTGTTATGAAGTTATATTATTAATTATTATTATGAAGTAATTTTTGGAATAGATTTGATTTAAGATAAGAAGTGATAGATTATTTTGGAGTAAAAACAAGATTTTAAGAAGTATGTTTAGTTTTGATTTTTGAATGATTTAATTTTAGAGATGAGAAGTTATTAAAGTAAAATTAGAATTGGAACCAAAGGAGAGAAAACGGGGGAAGTCACCGAGTATTGATTCGAACAAGAAAAGTTTTTTTTTTTTTGTGTAAACAAGAAAAAGAATTATTGGTGTGTTTTGTTTTGTTGTGGTTTGATTGTGGGGTTTGTGTTTGTGTTGATGTATGTGTTATATTGTTCTTTGTTTTGTAAAAACCAATAAATTCTCTATAATAATAAATAAATAAATAAATTATTATGATTATTTCTAAATTTGTGTCTCTCTGTATAAATTAGCATATGCAACAAACCCGCTTCCCTCACCCAAATTGGACTTTTCGTGATAAGAAAAGTGTTGAGACGATGCAATGGAAAGTGTGGGATGATGACAGCTTGACACAACGTTCCATAGCTCAAAGCAAAATGTCACTTAACCAGCCTACAACCTAGTGCAAACAAATCAGGATGGATGTTCAATAAGAAGGTTGCCTGGAAATGACCCAAAAGAGATGAGCTATTCCACCTACCCTTCCCCGCTCCCTTCCCCCAGATCTAGGGGAAATAGGGAGGTTTCCAACATTCCTTTGATTCCCTGCATTGAGGAGAATCGGTGATGAGTCAGGGAGAAACCAGGAGCTGCAGCCAACACTGTACATCATAGCTGGCTGAGCTCCACACCTTAGAGAACGTAGCAACCATCTAGTGCAGCCATGAGTGGGATTGAATGCAGGAAATGTATGGGATTTACTAGATGTAAGCTATCTGTGAAGTGGTTTTTTAAAAATCTGACAGATGGCTAGATAAAGAGAAAGGGACATAAGTATGAATAACAGGTGACTAAAGAACTATCATGCATCTGTGCCTCTCAGATGAGAATCAGGTCACATTAAAGTCATCCATGATAAGTATTGTTTTCTTGTTTTTCTTTTTAAAGACAAGGAAGCGTTGTGCAATATTGCTCACACAGTCTCAATTCCTAATTTCTTGCTATGTATTGGTGTCTTCCCTGATTGCATCCAACCTCTGTCAGAACATAGAGTCCTCAAATTCAGAGAAAACCAAGTGACATTGCATTGCTGTACGCAAGTGGTAAAAGGTAAAAAGGTAAAGGACCCCTGGATGGTTAAGTCCAGTCAAAGGCAACTATGGGGTTGCAGCGCTCATCTCGCTTTCAGGCCAAGGGAGCCGGCGTTTGTCCACAGACAGCTTTCCGGGTCATGTGGACAGCAGGACTAAACTGCTTCTGGTGCAACAGAACACCATGACTAAAGCTAGAGTGCACAGAAACGCCATTTACCTTCCTGCTGCAGCAGTACCTATTTATCAACTTGCACTGGTTTGCCTTTGAACTGCTAGGTTGGAAGGAGCTGGGACAGAGCAACGGGAGCTCACCCCATCACAGGGATTCGAACCGCTGACCTTCTGATCGGCAAGCCCAAGAGGCTCAGTGGTTAAGACCACCTGTAGGAAGGTATGAACTGAAGGTGGGAAACAGTCTGGCATGATCTGAAGCCAAGACGGGTAATGTTAGGGTTTTGTGATTAATACAAAGCCCACCACTGCCTAGCAATTTGTGCTTGGCAAACCCTCATTGTGATCAACTCCTGCCAGGAAACCTATGTCCCCACTGTGGAAGGACGTGTGGATCCAGAATTGGCCACCACAGTCACCTACGGACACACTGTTAAGACCGTGTTCATGGAAGACAATCTTACTCAGCCACGAGGGATTGCCAAAAATGAGAATAAGAAGAAAGCATGCATGCACACATACTTACAGCTAGAGAACCTTTAGTCCAACATTTGACAAATATACACATTTTGCAAGTTTGATATAATGCAATTTTTGTGTTTTTTTATTAATATTAGTCCTTACCCTAAGACATGTGTTTTTGTACACATTACTTGGCTGGAGAACTGCATTGCAAAATTCAGAAAAAGTGGGGGGGGCGGCGGCGTTTGCCCATTCCTTGTGATTATGTTTGTATTTGTTGCTGTTTAGTTGTTTAGTTGTGTCTGACTCTTCATGACCCCATGGACCAGAGCACGCCAGGCACTCTTGTCTTTCACTGCCTCCCGCAGTTTGGTCAGACTCATGTTGGTAGCTTCGAGAACACTGTCCAACCATCTCATCCTCTGTTGTCCCCTTCTCCTTGTGCCTTCCATCTTTCCCAGCATCAGGGTCTTTTCCAGGGAGTCTTCTCTTCTCATGAGGTGGCCATGGAAATGGTTAATGTAGATTGACCAATGAGAAAGCTCAGAAGCGGAGCCTACCTGGTTTTGATGTTCAGCCCATGGTTTTTATGAGGGAGAGATAGAGGAGTGAGGGTCAGACAGGCAGAAAAAGTTGAACATAGTGGTTGTGACAGCTGGAGTGAGAGACAGGGATAGAAGTGGGAGAGAAGAGTGTGACAGTGTGAGATAGTGCCACATCTAGTTAAGGGCGTGCATTGGAGAAACCGTTCTGAGCACATTTAAAACTTGTTTGTTCTTCAATAAACTTTAATCTTCGTTGTTGACTTTACAACCTGACTGAGACTCAGTATTTCACCGGAAGAAACCTGGTTGGTGGCAGCGGAAGAATAAAGCAGTGGTGTACAGGTCAATAGTCCGTGAAATGACCGGGGGCTCTGTACGAACGCCACAGTGTGAATTAGGGAGGGTGGCTGTACTGTGGTTTGCATATTGCTTTGCAAAGTGCTAATGTGGCACGTTTAAATGTCAACCGAATTCCTCCTATATCCTAATCCAGGAGTGTGTCCTTTCCCTCTCCCTTGCTCACTCTTACCCTGTTCTCTGATCTGCTCTAACGGCACCTGTGCCTCTGCGCTACATGTGGGGCCAAGGAGCTGCTGCTGGCAACAGCCCCTCCGAAAGGCTACGGTGCACCCAGTGGGTGGGCTGCAGTGTCAGGGCCCGCTGCCCATCCCTGGCTCACAGCTTGTGAAATGCTGGTTTAAAACATGAGAATTCAGATCATTGTGATTACTTTTTTAAGCCAACCTAATCTTGAAAGTAGTCCATTCTCCCATTCCCAGTTCCTGTGACTGATGCCAATAAAAGTTATTTTTTAAAAAACTCTTTTTTACTAAATAAAATTTAGGAAATACATTTGCTTGATTTATAAATGCTTTGTGTTCATCTGTCTCTGTTCAACATTTGGCTTTGTACAGTGAACAGGAAATGGGAGATGTATTTCTTGGTAGACTTAAGTTTTTCTGTAAACAGATTGAACTGCTTGCCTGCCTGACCCAGCCTGAGTGGTAGCAAAGAGCAACAGCCCGGGATGTTTACATGTGCACAGAATAATTTTTCCCCTATTCATGTTTCCTTTATTTGCTGCCTTCCTGATTAGATTTCTCCTTTGTCAAGAATGTGACATTTGAGATTCAGATGCATTTTCCTTGTTCATCCAACTCCAGATGTGCATCTGATCCTAACAAGGCACATACACCCTAAACTCAGCCCAGATTGGTCCCCCACCAATGCCAACAGATGTGGTCTGTAGGTAGGTCATTATGCTAATTGATGTTTGTGTGTGAGGCTGTCCTACATTATGAGTCTATTTCTTGAAATCTTCTGCCTCCAGTAAGAACAAGGCCTCAAGAAAGGGCACATGTTCTGTCACTCTTTCTTCCAGCATGCTGCTTTCTGATACTACTAATAAAAGCAAAATAACAAAAAATTACACACACACACACACACACACACACACTTTCATACAAACTGCAGGAAGTTCTTCTCTGCAGCCTGATGAAAAGCAAAACAACCAGTGTCCAGCAACTCACTCAGGGCACTTCCAAACTATCACTATTTTGAGGTAGGGTTCAGTACCCACCAGGAAATTCAGGTTGCACAATTATAGTTGATGATAGTTGACCATTATCATCATCACCTTTCCACAAAACGTTAGGCATACAACACAAAACCAACAATCACAAGAACGATTTAATGTTAAAAACAGTAGTAAATGAGTGGCATATATCACATGTGACGGTATACAAAAATATATGTTTACATTTCAGTACTATAAATGTAACAACCTTACACCTCTTGATAGCAGAAGAAACAATGCAGAACTTTGAACAGTTTCACCCTGGTCCCGGATGTTCTAGCTGCTACTTCTGTATCCACTAAAAGTTAGCCAAGACTCAAGTTAATCTGATCCAAATTGGTTCGACCAAAATGGCAGAAGACCCAAACAGATGTGGATGCTTGGATGTGGAGCTGCTTGGATGTGGAGCTTTTAAGTGTGGCTCTGTGCCTGGAAAGAACAGGGCAAAAGGTAAGTGTGGACTGGCCCTCAGTTTTCCCAAACGAGGACCACCTCTTTGGCATTGCAATCAGGCAACGGTTTCTTAATAAGGCTTCCAAAGACAGAGGGGTGAGGTGGCTGAAATCCCTGACAATTCCTCTTTTGCCTTCTTAGCTCTTCTCTTTTCTGAATCTGCAACTAGAGATATCAAGGTTTGAAGGCCATATGAGGCCATATGGATGGGAAGCATGTCTTCTACAGCTGTGGTGCCTCAACGATCCAAAGTGTGGAGTTCCCGTAGACACATAGGAAATGGTCCAACAACAAACCCCAGTCTAATGTCTAGATTTTAAGGATTGCTCACAACCCTCTCCTATTCAATGTCCCATAATTTGTCTAGCTGCTTTTTTAAAAAAATAAACATTTTTATTAGATTTTCCAATTCAACAACAAATCAAAATCACTTTAAAATATTCCAAATTACATTCCAAATTATTTATACAAATATCAAATATTTCCACCAAATTATTAATTTTTAGGACTTCCCCTGCTTCAAACGTAAGGAGTTTCTGATCATCCATTTTCCATTGCCTCCCATTTCATTCCGATGTTTTCACAGCCTCTGAAGTATTCCTTGTCTAGCTGCTTTTAGCAATGCACACCATCATATATTTCATGTACCGTAAATATGCCATGCCAGCTTCCATGCCAGCTTTGTGACCCTGCAGCACGAGATGCGTACATTATAAAGCCAAAGCCCCTTCTTTGTTCTCTTCGAAATCCCCCCATACAAATCACCATGACTGTGATGCTTGCAAAGATATAGCTGCTGACATCAGTTGGATTGCTGTGCATAATACTTATCTTGCTGACCAGAGCCATTCGCTTGTTGACCCTTAGCCGGTCTTCCATGGGAACCCTTTCCCTCTTATCCTGTCCTGCCGAGCCTAGTTTTTGAAGGCTAGCATCCTCGTCTGTGGGTGAAAATCTGAAAATCACAGGGCTGCGCCTCATGATCTCATTTGCATTTTTACGTTAAGAATGTTCTTGAGTTTGAAGAACTTGCATTAGTTGTGAACGGTAACTACATATTGTTTGTGACCATTGAAAATACTCACAGGCCTCCCTGGGAATTGTTGCTAAGGGATGCTTGAACCGTTTCAGGTATGGTTTTAAGGGAGCAGAGGTGTGTATTCTTGTGCAGCTATGACTTCTCCTAGGCTCCTTTTCACATTTCATGTTAAAGGAATACGGGTGTTTTCTTACAAATCATACCTAAGAATAGGGTAGATATAGCATGAGGTTTGATAATGGATGTGACAAGTTCAGAGAGAGAGACATCTCACAAACAGGAAGAGAACAGAAGCCAAGTGTCCCAGACTTGTTCCATGAAAACAGCAATTGCTGGGCAAGGGTGTGTGTGAGAGAGGTGGGGAGCTTCCCAGTGCAAGTTATAATTAAAAACAATGGGATTTGTACACTTACAAATCCCCCAGTCATCTTGTTCTTCTCTCAGCAAACAAAAACCTACACTTGCCATCTCCATTTGATGCTTCCCCGTATATTTTGATACAGAAGGACTTAAAAGCCCCAGCAGTTACAGGTTGCTATGGGGAGGGGGGCATTTTGAGTGGAGATGTGGAGTGGAAGTTATTATTGTTCTGCTGGGGTACCTTTGGAAGCTAGGACAGATAGCTGAACATCACAAGGTAGGAAGAGGCTGCTGTGTTTCTCTTCTGTTTTTCAGGGAGAGTTATGGGCCACAAAATTCCTTTAATTAGCCGGCCTTCCTTCTGACACACATTTCACCCAGTGTGGCTTAACTTCTGTGAGCATTCCTCTGTCTCTGAGTTGCCCTTCGATTTTTTTTACAGATTTTTTTACAGAACAGCAGCCATTCCAAAGGCCTTCTGTCTTTCTGCTTCTGACTTTGCAGAGAAGGGAAAAACTGAGGTAATAATTGTTATTTCAGAGACCAAATCCCTTTGGAAAAATTCCTGCTGCTTTTTCACAGATGGCGCTGGCTGGTTTGTTTGTGGTAGCTGTGGAAAGGCTCTCCCTGCCAAGAAACACATTCATGCATTGGGGCTAACAAGCAGAAATTCAGCAGGTAAAGCTATGCCTAGCAAGGGGGAAGCATCAGTCACCGTGCACCACGGCTACCACCTGCATCATTTGACAACCACATAATACTGAGGTGGTACAAGAGGCCACCAACTTGAATAGCTTTAAAGGAGGATTAGACAAATTCATGGAGGATGTCTAATAATGGCTATTAGCCACAATGGCTATTTTCTACTTCCACTGAATACCAATTGCTGACAATCACAAGTGGGAAGTGTATAGTCACACTCAGATCCTGCTTGCAGGCTTCCCATAGACATTTGGTTGGCCACTATGGGAATAGGATGCTGGAGTAGATGGGCCACTGGCCTGATCCAGCAAGCTCTTTTTATGTTCTTTTGAGTTCTCCACCCTTTGGCTCCTTCCTAAATCAGCCTAACTCAGAATCACCTGTCTTTTTGAGCTTGTGGACACAGGAGGAACTGCTATGCCTCCTAACCTCATTGCAATCTATTCTATTTCCTATGATATAACACTTATTTCAAGCCTACTTTTGGGGAGGAGGGGACCCTGTGGACACCAGGTTTGGCCTCTGAGACCACATGTGTGCTCATGGGTGCCAAAATGGAGAGTTCTGGCCTAATCTTTCTTGAAAACCAGAGTACCACCAGTAACACAGGCAGTCATGGCATGGACTCCTGACATGGGGCCGCAGGCATTCAGCATTGTAGTCAATTAAGCGTAGAGCCATTGAACTTAATGGGCCTTATAATAGTCATGTTCATTAGCTTCAATGGATCTACTCTGAATAGGGCTAACATTGAATACTAGCCTCAGTGTGGCCAAGTGGAATGGAAATGAAGACTTTGGTAGGTCTTCATGAGAAGATATGGACAGTTTCCATGATAGGCAAGGGCTTTTTCTTTATGTCCACCCATCTCCACACCAGTTTCAAGAGGGCAGAAAGTCTACTTGAGCAACTTTTTGCTTTGTCTGTTGAATTTGTGTTGTCAGCCAGCTTTCAAGGATGCAGGAGCCCTGCTAGGGGGGGGGGGAAACCTTTAAAAAAGAGAGAACATTTTTCACCTCATACAACAATTCAAAATGTGATGCTTCCCTTCCACCTGACAGATACCCAAGAGGCACTGCTTGTTACATCTCCAGAGTCCCATCCTCATTTATATTTGCTTGTTTGACAAGGTTAGTTAAGACGTTTTGGCAATCTCCACCCCTCCCAAAGATGCTTATGAAAAGGATTTTTTGGGCCCCCAAATATTTTGTGACAAGTAGTCTAAAAGGTTGCAACAGTCATAAAAGAACAGCTGTATCATGGCTCCTTTTGGAGCTGAGGTTTCTTTGCTCAAGTCTCATCTGGGCAAATTTCTCAGAAGCAGGTGATTCCAAACAGGAAATCATCTCTCTCTCACTCTTGCTTTCTTCCTCCAGAAATCTGAGCAAAGGAATGGCAGGCGAATGGTCACAATCTGTTTCTACTCTCTCACACATTTAAACATCACTTTTCACCTCATCAGGACAGAACGTGCAGTGTTTATCCCTCCTTGACAGCACTTGGGAGACAACTCTCGATGCCTTCTCCGTTAGCAACAGGTTTCACCGTGGCTAATGAGCTGCCCGTGTTGCAGAGTTCTGCCATTCCTCCTCAGAGGAATCTTATCTGATTAGGAGAGAGGGGGACACCATCCAGTTAAATTATGAAGAATTTGCCGCTTCCTCCCTATAGTGTCATATTTGCCCTTCATGGCTTTGTATTTGTGTTAAGGTTAAATGCCACTCAGCACTGCCATAGAGAGGGAGAGAATGCTCCACTCATATTGCTCCCTGCTGTTATTATTTCATTTCAGGATCACCTTTTTTTCAGCTGGTTGAGTCACCAGTTGCACCAGTGGGGTGGGCAGGGGGCAACATCTCCAAGCTGGAGAAAGTCCTGGGCACCCCACACAACTGCAACTAAACATGCATGCGTGCCCAGCAATCCCGCTCACACCTGCCAGTCTTGAAAGAATTTTTCCCCACTTATTTCAGGTCCAACTTGCATGTGATCTTCCTGGAGAGAGCAGAGATAGAACATTTGGTTTGAATATTAGGATGTGTTTTGTTCCTATGAATACTCCTCTTCATTCTGTCCCTCCACGTGTGAATATTAATTCTATAACACACATCTTTCCATGTTAGTTGTGGGTAAGAACTGTTCTGTTGCAATGTTATGATTATTGCCCACAAAGTTAGCTGATTTGCGGGTCCAATCACATGCACTAATATGCCAACAGATGTATCAAAGATGTGCCACAGAGTGCTTTGTTGAATTTCCAAAAACATAGAGGCTGTGTACACATGCCTGTTTACCTGGCACCCAGTGCTCTTCCATCATTGGGAAGTAGTGTACGTACAAATTCAAGCACAATCCATATCTATCCTGTCCTTTCCTGGAAATACTGCATTCTGGTACATTTCTCCCCAAACCCGCTTCAATCCAAATTGAGAAAAAGAGCCTCCTAGATGCATTTTAAGGCGGCAATGTGTACACATCCCTGGTGTTAAAAGATCCAGGGAATGACATTCAAAAACAAATTCCTCACATCTTATGCCACTCAGTGTAATGTTCAAAGAAGTTTCTGTCTTCTGTAGGCTTTGAAACAAATCACCTATATGAGAGAGAGAGAGAGAGAGAGAGAGAGAGAGAGAGAGAGAGAGAGAGAGAGAGTCCTCAGCCAAACTTCACTCACTTAGACACATAAAAACCATGCATGAAATGTAGCCTCCACGTGGGAAGCACATGTGTCTAGGCTCCATATGTTTTCTCAGTAAGGAGAAACCAGGGGAGTCCCTGAGGTTTTGCCTTGCAGCTGTTCAGCTATTCTATATGGTCACAGAAAGTGTTCCCCCACCCCTGGTCTCTCTCTCTCTCTCTCTCTCTCTCTCTCTCTCTCTCTCTCTCTCTCTCTCTCAAATCTTAAAACTTCAGTGGAACTCCTAGGATGGCATTTGTAATACAGTTCCTCATATTTCAATGCACGCTGCCTCAGGCCTCCCATTAACAAGTCAGACCTTGAGCGGAACACAAGCCTCCAATTTCTCGGCAATCAGGATTCAAAAAAATGTGAACTGACCCAAAGGGCAAATGGAGGAGCAGGAGGAGGAGGAGGAGGGGGGCTGGGAGCAGATATTCAGCTGTTTCTTGTTACTGGACATCATTTCTTTTAGGAATAAGCCTTTCCATCCTCTACTCCTCCTGCTAGTGTTAGCTATTGCATCTGGTTTATTGCATTAAAAATGAAAAAAAACGAATGAACATTTTTTGGTGTTAGTTCAAACAATTACATTTAAAGGGAAATGCATTTTGTGTGTGTTTTATTGCAGTATCTGGCATTTCTGCTGTTTTTCTGGTACTTTCTTCAAAGGGAAAATGAATGCCTAAAATGAAAAGTATGTGTTTATGCAAGAAATTTCCTCTGCCCTCTGCCTAGAAAACTCCATTGCAGATGCTCAAATGCCTATCAAAGAAATTCTAGTTGTATAGGACCAGTTAGCTAAGACCATGGTAGTCTCCAACCTGTGCATCAATGGATTCCTAGATAGTTTTTGAACTTCATATCCCACCAGCAACTCCTTATGCATAACAGCTTTCAATCTTTTCTCCTTCCAGCTCTCTGTTGTATCCCTTCCTCTTGGAGATCTAGGTGAAGAGCATGGAAGGTATAGAGCCTGAAGGTCATAATGCAAGCATTAATACAGTGGTACCTTGGGTTAAGAACTTAATTCGTTCTGGAGGTCCGTTCTTAACCTGAAACTGTCCTTAACCTGAGGTACCACTTTAGCTAATGGGGCCTCCCGCTGCCGCCGCTCCGCCAAAGCACGATTTCTGTTCTCATCCTGAAGCAAAGTTCTTAACCTGAAGCGTTATTTCTGGGTTAGCGGAGTCTGTAACCTGAAGCATATGTAACCTGAAGCGTATGTAACCCAAGGTACCACTGTATAGGGAGTTTTCCTAGAAAATGCATGTAAGCATGTTCTTTCTTTTCTTTTCTTTTCTTTTCTTTTCTTTTCTTTTCTTTTCTTTTCTTTTCTTTTCTTTCTTTCTCTATCCCCCCCCCCCATATGCATGCTGGATTGTATTAAACTACCTTGTACTCAGAGTAGATCTATTGAAATGAAAGGCCATGACTAACTTAGGTCATGGGTCTACTTATTGGTCAACCCACTATATACAACTCTCTGGAACATACAGATTCCTGCATGAGCATTATCTCCCAGACTTGTGCATATATATACAATGCACACCACACCACAACACAACATAGGCACACACTAGCACACAAGCAAACACGTACTTTCTCTCTCCCCCCCCCCCATACTCTGGCATAAGTCCACCTTCAACAGATAGTAGTACCATAGTTGTGGAGGAGGAAAGGAACTTTGATTCCTTTCTGCCAGGCAGCAAAAAACAGCATGGGAAATGGAATAGTGTGTCCCCCTCCCTTCTCTACCTACTCACAGCCTAAGTTGCTTCCTTCCTTGAAGCTTATTGCCTTAGGAAAGTACTAATCAGTTGCTGAGACAACCAAATCCTGCAGGACCATAGAAGGCCTGACAAATTTATAGTGAGATGTACTTTGGTAGGATAATGCCAAGTTCATTAGCTGCTGGGACGAGCTCTGCAGTTCAGTGGGCTTCAGCTCAACCGCTCTGAAGCCCACCCAGCTTCTTCTACATTGGCTGTAGCTTTTGTACAGCTCCCACACCCCTCTCTGCAGGAATCTATTGATTTGACACGTTCCCATTGTGCTTCAAAGAGCATGCCTTAGACACAGACCATAGAGACGAGTTGTGGATCAGGTTTGGGGCAAGGTGGGCCTAATTCGCAGGGCCTGGTAGAGACAGCAAGACAGATTTGTCCTCTATATCCTTGTCAAACTCTGTTCTTCATACAGATAAACTTAACAGATCAATCTTAACTGATTCATTTAGGGTTTGTGCAAGAATCAGAATAAACAATAATGACTATGTAGTCATGCCAGACATCTGTAGTTTATATCACTCAGAATTTTTGTAACCAATCTGCCTTGCCACCCACGTGCCCATTAATGTATCTTGCATCTAAGATGTTGCAGGAATACAAATCTTTATATAGTTCTAGTCTATGAATAGTCGACTGTGGATTTCCAATCCTTGCTGTAAGTTGCTCTCACAACATCAGACACATGCTTGTTTTTATATTTTGCTTGGTAGGGCCATGTGATCGACTAATACAGAGTCTAAATGCATTTTCACTGTGCCCTCTGGTCTGGTGGTGCCACAATAAGTTCATGGATGGATGGGCCAACTTGGCATATATTACTAGTACTTGGATGGGTGAGCCTGGTGGGCCTGACCTAAGTCACCTGTTCCTGCCTGGGTCCTAAGTACATCACCAGGGGAGACCTAATGGTCGAGGCATGTATTTGGGTTTGCAATTGTCCAGAGAAGACATTGCTGGACTAGGAAAGCCAGGTAACATGCATTACTTCAAGGCCTGATTCCTGCCATGAACTCACTGTGGGGCCCAGAAAGTGCAGAAGCTGCAGCCCAGTTGCTGACAGGAGTGAGACCAGGGGCAAAACAAGGGTTTCTTTCACCCGGGTCAAAGACCCAGTTTGGCACCTCCCCGTGCGTATTTGCATCCACACACAGAGAGAGACACTGGGAGCCTCAATGGCACCTTTCTGGAGGCTTCACCCAGGGCCAAAAACCCCAGCTAGCCCACCCATAGCTATGGCACTGCACTGTGGGGTGGGTCATTGAAGACACAAAAGGCTTATAATAGCTTGGTTTGTTTGATAATGGGAGCTATCAGCCAGGCAGAATATGATGGTGGCCTGGAAGAGGAGGTTGTCGAGGCAACAAAGGGAGTGATGTCCCCAAAGGGAAAAAAAGGTGTCCTTTTAAACTGAGGTTTTGAGCAAGGGTTTTTGGGGAGGAGAAAGGAGGTGCCAGAATGCCATGTGTATTGGAGGCTCCATGTGTGCTGGAGATCAGGAGGTGTGGCTGGCAGCCGCTATGGACCCAAGCTTGCAGAAGCTATGAGAGGAGCAATGAGAGACACGCTTGAGGTGTAATGTTCTGCACTCCCTCCATCAAAGCTCAGGTTGTATGTATAAAATAAAACATATTGCTTAAAGACACTTGCTTCTGCTGCACATCATTCCAAAGGAACACAAACCTTTGTTAAGTGCCATGACCCCTGGAATCTTGCTACCACTGTAACAATATCTTTGCCTGTGACCTTCACTTCTCCATCTCCAGCCCCCTCAGTCATTTGAAAGTCTCTTGCTCCATCTGTCCTCCCTCCCTTGCTTCCCCTGTTGCCTGAAACAGACACCTCTATCATTTGCCTTGTAGAGCAAATGGCAGTTTCAAGGGTGGACCAACTTGGATCGGGAGACTGGCATGGGGGAAAGGGTTAATACATGTGCACACATATACAGACATGCACGCACATCTCCAAGGAAGTTCAGCCCCACCCCCCATGATTATATTTACCATTTTTGAAGACTGTGGAAGATGCAACCCATGATCTTCACTGCCCCATACAGCTGCAATCTAGCAACCCTATTCTCAACACTGTCTCAAGGCCTGCTCATCAATTCCTCCTTTTCCAAGGCTGAGAGACATGTGGCGGTGTGTCCATTGCAAAATGCACATTTCTTTCTGACATGGTGAAGATTAATGTGCTTCCTTTCACTCCAAAGGGCTGCTCTGCTTTGCTGAATTGAGGAAGTCTGTCATTTATAAAAACATGAGGTTAATGTCAGGGCAGTTTGTTAGACAGCAGGGGTGAGCCCAGACGGCACATAGGCAGGGGACATCAATTAAGAAATGGAGGGTGGGGGGGATTGTTCAATGGCATAGGCCTGCTCAATGAACTGAACAAAAAGAGCTTTCTTTCTGGTACTGCCCAAGGGAAGCTGTGCTAGTTCAACAAGGGGTAAGAAAAGCCATGATTTGCGTCAGAGAGGCTGCAAGGCAAATTTCTCAGAAGAGCTCTGGGACTGAATGGGAGCCTTACTTAGAATTTTCTTTTTCTCCAGACAGTGCAAAAATCTATGCTGCCCTCGGAGGATCTGGTTCAGTATCTATCAATTCCATTCTGTGCAATCGGCTTGTTGAACAATCAATGGACATTTCTTTTCCTTTTATATGCTGTTTTACTGCTTCTGGTCCTTCCTTGATTGGCATTTATGTGGCTGTGGTGGGATTTTTGAGGGGGAAACAGAGTTCTGATATAAACATTTTCCGTTTTGTTTTGTTTTTGTTTTTTAAGATGACGATGGTGGTATTCCAGAAGAGTGTCTTATGTCAGGAGGGCTACATTCCTTCCTCAAAACAGTGCCCAACCAATTACATGAACTTTCTGTTTTCAAAATGTGTTTATTGGAAGCTCTGTACTTCCCTCCTAAACACAGAGTGTGTGTTTTCAAAAATGAAAGGGGTTGAACCAATAGCACCCCACCTCCCTTAGACTTATCAGGCTCAAAAGGCCTTAAAACACTAGAGACTTCTGCAGTCAGTATATTCCCTGTAGCATTTTAAACAGCAAACGCTGAACTGAATTATCTGACATGATAACTTCAGAGCGTAATCCTCAGGTGAAAGTCTTCTCAGTGAAGTGAAGGTGCGGCCTGCTTCCAGTTGTTCATCTTCAGAAACCAGCCGGCTTGTTATGCAAAAGTACCTCAGTGATGCAATTCAGCGTGCACGATCTTTTCCCTCACACAGATTGCATCATGCTGCTGTTCTTAAGTTAACAGCACTCTGCAGAGCCCAATGCCAGCCATTAAGATTTCAAAACTGGGAGCTGGGAGAAACCTCTGGGAGAAACGTAAGCAGAGGAGCTTGAGCAGAGAAAACACTGTATGGAAGTAACCAGGGTTGTGAGCGTTCAAAAGACTGGTGAGCTAGCAAGGCATCTGCTGTAGGAAGTGGCACTGTGAAAATCTAGATGTTCGCTTTATGGCGTGGTGGCAAAGAAAAGCACTGCAATGGTGTGTGTGTGTGGGGGGGCGATGTAGATTCTCCCCAGCAGAGCACAGATGAATGAATACAGGTGTGCTGGAAGCCCATGGTGTGCAAATGCTGCAGAGCAAGAGAGGCAGAGAATGGAGGGATGGTGCTGGGGAGGCAGGTCAGGCCTAGCAGAAGCAGCCTTTTCCAATAAAGAAGAGAGAAATTCAGTATACAGTTAGCATTCCACCCCCAACCCCAACCTACCTATTTGCACTTCCTGAAACAATAAGCGAACTTACCTTTTGGAATTTGCATTTGCGCGGCCAGGCAGAGTCCCGCAAACTTACCTTTTGGAATTCGCATATCTCTGAATGTTGCGATCCAACCAACGATGTGTACACAAATGCATATACAAGGGGATAGTGGGCCTAGAAATGCATGTATTAGTGAAAATAACATACAAATATGTATTCTCCTAGGGAAAATCCTTACAAAATGTGTATACAGTCATACCTCAGGTTGCGTTCACTGCGGGTTGCGTTCGTCACGGGACATGAATGCGCCACACCTGGAAGTACTGGAACGGGTTATTTCTGGGTTTGCCGCTTTGTGCATGCACAAAAGCAGTGAATCGCAACCCGTGCGTGTGCAGACATGGCGCTGTGGGTTACAGATGCTGCGGGTTGTGAATGCACCTCCCGCATGGATCGCGTTCGCAACCCAAACGTCCACTGTATTTGGGACCATTGCATACCAAAATGCTGAATTTATGGTTGGAAAATGAGAAACAGAGAGAAACCAAAACTGACAGTATTAACCTTCCCTGACCATACCCAATGAATATTTGGTTACAGTAAGACATCCTCACTTAGAGCTTCCTAGCTTACATTTGTGCAATTAGTCTTACAGTATATATGTCTCCCTAGTACAGATGCTAGAGGTTCTGTTGGAAATGGACTATCAAGCAGATTCTTTCCATCCCCAACTCAACCCTTATCACAGCACAGACTCTTGGTATGAATGCTTTTTGACTTAGTTCTCTACAATGTAAGAGGTCCCCCCCCCCAATATTCACACATTATGCATATGAGTGCTCACTGGAAGGACAGATCCTGAAGCTGAGGCTCCAATACTTTGGCCACCTCATGAGAAGAGAAGACTCCCTGGAAAAGACCCTGATGTTGGGAAAGATGGAGGGCACAAGAAGAAGGGGACAACAGAGGACGAGATGGTTGGACAGTGTTCTCGAAGCTACCAACATGAGTTTGACCAAACTGCGGGAGGCAGTGAAGGACAGGGGTGCCTGGCGTGCTCTGGTCCATGGGGTCATGAAGAGTTGGACACGACTAAACAACTAAACAACAACAACATCATTATGCATAAATAGATACATAAATTGCTTTGCAATTGTGTTTTATTTAAGACTCTTTGTTGTTTATGCTGAGAAAGGATCAAGGGGCTACCCCTCTGGGAATTTGTTAACTTTGATAGGAAAGCACACAGAGATGGTAACCAATTTGTAAATATCTGATGATGCACGCCCGTTGTGTTCTATGAGATATGTAAAATAAATTTTCCACATCAGCAGCTGAAAAGATGGAAGAAAGTCTTGGGCAAAGTAAATCAATTGCAGTGGTTTAGAAAACACTGGATTAAAGTGCCAATGGGCGACAGATGAAGCCACATTTGCACATCCCTACTTAGAAGAAAAATCTTCTGAATTGAAAGGGACTTGTTGTTGTTGTTCAGTCATTCAGTCGTGTCCGACTCTTCGTGACCCCATGGACCAGAGCACACCAGGCACCTCTATCCTCCACTGCCTCCCGCAGTTTGGCCAAACTCATGCCAGTCGCTTCAAGAACACTGTCCAACCATCTCATCCTCTGTCGTCCCCTTCTCCTTGTGCCCTCCATCTTTCCCAACATCAGTGTCTTTTCCAGGGAGTCTTCTCTTCTCATGAGGTGGCCAAAGTACTGGAGCCTCAACTTCAGGATCTGCCCTTCCAGATCCTTCCAGATCCTTCCAGATTTTGTTGGGACTTACTCCCCAACAAAAGTGTATTGGATTGCCTTATCTACTACACCACACCAGCTCTTGAAAAATCACAGATTTGCACACACAGACACACAGACACAGACACAAATCTGGCTTTGTCAGAGATGGAACACCGAGCCTTGCTTCCTTCGTTAACTTCTGTGTGGACGAAAAAGAAAGAGAGTGAGAAATGGTCCACTACCACTATGAAGCCAGTCCTGAACAATTCAACCCCCACATAATGTGCCGCTGTTCTATATTTCTGTGTCAGGCAGAAGTGGCTCACTCTAGAAATATGTGAGCCCTGATGTGACAAGGCAGCTGGCTGATTAGAAGCAGTTAGTATTCTTCACAATGCCAACAAAAGATTTTATCAAGATTCCCCCCCCCTACACACACTGCAGACTATTTTCCTTTAACGCAAACATGAAATGGTCTGCGAGATAAGAAGTCCATTTGTACAAGTTCACACTGTAGCAGCCAAAACAGTGCCAGGGGAACAGAAATCCCTCCCCTCCCCTGCCCCCTGATCTCCCCAATCAGCTGGTCAGCAGGCACACACCCCGCCATTTCCTCACATTCTGCCTCTGTTCTCACAATTCCCACTACAAACTTTGGCTGCCCAGACTCTTCCTGCCTGCTCTGCAGACTTCCACTAATGCAGACAAAGCCAAGGGCTGTGAGGCTGGGGGAAAGATAAGGTGAAGAGAATTCACAAGCGGCTTGGAAATGCCTCTACACCCTGGTGTAGTGAGACACTCTTTGCTGTAGCTAAGCCCATGTCTGTCAATAGTCGCCTTTGGCAGCTCCAAAGAAGGAAATCCTGCTGACAACTTTCCTAGACAATCACATCCATTGCCAAGTGCGCTTATGGTTGGGAGGTTTATCTTAATAGCTGCTAACCAATCTTTGCCTCTCTGTAACGTAAATCATCTGCAGAACCTTCACCTCTGTTTTGCCACTTTTATTATATAATATAGAAGGAGCAAACCCAGACCTGAAGATTTCCAGTATAAGAAAAGCTGGATGTTGGAGCAGACAACCTAAGGAAGTTATAGAAGTTCCTTTGTTCTTTTCTTAAAGAAAAGCCTGGATGGTGGTTGCATATAATTAGTGATGATGGCATATAATTAGTTATATTTATTCATAGTAGTGAAGCATAGCACTTGAGAGCCGTTTAGATGTTGCTGCATTACAGTCTATTCACACTTGAAAACATGTGTGATGAGTTACATGGGGTTCATACGTGAAATTAAAAATGGTGTTCTGAATGTGTACACTAACTTTTAATCCCAGTAGCTCAGCTTTCAAGGGGTATACATATTGTGATGTGTTTTACATATTTCTTGGTCTCTTTGAAAATTGGTGCATCGCAGGTAAAGGTAAAGGACTCCTAGATGGTTAAGTCCAGCTGAAATCAACTATGGGGTGCAGCACTCATCTCCGCTTTCAGGCCAAGGGAGCTGGCATTTGGCCGCGGACAACTTTCTGGGTCATGTGGCCAGCATGACTAAACCATTTCTTGTGCAACAGGACACCATGATGGAAGCCAGAGCGCACGGAAATGCCATTTATCTTCCCGCCACAGCAGTACCTATTTATCTACTTGCGCTGGTATGCTTTCGAACTGCTAGGTTGGCAGGAGCTGGGGCAAAGGAACAGGAGCTCACCCTGTCATGCAGATTCAAACTGCTGACCTTACGATCAGCAAGCTCAAGAGGCTTGGTGGTTTAGAGCACAGTGACAGACACACAAACACACACACACCACTTTTCACAAACAAGTGGGGCTCATGTTTTTGAGTTGGTCTTGAGGTGAACCAAGTTTGCAGTGTGCACTTCTTTTCTGCTGTCTCAGTCTTTCAAAGGAAATAGTGTGTTGCATTGTGTTTTACATACACACATGGAAACCTTGCAAACAAGTGGGGGAGTTGATCTGGGAATAAGAATCTTGTTCTGAACATAGACACCGACTTTCTGAACACCAGTCTCGGTGCGCGTGGGAGGACTATATGCCTTGTCTTTCCCTCCCTCTTTCTTTGAAAAAGTGTGGGTGTAGTCAAAGCTAGAAACTGGTTTTTTAGTTGTAACACAGGTAAGGTGCCCACCTTCACATCACCATTAAAGAGGGAATGAATCACCACCACCACCACCAACAACAACAACAGAAAGGACACAGATTTGCACATTTTTCCAAATGCAAATTTAGAGGGGAAAAATAATCTAGCTAGACAATACACTGCATCTTCCTCAACTGTGTGTTCAGTCTGCTGTCCACATGCTAAATATTGACTGGCAACTTCATGCATGGCAGGGGGTTGGACTAGATGACCCTTGGGGTCCCTTCCAACTGTACAATGCTATGATTCTTGATCCCTGTTCTCCCTTCTTAGGTCCTTTACCTTAAATTGTAGTTGGACCACACACTCTTTCAAATAGAGGACTCCTTCCATTGTCCTCTGTAAATTAGGGCATACTTCTACTCAAAGGAACGGTGTGCTGAACATGTGAACCACATTTCATTCAAATACCTCAGTATCCAGGCCAGTTGTAGCATTACCAACAAACTGACAAGCAGTGCAACAAGCAAGCTTACAAATGGAATGCTTAACAAGTGAGTTAAACCATAGGCCTCATTTCTGTTGGTCAATAATGACCAACTAATAATGACCCTGCTAAGAAAAAGAAGAAGAGAAGAAGAGTTTGGATTTGATATCCTGCTTTATCACTACCCGAAGGAGTCTCAAAGCGGCTAACATTCTCCTTTCCCTTCCTCTCCCACAACAAACACTCTGTGAGGTGAGTGGGGCTGAGAGACTTCAGAGAAGTGTGACTAGCCCAAGGTCACCTAGCAGCTGCATGTGGAGGAGCAGAGACACGAACCCGGTTCACCAGATTACGAGTCTACCGCTCTTAACCACTACACCACACTGGCTCTCTGCCCTGCTTTCCCCTCCCTTTTAGGATGCTTAAAGCAGATCACAGGATCATAAAAGGACTGGAAACATTTCCCAGAAAACTAATAACATTTATTAAAACCTCTGAGCAGTGATTTTGAAGAAACCCCAAACCTGACCTACAGCCAATAAAAAACAACAACACCAATTATCTTTTAAATCCTGCTGGAACAAGAAAGATCCTGCCCTCTTCTTGAAATCCTGTAATGTTAGGTGAGCCAGACCAAGAATGCCCTTGAGAGGGAGTTCCCTGGCTGAGGTGCCTCAACTGAGAAAACTCCTGCTCTTCCATGTTCTTACAAACTTCGTCAGTAGGTGTAATCTGAAGCAGATCTCTTTGAGGTATGTTGGGACAAGGCCATAGATAACATGGTAGGAAACTGGTAACCTGCATCTTGAATGGAGTCTGGGAACTTACATGCAGCCATGTTACATATTATCTTTACATTATATGGTATCTTTGCCTTTCGGCATGGTATAGCATTGTGCACTAGCTGCATTTCCTAAGACATTTTCAAGGGTAGCCCCAAGAAGGATGCATTGCAATAGCCAATGTAATGGATTCCTTAAACATGGATGACAGATACTAGGTCTTTGAAGAAGGAATCGCTAGTTTGTCAGCTATAACTGGATCTGGCGAGTTGTCTGTTTCATTTTATTTCATTTTCTTCTTCTTTCAAGAAAAAAAAAGGGTGGGGTGGGGTGGGGTGGGGAATCCAGTTAAGAGAAATTGAAATCTATTTCAGATTTCACATTACCTGAGGTCTCATGTTATCCACAATGATAATCACATCCATATTGCCCAGATACAAATTGAGTGTGTTTGATCTATCTTCTCTCTAATTACCATATGACATAATCTAGAACCAAATCAGCTGCTCCTGAGTTTGAAGGAAAAGAAAAACAGAACTGGATGCTACCTAAAAAAATAAAATAAATGCTAATAACCCCAGTCATTAAGAGATTATCATTTCCACTCCCATCAACTCCTGAAAGCATGGCCAATGTGTTATGTAAGCTAGATCTGATGGGAATTAGATTCAAAAACATCTGGAGGGCACCAGTTTGGGGAAGACAGACATGAATATTAAATAAGATTGAGCCTGCAGTAATTCACAGGCATATTCACAAGCTGTTGAATACACAGCAGCATCCTGGGGACCCTCAGATTTAGGAAGGTCCAAAGTAACCTAAGGCAGAACCCACTCCCTAGCCACATTTCTTAAGTTGTAATGATCAGCAATGTTGAAAGCTTCTGAAGCTTCTGAAAGATCTAGAAAGAGTATTGCACCACCTATAAATTTCTAGATGTAGATTATCTACCATTAACTTTCAAAGGCAGCTCTGAAGCCACTTGGAGCTAATACAATATCTTTGATTTGTACAGCTCCATTATTGTATTTCTGCCGTTTTGAATGTTTCTACAGGCAGGAAATGCACATTTGAAACACCAAAAAATATATAATTACTGTCTCTTGCACAATTCCTGACTCTTGAAAGACCTTGCTTGGAAAGCAGACACTGGAGAGACAGATCTCCAGGCAAGATGAGAAGGAATGAAATCTCCTGAAATGTAAACTATGCAAAATTACTTTTGAATTCCAGACTTTGCTGGGATCTAAACTTATTTTTCATCTTTTATCCTGGGAAAAGTTTCTTCCTGCTACTATCTTTTTGTGGACTCCTTTTGATTCCTTAAGATTAAAAATGACGCATGCATCCCTGTACACAGCACCACCATCAACCCAAACCCTTTT
Source organism: Lacerta agilis (assembly GCF_009819535.1). Taxonomy (NCBI): domain Eukaryota; kingdom Metazoa; phylum Chordata; class Lepidosauria; order Squamata; family Lacertidae; genus Lacerta; species Lacerta agilis. The sequence goes on from NC_046313.1 coordinate 59,644,290, forward strand.
GGAACATCTACAGAGGCAAGAAGCTCAGTCTCCTTCACCAGTGTTCTGTGGCGAAAGGAAGCTGCCCCTTAGCACTTTCCATCAACAAACCATGTGATCCATGAGTTTCACCATGGGCTCTGTATGTTGCCCTAATCTGGATGGATAGGGTGGAGTACTACTTCATCTTCCTGCCCCAACAAAGAACAGGAGAAAGAGGGATTAGGCAGGATCTGCTAACAGCTGCTTGTTCCTTCATTAGTATGGCATGGTTCACACTCCCAGAACCACAAGAACCAGTTGCCATGGCAGGCTACATCTGTATCAGTGAGAAGTGATGCATGTTGCTCATTAACTATTATGTGGTTTGTGGCATTTGCCAAGTTATATATGTACATGGTTTCCATGAAAAATGTTAACCAGATGCAGACCTGCTTTGCTTTTGAACAGAGCTGGGGAAGCTTATGGCCCTCCAGATGTTGTTGAACTACAGCTCCCATTACTCCCTGACCATTGGGTGTGCTGACAGGGGCTGATGGGAGTTGAAGTCCAGGAACATCTGGAGGTCCACAGGTTCCCCACCCTGATTTAGAAGGATTGCATGCTCTGGAAGCAATACATGGGACAATGCTGTTTCTGCCAAATGTCATCCCTTTTAACAGAGTACTTTTGTCAACTTGAAAAAACACTTCCACTTTACATTCCAGTTGCTTTTTGAAAACAGTTCCATGGCACTTTTTTTTGGTTCCGTCTTGCAACACATTCAATTCCAATGCTAGGAGCTCCCCACTTCCACCTTGTCAATCTGCTACATTTCAGGCCTGCAGCGATGTTTACGATTAAAGATCAAGGCTCTCATAATCAAAGGCAACCAATCTTCCCAAAATTACATGATCACAGCGCAACATGTATGAATAAGACTTGAGTAGGGGACCACCCAGCTCTTACATTTGTTTGCAAACCATAATGAAACCAGAAGCCAAGGGCATGAGCACAGATGATGAGCACTCAAGACATTTGGAGAAAATTTGAAGAGTTGTATTTGCATTAGCTGGAATGTTATTAAAATTCATCAGAAGATTCAGACACGGAGAGACTAAAGGAGCTTCAGTGATGGGTAATAATGACATTTTCAGACATCATCTACTTTAAACATCAAGTAGCCTCCATGACTAACAAGGTTCATCTAGCCATATTTCTAATGTGCTTGTAGCTTCTTATTTATTCATTTAGCCTTGGGAATTGCTCTTTCAAAATCTGTGGTGAATTTACTTTCTCTTTGGTCTGAAAGTAGTCAACAGCCATATCTGTAGAGTCTAATAAACTCTTTTCTGCCTCACACAATAATTTCCACCCGTGACTAATGATGAGCAAACTCAGTAGTAGCTGTGCCCACTAGGATTGGTAGGGATTCAATTTTATGTTGAGCAGATTGTTTCATCAGTGCAAGGATTTCTGCTTGTGTAATGGAATAATATCCAGCTCTTCTCCCCATGCACTCCTTTAAACTATTCTGGGGGTTCCACCAACAATCTAGAGCAGATCTGGGGATGGCATGGATAGCATGCACAAGGAGCAAGGGAGGAAGTCCCATTGTGCTAGCAGGAATCTTTGGATTGGCTTCTGTTAGCACAATGATTTAGTGGAATATGGCCCAATGAGTTGACCTGATCATATATTTAAACAATGGCAAAGAAATATAGTAAAAGAGAAGAAGCACAGGGCTGTTGGATGTCTCATTTTTATGTGTTTGTTGGCTTCCCGTAGGCATCCAGTAGGCCACTATGGGAACAAAATGGTGGACTAGATAGGTGTTTAGTATGATCCATCAGGACCCTTCTTAGGTTCTTAATGGAAGTGAAGATTGTAGTAAAATAGTTACTGACTTACACTTGTATGCATGAAGGAATTAACCTGAGCCCAGAGCTCAGATTGTAAGTGGGTGTGGCTTAGCAGGCTGTCAGCAGCCTCTGCTCTCCTTCTTCTCAGTCTTTTCTTTTTGTGCTTCCTTGAACAAGCAAGGAGCCATGCAACCAATGGCCCACAGCTACAAGAAAAACCAAGTGAACTGAATCTCTCCAAAAGAGAGATTTTAAAGTCTGTATCTTTGGTAACCCAAAGACTGCACAATCCTTTTTGTAAGAAAACCAATTACAGTACTTTTAAGTTGCTTAGAACCCTTTTTTCATCTCTGTTTTACTGGGAGCAAATGAAGACTTGCTTGCTGTTATTTTCTGGAAACTCTGTGAGTAAAATATTCACTTATTTGCAAGCTAAGTGCCTGTGATTTATTCTAGCCTAAGTATTTTTTACGAGGAACATGTGTTTAATGATGGATGAGGACAGATGTAAATCTAGCCAAATATTAATGTGCTTAACACTGTGCTTAACACTGCTATGAGAAAGCAAGACTCTCTCTTCCAAACCTCTCTCCCCAACAAAGGTAGCCTTTCTGCACTGTGCTATATTGGTGGGTATAGTTGTGGTCTCATGGGCCTGTTTCACTTGTCACATCCATGGCTTGCACATTTGGCTTGCACATGGCTTCCCCCAAAGAATCCTGGGAACTGTGACTTATCCCTCACCATGCTACAATTCCAATCACCCTTAACAAACTACATTCCCAGTTTTATTTGGGGGAAACTATGCACTTTAAATGGATGGTTTGGATGTGACTGCAGCTGCAAATGGAAGATAAAGAACCACAGCCAAAAGGGGCTGATTAGAAGAGCTTAATTTCGTTTATTTTTCAAAAACATTTTCTTTATTATGGGCAGATGCTGTTTCAGAGGATGACTGCTAATGGCGGCCAGATTGTTTGCACAGGACTAATTCCCTAGAAGTTCTTGTTTGTTTTATCTCAGCTATACGCTGCAGGTTGAAAATATCAAATCAATGGCCTCCTCGCAATAGCCTGGGAGGCAAAATATGAAAGTCTACGTGCGAGGAGAAGAGCAAATGACAGCCTTTCCCACGTCATATACCATTAAGTCTCTTTAGTCTCTTTTGTGGGGGTTGCTCAATGATCCAAGGCTCAGAGCTAGCAGTGCTGTAATATTAACTTACCGAAATCTGTAATAAATTTGCTTTGCTGCCTCATAGTTATCAGTACCGCCCCCCCTTGCTATGGCACTACAACTTTATGAGCACTGAAGAACCATAAAGCCTTTTTACTGGCAGCTTTTACAATTGCAAATCAGAGTATGCAACTGGATAAACATTGGACAAAGCACCAATTTGCCATGTGCCCTCACCCCATGCACAGCATGTGGACAGCAGTTGTAGTGACAGATTTATGGGGCCTCATAATTAGCCGCAGTCTCTAGCTGTGGAACACTCACTCCTTTACCCCAATTCATGTCTGCATTAGAATAACTTTTTCATTTCAGTCTATTCCCCTGCCATATCTTCTAAGACAATAGGAGAGAAAGCCTATTGGTCACACTGGATAGAAGCAGGCTGGTGAAATGCCCAGGAATGAGACTGGTATGCCACATGATGCCTAGCAAAAGGAGACCAGTTTTGTGGCATTTGTCCTTGAGATGTGTTTGGGTGACCGAAACAAACTGAGAGGAAGTTACAAGTTGAGAAGCCCCTTAATTTTTCATAAGAAGCGTAGAAAAGGCTCATCCAAAGATCACTGCTTAAATCAGAAAATGTGGACCTAACCCAAATGTTTGAATATGGATCAGGTGGCAACTGGTTTCATGAGCATAGCATTTACCTCCAAAGCTCGTTGAAGGATAAAGCCTGGAAGGTCTGAATGGCACAACTTTCCAGAATTCGAATTCCATGCAGACCCTACTAGGTCACACTAGCATTAAAGAAATGTGAGGCAACATAGCCACAAACTAGAGGTCAAAAAAGAAGTTTGCAACTGTAATGGAAATACAGTAGTACCTCTGGTTATGAACTTAATTTGTTCCGGAGGTCTGTTCTTAACCTGAAACCATTCTTAACCTGAGGTACCACTTTAGCTAATGGGGCCTCCTGCTGCCACCGCACCACCGGCACACGATTTCTGTTCTCATCCTGAGGTAAAGTTCTTAACCCAAGGTACTGCTTCCGGGTTAGCGGAGTCTGTAACCCAAAGTGTTTGTAACCCGAGGTACCACTGTAACCAACTCTGTTGCAGGCTCTAGCAGGGGCCCAACTTCTCTGCCAAAGATTCATATGACCCCCCCCCCCCTTTTGCGTGAGTTTTGTGTTCCCTGCCATGAATTCACTAATCTGCAGCTTGGCTCAGTTCCATGAAAAATCTGCTTTGTATGGGTTCTGAGTTGTCTGCCACGAAGCCACTGATTGTCATTTGAATTAGAAACTGACAGCCTCAATGGATAAATGGTTGGCCTGATATCACGGGCGAATGTATCCCTTGCTAGGAGGGGATTTGTGAACACATGGAACAGCTTAAAAACTTAGAGAAATTGTATTTTCACATCCTTTTATCATTGGACTCTGTCTGGCCACAAAATTCTGTCCCTTGATCCTAGACTTCACCCCTGAGGTCTCACCCAGGTACCAGAATCTTAAATGCTGGCAATGTTATTGTAGACCCAAAACGTTTATATTGTACAGTATTTCAGAATAACCTAGTCTCGGTCATTTACAACATTGTTACTTGAAGTGCTTTTCTCTCTTGGTTTTTTTTTTTTTTTTTACAAGGGCTGTGTGAAAAATTACCATTTGTGGCTGGCTCTATACTAGGCTCTTTCAAATGGTTTCTTTGGCTTTGTAAGGGTTTGGGACTCAAGATAAATATTTATGCATTTCGAAACCACTGCCAGATGTGTGGAGTCTCTTATCTTTGCCACTGCATCATGTCCCATGCGGGTTAGAGCTTATGTGCTCCAAAATTCATTGGACACCTCTTCCCCCTGCCCCCGCTACCCATTCATTAGGATTTGGTAGTGATGTGCAAATGTTTGGAGTGGGGTCAATTCCAGTGGGGCTAATGAAGTGTGGAGTAGTGCAGAGACCGGGGGAGGGGGACACACGACTGTCCTCTTTCAGCACCAAGCCATGCCCCAAAATCTACAGAGAACACGCCTGCCTTTTGTGTAAATGTGCCTTGGACTGAGACCTCAGCCAGATGAGCAATAAATAAACTTGGTTAACACAGATCGTCCACAAAGGCTTGTATATAAAGCTGCGCACATGTATCCCTGGAATTAAAAAAAGAAAGGGGGGAAACTGTGTTGGCTTTCAAAGCATCTCAGTGTGGACTGTTTTCCTCTTTCTCTTTTTCTTTCTTTTTTTCCTGTTTGGATTTTGAGGAGCTCCCAACCCTTCCCAGAGTGTGTTTTCAGAGAGCCGGGCATGAGCTCCATGTATACTTTTGAAGTGAGCTCTTAAAAAATATAGGTGGCTAATGTCTTCAGTATGTACGAAATATACCATATGTTGTGAAACAAAAGGGGCTCTGTGCTATTAAAGTTTCAGCTCCACGCTCCCCTTCCCTCCCTCCCTCCCCCTTCCCACCCCCACCCCCTTTCACCCTTCCTTCCTCTGTTCCTGCTCAGGCAACTAGGAGGGGAGGGAGAGAAAGAGGAGAAACCCAGTTGCTTTGAGATGCAGGCTGAGGTGGATGGAGAAGACAGGATCTGCTGGCTGGCATGGTAGCCGGGGGGAGCGCATCATTTTACTGCTGCAGGTAAGGGGGCCTAGCGGAGGCCGGAGGGCAAACTTTACTCAAGGCTGTAGGTTGGAAATGGATGGGGGATGATGAAGCCAAACAGTGATCACATGTTTGGTATATTTCACAAATGGCATGTACAGGTCAAGAGACCTCAATTAATGGAAGAGTTGAGGAGATTTCCTTCTCCGCAGGCTTGTGTGTTTCTTGCCACTCCAGTTCGATTTGTCCAATTCTCTCAGCAAGGCAGCTTCATTTAGATCATGAGTACTTTCCTAGGGTCAGTAAGCCTGTCCTGACTGCTTAAAGACACTGACCTGTCTGCCCTTTGGTATCTGAGAGTAAAAGGGCAGATATGGACCTCCAGAAATGGACACGTATCTCACCCCTATCCTGTTCTTATTTAACAATGAGCCTTTCATTAGGCAAGCATGGTGGAATAAAGTACAGGAGCATCACGTGGTTTGAGGGAAACCAATCAGCACCATTCGCTGGGTTCCGTTACCTGATGGAATGGAAGTGTGTGTGTGTGTGTGTGTGTGTGAGCTGCAGGCATGAATTCAGCTTCAACACAACTATGCACAAAATCTCCTTTGCTCATGCTAAATTAAAAGAAGAAGCTTTGAGGGGCCATCATGTTCATTTGGGCCCTCAGACTTTGCAAATTGTAATGACTTATTGACTATTTTTGTGTTGTTGTGAAAATCATCCAGTCAGTGGAATTCTATGCATCTTTACTTTATTCAATGGGGCTTACAGGTAAGAGCGTAGGGTCGCAGCCTGAACTTTTACATTCAACTTGGGGTGATCCACACTTGCTTTCTACGCATGGGTCTGCATGGTTTTCCATTTGCGTCGCCATTTTCCCTGGGCTAAACCCACTTTTTAGCGCTGAATTGGAGCAAACGTCAATTCATTGAAAACCCAATGGATGTTTGCTCCGATCAGTGCTATTTTTCTAGAAAAGAGATGCCGGAACTCACCATGAATGTCTCCCTTGTTCTCTTATAATGGCAATGGTGCCCACCTGAGAGGTGCCAGAACTGAGTTCTGGTGAGTTCCGACTGGAAAAAAAAAGCGCTGGCTCTGATTCTGTGGTAAAAATCAGATTTTCCCAGTGGAAAGCAGTGGGACAAGCGGGTATCTGGATGAGCTCCTTCTCTTTAAAATGCACACATGCAGACACAGATACAGACACAGACATGGGGTACTTTAGCAGTAAAGGTCCTCAAATTTCTGTGTGGGCCTGGAAAGCATGACTTTCTTCCCTTTGCCTTTTGGATGGCTGAAGGTGCTGACATCTGCCATCGTGATGAAAGGCCTTCCTGATCACCCTTAAATCAACAGAATGTCCTTTGACTTGTCTGTCCTGTCAACATGTTGGCGTTGCTGTTAGTGTTGAAGAGCTGCACGGAAGAGGAGAGGAGGGTAAAGGGAGTAAGCAAAAAATGTCAGGAAGGAAATAACAGTGGGGGGAAAGAAAGATGCTACCTGACTGGCATATTCTGAATATTCTGCTGTCCCTTGGTCCTGCCTTCTCTTGCCATTACTGCATAACAATGCATTTGATACTGGTGATTCTAAAGCAAGGATTTCCAAACTGTGGTTCTTGGACCACCAGTGGTGCGAAAGCTTCATTCAGATCGTCTGTGGCATGCCTGCATTAAATACTCAACTGGATTTTTAATTGTATTTTTGTTGTTTTTCTTTTGTTTCTTGTATTCTATTGTATTACAACTTGAATCTATGGATTGCAAATTATAATACAATGGCATTAGACAATGCAATATAAGAAATCAAAGAAGCAATTAAAATGCCATTTAGAATCATGCAACCTCTAGCATAGTGCATTATAACATGCAGAAGAAGCATTAAATGGTCCACCAAGACCCTCAGAAATTTTCAGGGGGGAAAGGTTTGGGAACCAGTGATCTAAAGGAAGACAACAGTTTCTAAAGGGAAGTCCAACCACAAATTTATCACAATGTGTTCTCAAAGGTGTAGACCAACCCAAAGTTTGAATAAAAAGTGGTATATTTAACAATAACAGGGTTAAGAGCGACATGGGCTGGAATGGAATGGAGACAGGACTGGGTGAATTTCTAAATGGAAGTTTCTCTCAGTTTTTCATTTTTCTAATCTTAAATTCAAGTTGTCACATTTCCATAACAGATTGTGATTCAAAAAAATAAATAAATACACCATAAATATTCACCAGCATTTTAATGTGCATTGCTCCTAATATGCATGTTTTTGCAAGTGCTTTTTCTCACCAGGATGCATTTTTGCAAGCAATTTCCTCTGTTTGTACAGTTTCTCCATATTGATTCTTTTTTTTTCTTTTGCCCACATTTTATGGTTGGGGGACTGGATCATAAAATTGCAAATAGTGTGGATCTCAAAGGATGGTTGCGTTTGAGTCTTCACATTTTTGGGGGTGAAGTGGGAGTTTGATAGATTTGCATTAAAATGTGAACTGGACCAAATTTCTCTTCCCCCCTCTCCAATCCCTAGTGAGCTTTGGAGACAGACACCCTCAGATTCAGGCTATATGGTTTCTACTGCTAGAATGGTAAGGAAGCCAAAGGGTCCTTATAGTCCTCTATTCTGCATGCCTGTGTTCAACTTCCTCTCTCCTTTCCCCACTTTTGCCTCAAAGGCTGTAAATTCTTTGCGCAATCTAATTTTCCTCTTACAGCTGTGTAATTCCAGCTCCCCAGCCACGGCTGTCTCCCACCCACTCCAAGCAATTCTCTCTATAAATGCATTATATTTATTTTGACACTTGTATATCCTGCCCCTGTCTTAATATAAATCCAATTATTTATTTAGCACAACTGCGCCCTACCACCCCCTCCAACATTTCTCCTATGAAAATAGGGACGTCCCATTCCATAATCTTACTGGGTTGCCCTATGCCCTAGTCATTCTGGGAAGATTTCAACATATATAAAAACATAATAAAACATTAAACATAGAAAAACCTTCCCTATACAGGATTGCCATTAGACGGCTCAGGGGTCAGATAACTCCATAGCCTCCAACATTTCTCCAATGAAAATAGGGACATCCTAAGGAAAAGTGGGACATTATGGAATCAAATCAGAAACTGGGATGGCTTCTCTAAATCACGGACGTCCCTGGAAAATAGGGACACTTGGAGGGCCTGCCCCCATTTTCTTCAAAGGAGAGCAGGGGGCAGCCTACACAGGACTATCACTTTCTGTTCAAAGCAGATTTTTATCCTATCCCTTCTCTTGGGACTCAAGGTGGTATAATATGAAACCCCTCACCCCTTTATTCTTACTTGTGAAGTAGGTTCCCTCAACCCTGCAATGTAGGTTAGGCTGACAAAAGGTAACTGACTCAAGGTCGCCCTGACCCTACGCATGTCATGTATAGGGTCATTATCCCTAAACAAGGTTTTGAACCTGCAGCCCCCTGACATTGGTCTAGCACTCTTTCCACTACAGTGGCTGTTCAATCCTTCCAACGACCTTCAGAGGTTGGTTAGGCCAAGAGAGAGCGATTTGCCCAAGGTTGCCCAGCGAAGTAAGCAAAGATGTTACCAACTGTTTGAAAGCAAGTGTCTCCAGCCCAAATTCACCCCACTATAGTGGCTCCCAGTGCCATCAGCCAGCTGGACAATGGTAGCAAGTGCTACATGGGGATGCCCTGGATGAATTTCAGAAGTTTGTGTTGAATGCAGCAGGCAATTTCCTAATGGAGTCACTCAGGTAACACATTGTAGCTATGCCCTTAAGAGCCTGTGCTGGACCCCTGTTGTGTTTTGGCCACAAGACAAGCTCTGCTCTCAAACTGTAGACCCCTTACTATTCCTGCATTTCTAAGAAGTGGCTATTCTCCTTGTCTTGGTCTGATTCTCTCCATGCTGACAGAGCAATTATGCCTATATACGGGAGCCTGTGCTGCTCTGTGGCTCTGAAGAAGTTGAGGATGGGTAGTGGAAAGGAAGAAAAGGAAGAAAACACAAAGTGTAGGCATGAAATGATTGACTGAAGCTATTTGTGCTGCCTTGCACATGCCTTTGCTGTGTGCATTTCTAATTCACATCGAGTGTTTGTGGGGAAATGGATCTAGACATTTGAACTCATTGAATGTTATCAGCTGCACAGAGATACACAGGAATAGAGAGAGTGAGACGCAAGCCTGCACATCTGTTCATCCGTAGGAGGAAATGTGACTCTTGGCCACATTTTTGCACCATACATTTAAAGCACTATGATACCACTTGAAACAGTCAGAGCTACGATTCTGAGAGTGGCTTAACAATCAATCCCTTTTCACTGGGAAGTGGGAATAGGAGTCTCCTAACAAGTCTCAGAAAACTTAACAAGTTGCAACTCCCAGGATTCTTTAGGGGAATCCATCATTATTTAAAGTGGTATTACGCTGCTTTAGATATGTGGTATGAATATGACTTAGCCCTCTTTTTGTGCCCAACCCCCATGCATTGGCTGGAGCACGTGTGCGGTGACTACACATGTAGACCAGGGTGCACAGAGGTTGGAATGAGGTTGTATTTCCCCTATTCATGATAACTTTTATCTAAGCAGGTTGTTTTTTGTGTTTTTTTAAAAGAGTATTTTAAACATTTATATCCCAGCTTTCCATCACACATTCTTCAAGGCAGTTTACAGTTCAACATACAATTAAATAATTAAAAGGTCTATTTTAAAATGACTAAAAGCACACGCTGATTTATGATTAGTCACAGCAATAAAGTACAGTACATCATATTACTCGGCAAAAGGCTGAACAAAATGGAACAGTTTCCACTTGGTGCCTAAAGGATAAAAGACTGAATGCCAAGTAAATATGTTTTGGGGAGGATGTTGTACAGTTCAGGTGTCATCACCACCTTTGAAGACACCCAGAGCAGGGTCTTGAATGATGGATTTGTTCGTGTGGGAAGGTAGTTTTCCAGAAACTCTGGTTCTAGGCCATGTGGAGCTATATAGCACAAAGAATCTCCATGGGGCAGATCTACATATTTAAAGAGCACCCAACATACATTAAAGCACAAAGAATTCTGGGGACTGTGCTAGGAAGTCTAGCTCTGTGAGGAGCAAACAACAGTTCCTAGAATTCTTGGAGGGAAGTCATGTGCTTTCAATGTACATTGGATGCACCTTAAAGGTATAGTGTGGACCTACTGATCGTAGAACAAACTGGCCACAAACAGTACCTCCAGCTTCTCTGGATTGACTTTCATTTTGTTAATCCCAATCCAGTCCATTATAACTCCAGGCATCTGTCCAGGACATCCACTGCCACATCTGGATTAGATGAAAAGCCGAAATAGAGTTCTAGTGACACTTGAGCCCAAATCCCTGTATCTAGCAGTTTCATATGGATATTAAACAATATGTGGTGGTGTGGGAATAAACTTTGTAGCACTTTGTAACAGAATTGTGAAGAACCAATAAAGCTAAACAAACAAACAAACAAACAACAACTGCACCAGACCATTGTTTATCACCTGCCTTCCAGATAGGAGCAGAACCATCAAACTGTGCTGTACCTAATTCTCAGACCAAATACCATGGTATGTAGCATAACAAACTGCTGAAAGGTCCTGGAGAACCCATGTGTTGCATTCCCCCAGCTCCTGGTGTACGTTGTCCACCAAAGCAACCAAGGTTAATTCAGTCCAAAAACCTCCCCAGCAGCCAGACCAACATGGGTAGGGATTATCCATGTTGATTCATCATACTAATTCCCCACCCACCCACCGCACGAATCTAAATGTATCAGTGCTGCAAGGGATATGACTAGCACTATGGCTTTTCCTTATATTCTGTGGCCAGACAGGATCTCATTGTTTTGAGTCTGTCTGTTACACTTGCAAAAATAGCAGGTACTGTGAGAAAGAAGGAAATGAACTGAGGGGGTCTCTACCCCTGTGCACATATAATATTGGCATGCAGTTCTGAATTTGGCTGGTGATTTGTATGGAGAGGATGCAACACTTTTTATTTTCTAAACTTGCTGACGGTGACTAGCAATAAGAGGAGGGGTGATTCTAATGCTTATGATTCTGTTCTAGCTACTTTGTGATAATACGATTGCATGATTTTATGTATAAAATATGTATCCGGTCCAAACAGTCTATACCACCACCACCAATTTGCCAAGCCTATCTGGTCTTGGTGAGGCTGATCTCACAGCCAACTGGGAAGGTGAACAAGCAGATGTGGCAAATCTAGCATAGGAGGAGAGAGCAGCTGCAAGCAGACATGTTGAGTCCACCCCAAGCAGTTGGGCAGATCAGGAATGAACCAAGCAAGCAAACCTGGGGAGCAAGGGGTCTTTCACAGTGATGGACAGGCCACTGAGTGTAGCACATTCTCAAAGAAATGCCCTTATATAGTCCTTGGCAGGACACTCTTTCCAACCTCCACCCCCTCCCCCCTTACCGAGGATTGGCAATCCATAAAGGGGTTCCTATCTTACCTTAAATCTAGCTTTCCATTGCCTTTCTTCTATCTCTCACTAGGAACATTGTCCACAGTGGTGACTGGACTTTGTGGAGTGTGAGACTTTGGGGGCAACAGTGCTGGTCCCTTAGTGGTATTTAGCTCAGAGGCTGCAACCTCTATGCCAGAGTCTTGGACTGAGGCTTGGTTTGAGGGGCAACTTGGTTTGTCTGTGCAACTAGGCCTCCCAACTCTGAAGGCACCTATGTATTGCCTCCCATATGGCCACCAATTTCAATGAAGAAAGTAAAGAGCATCATTTAGTGGGAGTTTGCATCAAGTGAACCAAGCATCAGTGATGGGAGGAGCAATGTCCCTCCTTCCCCATCCAAAGGCAGATCCAGGGTTATGGGGATGAGAGCAATGAGCCAGATTTACCTAGTTGGTCCTGCTCGCAGAAGCCCATACAAAGATTTCTACAATGGAGCTTTTCCTCCTCCCATGCCTCCCCCAATTAGCTTTGGGTTGTGTGTGTGTCAGGAGAACCTCCAGAAGAGCACATGGTGGGGGAGGAGAGGGGAGATGGTTCCAGCAGAGAAGCAGATGGATTGAATTCCTCACATAATGTTTTCAAAGTTCCATCCATCAAAGAACCAGGGACTTGGTGCAGGAAGCAGGAGCAGAGCTATCACTCCATCAGTTCCATGGTGGTCCTTGTTGCTGATGCTTGGGACAACTTCTGGTTTGGGACAGAGCAGCATTCCTCACTTCCTTCTCCTGTTTAGTTTGGGAAGAGTTGGGTCTGGATAAATAGTCCCGGCTCCCCATCTCTTCCTCACCCCCTCCCAACAAAATTGTCATAGTCTCAGTGATGCATGGGAACTCTCCACCCACACTTACTTGCTAGCCTATTCATTTCTGAAGCTGTTGCTGTTGAGAACAGGCCAAGGAAGAACTGGGCTCAGGCCAGCTTCTCCACTCAGGGAGTCTGTGCGTGATGAATGGATGTGGGTGGGTGAAGGGTGAGTGGGAGTGGGGAAAGGTCTTGATGTCTCATTCCCTCCTCCACCTAGAGTTTGTCTTGATGTTCCAGACTTTCAAATGCATCCTGTGGTTTTTTTTATGGGAAGGTACAAGATGGTCAAGGATGGTCGAAAAGGAGTGGGAGGGGAAGAGAAAGGGAGCAAAAGCAGGCTGTGCGAGAGAGCAGGAGTCTCTAGTTCACTACGAAAGCACCTGGAGCGAGGCAGTAAGAGACTGTAAAAGGCACAGGAAAGGGAGGTTTTGTTTTAAAACCACCTCCTCTCTTCTACTCTTTCTTTGTCCAAGTTTTAAAAGCAACACTGAGTGCTTCCTCAGATCACATTACTGGATAAGCATACAGGCTTAATGAAATCCAGTGCATCTTGGGGCTAATGCAACACAAGCCAGACATCATCTCCATCCCATTAGTTTTCTTTTATGGGGCACCCTTTGCCCCATCCCACACTGTCTCCACCCGGAAAGCCTCAACTCCTCTGCTGCTTGGCTAGCACCACGCAGAAGCAAAGGAAAGCAGGAGCAGTAAACAAATCAGAGTCAGAATTTTTATTTTTTTAAAGGCTAGATTATGGACAGGCATCTGGAATATGGTATCCTTTTATAAAAGGTAATAAATAAATGGCTGGAATGTTTTGTTTTGTTTTTTTTTTTAAAAAAAAAAACAAGCATCAACACAGTTCTGCACAATGTAGAACATCCCTGTTGGAGGTCCAGGAAGCACAGCAAGATTTTGCCTCATATTTGGGGAGGGTGGGTAGATGAATTATTGGACAGCTTTTCTTCAGAATATTGTTTTCGAATAAATTTTGGCTTGCTCAATGTCGAATGAAATGCTATTGCAAATTCGTACCGGAGGATGAAAGAAGAAATAGGTTAAGACAGGAGGACTGAAAGAAAGACGAGTTTAGCCCCTTGCTTCCTTTAAGAACATTAAAGGAATATTGAATGGTATGAAAACTGGATCCACAGCTGCACCCAAAATTGATGAATAGGGAAACTGGGGAGGCAATTGCACAGAAAAGTCTCCATAGGAGAGACTAAATTCTTCAACAACTCAAGAATAAAGGTAAAGGTAAAGGGACCCCTGACCATTAGGTCCAGTCGTGTCCGACTCTGGGGTTGCGGCGCTCATCTCGCGTTACTGGCCGAGGGAGCTGGAGTACAGTTTCCGGGTCATGTGGCCAGTATGACTAAGCTGCTTCTGGTGAACCAGAGCAGCACACGGAAACTCAAGAATACTGAACTTCAATTTATTTTTTCAAAAATTTGTCAGAATATTTTATATATTGGTTCAGCCCTACTGTATTAGCACCCAGCATGTTTATATTTTAGTATAGGGGTGGGGAAATGTTGGCCCTTCAGATGTTGCCAGGCTACAAATCCCATAGTTCCTGACCATTGGCTATGCAGAATGGGATTGATAGGGGGGAGTTAAAGTCCAACAACATCTGCAGGACCACAAGTTCCTCATCCCTCTTCTAGTGGCTCCATCCATTATTTGTCCCCCAGTACAATGTTGTTGGAAGTTCTCCCCATAAGAAAAGGGTGCAAGAGAAATATTGCAAAGAAGCTCAGAGGGACCCTTTATGCCAGTTCACTGATAGAGCAATATTAGACTGCAACAGATGGCAAGCAAAATACGTAGGGCTGCCTTGTCAGCTCTGGCTGTGCATCAGATCTTATCCAGAGCTATACCTGGAATGGCATCTTGAGTATCAACGATTGCATCACAAGGCTTAGGTAGCATTTCACTCTCCTGACCTCTGAATTGACCAGCTGCTCTTTGAAGTGACTTCTAGCACTCAATGAGGCTGTCAAATGCCCTCTGCTATATTTTATTTTGCCACCCATCCCCAATTGATGTGAAAGTCTAATGTCCTGAGGAGAATATTTGATGAAATGGTTCCCTCAGTTTTGTCATTCACAAATAACATGGAGAAATGGGAAGACTGTTTTGTTCATCCCTCTCCTGTACCGTTTCCATGATGAAAATCTTGCCTACTCACCAAACTTACATGTATGACTTATTAATACATGTTTTTCTTTTCCTAATGGGACTAAGAGCAACTGGAGAGGGCATTTTCACTTGGAAAATGGCATGGAAAGAAGGGTTAATCCCTGCCACCAGCACTTCAGTCCTGATATGGATCCCACCCATCCCTGTACAGCTACCATTTGCCAAAATTTAGAAAACCCATTCATGGATCTCTGTTTTCTGGTCTGGTTGGGTCCCAAGAACTTCTTTTCCCCCAAGGCTGCCTTATCCCATTTCATGCAGCCTCTTATATGTATTTTTGCTTTGAAGCTCAAAAAGGGATCCATTTCAGCTACCTGGTCACTTTATGCACATCTGCGAGCTTCCCCCCCCCCATGGCATGGCATAGTATTTCCAATGAGAGATTTCAGAAGTGGTCCCTGGAGAATTCAAATGACTCCCATCTCATATTCCAGAAGTTTCCCCTGAGAAAGATCCTGCTGATGCCCAAAGTATCACAGGATAGGCTTCTAGGTCCCACCAATAACTTTTCAGGTTTGTTAGGGGCCAAACTGATGCTCTTGTTGGTCAGACCACTCCTTGACCTTGTGATCCTTGATGCCTCATCCGTTCCTGGTAACCTGCAAGACTCCCATGACTCATTGACGGGTCTTGACCAACCAGCTGAGAATGACCTGAGGGTTGGGATTGCAATTTCCAACAAAGAGGTTCTGGTTGAGAGAGGGAATCATTTTCACTGTCGTCACAATGAAAACTGGTGAACTACATGGTTAACACAGTTAGAAATTACAGTTTCAGCAGATATCCAGACTGTAGATGGACTATAATAGTACATAATAAACAGTTAGTGGGATCGGAAGACGGGACATACACCCACTATTTGGGATCTCTCCTGTGAAAGGGACCACAGAAACTTAAAAACAGAGGCAACATACCATTCCTGTTGCTAGAGGTCCCTTACTGAGCTGCTGCTAACACTGATTATGTAATGTTTATTTACAGCTCTATTGAGTAGGAAACAAATGTTAAGGATTATCATATTGTGTGGTCATTTTCATTAACCTTAAAGCAGGGCTTGGTACAGCAGCCTGCACTAAAAATATCAGAACTCTGTATCAAGATGATCCAGATTCTTTGTGGGTATGTTTGTTCACTCACTCACACACACTCCAGATTCAGTGTCAAGAAAGGCTGAATATTGTACACACATCACACAAACATACTAGCTTTGATATATTTGCATCCTATGTGTATGATGGTGACGCCAGTCTTGAGGAAGGACAAGAAGCTACACAGAGCAGTAAAACTTCACCCTTGACTACTCCACCCCTTCACAAACATCCTTCCTCCCAGAGCTTCTGATATTTCCCCGGACATTGCTCACACGCTTTTACCTACCTTTGAGGCCAATAATAGAAACTTGCTTTTGAAACCAAACTCTGCATGAACTTGCGCAGCATGAATAATACTCGGTTGCCGAAACACTGAGTTTGCCTAAGGCATATTATGGGATTATCCTGCCCATTTGGGGGGTTGCAATATTTATGGGGAATTAGGCTGCTGGAGCACTCACCTTCCCCACCAGATGGGGGTAGCTGAGTAAGAAGCTTTTTCACAGCCCCTTTTCTCCTCAGTTTGACAGTGCTGAAGAGAGCCATGCCTGCCAAAACATATTTGTGTAGGAGGTGGAAAGTTAACTTTAGTATTCCTTTTGGAAGGGGGCGTATTCATTCCTTTCATCACATAAAATGCAAAACGAGTATGCAACAACCTATATCATGGGGAGAGCTTGATACAGCTCTTTCCCCCCTACTGTTCTCTGAAAAGAAATTACTGCATTACTGTTAAATTATCAAAAAGCTGGCAGTTCCTGGTTTCAGAGGTCATGCTGTATGGTATTGGAAGCATACAGAATCTTACAGGGTAGGTTCTATGCTTAACTTCTAGAAGACTAGAAATTGCAGGGTGCAAATTTTACACATTAGGTCTGGGTGATATATTGATATTTTGCCCAGGACCGATATGAGGAGCAAACTGCGAAGTCAACTTCACTCAAGAGTTCCTTCCTCCCATGGGCGCTGCTAGCAGAGGGACTCAGAAGGGGCGGCGGTTTCACCAGCAATATATTGCTGAGTGAAACTGCCATCCCACTCTGCCCTCATACGGGTGGGGGCTATGTGAAGCTGCTCAGCTGAGGGGAGTGCGGTTGCTGCTCCCCACAGTGAGTAGTTAAAGGACCGCTCAGGGGCGTAGCAAGGGGGGCAGGGGCGGGCCACCCCGAGTTCCAGGGGAAGGGGGGTGACACTTTGGCCGGGCCCCCCACCCCGCCCCGCTGGGCGGGCCCCGAACTGGGGCATGTCACCTTTTTCCCCTTCCAGAGGCTATTTTTCAGTGGGAGGTGGGCCAGTGAGGAGGGAGTGTCATGCTTGTCACTGGCATGACACCCCCTCCTCGCTTGCCCACCCCTCGCCAAAAAAAAAAAACCGCTGGGAGGGGGGGAAGGGAAGCAGAGCAGGTGCATTCAAGCGCCGCTCTGCTCTTTCCCCCCTTTCCGCTGCTTTTTTCTGCAAGGAGGGCGGGCCAGTGGTTTTTTTCAGCGGGGGGTGGGCCAGCGAGGAGGGGGTGTCATGCCAGTGACAAGCGTGACGCCCCTCCTCGCTGGCCTGCCCCCCCGCTGAAAAAGGCTGCGGAAAGAGGGAAATTCCCCCTTTCAGCAGCATCCACGTGCGTCGTGACGTCACGACGACCTCATGATGCACGTGTCGTGCCCCTCCCCCATGGGGGTGCCTCTGCGCCCCCGCTGCCCCCAGCAGCGCAGAGGCTTGCTACGCCCCTGGGACCGCTGATGCTCCACTCACTTGCGAGTAGTGAGAGCACAGAGGCTTTCTCAGCTGGGGGGGGTGTTTCCTCCCCCCAGCTGAGTGGCGCAAACAAGCTGCATTGTCCCAGCCCACAAGCCTAGGTGAAACCGCTTCAGCTCTCGAGGTGAGAGCTGGGGCAGTTTCACCCGGTATCCTGTGGGCAGCGGTCAATGCATCTTGTTTTTTCAACAACGCAGTATGTCGCCAAACTGTGGTGTTTGGCTGGTGATACACTGTGATGTTGAAAAGTTGATATCCCCCAGCCCTAGTACACATGCAGACTTCCAAATCTGGTTCTAGTAAATTCAATAGAGATGGCTGGATGTTCACACCCATTGAAATGTAAGCCACATTTAGATATCTAAACATAGCCTTTAGATGCCTACCTAATACCTATCAGGACTTTCCAGATGCCTACCAGGGCCTAAGTAAATATGACATAATGCACAAAATTAATGCATTCTCTTCTTGTAGGATTACCCATCTCATATAACCAACATGCCTACATCTAATTAATGCAAGAAGAGGCTAAGACCATAGTGTAAGCTGTCCTGCCAAGCTTAGCTCGTTTTGGGAGGGACTAGAGACAAGCTTTGTTCCCTTCCAGTCTACCAGGGATGCTCAGTGTATGAAGAGCATGGCTCTAACAAGGCAATCTTGAGTTCATATACCAATAACTTAAGAACTTTCAGTACTGTAACTAAGCCAAGTTTTACTGCTTGTGCAACATTTCCAACTGATGTACGGAAAATCACAGGAACCTGACCTTTGAAGAGTTTGTAAGTTAACCGTTTTTTAATTTAACAAATGTGTGATCGTTTTTCTATGCTGGGGGAAGAGGGAAACATTGGAAAGAAACTTTTCAAATGGATACTTTTGGAACTCACAAGGGCACATATTTTAAAGGTCTAACAGCCTATATATCCATGCTTTACTATACTATATATATTTAATTTAAATCTCTGCTAGGGTTCTCTCACCAAAGAGTACTTTCCCCAAACTTGGATCTTGACACCCAGGAGGTCTCCTTTTATACCTAGCTTTTTCCTTGCCACTAACACTGGTGACATCTTTTTCCCACGCTAAAATGGAATGTGCAGGTGAAGATGTATACGTAGATCAGAGCAGCCTAGTCAGAGGGAAAATCCAACCCTCCCCCTTCACCACTTTTGCCATTGGCCCTAATCCAATTCACTTCTTTAAAGCTGCTATTAAAACACATTGACGTTCATAATGGCTTCAGCCATCACATCCAGAATAAGCTCTCTATTTGTGCTTCTGGGGGACATTAGTGTTTGTACCAATGGCACTGTATGCCATGCAGCACAGCGCAATATATACCTAAGGCTGATGTGGCATAACTACTTTTATTTTGGTCAAAGTTCTGTGTGATGGACAGGCCCAAACAGAGGGGGGTGTCATATGGGCCACTTGGCCCGGGCCTCCGATTCCAAAGGGGGCCTCGGTCAGCATATTCACAATCGCTCACCATTATTTAAATGTAAATACTTAAAATAATCCTTTTCCCTATGTATTTTTAAAAGCTCTATTATATATCTATATTTTCCATTTTGTCTTTATATGCAGATATGGTTCAAGCCTTGAATTTTTTTTTTAAAGGGCCACATTATCTACCTGGCCCGGGCCTCTGCCTGGCTCTGCAAGGGCCTGGTGATGGAATACACAGAGCAAAGCTCTGACATACTATACTCCATTGCATGTGTGAATCAGTCCATAATGATCTTACAGCATGAGGAGGAAATATCAGTTGTTCCTTTCAGGCTTTCTTAAACCTTGAGGGTTTAAACAAGCAGGCTGGGTTGAAAGCCCTTGGCAATCAGCCGTGCAAAGGGCTTTCAGATAGCCAGCACAGTGCTTTAAAGTACCAACAAACAGGCCTTCAGGCAGATGAAAATGATGGACTATATGGAGCTTGCTGAACTGACCAGGAAACTCTGAGACCAGAGGGATGACACAGTGGAGAAAGATTGGAGTAGATTTAAATTATATTTAAAGAATTATACTAAGATTTGCATTTAAAACAACCAGAAAGAAATTGAGAGGCAGCAGATATTGAAGTTAGATAAGAAGTAGTAATAGATGAAGTAGTGTTAAGGAGTTAAAAATAAAGTGAAAGTTGATTTTTTTATATTAACGATAGATTATAAAAAGGTAAAGAAATTACTAAAGATGATTTATAATGAAAGCAGGCGGAGAGGAGTCAATTTACAATGTTATAAAAGAGGATTAGATAGATTTAATTAACTGTCTGTATTAATTTTTCTTTTGTACTGTAGTTTGTTGTAATGTAATTTTTGTTGTATGTGTTGTATGTTTGTTTTATAAAATCAATTAAATTTTTTGGGGGGAAAACAACAAGAGGCCTTCAAAGCACAATATCACCTGGTGTCACTATGATGTCAGGTGATTGACATATGGGCACACCCACCCACCTGTAAATTTGGCCTGCCAGGGGCTGGTGTGATAACTATCTGGCTCACTGACCAGAAAAAGTTCCCTACCCCGATAGACGTCTACCCTCTCTGCACTCATATGCAGAAAGCTTGGGACCTTGCATCCCAATAAAATCAGCTGTATTCTACTACTACTACTACTACTACTACTATGTGGCTTGGGGTCTTTGACTAGAGTGTTTTGTTTCAGAGCTCCTTGTTTTGTGTCTGCTGTACACAGCACAATGCCTTATGGACCACTTTTGAAGCAACCATTGAAGTTTGTTTGCATATCAGGATGGGCAAACATGTCAATTTTGGTTTTTCTCAGTTACTCACTTTTCCAATCTTAACTTCATTTATTAAGTTAATCTGTTTGGGTGGGAGGTTGTTCTTTTTTCAAAAAAAAAGCTCTCCTGAAAATACACCAGTATTTTAATGGAAATTTTCCTAATATACACATTTTTGCTCTATGTAAAATTTTCCCAAATTGTGTGTATTTTCCCAATATACAATTTTTTTTGCAAAGCGTTTTTGTGTTATTTTCAGTAATATATGCATTCATATGCACACTTTACACTAGTACATACATTTTTGTACACCTTAGCCAGTGTGGTGTAGTGGTTAAGAGTGGTAGACTTGTAATCTGGGGAACAGGGTTCGCGTCTCCGCTCCTCCACATGCATCTGCTGGGTGACCTTGGGCTAGTCACACTTCTCTGAAGTCTCTCAGCCCCACTCACCTCACAGAATGTTTGTTGTGGGGGAGGAAGAGAAAGGAGAATATTAGCCGCTTTGAGACTACTTTGGGTAGTGATAAAGCGGGATATCAAATACAAACTCCTCCTCCTCCTCCTCTTCTTCTTCTTCTTCTTCTTCTTCTTCTTCTTCTTCTTGGTTGGAGTTACAGGTAGGTAGCCGTGTTGATCTGCCATAGTCAAAACAAAATAAAAAATAAAAAAAATTCCTTACAGTAGCACCTTAGAGACCAACTAAGTTGGTATGAGCTTTTGTGTGCATGCACATGAAAGCTCATACCAAGAACAAACTTAGTTGGTCTCTAAGGTGCTACTGTAAGGAATTTTCTTTTTTTTACTTGGTTGGAGAAATTTGCAAAAGCATGAATTTTGTAAGATTGCAAAATTTCAGTTTGCCCATTGTTTCAAAAAGTGCAAACTGAGCAAGTTCTCCTTTAAATGCAAGCTGAATCAAATTTCTTCACCATCCCTGTAAATTGCTTGGTTTAACCTGTTGTTTGTTTGTTTGAAATACCCATTTGCTATTCTTTAGCTATGGCAAACAAAGAACATCAAAATACAATGAAATTCACCATGGTAAAAATACCCAAACCTGAGCAGTTGGTTTTAAAGAAACACAGGACAGAAAGCTCTGTGCAAATAAAGAAAGTGGTATCTAAAAGGAAATAAAGACTCAGAGGACTCTCCCTTGGGAATAAGTTGCATGGCTACCTGTCTCTCCTGTCATTAAAGCAGATAGCAGCAGGCAGGGCTGGAGGCGGTTGACACATGGAACAAGACCTCTGAAGCTGATAAGGCACTAATCAGGCAGGTTAATGCGGAGGAAACTGGCCCTTTAAATTGGTTTTACACTGGGAGGTTCCTTGTTAGGGAAAGACAGATAAGCTTTCCCAACACTGCCGCCTCTTCCTCTTCTTCTTCAGTGGGTGTCCAGCTCACACTTGCAAAAGAACATCAGACAAATTACTTGTGAGTAAGCACTCCCATCTGCCTGCTCCATTTCAAACAGTGTGTGTGTGTGTGTGTGTTTGTTACTCACTCATCAGTAGATTCTCCCCAGCAAGCCTCTTGAAACAGAGCCATTCCTATCTGAGGAGCATGGCGGGAGGGCGGTTTTTTCATGGGGGAGTTCCAGCCTGCTGCTTGAAACTGATGCCTGCCGCTCCTCAAGCCAACAGATGCTGCAGGCTTTAAGTCACAAGCAGATATATATACCTGGTGGGCGAAGTTCTGTGGGACACAGTAGAATGAGGAGAGCTCTGCCATAGAGACTAGCAGTTCCCAAACTTTTTTGGAGCCTCCACCCACTTGGTTCCATAAACTCGTCCCTAGTTCCCCCTACTTTACCCCTACCCATAGGTGCTGGCTCCCTGGGTGCCCAAGCACCCACAAAATTCCTCATGAAGGGGCCGGGCACCCACAAATGTCAGTGCCAGGGCCATGCACACTGTGTGGTATCCATGGCCCCGGGCGCCCACAGTCGTGGGGCCAAGCTGGCATTCCTGACCTTATACCATAAAAGCATTATTCAGAACAGATGTTTGGAAGGAATAAAATAAGATTCAAAACAGTTACAATGGTATGTTTAGTCAGAAGCCAATTAAAATTATTTAGTTTCATTAATTCAACAAAAATGATGAACTTGATTGAATGATGCCAGCTTTTATTTACACATCTCCTGACACCCCCCCCCCCCGCCACCCTCATGCCTCTTTGCATCTTCCTAGGTCAGGCATAGGCAACCTTCGGCTCTCCCGATGTTTTGGCCTACAACTCCCATGATCCCTAGCTAACAGGACCAGTGGTCAGGGATGATGGGAATTGTAGTCCGAAACATCTGGAGAGCCGAAGGTTGCCTATGCCTGTCCTAGGTAATCCCATTCCTCCCCCCCGGGGGGGGGCAATACCACCCACTGGCTTTAGACAATATAGCTGGGATCAGTTAGAGTGGGATTATTATTTTTTTAAATGTTCCTTTGTTTTGTCTTTGCTTATAGCAGGAGTTTATTGTATCTATCTTTGTTTATAACTGAAAATCAGAGATGGAAGAAAGGGAAGAGATATGCAGCACGAGCCCTAGCTAGGAAGAGTTTTGTACACCTGCCTGTGCTTACCACATCTCTTCTCTTGTACCCGGCAGATTCTTTTCTGTCTGGGACCTCTTTGAATATTAGTCTGGTGATGTGACTCTTGATGAAGAAACAGAGTGAACTCCCAGGTCAGGAAGATTAAGACTGCCATCCCAGAATGTATGGAATTTTTCAGCAAACTTGAGTCATCAAAGAAGCCCCTTTGGGTGTTTTATCATCACTTCGTCTTAAAAAAAAAACAAAAAACACAAAGCCAAAAATGAATGAAGCACATATCTTTGAGAAGAAGCAAGATTAACCATTTCTTGGATGACAGTTAAGGGATGTAGTCATTTCAGCACTACAGGGATGACTCAGTAAGAAAAGTGAGAAGGGGACAACTGCCCTGCCTTGCACGTGTGGAAATGCTTTCACTAGTGCAAAGGCACCCTTTGTTATTTAAAATATAACAGTATAGCCACACTGTTAGATAAGTAGCCTATGGAAAAGCTGGAGATACATGCTTTCCTGCAAGAGACAAAGCTTAAAAATTAAATGTTGTGCATTTCTTTCCTTTCAGATTTGTTTGCTCTGAATGCCCGCAATAGACAAGGAGAATTCCATAAGATGCTCCACTTTGATCATCTTGAGGAGCTAAAGGCCATAAAGAAGCATCAGAAAGATCAGCTTGATTCCCAGAGAATGATTCACAGCAAAAGGTCTGCAATTCCTCTTTGAAAAGAAGAAATGCAACACCCGCACTTGGTATCCTATTCTCTGCTCCTGCATTCAATATCTTCTTGTTCAGGCTGGGGCAAAGATTAGTGCATTAAAGCATCCTGGCAATTATTTACTCAACCTTCTTTCCTGGACAAGTGTTCAAAATTGTAGAGGTTTATCTTTCTTCCCTTAGAAGGAATCAAAGGCTAGTCAATGAAGCACTGTCTGAACCCTTCCCAGTAAGAGCGCAGAAAGGGACAAAATGCTAGAGGCAACCTTACGGCAACCTTGTCTCCAACCTCAATCCAGCTGTGCTGGGACCAGCAAAGCAAAGCAAAATCCATACAGTTTTAAGAAACCCAAGCCTGACTTGGTTGATGGATATGGCTGCTTGGAAGGCCTGCAAGGAAAGGAGAGAGAAAGCAGTCAAAGGTGTCTCCCAGCTGGGAAGAATCTCCCAGCAGAGCCAGAAGAGCAAGAGATGAAAGAGTCAGCAAGAAAGAGTTTCTTGCAGGAATCTTGGAAAGCCAGTGGAGATATGCTACCGTTCAAGGGAGATGGCAGCGGGCTGATATCAGGGGGTGGATGCTCCACAACGAGAGACTCTCCAAGGCCAGCTTTGGACTTGCTTCAGTCTGGGTTTAGCAAAAGCGGCGATCCAAGTCAAGAATGGAAAGTGGTGAAAGTGAAGCGAGTCCTTATTTCTCCTGTGGCTGAACCTAGGAAAGCAAGTAAGTGTGGCCCTACTTTTTTCTTGTCGTGGGGAAGAAAGGAAAACACTAGACGTTCCATGTGGTCACTGATGGTGCAGCCCTGTGCTCAGTTACTTGCCCATAAATCCCATAAGATTCAGCGCTGCTTCTACTGAATCACACTGCATGTTATGGTTTAGCAGCCAGGACTCGCCCACTCCTGTGAGTATCATTCAGTGTTTTTCCGTCACGATGAGGCTCTTCACCCCTGCTCTCCTTCTCATGTGGGTGTTCTTGCCACACTGCCTAGAGCAGCAAGCTAATCACTTTTGGGGGTGGGGGTGGGGACAACCTCACTCTTTCTTGTGGGTAAGGCAAGTAGCTGCTTGTTTGGCCATTATGAGGCTGAGATGGTGATCATAACTTTCCTAGGATGCAAGATTAGCTGGAAGTAGCTTCCAGTATGACGCACACAAAAAAGGTTCAGATCAGAACAGCTTTTAATGTGTGTGTGGAGATGGGAATTATTTAGCCAGTACTGCACTCACCTGATTAGTGGTTGACAGAGATCAGCTCAGTTGGATCTGAGTTTCCTTTGACTTTTATTTCTCGATTACTTTAATGATTAATTTTTATTACATTCCGCCACCTTTTGTGCTAGGAGAATATAGGAAGGGCCTGACCGCCTGGTCCACGATAACAGCAGATTTCTGCCCCAGCAAAGCAACTGAAAAAGGCATATAACGTGTTAGGTGCCATTCATTATGCAGAGAGCGTGTTCTCATGTGCATGTATATAATTTTTCTAAATGTGGTTACCGTACATTTAAAAACTGAGGGATTAATGTGAGCCTTGCTTCTCCAGGGTGGCAGCAAGGGAAGGCAGGGTGCCTGCAAGGGCAATGGCCCATGGGATTCTGCCACCTGAGGCAGCTACCTCAGTCCAGGTGGGCCAGCCCTGACTGCACTTTACACCTAGCCAAGGGTGCCCATGAAAACTCTATCCTTCAGTTATTCTCTTCCATAGTATGTAGGATCTCTTGCCCCAGGTTTTGATGCTAGCATGCTCTGTGCAGGGTAAAACAGCAGCATAATGTCACGGTCTAGGGGACGATATGGTTGTTTGTCTTAGAATCTCACATAATAATCTTTCATCCCTATAAAGCCACATATATTTTTATCTGTGGATGTTTGTCTAAAAACCTTGCTTTGGGATTCCCATGATTAGACTTGCTGAGTCTCATGGGAACCAATTACCGGTAGGATTAGAAACTGACGAAACAGGTGGCATCTTGGAAAGCTGCCCTTAGCTCAGAATGCTGAGATGGGTGGACCTTTTAGCTAATCCAGCATGGCCATTCATATGCTGTGATGCCTACCAACAAACCATTTCCAGGAATTGTTGGGTTACTTTTAAGAGTCCAGGTTGGCAGATATGATGGAAATGCAGTCTATTTTCCAAAGTGAAAAACAATTGTCCCTGGATCCTTTTTTAAAATGAAAATTAAATAGCAGAGCTGCTACATAAACCAAAGATATGATGTACCACTATATATAGAAATTAGACATATGTGGTGCTTTGCCCCGAAGTATAAGGTTTGCTCTGCCAACATTGTTAATGATAAACTTTAAACTGTTTCATCTAGAGTTCTCAAAACTGGCCAGTGATTGGAGATGCTTGGACTTTAAAACATGACTGATTAGTTTTGTAATGTTTTATAGGGACAACTTGAAAGATATAGCTTATTAGCGACAGCTTATCTGGCGCCTTTGCTGTTTTGACATTCGGCAGTCATAAAGCTAGCCAGTATTATAATTGAAAGGCCTATCTAACACAGTCTTGCCTACAATGATTGGCATGACTGTCTGGGATTTTAGACTAGGGTTTCTCCCAGCCTTACCTGGAGATGCCAGGGATTGAACCAGGGACCTCCTGCATGTAAACTAGATTCTCTGCTACCACTGAGCTACAGCCCTTCCTCATGTACAGCTGCCACTTTTGTAATCTGCTTTTGCTTGACAGGTTTCAGGAAGCCTCTGTGCACCAAACTATTCTGTGAATGGGCCCTCGCTGTTGCGCATTGAGTAACCATATTGGTGATAAGGGTCTTCTTGCCTCGGAGGCAGTGTCTGCACTACTTGAATCTATGGGTTTATTTATTTACTTGTTCCAACAATTCCTATACCACCTAACGCCATAGTTTCTAAGTGGTGTACAATGAAGTTACAAAAAATGTTACAAAGGATAAAATCCGTTAAAATTAAAAAGTCAGAAGGCCTCGCTTAAAAGGGCTGCTGAAAGCTCTTCACCGGTTGCCTGAAATTTGATAATAATAGCAATAATTTATTTATTATTTATTATTTATACCCCACCCATCTGGCCGGGCCTCCCCAACCACTCTGGGAGGCTCCCAACAGAATTAAAAGCACAATAAACCATCAAACATTAAAAACTTCCCTAAACAGGACTGCCTTCAGATGTCTTCTAAAAGTCAGATAGTTGTTTATTTCCTTGACAACTGATAGGGAGGGAGTCTGTCCGAAGGGAGTTGCACAGAACTGGGCCCACAATACTGGCTCTGGTTGGACGCAAGTCATGCATCCAAGCCATGGGGAGATCATAAAGACCTCAGTGATTGGGCAGGGATCTAAGGCATCAAGCATTCCTTAAGGTACCATGGAACCAAGTTACTAAATGCCTTGTAAATTAATACAAGAGCCTTGCACTTCACCTGGTAGCACATGGGCAGCCAGTGCAAGCCTTTAAGCACCAAAGTTATGTGCTGGCGGTTCAGTAGTCTGTTCCCATCAAGTCTAGCCACAACATTTTGCAGCAGCTGGAGCTTTCTGGACTAGGCGCAAGGATAAAGCACCTGCAGTGATCTAGTTTTGAGGTTACTGGCGCATGAATTACTGTGGCCGGGCTCTCCAGGTTGCACTGATTTACTGTGCATTCCCCACAGATGTACCACAGAACAGAGAGACTCTGGAAAGGGAAGAGATAACAATGCAAAGACCAGCAGGGAAGTACAGTAGTTAATAGCCTGGATGAGAGGAAAGACAATGCAAGTGGACAATGCAAGTGGGGAGAAAGGGAAAGATCCAGAGGTAGAGAAGACATCAAGGTGACCTTCGCTCACCTGGTGTACTGCAGAGGTTTTGGACTACAACTTCCATCAGCCCCTGACACCACAGCTGGCTGGAGCTGATGGGAGTCATAGTGATTGTTTTTTGCCCTTGGTTCCAGTTGACGGATCTTAAGGTTCTAGTAAAAAAGGAGGGGGGTAGTAGACAGACTGAACATGAACTGAAGGTACCACCTGCATTATATTAGAAAGATGTTCACAGTTCATCTTTGACTTGGGGAAGGCTGGTATAGGAAGGCAAAGACTGTGGGGATAGCCAGCAGATGGGATGACCAGTAATCCCGGAGTTCCTGCTCCTACTGCGTCGTGAAAGGGTCCGCTGGCTATGATCTGAAGGTAGTTGTCGTGAGTTCTGGAGGTTACTGAAGGTTTCTGAAGGTTCCGGAGATTCCGGAGGTTTCCAGATAGGAAAGATAGGCTAAGCTAAGTAGTGGCCAAAACTTAGAAGGCCAAATAGACGTTTTTGAAATAAAAGAAATAAAGACTAAGAGACTGCAGTCAATGGTGAAGAAGCTCTCAACTGCTCTGTGCGGCTTGGTTTCTCTTTCGGTTTCTCTCTGGCTTGTCTCGCACTGATGTTCTCTCTGGCTTGTCTCGCGCGTTCTCCACACGCGCTACAGAGAGCAGAGGCTATTTATTAGGAAGTTAAACATCATCACAACATTAACATGAACCAATCACAATGTTGTTTCTAGGCTAGTTTCTGGGCGGGAAACCTTTAACTGACCGTTACATTGGCTAAATTGGCGTGCTTTGCCCCCAGCGCGGAGGGATCCAGGCAGCAAACCTTCTGCTGGATCCTTTACCTTCCTTGCGATGTGCGGAAGGTTACCTTAAAGAAAACATAAAGCAAACAGGTGCAGGAGCACCTTAAAACGTATTCCCACAAAAGACAGGTGCATTTAAACGTATAGTGGTACCTCTCGTTACGAACTTAATTCGTTCCAGAGGTCCGTTCTTAACCTGAAACTGTTCTTAACTAGAGGCGTGCTTTTGTTAATGGGGTCTCTTGCTGCCGCTGCGCCACTGGCACACAATTTCTGTTCTCATCCTGGGGCAAAGTTCTCAACTGAGGTAGCTCTTGCAGGTCAGCAGAGTTTGTAACCTGAAGTGTTTGTAACCTGAGGCATTTGTAACTCGAGGTACCACTGTATTTGGTTTCAGAATTCACTCTAAAAAAGATTCTTGAAATATACCCTTAAAACGGCTGGGGAAAGCTACAATTTCATGCACATTAAAATATCCCAGTACCAGGGATGTCTGCAGCTGGGACATTTCTACATTTCTGCCTCAGAATAAGGCGCATGTGTGCTCCCAAAGACTGAGTTACTGCCACAGTAGTGTGAACTCTGCAATTAGGTACACAGGCGGACCTAAACAGCATAGTTTCTTGAAAAATCTGAAAAGGAGCCATTTTTAGTTGTCTCTGATATGTCATCTCCTCCCCCTGCATCCCCCGAAATCTGTTCCAAAGCACACACACCCCATCACCAAGCTGATGTTGAGGGTGTGTGGGGAGCTGGAGGGCCCAGGTGAGGAACAGGGTGCTTCACTGTCTGCATGGAAGCCCCTTGTGTCAGCAGAGCTTGCAGTATCAGATATGAGCCTTTGCCCCTTATCCTCCCAAAACATGGGGCATGAATGGTGGTACCTCTCAGTAGAGGCCAGCACAGTGCAAATCATTCCTCACCTGGGACTCCTCATCTGTGGGACTTCTGTTCATTCATTCATTGAGGATGCAGAACATATTAATAGAAATATAGAAGGTCACATTGCCTCCGTAACCTGTTGGGGACATTGGAGCCAACTCCTAGGGGCTGAGATCCCTTTGCCCCCCCATAAAATATTTGAGGGGGCTGCCCCCTCCGAAGTTGATGGGCATTGTGCATGCACCACATGTGCATAATTGTGGTCGATTATGCACGGGGTGTATGTGTGTTACTGGCCCTCCTCCCAATGTTTTATTCAAGTTGGAATCCCTAATTGGGGGCTACAAGCCTATAGTGGGCAGGGCACCCCCCCCCCTTCTCCCACATTTTCCTCCCACCTTGTCACCTGCATGAAACTGAGGCCGAGGGCCATTTCCAGCTGCCCTCTGGTCCCCTCCTCCTGGCATCTATGTACAGTATATACACTGAGATCAGCTTCGGATCGAGGAGGGGCGTGCCTGCATTTCCATCAGCCGCCCAGAGGACAGAGTGGAGGAGCGACTGTTTTGATCTCTGCGCCGCTTGCACAACGCGTAAACTGCGTTTGCTACTATTAGGTACGACTCCTGTTCACCTTTTAGGAAACTGACAAGTTGGTTTTGTTTTTTTTAAAGCAAGGGGGCGGATAATGCTGCAGGAAACCAAAAGGGCTATATATCTGATGGGGAGAAATTTGTGTGATGAGTTAAAAAGAAAAAGAAAAAAGAAGTGCGCGTGGCGATCGGGGGTGGGAAGGAGGGATCGAGCGTTGAAATAAATAAATAAAAACCGAGAGCACCTCGGCAGGCGCTAAGCTTGCGAGTCCCAGTGAGTCAGCCGGGCTGAGCTCACTCAGCGCACTCCCTTCGGCTCTCTGGCTGCCGCCGCTGCACACGCAGCCAGGGCGTGTGGGGCAAAGTCAAGTCCCCGGCTGGCCCATCCTTGCTCGCCGTGGGGAGTCCGAGAAGGGGGTTGGGGTGGCGGCGGCGGCTTCTCCCCCACTCCACCCCTTTTCCCTTTTGACAGACACGGCCAGTTGTTGCTGCGAAAAGCCGGGTCACCCGATCTCCCTTTCGGACGAGCCCAGGGAGCCGCCGCCGCCACCGCCGCCAGCAGACAAACAAACACAGAGCTGCTGTGCAAAAAAAAAACACAAAAAACCAAAACCCGGCAGCGGGAGAGAGAGGCTGGCGGGGGAGGCGCCTGGAGGAGAGCGAGGAGCCGGGCGAGAAGCAAAGCGGGGAGTCGCGGGGTGCAGAGCGGAGGTAAGAGGCGGGAGCGTGGAACGCGGAGGGGATGCGGGGGAGCGGCGGGCAGAAAGGAAAGTGAAAGCTGCATCTGCCCTCCTCGCCTCCCGCCGGATGGGCTCTCGTTCCGAGCAGCGGGCGAGCTGAAAGGAGGGCCGGATGGGTGGCTACTAGCCGCTGGGCTGGGAGGCGAGGGGCGTGCCAAGGCGACCTGCCCCACGAGGCCCCAGGTAAAACCTCTTTCCGTCGGTTCCCCTACCCTCCCCCCCCCACGCCCACAAGCGAAACCTCCTCGGATCCCCACCCGGTGCGCTTGTTTGGTTGCTGGCGGAGGGCGAGTCGAGGGGCAGCTGATGTCACTTCTTTGGCCGGCTTGCGGTGTTGGCGTCTCCCCGCTCGCTCGCTCCCCTGCAAGAAGTCCATCGGAGTCCTGCTACTGCAGCCTAACTTTTCCTGAGGGTTTCCTCCAGCTGTTGGCGGAGAGGGGTCCGATCGCCTCCTGCTGCGACCTCAGCAAACTCTTGGGGGTTGTTTTCCCTCGGGAAGAACTGCCACGCGCGTCGGGTCGTATATTAGGTGGTGATGGCGGTGTTGGAGAAGTCTAAGGACAGGCGCTGTTGGAGGGGAAGCGTCCCTTAAGGGTCTCCCCCATCCGTAAGACCTTATACCTCTGGTATATAAGGCATCGATCAGTATATAATTACACTCGCAGGATGAAGGACCTGACTGAGGTTGCTGTTGCTATTCCCTCGGCATCTTTCCCAGCGTTTGCACTTTCTGTGGGTTGAGGGGGTTTACTGCACGTCCACATCCCCCCCCCCAATGCATCGATTTGGGGAATCTGATTCCCCCGTGCAGGACAACGATGATGCCCGCAGCCTTGCTGGTGTCACCAGTAGCTGGCATGGCAGAATAGAGGAATTGCAATGGTCAGCAGCAGCAGGTGTTGGAAATGCCATTTGGGAGGGATGGATGGAGGGAAAAGGCCCTTTCCCAGTACCTCTATTCCAGGTAGTTCTTTTCACACCTTCGGGATTTGCACTAACAGAGAAAGCACTGGGAACTTCCATGTTGTAGGGATGACCTCATTCCAAAGGCGCTTGGGTCTCATTGGCTGCTTGGACTTAAAATGCACTTGGGTCCTTCTTTTTCTCAATTTGGATTGAGGCTGGTTTTGAGAGGAAATGCATCAAAATGCACTATTTCATAAGAAATGGCAGGCTAGACATGGACTGTGGCTAATGTTGTGTGGTGGGAGTGTAGACACAGCCTTTAATTATATATTTGGCCTCTAGCCTCTGCAGACCTTCTTCATGTGGTGGTCTAAAAGGAATGGGTTGACTTGCAAATTTGTAGATTGTGGTGCCTGAAAGCAGAGGTGGGAGGAGAACAATGAAGGGAATCCTGGGGGATGTGATGGAGCTGAACATCTTCCATATTTTGGTCATCAAGTCTTGCATCATGTTATTCACTCTCCGCTCTCAGCTCAGCCTGTCGTTCAGGGTTAGTTTTGCCCTTCCACCTATTATCACCTTGAAACCCAACAGGCAGAAAGAAGGGAGTATAAATAGAAATTATAAGTCAGTAAAAATAATCTGCCAACCGGAGAGCACTTCTGGGGGGTGAATCTATTCACAGCCATGTCGTCCTTTGCTCAGAGCCTGGGTTGCAGCCAAAGCTTTTCAGGGATCCAGATCCACCATGCATATTTTGAAACTACTTAAGGTACCTGTCACTTTACTCATTTATTTATTACATACGTATATCCCCCACCTTTCCTCCAAGGAGTTCAAGGTGACATAGATGGCTTTTCCCTTCTCCATTTTATCTTCACAACAGATGGGGAGGGTTGGTGACTGGCCCAAGGTGAGCATCATGGTTGGTCCTAGTCTATCACTCTAGTCACCGCACTAAAAATTCCCAAGGAGAAGAATACTTCTGAGCCACCTCTATGGTGTCTCTTTCCCTGTGTCTAGCCAACAATTCTTCTGCTAATGCTAAATCAGATGAAACCTCTTCAGAGATGTTGGCAAGACCTTGCACAAAGCCACAGAAAGTTTAGTTGCTGTAGCTGTCCCTCCCACTAGGCTGCCACACAACGCTGGGCAAGTCACCTTGCTTTTCTATTTGCCAGTAATTTACGAACTTTCTACATTTAAAAAAGAACTGTTTAAAAATGGACTTTCTGAGATGAGAAAACCCCAAATGTCTGCACAGGGGACCCCTCTGTGTTAGAGAAGAGTCTGGTGCATGCTGTAAGGAGCACTGAACAGGCCACTGGGTGTCATCAATGTGTGTTGGTTTTTTTGCCCTGATTCAAAAATATATCCTCCACATCACTTAGGCCAATCTGCATGAAGCCCTGCATGTACAGTACTCAGAACATACTTTAGAATGTACCCAGTACTGTTGCTGTGATTGTGAAATACAGGAAAAGATCGCCATTGGTCAACTTGGCCTCCTTAGGAATGTAGGGACATGAGAAACTGCCTTAAACTCTCAGACTAATTGCTCCATCTAACTCAGAATTGTCTACATTGACTGGCAGTGGGTGTCCTGGATTTCAGGCCATGGGTCAATCTCAGCCCTAACTGGCTGTACCAGGAATTGAACCCGGGAACATCTGCATGCAAGACAGATGCTCTGCCACTGCGCTGTGGGCCTTCTTATTGAGCAACCTCTCATAAGCAACCAAGGATGACTGTGATTCCTCCGAACACAGTTTAGAAACCACTGCTTTGTGCTATGGTAAAAAAAACCCCAATGTCCTTTTTCTGAGGAATTTTAATAATACTCGGGGGGTCTCAAAACTGCCTGAACAATCAAATGTCTCACCCATCACATTGATTCAAGCTTCCACCTGCACTGTCCAGTCAGGCCTTGAGTGACAGGAATTTAGAAGATAGCTTTCTAGAATTTGGAAGCTGGAAGGATGTTTGTGCAAAGGATTATGTGAGTGCTCAGTATCATCCCTGAGCAATGAGCAGGTTGAACACTCATACTTGCAGCTACAATGAGTACCTGTGGATGTTTATGACACAATAAATGTGCTAGTCATTAGTCTTTAAGGTGCCACTGGATTCTATGGTTTTGGAGTGGGCATTTTGCTACAGCCAACTAGTAGGACTAATATCCCTAAGTGTGAGCCCAGCAGCTTTCTTTCTTGAGTGAAGTAGGAAATGCTGCACCCATAAGTCAAGATACATGGTACCCAAGGCCACACAAGTTATTTTGCCACCCGGGGCAGAAAAAAACCCAGAAAACATATCCTTTCCATGTCAGTAATGTTTCAATAACTGAATAGCTAGCAATGTGCTGCCCTTTCACGAATGATCCCCCAAATCAGCTGCCTAAGGTAAGGTTACCAGACGTCCCCGTTTCCCGGAGACAGTCCCCAGATTTACAAATCAGTCCCCATACAAAATCCATTGAAGTTGAAAAAACTTCATTGAAAAAAAATCTGGTAACCTTAGCCTAAGGTGACTGTCTCACTTTGCTCAATGGTAGGGCCAGCCCAGCTTGACTTTAGCAATTCAACCAGAGTATGCCACACAGGCAAGACCACAGTGGAAGCAGCGGTGAATCTGCTGAATTGCATCCAACAAGTGCCCTAGTAGGGCAAAAAATTGGCAGGTGTAATGCATGATTTACAAAAATGAGAACTAAATAGAAATCGATGGAGGGATTTATTTTTTATTTTTATTTTTTGCAAAACTAGGATGATTCTTGGTGGGTACAGGTTTCAGCTTTTTGAGCAGCTTCAAATGCTGATGAGTTCAGTTTTCTAAAATTCTCCAGTCATTGGGATCTGGCATTCCTTTAAACTCATATTCAGACATGACAAAATTAGCCCAGGGCTACTCTCTCAGTAACGACAGATCTGCTCTGGCACTGGAAAAATGCCGAGTGACTACTCAGGGCAAAAGGGTCACCCTGTGATTGCAAAGGAGTCATCATGAAGTCAGCCTAGACTACCTGTGTATTGCGCAAATGATAGTTGTCTTGGGCTGGTTTTGTGGTGGCGCCATGTGTGAGTTTCAGTGCCTTGGAAAACAAATGCCATCTCCCACATAGTGCCTAGGATAGTTGTCGGTGATTATCTATACCCTTTCAGATTCTTTGCTCATCATCTATGGTTTGTGTTGCTGTATGTCAAATGGACTCTTTTTGTTGATCCTCTCACTAGGTGTCAGGCCAGGCACAATCCACTGGCAAATTTTATTGCAGTTATGGCTTCACTCGAGTGTGTATTTTCATCACAAGTAAAAAGTCCTGGCTGACAGGGTCTGTGAATGGTTTTTATCCATGTGCTGCTTTTTCAGTGGTGGAGATGGTACAAACCATTCCCCAGGAAGAATTCAGTGTTGCACTATTATGATCCTTCCAAAGCAAACATTCCTGATTGCCAGATGGAACAATCTCCATTCTCTTCATCTGCCCCTCCATGCACTGTTCTGGGGATTCTCCTGACACCCCTCCCCCCAGCTGATTTGGATAAGGAGAGGGAGAAGCAGGATTCATTGTGCTGGCTCCCACTAGCACAACTGTTTAGTTGAGTCCTGCCCCAGCCTCCAATATGGTGTGTTGGGGAAAATTTGCTTTCAGAGATAATAGCTCCACAGGTTCCATTGCTTCTTGGATATTCCACAAGGGATAAGGCAACTGTCTTTAAAGAGCTTTCAAGCAGAGCAACATTTCGTAAGAACATTTATCTGAATAACAGTAGCTTTTTGATGAGAGAAGCTATGGAAGTTTATGACTTCCTTGGAACTCTTTATTTGGAACAGAATGCTCTGGGAGGAAGTTTTTTGTGGTTTTTGCAGATTCTTAGGAAATGACAAACTTAAGTTCAACCTTTGCCAGATAGGTATCTGTATCACCAGGCTGTTTCCAACCGACGATACCATCTTCTGATCTCATGGTCTAGTGGAGACGTCCGTTCTACTCCTTTAAGAATGAACAGATGAGAGCAAGTCACACTTCTTCAATTTGAAAGGAATTCAGACTAGGCTTTGTTACCTGGACCTGTGATGCTGTGAGATGTGCTGGCTGCAGGGTTGTGCTTTGAGAACAATAAGATGGCAGCAGGTCCCAAGCAGAAGCACCCTAAAATAACTGCCCTCTAACCCAGGCTTCACCAACCTGGTGCCCTCCAGTCATTGTTGGATTACAGCTGCTGGGGTTGGCAAAGGCTTCTCTGACTTTCGTTGTTTACTGTTCACTGCATGCCATTAAAAAATAGGTTCAAAATCACAGGTTGTGGTGGTATTTCCTAGTGCTGGGAGGTTGAAAAACCTTAGGACATCACTTGTGTTTTAGTGTAATCTGCAGAAGTTCACATCCATTGTGTTGCTCTGTTACTGTTAACTTTTTAATATGCTTACAATATATATTTCGAATAATTTCCAAAAGGATCTGCCCCAGTTTTCGGCAGCCGCCATCATTTACTTGGAATGTGATACCTACCGGCAATATTTAGAGACCATTCGTTTTTGAGGTTCTTCTGTACTAGTTATAAGAGTGAGGCACTATATTTCATCTGTACATCAGCCAGTGTTGCCAGGCTGCAAGCTGGTGAACCTACCTTTCACTGTTGATAAAGGTATGTTTTCCAGCAGATGCAGCAGTAGACATTGCAGCTGTTATGCTGCTAACTGCTCTAGGATAAAGTTGAGTGCTACTCATTTGAGCAGACGGGACAGTATGGGAAGGGATGCCACCAAGAAGTAGCAAAGCGGAAAGGGCAGGGGTAGCAATTACTTCCACTCTATTAACATTGCAATTGATAAAAGTAACTGTGGGTTCTCTAGATTGCTGCTTAGTAGCTCTCATATATCAGCTACATGCAGATGTTGCACAGAGAGAGTGAGAGTGAGAGAGAGGAAGGAAGGAAGGGCAGCATTTTCCTTTCCTGGCCTTACAGGGCACTATTTATTTCTACCTTGGGCCATTTATGTTTGTGTGTGTAGGCCTTGGGTCATTGCTGAGCTGCTGGCAGGTGTGGCAGTGCTTATACCTGCTAAGGCTCACCTGCTATGTAAAAGAAGCAGTTCTTTGCCCCCACCGTTCTGTCTCCCACACCCTCACAGGAGGAGCATTGCAATGCAAGGGCTACTTTTTGGGAGCTTTACACAATGATACAAGTTCTCTGAATACCTCCTCCATCACAAGTCAATGCACATCAAGGGAAAAGTCTTCCCACCAGGGTCAATGAGTGTGCAACATCCTCAGAGGAATCAGGGTTCCTGTTTCACTTGGACCAGATGGATCTGCAAGCCCTGTGTTATGCAGAGCTTTGATGTGTGGGAGCAAAAGTCTGAAATTTCATAGGCGGACAAGCAAATGCGTATGTTGCCTTACATGGGGAATTGGGGGGGGGATATCCCACACAGCTGTTGCTAAGGCAAAGAGCCAGTCAGTTGTCTTGCCAAGAAACCTGTCTTTATTTCTTTATTGTCCAAAACTTGAAGCATTTGAAGGAAAATGCAGTGTTTTCCTTCTCTGGTTATATATAGGATGCTACATTATGTATTTAAATTATTTATCTTAAATCACTACATGGGATGAATATATGTGTGTTTGTTTGTGCACATGCACGCACGTGTGTGTGTGTGTGTGTGTGTGCGCACACACGCGCACACACACACACACACACACACACACACTGTAGGTCTTGGGGTCATTGCTTGTAGGCATGCCACTGCCCATGAAGCAAAGAAAGGAAGAAAGTCTCACCTGCAAAGGGATTGCTCAGCTGACTCAATCCACCCCTACCATAAGCTCGTTCAGCCACACTGGATAACATTCCTAACATAATAGACCTAGCCTGAACAAAGCTGTAACTCACACCAGATACAGTCATGTTGCTACCGGAATGGAATCCAGACAATAATCTTGCCTGGCATTGTCTGGTGGTGAGTACCTTTTACCAAAGGCTTAGTAGAAAACATTGTTAGAATGAGGGGGAGACAATAACCCTGCCAGCTCCACCTCATTTTCTTTTAACCCTCACAATATCCTGGAATGAAAACAAGGGGGCCAGAATCCAACAGGAAGAATAAGTGCGCTTAGACCTATGGACTTCAGCTCTTTGCTTGATGATGGGCCCAGTATATTAAGTGAGAATGTGCCTCTCTCCTCCTTCTGAACATGTGGATACATCTGGATGGTGCTAAATTTCCTTGAGTCCATCAGACAGTGCCTCTGCATTCTTTAATCTCTGATTTCTGAGAGTAGCTGGGGAGCTTAAAACAGGATTTTCGAAAAGCATTTTTTGAAATGATATGCTTCATTTTGATTCCATGTAGCTCATGGGTTATTTGGAGGTCTGTAGATCCTCTGGGCACCTGAGCAGTTCTTTCTCATACTATGTGAAGGAGGGTAAAAAGCTTTGATGAGAAATGTACAGTATAGCCAACCACTATGAACTATCTGGTACCTCTCATTGTCTGTTTCTAGCTAGCTATTAAAATCCCTCAAAGAATAAAAAAGAACAAATAAAACACTTATAGCAACAAAGCAGATAAAAACTGCAGCCAATATTTTGTTTTTGAGTTAGCTGATAAACATTAAAGCTGAAGGACTTCTTTTAAAAATAAACCCTGTGACTGTTTAACAATTGTCTTTGGGATTAATGATGGTGCAGTAATGTATCCAATAACTGGGTGAAATTCTAATTGCCTTTAGTTTTTTAGGAGCTGGGTCAGTGACCTTAGTGGTACATGGTTTTTCAAGGATGCAGTTTTAGATATTTTACCAGGTGAGGAAATAAGTGACAGAGAGAGATCTAATTACCAACCATTTTCATGCTCCTGTTGGTCATTCAAGGCTGGAGTCCTATGCTTCCATGGATGCAAATCCCCATTTCCAAGTTAGCATCTTTAGGATCAGGCTGTGCAAGTGTTAGCCCAATATGCAGCCGTTCAGCCTCCCTAAATCATTTTACTCCAGAGGGCAGAGGCGTAGGAAGGTCAGGTGGTACGGGGTGCGGAAAATTTCTTGTCAACCCCCCCCCCCATTGATTTCCCCCTGCTGCAAAAATGGTTTTACGTTATTTCGTATTTTCTTACAAAGTAATATTAACAAGTAATAATAATAAAAAATGTTTATTTATATCCCACCCTCCCCGGCCAAAGTCGGGCTCAGGGTGGCTAACATCAGATATATAACACTGGTATAAAATCAAACAATAATTAAAATACCTCCTAAAAACATCTCAAAATCAAATTAAAGTCTAATTAGATGGCTTTCCACAGGGTTAGGGTTGGGAACAGTAAGTGCGCCACTGAACTGAAATTTCAGCCTTCGTGACATAGGAAAACAGCCAAGTGAACAGCTATTTTGGTGGAGGAGGGTCAAGATATTAACCGATATGCATGAAATTTCATATATAGCTATATAATCCCTAGTATAGTAAGATAAGACCTTTGGAGCAGGCATTTTAAAAAAAGTTTTTAATGAACCTCCCTAGTAGGGCAGTAATTGTTCCTTGATAATTTGTCACGCCCTCCATTGTGGAACATGGGGCAACCCACCCCCTATGCCCCCCCTTGCTATGCCCCTGCCAGAGTGTGAGATTCAGTGTAGTGTGAGTGGGTGTCTGCTCATGCAACAGTGCTTCTCCTTCCTGCCCTACCCCAAACCTGCATTGCAGGGGCTTGGACTAGATGACTCTTGGGGTCCCTTCTAGCTCTATGAGTCTATGATTCCATGACCCCTGCACATACCCCAAATCTGCTGTGGATGTTTGGGAGACATTCTGTAGCTGGTTCTGGGGAGTCGGGGGAGAAGGTAATGCAGAAGTCCTTTGCAGAAGCAGATTTCTATTGTGCAAGCAGGCTCCCACAATTGGATCTAACCCATGGTTGGTTTCCTTTGTTTGAAAAACCCTCACTATACGCACACTCACTGCAATTCTTCTCACATTCATGCAGCAATCACATTGCCGTTATAGGAGTATTATAGGAATAACATAGCACTAACGGAATCAGTTGTTCCCGGGAAAAAAAGTTATTGGCTGTACAAATCAGAGGAGAACTCCCAAAACAAAACTTGAATGATGCATGAAGTAGTATGAAGTAGACCTTCCAAAGGCAGCAAATTCCAGATGGGGCATTTTACCACTCCTAACTCTGTATGTGTAATCATTGTATTACTGTGAATCACCCTGGACTCAATTTCTGATCAAGGGCCTTATGCAAATACTTTGAGCAACCCCTTCCAGTAGCATTAAAGGGATAAATACCAACCCAGAGAGGTGGACTTCCCCCTTTTGAATACAAAAATATGTCAGGCTGGCACTAGGGCATTGCTGCAGCTGGCCAAGTCCATTAGTTGTTTTTGGTGGGCGCACTAGATAATATAGGATAATCAGCTCTGAGTTCAGATGTGCTGTATCTTTGCTGTTCTGCCTGCACTGTCAGAGGCAGTACTCCTTTATATACGAGTTACAGGGAACCAGAATCATAGTATCATATAATTACAGAGTTGGAACTGACCCTGAGGGTCATCTAGTTATCAACCTTCGGGGAATCGGATCACCCTATGGTGGCAGCAAAGAAGCAGATAAAAAAGAAGAAGAGTTCTTACCAATTAGTTTATTCAATAATTACAATGAGAGACAAAGGAATGTGGTCTCTCTCTCTATCATGGTGTTGCTGCAAGTAAAGTCCCAGCCCCTACGTCTCCCCTATTAGATGTCACTCCTGCGCCAGCTAATCTGAGCTTTCTGCTTCTGAACTTTCTGTTCTAATACCCCCCAATGCCTGCCTGGTTCTGGGAGGGGATGGGGGGTCAGGAAGAAGAAGAAGAGGAGGAGGAGGAGGAGGAGTTTGGATTTGATATCCCGCTTTTCACTACCCGAAGGAGTCTCAGAGCGGCTAACATTCTCCTTTCCCTTCCTCCCCCACAACCAGAGCCGTCTCATCCATTGGGGCTGGTGGCGCGGCGCGCCAGGGCGCAATGGCCTGGAGGGCGCCTCCGTCCTCCAGCCCCGCTGGCAGCGCCTGCCGGCAGCGCCCTCTGACTCCCGGCAAGGGAGCTGGCCGGCCACGCCACGCCCTCTGGCTGCCCAGCAGAGCACAGGAGCACAGCTCTGCGCGCCCTTCCAGCGCTTCCGGGACGGGAGGCGAGGGCGGCCGGCTCGCGCTCCCGCGCGCAGCCGGGTGGCGCGGCACAGCCGGGCAGCTCGCGCTCCGCGCGCAGCCGGCCGCCCACCCGATGGAGCACAAGCTGCCCAGCCACGCCGTCCGGCTGCGCTGCGCCATCCGGATGTGCGCGGGAGCGCGAGCCGGCCGACCTCGCCTCCCGTCCCGGAAGCGCTGGAAGGGCGCGCAGAGCCCCGCGCCGCTCCAGCGCCACGCCCCTCATCCCCCGCTCGCCCACCCCCCTCCCAAGGGGCGGCAAGCGCGGGAGGGAGGCGGCGGAGAGGCGGCATGGCGGGGGCGCCGGAGGGATAGCCGCGCCAGGGCGGCAGATCCCCTTAAGACGGCTCTGCCCACAACAAACACTCTGTGAGGTGAGTGGGGCTGAGAGACTTCAGAGAAGTGTGATTAGCCCAAGGTCACCCAGCAGCTGCATGTGGAGGAGCGGAGACAAGAACCCGGTTCACCAGATTACGAGTCTACTGCTCTTAACCACTACACCACACTTTCCAAGGACACTAAGTCTGTCAGCTGTCCCTCCCCTGGTGCTGCTGCTTCTTCCTGCTGTTCCTCTCCCAATATTTCCCAGCTTCTGCCCTCTGCAGCCTCTGAACTATGCCCTTCTGCAAACCACTGTTCTAAATCTATACTATCCTCCTGTTCTCAGGAAGGTTCAGGAGAAGGGGGGCACCCCCCACCATTCCTCCTCAGTCCAGCCCCTGATACTAGTCCAACCTAAGTGTTGTTGCAGTCAGGTCCTGTTCGCTTGCTTCCTATTGGCACTTTGAGAAGAGGATGCTGGACTAGACAGGCCTTCAGTTTGGTCAAGCAAGTCACTTCTTACATTCTTAATTCAGGAGGTCAAGTGTAATGATTTTTTTTTTTTACATTCCTCCCCATCCTAGAATTTTTTTATTTATTTACACCAACACTCTCCCTTATCTTTGGCACTCAGCTTCTGAAGAAAGGAGTGGAAGTCCTTGCCATGTAACGGTTTGACTTTGACAGCGTGGAAAGAAAGTGTGAAGCTTTGAGTTTCAGGGATGTTACTAGAAGTCATGACCATGACATTTAGAAACCCAGGGAGCTTGTCAAGTGACAAATGCGCAGGAATAAATTCCAGTGGCTCTCAAACAGCTCTGGGCCTGTCAGCATTTTTACTGAACGCTCTCTCGATGTACCACCAGAGAGGCTGTGCAGGCAACTAATTTTCTGCTTGTTTTTCAACTTAACACTTTTTAATCCACAATGGGTTGCATTGGCTTATATATTTAAAAGTATCAGGTGGATTTGATAGAGTGGCTCGACACACTTGTGACCAGTTTGTTGAGTGGATGGTTTCAGACTCACTCGGTATGGATGCATATTAAATCACTGACAGTGCAACCCTAAGGATATTTACTTAGAAGTGAGGCCCGCCATCTTCAGCCATTACAACTTTCGATCCATTGGAGGGGCACGGGGGGCAGAAAGCACACAGACATTGGAAGCAATGTGTGTGTCCCCCTCTGCCATTATGTTCCAATTCTCTGTTCAAGCATAGCGCATAGACTGGGGCAGGGAAGGGAGAATTAAAGTTTGGAGGGGGGGGATGAGATTGGGTTGTTTGTGTGGATTTGGCCACCACAGTAGAAAAGTAAACAGCAGCAAAGCACTCTGGGTAAGTCTGCAGCAGCTTGTTTTGGCATGATTTACCAATAGAAATAGCATGAAGACCTTGAGGGTTCTGCCACAGTCTGTTTACTGGCGCTGATTATTGCCCCGCTTTCAGGTCTCTTGGTACATTATTCAGAAGGTACTAACCTTTTTGCGGTTAGTGTGGACAAATACGCTGTGATGTCAACATCTTCCCCTCCCAATCCTGGCAATTGTTCAGAAGGTCTGTTCCATTATTCCCCTTATCTCTTTCATTCTCTCTTTTACTTTCTTTTGTTGATTTTATGCTTAGCCACTTAGTCACCATAATTTCTTTTTTCAGGGTACTGAGAGGCAGTACTTTCCTGACTCTGCGTAACCCTGGCTGCTAAATAATCCTATGGCGAACTCTCAGGGTGCTCCTTCTTTCCATGCCCTATCACTGACTTGATAACTAAGGCTCCAATCCTAACCCCAATAACCTGGAAGTAAGCCTCCTTCAATTCAGTAGAATTTATAGCTGAGTTGACATGGTTAGGGCTGTAGGGCTCTCCTTTTAGAAACAGGTTGACTCTACTCTTGCCATAAAGCTCTAGAGTGCACTAAATTTTAGTGACCAAAACATTCCTGCATCTGCCTTGATCCTATGCGTTTTTTTCCTCTGAAGTTATTTCTGTTGTGCTCAGTTGCAGTGCTCCAGTGAGTAAATATGGACAGGATTGCAGCCTTAAACGGATCTAGCAGTTATCCCCTCCCACAGGCAACCTGGGAACTGTAGGTGCAAAAGAGGATAGGGAAAATCTGTTTAAGAGGATAGAGAAAACCCTCAACACTGTTGATAAACTATGATTCCAAGGATTCTTTCAGAGGAGGAGTTGCTAACCCTTAGCCCATGGGTCATATATAGCCCTCCAAGAGGTTTTGGGTGTGTCCCCCACCCACGTTTCTGTGACAAGTTAAATATTGATTGATTGATTGATTGATTGGTGCATACATGCATGCATTCATAAAAACCAAACCACTCACCACCTTTCCATTTAGGGGAATTTAGGATGAGGGAGGAGGAACTTTGAAAAAAATAATATTAATTAGGAAAATCAGTTAAACTAAATACAGTATCATTTTTTATTATAAAAAAGTAAAATAAAATAACTGGTAGGAAATAGGGAAAGGAATGGCTATCACTTGGGATAGATAGCATCATCATCATCATCATAAATACATTAAATAAAATAAGTTTTAAAAAGCAAAAGCAAATAGAATGAGTTTGGGAGGATTAAGGAAGGGAATGGACTGGCTTTGGGTGGAAAGAATTTAACATGAGTTTGGGATTAATGAAGGGAAGGGATCGTTAATGCGATGAATGTTGGGAAGGGGGTGAAGGGAGAGAGTTAACATATTCTGTGTATTCAGCATTTAATTAAAAATGAATTTAGACGGTATTAATTTTCCACTCTGGTCACACCCACTTGGCCCCCTCTGCTTTAGTCTATGTCATGGCTGTTAAATTGCAGTATACCTCTACCCTCAGAGTTGCTACTGATAAAGGGCAATCTCTGGGATGCTCATTGCCCCTGAAACTTTTCTTTCACAAGTGCCCACAGCTCTAAGAAAGCCAAGGTGGAAGGTCACAAACACTTTTGGGTTCATTGCAGCCATATTCTACAGACTCTGGCAATGTTTGTGATGCCTCCAATGAAGCTTACAAATATTCTGTCTAGGTCTGAAATCCTTCGCCTTATTTTCTACCTTCAGTGGCAACAGAGCAGAGCCATTTCCCCACCTCACTGCATGGATTACCTTCAAAGTAGCCTTATTGAAAATCTGTGTCACTCCTCTTCACCCTCAATAAGAAACTTAACAATAGTGTGTGTGTGTGTGTGTGGCATTATTCACTGTGGGAAAACATAACTTGCTTCTCCATTAAGAGGTTTCACATAATAGGCGGCACACG
Source organism: Lacerta agilis (assembly GCF_009819535.1). NCBI lineage: Eukaryota > Metazoa > Chordata > Lepidosauria > Squamata > Lacertidae > Lacerta > Lacerta agilis. Next base: position 59,688,744 of record NC_046313.1, read on the forward strand.
TAAACATAATATCAGCAGTCCAAATCACTATAGCAATTTCGCCGTAAATGCCTGTCATTTCTGCATTGTATTTTACATCATGTGTGGAGGTTTAGCCTTCATACAATATAGGCTTATTTTTAAGGGGACACAAGCATTTATGAATAGTTGATGCAAAATGAGCCTTTATTTTGCTTCCCTCAGTCCGAAATGATAGGTGTATTCCCCACTGTACAATATAGCATTGAACTGCTTCACAAGGCCAACAGGTGGTGGTCAAATGAGACTCACTTTTTAAAAACTAAAGAAACCAACAACAAGCAATATCTTTCTCACATCCTTGTTGGAACAGATTGCCTTTCCTATCCTCTTTTCTTCTCTTGCGCCCTTCAGATTTGCCAGCATTTCATAGATTTGTAGAAATCAAATGACTTATTGCTTAGGCACTTCTCTTTATCACAGGCTCTGTCCCTGGAATATGAAATCAGATTCAGATCCAGAGCTGGATTTCGTCCCTTGAAAAGCAGTTCTGTTGAACTTGATACAGGAAATTCTAGCTGCTACATCTTTCTGCACCTGAGTGCGCAGAGCCAAGGAGCCTCTTCATGTTCTCACCCTGCTTCTGCCTGTCCTCTTCTTTGCCCTCTGGAATTCACTTCCAGTCCCAATGGAAGCAGGGAGAGGGGCAGTTCGAGTGATGGGGACTGTGGTTAGGAACTCAGTAGACTGGAGAATTTGTAGCTGCTTCCATGCCTGATGATATCAGCACAATTTAAAATGTGATGTAAGCAGCATCCCTATCTATCCCAGGGGAAAGAATGTGCCAGCTGGTCCGTGTTAGTAGCTCAAGCGTATTGTATAGCAAGCAGCATGCTCTCACAAAATTGAGTATATTTTCGGTAATAATCTGCACAAGAGACTCCACTGCCCTGAAGAGGGATGATATTTTTAAAAATTCAGAATAATGGAGTGACAATCAGGACAGCTGACAACCCTGCTGGCAAGTCCAGCTCAGCGTGAGAGTGGATTAAATGACACCTTAGGCTTCTGTTGACAACTCTCTTTTTTAATGAGAGTTGTATTCAGAACTGGAAAAGGGATGAAGGGCCAATAGTAGCAGCTCCACCCCCTGATTTGCATCCATATAAGCTGAAACAGAAAACATAAAGAGAGCCTGTTGCATAAGGCCAATTGCCTTTCTAGCCCAGTATCCTGTTCTCACAGCAGCCCACCAAACGGCTATGGGACCTGAGTGCCACATCACGAGACCTAGTGGTTTCCCCCCTAGAAAAATAGGTGCTCGTACTCACCATGAAGTTGTTATAGTAATTGCCACACTTTTTAACTGAGAGAGAGAGAGAGTTACCAGGACTGCGTACCCGAGTAAAAAACACTGATGAGACCTAAGAGCAGCAGGCAAAGGTTCTGTTGTTTTCTCCTCTCCTACGTGAACACAGGCAGATCTCTCATTTTACTATGCACCTTTCAGCCAAAGAACTCTTCCCTGCCGCAGACACTTTAGCAAGCACCTCCCCTGCACCTAAGCTGCTCATTCGCACTCGATGGACTCATGCTTGGGAATTATCTGCAAATAGGAGAATTCTAGCAAGGCATCTGTTCACACTGTTGTTGAGCCCTTCACCTGTTTACCGGAGCTGTGGAACCCCCCCCCCCCAATCCCTCCTTGCATTTGGAAATGTCTGCTGCATGGGCTGGGCACCACCATATTACGAATTTCCACACTCTGCCCAGAGGCAAGCATAACCTGTGCTCCAGCTCTTTCAATGAATACCTGAGGTTCATAATAAGATGAGTGCTCTGCCAAAGGCCGTGATGCTATTGACACGAGGGAGGAGGTTCGAGGGCATAAAAGGGACGGAGTGGGTTTGAGGCCGGGTAGGAGGCCCATCAGCTGTATTTTCTTAGCTTATCTGGCCTTAAGATTCGATAACAGAATGCAGAGCTGAAGATAAAGAATACACCCTGTGAGAGTCTTGTACCAGAGAGTCCTACAGCACAAGTAACAGCAGCAGTGTGTGATTGGAGAGGTTGTCTGAGCAGCAGTGGTGCTCTCCTGGATGTCTTGGGACAGAAATGGGTGAATCTGCCAATTTTGGTTTCTTCTAGTTTTTCATTTTTCCATTCCCCAGTTCATCTCTCTAAATTTCCACATCAATCTGCTTTAAAAAAAACAACAACAACCACCTGAAAATTCCTTAGCAGTTTAGTGCAAATTTCTCCTAATATATACATTTTTGTATAGAATTTTTCTTTATATACACATTTTGGCAAAACAACTTCCCCATATGTAATGCTGTGTGTGTGTGTGTGTGTGTGTGTGTGTGTGTACACAGTAGAAGAATATATACTGTAGGAGAAAGTGCACATAAAAATGCGTATGCAGGTATGTGTGTGTGTGTGTTCCAAAAAAATACATGTATATGCATTTTTAGGCACACTTTCTCCTACTATATGCACTTTTGTGTACATTACTTGGCTGGAGAGCCGCACTACAAAATTTGGAGAAGTGCAAATTTCAAAAGATGGCTATGTTTCAGAAAGGGTGGATTTGGTAGGTTCACCTTTCCCTTGGAACTGAATCAATTTTCTCTGCTATTCCTAGACGGAGTGGAATGAGGCAGTGGTGAGGTCAGAGTTGGCAGGGGTGGCCTTGCCACCACCTACTCCGCTTCGTCTTTGTCTCAGTGAATGCCCGGAAGGCAGCACTGTTCCTCTAGCCAGGCCACTGCTGCAAAGAAAAAGACCCAAATAACGTTATAATAATTCTTTCCCTGGGCCAGTGGAGTTGCGGGTCCAGACATTATGCTCCGTAGTCCACAAGCCGCAGACAAATAAAGCACCACATAGGCTGGGTTGAATTGAAACAGGCCATAACCTTATTGAATACAGATGAAAGAGAAGTTTGGCATGGGCATGGGGCAATCAAAATACTTCTGGCTTGCCCACCGGAAGTGACGCGTAGGTCAATGCAGGTGGGGGGTTCCTAAGACTTATATCAAATAGGGAACCCAACGAGGGAAAAGCAGGTAGGGCCCCAGGTGAAGGCTGCTTAAATGGCCAGGGAGTGGACCTGAGGGAAGCCTTCCTGCTCTGTCGACTCCGCCCCCCAGCCCAGCCCATGTCCTAGCCTGCATCCCCATTTGCCAATCCAGGATGCTGGCCAGGATCCGGCTTCTGATAGGAGGCATGGGCTTAGGTGGCTCACGCCTCCTATCCAAATGGGACTCCAATGAAACGATTCCCTCGTTGGGGCCACAGAGAAGCCTCTGCCGCCCCGCAATGCCGCCTCACCAGAAAGGGTGAGCAGACTTATAATACCATCTCAGTTAGCTTTGTCTTGCATATTGAAGCACACTTGGGAACCAGAAGTAATTTTCCTGTAAACGAGACTCTTCCTGCTCTTGCCCACTGGCATTAGAAGTTATATTTCACCTGTAGGAATTTGAAAAAGTCTGGGTTGTTTTTTTTTTGTTTTTGAAGGGATGTTTTAGCATTTACTAATGCTTTTACGGAAGGTTGTACTTATATTTGTACAATGCAGGTACTCTTTGGAAATAATTTGGGTTTCTTTATTTGTGGCGCAGACTGAATAAGCCAAACTCTGAGGATCCAAGCTACTTCTTAGAAGCCTGTCAACTGATTATATGTTGGATTGTGGCTGTGATGCGTGTGAGCCCCTTTTCTTTTTTAATCAGAAATATATGCATTAAAACAAACAAACAAACAAAAATCCAGAAGTGAATGGGGCTCACACACCATTCCTTTTCCCTCTCTGTTTCTGAACACCTGGATTTTTATTTATTTATTTTACACTTCCTTGATTCTGGGCTAAGCCTGAAGAGGTGAGAGAAGGTGAGAGAAACCTAAAGCCTCCAAGATGCTCCCAACCTGTCAGAGATAGCAAGCGAGGGATTAAGAGCTCATTCGCTGGGACAGTAAGTCAGGCAAATGGAGTAAGTAGGATGTGAAAAGCAGATGGGAGAATCCTGCAAGACAGGTCACTGGGGCAAAAGAGACCTTAATGAAGCGTAACAATGAAGAATAAAATTACATTGGGGTCATTTGGAGCGCTCTGCCTGTAGCAGGCAGAAGACCAGTTAGCGTCTCCTGAGGGGAAGTGGGGTCTGTGAGGCGGGGAACCCCTCTCCTCTGGGATAGGAATGTTAAGACAAGTTAAAATGCCACATTCCAATTTTAGACTCTGAGGTATGAGAAAAGGGCAAAGTGGATGAGCAGGCGAAGAGCACTTCGTTGAGCTTGGCTGTTGACAGGACACAAGTTCTTGAAAAATAAGAGCCTGATGCTAGAGCAGAGATGTGTAGGGTAGTAAAGAAGTATGTGACAATATAAAACCACAAAACCAAACAATAGTATTACAACAAGTTAAAGGCAAAAAGAAATTAGACCTTGGAGGGATTTTCTTGGATATAAGGCGCTGTTCTCCTAAATTGTTAACCCTAAAGGTACTGTACTTACTGGGAAGTAAGCGCTGATGAAATTAAGTGAGCATATTTCAGAATGAGCTGCAAAGCTCTTAGACTTCAGTAATTTAGGAGATCAGAAATGTTGCTTTCTGAGGAGGCAGCTGTCTCTAAGATGGGACATGGTGGAAAGACTCTCTGGTGAAAGAAGAGAAAAGGTTTACAGCAAAGTGCTATAAACTGTAGTGTTGACTGTATTGTGTGGGCACATTCATATTTGGTTTAATGATCCATAGGATGTGCAGCAATGTGTGTCACATTCAGGCTTAAGCAAAAAAGCTAGCCCTAGTCTGTTCTTATTCATAGATGGGGAAACTCTGTATTTCAGAAGCCATAGGCAGTGACCACACTGGTTATCCTCTAGTATCCAACAAATGCAACCTCTTAACAGCTGGCATAGGTTTGATGGAACAGAAAAGTTTTCAGCGGGAGTTTAAAAGTTGGCACAAAGGACACCCGCTGAATCTCTAGTGGCAGGGTGTTCTATTAGGTACATGGTTTGGGGAATGTTTCTGTATAACGCTGATAAAAATGACAATGCTTGTGTCCTGGATGTGTTTCAACAGGTATGTGTTCAATGTAGGATCAGCCGAAATGGAGCCAGGTAGATTTCTGAGGTTGGCAAATGACCTGACCAAGCTATAATTCTGTATTTAATAGTGGTGTCCTTCAAACCCACTCTGAAGGGCCCTCTTGGGACATCGTGGTGCAGTGGCCTGAGAGTGCTGGGTTTAATTCCTGACTTATCCATGAAGCTCACAGGGTGGCCTTGGATAGGTCACAGCCTAACCTGCCTCACGGATGGTTATAAGAAGAATTATGAGGCACTCTATACACAGAAAAGATATTATAGAAGCATAAATAATAGTATTCAGAAACAGTTCGTGCAAGAGCTTCGTTTTTCTTCCCCAAGCAGCCTTCAACACTACAGGGGGAAAATATTGGATGTGTGTCCAGAGTGTTTCAGCTTCTAAGCCTGAAATTCATAATCATCTGGCCCCTGCGGTTTGTTTTTTAATAGTCCCACCAGCATCCTGCAGCCATATTTCTTCCACATTCTAGGAAGATAAACACTTGAAAGGGTGACCCACTGGAGGATGAAACTCAGGCCTGCTCTGGCTCTTCTCCAGGCGGGGTCAGTCTCTCTGGCCAACTGAGGAAACTTTTCTCTCTGTGCTGTTGCCAAGGAAAAGAGAACTGCAATGTTACTTAAGATTGAAAAGAACAGAATATTTTGTACAGTACTTGATTCTCTTTGCTGTGTTGGGTCTAGACCTGTTGTTTTACATATGAGCATTCACACTCTTATATCCCTCTGTAGCCAGCAACCCACACTTTTGACACCTGATCTTAGCTTCTTTAACAGATTCTTCCCTAATGTGGCAACAGATAAGTCATTTTAAATGCAAAGAAGCATTGGTGGCTGCTTTTTCCTCACGAAAAGCACCTTCGGGGGGAGGGGGGCAAGAAGATTTTGTCCATGTTACAAATATCCCCCACATTCTTGATGAAACAGTTTAAAATTTTGAACCTATGCCCTGGTTTCTAACATTTGTTGGTAATACAACATTTTTTGGGACTCGTAGGCTTGGTTCGCACATCACATTAAACCATTGTTTAAAACAAATGATGGTTTAATGTGAATGAGTGGTGTGTTGTTGCATGCTGCCCAAAAGTTCCCATTGCGCTGTGGACGAAATGAAATGTTTGTGGTGGACAATGCATTATCCAAATGGAACTTGGTGGACAGACATTGGGGGGACAGGAACATGAGCAGAGTGTGACCATGTTTTGCACATGCTCCCTAAATCATAGCAGACTATGCCAGGTCCTAACCATCTCCACCTCACCCAAAACACATTTAAAGGGCTTATAACTAAAGCATTTAAAGTAGGCAAGACAAGCTTGATGGTTTTACAAACATGCCCGCTGTTGGTTACATAATGGCTGGATTGCTGCAAGATGCTCTACATAGGACTGCCTTTGAAAAGCTGGTACAAAAGTTTTGGCTAAAGTTACTTTTGACCAGAAATGAGGGTTTGGAGCATGTTAATCATCTTTTATACCATCTTCATTGGCTTAGGACTTCCCATCTTCCCTGACGAGCCTCTCCATCCACTCAGATACCTTTTCTACTTCTTGGCCACTATCTGAAGTACTGTTCTTGATAGAAATGCTGTGAGTCTGTTGCTGTGCAAAGACCACATACACACATGCACACACACACACACACCTTTCACACACATGCACACACAATCTGTTCAGCACTCATCTTGATTATATATGTCACTGCCCAGAGACAAAAAAGGCTGTTTTGCCAGGCTTTTCACCTTGATTTTATTATCCATGGCTGTCTGATGTTTATCTATCTTGTCTTCCTTGTTCTGACATTGTGTTCATTTTGTTTGCTTTGAATAATATTAAAGTCTATTTTGTCTCTATATAAGTCTCTATGTAAAATTTAAAGGTAAAGGGTAAAGGGACCCCTGACCGTTAGGTCCAGTTGCGGACAACTCTGGGGTTGCGGCGCTCATCTCGCTTTATTGGCCAAGGGAGCCGGCGTACAGCTTCCGGGTCATGTGGCCAGCATGGCTAAGCTGCTTCTGGCGAACCAGAGCAGTGCACAGAAATGCTGTTTACCTTCCCGCTGGAGCAGTACCTATTTATCTACTTGCACTTTGATGAGCTTCCGAACTGCTAAGTGGGCAGGAGCTGAGACCAAAAAATGGGAGCTCACCCTGTCACGGCGATTCGAACTGCCAACCTTCTGATTGGCAAGCCCAAGTCTCTGTGGTTTAGACCACAACGCCACCCGCGTCCAATTTATTTATTTGGATATATAAATCCAGTGCCTCCCCGGGGTACGCAAAGGTACATAATACTGGCACCTCTTTTCTGTTGTTAAAAGTGTGGCCCTTACTGTAACAACTTCATGGCAAGTACCGGCACCTATTTTTCTTGGGAAAAAGCACTGTATAAATCTATAAATCATTAATGAGGATGACGATGGCAATTTTTGTGAAAGCCACATCAGACATTTTATCAGAAAATGAAGGTGGAATGCAAATGTCCGAAGAAGCAAAATAAAAGCAGTGCCTGTCCACGTGCCGGCATGACACCACCGCCTTAAGAATGCACAGGCAGGCACTGCTGAGTCTCTGTTGACTGCTTCTAAAAGGGACCAGATTACTAGGCTACAGCTAAGTCATAATTTACCATTGCAGTCAGAAGGTGAAGGAATGCTCCTAAGCAAGGAGCATTCCTGGTCCAGTAAACCAATGGAGTGGCTCTTTGCCATCACTTCTGCAAAATTTCAGAGATATCCATTTAATTTTTTAAAAAGCAATTATTATTATTATTATTATTATTATTGGAATACAATTTTGTTCATTTGTCTGTGTTGCAGGAAATAGTAAATTGAAATAAATAGACCTTCCCGTGATAAAGAGCATTTTAATCCCCCCAAAACGATACATATTCACTTAGTAGTAAAAGGAAAGGAACTTTCAGTTGCTACATAGCCAGCTTGACATTTTTGAAAAGCCACAAAAGTTCAAATAAACATGTAAAATCAACAGAAAATGTGGAATGCTGTGTGAGTGAGTGCTTCTGGAGGCAGTATATGGTGTAGGGTGTGCAATGCACCTGCATCTACAATATAGCGGTGGCTTATGCTCAGACACAGGGCTTCCTTGGAGGGATTTTCTTTGGTATAAGACGCTGTTCTCCTAAATTGTTAACCCTAAACATACTTACTGGGAAGTAAGCACTGAGAAACTTAAGTAAGCAAGCTCTTAAGACTTCAGTAATCTAGGAGATAAAAAAATGTTGCTTTCTGAGGAGGCAACTGTCTCTAAGACGGGACATGGTGGAAAGATTCTCTGGCGAAAGACGAGAAAGCGTTTACAGCAAAATGCTATAAATTGTAGTGTTGACTGTATTGTGTGGGCACATTCATATTTGGTTTAATGATCCATAGGATGTGCAGCAATGTGTGCATGCAGGGTTAAGCAAAAAAAAGCTAGCCCTGGTCTGTTCTTATTCATAGATGGGGAAACTCTGTATTTCAGAAGTCATAGGCAGCAACTACACTGGCTATCTTCTAGTATCCAACAAATGCATCCTATTTCTATTTATTTATGTAACAGCAGGACTAGATGGAAGCTACAGCCATTATTTGGTTCACTGGTTACCAGTTTGCTTTCTGGCCCAATTCAATCTGCTGGTCTTGATCTTTAAAACCTTAAAAAATCTGAGACCATCTATATATACCTACCTGAATACTTAAATAATCTTCAAAGGTCCATGTGATGTATGGCAGACGAATACACAACATAGGTTTTTCCAGTCATGGCAGGATATCTGAAATGACCTGGATCCACCTGACCCTATCATTGCTGACCACCTCCTACACCGCAAATACATGACTTCTTCCACTGAGTGTTTGACGTGGTACGGAACCCTGTATGAAAGCCCTGCTGTTTCTGCACGATTCTTCTGTACAGGCATTTTTATTATATATTTTGAAATATTATATATAGTAAATGTTTTAGGGTGCAATCGAAACTCCCTCCTGCCCTGTAGCCATAGTACAAAGTGCAGGTCAGCAAGATCCACACTGTCTGGGACCAATCACTGAGACAGCTCCCACAAAGGCAGTGGGATCAACTCGAGATCCAGCAGATCCCAAGCTATCTCAGCTCTGCCCTTCGAATACCCTATGTCAGGGCTACCCTCTGGCTTTCCACAGCAGGGATCCCACCGGTGGGCCTCTTGTCTGTCTGCCCATTCAGTGCTGGGAAGAGGGAGGTTGGCACCAACAGAGTGGTGCTCATGTTGTTCCATCATTGGCGGACAGTGGGAGATCAGCTGAGCCAAGAGAGCCAGACTGCAGGCTGACTCTGCCTAATCTAATCCCCCTCAAGTAAAGGAGGTGGATTTGGATTGCTCTGCTATTCAAACAATATTTCTTAGCTGCCTTGGGGGGGGGATATTTTCTTTTTTTCTTTTTAAAAAAGGTGGGTTATAAAAAAAACAATTAATTTTAATGTATCCTGTGGCAGCTTAATGTCTGTGAAGGTGAACATATAGAGAGCCAGTCTGTTGACACCAATGCAAAAGTTCAGTCTCTGGTGATGCTGGCATCCTATGACACAATGTGGTGATGTGGCGGTGGGGAAGACAACACATTCTAAGTCAAGTTCATTGCTACATGTACCGGTATATTTCCATTATTTGTTTCCACCGATTTCCCTTTTGCCATGGAAAAACTGAAGTCTGTCTCTGAAAGAAGCTGCCCTTTATGCTAGAGTTCAGGTGTGTGTGTGTGGGGGGGGTTTCCTCCTTGCATAAAAATGGCTTGTGACAAAAGCACATAGGATACGAATGGTTCGCAGGAAGCACACTTAACACATTCCTGTCCTGTGAGTGCCGTGCTCTTACCTTGACTTCCTTTCCTTTGCTCCTCTCCCTCTTTTCGCTCCTCCTTCAAGAAGATATGGTGGGTTGAGGCGGCACTTCCCTTCTCTCATTGTTGTTCATGCAGTTATCATGCACTGGCTTGGTATAAACATGCAGTATGAATGGTCACCAATATGTAATAGTACCTGGAATACTCCACTATTGACTTGACATATTCCTCCCCCCGCATTTGTGATACATTGCCCGACAAGTTTATATATTTCAATAGGAATGGGCTGCATGCTCAGCCTTTGATTTTAAGGCACAACCTGGTCTGTGTTGGGTGATAGTTGTTCCCAAGGACTATAAACTGTATCTGTGTGGCTTCAGGTTAAGCAAAGAAGCAGCAAGAGGGGGCAGGAAGGGTTGTTTAACCTTTTCATTCTCAGCTGTTTGTCCTCTCATCACTCTGACCCAAGTTATCCCAAGAACTCTCTGTAATCATCATCATCATCATCTATTAGAGAGAAAAGCAGCTTAGGGGAGGGGTGCTTTTGATCGGATAAATTCCTTAAATGAAAGGGTATAACAGTTCCTCTCCTGCCGACCCACAATTACTTTATCTAAGAAGAAAACCCTTGGGGTGGGCGGCGGGACATAAAGGAAATACAGGTCATTATTTATTTGTTTTATTTTTTGTTTTCAATCTAATTCAAAACCTGGGGTTCCTGCTGTCCCGCTGCCAGCTACCCCTGCCAGCTCTCTGTCTCTTATATATTTTTGGTCTTTGTGGATGCTGAAATTCCTAATTTGAAAATGTGATGGCAAAATAATAATGTACTACAAGCAAGTTTATAAGCACATAGAAGCTAAATATAGCTGTGTTTTAACACCCACAATTTCATGTACAAAATTATTATCAAGCTGAAGGTAACTGTTTTAGAATACTGCAGACTGAGGCTGCAGTCCTAAAACTGGGTTGGAGGTGGAGGGTGAGGGAGAAACAAAGGCTTGCAGAATGCCCATATACTGTATAATGTTCTCTCCCATTGGCAACAATGAGGGAAGGGATATGGGATAAATTCAATTATGTTCGCATTTAAAGGTGAGCCGACCTGATTCTCACGTTCCGAAAGAATGCACACACCGAAATACAGCCACCCTTCAAAATTTGCACTTTTCCAGATTTTGCAATGCAGGTCTACAGCCAAGGGATATGTACAAAAATGCATAAGCTAGGGGAAAGTGCATAAAATGTATGCATTTGTGACAATAACATACCAAAATGTGCTATATTAGGAGGAGTGGCCTTTGCAAAAATGAATGTATTAGGCAAACTCACTTACAAACGTCATATATTCGAAGACATTCCCTGGTGAATTTTCATGAGGACTTCTTTTTTAAATAAAGAAATAAATATGCAAACTGATGTGGAAGTCCAAATTGAAGACTGGAAAAAATGAGAAAGTGAAAGGAACTGAAATTGCGTAGATTCACCCATCCTTACATGCGAGGGAAATAAAGGAGATGCAAGCTGTTCCCTGGTCCTCCCCAGCATGCTCCCAGTTTGCCCAGGCACAGCCATTTCTGGGCCTTGCTGACATAGGTCTGGCTTCTGGCATTCACTGATCCTCTCTCTGTGAAGTTAGTCATCTTACTTTGCCCTGATGCTTCCTGTGGTCACTGGAAGCATCAGGACAAAGTAAGATGACTACTTTAAGAGTATACAGTTTGTCGCCCTTCAGGTTCATCAAGACAATATGCCATGAGAAAGAGATATGCAAATTGCCACTTAAAAACTGACTGAGTTGTATAAAGGGTCTTAAAGTAACATAACGGACACTGCGGTGATAGTATTAAAGTTGCATTACATGTCACAATGCATCTGTGAAAAGAGAAGATAATAGAAAAAGAATTCAGGGTGTTGTGTTGTGTTTTTGTTGTTTTTTGAAAAGGTAACACTACAGAGCTATGAAATGCTATACTGAAACATTACAATGGCAAGGTGAGGAACACTATAACAATCTCCTGGAATGCTGACAAGTAGCTTGAAAATTGTGAACTGGGTCGTCTTAATGATACAGATGGTGTAAACCCTCTTGGGTGACCTGATTCACTTAATGTACTTATTTGAATAACTTCACAAGGCATGAAATATGTAACTCCAGCTCAGACAGCTCTACCACAAAATGACAGTCCCAAGAAGCTGTTGCTTCAGGCAGCGTATTCCACAGGGGGTGCTTCTATTTTCTTGCCTCTGGCCTTCCTTTCTGTGTGTCGCTTAAAAAGAACAGGAGGGAGCCATTTTGAGTTTTTGCTTCAGGTGGGAAAACATCAAGGCTAAGACTTGCCTGCAGTTCATTGTGGCTGGATGAATGAACCTACCATGAATTTAAAAGCACCTGGCTTCCCCCGCAAAGAACCCTGGGAACTGTAGTTTGCTCCTTCACAGCACCCTTCACAAAGTTCTTTGAGGGACAAACTACAGTTTCCATGATGGGGGAAGTCAGTTCTTGAATGTATGGTGGGTATGGAGCCATGTTCCCATAAGAAGTGTGCAAATGAGACACACACTACAGTTGCTGTCCAATGAGGACAACTTCTTCTGATGGAGTGGCTTCTTGCAAGGAAGTGTCAGGCTCCCTGCACAAATTTTGTGGGAAACTTGTATGATGCCTGCTATTCTCTGAGCTTTTGCTCTGATTTGTTTGACATTGCGCCCAGCTACGTTGATCCCACACTTTCCAGTGCATCTTCCATTACTTTCCCTACCACAGAAGGTCCAATTTGTTTGTTTATTTAATAGTAGGTTTGTTGCACAAGAACACCAAATCCACTTTAATTGCACAACCCGAATCTGCCAGTGTGTGACTGAATTGCACTCACAAAATTGCAACATTCTGGAACCAGCCAGGTTTAGCGCTCTGAAACAGTAACATCAATGCTATTACCATCATCATTGCAATGTGGGATTTTGAACTGCAGGCTGGTATCATGATGGTTCATCAAACTGACTTCAGATTCTTCTTCTTCTTAATACCCAGAAGCACCTTCACTGTTCTCAGTGCGGGTGAATAGCACATTTGCTGTTCTTAACATGGAACTGGGTCTCCCAGCTACATTGTCGTCATCCCCTTATCTGCACTGCGTGTAAGTGAGGACAAGAGGAAGTCTATGACGGTGGAATGACTGATCAAACAGGAAAGAGTCTTTGGAAAGGAGCCATAGATGAGATTTACATAGAAATCCCAAGGGAGGAAGCTTCACAGCTGGTCCGTGTCCTGTCCCCCCTGCAGCTCAGAGCATGGTGCTAGAAAGCAGGAGGCATGGCAGTGAAGGTCAGTTGCCATCCAGGATTGCTGGTGGGTATGTCATGAATCTAATAGCTAATTTAATAAAGGTTTGGGTCGGACTCAGAGCAGAGGTCCCCAGAGTGCTATGATGATCCATCTCTCTGATGTGGCCTGAAATGCCATTGTTGACCATTTCATCTTACTTTCATTCTCAATATTCTCAGCAACTGCAAACCATTGGGACGATGTCACCAGTTTCTATGCCACCACCTCTTCTTCCCTCTTTCCCTCCCTCAAAACCACCAAGACATCACCACAGCAATGACTTTTTTAAAAAACAATAGTGAGATTATTTTTCCAAGGTGATGTTTGAGAAATACCGGCCCCAGGAAGCAGTTATGGATCTCTGATCACTTTTTACTAGTGTCACATCATGCGCACTCCACCTCAGCAGGAGCCTGTCAGGGATGCTGTAGTGGCAAGTTGCCAGCACGGGCAGGGAATTGGACTAGAGGACTCTCTGCCTCTCAGTTAGACAGCTAGTCTTCTCCGCTTGTGCTGAGCCCAAGTTTCACACTGTCAAATTTGCTGCAACTCTGTGGCTTCGCACTGGAACCTCCTGTGAAACTTTTTGTGATGTGTTGGTGACTTTATATTCTGCTGGAGGGTGTCCTGGAAGAGAAAGAATGTCTGGGAGGAAATTTACAGCTCAATATAGGCTTTCCCTTAAATAAATCTTTCTTTCTTCCCCTTACCTCCATCTCACTGAAGAGCTTTGAATTAGTAATTCCATATCTCTGCTGCTGGTACATTGAAGGGGTTGAACCACTGCTTAAAATACCCTGGAAAGATTCCAAGCAGCACAGAAGGCAAGAAAATGAAAAACATATTAAATGAATAAAAGTTAGACAAGCTCCGAGTGGGTGGAATCGGTGGCAGTAACAACCCACAGCATACCTGGCAGCTTTGTAGAATGTCCTACCCTTCCTTCCTTCCTTCCTTCCTTCCCCCACCTCCCCATCCCTACCACCATGACATTTTTAAGCAACAACACATAATTTAAACAATGCTAACTTAATTGAGATTGTCCTGAGTCCTCAAATACTGATGCAAGGAGGTGGAGTTGCAGAGGATGTGTACAAATTCCTCCAGCAACTAACTTCCCCTTCCCAGGACAAAACAAAAACAATCTACTCTCCTGGTCTCCAGTTTTCATCTCCAGATACCTACCTATCACAAGAGCTAATTTAAATAGCATGACCCCAACATGGATTGGGATGGGGAATGTTTCTCAGTCTGAGAGACACATTGCCACATACACTCACACACATAGAATCAGAATGGTAGAGTTGGAAGGGACCAGGGGGTCTCCTCTAGTCCACCCACTGCCATGCAAGAATCTTTTGCCCAGCGTGTGGCTCGAACCCATGACCCCGAGATTAAGAGTCTCATGCTCTACCAACTGAGCTATCCAGGAAGAAATGCATCTTTCCATCCTGGCAAGCAAGAGGCATTGCCATAGTTCAAGGACAAATTCTAGCCAGACAAAAGTGCTTGAGGAGGACATGCAGTAATCTTGTGAAAGGTGTAGCTTAGGTGGCCAGGGGGCCTGGGTCAGAGTCCCAAGGGCTGTATAGAGAGACCTGGGGGGCCACATTCCTCCCACCCTTCAGATTTGTGGTTTCCCACCAGGGAAAAGGAATGCAGGTGGTGCTGTGGTCCAAACCACAGAAACTCTTGGGCTTGCCGATTGGAAGGTTGGCGGTTCGAATCGCCGCGATGGGGTGAGCTCCCGTTGTTCAGTCCCTGCTCCTGCCCACCTAGCAGTTCGAAAGCACGTCAAAATGCAAGTAGATAAATAGGTACCACTCCAGCGGGAAGGTAAACGGCGTTTCTGTGCGCTGCTCTGGTTCGCCAGAAGCGGCTTAGATATGCTGACCACATGACCCGGAAGCTGTCTGTGGACAAACGCCGGCTCCCTCAGCCTATAGAGTGAGATGAGCACGCAACTCCAGAGTCCTCCATGACTGGACCTTACGGTCAGGGGTACCTTTACCTTTACTGGGCTTCATCAGGTCTCGCTATCATTCTTTCCTGACTTGCTCATTTCAAGCCTTTATTTCTCTTAATCCACAACCATCCTGTTCTCTCCTTGATTTAGCCATGGTGCTCTGGCAAGGCAGGAAAGGTAAACTTTCACATTACTTTTCAAGGGTGTGTCAGGAGAAGGAATCATTGGGCAGCTGCCAAGGCCTACTACTACCACAAGATCTTTGTAATCTCCTGTTGGTGAAACCTGCATATGATTTAGTCTTTTGAATGATCTCCTTCATGTCTTTGGGTATCAAGCCACCTCATAGGAGGCATGCCCAATTTATGCAAATTTTTGTTCTATTTATTCGTGCCTGTGAACCTTCCTTTTGAAAAGAATGTCTTTTTATGACACCCCTTTCTCACCCTCTAAATTTAGTAAGTGCCCTTACAGCGTATAGTTCTGTGGAACTCTTGGTTATTTACTAATGGTCCCCCACAGCCTCCCTGGCCACCTTTTGGCAATTTTCTCCTCCTCCTTTGAGGTTTTACTTTTGAATAAACTCACTTGTTGGAGGCAAATGCTGTTAAAACCTGTCATGAATGGATTTGGCAAACTGCAGGTCAAAAGAAAAGGGAAGGAGATGGAAATATTTTAAATTCCCAAGAATATCTCTCATCGCGCAAGCATCAAAGGCTGTGGGTTATTATCTTTCCCAATGCATAATCTGTGAGTACATGTAGCAATGGTGACAGCTAGATGGACAATGGAGAAGCCGGGCTTTGTTCTCAAATGACTTGTGTAAAATTAAGAGTTGTCAGACCTCTGGCTTCAGGGAACGGCTAAGAAACAGCATGTGCATGGTGCAAGCAAGAGGTATAGCTGCTTTAGTCTTCCTTTGTAGACACACCTGCAGTTCTTTTATCGCTGCAGATCCCAAAATATCTGTGAATCTATACAGCTTTATCTTGTCAAGAGGAGAAAAGAAAAAGCCATGTTCAGCCTACAACATTATCTAATCTGTGTATTATTTTCTCCCTAGTAGTAACTAACAGTTTGTTAACTTGCACTTCAACATAGCTTAGCCTGGCTTCTCCCCACCACCTCCCTGTTTTGTATTGTGTAGAGCAATTTCTAACTTCATGCCTGGGCAAATGAAAATGGAGCTGGTGCCTGTTGACACAGCCCAGCTATGCCAGTGGTAAGGTGATAGGGAAATGGTTCCATAGGCTAGAAGACCCAGTTCTGATCATAGTTTTCTGTAAAAAAAAATCCTGAATGATCTTGGCACTGTAATATTATCAAATCCCCAGTGGTTCCCTTATTGTATTTTAACATTCTGTTGGAAGCCGCCCAGAGTGGCTGGGGAAACCCGGCCAGATGGGCGGGGTATAAATAAATAAATAAATTATATTATTATTATTATATTATTATTATTATTATTATTATTATTATACCAGAGGCTGAAATTATAAAAGACTATGAGGTCACAGATAGATGCCAGTGAAATTAGCATGTAACATTCACATTGGAGGGAGTGCTTTCTCATAGAAGTGAACAGAGTTCTCTTGGAACCCCAACTTGGCTCGAGCCTTCTGTGGTGGGAAAACCTACTGGGTACGGATAATGGGACAGAAGAATTCTCTTTATTCCTGGTACCTTTCATCCTATCAGAAATTTTTTTGCAGTGAGAAGTTCAGGGTGTGTTGGGGGTAGTCAACATTGCTGGACTACAACTCCCATCATCCCTGACCATTGGCCATGTTGGGTAGGGCTGATGAGAGTTGTAGTCCAACAACATCTGAAAGGCGCCATGTTGACTACCCCTGTTCTATGACCTGGCCAAGGATGGGGTCTGACCAGTATCTGGGGTAGTTGAGCTGCCTGGTTTTGCCTTGCCCACCGTTGACTTACTCAGACTCCTTCTCTCCCGTGCTTTTCTCTTGAGATGTGTGGCATAGCAAGCTTCCTTCCCAAGCAATCTCCTTGGACAGATCTTGAAGCAGTCAGACCTGAAAAGTTTCAGAGCACCTGCTTAATATTACTAGATTGGCTAGAAGAGAACGGGAGAGATGAGGACCACTGCTCTTGCTAACATTTCTATTTAGTTTGCAAGATGCAGGATCAATATTCCACTATTGGTGTCGGTTGCCTGCTATTTCTTTTTGTCATTTGTTAATTCTGTTTTCTAAGAGGTTCTATTTGATTTGCAGTTGGTGTTAGCCACCATGGGGATCTATTAGATGGAAGGGTGGACTACAAACATATAAACCAATCAATACATTTTGTATTAGTTCTGCCTTGCTGTCAGGAGTCAATTGTTTCCTGTGATTGTGTCTCTTTCTGCTGCATGAAGTGGGATTTCCTGTTGGTTGGTTCTAAACCAGCCAGTGTTTAATGTGAGCATCTCCTATGGGAGCAATAAGGAGAGGGGTCAGGAAGGAATATGTTTTCCATATTCTTTTGGAAACCTAAACACATGACCACACCATGTCTGCCGTGCACTCACTTTTCCTGTACACAAATGCTATCCATGCAGTAAGCTTCCCATGCTTAAAGTTGTCATTAGGGCAGATCCACACCACACATTTAAAGCACACCCAGTGCACCTGACTTACCCCAAAGAATCCTGGGAGCAGTAGTTTGTTAAGGATGCTGGGAATTGTAGCTCCCTGAGGGGGAGAAACTATAGTTCCCATGATTCTCTGGGGGAAGCGGGTGTTTTTTAAATATATGGTGTAGATCTGCCCTTATGCCCTTATATATAAAGACTGCTTGAAGGTTTGTGTTAAAGGCGTATGGTTGTGGAAGTTCCAGGGGCAATGCTTATCTGAGTTTCGTTTCCACAGAACAGGGGTGGCTAACCCTCAGTCCAAGGGCCTGATCCAGCTTCCAAGTAAACTTTCCCCCTCCGTAATCCCAACAATTTTGGCGGTGGTGTCAAAAAGAGAAAATAAATAAAACAAACACATCATGCTGTGATTCCCTCAGGGTGTGTGCGCACACACAAGGGTTTGCAAGTGAGAGTGGGGGTGGTCAAACCCACTCTTGTGGTTTGTTTATTTATATTTATATTCCACTTTCCCTCAAAGGAGCTCAAAGTGGCCATAATAATTCTGTGGGGATTAGCCCACGGTGAGCCAATGATCTTCATGGCTAAGTGGGGATTTGAACCCTGGTCTCCCAGGTGTTAGTCTAACACTCTAACCACTACACACATGGTTTACAGCTTACTGCTCTGGGAAAGAGGTAGCAAATGAAATGATTTAACCCCCTCAGTCCATATGAAAATCCCTCCCCCTCTCCCTACATATGCTATTAACTTTTTAAAAAACCTGACAATGACAGGCTTTCTAATTACATCTTTAGTGTCACATCTAGTATGGTGCTAAAACTGCAGCTTGTTTTGTTTCTTTTCACTCATATCTTCCTGGCATCATCCTTAAATGGGAAGCGTGCAAGGCATGGCACTAAACATCCAGAAACGTCCAGCTTAGGAACGTCTCCTTAGGAACTGAGAGAGATCATCTCCTGGCCACTTAGTTAGAAATCTCCTCAACAAAAGGAAGGTATAGACCAGAGGTTGGCAACCTAAGGCCCATGGGCCGGAAGCGGCCCATGAGGGTCACTTAACTGGCCCATGAGCCACCCTGAACTGAGCTGCCTGCTCAGCAAGTCCCTGTGCGCTGCACTAAACCAGCGCAACACGGCGCGGCGACTCTCTTCTGCGGCTCCAGAAATCGCTTCTGCACATGCCCAGACCTCGAAAATCGTTTCTGCACAGGTGCAATTTCCGGCGTCTGGGCATGCGCAGAAGCGATTTTCAGCACCGCGGACATGCTCAGATGTGATTTCCAGCGCTGTGCCAGTCCGGCCCACGGAGGATCTCCGCGGGAGTGATCCGGCCCATGCCCGGTAAGCCTTGCCAACCCCTGGTATAGGCAGACCTGCCCAGAAGTTTTGTCCAACTGAAGTGGCTCTTGTTACCCCATTATTAATCCTCTCCTGCTTAAACCCCTGAACTTAACAACAATAGTTGAATCTTTTGGGATCTGCGAAGTCTGCATGAATTGTTGCATGGAAGTTTTTTCCTCTCTTTGGAAATAATATAATAATAATAATAATAATAATAATAATAATAATAATTTATACCCCGCCCATCTGGCTGGGTTTCCCAAAGAACGCATTTAAGCCTTATTTGTATTATGAGAATGCTAAATAATGAGAGAAAATGTCAGCCTTTTATGAGAGCACAAAAATTCCACTCTCCTATCACAGTTTCACATTTCTATTTGCCAACGTTTTGCTTGGTTTGAGGGGGCTGGTGTATATACAAAATAGCTTTTTAAATAGATACAGTTGTTTATATGTGCTTTTATTGTATTGTGAAATCACTCTGAGATGCTTCATAGAAAGCAATTCATAAGTGAAATTAATCATCATTCTCACCCTGCAATCAATGATTCAGGATATAGTAAAATTGGGCAGCAACCATTGCCAGGCACTGACTTTGCTCACCTCCAGCTATGAACTTTGAGGGTAGACATCAGTCACAGAACCCAAGACTTTGAGATGCAAGTTCCAAGATATTATGTGACCCTTGGGGCACCTGAAAGAGAGACACAATGCCCTGGCTTTCTTTCTTCTTTTTCTTTCCTTCAGTGGTCCTTTGAGTCTTCTTTCCTATCCTCTGCTTCCTATCCTCTATATTCACCCTTCCCCCTCTTCTCCCTCCTTTCATTTTTTAGGGTACCGCATATACGTGAGTATAAGCCGACTTTTTCAGCCCATTTTTTGGGCTGAAAAAGCCGCCCTCGGCTTATACTCAGGTGAAGCGGGCGGCTGCAAAGGGACAAGCGGCAAGAAAGGGATCCTTTCTTGCTGCTTGTCTCCCCTGCCCTGCCGATCCCCCATCTGTGCCTGCTCTCTGATCCCTCGTCCTGTGCCTGCTCTGTGCGAGGATCGCCTCCTCCTCCTCCTCCCGTCCCTTCTCCCCGAAGGGGAACAGAGGTAGCGACGGGGGCAGCGGGAGCAGGACAAGTATCGAGCAGGCGTGCCAGCCGGCTCAGCCCCAGAGAGCCTGTTGCTTTTGCCCCCATCCCATCCCAGCTCAGTCCGCCATAGAAACTGCCCACCCTGAAACTACCCACCCCTGAAACCTTCCCAAATCTGCTCCCTTAATTCCTCCCTGAATATGCCCCCTCCCCTGAGCCCTCCCTGTAAAGAGACCCTTTCTTTCCAAGCCTTCCCTCTTAACCCCTGCCCATCCCAGCTCTGCCCACCCTAGAAACTGCCCCCATCCCAGCTCTGCCCACCCTAGAAACTGCCCACCCTGAAACTTTCCCAGAATATGCCCCCTTGCCTCTCATGCCCTCCCTAAATATGCCCCACCCACCCTGAAACCTTCCCAGAATCAGCCCCCTTCCCCCTTAATCCATTCCAGAATCTCCCCCCTTAATTCCTCCCTGAATATGCCCCCTCCCCCTGAGCCCTCCCTGTAAAGAGACCCTTTCTTTCCAAGCCTTCCCTCTTAACCCCTGCCCATCCCAGCTCTGCCCACCCTAGAAACTGCCCACCCTGAAACTTTCCCAGAATATGCCCCCTTGCCTCTCATGCCCTCCCTAAATATGCCCCACCCACCCTGAAACCTTCCCAGAATCTGCCCCCTTCCCCCTTAATCCATTCCAGAATATTCCCCTTGCCCCCTGAAATGTACCCACAATATGCCCCCTTACCCCCTGAGCCCTCCCTGTAAGAGACCCTTTCTTTCCAAGCCTTTTATTGGTATTTATTTTTATTTTTGAAATTTACCAGTAGCTGCTGCATTTCCCACCCTCGGCTTATACTTAAGTCAATAAGTTTTCCCAGTTTTTTGTGGTCAAATTAGGTGCCTCGGCTTATATTTGCGTCGGCTTATACTCACGTATATACGGTATATGTTTGTGTGTGTAAGTCACTCTCTGTCCTGTGTCTGTGCTAGGGTCCCCCGTTCTCATCATATTCCTTATGAAGCAAGGAGCTGGTGTCCCTAGTAACAAAAGTGTTACTTCTCCATGAGCAACACTTGCTGCAGTCAGGATAATCTGATATAGGGTGCATACACACCATAAAGTTAAAGGATATGACTTCCCCCCAAAGAATCCTGGAAACTGTAGTTTCCCCCTCACAGACCGACAGTTTTCAGCACCCTTAACCAACTACAGTCCCCAGGATTCTCTGGGGGAAGTTGAGCATGAAACTCTTAATCTCAGGGTCGTGGGTTCAAGCCCCATGTTGGGCAAAAGATTCCCAACTAGATCATCCTCGTGGTCCCTTCTTGGATTAGATGATCCTTGTGGTCCCTTCCAACTCTGTGATCTGTGTCCTTTAAATGTGCTTGAAAGGTACGGTGTTTATGCAGCCTATTTGTGGAAGGCAGGTTTTAACATCGATTCCCTCATATAGTGTCAAATCTAATAGGAAATAATTGAATATGTCATCTTCTGTTCAAAGAAACCTCACAGGACCCTCACTAGAAACAGCAAAGTCGCCAACAAGTAGCATGATTCTGACCCCAGCTGTGATCCAGAAAGCCTAAAGGGGAACTGGGAGAATCATTTGCCTGGGCAAGCCATCCTGCTTCTCCCTCGTGCCACCGTCCTCAGAAGGAATGTCAGCAGTTGGCCTGTAAACTTTTTATAACTGCCCTTTGTCTCTGATGTTTCCTCTTGCCAGATGTATGAAATCATGGGAGTTTCAGAAAAGTTGCTCATAGGAAATGGCTCACCCAGAGAAAATGCATTCTGTGTCCTTCCACATCCTTTCTGGAACGTTGCTAATAGCCACTTTTGCCGTGACCCATGGCCAGACAGTTTTTAAAAGCTGGCAGCTCCCCACCTCCCCATGACAGTTAAGGTGAGTTAGGAGGAACCCAAGTGGCCTATATTTCACGCTTTTATGAGATGCTAAGTGGGCTGTATTCTAGGAAGCCATTGGCTAATTAGCTTGAATCCCTGATTTGTTAGGAGTCATATGAAAGGCCCCAAATGATGCAAATTTATTATCGGACGCTGCCATCTTGTGTTTAGGTTCAAACAAAATTATTAGGCCGGCACTGTGCATCTGCTGTGCAAGAGGTGAGCCTCCAGCAGTGTTCAGAGACAATTGTTTATTTTTCTAATTTTTTTGATAACCAGGCGCTTAGCTTGTGCTTAGCCAAGCCACTGTAGAAAAGGGGAGATCTGTGAGACAGTTTCGAGCTGGCCAGCTTCCTGCTTGGAGCATGTTTGTACAGGGTGTTTGAAACCAAATGAACTGCAACCTGAAACCATTTGAAGTCTTTCAATAAATTCCTTCTGCATGCAGTCATTTACAATCACAAAGCAAAGCTGCGTACAAAACAGGGACGCAATCACCCAGTGACTTTTTTCCTTGCGTTTTCTTGCAAAAATTGATCTTGAAAATAAAGAGAGTAGAATGCCTGGGGTTTTTCTGTTGAAAAAGAAAAGAAAAGAAAAGAAAAACATTAGAATGTCTTTGCTGGCAGGCAGTTATACACATATGCAATGGTCCTGTGAGTAGGAAACTTGAGGTGTGAGGGAAGGTCCACATCATTCACTAAGGAGAGTGAAAAAATTGTATGCAAGGTTGGGATGGGGAGATAGTTCCCAATTCTTGCAATCAATGATTAACTTCCAAGCCCTAACAAATAATGTGATGACTGCCCACTCTGTTGTATGTCTGCTTTAATTACATTAAACCGCATTGATAGGAAAGGGCAGAATAGCTTCAATTTACTTTGGTTGGCATTTACCTGAAAATCATATGTATCCTGTCCTGTGGACCCTTGCTCTATATCTGATATATTTATAAGACAGTTTTTTTTTATGCTTATACAATGTATAAGGCTGGGCACATGATGTATAGTAGGAATAAATAAAACATTCACAAAGTGCTTAAGCTGAATTTTCTTCTGAAAAGTGGAAGAAAAACAATGTGGACTGTTATTGTTGCTCTTGCTGCTGCTGCTGCTTGTTGCTTTCATTATTCCTTCTCTAACCCATTTAGAAACCCAGTCCCCAAAATTTCTAAACAATGATACAGTGTGATCTGAAATGCACTTGAAAAACACCCCAGCATTTCCTGCCCTTTGACACAGTGGGTCTTGGTGAAGTCTACAGTATTCTGAACAGCATAATCAAAACCCAGTATTTCTGCATTCATGGATAGGGGACAGGGCTTCTGTATTCTGAACATTTTTTATTTTATTTTTTGCCCCCTGCAGCATAACTAGCAATCGTTCTTCAGGAATGAAAAAGGCTGCCTCCAGGCTGCCAGTATTTTATGGGATTCAAGTGCATACCAGAAATTTAGGCTAGAGCAATTAAAGTGAGTTATAAGCACTCTATTGCCCTAGTGCAACGAATCTTGCTGTTGTCCCCCAGCAACTGGTATTCAGAGCGTACAACAGAGTACTGCTGTCCCCTACCTCTCTTGCTGTGATCTGGCCACAGTGATCCATGCGACGGTCACCTCCAGACTTGATTATTGTAACTCGCTCTACGCGGGGCTGCCCCTGAAGCTGACCCAGAAACTCTAGCGGGTGCAGAATGCCGCGGCGAGGCTCCTTACCGGGTCTTTGCCGTGGGACCACATTCATCCAGTGCTCTACCAGCTGCACTGGCTCCCGGTGGAGTACAGAGTCAGGTTTAAGGTGCTGGTTTTGACCTTTAAAGCCCTATGAGGCTTAGGACCCTCGTACCTAAGGGACCGCCTCTCCTGGTATGTCCCGTGTAGGAACTTAAGGTCCTCAAATAATAATCTTTTGGAGGTCCCGAGCAACAAAGATGCTAGGTTGGCCTCAACTAGGGCCAGGGCTTTCTCAGTATTGGCCCCGACTTGGTGGAACAGTCTATCACAAGAGACCAGGGCCCTGCGGGATTTGGCATCTTTCCGCAGGGCCTGCAAGACGGAGCTGTTCCACCTGGCCTTTGGGTTGGTTTCTGTTTGATACTTATGCTTCATTCTTTTATTGGTGGGCTATTTGAAAATGAGACTGCAGTTTTAATTTTGAATTTTGAATTTGTATTTTAATCTGTATTTTAAATTGATTGTTTTTATGTTTTTGTTGTGATTTTAATTAGTGTTAGCTGCCCTGAGCCCGGTTTTTGGCTGGGAAGGGCGGGGTATAAATAAATTTATTTTATTATTATTATATTATTATTATTATTATTATTTATTAATAATATCAATAATTATGCAGCTATTACTGGCATTTAAAACAATGACAACCATATTCTTTTCGGCCAACTGTGACTAGTAGGTCACTTTTTAATTCTATGTTATGATTACAACTTAGTATCAATGGCAGTGTGTCTGCTGAAATACATTAGCATCTTTTTTAAAAAGCCTTGACAACTATTTACCTCTGTGGGCTTGTGATTTTGTTTGGCTTTGAGTTACTGCTTCAGTATATGCTTTACATGCAGGTACAGGTGTTTTTTCTGAGTTATGACCAACAAGTTTTAGTTTAAATTAATCATATTTCCAGTTGGGTAGATGTGTAGTGTGTGTGTGTTTTCTGGGACTTTTTGATTCTTGAAGTTAACACTGTCCTCTGTATTCTTTCTCTTCCTCAGACGTTTTGAGAAGTGCCAGCCTTTCTGAAGAAGAGCTGAAGGAAGCGAAAGCCAGGAGCCAGAGAATTGCTGCTCAGCTGACAACCCCACCCAGCTCCAACTCCAAAGGGGTCCTTCTGTTTCACCGGCGCAAGCAGCGGGTGAATGCTTTTACCTTAGAAGCCCCCAAGACAACAAGCGCGAAGCAAGCAGGGGCCGAACGCATCCCCAGAGCTACTCATAAGCACCAAAGCAGCCCAAGATATGGGGAAAGAGTCTCATTTGAAGCAGGCCTCAATAGACATCGGAGCATCGGAAGGATTATCCTGCGCCAAGAACTCTGAGTTGCGGGGGCAAAAAGGCAGCATGGAAAAATACGAAAAAAGCCTGGCTCTGGAGCAGACTCTAGATAACACACAGGGCTCTCAAAGGCATAAAATAAGAAGTGAGGAGGCCATTTCCACAATCCACACCACGTTGTCCTCTGAGGAAATCCCCGGCTGAAGACTTTGAGCAAATCCCTCTCAGCGTGTACCTGAAGGAAACTACGGGGACAGCCTCCACCAATGGAATGCATGAACTTATCGCCAACGAGTTTGAAAAGGCACTAGTTACTGAGCAAGTGCCAGTTGTTGACAATATGGAAAAAAATACTGCCTGTTTTTGATGCTGTCCGCTGACAGGGAGAATAACAGCACCATCTTGAACAGGTGCCATGCATACTGCATGCAGACAGGGAAAACATGTTCTCGATAAAGAACCATAATTTGCCAAATATTGACAGCAAGAATAACAACAACAACATCCCTGACAAGGCACCTTATGCACCTGTTGTTGATCAGGAAAACATATTTTTCTTGACAAGCAATGAGTGAACCAGTGATTGACAGGAAGGAGAACGGAGAGATTCTCAGCAAGGAGCCGGATGTACCAATCATTGAGGACAGGATGGTTTGCCTGCTGCTGAGGAAGAGAAACCCATGCTAGCTACCGACACGCAGCCCAGCGAGACCGTGACACACACTAATAGCAGTACTGTGAAGTACGCCTGACTTTGTCTAAACCGTTGCCTGTGAAGAACCGAACTGCAAGACCATTTGGGACTCGACTGCTGGCTGCAGCTCAGGCGCCAACAGAGAAGAGTCCTGTGGCTGAGTTTCCTCCTCCACCCACTTATGCAGAGACGGTTTCCAGCCCTCCGCCAGTAACTAGGGTCAGGTCACCTCCGGCCTACTCAGCGCTGTATCCTACTGAAGAACAGAAAGCTCCTGTTCCCCATGAGGCTACTTATGTAAACAGCAGACCAGGACCTCTTCCTGGAGGAGAGGATAGGGAGTCACCAGCAACCAAAACAGGCCTTCTGGAGGAGTCTGTAGCCCGCAGAGCAACAAAGAAGTCCATGTTCACCTTTGTTGAGAAGCCCAAAGTGGCTCCTAATCCAGATCTCTTGAATTTAGTCCAGAGAGCAGATAACAGGAAAAAGGGGAGAGGACAAGGAGGAGCATCCAGTCTGGAAGAGGAGCCATTTGCTCTGGGCGCGGAGGCCTCTAACTTTCTGCCCGAAAACAGATCAATAGAAGGACCAGCCCAGGCTCCTGCAGATAAGCCCCAGAGTGGTCTTCGTGTTTAAGGTCACCAAGAATACAACCCAAGCCGATGATCAAATCCAACCAAAGCCTATCTGAGGCGAGAGGAAAGGGGGCAGAACTATTTGCCAGAAGGCAGTCGAGGATGCAGAAGTATGTCATTGAGTCTCCACCGCACCCAGACATAGGCAGGTCACCTTCCCCTACCATGTCCCTCCCTCCCTCCTGGAAATACGCTTCAGAACTCATCTCTCCCCAGTCACATTCCAGGCCCCTCCCAAAAGTCCAGCCAGATCTCCCAAAGCTCCTCCTCTGCCTTTGTACAACAGCAACATGTCGGAGAGTGAGATTCCAAAAAGGAGCTGGAGATCTCCAAGCAGCAGCCTTACCAGCTTCAGTCGTCCTTGTTCATCCTTTCCCCAGCCAAAGACCCCGTGAGGTCCTTACCAAAAGGGGCACCGCCGCCCAAGCCTGTGGTTGCTGAGTCCATGTATATGAGACAGGCCTCTTGCCCAACATCTCCCTTGCCTCCTTCTCCTGTTTTTCATCCACTTGCCCAGTTCAGCCAGGGCAGACCATATCCTGCTCCTTTCGCCCCATCACCCGGGACTGCGCTTGCCCCTCAGAATGTCCAAACAAGCATGGAAGCATCGCAGGAGCCACCTTTTGAATACCCTTCGAGAATTTTGTCACCGAGAGCAAAAGGAGTCTTCCAAGCTCCAAGGCCTTCTTATTCCACCAAGAATGCTGGAATTGAGCCTCAGGTGTGGAGACCTTTTTACTACAAGTAATGGTATCTGTACATGGGTTTGGGAAAATGGCCAGTGTCATCGTTAGCTGCTGATTGGTGGTGTGCAAAAAAAAAGAGGGGGGGGGGCAAAAAAGCAAAACGAAGACAGCTTGCAGGTTACAAATCCAATAGGATTTGCATACAATATAGCCATATCTCAAACTCCAATGGGCCAGACAACGTTTACACTAAGGAAACTGAGCTCAAGTGAGCAGACAGGTGCTCCCCTCAGGCATTTCTGCGGCCAAGGTCTGTGGTGGAAGCCTAGTCTAACATAATCCTGGGATGCCTTGGCTGTCCTAGCAGAACTTGTGCAATTGGAACCATACATTTGTGCAGATTTAAGTTCCAAAGGGAGCTAAAGAGTGTGTGAATGCAGTGCACAGTAGGAGCATAAAAGTAGTCCAAGGATAGGAGTCCTAGAAGATTGTTAGCAGAAGCTTGACTGAAACAGGAGGAGCGTCTGGTGCCTTCTTTCTTCTGCTGCCCAGAAACTTTATGGAGCATCAAATCTCTGGCTTCATCTCTCCGCCTTGCCTTCTGAATTTCTTCCTTGCTCTGCAAGACTTTTGTTTCTCTGTTCTCTATGCATCCGGAGACTTAGCATGACCTGCTTGCAACCTCTGCTCTCTGCTGACGCCAAAAGGCATGTGCCCCTTTTCCCCACTCGAACGTCTTTGATTTCGGACAATGACACTTCCACTGATACTGTTTCTGCCTCCGATATGTTTTCTGCTTTGTATATTTCCCCACTCTCTACTTTTCTTTCATTGTCTCCTTTAGACAACAACACTGCGAATCACTTCAGGGTGAAGTGAAGATGCAAATAGCCTCTAAGCACCCCATTTGCAATGCACAGTAATGCTGATGAACTTACAGTACCCTGTTTTGCTGATCTGGAAAGCCACACAATTGCCACCCCACCCCACCCATCATGAAGGGTCTAGGCTAAAGACACACTTGAAATTGTTCCTTTGGTGGCCGAATAGGTTTCTGCAGGTGTGCTGCTATTATGTTACACAAAGAAATCTGTACCCAGACATATTTAGGATAATGTTCTTATTAAAGTTGGCAAAAGCAGGCTTCTAAGCAACTGTGGCACAGGGATAACATATAGCTCAGTGCTACTGTTTAGCCCTGGGTGAATATCATAGTGAAGTTTTGTACAACAGATGATAGGATGATTGTGAAGATTGAATATCAGTAGCATTTCTCAAAGTGACTCTGTAGTTGCCCCACAGCAGAGGCAAGATTGCCCACACTAGCAAATACTAACAGAAATCAGGGGTGTAAGGGAGATGATCCCATGATGCAGTATCTTCTGTTAACAAATATGTTTCTGGCCCTCGTGGCTGTTGGACGAGGGCAGAGGAAGCATAGAATGTGCTCTGAAAAGACCAGAAGGCAAATAAAGCAAACCTCAAAAGTATCTCTTTTAATTTTACTGCTCTTTCATTACCTCCCATGGATCTGATTAAGAGTACTGAGTATTTGGGGCTGACAACACCACCGACACACTGGTCAAAAAGAAGTTTGGGTACTTACTGCATTTCTGTACTTCCCAATAACTGAAGTTCTCCAGGTGGTTTATTTCTCCTGGGATTTGGATAGTAGGAAACCCCCCTCAAAGGCTAGTGGCCTGCAGTGTTGTACTTCCACGCAGACTTTGAAGTTAGCTATGCAGGTCTTCCAGCATAGCATCGTCTAGGGGGGTCTATGGTCTGGTATTGCGCAGAGTAATCAAGCACCTGTCATTTTCTTTCAAAAGAGACACACCAAGCACTGCATAATACAGTTGACAACCTGGGGTGGCATTAAGACCACGAGGAGCCATGCATTAGTTGCAAAACTGGGAGGCCGGTAAAGTCCTGCATACAGAACGTACAAGTGGATTTCATTCGTTCATTAATTTTGGGCATTAAGAAGTGTCTCTTGAAGGAAGCTGACTACAGACTGCCCTTTGGGAATAGACAAGCTCCATAAAACCAGGTGCTCATGTTGAGCAATCAAACCTCCATTAAATCTAGTGTGTAGTACTTTATAGTCAGTCTCTCCTCAATCCCATGACAGTTTGGATCAACCAGCTCAAATAAATTAAAAAGGTAGATGCAGTGTGTTTACTCAACCCATTGCCACGAAAGGACACAATCTAGTTCTCTCTCTGTCTCTCTCTGTCTCTCTCTACATCTCTGTCTTTTCTTTGTGATCTCACAAGGCTGCCAGACAAATCCTTCTGTGAGGACATAACTGAAGGGAGTTAAAAAATTAAGCATTTCCAGGTAGAATTACCAATCAAGACTCATGAGCCAACAACCTCCGTTGGTTGGTAGCGCTAAATGCAAATTCCACATGACCGTGTTCGTTCAGTTCCACATCTTCACCCCTGGCCAAAATTAGTACCGTGCATCAAAGCTTCGTACAAGTGAAAATTCCTATCAACAGAACATTACAAGCTTGATACCTGGGTTTGGCTCCAGACTCAGTCATGCTAAGAGTGGGCCCATTGAAATCAGTAGCTAATTTTTTAAGTCCATTGATTTCAAGGGGTCTCCTCGAAGCAGGACTAAAATCTGGATTCAGCCCTAGAGACGAGTGTGCCACTTGCTGTAGGCTACATTCCAGCAGAGCTCACTAGCTGGCAATTGTAGGCCATGTCCCTAGTAGGAGAACATGTGGAGAAGCTCTGTAATTCTAGTGAATTTATAGGGCAAATGCCTGCGGAGGAGCAGTATACATAGGATGGAAAAGATGGGATAGTTACAGGGATGGCAGGAAAATTACAGGATAAGTGCTATGGGATAGCTGGGTATTTATAGAGCAAAGGCTTCTGCCATCAACTCTGAAGTTACATGTCCAACATAGAGTGCAAGCTTAGGCTGCTGCTGTTTATGGCCACAGATATATGCAGTGTAGAAGAGGTATAGCAGTCTTTTTTACCATTTCCTTCAGAAATGTCTGACAAAATCCTTGGGAAGTTAGTTAAGATGGAAGCCTTCACACATACTTGTGCAAATCTCTAGCCGGTTCCACCAATGTTGACAATTGAGTTTATTTAGAAAAGTATTTCTGCACTGCCACATCATAAAATTCCAGGGAGGTGTTCAATGATAAACCATAAAACACCATTAAATGAAATTGCATGGAAGTTGTATTGATCTGATGAGGGGCAAGTAAGGCCCTCTTCATCTCCATCCCGACTGCATTTCAATAAAATGAAAACACATGCCCTGTCAGAGGAGACCAAACCATTGCTAAGCTCTGCTGTCTTTTAAGTGTTGCAGCCTCTTCAGAAGAGGAAAACAAAACTTGGCACTTCCCATTTGCAGGTGTTCAGGTGTGCACATTTTAGATTTCTCATAGTCTAGCAATGAAGAAATAAAAGACTGCAGTGTGTGACACAAACAATATTCCCTGTAAAGGCATTTTAAATGGTTCCATACAGCACAGGAGTTTTTGGTTGTTGTTGTTTTCTTTTACTTTCTGGTCAAGTCTGGAGAAAGCCAGACATTTGCAGGAGCAATGCTAAATTCACCACAGGATGTTACCCATCATTAGAGAAGGTGAGGGGGAATTTTGGTCTGGTTCACAATTTTATGCAAACGCACCTAATTTGCACATCCCAGAACAACACGAGAATCAAAATATGCTTCCGAGTTTGCACTTCTTGAATTTTGCAATGCAGTTACAACAACATGTGCAAGCATTATGGGAAAGCGTGAATAAAAATGCATGTGTTAGTGAGGGTAACATACAAAAATGCATTATATTAAGACAAACCTGCATTCATAAATTCCTATATTAGGAGAAATGGATGCTTAAAATGCTGGTGGGTTTTCATGAGGACTTTTAAAAATTTTATTAATGCAGAACTGAGCTTATAATTGTGGAGAAGTGAACTTAAAATTGGAAACTGAGAGGAATCAAAATAGATTCATCCATACCCACCCACCACAGGGCTGCCTTCATTCATGATGCCAGTGGGTGGTTAACAGTTCTTTATTACAGTGCTAGAGGTGGCCATATAAATAGGTCATGCTTATAGGATCTTCTTCTGTCATGTAGCCCTGGGGAAATATGTAATTTGCAGTTATATTGCCTCCAAAGTTGCTGGCCAGTGCAGCAATGACAGGAAGCTCAGAACCTGAGCTTCTTGCTACTGGGGCACCTGGGTGAGATTCCAGCAGCATAAATCTGGAGGGGTTCTTCACAGTCTCTTCCTGAGGAAGGGATGGGAGAGTGACCAAAGTCTGCCTTGTAACAAAAGGCCATCGAAGGCAACGCCCTGTTGAAACAAAGCAGTAAGGAAACATTCCTCAGTGCAGTGCCTTCCCTTTGCTGCTGAGCAGTTGCGTTTTTAAAGTGTAATGGAAACTTCTAGGATAAGATTGCAAGATGCCTGAGTTAGGCTAGAGCAAAAACTAGGAGCAGGTTTCTGTTTCACTAGGCTAACACATCTACTTAGGGAAGTGGGTTTTATTTTTACCGAAAACCACTCTACATTTTTACATAGCATTAAAAAAAATGCATAAGCTCGCATTGCACCGAGCCTTTTCTTCTGAAGTATTGTGTTCCAACCGCATTTTAGCCTTTGCCTGGTGTACACCTACAACCACAAAGGCCTGACATCCCAGCTGCACATAATAGAGCAGATGGGGCAGGATAGACTTGCCCCCTGTTGGCCCCCCTTTTTTTAAAAAAAGAAAGTTTGTCTGTGCATTCCAGCACAGGTAAGAGGGAATGCACAACGTCAAAAAGAACGGATTACAAAACCAAAACAAAAGACAGAGGGTTTGCAAGATGGCAGGGTGTCGCTGCAGAGAAATGGGAGTAGCCCTGCTGAGATTCAGCACTCCCATTAAAAATAAATATGGCTGGATGAAGTTTCTGTACTGAAACCACACAGTGCCCGGCCTCCAAGGTAAACAAACGCAACAAAAGAGTCCTGTTCAGCACTGCTACCACTTTTGCCATCACCACACAAAGTGAATGATCAAAAGCTTTTCCTCTCCTCCACCTGCTTTCCCCCAAAGCAGTGGCAGTGATGGCAATGGTAGTATTAGGGAGAACTAACTAGGTCAGAAGTGGGGAACCTGAGGTCCAGGAAGCAAATGCAGCTTCGTAAGCACTCCCTACACTCTTGGGTACAGCCCCATGCCATGCCTCCTCCCAAGTCACAGTCCTGCTCCACACTCCCCTCCAGGGTTTTTGCCCAGCTGGAGTGTGGCCTTGAATGGTATTGACAAGGGCTACTTGTTGCCTAGATTAGGGATATGGGGTGGGGGTGGGGTTGATTCAGTTCCCATTGAGAGGTGAGCCTATCTTCTTTCCACAACTTTTCAAAACGGTACCGAAATACAACCAATCTTCAAAATCTGCCGTTCCTCCAAATTTTGTAATGGGGTTTTTCAGCCAAGTACCGTAATGTGTAACCCCCCCTCCAAAAAATGTGACTGCTAGATTAAAGTGTGCATAAAAATACATGGACTTAAACGTCCAGCGGTCCTTTTCCCCTTACCTTTTATATTATTAGTAATGATAACATTTAAAAGTATTACATTGGGGGAAATGGTTTTGCCAAAATCTGTACTCTGGCAAAAAAACAACCCCTTTTTTAATATACTGGGAGAAATACTCTTGATGAATTTACATGAGGATTTTTTTTAAATCGCAAAACTGACATGGAAACCTGGAGAACTGAATTGTAAGATTTGGAAATATGTGAAAATGAGGCTGTATACATGCTATACCTTTAAAGGACATGGTTGTTCATGGGTGCCATCTTTGTGACCCCTTGGGCCACTGTTACGGGTCTTCTTGCACAGTGGGAGGTGTTTGCGAAATGCTTTTGGTTTGGCAGATGCTTCATGTCTAAACTTCCTCTGTTTGGCCGCGTCTAGAGCCCCTTCCCTTTGCTGAAACATCATAGCGACAGTGGAGAGGGAACAGAGCCTCCATAGACAATAGGGTACTGGAAGCAAAGGAAATTTAAGCACTCTTTCCAATAGTTTCTGCTGTGATTTAGTTATGGGTGGGATGCAGAGCATGAACTAAACCTCTGTAATCCTTGGCACAGAAATGTAAGCAAACCGCTTATTTTCATGTGTCAGCATTTCCGCTAGCGGCAGACAGTGAAATGGTTGGTAGCACGGGGAACACACTGAGGAAATGAAAGAGGTTCATGCAGTGGAATCCTACAGCTGGATAGGAAGAACAAAGAAAGGGAGAGAGAAAGAGAGGGAGAGGGAGATTCTACTTTTCTTTGTAATGCTTGTTGCCCAACTGCTGATATGACTTGGAAAATCACATAAACACCTGAAGCACCTTTCTTATAGTTTGGAGTGTTTCTATAGGCTGGCAGGGTCATAGATCAGTAGCTAGGACACATGCTTTGAATGCAGAAGTTCACAGATTGAATCCCTTGCCACTCTAAGCAGGGCTGGGAAGGACCTCTGTCTGGAACCCTAGAAAGCCTTTGGCAGTCAATGTAGACAATATGAGCCATTTGGATCAGTGATCTGACCCAGTATAATGTCTCAATAACCATGACATCAGTCATTGAAGGGATCACACAACTGGTGTCGGACTCAGCACCACCCCACTTCAGATCCACCATGGCCTTATACTGCTTATTCTATAGCTAGTTGCCCAAAAACAGCAAGTGCTGTTTGCAGTGCTTGTTTTGTGACAGTACTCATTGGTACAAAGTACTCCCACCTTTTGCTGCCCATGGCAACCATTTTGTGCTGGTACCCACAGAACTTTTATCAAGATCTGAGTACCAGCACCTTGGTTTTTGTGTTAGTTTCTTTTTTAAAAGCAACAACAAAGAACCACTTGCCATTCTTCTGCATTAATGAGAGGAACAACAGACTCGTTAATGAATTTCACTTCTCCCGATCTGGGTTCATACGCTAAGCTGGGTCAGCAGCACTAGTACCCCTAGCAGTATCTGGAGCAATTATGCTCTGAGTTCAATGGCTACTCCTGACCAGCTTGCCAGCAGGTCAGATTGTACAGTAGTGAACAGAGGACCCTCAAAACCCATGCTTAACATCCCAGCCTTTCTTTTTATAACATGTAGCACATGAGTTTGAACCTAGGCAAAAGGAACAACAGCAATTCTGCCTTGATTGGCCTCCTGCCAGTCGCTTATCTCTCAGTGTTCCTCACTTATAAAATATGAGCATTCACTCGCTGTCTTTGATCAGATCTTTATGCAGCTCTGTTGACCAGCTGCAAAGTTTTCTGCTAGAATTCCTAAATCGTAGTAACTCAGATGCAGGTTTGTCCTAACACAGTCTCTGCCACAGTCTCTGTTTGGGACTACAACTCTCATCAGCCCCAGCAAGCACAGCCATGCTGACAGGGGTTTGATGGGACTTGTAGTCCAAAAACTCCTGGAAGGCGGCATATCTGGGCAGGCTATACTAGTGTCTGAAGGTTGCCTCAGTGTATGGCTCATTGCTCATTGCCCACAAGCTGGAATTTTTTATTTTGCTCCACCCTCAATTCACAATTTTGTACCTGGCTCTGGTTTGAGGACCTCCGTATTCTAGGGCAAGCATGTCCAACAGGTAGATCACGATCTACTGGTAGATCGTGGGGTGTTCCTGCTAGATCCTGGTAGATCTCTGCCCTCTCAGCAATCTCCTTCCTCTTTGCATTTCCCAAAAAAAAGCTCAACAACTTTGGCCCGTCCAACGACAATGGGTAGATCACTGCCAGTTGTTTTTTTTTTAATACTGTGAGTAGATTGCAGTCTATTGGGAGTTGGACATCCCTGTTCTAGGGAAAAGCAAAGTACATTCTGCAAGTGTGAAATATGCCCACTCTTGCTCAGCATGATGCATTAGAACCATGTGGGAAGCCATTTCTCACATGGTTCTAATGGGATAAGAGAGTTGGGATGAGAGAAATTTGATTCAGTTCACATTTAAAGATGAACCTACCTACTTCTCATTTTCCAAAGCAATATGAGAACCGTAGCAAAGCTACCCTTCAAAATTCACACTATTCCAACCCATGTTTACAAAATTGCATTTATTAAGGGAAAGTGTGCATAGAAGTGCATATATCGGTGAAAACAGCATGGATAATATTGAGGAAGATTGCTTGCAAAAAATAGGTACGTGGGCCAAATCTGTAAAGGTAAAGGTAAAGGGACCCCTGACCATTAGGTCCAGTCGTGTCTGACTCTGGGGTTGCGGCGCTCATCTCGTGTTACTGGCCAAGAGAGCCGGCGTACAGCTTCCGGGTCATGTGGCCAGCATGACTAAGCCACTTCTGGTGAACCAGAGCAGCACACAGAAACGCTGTTTACATTCCCACTGGAGCAGTACCTATTTATCTACTTGCACTTTGAGGTGCTTTCGAACTCCGTCGCGGGGATTTAAACCGCCAACCTTCTGATCAGCAAGCCCTAGGCTCTGTGGTTTAACCCACAGCGCCAACCGCATCCCATCAAATCTACAAACAAACATGTTTATTAGAAAAAATTCACACAAAATTCTGACAAATTTTCAAATGTTTATTTGGAGAACTGAACTTAAGATTGGAAAAACATGAAGCGGAGAACCCAGGTGGACAAATCCATCCATCGCTACCAGAGAATCAGTCTACATGGTACACTGGCTTAAAGAGATTCTATGTGGCAGCTTCTTCATGCTTTGAACACAGCACGTAGTACAACTTGCTGGGTGGCTTATCTGCCTGCTGTGCACCAGCAGTTGAATGGAGATTTGCCACATGCAGTGATCTAAGTGGTGAGGGGTCATGCAACATGTTATGCCCTCAGTGTAGAGGAACTACTTCATTTAAACCATCTAGGTGCCTGATCCAACATAGAGACCTGAGTGCAAATCAGAAAGGCAGTGTGGAGACACACGTGACAGAAATAGCATGCATTACCAGCTCTTAGAGCTTGCATTCTGGGACGGGGAGAGAGAGAGATGCATTCTTCAAGTGTCCAAAAATGCACAGCTCAATTCTGCTGAGATGTCAGAAACAGAGGATACCTGGGTCTTTTATGAAAAAGTAATTGCTGCTCCTTGTAACTGAGGGCTGCAACCCTGGCCTGCATGTCAGAGCATGGATGCTTCTGCATTGCTTCTTCTCTAGAGTGTGGGACTTTTGTTCCAGGTAGGTTCCAGCCACATCTGCCCATTCACCAAACCCTTCTTGCAGTTCCCTACCTCTTTACTGGGACAGCTGGGAGAGAAGGGATCTGAGATATCCCTGCCTGTGCTTGTTTTGGGAAACTTGAGTTGTCTCATAACATCCAGATTCTTGGTAAGGTCTAAGTCTGGCGGCGTCCCCACTTTTGGTGCAAATGCCTGTAGCAGAAATGGTTGGCTCAACCACAAATAGTACAGATTTGTTTTATTTATTTAAATGGGTTCTGGCAAAACCATTGCTTAATACAGTAAAACAGTCATACCTTGAAGTTGAACAGAATCCATTCTGGAAGTCTGTTTCGACTTCCGAAACATTAGAGAAAACCAAAGCATGCCTTTTGATTGGCTTCAGGAAACTCCTGCAGCCAATCAGATGCCGCAGAAGCTCCATCAGGACGTTCGGCTTCCAGAAGAACGTTCGAAAACCAGAAACACTCACTTCCAGTTTTTTGATCACCCAGCAGCTGCATGTGGAGGAGTGGAGAGGCAACCCAGTTCATCAGATTAGTGAGTCTACCGCTCTTAACCACTACACCACACTGGCTCTCCAAGCGTGAACACTCCAAGTTGTTGTCCATGTGATAGAGAAAATTGAGTGTGCCTATGTCGTTTGTGTGTTAGCCACCTAAGACCCCAGCTTAAAGGGAAATGATGAATTTGAAAACAAGCACATATTCCACTAGTTAAGCCATCAGATAGCAAAGAAAGGTTTGAAGTTGCATTCCGCTGCAGACCCATGCCTTGCTTTCTTTCTTGCCATTCCCCTCCCCAAACCTATGCTAGCAGTATAAATGCTTGGGTGGGAGATAGTACCAAGTGAAAAGCCATACAGGGTGTGCCACTGTCATTGGTTCTAGAAGCCACAGTGTTTGGTACTAGGAACTTGCCTGTGTCTGGCTGAAAGCTGTGTGTCCATTTTCTCATTGGAATTTCTCTCTCTCTCTATCCCCTTCCGTTTTTCAAGGTTTTTCTGATTAGTTCTCACATATGAACCCGTCCCTCTTACAGTGATGTCCAGCATTATATTTCTATTCACTGAACTAATTGAGAAACGGTAATTCCGTGAGATCATGTGCCTTGTCCAAGGTCACCCATTGAGAAAATAATACAGCTGGGAAAGGAATTTCAGAGGTCCTGCTCTCTGGACCCATACTTCATCTTTCAGACCAGCCTTCCATTGATAAACTTTAGCTTGAAGGATGTCAAGGGGCAGGACACTGACCTCATCTCTTGTCCCCTTACAGGAAAGAAAGATGTCCCTCCCTGCTTCCCCGACTTGGACTCCCCGGCTGCTTCGCAGACCACCTAGCAGTTTAGACGGCTGGGTGAGCCCAGCCCAAACTCCAGAGCCTGAGGAAGGGCTTATAGAGGCCTTTCGAGTAGCCAGTGTCATGACCCCGCCTCCTCCACCCATGTCTCCATCCTGGAGCGAAAGATCTGTGTCCCCATTTCGGCAGGAGGCCGACCCCAAGTCCAGCCGGCAAATGCAGGTGCTGCTGGCCAGAAACATCATCAACGCTGCCAAGAGGAAGAGCTCTTCTCCCAAAGCTGTGGCCATAGAGAGCTTCAGGCCCTTCACTCCTCCTGCCACTCCCTCAGGTGGAAGTCCTAAGAGTGTGGGCAACCATTCCCCAAGCCCACTGCCATCTCCCAGGCCAACGAGGGCGGACGGATACAGGCGTGTCTCTCTCCCTGTCTCCACTGCACCGCCGCATGCCAGTGCGTCTTCAAACAACAGTCCCAGGTTGCTAGGCAGCCAGTCTCCGACCTACAAGAGCCCACTGCAGTCTCCCAAAGCAGTGCGGATGAATGGGAACAAGTATTTCACCATGCCTGCCAGCACTGGGGCATCCCTCTGCCACGCAGCAGCATCCAACAATGGCATGAGAACAGCAGGGCACCCATTCTGTGGCCCAGTCTCCGAAACCCTCCATCGTGGAGAGTCACAGGATCTTCACACCCCCGGAAGCACAAACCAGGAAATCATCTTGTCCCAGCCCTAAGAATGTGGGCACCTGCTCACCCACCATCAAAAGCCCTTTGCAGTCTCCCATGGTAGGGAGTCCGTTCTCCGCTGAAGCGCTTCACCTCCCTGTCACCCACCAACTCAGACATATCCCTCGACTCGGAAGACTCTGGGATCAAGTCGCCCAGCATCCGCAGCTTCAACATTTGTCCCCGGGGCTGGAATGGAAGCCTGAGGCTGAAGCGGGGAAGCCTCCCTGCAAGAAGCCCCCTGTACCTCCTAAACCTAGGATAGCAGATGAGAAGGAGAAACGACTTGCAAAGTTGCCTGTTGCCAAAATATTATGCAGTCCTACTACAGCCACTTAATCCTACCCATCTCATTAAGCATCAGGAGGAAGGAGCTGGGCCTGCACAGATGTAACCCCTTCCTAACAAGCCTGCTCCTTTCTGGGGGTTTAGAAGAATGGATCAGAGCCCATTTGTTTGTGGGGAAGACCTTTCAGATCAGAGGTGCTCTCAACCGAGGGAAACACCAACAATCTAGATCTCCATGGGCTCCATCCTCACAGCATTTGCCTGCTTTTTTGGCATTCATCTGTCTCTGCTAGACTGGAGCCACTAGTGACTTCCTCGCTCAGGGGAGTCTAATGAGGCTTTGGCTGCTTTTGTTGTCACACAGTAACATCCTGTGGGATGAGGACAATTGTACACACACAGCCTGCAGCATAATCCCCGGCAGACTGTCAACACGAGAGAACAGGAGAGGCCTGCCAACAGCTTTGTTTGCTTCCATATGATAGCTGTTATTGGCTTTCCCCCTCTATTCTGACGGTGTCCGCTAGTCTGCCCTCACACCAGGGGGCTGAACATGAAGGTGAGGCATGGCCAAGAATCCCACCCAGCAGTTACCCCTGGTGGCTGATCTGTGCAATGTAGCTTTAGCTCCAAGAGAAGGCCTGGCTTACACAAGCCCTGTGTATCCAAAGAAGTTAGCCTCGTAGAGTTCTTCTCTCTAGGGTGCTGGAAATCCACACTGGGGATATGACCCAAGCAATCCTGTATCCTGGGGTGGAGGTGTAGATATTCCACCACAACACAGGTGGAGTGGCTGCTCAGGTCCAGAAGCCAGAGGCGAAACACTCAACGTAAAAATGACATCCCTGCAGCCAATGTCCAGAAAGTTATCTAGGTCCCAAAATCTATAAATGGCTGGAACATTTCCTACAGAAAAATAATTATTAGCCAAGCGTTACAAGAGAGCATGATGAAGACCACTTTTCTTCAGCAATACTATATCAAGGTTAATGCGCCCTAAGTTGGTCCCCTGGCATACACCCTCTTTGTTGGGGGGCGGGGGCCCTAAGCATTTGCTATAAAGGTTGTTCTGATGAGGATCTGTGTGCCTGGAGGGTATTTCCTGTGGGAGGCCTGAGACACTCTGAGTAGTGCAAAGTATGACTCCGGTAAGACTGCAGATCTCCTGAAGGGGTTGGAAGAGAGGCAGGGCTGACCTAGGACTTGCAAGACGGACAGCCAACTGACTCCCAAATCAGTTATATTTCTCATGACAGCAATATCAGTAAGTTGAGGCCCATTTTAAAGACTGCATAGACTGTGCAAGGATGACGACTCAAGAGAAAGAGACTCCTTCAGTTAGGCTCCCCTAGAAAAGAGGCTGGATACAGCAGAAGTGGGCCTTGCCAATGGGCTCGTGTTCCCAAACCACTTGCCATAAGGTGGCACGGCTTATTACCTGAATAACCATAAATAAATGGCGAGTGGGCCTTGTTGGCCCAAGTCAGGAGTGCCTCCTGGGTGATGGAAAGGTCAAAAGGAGGTTGCTTGGGACTAGAATTGCTGACTGGACTTTGCTTCTTTGCTGCGTCCTTTCCACTGGCCACCACCATCAAGGACCTGATAAACGGACTTTTCTATTTTTTGCTACCCAGAGAAGCTCCCTTTCAAATCTGGCCACCCATGTCCAGCCCATTTCCCTGTGTAACACGCTGCCATGTAGGCGATACTCTGACTGGCATGGGCAGGGCCGTATCAGATGTTTGCCCCACTTGCCCTTGATTCTGCAGACATCCTCTATTTTTATCCCAGTAACCTTTAAAGACAGGAGCATGCCTTAGGTGTTAATTCAAAGGGTGCCAGAACGATTAAGCTAGTCTTTGTTTCTTCTGATCATGCATGGCTCGTGATGGGGGAGAGCAGGCAGGGGACACTTCAAGCGGTGGGTTGCTTGGAAATGTGGCTGAGCAAGCCAGCCCAGCTTTGTCACGTGGCATGGACGTACTGTCGCCATTCTGCTGCTCTGGCAGCGCAGACTCATGGCAGTCAAAGGTTCCCATTTGTGGGGACAAGGAGAAGCAGGTAGGGTAGACCATCAGGTGATTCAAGCAGGCACCATTGGAGGCATGTGGAGATCGCAAGCCCTGTGTATATATGGCCACGAAGAATTATTGGACTGCTTCCATCCACCAAGGGCTATCAGTAGCTACTGGCCACAATAGTTTTGTTCTACCTCCACTGTTGGAAGCTGGAGTAGATGGGCCACTGGCCAGACTCAGCAGAGCTCTTCTAATGCTCTTACATAGTGTTCCCAGACTTATTATAAGGGGATCCACCAATGGAATCTGATTGTTTTCAGGGAAGAGGACCTGGACATATCTGCCTTAACCCATTTCTCTCCATTGCCCCCGACACTTATTTCAAGCAACTTGTCAACCCAACATTGGAGCCCTTATGCCACTGCTTGCTGTAGTCAGCAACAGCAGGGGCTCAGGGAAGCCAAAAACAGAGATTCTGCTGCCACGAGGACCTGAGTTTCTGCCTCCCTGACTCAGCATGGAGAGGTGTAAGAACACCCAGTGCTACAAAATGTTTGCTTCTTCCCTGCAGCTGCTTGGCCCCTCAGGCTTGGAGGTCAAGCAGATACTTGCTGCTGCTGCTGCTCCGGTTTCACCGGAGGAATGGCAAGGGAAAAGAGCATATCACACATAGGCTCCCACACTGAGGCCCTCTGTTGTGACTGACAGGCCTAAGCGATAAATTTCAGTCCACAAGCAGGGAACTCATGGGTACATCAGGTACCGTTCTCAGATAGCTAGCTAGCTCTCTCTCTCTCTCTCTCCTCTCTCCTCTCTCTCCTAGGCAGTCAACTTGTCCTTTGCAAAAGCAGCAGCAAAGTGAGGGCAGGGACTGGGGGGGACAAGGAAAGGTTGCTGGTGCCCTCTACAGGCCTGTGGGATCAACTATGAGATTTTTCACTCATCCCGGGAGCATGGTAGAGAGAGAGAAAATGTGTCTAAGGGAAAGTTGAGTGTAAAAGCAACACCGGTTGATTGAGCTTTTGACAAAGAGACCACTGTGGCAGAGAGAAAGCTCAGCCTCGGATCTTCCGGGAAGAAGGTCTTGGTTAGTTAGCAGGTGGAAGCGTTGCATGTCGTTGAGTGTGTGGGAGGGAGGCACTGATGTAGGAGAAGGTGCTGAAAGATGTCATGAATCTCTAAAGGGCTCCTTGTTGTTCCCTGAGCCATGCGGGCAGCCTCTAGAACACACTGCTAAGATAAGGAAAATTGAAAACATGAGATGCAGAATGTATCAGTAATAGCATATCCCTGAACTTCCTGAGAGGACAAGAAACCTCTTGCTTTCCCCAAGAGAGGGGTTTTTTAAAAAAGGAAAAGGAAAAGAAAGCAAAGTTATATTTGAAAGAATAAACTTATTCTATCCTTGGTTCCTGGTACAGACTTTTAAAACTCCATCTCCAGTCTAAGCCCTCTTCCAAGCAATTTTTGAAGAACTGCTTAGTGATGTTGCATTTAAAGAAAAACTGAGGGAGTTTAAGAAAAACTAAAGCTCTACTAGGGTAGAGGAGGAGGTTTAAAAGTATCTGCTTGTCCCTCTTGTCCCTGGTTTCACAGGCTCTGCCTTCTCCCCCTTTACCATGTGTGTGAGATGCTTCTCGTTGCTGAGGAGGCCCTGTGTTGTTATGTTTGCGGGCTGGATGTCTGCAGGTAGCCCTCATGGGTGCAAATTTGGAGGTGTCTCATCTAGTGTGACTGCATTGATCCAACCTCCCTTGAGTGTGATAATAAACTATGAAGTCTTAAGTTGTATTATCAAGCTTCAGGGACTCAAATTCAGTAGCATTCTTCTTCTTAGAATTAAGATAATCCTACTAAATCAATCTGAAGATTGATTTCCTTTGAAGAGAAATGATAATTTGTACCCTGCTTTTGCAAACCAAACCACAATGATTAATCGACGAAGGGATACCATTTTTCCTAATGGGCTTTTTAAAAGCCTTGTAAAAAGTTTTTTGTTTCCAAAATAGTGACAATGAATTCCGCCCCCCCCCCGACACACCAATGTATACAGATACTGCATGTAAATAGTAGCAATGACTTCTGGAACAATGTATGATATCCACTCTGCAAGAGAATGTGCACAGCTAACCATTTCCTACTTGCTCACTCAATGCAAAGAAACGGTTTTGATGATCTGTTATATATAAAAAACAATTTCTCTATGTTTATTTTCCATTAGGGATCAGTAACCAAGCATGCACTGTTTCACATAAACCTGCCCTCATGTAAGTTGCAAAGCAAGATGAATCAGGGACAATATGCACAACGTTGAACAGCACAAACCTTTGCACAGCTGCTCAGAAGTAAGCCCCATTGAACTCAATGGGGCAGTTAAGCATCGAGCCTAAATTTAAATCCCATGCTTATAAATCAGCGGTCAGGTCTCCTTGCAAACACCTGGACTCAGATTCACAGCAGAAGCCTTGACCTCCCTGTCCTTGAAAGGTCCCAGATAGGGATATATGCCAAAGGTCTTATGAGCAAAATTGATTCCCAGCTCACAAGAGCTTTTGCATGCAAAGCAGATGTGTAGTTTCTATTAGTATTGCTGTTTCCCTGGGCATCTTTCCCAGAAAACAAAGAGCAAGAGGAAGGATGTGTTACTATCCCAACTGCAACGCACTGCCATGGTTGGAGCTGGCAGCTCAATTCAAGAGGAACACAGAGGAATTGCTGAAGGAGAAAAGATGTTGTTAATTAAATATTGCAAGTGTCTCACTTAGGGGGACTCTTGGGCGACTCATGACTTTTGGGCTTGTGGGACGTCTTTGTTCTGAAATTCTATAACCAAGAACACACTGGGCTTGCTGTCTCTTCACCAGATGCTCTTTGCATTAGCACTGCATCATGCCTCTGTATAACACGACTCCAAAATAAATACATTAGCCCACGCGGCCTGGTCATCTCGTGTTATTTGGGAACCAAACTATTAGCCACAAGAAAAGAGGCCTCTCTCTCTCTCTCTCTCTCTCTCTCTCTCTCTCTCTGTGTGTGTGTGTGTGTGTGTGTGTGTGTGTGTCATGCTTACATGCAGTCTCCATGGGTTCACTTCCATAGACACTTAACATGGTGTAGGGGTTATTCAGCTAGGACCCGGAAGACCAGGGTTCAAATATTCACTCTGCCATGAAGCTCACGGAGTGACCTCGGGTGAGTTACTATCTCTCATCCTACCGTAACCTACTTTTCTGGGTTGTGATGATAAAATGGAAAGGGGGGGGAGGACTGTGTGTGCCCCCTTCAAGCTCCATCTCAAACTCGGAGGAAAGGTGGGATACAGTTGTAGTCATAAATGTAGTGATAAATGAAAGTAGTAGTAGTAGTAGTAGTTGTTCTTGTTAAAATTTATATACTGCCCTATCCCCGGGGGTCTCAGGGCAGTTCACAGAATAAAATCAAGATATAAAACCACAAAATACGAAATAAAAATAACAACAACCCAATAGCCCCCTCCCAAAAAACCAACAACCCCATTTTAAAAGGGCCTAGGATGTAAATCAGATCAACCAAAGGCCTGGTTAAAAAGGAACGTTTTTGCCTGACACCTAAAGGTGTATAACGAACCTCCCTGGGGGGAGCATTCCACAGATGGGGAGCCACTGCAGAAAAGGCCCATTCTCATGTTGCCACCCTCCGAACCTCTCGAGGAGGGGGCACACGGAAAAGGGCCTTAGAATCTCAGAAATAATCTTTTACTGGGAAGGGGCAGTATCCAACTGAAGTTCCACTGAAGTCCCCTTCTCCTCCCCCATGCCCCCCCAATATGCTCCAGGTTCCCCCGCAACCCTCCAGAACAGGTTTAGGTGGTGCGCAGGGAGAGGAGAGGGCAGAGCCGTTTCACTGCACAGCTAAAAGTCATTGCTCAAAGCACACTGTATCTGTTTAGCTGCATACTGCCCTAGGGGAATG
This sequence comes from Lacerta agilis, assembly GCF_009819535.1. Taxonomy (NCBI): domain Eukaryota; kingdom Metazoa; phylum Chordata; class Lepidosauria; order Squamata; family Lacertidae; genus Lacerta; species Lacerta agilis. The sequence goes on from NC_046313.1 coordinate 59,733,347, forward strand.
ATCTTAATGCCTCTGGTGACAATCACCTGACAACAAAAATGGCTGCTGGAAATAAAAAATAATAGTGCTGGGAAACAGTAGGAACATAGCTTGCTGAGGTCAGTCATTGGGGCCGGGGTGGGGGAGAGACTCTGTTGAAATAAGAGTGTTTGTGTTTCTTCTTAATCCAATGTGTTTATTTAGCTTCATGGTCCTTTCCATCCCAAAGGTAACAAAAGCAATTGCTCCTGCTCCCCCTGGCAAGGCAAAATAAGCCTTGTGTTAAAATATCAATGAAACTGCCGCACCCTTTTCTGATTTAAAGTCCCGGTGCAAACAGTAACCTCTGCTGCAGTAACCTTTCCGAAAGGCGTTCAGGCTCAAACTTTGGCAAGTCAGCTGAGCGGAAAGAAGCGGTCACCAAAAAACCACTTCTCTTTGTGCCCTTACTTCTGAACCTGATGCAGAGATCGTTTCGCCAACAGCAGGCATCAAAGCATCCACTGAGACACATGGGGGTGGGCAGTCTCTGTTCAGGTTAAAACCAGAGTTTGAATTCTGAGGCTGAGAAACACATCCTTGAATTGCTACACTTCATTCTCAGTAGGATATGGAGACTGGGCGGCATAAATTCTTGCACTGGTGTGAGGATTAGCACTAACAGGACATGATTTGCACCCTCCTCCCTGCCTCACACTCGTTTCACCCCAAAATCTTTTCCAGGGTGATTGGGGAACCCCAAGAACAGATTGTGAGTTCACATAGGGAGAGAACCTGCTGCTGCACAAAGAGAAATCTGTGTGTTGACATAACATTCGCCTTATCACTACATTGAACACAAGCTGCTCTGCCTGTTGTTGTTGTTGTTGTTGTTGTTGTTTTTGTTGTTTTGTTGTTGTTGTTTTGCCCTCTAGCAAGCAAAGCCTAATTTCATCCTGCAAAGGAGAGAGAGATCGATGGTCAAAGGGTTTTCTGAAATTGTGGAGTAGGAATATGAGGCGGTATTGCTGCTACATGCACTGCCCCAGCCTCAGGGCACCTCTTCGAGTGATGGTGGCTTACTCTGAGCAAGGCGGGTCAGCAACTTGCTCTGAGGAGAGCTGGATGTGAACTGAAACCCTTTGTGCCTCAGCCTCCCCTGTTTGCCTCTCATAGGCTCCGCCCCCTTTTGCAGAAGAATTTCTTAAAGGGCCAGCCCTCTGACAGGCTCCTTTCCTGCATTCCATGACCTCCTGCCTGGCATGCTCCCTGTGCTTCGGGACTGGTGAGGTACTAAACAAGGCACACTTCTATGAAGGTCTTGGCTCCAGCTCTGCAACCCTGATACTGTGAAACCTGGTTCGGTGGACTCCTGCCTGTCTGCCAGCCTCAGGTTCAACATCAGGTTCCAAGCCAAGAACCTGGTCTGGCTACTTAGCCCATGACACTCTGGCTTCCTGTCTATGAAATGGGGATTCATTGTTCTATCTATCTGGAACTTGAGAGGTCTGATGCTTTAGAGGAGTAGTAGAATACTTGAAAATATCATGCAAATATGCTGTAAAACACAGACATTAAAAGCAGGAGAAATACAGCTGGATCTGCCTCCCAAAACAATGGAAAGATCAATGGACTCTTCAATGGGGAGCCCTTTTTATCAATCTGTATGAAGTTCTTATTATTATTAATTAAATTTATATGTCCTGCCCCTCATCATAAGATCTCAGGGTGGCTCACAGAATAAAATAAAAGATAGACACAAGTTTGAAGGGTCTGATGCCTTGAGTGAATAGCAGAACACCTGAAAGCTCCATATCATTGGATAGAAAACACTGAGGTTACTTTCGGAGTATAGCTATGTGGATTTCCCTTTGATTTGGTGCATATATATGGAAGCTGAAAATGAATGAGCCAATAATGAATGAAAAATGAGGCAAGTGCAATGCAAAGAAAAAATGAAATGAATGAAAGATTTAAAAAGAAAGAGGCTGAAAACCAAAGTGGGTGGATTAATTTTCAACTAAGTGAAAATGAAAGAAATTGCGGCTTTAAGATGAAAATGAATAGATAAATGAAACAATTTCCACCTTGCACACCCCATCGCAGTCCTGAGTCATCATTACAGTGTGAAAATTATTGTGTGTATGTGGTGGCGATGGAAGGATGAAATTCCCAAACCCATAATCTGAGCCATTTAAAACAATTACTAAGGGGGGGGGGGCTGTGATACTGCATCCTCTGCTTCTTCCCCCAGTAATTCAGTAATGGGAGGGGGCAGGGGATGACATTTAAGGAGCGGAACCCTTTTCATTTCAGACTAAGCTGTGTGAGAAAACGATTTAACGTTTAAGTATACCAATTAAAGGATGCAATTGGAAGCTTCTGAGAATGCAGTGGTGAAGAAGGACCACAAGATGGCAACAACACGCGGGTTTTGCTTATATCCTTCCCCTCTTCAAAATGGGTTCAGTGGTTAAAGTTGGGTTTGAACATGAGATATGTAAAATGCTGTCCACCAGCTTTCACTCCAGTATCACAGTGCTCAAGGGAAATATTGTACTGCATTTTTATTTGTTTTTTTACATATTTGCTGGGCCACTTGGAAACAAGGGACTCCAGCAGGGCTTTCACATTTGAACATAGGCTGTTGTCCCGAAAGTTCACACCAACTTTCCATTCTTGTTATCCAGGGAGGTGCCCTGTATTTTGCATTCTTCTCACCCCACGAGGTGGGGTGTCAAGCTGGCATTTAGGACAAGCATTTGGCACACCCTGTGTCATATTTGTTTGCCATCTCATTTATAACACAATAGCCCCACTGAGTGCTCTGATATTAAATACAATTTAATACACATGTTCAGGACAGAAGTAGACTTCTTTCTGGAACATGTATTAAATTGTGTTTGATAGCAGAATGTTCAATGGGTCTATTGTGTACTAAACAAACTCAAATCATTTACAAAGGGTGTGCCAAGTGGTTGTCTGAAAAACCTGGCTGATTATCTTGGGACGCAGAGCAGAGAGAGAGAGACACTCTCTCCTTTCCTCTTTTGCTGCTTTATTTATTCTAAATGGCCTGTGTTAAATTTCTTGCACCGTTGCTATTGAAATAGTTTTTGGATTCTTGTTGGGGTTTTTTTTACATGAGGTAAGCAACCCACAGATGGGCTGTGCTGAAAAAGGCAGCCTATCAATAATTTTATAAATAAATCCTACCTTGATTATGATTATGGGCCTAATAACACATCTAAGGCATGTAACTGTGCACCAACATCATTTTTTAATAAGTAAAAACACACCCAGAGCCCTACAGGATGAAAACAGCTTGGGGATACAATCTGGTCTAAATTCCCCCTTCAGAAATCCTTTGTGTTTTTCTTTTTAAGTGTTCTGGAGCACTGTTATATGTGTGCAGAATTTCTCAAAGGATAGTCTGTAGAGCGCTGGTGCTCTGGTGGTCTGCGAGCTCCATTCAGGTGGACACGGTGCTGTACAGTTGAGAGGGACACGGGTGGCACTGTGGTCTAAACCACTGAGCCTCTTGAGTCTGCTGATCGGAAGGCCAGTGGTTCAAATCCGTGTTATGGGATGATTTCCTATTGCTCTGTCCCAGCTCCTGCCAACCTAGCCATTCGAAAGCACACCAGTGCAAGTAGATAAATAGGAACCGCTACAGTGGGAAGGTAAACGGTGTTTCCATGCACTCTGGTTTCCATCACGGTGTTCTGTTGTGCCAGAAGCAGTTTAGCCATGCTGGCCACATGACCCGGAGAGCTGTCTGTGGACAAACGCCAGCTCCCTCGGCCTGAAGCGAGATGAGCACCGCAACCCCATAGTCGCCTTTGACTGGATTTAACCGTCCAGGGGTCCTTTACCTTTACAGTTGAGATCATCTGCACTGACCCTGCTCTCGATTTATTTTACAAGAACACCAGCAATTTTCATTTGGTTCACCTGGGAGTGGGGAGAGAGGCTGAGAACCACTAAACAAACATAGGATGCATGGTTATAAGCTAGTCCCTAAATTGTTCTACTATTGTATTTTTCAACTTACAGCTCATTATGTTTCAAGTCATCCTAAATAGCAAGGGGGGGGGGAGTATTTTAATCAGCGGTTCTCAAACTTTTATCTCTGTGCCATACTTTCAGAATAAAAGCTTGCTCACGCCACACAATTATTTTTTTAATCGGTAAGAAATACATTGGAAAACAGAAAGAAAGAACTCCTAGCTTTCAACATTTGCCACCAGCTCAGCTCGCCAAGACTCTGCTCAGACCACGCCCCTCTTCTCAGCCAGAAATAAATGTCTGATGTAACAAGGATTAGGGTCTTGGCATCTCGGCAGCAAGGAGATCGAAAAAGACACAAGGGGGCAAGACCTGGGACAGCTGTAAAGCTCTTGGGCGAGAAAAGGGGTCGAGGAAACTCAAACTGGGCTCTAATCCTCACCTGGGAAGTGTCTGCCATCTCAGGACTTCACCACAGGGCTTTACGGTCTGAGGAAGGGCTCAAGCAGGTATGGGGGAATATCTTCTCTGGACTCAAGGGGTAGTTGGATAGAAGGGAGAGGCTGCTGTGAGGAAAAATCAGAGGAAAAATGTTGGTAATCTGGACAATGTCTTCTAGTGGCTTGCATAATACGTATATTATTGAGGATCAAGACTACACACAGAAAGATCCTTATTAGAGTTGAAACTTGGGACATTCCCCTCCCCCCTTTTAAAATGCAAACTTGGAGCTTTGATAAGCAGGAGATGTTCCAGCAGCTGTTGATGTGGGAAAGCAGCAGAGAGCATGTACATGATGGCAAATCCATCCCTACTGCATGAAATATCTGTTATATCTGTTTTATAGTGCCATGTGATGTTTCTCTGATACAACTGGGGCACAAAATGGGTGGCTGATAACCCATGCTAGGGAGCATGCTAGATATGGCATCATTACTGCGAGGTCACTTAGACAGGAGGGCAGAAGAAGGGGAAATAGAGACTTGGTGGCTGTTCAGTGTAACCATATAGGAAACACTCTTTGCAACGGCTAGGCAGCCCAGCTTAATGTCCATAGGGCAAATATTAGCACTTAGCCCCAGAACATGAGTTGATGGGTGTTTGCTCAGTCCATAAAGGAAAATGGCTTCTGGCACAGGAAATCATAAGACTATGATCAGGACTAACCATTTGCTCTATGAGACCCTGTCCAACACAAAATTGCAATGGAAGAATGCTGAATGCCCCCACAGAGCAAAAGCAGGGAAATGTGCTCTCAATCCAAGCTGGCAATCTTGTCAGACCATGCAATACATAGCCCTTGCCTCTGTAACATTAGCTCTGTTGGCTAAGCGATAATTAGCTTTCCAGTTTCTAATGCTCTCTGCAGATGTCACGGTGTCTCTCTCTTTGGACTGTCCTGTGGCAGTAAGTAACATAGGATGGTTAAAAGGCTTCCTATTGGGAGGTAAAGCCATTTAAATTTGCCAAACAATTCCGGTTCTTGAATTATGGGACGTAATGTGACTTGCTCCAGCCTGCAGCCAGAGGCTTGGCCTGAAACAGGACAAGAAAGAGGGATATTATATATGCCAAAGCTTAGAACTAGCAAGGGGGGGGGAGTAAGTTCTCTCACCCAGCCAACATTGTCTAAGCATTTCTCAAATAAGGGAGGGTGTGACCACAAAGTTCAATTTCCTACTACCATCGTTTATGGATTCCACATCACGTTTTTAGATACAGGCCACGTTCAAGACTGAAGAAATGGCCAATGTGTCTAAGTGATAGCTGGGTGGCAGGTCAATGCAAAATTACGGTAGTCTGAACACCTTGCTGGCATTGTAGGCTGTAATCCTATGGTTGCTTACCAGGGAGTTGGCCCCATAGCATTCAGTAGGACTTTGTTATGTGAACAGACATGTTCAGGATTGCAATGTTGCTTGATTAATTAACAAACTCTTCTGTTTGGGTTGACTCCAAGGCTCATGAAAGGTAAAGAGTAGGAGGAGATAAATTGAGAAGGACAGTAGAAAAGGCAGGAGTATGTCTGTGTTTTCTTACATTTCTATCCTGCCAACTTCCCAAAGTCCAGGTTGCTTATATCAGACTAGTCGCCTCATATCTGGCGCTGCTTGAGAATTCTAAGAAACTGAAAAAAATCTGTGCGGTTTTGAAAGGCTAATTCCACCATCTTGATCAAGATGGGATCCAATTGTGTCAAAACGTAGACAAAAAAAAAAAAAAACACTCCTCCTTGATCTCAGCCTCCATCAGGTGAAGTATGGTTATAATATTGTAAGAGGTGACCAAACGCATAGAAAATAGATGGAGAATTTAAAAAAAAAAATACATAGTAGATGTGTGAGTCATGTTAACATTTCAGACCTGCTAGATGGATTGAAGGATAAGAGAGCTAATGGTGGAAGGATTTCGGGAAGCAGTAATAAGGAAATGAGAGCATGATTCTGCAACCGGCAGTGATGGCAATTGCATTTCCATCCTGAATTCTGACTCATTGCCTAGTGAATACACATGGCACAAACTCAGTATCCGAGAGGCCAGGTTTGGAGATAATCTACAAGCAATTTTTTTCAGCCATGCTGCAATGACAGGAATGCCACCCCCCACCCTCCAGAGCATATCCGTTTATGCCAGTGGCATGCTTGCAAAATGATGCCAGCTGAAGTGGGTGTATTATGGACGGTGCCTTAAGCAACACAGTCCTAACTTTGTCAATAGTAAGTTGCATTGAATTCCATGGGGCTTATACCCAGGTAAGTGGGTTTAGGATTGACACCCCATTGCCCATAAAACCAAGGTTGTTTATGATGTTGGAGACCTGATGGTTGTGTACATGCACGGCTTAACCCCTAGCACTATTAGGCCCCTTGAAATCTCAGGGCTAAGTACTTTCGTCCACCTCCAACTCCCATGAGATCATCATGTCAGAAATCCATGCCTGCCTGCCTGCTTCCATCCTTCATGGGCCAAGGATCAGGGTTACATCTCCCAATCCTCCCAGGTCAGTAACTTAAAATAGTTGCTGCTGATATAGGGAAGTCTCTTTAGCGGCACGGAGGAGGAACACACAGCCCTACATGAACTATGTAGTGAAGAGAAGCTGAACTTTGCTCACTGCAATGTGTTCCATTCAAACAGCTTGAGCTCAAGCTTTATTATTATTATTATTATTATTATTATTATTATTATTATCCTCAAGTTCATTTGTTTACAACCCAAGGGCATTAAAAGCAAGGCTCCTTTTATTGTCTAAGTGAGAATAATTCTGCATAACGATACAGACCAAATGAATATAACCATTAATTACTGTTTGGTTCTGGAACCGAGAGGTTTCAGAAGAGGACCTTGTGTACCGAGCTTATTTTAGCATTCACATTGTTACAAATGTACCCCAACCTGTCCCCAAACTGTTAGAGAGACGAGATCTGTTTGGGTCACAAAGGAGATAGCAGAACACAGATTCCTATGCTCCTGAGCCAGGTCATTGATCTATTTAGCTCCATATAGTCCACACTGGCTGGCCCTGGCTCCCCAGGATTACAGACAGGGGACATGGCCAGCCCTACCTGGCAATGCCAGGGGTTGAACCTGGGACCTTCTGCATGCAAAGCAGATGCTCTAACACTGAGCCACAGCCCTTCTTCAATGGATACAAGAGAAAGGAAGGGGGACAAGTCCCCTGCAGACAACTAGGTCCCCACCTCCAAGAGCAAAGTTCAGTTGTTTCTGTGGCTTTGAATGCTTCATAACTGGATTAAGATTCAAAGTATGGAGAGAGCAAGCCAAATGAATGGGCTGTTTCTAAAAAGGGATGAAATATAATAGAATCATAAAATCGTAGAGTTGGAAGGAACCCCCAAGGGTCATCAAGTCTAACCCCCTCCAATGCAGGAATCACAGCTAAAGCATCCATGACAGATGACCATCCAAACTCTGTTTTAAAACTTCCAATGGAGGAGCGTCTACCACCTTCTAAGGCAAGCCCATTCCACTGTCGCAACAGCTTAGAATGGCAGAAAGAACTTAAATTGTTTAGTCCTCCAAATGACTAGCTGCTCATTTCTATAACCTAGAAAGCCAGTTTAGTCTCATCCACTAGCACATTTGTTGTTATCGCACAAATATATTTGGCCTCATGTCCAGGACAGTGGCAATATTTCCAGCATTTTCAAATTCAGAGCAAAGAGCAAATTTACAAAGACAAACATCCCAAGTAGGGCCAGTTGTTAGGCAATACTATGTAGAAACAACAACACACACAAGAGATGTGTGTGAAGAGCTTCATTAACGTGTGACACCGAAATTTCAGATCCCCCTCTAAATGTTCATGAAGCTTGTGTGGAGACTGATAAACTCTTGCTTTCCTTTGCAGTTGAGAAAATGTTCCCCCTCATTCATTCAGATCACAGCAGAGAGCCGAAGACACGGGTCCATACCATTATGGGGGAGCTCACAGATGGAGAAGGTAAGCCGTCCTCCATTGCCATCGTCTTCAAAGGTTTCTGACCTTTACAGCCTCAAGCTCACAAAGGCAAAGGCTGCAGTCCCAAGCAGACTGCCCCCTGCCCCCTTGCCAGTGGGGCCTTAAGGAGAGGTGGATCCACCACTGCATTGATAGCCAGCAGCTCATGGTGGCTGTAGCGGCAGGAACAGGACAATAGGGCTGGATCACTCCATCCGCTCCAGGCTGGCTCCATGATTTTTTCCAGGTTAAGCCCAATGTCACACAAAGGGCAATGAGACTGGCTATGGCTCCAGCAGATCCCAGGCCGGTTCATACCTCTCACCCACCCAAAGAACAACCAGTTTAAGTGCTTTTTTGTCAGTAGGGATACCACCAAGAGGCTTCCTTCCTGTCAGCATGTCCAGTTGCCGGGAGGTTTTTTTTTTAGTTCTTGTGTCCTTCCATGGGCAGTGGGAGGCTAGCTCAGCTGGAGATGCCTCCACTCAGTCCAACTCCCCCCCCCCATAGCCTCCCCTAAGTGGGGCTTAGATGGCTCTTCTCATCTGAGGTGAAGGACAAAATGGTACCCCCATTCCATAGACTGAAGCTGACCAGACTTCAATACTGGCGATAGGACAAGTGCTCTCCATCACACCTGAGGGGAGCAAGCTGTTGGGGGCAGGTGAGGGGAGTGGGCAGGGCAGGTGCAGATTTGCCCCCCAACACCTCCTTCCCCCTCTCCCCTCCAGCATGAGCTCCCTCACTTCCCCGCCTCACATTAGGGCACCTTTAATTAATTTACAACCAGCGTTTCGTAAATTAAAGGCTTTCATTTCCGCTGCCTCCATGTGACGTATGCCTGTTTTTCTCAGCTCTGGTGGAGCTCGATTTAGGAAAGAAGGTGAGCATCCCTCAGGATCTGATGGTGGAGGAGCTCTCCCTGCCAATCAACAAGGGCTCCAGGCTGTACCAGAAGAGGCAGAGGAGAGTGCAGAACTTTGTGCTGGAGCATCCTTCGGGCTACAGAATTGTGAGTTGTGTTTCCGTCCTGAGGGAAGAGGCAGGAAGCTCTGTGAGAACAGCCTGTCGGTCCACAGCAACAGGTGCAGCAAGGGAGGCAGCAGTGCTGACCAAATGGACTCTTGTTTCTCAACCATGGATCCCCGACTGCCTAAGAATGAGAAAGCGAATCCTTCCCAGTTAGGTTGCTGAGATGGGTAGGGGAATGGCAGGCCTCTTTAATCCTGTTGCTTGGCTTCAAGTGTAGTGGATGTGCTATGCTCCATCTTCATCCACGGCCTCCATGCCATCCTCCCTTCTATTTCCCACCTGTTTATTTTTATTCATTGAAATATCTGCACACTACTTTTCTGCCCCACTAGCATTTCCCAAGATAGTCCATGGAACATCAATTAAAAGCAAGGTCAGGGAGCTGGATCCAGCCATCAGCTCTGAGAAGCATTTTCCTTTGCCCACACAGTTTGAAATCAAACGGCATCGGCAGAGGAACAGGGCTTTGCAAGCACCCATACACAGGAAAAGCACTTCACGTGTTGGCGTGGCAATATCAGGTGGGCCTGGGCCTCTGCAAGCACCGCCAATCAGATAACGGCTTGCTCTGGCCCAGGCACAAAGTTTTGCAGGCACCACTCATCAGCTGCTTGCAAGAGGCTTTTAGGGGCTGCCAATCAGAGCCGTCACCTTCCCCACCCTGAGATTATACTTGACAGTGTTTGGGGCAGGTGGGCGTAGCTTGGGGGAAACAGCCTCATGGGCCAAACTGGAACCCCTGCCAGGCTTAATGAGGCCCATGGACCAGAGGTTGTCTACTGCTGATTAAAAGCAACAGCCAATAATAGTGTAAAAACAAGCAAGGACTAAGCATTGGCAGCCAGATCATAAAGCCACAAAAGGAGGGGAGAGAAACCAAACCAAGGATAAGAGGAAACAAAACATGTGCCAAAAATGCCAGTAAGGGTTGCAGCAACACGACATGAAGCAAAGTCTCAGTGGAGGTGCAGCGTGGGAGAAGGCGGTCTTCCAAAAAGCCTTATCCTAAACCGTTTAGGAGGAAAGGCTTTAACAACTAAACACCTAGGAGCTATTAGAAGGTGCCTTGAGAAAAGATGCCAAGGCATGTCTGCTCCTCCTGGTGACAGACAGAACAAGATGTCAAGCCGCTTCTGCTCTCAGATCATCGTCTGTCCTTTGAGCTTCACAAGGCATGCAAGATTTGGCATGGTGGTCATGCACTCAATGCATGGACAAGATCATCTGGCAGGCAGGCAGGCACCTCTGGCCCTCTCCTTGGTCAGCAATGCCACTCCTGGTCTAAACAATTACCGACATCTCTGTTCAGATGCTATTCAAAGGGCTAATAAAATGAATCAATGGGCTGTATGCAGCTGCGTGCTGCTCACAGCAGTTCCATTAGAATTAATGAACCCAAGATAGTCATATCTATTGACGTCAGTGGGTTCACTCTGAGTAGGACCAGCATTGGATACAACCAGCTGTTGTGCTGTGACATGAATCTTCCAGAACGAGGGTGCCTGACTTATTTGGGCCACAGTCACTCTTGGTCAGTCCTCCAAGGGTCACATGTCCTGGCATGTCGTTCTCTCACATGCACACACACAGCACATACATATAATAGAGGCAGGCAGACACACAGTTCCCTCCTCGCTTTCTCAGTTGTGGATCAGTTGAGGAGTGGGGCTTTATTGCTCCCTGCCTGCTCACCAAATGATGGATCTGATGTCCAGGGAGGGGACAAATTACATCCCTGCTAGATCATGGGGCACTGCCCACAACAGCGTTGTGTATTTCTCTCCCTTTCACCCCCCCTCATTTTGCTGCTGCTGCTGCCACAGCCCAAACTGAGTGTTTAAGAGATCAGGCCCCTGAACTGGCACTTATCCACCCCTGCTTGAGGAGTCGGTGCCATGCTTTGCAGTCTCTTTTGCTCACCAAAAGTCAGTATCAGAGACTTAGAGCTGAATGCATTCACATTGGAAAAAGTCCCCATTTTCCAATTATACAGGCACCATCAGTTGGGTGGTGGGCCTGTGATCTTCTTCATTTATATAGCTGCTACTACCTTAAGGCCAAATAACTACATCTGACAGAAAATTACTTTGACAGCTTTTCTTCAACCCATTCCTAAAGCAATTTAACTGTTAACACCTCTGTCTGTGAGTAGCTGGAGCAAATCTGGTCATCCCAGTATTTAACTGGAGTCCATACATATATTCTCTGGCAGTCTTTTTAAGTTAAATCACCTGGCTCATGATTATTAATTCCTCTTTCATATAGTATGCATTTGACAAACCACTTCTCCCCCCCCCCCATCTTCTTAGGTTCACAGTTGAGGCCGCCATATTTGCTATGGGAATGGGCATACAATGCAAAGGCAAAATTATGAACCATTGCAGAATAAGCTTCAGGACTGCCAATTCCAACAGGAGGTCATATTTAGCTTTAATCTACTAGTGTCTGCATTCTCTCAGCCTTATGGCTTCTCCATGGCCCTTGCCCATGTCATGTATTGATATTCTTTTCCTTTCTCTCTTTGCAAGATCTCAAATGCTTCTGGAGGAGGAGGAGGCTCACACGCAGATTACAATGGAGTTGGCATGTCAGGACAGGTAGTCTGCATGACTGCTGCATGGGGAGGGTCGCACTTGCTTAGGCTAGAGTTTAGGGTCCATCGTGAGACCTGGAGAAGCCAAAAAGTGACACACTGAGGCAGATTCACCCTGAAGGTATGTCATTGGACTTCTTTCTCATAGTGACCCATTTCCTTGATAGGGAGCAGACTCACTGACCATTCCAAGTTAATATTTCAGTGGGGGCAGTGTAACTGTCTTCATGCATGCACCCAAATACGTACCTGATCTGCATGTCCTGTCATTTAAGCTTCTGTAATTTGTCCTGCAAGTGAAGGTAAAATGTAGCATGTGATGGAAGCTTAGCTCTCAGAGCTTGCTGATCGGGTTTCAATATCTTGCTCAGCTTGAAAAGTGAAATTCATTGGTACCTTTCTTCTGAGAGAGGGAACCTACACTACGGACCAACTGGTATAATTATCATTGCCTCTTCCCAAGGAATTCTGAGAACTGAGTTCTGTGAGGGGTAGGATAGGGCTTTCTAACAAAGAAGCCTCAGCCCACCAAGAGTCTTTGGGGGAAGCTCTGTACTCTGAAACCAATATAAAGCTGTAGTTTTGGACTGCGGTCCAATCACAGAAGCAGCTGGAAGATGTGTTCGATTTGCTTCAAGCAAAGTCAAAATTATTTTCCTCAATGGTGAATTTAAAAAAGCTCATCCAACCAAGGGCCTGGCTGGCCTTCTTCACTCCCCTTTTATCATTCTGCTTCTGCCTGAAGTTCCAGGCCCACCTAAGTCTTGACAGCATGCTGAGGAGACCTTTCTGACGACAGAAAACATCTTGCAGCCTATGCCTGTTTCCCTTTGTCTGCTAGTCTATCCATAATGCCGAAGGGAAGGAGAACTACCAGGCTGGACTTCACGAAGCCGCCTCAGGAAAGGCGTCACCTCCCAAAGTACCGAAGAAAACAAACAAAGTCTTGCGGATGAGCAAAGCCCTGAATCCCAATGCCATCGCTCCAGGTATGATCCAGGCACAGCACCACTGGGACCAGAACGACTTATTCAGCACAAAAGCAAGAGTGCAAGTGGGCAGTTCAACGGGGGGCTGGTGGAGCGCCTGCTTTGAGGTCCCAGGTTCAATCCCAGAATTTGGAAACGGGATGGAAGAAATCCCTGTATGAAACCTTGGAGAGACTGTGGGGACAATACTGAGCTAGGTGGACCATGGCAGCTTCCTAAATTTAATTAATGTCAATAAATGTCCAAATAATGGTAACAGCAGTCGTTGGAAGGATCCTAGTTGCTGTCAGGTTAAGCCCCACTCGAGTGCTATCTCAAACATTCCCTGGAGCCCTTGACACTAGCTATAGTTTTGTTTTGTTGTTAATCTCCCTTAGCATCAGCAGGTGCCATTTGTACCCGACCGCAGGGGGAGTCAAGATTTAGTTTACAACTTCCAGGTTAGTTGTATTTTTGGGAACTTCACTTCACCAGCAACGTTCCTTGAGACGTCTGACGAGACATCTCAATTCCCATTCCCTCTAAGCACACTGATGCAGAGGACAGCTGCATCAGAGACTAGCTGGTGTCCTTCATTAAATACAGAAAGGCAGGGGAAGGAAGAGGGAGCTTCTTTGTTAAGGATGGCAACTGGCCTTTGATGCAGCCACCCAGTTTGTCAAAATGATTGGGGAGGGAGCCAGTGCTGCTTGTGTGTGTGTGTGTGTGTGTGTGTGTGTGTGTGTGGACTGCACATCTGCAAAAAGCAGGACAGGACATGCCAAAGCACGGAGAAGAAGCTGCCTTCTACTGAGCCAGTGCTAGCTCTGTACACTGAGTGGCAGCAGCTCTCCAGGGTTTCCCGCAGAGGTTTCTCCTAGCTCTACTTGAAGATGCTGTGATTGATCATGGAGCCTTCTAGATGCCATGCAGATCCTCTACTAAGGACAGGAGGGCCATATTGTTGAATGCCTCCAAAATCTGGAAACAGCCATGCTCTTTCACATCATCTGTTCTAGTTTCTGCTAGGAACAAGAACTGTGAAATCAGATACTTAGGTTTCTCTGCCATCGTACTTAAGATGTTTTCACTGAATGTGACATTCTGAACCACAGGCTATTCTGGACCTTTAAGTGGCGTACCACCAGAGAAGTTCAACAGGACAGCCATCCCCAAAGGCTACCAGTCCCCCTGGCGGGAGTTCCTTAGCAGTGAGGACTACCAGTTAGACCATGAGACTCGTTTGCCTGAACCTCCCAGAAAAGTGAATAGTTTTGACGTCAGGAGCTTCAATAGGTAAGGCCTCATTCAATTTCCGTGTGGAATTTTGAGCTGGGATGTTCGGCATATACTTTAATCAGCATTCACGGCTGGCTGTGCAATGGGGCTTCCCCTGCCCCACAACAAACAACCCCTGAAATTAGTTCGGGAGTGTGTGTCAGAAGAACCTGTAGAACTGTGTGCAGGGGGAATAGAGGGGTGATTGTTCTGTCTGTCAAGCCAAAATGCTTGCCCTGGTGGAACAATTCCCTTAGCACAAGATTGAATTCCTCCCATTCATTTGGGAATAAGCACCGTTTCCTTGTGGGAGAAAAGGGATAATATATTTTTTAAGTTTAAAATAATAAAACGAGCACCTGCAGCCATGAACATTCCTGCCTCCTGCTGACTAGAATTAAAAACAAAATAAAGGATGCTGTGGTGACTGGAGGCATGCCTGTTCCAGCCAAGAGGCTGATGCAAGATCTTTTGTTGCTGCCACTCTCTGGGGGTTATTTAGGAGTGCTCCAGGGCCACAGGCTTTGGCCTCAAATTGCATCCCTAGCTGCAGCACTGCTGGCATCTCAAGATGTTCTTCTGTTAGGCAGGCAACCATTCCAGCCTCTTGGCTTGCTAGCAGTAGTTAATATAGGACTGTTAAAGTAACAGCAATTGCGTAGAAGACATGCTTGCATGAGCCACTGCTTTGCCATTCATTACCTTGTGGGAAATTTCCACAAGTTAATACTTTCAGTTCCTCCTGGCTTATGGTATGAAAATGTTAGGAGATGGCCCCAGAAAATCTAGCACACACTTCAGATAATCATAAACCAGCTTTTAAGAAAAGTGCATGACCCTGCCCCCATTCCCATCAACTAGGGATGGGGAACCTGTGGCCCTCCAGATGTTGCTGAACTTCA
Source organism: Lacerta agilis (assembly GCF_009819535.1). Classification (NCBI taxonomy): domain Eukaryota; kingdom Metazoa; phylum Chordata; class Lepidosauria; order Squamata; family Lacertidae; genus Lacerta; species Lacerta agilis. The sequence continues at coordinate 59,748,548 of NC_046313.1, forward strand.
CATCCTGTCAGCCCCAGCCAGCATGTCCGACGGTTAGGAATGATAGGAGTTGTAGTCCAGCATCCTCTGGAGGGCTAGATTCCCTCACCTTGCCCTAGGTAGGCCTTTGCTCTGGAGTCTGGTATCACTTCCAGGACTTAGCTGGAGGGTATGTGGGTGGAGCTATTAACGCATTTGCATCCTTCTTCTTGCAAGTGTTTTTTTCCAGAAGTCCCATTCTGCAGGGATACATAGTAAGTATTAAAAAAAATAATGCTTTAGGACTTGGGGCCCATTTATGAATTTGTTCCCAACTGCTAGTAACAGAACCTTGAAATTGTAAATCTCCTACATCATTGTGTCACTGGAACTGGAGAAGAGGAATCAAGTGAGAATTCTGTTTACACCCCATGCCACTCTCACATGCTTCTAACCAAGAGTTCTGTTTCCTTTCTGCATTAATCTGCAAATGATAAAATGACAACCCTGAAAAGGTTATTTTAATTATGTATCTAAATATGTATTTCTTTCTCAAAGTGCATATGTACATCTATATTTTGATATGCTTAAATTGCCGAGAACTGTGTTCTGGCATTTGGAGAGGTGTGAAATCTGTTGTGGAGCTCAATTTCAACCCGTACATCATTATCTAAAAGTTTATGAGCCAGTGTGGTGTAGTGGTTAAGAGTGGTAGACTTGTAATCTGGTGAACTGGGTTTGCGTCTCCACTTTTCCACATGCAGCTGCTAGGTGACCTTGGGCTAGTCACACTTCTCTGAAGTCTCTCAGCCCCACTCACCTCAGAGTGTTTGTTGTGGGGGAGGAAGCGAAAGGAGAATGTTAGCCGCTTTGAAACTCCTTCGGGTAGTGATAAAGCAGGATATCAAATCCAAACTCTTCTCTTCTTCTTCTTATTTCATGTATGAATTAATAAAGATTTAATGCTTCAACCACCCCTAACTCCTGGCACTGAAAGTGTAGCTTCCACGCGTACTTGAACAGTGGCACTTTTCTTTATAAAGCTGCACTAGCTGACTGCAGTCTTTCACTTACAGGGGTATATATTATAAGAAAAGATTTAAGAGGGCAATGCAGTTAGGTCAAGGGGAAATACTCTGATTTGATAGCACAGTTTTAACCCATTCACCTTAATATGGTAGCCACATTGGCAACAGAAATTAAAGGAAACCTATCACGTTCATGGCAGAAAATTTTCCACAACTCATAAGGCATTAATTTGCAAGTTAGACTTCCCGGTTTTTAACAGTGCAGCCAACTTGATTCTATAAAGCAATCCTAATTCCTGACCAAGGATTCGTTGGACAGGAATGGATTGGCGTAGGCTCCCCACCTGTAAGCCAGGGCAGAAAAGAGGGGGTATTTGTCTTTATATTTCTTGTGCTAGCTCCAAGCTAGTGCAACAGAGTAGGTGACACTGGGCTCCTCCTTCAGCTGCTAGCCCAGCGGATCTTTGGCTGACCTACTTCATTCCTTCCCTGACCACAATCTGTCCCATCCAGACCCTTACCCTGGCTACCAGCACTAGAAATACTGCTGCTGTCACCTTGTCAACAGCTCCCCCTGATGACCTTGCCCCTGGCATAAACCAAGAAACCTCTGCCGCATCCTATTCCACCCACCACCCTCAGCAGCACAGCTTTGCAAATGAAAACAGTCACCAGCTTTAATCTCAGAGATCCATACGATCCAGTCATATTTTTGCCTTCATCAGCTGCTAAATGACAACTTTCAAAACTCCATCTGCAGTGTATGTTGCTAAAGCATACGTAATTCATAGCCTCTTCACATCTAAAAAATTATTGCCGAAACCATGCCCAACTAGTCACTCCCATTGAGGGCCGGCCCACCCCAGAGGCAAGGTGATGTCACAGTCCAGGTTACAGGCAGTCGGAGTCCCGGCTTGGTACGCCAGGACCAAGGGAGCGGTCGGAATCAGCAGGAATCAGCAGTCCAGGGGTCAGGAAGCCAAGAGTCCACGAATCAGGAAACTAAGAGTCAGGAAGCCAAGAGTCTGAGGGTCAGGAAACCAGGAGTCAGGAAGCCAAAGCACAGCTAGGTGGGTAGCGTGTTGCTGTGGCAAAGAGCCAGAGGGAAATGGTGGTCTTATATACCCCTCCCGGCCCTTGCCACCAGGTGCTACGAGTCTTCTGTCAAGCCTCACCTGTGCGGCCCCACCTTGCCCTTCCAGACCAAACTCAGGAAGGCCCCAGTCCTGCGAGGCCCTACCAGTCACAGGGCCTGGCTCCTGCACGCACTCCTGACAGGTGTAGATATTTATTCCTCCTCTAGTTCCTGATGTAGATCTTCACGTACCCCTTCTACCCTGGCAGGGAGGGAGGCACCATTCTGTGCTTCGCCTTCAGGTGCCAAAATGTCTCGGGCCAGCCCTGCTCCCATTACTGTCTTGCAACGTCTTTTTTTAAAAACAGAATCTTCCTGCATCTCAATATCTTTAACATATGTTGGACTGGGGAACTGTTCCAAAGACTTACCCTTTTAGTTTTGGTTACTGCTCATGTTTCCGTTTATTTCAGGCCCTGTAGCAGTAATACATTCATATATGCTAAACAGACATAGCTGCCTGGTTTCTTCCTCTCTCTGATGTTTTAAATGAACACTTAGTAGCACTGTATTCCAATTTAATTCAATGCTTACCACGCCTTCATTTTAATGTTTCAGCGATTGTGACTTGCCACAACACAATTCAAAGGGGAAAAATGTTTCAAGGCAAATAACCTGACTGAAAGGAAATAAATTTTATTTTAAAAGAAAATAATTATGTATTGTAAAACAAAAACCACCATGGCCATTAGGGGACCAAGAAGACATAGCTTCAGCATTTGGTATGTAGGCTTCTCTACTGGCAGGAGCAGCCTGCACTCGTTTTAATTTCCCACATTGCGCTGGAGGAATGCTACATCAGGAAGTATTATGGGAAATAAAAATGACTGCCTATTGATAGGTAAATGAAGTGAAGGCTGCAATTGGGATCAGCGTAGTGGGCAGTGCACCATAGGGTACTATGTCAAGGCTGTCTTCAAAAGCAGCCCAGGTGCCAAGATGGGTCTTTGGAAAAAAAATATATACTGGGGAAAATATTTTCTTCTGGTTAAGCTTCTCTTTAGCATTCCAAGTTAGAACCTTTTGACTTGAAAATTACTTTCATTTCAGTGCCAACAACACTGATTTATTTTCTCAGATACACCCACATTTTCAGTTTTTACTGCCCTGTTGCAAGTGAAAATAAATAAACTGGCTCCGAGTTTTACACAACTTTTTTGTTTGCATAATACACTTGAAAAAATGCTAGTCTTTAACATCTTAAAATTCTACATGAAACCCCCCAGCACATCTGCCTTCCAGGTGCTGCTTTTGAGATATAATTCCATGTTACATGCTTCTTGCTACACCAAGAACAGACATAGCTACTTTCAAGCGCAATTAGATTTTCACCATAGGACCAAAGTTCTGCAGAGCAACAACACTATTACTATTTTGTAAACGGACACTGACCAGCTGTGCAAAGCAGCAGAGAACTGAAGCCATTTGCAGTCCACCCCCCACAAAATACACATTGTAAAATAAATACATGCATACATTTCACAAGTGTGAGGCAACTCAAATATTTATAGGAATTGTGTGTGCACTAGAAGAACATCAAGGGAAAACCTGAATGAAGCATGCCAGCGGTGAATTCTGTAGGTGCAAGTAAAAACATCATAAAACATAATTAAAAATCATTTTCTGAGGCCCTTCTTCGTGTGCCTCCTCCTCAAGAGGTTCGGAGGGTGGCAACACAAGAATGGGCCTTTTCTGCAGTGGCTCCCTGTCTGTGGAATGCTCCCCCCAGAGAGGTTCGGCTAGCGCCTTCATTATACACCTTTAGGCGCCAGACAAAAATGTTCATTTTAACCAGGCCTTTGGTTGATTTGACTGACATCCTACACCCTTTTAAAATGTGAGGTTTTTTGTGGGGGTTATTGGATTGTTGTTTTTATTTCGATTATATATTTTGTGGTTTTATATCTTGATTGTGTTCTGTGAAGCGCCTTGAGACCTCCGGGTATAGGGCAGTATATAAATTCAATTAGCAACAACAATGTAGCTGAAACTGCTGAGAGCAGACTAGTGCAGCAGATAATGGGAAACGTCTATTTTCAACCCACTTTTAAAATAGACTGTCGCAATGACCACTACAGATCGTCAGGACCCACACTATTCTTCAGAATGTAATTTGCTTTAACTTGTTTTTAATTTCTGGATTTTAAATGGCTGTTAACCCACCCTGGGACCTGCTGGCAAAGGGTGGAGAATAAATTTAATACATGACCACGGTGGACCAATCTCTTCCCCACTTGAGACTGAATGTGTGCTTGGTTTGCAAACACACTACAGCCTTCTCTTTTTGTACCTGCAGGACCCCAACCCCATTTGGCGGACCATTACTGAATGATGTGATCCTTGGGTATGAGATGAATGAAGCCCAGACAGACATGAGCAGCTTGGAACTCATGTTAAACAGGCCCAGCTTCAACAGAGCACCTCGGGGATGGATACAGGCGATGCCAGAATCTGAAGATCTGTAACTTGCTATAACGCTGCTGCCTGACTTCTTCCAATGCCAATGCACGCTAGCCTCCTAGTTTACTAATGCAGTCATGGGAAAAAGCAAGCAAGCAAGCACCCTCTTTGAATTCTGTGGTTTTACACATGAAGACATAACAACAATCATCTGTTCCTTAGGAGGTCTTAAAACTTGGTAAATACAACCTCAGACGAACAACACCACGTGACATATTGCACTATGTCATGATTTATTTAACAGAAATAAAGCCAAAATGGAAAAGCCATGTTAAAAACTAAGTACACCTTGTGCTTCAGTAGCTCGTAGAAGTGCCTTTAGCAGCAATAACACGAAGCAATTGTTTTCTGTAGGACTTTATCTTTCTCACATCATTGTGGAGGAATTTTGGCCCATTCTTCTTTACAACACTGCTTCAGTTCATTGAGGATCGCTCTTTCCTCCTTGACATTGTGTTAAAACACACCTGAATGTTCCAGACCAGCAAACTGCTAAAAATTCAGCTTTTATAGAGGTGGGCACACATGCTGATGATCAATTAAGCAATGACATTTGATTAGCAGCCCCTGTCTGCTACTTAGCTTCTTAATTCTTATGGAAGCAGTAAGGGTGGACTTAGTTTTTTTCCACACGATTTCTCCATCTTGACTTTATTTCTGTTAAATAAATCATGGCACGATATGTCATGTGTTGTTGTGCATCTGAGGTTGCATTTTCCTACCGGTAATTTTAAGACCAGTTAAGGGACAAATGATTGCTATTATGTCCTGATATGTAAAACCCCATAATTCAAAGGGGGTGCACTTTGTCTTTTCCATGACTGTACACACCTGCTAAAAGGGAGCCTCTCTAGCATAGGATACCCTACTCGCACACAAGGCAAAGTTGGAATAGTAGGTTATGCTTGTTACTATTACATGCATCCTTCACAAGCTCCTGCCTAGGGCTTTTACTGTACAATTTGACTGTACAAGCACAGCCTGCAACCCACTTCATATTGGGATTTCTTATGTTTTTGAAAGGATCCTGCAGTGAAGTGAGGCCTTCTACCAAGCCCAGAACTGCAAAAGCCAAGATGTCAGGTTGCTGCTTAACTCTCAAAAGGAACCTAGTTTGTTCAGGAAAGTGAACCTATTTCCTTCTGAGAAGCATGAAGCTACATTCAAGTTCAGATAAGTTATATTTCCTTTGGTCTAAAGAGAAAAACAATTCTGGGTACCAAGTTTTTGTCAAATACCACCCCAAAATTTTCTACAGGATGCCATCAAAGTATGATGCTGTAACAATAAAAATCACATTAATATCTAGGTAATAGCAATAAGATGGAGGGCACAAGGAGAAGGGGACGACAGAGGATGAGATGGTTGGACAGTGTTCTCGAAGCTACTAACATGAGTTTGGCCAAACTGCGAGAGGCAGTGAAGGATAGGCGTGCCTGGCGTGCTCTGGTCCATGGGGTCACGAAGAGTCGGACACGACTGAACGACTGAACAACAACAAAATAGCAATAAAGATTTGAAAGCTGTCTTCTAACTTCATTTTTCTCTTGTCCTAGAAGCTATTTGTGGATAGGTTTGGTGTTGTTGTTTTTTGCATTTGAGACAAGACCCAACGTCTAGCTTTAGAACAGGGAGGGATGAGTCATATTAAGGCCATTAGCTATGGAACCTAAATACAATATCACCATGGTGCTAATGAACTAGTAAGCCGTGCTGAGAGAGCAACTCTGCCATCTGATGGGAAGAGCTCTTTCCATTAGCTCATGCGGAAAGCAACACAGTTTTGTTCTCACTATTTAGCCTCATTAAATATGTAGCAGGATATATGAAGCCTAAGAAGCCCATTAATATAAAATATTTAAATTTGAACTTAAGGATTAGAGAAATTAGTGGGAAATGGACTCGAGGAGGGGGAGAAGCAGGGCAGTAAATTCATGCTTGCCATTTCAATGGAAATCGCATGTAAACAGCATTCTGGGATTGCAACTTAAGATCTCCTTACCCACAAACTAGAAATAAAACAGGAAAAAGGGACTGAAATTAAAACAGGAAAAAGGATTGCCACTTAACTGACCTGTTTGTTACTAATACAGTTCCCAAAACGGACCGCGAGTGGGCGCCATTGGTCTGATCACACTGTCCTGGGTTTTCTACTCTGCTTGTATTGTTACAGGCATTTTATAAAGCAGATCTACATATTCCAGATCTTGGAATAGACAAGAACATACCAGCAGTAATAGGAGAGTTTTCATTTAAATACCTACTTTCATTAATTTATAACTGCTGCAATTATTTATTATTATTATTATTATTATTATTATTATTATTATTATTTTGTGTATTCAGCTTTGTGGAACTCCTGTGTAATTTTTATGGCTATATTAAATTATTGGTATTTATGTGGCTATTAAACTAGGCAGTTTTTCTTAGATTTTTGTTAGTGATTGGGAGGCTACAACATGTAAAATAAGTGTAATATTAAGAACATTAGCTGTCAGAGGGACTCTTTAAAAGGGAACTTAAAAGCTAATTCCTACCATAGGGGGCACTTCAACAGCTATTCCGAACATCAAGGGTAGACTTTCCATTCCAGCTCCCATAACACAACATATGGGCAGTTAAACAGGTAGAAATATAAGACTATTATTTGTTACAAAATCCTTGTCAGTGAAGGAATAGTTCTAAATTAATTGAACTGGAAGTGATGTTTACATTTGGAAATATGTGGGGAAATAAAATGAACTATATTTTAAAAAGCTTGTTGCTTGGTTATTTGGTAAAACACTTAAATATTTGAGATTAATCTCTGATGTCATTTTAGAATTTGTTAAAGCCTTCAAATTGCTTCAATAAGGACTTGGGCACTTTCGATAAATAGCATACCACCTGCAGTTTCACAGCAGTGTGGGGGCCTTAAAAATCAAAATGCATTTGTGCAAGTGTTCATCAGTCACTTTGATATTCCATCTTTTTAGTAAATGGGGCAAACACTAAGCAATGTCAAATCCATTTCTTTTACACAACTGCCTCTGGAAGCAAATTCCAGATATCACTGAGTGAACCTGCAGAGTGCTGTATTTTCTTTTTTTAAAAAAAAAAAATGCACACAATGTAATAAGACTTGGACATAGGTAAAAATATGATTCTCTTTACTAGGACACATGACAGACTTGATGCAGAAAAACAGATGGTACAGGGTAAATACTGAAAACACATATCTAAAAGAGCCATCAGTAATCAAGTGTTGCGTTAGGAAATAAACCAGACTAGTTTCAGTAGCAAATGGGACATGAAGGCCACATAAGTCACAACTCAAAAGAGTTACCACCCCTTTAACAGAGGTTTAACAAGCATGCAATGCTGCTGCCTCAACATTTTGGTAGCATGCATCACAGACAGAATCATGAATGACGAGAAACGGCGTTGAATAGGAAGTGGCACAGCATCCGTATGCCCCTCATTATAGTCTATGGCCGCCCTGTATCTTTCCATTCCAGCTCAGCGCCAGGAGAAACTTGAATCTAGTTTTAATGGCAACACAGTAATTTGACATTCAAACAGATTACTGCTGAAGGGCTTTCCAGGCCATTCTGAACAATGTTGGGTAGTTTCCACTGTATTACCAAATACACTGGGGATTACCAAACTGTCTTAAAGGAGGGTGTCTTGTTTCGTTGCCAAAGGACTAGTTTATTTGAAAGTATCCAAAATTGAAAACGCTGATGGGATTTATAGTTCTACTATAATTAAAATTCCTCTAGGTCATTAAAAAAAGCCACTGTTTCCTCAAAATACTTGTATCAAGTTCTTTGGTTATACAAGTGATCTGGTTTTTTGTATGTGTAACACAGCTGGACTGAACCAGGACCGTGTGACTATGAAGGAGAGATATTTTGTTTCCTGCACATTGTAACTGAATGTGGTATGCTACCAACGCAAAGTTCTGTAAAAAAACAACGAAGAAGAAAAAAAATATAAACAATGAGAATGATCTTGCGATGTTAGGGGCTGTTGTGCTTCCCGGCATGGGCACCCATTCTCTGTGGATCTTGAGAAGGATAATGGATAGGACCCGGAGCTCTCATGAAAGGAGGTGGCGGACCCATCGCATGAAACATATGTGGCCCAAAACCTGCAGAAAAGAGGACAGACAATCTTCTGACACTTGATCAAAGCTTTTATAGGTAAGAGAAAATTCTCTGAATTTGTGACCAGCACCTGACATACGCCTTTATTTAATGTCAGATACCTTGATTTTGTTGTCTTTAACACAATTTCTTTCTTTTCTTTCTTTTTTATTTTTTAAAGCAAGTTATCATTTTTTTATCCCTCTTGCTTGGGTAAGCCACATGGCACTTTGTGGGCTGTTTTCTAGCAATCAAGCACAAGACTGGGCTGCAAATCTTCCATAGAAAAATAGTCTGACCCCATAATTACATTTCGCACAATGTTGCTTCACAAGCAATCGCTTCTCTGCTGCTAAATGCCTTGATAAAGTTGAGCGGGATGATTAAAGAAGCAAACACACTCAACTAGCCTTCCCTTAAAAGCGAATGCCAATAAAATATGTTCATCATCCTAGAGATTAACTAACCAATAGAAAGTAGACCCATAGATGCAAAGACAAGACATTCTGCTACATATTTCCCCCAGAAAACAAAGGAAAATTACCTGGGGGTGGTGGTGGAGCAATGCCAGGCGGGGGTGGCAGGGCAATGTTCACCACAGCTGGAGGGCCACTGGGAGGTAGATTGAAGTAGTTTGCAGAGGCTGCCTCCTCTTCTGCTGCAGGAGGAGGTGGAAGAGCTGTGGGGACACAAAAGCCTTGAGGTAAACCTTTTTCAGCAGACGAGAGCAACCCAAGTCCATGGAGCACTACTGCTGTCCATTTTCTCAATGTCTATTATTGTTTGTATAGATTCAGTCACCTGACTCTAAATCAAATGCCTCATCCTGCCAAGGCCTGTATTATTAGGTTTCAAATAAGCTTAACCACCCAACCTTTAAAGCAGAAAGGCGAAATCTGCAAGGCACTAAATGTTCTTGGACTACAACTCCCATCATCCTTGCCCCACTAGCTGTGATGGCTGGGGCTGATGGGTGCTAGAGCCCAACAACATTTGGAAGACCACAGGTTCCTCATTTCTGCCTTAAAGTACAACTCCCTTCTGTCTAGGGGTCCTTTACCTTTACCTTTTACCTCCCTCCCTTCTGATACTAATAAACATATTCACAGACTCTCTTGTAAGCATTGTTTCCTTCTCTAGTCCTAAATCAGACAGTGCCTAGCTATGCCAACTTCAAAATGAGACCTCCTTAACCTCTCAGAATAAAAAATGTTTATTGCACCTGTTTTCCAAATAAATAGAACAAGAAAAGAAATTTTTCTGCAATTCACCTTGTCTAGAATGCCAGAAAACCCATGTTTCTGAACAAGGAGCACTTTCCTTACCTCCAGGTAATCCTGGCACTGGCTCCAGTTTTATACCAGATTCTGTGATTCCTTCTCTTTCCTTTTCTTTTCCTCTGGCTGCTTGAGACCTGAAACCCAATCAAAGCATTTGAACTATGGTCAAGTGTGCTGGACTTCAAGATTTTAAAAATTGTAAGACTATATTAACAAAAACAAATTTTTAAAAATGTTTTATTTTATTTTTTTAAAAAGCACAGCCAGTGCCATACTTCAATAGCTGCATATATCAACCCATTTTCAAAATATACTTGGTAATGCTCCCCAATATAGATAGGAAGAGAACCGGGTGGCTCTCTTAGAATGGCCATAGCTCTATGAGAAGCTGCACAAGTTCAGCTTGGAGAATAAGCAAGATGGTTCTCTCAGCTAACTGCAGAAACTCTGTCAAGGAAGAATCCCTGAAAGAAAAATACATGTCGCCATCACTTGGTTTCCTTATCACTCACCTGCCCCATTTCACATTAAGCCTGCGGCCATTGACAATGAGCTTGTTGAAGGACTTCTCTGCTGCCACTTCTGCAGCTTGTCGTGTAGCAAACTGGATAAATGCACACTGTTGCCTCTGCACAACAGTTATTGTCCGGATCTCACCAAACTGATAGAAGTGATTCCTGAGGAGGAAACATATTCCAATAAAGAAATGCTGTTTCACATTCAGAAGCCTAAGGTGTTTAAAATCTAATACACTCCACAACCTCAAAGCTTATTGTGCAGACATACCAAAAGACACGAAATCAACACTGCCAAGCCATACCTTATGAAGTAGATTAAAAAATGCACTTACCTAAGGTCAGTCTCAGTGATGGTGTCACCCAGTCCACCTACATACAGCGTTGTAATTGTCTTGTCATCAGGTGGGTCCAAACGAGGCATTGTGGAAGCTCGTTTGAGGAGCTTGTCAGCCACAGGATCATTAATTCCATAGTAACGATCTTTGATATTCTGATCAGCAAGGGGATCATCTGGATCTGTAGGTTTCTCATGTCTAAGGATTCAAGAACAGTATCTCATGACATTTGTTGTTAAGTGCCAATTTCGCCTGTCTCCTCTAATCTTTTAATTACTCAGGCATCTGCTTTCTCAATAAAGTTTACTTTTTCACCACAATTATACCTGTAGGGACATTCCTCTCCTCTTTTACACTCTCCTTTCACCCAGAATGAACAGATATGTGGACGGTTGCGTTTATAGTAAGGTGTGGTCCGAGCCAGTTTGAGCAACATGTCACTGGTGGATGTTGCCTTTCCTAAAGCACCAACAGGTCGGGTGCCATCAGAGTTCATGATCTACAAAAGCACAGAAACAGGGATGTACACAATAAAACCAGGTGGAAAATACATGTCTTAGTGATCTGGTTAATTTACTTTAACAGCACTAATTACACAAGAAACATTACTTCACCTCTCTTTCCATATTTTGGGTGTAATACTCTTTGTTAACATCCGACTTGGGCATATCATCTTTAAGTGAGAGTCCAGCATCTCGAACCTGAATAGGCAAACCTAATATTTAATGGGGAAACAGAAAATTAATATAAAAGCAAAACAATAATTACCACAAACATTATAAGCAAAGTATTTAAGCAAATAGTTTGAGAAAATTTGAAAGTAGATCGTGGACTAAAACCATGGACCCCTGTCCAGTTATTTTCCTTAAGAGAAGCAGGCTGAGCACGTACTGCAGGAGACAATTTAAACTTCATCTCCACTATTAAAAATGTCAGCAATGATTGCCTAGCTGTGGAAAGATGATGCTAAATTCAGACTCTCCAAGCAGAGGGAATAGCACCAGTATGTGCCATTCATCACCTAATGCATGCAGGCCCAAATGTGGAAGAGGAATCCATATACAATCTGTATCTGTACTGAAACTGATTTTAGATGTTTAAATTTTGTATCACTCACCATTCTAGGATCCTTTGAAATGAAGGATGGGATATAAAATTTTAACAACAACAACATTCTATACTTGGCAACAATGTGTTAATTTTGTATTTGCACAGTACAGTAAAATGATACACACCATATTCCAGGTCAAGAAGGCAGGTCTGACAAACATTTTTCAGCTTGCTGCATGTTTGGCACACTTCTGTCTTCTTAAAGCGCATCCGTACACCCGGGCACCAACGAAATACTGTGAATGGCCTAGCACAGATCTGAGACAAGATTGCATTAATGTGTACCAGCCTATCTAACTATAGAAGAACACATGACTGGTGCACTTTCAGTTATCAACACTACATAAACTCAAAACAAGGGAAGTAATTATTGGAAGACTCAACAAGGATGGGAACTGATTGCAGTGTGTTTAGTCCTTTTTAGGCAATGCTATCTTTGCTGTTCTCCATTATTCCATTATGGAAATGAATGAGATCTTTTGCTGTGTAGATCTAGCAACACTGTTGTATACATGTCATATTGACACCACTGAAGTGAATTGAACTAAACTAAGTTGCATGAGTAAGATTTAATGCTTATCCTTTATTGCTGTGACACTAAATTGTCAGGAAATATTTCTACCAGTAATACAACCACCCTTTAAAATTATGTCACGTAACATGCTCTCTTTTGAATGACAAACATACCTTGCATTCTTTTCCATATTTCTCTTTGGTCTAAAATAAAGGAAAATACATGTTAGAAAAAATAACTGTATCCCAAGATTATATACCTTTTGAAATCCAGTATACCTTGTCAACTCCTACAAATTATCTCCACAATATATGTTAACTGTACTGAACATTACTTTATCTGCTCAGACTGTCCTAGGGAACATAAGAGAATTCACACTCTGATAAGAATATGCAAAAACCTCTGACCTCACATCTCTTTCTAAAGAGATTGAAAATCATATTTCTATAAGAAATGTTATCTTGATCTCCCTTCCAAGCATAAAGGATACTGCCTGCCAGGGATTCAATGTAAGAAGTAGTTTTTAATACACAAAAGTGAAATGTTTCTTCCATTGAATCTTTGTGGGAATGGCTGGTTACATAGCAGCTGTGTATGTACACCAGAGTGTAAATTTGAGCATTAGTGAAGAATAACTTCAGAGAAAAACAATTCTTATGGAGAGCCTGCAAACACAAATGGAGGCACATCACTATGTTCAGTCAAACTGATTTTAAAAGGATTTACAAATGCTTAATTTCCAATCACAAACAAGTGATCTAAATACCTACTAAGATATTCATCTCAATATATTTTGTATAACCTTCTACCAAGGAAACTATAACACACTGCTTGTTCTTGCAAGTGAATACACAAGATCAATACCTTAATCTAAAACATATTTTCTTAGAAGCAAAATCCATCACATAAAGAGTACATACTTTATAACAATGAAGTCAGAATTGGAAGTTCCCTGCAAGTTAATATCCTCTTATCTTTGTTTCATTCTGCTGATCTTTAGTAATAGCCTACAATAAACACATACCATTCGAATATAGGGGTTTTCTCCAAGACATGTCTGGCACAAAATGGGGAAATCCTACACAGAAGAAAAGAAAATAATTTCACTGAAAGCACATTTCACCAACCCTGAACACAAGTCTATAAACAGGATGTTTCAAACTGAATGTGAGAACGAACACCTCAGACATTCCTAATATCAGTAAATGGATCTCATGTAAAGCATTCAGTGTCAAGGGCACTTCTGGGGCTGGATGCTACTTATGTGTACCGTGTCAGCTTTATTTTTAAGTGCTGTGTCACAATAGCAAAAAACTGAGTGCAACTCAAATCTCCTGGTTTCTACAGCCCGTGAGAGAAAGAACATGCACGCACAAAACACAGCAGTGAACTCTCACGTTTAAAGCATGCAGTTAAATACATCCTACGAACTGCACTTCGGCATATTAGGCGAACAGCCCACACGCCCAGTTGTGCAGCGACAGTTAACACCTCAATAGCTTCGCTAAGCTAGATCCCCCCCCCAAAAAGCGTCTCTTTTGCAAGGTGGGAAATCGGATCGACTTCGGTGGTTAGCACGAGGCTTCTCGATCTCTGGCGCTCCTGCCCGTTTCCACACGCTACCCACTTCCAGAACTCCCTTGACCCGGCAGGAAGCAGGAACCCAGCCGCCTCACTGGGCGGGCTAGCGGGCGGCAGCGGATCCCTGGCCCGAAGGAGACTGAAGAGCCCCGAGTAGCTCACCCCCTCACCCCTCTCCGCCCCGCCCCGGTACCCGAGGAAACCACCCGGCCCCGGGGGGTATTTACCGCATCCTCCCAGTTCTGCCGATTATACGTGTTGGATCCCAGAGACGTCGCCATCTTGGCACGCCGAACAGGGGCGCCCGGAAGTAGACTGTCGGCACGCCGGAAGCGCTCCTCAAGTAACCTCGCCATAGAGATAGAGACGGGTAGAGTGGCTGCGCCTCCCGCCCCACCTCTGCAATGGGGAACCGGCGGCCCTCCAGACCGGGGAAGGTGACTTTTTTTTGGGGGGGGGGGACCTCTTGCTCCCATCAACCCAAGGCAGCATGGCCGGTGTCCAGGGAGTTCAGCTGTATTGGGAGGTTACAGGTATCCTGCTCCTGTTCTCGCAGGATTGCAGCCTGCCTGGAAGCCATAGGTGATAAAATCGTGGAGTTGGAAGAGACCACGAGGGTCACGAGGACCACGAGGGCAGTGCCAAAGAATGCTCCAACTACCGCACAATTGCACTCATTTCACACGCTAGCAAGGTTATGCTTAAAATTCTACAAGGCAGGCTTAAGCAGTATGTGGACCGAGAACTCCCAGAAGTGCAAGCTGGATTTCGAAGGGGCAGAGGAACCAGAGACCAAATTGCAAACATGCGCTGGATTATGGAGAAAGCCAGAGAGTTCCAGAAAAACATCTACTTCTGCTTCATTGATTATGCAAAAGCATTTGACTGTGTCGACCACAGCAAACTATGGCAAGTTCTTAAAGAAATGGGAGTGCCGGATCACCTCATTTGCCTCCTGAGAAATCTCTATGTGGGACAAGAAGCTACAGTTAGAACTGGATATGGAACAACTGATTGGTTCAAAATTGGGAAAGGAGTACGACAAGGCTGTATATTGTCTCCCTGCTTATTTAACTTATATGCAGAATACATCATGCGAAAGGCTGGACTGGATGAATCCCCAACCGGAATTAAGATTGCCGGAAAAAATATCAACAACCTCAGATATGCTGATGATACTACCTTGATGGCAGAAAGTGAGGAAGAATTGAAGAACCTTTTAATGAGGGTGAAAGAAGAGAGCGCAAAATATGGTCTGAAGCTCAACATCAAAAAAACTAAGATCATGGCCACTGGTCCCATCACCTCCTGGCAAATAGAAGGGGAAGAAATGGAGGCAGTGAGAGATTTCACTTTCTTGGGTTCCATGATCACTGCAGATGGTGACAGCAGTCACGAAATCAGAAGACGCCTGCTTCTTGGGAGAAAAGCAATGACAAACCTAGACAGCATCTTAAAAAGCAAAGACATCACCTTGCCGACAAAAGTCCGTATAGTTAAAGCTATGGTTTTCCCAGTAGTAATGTACGGAAGTGAGAGCTGGACCATAAAGAAGGCTGATCGCCGTAGAATTGATGCTTTTGAATTATGGTGCTGGAGGAGACTCTTGAGAGTCCCGTGGACTGCAAGAAGATCAAACCTATCCATTCTCAAAGAAATCAGCCCTGAGTACTCACTAGAAGGACAGATCCTGAAGTTGAGGCTCCAGTACTTTGGCCACCTCATGAGAAGAGAAGAATCCCTAGAAAAGACCCTGATGTTGGGAAAGATGGAGGGCACAAGGAGAAGGGGACGACAGAGGATGAGATGGTTGGACAGTGTTCTTGAAGCTACTAACATGAGTTTGGCCAAACTGCGAGAGGCAGTGAAGGATAGGCGTGCCTGGCGTGCTCTGGTCCATGGGGTCACGAAGAGTCGGACACGACTGAACGACTGAACAACAACAACAACAACAACGAGGGTCATCTAGTCCAACCCCCCTCCGTGGTGTTTAGGAAATGCCTAGCGGGAAAGTGCTCAGTTCACAGCCCCTCACAGGCCAGTGAGTAGAAGCGATACGTGAGGTACAGCTGTGTCATAGAATCGTAGCGTTGGAAGGGACCCCAAGGGTCATCTAGTCCAACCCCCTGCAATGCAGGAATCTCAACTAAAGCATTTATGGCACATGGCCATCCAACATCTGCTTAAAAACATCCAATGAAGGAGAGTCCACCCAAGGGAGACAGTTCCACTGTTTTACTGTCAGAAAGCTTTTCCTGATTAGTCGGAATCTCCTTTCTTGTAGCCATGGGTTCAAATCCTACCCTCCAGACCAGTCATCTGCATCCTATTACAGGTCACCCCAAACTCTGAGCAGTCCAGTCCAGAGGTCTTGGCACTTACCCAGGGATTTTTTTCTTTGGCATGAGGTACAGCGGAGACTGTAGTGTCTTTATGATTAAGTGTTCCATTTACACATATATACAGTGGAGGGATCTCCAGCATTCACATCTCAAGAGGAGCTTGCAGCATTGGATTCAAAGGTAGCCAAACAGCCATCTGTGTCTCTTTTCCAGCTTGTCCCAGTCAGCCCACCAAGAGTTCTGCTCTCCCTTCTCCCCTTCTTTTCAAACCTTTCCTCCCGTCTACATCCAGGCTGAAACCCCAAACGTTTTCTTTCTCTGCCCACTGGCACAGACAGTTGGATGAGAGTCCTCCCCTCCTTTCTCACACAGGCTTTACCCTATTGATAGGTTGGTGACTGGCCATCATCAGCCAGCTCTTAACAGCTTATCTCCTACCTAGGTGGTGCCCTGGTCCGAAAAACAAGGTTAGCCTGCCTATCAGTACTTTAACCCAAGCTCCCAGGAATCTGTAACAACACTGATGAGAGTTTAGCTCAAACCTCCGGATGAGTCCTCTCAACAGTTTTATGTGTTAAAGCAGTACAGGGGAACAAGATAGAACCTAGAGGCATCCCAACTGCTCTGTACTGGAGCCACTATAAAATCGTACCTGCAGATGGGCAGAGTTCTCATATTCTGCTTGCAGGCTTTCCCCAGGCATTTTGAGAGCAGGTTGCTCGACTAGAAGGGCCACTGGCCTAATCTAGGTGGCTCTTGCATTGTTTTCAGATGGAGGAATTTGTATCTCACACCAGACATCATCTCATAAGACATTCCATGAGTCTACAAGGAAATATGCTTTTCCTAAAATGGCAACTATAGGTTATAATTTCTAGGTGTGGTGCCCAAATAATATTAGTCTGATAATAACCAAGATTCCAACTGGCTCTTTGTATAGCATTTTTTTTTAAATTATGATAGGTGGCAATTTAAGCACAGGTACTTGCAGTATGGGTCATTTTAAACATTACATGGCAGCAACCACTGGCTGTAAAAAGGGGCAGTCTTATAGCAATTTAACCATCACTAAGTAATGTCAGTAGCAAGTGGCAAGTCACTGCCGGCAGCTAGCTATACCATTCCTAGTTCAAATATTACTTGTTACAAACTGACTAGGAAGCATTACATAATCTCTCATCCTTAACCCAAGTGCCTTACAGCAATCATGTAAGGATAACTGAAATAAGCAATTTGAGCACTTGGAAATAATATGTTAATTATTAATGTATAAGCACATTTGAGTGCTTGTATGCCCAAGATGCTAATGTACTACAAAATTGGACAGACGAGTGATAAAGGCATTTAAGATACTCATTCTCATGGGGAAGAACTTGAGCAGACGAAAGAGTGATAATTCACGGTAGTAAGGAATGTGTAAATGAGCCTTTACCTTGTATGAAGTGGGACGCAGACTGACTGGATTCCCCATAGTCAGCAATTAAAACATTAAAACATTTTTATCCTGTCTCCTTCCAATATTCCTTTCATTTCTCTTGAGTCAAAATTGGCTGTAGCTCAAGTGCAATTCCAGGAGCTTAATATGATCTACCTCACCCTATGGCGGCAGTTGGCTCTATCAGCTGTTCTCACAAACACACCTGTCTTCATTAGGAGCCAATAGCAGCTTATGTGTGGCTCTCAATGGTCTCTCAAGCAGGCACTGATTAGGCCACCTGTTTAGGTCCATCAGCGCTACTGTACCAAGTGCTCCCACAGCATTCCTCATGCCAAGCTCCCGCAGCTTGTGTTTTGCCCATATATAAGGTCATAGTAGGTACACTTAAAATCGCTGCACTCCTAAATCCAGTCCAACACCATTATGCTTGCATAGAAAGAAAAAGACAGTCTGGCAGATGCTGTCCTCTACATTACACCCTAAGCATTGGTGCTACCAGAAAAAGTACACAATAAAGAAATGGCTTTGTCTGCTTCTTTATTTCAAGTTCACTACATTAAGTAAAACAATAAGGCAACACAGTCATTTTATTAATATTGATAAAGGCAGAGTGTCTCCAGTGTCCTCTAGTGAGGATTCAGTGAGATGTTTCTGCTGAAGTGTGGAATACAGAACAGAGTCCTAAAAGATTAAAATGAACAAGCTTCCAATGTATGCCCCGACTTTCCTATATGTTTGCAAGGAAGCTTCGGGTGTGTACCACTTCAGCACAGCACAGCAACAGCTCTCGAAAAGGAAGTTCCAAAATATTACTCAGCCAATTCTTGACAGAATTAAATCAGGGGTTAGTTTGAGTTATTTTAAAAACAGAGATCAGCAGACACTAAACACTACACATTTAAGAATAAACACTGGTTAGACTTCTTAAACTCATGCTTTATATTGTGTATAGTCTACATAGGTCTTGTGAACATCAAGCTTCTCTTTTCTTTACATCCATTGCACAAACTGGATAAGGTGCCACCTTCATCCAAATGCTGCCAAACAAATGAAGACATACCTCTGAACAACTTGCAATCTACAAGAAAAGCAGCTTTCCCACAGCCTTGAGTCCATTTCCCAGTTATGGTACCTTAATCCAAGATGGAAATATGCATTCCTCTTTCTGTCTGAGGCTGCAAAATAAGCTCTCATATTGTAACGTAAACCTGTTGACAACAGTATTCAATCACGTGATCTGCACATGCCCCCATTACTCCCAGGCTACAACAGCAGAGCCCCATTCAAAGCACACCTACATCTGTTACGTAGTCTGAGAACTATAAGCAGAAAAAGCAGCCAAGTTCCACCGTATGCATTTTTCTTTTCAGTAATCTAACAAAAAATATTAGCCAAGAAGTTTGTGTTGGAACATATCTCTGCATTTTGTGTCTGTGTGTGTATGCAACACTGCAATGCTGAATTTATGAGTGTGGGTGGAAGATTAGAGCCAAGCCCTGGGAATTATAGTTTACAACCATTTATTTCTTCAATTTGCTGCTAACAAAGCCTTGCGAAAGCCATTCACTTTTTCTTATAATGGTATGGAAATCAAGGATTAAGTATATTGAGTGCAAGGATGCACAGTGGGCGCTTGTAGCTATTTTCTCAAGAGATTTTAAACTTCAAAGCATACCAAAAGTGATCTCACATATCAAAATTCTCAGCTATCTTTGGTCTTAAACCTGTTCCTAAATAAATAATTTAACAAAAAACACACAGATGCTTCCCACAATGGCACGCCTGCTACAAATAAGTGCACTACAGCAGCATTTTCATTTATTGACTACCCTAGATTCTGTTCCATTTTTACACCTGCATCATCCAATGTAAGAATGGCAGAAGACCCGCCCTCCTCCCCACAAAAACCTGCAGAATATTGGGAGGAGCCCTTTTTTCTTAAGAGCCTTTCCTTAACAAAGTATGCAGGACAAGATAACATCTTATGAAATATCAACTTCTGGTACATGAGTAAAAGGCCAACAAGTGCTATTTGAAACAGATGGCACATCCAATTGAAGGTGGAAGCAAGAGAACATTATACTACTGCTGCTGCTTGCTCTTTTACTATAGATGGTGCTACTGCAGCCTTGGAATAATTTTTACTGTGAACAGAACCTACCACAAGGGAGAGAGATGTTGGCATTATGTAATACTAGCTTTGCAAAACCGATGCAGAGAGCGCCAAGTAAGGTCGTTTGCTGGGAAATTCCATGCTGTTTTATCAAGGAGCAATACAAGATGACCACAAAATGTGCACACCAAGCTTTCTGCTATAAAGCTGACCAAGCGTGGGGCATGGGGGGGGGGAACCATCCATTCACATAGGTGTTGCAGAGAGGAGAGTCATCCAAGAGTGCGGCTCTTCTCTTCTAATCCGACCTCTGCATCTTTTGGCTGAAATTTGTGGTGTGCGAGTTCTTATCTGATGGGAGCCTCTGTGAAGCAGTGCCTTCAGCATTTTGTCAAGATGCATTCTTCTATAGAACAGTGACACAATGTAGTGTGTGGCCATCGTTTAGGTTCCAGTTACAGATGCGTTTCATGGAAGCACAGGGCCCAGGCTGAGCTCCACGTGGTGATTGAGCCAGATGACCTCACAACTCTGATCACTTTCCTCCGTGGGCCGGATAGGAGCAGCAAGGTTTTTGAATTCATGTTTCATCTTAAAGCTCACAGTAACTTCTCCCTCTTCTTTCTGTGGAGTGACCTTGATGAATATCCCAACTTTGTTAGCCTTCCGGAAGGCTATGATGCTGCAAAGGAAGAAGAGAGGTTTTAACATAATTCCACAACTCTTCCATGTGAGCTACGTCACTAAGAAAGTTTATTAGTTGCTTAAGCCAACTAGAATAGCTAGACAGAACTAACCAAATACATGGACTTGCCCAGTGGTAAAAGACCAGTTCATGGGTATGCCTGAATTTGAATTTTCAAAAAGAAGAAAGAGAAGCCCTTCTGAATCAGGCCAAATGTCCACGAAATCCAGTATTTTGCTTCAAACAGCCAGCCAAATTCCTCCAAGAATCCCACAAGCAAGACATGAAGTCAACAGCCCTCTTCCAAGGCTGCTGCCTAGAAACTAGAATTGACACATATTGCCTTCCTAGCAACTAGCATTCAGAGACATACCAGCATTGATATATCCATCCTCCATGAATCTGCCAGATTCCCTTTTAAAGGGATCTAAAGGAAGGCTCCAATTTTTGTTTTCTTTGGTCTGCCCTGAATTCCCTGCCAATCAATTTCACAGACCACCCCAAGTTCTAGTATTATATTGGGGGTGGGATGTTCTTCTATCAACTACTTTCTAAATTCCAAACTACACAGCAGGGGAAAATAAATACTGTGCTATCAGTTGCCAACCTGACAGAAGCCAACACCATCAACCACCAATGAATCATGGATGACAATTTGATACACAGGTCTGTAAGATATGGAAAAGCTTACTCAGGATCATCTTGAAAATCTTGAGGCTCTGCCAGCTCATCATATTCTGCTGCTGCATCTTTGCCGGCCAGAAGTAGCTCTTTGGAAGGAACCACCACCTGAAAAACAGTTATGTAGAAAAGATGTTTTGCAACAAGTAGCCAATCATCATTCACCCTGCTTTCCCTGTAGTCTATATAAGTAATGGGGGGGGGGGGGAGAGACTGCCTGTGGCCAACTGCAAGATACAACATTGGCATGGAAATACCCAATACATCTTCAGTGCATGCTTCTATCATCATTTATTATATATTTGTATCCCGTCCTTCCTCTCAAAAGGAGCCAGGGGAGCAAAAATACACAAATGTTGTGTTGTTGTTGTTTTTTTAAAAAACCCCACCTAATATGGCAAACTCCTTAGTGGTTATGGCATCCACATGGGTACCAATACCAAGTGGAAGTCTTTTTTTTGCATTGTTACTTATAAATCCACCCTAAGTCTTCAAGAAGACAACAGCGACAGATGGCTATTTACAGCAGCATACAGCCAGTGTAGCTTCCAGCACAGCATCAAAGTATGGCCCAGAATCTATGCAAGGAAGAAGCTGCAATACCTTAGCAGTACTACTGGTGTCATCAGGATCACCTTCCTCACACTCTTTCAGTGTCACATGGGTGAGATTTTCCACTGGATTGGTGAGTGTTAGGAGAACTTGACTCTCCTGTGCAAATGACAGACACACAAAGGAAAAGATCACTCTCAGTAAAAATCTTTCACCCTGCTTTTATGCTGTTGCAGAAAACATGTTTCTGCCTTCCACTGATGCCTCTAAAATTAACAAATTTATCATATTTAAAAAACAGCTAGTCTTCCAATCATTCAGTTAGTGATTTAGTGTTTTTATTTGTCATAGCAAGCATTATATTGCAAAAGGCATTTCCTCCTATATACATGAAAATGAGTTGTGCTTCAAGATGGTGCTTTTTTAAATGTCATCCAATTATTCAGGAGGGGGGGACTTTTAAGTTGATTAAAGATCCCCCCAGTTCATTCATCCAATCAACTGGCAATCAATTCATCCAATCAAACATCAATTGCGGCTCTTTTGAAACTATGGCATGCTCAAACCATGATTTGGTGTGGTGTCTTAAATTGAGCCAAGGTTATAAAAAAATAATGCGTTCAATATGAAAAGCTATATAAAATAAATAAATAAATTGGTTTAATATTCACTCACATGCAACCTTCAAAAATCCCAGTTCCCAGAAGGCCCAACCATCATAGTCAATGGTCATAAATGATGGGAGTTGCAGCCCACCAACTCTGGAGGGCCACTGGTCCTCATCCCTAGTTTAAAATCCCACCTCTGGAAAGACGGGTCAAAATACACAAGAACAAACCTTCATATAGCGCAGATTAGGAATAGACATGATTCTCACTTCTGGGATATAGTTGCTACAATACAAATAAAAGAAAGTAAATAGCAAATTCAAGTATGAACCCAACGTCTCTAGACTTCTGACTGTACTTTCACTTTTTAGATAATCTGTCTTGCCTTTCAACCCAGAATGGCTTCTTAAGATAGTGATGTTTTAAAAAGTGGAAAAAGTAGATGACTATGAACACAACATGATTGTTGTTTTATTAAAAAGGGAATTGTACTGTAGATTTGCTACAACTTCCAGTGTTTTAACAGACTAAATTAGAACATGGGGCCAGACTTAATTACAGAGGTTGGTTTAAATGACATTTCAAAACTAGAGTTTGTAAACCAAGTAGCCCTCTGTACATAGACTATATGTACCTGCATGTAGAAGACAAGTCACTAGTGTCAGAGGGAAGGCTAGGCTAGATCCCTGTTATCTGATATCCCAGTTTGCTATGTGCTGTTATTTCTGTTTTAGGAGCTCTCACCTACAGTCTGAAGTGGAACAACTCAGGAGAGAATAGAAAACCAACTGTAAGTGTCATAGATTGTTGCTTCCACCCATTTCCAAAATACTTACACGGCTACCAGCTGAATTTTGAATTTGATGGATGTAGGGTTGAATTCTGGTTTACTCAAATTGTGTTCACATTTCTAGGAGAAACGAACATTAACAAAATGTTGCCAAACTGCAGACAACAGCCTACAACTACAAATGCTACCACTGAGCCAATTTTTTTTTTAAAGAAACACCAAAAGCAGTAGAAGTAGAGACTAACATATTTTTCAGAAAAGTCTACATACCCGGCACCGAAGGGAGCGTTTGATCAGCAGATGCTTATGACGTGGGTAAAGTTGAGAAGCACAGATGGGCTGGAAGTCTGGCTGGAGGAGGCGCTGTCGTAGGGTTGTCACTGTTCACAGTACAGAAAGTTTTTACAAAAAAAAAAAAATCAGTTTTGAACAATACGAATGAGTGACCACCACCCGAACACATCAAGTTGGGGCAGGAGAGCACAAAAGAGCTACTACCTTCTGTCAGATTGATTGGTCGGGTGTAATAGTCTTCAGGCAAAGGCTCCACTTCCTCCACAGCCTGAGCAGGTTCAATTTTTATCTCCTTCTGGTCCTCTCCATCTTTCAGCCTGAGGCAAAAAGAAGAAAACAGCTGCTTAGGATAATCAGAAAGTTGCTTAGAAGTAACTGAGCACAGTATAGCCTCAATGATATTACAATTACCAGCTAAATTAAACTTCTGCAGAGCAACTGTAAGCTAGTTGTTGATTGACATTCAGACCTCCTTACAACACCTAGAACAATGACATGAGGCTACAGAATGTGTGGGAGAGAGAACTTGCTCAGCCAGGTGAAGGCGAAAATTGATGTGCTTTTCAAAACTATTTCTTGAAATGTTCCCATCTTTGGGAGAATACTATAAATGAGATCGGCATGTAAATATTATAAAGAAAAAGTTACCAATGTTCACTAGCCTTAACTTTCTCTAGTTTTGCCATCCTTAAATGTCACACCCTTAAAAAAAATAACTGCTTAAGAACAGCTGTTCTGGGGATTAGAGGATTAACAACAAAACAACAAAACCAGAAAGGGACAAAAAAGCAGATTGCATTTAATGCTGTCCTTCCATTTATGGAGGCTCCTTGATCCAGAGAAGGTTTCTGCTGACAGAAGAGGAAGGGAGGTGATTTCCACAAATTCCTCCTCTCTTATTTTCATTTAGTTAGTAACATTTATAGACTGCTTGCTTGTAAGAAAACTTCTAAGCAGTTTACAAAAATATACAGCCCTCCATGCCACCTCTTATAATATTTTGGATCCCCCAACCTCCTGGCAACAAAGAGCTGAAGAGGGAAAAACCCTACATACCTACAAAAAAAGAAAGAAAACCAACCCACAGCAGGGGTGGGGTGAGCTGTTCACAGTGAACAATTTAGAATGGCAAATGGTTGACATAGAAAAGGATTAAGCATAGTTCCCCTCACCCCCTGCTTTCAACCTTTCCCTCACAAAATGGCTTTTTATCAAGCTGCACAGAATTGCATGGCTGAAATCCCAAGGCACACAGGGGCTTACTTCCAAGAACACATGCACAAGAACAGGGAACCTGAAAGAGAGCCACATCATACATTTAAGGCACATCCAATGCACATTACTGTACCCCAAAGAATCTTGACAAAGATATAATTCCCAGCACCCTTAACAAACTACAGCTCCCATGATTCTTTGGGGGAAGCCATGTGTTTTAAATATGTACCAAATGTATGGTGTGGATATGCAAAAAGCACCTGTTGGTTTCCTCTGAAGAGAAGGTCAGCAGCAAAGAGATAGAATGAGTAAATGCTGTGTACTGCACTAGCACAGATAATCAATCTCAGGCACAAAACCTAAGGAAAGAGTCTGGTAGCAGTCACGTTGTTGTATAAAACAAAGCAGAAGGTTTAGGCACAACTGTGAAGTACACATTGGTGCAAAAGCACACTCCACATTGAACTGAGCAATGGACCTCTCTCTTTTTTTTTTTAAAGGTGGGGGACAGACTCCTCCTGAATATACCGGTAAGCTGCAGAGGGAGACTCTGGATCACTCTTGGCAGTCTGCAGGCAACTTATTTGCACCCTAGATGAGCGGCAATTGGCAAGCTTGTGAAATTACATCATTTTACCTCTCGTCATACATATAAAAAGACCTAGCACTCACGAAAGTCCTGTGAGGGCACTGATAGGAGCCCCAGGCCTCTGACGCTGGAGCCTGGTTCCAAGGCCATACTTGTCCTAGGAAAGAAGTATGCAAGGAAAGTTAGGTCTGTTGATTGAAACAGTGGTTCACGTGGTTTCTGACAGCTTGAGGGGCATAAGGGATCAAGCATGCACGCACACACACACACACACACACACACACAGGCAATGCATATGGTTTTCTCTCTGGGTTCAAATGAATTTTTAGTAGCTTGGTTAATAAAATAAAATAATTGATCAAATGCTGGAAGAGGGACACAGCATGCCACTGAAACAACCCTATTTTTAAAAACCTCCTACCCTGATCTATTTTCATATGATACTCCAATGGATACTCCACTTGACAGTTAATGTAGCTTACTCAGAGCATAACGGTTCTCATACTGGGAATAATTTTGTGACAAAAATATATTTGACTACAGTTAAGACACCACTGGACAGAAAGAAATAGTTGTGATACTCAACTGATTTTACAGCTCAGATTAAATACCATCAGGCAAGGTATTCACTGACAAGTTGCTACAATTCAACTAGTAACAAATATATAGAACAGTATCAACCGTAAAGAAACAGCATCATGGATATACAGCTAAACTTTCCTAGTCATGCTGGCTGGGGCTGTAAGTCCAACTTCATCTGGAGGTACCAAGTTGGCTGCTCTTGTACTAGAGCACTGCACCAAGAACCTAGCCAACAGAGAAGACTTGCACAAATATTTATTTGCACACCTGTTTCCATCCATTCACGGTTCTTTGGATTCAGTGTTATCCTATAACCACCCTGCAATTCAGGCCACTAGATTTCCAATCAACATACAGGAAAACAGAGAAACAAAGATTTGCCCAATGCTACTCTGGAAATCATTGGCTGTAGGGGTCGTGGGATGGGGATTTCAACTGAAATTTTCCCAGGAAGCAGTCCTGTTACATCCTGTGTCATTTTGTAAGGTGGTGGTGCATGTCATTTTAGGAAGAAGGAATATGCACTTGGAGAAAAAAAGGTGTACAGTGGTACCTCCGGTTGCAGATGAGATCCGTTCCGGAGGTCCAGTCAGATCCCGAGGTTTCCGCAACCTGAGGACCACTTCTGCGCATGCGTGCGGGGCAGCACCTGGTAAAATATGTCCGGGTTTGCCGTGCGCGCATCCCGAAGTTTACGTAACCAGAGGGTTACGTAAACAGAGGTTCGACTTTACTTCTTTCTACCTGTATGACCTATGATATTACATCTAAGTCAGAGAATACTTCTAATAATGACTGTTGCTTAAGAGACAGACATAATGCAAAAAAGCTTTGACGTTTTAAAATGTAAACCAGCAGGGTTGTAGACAGCAATACATATGCATGTACTTTAGGAAAGCATAGCTTTGGGGGTGGAGGATTACATGAGCAGGGATCAAAGACCCCCAAAGGACCTGAATATAAGTAGTGCCCCTACCCCAGAAAATCCTGCTGGAATGTTAAACAGAGTCCAGTCCATGAAAAAAGTACTCTGTCCACACACTCAGCTGATTTGCACATCACAACAAGCTGGTTTATGGATTAATCATACAAATCCCACCTGACAGCAGCTTGAGTCCCAATGTGGCTTCTTCCTTCCACAAGCTATAGTATGGCTTGTCATGTTGCCTGAACCCAAAGTTACTTACAGGCAGTGAGCCAGAAATAACCCAAGAACAAATCTTAGTTGCTTTCTAGCTTGCTGCTTGTGCATGTTTCTAGTTGAGACATCACAGCAAACCAAAATACAGGGACTTGTGCAGTACGGTGGATGCTCGGGTTGCAAACGTGATCTGTGCGGGAGGCATGTTCGCAACCCGCAGCGCTGCGTCTGTGCATGCGCGGGTCGTGATTCGGCGCTTCTGCACATACATGAGTGCCAAAACCCGGAAGTAACCCATGCCGGTACTTCCAGATTTGGCGCGGTGCACAACCCAAAAACACACAACCTGAAGCAGCTGTAACCTGAGGTATTACTGTATAAGAGAAGACATGTTCACAATTAAACCACGGTTTAAGATAAACTGAGGCTTAGCATGTGTGAACCAGCTCGCTCTGTTAGCATGGACTTGAACCAGCAAACATCATTCTTTATATAGACAACGAAAATGTACTGAAAGTCCATAGCAATAGGTCTACCACCTTGTTTGGAAAGCTCGGCTCATTAATTGTATGCAAACTGGACTTCAGCTGTAGTACTACAAGCATATCCAAGACCAGAAGGCTGAGTACACTAAATATTGACATACCAGTATAGTCATACCTCGGGTTATGAACGCTGCGGGTTGCGGACCGCACCGAGCCTGGAAGTACTGGAATGGGTTACTTCTGGGTTTTGGTGCTCGTGCATGCACAGAAGCGCAAAATGACGTCACGTGTATGTGCTGAATCACATCACGCGCATGCGCAGATGCAGCGCTTCAGGCTGCGAACGCTGCAGGTTGCGAACATGCCTCCCACACGGATCACGTTCGCAACCCGAGGTATGACTGTAGAACGCAAGTGGTTTCAAAGGTTTTAACACTATCAGAAACTGAAGGGACTTACCACTACATGTATAGTGTGTTGCTGCGGAGAGCCCCCAAATTAGCAGCAGGTAGCAACGGAGACAAGAAAAAAGCAGCAATAAAGACAAAAGCAAATGCACAGAGCAAGCAGGTTATATGGGTATCCAAGAGGTAGGAAGCATATGCAAAAATATTCAGCTAAGCAAAAAGTAAGCCTTTCAAATGACACAGGCTGCACAGCTGAAAACTGAAATGAAATATTGTCACATCTTATGATTTCTAGCACATAGCAAGTTTGTGTTGACTATGAGCTAGGCAAGCAAATATTTAGTGACTGATCAGTCAGTATTATAAAACTGAAAGCAGAGCATCTGGGCCTAGCTCTTTTTCCAGCCCAGAATAATTCTTGCTCTTCTTAATACAATCCTGGGTTACTTGAGGGATTTCAAATGACAGGTGCCTACATTTCAGTAGTGGACAATATCCCTTAATAAACGGCAAAACATTCTGAAATTTTTCCATACACAGATGCTTGGAACTTGTTCTTGGAAAATTATTGATCTGACATGGTTCCAATAAACTCTGAAGAATTTTGTTTTGTTTTGTTTGCTTGCTTATTTTTTACAAGTTTCAACGAAAAACAACAATTATGCCTTTAAAAAACTGTCTTCTGATTTTGCCCAAGAGTTCCAGAATTCTGTATTGTTGTCCTAGCTCACCGAAAAAGCAAGGGGCATGTAGGGTCTGCGTCGAACCAACTTTTTACGATCCCTCTCCATCTTCTCCTTCTGAGCCAGCTGTTGATAATACTCGACCAGTTTGTTAATCTGATTAGAAAGGAATGTCAGTTTAAGATGTGAACTGGAAGAAAAGCTGTTCCTGGTTAAACAAAATGGTGGATTACTTTTTTGGGGTATGGGTCCCTTTTTGTTTTTTCCTTAGTTGAGCTGCAGCAGCAGCTTCTTGCCCAAGTCCTGACATCAGTTAACTGACCCAGTTAGCTAGCAGTGCCATGCACATCCTAACAATTTTACCCACTGCTCTTTCCTCAGAGAAACTGAAAAAAGAAGAAGCTTGCATTACATCATATCCTACTCTTAGGTGGAGATGAGCTACACCCTACACCTCAAAGGCAGGACCAGACAGATAAGGTGGCCATCAGGAAATAGAGCTCTCATTCTCAAATAACTACTCTGAACAGAGTAATTTATGTTAGCGGCAGTGCGTCTGTATGAGAAGGTTCAAATCAGTGTGGTATATGTGAGCTGGGGAAAGATGCTGACCTCTGCATGACACAAGGTCTGTGCCAATTCCTGATGACTGCTAGTTTAAACTGCATTCCAGCAGCTAATGAGGTCAATGTAGGTGGGCTACTTCTCAAAGAATGCATGTTGTGGAAAACTGCTTGGACTACTTGGTAGGTTTTGCTCAACATAATGTCATCCCCAGCCCCAGTTTGATGCTACAGTGCTAAATCAATTGGGGGAAGATGCAGTCTAGCCTCAACCATGCAGGACTCATTCTCCCAAGTTTAATTAAATGTTGACCCAATACAAAGACTCTTCTTTTTCAGGCTACTCTATGAAAGAAGCAGCAATTTACGTACCTTCTGAGTATGAGGATTTTCTGGCTCCTGCCAACCTCCACTGGCTGCAACACAACAAAGCAATTTTTAAAAGGCTGGTGGGTGGGTGGGGGGGGGAGAGAGAGATAATACATGCACTGGACAGAGAAAATGAAACATATCCAAAATTACTGCCTGCTTCTCTCCTTCTCTCATCTAACCCAGATCACGGTTCATTAAATCTGGTATTATTAATATCAACATGTCAGATACCAAAAGCTAAAAGTTCTTCTGCATCACAAGAGGAAAATGGCGGAACTATGTAATATACTAGCAAAGATGTGTTTTCTATACTTGTGTCTGAAGGTTAACATGAATGCTGGGGCACAGAGAAATATTTGTAGGAAATTACTGGCAAGTGAAAGAGATGTTGAACCCATCTGACACCCATATATTTTCACCTACAAATGCCCTCTTTCCTTGAGGATTATTCACCTACCCAGACTATTCTGGGTTTTAGAATTCAGCTAGGTAAAACACAGTAGAAACACAGCTAGGGGTGCAGAAGATATTTCCAGGGTGGGGGAGAATCATGCACCCTCCCTTCCACCATATATACATGGCAAATAATACTACAGCATGAAAAATGTTACAACATGAAATTTCCACATATATTTATACTGAAAACCCAAGAAGAAGTCCCAGTGCATAGGCCAGTGTTGGCCAAACTTGGCCCTCCAGCTGTTTTTGGACTACAACTCCCATCATCCCTAGCTAACAAGACCAGTGGCCAGGGGTGATGGGAATTGTAGTTCCAAAACAGCTGGAGGGCAAAGTTTGGCCACCAATGGCATAGGCAGAAGTTCTTGTGTTAACAGGACAACTTTGTGGGATACAACCTGCTTTTTTTTTTTTTTTTTTTGCTTAGTTTATACAGTATTATGCAGCCTGTGAGCAAACAGTACTCCAAGGACATAGGCACGCATCCTCACAACTCAATTCTGACTATTTTGGTAGCATAATAATAACACCATTCACCAATGGAAGCTAACATCTATCAGCAATTCACACAGCCCTACTTATCTTCCCAACTCTTAGTACTGAACTACAAAAACAACACTCCACATTCTAATTAAGGCTGCATGCACAACATGCCATGAAAACGTTTTCTAACAACACTTGCAATATTCATCAGAAAACCAATGCCACTCACCAACTGATTTATCTGCCATGCCAACATCTCTGGAAGTCCAGCGGCAAAAGCCACAGGCTAGGTAATAAGCCTTCTTCATTGTGGTCTTGGCTGGGTCATCAGGCAGCGGAGCAGGGATGCTTGTTGCTCGGGTAGAGAGAGTGTGCATACAGCAAGGACAGTCAAAACAGTTGGCACACCTGAACAGAGAGAGACCAGCATGGAAGTTTGACTCAAGTTTGGATTATACCTGGTGTCCAAGACTCCTGATTTTCTGTTTTATAACTCAGAAATTGCCTCTGACAAGTTTAAAAAAACCAAATTCTTTCCAAAGGTGCTACTATGAAAGAAAGGACTTTACAGAATCAGTCAACAAAAAAACAAAGTAAGCCATTTCATTCCACTTCCATCACCCTTTGTGAAAGGGCACAAAACATGCTGTAGGCAAAGTTTCAAATCTGGTCACAGTAAACATTCAAGATTCCACAAGTGCTCTGATCCACTCTGCATGTATTTCATAGAAATTCACGAAAGCAGACGTCAATGTACAGCAGATGTAAATTCATTCTAAAGGCCTTCTTGCAGCATGGGAGATCACCAGCAATTCCACAGTGTGCTTTTCTTGTGATTTCACAAAAAAAAACCACATTGAGAGTGTGAAAAAGAAACAGGCTCATGCTCAAGTGTAAATTATTGCAGCATTATTTCTCGAGTACAGTCAGTAGTTGTCAATGCAGACTATAAACAGAGTGCTAAGTCAAACACACAAAACACACACCTCATCACAATGAGATCACATTGTAAATAAAATCCTTACTGAGAGGATTTTCAAAATTGTTTCAGATTCTTACTAAGGTGCTGTGGACAAATATACACTGATAGAAGGCAGACTATCCTAAAGCATGACGAAAGTATTGAGTAAGGTGAGAATCACAGAAGTAGCATGTAGTCTTACCTATTCTTCTTTAGCTTGGCTTCAGCTGATGGCATATTTTCCAGGCAACTGGGACAATAGTGAGAATCCACCTAAAAAATACAAAAAGGCCTTTTTCATTTTGTACCATTATCCTTCACCAGATCCTTTTCCAATACAAAAAAAACAACACCTGTGAATTTTTTTAGAGCAGCACAGCATAGTAGGTAGTTCAAGTTATGAGACATCAAGTCCCCATTCTGATTCTTACCTTTGTCATGAATTCATCAGATGGCCTTAGGCAAGCCACTCCACCTCAGTTTTAAAGTGGAGTCTGTTAAGGATGCTGGGCATTGTAGCTCTGTGAGTAGGGAAAGCTACAGTTTCCAGGATTCTTTGGAAGAAGTCATGCATAAGTACACAGCCTTATACCTGTTTACTTACAGAGTAGTTATAATGAATACAAATGTTGTCAACCCCCCAAAACCACTAAAAAGTATCAGCATCTTAAAACTAAGATGTCTGGGGGATTTCTTGACCTAAACACAAAACATTATCTTCAAACAGACAAACTGTTCTGGCAAAGTTATTCAGTCTTCTAATGCCCAGAAACTAAGCCAAGTATGATGACTGTCTTACTATTCAGATGGAATTTAACAATATGTTGCTGAACTATGTGCTAGCAACCTTCCACATTGCCACTCTCACATATATCATCATCTACAATATATTATTCTGAACATTAGTGGAAATAACAGAGCAAATAATTTCTTGCTCACACTAAAGTACTTTATTGCCAACTTGTCTGAACCTTTGGTCCTCCCAGAATAACATAATTCTTGAGACATTGTATATTTTAAATATCATTTATAAGCAAAAGGACACATTACAAACAAATGCATGTAATAAAACCCTACCTTTAAAAGAACAAAGAAGAGGAGGTGCTTAATTTCTTCCATAACCCTTAAGAATAAAACAGCTTTACCGGACTGATTTTGGGTGGACAATCATTGGGGACAGTCAAATACACAGACTACTTCACCCTCCTGAGTCTGTTTTTCAGCTTATACAAATTCAAAAACTAATTTAATAGTTATTACCTCTCCCTAAACCAGTGTTTTTCAACCTTTTTTGGGCAAAGGCACACTTGTTTCATGAAAAAAATCACGAGGCACACCACCATTAGAAAATGTTAAAAAATTTAACTCTGTGCCTATATTGTCTATATATAAAGTAATTCTCTTGAATTTTTCAATTTTTCCCACGGCACACCAGGCAACATCTCGCGGCACACTAGTGTGCCACGGAACAGTGGTTGAAAAACACTGCCCTAAACTATTCTGAGATTTCTAGTTCAGTAAAGGAAACTTTAGACTTCTAGCAGAGAAAATTCAGCAACCTTGTCAAAGAACAATTCCAAGGTGTGGGCGGTCAGGCAGGCAGGTGTGACTTGTGAACAGAGTTGCAAATTCAGCCCTCAACTATGCCAGAATTAGGTGCAGAAGCAGGCTCTAATCTTTAGACATTTGTTAACCCAAAGTCACAGAGCAGCATGGCTTTTTAAGTTTTACAGATACTTTACTTATTTTGATGTTCTAACAAAGTAAAACATGTGTCCAGGCCTATTTAGTAATCTTATGGTCAAGGTAGAAGCTGCACTGAGGTTGGCACACTATGAACTGGCTGTCTCCATTCTCTACAGCTTAAAAGGGCGAAAAATATTTAAGAGTGAAAAGAATTCAGCTAAGATATAAATGACAATTCTGTGTAACACGAAAATTCAGTTTCAAACTCCCTCAAACAAGTTTCTCACCCAGAGTAAATTAATGGACCCATCTCAGTTATGTTCATTAATTTCAACCGGTCTGCTCTGAGTAAAACTTAGCTGAATACCACCCTTTACATCCAAATAAACTGGGGGAAAGAAGACAGAATATTTAAGACAATCAATTAGAGGTTGTGATAGGACTGGGTAATCAGAAAATGACTTGGCTAATCAGAAGAGAAAGAAACTGGTTTCTCCACCCCCATTGTTCAGCCCAGACACTGAGGTCCAGCTCCAAGGGCCTTCTGGCGGTTCCTTCACTGCAAGAAGTGAGGGTACAGGGAACCAGGCAGAGGGCCTTCTCGACTGTGGCACCCGCCCTGTGGAACACCCTCCCATCAGATGTCAAGGACTATCTGACTTTTAGAAGACATCTGAAGGCAGCCCTGTTTAGGGAAGTTTTTAATGTTTGAAGTCCTATTCTGTTTTTAATGTTCTGTTGAAAGACGCCCAGAGTGGTTGGGGAAACCCAGACAGATGGGTGGGGTAGAAATAATAAATTATTATTATTATTAAGTTGGTAAGAGTGCTGTATTTTATCCATAATCACTTCTGTGACTTGAATAGGGTACAATATGCCAGGGGTCAGCAACCTAAGGCCCATGGGGGTCGTTTAACTAGCCCATGGACCCCCATCACCCACTCAGTCGGCTCCCGTGCACTAAACCGGTGCGGAGCAGAACGGGGACCACCTTCCATGACGCTGGTCGGGTTCCCTTTGGCTGCAGGAAGCTCCTGCAGCCAATGGGAAGCTGCACATGCCTCCTCCGCGCCGGATGGAGTGCCGGAAATAGCATTTGCGCATGCATGCGTACTCCAGCCCACCTCGGCGTCTGCGGGACCGTGAACCGGCCCAAGCCACAAAAACTTGGCCGACCCCTGCAATATGCTATAGAAATGGAGGAATGGGGCAGAAAACTCAAGCACCACACAGGCTGCTAAAAGAACAAATAAGAAGACTGAAAGTGGTTTATTTTAATGTGCTGAATATACAGTATAGGAAGCCAAATGGGAATGAGGGTGTAGCTAATTATCACCACACACACACACACGCACACAGAGCCCCCCATCATGCCTACTGCTTACAAAATGCTATAGAGGTTGTTGTGACTGTGCATAACTCAGTTCTGCCAGAACAGAGTAACTGGCAGGCTCACACCACCCACCACCCAAGGAAGAAACCGAGAGGCTAAGAAGGGATATAATTAACAATACAACTCCAGTGATGTCAGGCCATAAAATGAAGAACTGGCATCCTGCGATAGTGGTTAGGGAGAGGGCGACGCTACCTCCACACATCATATATATTGTAAATCGAGGAATGATATGGACCCTCCTCCCTCTAATCCATCCATCTCTCCTAACCAACAGAATGAAGTGAAGGAGCGAGTGGCAGCGGGACGGGCCAATCAACGGGCTCTCTAGGCGTGGGATGCGGCGCCCTCCCTCCCTCCCCCCCCGTTCTCCAGCCCCGTCAGCCCCCGCCCAGTTTACCTCATGAGAGACGCACTCGAGGGACCGCAGCTCACTGCAGTAGCGGCAGAAATAGAGCTGCGAGAGCGGCATGCGGATCTCTTTCTCGCCCCGCACTAGGTACGAAACGCGCTCGGACTGCAGCAGCGAAGCCATTTTGGAAAGACGGGGACCAGCCCCAACCTCTCCAGCCGCTCGCCTCACCCAGCCGCCCCGACTTCCGTCACGTGACCCGGAAGCGCCCGCCGTTTGAAGAGAACCACGTGGGTTGGTCACTTCCGGGTGGCGCTCTCTTATCTCCACCTGGTGTAACGTCATAGGGAGGGGAGATGAAGTACTGTACAGTACTGTAAATGGATGGTTAAAACAGAAAGATATATAGATAGATTATATATAAAATATTATATGTATGTCTGTCTGAGTCTAAATTTTAAATTTGATTTCATGGGTGCCACAGAACATGTATTTACTGCAGGATAAAGTCTGTAGCTCTCTCTCTCTCTCTCTCTCTCTCTCTGTGTGTGTGTGTGTGTGTGTGTATACATTCATTAATATCTCTGCTGGTGATTTTTATGCTGTTCTTTCATGGATTTGATTTTTAAGAGATTACTTTTAATGTGTGATATTTTAATGTATTTTGATTTTTGTTGGAAGCCGCCCAGAGTGGCTGGGGAAATCCAGCCAGATGGGCGGGGTGTAAATAATAAATATTATTATTATTATATATTTTATTGTATTGTGCAGAGTTGTGTTGTAAGCCACCCTGGGGACATTTCTGTGAAAGTCTTCTTAATTGGTCCCCCCCCCCCCTTTAAATAAAATTTTGGGAATTCCTCCTGATGATCAAGCTGGAAACTGTTTAGGGCACATAATCCACCCTGAAAACCTCAGACTATACAAAAGCACAACTGAATACTCGTGTTTACTTTTGTTATTTACCCAGTACCTTCGTTCTATAGCAATGTTTATGGAAGCTTAGATATATTTACAGTGTTTCCCCACCTGTCGGTGACTCCTCTCCTCCTACTACTATCCAATCCTTGTCCTTCTGCTGTAAGATGCAAATGGAATTGAAAATTGACTTTCCACAGATATGTTTTATTTGCTGTGTGTGGCATGGGTACTGTGGGGAGGGTGGTGTACACATTCACTGTAAGCCTTCATGAACCTCAGAATGCTGCATTTTTATTAACTAAAAATACATATACAGTATGTGAAGTCTATCTAATGTAGCAGGCGGTTATGCCATATGTTTGTCAGTAAAACTCTTAATGGAACTATGGTATTGGTTTTAGGATTAAGGTACCAGGTGTAATAGGGAGGTATGCTGCATCTTACACAGTGTCATCAGAACCATGTAAGTATAAGTTCCTGTCAAAAGAGGCACATTGGAATCATAGAAAAATAGAATTAGAAAGGACCTTAGCAGTCATCTAGTCCAACCCCCTGCCATGCAAGAATTTCAGCTAAAGCATCCATTCTAAAGCATTATATTCTTCTACAGTTTATTTCATGGTTTGTTTCTGGCTTACAAACCTTTGTTTTAACTGTAGTTTGGCATAATATTAATCCAGCACCCTTCCGTAACCATGGTTTGTTTGGCCAACCCATCTCAGATGCTCAGAAAGCTACAAAAGTACCTTAAGCCAAGAACAGCTGGGGAGGAAAAACCAAGTTTTGGGGGGAAAGGTTATGGTGTGTTTGATCATCTGTTGGACAACTGATAGCTTTTTCAAAAAGTATGGCTGAAGAAATATCAACAACCTCAGATATGCTGATGACGCAACCTTGATGGCAGAAAGTGAGGAATTAAAGAACCTTTTAATGAGGGTGAAAGAGGAGAGTACAAAATATGGTCTGAAGCTCAACATAAAAAAAACTAAGATCATGGCCACTGGTCCCATCACCTCCTGGCAAACAGAAGGGGAAGAAATGGAGGCAGTGAGAGATTTTACTTTCTTGGGTTCCATGATCTCTGCAGATGGTGACAGCAGTCATGAAATTAGAAGACGCCAGTGAGAGCTGGACCATAAAGAAGGCTGATCGCCGAAGAATTGATGCTTTTGAATTACGATGCTGGAGGAGACTCTTGAGAGTCCCATGGACTGCAAGAAGATCAAACCTATCCCTTCTGAAGGAAATCAGCCCTGAGTGCTCACTGGAAGGACAGATCCTGAAGCTGAGGCTCCAATACTTTCGCCACCTCATGAGAAGAGAAGACTCCCTGGAAAAGACCCTGATGTTGGGAAATATGGAGGGCACAAGGAAAAGGGGACAACAGAGGACAAGATGGTTGGACAGTGTTCTTGAACCTACCAACATGAGTCTGACCAAACTGCGGGAGGCAGTGGAAGACAGGAGTGCCTGGCGTGCTCTGGTCCATGGGGTCATGAAGAGTCGGACACAACTAAATGACTAAACAACAACAACAATGGCTGAAACAGACTCTGGGTTAGCATTATTTCTGAACTATACACATGCAAGCTGCTCTCATGCCCATATATTGGAAGGTTAGCTAATTGGTATGATGTGGCCCCTGAAAACTGAAGCTGTTTCTATTACTTGCTTAAAACATAAATAAATAGAGTCAGACAAGAATAGACATATTTCCTTGGCCTTTTAACATCATGCAACAGTGGAATATTCCAAGAGAAACTTTCTATTGTTGTGTCATATTCCATATCGAGGAAATCCAGTTTCCCACGACTGGGCTATTCTTTTGGCATCCTGAAAAATGCCTTACTATGACTTTTCAGCAAAACAAACATTTCACATCACAGGGAGATCTTAACAAAGGGCTTGGCATTTTACTTTTCCTTCTCAAGGAACTTCAGTGTGGAGTTTCCTCGTCTTTCAAATCCCAACCAAATACAGTACATTGCTCATGCTCGCCTCTGTATAGAAATTCCACATACCCTGCAAGCTCAATTAGAGTCATCATTTCCTCTCAGGGACAAGCAACTGATTTAAACAAGTTTCTTTCCTGGTTGTTTTTGTAGCTTTAGTGGGTCCCTTGATGTGCTTCTATCAGGTTTCATATGACCTGGTTTCTTAGAAGGAAGCAGAATGACCAAATGACTTTCCTGAGTTTGGGTAGCAGTGCCCTCCTTGTGGAATGCCCTCCCTTCAGGTGCCAAGGAAATAAGCAACTGTGTTTTAATGTTTTTATTATGTTTTTAGATATGCTGTAAGCTGCCCAGATGGGCAGGGCATTATTATTATTATTATTATTATTATTATTATTATTATTATTATTATTATTGTTACCACCAATCAAAGTGGATCTTCACTGTTTTGAGCACTTGAACTTGTGATGACTCTCTTCTATTTTCAATGGTCATCATATTTAAGCTATGTTCTAAATTGTGAGGTCCTTCCCTTAGCCACTAGAAGGCATAGAGGTAAAGGTAAAGGGACCCCTGACCATTAGGTCCAGTTGTGTCCGACTCTGGGGTTGCAGCGCTCATCTCGTGTTACTGGCTGAGGGAGCTGGCATACAGCTTCCAGGTCATGTGGC
The DNA here is from genome assembly GCF_009819535.1 of Lacerta agilis. NCBI lineage: Eukaryota > Metazoa > Chordata > Lepidosauria > Squamata > Lacertidae > Lacerta > Lacerta agilis. The sequence goes on from NC_046313.1 coordinate 59,787,012, forward strand.
CAGCATGACAAAGCCGCTTCTGGCGAACCAGAGCAGTGCATGGAGACGTCGTTTACCCTCACGCCGGAGCGGTACCTATTTATCTACTTGCACTTTGACGTGCTTTCGAACTGCTAGGTGGGCAGGAGCTGGGACCGAGCAATGGGAGCTCACCCCGCCACGGGGATTCGAACCGCCAACCTTCTGATCAGCAAGCCCTAGGCTCTGTGGTTTAACCCACAGCGCCACCCGCATCCCAGAAGGCATAGAAGAATATATTTAAAATGTGCTCTATGGTTGAAATAAGACAATTATCAAGACAAAAAACACTCCTTCTGAAATGGTGTGATGTACCTTGGAGCATTTAAGGAAGTTCTTATCCCTTTCTGTACTATGGCACCTTCTGGGGTCAACAGGAAGACCAGTTTAGCTAAATGTTCCACCTTCTTCACTAGGATTAAACCCACAACAGAATAGCCCAATGAATCATTAGCTGCCAGCACATGCAGAATACAGAGCAATAGGATTCTACAGTATCAAAATCTAACAAAATATATGTATATTAACAAAATATTAAAAACAGAGCATTGCAGTCAATTTAAATCCAGAAGAAAAGATTGTTTGCCCTTTGAAAATGCCCTGGCTGTTCTAGGCAAATAGCTTCTCTTATGTGCTTCCTTCTTTATGGATTAACAGCATGGACTTCATGGAGCTTCACCTGGTGAAGATCCCCAGCACAGGACTTAGCTGAGCATATATAGATGCCTGTGAAATTGACACCATGGCCTGAAATGCTTCAGGATGTTAGCAGAGGTGAACCAAGGTCCACCCAGGTTGCCCATTCAGGAAGGCAGGAAGGGTGGGGCCTTGAGGTACAACAAATTAACAATCAAATTGCTCATGGAGGAGTGGGCGCGCTTCTGACATTCGCTCTCAAGCAGTGCCCAGATCATTGTGTGGGTTGGGGTCCATAACAACTTTGACAGTGGTAACCCTAGAGATGTGTTAGAAGGCCACAAAGTGTGTGCATGTGCGATTTAGCTGAAATGGGATGTGTGTGTCTGAGAGTGAGGTTTGTGAATTTCATTAGATTTCATTTCCCTTTCCTATGCTGCTGCCAAGTACGGGGCTTGCTAACGATTTAGTCCAGGGGTTGTCAGCCTTGTCCCTACCGCCCACTAGTGGGCGTTTCAGGATTCTAGGTGGGCGGTAGAGGGTTCTACGGCACAAGCTGAATCCTCCTTCCATTGAGCGCTGGTGGGAGGTAAGGAAAGTTTACCATCAAGAAAGATGCATTAGTAGGCGGTAGGTATAAAAGGTTGACTACCCCTGATTTAGTCAATCCCACTGCAAAATTGTCTGTTTTGAATAGAGTCTTAGTCATCATTGGCAATATAAGAATCTCAGTATAGTGTTGTGAGTGCACCACTCAGCTCTCAGAAACAGACACCATAGCGAGCTTCCAGGAAAATATGACTTCCATTTATAGTCACATTACTTCATCCGGCACGGGTATTTTCATAACTCTGACAGTGAAGAGAGAACAAAAACAAACAAAAACAAAACCCAGCTGTTGATTTCAGAAAACTAAGAGCACTTTTTTATTATTTTTTCATGCACTGCAGGGCAAAGTCCTGACATTAATGATTCCAGTGCTGAACCTCAAGTGAAGTCTTGCATATGTTTGCATTCTGGGGCCACATTTTATGCAGGTGCTTATCTACATGAGTGCATTTTACTTCTGCATAGGAAAACCACATGTACTCTGTGATACTAAGTAAAAGTGTGGGAAATGTGCATGTTCCATGCAACAGGAAGTTGAGAGAAATGGATCCAATGAAGAAAGCTTTTCCTTAAGAAAACTCACATTGCAGCACGTTTCTTGGTCTTTAAGGTGCCACCAAACTCTTTACTATGATGGTGGGTTCTCACCAGGTCTACATGTGCAAAAAATAAACTTGTCTGCGTATAAGAGTTTTTCTTTTGTGTAAAGCAACTCGTATATCACTGTGGCCACGAGTACACATGAGTCCGTTGGCTGTAGGGGCTACTCCAGACCCAGAAATCTTTTAAAATTAACACCAGTGCTTTTCCTCCCTTAAAAATTGTTTAGGGGTATTCTCATTTTGACTCAAGAAAACCACCATTTTATAGTTTCAAATCGGGGAAAATAAATACAGTAAATGGACAAAAGTACAAAGATTGAAAAAATGTATGCGTACCCCTGCGTCCCCTTATAAAAAAGCACTGGTTAATATATATCATATATATGATCTCATACATGATATCATACATGATAATCACCCATCGTATATCCATCATAAATAATAACTTCATTGTTATACAGCCACTTTGGTTTGTTTTTATTTTTTTCTTTGGCAAGCTACTTTATACTCAATCAAATTATATCTCCTCGTCATGCTATTTCTGATGAGAAGGTATACAACTGGATACTGGTACTGTATATCAATCAAACCTAGCAAATCAAACTCAGGTTTTGCACTTCGCATGTGGCCACTAGGTGGCCCGCTCGCCTTTGATGTCGCGGGGGCGGGGCGAAGTAGCGCGGCTGCCCCGCTGAAGCCTGACCTTCCCAGCAGCGCAAACGAGGCGAACGCAGAGTTCCAGCGCGCGGAGCAAGCGAGAGGGAAACTTTCGCTTTTGTTCGAATTCCCTTTTCCGGGCGTGGGAGGCGGCATCCCGCTGGCCACCAGAGCACGGTCTTCGGGGTGGAAGTTGTCCGCCGCGGCCGAGCTCGGAGAAAGAGGATCCCACCTGCCGGGTGTGTGTGTGAACTTACTCCCCACTTTTCTTCGTCCAGTTATTCGGCGGCCCGCGGATTTTGCGCTCCTTTGGACCAGACGCTCGCAAGCCGAGCAGGCGACACTCCAAGCGGGGTTTGGAAGTAGCCCGGAGACTCGAGAGCAGCATAAGAAACTCCTGTAAGTCCTCTTTGTAGCGATGAGCAGCGGCTAGTCTGTGAATTTTTTACGGAGTGCCACGATTTCTTTTGCTTGCTTGTTTGCTTTATTCGCGTGCGCTTTCATATTCTTCCTACACCTTCTTCATGTCAGTTTCGCTTCACTTCCTTTCCCGTTTGCATTTAGCATTGCTCCGATTTTTGTTTGCTTGCTTGTTGTTTGCTTTGGAGAGATCAGTAATAGTTTTAAGTCCCAAGGGAAATTCCACAAGTAGCTCCTCAATAGAAAAGGCTCTATCTATGCCATCTTTGATCTTCATTTCAGAAAGTCATTGGATTTTTTTTCAGGAAAGTGAGTGATCTTGCTCCGAAACAGGTAACTAGCCTGCAAGACCCATTTGTAAGTTTCCTTTTATATTGGGGCGTTTAAGGTGGTAGCAAACCTTCTCTTATGACTACAGTATTTTATTCTGGTGAGCATCGCTTAAGCTAATCCTTTGACACAAGCACAAACATTGATGTATCTGTATATACTGCTCTTTTAGATATGCTTGTGTTGTTTTGTTTTATAGTTACCATACCTTTGTTTTTGTATTTTCCTTGTGATTTATAATAGAATTGTGAGATCTATAAATGTGCACTGCATGTATTCTTGCCTATCATTTTTATAGCAACTATTGTAAAGCTATCACTAACAAAAACAAAGAGATGAAACCAAGATGTAAAAATGTTGTGCTGTTTGCTGTTCGTATCCTGGTTTTTGGCAGTAGCTCCTCCGTTGTTGTATCCTTATCTCCAGACTGTTTCCAAAAGGCAATTGTTTTCCTTCATTTCCCTATAGCAAAATATGGGGAAAACCCATAGATTTGGGCACATGCGATGACTAGACATAGTTAATCCACCGCATGCATATTCAGAGGGAAGCCAGTACCTATAAACGGTGACGCTTACATTAATCACCTGTGATGCACTATGTAAATTATACATTTTGTTACCCACAAAGTGTTGTGTAACTGTCTCCATTCCCAGTAGCGAAATGACGCTAATTCAGTACTTATCCAAAGGAATTGCAGTGAGCTGGAATTCACTGGCACGTCTAATTGCCTTTATCGGTGCTTGAAAAAGAATTGGGAGTGGCTCTCAGGCTACAGAATGTATATGATCTCCCATATGGATATGTGTTTGATCGTTTCAGATGATATTCTGTTATTTTTATTTTTCACTTTCTTTTGGTTTTCAACCCATTTTTGGTTAGTGCGTTTGCAGTCTTCTCTATGCAGGTGATCAAAAATTGACAATAGCAAGGCGTGCCACCAGGTTCATCTTTTGGTTCAAATAAATAAACGCGTTCCTATTTAGAGTAGCACATCACTTTTTGTTCTACTCTAGTCCATTTAATTGTGACAGACATAGCTAAATGCAAAGAAAGTAAAATATAAGGTTGGAAGTTTTATGTTGCTTGTATGTATTTCATAACCATACTAACCACAGATGTGCTGTGTCTTTATTTTGTTTTCTTCCTCCCCCTTTCCCCATTTATAGCTTCTGGCATGAACAAAAGCTTAGGGGAAGCTTCCTATCTGCAATGTTTTCCACTTTCCAAGTAACCCTTTGAAGTTTTAAAGGAAAGGCTGGATAAGGATGCTTTAGATATTTTTAAAAAATCTCTATTAGTTTAGGCGTTTGGAAAAGATTGGGTGTGGTGCAGCACAAGATGTTGGATTTGTACTACTGTTCAACTCCTTTTTCGTTCTTGGATTATCTGTATGACTCTGGATTTTTCAGCTTCTCTTACCTATCTGTGAAATGGAAATAACAGCAATTCAACTCACAGGATTGTTGTGAAATTAAGGGCAAGCATGGAATAAAGATGGTAAAGGACATTGTAAATTATCAGCAATACTAACAAATTCCATGGTGTTCAAAATTACTTGGCAACTTTCTGCCACACAGCCTATGACATGCACTGTTCCAGTTTGCCATCACTTAGATGTCTGCACCCTTAACTGTTGTACCATTTGTATTTTGATCAGTAGTGTTTGGGCACTGACTTACCATTGGATATTCCGCTGTTTCTCTTGTGCTGCTTTTGAGAGACATTTGGCTGGTTTAGACAATATCTGAACAAGTTGTCCACCACAAGGCATGCTTCCCCCTCCATCTCTAACCATCCATACTTAAATGGCCTGTCCGGATGTGAATGGGCACATGTCAAATCCTACACACGTGTAGGGGGAATTTACACGTCTGGTTCCCAAGTAGAACCCAACTGCACGCTTTTAGGCCATTACGTGTAATATTGTTACTATTTATTGCATTTAGGTTTTGTTTTCTTTTTAATTGTCAAACAACAGCTAAAATCAGTTAACAAGGAGAAAGCGAAATACAATAAACACAAAACTTCCTAAAGTGCCCATGCAATAATTCTATAAAACAACCCCACCACACGCCGCTAAAGTGCAGAATGTAAAATAGATGCATATTTGGATGGGTCTTGCTCGCAGGGATGGCAGGAGGCAGTGGAGATGGGAAGGCAGGTGAGCCCAAAGCAGCATCCTTTGCTTTGGAATTCTGGGGCTGAAGGAATTCCAGGTGAAGGCAGACAAGTGAAAGTGACATAAATGCAGATTCTCTGGCCTGGAAACTTCAGTCTCTACCTCACAAATGGGAATTGCTCCTACCTCCTCCCTTACTGATGATTTGAAAGCTGCCTCTTCATGTCCCCAGTGGGGGGTGCTAACTGGTACCAAAACTATATGGTTGTGGTTTTATACCGGTATTTTGATTTTATTCTGTGAACTGCCCTGCAGGTATAGGGCAGTATACAAATTCAACAAATAATAACAATAATCTGTTCATCATATAAAGTGATGGGGCCCCTTTACTTTCTCTCTCTCTTTCTCTTTCTCTCTCTCTGCTCTACTTCAGGCACCTAGCCAGAAACCTTGTAGAAAGGGTGGGGGGGATCACTTACAGAACTGCAAGATCAAAAATACAGGTATCTGTCTATGTTGGAAGGGATTTAATTGCATTGCTTCTTAATGAGCAATTGGGTAGGATGCTGCCTGAAGCCTTCCCCACCCCCTCCTTATATTTCCAGCCTTAAAAAGGGGCCAGAGTATTTTTAAAAATAAAAGCTGGACCTTCAAGGAAGGACTGATAATGTTTCTGAAAGGGGACCTCCCATTAAGAAGCAGCTTCAGGCGGCAGATTTGGCATGGCATTATTAGAATATGTCCATTGAGTTTTTTCGTATTATTTTGTGGCATGCTAAGAGCACCATTTTTATTTTTATACCTGGCCACCAAAATAATCTCAGACTGGCTTCCTCTGCTCTCAGATAAGATGCTGCCTGCTTTTCATGCCTCTGCTTTGATTAGACTTCTCCCTTCTGATTTCCCCCCACTTTCTTTGGAAAGCAAGAGATTTTTCATTCAAATTAGGACTGACCCTTAACCAGCCAAGCAAGCTACCGGTATGTGTCTTCTTTTCTGCAGGCAGGCAGTTTCTATCCAAGAAAGATACTTGTTAAATAAACAAACAATTAACATTTAAGTATTGTGTAGCTTACATAGGACAGAGTTTTTGTCAATTATGTTGCGTTTCTAAGGAACTGCATGATGGGGTGCCATTCCCCCCATTGTTTCTGGCAGTCTCAGGTTATTAATTGGAAACATCTATACAGTGGTACCTCGGGTTAAGAATTCATTCTGGAGGTCCGTTCTTAACCTGAAACTGTTCTTAACCTGAGGTACTACTTTAGCCAATGGGGCCTCCCGCTGCCGCCACACAATTTCTGTTCTCATCCTGAATCAAAGTTCTTAACCTGAGGTACCACTTCCGGGTTAGCGGAGTCTGTAACCTGAAGCATCTGTAACCTGAAGCTTCTGTAACCCGAGGTACCACTGTATAACAGTGTTAGAAACTCAGATATAGAAGCTAGGAGCCAAATGACTCCTTAAACCAGGGTTACAGTCGCCAAAACGGAATGTCTAGGTGCCATTTTGTGGCCAGATGTCTTGAAAGTCATATTTTCCAATACGACGTTTTGGTTCCTGAAATTCCTTCTGATTGTGCAGATAAAATATCACGAGTAGAATTCTACAGAAAGCTGTTGCTAGCGTGTGAAAACAGTCAAGATTGAAGGATCCCCAGGCATGCAGCTCCAGATGGTGGAGATGGCATGCACCATCCTGGTGCCCGGGCATCTTCATGTGGTTGCAAGTAGGTGATAGCCAGGTGCAAAATGCACGTGGCGAATTTTGAACATTGGCAGGGAACCTGTGGCCCTCTGGATGTTGCTAGATTATGAAACCCATCTTCTTTTGCAACTGGCTGTTAACCAGAAAGTTGGTGGTTCAAGCCCACCTAGAGATGACTGTGGGCAGGATTCCTGCATTGCAGGCAGTTGGACTAGATGACCCCCGAGGTCCCTTCCAACTCTACAGCTCTGTGATTCTTATAATGCTGGTCGGAGCTGATGGGAATTGGGATTCTGCAACATCTGGAGGCTCTCCTGTCAAAGGCAGGATGCCTCTGAATACTGGATGCTGGGAATCACCAGAGAAGAAAGTGCTGTTCCATCCATTTGCCATAGGATGCTGAACTAGTTGGGCCTGATCCAGCAGGACTCTTATGCTTTTACCCAGCTACCAATTACCAGCAGGCCCAGCTTTTGGGGGGTTCTACTGCCTATTGTCTGCCTGGACTTTTGTATTTCTGGTTATGAGTTTAGGGTTGTTCCATTGTAGCCTATTAAGACAGTGGGGTTGGGGTTACTGAACCCTGTGCCCTGCTAAATTAAATGCATCAAGTGTTGTTTGATACAATATGATAAACACCTGATATGTGGGTGAGCACCTTGTCAGTCACCCTCCCAACAAGAATTAAAACTTTTCAGGTGAACTTGAAGAACAACCCCAGCTCCTGCTGTGCTGGAGTCACTTAGGAACCAGCAGGGATTTCCTTCAGCTCAGCTCTACCAGTGGAGGGGGGGGGCAGGAATGTGTGGGCAGTAGCCAGTGTACAACCAGATGGGGTTGTCAGTTCTGGCTGGGAGGGCTGTAATGTTAGGGTAGATTAGGGTAGACATAGATACTGGGACACGGGTGGCATTGTGGGTTAAACCACAGAGCCTAGGGCTTGCTGATCAGAAGGTCGGCAGTTCGAATACCCGTGATGGGGTGAGCTCCCGTTGCTCGGTCCCAGCTCCTGCCAACCTAGCAGTTCGAAAGCACATCAAAGTGCAAGTAGATACCCGGTAAATAGGTACCGCTCCAAGCGGGAAGGTAAACGGCGTTTCCATGTGCTGCTCTGGTTTGCCAGAAGCGGCTTAGTCATGCTGGCCACATGACCCAGAAGCTGTACGCTGGCTCCCTCGGCCAGTAACGCGAGATGAGCGCCACAACCCCAGAGTTGGACACGACTGGACCTAGTGGTCAGGGGTCCCTTAACCTTTACCTACCCCAGAAGTAGGGTGGCCTGGTAAACTGGGCAGGGCCTGCAGAAAGTAGTAACAAGAGCAACAGGCCCATAGAATCTTAGAGTTAGAAGGGACCGCCAAGGGTCATCTAGTCCAAGCCCTTGCAATGCAGGAATCTCAGCTAAAGCACCCATGACAGATGGCCATCCAACCTCTGCTTAGAAACCTCCAAGGAAGGAGAGTCCATCACCTCCCAAGGGAGACCGTTCCATGTCTTTGCATTTGAACACCCAACAGGATGCGTTCACAATTTGAGGAAGAAATGGTTTCCATAAATTCTCAACTCAGCAAGAATGACCATTAAAAAGGACAATGAAGAACTTGCTCTTGAATCTTCTCCAAGCACTACCAAACTCTCTCTCTTCATTAAACACCAGGAATCAGAGCACAGTGCCTGTCGCCCCCCCCCCCCTTTGTCTGTCGGCAAGCTGGTTTAAATGCAGAGCCCCTGTGCTGCGTGATAGTAATAAATAGGTTTCTTACAAACAGCCTGTGTTTTAACAAGTAATCCCTTGAAGGCATTAAGATGGGTGTAGCCTGGCCTTTGAATCTCCACAGGTTTTGACGTCATGTTATCTTTCTGATCTGGAGCACTTAAGAGAATTGGCACAGTGACTCCAGCTTAACCTGTTCTTGCTGATGTCAAAGTGGCAACGAGCGTCACCAAACTTCGGGGATAAATTACAAAAATGGTACAGCCAAGATGATGTCAGGCTGCTCGGTTGGAGCCGCTTGCGCATTGTACACAATCCCATGGTCATTGCATAACAAGTCAAGTTGCACAGTTGCGTAAACGTTTTCTTCATATGACATTTGTATCACACCCTGTCACTCAGATCAGCACGGCACTGGGGCCTCACAACAACCCTTTGAGGTAGGTTAAAGTGAGAGGGAATGACTTGCCCAAGAGAGGCAAGTCATTAAGCAAGGGTTACTTACGCTTTTTATACTGAAACCTAGCTTCCTTACATGGTGGCATGATGCCCGCAGACAGCCCCTTTGCCAGCTGCCTCTTCCAGTTTTCTGTTTTGTTTAATTTGTACTGTGCTGGCTGCAAAGCAATGTGCAGGCACCTAGCAAGTCTACCTTCTTCTCTCACATTTCCGAGAAATGCATCTGGGCCCCACATGGACCCCTTCATAGGAATGGAAAGGAAGAGGAAGAGGCAGCGAGGGGTGTAGTCCTTGACTTTGAACCTCCTACTCATACGAATGATGTGTGGCACTGTCTCATTTCCATGAAAACAAGCATAAGAGGAAGTTCATCTGAGAAACAGGGACTGCTCCTTTGAACTTAATGACTAAGCAGGGCTTGGTACCCAGGTCTCCTGGATCCATGCCCAACGCATTGCTCCCAAGGATGGTGGGAGCTTTAGTGTAACAACATATGGGGGACCAGGTGTTCCTCATCCCTGTTCTACTCATGGTACCATGTTGGCTGTCAGAAAGCTGTGTTTGAAGTCGATTGCTTTTGTATTGAATTAATGGGACTCGCCGGCTTTGAATCTCAAGTATTCGAGCATCCAATTTCGTTTTGTGTGTGACATGAATTTGGACATGAAGTCCAAGTAAAACTAATAAGATTACTGAGGCTGCTCACGACATGAGGAAGCGTCCAGAAATCAGAGCCTAGAGCCACGAAACGCTTGTGAATGTAGGAAATAACTGAGTTTCACTCGGAGCAAATCAACAGCTTAGATTACTGCTTGCCAGGAAGTTCATTCCAAATAACAACGGCGCTAATGCACTTCTCTGTAAACGGAGCACACATTTTCCTGTGCTGTTTGTAGGCTCTGCCACACACACACACACACTTGTAGAAGGAAGGCCTTCCATTTCAGCACAAGCTTGCCAGCACATTCTTCCACCGAAACACGCCTCAGCCTGCCTATGACATAGGAGAGTCTTATTCCACGTAAGACTCTGACATGGAAACCCACAAAACAGCGTTGCGGTGAAACTTGAATCCCAAATTAAACTAGCACTCCCAACCAGCTTGCACTTCCAGGAGTCCTGCTCATGAGTTATGTTCCTTACAGAAACAAAATAGAAAATTCTTTCCAGTAGCACCTTAGAGACCAACTGAGTTTGTTCTTGGTATGAGCTTTCGTGTGCATGCATACTTCTTCAGATACATACACACGAAAGCTCATACTAAGAACAAACTTAGTTGGTCTCTAAGGTGCTACTGGCGTGCCTGGCGTGCTCTGGTCCATGGGGTCACGAAGAGTCGGACACGACTGAACGACTGAACAACAACAAGGTGCTACTGGAAAGAATTTTCTATTTTGTTTCGGCTATGGCAGACCAACACAGGTAACTGTTCCTTACAGCAGTGTTTTTCAACCTTTTTTGGGCAAAGGCACACTTGTTTCATGAAAAAAATCACGAGGCACACCACCATTAGAAAATGTTAAAAAAAATTAACTCTGTGCCTATATTGACTATATATAAAAGTAATTTTTCAAATTTTCCCACGGCACACCAAGCAACATCTCGCGGCACACTAGTGTGCCGCGGAACAGTAGTTGAAAAACACTGCCTTACAGAGTCACTGTGGGAACAAAATAATTCCCCCCCCTTCCAGTAGCACCTTAGAGACCAACTAAGTTTGGTCTGAAGAAGTGTGCATGCACATGAAAGCTCATACCAATAACAAACAATATTTTTTTTTTGACTATGGCAGACCAACACGGCTACCTACCTGTAACTAGAGTCACTTTGGTTAACATTTTATTGTTCAGTTTATTGCCATCTTTAGTTAATGGAGTGTCCTTTTAGGCTGCAACTAAGAAATCTACAGAACCAAGACTAGACCCAGTGGATGGGAATTGCAGGGAAGCAGATTTTGGCCAAAACATTAGGAGTAACTTCTTAAAACAAAGTCCCATCTGCACTATATATAGTTCAAACAGCTATGGCTTCCTCTACAGATTCCTGGGAACGTTAGAAGATTCCCTATTCCCCTCACAGAGCTAGAATTTGCAGTCATTTCCTCATCTTCCTGGGGTACTAATTTTTTTTGCATACACACACACACACACACACACACACACACACATATACACACACACTATCTTAAAACATCAACAGCACACATGTAAGAACAATTCATATCCAACACAGATAGCAACAGGAATAAAGATCTCCATTTAGAAAGCTTGTGGAAAGGAATGTTTTTAGCAGGCACTGAGATGACAGTAGAGAAGGCATTGATTTGATATATAATGGGACCAAAGTTTCCTTCCACAGGAAAGGTGCCACCACACTCAAGGCCTTGATTCTGACCTTGTGAAGAATGCACTTCCTGATAGCATGGTATCTGCAGGAATGCCCTCTCCTTCAGAATGCAGTGATTTGTTGGTTATGCAGAAGGTGAGATGAACTTTTGAGTATCCTAGTTCCAAGCTGTATATGGCTTCATGCAGCAATACCAGCACCTGGAGCCTAGCCCAGTAGCTAATTGGCAGCCAGTGCAGTTATTTCCACAACAACTTGCTATATTCTGCCCTAGTTGAGCTGCCACATTTTGCACAAGGTGGCAGCTTCCAAATCCTTCACCACATACAGCACATTGCAGCAACCAGTCTGGAGGTTACTGGATGACCGTGATTAGGCTACCCCAACCCAGAAATGGCTGTAGCTCTCTTCCCAACTGAAGTTGGTAAAAGGCACTCCTAGTCACTGAGATCATCTGGGCCTCTAAGCGCTAGAGATGCGGGAGTACAACCCCATTGAAAGCAGACTCAGGAAAGGCCCACCCATGGTGCCTCCATCTGCCCAGGATTTATAGTCAGTTTATCGGCCACCACCAAGTCCAGGCACTAAGTCCAGGGCTTGCACAGCCTCTCCTGATTCGGACGTTGCAGAGAAACATCAACATATGATGACACCTCCATTTCCCATTAGTAGCAGACATTTTTATAGCACGTATTCACAGTTGAGTGCCACAGTTTCGTATTGAGATGATTGGTTACCAGAGCAGAAGTTAACATTTTTCATACTTTGTCATTGGTTCTGAATTAGGATAGTCCTAGGACAAAATTCCCCATGAAAACGCATGCCAAATAGGTCTGCTGAAACAACAATTACATGTCCTTTTCTTCTTGCATACATGATAGCAGTTTCGTTCCACTAAGGCTTATCCTAAAGTAGACATTTTCTCTGTATTTTTATAACTTACATTGCCAGGAAGTAGACGAGCTGCTTTTTTGACCTAGGGCATTAAACAGCAGTTGGAGTCCCAACAAAATCTGGAAGGTCACAGGATTCCCATCCCTGGTTACATTTATTTATAATCTGCCTTTCAGGATACAAATCCTTCCAAAGTGGCTCGCAACTAACTACATATTTTAAAAACACAATAAACAACATATTAAAAAGTTACCAGGATCTTTCTCACAGGGCGGCTGATGGTTGATCAGGGAGGTAGTCTGAGGCAGTCTTCTTAGGAAATACTGTGTTTTGAAGTGTTTTCCCCAAAGCACTTTTGATCTGAATTGAGAAACAGAATGATGTGGCTGTTTTTTGAGCTGATAATGTGTACAAAGCCTTAGTTCGGATTCGATCCATTGACAGAATCAGGTGTTGAGCCTCTTGTTGAGAAAGAATGGATTGGTTTGCTTTGTGGGCTGATGTTGACTGGAAAGGCAAGCAAACAAGCAAATAAATAAATAAATGTTCACAGGATCAAAAGATCAGGGTGGGAAACAGCAACATATCCAGCTGGCAGGGGTTTGCGCACTGTTTGGTGCCATCAGTTGCTTCATTCGTGTAAAGAAACGGATTTCGTGACTCAGGAAACCATGATTAAGCACAGGTGAGATGCCTCGAGGCTGCTGAATCAAACACGAAATCTGTGTCAACGCCTGCTGTAGTTAAAATATACACAGAGGCAGTCCGTGTGACTGGAGATTTGGCAAGGGTTTTTTTTTTTTTTTTGCTCCATCACTAATTTTATTTGCCCAAGGAAAATCTTCCCTGGAGGCTGGACAGATGAGAGGCAAGGTCCCATGGGCTTAGAGGCTGCAAGCATCCTACCAGAGCCAGTTCTGCTATTAGGCACAGTAAGGTCTCAGGCAGCGTATGCTGGGAGCCAGTGGTGCCCCTCAACTCTTCCTCCTGACCAAACTGTTCTGTTCGAGAAGAGAGTTGTGTGTCACACACTTTGGCATCCACGTTTATATCTATGCTGCTGACCTCCCTCAGGGGCAGGGCAGTGCCCCTTTGCTAGTACCAAAGTAGGAGGCACTATGAATGGGTGTGCATCATTTTATCCTTTGCCTCAGGCAGCCAAATGTCTTGGGCCGGCCAGCCTTGCTTCGTACATAGACACACTTAGGCAGTTCATGGGACGCCAGTTGAATTTGTCCTAGAGAAGAGAGGGTGAGGGAGAGAGCTGCAGCAATTTGTTAGCCTGGGATGTCCAATGTTTCTCATTAAGGTAGATAGTATTGTGCTGATACTGGTCTGTATGTTGAGGTTAAGGTGATGGAATTCAGGGCTATAACTCTTTTTGGTTGAGGGGCCGAGAACTTTAGATGCTTGCGTTTGGAGAGGGAAAGGGCCTTTCACAGGTCCTGTTCTGATCCTTTGAACCCAGAAATGGGGACCCTGTGGGCATCAGGGAAATCCTCTGCAGGCACATGTGCACCCCATGGGTGCCACACTGGCAACCTCTGCCCTATGGTATGTTTCCCCACCTTTCTTTTCTTGCAGGTGCAGGTACACACATCTGTGCAGTTACCAAAAAAGGTAGTGGGAAATATTTTTGGAGGGCAATTGCTTCTTGAATCATCCCTGCTAGACTAAAAAAAAAAGCAAACAGGTGTCAGCTTGCCTGAAGTTGGACAGCAAACTGATCAGAATGGTTCATTGCAGGTGCTCAGTGCCTCTATGACTGAAGCCTAATCCAGCAAAGCATATTCTGCTGTGGCAATGTGCTGCTGAGAGAGAAGAGACTCTAGCTACTTAGAATTGATTGGATGGGAGCCAAATTGCTTGCTTTTGAGCTGACTCATTACAGAACTTATTACACACACACACACACACACACACACACACACACCTATCTAATCTATCTAATCTTTGGTGTTGATAGGAACTTGTAGAAGGAGGCAAAGAACCAGGGGACACGACACCCCCCCCCCAATAGTGGAGGACAACATAGCAATTAGGTAGCTCACACACAACTGAACAATTCCTCTCCCTTCCCTGCCCCCACTGTTCCATTTTTTAAGGCACATTTTCACATTTAGATGGCATAAATAGTGTACTGTATATCATTTTTTTGAGCATACAGAAGTCCTGCCAGTTTGCAGAGAATCTATGATGTTGCTTGAGAAGATTTATACACTGATATCCTGCAGCACTCCCAGGGTTTTTAATGGGTACAAACCTTAGGCCAGGTAGAGAGCTCTAGCGGGCCACATCTGCCACATCTGGCCTGTAGATCTGATGTTCCTCATCCTTGTTTTAAAATAATCGGTACCTGGCACCCTTCCCGGCTAATTAAACTTTGACTCTCCTGCATTGTTAACATGTTTCTATCTCACTGAGGGGCAGAATGGCAGAGTTGTTCATTTTTTCCATCAGATTATACAATAATGGTGCAATTAAAATAATGACATGTAATGAATACTAATGAAGAGCCAGCATTTTACGATGCCTTTTTATTGAAGGGTATCAGAGTACAGTACATGGTTTTCCTTTTACAGCTGCCTTCCTTCCTCAAGATACCTTATTAAACAGAACATTTCGTCACCACGCGGCTTAAGAAGTATGAACAGCAGCCCACACTGACCCTGAGAACTGCCTCCCTTCTGTGCCACCATGCACAGTTTCACATTTTGATGCTATGAGCATGTGGCGCTGTTGCACAGCAGTGTTTTGCAACAAAGCCCTCGTTTTGTTCCTGTGACATTTTGTGGAAATGCAGTCCTCTGAAATAAATAACATTCGTTGTATTATTTGATGCGCAATTGGGTCATTTGCTAATTTAGCACATGCGCCAAATTATGCTCTAGCTTCATGACCCGCTCCAGACCCTCTTTCCATTGAGTAGGAATTCTGACTTAGAAGTCCCATATCTGGGTGGGATTCAGCTAATGAATCCCTTTGACAGAAGCCTGTGCAAGGGCTTTCATTGGCACAATGGGGTTTCCTCTAGTTCTCCTGGTGACGGTCAGGAGAATCCCCAGAACAGCACATGGAAGAAAGTGGGTGGGTGGGTGGGACTGTTCCATCTAGCAAGCCGAAATGCTTGCACTGACGGAACATTCAACATAGTATAACATTGAATTCCTTCCTCTACGTACGTTATTCTAGTCACTACAGCAAACTAGCTGAGAAAGCCACAATGCATGAAATAACATTAAATGACATCTATTTCTGTGTAGTGCCTGGATGGCAGGCAGGCAGGCATAGAAGTGATCGATCCCATCTGATCCCACGCAGCAGTGTTTGCACAGACCAAATCCTTACGTCCTTGACACTGCAATCATATGCCTATTTATGTGCCAGAAAGCCCCACTGCACAAAGTGGGGCTTGAGTAAGTATTGTTGCCTGCTACTCCAATCTCTGAGCAGTATGAGATTCCAGACGTTCCAGGTACTTACCCAAGGTTCATGTTTCCTTTTGGAAATGGGGCACAGCAGAGACTGTGGTACCTTTATGATATTGTATATGGTTTATTTACACATATATACAACCTGAGCCTATGGTGGAGGAGTTCACAGCATTAGCACCTCAAAAGGGTCTTGTTTCTCCCATAGCTGCAGCTATGGCAGAGATCAACCATTGCTGTGCCTCTCTTGCGGCTTTGCTACTCTTCTTCCTAACCTCTCTATGCTGTAAACTTTGGTTTTATCTGTTGAGGAATCCTTTGATTCTTTGTTCTTTTAATGTTCCATCACCCAGGTGATCACTTCAACACAGGAAGCTTAATTAGCTGTGATTAGATTTTAACACTTGCTGGACCTGGGGATTAGAGAGGTCTGGCACCCATCTTAACACCCCAAGCTTTGATTAAATTCTAACACTTACTAGATCTAGGGATTAGGGGTGTCTGGCACCCACAAACTCATAACAATATGTATAGATAGGAGTGCCCTGCATGTCTTCTTCTGGGCCCAATGAAGTGCAGATGTGTTCTAACTTACATAAATTTCAAGCAGCTTATCCAAGCTCTGTTACTTCAACTCTGGAGGTAGGGAAAGGTTATGTGCTTGCCACCTGTGAGGATTGCATTTGCTCTGTGTCCTGTTTTATTGATACTTTTCTTTTTCTTTGCTTTAGGGAGGAACAGGAGGAGCATGGATGTTTTGGGAAACATAGAGGCCACACCGTTTCCCCTTCCAAAGCACATATTGGAAGTGTGGGTCATTGTCCTGATCATCCTGGTCACCATCGTGGTCATGACATCCCTGCTCTTGTGCCCAGCGACAGCAGTGATCATTTACAGAGTCCGGACACACCCGATACATAATGGGGCCGTGTGAAACCTGCTTCCATGTCACTATGTTTGGCTTTGCTTTTGAGAAACACGGGATAAAAAAGTATTACAGGGAAACTGTCAGTTTATCAGGCTTTCTCTGACACCAGGCCAAGCTCTGAGGAGACAATGGAGGCAAGCCAACAAGAATATGACAGCAGCACAGAGACCATGATCATGTGACGAGGACGTCACATGTCACTAGAAGTACCCCAGAAGCCTGGTTGCACAATACAAACTGTGTCCCTAATGCTCCACATCCAGGACTTTATCCCCAGTTATGGAATCAAGTTGGCTGGTTCAGGATTCCAGATGGTTCCTGTTTTGGATTTTTGGTGTGTCCTTCTATTTGAAAAATGGTTCTTCATGTTTACTGGGCAAGCTGTTCCAAAGGACTAAGCAATTGGCAAAAACAGATGTCAGAACGGAATAATGAAATGTAACCCCAAAAAACCCTTCCATGTAGATTCCAGATGTGAAACACAACCTGTTTTATCTACCCCCTTCAAACTGAGACATAGTTTCCACGTGGGGGGAAGCTTTGATTGCTCCCAGCTGGCATGTTGGTCATTCTCACTTCCCTCCAAGATCCCTCTAATCCAAACAGCAGCAGCCGAAAAGGGATTGGGGGGGGGGAAGAGAAATGAGGTGTAGGTAGATATGTGAAGTAATCGTATTTGCGGTATACAGTTACAAAATGATATACTCATCATTAAACATCTATTTTTAAGGAACCTGATAAAATCTTAATACAAAAAGGCAGAGGAGGGAAGAATAATATTTGAACAAAGTAATTTACTGTCAGGGAACAGTTTAGAATGTGGCAATGAAAAAATGGAGTGAAAGAGGCATTCTTTTGCTGCTGGGTTTGTGAAACTGTGCATCTTGCATTTCTGTGAATAGGATGGGAGGGCCTTTCCTAGTTGTACTGAAGGAATGGCAACTAGGGAATAAACTTGTAAAGACTGGGGATCTTTGCAGCTATGATGCGATACAAGTCGTGTGGCTGTTCCATCCATCCCCCTGTTTCACATGCACCCTCGGGGAACTGTCCATTAATGTGTTCTCTTTCTACTAATGAGGTTACTAGACGTTTATTTCTGCCTGACAACAGTGAACGTATAATTGGCATGAACATGCAACAATTTATTGTAGTTCCTGCATGATTCATTTCCCTTCTCTCGTGGCTACTGCTGGCCTTTACTGCTGTGCCTTTTCTTGACAGTCATCTGTTCCCTCATACAGCAGAACTGGCGACTCCTAGTCCAAAGAGGGCTTTTTAGGCCTTCACTGTCTGCACACCAGGGAAAGGTTCAGCAGCTATTCTTGCTGCTGTGCAGTGTTGAAGGAAGACTCAAGATCGGCCAGACCTCTCCCTTTCGCTCAGCTGCAAGTGGCACTGCAACATCCTGCCAGACCAGGTGTTAGGAGATGTTGTCCGTTCATAGTTCAGAGCTGGAGATAGTCTACTTATTAATCTGTTTTTTATGGAAAGAAAGACTCCACCCTGTGAAAAATGATTTCAAAGGTTTAAGTAGAATTTGTTTATGTGTTTTACATAAAAGTGGATGCATTTCCACTAAATGTATCAGCAGTAAACTCCCGCTGAAGCTGTGATATTGTGGCAAATCCATGTAATAAACATTTGTTATTTTATTTTATCGCATTTGTGAACAGCTTATCATGAAATATCACAAAACGATTTCGCAGTCAAAGATCAACAGTTAAAAACAATTCCATGTTTTTTAAAATAAGGTATTTTGTAGGACCCAATAGACAATGGAAATAGCACCTCTCTGATGTGTAATGGGAGGGAGATAATGATAATGATGATAATAATAATAATAATAATAATAATAATAATAATAATAATAATAGTTGTTGTTGTTGTTGTTGTTGTTGTTGTTTTATTTGTACCCTGCCCCCACAGTTGCCCCCACACTGAAGGTCTAGTTCCTATTTCAGTTGAATGAATCTCCTGCTAACATGCAGGAGAGACCCTCTCCTGCAGATCACAGTGTTCGATCAGGTATATAAGGGGTTAGACTGTCTTTTAGGTTGTTTTGTGCACAACTGTCATCTCAACAGGGATGCGGGTGGCACTGTGGTCTAAACCACTGAGCCTTGGGCTTGTCGATCAGAATGTCGGCAGTTCGAATCCCTGTGACAGGGTGAGCTCCCATTGCTCGGTCCCAGCTCCTCAACCTAGCAATTCAAAAGCATGTCAAAGTGCAAGTAGATAAATAGGTACCACTCCGGCGAGAAGGCAAACAGTGTTTCTGTGCGCTGCTGTGGTTCACCAGAAGCAGCCAAGTCATGCTGGCCACATGACCCAGAAGCTTATCTGTGGACAAACACTGGCTCCCTCGGCCAGTAAAGCGAGATGAGCGCCACAACCCCAGAGTCGTCCACGCCTGGACCTAATGGTCAGGGGTCCCTTTACCTTTATCGTCTCAATATCAGGCATTGTTGAATTAACTGCCTGCTTTTATTCTTGGACTTTCTACACTAGTCTCATTTCTGCAATGACTCCTGATCGTTCCTATAAGAGCACTTGTGAGTGACACCAATTTCATAGTGCTATCTGGATGAGCATACTTGCATCTTATGTATAGTTATTATTGGCTGTCTCAAATAGAAAATTGGTGTTGCTCATTTTCATGTTCTTCCTATTCCCTGCCTCTGGGGTAGCCAACATGAAACCCCTCAGATGTTTTGGGCCCATCAGCTTCAGCAAGCATGGCTAATGATCAGGGAAGATGGGAGCCAAGAGTCCACAAAATCTGGAGGGCACCACCTTGCCTATCGCTGCCCTACCCCATGCTCTGCAATTCCTCATTTTTCCTCTGGGACACTGGAAAGCTCATCTCTCTCTCTCTTTTTTTAGAATTTCAATTAGAAATACAGTAAATATGCACCACTTTCAACAAAGCAAAACATGAAAGAAATAGAAAGAGCAATGCAATTTGCAGTCAAAGAGAGGGAAAAAAAACATTAACATGTGAAAATTCATCTCTAATTGTTAGATGACTAGGATTGGGAGTTTACAGTCAAGATCTGCCATTACTACACACATTCTTCATGTACAGAAATAGCAAAAAGAGTAGCTCGAGGTGCTAAGAACAAAGGTTTTTACAAATCCCACTGGCTATGTGATGTTTGAGACACATAACCTATACCTTGTTGACAACGTATTTTCTTTCCTGGGACAGGATGCGAATTTGATCTCATATCAACCATGGCTCACGCCATTGTCACATGCACATTTTGCTGAATTTTCTCATAAGGTTTGAGTCTGACCTTGACGAAAGCCAAACACACGAGGGCTTTCTTAGGTAATGAAATGAGTCAGATTGCGGCCTGGGAAGAAAATGATATAAATCAGAGTCAGATAAATTGTTTTCTTTGCTTACATCCTGTTTCTTGTAGCTGGGTGGGAAGTGAATAAATTAAATAAATATAGCAAGCTGCCTTAAAATGAGCCAGACCATTGATTCATATAGTTCAGTATTGTCTACACTGGCTCCAGGGTTGCAGATGGGGAATATTCTAAGTCCCAGCTGGAGATGCCAGGGATTGAATCTGGGACCTTCTGTATTCAAAGCAGATGCTCTACTATTGACCCACAGCCCTTCTCATGCTGTGCATATGTTCGAAAGCAGTTTTTGTTGGAGTTTCACATGTCTGGTGGCTGTGAACCATTACACTGCAATGAGCTACCAATCCAAACACGTAATAGTGGTTTTGAGTGTAGCCCTTTGGGGGGATTTAAAGAAGGAAGACCAGGTGTCAGGCTGAACGTGGGCCTACCACGAACATGTCATGGCACTACAGAAGTGCAGAAATAGTGGATGGAGCTAAATGTCCGAATATGGGAGTCCATCACCATAGGAGCAAGTGGCTGCTGTCAATACAAGTACAGCCCCCACCCCCGCAGTGCCTATATTGCTTGACACCTAGTGCATCAACAAGCAGCATCTATATGGTTGGTATGAGTCATATCAATCAACCACATTAAACAAGCACATTGAAGTTAGCGCAGGAACCTCACCATTACCATGATGTACCATGTACCTTATGCTTTGATCCCAGCCTTAAGAGAGGAGACCTTTGATCGCAAAGTGCCTAGATTAGTGGTTGAGCTGAACCTCAGTTTACCTGTTCTTGTCATTTTGTAAGTAGGCATTAGTCTGAGGGTTTGAGTCTAAAGGGAGGAAAACTTCCCATCAGTCTAGTCTCATTAAGGGCATCATCTGTGATCGTCCTCCTAGCTGTGTCTAATGTACACAGCGAAAGTAGTCCAGCATAAATGTTCAGAGATATGGGAACAGTTTTTAGGATCTTTCAGTCAGACTGCAGCAGAGGTCTAAATGATGGTGCTAAGTAATCGTCGTCGTCATTATCATCAAAGATTTTTATTATGAAGGAAAATAATAATGGCAGCTAAGTCTGCACGTTTAATACAAACCACATGCATCTTCTTTAGGGCCTATTGTTACTAAACACCAAGTGCGAGGTTGATTGATTTCTTGAAATCCTTTAAAAACCCACACATTCCCTCAGAGCTCCAATACATGTGTTCAACAGTAACCTTTAACCTCACAGATCTCCTGCAAGCAGAACTATCAGAACTATCCATTCTAATATTATACCAAGAATAGTATAGCCTCGGCCCAGTATACCTGAAGGAGCGTCTCCACCCCCATCATTCAGCCCAGACACTGAGGTCCACCTCTGAGGTTCTGGAGGTTCCCTCACTGCGAGAAGTGAGGTTACAGGGAACCAAGCAGAGGGCCTTCTCGGTACTGGTGCCTGCCCTGTAGAATACCCTCCCATCAGATGTCAAGGAAATAAAGAACTATCTGACTGAAGACACCTGAAGGCAGCCATGTTTAGGGAAGTTTTTAATGACTGATGTTTTATCATGTTTTTAAAATTCTGTTGGGAGCTGCCTGGAGTGGCTGGGGAAACCCAGCCAGATGGCCGGGGTAGAAATATATTATTATTATTATTATTATTATTATTATTATTATTATTATTATTATTATTACCCCCTCTGAGTTTTATTCTGAAGGAGAGATTTGAAGAGAATTCATCCTGGTTTGAATCACAGTTTAGTCACTTTCTCAAATTAAACCCATGGAATCTAAATACCGTTTAATATTGTATATGGAGGAGCCAAGGACTGTTATACAGAGACTTGAAAGTAGCAGAAGAAGAGTTTGGATTTGATATCCTGCTTTATCACTACCCGAAGGAGTCTCAAAGCGGCTAACATTCTCCTTTCCCTTCCTCCCCCACAACAAACACTCTGTGAGGTGAGTGGGGCTGAGAGACGTCAGAGAAGTGTGACTAGCCCAAGGTCACCCAGCAGCTGCATGTGGAGGAGCGGAGACGCGAACCCGGTTCACCAGATTACGAGTCTACCGCTCTTAACCACTACACCATGCTGGAAACAATGTGAAGTACTTTAGATTAAATTAAGATTAATTGGATGCACTTGGGTCCATTAGTCCTAATTCTTAGGAAACAGCTTTTCTCCAAGGATTTAAGAGGAAGCACAATTAGGATAAAATCTGTTGCTTTGGAAGCAGCCTGAGTCAGTGAGCCTTTGGACAAGGAGGCAGAGTACAGAGGACAAAATGAGATTCTCGGGGGGGGGGGAATATTGACGCAGTTGGTTATAGCCAAGACATAGTGCAGAAATACTTGATGATCTTCAGAGAAAAAGACCTAAAAAGGGAAGCACACAGATTATTTTACCTGAAAATGTGATAAGGAAGAATGACCCAGAGAACATGTTGCTTACATGCATTCATGTTCATTAGTAGCTCGCCTCTTCGTTGGGCCCTGGCCAAACTGGATACAAAGTGTTAAGTTATGGAAAAATAAGATGGCAGTTGGGTGGCGAGGAGAGGGGAATTTATAGCACGCAATTGGAAAGGGTGCTGCCAGGAGTCAAAGGTTCTCTTAGGATTGGAAGACAATGAGCACACATATGGGTGAAGGCTACACATTCTTTATTAATGCATGCAAAGAAAGCATAAAGCATAAAACTGCAACAAGGCAACAATGCTGACATTCCCTTCATTTAGTTCCTGGAAACCCCTTGGATTAGCATTGCAATGGATGTGACTCATGCATTGGCCAATGTGCAGCACCTTCTGTAGTCCAGATCTACTCCAAGTTCCAAGAGACAGGGCTTCCCCACCTCTTCATAAGTCTATTATAAAGTTGCTCTCATAGAACTTACTATATTTTTCTAAATTGTGCTGACACAGCAGATTGATAGAGTAATCATAATTGTAGTGTAGCTTATACAACCACCTTGACCATGCTTATATTCTTGTACAGAGAGGTGGGCTGTGGTAGCCAACCAATATAGATAACTGTACTGTATTAGGCTGTCCCTAATATGCTTTGAACCACCCAGTTTATGTTCTGAACCACCCTATGTTCTTTGGGTGAAAGGCAGTACAGTAGTGGAACCTCGGTTCCCAAACGCCCCCATTCTCGTACGTTTCAGTGCCCAAACACTGAAAGCCCAGAAGTAAATGCTTCCATTTTCGAATGTTTTTCAGAACCCAAACATGAGACGCAGCTTCCGCTGATTGCAAGAAGCTCTTGCAACCAATGGGAAGCTGCACCTTGGTTTTCAAACGTTTCGGAAGCCGAACGGGCTTCCGGAATGGATTTTGTTTGGGAACCAAAGTTCCACTGTATACAAATTTAGTACAGTAGTAGTAGTAGTAAGTAGTAAAAGTAAATGACCCCTGGACAGTTAAGTCCAGTCAAAGGCAACTATGGGGTCCGGCGCTAATCTTGCTTCAAGCCAAGAGTGCCGGCGTTTGTCCACAGACAGCTTTCTGGGTCTTGTGGCCAGCATGACTAAACCGCTTCAGGCACAATAGAACAACATGATGGAAGCCAGAATGCATGGAACCGCCATTTACCTTCCTGCTGCAGCGGTACCTATTTATCTACTTGCACTGATGTGCTTTCAAACTGCTAGGTTGGAAGAAGCTGGGACAGAGCAATGGGAGCTCAACCTGCCATGTTGATTCGAACTGCCGACCTTCCGATCAGCAAGCCCAAGGGACTCAGTTGTTTAGACCACAGCGCCACCAGCGTCCCTTTATACTCCCTAAACAGGTGGCTGTTAATGTTAAAAAACCAAACATTGTCAGATGGGCAGTATGTAACATAAAACCAATAGAATGAAACTCAAAAATAAAAATAAAAGCAGCATTTAATAATGTATCTCCATCACAGTGACTAACCAATTTCTAATCCTTTTCCAAAATAATTGCATTAGTCCACTACATCAGATAAGCATTTCCTTGAATGTCTTTTAAGGAACAGACCTTTGAAGATTTTCCAGAGGAAAACAACAAAGCCTCTTGGAACATCTTAATTATTATGGCACAAGCTTTTGTGACATGAAATCCACTTCACCAGATGATGTGGGTTCTAATCCATGAAAGCTTATGTACAACAAAAGCATATGCCATAATTAATTTGTTAGACTTTAAAGTGCCGCAAGCATTTTTCTAGCAATCCTATGCAGTTCTTCTCAGAAGTAAATCCCATACCTTCCAATAAGCCACAGAAGAAAATTGGGACTAGCGTCTTTTGGGGCTCAGTCATGTGACACGTTTCTTTCCCTAAGAGAACCATAGACTCAAAAAACCGTAGAGTTGGAAGGGTTCCCTGAGGGTCAACTGGTCCAACACACTGCCATAAAACTCACCCTGCCAGGGCTGGTTTCCTGAGGCTCAGAGTGCACACTCTCTCCTTAAAGCCAGCTGCCTATGGGGAACGCAACCAGTTGAGAGGCGGAGACGGCATGTGGAGGGAGTCCAAAGGCCTGGGTATATTCCAGTTAGACTAAGAAATAAGGGGTTTATTGCTTGCTACTCATTAGATGCATGATAAGACAGACTATGAGGATTTAACTCTCCTTTTACTCCAAGGTCAGCTCAATATATTTTGCCGCCTGAGGCAAAGGACAAGATGGCGTCCTTTCCCAAGGCACAAACAGAAGCCAATTGGGCTGGCAGTGGAATCTTATTCCAATACTGGTGAAAGGAAAGGGTCTTCTACTGCATTTGTGGGCTAGTGTAGTGGTTACAGGGCAGTGCACATGGCACTCACTGCTCCGGCCACTCTCCCCACCTCAGTATCAGCCGCCTGAGGCAGCTTCCTCAGTCAGCTTTATAGTTGTACCTTGGTTCTCAAATGTAATCCATTCTGGAAGTCCGTTCAACTTCAAAAATGTTTGAAAACCAAGGCGTGGCTTCTGATTGGCTGCAGGAGCTTCCTGCACTTAATTGGAAGCCATGGAAGTCACACTGGACGTCCGGGTTCCAAACAATGTTTGAAAACCGGAAGATTTACTTCCTTGTTTTCAGGGCAAGTACCGGGGGTTCAAGAACCAAGGTACGACAGTACTCCCTGGCCTCCTCCTCCTCCTCGAGTCAAACTCTAAGGAACTGGAACTCACTTCCATTATCTTTTTACTATTCTGTGGACGTTTTCAGACAGACACTATTCTTTTAAAAAAATAATAATACAATCACATGGTTTTTCTGTTTGGAGACAGATGGGATGGACTTCCTCACAATACTTTTTTGGAGTGAGTGGTGCAGAGAGCAGCTAGAGAGCAGCCAATTGACAGAAATGCCTCTGCAAATTCAAATGATGTTTGGAACAGAAAAGAGTTTGGCTCTGAGATTCTGGGGGACACTTTTTAAAAATAAATAAATAAATGGCTTTACGTTTCACTTGGTACCACTAAGCCCTGGTTCCCCTAGACCAGCCTCCACTGACTTTAATCATGGAGTAGAAAGAACGGAGAGTAGAAACAAAGCATTGAATTAAAATGCTAGAATTCAACCATGGCAAATCATTGTTTGTAGTCATGTTTCAAAGGCATTCTCTCGGTTAACAATGTATACTAATAACTTGGGGAATTCTCAGTGACACGGAGCCCTAATTTTGCACATATCTATAAATCCCCCATTGCAGCCCAGCATTAAAGGGGATTCGGAACTTTCTGCAGTTCCCTCACAGCTTTCTTTTGTCAGGGACTGAGCAAAAGATTATTTCCCAGCCCAGATATGCGTTTTTCAGAGGTTTCTGTTTTTCAGAGGCTGCATGTGTTATTAATTAGACAGACAGTGCTGCCAAAGGCGGCCATTGTCAACATTTCATTAAAGCCTTTTTCGAAGGGAAGCCGAGTGCATCTGCTTTAGAAATAACGAGTTAGTTCGTTTTCCAACTCCCATGGCATTTTATGAGAAACGTCTTCCCAAGTCAGAGGTCTGTAAAAGCATTTTGGTTTTTTTTAAAAAAAGGAACAACAGGACTTTGCAGAAAACAAAATCCCCATTACCGTATTTTTCGCTCCATAGGACGCACCGGACCATAGGGCGCACCTCATTTTTAGAGGAGGAAACAAGAAAAAAAAACATTTTTCTGGTTTTCCTCCTCTAAAAGCCCTGGGTGTGTGTGTGTGTGTGTGTGTGTGTTTTTGAGGATCAGCTAAAAGTTTTGAAGCTTTTTTGCAAGGGGAAAAGCCCTGGCTTTTTTGAGGACTAGCTAAAAGTTTTGCAGCTGTTTTTGCAAAGGCAAAAGGCCTTTTTTTAAAAAGGATCAGCTAAAGGTTTTGCAGCTTTTTTTTTGCAAAGGAGGAAAAGCAAAGCTCCTTTTGCAAAGGGGGAAAAGCAAAGAGGAAAAGCCCCATTTTTATGGGGTTTAACTCACATTTCTGAAAAATCTTAAGGGAGCTGTTTCTACTGTTTCCAGTCAGATAATCTAATCAGCCAGTCACATGTCCTGGGGAAACAAACAGCCTCCCTCTGCAGCACATTCAACAATGGAGGGCGGGGCTGAAAGGGAGCAGGGACTCTTATCTCTCTCCCGATCTCTTGCTGATCAGCTGCTGAGCGGGTCCTTTCAACACTCCCTTTTCTCTTTGTAAAATAAAAAGCACAACCTGCTTTTGGCCCCTGGACAATTCAGCTCCAGGGACCACCATTCGCTCCATAAGACGCACAGATATTTTCCCTTACTTTTTAGGAGGAAAAAAGTGCGTCTTATGGAGCAAAAAATACGGTAATTTTACTTTTAGCCCTTTGCCAACACTTTCCTTCATCCAACCACAGTGGAGTGATCATCTCATTTCCAGAAAAGGCCTCGTGTGCATGTGTTGAGGGGAGATGGCCTTGATGTCAGAGTTTCCTTGTTTACTACTTTTGAGTCCCACCCCCCCCCCCCCAAATCATAGATGCGCGGTTGGTCTACAAATGCAAAGTTGAACGAAGGGAGAGGGCTATAGCTCATTAGTACAGTATAGCTTTACCAACCTCGTAGTATGTCTATGCCTGTAGACCTCTTGTATGCTTCTTGTCAGCAATGATCAGATGAGATGCCTTTCTTCAGGGCCGTCTTGAGCATATCCAGTGCCGTGGTGCAAAGCTACCCCCGCCCCCCCGCCCCCGTTTCCCAGAGTTGTCAACCTTTCTTTAGGGAGGACAGTGCTGCTGGTGGGGCTGGAGGAGGCGGGCAGTGGCTGGAGGGCGGCTCCTCCGGCGGGGAAGAGGTGGAGGCTGCATGTGGCACCTCCCAGTTCAGCTGGCCGCTTCATACCGCAGTGGCCACAGCAGACGGAGGCTCCAGGTGCAGCGCTGCTTTGGCGCAGCATAGCGGAGGTGGGCAGGGGCGGCGAGCTGATGCCAGGAGCCGCTGTGTCCAGCCTCCACCTCTTCTCTGGCGCCCTCCAGAACTTGGCGCCCCTGCCTTTTCTTTTTTTTAAAAAAAAAATGTTGCAAGTGCATCAGAGATGAGCAAGTTTCAGATCATTCCTTACTCTGGTGAACAACATCCATGCAAATACACACCTGTGGTCTCAAAATGTCCGTGGTCCTTCCCCTAACTACCTTTCCAGAGAACAAACACTGATCAACAATCCTGAGCAACCAATATGCTATGATGAGCATAATGAGATTTACTGTGAGATTTTGATGTTTAATAGAGCCACTTTTATTATCCGTTTATTAACACGTCTTGCTTCAGAAGCTAGAACAGGACAAGCTATTGGAATTAATGAATTAATGACCTACCACAGACAGAGAAAATCCCTCAGTAATGGGGCTGGGAGACAATTCTCCACTGTGAGAATAGCACAAAAAGATGGAGGGCTATTGTCTGTGCCATCCCCTTCCAGCACCACACACTTATCACATTAGCGTTGCATAAGGAAATTTCCACATTAATCGTTGCTTAACTCACAGAACTCCCCATTCCAAAGATAGATGCAACATATTTATGTAACAAAGCAGTCACTAGCTACAAGGGTCAAATACATGCCTTCACATTGGCTGGCTGAGAGCTGGCCCAAGGATGGGGATATTGTGAAAGCGGAGCACATTTCTTCATTTGCTCTGCTGCTCTCCAAGAACATCCCTGTGTGCAATTGCCGGATGGAGAAACTATTGTTTTAAAAATAAATGCTGAAATAAGACTCTCAGGAATGGACTCTATCTGCCACAAGCATTAAACACTGCTGTTGTTCCTTTCCTTCAGGAAGGAAAAACAACAATACTTTACAAGACTCCAACATAAATATTTTCAGTACAAGCAAGGAACAGCTGCCTCATGGTCACCAGCCTTTGGGGGCCCAAGGGCACATTTGCAAAACAAAGAGACCACAACCAAGCATATATACTACAACCTATCCTTTTGGCTACAAAAGCTTAATTTCAGTGAGGGGAGAAGAGTCTGCCAAACACAAGGGAAGGACTTTGCAGGTGCCCAGGGATGCCACATTAGCAATGCTTGTTCCACCTTCTAAAAGTTGTCTTGAAACTATAATTTAAGACTCCTCCATTGCCTTGCAATTAAGCAACTGTGTTATGTACTGAGTTGAATAGGATCCAAACTGCAGCAGTCTGATTGGTCCTAGAACAACAGGATTGAGATTGCAGCAGTCTGACTGGTCCCAGAACAATAGGATTGAGATTGCAGCAGTCTGATTGGTCCCAGAACAATAGGATTGAGATTGCAGCAGTCTGATTGGTCCGCATGAGCCACCCAATCCAGCTCCAGGTGGAAGTGAATCTGCACTCCGATTGGCATACAGGAGTATCCCGGAATTAGCCAGTCACGTGGGGCCCATTGTGTAAATAGTGTATATAAAGCAAACGTTTTGGGGGAACTACATTCCTCACTACTATGAGCTGAATAAAGAGCATGAAATTCACACTCGACTCCGAGTATATTTCAAACTGAATGCTGAGGAGATTTTAAAGACACGGGCTACTGGATGGTAGCTAAGGCTAAAAAGCACAGGCAAAT
Organism: Lacerta agilis; assembly: GCF_009819535.1. Classification (NCBI taxonomy): domain Eukaryota; kingdom Metazoa; phylum Chordata; class Lepidosauria; order Squamata; family Lacertidae; genus Lacerta; species Lacerta agilis. Next base: position 59,816,241 of record NC_046313.1, read on the forward strand.
TAACCATGGCGAGGAAAGAAACCATGCTTTCTAATGCATGCCAGTGAAAGAAAAGAGGTTGCTTTCAGATTTTCAGGGTTCTGAGGCTGAACCAAAAGACTCATCCATACTGGCAAGAAATACAGGCAATTGCTGTGTGCTAAGCAATAAAAGATTTAGGAAGCAATGGAAAAGTCACTTGGGGTGATGAAACACTTGCTCTTTCATGGCTGCCAAGACATCAATTCCCCTTTCAAAAGCTGAAAAGGGGCAGAGGGGAAGGGCTGAGAGGGCAGCTGTTCATCCCGATTTCAGCTGGAGGATGAACAGAGAGCTGGATTTAATTCTCAAAAATATTGGCGGTGGCAGTGGGGAGGAAGATCTATTCTAAAGGAATTGGTAAATTAAAGGCACCCCCGACCATTAGGTACAGTCGCGGACAACTCTGGGGTTGCGCACTCATCTCGTTCTATAGGCTGAGGAGCCGGCGTTTGTCCGCAGACACCTTCCGGGTCATGTGGCCAGCATGACTAAGCCGCTTCTGGCAAACCAGAATTCTGTGCATTCTTAATTGATCGTTATTTTATGGATTTTATGTATTCTTACCTGCTTGATTTTGTTGTTAAACAGCCCTCTGAAAAGAGCAGTATGCAAATAAAAAAATCTGGAGTAGAGAGGAGTAGACAGTACAGGAATACATTTAGGTGCTGTGGAATGAAATTCATGTTCTAACAGAGCTGAAAACATTGGTGCCTTAGCTAATTGTACTTTGGCTACCTCATGAGAAGAGAAGACTCCCTAGAAAAGACCCTGATGTTGGGAAAGATGGAGGGCACAAGGAGAAGGAGATGACAGAGAATGAGATGGTTGGACAGGGTTCTCGAAGCTACTAACATGAGTTTGTCCAAACTGCAAGAGGCAGTGAAGGATAGGCATGCCTGGCGTGCTCTGGTCCATGGGGTCACGAAGAGTTGGACACGACTGAACGACTGAACAACAACAACATAAGGGTCAAAAGAAGAAATGGGGTCTCTGTAGAGACAGCAAAAGACACATCAGGGACGTCAGCACAGGAGTTAAAAAAGCATGTGTGATGTCAAAGACAGTAGGACTGGATGCTGTGTTGTTTAGCCAGTCCTGGATGCAGAGTTCTATTCTGAGCACTTAGCGTTCATATCCATCCTTCAGACATGAAGGAGTAAAACAGAGAGAGAGATCTGCATACCATCATAAACTGCTCTTATCCAATCCAACCATCTAGTGGACATCCTAGGTAACTGCAGGAATTCTGCAAAGGAAACCAGAGCTTCCACATAACCAAAAAAATGCAGTGCTCAACCAAATATTGCCCATTTATGTGTAATGCTCCTTCAAGCCCCACTTCATTATAACTATTCCATCACACCATCCCTACATAATGGATATTATCTAGCAGCAGAGGGTATTGCGGCCTCCTGTGGCAGTGAGTTCCATAGTTTAACTGTACGCTGTGTGAAGAAGTACTACCCGCTGTCCTGAATTTCAAAGCATTCAGCTTCATTGGGTGATCCTGGGTTCTAGAATTATGACAGAGGGAGAAAAAGACCTCTATCATGTCCCGTCTTACATGCTATCTCCCTCCCCATAAATTATAAAGCCACAAATGTAATATTTTCTCATAGGGAAGTTTCTCCAGCCTTTGCTAAATCTTTTCCAGTTCTACAATATCCTTTTTGAGGTGAGGTGACCAGAACACAGTATTCCAAATGCAGTTGCGCCATAGGTAACATAGTAGTGCTATGATATTGCAGTTTTATTTTCAATTCCTTTCTGGAAAATATACTGGATGAGAAAATATCCACAGGCTTGAAACTCACCCCCCGCCCCCCGAATTCTACACAGTCTTTGGTCTGCTTCTCCCATTTCAAACAGGCAAACAGTATGCCGAGGCGGAAACAAAGGGCTCAGTGCAAATAATAGTTTGTACCTACAGGCGTCAGACATGAGACAGAAATGGCAACCAGTGGCTCTTAATCCATCATGCCTATTAGTCTAGTGTCTCCAGTCGTGTAATTAGAACAGAAAGTCATAGGTGAAATGAAGGTAAATTGCCAATTATCCGTTGTTCCAGGAAATGAAGTTTTTGCTTATCATTTTACAGGAAAAGTACAGCTCTTCCGATTTCTAAACGCTATTGGATGATTAGCCAGGCTTGCCAAACTGACACATAATCCTTTCAACATTTGGAAACAACATAATTAAGTCAGGCGCGATCCCTTTGCAGTATCATGAACTGCCTTTGATCCTTTTACGGTCTTATTTAATGTGATACATGTAGGCATCCCTGATTTGGGGAAATTGTTGATAGGGAATTTGATGGTATCGGCAAAAATAGCACAGGGCTTGAAAGCTCCCTTCTGTCTGCGAATGGTTGATCCAATGTCTTGAGCTAGCAGAAATAGACAAGATTGCAGAATGGGTGTACAAGGGATGGCAATTTTGACAGATAAAGGCTCAAATCTTCTTTTATATTGGAATGGGTTTATATTCTGGTTACAGGAGTCTGTGAATTGTCCATGCACCCGAAGCACTGAAATACCTTTCAACCTGCCTCCTTCGTCTGCCATATCAGTTGCCTGCATTGTAAGTACACTATAGTAGTGATTGTCTTTATATAAGAGAAATTCACGTGTCAGATTACTTTTATCGCCCCACTACTAAGGTTGTGGTGAGAAGCCAGCCAAAGTCAACATCTATAGCCCATGTTTCCTGGATGCCCTTTAAAGATAGTAGATGGGGTCCCTGCCAACTATGGGACTCTAAATCCTGTTGTAAATGTCCCAATACGTTTGGAGAAGGAAGGAACAGGACTTTTAGGATCAGAACCGGCATCGTGAGGTCTTGCTAAGCCAAAGGAAAATGTTTGGGTGGTGGCAACATTTAAGCAGCTTACTTGAATACATGGGCGTTCAGATCATGAGACGAGCTTTGCCCATGTGGTCTAGCATCCTGTTTTCACAGTAGCCTACCAGGTGCCTATAGGAAGACTGGACACTGGACACAAGCAGTCTCCCACCTTGCGATTCCCAGCAAAGGGTATATACCGTATTTTTCGCTCCATAAGACGCACTTTTTTCCTCCTAAAAAGTAAGGGGAAATATCTGTGCATCTTATGGAGCGAATGGTGGTCCCTGGAGCCGAATTTCCCAGGGGCCAAAAGAGGATCATGCTTTGTATTTTACAAAGAGAAAAGGGGGTGTTGAAAGGACCCCGCTCAGCAGCTGATCAGCAAGAAATCGTGAGAGAGATAAGAGTCCCTAGCTCCCTTTCGCCCCGCCCTCCATTGTTGAATGTGCTGCAGAGGGAGGTTGTTTGTTTCCCCAGCGACATGTGACTGGCTGATTAGATTATCTGTCTGGAAACTGTAGAAAAGGCTCCCTTTCCTTTAGAAGCTGCAAATACGGTAGATATTTGCTGCTTCCAATACATGGCCACAATGGCTAGTTGCTTTATCTTCCATCTACACCATCCCTTTACTTGTTGTTAGCTGCTCTGAGCCCGGCTTTGGCCGGGGAGGGCAGGATTATTATTATTATTATTATTATTATTATTATTATTATTATTATTAAAGCTACTACAATCCCAAGATCCCTCTTTCTCACTCACTGCCAGGTCTCACACACCCTGTAAGCATATTTATGAAGTTATTGCGGTTTTGACTTTCCCTCTCAACTTCCTTACCCCCCCCCCAAACCCTTCATTTTTAAGGAGGATTGTTCTTGGAGAGGATAATTTGAAATTTTGGCATTGAAGCACAGTCCTAAAGCTGTTTACTCAGAAGTAAGTCCAACTGAGTTCAATGGCAGCTAGCCACATATAACCCATGAACTTCATTTCATTTTTCTTGTCATTACAGTGGGAGGGCCATGAGCCAAAGTAAAAATACAGTATATTAGCTAAAGCTGGCCTTTTTCTCTGTAGCATTCTCACACAGCATGTGTTTAAAGCACACCCCTTCCCCAAATAATAATAATAATCCAGTGAGGTGTACTTTGTTAAGGATGCTGGGAACTGTAGCTCTGTGGTGGGGGTAAACTACAGTTCTTGAGATTCTTGGGAGGGTTTAAATGTATGGTGTGTACACAGAAGGGGCTGGCCTCAAGAATTTGAGCTGCAGCAGAGAAAACTTCCACATTAAGGCAGATTTGGCTGCACAATTGGTGGTTTTTGCTGGCAACACTAACTGCTTTGGATCACAGGTCCAGTCCATTTCCTTCCTAGCTATTTAAAGGCAAAATTGGTTCAGAATCTTTGAAACCCTGTCAAGGGTTTTAAGTGGGGAAAACAGGCACACAAGTAAGTAAAGCGCAAAGGCAGAACCATGTCCAAAGAGGAGCAATGGTATTTTTTTCCTGGAGGCATTTTAGCCTCAATAATGGATTGTATTTATACACTGTTTAGAGCTGTGGTTGCTCAAGCTGAGCCAAGTCAGCTTTGGCCTTTCTTTTGCTCTGGGAAGGGGTCCTAGTCTAACAGCAGAAACATTTCAACATCGTGGACTGGAAGTGGTTTATGCAAAAGGACCTGGGATTTCTCGTAACACAAAAGGAACTGCACATTTCTTGGAAGCAATTTAGGCAGCATGAAACATCTCTGTGCGACGGCTTGATATTCATATTATGCCTTCTGACTCTTTGATGGATTTAACGTATGCTCCACTTGGAGTGCTTCCACAGAAGGTGTTTCATTTGGAGTTTCTATGCTTCATTAAGAACAGGTTAGATCAGACCAAAGACTCATCTAGTCCAAGCTTTTATTCTCGCAGTGGCCAACCTAGCCCATAAGCAGGAACTGAAAGGAACAGCACTCTCCACACTTGTGATGCCTAGCAACTTGCATTTGGAGGCCTCTGACAGCACGTGGAGAGCACCACCACCATCACAACCTTTTACCTCACTTTCTCATTTTCTTCCTCTGTGCCCCTTTCCCCACCCAGGAAGGAGACCTTCCTTCCCTCCTTCCGCCAACTACCTTTCTCAGCATGCAAGCAGTTGCTGGTGCTCACATTGATCCAACCGAAATGTTGTGGGTTAAGGGGAGAGACGACAACAAGGTAGTGTACAACAAATATTAAACCCACAAATCACACTAAGATACAGATTACACCCAACCGTACATAAAAAGATGCAATAAAAACTCATTCAAAGGTCAATTGCCAGAAGCTGTTCTGAAAAGTAAATTAGTTTCCATGCTCTCTAAAGGACTAAGTCAGGGGTCCCCAAACTAAGGCCCAGGGGCCGGATGCGGCCCAATCGCCTTCTCAATCCAGCCTGCGGACGGTCCGGGAATCAGCGTGTTTTTACATGAGTAGAATGTGTCCTTTTACTTAAAATGCATCTCTGGGTTATTTGTGGGGCATAGGAATTCGTTCAAACTTTTTTTCAAAATATAGTCCGGCCCCCCACAAAGTCTGAGGGACAGTGGACTGGCCCCCTGATGAAAAGGTTTGCTGACCCCTGGACTAAGTAGTAAGGCTACCAGCTAGCTTCTGTCCAAATGTTAGAAAGAGATGAGAGTGCCTGGGACACATAATCAAGAATGGTTTATGCCTATCTTTAGTCATCTTTCAGCAGAAATGCTTCTTGATTAGCATGAGTTATGTACTTGTCTGAATGTTTGTGTCATATCACCAGCAGCTGCCTCCACTCTGGTTTTGGCTGATGATATGTTAACGCTCTGACTCACTCGTTTTCAGTATTGTTTGAAAGTTTGGAGTATACTGTATACAGATATGCAGAAAAATTACACAACCATAGTAAACTGAGCTCCTGTTCTGAAAATATCTCTCCAAAGATATTCCTCTGTGCAGATATTTCTGGAGTCTGCAGACCTTGGTGAGATTGCCAAAAACAACATGCCAAAACAAAATCGGGAGTGGTTAAAATAATGAATAAAGCCTACTGGTGTTGGATTTGAGTGCAAACAAGGGTGTGTATGTGTTACTGAAGTCCAATATTTGCACTACTGAAGTCCAAATCTTACAAGTCTTTTTTATTCTCATGCAACCGACAAATTCTGTGAACTGCAGTAGTTTTTTGGCGGAAGTGGGATGTGCAGATAATTACATACAGTGTTTGCACACATAAACAGTTTGCTTCTTGTGCAGTCTGAGGAACCTAAGACTGACAGACACAGCTGACAGTCACTTTTCAGCACATATCTGCATATTTCATACAACACAACACAACATACCTTGAACAAAAGAGGACAAAATGCAAAATCGTGGCTGTTTACTAAAGGGAATCATGTCATGCAAGAAGAAGAGACTCCAAATCACATTTGGATGATCCAAGAAGCATCAACAAATGGGTGGGTAAATATCTTGTGCTTCTGCAGTCCCTGCACTTGTCATCGGAAGCCCTTCCCTATCTTGCAGGACCAGTTGGAATTGTAATCCAAAAACAGCTAGAGACATTTGCGGAAATGGCCAAACTGACTTGCAGAATCCAAGACCAGAATGATTCGAAGTTCCAGAGAGACTGGAGTAAATTTATTGTTTACTTAAAAGATAACTGTAAGAATTTGAAGACACTAGCAGGACTGAAGTAAATCCTACAATGTGGACTATAGTAAAGACTAATAATAATAAGACTAATAATTGGATTGGACTGAAATAAGGTACCTGTTGAGGGGGTGGAGGGAAGTCGAAAGCTCGGTAGAGCTATTTGTGTTATTGTGTTTTTGTTTTGTTTGTTGTGTGAAACAAATAAAAATTTATTTACAAAAAAACCCCACAAGAACATCTAGAGACCAAAGTTGGGGTAAACCCTGCTCTAGAGCAAGCAGGCAGTACAAACTGGATAGAATGTAGTTAGGGATGGGGGAGAAATTTGATTCAGTCCACATTTAAAGGCAAACCTGTCTAATTCACACTTTCTGAAACAATATGACAACCGAACTGAAACACAGCCCCCTCTTGAAATCTGTCCTTATATCTCAACCTTGTGGTGCAGTTCTCCAAACAATGTTTTAGAAAATGCATAAATACTGGGTAAAATTGCTTGCGGAAACGTTCACATTAGTCAAAACTGCATACAGTACAGACATATTTGCATACAGACAAATCTTTAAAAGTGTAGTATAAACACCAACAATTGGGAAACACTTGCCTGCGAGCGCTCCAATTGGGGAACAGCCTTTACCAAAGGTGTCATGGGCTTTGAAGACACTCAAACTCAGGACACAAGGGAGAAACGTGCTAAGAGGAAGGCATGCTTGGCAAACCCTCACCGTGATCAACTCCTGTCCGGAAACATATGTCCCCACTGTGGAAGGACATGTGGATCCAGAATTGGCCTCCACAGAATTTCCCACATGACTTGAAAAACATTTCCTGTAAACCGTCTACTCTTACAGACTCATTGTTAAAACCATGTTTATGGAAGACAATCTTACTTGGCTATGAGTGATTGCAGAAGAAGAAGAAGAAGAAGAAGAAGAAGAAGAAGAAGAAGAAGAAGAAGAAGAAGAAGAAGAAGACAGACAGACAGACAGACAGACAGACAGACAGACAGACAGACAGACAGACAGACATATTTATTAGAAGAAATTGGCACTAAAATGCTGATGAATTTTCATGGTTCTTTTTAATAAAAACAAACTGCAGTTTTCTGCAGAAATGTGAGGAACTGAATATAAGATTGGAAAAATAAGAAACTGAGAGGACAGAAATTGGCAGATCCATCCTGCCCTAGCTGCAGTAAACTCTAGGTTTTGCTGGCAGTTAGTTGTAGACAAAAGTGTAGGACCTTACTCATTCTCTCCCATGTGAAATCAATGGCTGGTGTGTCTGGGATTTTCCCTTATGTCTTTGCTTGTGTTAAGAGGTCAGCTTGCTTTCATATGTTCTGCTAGGTAATACACGGCCAATGCCTCAAGGTCTATTTGTTCATGTCTTTTTTCTGCTTTCGAGAGACCATAATTTATGCAATATGGGCTGAACTCTTTGAACTGGGTATTTCTGCCCTGGTGCCAAAAATCACACTAGATGCTCCTTCTGTCCCTAGTACCACCCTAAAAATTAGCACCAGCTGTTGGGAATAACAAGGGGGGAGAGTATGGCTTGCTTGTGAGCTTCCCATAGGCATTTGGAGAACTGGATTTTGGACTTGATGCGTGCTTGGCCTGGTCCAGCAGAGCTTTTTTATGTTCATAAAATTCTTTGACTCCAGTTCTCCTCACTCAGAGAGTAGCTTTTGCTCTCAGTGAAAAAAGTGTATATATTGACAGTTGCTTTCAATAACAAAAGCGTCAAAATAAAATTGAATATGATGGAATGTAGTGTTTGTGGAACTGCACAGTCTCTTTATCGGCACTATTAGACTTAATTTTTAAAGTCAAGAGGATAAAATCCAACTTCTGCCGTTGGCCACCGGCCCTACGCTCCGCTTCAGAAGGGGTGTTGGTGGTCAGTCTGTTGTTGAGGGTGGAAGAGGAGCAGTTTTGGGGACGTCTGAGAGGGTGGAGGGTCTTGAATGCTTTATTTTCTCTGTATTAACCCCGGTGACATATTTAAATAAATAAATGAAGGGGTTTTTACCTAAGTTCCTTTGCTTGCAAAATTCCCCACTCTGCCTTGCAAAATGGGACAGTCCCTTTTATATTAGCAAACTTCCTTTCCCCCCTCCTCTGGATTGCATTCTGGTTTATCATTAAACAGTACAGAATCTGCTTTGTCATCTCTTTCCCACGTGACTTGAAAAACGTTTCCTGTAAACCGTCTTCATCTGCTCTCTGTGTATAGACACTTTAGCCGATCGTATGTTTGTCGTGGAGGCTGGTCATTGATCTTTTCTTCGCCAGTGTCAGGAAATGCAGCAGCCGAGACAACGTAGATTTGTTAGGATTTGGGAATGACGAGTTGAAGTCATCAAAACCTGGCCAACTTCTGCCTGAAAGAGAAAACTCCCTGAAATGTACAAAGTTTACATGGATAGCTGATGAGTACAATGTGCTGTGTTATAAAACCAGTCTGTACGATGCTGCTTGCTTCACCATTTTAGGAAAGTTTGGGTGTTTCCTGTTCCCTTAGAGCACTCAGCCATTCTGCCTTCAGCACTTTAGCCAAAAATAAGTGTGATTTTGGAGTTCTACTACTTGCAGTAAAGAATCTTCTTAATGTTCTGGGGAAGGAACGTTGGTTCTATGGGACTGTAAAAATCTGGGGTGAAAAAGCATAGTGATTGAGACGAGGGTCATCTAAGTACCTCACCTATAACATATTTTCCACATCATGTTCCAGCCTGTGAACTGTCACCATGGATATCTGTTGTGGGCAGAACCGTAAATAAGTTTGGAGATTGTCCCAGACAATAAAATTATATAATAATAAATAATAATTTTATTTATTTATACCCTGCCCATCTGACTGGGTTGCCTCAGCCACTCTGGGCGGCTCCCAATAGCATATTAAAAACACAATAAAATATCAAACATTAAAAACTTCCCTAAAAGGGGTTGCCTTCTGGTCTTCTAAAAGTCAGATAGTTTTTTATTTCCTTGACATCTGAAGGGAGGGTGTTCTACAGGGCAGGCACCACTACTGAGAAGGCCCTCTGCCTGGTTCCCTGTAACCTCACTTCTTGTAGCGAGGGAACCACCAGAAGGCCCACGACGCTGGACCTCAGTGTCCGGGCAGAACGATGGGGGTAGAGAATTATAAAATTTTAAAATCCCCCCTCCCACTCCAATTAAATTTCAGGGCAGAGAACACTCGTGGGTTTTAAAGCTAAAAATGAGTTTTAAAAGGGTTGTGATAATCATATAGCCATATGACGTTCTTTTATTTTTATTTTTATTTTTTTATAAAAAATTTATTAGTTTTCACATTAAACAAATCACAAATACAACATACAAACACAATAAAAACACATCAAATACAACAACAAACTAAAAATAAGAATAAAAATTAAAAATAATAAAAACTTATACATACCTAAACACGAATACTCAGCTACTTATTGCTTAATGTTTAAATCTAGTTTAAATCTTAAATAGGGGACTTCCCCCGTTCTCTCAACTGCGTTCAGTTCTAATTTACTTTAGTAACTTTGTAACTAATTTCCATCAATCATCATTATTCTTATTACAATTTCAAATAACTAACTTACTTCGTATTACTTATTACTTATTACAGCATTTAATAACATACATCTTTCATCAACATTACTTCTAGTATACTATTTTAAACTAACATCTTATAACTAAAGCCATTTATATTCACTGATTCTGCTTCAAATATCTAATTTTTCACGATTTTTTAGATATTCTTTAAATTTCTTCCAATCTTCTTGCACCTTCTCCTCCCTCTGGTCTCGGAGCTTCACAGTCAGCTCAGCGAGTTCCATATAGTCCATTAACTTCATCTGCCATTCTTCTACAGTCGGGAGCTCTTCACCTTTCCAGTTTCTCGCAATCAAAATTCTAGCAGCTGTTGTGGCATACATAAAAAACACTCTATCTTGCCTGGGTATCCATATGACGTTCTTTTAAATAGTTGTTGTTGTTTAGTCATTTAGTCACGTCCAACTCTTCGTGACCCCATGGAGCAGAGCACGCCAGGCACTCCTGTTTTCCACTGCCTCCCGCAGTTTGGTCAGACTCATGTTGGTAGCTTCGAGAACACTATCCAACCATCTCATCCTCTGTCGTCCCCTTCTCCTTTGTGCCCTCAATCTTTCCCAACACCAGGGTCTTTTCCAGAGAGTCTTCTCTTCTCATGAGGTGGCCAAAGTATTGGAGCCTCAGCTTCAAATAGCTTTAAATAGTAATACGTTATTAAAATGAGACACCAGGGGGCGATGCATAACTCTCCCCATCAAATAAGTGGGTAGATATTGTAGAAAAGGAAATGTTTCGAACAAGAAACCAAATGCCTTGACATTTTAGAACAATATCAAAAATATTGTTCCGAGAACTCTTAAAGAGCGAGTATAGATCCCGCCAAAGACTCAAGATGAACTACTGTGCTCTGCAGGCTCAGGCCATGGAGACTACAGACCAGCCCCATCTCTTTCTAGCAAAAAGAAGAACTGTGGCTCAGTGACAGAGCATCTGTTTTGCTCAGCATCCCCAGGTAGGGATGGGAGAGACCCTGCTCTGAAATTGTGGAGAGGTGCTGCCAAGTTGGTGTAGACCGTTCTGAGCAAGATGAACTGGTGTCTTGGCTTGGTATAAGGCAGCATTCTATGTTACTCTGTCTTTCAGACTTGGATTTTCCACAGTACTGATAGGAATTGAACTGTGTGTGTGTGTGTGTGTGTGTGTGTGTGTGCGTGTGTGTGTGTGTAACGTATTCTTCCACCCAGGGTTGGCCCCAAGGCATTAGGCTACCTGAAGCAAAGGGCAAGATGGCACCCCTTAACTTCCTGTACAGGAGCTGACTGGGCTGACAACTGATCACCCCTCCAATGCACCTGAAGGCAGCAGGCTGGTTGTGCCATACCCCCCAACATTTCTCCGATGAAAATAGGGACGTCCTATTCCATAATAGGCGGCTTCCAATTATGTTTTTATATAACATAAAGGTAAAGGTACCCCTGACCATTAGGTCCAGTCACGGACGACTCTGGGGTTGCGGCACTCATCCCGCTCTATAGGCCGAGGGAGCTGGCGTTTGTCCGCAGACAGCTTCTGGGTCATGTGGCCAGCATGACTAAGGTGCTTCTGGCGAACCAGAGCAGCGCACGGAAACACCGTTTACCTTCCCGCCGGAGTGGTACCTATTTATCTACTTGTACTTTGAAGTGCTTTCGAACTGCTAGGTGGGCAGAAGCTGGGACTGAACAACAAGAACTTACCCCATCATGGAGATTTGAACTGCCAACCTTCCAATCGGCAAGCCCTAGGCTCAGTGGTTTAGACCACAGCGCCACCTGCGTCCCCTTTACATAACATAATAGAACATTAAACATTAAAAAGCTTCTCTATACAGGGCTGTCTCCAGATGTTGTATAAAGGTTGTATAGTTACTTATCTTCTTGGCTCAGGGGTTGAATAACTCCATGTCCTCCAATGAAAAAAGGGGTGTCTTACCATACGCTCCAACATTTCTCCAATGAAAATAGGGATGTTCTAAGGAAAAGCGAGACATTCTGGGATAAAATCAGAAACTGGAACAGCTTCTGTAAATCCGGGACTGTCCCTGGAAAATAGGGACAGCTACACAGCTGCAAATAAAACATTTTAAATGTGTTGCAAGGGGCAAATGTGACACTAGGTGGGGATAGTGAGCTATGCCAAATTCAATGTATTTTTCAAAAATAATAATAATTCAAAATCAATTTTCACAGCATTTTTTTAATATGGGTGCAAATTCCACTTTGGAGGGTCTGCATGACTGGCAGTGTGACTGACACAGCTCTGATCTCAAACAGAGGAGAATGGGCAGGAAGCTTCAGAGCAATAGCCAGGGGATCTCCAACCACAGCCCTCAATATCTGCCACCTGAGGCGATTGCCTCACTGTGTCTAATGGCAGGGCCAGCCCTCCTGACAGCAAAGCACACCTCCTATAATCCTTATTTCTCAACAGGAGTTAATGGGGAAGAAAATGTTATATGAGCAAGCCCACTTATAAAATAGAGCTTACTACTGCCAGCATATATGGTAGCTGCCAAGAACACAGCTAGGATTTATACCAGGTGCTGTTCAGAAGATTAAACTCTCCTTTGAGAGATTACATATTCTGGGATGCCAGCTTGCTTTTGTTATCACAACAGTTCACCTAGCAAAGCCTCTTAGAGCCCGGTTCGTCACGCACATCACACAACAGTACAGTATATCACATTTCTATCTGAGTAACTTAAAACTTGCTGGAAGTTAACGTAAATGGAGTTTTCTGATTCACACTAAATAATTGTGTGGACTAACTAGTCTTACTCGTCTATAATCCATATGGAGAGAACTTGATAGTGCTAATTGCTCTGTGTGCTTTGGCACAAAGTACATAATTGAAACACAAATGCTGGAGAAAGGCCTTTTATGTTACCTTTTTAAAAGGGCACATCCATAGCTTTAGAATGGATGTATGACTCTTACAAACCTGACTGCAGGATCCAGTACATTTTGCATGTTACGTTCATCGTGTTGCTAACTTTTCCAGAAGTGAAGATATTTACCAGCCCTGCAGATGTAAGTTCTCATTTCTGTTTACATGTCTGCATATGTGAAATCTGTAAAGCTCTCTGCATGTTTCATTTGTCCTTGCTCTCAACATTGCTGGTAAAAACAGTGGGTGGGGTGGGGGGTTACTTTTTTGCTGCTTTTAATTGAAATACTAACTGCATATTTTAAATTTGTTCTTCACCTATTGCAGGGGTCCCCAAACTAAGGCTCGGGGGCCGGATGCGTCCCAATCGCCTTCTAAATGCGGCTTGCGGACCGTCTGGGAATCAGCGTGTTTTTACATGAGTAGAATGTGTCCTTTTATTTAAAATGCATCTCTGGGTTTTTGTGGGGCATAGGAATTTGTTCATTTCCCCCCCCCCAAAAAAAATATAGTCCACCCCCCCCCCCCAATGTCTGAGGGACAGTGGACCAGCCCCCTGCTGAAAATGTTTGCTGATCCCTGACCTATTGTCTACCCACCGCAACTCTCTGCCTTTGAATAGATTCTGCCTTCAGATAACTAAAGATTTGCTCCTAGAGTTTTATTCCAGAACCCCAGCAAATGGGATTTTTATTGGATTTGGTGGAATTTAGCCAGGCTCACTGGATGCTTAGAATGAAAATTCAGATTAATGTGTTTGTCTTTGCATGCAAAGTGGATCAGGGAATGGGGCTTGCTAGCTGATAACAAGAGAGATAACTAGAATAAATCTCTTCGTTGTTTTTAATACTAATCTCCTGATGCACATAGAACAACAACCTAGAAAGTAGTGTGTTTCATCAAAACAGGACGTCAGTTTAATCTCCCTCACTATACAACCAGAGAAAGATTAGTCCAAATGGGAAGGGAGGAACAGCCTTCCTTCTTAATTCCCTACAAAGCCTTGACCAGGCTCCAGATTAACATCCTTCTCACAAAGCATCCTTGTGATCAAGGCCTACTTCTGTTCCTTCCTAATTCACATTACTGCAAAGACAGATCTACACGCCTTCTTCTTCCTTCACAAATGTTTGTCAACTTCCAAGAAGACTGAAAGCAAGACTTCCAAATATGTCCTGAGCATCCAAAAGCCCTTGGCTATGGTGCAACTATTCTTGAGTTATCCGGAATCACATCCGATCTATTTCTGGGTGGCTTTTGTTGTTGTTGAGTGTGGTTGTAGTGGTTACCAAATCCTTCATATTCCTTAACTTATGAGGTATGCCATATTAGGGTGGGGAGGTAAAGGACCCCTGGATGGTTAAGTCCACTTAAAGGTGACTCATCTTGCTTTCAGGCCGAGGGAGCCGGCGCTTGTCCACAGACAGCTTCCTGGGTCATGTGGCCAGCATGACTAAATCGCTTCTGGCACAACGGGACACCATGACTGAAGCCAGAATGCATAGAAACACTGTTTACCTTCCCGCCACACCAGTACCTATTTATCTACTTGCACTGGTATGCTTTCAAACTGCTAGGTTGGCAGGAGCTGGGACAGAGCAACTGGAGCTCACTCCATCACAGGGATTCGAACCACTGACCTTCTGATCAGCAAGCCCAAGAGGCTCAGTGGGTTACACCACAGCGCTACCTGCATCCCTATGAACCCCCTGTGTAGAAGGAACAGATTTCCATACCAATGGAACTGACACTTGACAGTTCTCCATAAGATAAGACACTAATTGGATAAAACTGGGAAACAATATATATACAAAGAGTATATACACCCACATGCATGATTGGCCGACGAAACAGACTTCTAATTTGTTTCTGATGAACATTTCTCACATTTCTCACAAAACAGCAAGTCCTCAGGGGAAAGCAGCAGTGATTAAATACTACTGAAAAATGGAGAGTGATCTTTTTCATCAACTGAGCACGGAGAAGCCCTAGTAATCTAAGCTGCTATGCTGTATTATGTACAGTGGTGCCCCGCTAGATGAATGCCTCGCTAGACAAAAAACTCGCTAGACGAAAGCATTCGTCTAGCGGAAGGCAGCCCCGCAAGACGAAAAAGTCTATGGGGCTGCCTCGCAAGACGAAAATTTTTCGTCTTTTTTTTTTGTCTAGCGAAAACGCGGCTTGCATTGCCGCTTCGCTAGACGAAAAATCCGCTAGACGGAAATTTTCGCAGGACGAATTATTTCTGTCTAGCGGGGCACCACTGTATATGTCTAATTGGATATAAGCAACCCCTTCCTCCCTGCCTAAGCCTTGCCTAAAATTGGAAAATGTCACTTCTCCCGCCTTTCCACATGGGTCAACACTGATGCCGAAATCCAGCATCAGTCCATATGGACTCTCTTAATTGCAATAGCCTCGATAGGAGATAGCCACAAAGGTGTTTTCCTTTCAAGCAGATTTTTATATTTTTCACCCGTTCTGTAATTTTTTAACTTCACTGGCTCTCAGTTGACGTTTTTCACGTTACCTAACTAGAAGAACTACTAAAATAAAATATGTATCTTGAGAAGATGGTTCTCTCAAGAGAAAGTTTTGATTTCAGTAGTTCAGCTCTAGCATATGCTTATCTTTTTGTAATAGCCAAGGTGATTGCTTGAGAATCCTCAATTAAAAATTGGAAATTCTTGAGATGAAGATGACTCAAAGACAAAGTAAGGAATGGGTGAAGTCTCATAAATAGGCAGGCTGTTTGACCTGAAAATCATTAATCAATTTGCCGAAAAGATTTGGCAAGACTACAGCAGGATTAAACTATGAACCCTTTGAAAGGTGCACTTTGTTCCTGAAATGCTCTCTGGTTCCACAGTGCCTGTGTCACTGATCTAGAAAACATCTGCGTAGAGAGCAGGGGAGGACAACCTGCCCTGCCCACCTCAAATGGGGCCCTGCCCTGCCCACCTCAGTCTGCCCCCAGCATGCCCCATCTCCCATACTTTTTATTTACAACCAGTTCAGGGGGTGGAACGGCCAATCAGGTTCTTCTTCTTCCTCCTTAGTCTTAGTGTTACTTGCAAAGAATTCAGCGGGGGGGGGGGGAATCTAGAATTAGGCCCCATTTGCCTAAATGAGGTTTGCAAGTCTTCAATTTCATTGAGGCTCTGCACGACATGGTTATATTTCATATACAGTGGTACCTCAGGTTACAAACGCTTCAGGTTACATACTCCGCTAATCCAGAAATATCTGAAGAAGTGTGCATGCACGCGAAAGCTCATACCAAGAACAAACTTAGTTGGTCTCTAAGGTGCTACTGGAAGGATTTTTTTATTTTTTATTTTTTTATTTTGTTTTGACTATAGCAGAGCAACACAGCTACCTACCTGTAACCAGAAATAACACTTCAGGTTAAGAACTTTGCTTCAGGATAAGAACAGAAATTGTGCTCTGGCGGTGCGGCGGCAGCGGGAGGCCCCATTAGCTAAAGTGGTGCTTCAGGTTAAGAACAGTTTCGGGTTAAGAACGGACCTCCGGAACGAATTAAGTTCTTAACCCAAGGTACCACTGTATATATATTTCAGCATTGCTCACAGCATCTACAAGGTGGTTCTCTTATCAAAATTCTTGATTCACCATTTGATCTATGTATATGCTGTCTCTGTTAGTTGACTTTAATTGGGCATGAAAGCCTGATGAACTTTTCAGTCGCTGCTCAGAACTCCATCAAACTAAGGCACAATTGCCTTCCTTGAAAAACACACCCTGAATAAAGTGTCTTGGTAGTTTTCACAAAAGGTGGAAAGAAATATACGATACGCCTGTTTGAAAATTGGAACAAAAAGGATCACTGTGTCAATTTTCAACACCTGTTAACTAGCTGTGATCAGTGGCAATCTGTAATGAATTAATCTGAAATTTGGCATATTTGGAAACTTGAAAAATTATTGTGGAGACCACACACACAATCACAATGCATAGTCACACCCACCATTTGGCACACCATGGAACACATTCATACCCTCTAGCATCCAGGTGAGCCAAATCATGATGCTAGGCTTTTTTTGGGGGGGGGGGGTCCCAAGCTCTCGCAGGAGCCAGCTGACTTGCACCAGAGACTGAGACCAAAAAATGGGCTCCTTTTCATCCAGGTCTCTGGCACAAGCCAGCTGATTTATGCCAGAGCGCTGGACCAAAAAACAGGACATTCTGGGATCCAATCAGAACCCGGAATGGCTTCTGTAATTCCAGGATGTCTCGCTTAAATAAGGACGGTTGAGCGGTATGTACATTATGCAATTGTATGCAGGATTTAAGATGCAAACATGACGTCCCAAGTTCACCAGTTCTACCAAAGTTGGCAAGCTCAGAATTGCCCCCTCTATATTTAAGAGAACAAAGCATCCGATGTGGAATTGTGTGTCTTCCTCTCAGTCACCAGACTACTATCACCAGTTCCTCCTTCCATTCTACTAAAAATGCACCACCACAACCTCTGGAAACACTTGACAGCACCTTAAGTCACGAGGAAAGGGGTCTGGAAAGAGGCACTCCTTTATGTATTTGGATGCCAAGCTTGTGTTCAGGACTTTAAAGGTTAAGCCCCAACACAGCAAACTTACAATCTTTTGATATGATATTCTCCTATCAAAAGCTACTGGTTGAGTTGCCCCACCAAATTACACTTTGCTGAAATCTAGTCCATCTGCTGTGTCCATTTACTCTGCCAACAGCCTCTCTTCCACTGATCCACAGGGCCAAGGCAGTAGCTGGTTCCCCCCCCCCCCCGCTAATAATATAGTAAAAAAACAAACAAAAAACAAAGAAACACACCATACTGATCAGTGCTTTTTTTCTTTAAAAAATGTTTAGGGGTACTCTCATTTTCCTACTCATATTGAAATACTGCCCCTCAATGAGGCCAAACTTAGATTCACAAAATGTTTAGGGGTATGTGTGCCCCAGCATCCCCCCCCCACAGAAAAAAGCATTGATACTGATAATATGCCACCACAGGTTAAGGTCTTGCTTTTCCTGTGCAGTCTCTCTCTCTCTCTCTCTCTCTGTGTGTGTGTGTGTGTGTGTGAGAGAGAGAGAGAGAGAGAGAGAGAGAAATAGCAGGCTGCCATTTCTTCCCAAAAGCCTAGTAAATGCTAAGTAGACTTTGAGAAGAAGTCCTCATGCCTCCTTCCTAATGCTGCTGCTGCTGTCACCCCAGGAGTTGCTTTTGCAGCCCCCATCTGCTGGCTGGGAGAGATTGGGGTGCCCCAGGATCAAGACAGAAGCTGTGAGTGCGTTAGACATTATTCTGGGGTTGCCACAGCCCTATAGGGACTGCTAGAGGCTAAGCCATTCACATTGCTTAAGGCATAGGTTGCCTCAGTAGAACACTTACAGGTGGGTAGCCGTGTTGGTCTGCCATAGTCGAAACAAAATAGAAAATTCTTTTCAGTAGCACCTTAGAGACCAACTGTGTTTGTTCTTGGTGTGAGCTTTCGTGTGCATGCACGAAAGCTCATACCAAGAACAAACACAGTTGGTCTCAGTAGAACAGTGTGCCTTCGACCAGCTTATGCTGCTGGGTGGCCCAACTTCTATCTAATCTGAACATATTAATTATTTGAACAGGGATATCTCGGCTGCAGCATTCTGTGCTGGATTTTCAAGACTGGACTATAATGTCAAGCTGATTTTTCAAACTGTATGGGAGCCTCAATTAGTGTGGAACTTGGCTGCCCAACTGTTGACAGGACTGAGGTGAAAAGATCATATCACACCAGTTCTATTCCAGTAACATTGGCTGCCTGCACGCTCCTGAGCCCAAGTTCTTATACTCTCTGCTCTGTCTTTTAGACTGACGTGTCAGCTGTAGAGACTTCTTTCAATTCATAGAGTCATAGAATTGCAGAGTTGGAAGGGACCCTGAGGATCATCTAGTCCAACCCCCTGCCATGCAGGAATATGCAGCTGTCCCATACGGGGATCGACACTGCAACCTTGGTGGTATCAGCAACACGCTCTAACCAACTGAGCTTTACCAAGATTGCAAGGCCTTTTGCATCGTGTTCCAGTCCCACCTTGGGCTGCTTCTAGGCAAATGGGCACAACTGCCCTGTTCTTCTTCCAAGAAATGTTGCTTTGCCAACTCACACTTTTAAGTTCTTGTTTATTTAAGATAGGCACCGGTGGGCTTTTCTATTTGGCAACCTTTGCAAAGAGCTCACAGCGATTCACAAAATCTATTAATTCATCTTCATTCATACCATTTTGAATCAATCATATTGCAAATAGCAATATTAGGAAGAGAACAGTATACAAAAACTTCAAAATCATTAGATGGATTGTGAGCAGGGAGTTCAGCTGGAATGAAATTAAATGCAGAAAAGAACATACAGAGATATTAACTGGCCTGTGCATATTTACTCATAAGTAAATTCTACTGAGTTCAAGGCTACTTCCACATAAGTGGATATAGAATTTTAGCCTAAGAGCTTTATTTATGTGCGTCCCAAATTATCCTGGGAGCTGCGGTTTGTGTGTCACAGAGCTACAATTCCAGGCAGATAACAGGGGACATGTTATATTCTTGAACCTTCTCTCTAGTCCAAATTCTGGTCACTGACATTATCTCTAAGATGGATTTTACGTGAGCTCACCCCTAAGGCAGCACATGGCACACCAATCTGTGAGGAATGCTCGAGTTCAGAGCCTACATGGTTAATATTTGCAGAAGCAGCCCACAAGTCCTTGCTGTTCCATGATTGGCCAGAAGCGTTCTGCTTCACCCTATTTATCGCAGCATTTTTGCTGGAAGGTGCTAACAGTGTTTGAGTGGCAGACAGAGAGAGACACCTGCGGCAAGCAGTAGCCCTCTGGGGAGGCAAAGGGAGGGTGCTTACCCCCCCTTGTCCTCGTGGCTGCCACAACCATGAGAGGCAGGCGTAAGGACACGTGGATTTTGCCCTTGCTCTTAGCTGGCTTAATTCAGCCAAATCTGGGACAGGAGGAACAGAAGGTAAGATTGCAGTACCATTCAATGGGTGCTCAAACAGCAAGATAACCTGGGATCTGACAGTTCTTGTATTCTGGTTTGAAACCATGCAGTATCTGACAGCGGGGTTTGATGAGGACGAGCAACAGCTGCCTAGTGATTTATATAACATAATACTCTCTGCACAATCAAGCACCCCTTATAAATCTGCAGCCAGTGGGGAACCAACCTAATCTGGCCTGCGTAGGGACCAGAGATTGCATACCACAAAATTCTGAGCAGAATGGCAGATCCCAGTTTATGTTCAGCTCTTCTCCAGCAATGCCTTTGAAACTGTGTATCTAGATCAGGGTATGTATTTGAGCCTATATTGTTGTGTGCATTGTCGGGGGACAAAGGGAGTGCTTCTTTTAGTCATGTATACTCGCTGCCAGTGTGGTGTAGTGGTTAAGAGCGGTAGACTCGTAATCTGGGGAACCGTGTTCACGTCCCCGCTCCTGCACATGCAGCTGCTGGGTGACCTTGGGCTAGTCACACTTCTCTGAAGTCTCTCAGCCCCACTCACCTCACAGTGTGTTTCTTGTGGGGGAGGAAGGGAAAGGAGAATGTTAGCCACTTTGAGACTCCTTCGGGTAGTGAAAAGCGGGATATCAAATCCAAACTCCTCCTCCTCCTCCTCCTGCTTCTTATCAAGGAATGGAGCACATTTTAAGATCAGCCCGTCCCTGTGCCACCCCCCATCTTCCCAGGCATGTGAGCTGTTTCTCTGTCCTGTTAAGCTAGTTTCTGAGCAGAAATTTCACGTTTTCCAGGGTGATTATATCAGTATGATCTTGGGAATTTTGACCTGGATGCTGCTGGGCACAGGCTTTACACGATAAGACACCTCCATGGAGGCTGACCCTATCAGCGACTACTAGTTACGACGGCTATATCTGATGTCCAGTATCAGAGGCAGCGTGCGTCCGAATACCAGTTGCTGAGGGACATGTACAGGAGAGTGCTAGGGAGGTTCATGTTCCGATTGTGGCATTCCCAAAGGCAGCAGGCTGCCCAACCACAAAAACACAATGCTGGAATAGATGGGTCAGAAGAGCATAAACCTAGGGGCCTGCCCTATACTGAATTCGACCACTGGTCCATCTAGCTCAGTATTGTCTACTCTGACTGGCAGCAGAGCTCCAGAATTTCAGGTGTGGTTGTGTGTGTGTATATATATATTCCCAACCCAGTCAGATGGGTGGGGTACAAATAATAAAATTATTTAAAAAAATATTATTCTACCTGGAGATGCTGGGGATTGAACCAGAGACCTTCTACATGGTACAGCAGATGTCCTGCCACGGAGCCAAGGTCCTTTGTCTAATCCAGCAGGGCCCTTCTTACATCCTTATGTTCATGCCAGGAATGCTATAAATACCCATTTGTCTTATTGTGAAATTCAGATGATCAACCTCACAGGATAGCTGTGATGATAAACGATACTATGGTTGCAAAGGACCCAGTGCGAATCTCACCCCCCAACTCCTAACTGATATCTGAATCCCTCCTAGGGCAGGAGAGGAACCCAGAGATATAGTGCTGCAGGTCAGGCAGATCCTCTGCAGCACAGAACTTTAATCTCGGGCAGGGAAAGGGGGAGCTGCTGTCTAAAGCACGGGAGATGGATGTGACTCGTGCACCAATGTCATCAGTCCAAAGGACAAGGTTAGGCAAGATAGGATAGGTCCCATGTGACTTGTTTACTCCCAGGGCTATCTGCACAGGCAGATAGTGTGGCAGAGATGTGAGAGAAACCTCAGGGACATCTTATTATGAATAAGAAAGCCACATATAATCTGCCTAAAAAAGGGAAGCACAATAACCACTTTGTTGCTGGTCCATTTAGAGCAGTTTCTGCTCATACCTGCACCGATGCACAAGACCAACTTGTGTGGGTCACAGAAAGATGGAGGGGAAGCATTACCTAAGTGCAAAAACAAGTGGTGTGAAAATATTAAACCACCATTCCAAGCCCAGCTGGTAGAGCACGAGACTCTTAATCTCAGGGTTGTGGGTTCAAGCCCCGTAAGCAAAATATTCCAGCATTGCAAGGGGGTTGGACTAGATGACCCTCGGGGTCCCTTCCAACTCCACAATTGTATGTTTCCATTTCTCTCCAGAACAGCAGCTGTGAGGCGGGGTGGGGAGACTTTTGCCCTCCAGATGTTGCTGGACTACATCTCCCATCAACCCTGGCCAGCGCAGCCAGTATCAAGGCCAATGGAAGTTGCAGTCCATCAGCTACTGCACGGCCAAAGTTTCCTCATGCCTGCTGTACAAGGTGCCCATTGGGGCACATGCCAAGCATATTTGCTAGGAGACAGGCTGCATTGGATTCAGTGGGGCTTCCGGCAGACCAAACGCATTGGATGGTGCTGCAGAGGTAGAAAGATGTCTTCACTTTGATTCTGGGAAGGAAAGAGAAGGGCTTCCAAACCTGTTGCTCCCAGTCACAAATACATCTAGCCTAGGCAGACTGTTCATGTCTTGTTCCCGTTACAGCAATCTACTGTGCTGACTGATGGGAGTTGCAATCCACGGCCTTTGATGGAGAAACAGCTTGCCAAATGCTTACATATACCTCTGCCCTCCCAAGGCTATCTTTAAAAGCCAAGGAAATGGCAGTGCTTCTCCAAGCTTTTCATTCCTGTGGTCTGTATTTCAGCTGTTTACAATGGTTTAAATGTTTGTCCATCTTTTGTGGGTTCGCTGGCCAATGCTATTTTTACCCTTGTACCTTCTACCGCTACTACTTAATAACTGGTCTCAGAAACTGACTCCTCTTGTTCTGTGTCTTCGGTTAGTATTTTTTGTGTGACGTGCCTTTGGTTTGTTTAGAGCCAAAAGACGTACACAAGTGCTAATCCCCCTCCCTATCCCACGGCTGTAATCCAGGATTTTACTTGGAACAAAATTTCGAACAGGAACAAATCTGGGTTGGCTTGCAGTAAAGGGGACCCATCTCCGTCATCCAGCACCTGTCCCTGAAAACTGGAAAAGCAAAAGCAAACAGGCTTCAAAATGGCTTTAGCAGTGCTTGATCTGTGGCTTCTGACGCAAATAGATTTCCTCTCTCCTGCAGTGAACCAGAAGTTCAGAGCCAACGATGAAGTGTACCGATCAGAGCTTAGTAACCATGTGTTTCTAGGTGACCATCAAGAGCTAAGTGGTGGGTGCAGTTCTTCAGTCACCAATTATAAACTGCTCTGCCATAGGATGTTGCATTATATCAGTCCAGACCAGTATTGACTGGCAGCAGGTGTGCCAGCTTGGGTGCCCAGAGCCGTGGCTGTCATGCAGCGTGCATGGCCCTGGCACTGAAATTTGTGGATGCCCAGCCCCTTCATGGGAAATTTTGTGGGTGCTCCCAGGGCACCAGGGAGTTGGCACGTATGACTGGCAGCACAGCTCTTGAGAGTTTCAGGCCAGGATTTTACCCAGCCCTACTCAGAGATACCAGGAAGTGAGCCCAGGACCTGCAAAACAGGTGTTCTACCACTAAACTTTCGCTCTTCCCTTCCTCACCACCGAGGATGGAATATATTTTCAGCACCCAGCACCAGAAGGGTGTGCCCACCCTACTGTATTTATTTCATCTTTCATTATACAATTCCTCTAAATACATTCATAGGTTTGCCAACACCTCTGCTTGGAAGATGCTCCTGTGCCTTTTTGCCAGCTCTGAAGAAGGAGGGAGTTCAGCAGGGATGGCTTCTCTTATCACTACACCAGGAGCGTCCAGACACACTGGGCATTTGCACCCGAGCCACACACCCTGCTGACCGTGCATTCGCTGAGCTTGGGAAGGGGCAGACACAGGCAGACTCTCTTCCATGCACAGGGGAAATCTGGGCCAGTGCTGATGTTCCCCAGTACCTGCAGACAGAGGTGCTGTTGTCAGCCCTGCAGTATTTTGTATTGCGTGGCAATGTCCCTCCCTCCCGAAGGACACATGAGACATTGATATTGAATTAAATGGGTGTAAAGGCCACAACTTTATTGGTTACAGATGTTGTGCGGTATTGGCTTAGGCATTGGACCCTAACCACTATATCTGACCCCAACCCGGGTGTTGGAAGTCCGTGAAGGGTTAACCACCAAGGGGAGCCCAACTGATGTTTATCAAGTGAAACTCCTCTTGTGATCACCGTTGGGGTGTACCTTATGCCCTAACTTCCCTAGGCTTTGGACAAGGCCACGCCCCCGGAATCCTTTAATGGAATACCCTTCCAATGAGGGGCAGGTGATGGCGCTACCTCCCCTTTTCACCTCTATTGATGTTGTCCAATGCCTAACCGCCAAACCAAAGTTGTGACGAATTGCTACGAGGTAGCTGCAAGAAGATCAAACCTATCCATTCTCAAAGAAATCAGCCCTGAGTGCTCACTAGAAGGACAGATCCTGAAGTTGAGGCTCCAGTACTTTGGCCACCTCATGAGAAGAGAAGACTCCCTAGAAAAGACCCTGATGTTGGGAAAGATGGAGGGCAGAAGGAGAAGGGGATGACAGAGGATGAGATGGTTGGACAGTGTTCTCGAAGCTACTAACATGAGTTTGGCCAAACTACGAGAGGCAGTGAAGGATAGGCGTGCCTGGCGTGCTCTGGTCCATGGGGTCACGAAGAGTCGGACACGACTGAATGACTGAACAACAACAGGTGGAAAAACCCGATTTAGCTAGCCCAAGTGGGAAAAAGTCCTACCAGACCCCCCAGCCAACTGAGGCGACCAACCGAGGTCCATAGCAATGTCAAGAGCTAACCTAAAGGGTGGGTAGGCGGGAGAACCGGTGAAGCTGGTGTGGTTCTCATACTACTCTAGAGGTAAGGAATCTTTGGCCACCTCAGGCTGCATTCTCTTCTGGGCAATTTGCCAGAGGCCACATGCCAGAGGAGAGCAGGGCAAGAGCCAAAAGTGGGAGGAGCAACAAATATAATCTTTGCACAGTAGGCTGCTTTCTGCACATGCTCACACATCCCCCTCTAGCCAGGCAATCAAGAGTTGTTTTCAGAATTCTAGGGCACAGTTTAGCCAGGCAGAAACACTCCAGGATAAGGTGAAGCCAGGCCAGTAGAGTCCCAAAGGCCAGGTAAAAAGACCTGCATGGAACATTTGGCCTGAGGTTCCCCTCCCCGTTGGGGTCCGATCTCCTTCCATGGGATGGGCATCCGGGTGCACTTGTGGAAATGTATATGAGCTGTCAAAGAAGCTCTTAGAAAAGCCCTGGTGTATATCTGCGTTCCAGAGTATCTTCTTTCACCTCCTTATCCTTCTTCAGGTAGAGTCTCTCTTGTTTCCCTCCAGGTGGACTGCTACAACACGAAAGCAGGAACCATCTATGACTATGGGGCTCTCACCATAAACGGTGACGAGTACATCCCTTTCCAGCAGTACTCGGGGAGGATGGTCCTCTTTGTCAATGTGGCCACCTACTGAGGACTCACAATGCAGTACCTTGGTAAGATTCTCAGCTAGGAAGAGAAGCCTAGCTAACAGCACATGCCCTAGTGGTGGATACCTTCGATGGGAGGCACTAGACTTCCAGCAATGTCAGAAGCTGAAAAAACCTATCTCTTAAGCCCAGAAGCATGACTAGCTAAGATTATTTGGTAGGGATGGAAATAATCTCTGTTCTGTGATACTTTCCTCTTTATTATTGTGTCACGTGCAGCAGATATCTGGCCTGAGCACAGGCTCCGAGGCTCAATCCAGGCAGATCTACACTTAGGCAGATTTGCTTTTCCCTTGGGAGATTCAGAACAGATAAATTACTCCTTCAGTCAGCGCATCGTTAATTTATGCAGTGATCGCCACCAACCTGGATGCTTTAAGAGGATTGGGCAAATTCATGGAGGAGAAGGCTATCAGTAGCTACTAGTCATGATGGCTGTGTTCTGTCTTGATGGTCAGCAGCGATACTGCCTTCTGAATACTAGCTGCCAGAAGCATCAGGAGGGAAGAGTGTTGTTGTGTATTGGTCCTGCTTGCCCATTCTCACGGCAACTGTGAGAACAGCATGGTGGACCAAATGGACCATTCTTGGAGGTTCATCTCCACATCGCAATGTTCAGAGATGTCATGCTGGCTCTTGTTGACTTCAGGATGGCTCCGTCACATAAGTATGCTTTGAGCCAAGTGTTTTATTGACCTAAGTCCTGTGGGTGACTTCTAGAGGGGTAGCCAATTGTGTTAAGTCTGCTGCACTCAAATTGACATGGGAGTCTTCTTTTGGCACCTTAAACAGTGACAATTTTTATTGTGGCATAAACTGTAACCATCAGAAATGTGATCCTCAAATGGCAGGTATTTGGGGTACAGGTTGTAGTTGAAATTGCAGTGGAGTGCAGGGACTGTGGCAATTCAATTAGAGTCTGAATTGGGATTTTGCTGTCGGTGATTATGTTGCAGAACTGAATGCACTACAGAATGAGCTGCGAAATCATGGACTAGTTGTCCTAGGTTTCCCATGCAATCAATTTGGAAAACAAGAACCTGGCCAGAACTCAGAAATTCTTCCAGGACTGAAGTGAGTACACCTACTGCATGACTTGGTGGTTACGCCAGGTAACTCTTCATTGCACAACAGGCTAATTTAGAAAGCCTACTGTCTTTAATACTTACAGTTGCTAGCTATCTCCTCCTGTGGCTCTACCAGGTACCCCCAGAGCAGACTCACACGCACGTATTGCTAATTTTCTCTTCTCTTCTCCTTCTGGCAAGAAGGTGGGGCAGGCAACAGACTCTTTAAATCTCTAGGGAACTTACCTACACTTCCCTGGAAATAGTGATTACGTGGGAGTTGGGAATGGAAAGGATATTTATGGCTGGGCAACAGGGACTGTGCCTAATAGATTCTGAGCAGGGGCCAGGAGGCAGAACAGAGTAGAGACTATTCCTTGTTGCAGCCTCTCTGTGAAAGGGCTGGTTAAAGCTGCTCCTTCTGTTCCAGATACGTCAGGCCTGGAGGAGGTTTTGTCCCAAATTTCCAGCTCTTTCAGAAAGGAGACGTGAATGGGGATAAAGAACAGAGAATCTACACCTTCTTGAAGGTTTGTATTGGCTCCTTTGAACCCCTACCACCTCTCATCCTGGCTCATGAAGATGTTAAGGGAAACAGCTTGGAGCCAAGGATTCCGCAAACAGAACTCCGCTCCAATGATGCTCCCACTGACAGAAGGAGGGGGGCAATTTCTAACCAATTTATTCCTTTCCCCTATGTGCCCCCACTAAATCTGCGCCAACGGTTGGCCACTGTGAGAACAAGGATTGCCTTTGGCCTGATCCAGCAGGGTTCTTATAATCAGGACTGGGGTCTCCTATAAAAGAGCTTAAGAGAAAATCAGTGAAAAGTGCCTCTCCTTCTCTCCCTCCTCTGCCAGTGTGGGTCTCCAGTAGACACAGGTCCCTCCCATAAATAGGTCATGGCCCTCCCATTAATGGAAATGTAACTCGGGATCCAAGCCAGTAAGTTTTATTTAAGCAAATGCCAGGGGTGGGTCTGCCAAGAAAATTTTAAGTTTTTAGATAGGCAAGCACCTTTCTGGAACGTGGCAGAGAAAAAAGCAGCTATTTGGGGGGGGGGGGAATTTTTTAGCAGAAAAGCAGCTGGTGAGGAGGGGTTAAGCACCTTCTTCCCTCCCCAGACTGGTATTCATTTAAGAACAAAACAGGTTGCAGCATCATTATCCACATGCAGATAGGGTAGCTTGGCCTTTTATTAGACTCAAATGTCACTGTCAGGAAGTGCATTTCAGGCTCCCCTCTCCCTGTTCGCAGTTGCCTACATCTCCCCTACACCACTAGAGCAATGACGAAAGGCCTGTTTTCAAGCACGTTCTCTCAAATTGCCTTCTTCTTTCCTTCTCTGGTAGAACTCCTGCCCGCCTCCTTTAGAAAGCTTTGGTGACCCCAAGAGACTTTTTTGGGAACCGCTGAAGGTCCACGATATCAAGTGGAACTTTGAGAAGTTTTTGGTCGGTCCGGACGGGAAGCCTGTGATGAGGTGGGCGCACAGGACCAACATTGGCACTGTGAAGAGCGACATCCTGAAATACATCAGAGAGCAGCAGAACCTGTCAATTGGCTAGAGGTCATGTAGATGTGGAGAAACAAGATGGGAGGGGTGGGGTGGGGGAGACCTGTTGCTTTATCCAGAACCAGACATTTTATCCTCAAATCACAGAAAGAAACAGAAACTGAACTTCCTTTGACCAAAAGCAAAAGGTTAAGATGTACTGTTAAATATGTACTAGTTTATTCCAAATCAGGCTGCAACCCTTCCTTAACTGACCTGTTTTTCCAAACACATTTACTTTGGAAGAGAAAGTGGGCCTCATATTTCCAGTCCCTCTATGGGCTTTGCTCCCACCATGTTGTAAGTGGGCCCTCTCCCTGCCACCACTCCAACTTTGAACCCACTGCAGCACATTGGTAGCATTGCAGGGAGGTTGACTGAGATGACCCTTGGGGTCCCTTCCAACTCTACAATTCTGTGATCAAAGCTCAGTACAGTGGTACCTTGGTTCTCAAACTTAATCCGTTCCGGAAGTCCATTCCAAAACCAAAGCATTCCAAAGGCGCGCTTTCCCATAGAAAGTAATGCAAAATGGATTAATCCGTTCCAGACTTTTAAAAACAACGCCTAAAACAGCAATTTAATGTGAATGTTACTATCTAACGAAACCACTGATCCATAAAATGAAAGCAATAATCAATGTACTGTACTATAAAATAAATAAGACAGTATTGTAGATGATACAAATTAAAATTAATTTTTTTTTACCTGCACTGATGCTAGTCATTGTTGGGATGGGGGGGGGGGCTTTTATCTCTGTAGTCACTCAATCAATCAATCAATCAATCAATAGCTGAACTGGGTTCCACACAGTCACAAACCAAATTAACTGAAAAAGCCACAAAAACACAAAATAAATAGAAAAAAAGCGCCAAACTTAATCCATTCCAGAAATCTGTTTGACTTCCAAAATGCTCGAAAACCAAGGCTCTGCTTCTGATTGGTGCAGGTGCCCCGGAAATAATAGCCGACAGCCACATCGGACGTTCGGCTTCCAAAAATTGTTCAAAAACCAGAACACTTATTCTGGGTTTTTGGAGTTTGAGAACCAAGGCATTTGAGAACCAAGGTATCACTGTATATTGCAACACACAAAGTAGTCATTGGTTTTGATGCTGCGGCATTAAAAGTGTGGGAGGGACCTCCTTCCCCACTCTGTTAACATATTTATATGCAAATATATATTCAGCAGTCTTTAGCCATCAGGCTTTGTAAGTCAAACCACACTCACTTCTATCTATATAACTCAATTATGCCAATTTATGGTGGCATAGGCTTTCACAGGCTAGTGCTTCCATCAGGGCAGCCAACACTGTGCTCTCTAGCTCTTGTTGGGACTAAAACTTCCATCAGTCCCATCAAGCATGGCTAATGGTCAAGAATGATAGGAGTCATACCCCAACAAGATCTAGGAAACACCATGTTGGTTGCCTCTGGTTCACATCACAATCAGGTCTCAGAGATCTTTATTTGCAGCCCTTTGCTATAAGAACCTAACTCACACTGCCCCTGTTAGGGATGGGCAGATCTTTTGCTAACAAGATGGGATCCACATTTTGGACAGCTCTGGATAAGGCACAGCCCACCTCCCTTCCACAGCAAACTGAACAGACCCTCCCCTAGGCTGAGAGGTTATGTTGACTGAAGTTTCTCAAAGATGGCACTGCTTCCTCTGAGTGTGGATGACAGGAGAGAGGGATCTGGGGACAAAATGATGCATCAGTATGACGGCTGGGTCTGAAAGCTCCCAAAGTGTGGACCTAGCCCAAGGCTGCGAAGGTACAGTGGAGCAGCTCTTCTAGTGCATTCGTGCTGCCTCACAATTCACCTTTGCAGAGATGCAGTCCTTCTGACCAGCCCCACAATCCCAGCCTCTTTTGCTTCCACACCCGCTCGGTGTATGAAAAAAACTGCCTAATAATAAAAAAGCAAGCACTCAATGCAACTTGTGAGAGACTTTCCTTTAAGCAAGGGTGCTGATCTGGTGGCAATACAAGATGTGTGTTCCTTGGAGAATTTGGATCCTCTAGCTAGGTTACAGTCTTAACAAAACGGGAGCTTGTCTATACTGCCACTACCTTTCTCACTGAGCAAAGGCCCTCCACATCCATCCCAGGCAGCACAGACAGTGCTCAGGGATTGTGGGAACTGTGGTTCAGCAGCATTTGGAGGGCCACAGGTTAGGCACCCCAATTTATAGGGTGCCTTTAGAGGGTAGGAAAGCCATTCACACAATGATCCTTTATGACAACTCTAAGCTGAGTCAGTATTCTTCTTCCCATATCGAAAGAGAGAGAGGGAGAGTGGCTTGCTTAAGGCAACCTAATGAGTTTGCTATTTAGGTGAAAATGGAACAGAAGGGGTTTCTGGTTAGAGCTCATCCTTTTTTGCTCTGTGTTATCATACTAAAAGCTGTCCCTGTTAAAGAAAATAAACCAGCTTTCCCACTGCAAAACTGTGTGGTAGCATTAGAATCTGACATCCTGAATCCATTCTGTATCCTGGTTCAGGCAGTTTCCCCTCGGTGTTCACTTCATGCAAATATAGATTCAAAGAGAAGACAAAATACACAAGCACACACAGACACACACACACACAGAAAGAGAGAGAGAACTTGGATCTTCTCTTTCACTTTTTGCACCGTGGATCAGGGGTAGCTAACCAGTGGCTGAACTACAACTCCCATCATCCCTGACCATTGCCCATATTGGTTGGTGCTAATGGGTCCAACATCCACAGGACTACTGGCTCCCCATCTATGCTGTGCAGGGAATTATTTCTTACAGATGATGAAGGGAAATACCCAACGCCCTGATACTCACCCTCTTTTCATTTATGGCAATCCAAAAGCTAAAATAAACAGCACCAGATAGCACAAAGACACATTTCACTTCGACATGACACCCCGGGGACTGCAGATCACGGGGGGGGGGGGGAATCACACTTTATTAGGAATAGAATAAAATTAATATATATAATTAATATCATTTTGCCAAAACAAAATGTCTCTAACATTTATACAATAGGAAGAAGATTGGCAAGCAAAAATACTAGGTGTTACTATTTAGAGTGATGTGTACATTAAGTTCTAATCAGGCTTTCCTTCACCACTTTCTTTCCTATGACAGAAAGAAAAGGGGGGTTACAAGTGCCCCGCCATAACATCTATGTTTGGGGTGGTATGCATTTATCTTGCAATGTAACACTTTTTAAATTGTTATTATTTCCCTCTGTGAGGACAAGAAAAAAGGACCACCCTTTATAGTTACTTCCTAAGGAAAGAGTTTTCCCTGCAGTTTGATGGCTGACGATTTGTAAACATCCAATTCTAGTTTCAAATGGGCCCAGGCATTAACAATTTGAGCAGAGGCATACCTAGGTTCCCTAGCATCCTTGGCAAGGAGCTGTATTGGCACCTCTGAAGCCAGGAGATACCATGGACCAGAAACTCAAAGAGTTTGCCTTTCATGCTCCACTAGTGACTTCCTTTGCGGCCATCAGGGTTGAGTCTGCTTTGCTCAGCCTCCCTACCACCACCTCCTCCATTGATCCCTCTGTTTGCCTACCTGCCTTTCCTCCACCCTCCACTCACTGTTTCCTCTTCTGCTTCCTTCCTTTTCGCTCCTCTTGCAACTCATGTCTTTCTTCCCTCCAAGCTCACACCAGGGGCCTGCCAAGGTGCCCAGAGTAGTCTGTGCACCTTGTCCAGCCACCCAAAGCAGTGGAGGAGTGGCCCAGGGAGCACACCAATGGGCAGAGAGCCAGAGTGGAGGGGCACGATTTTGGCGCCACCCTGGGCCTGCACCCTTGACATGAGCCAACCTGGCCAACCCCTGATACACCCCTACATTGGAGTATTACAGCAGCATGTAACAAGCCATTTGTACCACCTCTTGCATTGCACACTTTGAAAGAAATGTTTATGACAATTAGGTTAGCTGGATCACAGTTTTTTTAAAAAAAAGCAATCTGTGGTTGAGACAAGTGTAGGTTTTACAGAAATGTCCAAATAAAGGGCACCTTAGTTTCCTTAGGGATTATCATGCTGAGGAACAGTGAACAGTGGAAACCTTACTGACCAAAGTCTTTGCAAGTTTTACAGACTCTGACCCAGTCACTTTCCATATGCATTTATTTTCTTTTTCCTCCTACCTATTCACCATATGGTGCACCCTCATAATTCAATTGTCTCTTAAAAAGCAACAACAACCATCACTTCTCTGTATCTCATCTTTCACTCATTCACATTCTAAGGTCCCTTCCTTCTTAAAATGAAGCCTCTCCACTTCCACAAGCATGCTGCTGCTTTGTTGGAGAAACCAGCCTCTGTGCGAGAAGGAGATTGGGAAGGAAGCCGTATAGCGAGCCAGTGTGCAGAATGCCTATAGAAAGCTGAGCTCCAATTGCATCCAAGCTGTTTCATTATACCACCAGTGCTCTTTTAAGAGCAACACAGTTGACCACAACTCATGCAACCGGTGGTCACACAGCTGTGATTCCTTCCGACTCATGTAAAACAGTGGTAACATCAGCAGTACCATATAGCAGAGTTTTAAAACTGTGATTTTTTTTGCAACACATATTCCTCAAAAGCCTTTGCTGGTCACTACTGCCCTGGACCAGGAGTGCAACTCTTCTTCATTTTTACAAAACTACCACATTTACAGCACAACCTTATTCTGGATTGAATCCCACTGGCCTCAAGGGGATGTACGCCAAGGAAAGTGGATGCAGCCAAAGATTAGCTATTCTCGTTAACACATCCAGTCCATCAGGAATCATTTAAAAACCGCCTTGTTGGATCAGACTGGAAGTCCATCTAGTCCAGCAAGCTGTCTTGAGAGAGTTGAGAGAGAAAAGATGTGCAGCAAAACCTGCTAGCCTATTTGCAGACCACATTTACATTGAGTCAAATAGGTTTGATTTCATACTGTGGGATAGAAAAGAGACGGGAACAGAGTTTCAGCTCAAGAAAACAATGCAGGAGCTGCCACATACTAAGAGGAGGGTAAGTTAAGGTATATGTATAAACAGAGTATGTGTCGCAATACACAAACAAATACTAGTTTTAACCATGCTGAACAATACAACTCAGTGGAAGCATAATGTTTCCTTGGGCTAAACCACTGAACTTGACATGCAAATTAAAAAAAAATATATTCAGCATGGGAAAAGTATATTTTACTTCCTATACACTATACAGGGATTGGATTTCTCCTTCTCCCTACCCCCTTGCAAAAATTCAGCGTCTTTTAACCTGTCCAGGCATTGGCCACAACAGCTGCTCTGCAAAAGTCATTTTGCACATAGAATGTTTCCGCTGCCACCAAATTCAGATGCTGTAAATGTAAAGCTGTCACATCACACAGAGGGAATCAGCTAGATATAGGTTCTGTTGAGACACGGCTGCCAGTGTTTGCCACTGGAATCTGATAGTTGACCCATGGCAGTTGAATCTTTGAGGTCAGAAAGAGTTATTCATCCAAGTGCTGAGTGTGAGTGAAAGGGAGACCCAGGTAGTTATTTCCAGTGGTTTTCCCCACAATACTGGGCCACTGTCACTCCTTGGCAGTATCTTCCATACGTCTTCAGAAAATCCTGCTAAAGTTGCTGTTAGCTCAAGCATCCAAGTGTACATGTATTCCATATACACAGATAAATGTGAATAGTGTTCAGGAGCACAAGGAGGCTTTTATCTGTACATGAAGACTCACATGCGTATATCACAACTCCATTTTTATGCTCTTGCACATGGCCATAGAGTTAGGCAGGCCTTTGGTTTTTAGGTAACCCAAGACCTGTAGGGTCTGAAAGACAAAAACACACAAATATTACAAAAAGTGGCACACAGGTCTTTGTCTGATCAATGATATACTATTATGTTCAGCTCACAGAGATTTGAGCTGAACTGAATCCACCATCCCAATCCTGACCAACAGCAGCTGCTGAAAACTCCATAGCCAAATGTCTGGTGGATATTTAAAATCTGGCCGATGACATTTAGTATTTCAGCCGCATCTGCACAACACACTAAACTGTGGTTTAGTGAAGGGGCTGCCAGTTTTTGGCGGGTCATCAGCACAGTTACAAACTGTTGAGGGCTCCACGCCTGCCCGCCCGGTGAAGGGAGAGCTAGGGAGGCCCAAAGACGCACACCTATGGCTCCTTGGTACACTGCGGCAGAAGACCAGTTAGATCTCTGTGAATCGCATACATCAGAAACCCACATGACCTTACAGGCACGACAATTATGTACACCTTCAAGCATCCTGCCTCCTTCCCTCCTATTTGTTCAGGGCGTGCTTGTGTGTTATGATAGGCAGACGAAGGCAGCTTGAAACAGTGCCCTCACAGCACACAGGCTGGCTGCCATAGAGTGAACCTCCCCAGTTTTGTGTGGCAAATGAGCATGCCACCACAAAGCTACCAGTGTCAGGTGGTGGTGATGGCATGAAGGCACCCCGTGCAATGGAAATGATCCACCACGTGGAGCAGCCAAACATTTCTGCAGAGTTATCCTAGCAGATAAGACGACCCTTTGAGGAGAGGAAGGAAAAGCAGCATTCACAATAGCTCTCGGGAATTTCATCAAATAAGTTTCAACCTCTTCCTTACCCGATTCCTTGGGGAGTTGTTTCCCACCGTCTGGCGCTTGCGCGTTCTGATTTTGTGAAATTGCACATGGTGGATACCAGGTATATTCTGGCTAAAGTGAGCAAGACATAAATAAAGAAGCATAAACACGACGCACAGCTAATACGTGCTTCGAAATGGAAACTTTGCTTCTCCAAACTGAATGGCCCCACTGTGCAAGTAGGAGGAGGCACTGACAATAGGCTAAGCAGAACTGTTCATTCTGAGGTGAACATGCCCTGGGCTCCTTTGAGAGAAAGAACGCAATATGAATTCTATAACTAAAGAAAGGATCAGGCCATGCAACAAAATTTTGAGCACAGATTGTGGTAGGCAAAGCCAACAATTTCAGATTTTGGAAAATAGGAGGAAGCGCTAGCATAAGCAGAGCTGCTCGTTCTGGGGATTCGCTTGCACCTGAAATTTTGCACAGAATCTGGCACAATACTGAGACTGTGGTATTCATTTATTTTTTTAACGAGGCAATGGATGGCTTTATACTTATAGCCTCCAGTTCCCAGCTGCCCTTTTTCCACAGCCCTGATGACTTCTGATTTAGTTAACTCACAGGAGGGAATCGGTGGTAGTTCTGAACCGGAGGACGCTCATTTGGCATTGCTGCTGGTGGGTAACGGATCTGTTGCCACTCCTCGTAACCATGATACATGTGGGGCTGGACTGGAGTGGGGCACTGGAACTGGTATATGGGGCAGACTGGGGCCACCGGTCCTGGCTGCGGCTCTGGATGAAGCCTGTCACCAGAATGCTGTAAGTGAGAAAGCAGGAGGCTGAAAATGATGCAAACACAGATAAGCCATACACAAGGCTAATGATTTACTACTGGAATATCTGGGCATCTGGAGGCGGAGGCATCATTGTTTTGGTTATCCTGTACTTTTCATCCAGGGACATTTCATCCTGGGCTGACTGAAGGAACACCATGCCCCCTTCAACAGTATTTTGATCTCACTGTTGCCAGGTGGAAAAAATAAGAGTAGGCTGAGAAAAAGGAGTTACCTTTTAAATAATAGCAGTGGGAAGTAAGAGAAGAATGACTCAGATCTATTCTGGACCTACACGTAGAAGCAGTTTTGATCTCCCTGGATAGGTAAACAGAAAGCCATCTACAGACAAATCTGACACTGTCAATTTAATGGGATACCATGCCCTATAGTCTGTGGGCCAGAACCAGTCCTTACCAGCTAGGGTGGATTAAAGAGGTACATCTCTCTCCCCTCTCCCCCACCCCCCACCCCGTGTGTGTAACCTAGGACCCTAGTAAAAATTATCAGCCACAATGGCATTGGTAATTGGTTGCTTTCCCTGAAATAAAAACACATTAGTATGTTTAAAAAAGAGAAGGTAATATCCAGTTTGGGGCTAGAGGTTTCACACCTTTCGCCCAATTAGGATTCAATTTGACTGGAAAACATCCACAATGTATGGAAATAATTTATGGGTGCGTCACGGCAAAGAGAATATCATAAGAGACCGCTTGCCCTTCTGGTCCAGCACCCTGCTCTCACAGTGGCCAACCTGATGCCTGTTGGAAACCCGTAAGCAGGACCCCAACACAAGAGCGGTCTCTCCTCTGGCAGTTCCCAGAAACTGGTATTTATAAGCATTACTGCTTCCAACCATGGAAGCAGAGCACAGCCATCGTGTCTAGTGGCCACTGAAAGCTTAATTCTCCATGAATTTGTGTAATCCCCTTTTTAGGTCATCCAAGTTGGTTATTCAGATTAAGGTGGGAAAGAATGGACTTGTGGATGAACACATGCAAAAGTGACCCGATTCATTCATCCATCCCTTATACGAACTGGCCCTAAGGAAGCTACCCAAAAATTATTCAAGTGATTGGAGTCTGAGCCACGTGTCGAAGTTGGGTCTCTGAACAGTCCCCCTAGCCCCCACAGTCCCCCTAGTCCCCCACAGCTCAACTGGCTGTGACCTAAACTCAGTATTCCCTGAGCAGTCCTATCTTTCGGCACAGTGCTTTTCCTAGCATGGCATTCCATACCTGTTTGTGCTGCTTGAGCAGCTTCTTGAACTTGTCCTTCTCTTCCTTCTCTTTACGATAGTCCTCTTTAAAAATCTGCAGCTGGCAGGGAAAGAGAAGGCCCACAGGTAAGTGAGGAGCGAAAGGCTTCCCTGTCAACTGCATGGTGGGAAGGAGGCCAGGCAAATTAAAGGAGACCATATGCAAATATTCTGCTCAAATCTGCCAGAGCAGCTGAGCTCCTTCCGAATCTGAGTGCCATCGTGGAGCACCAAAAGGCGGCACATTATGCAGTTCTTTGGCTGTAGGCCTCTGTGTGGATATAAGGAGAGGTTGCCCCAGCGTATTCTTACAAAGGGCCAGTGAGGTCACATGAGGGAGGGAAGTAAGAGGCCATACTAGATTTCCATGGACATGCAAGATCCACTTCTGGTTGAGGGAGCAACTACCCAATCTTACTTGAACACACCTTGTCTTTGCTTACAGGCATGCCTCTTCCCCCTCTCCTTCCAAAACAAATGACACAATTATCATCTCTTTTCCCTTAAGGATAAAACAGGCAGCAGGTGTGTGCAACCTGTAGAGCAGGGGTGGGGAACCTGTGGCTCTCCATGACGCCGCTGGACTCCCATCAGCCCCTGCCTGCATGACCAATGGGTAGGGATGACGGGCGCTGTGGCTCAGCAACACCTGGAGGAACACAGGTTCCCCAGCCCTGCTATAGGAGTGAAGTGACTAAACTGTGGCTTGTGAACTGCATCCAGATTCTGAAGAACTTCCAGAAGATGCCTTTTTCTTTGCAAGTGAGATTTTGCCTCTTTGTTCTCCTGGCTACCCTCTGGGAGAAGACCGACAGTATTAGTGCGGCAATGCAGGATATGGTAAGGGATCCCCTGAAGATCACGGCTAGGCCTAGGAGAAGGCAATGGGAAGCAGGCTGATAAAGACCGGGGGGGGGGGGGAGAGAGAAAAGGACACTGATGTGGTGGGAGGGAACATGGGAGATGAAACTAATGGTGGATAGAAAGGGTATGTAGCAGTCTTTTGGATTTTGGAAAGCACAGGTGTCAGGGAACTCTCCCCAATGCAGCGGAAGGTGGTGGAAGGGCTCTCCAGATGTTACAGAGAGCCCCAGTCCCACCTTGCCAGCAGCTCCTCCTCTGGTAGCGACAGGAGCGGCGAGACGTCCAGTGAAGAGGGGGAGAGTTCACAGGGGAAAGGGAGTAGAGGCTCTGGGGATGCAAGAGAGGCCCAGCACTCCCACAGTCCCGAGGGCGATACAGGGGGAACGTAATTTCTGTCGCCCCAAAGACGTTGTGGGGTGAAGAGAAAGGATGGAAGGCTGGGTTTTCGTAAACCGAAACTCTTTTGTTGGGGTCAGAACCGGGAGGGGCCATTCCCGGATTCTGACACCGTTTGATACAGACATGAACTTTTTAGCTCTGCACTGTACATAGTTTGCACAATAAAATCTTTAAAGGAAACAGCGGAGTCCTGGCTGCTTACTCATGAGCAACTAACTGAGAACCTTACAACAGGGCAGCTGGATCAGTCAGCAGGCTGGGATTTCGGAGAGGCCTAACTGTCATCCCCTTCACTGCACAGCTTCATTTTTGAAACCAGAATGTGCTTTCTGGGTTCCTACCTGGTTGTTGGTGAGCATCAACTGCTTCTGAAGCTTATCCAGCTGCTGCTTCAGCTCCTCCTTCTCCTCATTCATCCTTTCTCTGTCACTCCGCTCCCGCTGAAAGTCCTCCTCAAAAATCTTCACCTGGCAGGGAACGAGAGGCAGTGAAGTCCTTGGCTCACAGAGATACAATCCCAATGTATGCCAAGCAGCAAGTGTCCCGACACTGATGTCAGGAAAAGGCAATGGGCACAACTGTGTTTTGAGCCCAACTTCAAAGACGTCAACAAAACAACAACAACAACAACATTGTACCCTGCCCATCTGACTGGGTTGCCCCAGCCTGGGAGGCATAATAGGAGGCAAAAGGAACACTGTGTTTTCTGGAAATAATTTTTGTGCTCACGAATGGTGTCAAGCCAAGGGGAGCCCTAGTTTCATGGAAGCCTGCCATACCTGTTGCTTTAGGATCTCATTCTGGGTCACCACCTCCTGCTGCCGGATAGATGCTCCAGGCTCAATGGGGCTGTTGAAGGCCGAAGGGGAAGGAGCAGAGGCTTGAACGTTCAGGGCCTCTTCTAAGGCCTGAGGGGGGTGAGGAACAGAGGGGACAGTTAAGATGGTCTTTTCTCCACAGCAGCTTAGGATCAGTAAACAATATGTTTGCAGATATTGTAAGAGATTTAGGGCTATTTTACTGTCCAGGGAAGCTCATAACCTGGGGTAGGAAAAACTGGCATGGCTACAGAGAAGTAGAAGTATATTACCCACCTTATTAAGCCGTAAAATCTCCTTTTCCTGGTATTCCCTTTGCCTGGTGACTGGAGCCAACTGATCCTGAAGGAATTTCACCCTCTGTTTTAGGTCTCTCACCTCACCGGCAAGTCTCTCCTTTTCTGCCTGAGAAAGACAAATTCGTAAGAGTCTTATACTTTAGGACCACTGATCCTCATTCTACCACCCTCCCTCCCTGCCTCAAAACCAGAAGTAGAAGAACTGGAAATGAAATGAATGAGAATTGGGAGAAGATTTTAAAAATAAAAAATTTCAGGCTCCTGCCTTGCAGATTCATTTACCTTCTTGAGAACATACTGCCAGACACCAGGTTTTGCTGAACTACAACTCCCATCAGTCCCAGAAAGCACGGTCAATGGGCAAGGGATTATGGGAGTTGTAGTTCAGCAACATCTGGCAGGCCAAAAGTTCCCCACACCTGCCACTGACTAATTGTCTATAACTGGGGAGCCCGCTAAAATCTCAACAAATGCAAGTGGCTATAGCTTTGCCATCATAATTCAAACTGCCTGTCCATCCCTCTAACCCAGGGGTCGGCAACGTGCGGCCCATGGGCTAGATGCGGCCCATGAAGACCGTTTTACCAGCCCACGAGCCGCCTACGAAGCAAGCTGCCCGCTCGGTGAGTCCCCCGCGTGCTGCGCTAAACCAGCGTGGCATGGCGTGGCGTGGCGTGGCGTGGGGACTTGCTGAGCAGCGCCGTAAATCGCATTTGAGCATGCGCGGATACCGGAAATCGCGTCTGTGTGTGTCCAGACGCCGAAAATCACTTCTGCGCAGGCATTTCCGGCATCGCATTGTGGCAGTCCAGCCCACGGACAATCTCCGTGGGAGTGATCCAGCCCATGGCTGGTAAACCTTGCCGACCCCTGCTCTAACCCATGTCCTGTCCTCTCTGGTCAAATATACTATCCAGCTCATCTACCTTCATACTAGACAGGCTCAGTATCCCATGTTCAGTATCTCTGGTCTCATCTTTTATAACAGGGATGTGAAACTTGTGAGTGGGACTACAACTCCCATCATCCCTGACTACTGGCCATGGTGGGTGCTGATGCATTTCCAGGAAGTGTTGGACCTCACCTCCTCCTCTTCAATCTTGGATTTAGCCAGCAGGAGCTTACGATCAAAATCCCTCTGCTTCTGCTCTCGTTCTGCCTCCAGCTCCCCCAGGGCTTTCTGGGAGTCAGCAAGCTTCTGCCGTAGATCTGTTATCTGCCAGGAGGGGAAGATGACATGAAACATGAAGCAAACCGCAGGACACAGCTAGGAATTCTGCAAACATCTAAAAATATGCAGTATCTTTTGTCTGACTGTATGAGAATACTACAGAGCAATGAGAATAAAAAATGCTGATAAAATGGGACATTTCAGACAGAACAGATCCCTGGTGTTCAGCAGAGCAAGAAACATCAACTTTCCAATTTACTTTAAACTTACAACATAAATTTATACACACACACACAGCGAGCGAGAGAGAGTGTGTGTGTTTAAGGTATAAGGCCAAGGACACACTTAAGATAAGCCAATGAGATCCATAAGGAAACCTTTGCTATTGCATAGAAAATTTGATTCCCTTTGGGTGAAACATGGAGTAGTAACAGCTGGCAATTTTATGATGAGGACAATGTATTATATTGAGGGCAGGGCTTAGAGAACATTTTCTTATTCAGAACAATTACAGTTCATGGAAGTAAAGAATTATATGAGTGAGGAGATAAGAAAGGGAATCTTAAGAACTCAGCATATGGATTCTGGAAAAAAATCCATTTAACAATACTAAGTACTAGGGATCTATTATATTAAAAATTGCTGACTCTTAATTATTAGAAAAAGAAGAATATTTTAAATAATGATTGGAATAATTAATACTGAAATAGAGTATTGGCGTAAATAATGCTGAAACAGAGAAATCTGTTTTACTAGAGAAGCTAGAAAAGCTTTTGTAAGTTAATTCAGGAGAAACTAATTATAAATTATTGTATTGTTGGTATATGACACCAAAGAACCAGCATTTAAGAATAACACCTATGTCTGCTGGATATGTGGGTTAGTGGTGGCAAGACACACACACACACACACACACACACACACACACACACACACGTAATGTCCTTGCCCTGATATTCCAATGTTTTGAAGTCAAATTAAAAGAGATATTGAGAGGACAACTGGTTATGAATTTTTGTTGGTATTTAAACCAGTTCAACTGGAAATCTATCATGAAAACATGCCCACTCAATAGATAATGATCTCTAGCTAAAAATGGGAAAAGTTCTAGGATCACAACACGGAAGGAGGAATGGGTAAATAAAATCTGGCATATAGCACAAGCCAAGCTAACCGAAGTCATGAGATTAAGAGATGGCAAACAACAACAGTCTGATTGTTCTGGCTGACTGTCAACCGTATGTTGAGTTTGGAGCATTGATGCAGGCCAGTAAGATGGCAGACAAATGTTTATCATAAAAAGCATTAAAGCCAGAGAGAAAAAGTCAGTGCCATAGAGAGACCCAGCCTTCCCTCTAGCAACATGCCTGTTAACATTCTTCCCCTCTGACAAGGCATATGAGAGCAACACAAAATTCGCTGGTTGTCGTATTATGTGAAATAACTGTCACCCATAAAACTTCATTTGTGCAAGGCATTTGGTACCCTGCTATTACCTTCTGCTCATACTGCTGCTTCATGGACCGGAAATGATGATCCCACTGCTTATTTACCTCCAACAGCTAGAAGGAAAGGCACAGGGTTATCAAACGACAGAATCTCAATTCCCTACTGATGTAGCCAAAGCACTATCTTGCCAGCGCATTCTAGTCTGTCCAGCAACTCTCTTACAGGAATAGCCTCCTTCAGGCTCTCCATAGATTGCCAAACCTGATAGCACCCAAAGCTGGTTGACCTTGGGCCTCTCTTGAACAGCAGAAGCAGCTTTCCCGCAACAATAAATGCCTAGCAGCAAATCTGCTGCCGCTTATCAGAGGCAGGAGGAGTGGAGTGACAGTGGTAGATTTGGAGCTGAGCAGCAGCGGCACTGGACTGCCTCCACTGCTGCACCAATGCAGTCCTGACCTTGCCACCTCTTCTGGGCACATGGCAGTGATGCTGCTGCCAGGATGCTACTGTTGCAGCTCCATCCCACCTGGAATCTCCAGTTTAAAAAGGTGGCGCCATGTGAAGGGAAGATCTCAGTAGGAGACCCCAGAGAGCCATTGTCAGCAGAACAGAAAAATGCACCTGACCCTGCTGCTAATGCAGGCTCCCACTGTGGGATCAGTTTAGACCACATGACAACATCACAGTGCAGCAGTCCACCCAATATGTTGAGGATATGAATCAGATCTCGATGTTTCCAAGGAAAGGGGGTAACAGATGTCAGTTTCCTGGAGATATGGAAAGCACTGTCTATTCCCAACATGAATCGGCCTGACATTTAAGACCGTCTTCAGAGGTCCTCATCAGGCTATCCCTATCTTCTCAAGTGAGGCAAGTAACTGGTAACAGGGCCTTTTGGGTTGTGGGAGAATGTAGGGAGCCAGACCAATGGTTCACGGAGCTCAGTATAGTCTACACCAGGCATAGGCAAACTCGGCCCTTCAGCTGTTTGGGGACTACAACTCCCACCATCCCTGACCACTGGTCCTGTTAGCTAGGGATGATGGGAGTTGTAGTCCCAAAACATCTGGAGGGCCGAATTTGCCTATACCTAGTCTACACTGACGGGTCCTCCATGCTTTCAGACAGGGGTCTCTCCTTGCCCTACCTAGAGATGCCAGGGCTTGAACCCTGCAAGATGATCCACCTCTGTGACTCTTCCCCACAGAGCCTTGCCTTTGGAATGCCCTTCCCTGGTTCATTTCCCAGGCTTCCCTGCTGCTCACCTCTCCGGGAGGTGGGGGGTGGGAATGAAAGCACTGCTCTTTGCTCCGACTTTCAACGTAATCCGACACTGCCCTGCCTTGTGGTTTGTGGGTTCTCCGCTTGCTGGGGCAGTATTGTGACTCGTTGCAGTTGTGAGTTGCCTCAGGAAACTGTGCATTTAAGGGGCAGGAGATGCAACACTTAAAATAATAAATGTGCCACGCTCTCCTCTGGCCTCAGGTCACTTGGGGCAGACGTCTGGCTTACCTCATTGCGCTGGTGCTCGAGGATCTTCACTTTCTTCTCACTTGACCCCAACATGCTTTTCCCCATGGCTTTCTCCTCTGCAGTCCCCTTCTGAAATGTTGGCACACAAAAGGGTCCTGAGAAGCGGCTAAGCCAATCATAGCAAGCAGCTCGCGATTCAAGAGCGGCACCCATGCTTCTCCCTCCCGAAGCCAGCATCCAAAGCACTGAACAGTAAGGCCTATTTTCTCCCACAACCACCACGATCCAATATACATTGGAAAGGCGAATAACAGCAATCACTATTTAACAACCAGGGTGGTTTTATTGACATGTTTAATGCATGCATTTGGGGGTGGGGGAGAGGCAGCTCTTAAGCCTTCAAGTGGCTGGAGCAGAAAGTCCAACAGCCACTCCACTCCAGTTCTGCGCTCTTGAACAGTTATCCCACAAGATCAGGACCAGGGTAGCGGGCCAAGATGAAAAGACTATCTGGTTTTATAGCAGGGCTAAGACATCTCCAGATGTTGATGGACTCCAATTCTCCTCAGCCCCAGGCAAAATGCCAAAGGGTCAGGGATGATGGCAGCTGCAGTCCAACAACATCTGGGGGTCCTCAAGTTCTCCATCTCTGTTTCATAGGGAAAATCCTCCCACCTGTTGCTGTCCAGCACATTCTACGCCTTCTGCCTTGACTCCATCTTTGCTGCCCATCATCACCATCTTCCTGAGCTCCAGATTCTCACACCTACATTGGGAAGGAACAATATAGCGAGACGAGCATTAGGGAAGAGAAATCATTCTTCTGGCTGGAGCTGACCAAAGACATTTTGCCACCTGAGGCATGGCAGAGCCCCTCTGCCCCATGGTGTGTGCCAGGGCTGCCACTTGCCGTAAACGCCATGGTGAAGCTGCTCCCAAGTCTTCAAAAGGTTCGCCACAGTGCCCAGCCATGCTGCTGCCAGCAACTGAACCTCAAATGGCATGGGAGTGTCTGGCAAAAGGGCTCACTTGTTCTGGCACACTGGCGGGAGTATGTGCAGGGGGGCTGCTTGCTCGGCTGCCCCTCCTGATCTGCCACCCGAGACAAGCGGCTCAGTGTTACTTATGATAGGAACCTAAAGATTTTAAGACAGGCCTATCTTAAAGAGACTGAAAAGGGAAGCAGGAGGAGACTTGGAAAAGGCTTTCTGAGTCTCCCCTCACTTCCCCTTTAAGCCTCTGAGATCAGAGCGCAAGGCCAGGCCCACATGTCAACCATGTGATGACATAATGATGGGATGTGATTGACAGGTGGGCAGCCCCAGCCACCTGTCCTGTTTGGCTTGCGAGGCAGATCCTGCTAAGGATGCCCACCCTGGTTACATACTGCCAAGTTAAGGGTCTTTCAGTGGCAATGAGGATCTCATTACTCTAAAGTAACATAACCTTTGAAGGAAAAAAAATGGGTCTCTTAGTTCAATTTTATGTTAACAATGGCAGTGTTCAAATCAATACAGTGTCTACGTGCCCTAGGAACCTGGTAAAGCTTCTTCTTTACAAAGATCTGCAAGTAAATTGAAAAGAGGACAGTTGCCCATGAAGCTTGAAATGCAAGACTTCTATGTTTGTTCTGAATTTTTGCTGGGTATGGCAGCTAGATTGTACGGGGAGGTTTTCCTGGCATCAAAGTCTTTTACATTCTAAAGCTTGCACCCCCTCAGCAAC
Organism: Lacerta agilis; assembly: GCF_009819535.1. Taxonomy (NCBI): domain Eukaryota; kingdom Metazoa; phylum Chordata; class Lepidosauria; order Squamata; family Lacertidae; genus Lacerta; species Lacerta agilis. The sequence goes on from NC_046313.1 coordinate 59,861,220, forward strand.
AGAATGTGATGCAGTACAAGACATCAGGACAAGACATCAGGACAAGATTTCTTTCCTGAGGCCCATCCAGCTCTGCCGTTGTAGACCACAATGGAGAACAGCTCAGAGTGCATGGAAGTCACAATCAGGCAGGTCCTCTAGAGGGCAGCATCTCAGCTAGGAAGACCAAGTGACAACTTTTTAAAAAGCATTTTTGATTGGAAATATCAAGAAGTTGAAAGCCGAGCTATTCAGAGAAGCTTGGGTCTTACCCAGCCAAAGCAATCAGGACACCAGTGTCTGCTGTCTCTGGGGAACTGCTGGTTGGGTCTTAGAAGGCCAAAGGACTTCATGATCTTCAGGCTAGGGAAAGGCTGAATCTTTAGCCCTCTGCAGGTGTTTGCCTGAGCCCAGGGGTGTTCAAAGTGTGTGGAGGGGCAGCGGCATGCAGGGAAACCCTGCTGCATCCATGTTCCCAAGTCCACTTGCTCCTTTTAGACCTTCATGGCTTGAAGGAGGCTGCTATGCAGGTTCGACTGAAGGCACTTAGAGGCCTCTGTGCAAATAGGGAACCAGACGTTATCGGGAATCTCAGTCATGTAAATGCTTCTAAGTACATTCCGTCCAATGCACTTCAGACGGTTGCACTACATGGCAACTTGAGGATGGGGCTTGCTCAGACAAACACTTGCAGAGTGTTTTGGGGGATTACTTATTGAAAAAAAGGGCAGCACCAAGGTGGGCCAGCACTGGTATTAATTAGGGTCTCTTTTCTAAGGTTCACCCTGTGCCACCCAATGCAAGGAAATTCCCCTTATCCTCCTCTGGGATTTCCAAAAATTGTTGTTACTTTTCAGGGAGTGGCTCCACTCCTTCTGTTCCTTCCTGCAAGGTGGGTTGGACTCCCAGTGCTTGGAATGAACTGTTCAGATTAACCAATTCACCAAATTATTTTTTAAAAAAATAAATCTCCTAATTACACCTGAAAGTAGTTCTGGGTCAATTGAACATGAATTAATTTTCCTTTGCAGTGAAATTTGGGAGATTTTAAATTCATTTTGTGTGTGTGTGTGTGTGTGTGTGTTTCGTTGCACATAACTCCATAATTGTGGCCACTGCATTTGCCGTTTTTACCTATCTGAAAAGTGCTGCTGTTGTTTAAAGCTTAAAGATCAGAACTGTTGGGGAAAATAAAATGCTTGTGTGTTCTGATGTTGCTGCAGTATATTTTATACTTTAGCAGGACAGCTTGCAAAATTCTGAAGGCAGAAAAATATATGCCAAGCACCATCACAAGCGAACTGTGAAATGAAATGGAATTAGTTCTTTTTTATTTTTCATTTGCAAGGGATGAACTAGAATCAATTCCTTTTCTAAAATGAACTTTCTAAGCACTGGTGTTCTCTGCCATAACTGCACTCACCTCACAAATCCAGGACTGGAAGTTTCTTCTGGGCTCTGTAATGCTTGCTCAGGGTGGCTGTTAAGAAAACTCCCTAGGAGCAGAGCAGGGCAAGGGGCAGGGGCCGGTTTCCACCAGTTTCAGGCTTCCAATATTAACTTCAGAGTCACCACACACAGACACACAATGAAAACGCCTAGATCACTGCTCTGCCCAGCATGACTGCATTCTCCTTTCCCACCTGACATGCCCTCACCTCAGCTTCTCTGAAACCTGGTTCCTTTGCTCTAGTTCCTTCTCCAACTTTGCCCTCAGCTCCTCATTCTCATTCCGCAGCTCCTCACACAAGGCCTGTATTAAAAAAAATGGGGGAAAGGTATGAGAAGCATCAGCAGTGGAAAGAGTTATATCACATTAGCCAAGGGCCATTTTCTCGGTCATAAATTCACTAAACAGCTTCTGGCAATTGGCCACCTGCTCTTGGCTAGCTGTCGATGCTGAAATTTGAATTTCCTAGTCCCCAATCCCATGAACCCTTTTCTCAGATTTTGACATGAATGCCAAAGCTATATTCCACCCCGTCTTCCTTGCTGTTTATATCCCACCTTTCTTTCAAGGAACTCAGGACAGAGACTTGGTGTCCCCCACCATTTTATCCTCACAACAACCCTGGGAGCCGGGTTAGGTTGAGAGATGGCCCCTGGTTCAAGCTCATCCAGTGAGGTTCATTTGCACTTACATAGGATTGGTATGACACTGTAACTATTCTGGTTCTCTCTAATGTTGAGGAAAGATGGGAATAAGAAAGCAGGAATTATATCTCCCTATTAAAACTGCAGGATATTATTCACGTGGAACTTGCATGACTTTTGAAAAAAACAACAACCCACATAATAGTTGCTACGGGTGTGGGGAGATGGACTGGGATCATAGGGGAGCAGGGGGGCTTTAAACCTCTGCCCCATCACGGTTCTGATCAGAGGCAGCCCCTGCTGCCCTGCCCTCCACACCTGCTATTCGCAATGGGGTGAAAATTGCAAATGGTAGGTGCAAAGAATACCAGTCACTTTAGTCAGGATTAGAGGCAGCCTGTATTTGGATTTGATATCCCGCTTTATCACTACCCGAAGGAGTCTCAAAGCGGCTAACATTCTCCTTTCCCTTCCCCCCCCCCACAACAAACACTCTGTGAGGTGAGTGGGGCTGAGAGACTTCAGAGAAGTGTGACTAGCCCAAGGTCACCCGGCAGCTGCATGTGGAGGAGCGGAGACGCGAACCCGGTTCACCAGATTACGAGTCTACCGCTCTTAACCACTACACCACACTGGCTCTCAGTTGCACACTTGCACCTCTTTGATACTGACTGGGTGTGCAGCAGGGGCAAAAGGGTTAAAGTCCTCCAGATCCCCATACAACAGTCCGCCCCCCCCACCCCCACCCCGCTCCTGGCATGCTGGTTATTTGTCATGGTGTTTTGCAAACTGTGCAATGCCAAATGACACGGAATAACATCCTGTTCAGTTTGGCCCGCAGAAGGACACACTTCTGGGCATCACTGCCAGGGAATAAAAAGGAATAACACAGTTCTCCTTCCTCTTGAGGACTTCCCTCGTTTAATTTACTGGCACAAAGTATAAATCACCCTTTAAATGGTCAATTGCACAATGGCTTGCCCCAGGGAAAAGCCTTTCAGTGGTGAGTTTATGACCTGAAAGGTTGCGGGGGGGGGGGGGGAGTGTCTGATGCCTTACTGAGAGTGTGTCATATCCTCAAAGTTTCCCTTCCTAGTTGGAAAGGGAAGAAGAGATGGCGGAAGAAAAACTAAAGCAAAGATGTTTCCTCCATCGACCACACAGTGCATTGCGAACGGTGGTTAGGAACCTTTACGAGGTCAACAGTGTGCCGGGTGGCTTTAGAGGGTACTTGAACGCAAAGCCTGGTGGCAACATGACCAGAAACACACATATTCAACGGGGCTTAATTGTTGCTGCCAGTACAGTAGTGGTTAAAGGTTGAACTGCAATCTAGAAGTTCCCAGTTAAAGACTCAGCTCAGCTGCAGACACACTGCACGGCTGCTGCTATTTCCCAGGCTTGGTTCAACATCCACCACATGGGAGTGATAATACTGGCCACATGCTGTTGTTGTTTTTAAAGGTGGGAGCGAGTGAGAAGGAAGGCAAAGAAATAGTGCTGGAAGGAGAAATTAGAAGGTGATAAAATCACAGGGCCAAAACAGCTATGTGGCTTGTAATATTTCTTGGTTGGTGCAATAGCTGATCTTAGGTTCTTTCTTCTGCTTACTTGTATCCTGATCTCCTGTTTTGCTTTTATCTGCTGGGGAAACCCAGCCAGATGGGGCGGGGTATAAATAATAATAAAATAATAATAATAATAATAATAATAATAATAATAATAATAATAATTATTATTATTATTATTTATCTGCAATGTATGTTGACCTTACTTGTACCGAGTTGCACCTTTGTTGTAATGGATGGGTGGAATGGGTGGAAGGTGTGGGCATGTGTGGTGCCTTGTATTGCACCAGGAGCAGTACATTGTATGGAATAGAATCATAGGATTGTAGAGTTGGAAGAGACCCCGTGGGTCATCTAGTCCAACCCCCTACAATGCCAGAATCATAGCTAAAGAATGCCTGAGAGATGGCCATTCAACCTCTGCTTTAAAACCTCCAATGAAGGACAGTTCACCATCTTCCAAGGGAGTCAAACAGCTCTTACTGTCAGAAATAAAAATTATTTTTGCAGGGGGGAAGTGTTGTGGGTCGGTGCATCACATTGCCCCCCCCCCAAGTAAGTGCATTTAGGTAGTGATGGGGCACATGTAAGTGTAATGTTTACATGGGAGAAAGGCCAGGCATATGTGCTTTGGCCACTCACTGGGATCTGGGGTGGGGAGGACAGGAAGTTGTTCATGAAAACCGAAAAGCAAAATGAACTATGCACATCTACCAGCAGCCTTCGAACCTGAAGGATGGATGTTCTCTGCTCGTTCTTGTGCACCTTGGAGGCCAGCCGGTTGAACTCCAGAGCCATGCGCCCCAGGTGGGCAAAGAGCTGCGTTTTGTCCGACTCCTCAGCAAAGAGACTCAGCGTGTTCTCCAAGCGCTGGAGGTGCAGCATCAGGTTTCCATCCTCGTTCTGAAGTGGCTCGATGTCCTGCAAAAGACACGGAGACATTGAAATCTGGGAGGAAGGCAAATAAGGGCTAGGTTTAGGCAGGCTCAAAGAAGCAGCTTGCCACCTTTTCCTTTCCTTCATCCGAGACCTAGATTAGGCAACACTTTTGTCTCAGGATGAGTTACTCTGGACTTATTTAAAGAAATATCAGCTACAAAGTGAGCAGGCTGGATAGAGTCCCCATATTGGGGGGCACGGTTTGCTTCTCCTGGACAAGGTAGAAAATCTCACCCTGAAATTGCACTTTAGCCCCATGCTTCAATGGCAGGGTGGGGGTGGACAAGATGCCATGGGAGGGAAGAGTGAGATTTCCCCTCCTCACAGTCCCACTCAACTTCCCTGGCAACCTTGAGTGGTAGCAGTATTTTTTCTAAAACAAAAAACATAGAAAGCTGCCTTAGACCAAGTCAGCCCCCTGCCTGTGGCTCTCCATGACTTCTGGCAGGAGTCTTTGTCAACCCGACTTAGAGATGCCAGGATTGAACCTGGGACCTTTTGCATGGAAGCCAAATGCTCTGCCACTGAGCTGCAGCCCTTCCACTTAAAAAATAATTAATAAATTCCTCTCTCTTTTTTTAAGGTGGGTTGACCAGGAGTGTGAAGAGTACAAAATTACTCTCATTTTATGGTCTAAAAGTTCAACAGCCCTCTAAGCATAATTTAATGTCCAACTCCGATTCCTCAAAGGGAACATAAATTGGGCTAAAACACCAAGGCCAGTGTTTAGTCCTTGAGGCCCTGCATGGGAGATGATTCTAGAGAGATCCAGTGTATTTAAGGCACTTGCATTCGTCTGTGGTATTCTGCACTTCCAGAATAACTCATTGTGTTACCCATGCCCCTTTCACCTTTGCCCTGTTTCTATTATTGCTGAAAATTCCACCTGAATGCACCTTAGCTGTAAGCAGAAAAGTAAGATTACCGCCTCAGGCAGCAGATGCTAAGAACAGTAGTGGATGACCCCCCTGGCTGTTCTTCTCTTTGAAGGACAGAGCTGTGTGTCTCACATGGCCTGTCCCACTCCACTTAATAGTTTAGTGCCTGCTACCTTCAGGCGCAGAGTAGGACACCCCCTCATTGCCGGCACCGAAGAAAAATTCTACTGCTAGTCCAGTTGTGGGTGTGGGTGCCATTTTTCCTTCACCTCAGACTACTAAATGTTTTAAGCTGACATTGAGAGTAAAAAAAAAGGGGGGGGGGGTTTGCCAGAACTAGTTTGCTTCCAAGCTTCTAATGTCACCTAAAAGTAGTGCCTAAAAATAACCCCCGCTCAGTTTTTTTCCAATTGCAACTCATTTAACCTCTAAAGGACTTTAAACCAATTTGGACCAAGTTACTGACAGCCGTTTTGGGAGTGCTGAAATACTCCTCTGACACTTCAACACAGAAAACTGCCAGCATGTAATGTAGGAGAACTCCAGGGGTGCTTGAACTCTGCAGCAGAAATCTACAGACTTGGGTGCCCCCCCCCCACCATGCACTTTAGGACAGGAGACTCTGGCATATCTTCTGGGCTTGATTTGTGGCTGGGCTCCCCAGCTCTCAGTTTCAGAGTTCATTTTCCATACTAAATACACAAAGGACGAATGAATGAATGAGTGATAAATAAAGTGTCTCTGATCATGTACTTGGTGTCTTTCCTTCACCACTGAGCAAGGCAGCATGTCTTCAGTCTGTATACTTCGAATTATGGCAATGGGGCTTCCTGGGAAGACAGTGTAGTAGCTTACATAAGAAGAGGCTGCTGAATCAGGTCAATGGCCCATCTAGTCCAGTGTCCTGTTTTCACAGTGGCCAACCAGATGCCCATGGGAAGCCTGAGCACAGGAGTACTCTCCCCTCTTAAGGTTTCCAGCAACTGGCATTCAGAAACATTCTGTATCCCACAGAGGAGACCGGAAACGGAGATACTCCTAGGAATCAACTCATCAGACCTGCCTTATACCAAGTCAAATCATCGGTCCCTTTCCTTGAGTATTGCCCTCACAGACCGACTGAGGATTTCAGGCAGGGTTCTCTTCCAGTCCTACCCACAGATGCCAGGGGGTTGAACCTGGGACCTTCTGCATGCAAAGCAGATGCTCTGGCCCTTCCACAAGCGCAGGCAAAAAACTTGACAACCAATGAACAACAACAAAAAGCTGAGCACACCTCTTTACTCTCAAGCAGGTGCCTCTGAATAAGGATTCTGTTCATTACATTCTCTGTAATTTCCACACTGTTAATGAAGAAAAACACTCTTGCAACTTGGACCACCGCTTCCACCTTCACTTCACTCCCCCTTTCCCCACCTCTCTCACTCCTACCTCTTGCTGTTCAGTTCCAATTGGTTTCAATTCCAAAGTGCTGGTGGCACATGTGCCCCTCTGTCAGAAGCTCTACAGCTGAAATGCACCCGCTTTATACAAGGCCCTTGACAGGCAGCCACAGAGCCACACCCTCCTCCCTGACGTGGTTGAACTGGGCAAAGTGGAGCACTAACCTGGTCTGGGTTGTTATGGCTGATTAGTTGCTCGGTTGCCTCGGAGACGAAAGCCACCATTCACAGCCAAGCAATCCAGGTCAGAAAAGGGATGTCACCCTGCGCAGATGTAGCAAGCATGGCCAGATCAGGCTGCATGCCAGCTCAAAGAGTCACCTTGCAGGCAGCCCATCAGAAAGGAATCCTTGAAGGTAAAAGGCAGGGAAAGACCAGCTTTCACCCAGGACTTAGAGCTGACTCATCCTGTCCGCCCCTCCATGAACATGCCCCTATGAACTTGGTCCACTGAATGAAAAACCCCAGTCTTGCAAGAGACTTTGTCCATCTCTGTTGCTGCTGACTCATAAGGGAAATACACACAGGAATCATAGTGTGTCTTTGGTGCCAGATCTTTATTGCCTCATCTGTTTCTAGTTCAATAGAAGTTACTTCAAGGAAGACAACTGTACTCTGGGCAGGTTCCAACCAGTTCTCCCATAGCAGGGATGGGGAAAACCAGAGCCCTGCAGATGATGCTGGACTACAGCTCTCTGACTACAGCACGGCCAGTCACCCCTGCCCATTGGATGTACTGGCAAAAGCCTTTTTCAAGAAGCAAAAGACCTTGCACTATCTTACTCTGATGGCAACAGCTATCCCAAATATTTAGGAAAATGTTTCAGATGCTACTTGTAGTAATCCTGGTTAATTTTAAGCTTCAGTCTCATTTGGGAGCAGTAGCAGTACAGTCAAACATAATCTGTTCCGGAAACCCCGTTTGACTTCTGAAACGTTCGGCAACCGAGGTGTGGCTTCCGATTGGTTGCAAGAGCTTCCTGCACTCAAGCAAAAGCTGCGTCAAAAACCGGAGCATTTACTTCTGGGTTTTTGGTGTTCAGGAGTCGAAACGTTAAAAAACAGCCATTCGGGAACCGAGATTTGACTATAGTAAAAATTGCTTGTGAATCAATCTCCCAGCCTGCTCAAGGTCTAGACGCTTTCCCCTTAAGTTCTCTTAAGTTTCTATACTTCCCACCAATTGCTTCTACACCTCCCCATCAATTCATTTCAGTAATACCAAATTACAAGACAAGCTTGATGCCACTCTTGCAGTCACAGCTCTTCCTGTTGTATGCACTGGTTTCTGCTTGTGCTTCCTGCTCACAAAACCTGGGATGCCTTTTATCTCGGGACAGTCAGATCCTGAGAGCGCCCAATGGACATTCATAAAACAATTTATGCTCAGATTAAACATTATAGATCCAATGTAATAGCATCACAAGTGGCACAGAACTGCACAGCCTAAGGCAGACGGCGCACCTTTTGGGACATCACAACTTTTACTGGTTGTCAGAAGAATTCATAAAGCTTTGTGATGTACCAGAGTTCACCAGCTGTTGTTTCTGCCAGCAGCAAAGCATGGCTGCCTCTTGAAAGAGAGCCGCTCAAAGCCGCCTAACCACACCAGCCTGGAGCTGTGGCAGGAGCCACATTGGCTGACACGATGCCAACTTATCTGGGGGAAAGGCTTTTTAACCTACTGCTTCCCAACCCAGGGAAGCAGTTACTATAGGCAACTAACAGCAAGCCAAGCTGTTGACATTACAACAACCACCCCCATTGTGTGTGCCTTAAATATGCATGACTGTTTGCCCCACCTAGTTCCTCAAGCACTGATGCTGGGCCTGTTCCACACCTTCTCCAAATCTTAATAAAAAGGACATACTTTTTATGTAAGAGTTGTTTCCTTTAACCTTCTGTTTCTTGTGCCTCGCCCATGCTGGCTCAAGAGCAACGCACGAAGGGACTTGTTCTGCGACAGCTTTAAAATAATTGAGTTAGGATTCTCCCTTTGCTCTGCGTAACAGCCCTAGGAAAGTCATGGGCAAGATCAAGGAGGTGGCATTTGGCTCAGGAACAGAAGTAACTGGCTAGGGAAAGAGGGCCTGATTCTTGCTAAGAAACAGCTATTTAAAAGTATTTCTCTGGAGGAAGAGTCCCTTTTCTCCCTCATGGTTAGCACTGGCTTGGACAGCAATGTTTACCTTGTTCTGCCACTGGCCAGATCCAATTTCAAGCTGGGTTGATGTGACAGGATGGGGGCAACTCACCACCACAAATGAGCAAAGCAGATTGTTTGTGGGCTAATGTTTTAACAAAATATTTTCATGTATCAATTTATTTATTTATTGAATTTATATACCGCCCTATACCCAGAGGTCTCAGAGCGGTTCACAGAACATAACCAAAATATAAAACCACAATATATATAATCAAGATAAAAACCACACACACACCCCAAAAAACCACACCCCACATTTTAAAAGGGCATAGGATGTCAATCAAATCAACCAAAGGTCGAGTTAAAAAGGAACGTTTTTGCCTGGCGCCTAAAGGTGTATAATGAAGGCGGCAGGTGAACTTCCCTGGGGAGAGCATTTCTATTTAAGTAGATAGGCTTGAGAAGTGAACAGATAGCCAAATCCAGAGATATCTGTCAGATCTCCAGAGCTCCTCGTTTATGATGGTGAAGTGAGAGCTCTCATTCACTGCATTAAAAGATTGTAAAACTTTCAGAGCGGCAGGGGCGCTATTTAAAGTAGGTACTAAAACCACTGCCGACATTACACTGGCTCACGTGAGCTAAAAGGGTTCGCTAGATTGCTCCAGTCAGTTTCATTTCATCACTTGGGTTTTTTCCCCCAGCCCCTTTCCTGAGAAGTGCCGCCTGGATACATGCGGAGTTCTCTGCCATCCTGTTGGCTGGCTGCCCAAGCCTGTGAGCTTGCACATCTCACCGAGGAGAAGGAAGTAGCTGGCCAGCACACAGCTTTGCATATGTGAGCAAGAAAAAAAAGGGGGGTAGAGAAGCCTCTTGACAGCAGCACTTTCAGATCTCAGTTGGAGAGTTCCCATCAGCTTGTTCTGGGAAAAAGGCCAAATGAAAAAACTGTGGCACGTGCCTGGTTTGTGTGGTTACAGTCTCTGTGAGTGGCAACACACCAGCGCAAGGAAACTCAGCTGGTGGCCCAAGTCAGGTCCTGAAACAATCTCCTATAGGGGCAAACTACACATTACTGCACTCAGTTGCAGAAGCAGCAACCTGGAGCTGAAAGTCCTACAAAGAGGGAGTATCTCCCTCTTTCTTTCCAGTAGCAATTTCCCCAGCATCAATAAGTTCCCAGCTGATTTTAGCTCTATGAAGAAGGAAAAAAAAGGGGGGGGTATGGATATAATCATTCTGGGGCAGAAGGAAACTGAGGGTTTTGTGATAGGAAAAATGGTCCACAGCCAAAGGATTGAGCACCTCTTCTGCCCCACGAGATCCGTGGCTACAGATTACAGCAACCCATTGCTGCTTCCAGTTCAAGACAATGACACGGGGAGGGGAAATATTCCAGTGACTGAGCACCCCTCAGCACATCTCTTCCTTCCTTCCTTCCTTCCTTCCTTCCTCAGCACATCTCTTTCTTTCTCCTGATGTTTTCTCCATGTGAAAAAAGGAAGACTGCAAGTGGCTCACGGCAGATGCCGTTGTTGTTTCTTTTCTTTTGCTTAAATTACTCTGTGAAATGCAATATAAAACAGTTCAACTGCTCGATAAAACCTGCTGACTAGTTTGGCTTTCTTCTTCTGGAGACCTCTGTATTTCCCTGTCTCTGAGCTATCAAACCACACAAGGAGATGGCATGAAAAAATACATCAGAACGGAACGCACACACAAAAAGGTCACAAACAAAGGAACTTCCAAGACAACACGACCCATAAAACATTCCCCCCCCCTTTGCGTCTCAATCTAAACAAGCTGTTTGGATTCACATACCGATTTCCCGGTGCTTCCCTGGGAAGACCTTTTATCTTCAGCTCCAACAATTTCAAACTCAGATGAAGATCCCTGTAGAGAAAATGAATGAATGCAGAGTTATATACCCCAAATTCTCCCTATAGGAGATTGTTTCAGGACCTGAGGAAAAAACAGAGTAGGGATTAAATGAGTAATTTGGGTTTCCCCGCTCTCTATTGAATGTGTTTAAAAAACAAACAACCAGATATATGGTGTCCTGCTTGCTTAGAAACAGGATAAAAAAGCAAAAAGCCTGCAACAAAATATTGCCATAAATCCTCACCTCCCAGCATACTGATCTTCAAAAGGCGGGTTGCTGCCTGATCCAAGATAAGTCGGAACAGGAAGCACCATCACTATGCAAATATGCAATAAAAGATTAAGAAATGGGTCCCCAAATGCATGTTTGGGTTAAAAGTGGGTCCTGGGTCTGAGAAGGTTGAATATACCTTTATATACACTGGTCCAATTATGCCTTCCTCCATGATAATATAGGCTGTCAAGGGTTCAAGCAGTTCAGTAAATACCAACGCCTCTGCTTTTCTGTTAAGTCTTTCCCACCTAATCCTCAACTTTCCTGAGCTCCTGGAGGTCAATCTAGTCTTTGCTGGGCTCCTTTGCAGCTTTGTTTGCTTTTTTATTTTGTTTGTTTGTTTGTGTCTCTGCAAATCTCTGGGTTTCTCTGAGTGAGCCAATAACTCTGTAATGTTTCTCAGTGACCCTCTGTGGGCTCCAATTCTGTCAGCAAGAGGCAATGCGTTCACAGTCAGAGGGGAGTGGGACAGCATCTTTCACTGGATGGAGCCGTTTCCAAATGTTGCTTATTTCTTTGATCTAAAAAGGTCGTGTGGGAAAGGAAGATGGCATCTTACACACCAAACTGGAGGCGTAGCGAGATCAAAATCTACCTAATAACTATTAGAAACCACAGCAAACTGTAACTGTCCATGATACAGAATGAAACAGGGCTACATGTTTTCCCAAATAATAAAGTATTCAAAACTACAGCAGTTTTATGGGAAGGGCTGGAGCTCGGTGGCACAGCATTTGCCTCGCATGCAAAAGATCCTGGGTTCAATCCCTGGTGTCTGCAGGAAGGGCTCAGTGAAGTTGTTTCCTGAAGCCCTGGAGAGCTGCTCACATCAGTGTAGGCCATGGTGAACAAGATATGCCAATGGTATAAGGCAGCTACCTCTTAGAAACAATCCAAGAGACATCTCTTTGTAGTTAAGTGGCATTCAACAAAGCCAGGAAGTTTGGGATCTGAATCATGGAATGGACTCTCCCCGCAGCCTCGCAAGACTTAAATAGATGTAGCTTGGGTCAGGAATAAAAGCACCAGCCTTGGACCTCAATGACTATCACAGGGCGGTTTAGAAGAGAGTGCTCTTTCAGCTCCAGTTCTGCAAAATAGAAAGCACCTCTCAAAGTAGTTGGGATGATCAACTTGACTGTAGAGCATGTGGCTCATTAAAAGTGCTATGCAGCATTCTTCCACTTCAGAAACTCCCTTCCAGTTACATGGACAGACTAAAAATGCCAGAGTCCTCAAACCTGAGTAGTTCATTGGAAGAAAAAGTCATTCTGATATCATTCCCCTCCCTGTCTTTACAATGTGTTTAGCATTCTTGCAGCCTAGTTCTATACATACTCGGAAATAGCTGCCGCTGAATTCATTGGGACTTACTCCTGTGTCTGCTTAGCAGGGCGTGCAGTTTTAATCATTATTATTTTTATGTTGCCTTGACTATTTAAAGTCTGATTTCTTACACTGCTGGGTGGCTTCTGTGTGGGTTTTTCCATCTCCTTCTGACCTTCACCTGGAACCTCTGAGGAAGAGCAAAGATCTGGGGTTCCTCCTGGGGGGGAAAGAGAAAAGAAGCAAGTGAACATTTCTCATTGCAGAGATCCAGCTCTGCCAACAGAAACCGCAGCAGCAAAAGTATAAAGAAGAAAAGGGAAAGGAGCAAACAGGTTGCTAGGCAGGATAGAGATCCAACATTCTGCATTAACAGGAAACAGGTTCAAGAGCAGAAGAGCTGGTAGCAGATATTACCTGCCTAAAACAAATCTATTTTATAACCAACTTAAAAATACACACCAGAGAGTCTACAAGGAACAGTACTTGCCCTTTTCCATCTTGTTTTAAGTCCCCATGCACAAATTACACACACACTCCCACCACATCAAGCCCCACCTTCCCCGTGCAAGAACCAGTGGCTGGTCTCTGGGGGCACAGAGGCGGCAATGTTTGGTGTGTGATGCAAATGTGTATAAATGGCCTTTGATGAGTGTCAGCTGGAATTTCCCTCTTTCCTCCTGGGCTCAGCATACGGTAATACTGAAAGATCAAAAATCACTCCTCAGCTTTTCCATTTGAAGCCCATCTAGTTCTCAAGAGGGGTGATAGGGGTGGTGGTGGGGAGAACAGAACAGTCACATCTTTTTTTTAAGTCGCACTGCATCAGCCTTTGCCAACCTGGCACACTGCAGATGTTTTGGACTACAAGCTTCATTAGCTTCAGCTAGCAACAGGTTGGTGAAGGTGAGAGTGTGCCATATCAGAATGACAGTCACTTTTTCTAAGGTTAAAGGAGGGTGCTCTCAGGGCTTTCACACTCAGATCTATCAAACGTGTGATCCCAAGTACACTGCAAGACTCCCACTAAGTCCCAGCCAGTAAGCTCCCTCTAAGCAGCACCCCCAATAATGGTCTAAACAAATACATCAAGTAATGGACCATTGGCTGCTCTTTGGTATGAAAAATTCTACCACCCAAGGCAGCCAACCTCACCCTGAATTGGGGGTATGTGTGCAATGTGTGTGGCATGCACATATTTACGCCCAGACTTTGCTAGTATCAGGTGGGATTCAATCGCAGACCAGTAAACCCAGGTTGTGCAATTACAGTTGAAGAGGAGGTCTTGCACAACAAACCCACTCTCCCCCCAAAAGATGGCACACGGCCATCAAATCTCCCCACCAACAAACAGGAATGAATGCTGAATAAAATCAGTCACCTGGAAGCACTCGTGATTTTTTTTGAGACTCAAAAAGAAAACACACCGGGACCGGGGGGGGGGGTGTCTAGGAAGCTGGCTCAAACCAATGCATATGTGTCTACTTAGCCCTGTACTGTCTACTCTGACTGGCAGCACTTCTCCACAGTCTCAGACAGAATGAGGCCCTGCCCCATCACCTGCCTGAAGATGGAAAGGATTATTCCTGGGACCTTCTGCGTGCAAAAGTGTAGCTGCCCCCTAAAACCACACAGCCTTCAAAGAAGAAAAAAGTATTTCAGGGCAGGGGTGTGGAAGGAAGAGTTTTGTTGCAGAAGCAAAAATGTATTCAAAACCTTTGGTTACCGGTCATTTGATTTCATGCTTTTCTCAGAGAGGGGAACAGCAGTGAAAATGAGCAAAAAGCATGGCCAAAACTTCCCTCAAGTTCCAGTTTATTTTTGCATATGCACAACCTGCCCAGAAAGCAGCATGCAGAAAACAGGATTGATTCAATCCAAGGAGGCTGGGCTGTAGCTAAAACCATGTGACTGGAGTTCTGCCCACGCAACGGAACCTCCCCTTCCTCTCCTCTCGGCCAAGCATCCACAGAATCTGCTCTGAAGGGTCCCACAACCCGCTGCAGCAGATTTTGATGGTGCACAGGGGGCTGCAGGGGAGAGGAGAGGTGCAAGTTCTACTGTGAAGTCTGCTGCACGAGCCAAACACCCCTAAGAACTGAAGTGACACAGATTCAGGCTGCAGACCTGAAGACGCAGGTTGGCTGCATAGATGGCCCAGTGATACCAGCATGCATCTTTTTTGAAAGGGCTTTTTACACTTAATGCAAGACAGCCAACAGCATCACTTTGAGGCTTATTACTCTTCCTTCCAACTTGCAATTCCCTTAAATGCAACACACGCCGGCAGTGAAAATCTAGGTCTGCCAAAGAACATGTTACTGGGACATGCTAAACAGTTGGTCCTTTGATGCTCATACCTGCCATTTCCGCAAGCTTGTCAAGAGAGGAGGTGGACCTTAGCATCTCATTGTCCTTCACTAGGTCCTCCACTTTCTGACGCAGCCTGGAGGCTTCTAACTGAGACTCTTCCAATAGATCCCCTGGCAAAACAACAAGGGCACGATTTAACACTCCTTTGTATTTGCAGGTTCTTTCTTTACAGCAGCACA
The DNA here is from genome assembly GCF_009819535.1 of Lacerta agilis. Classification (NCBI taxonomy): domain Eukaryota; kingdom Metazoa; phylum Chordata; class Lepidosauria; order Squamata; family Lacertidae; genus Lacerta; species Lacerta agilis. The sequence goes on from NC_046313.1 coordinate 59,876,299, forward strand.
TCCAGCATAGTTATCAGAACTAGCCGAACTCTAGCAATTCTGGCCTAACTCCACTGCATTTCAGTTCAAATGGCTACTTCATACAGAGTACTTTTCCTACACAGAAAAGATCTCTGTGCCATGGGGGAGCAGGGGATGGAACTGTGAATGATGTATATAGCAGCCACATAAATTTTTGCATCGATTAGGGATCATACAACCAAGGAAAAAAGTATAAAATGTATAAAATATATAAAAGTATAAACTGTAGGAAAAAGTAGAAAGCCACCTCAGCTGAATTGCAATGTTTTGCCTTGTCTACTTATTGGCGAGCACCTCAGCCACACACGTGCAAAGCTCAAATTTTATGCCAGTATTTTTGGCCTTGCTGAGAAATGTATCGCTATCAAGATCTCATTTTAATTTGCTTTGGAATAAAGAGCAATGGGTGCTTAATATGCATTGGTGGAAAGCTTTTGGAGGCACAAAGGATTCTCCTTTAGGCTAGGTAATATGAATTACCCCTTTAAAAAACAAAAAACTTTTATAGAAGTAAAGAAATTCCTAATATAGACCTCCAATTCAAAACCCTATCTACAGAGAGGTGCATCTGTGGAATGAAACACTGCTGAGTTAGAACCCAATGACATATTCAGCACTGTTTCTCAGCCTCTGAAAACAATTATGTTCTCAGACGGCAAACAGTAAAAGATTCTTCATGTGATGCTACTACATCCGGGACCTGTATACAATTTTCACACTTACGACGTTCAGCGTTACTGAAAAACCCTTAAGAGCTTCCACTGACTGCCACAATATTTTAAAAGGTCCATATCCCACACACAGCCCACGTGTGAGCAATGCCAGTAAGTCATCACCTGGGACGTCTCTTGAACAAAGTGCAGACAGAGGCAACAGCAATAACATGGAGAGCACCCCCAGAAAGACTTTAGCATAAAGGGGGCAGCAAGTCCAAATCACAGACTTGGCCTTTAATGCTCACCACCAGTGAAGTAGTAGGCTACCCCCAATAGAATCTCACGTGCTGCTACAACTATGCCTCTATGGTGTCACAGAGGTTTAGAGCAGAGGTAGGCAACCTAAGGCCTGGGGGCCAGATCCGGCCTAATCGCCTTCTATATCCGGCCCGCGGATGGTCCAGGAGTCAGCGTATTTTCACATGAGTAGAATGTGTGCTTTTATTTAAAATGCATCTCTGGGTTATTTGTGGGGCGTCCCTGGTGTTTTTACATGAGTAGAATGTGTGCTTTTATTTAAAATGCATCTCTGAGTTATTTGTGGGGCATAGGAATTCGTTCATTTCCCCAAAAAATATAGTCCTGCCCACCACATGGTCTGAGGGATGGTGGACCAGCCCACGGCTGAAAAAGATTGCTGACCCCTGGTTTAGAGGTTTCCTGCTAAGTACACAAGAAAGCGGCTTCTTTGACGTTTGTCGCAGACCCGGGCATTCCGGAAACAGCAACAATGAGTAACTTTTGCTTTTCTGCTTCCATGTCATCCTCACCGTTACCTAGAGACTTAATTCCCTGCATCTTCTCCTTCAGCCGGGTATTTTCCTCCACCAGCCGTTCAAAGGCAGCAGATGCTCCCTTTTCCGTTCCCCCGCCAGGGTCATAGATTCGATAAGGCCCCTTTCCTTCCATGGGTGCAGCTTAATACTCCAGTTTCCGGGTAGCTATGCCTGAAACAACGGAACAGGAGGTTAGCATTCCAAGCGTAAATCCTTTAAGAACGCTAGAACAACCAGAGGGATTTAACAGAAGGGAGAGATCATGGTGTTCATCTGTTACTGGGACTTCAGGGGTTTTCCAGATAGGGTGGCCTTAGTCAGAGGCTACAGCTTCCATGACGATTTACACTGAGCTGATATAACGCTCCCATTATTTTTAACCTTGGTTAAGGGATTATGAGCAGGTGGTGCAAGTGTATATCCTCTTGCCTTCTTCTGCCCCAGTTCCCCTGGTCTTCCTGAACCCTGTCTGAACTTGCTTTAACCAATAATTAGTCCTAACTAAGATATATCAATCTTAGCTGAGGCTTGAATATTGGGAGTGGTCTATAGTCATAAGATCACAGCAAAATATGATCCTTAAGATACTCTGCTGAGCATTGTTCTTGTGTTTGTGGAGAAAAGACTGGCACCCTGATTGCCAGAGCAATTTTCTCCATTTCTGCAAAACATAAGGTTTTTAAGCAGAGGTTGGGTGGCCATCTGTCATGGATGCTTTAGTTAGGATTCCTGCATTGCAGGGGGGGTTGGATTACATGACCCTTGGGTCCCTTCCAACTCTAAGTGTCTGTGATTTTATGGAAACACCACAGCAAAAAGAAAAAGGGCAAAAATAAAAAAGAGCTGGGATATACAATTTAATTAACATATTTATATACCATCCTTAATAAAAACAGATTTCAGGGCATTGTACAACAAACCAGAGTAATAAAATTAAAACCAAATTTAAAAAAAATTAAAACTAACACTGTACAGCCATAACCTATTTTTTTAAAGCAGCAGATTAAAAGGACGAAAGCAAGCTGAGTGAATATACAAATTAAAATGCCTCAGTAAATACAAATGTCTTAACCTAGCGCTGAAAAGATTGCAAAGTAGGCGCCAGGCGTACCTTTTAGGGGAAGGTATTCAAATACCTCTCATTTCTTATTACAGAGCACACTACCGCTTGAAGATGAACTCCTGTTGAAGATCTCAACACAGTCAGTATGGGGGAAGAAGCACTCTTACAAGTATTTGGGAACAACAACAACAACCAGTTAAAATTCTGGCAGCCAAATTCTGAAATAATTGAACTTCTGAGTAATCTTCAAGGGCAGCCCCAAGTATTACCAGACTATGGAACACTATAACCAGACTATGCCTGTTGAGGAATGGCACAGCTGGTAAAAAGATAGTCTGTGGCAGCAAAATCATCTGGACTGGTAGATCTAAAAGCGCACCCAAACTGCAAACCTACTCTTTCCGGATGATGGCAGTCTCAGCCAAAACAGGTCGAACATCATGGTCAATGATACCAAATGCTCCCGAGAGAGCAAGAAGAACCAATAGGGTTGTGCTCCTTGTGCTCCGCTGCCTTTCTACTCACAAGGCCATTCACCTGATTGTGGATAATCTATCCATACTCTCCAAAGGATGCATGCCTAGATGTGCTCTCTGATATACACTCAAATGATACTCCAGGTGAGACAGGGGTTTAGAGCGACGACAATGTAACTGGTTTGCCCTAATCAGCATTGGCATGTAGCCAAATCTGATTTGCTTTGTGACGTCATCACATTCACTACCAGATCGCTATTTGAATGGTGGTGTAGTTAAAGAAGAATATAGGAGGCAGCAATCCATTACGGAACACACACACAGGTAAAATGAGATCCGCCAGTAAGTCTGTGGGTGCCTTGCAATAGATTTAAGGGTTTCTAACTTTTCTAATGACAGAAACAACCAGCTAAAAGGCCTTTTATTTTCAAATTAGGTTGCTGATAAAGAACATATGGGAGAAAACCAGGACTGGGTTTTTTTGTGAGAGAGAATGTACAAACTTGGTTCTGGTACTGCATTACTAATGCCCAGTCTGAGTATGTGCTCAGAGGCACCCTGCTTACTGATTCTTGGTGTATATGGCTGCCCATTTGATCCAGTGTTTTACTCTGGTTCGTACACCTCAGTTTTCAAGCAAAAATGAGCGAACGAACAAATGAACGAATGAACAGATCCACTCCATTAGCACAAGTTGACTAGGTTGGGGAGAAAAATGCCCAAAGTGATGGAGCATTCAGATCTAATGCACAGAGTGTTCAACTCCCTTCACCTAAGCACACCTTGTACTGGAAAATTTAATCCTGCGTCATTTAACGATGCTCATCAAGCACCAAACTAATGAGAGTTCAGCTAGGTTACTGCACTCTGGGTCAACAGAGAACAGAACTAGGTCAGCAGGCGTCATTAAAAAGTGCACACACATTCTTCTTGAATGATGCAGGAACAGCTCCGGGATATTTAGTGTGTTGATACAAACCTTCATTCAGTTCAAACTGTGTGAAAGAAAGTGTCATAAATCGATAACAGACCAGTGAAAGTGTCTGAAACTAGAACAGGCTTGCTGATGCTGAATAATATACACATCTATTAAATTATCAGTACGGGAACAGAAAGGAGGGGCAAGTACATTTAAATACTATTTCTTAAAATAAAAACACTATTCAAGGATCCACAAATGCACTCTCATTTTAAGCTGATGAAGGCAGAATCAGGGAAAGGCAGAACCCTACTCCACATCCAGAAGTGCAGGGTCTCCACCTGGTGCCACACTGGTCACATCCACACAATACGTTCAAAGCACTCTCATGCCACTTCAAAAGTCATGGCTTCTCCTAAAGAATCCTGGGAACTATAGTTGAAGGGTGCTGGGAATTGTAGCAATGCTCAACACACAGGTGAAGTAGAAATTAAAGCAACATGCAATGCGGAGCGGGAGGCAGGAAACAGTCCTCAATAGGAATGTTACAAGCCTGCCACTGTCTTCATTGGTAACACATTCAAGGGTATGTAGATACAAGAACATAATAAGAGCTGTGCTAGGTCAGACCAAAGGCCCATCTAGACCAGGGGTAGGCAACCTAAGGCCTGTGGGCCGGATGTGGCCCAATCGCCTTCTCAATCCGGCCCACAGACAGTCCGGGAATCAGTGTGTTTTTACATGAGTGGAATGTGTGCTTTTATTTAAAATGCATCTCTAGGTTATTTTTGGGGCATAAGAATTCGTTCAACCCCCCCCCCCCCCCAAAAAAATATAGTCTGGCCCACCACATGGTCTGAGGGACGGTAGACCGGCCCACAGCTGAAAAAAGGTTGCTGACCCCTGATCTAGACGAAGCTGCCTGTTCCCTATAGCAGCCAATGATTCCTCTGGGAAGCCCACCTGGGAGAAAATATATATCCATCATGACAAGCAGCCACTGATGACCAAAAACTCCATGAACTTATCTAATCTCCTTTTTAAACTGTCCAATTTGACAGCACACTAAATTAGTTCAAGTAAGATGCCTTCTCTCCTCCTAAAACGGAGAAGCCTACTAGGGCTTTTCCTGCAAATCAAAGTTACAGCTTTTTTTCTTTAGCTTCAGGGAAAAGAGTAAAAAGAGACTGCTGTGAGACCCAACAAAAGCTCACAAAATAATGAACTTTATACTGTGATTGACTACTGGGTTCTATAAAGGACTTCGTAATTTATTTGCAAGGCTGCATTTCGTTACAGTGGTACCTCGGGTTAAGTACTTAATTCGTTCCGGAGGTCCGTTCTTAACCTGAAGCGTACTTAATCTGAAGCACCACTTTAGCTAATGGGACCTCCTGCTGCTGCTGCGCCGCCAGAGCACGATTTCTGTTCTTAGCGGAGTTCTTAACATGAAGCGTATTTAACTTGAGGTACCACTGTATTTAAAAGCACCATCACAATTCTGCTTATGGACTTGAGGTGAATTAGTATGCTTTATCTCTAGTCTCTAGGTAAATTAGAATGGTAACAGTCCCTCCTGGATGCAGATTGCTATCGTTTGCACTGGGAATGTCCCGATTTAAAGATACTGTACTGTATTGACATAAAAACATAAATACTATCTCTGCAGGGACTTGTTACAAAGTATCTTTAGAACAGTTAGTCAACTTGTTGAACTATTTCAAAGGTGTCAGCCTGTTGCGTCTCAGTATATATATAGGTTAATTCTAGAAAGCTGACGCAGTGAAAAAATTGGAAGAGCCCAAATCTCCTTCAGCTTTAGCTTTGTGGAGTTTTTTGTTTGTTTCCTTACAATTCTATGTGCAGAAATGAAAACGCTTGCAGCGTGTGTGTATACTGATGGAGTATACTGCGTAAATATATGTGTGTGTGTATACTATCTTGAAAGATACACATGGCACCATGGGTGAAATCCATTGGTGACCATCTACCCACAAAGCAAATAACTGCTGGCAGAAGAAATTCCCCTTTTCCTGCTTCACCCAATGTGGCTGGCAGCAGATTCAGAAGAAAGCAACATTCAGTACTTCTTCACATAGCCCACAATCACCTTACAGAATTCATACCCGCAATATGGGGCGAGGGGATTTTGAAATAGAACAGGAATTAGATTTGTTTCCCACACAATTGTCTGCACATGGCCATGAGTGAAAAAGGCAGTTAGTGTAAGTGAAAAAGGGAATCTCGCCCAAGCAGAAAAAAAGAGGGGGAAAGGCTCATAGTACCAGATAGCTAACAATAGTGGAGGCTGGGCAACATCCTCTCACTCCTCCTACAGTCAACCAACACCAACTCCCCTGTAGGAAGGAAGGGAAGAGCAAGAAAAGACAGGTGAACTGAACATCAGTCGACTGGTCCTGCTCCAGTCCGGACTGTCCCCGGCAAACACACCCAACAGACACCATCTGCCTCACGGGAGGGATGAGTTTCCAGTATTAACTTATTGCAACTTTATTATCGTAGTCCGATTTCACTCATAAGCCAGCTAGATTTGTATTTTTCAAAGTGAAATATAAACAATTAGAACCAATGAATAAGCCGTGAGTTGCCTAGTCAACAAGAAAGAACAAACTACTGATCAGATGTGGGGGGGTGGTGGAGTCAGGAGCTAACTGCTCTGAGGGTTTTCACAGAGACATGACATTAAATTAAATCACGCAAGCATTTCCATATACATATAAAAGTACTATTTCCCCCCATTCATGATCTGCATAAATCCCTCCGCCATACACTATAGTTCATTAGAACTCCCGTCACCCTGCCCCATATCAGCAATTTTGTGCATTCTGACTATGAAAATAATCAAATTACTCAGTTCTGGCAGGTGCAGGCCATGAGTCCTGGATTCCACAGAATTTTGTTTTTGTTTTTTTAAAAAACAAAGTTTCCAGTCCTCATGTTACATGTACTAGCACCAATTCTGTTAGATAGGTTTGCTTATTTAGGACAGCAGAGGAGGGCTAATCGATGGCCTTCCAGGCAAGGGACTACTGTACAACTCTAATTACCCCTAGCCAGTGTGGCCAATGGTGGAATTTGGAATCCAACATCTGGAGGACTGCAGGTCCACCTCTGACTTAAGCGATTTGTGCCCTGCTCTTCTTCTTGATTTTAACAACGTTTTCTACCACTTTAGCTCCTCCTGGAGGCTGCATTGGTAGAAAGCATTGCTAAAAACAAGAATTATGAAAACACAGAGCAGGATAAGCCTTGTTGAGAAAGAATCAGTTTACTCGTCTTAACCTTTTGAAACACAACTACAGTGGTACCTCTGGTTATGTACTTAATTTGTTACGGAGGTCCGTTCTTAACCTGAAACTGTTCTTAACCTGAAGCACCACTTTAGCTAATGGGGCCCCCCGCTGCTGCTGCACCACAAGAGCACAATTTCTGTTCTTATCCTGAAGCAAAGTTCTTAATCTGAAGCGTTATTTCTGGGTTAACGGAGTATGCAACCTGAAACATATGTAACCTGAAGCGTATGTAACCCAAGGTACCACTGTATATTTAGATATCAGATCACCTCAAGGAACAATATTTGGAATTCCAAAAAGCTTTTGATAAAAGTCCCTAATGATTTCGCAAAAATGGGTAATGTGACAGGTTTTCACAGGGATCATTCAGTGGTTAAAAAATAATTGGATAGGTCCCACACAGGACTTTGGAACTGGTGCTATCTAACTTATTTGCAAGTTATCTGGAGTCTGGGTGAACAATGAAGTTGACTAGGCTACAATTTGTTACTACTGTTATTTAGTTATTTAGTTGCAGGCAACTTCCTATTTACACACACTCTTTGTGTGTGCAACCACACAGATGTGTGGTGCCGGGAACCCAGAAGTGGATCCCGAAAACGGGGAGCACCCTGGAGAGTCCTCCTGACATGGAAGGAGACCCTCCCCGGAGCCCAAACAGAACATGGCACAGCAGCAGCTGCTTCCCCGCACCTCAGCTGTGCAAGCTGTACTTCTGCGCGTGCTTTTTCTTCATGCATCAGCTGAGCTGATACAAGCAACTCCCCATTTCACACGGTTTCACTGATGCATACAGGGGTCTGGAACGTAACCCCCACATAAATGGGGAGTCGACTGTGTTTAGTTATACCCTGCCTTTTTCCCTGACAGGACTCAAGTGACTCAACTTTGCCAATACCGGTACCACCAGGGGTGGGATTCAGCTAACCTGTTGTTCCTAACAGGGTTGTCCCAGTCCACCAGTCCTCACTCAGAGGAAAAGGTCCTTTTAAACAGAGTGAGATATCAGAGTGATTTGCCATCAATCAGGCAACATGGCAGTAATGCAAGCTCTCTCCATAGCCAGCTCAGTCACAAAGCTTCACTCCAAGAAGGGGTCTCAAAGGTACCCCAAATTAGAGAAGGTGACAGCAGAGGGAGGAGGAGGAGTGAGGGAGGCAAAAGGAGAAGGGGGGAGGTGGTAACAGCAGCAGCAGCTTGCAACTCCTCAGGCAGCACACCCAGTGTTTAGGTCTAGAGTTCTCAATCACTACAGGTCTGTCTTCTTAGCACAAAACCACCCTTTTTATTCTTCAAAGGCAAGCAACTTGCAGAAAATGCTTTGCCACACAACCTGTATCAAAGAAAAGACAGACAGATGGCACCCTCCAGCTGCAAGAAGGCGGCAGAGCAGGCCACCTCTACTGCACAACAAAAGCCTGCAAGCTCTCATCTCCAGAGGCGTTTCCCAGTTTACACAACCCACCTGTCAGGAATGCTGGGGATTTTCCAGCCAAGGGTTGAAACCTGGCATAATCCAGGACCAGAACAGCAATTAAATGTCTGGTGGTTAGGAACGTGGGTTTTTTCTTCCTTCCCACAAAGGAAGGTTCTTAAAAAGCTAGGTGAGAAAACATTGTCATAAGTGTTTTCCATCTGAGCATGGCTCTTTCAAGTAAGTTTCCATTCCTCATGATACTAACAGTTCTCCTGACACACCAAGTAAAAACTGAGTAACTCCTAGTTCTTTATTATCTGGGCACCCAGTTACAAAAGTGAGTTGCATCCTGTCTCTAAACTCATGTGCGCACGAGTCCCAGTTCTTTCAATGAGAATTGCTTGCACGTGAAAACGCAGAGACACAACAATTGTTAAGCATTCTCCCTGCACTGTTCAAGTTCAGGCAACCCCCCCCCCCCCAAGCTCTGAGTGAATATATTACCGTATCTCATCCTTCCACTAAGTGGTAGGAAATACTTCAGAGGTAGTTTCTGTAGGGGGCATTTTTTATGATGAGGGTGTTTTTCATGCTATCAGCAGATTTACAAACACACAAGTACCTGGGTAGACAATACTCATATTTAGGGATGCCCCCGTTTTCACAAAAGTGACAACATGTCCCTGGGACACACCCCTCTCCTTGCTCAGACTTCTGTCGTTGTAGGCTACATTTCAATTCCCAAATCACTTTTTCAGTCATCAAGGACTCATTAAGAAATTATATTTATCTATTAGCTGTGCAAAAGCCAGGACGGGGGACAGCATTTTCCCCACACAATGGCCACAACAATATATTTAAGATCTCTTTCTTTCCCTCTATACAAAAACACAGACGTGTCGTGTCCCCCCCCCCCATGCAAAAGCCACAAGAACGCAAGATGATTTAAGACAGTGCACAGGGGGTTGAATGACTCCAGGCTGCTGTTAAACGCCTTTGGTTTCCAAACTTCTCATTTGCCATGAATTAATGTAGGGAGTTTCCCCTGAAGGAAACCACCACGTCTTTTACAAGAAAGACTTCCAAGGGAATGTTTCGGAGGAATGGGGAGAACAGGATCAGAAGAAGAAGAATCCTTCTTCCAATACATTTCCGTCATGTTTGACCTTAGTTTGCACATGTAGCACCATCGCCTCTGCGGTGGCCCAGAGCTTGATGGGGTGGAGAAAGAGGACACATGCAACTAGGAAGAGGACCATGAGGGTCTTTGGAAAAAGAGCAAAGGATCTCTTTAGGCCAGGCTCCCATAACTGGGGACATAGCAAGCTGGGCACAGGAAACTGCCTTATACCAAGTCAGATTATTAATCCATCTAGCTCAATATTTTCTCCACTGACTGGCAGTGGCTCTCTGGGGTTTCAGGCAGGGCTCTCTCCCAGCCCTACATCAACACCCCAGGATTGAACATGGGACCAACTGCATGCAAAGCAGATGCTCTACTACTGAGCTACAGCCCTTCTAGTAAGGTAGCCTACCAGCTTTGCCACATCCTTGTCAACTTTCCAGTTTTTACAGCCCTGGGCAAAGGCAGGTTCATCGAACCCCCATAACATGGCTGGTCAGCTGCATTTGGCCTAGTGGGTCACAGGTAGTCCAGGTTTGACTGAAGCCCATGCAGTTTGCAGGAGGGCAAGCAGATACATGGTGGCCCCATCCTGCTGTCAAACCTGGCCCATAGGGATGGACAGGGGCATAACGGGAGTAGTTTAGTTAAGTAGTTTCTACTTAACTAAAAGTAGAACTAGTCAGAAAATCCAAGGTACTTCCACAGGGATGGAGAATATAAAGATCTGGTCAAAAAGGTCCCTCACTTCTGCATTAGGACTTGTGCCTCCACAACAGAACTCCCCCCCCCTCTCCTTTCTCTGCATGTCCCCACAAATCTGCTCTGGAAGATTATGAGAACTCCCAGAACAGATATGAAGGGGAGAGATAGGAAGCTCCAATGCACAAACAAATCCCTCAAACTAAAAGGGACAGTATTGTTGGCTACAACCAATTTTAAGCAAAGCAAAAGATGAAAAACTCAAAAACAAGAAATCCCAGTGCAGGCCAGAAATAGTTGCATTTTTGGAGCCTTGTCACAAATTTCACTTTTGTGCTCCGCTCTCTTGGAGTGCACTCTCTTGTCACCACCCCCCCCCAAACCCACACACAAATCTTATGCATAAATACAGACCGAGAAATTACATGCAAGTATGTCAAGAAGTAGCTATTTTAGAAGTTAGCAAAATGTGTTTGGCATCCAGCTGCACAGATGCTCTGGCCTGTGTCTGGGGTGTGTATGTGTGTTAAGCCTTGACCAACCACAGGAAGATTTACACTTCATTAAAAGAAGTGTAGCTTTCATAACTTGCACAAAAATTCATCTCCCTGAAAGCAGTGCATTAAACACTCTACAGGCAATTTGGGCAACATATTGTAGAGCAATGCCAAGGGGTGGGGAACCTCTTATAAGAGAGGCTGGAAATGAAAAGCCTTTTTCAATTCTCTGTGATGCTTGCTTTAGTCAGCAAGCCAGTGTGGTGTAATGGTTACAGTGTCAGACCAGGACCTGGGAGACCAGAGTTCGAATCCTCACTGAGCCACGAAGCTCACAGGATGACCTTGGACTAGTCACTGCCTCTCATCCTAAGCTTCTTCACTGGGTTGTTTTGAGCATAAAATGTGAAGGCGGAGAACTGCGTACACCATCTTGAGCTCCTTGGAGGAAAGGTAGGATAGTAAATGTGATAAAGAAAAATAATATATAAAAATATTTGCAGCTGGTGACCCTCCTGCAGTTCGAAAAGTTTTGCATGTTTTAGGAAACGGCAAGAACTAATGGCACAAGAAACACCTCTCTCTCTCTCTCTCTCTCTCTCGCTGCATTTATCTCATTGGCACATGACATATTTTTTCGGCACTTTTAATCCACTGGGCACCCACTCTGAAAGCAGGTCAAGGTCAAAGCCTGACAATTCAGGCCCAGCTGACAATGAAGCAGAAACCTTATCAAAGCAGTGCGACAGAGTCACTGGCTCACCAGGTGACACATGAGTACAGTGTCTATTTCTGGAGAAATGCTAGCAGCTGACAGGAAGCTGATTGAGAAAAGTGGTGTGTGTAGGTCTCTGAACGTGCTGATCGCACACTGCACAAGCACCCCCCCCCCCAGTAACAAGGAACATTAATCTCTGCCAAATCTAAATGTATGTTGTAGCCAATTCGGGGGGGGGGGGCAGGGCGGAAGCACTCCACATGGGGTTGACCCTGACAACAGTCCAGAAGTGGTAACTGATGCAGGGCCCTAGGGGTTGCCTTGGGGTGTTCACATACAATGTCAATTCTCAGACTATTGTTCTGACTGCTTATTGCCTTCTGGGCCCAATTTAAGGTGCTGATGCTGGCTTTTCAGGCCCTAAAGGACCCAGGCCCAAAATACCTGAAGGAACACCTCCTCCCATACCAACCTGCCTGAATTTTAAGATCTACAGAAGATTTTCTGCTGGTGGTCTCTACACCTAAAGAGAATAATAGTCTGGGGCCCCACAAGGAGGCTCTCTATATGGCAGCCTTACACCTTTGGAACATCTCACCATGCCATTGCTTCTGTTTCAGTAGCAGAAGAAGAACAAAATTGCACAGTTGGAAAGAGCCCAAGGGTCATTTAGTACAACCTGCTAAATGCAGGAATCACAGCTAAAGAATCCCTGACAGATGGCCAGCCACCCTCTGTCTAAAGACCTCCAATGAAGGGGAGTCCACCACCTTTTGAGGTAGTCCATTCCACTGTCAAACAACCCTTTGCCCAGGTTTTTGAGGAGGGGTGAGGTGTACTGGGTGCCTATAAATTCTTGTCCCTGCTAGTGGCATAATTGGGAATTTTGTATTTTGTTTTATATTGTTTTAATTTTATTTATTTACTTGGTTTTTGAAGTGTATGGGTTGTATTCAACATACATTCCATCAATGCAAGGACTTCGCTTTACACAATGGAACGTTCTCCTCCTCTCCCTCCCCCACACACCCCTTAAATCTGTTCTGAGTTTCCCCTCGACCTTCTACAGAGGATTTGGGGGTGACAGAGGGGGAGGCGGGGAAACTCCGCTTGCGCTAGTGGCAATCCTTGCACTCACACTTCCTTTAGATGAACACTGCCCTCTAAACACTTTAATATATATTATATTAAAATAATAAAGGAAATAAAATGGAGCCAAGGAAATAGGCAGTATAATATAGAAAGCAGAATAACCAATCATCAGAGAAATCGAGTCCACAGCATCCCAGCCACAAGGACAGTCAACTTCATTCTAGGTATCTGGCCATTTGGGTGACTACATTTGATCACCAGGGCTTATCCAATTAATCTACCTTTCTGGAGACAGGATAAGCTATGACCATGACCGCAATATTCACAGGAGCCAGATTAATTTGTTGAAGGCTAATAATAAGTCACATCAGGAGAGAAAACAGGGTTTCCCTTTTTTTAAAACCTCTCTGCAGGTACAGTGTCTTCTTTTCTCTATGCTGATTTGTGATGGAGTCAGCAATCACATGTCCATCCTGTTCACAAATGAAGCGTGGTTTTTTTTGGGGGGGGGGCCTTCATTCTTAGTGGTTAGGTTCCATCCTAAATTAGCTATCCCAGAAAATCTTTGGAATATGAGAAGTGGACAGCAGAAACACCTTGAGAAACTACTGCAGTCATTGTATTACTCACAGACCAACCAAGGAGTGAGAGGTTTTCAACAGGTTCCCAATGGACAGCCCACACCCATTGCTACAGCATGAGCTGGGCTTCTTAATGCTTTCCTGCCACCCAACCTTCTGGTTCTAGATTCCACTGTTGCTAAATCTGTCCTCCCACAAACTTTGTCTTTTCGGGCGTCAGTTGAATGCTGACATAGAATGGGCCAGTAAGTGATACTCATGCATATGCAACAGAGAGTACCTGGCTTTTGTAGACCAGAAGAACTTGTTCATGCTATGCTAGAGAATGGAGAAAATCTCCATACAGAGAGTTCAACATTCCCATCACATTCCCTTTAAGTAGCAGAGAGAGAGAGAGAGAGAGAGAAGTTGAATATACTTGCTTGCATACAACAGGGACTCTAGCGTTCACCATCCCCAATTGGCTACACTGGCTGGCACCGATGTAAGATGGAGCCCAGCATCATTATACAGGATTGTTCTACTGGAAGTGTTTACAGGCCCAAAGGCTGAAACAATTGTATCTGTTTTGATAATGAACTGGATATACAAGTACAGGAGACGCTCGGGTTGCGAACGTGCTCCGTGCGGGAGGCACGTTCGCAACCCGCAGCGCCGCGTCTGCGCACGTGCAGATTGCGATTTGGCGCATGCGCAAAGTGCGATTTAACGCTTCTGCGCATGCGTGAGCACCGATACCTAGAAGTAACCCGTTCCAGTACTTCCGGGTTCGGCATGATGTGCAACCCGAAAACGCGCAACCTGAAGCGGCCGTAACCCAAGGTATGACTGTATAGTCTAGAACAGCATTTCCCAACCTGCAGGTCATAAACGCTGTGCAAATGGGTCACAGGCTTTATAAGCAAACCCAAAATAACTATGGCTTATAATACTAAACTGGTACAATGAATACCCCTTACAACTTTTTTGTTCAGTTGGTATATCATAAGGCTGCTTGGATATATATCAAAAAGTACTTGGGAACTGCTCTCTGGCAGTTAGAAGCAGATCCAATCACAAAATGGTCACACAGGGAGCAGCCCTGAGTGATCACCACGGCCTTTGGAATCTGAGCACCAGAAGCGAGCTGCAACACTCCCACAAAAAACTCCCTGCACAAGGATCCCATGGTGAGCCATCACTGAATCTACCACCAGGTTAGGTGAAGGGACCCCTGACCATTAGATCCAGTCGCGGACGACTCTGGGGTTGTAGCGCTCATCTCGCTTTACTGGCCGAGGGAGCCGGTGTGCAGCTTCCAGGTCATGTGGCCAGCATGACTAAGCCGCTTCTGGAGAACCAGAGCAGCGTATGGAAATGCCAGGTTAGTTAACAGTTAAACCAGGGGTCCCCAAACTAAGGCCCGGGGGCTGGATGCGGCCCAATCGCCTTCTAAATGCGGCCTGCAGACGGTCCGGGAATCAGCGTGTTTTTACATGAGTAGAATGTGTCCTTTTATTTAAAATGCATCTCTGGGTTATTTGTGGGGCGTCCCTGGTGTTTTTACATGAGTAGAATGTGTGCTTTTGTTTAAAATGCACCCCTGGGTTATTTGTGGGGCATAGGAATTGGTTCATATTTTTTTCCAAAATATACTCCGCCCCCCCCCCCAAGGTCTGAGAGACAGTGGACCGGCCCCCTGCTGAAAAAGTTTGCTGACCCCTGAGTTAAACAGTTAAACCAAGGGTGAGTTGAAGTTTGTTACATCTAACACTGCTTGTGCAGCTGTATTTTTTTTTTTTAAAAAAAACTTTTTAACAGTTTATGAAGCAATATCCTGCAAATAGGTGGTTGGCACTCTTACATTCCTATAAACAAAACAGTGAATAACTATAAATATTTTAACAAATTCCATGTTAAGTAAATTTTTGCTTGGATGTCTCAAGAACAGGCAAACGTACAGTTAAAATGAATGGCTGTAGGCTGTCAGAGACCTATGCTCCAAAATTCATGTGACAATAAGTTGATAGGTCACCACACCAAGTAAATTTGAACTCGTATGTCACCATGCCGAAAAGCCTGGGAAACGCTGGTGTAGAGAAGACTCAAGACTGAAATATTAGTGCACAAATCCAAATATATCCTGGTTGACAAACCAGTACTCCTCAGATTAAACACTGCATTTCAACTGATATAAAGAAACTCTGGGCACAATCCACACAGAAATGCAACTCTATGCATGTTTACTCCCAGGTATGTGTGCACAGGTGTACAGCCTTAGTCAATTCATTCATGTGTGAGTGTGAATAGATCAGTCAACCAAATCTTCATAAAATTTGCATCTGGTAACTAAACCTTTCTATTGGGCGGGGGTGTTACACTTTTTATGCACCTGTGTGTACAAGATATGGACAAACATCTCTTCTATGATGACACCTGCCATCTGTGGAATGGCAAGCAGATGCACAAAATACTATCTGGTAGAAAATCAAATCAATGGGTTTTCAGGAGAGGGACTTAAAGAATTGTACATCTTTGTATAGTTCTCTCTCTCTGTATCTGTCTGTCTCTGTGTGTAATTTATATGGAGTGTTTTAGACTGCAATCTTACACCCACTTACCTGGGAACAAACCCTGTTGAACTCAGTGGTACTTACTCCTGAGTAGGCATAGGAACACACTGCTTGCATTAGTACAAATTTTCTTTTCAGCTGCCATCAGCAATATTTTGTTGGAAAGGCAGGATATTAAAAATGCTTCATAAAATTAAGAATACGCTTTCTATGACAACATCTCAGCTGTGGAATGCCTTCCCTAATAAGGCTTGCCTAGTGCTGACCCTTATGTATTTTAAGCATTTTCATTTGCCCAGGTCTTATTACTATTTTCTTTCAGATTTTTTTTTTAAAAAATAGTACCCTATTTGCTTTAAATTCAAGATGTGTCGCTGCTGCTTTGAAGATTATTTTGTTTTCACACTTTATTCATCTGAAGACTTTCAAAGCAGCTCGCAATTAAAACAACAACAACAACCTTAAATGCAGGTCTAAATTTTTTTGCGAGTCTGACAGGGTTGCAGTTTTCTGACATTCATACTAACACTTAGGTATAGAAAATAAAATCAAAAGAGGGTCAATGAAGGATGTGTGGAAAGGATATAATACAGGATGAGGCTAACAAGTGCATGAGGCCAGGTGTGTGTGTTAAAAATAATGGAAGATGGATCAACATTGCTCCGACTTATGCTGGCAAAAATCTACTATTGCTGATATCTGGACGCAACTGCAGCAGTTGGCAACATGCTTCCTTCCTCCCACAAGTCATGCCTTGCTCAACCTGAAAGAAGGCACACTGTACACTGACCTTTGCATTGAAAAACCCGCATGCCTACGCACACAAGCATAGCAAAACTCCATGTGCTTCAGAGCATCAAATGTGGCCAGGACCTGTCAAGTGTTTTTAAAATTAAACTTGCAACTCATCTCTGTTCCATCTGGTAACAATAGATCATGAAAAACTAGAGTGATTCTTCTATTTACACACACAGAGAGCAAAACGCAGTTCAGAGAACAATTTTAATTTTACTAAAGAGATTGTAGGTAGAGAGAAACACAATCACAAACTTTCAATAGGAACTGCAGCTTCCCTTGGCTGCCGGGTTCGAAATTAGCAGGGCACCAGGCGCATTTTGCGCCTAAATAGTCCCCATTTGCGAGCACCTCAAAAAGTCTGGATGCCATTTTTGGTGCCTGGCTGACACTCAAGGATTACTGAAATGTATGTGCTTTGAAGCCTCGGAGTATATGTTAAGGATAGACAATATGTAAAGGAGTTTAACAATACAGTAAAGAGTAGAGTGTTTTGAAAAGTGAAGTATGGTACCAATGCTTTTATTGCAAACACCAAATTAAACATGTATTAACAATTTCTGCTAAAATGTGGTATTAACAACGTGTCAACAATGTGTCATTTATGTGAATTGTGTATTAGTTCATGCTTATCAAAATAATAAATAAAAAGCGTTGCTGCCCCCCCCCCATGGCAACTTGACATTCTGTTTTGGTGCCCACAACTCATGTCTCAAAAGACATTTGGCTCCTAGTTTTTCTATCCCAGTTTCTAACACCGCTTGGCTTTAGAATTTTGTTTATCAGACACCCCTAATAGAACGCAAAGTTCAGAAAAATGTTGCAGAGAAACACAAAATTGCATTAAGCACCTTCCCAAAGTTTAGGTCCCGATGCAATGGATTCTAAACCAGACTGCTGAAATTGTGGCTCTCCAGATGTTCCCACATCAGTCCCAGCAAGCATGGCGAATGGTCAGCGAAGATGGCAGTAGCAGTTCGGCAACATCTGGAGGGCCATGGGTTCCCCCCAAGCCTACTCTAAACCTTCACCTTCAAACAGAAAACCACATGGGGAAAAGAAAAAGAGCCTGTCAGGTACCCAATCCTTTTTGTATCAAACAGAATAGAAACAGCCAGCAAGACCACAAGTTCTGATCAACTTAGCAAACACACCATAATGGTATTAAAATTAGCACCTCTCTTCGCACATTTATAAGCATCACATTTACCCCTTTCCAACTCTGTTCAACTTGGAATATACAAATTCTGGTGGTAATTGTCAATATAGATCCCCCAAGTTTGCTGCAGGCAAAATAAACTTCAATCAACCATTTAAACACTACCACCCCCATATTAGACTTTCTGAAGTCAGTCACTAAATATTATATACATCACTTAGAATCACATGAGCTTCACATATATTCTACACATATATTAATTGAGAAACTAATGGAAAACACATAGATACACATATATTTATTGAGAAACTGATGGAAAAGGCTCCAAGACAATAGCTATTACTGACAAGAGCCTGGAAGCAACAATAACACACTTCCCTCTTCTCTTGGGTTCAATAAGCACATGCCTGCATGTAACAAAGCTGGGTTTTACCTTCATGAATGCTACAGCTTGGAAACTCAGGATATCTCCACCAGAATGCTACCTTGAAGCCTTCCAAGATGATTTCATTCACAAGAGGAGAAACTATGAAGTCAGCTTTGCTTACAAGAAAGTATAGATTCATAATTCAATAGTCAAAATTCCATCTGCTACATGACCAGAGTAACTACTCATGTAACATTCTGATTACCTGAAAAGAATGCAGGAATAGCAGACCATTCAAGTTTGGGAAGACAAGGTAATTCACACAACCAACAGCATTGCTGGAAGAGACTAACAACACTGACATATGTAATCTAATAATGCCATCATTGGGATTGCTTACTCATCACCAGAATTTCAACACAGTATTCCATTATTACTGTGGCAGCATTTGGTCATCTGTACAACATAAGTGCCAAGAACAAACATAGCTTGGGGCAATGTGTGTCCCTGAGATTGCTCATATTGCTAAAGATCTATAGGAAGAAACAACTGGTTCTATGTTCCAGAACCGAAGCAAACACATCCACAGAAACAGCTTCTATTTTATAAACAGAATAATATTAGATTAATAAGCAAAATGTTATCAGACATTTATAAAGGCATTTTCTGAGTTGTTACTTTCTGCATACTGCAATTCTGTATCACCTTCACGTGATACACAACTAATTGATGTGTTTGTTTGTTTTTAATGGTCTATTAAAAAAACAGCTAAATATCCATTCACAATGCCCAGAATATGCAGTTACAGTATTTACAAAATGTGCTTTGTGCCCTGCTGGAAGACTACTTCAGCAAATTTCTCATTGGAAAAGTTTAAGTGGAAATACCTTTATTCCATTTTGATGTATTTCAGTAGCAATTAGAAAAGGAGAGTAGACACTATGGGGGCATCTAATTTTTTAACAATATTTACAAATTCTGCTGGCCAAAATACCTCAGCATGTGTCATCTATTGGAATTAGGGCAAATAGCTGGTGAGAATCATTTCTATCCTTTATTTATCTTTTATTTTTTCATCAGTCAACTAGCCAATACATAGTGAATTTTTTTAGAAGGGCATGCCTACTCTTTCTCAAGACAGAAAGGTATGGTTTGGAACTAGACATATGTTAACAACGCTCCTTTTCTTTTGATTACTGTTTCACTTAAAGTTACTGACAATGAACCATGTGTCATTATTTGGGCTTGCAAACAATATACAAGGTTGCAATCCAACTTCATGCATGTTTATTCAGACATAAGTCACACAGGAGCATTTACGCAAATAAGCATGCATAGACCTGCAGCTTTAGAGTCACTATCATGTACAAAGTGAAACCACTAAACCTTGACTTCATTTTCCCCAACTGCAAAACATGGATAATACCTCCTTTCACTATTTTGAAAAAGAAAAGTAGCTGAAGAACACAAAAGTGATATAAAAAGCCAGAGTAGCGTGATAGCTGTAGTGTTGGCTTCAATTCCCTGCCCACCCAAGAAGCTCACTAGGTAGCCACTATCTTTCAGTCTAGCCTACCTCATAGAAGTGCTAAGACAAGATTGTACAACACTCTGCATATCAGCCAGAGCTCCTGGGGAGTAGGGTAGGACAGAAATAAATACATAAAGTTAGGGCTACAATCCTAATCACATTTATTTGGGAGTAAGCTCCACTGCAATCAGTGGATGCTACATGAACAGGATTGGGCCCTAGATGTCATAACCCAGGACCTGAATATTTGAATGAGCACCTCCCTGTGCATTGAGATTTTCAAAGGAGGCCCTGTCCCCATCAGGTGTTATTAGTTATGTGGCCATGGTGACACCCCCCCTTTGGAATGCCCCCCTTAGAGTTATGGTTGGCACCATACCTTTGAGCATTGAAAACATATCTGTTTGATCAGGGTCTTGGTGTTTCTAAGTTGTAATACAGCTGGTCAACTCTATAGAATCACAGAATCATAGAGTTGGAAGAGACCACAAGGGCCATCCAGTCCAACCCCCCGCCAAGCAGGAAACACCATCAAAGCATTCCTGACAGATGGCTGTCAAGCCTCTGCTTAAAGACCTCCAAAGAAGGAGACTCCACCACACTCCTTGGTAGCAAATTCCACTGCCGAACAGCTCTCACTATAAAGAACATACCGGTATTTGTTTTATACTAGTAGTGCAACAGTGTACTGTAGTCTTAATCATGTTTTCTTTGTGTTCATAGAATCATAGACTTGTAGAATTTCAATTCTACAATGGAAGGGATCCTGAGGATCATCTAGTCCAACCCCCTACAATGCAGGAATATGCAGCTGCCCCATGTGGGAATTGAACCTGCAACCACGGTTATCAGCAGTGGCATGCAGTCAATGGACTAGGGGGACTAGGTTAGTCCCTTAAATCAGTGTTTTTCAACCACTGTTCCGCGGCACACTAGTGTGCCGCGAGATGTTGCCTGGTGTGCCGTGATGAAAACATGGGCTGGCGGTTGCGGCACTGGCGGGAGGTGGCGACGCTGCTGCTAGCGGCAGGTGGGCTGGGCGCGTCTCCCCCTCGGCCCACGGCGGCTGCGGGCGCCTTCCTGCCCAGTGCTCACGTCTTCGCGGGCGGCGTGGCGGACGCGGCCGACTTCTTGTCCGACTGGCTGCAGCTGCTGCCAGGCGGGCCGCGCTGCGGACTGGGCTCGGTGCGGGGCGGGGCGAGTGCCCGAGGGCGGCGCTCTTCACCGCCGAGCGCCCGGAGCTGGGCTCGCCACTGCCGGGAGACGTGGCCTTCCGCCTCTGCGCCATCCGCGAGGCCTTCAAAGAAGCCGGAGTCCTCTTGGTACTGCCCGGCCCGGTGGCTGATGCCGCCGCCGCTACCACCGCGGGCCCGCCCGCCTGCTGCCAGCCGAGCGCCTCCCGCCGTCCTCGGAACTGGCTGAGTGGCGGCTGCGGGTGCCCAACATCTGGGCACTGCGCGAGTGGAGCAACTGGCTGACCCCCGTGGGCCGTGCGGGGCGAGGCAGCCGCCGCTACGACACCACCTTCTATCTCTGCTGCCTCGGGCAGGCTCCGCCGGTCGCCTTGCACGACGACAGGGAGGTGACGGCCTGCCAGGTGAGCAGGACAGGGACGAAGCGCCGCCACCGCCGCCTGCAGGGCTGGCAGAGCCGAGGGTCCCGCCGCCGGGGGAGCGGGAGAAAAGGCGCGCTCTCCTCACACGCTCGCTTCAGACACGCTCGCTTCAGCGATTTGTTGTCATCATTATTATTACTACTGCTACTACTACTGTACTACCAATGCTATTTTTCTAGAAAAAGAGGTGCTGGAGCCTGGAACTCATCACGGACGCCTTCCCTCGTTCTCTTATAATGGCGAAGGCGCCCACCTGAGAGGTGCCAGAACTGAGTTCCTGTGGCTGGGGGGAGAGTCCTGACTAGTACTATAGTTGTTATTTATTATTATTAGCCTGGTGGGGGCGGGGCAAGGTGCGCCATCTTCACATGCTCAATTCAGACATGAGAAGAATTATCATTTTTATTATTACTACTACTGCTATTATTGTTATCTAATGGTGGTGTGCCTCGTGATTTTTTTCATGAAACAAGTGTGCCTTTGCCCAAAAAAGGTTGAAAAACACTGCCTTAAATGTCCCGAGTAAATTAACATATTAAAGCCTGTTGCCTCATTTCCAAAGCCCAGGAAGCTTCTGCCCAGCTTGCGAGGGGGGGGGATGTGATGGTCATGTGCACAATGTCACCCATTGCCCTCCCAAGCTGGCGCCTCTGGCCCTGACGAAAAATGTCACCCCATGCCACTGGTTAGCAGCATTGTGCTCTAACCACCTGGGCTATCCAGTGGTGTCTTTTAATCTTATAATAACAGGTCGTTACTGCATAGCATTGTATTTTAATGCTCATATGTGCCTATGCCTTCATTAAGGACAGACTAAAAATGCATTAATAACATAATGCATATGTTCAGCCATGAGCAACACTCAGCAAATCAGTAAATAAGGTAACCAGTGTTTCTGTGTGCTACTCTGGTTCTCCAGAAGCGGCTTAATCATGCTGGCCACATGACCCGGAAGCTATACGCTGACTCCCTCGGCCAATGAAGCGAGATGAGCGCTGCAACCCTAGAGTCATCCGCAACTGGACCTAACAGTCAGGGGTCCCTTTACCTTTACCTTACCCCCACATAGAAGACTGTAGCCTCATTAAAGCAAAATATATGACCAGTGCTGGATTTCCATATAAGCTAAAACAAGCTATAGCTTAGGGCCCCACGCTCCTGCCCCCCCCCCAAGAAATTTAAAGGGGGGAAACTGGATGTACATTTCCTAAATATAAGATAAAAAACAAATAAAATAAAACCTACATACAGCAACAGTGTTTTGTGTTGTGTAGGCTCCTATGATGTAAGTAATGGGCCACGCCTGCTAGCCTGCTCCCTAAAATATCACTGGTTTGCTCATTTCTATAAATAGGGTGCCTACATTTTGCTATTTATAATTATTAGTAGTTTGCATCATATATTTACACCTATTATTATTTCATGTTATAGCAAGTTTCTAGAGACTAGATTTTGAGTCTTTGTAAATTGTGTTTCTAAAGAAACTTTTGTTATTGCCCAATGCCAATGTGTTTGCCTTATTAAGTTTGTTATGAATAAAAAATCATTTTAAGTTAGAGCTTAATAATTATTTCACCATTAATATACTTCTTCTTAATTGTATTTCACTATTAGCATACTACTTCTTAATTGTATTTCAGTTCAACAATTACTTCAAGAAAATATATACTTTGTTATGTGCAAATGGCTTTAGAGACCAATTAGGTCCATAAATTACCATATATAGCATATATTCAACACAAAAAACAGCGACAATTTGTTGTTGACAAAGGACAGCTGGACATATAAAGGGCCCCATTAGCTTCAATAGCTTAGGGCAGTGTTTTTCAACCACTGTTCCGCGGCACACTAGTGTGCCGCGAGATGTTGCCTGGTGTGCCGTGATGAAAACATGGGCTGGCGGTTGCGGCACTGGCGGGAGGTGGCGACGCTGCTGCTAGCGGCAGGTGGGCTGGGCGCGTCTCCCCCTCGGCCCACGGCGGCTGCGGGCGCCTTCCTGCCCAGTGCTCACGTCTTCGCGGGCGGCGTGGCGGACGCGGCCGACTTCTTGTCCGACTGGCTGCAGCTGCTGCCAGGCGGGCCGCGCTGCGGACTGGGCTCGGTGCGGGGCGGGGCGAGTGCCCGAGGGCGGCGCTCTTCACCGCCGAGCGCCCGGAGCTGGGCTCGCCACTGCCGGGAGACGTGGCCTTCCGCCTCTGCGCCATCCGCGAGGCCTTCAAAGAAGCCGGAGTCCTCTTGGTACTGCCCGGCCCGGTGGCTGATGCCGCCGCCGCTACCACCGCGGGCCCGCCCGCCTGCTGCCAGCCGAGCGCCTCCCGCCGTCCTCGGAACTGGCTGAGTGGCGGCTGCGGGTGCCCAACATCTGGGCACTGCGCGAGTGGAGCAACTGGCTGACCCCCGTGGGCCGTGCGGGGCGAGGCAGCCGCCGCTACGACACCACCTTCTATCTCTGCTGCCTCGGGCAGGCTCCGCCGGTCGCCTTGCACGACGACAGGGAGGTGACGGTGTGGCGGAATAAGGCCTGGTTCATCATGGGTTAACCTATCACTCCCATGTTAGGTAGGTGTTCCCTGGGAGGCGGAGCTACTGGGCATTCTAAAAGGAGGGGGAACAACCTGAAAAGGCAGTTGGGGGTTTGGCAGTTGGGGGTGGAGGTTTAGAAAGAGAAACTGCGAGGTTAGGCTTTGGGGAATGGGAGGAAAGGTCATTTTACCATTGCTAACGGGATGCAGGAAAGATTGTAACTGAGCTGAATTATATAAGAAGATTTGTACCAGTACTGACTCAAGATATCCATGTTTTCAAGTTACCTTAATAAAGTTAAAAGTGTTTAAACGTTCGCTGACTGTGGCAGTGCGTCAGTACCTCTAGAGGTGTGGTTGAGGGGAAAAGCACGAGAGGTTTCCTTGAGGTAAAAGGGACGGGTGGCTTATTTACCTAACACACAGAGGACTGGGCAGGGAAGCCAAAGGTGCCACGCAGTTGCCAGAACGAAAGGGCAAGCTGCAGCAGTTTGGGAACCCAGGGCGGGAGATCCCAAGGTGGCAGGAGTTTCACTTTAAGAACGTAAAGCACTGAGGTATCCCAGAGACACTCCCATATAACCAATGAAGGATTCATCCTAGTGGACAGTGAAACTTAGGGAGAGTCACGGTTGGGGAAGTATCGAAAGAGGAGGGAGTGGGATCCCTCACATTTATTGGTGGCAGCGTCGTGATCCGTAAACAACACCCACACGCCTGTTTAGTTGAGAATCAGACAACTGTATTTTTTCTGTCAGAAAAATGGCTCACCTGAGGAAAGCTAGGGAAGCTAAGGGTGATGAGAGACCCGATGAGGCAGAAACCAGAGAGAACCCTAATGTAGAGTTAGAGATGATGAAAATGAAACTAGAGATGGCCAGAATTGAAGCTGAAAAAGAGAAAAATAAATTAGAAGCGGAGAAAGAAAAGGCTAAGATAGCTGCTGAGGAGAGAATGCAATCTGAAAGAATACAATTAGCCAAGGTTGAGGCAGAACGGGAGAGATTTGCTATGGAGAGAGAAGTGCAGTTGGGAAGACTGAGGCTGGAGGAGATACGGCTAAGAGCAAAATTATCTCAGAGCCAAGATAGTAAAGAAGTCACATTCTTTAAGCCTTCACAGAAAAATAAACTGTGGCAAGTTGGGGAAAGAAAGGAAAAACAAGAACCCAATCCTGTCAGACAATCCGAGTCTGATAAGTCTCCTCAAAAGAAAATTACGTGCTTCTTTTGTGAAAGTGAGAGTCACATACAAAATAAATGTCCTCTACTGGTCAAAGCACAAACTGCAGCTGCTGTTGCGAAGCCAGTAAAACTGTTACTTCAGACGGATATTAAAAACCTTCCGCAGACACCAGTCCAGGAGCCAACGTGTAGTCAAACAGAGGCTTCTGCAAAAGTTATGCAGGTCTGGAGATCTGAGGAAGAGGTTAATAAGGAATTTTTGGAGACTGTCAGAGTAAATGGACAAGAGTTAGTGGGACTTCAGGACTCTGAATCGGAAGTTACTCTGATGAGATCTAGTTGTATTCCTAAGGAACAATATCTCCCAAACCAATCTTACAGCATAAAAGGTATATGGGGACCGGAGTTTGAGGTGCAGGTAGCAGAAGTGAATATTCAGTATCAAGATTTTATTGGCAAGTGGACAGTGGGTATTTGGGATGATCTGGAGGTTCCTGTCCTGATAGGCAACGACCTAGCTAAACGGAGACCTCAAATACATGCTATCACAAGAGCGGAATCAAAAGCCCTTGTGGGTTCAAATCCTGCCATTAATGCATCAACCACAGAGCCTGTGGGAGAGGAAGTACTGATTATGCTACCAAATGCACAGGAATCTAGCACCCAGTTTTTAGTGGAACAGGGGGAAGATGAATCTCTGAGAGACTTGTGGGATGAGGTGCAGGGTCCTGACTCTGAAGTGACTTTAGAGAATCCCTGCCTGTCTACTGCAATAGAAGGGAGACGTCATAAAACAGCCAAAAGGAGAAAAGGTGCAGCCAAGTGGAAAATGAAAATAGCCAAAAGGAGAAAAGGTGCAGCCAAGTGGAAAATGAAAATAGCCAAAAGGAGAAAAGGTGCAGCCAAATGGAAAATGAAAAAAAAGTTGGTTTTGCCCCGGAAATACCGACTACAAGTTTTACAGTTGGCACTGGAGTCACCCATGGCTGCTTATCTAAGCATTAATAAAACCAGAGACAGAATAAAAGCGTGGTTTTATTGACCCGGAATGGGACTGGAAAGGAACCCATTGGTCATGCGGACGTCTTAACCTATCTTCAGGATCTACAAAGTGATTTACAGGAACTT
The DNA here is from genome assembly GCF_009819535.1 of Lacerta agilis. Lineage (NCBI taxonomy): Eukaryota > Metazoa > Chordata > Lepidosauria > Squamata > Lacertidae > Lacerta > Lacerta agilis. Next base: position 59,902,567 of record NC_046313.1, read on the forward strand.
AAGGAACTATCATCCTGTAATTTAACAAGAGCACAACAGAAAAGATGGTACGACGCACACGCCAGAGATCGGAATTTCCAACCTGGTGACCAAGTCCTGGTGTTGAGGCCCAGACGACAGCGGAAGCTCGAGGTTTCCTGGGACGGACTCTTTAGAGTGATAGCAAATGTTATTCCAAATTAGAAATGTGTATAAGTGCCAAATTAGTTGTTATGGTGGAAATAAGATACAGGAATAGGTAAATTATTTGTTAAGTTATGTTGCAACATAGAAGTTGTGTACAAAAGGGAAATAATAGGTTGTTGGTCTTGATTAAGCTCCAATACATTGCTTCGGCATTGTTTAAAATGTATAACTATGCCTATGCAATGACTTTGGGGGTGGGACGAATGTGGCGGAATAAGGCCTGGTTCATCATGGGTTAACCTATCACTCCCATGTTAGGTAGGTGTTCCCTGGGAGGCGGAGCTACTGGGCATTCTAAAAGGAGGGGGAACAACCTGAAAAGGCAGTTGGGGGTTTGGCAGTTGGGGGTGGAGGTTTAGAAAGAGAAACTGCGAGGTTAGGCTTTGGGGAATGGGAGGAAAGGTCATTTTACCATTGCTAACGGGATGCAGGAAAGATTGTAACTGAGCTGAATTATATAAGAAGATTTGTACCAGTACTGACTCAAGATATCCATGTTTTCAAGTTACCTTAATAAAGTTAAAAGTGTTTAAACGTTCGCTGACTGTGGCAGTGCGTCAGTACCTCTAGAGGTGTGGTTGAGGGGAAAAGCACGAGAGGTTTCCTTGAGGTAAAAGGGACGGGTGGCTTATTTACCTAACACACAGAGGACTGGGCAGGGAAGCCAAAGGTGCCACGCAGTTGCCAGAACGAAAGGGCAAGCTGCAGCAGTTTGGGAACCCAGGGCGGGAGATCCCAAGGTGGCAGGAGTTTCACTTTAAGAACGTAAAGCACTGAGGTATCCCAGAGACACTCCCATATAACCAATGAAGGATTCATCCTAGTGGACAGTGAAACTTAGGGAGAGTCACGGTTGGGGAAGTATCGAAAGAGGAGGGAGTGGGATCCCTCACAGACGGCCTGCCAGGTGAGCAGGACAGGGACGAAGCGCCGCCACCGCCGCCTGCAGGGCTGGCAGAGCCGAGGGTCCCGCCGCCGGGGGAGCGGGAGAAAAGGCGCGCTCTCCTCACACGCTCGCTTCAGACACGCTCGCTTCAGCGATTTGTTGTCATCATTATTATTACTACTGCTACTACTACTGTACTACCAATGCTATTTTTCTAGAAAAAGAGGTGCTGGAGCCTGGAACTCATCACGGACGCCTTCCCTCGTTCTCTTATAATGGCGAAGGCGCCCACCTGAGAGGTGCCAGAACTGAGTTCCTGTGGCTGGGGGGAGAGTCCTGACTAGTACTATAGTTGTTATTTATTATTATTAGCCTGGTGGGGGCGGGGCAAGGTGCGCCATCTTCACATGCTCAATTCAGACATGAGAAGAATTATCATTTTTATTATTACTACTACTGCTATTATTGTTATCTAATGGTGGTGTGCCTCGTGATTTTTTTCATGAAACAAGTGTGCCTTTGCCCAAAAAAGGTTGAAAAACACTGGCTTAGGGCCTCATCAAACCTAAATCGGACCCTGGATCTGACCTCCTTTTAACAATCACTATCCTGCGAACATGACCTGAGAAGCATTCTGCGTTACTGCCACTGTGGAGAGCCTTAAAAGTAAGAAACCCTTCAGTCAATTAAACAAAACAGGGGCAACCCCTGAGCTAAAATTGCATTTGTTATCCAGCACTATGGAGTGTGACATGACAGATTCCCTGTTGATAACTCCAAAGGACATAACAACACACCACACAGGTGCGTTTATGAAACCTTGCCTTCAGCACGAGCCACTTGTGCCTGCGTCCTGTTGTTAACGTTGCAAACAACTCCTCTCACAGAACACATACAGAATCCGCCAGGCACTGGGAGAAACGGGATCTCAACTTTTATAGAACTTCAACCCCTGACCTCCCTGCTTTAGGGAGCGGGGTCTCCGTCCTTATGGTGCGCTGACCTTATTTTCATTTGCTTTTCCAGGGCTGGAGTTCTGGGGCACAAAGAACCGTGGAAGAGGAGGCGCACCATTTGGTCCCCCCCGCTCCCACGAAAACATCACAAGCCCGTTGCTAAGCATCCATCCCATCCGACCTTAAGCGTAAAGCATCCCTTCTGTCCGCACAGGGACAAGGAAGTGGGGGGGGGGGGACCGTTTCTTTCCCCGTAAGAAAGGAGAAATGAGGCTGGCTTGGGGTAACGGATGCTCGGATCCTACCTGTGGGAGATCCTGCGACGGTGACCCAGTCAGCTCCCGGATCTAGTGGGCTGTGAGCCGCGGGCATCTCCCCTTTCCCCCCGCCCTCCCCCCTCGCCTCTCGTGCTCCGCTTCCTCTCTCTCTCTCTCCGGGCGGCTGAGGAAGGAAGCGTGAGTCAGAAGGACCGCCCACTTTGGAATTTCCCCGGCGCGTGATTGATAAGCCGAGCGGCTAATCAGAGAGCTGCTTCCTCCCACCGCCCCGGCGCGCACTGACGGCGTCTCGAAAAACCTCAAGAGAGCGAAGGGAGACGCGAGCCCGAAGAAAGGAAGCGGCGCGGCGAGGCGAGGGGAAAGCCCGCTCGGGCGAGCTCAGCTGGCATCGCCGGCAAGGGCAACTGCTAGGCAAACGCTTTCTAGCCTGATCCCGTAGGCTGCTGACTTAGGAGTGGAACGGGCTTTCTCTTACATTTGACTTTCTTCTGCAAAGTTTTTCTATGGATTTTTTTTAAATGTTTTAATACGGGTTGTAAACTGCTTTGTGATTTCCCCCCTCCTTATAAATACAAAGCGGTGCAGAAATAATACTAGATAGATAGATAGATAGCTGTGCAATTGCCTGTCCTTCCCCCATGTGGTGTTCGGGGGATTCGATGGAAGCTCTCTCTATATAAAATAGTCTGTTTCCTTTTTAAAAACAAAGCTTTACTTGGCCCAGAGAAAGAAGTCTCCATGAGATTTTTCTTCAATTTTTAAGGGGAATTGAAGCTCTCTATATAAAATAGTCTGTTTCCTTTTTAAAAACAAAGCTTTACTTGGCCCAGAGAAAGAAGTCTCCATGAGATTTTTCTTCAATTTTTAAGGGGAATTGAAGCTCTCTATATAAAATAGTCTGTTTCCTTTCTAAAAACAAAGCTTTACTTGGCCCAGAGAAAGAAGTCTCCATGAGATTTTTCTTCAACTTTTTTAGGGGAATTGCAGAGCAAGGGGGCCACCAGAAGTCTTCTTTCTTCTTTGGCGATCACTCGTAGCCGACTAAGCGTCCATGAACACGGTTTTAAAGTGAGTCCATAAGCGACTGTGGAGGCCAATTCTGGATCCACATGTGCTTCCACAGTGGGGACATAGGTTTCTGGACATAGGAGTTGATCACGGTGTGGATTTGCCAAGCATGCCTTCTTAGCACATTTCTCCCTTTCCTCCTGAGCTTGAGCGTCTTCAAAGCCCATGACACCTTTGGTAAAGACTGTTCTCGCAGGCCAGTGTTTCCCAGTTGTCAGTGTTTATACTACACTAGTGGCTAAAAAGAAATCAAGCAAGCTTCCAGATTCCACAGGATCCCTCTTCGCAAATGAGCATGAAATGAAATGGAGATGCCCTTGGGGTGAGCCTTGCTGCAAGGGTTTTTATCTAGGCCTGTAACAGGTGTGGAACACGGGTGGCGCTGTGGGTTAAACCACAGAGCCTAGGGCTTGCTGATCAGAAGGTCGGTGGTTTGAATCCCTGCAACGGGGTGAGCTGCCATTGCTCGATCCCTGCTGCCAACCTAGCAGTTCGAAAGCACGCCAAAAAGTGCAAGTAGATAAATAGGTACCGCTCCGGCGGGAAGGTAAACGGTGTTTCCGTGCTCTGGTTCGCCAGAAGCGGCTTAGGCTGGCCACATGACCCGGAAGCTGTACACCGGCTCCCTCGGCCAATAAAGCGAGATAAGCGCTGCAACCCCAGAGTTGTCCGTGACTGGACCTAATGGTCAGGGGTCCCTTTACCTTTATAACAGGTGTAATAAGCTGGTTCTCACAGGCTTGGCGGGGTGCCTTTCCATGCTGTCAGCTAAAGTGTCCCAGGCACACTTTATCTTTGGAGCAAAGTTTTCACTAGCCCCGGTCCAAAAGCAGCATTGCAACCCGATGTAGCTGGGGGGGGGGGGGTAGATGATCTGCTGGCCATTGTCTCTTTTTAAAAAATAAAATAAAAATCTGCCTGTGTGTGTCTGGCCACAGAGAGAAGGGAGCTTCTGCACTTTTAAGAGTTGCATAGAAGAAGGAATTTTGGCAGTGCTGCTTTTATCATGTGCTGCAGGGATTGGGAAAGTGGTGTCCAAAGAACTTTCCTCATTTGCACAACGCATTTGAGGTGCAGGAGCCCTGCCCTGCTGCTGCATGACATCTGGTCACCTGAGGAGCACCAAGCTTCTAAATTACATGCATGTATGAGAGAGAAGTCTTGAAACATGGTGGTGAGAAATGGGGTGTGGTTCTTGTGTTGGGTTTTTGAAAAACAGTACTTGTATTAGAAAATCAACCTTAGAACTGTATAGCGAGCAGCTTTTCTCATACACACATACACAACCTGGTCAGTGGAAATAGCAGGAGGAAGAGGAGTCGGTCCTCTTGGCCAAGAACTGCTGTCAGTTCTTCTCTGCCATTTTGGATCCTCTTTTCCTCTCAGAGCAGGAGATGTTGCTTATCATTAATAATGTTCAGTGCTGGATTGATGCTGGTGTGGGTAGGTTCCCCGCACAGTTCTTTTACCCTGCCCTTCTTCTTGCCAGAGTGCAGGACATATCATAGCAATCTTAAAACGATATACAAATATCATAAAACAGTAACAGAAATTCCAATCAGTAACAAACTTTAAAATACATTTCAGAGGATAATAAATCATACTGAAAAGTATAGGCAACTACTGGTGAGCTGAATATATTTTATGTTAACATTATGAATATGAAATGACCACCAAATCTCAGTCAGGAAGGACAGTGCTATAGGTGAGGGACACCACCAAGAAGCTTGATGTAGGATTTTGAAAGACTACCTTCCACCAATGGCTGCATGAAGAGGGCAGATCTTTAAAGCACGGGCTGGAAGCTATGTAGGTAGGTGCTCCTTCAAGCTCCAGTTTGGGGAGCCTTCAACCCTGAGACATGAATTAATGAGTTTCTCTTGCACTTTTCAGAGCTAAGAGTGTTTTCTAGACCAGTGTTTTTCAACCTTTTTTGGGCAAGGGCACACTTGTTTTATGAAAAAAATCACGAGGCACACCACCATTAGAAAATGTTAAAAAAATTAACTCTGTGCCTATATTGACTATATATAAAGTAATTCTCTTGAATAGGAATCAAATAAACACAATTTTTCCCACGGCACACCAGGCAACATCCCGCGGCACACTAGTGTGCCACGGAACAGTGGTTGAAAAACACTGTTCTAGACCCACCAGTAAATCTCTTCTCATCTCTTCCTTTTATTTTCCAAGCCCAGTGATTATCAAGATTCTCTTTTTATTCCCCATGCTTGAAAAGTAGACCCCCCCAAAAGCACCCTTCTCTTCAGCTGGCCAGTTTGACAACACCAAGGCTGCTCAAATAAACATTGGTTTGTTCATAGAATCACAGAACTGTAGTCGGAAGGTACCCCGATGGCCACCTAATCCAACATCCTACAATGCAGGAATCTCAACTAAAGCATCCATGAGAGATAGGCATCCAAACTTTGCTTTAAAACCTCAAATGAAGGACATTTCACCACCTTCCAGATAGTATGTTCTATAAACATGGACTCTCATATGATGTGTTTCCTATACTAGGTCAGAGTCAAAGAACCAACAGTATACGTTCTTCTAGCTCACGAGCTGCGAGTGGGGAGCAAGCAGGGAGTAGAGAGAGATTTCAGCTTCTTGTGATCAAATTCTGAGCTATATACCACAAGCTCCGTAACCCCCTCCCAAACTCCCACAATGTCCAAAATAAGGAGTTAATGTCTTCTTTGACTACTCACTCAGATAAGTAAGAGAGGGGGGTCCAAAAGATCCTTTCGGGGTGCTTTAATCGAATGTGAGGAAGAAGGCACGCCTAAGCTTACTTTTAGCTTAGGAGATGGGGAATTCCCCAGCGGAGGCCATAGACAGCTCTTCTTCGGTGGTTTTTGAAGAGGATCCAAAAGTAATTTAAAGGGCTCCCCTCTAGCCCAGAGGGGTATGCTGAAGTACGTCACCATTCAGTGAATAATTCACTGAGGAAAAAATGTGATTCAGTTTTGGAAAGACTATTATTCCATGCCACATTCCTTAAAGGGCTACGTAGTCTAACCACAAAGCTGTTTTATTGTTCCTGGGGAAAGTCTGCATGATTGATAGGCCTCTATGACCAGGTATTCCAAATCCTTCGATTTGGAATACCATTTTAATTTTGTTAACATTACAGTGTGACATGGGAGATCCATGATTGATGGTGCACCCAGACTGCAAATATTTGAGGGGTGAGATTGAATCACATACCAGCAAATCCAGGTTTATCAGTTACAGCTGATTGGGATGTCTTACACACACACACAAAAATCCCCACTTCCCCTAAAGACCAGACTTTTTGTGATAAGGAAAGTGATGGGGAAATGCCCTGGAAAGTGCGGGATAATGCCATCAAGCCTCCCAGTGGAGAAAATAGGGGAAGGATTTATGTCATGGAAATGACAGGAAGAGAAAGGATCAAACCCTTCCTCAGTGCCGCTGATCAAAAGCCTGTTGCTGCTTTAAAAATGAAGTTGGGAGATCCAGTCACAGATGAGTACGCTGCCCGCAAGGGCATGGCGCATGTTCTGGGGGCGTGACATCCGGCGCATGGGGGGGTGCACGGCGCATGTCCGGGAGGGTTGCTGTGATGGCACCCTACTGGAATAGTGGTGCCGGGGGCGGTCCGCTCCCTCCGCACTCCTGTTCCTCCACCAGTGAGGCTACTTTTCTATTTAAATTACGGAAATGATTTCTAAATGTGCAAGTGTACATATGAAGTAGCATATGCAGATTTGTGTCTATTTTTGTCCTCATTTTGGGGTACATGTACCTTCTTTAACAATGCAAAGCAGGCCACCCTATAGATGCACTATCCAGAGTAAACTTCTTTTCAGCAGTGAGCATATTCTTGCAGAGGTATTTCTGTGTGCATGTCAGTTTCCCCACACACATGTGCACATGGCAGCGCCAGATTGAATTACCAAAATGCAGTCAGTTCCTCAAAAGTGGCAAGTGTGGGTATACTACATTGCTACAGATGCTTCCAGCCTCTGAGAAATTATTAGCTGGACAGATTTACCCACAAATGCCTGTCTTTCTTTTTCTCTTTTAAAATTTTTTGTTATTTGGTTTTTCAGATTAAAATTTTACAGTGACATGTCCAACATACAACATTAAAACAAGATCCTAAGGAATCTCTTGGACTTTCTCTCTCCCCTTTGTCCTGTTATTAATAATTTCCTCCCGCATCTTTCATAATAATCCAAATCTTTAATCTCTCCATTGTATCCAAAAATCTCCATTAAACTACAAGTGGTATTCCAATCCTACTAACAATTTTAACTGTTTACAATGGTCTTTAAGCTAAGTTATAATTTTTCCCATTCCCTATTAAAATTTTGGTCTTCCTGATTTCTGATTCTTCCAGTCATTTTAGCCGTTTCAGCATAATCCATCAATTTGTTCTGCCATTCTTCTCTGGTAGGGTATTTATCTTCTTTCCACCTCTGGGCCAATAACATCTGGGCAGCTGTGGTCTTTTCTGCTCTCTTGGAATTTTGGCACCTAGAATTCCTAAAAGGAAAGCTCCAGGTGTTGTTTTTTTTTAAGAAAATGTTATTTTAAACATGTTTTTCAATTCATTATATATCATTTCCCAAAATTCTTTTCCTGCCTTACATTTCCACCACATATGATAAAAGGTGCCTTCTCCTGTCTTCTTTTTCAGCTTTCTCTCCCAGATTAAGAAAGGTCAGACAGGAACATAAATAGCACAAGGGAGACCTAAAGGTGGTTTTAGCATCATATAGAAAAATGTCCTTAGGCCCTACCTTACTTACATATACTTTTACCAGGGCAATGGTCTATACAGTGCAATGTTTACAGGATACCACTCACAACACCCAGCCCTTTTACCAATCCATTGTGTGGTGTGTAAATATATTGTCAAACCTATGTCTTTGCTTACAATTGCCATTTTCTTCTCAGTTTTGTCCATTCCTACTTTACTCAAACTTTTATAACCACTACTTTCTTCCTCTCAGTGTTTCTCCCTTCTTACTCTCAAGCCACGGGCACTGCTGTAGTATAACTTGCCTTCGCATTTTCTCCCTAATCCCGCCCTGACCTCATGCAAATCCAGGATTGTGATGTGGCACTAGAAATCCTCCAATGGGGCTTGCGTGATGACATTCTTACATTTTTATTATATATAGGGAGAAATTCACAACTCAAAAGGTGGCACAAATTTGCCATAATGCTACCACCACCACCACCATGGAATGACGCATTAATATCCTTCGTAATCAGTTTGATTTTGGAAAGAAAAGCTGTCTTCTGCACAACAGGATGGATGTTAGGTATCTAAAAAGGAAGAAGGGGCTGAACCCACAAAGTCAAGAAGAAAGCTGTTTGCACTGCCTGCCAGTTCACATCAGGAGTGGGTTTTGTTTACCCCTTCAGTTTGCTCTGTTTGGTTGCTCTGGTCTGAAAGGAAGCAGTGAAACAAAATGATGACGCCTTCTGAGCCTAGGGAGGAAGTTTTGGTCAAGAGAAGGGGATTTCCAGAACACAGAGATATGCAAATCATGTACTTGGGTTAATCCGAATGCATCCTGAACAGGCCCAATACAACTGATTCTTGTGAACTTATAGAAGGTGGTCTAGTGGCCCAGGGGAATGAAGAGTACCACTGGGGTAGGAGAAAGCAGTATTAGAAGTCCAAGGAAGGAGAAGAATGGGGAAATCAGAACCTAAAGCACTAAAGGCAACATCACTAACAGACCCACTTGAGAGGAACCATCTATGCAAAAGCTTATGGCTACCACAGAGTAACCATTCCATTTGGACATTTCTGCAAGAAACCTTACTCATGTTTTATTGAGAAACATAGGCCTTGAGAAAATTCATCAGATCCCAAACCCTCAATATTTGCACAGGCATAGTCACTTATGTTGCCATCATGACATTGTGAGGACATAGCTGGGTGGCAGAAAATGGTCCCCATTTCAACCACTGACATTTCCAGGTAAAAGTGTTTCAGGCAGCAGAACTGGACCTGCCAAATATCTCATGAAATTATTGTCAACTGGAGCAAATAGGAATAGCTTGATTCAGTATAAGCCAGCTCTCTATTGCAATGTCTCCCTATAGCATCATGCTGTGTTTTTTTTAATTGCACAGGTTTAGTTACTGATTAGGACACCCCATCCTCAACTTAAGGAACGGGCATGGAACTTAATGGATGGGGGTCAGATTTGACCCATGACTTCCCCCAGCCATGCCTTCTGTCCTCAGGCCCCACCCCTCACTGGCTTTGCATCTCAACTTCTTTTACTGTATTTATTAGGACAGGATGTGGGGAGGTTCTACGCCCCTGATTTAGGGCCTATTAAAATGTTTAACAATCTGCATGGTATAGGCCTGAAAGGCTTGCAGATGGATGATGACCCACAAGCAGTGCATGGCAAGCCAACTGAGCACACCTGTTTCATATGCAAAATGGGTGAAAGATTCCTGCGATGCAGAGGTTTGGACTAGATCAGGGGTAGGCAACCTAAGGCCCGTGGGCCAGATGCGGCCCGATCGCCTTCTCAATCCGGCCCACAGACGGTCCGGGAATCAGTGTGTTTTTACATGAGTAGAATGTGTCCTTTTATTAAAAATGCATTTCTGGTTATGGGGCCTGCCTGGTGTTTTTGCATGAGTAGAATGTGTGCTTTTATTTAAAATGCATCTCTGGGTTATTTGTGGGGCATAGGAATTCGTTCATCCCCCCCCCCCCATATAGTCTGGTCCACCACATGGTCTGAGGGATGGTGGACCGGCCCATGGCTGAACCCTGGACTAGATGATCCTTGTGGTCTCTAGCAGCTCAACTATTCTATGACTCGATGGGTGCTTCCTGATGCACATAGGAATCTTGGGATGTGGTTCATGACATGACAGAATTCAAATTAACCAGAAAGGGTTTGGGCCAATGCAGATCTTCTTCTTTTAAAAAAGTGTGTTCTGGACTTCTTAAATTAATCCATGTAACGAAAAGTCTATTGGCTTGGGTATTGCACCACCCTGTACATAAATTAAAAGTAATTTTTAGCATCCAAAGTAAATTTTCTGAAGGATTTTAAAAATAATTTTTATTTGTACCTTAGGGTGTGAATCTCATGCTTCTTTGGAGGAATCACAATACTTTAAATGTAGGGTGTTCATGCAGCACCTATTATTAGAGGGGCCAGGTAAAGGGAATGGAGAGGACCTCGAATAGCTGTACAGGAGAGGGAATTTCAGCCAGTGCTGTTTGTCATGGGAGCAACACTGGATGAAGTTCCCATTTCTTCTACACAAGCATTAAAGACACAGGAGCCCTATCTTCTCCCCCACGCTGCCTAAATGCTTATTAGCTAGAACATGCCGCCCCTCTGACAATCTCTTTCTTTCTAATCGAATTCAACTCGCTAACATGGCTCAACGCGCACACCTTCAGAATCTGGCTTATTTATGACCTAATGCTTGGTATCATCAAGGCATGAAAGGTGAAACCCTCTGGGCTGAGCAGGTATATTCAGTGGCTGGAATGCATTTGCCAGGGTGAGCAGGTTCATACATAGTAAAACCCTACAGGCAAGATATGTGTCTTGAACACCTTAAAAATAGCAATTGAACCCCCCCCCCCGCTCCCACCCCCGGCATGACTAGGTGTCAACTCTTGTAGTAAGATTCCAAAACAATGCATGTTACCCAGCAGCTCTTTGCTATGTTTCGGCTCCTGTGCAAAGATGACGTTATCTTGTGAGGATTATACGTTTCCTTTGCTCTCATCAAATAATAAGATGCTAAGATAACTCCCAAGTTTTTCTAATCAGAGCTGATATTTACACAATCTGTAGCTTGATACAGATGATGGCAGAACTTGAGACAGGTGAGGAGGAAGAGAAACCAGAAGACATAACTAGCATATACTTAAAAGGATATGCCGTATCCTGCAACGTTGGAAGTACTTTTGCAACACCCAAGTTCCAAGAGTGTCACTGGTTTACTTATGTTCCTGGCCCAGTGCTATTTTCTGGGGGGACTCATACCCCTAAACATTTTGTGAATCTAAGTTTGGCCTCATTGAGGGGCAGTATTTCAACATGAGTAGGAAAATGAGAGTACCCCTAAACATTTTGTTTAGGGGTGGGGAGCACTGGTTCCAGCTATTTCTTCCTCTGGTAAATCAGTTTCCAATCCCAGCAAGCTTGGCCTATGGGGGGGTGGAGTTGTTGTCCATATGGAGGGCGGCAGTTTCCCCATTCCTGCCCCATAGCAAACATTCCTTCTAGAGTCTGCTAGTGGCAAAACTGATGTGAAATATTGTTGCCCGCTGACTCAGGGAGGATATGCTCCAGACATCTGGATGCAGCATGAAGAGAAGAATTATAGTTGGTGGGGTTTTTGTTTTGTTTTAAACGTTGCAACACACAAATAATTAGCTTTTCCTGGAAGATTTATCTGGGCTGCCCAATTTGAGATGAGGACATGCAACGCAGCTGGATGCAACTGTGAACCTGTAACCTTTAGCAACAGTGGTTTTTCCTGTGGGAACTATCTAGGGTATTGTTTTTCTCATGACTTCCATTTTCCCTTGCCTTCCTTAAAATATATTATTTGCTGTCCTCATTTCACCTAAACACTAACACGTTTCTTTCCTGTTGCATTGCTTCGACCCAGCACAGCCCTTAGCGGAGGCAGGAGCTGGGGAACAGAAGGGACTAGATACACAACCAGGAAAGAGGAACTGGCACCTCAACATAGCGGAACATTGATATTTTTTTCAGGGCAGGGCCCTTTGAATGTTAAAATGTGGACTGTCAGCTTTGCCTTTCTTGCACACACAACCCTTTCCAAAACATTCCTTAGGAGCAACATGTTTTCACCACGCCTCAATTCATATTTGATAGGGCTGGGGGTGGGGGCAGAAAAAAATATTGCTCCATTTCTAACTCAGAGACGGCCAGCTGGCAGCCTACAGCTCAGATGTGGTCCCTAAATCAGTTATATATGCAGCTGTTAGGTGGTCCTTCCCAGTATGTTGTAAGAAATAAGTTTCCATATTTAAACATGTTTGGATTCAAATGTGCTGTGACTGAGTGAGTGGGAGAGGCCTTTATTCCTCATGGACCACTGTCGAGCCCCTTTGTTGCAGGAAACGGTCCATTCTGAGAACAAAGGATTTGAAAAGTTTATTTAATAAATGTATACTCCGCTTCCCGAGAAATATTCTGCACAAAAAATACTGCTGTAACAAAAAAAATTACATTTTTTTTTTTAAAAAAACCATTGCATAGATTAATCTAATTAATAAGGCAACAGAGCAACCTGAAAACCCAGGCACTGAAAGGAGGAAGTCTTAAAAGTCCTCTTCAACATTCCAAGGGATGGAGACTGCACCTCCAAAGCAACAGGGCCACTGTTGAGAAAGCCATGATCACAATTTGGGGAAGACATTAGCGACAACCCCAATTGTCACATTTGACGTCAACGACAAGTGCTTCCAATGAGAGCAAAGGGCAGCAGATCCATGTGAAATAATATAGAAAGGGCCCAATTATAGAGGTGAGGGGCTTAGAGGTGGTCACATTTTAGCAACAAAAGAGGCATGTGGGTGAGGAATGCAGACCCTTTCCCCATCGTTATCTTCCCTCTGTAGCCCCTCACTGTTATTTTTCTCCTAGGCAAGACCCTTCTCATATCAGAGCTTAGCTGAGGGAGAGAAGCTGTGTGAGGAACAGACAATTGGAACAAACCTTTTATTTGAAAGCATGATACGATCAAGATGGATGTATCAAAATGACAACATTTTTAACTCCCCACAAATTTGGCACCATGTGTCTCTTAAATTAGGTGCGTTAGACTTGGGCTAGGGAGACCCAGGTTCAAATCTCCACACTGCCACGGAGCTAAGTTGTTGACTGTGAGCCAGTCATGGTCTTTCAGCCTAACCCACCTCAAAGAGTTGCTGTGAGGATAAAATGGGGGAGGGAGTGTGTCGGTGTATGGTCCCCTTTCTGGACCACCTCAGTCTAGGAAGCTGAGGTAGAAGCACCATCTTGTGAGAGATTCTACGGCTGGGCCTCAGGCCAGAACAAATAAAATAATCAGCAAGCCACTTACAAGCCTCTTTGTTGACTCTTCCTAGCTTTAGAAAGCTCCTGTACATTTGCTGCTTTATCGAGTAACTTGAATATCATGCTTATCTTGTTGCTAAATGAGAGCCCTGCCAGCTACCTGCTTGAGGGAACTGAACTCACGCAAGCAAAATATGATTACTGGTGCTTAGAACGGCCTCATTAAAAGTAACCGTTTAAATGTGAATATGTAAAATGTACAGTTCTTATTTATGATGACAATTCTGTGAGGGTCTGTCACTATTATTCCCTGGCCCTCCCTGACATACAGAATCTAACTGGAGAGGTAATAATAATAATAATAATAATAATAATAATAATAATAATAAGTCTTCTTAATTCTCACAAAGATGCTGATGAATTTTCATGAGGACCTTGTGATTTTTTTTTAAGTGATGTGGAAATGTGGAGAAAGAATGAAAAAATGAGAAACTGAAACATACCAATTGGCCCACTGCAAGCTGATGGGGGCAGAGCTCTTCTCTTCTCCAGGCTTGGGAGACAGGTCAGGTCTCATCTCTGCCACAATAAGCTTTGGAGACTCAAAAGCAGAGAAGAGCCATATTGCCTTCAAGTTTCTCTGAAGTCCAGTGTAAGGAAACTAGGCCCCAAATATCATTCATTTATTTTGTGTTGTGTCAGGCAGTTGCCCAACTCAAGAGAGGGTCACCACTTGTGACTACACAGTTGTGAACTGCTACATAGGAACTATGTGAGAGCTTTTTGCACGCCCAGCATCTTACTGAGAATTAGTGTCTCTTGTTTACATGTTCTCTTCTTACAACAGAAGAGGGAAAAAGCAGACCAGAGCCTTCCGGTGGCCAGCAACGTGTAACATTTTATTTCTTTGGTTTAAAATACCTATAACAGTGCTACTTCATTGGACTTGTGTACAATACTTAAGTTTTGCACCAGTTTGGACAACTCCCCCACCCACTGGACTGAGCAATCCCCGTGGTCTTTGTTGTTTGCAGTGTTAAGCTCTTCTGCAATATCTTCCCCCCCTCCCAGCCAATGTGAATCTTCTCAGTGGATCCGAAACACCCCCTGATGCTTCTAAAAGCAACAGTGATATATCTAGGCTACACATATGTGAGTGACGCCGGCACAGACACAAGGACAAGCTTCCACAAGAATCACCTGCTGGTTACTTTTCTTCCCCACAAATGGCTAGCAAGGCTTTGCAGTAATCTCCAGAGGTGTCCTTCTGCAAAAAAGAAAGGAAGACAAAATGAAAACCAGAAGTGCCTACAAGTGATCAGCCTCACTGGCAAATTGGAGGATATAGAAACTTAAAAATAATCTTTTTAAGGCAATTCCAACATGTGTCTTTTGATGAATCTACACTGCAGCCTTTAAATGGATTTAACTATCATTACTTTGTGCCAGAGAAGCCTCAAACTACTAGGATTCTTTAGCATAAGCCATAACTATTAAGATAACATAAAATGGTATCATTTCTTAATGTGGATGTTACATTTCCTTTAGCATCTCCTTAATGTTGTTTGCTGATGAGTTACTCTTCAAAGAAACCTGAAGGGCTGCTTTTGAAGGTTACAGTTTTGCTCATTCTCTGTCTAGGAAAAAGCCCAGATAATTTTGGAAGTGTACAAGCACATTGATCAGGCACCTGCTACTCATAGCAGCTATCTGATTAGATGCTGTTGTGGTAAAGCACCTATGTTCATACGCGTCAAATTTTAGTCTATGGTTGTTCTTACAGGAAGACATATCTCTATGGAGGAAATTCTAATGGTGTGAAGCAGTCTTACTATGACTGCACATTCTTTTTGCCACCTATGCAGACAGTTTGTATATGCTTGGGTGGAACATTCACCTGGTATGAACAGGCTGCTATGAGTACAACCAGTCGAAGATGTACATGAAACAAATAAAGGTCAGCACAGCTCACTGCACACAAACAGGCACATTTGTGCTGGCAAAAGCCAGAACCTCTCATTACCTCGATCATGTGATAGAGAGATTTGTCATAGATATCCCAAAATTCCCGTCGGATGTTGAGCAGATCAATTTCACTCCTTGAGACAATAATCCTGATAAGAGTTCGGTCGTCTGTGCCAGCACCCTTGGGAGATAGAAAAACCAGTAAGAATTTGTTTTTTAAAAAGAGAGAGCAAGGGCAGGAAGTGAGGGGACTTTCCCGCACATTGCTATCAGCAAAATACTTTGAAAAGATAGCAACAAGCTCTATCAACCAGAGGTGGAGTGCTTTTGTTTACAGTGATACTTGGCAGATGGTAGAAGCTTCATGCTCCGTTCTGCTAATGCACATCAGCATTGAGAGATGAGCTGGTGCTGGGCACATACCAGTGCTGCCCCAGGTAGCGCGTTCACTCAGTTGTTGTTGCTGCCACACACACACACCCAATCTCTTTATTTGAAATGGGAGAACGATGCAAGCCTTGGGGTTGAGCACCGTGACTCTCATTGCCGCATCTGTTTCACTGACAAATTCTCCAAATTGACTCCCTTCACACAAGCAACACACTATTTGCTGAAGGGACCTCTTGATTGTTTCAGTGAATCACAAGCAGGAATTAGCCATCCCTGGCCTTTTCAAAAGCAGGCCTGTTCAGGAAACCACCCCAAGCTCCTACTTTGCAATCAGATGATTATTATCATAATAATTAAAAAGCTACTGATCTAGCCTTTCCTTCCCTGGTGAGAGCCAAAACAGCAAAGGGAGTGTAGTTTTTACCTTCATGGACTTGTACAGCTTGTCAGCAAAGAAAGCTTGCTTGTTCTTGACACTCCGCACTTGAAAGAAAGAGCAGTGCAACATGAAAATATTGAACAGGAAGCCCCATCTCAGTCAACCCCCACACCCATGTTTTTAAAGAGCTACGGTGTCTTAGGTTGCATTTTTCGTTTGTGTGCAGAAAGAAAGGAGTGGAGAGGAAAAGACAGCTCTTGTAAAGCACCCTCCCCAAACTACTGTATTGAATGTCCAAATTTGGTTGACAGGGTGGGGGAAATGGTTCACGTTTGCTATCTGGGTCAGTCACAGATGGATGTAGGTTTCTAGAGCCCAGGTTTGCAAGCAGAGGGCTATAAATATATAGTGTGGTTGCCTCATCTCCATTAAAGAAAAAAATCCCATAGATTTTTTTTAACTGCACATGATTCTGTTGTTTGCAGTAGGAGGAAAGCCATATGGATGGTTGGGTAGCCACTTCCTGCTCTGTGAGGGAATTGCAAAATTTAAGTGTGCAAGGATGTTGCAAAATGTTTTAACTATGCAGCAAGGGGCAATGCATCCAGCAGGTGTTGCTTCTCTCATGACTGTTCTCCGGGCTTCTTGTCTATCCAGCGTCCTTCTCTGGACACCACTGGAGGGGATCTCTGGGTCTGCAGTGAATTCAACAGGCCCACCGACATGCTACAAGACGACTAGAGAAGCAGCCATTGAAGAAGCCACATTTGAGCTCAGTGGTGGCAAAGCTCGCAGGGGGTGGGGGCGGCCATTTCCTGTTAGTCTTGGTGAAGGTGCATTTTAAAAAGTCTGTTCGGGACAACAAGATTGCAAGCAGGTCAGCCAGCCTGAGGGAATCAACATACTGCAACCAAGCAGAAAGTCACTGATAAAGAGAGAGAGTGCTTGAAGCCTCTAGTCTACGAATTATATGACATACTGCTGAGCCATGCCAAGGGTTATGATGTCAGTGAGATTCTATTCACTGACAGCCAAGTCTAAGCCGCAGGTGTTTGAAATCTGCAAAATCACCAAGAGCAAGTTTCTAACTCTCAAAGCTGTACCAATAAAGACTGAAAACATGTAGACCAATGTTGGGAAAGGTGCATCATGCGCCAATGTAAGATTTCAGCTGGTTAGGAGGCATCCCACCTACCACTCCTTCCCCAACAGGCCAATAGCTAAGTCCCCACCGGTTACATAACAAGTCACCTATATAGCCTCCCTTAGACATTACAGTGGTACCTCTGGTTACGTACTTAATTCGTTCCAGAGGTCCGTTCTTAACCTGAAACTGTTCTTAACCTGAAGCACCACTTTAGCTAATGGGACCTCCCGCTGCCGCTGCGCCGCCAGAGCATGATTTCTGTTCTTATCCTGAAGCAAAGTTCTTAACCTGAAGCGTTATTTCTGGGTTAGTGGAGCATGTAACCTGAAGTGTATGTAACCTGAGGTACCACTGTAATACCATTCACCGGAATAGCTGAATTCTGTGAAATACTTTATTTTTATTATTTTTATTTATTAAATTTGTATACTGCCCTATACCCACAGACCTCAGGGCAGTTCACAACATAAAATTACAATTACCACTCCACACATTTTTTGCAAGTGGAACACAACAGGAAATTTAACTAAGGCCAGCTTGCTTCATCTCAGGAATATTTTAAAAATTTGGTTGACTGTTGAGGTGGACTAGTTGCAAGAGCAAGTTCGGCAGGGCAAGGTTTGCTGAAGTCCACACTCAATGTGCAAGGAAAGCACAAGCCTCTTTTTTTAATGCCCGTGCAAGAGACACTCACCAATGGCTAAAAAGGCGTCGCGCACATCTCCAGACATCCGCTTGTTGATGGCATGTGCCACGTCATGGTTTGTCATCTTAACGAACTCCTGGAAGACTACAAGGATTGAGGGTAGAGAATAAGAAATCAGAACCCCCTACAGCTTTGGACTGACCTAAAAGCTAAGGTAGGGAACAAGCCAACTGTCCTCAGTGAGCCATGGGACTGGCAACAGCAGGGTCATAAAACTGCTATACCCTTGGTTCACTTCTACAGTGTGTTAGGCAAGGTCAAGTATGTCCAAGGGCGATTAGGTGCTGCCACAGGGAAGTATCAAATATCAAGGTGTTCTACAGAAAAGTACAGTTGGTGAAACGAACCTCCTAACCCTGAATTCCATCAGAGGAGCAGGTGTTCTTGAGCTAAAGGAGAATTTCTTTCTTTCTTTTTTGTAGCACAACAATTGCATCAGCAGCTTCTTTCCTTCAAAGTCCCTGAGGGGGTAATACTTGCCCTTTTCCAAACTACAATAACACGGCCTGAGAAAGGTCAGGTCAGTGAGTCTGCATCTAGGCACGGGCTCCACAACATTCAACAAACACACCACTCCCTCCGTATTTACCTCTCCGGAGCTGGGGGTAGCTCTGCGTACACAAGACGGTCATGAAGCGTGTCTCCAGAGATGTCGAATCATCACCAGAAACATCGGACAATTTCTGTGAAACCAAAGAAGATTGAAGGGATGGGGAAGAACAGCAAAGGATACAGGCTAGTGAAATATTTTCCTTTCGATTACTCAGAGCCTATATACTAGTGCATTCCTGTAAGATGGTAGCTATGTATTCCTGCATTAATATGGCAGCAAAGATTGTGAAAGCAGCTCAGCAAAAGCTTCCGTGACTATTATGAGAAGTCTGGCAACAAGTGGAAGTCTGCCCAAGTAGGATTCTCTCTCCATGTGTACTAAACATATTGCCATTTGAGATGATCCAGTGAGAGATCACCACCAGGCTCCAAAAGGTCCCATGTGACTATAACTGAGAGACACTCCCTAATCATTAGGGTCTAATGCAGTGGTGTGTAACTTCTGGTTCTGACAGGCCTCTCCATTTGGCCTGCAAGGTTCTTTTGTTTAAGCCACATATTGGCCCTACACAGGAAGGCATATAGAAGATCAAGTATGGGGCAGGTAAAAAGATGCAGGTGGGCTAAAAGGGGGACTGTAGTTGATCGGGATACCTGAAAAGTCCCATGCAGGGCACTTTGCAAGCTTTGACAATCCACTTATTGTTGGGGGTTTGCAAAGCAATGTGCCTTTGCCCACATGATGTCAGGTGACTGACTTGTCAAACATGGCCTGTGGTGGTGGGGGGGGAGATGTGGCAAGCCAGCCAGATCCAGTTCCCCACTCCTGGCCTAATGGGTCTATAACAGAAGACACCCCTCACCCTCAAGTAGCTTACGAACACCTCAAGGCTATATGTAACTCTTCCTACCCCTAAACGGACAACTCAGCTGGTTTTTAATTTTTTTGCCACAACAGGTAAAAAAGGAGGTCACATTTTGCATCGTCACCTGTGGGACATTAACACACAGAAATAGCAACCATTTCTTCCCAAACACCAAAAAAGGTTGCGTGAAACTGCCCTTTGACAATAAATACATGCAACGACAATTCATCTTCCCATGTGCTTCATATGTAGTGAGAAATGTACAGCACACCTAATGGCACTCTTATGTTTTGGATCACTTAGCAGGTCACTAACAATTCCCCCAATTGCTTTTAATTGTCCTCCCTGTGCAGTTAATTGGTCTTTATGCAAACTTTTGACATTCTCTGCTCCTCTCCCAGTACTTTAAGCAGCATTCCCCCCTCCCTTGCCTTCCCAGTTTTGCAGGAGAGAAGTGAGGCCTAAACAAGCCAACAGTAGATTTTTATAATTTATCCTTTCCCACTACTGTAAGGGGATGTTTTCAGGTTATCATTGGTTGGGAGAGCCAGATGAATACAGGCAGTAGGGCAGGCCCAACAGCCAGTGAGATATGGGCTAAGATGGGTTTGGCACACCTCTGAGTGGCCATGTGCCCAACTCTAAGCAGAAGACATTCCTCCCTTTGAAGGGCTGTCAAAGGACAGTTTGCTGTTTTAAGAGCTGTCCAATGCAAGCCTAGTTTAAAAGGTAAAGAGCCCCAAAAAGGAAAGCAGGAGGAGCCTTGAAGCTGCCCATTAGCCGTTAGCAGCTGGACAGCAATGGGTGTCTGCACATAACTCACCTGGCCACAGTCTTCCCACTATGGCAAGATGTATTGCACTTCTATTTAAAACTTCAGCGATTTTGCATCTATATGTACATATAAATTACCAAATGCACATTTTGTGCGAAGTCACGTCCTCATTTTTGACAGTGCACAAGTGGTCACTCTAAAAAACCTCCCTGTGGTTTGGAAGGCACTGCTGTGTGAGTCCACCCCTTGAGTCCTGAATAAAGTGTCAAACAACAAAAATGGCAGGCACTCACCAGGGTTTCAGCAACAACCTGACAACAGAGAGAAAGAGGGAGAGAGAGAGGAAGGCAACAGGGTCAGAGATAGGCCTGTGCAGCACTTTCTTAGGATTTCATAGATTAAAAACAGGGTCATTCTAATCTCTCAAGCCAAGATCTGCAGGCTCCCAAAAAGTCGCAGCAGATTCATTTCTCAGACCATGTGCAGCCCTTCAGATATTTTTTTATGTGTCCAATTAAATGCCTAAACGAAAAATATATCCCTTTGTTCAGAAAAAGTGTATCTGTCAATGCTCAGATATGGAAGATGGCCAAAAAGAGAATGGAAAAGGAAAGGGAAACATATCTGCAAAGGAGCTTCCTTTGGCCTGGGGTAAAGAATGTTCTAATCACATGCATGCACACATACGCCGAGTTTCGCAAGACTTCAAGAACACAAGGTCTGTGCCCCAAGGAGCTTCCAGAAAGAGGAGACAAGCCAAAGACGGACCAAGAATTGTGGGGAAAGAGAACATTCTGCACTGGAGCAGAAATTAAAAATCTAAGGCAAAATCGACATGGAAGATGAGAGGGGCTTGATTCTGTATATGGCAGGAAATAATAATAGTTCTGGTTGATTGGGGTGAGGTGGAGGGGAAGGAAAGTGACATGCCAAAATAATTGTGCTTGCAGTTTCAGTCTGCCGATGTGACATCTATGCTAGAATTAGATGCTGTGAAGGGAGAGGTGGGTTGTATTGTGTGGTCTCGCTAACAAGTACAATTTAGGTGTATTCTGAACGTCCCATTATGCATCCTCACCCTGCTCGGCACTAATTGACACACGTTTAGTTTTGCCATGACCTGCCTAAAATACAGCATTTTAGCCACCAGCCTCTGTATCTCTCTCTTTCTCCTGCCTAAGTAGACTCAGCAGCAACAAAGCACAGTCGGTTTAAAAACATGCACAAGCATGCAGAAGTATCAGCACTCCCCCACATGGTAACAATGCTAACTGCATCGTTCCACATAAATCAGAACGTAGCTGGGGGCACATAAACAAACTATGTGCATATAAAATGGATTACCTAATCACTTTCCATTTTTAATACAGCTGTCCTTATTATGGATTACAAAACTACAGCCATGGTGTGCAACAAAACATATAAACTCCCAAACTAGAAACCACCTCTTTATATTAATTGAAAATCTCTGGATGGTACAACTCTTTATTCTAGGACTTGCAACACTGTCATTAATATGATGGCATTTAAAAACACCAGAAAACTATTTTGGGGCGGGGAGTCTCTGGTATCTTATTTCCAATGTATCTGGAGTCACAGAAACATGATTTAGCATGGAGTGCAGGAGATCAGTTTACGCAGAGGCAAAGATCAGGGAGTATCATTTCAGCATTTTCAATTCCCAGCCTTGTGGGGGAAAGGTAGAAATAAATAACTGCCCTTGCACGTGTGGTTTTATTTCAAGAATATATATTTTAAAGTGTGCATTTCTCACCTGGGCATCCGCCTGAGCTTTAGCAAGGTCCTCTCCTCCTTCATCACGGGCCCCCTGTGTCCAAACATTGAAAGTAGTGAATAAAGGTGCAAAAAACGTCTGTAAAAAATGACTAGAAGCAAGTCTGACACCAGCAGGCAATATCCTCAGGCAACTGGGGATCCTGAGGATGCTCTGACCGGATGCTGTAACAATTGGGCCAGAATGCACAGAATGTTATGTTGCTCCATGCCTTATGGACAACCACAATGGCATCTAGCTGATGCTGACAGAGCTATCACCGCTGCCACCATCCATCTCTAGTATGCCCCATCCACCGACCACTCTTGTCCTGTGGAAATAACTAATGGCAGGAGGAAGATGGGTGCTGCCTACCATTCAACACGTGGGGGTCTCACAGCTGAGGAGTGGACACTGGCATGCTGCTTTAATTCTAGACACAAGGTGACCACAACATCGTGGCTAGCGCTTTGCAAAATGTGATGCATATTGCGGTGGGGCAGCAAAAAATAACCTAGCTTTACAAAAAGGAGGAGGTGGTGCAGAGACAGGCAGAACAACGTAAACCAGCCTTTGGTTTCCAAGTAGGTTGCCAGGTTTTTCATTCAGCTGTGACTTTTAACGCATGCAGAACAGGCAGAAATCATCACAGGCTCCCCTATCATAGTGTTGGAAGGGGCTCCCATTGCCATCTGGTCAAACCCCCACCACCACCACCACTAATAAAGCATCCCTGACAGGTGGCAATTCAGCTTCTGTTCAAAAATACTCAAAAAGGAGAGTTCGCCACCTTTCAAGGCAGCTGGAGCAGCTCATAGTCAGAACTGCTCTTCCAGACCACCACCACCACCTTGCAATTTGAACCCAATGGTTCCAGATCGTGTCCTCTGTAGTAACAGAAAACCAATTCACTCCATCAAAGAAGCAACTACCTGGCTGTCATATCGCCCCTTAATCATCTCTTCTCCAGGCTAAGCACAGCCAACTCCTTCAACCACCTCTATCCACCTTTGGGTCAGGAAACAGTTCAGTGGTTTCTACTTGTCCTGCTATTTGGGAGGCATGCAGGAGAGAGTCCTTACCAGAGCCAGAGAGATGAGGATCCTTTTGAAATGCCCCGAAGTGTCAGAACTCAGTGCATCTTCCAAAGACTTACTGTAGGCTGAAAAAAGAGCGGGGGGAAGACATCACGATGGGGGTATTAGAAACATAGCGCAGAGGACTGATCCTCATCCTACTTCCCACCTGAAGATTGATTTTGTGCATTTTGTCTTTCCTAATTGTGATCATTGCATACTCACATATTGGCATATGGATGCACAATGGCCTTATTTTCACGGGAAACATGGGGGCAACTCTCTCTCTCTCTCTCTCTCTCTCTCTCACACACACACACACACACACATACACAGACAGAATGTGTGTTTATAAGTCCACCAATTCCTTAAAGAGGGGTCCTGCGCTTTAGAGAACTTTACCATCTTTATATGCTGCGTTAATTGCTTGGATCTCCTGGTTGTTCCGAGTGGCCAAAATTTCAATGAGAACACTTTCATCAGTTCCAGCCCCCTAAAAGGATTATAAGGACACATGACGGTTGTTAGAATATATTTCAGAGTATCTACAAGCAGAGCACCTATTTTATTTTATTTTAGGGGGGGAGCACTGTCTGCAAGTGGCTACATTTCTGGATGCGAGGCATCTCACAGCTAGGGAATACCAGCCCTTGAGCTCACAGGGACCTCCAGAAACCCCCTGCAACTCCTCAATAAAAGGAGGGTGGTTCACGGATTAGTCAGCTAGAACTGGAATCAGGAACAGAGGGTTATGCTAGGCCAGATGAAATATCCCTAACATTCTCACAAGGGCTGAAGAATCTCATTGAGGGGAAAGCCGAGTGGGGGGTTCCCTACCTCCCCTTTCTCCTTTGAGAGATCTGAATCCTGGAACTATCTGAATCCTGGAACTATCTTTTGGGGGTGGGGGTAGATTCCATACTGTTTGATAAGGTTGAGTACAAAAAAGGAATTCCCAGTTTTAGTTCCTAAAGGTGGCATGGGGAATTGGGGAATCTTACTACAAACCAGGGCTATGTAACTCTGAGCCTCTATGATTTGTAGCCCCCAGGGCAACAAGTGGACTTCCAGTTTCCTCCTGTCAAACAAGCCTGCTTGTTCTGGATCTATATAGAAACACTTGGGAGAGTTTCAGCTTGTCCTGTTCCTTACGCATCATTATGTCCTTTGAGTACCAAAGCAATGGGAAAGTTTCCTTTTCATCTCACTGATGCTTAAAAAGTACAGTGGTACCTCTGGTTACGTACTTAATTCGTTCCGGAGGTCCGTTCTTAACCTGAAACTGTTCTTAACCTGAAGCACCACTTTAGCTAATGGGACCTCCCGCTGCTGCTGCGCTGCCAGAGCACGATTTCTGTTCTTATCCTGAAGCAAAGTTCTTAACCTGAAGTGTTATTTCTGGGTTAGCGGAGTATGTAACCTGAAGCGTATGTAACCCGAGGTACCACTGTATCAGTTAGGCGAGCTTCCATTCACAGAACCTAATTTAGAAAGAGGGGGGCCTTCCATGCACCCAGGGCCTGCTGTTATATAACGTTAAGCAATAAAGTCACATTTGGGTGGGTGGGTGGGTGTATGTGTTCAAAGCTACAATACCTCCATAGCTTTCTTCAGTTGCTTAGCATCATACTGCGCTGGTGTCATCATCAGTCCCAGGATAACCTTCGCCAAGGGCCCCGATACTTCAGATTTCAGGTCAGCTATCAGGTCCTATCATGGGAAACACAGATCTGAAACCCTGAAGGACTGCTGCCCATCAGGCAGGCAATACTGAGCTAAATGGATCAGTAGTTTTGATTTAACATTCACCCATGACAATGGGAAAGGAGAATGGGTTTAACCACTCTCCCCCTGCACTGTTTTCCCAAGCTAATAGTCTAACTTGTCCTACGTAGACAGATAATTCTATGTTTTGCTCTACACAGGGCAAAGATAAGGTTCAGAGGGATTTTCACTGGGAAAACAGCAAAGGCTGGAAAGGATAAAAAACCCTCCACCCTCTCCAAGTACTTTGGCCTTGATCCACAGCCCCATAAACACACACACAGTTATTCTATCCATTGCTTTTTCTTTTTTAAACAAGCAAGCAGTTCCTAGATTTTCTACCATCTTGTCCAGTTACAAGTAATTAAAACAGTCAGCTGCTTGGGGTGGGGCTTTTGACTTAAAAGTGAAATATAAGCAAGCAGCGGAAAGATGGTGGGTGATATTGAACTAAGTTTTGGTCAGAGCAGACCTGCTGAAATTAACATGACCGTGTTAGGTCCATTAATTCCAATGAGTTTACTCTGCGAAAAACTTAGCTAAATACCACTCAATCCATTTTTGTGATGTGCTTTAATTTGCTGGAATCCTATGGGAAGAAGGGTGGTTCAGAAATAAAATAATGGGCGAGATTCACCTAACGAATCCTATTAATGGAAAGCTTCTGAAAGGACTTCTGCTTGTGCAATGGGCTTTCCTTCCTCTCTTTGCCCCATATGCCCCCCTCAATTGGTTCTTGGGGGGGGGGTTAGAAGAACCCCTAGAACAGCACAAGGGTGAAGAGAGGGGAATCATTTTATCTGGCAAGCCAATATGCATGTGCAGATGCAATGATTAGAAGAGTTGAATTTCTTCCATAGATTATAATAATAATGCTAAATTCCTGCTTTTAAAAAGGGATTTATTTATTTTTTTAAGGACACATCTATGGGCATTGGAGGAAACAGCAGCAGATGAAAGGAAAGTACAAATAAATGGTGGTGGTGGAAAGACATACTGGGAAGAACAATAGAAAAATAGAGATAATGCTCTAATTACCCGGCCATAATGAGACTTGTATGCTTGTATGATTTCTTGCCTCTGAGTGTTACTCCGCTGTGTGACAACCTCAATGATAGCACCTTCATCAGTGCCTGAAACCCAATGTAAATAAACTATGACTGATCCGGTTTTTGACAACTCAAAAAGTTCAGAAAAAGTATTTATACTTTACTCCTACATTTTATCCTGGGGAACAAACAACTGACACAGTCCCACTGATACCAATCAAGGGTAGGGAAACTGTTCAAATGAGCATACACCAAGTTGAGACTTTGCTATTCATTCATTGGCAAGAGCAAAAGTCATTTCGGGGGGGGGGGGCAGGCCAATATTTTCCAGCTTTCTACAAATATGTGAATCTACTTGTGCCATTCCCTCTGCCATTTTGCAAATCGTAAAAATTTGCATGCCCCAATGACCCTGTACAACAAACCAAAGGAACTATAGGCAGTAAACTTGGGTCTCTCTCTGTTTAGGCTGAACCAAGATACACAAGAAGAAGAGGAAGAAGAGTTTGGATTTGATATCCTGCTTTATCACTACCCTAAGGAGTCTCAAAGTGGCTAACAATCTCCTTTCCCTTCCTCCCCCACAACAAACACTCTGTGAGGTGAGTGGGGCTGAGAGACTTCAGAGAAGTGTGACTAGCCCAAGGTCACCCAGCAGCTGCATGTGGAGGAGCGGGGACGCGAACCCGGTTCACCAGATTACAAGTCCACCACTCTTAATCACTATACCACACTGGCTCTCACAAGAGCACAGAGATTTCTTCTTAACAGCCTCCACACTACATCCTGTGACCTGGCTCCTAGATACCATGTGGAGGATGCTTAAAGTAATGAGCAAACAGAGCAATGAGGAAAAGGAGGTAAGAAGTCTCCTCCCCAGTCTTGAAAGGAGTTGCTCTGGAGACATATCTTGTAGAACAGCCTTTCCCAACTTGGTGCCTTTCAGAGGTTTCGGACTATAATGCCCATCATCCCTCTTGACAATGTTGGCTTGGACTGATGGGAGTTGTAGTCCAACAACATCTGGAGGGTACTTTGTTGGAAAAGTTTGGTGTAGGATAATGCACTTAAAAAGTGTTTCAGGTAGGATAGATTTCAGTGAAGAAAATTGGACTTTTAAGACCCTCTGAATTTTCCCCCATCCTGCAAGCCTATATATTTTGCACAGGATACAGGAGACTGACTATTTTCCCACACTGCATGAATGGCATAACTCCTTTGCAAAGCCTTACATACCAAGACCTTTCATGGCTTTCCTTAGTACTTTTGCATCACCATCAGCATTGAAATTTGCAGCTGGATAAATGGTACCTTTCAGCTACAGAAAAACAGAAACAGAAGTTTTGATTAAAACCATGCCTACTGAAGGGAAAGGGAGAGAAAAGGGGAAACCAGCAGAAAGTTAAGGGCAAAGCAGCTATCAGGGATAGAGCAAGCTGGGAAGTTAACATTCCTCTTGCTTATTAAAAGAAAAATAGCCAAGCCAGGGGGAAAGTCTCCAAGTAATGGCAAAAAATAATATCCTAAAAAGTGCTATTGCTTTCCAGAGAAAGAAAGTGTGAATAATAAAAAAGAAATCAGAGAGCATCTAGACACTTTTTATCCCCATGCACCTTCCAAAGTTGGGGGGTGGGGGTGGGAGAGGATGTCCTCATTCAGGTCCCCATTTCCTAGTAGGACAGCCTGGTGGCTTTTCTATGAACTGAGAACATGGTTCCCTCTTTCACATGCAGGGGAAGTAAGGTCAGTTCATACAGTCTGTTCCAGTTATGGCAATTGCCACAGGTTATCACTACCTCTTGAGTTGCTTCCTGGCATTAAGCAACTGTATACCATGATGGGAAAATAATCTGCGATGGCTACAGGGTTAGTTAATAAAGTGATATCTGGAACTATCACATGAAACATGTGGTGTGCAAATTCACCCTTTGAAAGAGATTAGTAGGTAACTCAGTATCTTGAATACTCCATAAAAAAGCAGAGTCTACTTATAGCAAGATGTTGTTAAGAGGCAAAGTGGATTGATTCCTTCACGTTCAGCTCCATTAGTTTAAGGTAATTGCAAGGATGCATAAGGGATGTTTCTACTACCTTCTAGCATTGTACTTGCATTCCTGAGACTGCACTGATGCAGGGTCAGGGTAATTCACTGCAGTGGGCACTTAAGACAATGCAACCTCATCAGGCTACCCCCCTTCCCTTTAATCATATCAGTATATTAGTAGAGAGCTATTTCATGCTAGTGTGTATTGGGAAGCAACCAGAATCTCAAGGGAGTCAATTCATAGACATTCACAAGACCAGGAGTAAGGAGGAAAGTTGCCATGAAGCCGTATCTGTTAAAATGCATGTTTTAAGGAGGTGTTTGGTTACAGTGGCAGCGCACTGAACAGGAAGGTTAACCAAGAGGCCTAGCAGAAAGGGGTCAGCAGCACGCAGAGTAAAGCAGCTGTGGTTTCAAGCCAGCAAAGGGCAGGCAGAAGAGGGGAGGAGCAGGTTCTGACCTCTATTTTGGCCCTTGCACTAAGCTCCCACATCTGATACGCCACCTGTGCAGCTTCAGGGAAGAACTCACCTGCAGCACTGAAAAGGGAGGGGATAGGACACAAGGTCTATGAACTTCATGGAGACACATGAACATACTATGTAGGCCTTGAATTAGTCAGCTGGTGCCATTCTCACCCACTCACCCCACTGGGACAGAAGAAAAGGCGTGGTTACACTTCTTTGCATTTTAAATGGAATGCCCTGGCAATACCCAATTGCGTCCATTGCCATATCCCTACACAGGATGGTACCAGTTTTATTGTGGTGCTGGGCCACTAGTGTGGGAACATCAGAAGAACCTTTGGACAGTAAGAGCTGTTTGACAGTGGCACAGACTCCCAAGAGAGGTGGTGGACTCTCCTTCCTCGAAGGCTTTTAGGCAGAGGTTGGATGGCCATCTGTCTTATGGGATTTAGTTGAGATTCCTGCATTGCAGGGGGTTGGACTAGATAACCCCCAGGGTCCCTTCCAACTCTACAATTCCATGATTCTATAGATGGAGGAGGGGCACATTTAACAATGACCATCAGTACACTTTGACCAGGAAGAAAAGGAAAGAATGATCCCCAGGGATGCTGAAGTTGCCCATCCCAGACACAGACTCTTATAGGCTTACCAAAACTAGACTTGAAAACCCTTGGGAGCCCTGCTGTATGACAAACTTAGTGTAGGATGAAAAGGTTCTTTCCTATCCCAGTTTGAAAATATGCCTTTCAACATTGTCAGAAGGTCACTGTCAAATAAATATATACACCTTCTCTCCCTAAGTTTTTTCTTAAAGAGCTTTACTTGCATTCAAAGGAATCCGCATGGTGCACTGACAGCAGTCTGGTTTTTAAAATGCTTCCAGCAACTAAAGGCCACTAAAAAAGGCATGCCCCCCATCCCGAAATTAAAGAGGAAATTATTCTAGTGTCCACACATTTTTTAACTAATAAATGAGTAGTATTTTCAAAAACAGAACCTTAGCATCTTTGCCAATGGAAAATTTCCCACTGTCTTTGCAGGTCTGTGGTAAACCTAAAGTTTAGCAGCATGACAAACTAGGGTGGATTTCCAAGACTATGATTTTAACTCATCAGGGGCTGGTACCCGACTCAGACAGTAAAACAGCTACTGACTAGCCTTGATAAGAGAAATAAAAGTAACAGAGCAATGTTTAACTAGTAGTAGAGCTTACTCATCATCTCCCCCACACAGCTTCAGAAGCGCTTTTTTGTATTCACCAGATGTGTCACTCTGCAAAGGCAATAAAAGATGGCAGGTTTGAAATGCACATACACACAAGCACTCAAAGCATCAACTGTTATGGACAAGCCACCCACAAGACAAAAACTCCCAAGTTAAGGTGGCCTAAAGGATTTGGTAATTCTCCCATACCCACAGCAGAGAGCACGAGATTCAAAACTGCAGCTTAAAACAGAGGGTTATGGGAACTCTTTGTTCTGCCCCCAGAAGCAAATACGTCACAACACGCAGACCAAAGGCCTACTAGATGGCTGTGGGAAGCCTGGAAACAGGACCCAAGTTTTCTTCCATTTCAGGGTTTCTTGAACTAGAATTTTGTTTAGAAAATGAAACAAAAACCCCAAATCCTTTAGTCACACGAGGTGGATTCTTATAGAAAAGGGCAAATGAATGCCAAAAACACCAAATAAGTTTCTCAGAAAGTAAAGCTTAGCTCAAGCAGCTCTCTAAGGTATGGGTGGGCAGGAGGCAGTACTTCATTGCTGAGTGATTTGCAGTAGATTGGCAAGTGTTTCTCACTCCCAAAATTTGTTAACAACCCCCACCCTTTTTTAAGGGCTACTTGGGGAAAAACTAGGAATGAACTTTTGTGTGAATGATTGCAAGGTCAACCCTAGTACAGAAAACAAAATCCTGGCTTGATCATGTACTTACATTGAGGCACCCTGTTCCTGAATTTTATTTTATTTATTATTACATTTATATCCCACCTTTTCTCCAGGGAGTTCCTGCCCTTTTCTCAGAGTTTCCATTCCACCCTCCCTTCTAAGCCACTATTTCTACACCTGACTCCACTGGTGGGTCTCAAGATTCCAGCGAAAAAAACAAAGCAGATCCCACAATTCTGAAGTCTGTCCCTACATGCTCTAAGGCTATCCAAGCCTTTCTCCGGCGATGATCTTTCCCAAGCATAATGCGAGGTATGAGAGATGGAGCGGGGCAGTTCCATTATGGAGCAGAAGGAAGAATCCCCCCCTCATTTCTCCATTGTAGACCATCTGCAAATCAGCATTTACCTCAATCATGTGATGCAGTGACTTCTCGTATTTAGTCCGGAATATCTCCCGGATGTCCAACATATCAATCTCACTGCGTGACACCATGATCCGAATCAACGTGTTGTCCCTCGTTCCTAAGCCCTGAAATAGATCAACAAGGGTCACACAAAATATCCCGAAGTGGGGGTGGGTGGAAATCAGGGTTTGCTTAAAAACATTAATGAACACAAGTACTGTTTCACTGCCTTTTGTTTATATGCCTGATGTACATTACCCTGGGCTCTTTTTTGAGGAATGTGATCAAATGAATGAATGAACCTGCTTTGAACAAAGCCCAAATGCAGAGGCCTAAGCACTTTGAAGGTACTTGGACTCAGGGGCGTACGAAGTGGGGGGCAGAGGGGGTGGGCCTCCCCGGGCGCCACTCGGGGGTGGGTGGGTGGGTGACAAGATGGCCTCTTCCTCCCCCCCAGGTGTAGAGCAGCTGAGGGCGTGCACAGTCAATATGGGCAGCTCTCACATGCCATCCATATGGGCTGCCACACATGCACACTGTGTACAGGATGCTGCCCGTACGGATGCCCATACAGATGGTGCGTGTGAGCGGCACCCCATACGGACGCCGTGCAAGTGGCATCCCATACGCAGTCCGTACAGACGTCGCACATGCGCCACCGGGCAGTTCACCCTGTCCCTTGGTGTCCCACCCCGGGTGCCGGAGAGGGTTCCTCTGCCACTGCTTGGACCTCTTTTGAGGTAAGCTACATCTTCCCTGAAGTGAAGCTATCCTGCAGTTCTGGACCCTTTGGACTTTGATGGCTGCCCTTTGATAGGCTGAGAACAATCACTGGTAATGCAGGTGGGTATCAGAACAGCTGTTGCTCCAATGGTCCATGGTGGGGAGTGAGCTTTCTCTCTCCCAGCCGTTTTGCAGGAAGTGGGTTGATTCTACCCCTTATGCCTCTATAAGGGTTTTACACAGAGTGCTAAGAAAGCATGAATCACCAAAAAGTGCTCCCCACTATCAAAGACACTGGTGCTGAAAGGCTAATTCTAGAAATGCTGTTATGTTTGTACTGAAAGCTCTCGGAAATCGATATTCCTCAAATATCATTAGAATAGAGGGGAAATTGGGGGCGGGACGCGGGGCGGGACTACTATCAATGGACAGTTATCTCCAGAGGCTAGTGGCAAGATAGATAGGTGGGAATTTAAGCCAGGACCAAAGTGGCAGAGAAAGGACTAAACCCCTGCCCTCCAGAGCCTCAATACTGACAAGCTGCTTTTAGAACAAAAACAACAGGACCAGTTAAATGCAGTAATTTATTTAACAGAACATCTATAACATGTACAGTGCAACATGTACAGGTGAAACTCGAAAAATTAGAATATCATGGAAAAGTCCATTTATGTAAGCAATTGTTTTCATTAGCTACTGGAGTTTAATATATGAGATAGACTCATGACATGCAAAGCAAGATATGTCAAGCCTTTGTTTGTTATAATTGTGATAATTATGGCATGCAGCTGATGAAAACCCCAAAGTTGAAATTGTTAATTTGGGGTTCTCATCAGCTGTACACCATAATCATCACAATTATAACAAATAAAGGCTTGAAGTATCTCACTTTGCATGTCATGAGTCTATCGCATGTATTACTTTCACCTTTTAAGTTGAATTACTGAAAGAAATTAACCTTTCCACAATATTCTAATTTTTTGAGTTTCACCTGTAGATGATCACAAAGCATTCAAGAGGGGGATAAATCCACTGTCCAAGGCACCTGGAATACCTCTCACCTTCATGGCTTTGAAGAGCCTGTCTGCAAAATACTCTGCTGTACTCCGGATATTCTTCACTGTGGAAAGAAGAATCAGGAGAGGGTGTTAACTAGAGGCTTATGTTCCCTGCCTGCTGGTTAGCAAAATGTGATCGCTTCCATAGCCCTTCAAAACCTGAGCCGAGACACAAAAGTGAAAATGCTTTGGAATATTCAGAGAACACAAATGAGACTTGTAAGAAAATTATGCTGTGCATATTGCTCCTGTTCCGGGTTCCAGCGAGTCAGCCAGACCCTCCTACTGGAAACTCCGTTCCATCCCTATCTCTAGTTCTCTGTTCTGTTCCCCCAACACTCTTTGCAATTCCACGATGACAAGATCAGTTCTGCCTCTCATCCTTCCCGCACACCTTATGATACTGAAAAGTCCCATCCCTTAAATCAAGTCATGTGCCTAATCCAGAGCTGGAGTTCAGAGCTAAAGAAAATTTAGGTGTCTCCCTCTTGTTAAAGCACAACCAAAATCAACTGGGTTAGCAAAGATCTTGACATCTTTAATTTTGAATTGACCCACAGGTTTAGGGCTGAAAGGGTCTGACCTTCGGAGTCTGCTACACCACTTCAAGTCTGTTATACCACTTCAAAATACAAAATCTGACCCACTTACCTACAGCTAGCATCAGTTTTTCAAAGTCTCCAGACAGCTCTCCCCGGATGCTTACTTCAATGGGCTTGCCAGCGATCGTCAGATACTCATCAAAGACTGAAAAGAAAGCATAGAAGAAGGATAGTCTCACACACGCCAGCCTCTGGTTCACTGCTGTGCGCAAAGAAGGCTGCACTCTAGGTCAATCGACAGTCAATGCCACTGAACTGAACATTCCAATGACAACAGTTTTCAGATTTAACTTTGGATTTGTTTGAATGTGGCATCAAAACCACAATGGCTGCATTTGTAGAAAATAATAATCCAAGAACCTTGGCTTCCCACAGACATCTGGTTGGCCACTGCGAGAACAGATAGCTGGACTGATCCAGCAGGGCTTGCCTTGGGGTGGCTTACTAAATCATACTGTGCTGGTGCATGCAGCCTAGTTGCTCCCTCGCCCACCCCATTTGTGTAAGCAGGAAAACAAGTCAGGAAGAGGACAGGCTTAGCATGATGTCAGAATTTAAGATTATGGTTTGTAGTTAGCTTAAAGTTGCATCTGAAGCGGGAGCTGTGGTTTGTTGTCCTTTAACATGTTTCCCCCGCCAAGAAGCCATGATCAACAACCAGCCTTAAAACGAGGTTTGTTGTTTGTTTACAAATCCTGGTTTGTTAGGCAGAAACAAGTCACAAATTTAGGTTCAGATGTAACTCTTAAGCTCTTTTCCTGATATGTTTACCCACTTGCATGAAGAGGGGATTGACTGAGCTGCATGCAGCTTGAGCTCATTATGGTTCATTATGTCAAGGTTCCTATCTCATTGTTACCTGCGAAGATGGTCACTTAGGGGTCGCACTATTGAGTTTTCTGCTCAGCACTGAACTTCTCCCCTAATCAAATAATTCATCCAACAGAAAAAAAAGTGTTCTTAGGAGCCAAGGTAGCATTATAACCAAATGGCAAAGAACAACTCAGGCAGAACACCTATAAGGCCCTGTCAGTTATATAATTTAGCCACTAGAGGGCAAGTTTAAGGACTCCTTCTGTATATACCGGTAGTAACTAAGGGCTCATCCAGACTTGCCCTTGCTCCACCGCTCCCCCACATGGGGAAATCCACTCTTTAGCTCTCAATCAAAGCAAATGTCAATCGGGTTTTCTCTGGATTAATGTCTGTGTCAGTTTATCACTAAATAATGGGTTTTCCCAGGGAAAGGGGAGGAGCAAGGGCAAAACTGCTCAGACTCATGCCTAGAAAGTGAGACAAGCGGAAAATCACTCGGGCCTGGGCACGGGACAAGCAGAAGTGTGGGTGGGTCTTAACGGGTATGCACTCTGCGAAGACATGTGATGTTTGGCTAAAAAGAGGTGTAAGATGTGGTTTGTAACCTAATACAGTGGTACCTCGGTTTAAGAACAGCCCGGTTCAAGAATGATTCGGTTTACAAACTCCGCAAAACCGGAAATAGTGTCCTGGTTTGAGAACTTTACTTCGGTCTAAGAACGGAATCTGAATGGTGGAAGGGCACCAGCAGTGGGAGGCCTCATTAGGGAAAGCGCGCCTCGGTTTAATAATGGTTTTGGTTTAAGAACGGACTTTCGGAATGGATTAAGTTCATTAATAGTAATAATAGTGTCAGGGGGCTGCCCACCTCAACTGCTGAATAATCCATCTTCCTCCAGTGAGGAAGGCAGTGATCCCTCTAGTGGGGAGGGAGAGATGGGACTGGGAAGTAGGAGTCAGTGCTCTGACAGGGGAAGAGAGCCCTCGCACTAAGCAGAGGCTGGAGGGGAGGCGCCTCTTCCGTCTCCCCACTTGCGCTGGGGGGAAGGATGCAGAGGGGGTAGGCGGGGGTTCCGCATCCCGCGGCTTTTATGCTGGGCAAAGAATGGGAAGGGGTCATTCCCGGACTCTGACGAAGGATGAGCTGGACGTCTTTTCTATAGCTGCACTGTACATATTTGCACAATAAAGAAACTTAGTTCCAGAAACCTCGAAGTCAGCCTGGTTACTCATGAGCAGCCACTGAAAACCTTACAGCTAGTAATAAATAAATAAATAAATAAATAAATAAATAAATAAATAAATAAATGATTTGTACCCCGGCCACTCTGGGCGGCTTCCAACAACGATTAAAAATACATTAAAATGTCACACATTAAAAACTTCCCTAAACAGGGCTGCCTTCAGATGTCTTCTAAATGTAAGGTAGTTGTTTATCTCTTTGAGATCTGATGGGAGGGCATTCCACAGGGTGGGCGCCACTACTGAGAAGGCCCTCTGCCTGATTCCCTGTAGCTTTGCTTCTCGCAGTGAGGGAACTGCCAGAAGGCCCTTGGCGCTGGACCTCAGTGTTCGGGTAAACTGAGGTACCACTGTATTTGAATGTAGTGCTCAAGCTCACCCAGCCGAAGATGTTGCTTGCTTCGGCTTCCAAGAATGTAAATGAATTCGGCTTCATCTGTGCCCCATTTCGCTTCCCCAGCATCCAACAGATTCTTTTAGAAAGCACAAACACACACAAACACAACAGCAGCAGTTTAAAAACAGGGATCAACATGAAGAGACAAGTATTAAGAAGTCCAGTTCACATCGAAACTCTACAATAATTTGTCTTAGAACAATGATGCATGCAACTCAAGAGGAAACTATTGAATTCTCAAAAACCATAAGCAAAATCTATCAGACTTATGCAATCAGCAAACCACGTACACTGGCATCTCTGGTTACGCACGCTTTGGGTTATGAACTCCGCTAACCCGTAAGTAGCTGCTCCTGGTTGCGAACTTTGCCCCAGGATGTGAACAAAAATTGTGCGCCGGAGGCACGTGCGCAACGGGAGGCCCCATTAGTGAAAGCGCACCTCAAGAGAAGAACGGTTTCAGCTTAAGTACGGACCTCCAGAATGAATTAAGTTCGTAACCAGAGGTACCACTGTAATAGGATGTCATCACTGGGTCTTACTTTCAACTAGATGCATTAAGACATAAAAGTAAAGGGACCCCTGACCATTAGGTCCAGTCGTGTCCAACTCTGGGGTTGTGGCGCTCATCTCGCGTTACTGGCCGAGGGAGCTGGCGTACAGCTTCCGGGTCATGTGGCCAGCATGACTAAGCCGCTTCTGGTGAACCAGAGCAGCGCACGGAAATGCCGTTTACCTTCCCGCTGGAGTGGTACCTATTTATCTACTTGCACTTTGATGTGCTTTTGAACTGCTAGATTGGCAGGAGCTGGGACCGAGCAATGGGAGCTCACCCCGTCGCAGGGATTTGAACCGCCGACCTTCTGATTGGCAAGCCCTAGGCTCTGTAGTTTAACCCACAGCATTTGGACATACTGGGAAGCTATTCAGTCTTTAACAAAACAAAAATCAAATTGTATTATTTACTGCTAAAGACTTGAGAAATATGTTCAGCAGGAGATTGCAATCTTAGTCCCGATCACATATCTTACAATACTTACAAGAAAACCATCACTCTGCGGTTCAAGTTGCTGGGAATATTTACTGTGTGACAATATTTTTTCCATAGGAATAATAGGCAAAAATTGCAGATTGTCTTATACAGGGAAAGCAAAGGGGTGATTGGTGGCAGCAGCCAGCAGGAGATTGGGCATGTTATCGGTTTCTGTGGTGATCAACAACACTGGGCAATCTTGCCCTCAATCTTTTTTTCTAGCAGTCCCAAAAAATAGGCGTCATCTTATACATGGGGGCATGTTGTACACGGAAAAATGCAGTAGCTTTTATATAAAAGTACCGTAAACACCAGTAATTTCTAAACTTGACCTTTCATAATACCTGCATCCCAACAAGTATGTGCAGAAGTCTTACAAAGTATTTGAAAGCAGAGCTGACTGCTTTCAGTGGTTCAACAGTTTGATTTCAATAGATGCAGTACTTTAGAACCAGAGACTCTACTTTGGATTCATAAACAAAACATCCAGGAAATGCTGAGTTCTTCAACTGGCTCAGAAAAGCATGAAATCCTCGACTGCAGATACCAGATAGGTGGAGAAAATACACTGTTCAGATGCATTGGGTCTGTGCACGCAGAGTGAACTCATATCAAAACCTGCAAGAATCACCTGGGCAAGATATTGGCCAGATTTTCAAGTATGCCTATATCCCTTAGATCTAGAGTTGTACCAAGATGAAGCAAAGTTCATGCTTTGGATCATCATTAATTGGGCAAGGTACCATGTAAATTGCACCAACCTGGGCATCTTGCTGCACTAAGTCTTCACTTACAACATCATCTTCTTCTCGGGTGCCCTGTAGAAAGGACAAGGAATTGAACCCATTAGTACTGCAAAACATTTGAAGGGACAATACTGAGGGCAGGGGCCAACATACCTGGAGGAGGACGATAAGCATCTTCTTGAAGTGTCCCGAGGTGTCTGCTACAACATCTTCTTCCAGGTCCCTCTCATATGCTATGGGAATGTTAAAAGAGAGAGAGATGAGTTATCAAAACCCATGGCGGAAAGGCATTCATCAGCAGTAGGACTAGAGGGGGAAAGGGGGGTCAAAAAATAAGGGTCTGGAGAAGTGGGATATATTAAGGAGAATAAGGCAAGGCAATGGAATTTGGATGCAGGGTTGAAATGAGACTCATATGTTCATGTGGCTGGGAGTTTGAGCATTTACATTTTTTAACTCTATTGGGATTTTTAAAACAAAATTATCCTAAGTTGTAAGGAGACTTAGGGCAGAAGAGATAAGCAGGTAAGCAGCCCCAAGCAGGACTTGCCCAAAGCAGGAAAATGTTTTGAGTGCATTGAGTTATAAGGTATATTTATACCTTAAAAGGTATAAATCCTTATACACAAACAAACAAACAAAAAGAAAATAAAAAAAAATTCTTTCCAGTAGCACCTTAGAGACCAACTGAGTTTGTTCTTGGTATAAGCTTTCGTGTGCATGGAAAGAATTTTTTTTATTTTGTTTTGACTATGGCAGACCAACACGGCTACCCACCTGTAACTGAAACAAACAAAAAAACGGTGTGGAGATGGGGGAAGAAACTCATTTTATTTTATGTGCAAATTATATGATACATTCACAATCCTATGCATGCTTGCTCAGAAGCAAATCCCACGGTGTTCAATAGTTTGCTCTCTGCTTCATTACGGATATCTTTAATATTAGCCGGAGTCTGCTCAAAATCCAGGGAAGTGTCACAGCCCCTACCCTCTATACTCACCATCCTTGTAGGCCTCCACTAGAGCACGTATCTGCTGATTGGTCCGAGAAGCCAGGATCTCAATGAGGCACTTCTCATCAGTCCCAATACCCTGTGAGTAAGGAAAACAAGTCAGCTGTATGAAATGCAGCACACTGCAGCCCAAGAAAATGAAATAACCCAAATAACCACCTCTGCAGATCAGTATGAGCTGAATGCACTCGCCAATGGAAAAATGATATCGAAAGGCACAGTGAAAAGAAGGCCACTGTTGTCATGTGCCCCCTAAAGCAATGACAAACCCTAACCCTCACTCCCCCTTTACCTTGAGAGCATCTTTGATTTCCTTGGCATCAAAGTATTCCAAGGGCCTCATTAGGCCCACAATCAGCCTTTCAAATTTCCCAGTGAGTTCATACTTCAGGTCTGCAATCAGGTCCTAATAAAATGGCAGAAAAGACAGGAGGAAAAGAGAGAAAATGAGATTGCTTCCTGGGTTCACTTAGTTAGAAGATGTCTCATTGGTCAGAATGGTCCTGTGGTCTAACAAGCAATTTCAAGGTTCAGAGTTCAAGGTTATTGTCAGAGCCAGGTCTACTTATTTTGCTAGATTAACACCCTTGACCGAGAACTCCCAGAAGTGCAAGCTGGATTTCGAAGGGGCAGAGGAACCAGAGACCAAATTGCAAACATGCGCTGGATTATGGAGAAAGCCAGAGAGTTCCAGAAAAACATCTACTTCTGCTTCATTGATTATGCAAAAGCATTTGACTGTGTCGACCACAGCAAACTATGGCAAGTTCTTAAAGAAATGGGAGTGCCGGATCACCTCATTTGCCTCCTGAGAAATCTCTATGTGGGACAAGAAGCTACAGTTAGAACTGGATATGGAACAACTGATTGGTTCAAAATTGGGAAAGGAGTACGACAAGGCTGTATATTGTCTCCCTGCTTATTTAACTTATATGCAGAATACATCATGCGAAAGGCTGGACTGGATGAATCCCCAACCGGAATTAAGATTGCCGGAAAAAATATCAACAACCTCAGATATGCTGATGATACTACCTTGATGGCAGAAAGTGAGGAAGAATTGAAGAACCTTTTAATGAGGGTGAAAGAAGAGAGCGCAAAATATGGTCTGAAGCTCAACATCAAAAAAACTAAGATCATGGCCACTGGTCCCATCACCTCCTGGCAAATAGAAGGGGAAGAAATGGAGGCAGTGAGAGATTTCACTTTCTTGGGTTCCATGATCACTGCAGATGGTGACAGCAGTCACGAAATCAGAAGACGCCTGCTTCTTGGGAGAAAAGCAATGACAAACCTAGACAGCATCTTAAAAAGCAAAGACATCACCTTGCCGACAAAAGTCCGTATAGTTAAAGCTATGGTTTTCCCAGTAGTAATGTACGGAAGTGAGAGCTGGACCATAAAGAAGGCTGATCGCCGTAGAATTGATGCTTTTGAATTATGGTGCTGGAGGAGACTCTTGAGAGTCCCGTGGACTGCAAGAAGATCAAACCTATCCATTCTCAAAGAAATCAGCCCTGAGTACTCACTAGAAGGACAGATCCTGAAGTTGAGGCTCCAGTACTTTGGCCACCTCATGAGAAGAGAAGAATCCCTAGAAAAGACCCTGATGTTGGGAAAGATGGAGGGCACAAGGAGAAGGGGACGACAGAGGATGAGATGGTTGGACAGTGTTCTTGAAGCTACTAACATGAGTTTGGCCAAACTGCGAGAGGCAGTGAAGGATAGGCGTGCCTGGCGTGCTCTGGTCCATGGGGTCACGAAGAGTCGGACACGACTGAACGACTGAACAACAACAACAACAATCACATGTGGACAGAACGGTGACAGGAAACTATGGCTTGTAGCCAACCAAGTTGTACTCAGAGAAGACCCACTGAAACTAATGGACCTAAGTTAGTTAAATCCATAAATTTCAATGGTTCTGCTCCAACTATACCTGACATTGTCCTTATGTATACAGGGTTGTAGCCAATGATATATTTTAGGCTGAATTTCTGCAATGAAACTGAAGTAAATACCACTGTTACTACTAACACTCGAAACAAAATAGAAAATAGAAAATTCTTTCCAGTAGCACCTTAGAGACCAACTGAGTTTGTTCTTGGTATGAGCTTTCGTGTGCATGCACACTTCTTCAGATATACACTACTAATACTGTAATCAATATAACCACTTTGCAAATTCAGATTACAAATTGCAACACTTGTTTGAATGTTCAAACTACCCAATGAGGTATTATTCTCATTTTGCAGATTGGATACACTTACCCAAGGCTACCTAATGTCTCCATGACAAAGGCAGAATCCCCGTGCTGAGTAATGGTCACCTAACTCAAAGACTGCCTTTCTTGCTACTGGATTACAGTGGTTCTCAATGAAATTATTTGAAAGCACAAATTTGCTTACTAAAGGCATGTTTTTATCTAGCAAAGTGCCACTTTGAGAGATTAAGGTGGTAGTGGGGGGGTGGAGACAGAGAAATGGAACATCTTGGCTGAATGTGCTTCGCTATGCAAAGACTCTCGTAATTCTGAAATATTTTCCAACATCCCATTCCTACAATGCTAAAGAAGCTATCTCACTCTAGGCTGATGTACACATATCTGTTGATATTTTCACCCCTCCCATTGCAAGAATCTGGTGGTCTTTTGTTATGAGAGAGGAGGGGGCGGAAACTACTCTTCTGTTCTTCCGTCCCT
The DNA here is from genome assembly GCF_009819535.1 of Lacerta agilis. Lineage (NCBI taxonomy): Eukaryota > Metazoa > Chordata > Lepidosauria > Squamata > Lacertidae > Lacerta > Lacerta agilis. Next base: position 59,943,578 of record NC_046313.1, read on the forward strand.
GCCTGCCTGACTCAGTATGAGAGACTCTTATCTTTGTAGTGATTAGATGGCTGAGTGAGAACTGTAACACTCATGCAAGTCAGTAGATGTAGTATGTAGTATCTCTTAGAAATAAAAATAAGGCATGCATCAAATCTCCACAGCTAGTTTTCCGCATTTGTACTCTGCAAAAGGCTGCTAAAAGTTTCTGGTGCTCACAATACACAGTTGTGAGTCCACTGCACCGGGTCCTGTTATCCAGGATCGGAAGGTCGGTGAAGGTGCTCCAGTCGCCTAGCCCAGCCCAGGTGTGGGCAGGACTGGGTGTACTGACAGTATCTTTGTAGCAGTTCACAAATTCTGGCTTAGCAGGCACTCATTATTTGTGGTTGACACCAACTCCTCCTTGCCCCTCCCCACCCCACTCTCAGCATGTCCCAGGGGACTCAGCAGTGGGAAATAATATTGCCTTTCACTTTGCTCTAGACAGAGGCACGGCAAACTTTCTTCTCTCTGCCTCTCTTTAAAGTCCAGCACAAACTGATGCTAGATCCAACCTCTTTCTTGGAGTTCCTCCCCACCCACTGTAGATTCAGGGGTGAGCACTGTCTATCATGACAGAGCCAAGAAAGAAACTTCTCGCAACTGGGGTTCTCTGCGTCCCTATTCACACATTACAAACATGTAGGGAACTAATGAACTAAGGGAGTGGGGCTGTACTGCTGCCCCTCTCCTTCAAAGCACAAATGCCTTACATACATTTGTTTTGTGAATCGGGCTTAAGATGTGTGGAAAATGTAGACAAGGGAAGGGTGCCTTTATCTCTCTCTCTCTCTGCTGGGTGTGAAAGGTAAAGTTATCAAAATGAAGGATATGAGTACCACTGGCAAATTTGGCATCCTCGCGAGACTCCGAGACCAGAGGGAGGAGAAGGTGCAACAAGATTGGAAGAAATTTAAGGATTATTTAAAAAATCGTGAAAAATTAGATATTTGAAGCAGAACCAGTTTGTTTAATTGGCTTTAGCTAGATGATGTTAAATAAAACAGTATATAAGAAGAGATGTTATAAATGGCTTAGGAATGTTTAGAAATGTTTAAGGTTAAGTAATGAATTATATATGATTAGCCAGTATGTTAAAGTATATTAAGAATAATGGTGAATGTTTAGAAAATAGTTACAAAGTTACCGACGTATATTAGTATTGAACGCAGTCGAGAGAGCGGGGGAAGTCCCCCTCAAAGAAGATTTGAAAGTAGAAGTAAATAAGGATTTATTTTATGTTCCTGTTAGGTATGTATTTTTCTTTTGTTATTTCTAATGTTGTTTTAATGTGTTTGATGTGGTTTTTGTTTATTGTTAAGTGTTTTTTATTTTTTGTTCGTTTATTTGTTGTTTACTGCAGAAAATAATAAAATTTTTATAAAAAAACAAAACAAAAAGAAATTCATTTCTATGAATGTCCTTCTTGGTCCCTGTTGATCAAACTCATCTGTGCTACAGAATACAGGCTTCTGAAACACACACACACACACACACTCTCTCTCTCTCTCTCTCTCTCTCTGTGTGTGTGTGTGTGTGTGTGTGTGTGGTGGGTTTTAGGCAATCAACATAACCAGCAGCGTATCTTATGCCTAGAATAGGGCACTGGAATTCAAGAATCCCGAACAGGATGCTCAGGTAGGATGAAATCTAGTCTGTCCTCTGACACCGCCACTTATGTCTTCCAGTGTTGTATAGGAGGGGTTCTGTGTTGCAAGGGAGAGACGCCATTCACATCCCAATAAAGAGATATAGAATTAGGAGCCTGGCACAAATTCTCCCCTCCATGTCCCTCAGGCTGCTTCCTTTGAATTGCCCCATGCTGTGTCCAATTTTAGAATCTATGGATCACATCTGAAAGGTTTCCACTAACTGCATTCCCCAAAAGGTAGAGATTTTTCATTATTCTCCCCAGCCGAGATGAAACTTGCATGTGGTAGTTGCTTGCAAAACAGAACAATCCCTTCTCAAACTTACCTTGCCATAAAGAGCCTTGTATGCCTGGCAGATTTCATGTCTTTGCTTATTGCTTCTGGATGTTATTAGTTCAAGTATGGCTTCCTTGTCACTGCCTGCAGAAGACAAAGAGGGTGAGTCATGCCTAAAACAGTAAAGCCATACAGTTCCTATTAGAAACTATTATATATTTATTTAAACCCTGACCTTTCCCCCCCCCCCCCCGACGCGACTCCAGATAAAAATAGGGACCACAGAATATATAGGAAAAACGAAGCCAAAATCCTGTTAATGTCACAGTAATTTTAAATTCAAGTGCGCAGAAGACAACTGTTGCAGGACACATACCAAATCCCTTCATAGCATTATAGAGGGCCTCAGCATCCTGGTTGGCATCAAAATCCGGATAATCCTTCACTGAACCCCTGTATCTCCCAGCCTAGAAACAAAGAGAAAAAGACAATGAGGCTGTTACCAATCAGCCGGCCCGATAAGGAAACAATATGCCATGTGCAGAATGTATACAATGGTGGCACGTGGTAGGGCATGTCCAGCAGTTGCTCCACACTTGTGGAGTTCTTTGCCCTGATGGATTTCACCACAGCCCAGAACAATACAGACTCCAAAGCAGCCAGGTTTCAAGTTGCATCAGAGCACAGGTCAGCCAAGGTGGCTTAGCTGGCGTGAGCCAACAGGTATTCTTTAAGCTGCCAAGGCCAGACCTAGGTAGGCATTCTGGAACTACGGTGTTTGCCTCCACACTTTTGGAAATCTGGGAACCAAAATGTATGGAAAGACTACATCTGGTAACACCTGTCAGGGTTGATCTTTGCAAAGTAGATCTGATATTGAGGCAGAGGTATTTAGACTGTTCAGCGCATAAATGAAACCACAATGGAAGTCGGTGGTAGAGCACTGCCCTTGAACATTTTGGCGTTCCATCACAAGGACTGAAAAGAAGGATGCCAGAAGCTCAAGGCCAAACAAGCCTTCCCTATCCCTGATCATGCTGCTCAGGTTGTTTTGGGAGAAGACTATCGCCTCCCATGGTCAGAAGTTGTGCATCACCATCAAGACAAGACGTCACTTAAAATCCTTCCTACAGAACTACCGGTATTTTGGCTGAATACAATATAGTTCCTTTCCTTTCCACATGTGGTGCTGTGGTCAGTGTTTGGCCTCATATATGTATGGAATCATATGGGGAAGCCTGTAAAAAAAAGGTTTACGGACCTGGCACTGGTTTCCCTGGCTGCAACTACCACATCCATGGGAATTACCACACTTCTTTGTGTCACAGGTTCAGAGCTTCTCATGCGGGGAAGAAAATAATGGTGGAAAACGGGCCCCTAGATTTTGAAGAAAGCTTAAGAGATCTGAATACCCTAACTGCACAGGCAATTCTTGAAATCACTTTCTCCTTATCCCTTCCCCCACACTGATGAGTCAGTCTGGCTTCCTGACACATGGCCAGAGCCCCTGAAGTTATTAATAGAGGCGCTGCTCTGCCCAGAATTCTGCTCTTCTATTCATATTGCCAACTTGGTCTCACAATGACAGTTCCCTACTTGCACATCCACCCCTCTAGAAGTATCAATGCACAAGGAGTTGAGGCACTGCTGCCCATCCCACACTAATCTCTCTGGAATAGCCTTCTGAAATATCTGTCCTGAGATTCCAGGACTTATGACACATCACTTCACAATTACAGTATTCCTCTTTCTGGAGAGGGTTGGGAGAATGCTCCCATGTAACAAGATGTGAGAATGATAGATGTCATCTTCCCAGCATCTCCCACACACATACCCAAATGGTTGTTCAGAGGGAACAACCTTTGCCAACTCTATTTACATTTAGCTCAGAGATTCTCAGAGTTTCCACACACACACCCCCGACCCACTAGAAACAGCTGGAAATTACTGAGGACCCCCAGTGACAAAATGGCGGCAGAGGGAGGCAGTTTGGCATAATCCACGCACAATTACCAACATCAATTTCTACTGATAGCTAATCCATCTTTGGAAAAGGCTAAATTATTTGCCACTGGGCTTTCCTTGAGGCAAGGAGTTGCACGGCTCAGCTTTCCTCAAGCAAAGTACAGACATTTGCTGTGCAGATATTGTGAATCACCCTCTTCATTTAGGCAGATTTTGCTGATCCGGAAGTGCTAAGTGAAGAAAGCTTCCCAGCTCCACATCTTTCCAAGCTATTTTAACTCATTTCCCATTCTCTTTTCACGCTGAACTGGTACCTTATTTCCCCTGCAACCACCACTTTCCTTCACCCTGTACACTCACTTCATTCCACAGCAGTGTCCCTTGCTTATCTATGGTACTTCCTTTCTATTCCCTGTTTATTATTTAACCACCAACTTTCCCCACACATTAATTTCCTTTAATACCCACCTCTGACTCTCTGCCCTCACCCCCCATTACTTCTCTGATCCTGAACACCACTGCAAGGAGTCGCTGGTGCTGGCATGGCAGGCAAGTGAGGAGGCACTGGGCAATAAGTGGTTCTGGTAGGTCCTGGCACACTGTTTGACAAACATGGACCTAGAGGATTTCAATCATGTAGGGATCACCAGGAAGTGCAAAAGGAAAAGGAAAACCCACCCTCGAGAGTTTCCAGAGTCACATGCGTTATGCGATATGTCCCTGAACAAATCCGTAAATAACTGCCTCGCCCTCAAACTGGGAATTGGAAATCTTGTCCCCGAGTGCAACACACAGCCTTAATTATGTTACACTAGCTCTGTGAACTGTACCAGATTTCTGGACTGGCTGTACAAAAAGTGAAGGTCGCGTTGATACATCCCAGCATTCTTCCGCAAAAGTCACTTGCGTGTAGGGAAACCGCATAAGCCTATGATAAGTGGATCCCGCTTCCTCCAACTGAGCCCAGAGCCTGTTTACAAAGCATAACAGCTAAACTGCATCAATAAATAAAAACCAATACGAAGCTAAAATACTGCCGTATCAAATTGAAAAGATCTGGGTAAATAGAAATGTCTTCCACAATAAAGGGGACAGTTGCAACTCCAAGGGGAGACTGTTGAACTAGGGCCTGGGAGAGCAGGGTTCAAACCCCCACTCAGCCATGAAGCTCATTTGGTGACCTTGGGCCAGTCACCATCTCTTAGCCTAACCTACCTCACAGGGTTGTTGTGAGAATGAAATGGAGAGGAGAACCACATGTATCCTTGGGAGATAAAGCAGGTATATACAGGTGAAACTCGAAAAATTAGACTATCGTGGAGAGGTTCATTTCTTTCAGTAATTCAACTTAAAAGGTGAAACTAATATATGAGATATATCTTGCTTTGCATGTCATGAGTCCGTCAAGCCTTTATTTGTTATAATTGTGATGATTATGGCATACAGCTGATGAGAACCCCAAATTAACAATTTCAACTTTGGGGGTTTTCATCAGCTGCATGCCATAATCATCACAATTATAACAAATAAAGGCTTGATATATCTCGCTTTGCATGTCATGAGTCTATCTCATATATTAAACTCCAGTAGCTAATGAAAACAATTGCTTACATAAATGGACTTTTCCACGATGTTCTAATTTTTCGAGTTTCACCTGTAAATGTAATAAATATACAAAAAAGGCATTTTTTGCTCCTGCTCAGGGTTGAGATGGGATAAGACACGTTTTCCCAGCTGCTAGGGAAGCACAACATGCCTAATAGCCAAGCTTTAAGAAAAGGCATGTGACAACAAATGTGTAACAGTAACATTTGTTGCACTAGAAATTGATTGGGAAAGCATCTGGAATAAACAGATTCTCAGGAAACAGAATCTGCATGACCTAAGCAGCAGCTTCCAAGTCTTATAGTTTTGGCGTTCCATTTTCGTGCACTTTTAGAAATGGATAAGACTCCCCAAAGTGCATCTGTGCTTGTCACAAGATCAACGCAGATTCCTGTAACTTGAGTACAGAATGTCCTCTTTGTGCCATTCGTATGGTGGGGTTTTTTTAAACATCACCTGCCGCAGAAAAGAGACTGTGTTAAGTTCTTAGGCACTATTATTCTACTGCTGACAGATGCCCCGTCTTTTTTGGCAACAAAGTTAGGCCTTTTGTTTAGCATTCAGCTGTGCTTTAACAAATTTCTTTTCATCATTCAACAGAATTACAAAAAAAACAGCAACACAAACCCCAAACCCCACACATTCAGAACCCAGTTATGTTATAATACCAGCTTGGTATGGGGAGGAAAAAAGAAAAATACCTCCAGATACAAGTTTGAGGTACTGTATTGGAATAAAAGTTGGTATGCATCTTTGGGAGTTCCATTGCCTATTTTCATGTTTCAGCAGCAGCATGCCCCAAGAACTGATTTCCAAGGATATAAACTGTATTCCTATGCAGCATCTCCCTTGCCATGCACTCAGATCTCACAATGAAAACTAGCATGTGCATTTATGAAACTTAATCAACCCTCATGCTCACATACAGGGGCGGAGGGAGAAGATAGTACTATCTACAAAAGCAGACAGTATCTAAAGCAAGGCCTCTTGAAAGTTATGTTTTGGTTGTAAGTTACTTAACCAAAGAACACCAGACAAACATACGGAGCCAATGCCCACTATTCCATCAACTTTAAGCATTCCCCGTTTCTGAAATTGCCATAGATCTTTAAAATGTCTTTTTGTTTCCATCTTTGGAAAAGAGCGTTAGGCAACAAAAAAGACTGCATGACAAGAATTGCCATCTGGAAGGTGTGCCAAAAGCAGCAGCTGTGTAAGGCTTCCATTGACACCTGCCCTGGGGGATTTCCTCTAAGACTCCCTGAAATATTTATCAGGGCCCCAGAGCTATTCAAAGTGCATTAAAGCAAAGTTGGGGGGGATGCCCACTGTGTGCTGTCAGAATGAATTTTCTGCCTTTGGGGAGTTTCTCCTGCATGGCAGCTTCTGGGTTCTAAACATATGAAGTGCCAGGGTGCTTTTTTTTGCAGCTTGTCACCCTGTGTGGCAATTAACTAACATAGCAGAAACAGGACCATCCCTAGAATGAAGCAAAATGGTATTTTTTTATCATTTAAAAAAATGCCATCAAGAAACATATGACAATGGGCCGGAGATGGAAATGTGCAGGAACCCATTGTTGCAGAGTACCAGAAAGAAGGTCCATTAGATTATCTCAGACTACACTGACTAAGCTTAGGCTGCAGTTTTTTCCAGAGACATAAATGAAGTGCTAGTGGCGTGTACACTAATATCACTTTCATCTCTAGAAAGTAGGTTTATGCAAGGTTTTGCTGTTTCTAAAACCTACATCTCACAGCCCCCTTTTAAAGCATGGGCCAGCCTTTGACAACCTGATGCTCTCCAGATGCTTTGGACTACAACTACCATCAGCCCAGTGACCCAATCTAGTAGGCTTACGCTGTACAGCCCTTCAGATCAGGGGTCAGCAAACTTTTTCAGCAGGGGGCCGGTCCACTGTCCCTCAGACCTTGTGGGGGGCCGGACTATATTTTGGGGGGGGGGAAATGAACGAATTCCTATGCCCCACAAATAACACAGAGATGCATTTTTTTAAAGCACACATTCTACTCATGTAAAAACACCAGGCAGGCCCCACAAATAACCCAGAGATGCATTTTAAATAAAAGGACAGATTCTACTCATGTAAAAACATGCTGATTCCCGGACCGTCCACGGGCCAGATTGAGAAGGCGATTGGGCCGCATCCGGCCCCTGGGCCTTGGCTTGGGGACCCCTGGTTTAGATGATGGGTGGTACAGCTGAAGCCTTCTTTCCCTTGCCAATGCCAGGTTCAGCCCAAGACATACTTTCCAAGGTGCAGAATCCATATAGTGTCCTCACTCACCCTGCCCAGTTCACTACTGCCAACTGCCAACTGGTAGGCTACATATTGCTGTTGGTGTAGCCCAGTTAAATACATTTAATAAACTGTAATAATCCATCACATTAAGAGACATTCAACCCTCAACTGTTCCACGTGTACAAATGGTACAAAGCACTTGTTCTTCTATTTCCCCACAGAAGGCATGCATGCCACTATGATGATGCAACATAGAATGAACTGTCTCCGAACACATTAAACCATTTGGGTCTTTCAAATTATGCCCACACAAAAAGAAGAGAAATTCACAACTGCTGGCATCCTTTTTATGGTGAGAGTGTTCATTTAGACTCAGAACCAAAGCATGTGTGAAAAAGAGCCTGGCCACATCATCCAGCAATACCCACTGGCACATCTACCCTGACCAATATCCTCTGCATGACAAAAAATAATTATTATTATTAAATACGGTACCAAAAGAAAGTCAATTAATTAGTATTACATTTAGACTGATTTCACACACAGATGCCTGGCACTTACTGATTTCACAACTCAGGAGATCTTCCAATGCCATCCTAGCCATGCAGGTGCCAGCTTCCTGGAAGCAGCATCCTTGTTGCTTGCATAATATTTAAGTGACCCAATCATGTGCCCCCCAGTCAGGTCATTGGCAGCCTCACTCCTCTGTCCAAGTTGTTTGATCATTACTCCAGGAGCCACCCAGGCAAAAGCAGCTCCCACACATCTCAGGCAATGTTTAAAGGAAGATTTCACTTCAGATTTATTTAACGTGGCAACCCCCTCTCCTTTTTCAAAAAGAAAAAAGAATCAATTTTGTACTGACTCTGTTCACATTGCTGAAGGTGGTTCCCAGCCCCTTATTTGAACTCCCTCTCTGCTCCTCCTTTTTGCAGCCCCCCCCCCCGCCTCTCTCAGCTGCCCCCACAGCAAACCCCTAAACACAGCAAACACCTAAAGTGGTGCACTCAGAACAAGGCCTCAACTCAGCCCCTCAATTAAGATGCCCTTGCAGCCAGATATGCTATGGAAGCCTCTGGAAATCTGAACTACATCTACTTTTAGTGACTGAACAAACAGAGCTCCTTTCCCCGCCGCCCCTTTTCTGCTTCATTTTCTATTCCCCCCAGCTCACTCATCCTACTCTGCACTGTAGAGATTTCACTTTTGGAGTTTAGCATACATCTGCTTTTTGTTTAGCTCCAGCGCTGGCTGCAGGAGGAAAAAGAATGTAAACTGTGCTCAAGATCGTAGTCTCAGAAACAAACCACAGCTGCAAGAGGAAAGATTCGTTCCTTCACTCCTGATATCAAAAGCCTGAGTGACCTTCCCTCATTGCAAGATTAGAAACAAGAGATCCCCACATAGGTTATCACCCCAAGGCAAAATTGTCAGTATGGTGGTTGTCACCAACCCAAAGTATCTTAAGTTAGCAGGAACTGAAAATGCCTTACCTTTCCGCTGCTTGACATGACTTCTGGATCAGTATTAACAGAAGAGGTGGCGGATGCTGCATAACAGAAGAAAAAGAAGATATATTAACCATGTGGATGCCAACAAAAAAAATCCTTTTGTTTTATTACTCTGATGGACCTAAACTTCAGCATACTCCGCACAGGAAACACAAGAAGCTGCTTGGTCCACCCAACTCCAACTATACTGAGAGCAGGTCTTTAGGAATACATTTCTGCCTCCCAGTATTAACAATAAACCACGATGAACAAAACTGTGATCCAAAATAAATATTCTAATTGCTCTATAATACAATTAAAAACATATATATATTAACATAAAATGACAGTACATCTTCAAGGAAAAGTCAAAACTCACTTAAATGTGCTTTCACTTAAATGTGCCGCACCTGAAGTTGTCAGGGGTTGAACCTGGGGCTTCTACATGCAAAAGGTGTGCTCTACCACTGAACCATCTTCAGGGGGTGCTCCTATGTAAAACTCACCCTTTTTGGGAGGGAGATAGATTGAACTTTATGGTTTATTAGAAACTGGCCCCTACAGCACCACCCACCAGTTTCCTTGCAAGATTAACCTTGGGCTGGGCTTGGTGTACATCATAGCTCTCAGCCACTACTTTGACGGAGGAGAGAGGGAGGGAGGCCCACATCAAAAAGGTTGCAAGCGCAGTCCAGATCGCCAATGAGTGGAGGCATTCCAGCTAGTAAAAAATTCGCGACCTCCTTGCAGACAGCTCATCTCTGCACTGCGGTCTGTCTACTGGGCTGAGTTCCAATAAGAGAGTAACCCTTTAGTATTCGGGAAGCATGCTACTGAGTACCTACAGCAAGACAAAGGAGCCCAGGGCTGCGTTTTAATATGTGATTTCAAAATATTTATTACATACAAACACATAATTTGGGCATGCAGTAAGATATGCACACACCACACAGCGTAAAACAGGGGTCAGCAAACTTTTTCAGCAGGGGGCCGGTTCACTGTCCCTCAGATGGGGGGGTGGGGAGACTTTTTTTTTTTTTAAATGAACAAATTCCTATGCCCCACAAATAACCCAGAGATGCATTTTAAATAAAAGGACACATTCTACTCATGTAAAAACACACTGATTCCCAGACTGTCAGCGGGCTGGATTTAGAAGGTGATTGGGCCGGATCCAGCCCCCGGGCCTTAGTTTGCCTACCCATTATGTAAACTGTACAAGTACATAACAAGGAGACCGAGATCGGTCACAGATCTCTGACTTGCATATATAATGGGAAGGACACCTGCCATTATATATGGGCTCTGGGTGGTGACACCAAGCTCTGTTTCTCCATGTCCTCAGAAGCAGTTTGCTGCATGGGGCGGAGCCGCTGCACTCATTTCCCAGCTGCTTACAAGGAAGGAGAGGGGCAGGGTGGGGGGTGGGGGGACTGGTATGGTGCCAAGACCACCTGGCCACAGCAGTAACTGCCTGGTTAGATTCCTGCAGTGGGCTCTCCGTGAAGCTGCCCTAGAAGATGGCACAGCAGTTGCAGCTAGTGTAGAATGTGGCAGCTGCCAATAGTCTCATACAGAACCCCTGCCTGGGAATTCTGATGTGCTGGGGGGTGGGGAGTTTGTTCCCCCTCTGCATCCCATCTCCACATAAATTGGAGACATGGGAAAGAGCCAAGTGACACGCCTGTTACAGAATGGCCCTCCCTTGAAAGCCCAGATAACACTAACATTGGGTATATTTTGCACCAAATTAAAACCTACTTTTTTAACTCGGGCTCTTGGGCCATGCCGAGGGCAGTTTAGTATTTGACCTGCCTGTGACATTTGCTGGTGCAGACTATTTAAAGAGTTTATGCTGAATATGATTATAATGGATTGTTATGTCTTACAGTTTTAGGGTTACAGTTAGGGAATAAATAGGTTAGAAAGATATAATAAGTCGTCATCATCCCTGCCTACTGGTTGTGCTGACTGGGGTGAAGGGGGGCTGGATTCCCAATAACATCTGGGCAGCCACAAGCTCCCCATTCCTGTTGCAAAGTAAAATATTCCAACTTGAAAAATAAGTTTGGATTGGCCATCTAGCATTAGCAGGAAGCCAAATCAGAGCGAGGGCAATACAACCTGCCTTCTCTTTGCTGCTGCATCACAAAGCTGGAGGGGAAGGGGCTGGGGCAGGAGAATAGTGCCAAGCAAGAGTGTGGTCTCTGCTTACAGTAAGTTGAACAAATCATCTGCCTTGCTCACAGGCCCCACTAGGAAGGACTGTTACGAAAAGGTAACCTGCCTCTTTGCAGCTTTGGAAACATAGCCGCAAAGCTGTTTCAACTTATCCCTAGTTGAAGGCTGCATACATAGAGATTTGTACATGATCAGCGGTACGTACTAACACTTCATCATTTGTCCTCGCAGACCCTACGAAAGCTGGAATATATTGAACAAAAATCTGTGTGAAAGGGAACACATTGGGGAATGCTGATCGATTCTGAGGCTAGATATGAGGTGGGGAAGCTTTTCAACCTGAGGGAACAAATGGATGCAACCCTCACTTTTTATCGCAGGTTACATCCCAGCAGCAATGCAGAAAGGCAGAGGTTTCTACACAAGCACACATACCACACTTCTTTCCATCCTTGCTTCAGGCAGGCAAGAGGCACTGTGTCACAGTTCAAGGACACACTGCAGCCACACAAAAGTACTCAAAGAGGATGTGGTCTGGGGAGGGGCCCAGGGTAGACGAACAGAAAGCAACCAAGACAAGATCATGAAAGACAGCAACTGACACACACATCCATGGCTAAGGAAAAGTGCCCGGGGCGGCGGCGGGGGGGGGTGCATATCAATGCAATACTTTAGCCTGGATAAATAGCCATTCTTTGCCTCAGTGTTTCTAAGAGTTAAGAGGACACAGTCCTATTGCTCTTAGTAGAATCTTAGAACGTTAGTAATGCTTATTTGGCAAAATTTATACGCTGATGGATTGCTTTAAAAAAAAAATCTTAATATTGTGGTGTACATGCAGCCTGCCCCATTTCCTGTCCCAGTACCCAAAGAGTTCACTTCCGGTATATGCAAAATGATGGGTGCACCGTGTATAAAGTCTCCAGATTGAAAGTTTGCTTGCCATGAAAATGAGATTTCCCCCCTCCATCCTGGGGCCAAGGGGGCAGGGGGAGATCACATACATTCAGACAAAAATGCACAGAATAATGACAGGAGTGAAGGGTGGCAAACATACTTTGATGACTAATAACTCTACTTCATTTGACTCTGGAAAATACAACTGATGGGTACACAGTTCTTAGCCCAGACATTTTGTACCGACTCAAAATAAGAAGGGCACACCAGTACCAACCCCCCAAGTTTGTGCAGTGCTAGGTTTCCAAAGAACTGCAAGGGTTCCCCCTCCCCCCCAATCTCTGATGATGGTGTCATTTTATCTCCATGACAATAGCTTTCAAAGAACAAACAGACAAAGGCATTTACAACCAGCGGAGGTCAGTTGCCTAAAAGCAAACACACGCTATTGAATGGAAAGGTGGTGAAAGAGAGTACAACAAGCAGCAAATGTTTAGATCTGCAACACATCTAAGGGTGGTGGGTAAGAAGAAATTCCATTCGTGCAAATACTCTTAGACTGCCCTAAAAATGGGGTCTATATGCCATCCCTGAAAACTGCTCTGCAAGCCTAGCATCTCAGCACTACAGCATTCTGTAGTAGATGAAGCTTCTGGACCAGGTGTAAGGGCAACTCCAGGAAGAGAGCATTACAGTAACCTAATATTAAGGTTGCCAATGCATGGGTCCCTCTGCCCAGGAATGGTCATCACTGGCAAACCAACTGAATCTGGTAAAAGGTTACAGAAGGCCTTTATTTTGTAGGAGCTTAAAAGAAAAGCATTTTGAAAACACCCCATGACAAATGATTTATTAGAGCGAATGAATGTGATTGCAATGCATCCATGTCTCTGAATGGAAAACAGAATGAACAAACAGCCTGTTAGCATTTTGAGAAGTTAGAATCTCTTGCAGAAGCTGCAAGATAGCCTGTTCTCTTCTTTAGTGGCTTCCTAAAAACTGCATTGCCTTCTCCACTCTTGAAAGCGATGGTGACTGAGTTAGCCATAAACCTTTCCTCACAACAGCTAGAAACCTGCATTTTCAGGTATATATTTTCCTGCTCCATGAATCCAAAACAGCATGAGCTGAGGGCTATTTTTAAACAGTGTGGGCAGTATGCTGTGAAGACAGTTGTTAAGCACTAACACTCGCATTGTAGCCTGCACCAGAAGCATTTCATTCCCAATTTAAACCAATAGTAGCCTATAGCAGAATCCAAAAACATCTATTCAGAAGCAAGCCTCATTGAGTTCAATGGGGTTTATTCCCAGATAGGAGCATAGAACAGCAGCCTAAAAGTCATTCCAGAAACAATATGGCACAGGCAAGTCCCACCCAGTCCAAAGGAAATCAGGGCTTTTACAAGGCTGGGTAGATCTCATAGCTGTAGCACACATCTTACATGTGTCAAGGGCCTTCCTTTAAGACCCCAGTTGCCAACATAATAAAAATACTTAGGTTCTCAAAAACAACACAACCCCATGCATTTTTATGCAGAAGTAAGATCCACAGGGGGGCTTACTCCATTGTGCAATTGCCTTCAATGTTGAAGAAGACTTAAAATCAATACATGAAACAGACTAAAAGCAAAATATTTTAAATGCTACCGTTTGTGCTCACATGATTTTTGAGGAACGACTCGTGACTATTTAAGCCTTACCAGCTCTCCAATCCTATTTTTGTTCAGGATAACACAAACATTATATTAAAATTAGATCAGAAGCCACGAAAATGGTCACTGCCCACTCCTAAAAAAGAAAAAGCCCCAATCATTTCTATGTGCTTGGACCCAGCCCTGCCTGTCCAGAATCATAAGGACATGATTTTCAAATTAAGTGAACAGAGCATCAAAATAGCAGTCTTCTAGCCTCCTGCAACTTCCCATCGAGGCAAGAATCACATATAAAACTTTACTAAGCAGCAGCAGCAGCAGCAACCACCACCACCACCAGTCATTTTTTATGGATTAAGAAAAGCATAAATACCTCCCTCCCACTGGAAAATTGATAACAGTTTAAACACATGCCTACATGTGGGTTACTTTGAAAAAAAGATTCTTACATTATTGATTTGCTACCATTTTCACTGTCTAGGTCCATAGCGCCAACATTCCTAATAGCATTTCGCCTTACAAATATGGATTAGCGTTGTGAATACAGCTTTGGCGTGATGCTCAACTTCTTCTGCTCCTGCACTGCATCTACTGGTGTGCAAAGACTGTAGACAGACAGGAGGGTAGCCGTGCTGGTCTGCCATAGTCAAAACAAAATAGAAAATTCTTTCCAGTAGCACCTTAGAGACCAACTGAGTTTGTTCTTGGTATGAGCTTTCGTGTGCATGCACACTTCTTCAGATAGACAGACAGACATGGGTGTAGCCGGGGGGGGGCATCTGCCCCTCTAAATCCATCATAATCAATACAAATCTGAGGTTCTGCCCCCCCCAACAAAAGCCTGTCCCCCCCCCAAAAAAAACCTGGCTACGCCCATGTATGTAGACAGACAAGACAGACAGAACCACCACTGCAGCTCAATCCAAGACTGGTATTTGGGGCGGTGCTAGAAACTGAGATAGAAAACCTAGGAGAGAAAAGGCACTAGGTTTTCAGTGGCCACAACCATATGTCTAGGCACATTTTTTTTCTTCTCCACGACTGCAAAGCAAATGAAGACAAGATGGGGAATTTAGCTAAAAGTGGAACAAACGTTGTGCACAAAAGAGAAGTCCTTGTAGAACAAAGACACCATCGAGTGCTAAAGCGGCCTAAAGAAATGGGGCTGCAGTTTCACCCTAGCAAAAGTAGAAACCGAACCTCTTTGAGACTTTGACTCAAATAGAGCAGGCAGTTTGCCAAAACTGGATCTGCCCGGGCCACACCCACCGGCTTCTACAAAGAGCCAAGTCATTGAAAACTCAAGGCAAGTTTCCTAGCTCAGTGTTTTTCAACCACTGTTCCGTGGCACACTAGTGTGCCGCGAGATGTTGCCTGGTGTGCCGTGGGAAAAATTCCAGCCAGAATATCAGCTTTGTGTTCAGCCAAACAGGCCCTGGTTGCGCACTGAATAAAGTATTTTATAATTTTTCATATTTCTGTTTACTTACTATTTCATAATAAAGTAATTATAAAATACTTTCTTTGTGTTTATTTGATTCCTATTCAAGAGAATTACTTTATATATAGTCAATATAGGCACAGAGTTAATTTTTTTAACATTTTCTAATGGTGGTGTGCCTCGTGATTTTTTTCATGAAACAAGTGTGCCTTTGCCCAAAAAAGGTTGAAAAACACTGTCCTAGCTAGTGAGGAGCTTGTATTATGCGGCTTGCATTGCAAAGCAGAAAGCCGTTCTTCTTAAGAGAGAGAAAGTCTGGCTTTAAACGGGCAACGAAAGTGAGTGAAGAGATACCAAGGGAAGATAAACGCCTGTTTATGCATGCAACAACAGTGCCAAGAACTCTTTTAGCCCAAAAATGGAAACAAGAAGAAGGACCAACGAAAAAAGGATAGCAGTTGAAAATGATGAACTTTGCAGAACTAGCCAAATTGACAGGAAAAATCCGAAACCAGCACGATCAAGTATTCCAAAAGGACTGGTGCAAATTTATACGATATTTGAAAGATTACTGTAAGCAATTCTCATCACTAGCAGGGCTGACTGAAGACTTGTCATGAGAAATATTCTCCCTTTTTATATTTATTTAAACTCTTGAGGTATTTTGCAATGAGTGCAACTAGAATTGGAAAACGTAGAAAATGCAATGACATAAAGGTTAATTTTGAAAGCCACGAGGCGGGAGGGAAGGAAGTCGATGAGAGGTAAAGTGAATAATAATAACGATGCGATTGTGTGTTATTAAATGGAAAACTAATAAAAAATATATTAAATAAATAAATAAACGGGCAACGAAAACGCAGCACCACACCATTCTGACGGGATCTTAGAAGGATGCTCCGCCACCTCACCCCACCCCGCTCCCCTTTCCCAGAAAGCCAGCGCTGCCCCCGTTTCTTGCCCCCCGTTATCAACTTACTTCACGAGCACCAGGAGGCCTACTCCGCTAGAGCCGTTAGGAAGAAGCGCCTCCGTCGGTGCGCAGCCAGGCCGCGGGGCACTCGAGACGCCGGAGGAAAGGATGACCTCGAAGGGCCGCAGCTGTTTCCTTTCCTTCGCCTCGGCTCCGCTCGAGTAGCAACGTCACGCGCTCCGGAGCCGCCCAGTCCCGGGCTGCCTCCCTCCCTCCCACCCACCCACCCACCCAGCCACACGCCCGCCCTGGCCGCCTCCTCAGGTGGGCGACGGAGCGACACCCGCTGCAGAGGAGGGCCTTGGCTGACTCAGGCGCTGCAGGGAGGTGGGAAGGGGGGACTCCCTAAATGGGGCGTCGTTTCAGCTTGCATCTTTCTCCTGCAAAAAGGTAGCGGCTGGATCACCTTGGCTTGGGTGTTTAGCAAAGGAAGGCAGAGGAGAGGGAGTTACTTAAGGATCAGGTTTATGCGCACTTACGTAGGAAATGGAATATATTCTGGCGCACGCTCAGATTTACTCCTGAGTAAATTTGCATAGGATGCGATTGCGCAGCAGCAGGCGCTGCTGCTTCTTTGGCGATAGCCGAGTAGGATTGTCTTCCATGAACACGGTTTTAACAATGATTCCGTAAGTGACTGTGGAGGCCAATTCTGGATCCACACGTCCTTCCACAGTGGGGACATTGGTTTCCGGGCGGGAGTTGATCACGGTGTGGATTTGCTAAACCTGCCTTCCTCTTAGCACGTTTCTCCCTTTATTTGGCCCTTAGGCAGAGGAAAGGAGCTGTATCAGTGCCCCTGCCCTGTCCCCAACCCCTTGACGGCTCTATCCCCACTTCACACTCCGGGCGATCTTCCCAGAGGCTAAGAGGCACAATTCCCCCCCCCCGCGCGTGCCCCGCCCCTCACATGCTATGCCACTGAGCCCCCAGGTGAGTGTATATGGTTGCATCCTAAAACATCATAGTTGTGCACCTAAAAAAAGCCACGTGTTAAATCATCCTAGATTGTTTTTAGTGGGATATGCAACCTGATCTTATGCTTGTCCTCCCTTGTCCAGCAAGTCGCATTTTGTACGCTAGGGAAGTGCAAACCATAATGCTGTTTTAGTCATGGCATTAGTAACTTTTGCTGTTGAAAGTTGAGCTAGACCTACACAAAAAGTAACCTTAGGAAATCTCACCATTTAAATGCATCCAGTAATTGTAATTGGGGCTGGCATCCGCACCTGGCAGCCTTGGGCAGCCGAGTCTAGTCACCATTTTAATTTCCACAATGTTTCCAGTGTAGTGTCTCTCTGGTGCCTAGGAGGTGGCCAGACTTGGCTGCTTAGTGCTCCCACTGCTTTTTTAGTTTGCTCAGAGTGCCTCTCAAAACTGGGCCATGATAATAGCAGAGGTGGAAGCAGATCCTAGGAACAAACGAAGAAAGGAGCAGAAGAAGAACACAAGGGAGTTATGTGGCTCACATCCAGAACAGCTGCCATGAAACATAACCATCAGGCCATATATGGCAAAAATAGAGATTGACTTTTTCTTTTCTTTTTTATCCTACTTGGAACAGCTTCTTGCTCGGTGAGATATGATCTCTCAGCAGTTTTCTCAAGCAGCTTTGCCTGAAAAAAAGTGTTACAAAGCGTTACATATATGTGTGTGTCTGTGTGTGTGTGTCTCATATAGCATATGCTTGTACTCTGTTTTCTGAACATTGGGATCTGCAAACTTCAAGGCCCTTTTCAGTGCGAAAGGCAGCCATTTCATGCTTATACCCTACTAAATGGGAAAAGCTCCCCTCTGTGCTTTTCAGGGTGGCTTTTGTTAAACCAGTTGAACACGAGTGCTGGCGCAGGTGATAACCTTATTCATCACGATGAATGTCTTAGTCCAAGCACCAAACCCTGGAACAGGAAACTCAAGCAGATCTCTGTCAAGATGACATATTGCAGGCACTGCTTGCCTTCGCTTCACTTTTCATAGCAGCTGCAACACAAGCTGTTGCCAGAGACACCCAGGCATGCTCACTAGCCCCTAAACAGCTGCCCAGACTTGCTCCAATGGGGTCCAGAGACACGATTCCCTTGCCATCGCTCTAGACATTTCCAAAAAGTCTCTCAAAAAGGCCTGAATATCAGTATTCTTTTTTTTACTTCACACTATTTTTGCAAGTGCATTTTGGCAGCAGGGTCCAGGAGTCACGCAGCCTGATTTTAGGCATGATTACTCAGTGAATAAGCACCAATGGATTCCAGGGGATTCAGATGTGATCATTCCCAAGTAAATTGTAATGTAGCCTTCTTGACCAAGGTTCACATTGTCCTTCTAGTTATTCTAACAGAACAACATGAAAGACTTTCATATAATGGTGATATTGTTTATAGTGTCAAAGCAGACAGCACAAGACAGTTTATTATTATTTATTATATTTACATGATTGTTGTTTTACACTGAAGTGTCTTAAAGTGACTTACATAACAAGCAATGAAATAACAAAAATGTGTGTGCATGCATTTTTGGACTCTCTCCAGGACTGCAGTTTTCAGAAAGCCCCAAAGTGCTTTTTCAATGAAAACTACAAATGAACCCTTTCTGTAGATTATTAGGTAAGACAACTCTGCAACCTGCTGGTCGAGGCGGGAAGAGCAAATGACCCATATTTTCCAGTCGATACAGTGGTACCTTGGTTCTCGAACTTAGCCTGTTCTGGGAGTCCATTTGACTCCCAAAACCGTTCGAAAACCAATGCATGGGTTCTGATAGACTGCAGGAGCATCCTGCACTCAATTGGAAGCTGTGGAAGCTGCGTCAGACATTCGGCTTCCGAAAAACATTCGCAAACCGGAATGCTCACTTCCAGGTTTCAATCATTCGGGAGCTGATTTGTTTGACAGCTAAGCTGTTCAGGAACCAAGGTACCACTGTATCTGTTTGGGAGACTGTAGGGCTTCTTTATACATGTCATTTCTTTTTGGCTTTGGGGACCATTTTCTGCAACCATTTTCATCATGGTTACCTGTTTCTAACAACTGATGTCATCTCAACCCAAATTAAAACGTAACGTTGATTAAGATATCATCACTTGTAAAATAAGCAAAGCATTGTCTCCCCCTTTTGCGAGGCCAACCCGTTGGTTAACTCTGATGCAGTTTCACAAGGCATTGCACATTTTCTTTTTGCTTGCAATTTACACCCTTTCATTATAATGTTGGCTGGGGTGATACTCATATTTGTTGACATAATCTGCTGTGTGATGGGGGGACTTGCGTGAGATGAATGTGCAAGACAATCCGTGCTTTGTGAATAACTGTGCACGTTTCAGACTGCCCTCTAGAAAGCAAAACAAAATATTGGCCTCAAAGCTGTGCCTTATTAACAGCATTCTACCACAGCTTGGACGCCAAACATAACATGCTGAAAGTCAGAACAACTGTTATGCTACAGCAATTACAGCTATACTCCCAAACGAACACCTTTCAGTTTAAAATAGTATATGATAGAGTTTGATTCAAGAGCCCTGGGAGCCTGATGAAAGACCAATTAAGGCTACAATCCTAAAATGTATTAGTGAGGAGCCCCATTGAACACGTCTGATCCTTCAGCCACATACTGCCCTTCATATGGGGGATGCACACATTGTACAATCATATGGACAGACAGTCATCAGGTGTATCCAATCATGTGATGAGACATGTTTGCTCATTTTACATGGGTAGGTGCCAGCAGGGGTCATTATCTGGTATATATTTCCAAGGCAGGCAGCCTTTCATTTTGTGGAAAGCAAAATAGGAAACTTCAGAGTAACTGCAACAAAAATAACATGCAGTTCTTCACCTACCAAGTGGGCAAATTTTGAAATACCAGAATTGTTGTTACTATGAGTGAAATGAACTTTGAAGTGCCAGATAAGGGTGTTTAAAAACAACAACAACAACAACAACATCGAACTGATACAAAAAAGATTAGGAAAACAAGAAACTGGAAAAATAAAAATGACAGATTGGCCCATCCCTACCCCAATGCTCTTTCCTCCTTTTTAAAATGTACTTGATCCTATTTTGCTTAATGCCTCAACTCCACTCCTTGCATGTATCTTGCCAAATGCTTCTATTCACATTCTCAAAGGCCTCACACTCTATATGCCAAGGGGAACTGAGGCGGGGAGAAAAGAAGGTGCAGAGAGGACAAGTTTCTGCAAAAGGGATAGGAGCCCCTATGTCCCGCCAGCCTGGGCAATCCTCAAATGTCAATTAAAGCTTTCCAACAGAGCACTGAGCCGCTTTGAATTTGCATGCCACAGGAGTGATTTGGAAACTGTTGGGGATGGGGTGGAAATCTGCATAGGTTCCCCATGACCAAAGTGGGGGGAGGAGGGCAGAGGTGGGTGGTCAGAGAGAAAGAGGGTTGGGCTACACATCTTATGAAATGCATTCAAATGAGGCAGAAGCAAACCTACACAGTGACCCTGGATTTGCCTCCCTCCCTGCATTTCTGACTCTGTCAGCATGGAGCTGCTGTAAGTGCCTTGAAAAAGAGCAAAAGTAAGTAGATTAGTTTACAAACTGGGGCCTGGGTGGGGGCCAAGAGGCAAGTCATGCTTTTACAATTCAATTTTGCCCTGCAAAAGTGCAAAAAGTGTGCAAAAGCACAATTTTCAAAAGTGTGACAAATGTGAGGAGAAAAAAACTGAACATAGGAACCGGGAAAAGGGCTGGAGTAGGACCGAGGTGTCCTCCAAGAGAGGAGAGCAATTCATTGAGAGCCAAAACATGCGACAGTGAGTACTGAAGAAGCACGTTTTGAAAAGGGAAATCCTGAGAAGGGTAAGTGAATGATAATGTAAATGAATGACCTGAGTGTAAGTGCATGATTTTGTTGATTTAAAAGCAACACCTGGTTGGTGCCGTGTTATAATCTATGGTGAAAATGCTTTCTTGTCATTTTAGTTTCACAGACTAAGAGGCAGTTTGTGCATTGTCTAACCGATTTGCCAGTTACACCTGTTTTTTGTTGTTGTTCAGTGGTTCAGTCTTGTCCGACTCTTCGTGACCCCCATGGACCAGAGCACGCCAGGCATGCCTATCTTTCACACCTATCTTACTTATTACACCTGTTAGCTGAATAATAATAATGCACATCAAAATTGGGATGGGGTGGGGCTAAAGAAAGGAATGCATGAACGGAAAATGATAGTAAACTGCAAGGGCCAGCTACAAAATGATTTTAGACAGTTTCCAAATTAAACTGGAATCCCAGGAAGGTTAGGATGCAGTGCACAGCCACCCCATGGGGCAAGAGCCAATGGACATTCCGTGGACAGCCAGACTTATATCTGACAGAGGAGGCAGGAAGAACAACATAGAGATATGAGCTGCCCTAATCAAACTAATGGAGTATGCTGAAACGGCCAAATTAACTGGGAAACTTAGAAATCAAGACAATAACAAATATAAAAAATAATGGAAAATGTTTATTGCATATGTACAAAAGCATTGTAAGGAAGTTAATACATGAGCAGGATTTTAAAAACACTTGTAAGATGATGGAGAATATTGAACTGAACAATGGGAGTTCACCCCGTCGTGGAGATTCAAACTGCCGTAATAATACCGGCTCCAAATTGAAAAGTACCCGTTTATGTTGGTAGTGGTGGTGATGATGCAGCTCCAAAGATGGGTGGAGGGTTGGGTTATTTGATAGCCTTTTCTCAGCACATATGAACTGGAGTGTAGTAGTCATTGTATTTCTAAGATGTGTGAAGCAACAGGTCAAGATTCCACTGGGTCACCCAGCGATTTTAATTCAGTGGTAGCCAATGTGGTGTCCTCCAAATATTTTTGAGCTAAAACTCCCATCAGCCCTAGATGATATGACCAATGCCATGGATGGTGCAAGCTGGAGTCCAACATCTGGAGGGCACAGGATCAGTTGCCCCTACTCTAAACCTTAAGGAATATGCAAGCCTTGTGAACAACTAACCTTTTCATATGACTGCAAATAATTTCATAGTGGATTGCTTTGTTGTCAGCCTCCAGACTCACAGAAAGGCTATAAGCAGCAGATTATCAGATTTGCAGAGGAACAGCCTCTTGGATCCAAAGTTGCAGGGAGGTCCTAGAAGTAACATGAAGAAGAAAGGAATGTAGCACATTTTTCACAGCTAATGTGAAAGGATATTAAGGTGGCAAGTGTTGTGGGAAGAGCTTTAGTCTGGAAGCCATAGCCAGGGATATCCAAAAGCTGAAATACGTTTTGATTGTACTTAAGAAAACTTAATTCCCATGAAGTTTGTCCCATTGGACTCTGAACTGTATGAAGGATTACCTACAGTTTTGGGGAGCTGGAAGTAGAGCGGATAAGTAGAGTGGTGTTCAGAGTAATTTTTTCCTCCTCCTTTTCTTTCTACCACAAGCAAAGTAATGTTTCAGTGCCTGTATAGATCATGAATCAAAACAATTTTGCTATTGAAGACTATGGGTGACAGGCTGGTCCTTGAACTGGTTGCATGTTAGTTAATATCATTGGGGAAAAGTCAGCCTGCGATGGCCATCTGAACTGAACCCCTGATGATAATGCCGTTATCTCATGATAATGCCATTTCTCTGAATAGAGAGTTTGAACCATTGGAGAGTGTTGCATTTTAGACAGTGAAGAATATGCTTGCTGGAGGGATATTATGCTTGCTATTTCATTCTCACGGACCTCAAAGGTCATCCAGTCCAAACCACAGCCGAGGCAGATTGTCAGGAAGGTTTGCTGGTGTTGTTACTGTTTTTATAGTCGCACCAGTGTTTATGATCTCTCTGGATTCTTTCTTTTTCAGATGTCAGTCTCGGCTTCTGTGCTCTCCTTCTATCAAATGGTTTCCCGTAGAAAAAGAATAACAGCCGATGCCTGTAGAGAATCGAACTTGCGTCGCTGCCTTTCCACTTCGGACTTAGTGGCTCTGGGTGTGGGCAGTACTTTGGGTGCCGGGGTGTATCTCTTGGCGGGGGAAGTAGCCAAGACCAGCGCGGGCCCCAGTATCGTCATTTCCTTTCTGATTGCTGCTCTGGTGTCCATCCTGGCAGGACTGTGTTATGCTGAGTTTGGAGTCCGGGTGCCTTTGACCGGATCAGCTTATCTCTACAGCTACATAACAGTTGGAGAGCTGTGGGCATTCGTCACCGGTTGGAACCTGCTGCTCTCCTATATAATTGGTATAAACAAGTTTTGGGCTTCTGTGTTTTGACATCTACCACGTGGTTTCATTGATAAGAGATGGACCTATGAAAGAATAACTAGGCAGGCAGAACTTTTTTTTTAAGTTGACGTGAGTTGAATTTGTAGCACGTGTTCTGCATGCAAAAGGTTCCAGGTTCAGACGCTGGTATTTCCAGTAGGACTGCGAAAGGTCCCATTATGAATCCTTGGAGCACTGTTGACAGTCAGAGAAGGGTCTGTTCAGTAGAACTGACTCAATATAAGGTAGCTTCATGTGAATGGTTCTGACAACCACATCCACTCATGCCCATTTCATCATTGGAAAACTTGGCTGGCATTCAACTAACCTTTTCTGTTAGCGCAAAGATTAGTGCTAGGGCAAGGGGATGTGTGCCCCACACTATCCCCATATCTTCTCTGGAGGCTTGGGAGAACCCGCAAAATCAAATTCAAGGAAGAGAACCAGAGAACGTTCTGCTGCAGAAGGAGAAATCCTTGCACTGATGGACTGTTCACCTAAGCACAGTGTTGAACGCAACCCCTAGACTACACACAGTGTGGATGGAAACAAATGCTGCATCTCCTGTTAAGAAATGATCCCCTCTTTCTTTTGGGCCTCAGTGTATTTAGTCTGCAATTTTCCAGCGATGTGATGGGCACAAGAACTTCCACTACCAATCGCTGGCAGCCAATCATTTATTCATTTGAAATAATGATTAGCACAAAACCATGAAGAATCCATATGTGAATACAAAATGTCAATAGAGGAGAATAGGTCAGTGTACACTTATTTGAAATGACCACCCTCCAATGTGATACAGTGACAGGACATATCTCATGCAGAGGGTTGTTGTTGTTGTTTTTACTGCAAATATTGTGGTCATTCAAGACACATATTTATCTGGCACATTTTGTACCCTGCCCTCATCCAATGAAGGTCAGTATAGAAATGTTGTAAATGATAAAATAAAACCCTATCAATGTCTAATAGCTAAAAGTTGCTGCTCATTTGGCTTCTGAGGGATCTGTGCATGGGAATCTTATGTGACTTCCACTGCAAGTTTAAATCATGGTGGGTGCATCATTCCCGGTTTGCAAAAAAGTGGGTTTTTATTCAGCTTTTTATTTTGTACTTTTTATTTGACATAACATAGGTAATGTGTCGTCTGGACTGTCAAAATTCTGTGTTCCCTATAAAACCAGGATGAGTGTAAAAACTGCCCCCCACACAATAAACTGAGATGAAAAGACAGAATGGGGGGGGGGAGAATTATGCAGCAAAGGGGTGAAATGGATGAGCACGGAGGCAAGAAGAAAGACATGCTCTGTCTGCCTTTGTAGTGTGGTAGATAATGTATGTGCTGCCCATATTCCTTTGAAAGAGAATGCTAAAAGGGCACAGCTTCATAGTACACAATGGACATCTTATACCTGAGAATGCTGCTGTTTCGCATGGACCACTAGAGGTCCATAAGCCTTGAAAAGCTGATACTTTATACCTGTGTACATAGAACAGCACACAGGGCCCTGCAATATCCCTCATTTTTAAGGCTTGATGTACTGTACCCACATCTGGCAGTGCCATTTTTAAACTGGCTGATTCTCTACAGGTACCTCCAGTGTGGCCAGAGCATGGAGTGCTACTTTTGATGAGCTCCTGAGCAAACGGATTGGCACATTTTTCAGCACCCATATGGCCATGACCTCTCCGGGACTAGCTGAATACCCTGATATCTTTGCTGTTTGCCTCATTGTCCTACTGACAGGTATGTTTGTACACACACACACACTATTGTAAGGATCCTTGAAACCCACCCTGCACCAATTTTATTGGAGATTACCCATTTAATTTCATACACGCAAGGAGTTTTTCCCTTCCCATCATGGGCTTAATGCAACTCTGACAAATGGGTTTTGAATAATACCAGCATCTCAGTATAGTTTCCAAACCCTGTAATTGTCACCCATGGTAGGGTTGGGGGAGAAATTAACTTCGGTTTGCATTTAGCTTACCTAATTCACATTTTCAGAAACAATAAGCCCAATTCTGAAACAATAACCAATTTGCACTTTCTGAAACCATTCATGAGCACAGCAATCCTTTGAAATTCACACTTATCCAAATACACACAAGGTGTGTGTATAAATGCATACGCATGAATGACAATAGCATCCAAGATGCATTATATATGGAGAAATTGCCTTGCAAAAAGGTAAAATTGCATATAAAAATGTTTATAGTAGGAAAAATTCTCGCAGAAACTAGCCTATTCACCCATCCCTACCGACAGGTCTTTTGCATTTACTCTGTTGCTGTCTTTCTTGTTTCTGCTAGACTTGCCACTTGTTCTTTAACAGTTCTCCATGGTTTCAAGCTGGGGTCTTTCCCAGCCTTACCTGAACTTGCCAAGAATTGAACATGGGACCTTCTGCATGCAAAGTCCAGTAGTAAAGGACTAGGGGACATGCTTTGCATGCACAAAGTCCAATATTCAATTCTTGGCAAGTTCAGGTAAGGCTGGGAAACACCCCTGCTCTCAGATTTTCCATATGGTACCAGCAATTGCTCACATCTACTGTTCTTTGCAAAGGACACTGCCTCAGGCCTCCATCCGTAATAGCTGTGAGGCCCAAGCAATGAGACATTTGCATAACAAATGTCTTGTATCCATTGACTCCTTAGGTCTCCTCTCAGTTGGGGTAAAAGAATCCACCACAGTGAATAAAGTCTTCACAGCTGTCAATGTGCTTGTCCTTCTATTCATTATAATCAGTGGATTCATCAAAGGGGACCTGAAGAATTGGAAGATGAGCAAGAATGATCTGTTAATGACTGCTACCCTCAGATTTAGGTAAGAGAATGGCTACTCAAGCTCTTGGGCTGCAGTTAACACAGGCCACGCAGGTTATATTTCTACAGAGAAGGCCACAAATTATTTAAATATTTATTTGCTGTCCTTTCATGAAATCCCCAAACATCTACCTGACTTTGCCTAATGGTAGGACAGATCCATGCCCACCTACCATTTTCCTGCCTCCTTTGCTGTACCTGTCTACCAACTATATCCAATCAGATCCTTCTGACACATTGACTTCCTTTATGTCACTTGCCTTGACAGGAACCAATCTGGCAATGGAACTTGGGACTTTGGGGCTGGAGGTTTCATGCCCTATGGCTTCAGTGGGACCTTAGCTGGAGCTGCTACCTGCTTCTATGCTTTCATTGGGTTTGACTGCATTGCGACTACAGGTAAGCAAGAAAGGAGACAATTACAAAATGTCCATGATTGATAACCCCACCCGGCAGCTAATAAAGAAAGGAGAAAATATCTATTCACCTCACAAGGCAGCCAGTTGTTATTAAAGCTCTCCTGTGTCCAATTCCCCTCCTAAGAGGAGTGGAATGTGTTGTGACTTAGGCATTGCTGTTGTTGGAACAGAAACCCATAGGCAATCCTTTTGGAATAACCGGAGCCCCACGTAATTCTTTGCTTCATCTCCACAGTGACAGGTTAACCATACTTGTGTGAGACAACTCGTGTGGATTTCAGAGTGGTGTGACTTCTTGTGTTTATGTTTACCAGGGGAAGAAGTAAAGAACCCCACAAAAGCCATCCCAATGGGGATTGTTCTCTCTCTGCTCATCTGCTTCTTGGCTTATTCCGGTGTTTCAGCTGCCTTGACCCTGATGATGCCTTACCACCTTTTGGACACCATGAGCCCTCTGCCAGTGGCTTTTGAATACAATGGATGGAGCATGGCCAAATATGCTGTGGCTGTGGGGTCTCTCTGTGCTCTGACCACCAGGTAAGGACAGGATGTGCAATTTCCCCCATGCATGCATTTTAAGGATATAAGAAGAGCATTGCTGGATCAGACCAAGGGTCCATCTAGCCCAGCAGTCTGTTTCCAGCAGAGGCCAGAGAGATACTTCCAGGAAGCCCACATACAGAGCATAGAAGCAACACCCCTCTTCCCCACTGTTTGCTCCCCAATTAGTGACATTTAGAGGTTCTGTTTATCTAACATGATGACTAATTGACCTTGATAGACTTGTGCTCTATGAAGTCATCTACCGGTAATTCACTTCCAGGGCTGTCACTGTATCCTGCAGCAGTAAGTTTTATAAATTAATGGTACCTTTTGTACCTTTTGGATCAATGTAATTACCGGTAGCTGACCCCACACTCTAGTATTATAAGGGGAAAGCACAGTAATCTTCCCCCTCTCTCTTTTCCTCTCTATATATAATTCATAATTTTATAAAACTCTACTCTCATGTCTGCCCTTGGATCCTCTTTCTACAAAGCTCTGGTCTTCTGGGTCATAAAGATTTCCATTTTATGATGATGATAATCATAACATCTCTTTGTGTGTCCAGCATGTTTTGTGCACCAGCTACCAAGGTGCAAACGTGATTTCACTCATGAGCAGAGATGGAGCTTTGGGGTACAATGAACTCTACAGAACTCTACACCACTCTGATAATAGCAATTAATAGTTTTAAGACTCATTTCGACTGAAGCACTAGGTAGATCCTGGAAATTTGTTCTCTATGCTTTATAAAGGTCTGCTTTGTTGTGTGTAATGCAAGGTCTCTTGTACATCTTGTTGTACAAGAGTTGGGTAAAGAAAAGAAAGAAGGGGCTATGATCTTGAGAATTTTCTTCATGTTCTTGGCCTTCTTGTGTAGCTTGCTAGGTTCTATGTTCCCGATGCCACGGATTTTATTTGCTATGGCCAGGGATGGACTCCTCTTCCAATCTTTGGCCAAAGTGAGCAGCCGACAGAGCCCAGTGACTGCAACTCTGGTGTCTGGAGCTGTTGCAGGTATGCATGGAAAAAGACCTCAGAATGAACCTGCCAGTAGACAATGGACTAAGAATCCTACTTTGGACTTGATCTAGTTTAAATATGAAATAAGGAATCTAAGAAGACCCCTGCTGGGTCATATTTGGGTACACACATAGTCCAAAGCAAGTATGGTCAATGTTGTGTCCTCCAGATGTTGTTGGACTCCAATTCCCATCAGCACCATTCACCATGGTCAATTGTCAGGGATGATGGGATTTGGAGTCAATAAACATCTGGAAGGCACCATGTTGGTTTTCCCTGGTTGAAAGCAATACTAGCTGCTTTTTAAAAATGCCTGGAAACAGGACATTAGGCTAGCATTTCAACACAGAGGAAGTCAGCCTGTAAGACTGGATGTTAGACCACAAGAGTTCCTTGGCCTTCCCCATGCCAGAATCAGTCTTAGCTGCAGGTGGATTCCAGGGTGTATCTCTGTATGCTTGTAAAATGCAAGCTTTTCATTAGTGACTAGGGGCTGTGCCCCTGCTTGCTTTGCTCCCCAGCCTTAGCTATTCCCACACCCACCAACCCTCCCACCTCAACCCCTTCTTCCTCTCGTCACACCTGCCCAACCTCTCCTGCTGCTATACCTAAACAACTCCCATCCACCCTAGGCATACTTCATCGCCTCTCCTTGATCATATCTCCATCCTCTGGGTCCCTCTTCCTCACCTTGCCTTGGCTGCCTCCTGCTCACTTGCCTGCATCGCCATCCTCTGGTTCCTTCCTTCTCTTCTTGCCCTGCATCTCTGTCCTCTGGATCCCTCCTCCTCTCTTCTCCTCACTTGTGCCACCTACCTGCCTGATGGTCTGGCAGCTCATCACACTGAAGTTCACAGTGCCACTTGTCTGTGACTTCCTTATAATTTTATATATTAGAGAGAAACAGAAAGAGACTCCAGCCAATACTCTAACACCTTCTCCTCATGAAGAGTGAATCCATCAAGCCATTT
Source organism: Lacerta agilis (assembly GCF_009819535.1). Classification (NCBI taxonomy): domain Eukaryota; kingdom Metazoa; phylum Chordata; class Lepidosauria; order Squamata; family Lacertidae; genus Lacerta; species Lacerta agilis. Next base: position 59,973,000 of record NC_046313.1, read on the forward strand.
TTGTTGTTCCTTTCTAATATTGTCTTGGATTGAATGTGGACAAATTAAAGCAATCATTTAAATGCTCCATGTTATAACCTCATATCTCAGTTTCAATGAGATTGCAGTGGATTGCCAAACTGGGCACATGAGAGACCATTTAGATGTACCTTGCACATTTAGCTTGATGAAATGCTATAGCTGACAAAAAAGTCACTATGGATGGATTTCTTTTCTTTTTCTCTTTTTCTCTGAACAAGATTAGATAAATTGTCCCTCTGTCGGGTTGCTGTCAGTGGCTCCCGGCTGGTTGCCCAGGAAGTATAAAGACAAGGAAAAGTTTCTTACCGTCCTTTTTTATTCAGTATTTACAGAGAGAGGCTGTAGAATCCAGTCTCTTGGATAATGGCATTGTCCACACACCATATCTCCCACTTCCTCATTCGTCACTTCTACGGGTGCTGCTACGTGCCCTCTGTCTTTGAGCTCTTTGCTCTCCTACTTTTAAGGCTTGCCGGGTTCTGGGAGATGGAGGGTCTGGGATGCTTTCTAATGACACCGTGTCAGCCAGCTGCTCTGATTGTGCCGCCTCCTCCTCCTCCTCTCCCATTATTTCCCAACTTTACCCCTCATCTGCCTCTGAGCTGTAACCTCCCAGAAACCACTGTTGTAAATCTATACTGTCTTCCACTTCTTCCTCCCTGGGAGGGTCAGGTTGTGGAGGCGGTCTCCACCATTCCTCCTCTGCCCAGTTCCTGACACCCTCGTTGAAAGGAGGTACCCAGACCTTGATGGGAGGGAAGCTCACTGGGAAATGGTTTCTGCAGGAGACCATATCTTCATCTACAAGGCTACAAGAATTAGCAGAAAATATTCGGTGGTGTTTTCTACAGGCCTTCTTCCTTCTTCTCACAGGTTTAATGGCTTTCCTTTTTGATCTGAGGGCCTTGATTGATATGATGTCCATTGGGACATTGCTGGCCTACACACTAGTAGCTGTCTGTGTTCTTCTCCTCAGGTAATGAGTTGTTCGTTATTTATTTCTCTCTGATGCAGATATGGAGTGCTCATCATGACAACATCCCATGTAATATAATGTCAATCCAGAGCAGTTGCTTCATTTGGTCTGTTTTACTTTAAAAAGATCCTCCACCTATTGTAGGATAAATAAAACACCTTCTGGAGCTGGCTTCTGAGGTAGCTGTGGTGAAAATGGAAGCAGGGCAGTCTTTATTCCAGATTAGTTAATCTAGAATACATGTCTGTGGCTCTTTCCATTATCAACACTGTTTGCACTCACCACTGGCATGAGATCTCCTGATGAAATGCAGGGGCAATCAAAATCGGCTGGGTGGAATTTCAAACCATACTAGACTAGCTTCTATTTTACACATTTTAAACAACCATGGCATTAATTCAGGGCAGGCCCTTGCCATACTGACAGTGATGCAATTATTTATCATTTGTATAACAGCTGTTTAGTCTGCTTCATAGCAATTATCTCCTTGAAACTAGTAAGGTAGCAGTGGGAACAGCCTTTGGATTTCTTAATCACACATACAAGTAAATGATAAAGAAGAAAGAACAGTTACAGGTAGGTAGCCGTGTTGGTCTGCCATAGTCGAAACAAAATAAAAAAATAAAAAATTCTTCCAGTAGCACTTTAGAGACCAACTAAGTTTTGTTATTGGTATGAGCTTTCGTGTGCATGCACACTTCTTCAGCTACACTGAAACAGAAGATTATTCAAAGATTGTATTTTCCTCAGAAAATCTGTGGTGTCACGTATGTAGCTGGGAGAACTGATGGCATATGGTTTCAGAACAGAGTCCATATAACCGGAAACATCCACTGTCATCAGTGCCCTTCAGCTCTCTATATTGGACAAACAGGCCAAACCCTACGCTAAAGGATAAAGAAAGAACAATTCATCATAAAAGAGATTATTCAATCGCAAAGCAGTCTGCAAGGTCTCCCTTGGCATCTCTTTGTTCAGAATCTTGTTGCATGTGAGTGAATGTCATCTTTACCTTCTCTGAGGCTTTCTTTGAGCTGGACATTCTTGGAAACCTTGCACTGCCAAGACCACTTCTACCTTCAGCCAGGGATGCTGCAGATTCCACTGACAAAGCAATCTGGACAAAAGGCAGATACTAACTGATGTGTTCATTGATGTTTAACTTGCTTTGTAGGTACCAACCTGATCCCAGCTCCCTTGGCCCAGCAGAAAAGAAAGGTCCAAGCAGAATACCTTGGGTGGACCTCCTCATCCACCCTCAGATGATCCCGAACCAGAGCTCCTCCACACTAGTGTCCCTTTCTGTGCTTGTCATTGGTGAGTATTGGAGCATCAATTGGAGGGGGGAATGCAGTTTGCATTTACAGGCACACTTGCCTGATTCAGGCTTTGGGAAATGTCACCCGGCCGCTGTAGAAATTTGCACTTCTTTGAATTTTGCAGTGTATACAAGTTATGCAGTGACCGAGTAATGTATACATCGATGCATTAGGTAATGGAAAATATAAACATTAGGGAAAATGTGCTTTGTAAAAAAATGTGTGTATGAGGCAACTCTTCATATAAAAAGGAACATATTAGAAGAAAATTCTCACTGAAATGCTGGTGAACTTTCATGAGGGTGTAAAGAAAGAAGTCACAAACTGATGTGGAAATTGAACTTCAGATTGGAAAAATAAGAAATGAGGTCTTTAAGTTAAGGGAGCTGGATGAAACCAAGCAAGGCAGTGTTAAGTATAAAGAATCGCCCTGCTTAGTTATTACAGGCCTCACTTGAAACAAGCAAAAAATAACCGGTTCATAACATTATCCAGTCAACTGAGCCTTGCCTTTTTGATTAGTGCACGTGTTGTGGTGCATGGGGTGGTCTTTTGTTCCATGAAGATGCCCCCCCCCGTCCTCACAGCATGGTTTTCAGAGTCCATTTTCTCTCCAGCTGTCCTAGTCTGCACCACGTGTGTGCTGAGCATAGCAGGACTGCCGTGTTTGTTATCTGGAGGTGCCTGGTGTGTCACCTGCCTTGTTCTCCTCTTCCTGGGGATTCTGGTGGTGTCCCTAATCATCTGGAGGCAGCCACACAGCCAGAAGACAGCAGACTTCACGGTAAGGAAGAGACATCATCATTGACACAGCCTAGCAAGCCTCACGACTATGTTTGACGTGTTGTGAATGTTCACGGGAAGCATGCATCTACCTGGGAGTAACCCAGCACATAGGATTGCACTATAAGGGTGTGTAGAGAAATACATGTCAACAGGGGTTTTTCTCTGTGGGGTGAGATCCACTTCTTACCACCTTTGCTTCTGATCTGAGGGCTGTTTGTCTGCTCTTCGTTGTCCTCCTCTTCCCAATGCAGCCTGTGTATTGTGTGTGTGTGTGTGTGTGTGTGTGTTTGTGCGTGCACACACCAGCTTGCCAATATCCTCCTTAAATTGTGGGACCCAGAACTGGGCCCAGTACTCCAGGTATGGGAGTACTTTTCTCCCTGCATGGGCCATAATAGGAAATAATATTCTTTTTGTTCTGTTCATGCCTAAATTCAAAATATCTCTGCACTTGCTTAGGTTCCCTGTCAGCCATTCTTGCCCATCCTCAGTGTTCTGGTCAATAGCTACCTAATGGTCCAACTCAGCGGTGACACCTGGCTTCGGTACATGGTGTGGATGGCTATTGGTAAGCCTTTAAGAAATGTGCCACAATTCAGGGAACTGCAGGAAATAATAATGATTGGAAAGTAGTGTCCAGGACTAATACAAGATGGGCATCAGGTTTGGCAGTGCACTGACCACCATAGTGGGTGTGTTTGGACCCCCTGCCTTTCCTTCTTTTGCCAGGATTAGGCAGACAGCAGCAAAGATGCTGGTCTAGCTGCTGAGCCAACCATTGCATTTTCTAATATTTTGCACCTTCTCATGGAATTGGTTCATGCATACCTGGTGGTCACTTGATGACTGCAGTACCAGCACTGTTGCCCACCTGAGGACTAGGTGGAGCCAGGCAGCAGGGTATGTAAATTAAATAAAACCGATGTGTTTAAATGGTCCACCATTGATCTAATTCCAGAGACAGAGCTTTCTCATCACACTGCATTGCATCAAATACAGTGCTTTCAACAGAGACAGTTCAGATGTTCAAAAGGCAAGCCAGTCAGCAAGCGCTGAGTAACTAAGAGAAATCAAATTAAATCCATGTATGTGTGAATGAGTTGGTGAAGGAATTTGTGCCTAGAAAATGACAGTTCCAGAAGAGCATTTCATCTATAGGCTAAATCGGGTGGCCAACAGGGTGCCCTCCAGACTTTGTGGACTACAACTTCCATAATCCCCTGGCATTGCCCATGCTAGTGGGGCTGGTGGGAGTTGTATTCCAAAACATCTGTAGGGCACCAAGTTGGATAACCTAAGCTAAATGTCCTGATGTGATTTCAGATGAAGGAGCTTTCTCTAATACGGATATATTTATGAGGGGGAGGGCCTATTTGGGGCATTGTTGATTCACCTTGTCCTCTTATGTGCTGTAGGATTCCTAATTTACTTTGGCTACGGGATCCATCACAGTGCAGAGAGATCCAGCCACAAAGATCCATCCCCAGAGAAGACAAAGCAGGCAACAAGTGACATGGATCCAGCTGTCACCTCGGAAAAATAACTCTTTGGTGTGGAGCAACTATCTTCCCTGGTGAAAGGACTTCATAAGAATGGGATTTCACCCTCCCCTTAGCTATCTATAGATGTGTCTATTTGTAGCACTCCAACCTGGTGCTCTCCAGATGTTTTGGGCAACAACTATCAGCTCTGGCCAGCGCAGCTATACTTGCCGGGATTGATGGGAGTTGTAGTCCAAAACACCTGGAAGGTACGAGGTTGAGGAAGGCTACTCTTGAGCGAAACAAATAGTTGGATATTCACAGTTAAGTAATGCATGCAATCCATATCCATTGGCTGAGCTGGTGTAGCATCGTGGCTGAGTTCACCAACAAGCTAAGTTATTGGATGCATGGAAAAAAGGTCCACTGGTTCAACAGGACTTTTCTCCACCCCCTAAATCTGCTCTGCAGGGTTTGGGGAAGCCACAGAACAGGTTTAGGGGTTACATGGGGCAGGGGAGAAGTCCCATTGCACAAATGGATCTTGTTCTGTGCCCCATTTAGCATGGTTTTGTTAGACAAGCTACAGTTCCCACAGCTTTGCTCCTCGCCTCCCCAAATCTGCAATGTGGGGGATAATGGCAACAACAGTGGCACATCTGGTTGTGCAGGTTTATAAGCCATTCAGGAAGTTTCCCTGCTGCCCAGTTGGCAATTGGCCTTCCAAGGTATGGAGGGTAGCTGAGCTGGCAGCAGAGACAACCTTTGATGGGTCACATCCCCTCACTCACCTCATGTGATTCTAATCACATGGGGGAAGCTAAATACCCAAAGGGAACTCCATCTAGAGCCCGGCACCAAATACACGCACTTCATAAGGCAATCAAATGGATGGCAGACCTGGCCATACTTGGCAACGGGTCTTTCTAGGGCTACCACTTTCCAATGAGGCGGAGCAAAAACCTGGCTGAAAAAGAGGAGGACCTGCTCTTCCTCATGTTTCCAGAGAGGGCAAAGCTGGGCACTGTAGTTTATCCCAAGTTTATGCACAACAGACCTCTCTCTTCTACTGCTCATCCAGTTTCGCTTGCTGAAATTTGAAATGCGCTTTATCCGCAGAAGTGTCTGTAGTTGTCTGTTCCTTTGGGTTTGGGAGCAAACAATGCTAAAGTTGCGACAAAGTTTGTTTAGACCATTATCTGTTACAATCCCCCATTTTCACCTCATCTAAAACTAATAAAAGGACTGTTTAGTATTGTTATCATTATTGTCTTACTATTAATTGATTAAAGTCGCAGCTTATTGATTGAATCAGGCATGTGCACCAGCTAATTTGCTCAAAGCAGGTTGCTGCACGCGCTTAAGTATCACAGGTTCCCTGAAGTTACTCGCCGATGGTGGTGCACCATGCCATTATTTACTTCAGTCTGTTGCTTGTGATGTGTCCTGTATTTTAAAAAACCATTTCCCCATCAATTAATGAGCAATATATTGCTACCATTTAACCCTCTGTTCTATTCATGCTCATTACCATTACAAATACTGACTTTGGGTGCGTCCAGGTGTCATTCTACAACACTTGCCAAATTTTGACAATCTTAATGGTTTGTTTTAGAGTCAGACCAGGGGTCAGCAAACTTTTCAGCAGTGGGCCGGTCCACTGCCCCTCAGAACTTGGGGGGGGGGTGGACTATATTTTGAGGGGGGAAATATGAACAAATTCCTATGCCCATAAATACACCAGAGATGCATTTTAAATAAAAGCACACATTCTACTCATGTTAAAAACACGCTGATTCCCAGTCCGTCGTGGGGCAGATTTAGAAGGCGATTGGGCCGGATCCGGTCCCCGGGCCTTAGTTGCCGACCCATGTTTTAGACCATCAGAATCTGTATGTGTGGTTTCTCATGTAGGTGCATGAAGACCAGCAACACAGAAAACCTATATATATATATATATGTATAGAGAGAGTGAGAGTGTGTGTGTTTATAACAAATCAGTTTTTTAAATTCTGAAAAATATATATATGTTTGAAGGCTCTTTTTTTGATCAGGTCAAGTGGAAATCCAGATAAGAAATAGGGGAGGGATTCACTTCATTGAGTCCCGTCAGAGTAAGCCCTGCTTCACTTGCTAAAAAGGAATTTCCCTGCCTCCCCTGTACCCCTTCTGTACCCCAGATTGGCTCTGGATGGTCCGGAGTGCGAGGGAAGGAGAGGGGGGATCGTTCCATCTGGCCAGCTGCAATGCTTGCAACAACGAGTTGTTCACCATAGTGTGACGTTTAATTTATCCTTAGATATTTATGTCCCAGTTGTATAGTCACAGCAATATACCGTATTTTTCGCTCCATAGGACGCTCCGGACCATAGGGCGCACCTCATTTTTAGAGGAGGAAACAAGAAATAAATATTTTTCTGGTTTTCCTCCTCTAAAAGCCCTGTTTTGTTTTGTTTTGTGTTTTGTTTTGAGGATCAGCTAAAAGTTTTGCAGCTTTTTTGCAAAGGGAAAAGCCCTGGGGTTTGGGTTTTTTTTTTTTGGAGGATCAGCTAAAGGTTTTGCTGCTGTTTTTGCAAAGGCAAAAGGCCTTTTTTGAGAATCAGCTAAAAGTTTTGCAGCTTTTTTTGCAAAGGGAAAAGCCCTGGGGTTTGGGGTTTTTTTTTTTTTTTGGAGGATCAGCTAAGGGTTTGCTGCTGTTTTTGCAAAGGCAAAGGCCTTTTTTGAGGATCAGCTAAAGGTTTTGCAGCTTTTTTTTGCAAAGGCAAAGCCCTGGGGTTTGGGGGTTTTTTTTTGGAGATCAGCTAAAGGTTTTGCTGCTGTTTTTGCAAAGGCACAGGCCTTTTTGAGGATCAGCTAAAGGTTTGCAGCTTTTTTTGCAAAGGGGGAAAAGCAAAGCTCCTTTTGCAAAGGGGGAAAAGCAAAGAGGAAAGCCCATTTTTATGGGGTTTAACTCACATTTCTGAAAAATCTTGGAGGAAAGGGAGCCATTTCTACTGTTCCAGACAGATAATCTAATCAGCCAGTCACATGTCCTGGGGAAACACACAACCTCCCTCTGCAGCACATTCAACAAAGGAGGGCGGGGCTGGAAAGGGAGCCGGGGACTCTTATCTCTCTCCCGATCTCTTGCTGATCAGCTGCTGAGCGGGTCCTTCAACACTCCCTTTTCTCTTTGTAAAATAAAAAGCACAATCTGCTTTGGCCCCTGGGCAATTCAGCTCCAGGGACCACCATTCGCTCCATAAGACGCACAGGTATTTCCCCTTACTTTTTTAGGAGGAAAAAAGTGCGTCTTATGGAGCAAAAAATACGGTAAGCTGCAGGGCCAGTGTGCCAGTGTAACTCCAATTTAAGCAGAGTTTAAGACAGATTACCAGTTATATGTGCATAATATGTCCAGTATATCAAAAGATCTGATGTAAGACATTCATTTTAAAGATGCTGTAAAGCATTCATATTTTAATTTCTTTGTTACATTTGTATACTGTCCTTTATTAAAGGATCTCATCTTAGTATTCAGAGGATCTGATGAATACTTGCAGCTTACATCATCTCTGGAGCTGTACTTGGAGGAGGAGGGTGGGAGAATTTGGGTTCAATTCCTATCTGGTTCAGAGTTCCTGGAACAGTATGTACCCTAGTGAAAGTAACATAGAAAATACATTAGTGAAAGTAACATAGAAAAACACATTGCTTGGGGGAATAGTATATGGGCAAAATATACAAAATGTGTATCACTATGGGAAATCCAAACTAAAACGCTGAGAAATCTCTATAAGGACTTTTAAAAATAAACAATCTCATAATGATGTGGAAATGTGGACAACTGAATATTAGAGAAATGAAGAACTGAGAAAACAGAAATGAAGAGACTCTTCCATCTCTAATGGAGAGAGGCACTGGTCCTCGCCTGAGCTACTTTCATTAAATCTAAGAAACATCAACTACTTTCTCTGCCTACCCCCCACTGCTTTCTGTGGAATGCATCTGAAAAGGGATCAGCCATAATATTTTGTAATTGGAAATTGTTGGTTTTAAGCCTGGAGCGCGTCTGACAGAGTGCTGCACTGAATGGGCCTATTCACCTCCTCTGTAGGATCCTGAACCCTTGCGGCATTCATGTGTGAAAGGGATTTTGTTGAAAGGGTCAAGCCATGAGTTTGCTTTGCTTTGAAATCTCCTGCCTTCCCTGTACTACCCACCCCCTCGCCTTCCCCGCCCACCAAGGAGAACACTTTGGTGTGAGATTTCTTCTAAGCTGTGAAAGTTGCAGCAGCACGTAGCAACTTCACCACTTGTAAATTGGCTGTGCAGAGACATATTTTCTTGTGTCTGGTTCGTCCCTAAACGCCTTTGTGTCATGGTCCCAGGATGAATTTCAAAGTGCTGGCTGTTTTGAGCTGCTTCATCCTCCTCTTTGTTTGGGGTAAGTCATGTTTCCCTTTGTCCTTTTCCCCTCTGTGTTCCCACGATTCCTCTCCCTTCTCTAGCAGAAAAATAAATGTTAAAATGCTCAGTGCATTTCTCCATTTCCCACACAAGGAATTTCTTGTGGGGAGCATGAACACCCACAGCCTCTCATTGCTGCTGTACATCGGGAGCCAATCTGTGGTAGAGATCAGCTCCTGAGCTTTGACCTGGCCTTGGACTAGATTGCAAGTGTAGAATTCCTACACGTCCAAACAATTGGGAACACTACTATAAATATGGGAAGGGCAGAGGCGTACCTAGGCTCCTTTGCATCCTTGGCAAGGAGCTGTATTGGCACCCTCCTACAGAAAATACCCACTTTACCATAATAATCACATTAGAAATGACCACATTTTACATGACCCAAATACTCGAAGAGTCCAGAGTGAGGGCAATGTGAGGAGGAAGGACAAAACAACCCTAAACGCCTTTGTGTCATGGTGCAAGGATAGGAAGCTTCTCCCGCATTTGATCTTATCATCGCAGCATCACTGTGTTGTCACACACAAATATTTCATAGACTCCATAGTATGATAGGTCATTTTTGAGTATCTGCCCCTGCCCCGAAACAACCCCTAGGTAAACCTCTGGTGAAGGGCAGATAAGAACAAAGCTGCTCAGCAAACTTGCAGAATCACATTCTCTGGAAGATTTGCTGAATAGGGTATATCAAAAATCGTTTGAGAATGTCATGGTTTGGCTGGACTACACTTGTGGATACATGCATTTTGCAAAAACTGTCAGGTGAGTCGCTGCTTGCTGCTTGCCAGGAGGAGTAAAGGTGGCAGCAAGGTCTGTGGGGGTGCAAATGTACCAGTGGAGCCAACTGGGGGCTCTTGTCCATGCATGTGCACCATGCCACCACCAACCGGTGCCCTCTGGCAGTTTTGGACTACAACTCCCATCAGTCCCGGCCAGCACAGCAGCACTGACAAGGGCTGATGGGAGTTGTAGTCCAAAGCAGTTGGAAGTCATGCACTTGGGAAAGCTTAATATCTGTTAGTGTATTGTGTACAGTGGTACCTCGGAAGTCGAACGGAATCCGTTCTGGAAGTCCGTTTGACTTCCAAAACATTCGGAAACCAAGGCACAGCTTCTGATTGGCTGCAGGAAGCTCCTGCCAACCGGAAGCATGGAAGGTCATGTTGGACATTTGGGTTCCAAAGAACGTTCGCAAACCGGAACACTCACTTCCGAGTTTGCAGTGTTTGGGAGCCTAAACATTTGACTCGCAAGGCATTCGACTTCCGAGATAACTCTTTGAATTCAACTGGCAATAGTCCTGATAGGTGTGGCAAGATGACGTTCATAAATAGAAAGTTTTGAAAAATAGGACTGGTGCAAGAGACCGATGACACCAGTCCTATATCATGTATATATGAAGTGAAGGTCAAGGCCACTACTGTGATGTTTCATAGAAATGTTTCTCTTCGTAGCTGAATGCCAAAAAGAAAAGCCTTCCAAAGCTACGGAGAAGGCAGCCACGAAGGAGCTGAAAGCCAGTGGCTCCAAATTTCCCAAAGTGCCAAGTAAAAAACTTAAACAGGGGACTCCAAAGTTTCTAAAGAAAAGCCAAGTTAAAGCCATGACTGTTCCCAGGGAAGGCAAGCCGACCATTCTGAACAGGGCAGTGGCAAAGGGACAGTTCCAGAAGGTGTCCAACACGCTGGTGCTAAAAGCAGGCGAAGCCCTCGACTTGCGCTGCAAAGGAAAGGCTGTCAAATGGAGATACCCTCCCTACTTGGAGGATGACGACGTGGAGAGGCGACTGCGGTGAGCATATTGACGGCAACGGTTTGTGTCGGATAGATGTGACGTGGTCCTGCATTCCGTGGTGAACGTGCTTGTGGATGGAACGTCCCAGGTCTGGAGGGGAAAGCGCTTCCTTGCCTCATCTTTGCCCTTCTCTCTTTCAGAATCAAACACTTTGAGAGGCACAGTCAGCTGACCGTCGCCAATTCGACCGCGGCAGACACGGGCGAGTACAGCTGCTGGTCCTTCCAGTGCCGCGACAGCGAGTGTCGTGATGGAGAGGACAAGATGGGCAAAACATTCATCTTCTTCACAGGCCAGGCTTTTTCCTTGGTTTAAGGTGCCGGGGGGTGGGGTGGACCTCTTCCTCCCTGCTTCTGGTCTCCCCTTTCCTAGCCATTATTTCCTAAGATACCCCCACACACTTTTGAGGGTCTCTTGACAATACTGGGCGGGGCCAGAAGAAAACTGGGTGGAGCTGCAAATGTGAATATTGCTTCTGTGCAGTTGGCTACTTTTAAACACACAACACCACCAGCCTTCCTCGGTCCATCTAGGCAAAACTCTCAGGAGGGTGAGAGGAGGGCTGGTAAATGAAATGGCTGTGGAGGGGGGTGGGTATGGCCTGGGGATTAGTCCAAAAGCGCCATTTCAAAAGCTGGGAACCCTTTTCGTTGAGAGGGCAGCATCTTTTTTGACAAATGATTGCACGTGGCTTTTTATAGAGAGGGCTATAGATGACAATAATCGATGGCCCTGCCCAGGAGAAGACGCTGTCTCTGCACATCCAAGCGCCCCTTTTCTGTTTTCCCCTCAGACCCTCAGGAGCTATTTGTGCCCACAGAAGATTACTATGAAGTGATTCAGCTGCGTACAAACCACCCCACCCTCCTGCATGCCAGGTGACAAATCCAGCAGCCAAAGTGACGCTGCACAGGGAGTTCCCCCCCCGAGAAAGTGCTTGTGGATGGACTAGACATCTCGCATGATGTGAAGAGGGGCTTCATCATCCACCGCCCACAACCTTCCCATGCTGGCTCCCTCTTCTGCATGGCCAATGTGGATGGGGTGAGGCAGATCTCCACAAAATACATGCTGATTTATGTGAACTGTAAGTTGCCTTAACAATTAATCATCTATCTCTCCATCTCTTTATCTCCCAAGTGTGTATATGTGTATAAGAGAGAGGGGGGTGGGGGAGAAAGAAAAGTCCACCAATCTGCTTGCCTTTTTTCATTTTAATGTTTTTTTAAAACTCAGGTTGTCAAATTCAAATTAATTCAGCCCAAACTGTCCCAAAAGGGTATGTGGCTGCTTTAGAGATAAAATAAGTTAATCTCATCAAACAGTTCCATTCTTTTGCAAAAGGGAATGTGACTTATGAGAATGCAGGTGTGTTAATTCTATCCAAGGGATGTGCTTATGATCAGGGAGATTCAGTCATGCCGATCAAGGAAAAGGAGCCTTGGTTTGCTGACCACAGGTTGCGAAGGAAAGCCCAAAACTGATTCTAACCTAATTTAGAATGTTTTATATACAACTCCCAGTCAATCAGGACCCAGGCAGAGCCTGGGAGAGTCTATGAGAAGGGAGTGGGAAGTATTGTCACTTTCCACGATGTCCACTGAATGAGGCCTGTTTCTCCGGGCAAGAAGTACTGTACTTTTCTGTGTATTAAGACTAGTTACCCCCCTCTAAAAAAGCATGCAAAAAAGTCTTATATATGGGTAGTGCATAGGGTGGACGTTTCATTTGTTGCTGCTATGGCTGTCAGCGGCTATTGTGCATGTTACTGGTTGCTGCGTCAATGGGTGGTGTTGATTGGGCGACACTGTGGCAATTGCGCAGGTGATTTTCGGCATCCCCCCCCAAAAGCTAAACAACCCTGGATAATCCTCCCCCGAAACAGCTCAACAACTTTGTGCCATCTCCTCCCATGTTCTTAAATTTGATTTCCCCAAAATAGGGGGCGTCTTATACATGGGGGCATCCCGGTAATGGCGGACACCTGTCAAAATTTGGAGTCATTATTCTATCAATGACACCTTGATGCAATCTTTGCCCATTGCTGGACATGCACAAAGGCTACTAGTCAGATTTAGAAGGCTTCACAGGCAAGGCCTTGTCGCAGAGAATCGCTAAGGCTGGAGAGAGTGTGGGAGAGGCCTCAGATTCAGTATCCACTGCCTCGTTTCCATTCAGCCTATGCTCCAAGTGGGAGAACTGTAGAATTTCGCCATGCCATGCCCATCTAACAACTCCACAAGGAGCAATGGGGCAGTGGCAGAAACTGATGTCTATATGCTGATATTTTTTGTGTGTGTGTTTTATTTCCAACTCTGCAGATCCTTCTTCAGTTCCCAAGCCAGCTATCAGAGCTTCAGTGGCCTCCTTCCGTGCTGGAGACAATTTCAATGTCACGTGCACTGTCTTTGGGGAACCAGAAATTGCTGTTGATTTCACGTGGGACTATCCAGGAGAGCAAGTAGGTAACAGGTTGCTGATGGGGTGAGTGGGTGTGGGATAAGAAAAGTGGCTTGTACTATAACAGTACAGGTCTTTTAAGCCCGTCTCCTTTCCTGCTGATCTGTGGAATTTCCCCCTTAGAAATTGAACAAAGGCTAGCCCAACCCACAAACCTAGCCAATAAGAGCGTACAAAGCCAAGCTGAATAATGATTGGCCTGACCTCAAATGAGTAGGCCAGAGGCAGAATGAAAACATAAATTGTTCCTCTGCAGATAAACACCAGGCAACCTTGTCATGTGGTTTGCTTGCACCTGAATAATTTCCAAGTTACAGGAGTGGGTGTTGCTAGACTTCCATACTGGGAAAAGCCACTGCTAAACTCTCTTGTGCACTGACTACCATGTGATCTGCCATGTTTCTCAAATAATGTCCTTCTTCACTTTCAGATTGGCAGACCACCCTACATCCGCGAACGCACAGATTTGGTGCGACGTGGTGGGCAGGTGCAGCAGGAATCCGAGAGCATCCTTTACGTTGACGAAGCACGTGCTGTGGATGATGGTTTGTATACCTGCACTGCTGAAAATCTGCAAGGAGGCACTGCAGTGTCCACCCGCATTCGCTTGGTTCCAGCCTCACCAGCCCCGAAGAAGGCAAAGTCTGGGTAACTGCCTCTGGTCCTGCACTGCTGAAAGTCCAGGTCCTACTGGAAATCCAAAGACTAGAGGCTGCCATCAAAAACCAAGGGAATCAACAGTTGCCTTCTCTTATTTTGTCCTTTATCCTTTCATGTTTGACTCATTAAAGTAGGAGGAATCTTTTTGAAGCAAAGGCAGAGAGTACCTTTTTGTTCACAGGGATATTGTGAAAGACAGGAAAACGCTCCAAGATATTCATGACTATTGCCAGAAAAATGCTGTCTTGGGAATTCTGGCTCTGTGTGAACATCTTCATTCACAGGGCCAAACGAAATTATTGAGCTCTATGATCAGATCTCACCTCTCTTTAAACATTATATATATCAGCCTTGGACCATTTGTCTGGGTATGAAGAGTTAACCCTGCAATTTTCCCAATTAAGATCCCTGCCAGCAGCTATACGCCCTGTTAGGGCATATATGTATGTACATGCAACAGCAGTTTCAAAGGCAGGTACACTACTCATAAGCAGAATTTCAGTAAGTAGGGGATTATTATTTTTTAAAGTGCCCCAGCACTACAGTCCAAATCTGTATTACCCACATCCATACCCACCTGGTAGGTCCTATTGGACAAAAATGTAGAGCTGGGATTTCTAGCCATCTCATCTGCTCTGGCCCTTGTGGAGATGGTAAAACCTTTATCAGGTAGCAATTTGCATCACTGAATGCTGCTTTGTAGGAAGAAAACTTAGTGAAAATTAGAGGTAGAACAACCAGAGATTTTCCAGGAAGGCACTGACCATTTTAGCAACATCAGTTTATTTTATTTTTATGACTTTACCCAGTTATTTACGATGTCCATTTTCATCTGCACTTCTTAACTGGTTCTAAGTAACAAGTTCCAGGGTGCCTGTTTTTCCTCTCTAGGTCTAAGTAGCCAATTTTAGGTGCAGGCCCAGTGATTTTCCACTGAACTGAAATGCTCTTCACTATAAAGTTTTTTTTTTACTAGAGGCTGCAGAGTCTTCAGAAGCATCACCCATCAGGGAAGGGTGTTTAAATTCTTTGGCTTGGATCCAAGTGTTCCATGCGTGTAGCAGTGGGCTCCTATAAACCATATCCCCAGACTAAATAGCCAGATGGAGAAGTCAGGGCTGTGTGTACACAGTTGTGTGGGTCCCAAACATGTGCTCAAGATGTCCCGCTTAATTCAGAAGGCCCCATCTTCTATTGCATATGTGTAGGACCACAGCCATAGGAAGCTTGCAATTACATGTTGGGAGGCGACTGAGAGAACAGCTTTCAGTCTCCCCCTCCCAATTCTCATGACCTCCCCACCCCACTTCCAGCAAACAAAACACACACACACACACACACACACACACACACACAACACCCTACAGTCCCATTATCAGGAAGGAAGGATATGCACCAGGGGACCAAGAAATAAATCAAGAGGTTATGAGGATGGCAGAGAAGCAGGCCAAACACCCCCCCCCCCCATTATAAAGAACAAGTATATTTCAGAAATGGGAGGGAAAGTACATTTCAGTCATTTGTACGCTGCAAGAAATTACATTCATTTTGCAATACTGGAAAATTTCCACCAGCCGCCATTTTACAACTTTCTCATGCTATTGCAGCAGGCTGAGTAATATAATAATAAAACCTGTTATCATTAAATGAACAAAAACACAAAACACCCTTCCCTGTTTGCTATCATAGAAATGAGAGAGCCAATGCCTGGATCAGATCCCCAAACTCTCATCAAAATAAGCACCCTCCTTTGTCAATAACTGTAAACAGAGCTCCTGCCCTTTGTCTCCTTCGCTAAGGTGTATTTCATTAGCCAGTGATTTCAAGGTGTGATTCTATGATGGAGGCTGCAATCCTCTACACACTTATCTGGGTGTAATAACCGGTGAAATCGAGGGGGCTTACTTCTGAGTATACACTTTTAGGCTTATCCACTGGCTGCCTTGCAAAGTATTGAAAGCTGACATAAGTAATGGAGTGGGCCCTGTATTCTTCTGAAAAACAAGTGAGAGGTTTTATTCCTGTCACCCCTTCTTGCCCTGCTTCCAGCTCTGATTCTGGACAGGGAAGTTGAAGGCTTATGGTAAGAAACCCCTTGCCTGATGGTGGCCACTACAATGGGTGAGTCAAGAAAACCAGCTGAATAGATTGAAAGAGCCACCTGGTTAATGCTACTCTATGCTATTTGTATCACCAGGCAGCGTTTGGATCTGGTGTCAACTCTGGCTCCCTTCACTGGGACTGCAGAGCCTTTGAGGAGTTTCTCTCCTGAGAACTGTCGGCTCAAAAGCCTTCCTCTTCTGTGCTATGTGCTGCTTCACTTCCAGGAAGAGTTGGTAGAGGTGCCCCTGCAGGCTGTCTCAGGCCTTCAAGTGCTCTGGGCATTATTATGCCTCTGAATACCAGTTGTTGGAAATCACAGCTGGCCAGAGTGGGGTTGTGTTCATGTCCACCTTGAGACTTCTCACAGGCATCTGGCTGACCACATGAGAACAGGACGCAGGACTAGATGGGTCATTGGCCCTACATTCTTTCAGCTGGCTAGAGGCAACCCCCCCTCAAAAAGCGTTGTTATTGCCCTTTCCCCCCTCACAAGTCCTCTGAGACATACAGTGCAGACCCAGCACTACAGTCACTAGGGCTGCCTTTAGCAAATATCCGCCCAGCGCTCCCAAATTACCACAGATAGGTGTTGGGCACTGCCAGCCATTGGTGGGGCACAACTCTCCCCCATGCCACTGCGGGAGAGTGATCCCCACAAAGGCTTGGGAGGGAAGCTGCACGCCCGTCAGCCTTACGGTTGGCAGGGCACAGCTGGCGGGCGTGCAGGGAAAGGGGAGGCCGCCAGCAAAGCCGCACAGCTCCCCCACTTGTTGGGGCGCCCCTGAGAGGCCGGTGCCCTGGCGCGATGCACCACTAAGCCCTATGGGAAAGATGGCTCTGACAGTCACATCTACACCCTATGTTCAAACAATTCTTACACAAGTTTTTGTGAAGAATCATGGGAACTGTAGTTTGTTAAGGGTGCTGCTGGTTACCATAGGTCTGTGTGGCTAGCACCCTTAACAAACTACATTTCCCATTATCCTTTGGTGAAAACCATGGCTGTCATCTAAGAGTGCTTTAAATGTATGGTGTGGATAGATCTCAAATATTGGACATCTTTGGGAAAGGGGACATTGGTGAGGCTCTGTGGTCCCAATAGCCTACAACAGCGAAACAAGAAGAATATTTACCTTTTTCCAGCCCCTGCTGCCACTACAAGCGACACATAACATGCTCAGCAGTGCTTACTCTCTGAAGAAGTGAGTTGTTCAGGGAGAGGGTGAGCAACCTCCTTGGATTCGCAGGGCTATATGAAGTCGCATCTGAGGAAGAGCATAGATCAGTGGTTGAAAGCATCTACTTTACATGCAGTAGGTCCCAGGTTCAATCCTTAACATCTCCAGGTAGGTCTGGGAATATTTCTACTTCAAGGGCTGCTGCCGGTCAGTGTAGACAATACTGAGCTAGATGGACCAATAGTCAGACTTATTATAACACAGCTTCCCAAGCTCTTTATGCCAAGTCAGATTACTGGTCCATCTAGTCCATATTGCCTACTCTGACTGGCAGCAGCTCTCTGGCAAGGATCTTTTCCATTCTGACTACCTTTACCTGGAAGCTGGGATTGAATCTGGGACCTTCTGCATGCATGTGCTTTCCCACTGACACAATAGCCCTCCCATGCCTCAGAATCCCTTTAGCAGCTCTAAGGCCAGATCAGAAAACTGCTGGCATTAACTACAGTACCAGAAACCCGGTCACTTCGATTATTTCCACCCCCTCTGCCAATTCCATAAAATCCACACAGAATTTGCTTCATAACTTACATAATAAATGCAAAAGAGAGAGAAAATCACTTAAAAAAATAATAATAAGCGGGTGAGAGGTTTTCACCAACACACACATATGATACATTTACTGTGATCACTAGTTAGGAGTTGCTCACTCCCACTTATCATCACCCTGTCATACAGTAGGGACAGATTTTCCAACTGATACCATACCGAAATTTTGTGGAAAGCCTCAATTAGATACAGCGTTATTACAAGCTAGCTGTGTTTCTCCAAGATAAAACCACTTCACTGCTGCAGACAGAGCTGCATTATACGTGAGGAACGACAAATAAAGGTTTGCCAAGACTCAGGGTTGGGTGGGATCCAATTGTTGGTTGCCCGAATTATTATTTCAGGAACTGAACACGTTAGCAAACAAACGTCACTGTCGCCAAGCCATGCTGCAAAAGCAGAACCCACGCCTTTGCACTAGGCCCCCACATTTCACAACCCACTGACTGTGACGCAGCCCACCGGCTGTGAACAGTCTCCTAGTTTTGTTGTCTGTCGGGTACTTCCAAAATGGGTGTGTGCATGTGTCTGTGGGAAATACCTGGCTGACCACCATGCACAGCCGGTGGGGCTGCGTTCGGCTGGGTGGCCCACACGTTGCGGAGATCTGTGTGACGTTCTCTCAAGGCAACAACCAGCGGTTCACTGGCTTTTCATGAGCGTCGCTACTGCGATGAGCCACTGTTTTTGCACTACATGCTACATTCACATACACAGTACAAACCACCGTTTCCACGCAGGGAAGTATAAAATGCTTCTTGATTAGAATCAAGACATTTTACGCGCCCTTTGTCTCAATTCAAATCATCTTTTCTTTTTAAAAACAAAAACCCATAAAACAACCATTACGTGTGCCTTCTATGTATTTAGCCTCTAATTTCTCCAGCCTGGAGCAACTTCGTTTCTCTGCAACTACTAGCACTGCTTCATCACAGCCAGTGGAGGGCACCATCTTCTGTTTCAGCTTCTCAAGAAGCTAAATTGCTATAAAAATAAAAATAAAAATCCCTTGGTTTCCGAAGGCTTGCAATTTTAAGGCCATTTCCAATCTGTTGTTTTCTAAACTGATAAAGAACTCATAAAAGCAGGCAAAAATACCTTCTATTGAAAAAAGGAAGAATTATTTTTGAAAGGAACCAAACGCAAGGAGGTGCCTGTTCAATTCTCTCCCAAACCGTGTCAGCAGCTGCTTATCTGATGCAGCACTTTCAACACGGAAATGATGAAAGCCATATGGGCAGGGACTGAACACATCATGGAGGAGGGTATGTAAAAAAGATTATGGTCATCGAGCAGAGAAAATGACACAGCAGAGGCATTTTCTGGAGAGAGAGAAAGTTCTCCCAGCAATGCAGGAGTTGATTGTGGTGGATAAGTAGCTCCTTTGTGACTGGGTGAACATCTAGAATGCACCTCAACCACAGAAGTTTGTATCCATATTTTTGCCCGAGTTCTCCAAAGTTTTGCATTTAGGAATCAAAATGCATGTTTGTGGTCCGGTCTGCCTCTTCCAGCTCAGACCAAAACAGTTGTGGGCATGCGAACTCTGGTTCCTCCAAAACCTGGCAGATGAAAGGATGTTCGGATCTGGGCCTATGCCTTCAAATTTCCATTGCCTCTCTTCTATCCTATGGCTTCTTCTCACCTACAGCTTTATCTACTGAAATCTTAAATTATGGATTCCCACTGTATCTCCGCCATTTCCACCATGCCCTAATATATATGAGGTAGCAAATCTTGCTACCTCCCTGAGGGGTTGGGGTTGGGCAAGACCCTTAGTCAGTGCTTAGTGGCATACACAGAAACGTCTTGGCTAGCATTAAAGCTGACCTCTTTGTGTGTGGGGGGGGGGGTATGCGGAGTAGCCCCCCTTATTCCTAAGGCAGGCCAGTTCAACCTCTTCAAGTGTCACAAAACAATGAGGCCACCTATGGGAGAAAATCAAAGCACACAGAACCTCCGGAACCGTCCTTGCACCCGGGTGCCACTCCTCAGCATGAGAGTTCTAGGTCTAGTCGACAATAGAGAGGCCTAGAACAAAAGGAAGGAGCCACCTCTCCCATCCCTGCCCCACCCCAGTCTTTCTGGCCTATCCGAATGCTACGTAGCGATGAGTGTTGCCTCCGTGGAGATAGGGAAGGGGTGGGGGGAGTCGCCATTCAGCACTCGGTACAGCAGCTCTTCCTTCTCCCGGTGAGCTTGGGCTCGCAGCTGTGACTCCTTCTCCAGGGACTCGCGGAGAGTGAGGAGCTCGTCGGACAGTTGCCTGCAGGGCAGAAGCACAGAGTCAAATGACTTTGGAGTCCTAGAACCGGTGGAGAGATGGAGGCTGTGGGGCCAACTTGGACATGTAGCATGCGGTTCCCCTCGTCTTCGTCCCCAACTGTTTGCCGCTATGAAGACAGGAGGGAAGGCTCCCTCTACTGAGATCAAAATGACAATCACAACACCCCCAAGTGGGGCCTATGGGGAGGGAAAAGTCCATATTGGTGCCAAGCTTTCCATTCAGGCCCCAGGTTGGGAGGTGAAGAGATATGCCTCCCCTTCCATAGAGTCCCCGCTTCCCATAGGCTGTCTTCACAATGGGAATCAGGCTCCCTTGCCCCTGTAAGTAAAAATGAACACATAGCAGGCAGCTACGCATCTTAAGTGAGTGGCCCTCAGTTTTCATCATGAGCACTTTCTCACCTCTGTCAAATGAAGTGGGAAGATGTAATACTGTGGGGAAATATAATGGTATTGAAATCAGGGGTGCAGGGAACATGAAATGCACACACTACAAATGTTCAGAAAAATGCTTCTATAAGTAAACCACCAAAGATTCCCTTAATAGAGCCCTCCCTCCCTCCCTCCCTCCCTTCCTTCCTTCCTTTCTTTCTTTCTTCCTTTCTTTCTTTCTATAGCAACTTTTCCAATCACAATAGCACACTGACACAGGAAGTTGAGCAGGAAGCGCATCAGAGAAGAGGTCCTCTCTAGCACAAATATTTGCTACTATGGTAGCTGTCTGTGCTGATCCTATTGCTGTTGTTATAATTATTATTGTGATTTATAAGGTTTCTTACCCACCCTTCTCTAGAAGGCCCCATGGCAGATTACAACAATATAAAAACACAATTATTAGCATCAGTTAGAACAATGTAATTGTCTGGGCTGCATCTGGTTATGCAGGACAAGCACACTGAATCTAGGTCCTGACCCATAGGCTTTCCCTGGGCGCTCTTTAGGTGCACTGTCCCAAGGGCCCTTCAACAAGGTGAAGTGGGAAATAGATGCTTACTGCAGCTGAAGGTCTCACCTTGTCACTGCCATGTGGTTCTGCATCCGAACTTGGAGATCTTCTTTCTCCTGTTGAAGGGTTTTAACTTTCTCCTCGAGCAATAAATTTCTCTCCATCTGTAAACAGGCCAAGGGTGTGATCAAACACCAAATGCAATAGCAACACAGTTCATCCCAGGTACAGGTATTCCACGCATGCAATAACATCAAGAAATCTCCCAATTAGGTATTTTAAACTTTGTGGGAACGTGTCCGCATGGAACCTCCTTCTTATTAAATATGTTGGAGGTTATGTCACTCAGGAAAGTCTGCAAGAGGCACCAAACCTGGTGTCTGCCCTGTCTCTGATCGCTGTGGCAATGTAGGCTTGTATGTAATCTCTGCCAATTCAGACTCATGTATCTCTTTTAGTTCAGAGCTATCTACCCATATGATCCATCTACCAAGAAGAACTTCAGTAGTACAGCAGAAACCCGGTTTGTTTTTCAAGAGAGTTTCAGTTGCCCAGCTTACTTCACAAGCAACTGAGCTGCAGTGGCGGCCATTTTGGCCCAGTGAGCATTTTCTGAACATGGAATTGCTTCTGTCAAACACAGCCATGCTCCATTCACCTAGATGTTTCTTCCCACAGACCTTAAAGGATTAATACACCTATAATCAAGTTTTGTCTTTAGAATATTCTTTGGTCCACTCCAGACATCCTTCATCCATGAAGATTTGTGCTGATGATGCTATCAGGACAGTTTAATCCTTCCCCTTCTGCTGTGGTCCCAACAAAAATTCCCCGCCTGAAGTGGCTAGCTGCACTGGAAGGGATGTTTCCACACTGGTGTTGATGGGAGTTTCCCTCCCAGGATAACAGCTTCCAAGAAAGTGGCCAATATTGTTGGGATAGTAACAGGATGGGGAAGCGTATGAAACGAACCCCAATTCTTCTCATGCACTATGCTCCTAATCCCAATCAAAAGAACATTCTCCATAGCTGCTATCTACATTTGAACTCACAATTGTGACTTTTAAGCAAGAAATTTAGCACTGTGTGTAATTTGGCCCTAGTCTTGGATGCTGGTCTTGCTAGGTGGAGGGGCAGTTTAAAGGCCAGGATGCAGGACTTGGAATGTGTTGGCTTCTGCAGGAAGCCACAGAAGTCTGGTGATTGAGGTTCTGGAGAGTCTGTGGCCCTCCAGATGGGACTCCAACTCCCATCAGCCCCAGCTGGTATAGCCAATGGTCAGGGATGATGAAAGATGCCATCCCCAAACAACTGGAGGGTCACAGGTTCTCCATCCCTGCTCAAGAGTAAGTGTTTGTGGTACTCAGAAATTAGCTAGTTTTGAATGGCAGAGCACAAGGTCCCCCCTGCAAGACCCCACCAAGTCTTAGGAATAGCTATGAAAATGAGTACATCGAACCCACCACTGTTTCCAGGTTGAGCAGCTTTTTGTCCAAGTTGTGAATGCGTTCATTCTTCATCTCAATGACAAAATGTAGACTCTCTAGTTCCTGTTCCCAGAACTGGCTGGGACTCCCATAATCCTAGAAAACAACAGGAGAAATGTCAAAATGCACCCTTAACTAGAAAGCTGGCAAATCAGACCTTCATGGAGAACCACATTAACAACAACAACAACAACAATAATTTATACCCCACCCATCAGGCTGGGTTTCCCCAGCCACTCTGGGGGGCTTCCAGCAAAATATAATAGTTCATCAAATATTAAAAGCTTCCCTAAACAGGGCTGCTTTCAGATGTCTTCTAAAAGTCAGATAGTTGTTTATTTCTTTGACATCTGGTGGGAGGGCAGTCCACAGGGCGGGCGCCACTACCAAGACTACATCCAGGGGCCCCAGTCATGTGAGAGACTAGGCCTACAATTTTAGGTCCTATGCCTGGGAGTAAACTCCATGGAACTCACTGGGACGTCTCTCTACTACTACTACTACTACTACTACTACTACTACTACTAATAATAATAATAATAATAATAAATACCCCGCCCATCTGGCTGGGTTTCCCCAGCCACTCTGGGCAGCTTCCAACAGAACATTAAAATGCAACAATCTATTAAAGGGAGGCTTTTAATGTTTAATAGATTACAGTGGTGCCCCGCTAGACAAATGCCTCGCTAGACGAAAAACTCGCTAGACGAAAGGCATTCGCTAGCGGAAGGCTGTCTCGCAAGACGAATTTTTCAATGGGCTTGCCTCGCAAGACGAAAAAGTTTCCATTTTTTTCTCTCTCGTCAAACTGCTCTTCCCCCGTTGGTGCTTCGCAAGATGAAATTTTCGCTATACGACAGCCACTAACTTGGTGAGCTTCTGATCATTCCCCAGTGTAATAGAAAATGTATGACCTCCAACTCTGGTTTCCATTTGGGGATGCAGAGTTGATCTAGAAATTGCTGGTGCATATAGTTTACAATTAAGAATCATATGTGTAAGGGTTTCTACCAGGTGGTCTTCACATGGGCAAGTTCTTTCCCCTTTCACCCTGCCTGAGAACCTTCCCCAAAGGAGGTTTGATAGATCTGAATTAAACCTGGCCAGCGAAAATGCCCTTCTTTCTTGAGGGTTAAGCAGAAATTTGAGGTAATTGTGGTTAGTTTCATGTGCCCAAGAAATTTGAAAATAGAGAGGGGAATGTGTTTTCTTTGCTGCTACTGTTAGTTCCTGGCGTTCAATATCCCACAACCTAGTTTTTATTATAGCCTTGGCAGATGGTAGGGACATCGATCGCAAAAGTTCCACTGACAACCCGAGTTGCTGTACCTTCTTGTTAAACTGTTGTAGCCCTGGGGAAAGAAAGGGGTCTAACAAAACTTCGCTGAGGAGAGGATCTTTATCTGATGTAAGGCAGATGTTTAACCAGCATAGAAGAAATCTCGCCCAGGCAACAGTCTCTATCTTGTGTTGACCTCCCTCTAGACACAAGGCTGGATAGGGTACACGGCGTGGGACAGTGAAAATCTGCCTGCACTCGTTCTACCAACTGGGTATCAGGGATTATCATGGTTGCTCTGCTCCTCCCTGGTTTGTTTTGCTACTACGCTGAGCTAAGCCATGGCTTGGCTTAGCAGGTTTCCTGAAACCAGGGTTATGGTTTAGCTCCCCTTGACAAACCACGAGCCAAAAACCATAGTACATGCTTTGGTTCCAACTTAGGGTTAGTCTGGAGAGAGCTAAATTAGTCCTGGTTCAGAGGACACACTAAGCCAAGCCATGGCTTAGCTCAGCACATCAATAGAATGATCAAGGAGGACCAAAGCAGCCACAATCTCCTCTTTAGGAGCTCACACACTCGCACGTTCATGTTAAACCATGGTTTGGCTTAGCATTGCATGTGAACTATGCCACCCATCGTTGTCTTTGTTTTCCCAGTAGTGAGAGAAGAAGGTAACATCTGTGACTTGGTTAATAAGCAGGTGGAGAAATCCTATCTAACTGATCGTGGCTGGTTTTGTTTTTTTGGCACCTGGATGTGTTTCTTATAATCTCTGCTCAGGATTGACTCTTCCACCCGTTTCATTTTCTCTTGGAAGGACTTCATTTGGGAACTCAGTCTGTCTACTGTCTCCTGGAGAAGAAATAAAAGGCAGAATAAATCAGTGCTCCAGCAAGCATACTGACCCCACCACCCTGAGCACGTGTGTATTATTCTGTATGCATCAATAACATTAATTATGTTCCAACACATTTTAGTGGATCTGTAGCCAGTAGCAGATATAACTCCTAATGGCCAGGTAGCTATTAAATCCAGCAGGGCCCAGGCAGGATGACCCGGAATTGTAAGTCTACAAAATCTGGAGGAAACCATGTTGGCTGCCTCTGACTTGGAGCATATACAGAGTGGCAGCACCTGCAAAGATGACTGGGACTTTTGGTAGGATTCGGTCAGGAGCACTTTCTCTTTGTCATGTGCTTTCTGGAGTTCTGCAAGAGAAACAACAGACTGTAGTCAGAAGAAACCAGTGAGAGACACAAGCCCTGCTCCAATCTAGCCAGGGGTTCTCTTCAATACACATCAAACTGTTTGTCTCAAGAGTATATTCAGAGAAAAAGGAGGACAGAACATGAATGGAACTCAGTCTTGAAATCTTTGTGGTCCTCTCTCTCTTCCTTCATTTGCAAGTAATTCTAAGCCAAACCAAATGAGCAAATCCTGCATGATCTCTCCCAGACAAACTTACAAGTGGCAAAACCACAGTTTCAACATGTGGTCTATCTGGAGAGAGCTAAACCAGACGATGCGACACTAAGCCAGGCCATGCCTTACAGCAGCACAGCAGCAGAAGGTCTAGGGGGATTCTTGCATTCTCTCTCCCCCTCTCCCTCCTTCTAACAGAGATGCTCAGCATTTAGGCAGAGAGGAAGTGAAAAATTAAATAGGCAACATAGCAAGGCATGGAGAGCCTAAAATGAATATGAAAACTGAAGCTGAACAGTGGAAAATTGATTTAGGAATGTCACAACATGGCATTGCTGAAGGGCAGGATGGAAAAAGTAGAGTCTCATGGACACACAGTATTTTAGCAGTGGGGTTGCCTTTTCTTGCAATGCATCTATAACCAAAGTATTTCTAGAGGCAACAAATTCATTAATGACACTAACATTTAGTAGCTGGGAGCCGAGCACTTGGCGTGCCATTATTTCTGTAATCCCTCCTCTGGTCATTTGCTTTCCTCTAGGCACTTGCTGTATTTATTCCTTTTGACAATCTACTTCCCGATTTGAAGATGCTTCCCATCATACTGCAGGGAGGGCACTTTCTTTCCCCATCCATGTTGCTGCTACTGCAGCGGCATAGCGTGGGTTGCTGGTGCCCAGGGCAGAGGGTGAACGGAGCCCGCCTCCAACGGGCTTCTTGCCCACTGCCTCCACCCACCTGCCCACTAGACCAACCTGCCTGCTGCCACACCTCAGCTGCCAGAGCTCCATGCCAGTCTGATTGCACCCCCTTCAAAATGGTCCCCCTGCCCCCCCCCCCACACTACACTTCTAAGGGGAAGCAGTTTGTGGCGAGTGGGACACAGCAAGGAAGCCATGAGGAGGCAACAACAGTTCTGGGAATGCTTGTGAACAACTATGTCCGTGAACAAGTTCTTTCATACCTGGCCCAGTGGTGCTACAATGCCAACATAAAGCTCACCAAGGGAGGGAGCAGAAGTAACTTCACCAATATTTGCTGTAGAAATGAGTTTCCAGACAGCACGTAGGATTGTCTCCCTTTCTCCCTCACTCTGCCAGGGGCCCTGTGCCTGTCACATAGTAGTCCGTATCCAGATCAGACCTCCATCACCAGGGGTGAGGGTGGGGGGTGGCCTACTCAACACTGTCATGGGATTTGCATACCATAGTGCCGGGGGGGGGGCTGGAATTGTGGCTCTCTATATGATGTTAGGTACTGTAGGAACTCCCATTGTTTCTGACTGTTTGATAGGAGTTGGAGTCCAACGACATCTGGAGGACCACAGGTTTCCCAAGTGCTTTGATGGAAACAGAACAAAGCTTGCATGTTTTGCAAGCAGGTTTTTGCCTCTCACCTCGGAGTCTCTCTTCCTGTTCTTTTTTCAGCAAGTCATGCTGCTCAGAGAGTTGTTGCTTGCATTGTAAATCCTTCTCCTTTTCTACCTGGTTGGGGGGGGGAGGCACAGGCAATATTGCAAAATTGTTAACAAATAATATTGTTAACTTTCCTGCCAGCATTCTGCATGATACTTCACATCTCACACAGAGGAGTTTACATCATTTTAAGGCTGGAGATAGGCAGCAGTGTTCAAGGGGCCTGATCGATAAACGCTA
Source organism: Lacerta agilis (assembly GCF_009819535.1). Classification (NCBI taxonomy): domain Eukaryota; kingdom Metazoa; phylum Chordata; class Lepidosauria; order Squamata; family Lacertidae; genus Lacerta; species Lacerta agilis. The sequence goes on from NC_046313.1 coordinate 59,999,917, forward strand.
GCAAGAAGCATTGTTTACTGACTGTGGTGTCCGCACAGTGAAGTCATCCCCTTATTGCTTCTAGTCAAAGAGGATGGGCAGGTCTCTGAAGCATGACAATAGCGGCAAAACCCTGTTTGACGTGAGACTATTGCAGGGCGTGTCTACACCTCATGGGAAGAAACACAGTGGTGTAGTGAGTAGACCATCAGTCTTGGATTGAGAAGTCAAATCTCTGTTCAGCCAGTGACCTTGGGCCAATCACTATCTCTCAGTCTATGGGATGGTTTTGGTGTGAATATAAAGATGGAGGGGGAGCACTCATGACTGCAATTATGAATGCCTCAGAAAAAGATGGAGTTAAAACTGTAATAATTTGATGGTGATGATGGTGTCACCTTCATTTTTTTCCTTTCCTCCATATCAAACTGGAGAACTGGAATATAGGAATAGGGCAGAAAAGGAAAGGACCTGGATGTCAAGGATGTGATCACATGCAGCCCTATCTTATATATGTTTACTTATTCCAGTGATATTTATTCCCAAGTAAGTGAGCAGAGGATGGCAGCCCTGCGGTACAATCCTACACATGTCTGCTCAGAAGTAACCACCAATGAGTTCTATGGGATTTATTCCCAAGTTAAGTGTGGAGTGAGGGAATATTCACTGTACGACACTTTAAATTGTCATAATACACACATATATTATGGCAAGGACTGTAAGAATTAGCATTCAGTGAAAGGAATAGATGCTCTCCTACATCTGCATATTGCTGTTGAACGTTAGAAATGGTGGCAAGCTGTGTTCCAGGGAAGCTTGTCCACCTTGCCAGTTTTCTTCTTCACAAACCCACAATGGTCTTCAATGCATCACCTCAGTGTTCTCTGGTGCATAGTTCGAATACCGCTGGCCTGTATGTGATTTGGGAGGAGGTTCTAGCACATGTTTCCTCCCCCTTCTCTAAGTGGTACATTCCATTCTATAGGCACTGAACTATGCAGATTCTAAAACTATTGCCTTGTTTCTTTAAATGGGTTCTGAATTCTTGTGTGGAGATCACCACAACCATGCTGCTGACTTGCTGCCAGAAATCTGTCAGGGTAAAAATCTGTGCAGTCTGATCTTCCATACACATTGGCTGCCGGCTGTATACATTGCTGTTCGTTCTTCAAGCAAGTAACCAGGATCAAGTCAAATCTCCAGGAAGAATCTAGCACCTTCTGAGGACTTGCTGACCTATTCGTGACACACTTGGCTATGTGAGTGCCTGTTGTTTGTGAGTGCAGGTGTAAAACGACACCTAACACCTGATCCTAGCAACATTCACTCAACAGAAAGTCCCACTGTGTTCATTGTGGTGGACTCCCAAGAACATGTGCATATGATAAAGTCCTCTTGCTAGGAACAGACAAATCAGTCTAATTCTGGTTTGTGTTGCTTTCACATATGTTCATTATTAAGCCTGTTCCACCCATTTTCTGCATTAATGAAATTCTTATTAAAATATGTACTTCCACTATTACAGGGTGGTCTGAGGGCTGCCTTTTAAAAAAAATTCCCTTCTTGTTTTACAGGTACAGTCAAACACCGGTTGTCAAACGTAATCCATTCAGCTTCCAAAATATTCGACAACCGAGGCGTGGCTTCCAATTGGCTGCAGGAGCCTCCTGCACTCGAGCGGAAGCTGCGTTGGATGTTCGGCTTCTGAAAAAATGTTCGAAAACCGGAGCATTTACTTCTGGGGTTTCGGCATCCGGGAGCCAAAACGTTCCAAAATGGAGGCGTTCGGGATACGAGGTTTGACTGTAACAGACTCTTCGAGACAGCTCAGCTGCCCCTGCAATTAGCATGCAAATATTTTAATGGGGCTGCAAATGAAATTCAAGAGAATGTGATGACTGTACTGCTCCTTCCAGGGATATTGTAGGCGGTGGGGAGGATGTTTGCCCTCATGGGGGCAGCCATCTTCCTCCCCCCCCCATACAAAGTCCCCGGGATGGCTGGCACATCACCACATCCTGGCAGTCTCAGAGGCATTTGTGGTTCCATTTTGAATGCCATCACAGCAGTAACTGGACTTTTTGGCTGCTTGGGTCAGCTGCTGCCTGCAAAGGAAGCCGGGAAACATTTATAAAAGGCAGACCCTCTAGCAATAGTATAAGTTTGCTCCCCACTACGGTTTGCAAAAATCCAAAAATCTGAGGGATAAGCATGCTCTGATTTGTACAGCAGCCCAGGAGGTATGGATCAAGCCAATGCAACAGGAAAATAAACTAAGGGAATCCCTCAAGCATCTGCACCCCTCCCTGTTGAATCTTAGATGCCTAAGGATCAATCAATCAGCTACTAAAGCTACAATCGTATTTGGGGGAAATAAGCCTAACTGAACACAGTGAGAGCAAAGACTGAGCTATATGCATTAATTCACAATTTACATTTTGAATTCAATACAAAATACACTCAAGATTAAATAGCAAAAAATGTGTTGTGGATATTTAGATATCGACATTTCCCCACAATATATTTGGAATTGGGAGCTCAACCCTTTCCTAATTTTTGCTTCTTGGGTTATTGCAGGGTGACCTACGGTAACCATTTCAATGAATAAGCCGGCACATGAATCTTGTAATTTACATTCAGGGCTTTAAAATAAATATCTGCTCAAAACCAGCACACAAGCAAGTCACTGCATTTTCAGTTAGATAAGATGGATTTTCAAAGATACCAACAGAACAGATTCAACATAAACCTTTTGAAATATGACAACCCTTTTAAAATGGTAATATCTATTCCTTTCCCAGGGAACTTTACAATTATTAACCAGTCAATTATTTGATTTTCTGCAACCTGGAAATACAGGGATGGCCATAAACAAAATAATATTTTTAATTGTGTTGCTAAATAATTGCTCATCGACTCATATGTGCAGAAATTTATCAAAATTCTGTACCTGCTAACAAGACTTCAAGATCTGGTTTCAGTTAATGCTGACATTTAGTAAAGCTATGTGTTATGTATTGAAGTTCTCACCTTGGCCACCAGGGGTGTGTGTATATAGTTTATTCTGCTGCGGTTTTCACTCAGGTCAGCTTATGCAAATGAAGGATTAGAAACTGACACTCAGGGATTGGTTAGCTGCAGAATGTTGTTACTGTTACGTTGTAGCTGAGCCCTATATAAGCTGGTGGCTGAGGCCTCCAGCTCAGTTCTGTTCCAGCCTGCAAATAAATAAGAGCTGTTTTGGAAATCGCTGTGTCGTCTGTTGTGTCCACCCACAACTTAACACTGGCGACGAAGGTGGGATGATGGACATCAGAACACAGACAGCACACAGCCAGTCAGCGCAAGGGCAAATCACTGAGCTGAATCACTGAGCTGAATCACTGAGCTGAAACGCTGAGCGAAATCACTGAACAGAACCAACTCAGAGCTGCCCGTTCTGGCTAGAGCACTGTGTTCCATCCATCGCCCACCACGTCGGCATCGGAATCATGGCTACACTAGTGCCTCTACCGCCGTTTGCCCCGGCCTCTGAATCATGGGACTCATATCTCGCTCGGTTCGAATGCTACCTTCAAGCAAACGAGCTAACAGAGGTATCAGAGGAGCGGAAGCGAGGCCTTTTCCTCAGCCTCTGCGGGCCCGAAGTGTTTGAGACGGCCAGAGTTTTAGTCGCTCCACTCGCAGTTCACAGAGCACCGTGGGACGCGCTACAAGAAAAGCTACGCGGCCACTACGCGCCCAAGCCGTCCAAAATTGCGGCCCGCCACGCCTTTTACCACCGGAACCAGGCAGAGGGGGAGTCGATCAACGACTACGTCGCCGCTCTCCGAAAGGCCGCATTAACCTGCGAGTTCCGAGACTTAGACGATGCCATGATGGATCGGATCGTCTGCGGGGTCTGGGACAACCGTCTGCAACGGCGCCTCCTTGCCAAGCCAGACCTCACGCTGCAGAAGGCCATCGAGGAGGCTGCGGCCTCAGAAGCGGCTGAACTCTCCGCCCAGGAGATCCGCAAGGCCAGCAGCCCACGACCTACAAAAAAGCCAATCGCCGTACACCATGAAGAGGCTAGCAGCGACGAGGCATCAACCAGCGAAGACGATGACGTGCACCAGACGAAGCGGGAACGCGGGAAGTTCAAACAGAAGTCCAAGGGCCAATCAGAATGCGCCGGCTGTGGAGGCGACCACCCCCGCGTCAAATGCCGATTCAGAGACGCCATCTGCCGGCAGTGCTCCAGAAAGGGTCACATCGCCAAGGTCTGCCGATCTACGCCATCAAACACAGCCTCTTCACCATCTCGCAAGTCCAAGTCGTCAACCCGGTCCGCAAACAGTAACTGTTTCGCTCTCACCAACTGTTGCTGCTCATCCGGAACCACGATTGGACAAACCGACTCGCCTACGCGACGCAAACTACACATCACGGTGCTCATCGAAGGAGCTCCGTGTGACATGGAGATCGACACCGGGTCTGCCCTGTCCGTTGTGTCCTGGAGCACTATCAAAAGACTTGTGCCCAAGCTGTCTAAGAGGCAGCTTGACCGACATCGTGTACACCTGAGGGACTACCAGGGGAACGACATTCCCGTGACGGGCGTCGGCCAGTTCCAGGTCAAGTTCAAAAACTTCTCGGGCCCACTCCGACTCGTGGTAGTTGAAGACCCGCGGCCCAGCCTCCTAGGGCTAGAATGGTTTGGCGCCCTCGGCCTGGAAGTCACCGGCATCAACTGCATCTCCAACGCGGAAGTGGAAAAGTTAACTAAAGAATTTGCCGAGGTTTTCGATGGCACCTTGGGCCAATATACAGGCACACCCATCTCCTTTAGCCTTGATCCACAAGTAGCTCCAATCAAGCTAAAGCCACGCCGGGTTCCGTTCGCCCTCAAGGCTAAGGTGGACGAACAACTGGACAAATTAATCGCGCAAGGGGTTTTGGAGCCGGTCGACCATGCCAAGTGGGAAACGCCTATCGTCACACCTGTCAAGCCGGATGGGTCGGTGAGGATATGCGCAGACTACAAGTGCACGATCAACAAGGCGCTTCAGCAGCACGCGTATCCAGTTCCTGTCGTCCAACACCTGCTGCATTCTTTGGGCGAAGGCAAGGTCTTTGCTAAACTGGACCTTGCCCAAGCCTATCAACAACTGCCTGTTGACGACGCCACCGCTGAAGCTCAGACGATCGTCACCCACCGAGGAGCGTTCCGATGCCGCCGACTACAGTTCGGGGTGAGCGTGGCTCCCGGCATCTTTCAAAGCCTCATGGAGCGCCTTCTGCAGGGACTGCCAGGTGTGGTACCATATTTTGATGATGTACTGGTATCCGCAGACTCAAATCAGCAGCTGTTCGAGCGCCTCCGCGCTGTGCTGACCAGGTTCCAGGAGGCCGGACTCAAGGTGAAGAAGGAAAAGTGTCTGATTGCCGTTCCACAGGTGGAGTTCCTGGGCTACCTCATCAACGCCTCTGGCCTTCACCCAACAGCATCCAAAATCCGGGCCATTCAGGAGGCCCCGATTCCAAAGAACAAGACTGAATTGCAGGCGTTCCTGGGGCTGCTGAACTTCTACAATATGTTCCTGCCCCACAAGGCAACGCTAGCTGAGCCTCTCCACCGCCTGCTCAGCACGAAGGCGCCATGGTCCTGGGGTCATCGGGAGACAGCGGCCTTCAACACAGTCAAGTCCCTCCTCTCCTCAGACAGTGTGCTGGTACAGTACAGTGAAGCCAGACCACTGGTCCTCGCCTGTGACGCCTCGCCCTTTGGCATCGGTGCAGTCCTCAGTCACCGGTTCCCAGATGGGAGGGAAGCACCACTTGCTTACTTCTCTCGAACGCTGTCTCCGGCGGAACGGAATTACAGCCAGCTCGACAAGGAGGCACTGGCGCTTGTGGCTGGAGTGAAGAGGTTCCATGAATATCTCTACGGGAGAACCTTTGACCTCATCACTGACCACAAGCCGCTCCTGGGCCTCCTTGCAGGAGACAGACCTACTCCGCCGATCCTCTCGCCACGCATGCTGCGATGGACTGTTTTTCTGGCAGCATACAGCTATCGGCTCATTCATCGCCCGGGAAAGTCGCTGGGCCATGCTGATGCCCTCAGTCGTTGCCCCCTTCCGGCGTTGGTGGAAGATCCAGCTCCTGCTTCATCGGTACTCCTGCTTGAGGACCTCCCAGCTGCACCAGTGTCGGCTACCGATGTGGCCTCCGCATCTTCCCAGGACCGCACCATCAGACGTGTGCTCAACTGGGTGTGGAGGGGGTGGCCAGAAGGGCCATTCACATCTGAGTTCCAGCCATTTGCGACCAGACAGCATGAGCTCTCGGCTCATCGCGGCTGCCTACTGTGGGGAGACCGAGTCGTGGTTCCCCAAAGACTCCGCCAACGCGTCCTTGAGGCTCTGCACATCGGCCACCCAGGGATCGTTAAAATGAAGGCGTTGGCTCGGTGTTACGTCTGGTGGCCTAACATGGACGAGGCCATCACCTCCTGGGTTGCCTCCTGTCAAGCGTGTCAAGAATCGAGACCTGCACCACCGGCAGCTAAGGGCAACACCTGGGAGACGCCAAAGGCACCCTGGTCGAGGGTGCACATTGACCTTGCTGGCCCTTTTCACGGCCGGACCTTTATGGTAGTGGTGGACGCTTATTCGAAATGGCTGGAGGTGGCTCTGATGCCCTCCACCACTACCGAAGCCATAGTCCGGGTGCTGCGGGGCCTATTCGCAACGCATGGATGTCCTGATGTCCTCGTCTCCGACAACGGGCCACAGTTCACATCAGGCGCTTTCGAAAGGTACCTCTTGGGGCTAGGCATCCGCCACGCCCTAACAGCTCCATTCCACCCGGCCAGCAACGGACAGGCAGAACGAATGGTGCGCTCAGCGAAAGAGGCACTGGCACGCCTGGACCAGAAGGACTGGCATGAGCGAGTTACGGAATACTTGCTCGTGCAACACATTACCCCGCATGCAGCCACAGGGCGGAGTCCAGCTGAACTGCTTATGGGCCGTCGCCTCAGATCTCCGCTCGACCGGTTGCATCCAGACTTCGGGGTAGCCGAGCCCCCGGGCGGTGCTAACGCACCAAGATCTTTTATTCCCGGGGATAAGGTTTTTGCCAGAAACTACGTGGGGGACATTCCTTGGGTGCCGGCCACGATAGTGGGAGTCACTGGGCCCCGCTCATATCAGGTGGCACTTGAGGACGGGCGTTTGTGGCGCCGGCACATAGACCAACTGAGGCGCCGGGGTGGAACTTTGGACGATACCGCAGTACCCTCAACGGCAGCCTCAGCTCTAGAACCGACACCATTGGAAGGCGAGGCTCCATCTACACCCCCTTCACGAACTGCGGACATGGGGCCAAGCCGAGCCACTGCAGGGGTTTTGCCTGACTCCCTTGAGACGCCGACCACCGCCTTGCCTGAGTGTCCACCAAGTCCGATCGTGACAGGCCTTCCAACAGCAGCGGAGCCGGAGACCTCAGGCCCAACGACACCAGTGGTAGCACAGCAGTCGCAACGGGACTCGGGCAGCCAACCGGGCTCTGATACTGGCCCACGGCGGTCAGGTAGGGTTCCCAAACGCCCAGCGTATCTAAAAGACTATGTTACACACAATTTGCACACATAATGCTGCATCGTAAATTGAACTGTTATGCTATGTGTTTTAATGAATATTGCTGTATATAATGGAACCACTATGCTTGTAACCTAATGCCTTATCTCGGTGGGGAGGGGTGTTATGTATTGAAGTTCTCACCTTGGCCACCAGGGGTGTGTGTATATAGTTTATTCTGCTGCGGTTTTCACTCAGGTCAGCTTATGCAAATGAAGGATTAGAAACTGACACTCAGGGATTGGTTAGCTGCAGAATGTTGTTACTGTTACGTTGTAGCTGAGCCCTATATAAGCTGGTGGCTGAGGCCTCCAGCTCAGTTCTGTTCCAGCCTGCAAATAAATAAGAGCTGTTTTGGAAATCGCTGTGTCGTCTGTTGTGTCCACCCACAACTTAACACTATGATTTAGTGGGCAATGAATCACACAAAGGCAGTTGACTGTAAGATATGCTAGAGATGAATAATATAACAGCATGGAGCAATTCTTTACCACTCATTCCCATTGTGGTTGTGCACTAGTTCAGTATACACAACAGAAACTACCAGTGTGCACCTGGTGAAGAATTTATGGCACATTCAACCCACTGGACCTGCATAACTGCTTGCTAGTGTTTTGCTAGTGTGTGGTTTCTCCAAACCACATTTTAGGCTCTGTAACTGTGAGCCATCAGAATAATGCTCAGCAAAAGAGAAATGTCTGGTCTGACAACAAGTCAGACATCATTGCTTCAAAAGGGCAAGAATAAGACAGCTCCAACCTGGATTTTAATGTCTTGGCTAAGTTTCTCAGTTTCAGCGTGGTGAGCTTCCTCCAGACACACTTTCTCCTCCTGGTGCTGTTGTTGGAGCCTTTTGATCTCATTTCTCTGCTTCTCCAGAAGCTCTGCCTTCCCTTTCTCTGTTTCATCGTGTAAACAGGCTTCTTCAATGTGGAGGAAAGAAGGAGAAAGCATGTGGATATAAGTGGCTTTCTGTAGTATGGGTTTACTTCCCTCCCCCCCCCCAAGCATTCACTGTGTAGTAGTAGTAGTAGTAGTAGTAATAATAATAATAATAATAATAATAATAATAATAATAATAATAATAATTTATTTGTACCCTGCCCATCTGGCTGGGTCTCCCCAGCCACTCTGGGCGGCTTCCAACAAATATTAAACTACGTTAATATTTTAATATTCAGATATTGTCTGAAAGTCAGGTAGTTGTTTATCTCCTTGACCTCTGATGGTTCCCTGTAGCTTTGCTTCTCGCAGTGAGGGAACCACCAGAAGGCCCTCGGCGCTGGATCTCAGTGTCCGGGTAGAACGATGGGGGTGGAGACGCTCCTTCAGGTATACAAGACTGAGGCCATTTAGGGTTTTAAAGGTCAGCACCAACACTTTGAATTGTGCTCGGAAACATACTGCATTAGTGTAGTGCATTAGTTCCAATACCCAGCTGACTTGCCATTCAGTTTGTTGATCTAAATATCACTTCACACTTTGGAAGGGGCAGTTTTACTAATGCAACTGATGTACTTGCATTCCTCTTGAGATATACACACCAGAGCCTGCTAGATATGGCCTATCCAGGATGTAGGCATGCACTATTTTTGGACTCCCTCTAGAAGAGAACTGGGGTTAAGAGCATGAGGTGCAAACTGCTTTGTTTACAGGTTTGTCGTAAGGATTAATGTGCATCTCTTTAAAACTATTGGGAAACCTCTCCTCCCCCCGGAGAAATCTGGCGACATGTTAAGCCCGATTTGTCAGCCCGCAAATAAGGTAGGTAAACTTTGAAAGGCCATTTCCACACACAGCTCTAAAAAACAAAAACTAAAAAACCATTCACCCATCTGAGTCAAGAATCAATGAGTTGAAAGGGACCCCAAGAGATATTCTGCCCTACCGCTCAACAGCTACATGTCAGGAATGGTGCGCCCAAATCCATGGTTTGTTTTGGAACTGTATTGCTTGTAAGACCTGCACTGTGACACAGGCCAGTGTGTGCTGGTTTGTAAGCAATGCAGAGTTAGTGGAGAAGTATATAGATTACTCTTTTGCTCAAGTAATTGGAGTAAACCTTGCCACTCCCAATAGTGCTATGCTCTCCCTAAAACATATCAGGAGCATAGCTGCACATTTAACAGCTATAAAGGCAGTTATATGGATAAATGTTGATTCTTTTTACATCCTCTGCCAGAACCACCCTCTCCTTAAAGATATTGCTGCTTCCCCCTCCTGACTGGACTGGACTTCACTGTTCGTTAAATGGAGGTGTTGCTTATTTAGGGGGAATTCCTTGGCTAAGTGAGACAGCGCAGCTGCCAAAACTTTAGACCACGGTCAGTTTTTCACCTTACTCAACAAATACATAATTCATCTCAATAAATTCTACCTGCCTACGACAAGTAGTATCAGGACAGGCTAGTATCATGGGCATCGCACAGAATGTTGACTTATACGCTGCATGGATGAAATTAGTTTCTCACAGGAATTTTAGAAAGTAATTCTATTTATGTTCCACATGGGAGTAGCTTATGCAGATGCTGCTAGCATTACTAATGCTCTGTTGTTTAGGGAGAAACGTGCCTCTCCTGTTCAGTTCCTTGCACCTATATTGCCTAAAGCCTGTTTAATATGTACAGGGGAATCTATGTTATCCAGTGTTGCACAGTTGTTCCAGTCTAACTAAGCAGATCTGGATGTATAAGCAACCTCCCAAACATGCATCATTTCCTGAGTCTGGGTACCACCTGTCTACACTGCGTTGCTTTTAATGAGACGCACATTTGAAAGTGAATCCCCAATTCATACTCTGTAAATACTTGTAAATACCATTTTAAAATGAAACTAGAGCTGGATTTGATGTGCTGGATTTGCCCCAGATCCAGAAATCCTGGATTAAAAGCCCTATTCCATGTTGAAATTTAGGGTGCTATTTTGTTTTTGTTTTTGTTTTTAAATATATTTTAAATATTACAAGAAAAGAAATGTTGGCTAGCCTAACTGAGTCTCCACTGCCACTTGTAAAGCCAGAATATTAAATAATCAGCTTGCAGGATTGTAAAACGCTTGGTAAAAGCAAATCATGTCCACACCGTCTATTTCCCCAGGATTTAATCACTGGAATTCTGGCTGTTTAAAGCAGGGGTCAGCAAACTTTTTCAGCAGGGGCCGGTCCACTGTCCCTCAGACCTTGTAGGGGGCCGGACTATATTTTTTGTGGGGGCGGGGGATGAACGAATTCATATGCCCCACAAATAACCCAGAGATGCATTTTAAATAAAAGCACACATTCTACTCATGTAAAAACACACTGATTCCCAGACTGTCCGTGGGGCAGATTTAGAATGCGATTGGGCTGGATCCGGCCCCCTGGGCCTTAGTTTGCCTACCCATGGTTTAAAGCAACAAGCTGGCACATCCACCCAAAACAAGTCTACTTGCCAGTTAACAGTCCAGCCTGTACACATCCGTCAGCAGACCCCAGACTACGTATCAAGTCAAGCTGGAAGTTCCAACAGGAAAAGATCTACTCATGAATAAGCACCTCAGTTTGCTGCTTGTCACAGCAAGTGGAAGCACTTACCCACTGAAGGCTGGACTCATAAGTAACCATTTCTGAAACCTTTGTTTCTGCAGTGAGATGTACTTATCATTACCTTTTCACGTGTTCAATGCCTGCCCTTGTGAGTGCATGGCCAGGAATGGTTGGGACTCTTTACACATTACCAGTGCTATTTTCCTAGAAAAAGAGGGGCTGGAACCGAGGCTTTTTTTCAGGGGAAACTCACAAGAACTCAGTTCCAGCACTTCTCAGGTGAGCACATTTGCCATTCTAAGAAAATGAGCAAAATAAAATAAAAAATAAAAAATTCCTTCCAGTAGCACCTTAGAGACCAACTGAGTTTGTTCTTGGTATGAGCTTTCGTGTGCATGCACACTTCTTCAGATACACTGAAACAGAAGTCACCAGGCCCTTATATATATGAGGAAGGTGTTCATAGTGAGTTCTGGCACCTCTTTTTCTAGAAAAATAGCACTGGCTGGAACTCACCATGAACTCACCCTAGGTCCCTTATAATGGAAATGGTGCTCATCTGAGGGGTGCTGGAACTGAGTTCTTGTGAGTTCCCCCTGAAAAAGCCCTGTATATTATATACCTTTAAAAAATAAAATGGACATTACTGAATGGACATTAAAATGGAGAAGCTTCAAGATGATTTGTGTCTGTTTGTATCTTACCATTTTCTGTCTTCAGTGCCTTTAGTTCACAGGATGCCTGTCCTCTTTCATGCTGAATTTTGATCTTTTTCTGTAGAAAAGACACAAACAGGATCACAACTCTCTCTCTTTTCCCCCATTCGTGAATGCTGAACCAAAACCGGGAAAGAAATATGCATTTCTGAGAATCCTTTATGCTGGCCAGTATTGGGACATTTCCTCCTGGTTTCCTGAGACACTAAAATAATTCAGCAATCCTTTAACACGGGAGCTGCAGCACAATTAAAATCTCGGCTCCTCAGGCAGACATGTGACTCCCTCACCTCCCAGAGGACTGCTCTAGTGTGCCAGGAACTGCTACTGCATTGAAGGATGTTTCACAATCCGTCTGCCAGGCTTAATTTCTCTTAACATGAGGCAACTTTACACATGCTACTGTGGCAAACGGTTGGCGGGGCAGTGCCTCGATTCACCCTAATGAACCAGCTGCTGTTTGATGGTGTGAACAGGGAAGATCTTGCTGTGGCCTCAGACACTCCTCTTTCTTTCTGCCAACCCACACGATGAAGCAGAGAGAGTTAAGAGAAAGATCCCTGCGCGTCTCGGAATGCACATAGATCATAACACCCACCCCACTCCCTTGAGATTTATGGTCCTCCTTCCTCCTCCTTCTACCTAGCTCTCTGCTTTGCATCCTTGCAGCTGGCGTTCCCGACTCCACGCCTCCACCTTCGCAGAGCAAGGAGCACATTGGGCCCCTCGCTCCCTCAAGGGGAAGGAACAGCTGGAAAACATGAAGGAGGCTTAAAGAACTGACAAACAAGGAGTGTGTCTGGCATCAAACTGCAGAGCGCCGGGGTGTGCAGAACACACTTTCCAACGGCCTTGCCATGCACCTCCCCTTCACCCGAACTTCACACCGCAGATGCCCCGTTCTGCAAGAGCAACTGGATGGTCAATCGCGACGTCAGGCAACTGGGGGAAGCTTAGTTTGCTACTCCTGCAGATCCACAGCTCTGAGGATGCTTTTTATAGCCAGCTCTGGAGCCCAGAAATAGCCTGTTCCAAGGCGCAGAGCGAGCGCAGGAATGAGAAGGGTTTGTGTGCGCATATTTTTTTTAAAAAAGGGGCAATAAATCACAGGCAATTACAAGGATAAAGCCCAGTCCTAATAACTCCTCCAAATATCTGGCACAAGCAAAACTCGCTTCGGCTGCCGTTCAAGCGGTTACATCATCACCCAAGGAATGCTTTGTTAGAGCATCAACTGCTGCTACCATCCCCACTTGAGCTCTGGTCCTGTCAGAGTTTCCATCCCAGCCTTGGTTTTAAATAGGGGTTTATATAAAAATGGGATTTAGGACCTTGCTTGGTAATATGGACTTGGCAGTCCTCCTCATAGCCCCAGGCGGGTCAAGTTTATTTGCATTAATAGCAATGGAAGAAGGAAAACAATTATATTTAGTTCTTTCTAAATGGCCCAAGAAGGATGGGTTTTTCTCCCTTCCCCACTAACCCCAGCAGGCAAGGGGGCTCTTCACACATTCCACAAGGGGGGTCCCTCCTTGATCACTGTTGTGTTTCTGTGACTCCAGGCCTGTCTTTTAGCAGCTGGACAGCAATTGTAGCTGGTGCTCAGCAGCGCTGGTGGAGTGGAAGGCGAAGAGACCAACAGTAGGTGGAAGTCGATTCTTGCTTTGTCCCCATCTTCCTCCCTGCTGAGTCCTACGGGGCTCCTTCACACTTTGTTTGCCCCACGCCTAGAAAGCTGGGGAGACCCGGCCAGATGGGCGGGGTATAAATAATAAATTATTATTATTATATTATAAAGCATGGGTCTAGCTGGCTTTCTGCTTGTTTTCTGCTTTCTAGCCTCAGGTCCAAATGGTTTTGTTTGCCCCACCGCTTTCCCCGGGAAAACAGTCTCTTTACTGCTGAAATGAAGCAAACGTCAATCTGTGGTAAAACCGGTTGACATTCCTGGGTTTTTATATTATCCTTTTAGTCACTCAGAGGTCACCTTACATCCTTAGAGATCTCTGCACTCAGCTCACCTCTGCATAGTGGGCAAGCATCCCACTATTTGTTTATATAATCCCGTATCTCACACTCAAAGACAGAGTTGACTAGAACAGGCAGGATTTTCCCAGGTGTTATCCATATAAGTATTGTGCTGGTCTCAATTTGTTTCATGCTAGTCCAAACAGCAAAGGTAAGGTAAAGGTAAAGGACCCCTGGATGGTTAAATCCAGTCAAAGGCGACTATGGGGTTGTTGCACTCATCTCACTTTCAGGCCGAGGGAGCCGGCGTTTGTCCACAGACAGCTTCCCGGGTCATGTGGCCAGCATGACTAAACTGCTACTGGCGCAACGGGACATCATGAGGAGTACCAGATCACACACCACAGCAGTGCCTATTTATCTACTTGCACTGGTGTGCTTTCGAATTGCTAGGTAGGCAGGAGCTGGGACAGAGCAACAGGAGCTCACCCCTCTGCATGGATTCGAACCGCCAACCTTCCGATCGGCAAGCTCAAGAGGCTCAGTGGTTTAGACCACAGCGCCACCTGCTCCCTAGCAGACTGAGGAGGTGAAGTGGGCAAGCATAGGCAGACCTGTTCATATTAAGAGTCCCAAATATTGTTACAATAGTACTCTTGGGGGGGGGGAATCCTCACAAGGTTGGCATGCAACCTATTTTGGTACAAATTAAATGCAAGTCTCTGGTGATTGTGAGATTTAAGGGAGCAGGAAAGGCCTGTCACCTTGGCCCCCCTTGTGTGGTGTAGTTGGACCAGGACCTGGGAGACCTGGATTGAAATCCCCACTCATCCATGAGGTACATTTGGAGACCTCGGGCCAGTCACTGCCTCTTAGCCTAAACTACCTCACAGGTTGTGAGGGAGAGCTACCTTGGAAGAAAGTTGGGATATGTAATAGAAAATACCCCCAAGAGTAAGGGTGCGGAGGCAAGAACAGCCAGTGAATAGGTCTTTTGCTTCCTTCATGGACTACCAAAGTCACTGGTGTCTGTTGCCGTTCTGGGCCGCCATTTCTTCTGCTTTCATACAGCAGGAATGGTGAATCTGTTGCTTTATCTATTGTAGGGTTGGAAGGGACCCCGAGGATGCAGGAATATGCAACTGCCCCATACAGGAATCAAACCTGCAACCTTGGTGTCGTTGGACTCCAGCTCACATCAGCCCCAGCCAGCACGGGGATGATGGGAGTTGTAGTTCAGGAACATCTGGGGGGGGGGTTATAGCTCATCCCCGCTCACACCACCAACCACTAAATAGAATGCAAGAAAGAGCCATGGGTAAATTGGGGAGGGAAAATTAGTTACAGCTCCTTTAAAACTCATCCTGGCACTTGGATTTTCTGCTATTATTTCGCAAAACGGATTTCGAAGGATTTGTTATCCGCTGCTATGTCTCTAAAGGAAGAACTTCATGCAAAATGTTTTTGGGGAAGCTACGGGCTGCAAAAGGACTTTAAAAAACATAATGATGTGGGCATCAGTGCCCAGTGAGACAAAGCAGAATGTTTTGGGCACTGATCACACTGTCCTACATTTGCTGCACTAACTACTAGAGCCAATCTCTGCCAGGTTTTCTCTTTGTAGAATGCTATGTATGCGGTGGAGGAGGAAAGATGTTTCAAGATATAAAATAGCTGCATAGCGTCTGCTTATAATCAAAGGTAGCATCCAAATTCAGAGAGCAGTAGAGTGTTTTGGGGGATAGGATATAGATGTTAGGGAGTGCTGCAGTAATCCTATGAGTCTGGGTGATGTTGGTTTTTTTTAAAATACAGTGTGTGTAAAGATAGATATCTGGGTAAGAAAGAAGGGCACATGTATCTGTTGTGTGTATTACAGTGTCTAACAAAAAGAGAGAGATTAATTTCTGATAGCAAAATGCCTTCCTCAGCTGCTCTGCCATGAATCAAAGGGTGCTGTCAACAGATGGTTTTAAAAGCATCAAACAGCACTTCAGACAAGTTTGTGCTCTGGATCCTGGAAGGATGCAGGTTGTTGTTGTTGTTGTTGTTTATAAATATTTTTAATTAATTAGGCAAGAATTTCAATCACATTCAGGAATAATTAAATAATGGGGGGAATGCAGTTGACTGAAAATGAAAATTAAACACACACACACACACACAGTGCAAATTTGGGTTGTTTCATTCACAATCCCTGGAAAAATAACCATCTTCTGTATTTGTGATCTCTGCAATGTTATTTGGAACTGAAGCAAGTTATCTTAGTTTAAATGGATATCTCTGCCAGCTCCAGCCACTATGTGGTTGAAGATTAAGACATATAAGGAGTTAATATGGCTTTTGTGGAGCATTATAAAACCATGATTTTCTACAGTACATGCATCCATACGTAAGGGGTTTTCTTCTGTGGCGCTATCACCATAATTAAAAAAATTAAAATGCATATGGCAAGTCAAAGAGAGAAGGAGAGAGCCTCATTCCTTGAGTTGCCTGTCCCCCTGTCAATGTGCTGTTAAAGCTGGAATGCCCCCAGTCATTTCCTTTGCTTTACAGCAGTGGTTTGAGAAGTGGTATGGAAGTTTTACTTAATCACAAACTTGGCAGAAGGCATGAGACACCACATGTAAAGTCCTTTCCCTCCAACTTGGCGGTCTTACTCTTTCTAGGCCAATGGTTCCAATTAGCCAAGAACTGCAGACTCCAAAACTTGGAAATTAATCAATAGCCAACTGGAATGCCCTATTTACAGGTAGGTAGCTGTGTTGGTCTGCCATAGTTGAAACAAACAAACAAACAAAATCCTTCCAGTAGCACCTTAGAGATCAACTAAGTTTGTTATTGGTATGAGCTTTTGTGTGCATGCACACTTCTTCAGATACCTAAAGATATTCTTCAGATACCATATCTGAAGAAGTGTGCATGCACACGAAAGCTCATACCAATAACAAACTTAGTTGGTCTCTAAGATGCTACTGGAAGAATTTTTTTAAATATTTTGTTTGGAATGCCCTATTGATTAGATTTAGAGGTGGAAGAAAGAACACTGTTGTTGTTGTTTTGTAAATGTACACATAACCAAACAATTACTGTACATGTACAGTAATGGACATGATGCAGGGTTAGACTTAGGCTGTAATCCTAACTACAGTTTCTAAGGACTACTTACCGGTACTTCGCTGTGTAAACATGTGCTGATGCTGAGGACTTTGTGGATCAATCAGGCCCTATACTGTAATTTAGTGACCAGCTTTATGAAATGTGTGAGCTTGTGAAACGTTTAGAACTGTGCAGCAACTAGTAAAACCGTTTTTTTATTTTATTTGGCAATATGGTATGGCTTTTAATTAAAATTAAGTAAAACCATATGCCCTGAATCTCTGCGGATAGAACATTTAACAACCTCATGAACCCCAAACCACTGCCAAGTTTCATCTTTTCAGCTTGTCTGGTAGACAAAATTTAGTTACAGCACCTTTTATCATATTATCATCATGGCTTAGCACTTACATTAACATATTAACTTGTCCTGGCCTAATTAAGCTCTAGATTTCTATTATCTGACATTTCGTTAAGGATGAGGTGTTGTAAATGTTCACCCCAATATGGAGAAGGAAGTTATGGCTAATCCCAGTTTCTATATTATACAGTGTATACCTGTGAAAACACAAGCCCAGTTCTCTGTCTCAAACAAAATATAGCACCAATTTTTAGAGCAAACAGAGTTGCAAAATGTGCTTCCTGTCTGCAGGAACCTGTGTGTTCCTTTATGCTTCTCGTTTTCCTTTTTCTCCTCAATCCCAGCTACAGCACTAGAAGTGTGCTTGACTAAGACTAGGGTTCAGCTCATCTACAAAGCACACCCCAAAAATTCGGGCAGTGGTACAATTAGTTAATTTTAGACTCTGGAATGAATGGTTTTACCAGAAGGGAAAAGATTCCCCTTTCATTAAAAAATCTGAATTACTCTGCTGACTTCAAAAATGCAGTAACCCAGCTCTGTTGCTGTGTCTGAGCCCCCCCCCCCTGCCCATTTTGCTGAATGGGGTCCTGCCCTGCACCATACTTTATCCACCTCATTTAAGACCAGATCTCTTCTCTTATTAGACTGTGACTCTTATTATTGCTGTGACTCCAGACCCTCCAAGTGTCCCTGTTTTCCTGGAACATCCCTGATTTAGAGAAGCAGTCCTGTTTTCTGATTTGATCCCGGAATGTCCCACTTTTCCTCCCTATTTTCATCGGAGAAATGTTGGAGGGTATGGCATTACCCAACTCCTGAGCCATCTGAAGGCAATTCTGTATAGGGAAGCTTTTTTAATGTTCAATGTTTTAAGTTTTTATATATGTTGGAAGCTGCCCAGAGTGGCTGGAGCAACCCAGGAAGATGTGTGGGGTATAAATAGTAAAATTATCATTATGGAATGGGGCATCCCTATTTTCATCGGAGAAATGTTGGAGGGTATGTGACTCCATTGGGTGGTTTCCTGGTAACTCGTCCTGGCAGAACAAGGATTACTGCTTCCTCCGCCTCCCACTGTAGGCACCCAATGCCCTGCCAACATCTGCTCTGGAAACCTGCAAGTGGTGGTGGTGGGAATTGTGCAAGCAGAAATCTTTGTGCTGACAAAACTGTGTACTTAGTGCCACGTTGCATACAACCCATTTTATTTATTTTGCACAATATGGTTTATTGTGGGTGTCTTGTGTGAGTTCATAACTGTGCTAATAGACTTTTCTGATTTTGTGACTACGCTGTGAGTTGCTATGTGCACTGCCAAACAAAAAAAGGGGCATACCAATCTCTTGAGTCCTGGAGGGGGCTCCTATGAGGGAATGTTTTCCCATGGGTTCTCATACACATAGAAGACTAGAACCTTTCCCCCTGACGTTCTGGGTTCCCTATTTCTAAAAAAAAAAAAAAAACAAAAAAAAACAAAAACGTGTAGGGCATTTTCATTTATGTGGTAGAAGTATCTAGGTAGCATGTGAACCTCCACCTACAGTCAGGAAGGGTCACCAAGAAACAGGCTTAATGCTGTTAAGTTCTTATTTCATATAAAATGGATTATTCACTTTGCAGACCCAGAAAGAGGGACTGTTTATCGATTAACAGTGGTTTTCAACCAGTGTGCCGTGGCACCTGGGGTTCCTTGAATGATGGTCAGGGGTGTTACGGGCAAACCTGGCCCCTGTCCATCTTTTCTTCCCTCCCTCCTCTGATGCCCTCTTGCATCTCTGCCTCCCAAAGGCTTGTGTGGCTGTTTGTTGCAGCAGCCCTGGCTACAAATTCCCCAGGCAAATGGGGGGAATCCTCTTCCTAGGCCCCTGTGGGGCAGCTTGAGGAGGCACCTCTCTTTGGGGTGGGGTGGGGAGCTCAAGGACCAGGGGCAGTAGTGGTAGCTGCCCAGAGGACTTCCACAGAGAGGGGAGAGGAGAGGAGGCTGAGGGAACACTCCACAAGGGAGGGTGTTTCAAAAAGGGTGTGGCATGCTCTGCAAGCAAGGGGTGATGTAACTGGGCTCCTGAGCCCTACAGGGGTGCCCCGGAAAGAAGGTAGTTGGTCAAGGGAGCCATGGACTCAACAAGGTTGAAAACCTCTGGATTAACAGGTTAACGCAACTTGACGGGAAAATGAAAGTAACCACATAACAAGCTAAAGGGTGGAGCACCAACTCATAATAATTACAGAAAATGTTTAATTCCATACTACCCATTATTATAGTTGTCCTCATGTGCTGCTTCTGAGAATGAGAACTTAGGCTTTGTGTAAAATGCGTGCTTGCCGTTATAGGGTTCTGTGTGCGCGTGCGCATGCCTATAGCATATATATTTTGAAAAGTTGTTGTTTCGTCTCTTCCCTGTGCATTTGGACACTGCATAAGACATCGCAACTAAATTTTGCATGATGGTGCCTGATCAATGAGCAGTTTTTTGTCCAAGTTTGGATACATCTGGACACCATTTTTAGGGTTGCCATATTTCAAAAAGTATAAAACCAGGCCACCCTGGAAGTTGTTAAGCTTTTCTTTACAAAACGCCAGAAAACCCCACAATTTTTTCGATTGACAAAACACCACCTTTCAGAAATTCCGCCAATTCCGCCTTTGAAATCCTGGTAATGTCTGGGGAAATCTGGACATGTGGCACCCCTAACCATTTTGAAACATGATGGTGTAACTTAACTTTTCAAAACTGTACTGATTGGGGGTTTTCTTATAATTCCTGAGCAATGCATGTGACCTACACACACATCTCTAGAGGAATTGGGAATCACCTGCTGTACATGCATGCACACCCCATAATGGTCCAGTCAAGGCTTCTAGTACAACGCTTGCAGCTTGAGTCTCTGTGCCCGTTTGCTGCATTTTTTAAATGAGTCACTGCTTTTGCAATGCAGCTGTATTGAGAGAATGTTACAATATTCTTGCAGAACACAAGAAGGTAATGGAGATTTAGAAGAGCATCCGGACCCTGCCACATGTGCTAACAATCATTCTCCATTTCCTGGCCTCTGTTCGTGCCTCTGGGGCTCCAGTCCCTGGGAGCATGCCCCATGGAACTAAATGGGACTTACTTCTGAATAGAGATGCATAATAGTGCATTGTTAGTGACTATTTCCTCTTTTAGGGCAGGTGTCTAGTTTTGACACAGGGTGTGTTCCTAACCGCAGTTGCAGATGGAAAGATGACCCAAAGGGAGGGACAACAGTAGAAGAAGTATTCCTTTGTCTGAATTTCTGGCTGCTTGCAAAGTAGGCTTCATATACTTTTCCTCCATGATATGTATCCCTGAAGGTTCCCTGGAAAATCTATGTATGCACCATCAAATCTAATGCGCACCTCAATTTTCAGAACCTTGAAACAAAACAAAAAAAGTATTTGCTGGCGAATGTAAATGTGCCATCGAATCTAATGCGCACCTTAATTTTTGCAACATAATTTGGCCAAAAAAGGTGAACATTAGATTCGTTGTTATTGCGACTTTTTATATTGGATCAGATCGTTGTTATTAATGTTTGATGTTTTGTTATGTTTTTATATGCTTTGGAAGCTGCCCAAAGTTGCTGGGGCAACCCAGCCAGACGGGTGGGGTATAAATAAATTACCCGGTGCTGCTGCTGCTTCTATGATGCAACCCTGTTAATGCATATTCTTCAGTGGATACTTGGAGGATGAATCTTACATGAGCATCAGCTCATTTAAATGGTTTAAAGGGTAGTTTCCCTTCAGACCTTTCTCCAATATATAAAGCTCTCTGGACTGTTTTGTTATGGCCACTGGCATATAAAATATTGTACAAATGGTACCTTGGTTTACAAACTTAATCCATTCCTGAAGTCCATTCTTAAACCAAATCCGTTCTTAAACCAAGGCGCGCTTTCCCTAATGAGGCCTCCTGCCACCAGTGCCCTTCCACCGTTCGGCTTCCATTCGTAGACCGAGGTAAAGTTCGCAAACCGGAAAACGACTTCCGGTTTTGCAGAGTTCATAAACCGAATAGTTTGTGAACAGGGCTGTTTGTAAACCGAGGTACCACTGTAATATATAACAGGTTTTATGTACAAATTAACTGCAGGTGTGATACAAGTATTACTTGGACTTGGACAGTTTACTAGGACACACCAATCCAACCCCAAAAGCAGCCCATTCGAGGCATTTCCTGTTAAGGAAAAGACTGTGGGTTCTTCTTTTCCATCTGATGAGTCGTCCTCCAGATGGAACTCCAGCTCCCATCAGCCTCAGGCAGCATAGCCAATGATCAGGGATGATGGGAGTTGTAGTTCAGCAAGATCTGAAACGCCACAGGCTCACTCCTGCCTCATGACATTCACTTCTCACTCAGGCACACCACCATACTAATACAGAAGGAGAGAGAGCACAGCAATCAAAACATGGAAAGAAGAAATAAGAAGTCAATAGCCATCTTCCCATTCTGAAAACTGGTTGGAAGTGCTTTCCATGCAGCAGTTGTTGAAAAAAAAACCTTCTGTTGACAATTTGTGGACTGTCTTCTTCTGCTGCTTAATATATGCCTGGGAAGATCACAGGTGATCATTCCATGGGGGAAGTTGTTGGGGATGGGCTGTAGCTCAGTGGTTAAGCACCTGATTTGCTTGCAAAAGGTCACAGGTTCAATCCCCAGCATCTCCAGGTCATGCCAGAGGGGACTCCTGCCTGAAACCCTGGACAGCCACTGCTCTGTCACCAATGCTGAGCTAGAAAGACAAACCAATGGTCTGACTTCCTATGTAAAGTTGATGATCAAGGGTACCATCACTTTAAAGTATGACCAACCCACACAGGTCACAGCACAAAGAGATGGTTAACTGCAACCCAAGAATGCATGAAAAGCCCCTACTGAACGCCCTCTTATTCCCACACAATTATGTCCAGTGTTTCCTCTTCCTTGTACATTGTTCTAGCCTGCTGATCAGGTTCTGCTTCCTTACTTTTTATATAACTTGTCACATAGGGTGGCCACTTAATGCTCCACCACAAAACCCAAGAGGATTCAAACTGAGGAGCCATTACTATAATGTAAATAGAAGTACAGTATATCTCAGCATGGTGCTTGTGTGCCTGCTTAGTCTCCTGTCCCCACACCAACTGTTGCTGGCCACATTCCAGTAACCTGCTCTCCTGCCTTTGGGTTGTATCCCCTCAGGTTAAGGTGACCTGGTCTGGTATTAAGATGAAGAGTCACAGAGTAGACCCATGAAACTGATGGACATGACTTATGACCCAAGTTAAGTCATGCCCGTCCGTTTCATAGGTCTAAACTCTGTGACTCTTCATCTTGACAACCGGACTTGGACCAGACATCCCTTAAAAGAGAGGACTCCTTCAAGCAGAGGAAATGGCCTCTTTCAAGTTGAATATGTGGTCACCCGATGGTTGTAGTGTTGTTCTCCGAACAGTGCAATACGTTCAATCCGGGTCTGGGGTGGGGAAGCCAGGACTCAGCCCTGATCTTCCAAGACGGCAAGGTATCTCCCAGCCCTCCTCTCCATCGGAGATCAGACTGCAAGAACAGAGTGTGTGTCGTCCTGTGCCAGGCAGAGGAATTCCACACCCTGATATAATGTGTCTCTGCAATGTCCTGGCAGCGCACAGCAACATTCTTATTGAACACATCCCCACAGGATTCTGGTGTGCTGCACCAAGACAATCGCTTCCTTATCTTCTCACTCTTGGGAGAAACAGAAATAAATGACAGGAAAGGCTGAGGCCTACCAGAACTCACAGGCCTGAAATGGCAAAGCAGCAGCTGAACAGCTCCACCTGAGCAGATTAACGCTGGCTAGGATCCCACAGTCAAAAGCTTCTCCACTCGGAGGGTATTTGTCTCTTCTTTTGAGTAAGTGCCAAGGGGTGGTGGTGTAAGTTTCCAACCTCAATTCTTGCACATGTGCAAGAAGCACAGGATTTAGGTTACTGCATGGTCAGAGACAAAGGTTTTGAATAGCTCTTTCTGTGATGTGCGGGGAAGCTGCCTTCTACAGAGCCAAACCATTGGTCAACAGAGCTCAGTATTGTATACAGACAGGCATCTTTCTAAATCCTACCTGGATATGCTGGGGATTGTTGAACCCGAGACATTTAGCGTGGACACTGTATTCTTTGTGCTACTAGGCAATTTAGATTGTGATAGTTTTAGCTGGTTTCATGTTTCACCTCTCTTAATTTTATCATATTTTTGGTTTGTATTATAATATAATGTAGTTTTCAATTTATTTGCATGCCACCGTGAAATCTATTATTGGACGCGGCGCGGTTTATAATTTTTGAAATAAATAAAATACTATCCTGAAGAAACCTCAGATAGGTATCGAATGTTGCTTGCTTATGTTCAAAGGAGCCGTTTACCGGTAAGTGAATTCATATTTCCCAAACCAATACACAAACCCAAATGCAGCTGAAATAAATTTAAAAATTGTCCAGTAGAGACCAACTAAGTTTGTTCTGGGTATAAGCTTTCGTGTGCATGCACAATTCAGACTTCTCCAAATTTTGGCATGTAGTTCTCCAACCAAACAACATCTATTAGGGGGAAGTGGGCATATATTTGTGAAAATAATATACAAAAATTGGGGGAAATTCCTAGCAAAAATGTGTAGATTAGGAAAAATGCACATACAAATGTGTGTTGGCTTTCATGCTGACTTTTTAAAAGAACACACACAAACCAATGTGGAAAGCTGGTTTTAAGATTGAAAAATTGGGAAACTGAGATTTGTCTAGCTTAGCGTAGAGACGGAATACTTTAAGATGATATTCATGGTGTGAAATTTGTGAGAAGCTGTCACTCAGATTTGCTTGGTGTAAGTTCTCCTAAGTATGGATAGTAGTAATTCAAGTGCATGGTAAATTCCCATTCTAGTTCTTTCCATATCTCTGAAAGTAATCTCCCAAACTCTGTCCCTCCTGCTCACTGCAATTTTAAAATGTGATGCAAACTGGAGAAAAGTTGCTGTCAGAGCTCTGACTGGTCTGATAGGAAATTGTTTGACTTTGCTCATAAGGGGATTAATGTACTTTGCAATACAGTTAAGCATATTTATTGAGCAGAGACAGGTGCACGCTGCAACAACAACAAAAAAGAAAAAAAGGAAAGGAAAAAAAGAGCAACAGTCACAGATGTTCTTTAGTAAACCTTCCCACAGAATTCAAACATATAGAATAACATGTTTGCCTTCTGAGATCTCTTTTTCCCTGAGAAATGAGCAAAAATGTGTGTCAAGAAAGGAATGCTTATGGACAGTGAAAGCTTATGAATATTTACTTGCAGAAATATTAAGTTATATGCTGGGGTTTGCCCCATCATTTTGGCAAGGCTTCATTTGAGCCAAGCTCACCAGGCTTCAGCCCTAGAAAAATGTGCTCATCGTGCCATATTGAAAGCAAGGGCACTTCTGAGCATGGGCAAAGCGTGTTTTTTGCCAATGTGTAACAATGGCCCGTGCCTTTTGCGGAACAGAAGGCAGAGTTTTGTGATCAGCAGCTTGAGAACCTACATTACTCTTAGAAATTAACAACGGCACATTGTGAAATCTGTTGTTATAGCGATCTGTCCGAATCAGGAAGCAGAAACAGTGACACCTGACCGTGGCAATCGGTGACAGGCTTAATCAAACAACATGATTCAAAAGGGAATTCATCTTGGTCATGTAAAATGAAATGCTGTATTTTGTGGTAGATAACTGACTACTGAAAGAAAAGGCAGCGCGGCTTTTTTCATTCAAGCTACTCTGCAACCTTTATAGACAAACTGTGCAATCCTGCACATGGGGGTATGTTCAATGGGGCTTACTCCCAAGGTAAGTGTGTTCTGTATGCTGTTGTATATTATGCAGCTTTAATGGTCTATTCCAGGGTTGGGAACCTGTAGTGCAAGGGCCGTATGTGGCCCTCAGCCTAATTTCATGTGGATAGCCGGGGGTGGGGGGTGGGGATAGAGGTAAGGCATGAGCAAAGCCAAGGGAGGGCAGAGGGGCAGCTGTCCACCCCCCAGCAAGTAAATCAATAAAAATACTTAACTAACTGAGGTTCTGCCCCCACTAACATGAAGCCTGCCCCCTCCCCAACATTAAGCCTGGCTATTCCCATGGGGTAAGGAGTGGCAGATATAAAGGCAGGTGGCACTGTCTACTTTGAGCTGGGTGCCCACTTACTGCCAGCATGCACCCCCAAATTTATCCTCAAGGCAGCTCTTGGAAGAAAAAAAAGGTCCCCAAACATCAGAGAATATATTAAAATTCAGAGGACTAGGATGTAAACATTAATCAGAATCTGCCAGCAAAGCTGTGGGTTATTTTGTGGCGGTGTTTTTTTTTTTGAACAGGAAATTGCCAATATCAACATTTTATCATACATTTCGCCATCACACACACACACACACACACACAAGCATGAGAACAAGAGGATATTTACAAGAATGAAGACATTGTCCTGATTTCGGATTTTGAGAAGCTTGAAATGCACACCAGAGCTTCAGGGTAGCTGCCTGATCTCTCACTTGAGTTTAACAGCACATAACTGGAAACGGAAAAAGGTACCCGAAACCTGTATTTATACAATGCTGGATAGAACTTCATCTCTAACCCAGAGACAGCATCCTGAATCTGCACACTCCCATCCTATCTCCCAAATAAGCATCACATTTGCTTTGACTTAACCTGAAGATTGCCAAAACATCTTTCTTCTTTCTAGGACAATATTTGGGAAAGTGCTTTTATTTTCTTAAAAACAAAATAGCAAAGGAGAATATGAGTGGAGATTTCCGCTGCCTTTCATGGAATGCACTCCCTTTTAAAGACGTGGGATCTAGCACTTGCCAGGAGCGACCCTTGTGAATTACAGGCAGATGCTTTGGGAAGACCACACATAACTTTTTGCCGTGTTTTCAGAAACTCAGCATATGACCTCGGCAACCAGAAGCGATTTAGGATACACGACCCATGTTTTAACCCCGGATCACTTGATCCAGAATTACTACCCCCACCCCACCCCAGGGTCTAGTGTCAGCCAACCTGCAGGATCATTCATTCCTGCATAAATACGTGCAGACTACTTTCCCTGCGTCATCACCTATTTATTTATTTGTTTGTTTGATTGTTTTTGTTGTATTATTATTATTATTATTATTATTATTATTTACCGCGCTTCTCAGGGGGATCACAACATAGAAATACAAGATAAAAAACCACAAAATTCATAATAAAAACAAGAACCAAAACTGACCACCACCCGGGGAAATCCTCTCTCCTCTGTGGCAGCTTTGCACACCCAACCTCCACCCTTCCACCCCACAGGGAAAGGCCAGAGAACGAGATCGTTCACACGTGACGCGAGTTTGAGCATGCCCCACGCGTACACGCCAGTCGAAGAGCGGCAACCCGGGTCTACAGACATTTCACAGCCCCCTTCCCCTCCCCAGGTACGAAAATCCCCCCACACTCCTTCCAGCCAATCGCGCGTCCCCAAAGTTGCCCCGCGCTCCCCTCCCTTTCAGATTATACTTCGGAAGAAATCTCTTTGTTTGGAAGCGGCTGGAGGGCAACGCGCCTCCCCAGCCGCCCCGCTTCCCAAAGGAAGGACTTTAGTGACCGTTGCTGGGCTCCAGCTTGGCTGCTCCTCGACTTGCTTCTTTTTTGCGGACTGGCGCGCGGGGGAGGGGGGGGGTAGTGTCTCTAACTTTTCCTCCCACGCAAGGAGTCTTGTCTCCGGGGCCGTCGAGCACAGTGGCTCGGTTGCTAACTGCTCCTTCCTCTCTGTCTCTCACTCGCGCCCGGACGTTGCAGGCTAAAAGTCTCTCTCCCCGCTCTAACCCGCTCACCGATTAGATGCGGGGTGTCTAGCGCGCCAGACCCGCTGCCCTTTCGTTCCCCTCCGGGTGCCTGTCAAAGACAAAACTTCGCCTCCCCTTAAAAAACTTCGCGTCTCCGTCCCCCGCGGCGTTACCTTTCTTCCCGATTCGCAGCAGCCCAGTTTGCTCCCTTTGCAGCCCATCCCTCCCGGAGCGCGGCGCGGGGAAAGCTCTCCGCGGAATCCCAGGGGTTAAGAGCCGCCGCCGCCGCCGCCGCGGGACGGGGAGGTCTCCCTCATCCCGCGCGCTGCCTCCTCGGACGACAAGACCCCGAAAGTGAACCTGACAACAGCCTGCTTGAACTTCATGCGGAGCCCGTCGCGCGCCGTAAGTCTCCGAAGAGATGCCCCTTTGAATGGTTCCCTTCCAAAAAAAAGAAAAAAGAAAAGAAAAAAGAAAGAAAGAGAAACTAGATAAAACTCCAGCTGCGGGAGAGTTAAGAGATGCATCGCGGTTGTTGATGATACGCGGCTGCAAGAGGGAGCCCGAGATGCAGGGGGCTACTCGTCCTCCCAGGCACTTCTCCATCGCCAAAGAAGAAGAATTATCATTAAATCATCGAATCATAAAATCATAAAATTGCAGAGTTAGAAGGGATCCTGAGGATCATTCTAGTCCAGGCATAGGCAAACTCGGCCCTCCAGATGTTTTGGGACTACAACTCCCATCATCCCTAGCTAACAGAACCAGTGGTCGAGGATGATGGGAATTGTAGTCCCAAAACATCTGGAGGGCCGTGTTTGCCTGTGCCTGTTATAGTCCAACCCACTGCAATGCAGGAACCTGCAACCATGCCTTATCAGCACCACGCTCTAAAATCATATCATATAATATCATATCATATCAATTACATTTGCCAGTCGCTTTATCTTGCCTGGGGCAACCCAAAGCAACTTACAGCCAAACAGGCAGACAGGCAGACAACAACAACCCCAGCATAGATATATTAAAACCCACCCACTTCCAGGGGCATAGCTAGCTGCTCCGGCACCCAGACGCAAGCCCCACGCTGCCGTTTCGGGCAGTGCGGGGCCCCGAGCCACCGCGTCACTCCCAGGAGAGACGCGTGACTCGGGCGGGCTGCAGGACAGGCCCCACATTAAGTGCCACCTCCCCTGCAGTGAGCCATTTTGTCACCCCTTCAGGGATGACACCCAGGGCGGATGCACTCCCTGCACCCCCCTTCCTACACCCCTGCCCACTTCAAAAAGGCAAATAGTTGATATTAATTAATTAATTTTATTTGTTGTTTTTTTGTCATGGCAACTCTAACAGACTTACAATATTTTAAGGAAAATACAAACACAAACATAGATACATTAAAACCAGCATAAAAAGAACAATCTAAAAAGACAATTTGAAATGAAATTAAATTAAACTAAATTAAAACATCCCACTCATAAAAAGCCACAGATAATATAAGCCATATGTATGCATGTAAACTAGGCCTATGTGTTTTGTGGCTGGGCAGGGGCTAGGATGCAGGTCTCCCCACACCTACTGTGACATTCGAACCATTACACCACACTAGCTGTGATTTCACAGAGTTGGAATGGTCAATCCAAGAGTCATCTAGTCCAACTCTCTGCAGTGCAGGAATATGCAGGTAGCCCATATGGGGATCACACCTGCAGCCTTGGCATGATCAGCACCACATTCTAACTGAGTGAGCTAACTGGAGTTTCTTCTTCTTAGATCTGTATCCTGCCTTTCCTTAAAAGCCCAAGGCGGTGATGTCGCACTTTCTGCTTTCGGCCCTATTTTAAACAAGATATGAGTGGGTTGGTGGAATATATGCCTGGCATCTTTTTAAAAACTGGGCCCTCAGCTGCAAAGCATGTACAGTTACAACGCTATATACTATGCATGTGTCTGCTCAGAAGGAAGTCCTGTTGAATTTAACAGAGCTTAATCCCAGGTAAAGAGCTATAGGATTACAGCTACAGAATCCCAAGCATCTGCAGCCCAAACACACACAAATAATGGCTGGCCGCCTTGCTCAAACCCAGCAACATTGCAAGGTACATACATTCCTCTTTCCCACTTGTGTGGTGTTTTCCATCTGGATTTAAGGGCAGCGCTGCAGCGGGTTTTGTGGCATGTTGTGGTTTTGGCTGTTCCTCAGCCCTGCCGTCTCCTTTCCCTCAGAGCAGCCCCAGTATTAGCTGTAATACGATAACCTTTTCGGATATGTTGATAGGGCGGGCTTCCTGCTTTCTGAGCAGCAGCATGGCAGGGAGTGTTGTGGTTACAGACTTCAGTTACAGCACATGTTTGTTTTTAAAATGTTGCCATTTAAATGGGGGGGGCTGGGGCTGGGCGAGATTCGGTTACATCCCTTAAGACCCTTCCCTCAGTAAGAAGAATGGCAAATGCCTGGCTGGGAGGAATCCAGCTAAATGGACAAGTTTGTTGCCTCCTCCAAAAAATCTGTTAAACTACTATAGCTGGCTGTAAATAACTACAGAGGCATCCACATTTGCATGGTGCCTGGTGACTGGGATATATCCTAGTGTGCAGCAAAGGGTCTTTGCTGCAGAGAGCTTGTTCATTTGGCTGGCTGGCTGTATCCAAAGACATGGAAAGGGGGGGGGGGCTTTGGTGTCCATCCATAATATGGCTCTTGAGGCAAGTGCACTGCTTTTCAGGGATATTCTGAGCCTGTTCCTTCTCCTCCCACAAGAGGCATCTGGCTGGCCACTGTCAGAACAGGATGCTGGATTAGATGGGCCATTGGCCTGATCCTGCAAGCTTTTCTTAGTTCTTAGGTTCTCCAAGACTTCTGGTGCAAATCCCGTCTGGGCCAGGGAGAGCAACAGACCTCCACTTTATTCTACCTCTTCACACATGCCTTTGCCTGCAAAGTTCACCTGGCTTGATAACAGGCTCTTAGTAGCAGTGCGACTCCCAACAAAATGTTGCAGCGCTCCGGTTAGCATCGCTCTTTGAGGATATCCCATTCCATTCACCTTCCCTGACACTCTTATTGCATGGTGTGATTCCTTTTCGTGTGGTGCAATGGTTAGAGTGTTGGACTAGGACCTGGGAGAGCAGAGTTCTAATCCCCACTGAGCCACGAAGTTCACTGGACGACCTTGGGCCAGTCAACATCTCTTACCCTGACCTATCTCAGGATGGGGGGTAGGGGAGGAGGAGAAACGGGGAGGAGGACCATATCCACCACCTTGAGAGCCTTGAAGACAAAGGTGGTATATAAATGCCAACAACAACAATGGCCAATGATCAGTCCCACCACATTGACCAAATTGCAGCATCTGACTTCATTATTTATATATATGATTTGTGGGAAGGCGGAAGGAGGAAGCCTCTTTCAGACTCAAGGTAAGTGGCCGACAGAGGAAACAGATACTTCCTGCTGCTGCTGCTGCTGCCTCCTCCTTTCCTTTCCTCTCCACCCCATCTTGGATCCTGCATCTGAGGGGCATTGGCATGCCTCTTGAACTCCCCCCAGCTTAACAAGCAGATATTTAAACTTAGGGCATGTCTTGTTAGCAGTGCCCCACAATTTCAGCCTGGCCTTGGTGTGCCAACCCTGAATTTGCAGGAAGCAAACACACAGCAAGTATCCTGACCTGGAAAAGCCGCTGCAGCTTCTAGCATGACACTTGTTATATAAACTGCACAACCAGCCTTCGAGCCTTCGAGTGCTACTGCTTAAAGCAGAGTCGCCTTTGACTGGACTTAGCTGTCCAGGGGTCATTTACCTTTTTACTTTTAAGTAGCATAGATGCCCTTCAAAATAGGAGTCCTCTGGCAGCCCCAAGCAATTTAGTTGTGCTGCAGTCACCCAGATGTGGCTGCCAGGCATTGGTGGAGCAGGTAGTGACACTGCAAACCTTCATGGGACCTGATTCTTATCCGTCAATCAAACTACTCAGCAATGTGTACAGCATGAGCAGCCTGAAGCTGTTAAACCAGCTGCCTGAGCACTCTGGAATTTGGGGCCCCACCTGCTGGATAGAAAATGGAAGTGCATTTCTATATGGGCTGGGAAAAGTTCCTTCGAAGCTGTTTCCTCTAGAATTGGAATCACACACCTGTCACTCCCAAGCTGCTGCATTCCTGTACCTGCTGTGTGGTGTTTTCTCCAGAAGTGGTGACTTGCAGCAGTTGTTTTTCTGACTTAGGATGCAATTGCAATGTCATACTGCTCCCCGCGGACTGACGAAGCATCGCTGACGCATTTGACAGGACGAGCGGGCCATGCTGACACAGGCGGTGTGATGTGTTTGGTGATGCTCTTTCTCCATTGCTTACCACCCGGAAATGATTCAAAGCAAACAGCCAGTATATTTGCTCCACTCCTCAAATCAAGATACTTGGTGACAATGTACAATTGGGTTTGAAGATTGGAGCAAAGATACTTGGTGATAATGTTTTGGCTTCTAGGTATCAAGGAAAATGTGACATTCTGAAAGAAGAAGGGAATTGTATTGGTGTGGGAGAAGGAAGATCTGGACTGGAAAAATGTTGGGGGAAAGACTGGTGGGAGATTGAGATGGGAAGAGGGAAGATGGTGAGGAGGGGGGTGGGTTAAAGGGATTTATGAGATTTATTAGGAAGGCTAACCATGGTACTCCGACGTCAGAGGGTAATAAGCGATTTGGAGAAGGGAAGAAATATTTAG
Organism: Lacerta agilis; assembly: GCF_009819535.1. Taxonomy (NCBI): domain Eukaryota; kingdom Metazoa; phylum Chordata; class Lepidosauria; order Squamata; family Lacertidae; genus Lacerta; species Lacerta agilis. The sequence goes on from NC_046313.1 coordinate 60,031,744, forward strand.
GGTTTTTATGATAAGGTGTTGATTATAATTTTTTTAAGGTAGGAATTAGAAGTAATAAGAGCAATAGTTTTACTGAGTTAAGAGAAAAAAGGATATAAGAAGTTAAGATTTGGAATATGATGTTTTATTTGATAACAATAAGTTGAATGATATAAGATGTTTATTTGAAGATTAAGAATAATGGTGAATGATTGTTAAACTAGTTACAAAGTTACCAAAGTAAATTAGAATTGAATGCAGAAGAGAGAATGGGGGAAGTCCCCCCAAATAAGATTTGAAATAAGATTATAATTAATAGATTGGTGTGTTCCTGTGTTTTTGAAGCGTGTGAGGTATGTATTAGTTTTTACTTGATTTTTACTTGTATTGTTTGCTGTGTTTGTTTGTTTTTTCTATGTAGAATGAATGTTTTTATCTGTTGTTCTTTATGTGGAAATACCAATAAATTCTTATAAAACAAAAACAAAAACAAAGCAAACAGCCAGGTTCAGGGGCAGAGTGGTCAGGAGAACTGGAAGCCACTTTCAGCCACACCAAATGGGGACATCGCCGCTCATTGAAAACTGCAGCCCTAAGCATGCTTCCTATGCAATAAGCGTCAAGGCTGGGATGTTTTGTTAGTGTCAGCAGCAAGTAAAACTGAACTGGACTGCAATAACAAATGTAGCACTTTGTCCACAGTAGGGAAAACAATAAGCAACTTTGTTGGAGACTTTGTTGGAGACTGAATGCGGTAGAAACGGAGTGAGCAGCTGCAATCTTCTTTTAAAAAGGGAGACACCTGCATTAACAGGTAGTTTTACTTGACAATGAATTGAGTCCTCTATTACAGTCTTATGCTCACTGGGTACACAGGACACCAAGAATTGGAAGGGACCAAGTAGTGCTTTTTTCCCCCTAAAAAAATTTTTTTTAGGCGTACTCTCATTTTCCTACTCATATTGAAATACTGCCCCTCAATGAGGCCAAACTTAGATTCACAAAATGTTTAGGGGGTATGCGTACCCCTGTGTACCCCCCCCCCAGAAAAAAGCACTGGGACTAAGGGCATCATCTAGACTGATCCCTCAAACCCACAACTTTATTATTTTCGTTATTTTCAGGCACGGCCCTGTCGTCCACACACTAGTGTTCACTGGAAAATGTACAAAACGGAACCTTGCTTTTCTGTAATGTATGCAGTGGCTCTTATCCTAGTCAACAATTTAACCTGAGCAGAATTGGACTACTGCGAGGGATAATACCAAAAGGCGTTTTGTCCTTGTCCAATGTCCGTGGGCTCCACTAAAGGGCAGTTCTCGCAATCTTATCTTTAGGCAACTGGTCTGCTGCCGCGAGAACCTTATCACTCATATAAAAAGCTTCTAGTTACTTGTTCCTCTAGCTGACTTTCCATGTCCTTGACACAGTCCAGTATTCATGTTTTCTTTTGGGGCTATATATAATTGCATTCTAGACAGCTACTTGTTCAAAGTGGGATCCAGGGGAGTGCGACTAGTCGCACCCAGCACGGAGCTTCTGGGGCGCCACAACTATGACATCCAATGGAAGGCAAGAGGTGGGGGAGGGTGCCGGATTTTGGCACCGCACAGGGCACCACTGAAATTTGAGATGCCAAGGTCCACCACTGACATGTTCTCACCTTTTTCTCTTTGCCTTTGAAGGCTGAAGTACCCTTGAATTCAGCCCCCATCTGTGCTCAATGTTTAAAGCAGTATCATTCCACTTTATGCAGTCATGCCTTCTGCCAAAGAATCCTGGGGACCGTAGTTCTTTAAGGTTGTTAAGAGTTGTTAGGAGACCCTTATTCCCTTCAGAGAGCTACATTTCCCAGAGTTCCCTGGGAAGAGGGCTTGATTGTTGAAACACTCTGGGAACTGTAGTCCAAGTACATTGTGTCAATCTGACCACTATCTCCATGCTTGCTGATACACTCTTAGAAATGTAATAGGTTCACGAAACAGGGGGTTGTGTTTGTTTGTTTTTCTTATGTATTTTGTGTTTTTTAATACAGTATTCTGACTTTATGTTGTGAACTGCCCTGAGATCTATGGGTATAAGAAAGTATACAAAATAACAAATTTATATATATATATATATATATATATATATATATATATATATATATATATATGTGTGTGTGTGTGTGTGTGTGTGTGTGTGTGTGTGTGTGTGTGTGTGTCAAAGTCATGATGACTCTGCTTCAGCCAGATTTGTTCTTCTATGTGCTTGGTTATTTTCTCTTTAACAATACTATCCACCAGTTTTGTTTGTGCCCTTTAGATCTCCTTTAAAAATAAATAAATCAAGATACAGGTGAAGATAACTATTATTCCAGGTATATGTTATCTTTTAATGACCATACATGTTATCTTTTAATGCCAACATAAAATTCTGAAATGTATAAATAAGCATGCAAACAAGTCACACATCTCTAGAAAGTACTCAAAGGGCAATTGATAGGGCTGCAAGTCAAATTTACCACTTATTTGTATAACTCTCAAAGAGGTACATAACATACTCCTTATGCCTGTGTTAAACAGATCATCACTCTCTCCCCCAGAGAGTCTGTCCCAAATAGCTTGCAAGCAGATGCTGCTGCAAATACAGGAATGCGTGGCAATGTCAGATATATGGACCAGTAGTAGTTACAGTGTCGGGCAGATGGGAGTTGGGAAATCCATATCTGTAGACCCACAGGGCTGATGGGAGTTCTAGTCAAAAACATCAGGGCACTAGGTTGCAGAAGGCTGGAGCAGCTGGTGCAATTTTCTCTAGTAGAAGAGAAGTCCTCTCTGATAATCATATAGAACAGGAAGGCTTTCTATTATAGTACGAGATCTGTATGGGTTTCCCTCTCCCACTCACTTTTGCTCAGAGCAGACCCACTGACACTCAAGTTAGCCATGCCTATTAATTCCAAACTTAAAACCATGGAGAGACCTGGTCTGAATAGAGACATTGGATTCTTATGTCATTATACATGACAAAGCTATTTTTAGCCATCTCACCCCTTGCTTTTTCCTGTAAGACCAATTGCAGTCGTTAATAGTCGTCAACAGGTTTACCACACCTATCAGCCAATCACCCATTCCCACCACCCTTCTGAGTAATACCCCTCCCCACCCTCTCACTATATATAAGGGTCTGGTGACTTCTGTTTCAGTGTATCTGAATAAGTGTGCATGCACACGAAAGCTCATACCAATAACAAACTTAGTTGGTCTCTAAGGTGCTACTGGAAGGAATTTTTTTAAATTTTGTTTCGACTATGGCAGACCAACACAGCAACCTACCTGTACCTATTAATTCCAATTTGCTTAATACAACCCTGTGTTTTAGCCTAGCTTTGGATGCACGGCTTCCTGCCCAGTCTTCTGTCTATTGAGTCAGTGTAACCAGGAGCTCAATCTAGGCAGCCTGCAGTGGCTCCATCTGGCAGCCAGCTGTGGCATTTGTCAGCAAATGTATTGGCTGATGCTGGGCGTATGTACACTGTTATGATAACTTTGAGGATTAGGCTTGGCCGGCCCGCTGCTTCCCTGGTATTTCTCAGGCCCAGCAGGGACCAGAGCTTGGCAGTGCAGACCAACCCACGGCAGGGGAATTCTCTCCTCTGCTGATACCAAGAAAATGAAAAGATTGTGCCTCCCCAGAAGGGAGGGAGAGAAGGGCCAGTAGCCTTTGTAGAGGATAAGGGAAGAAGCAGTTGTCATTGCCTGGTTGGTGTGAAACGAAGCAATATGTTCCGTGAATACATCTCGTTGTCTCAGTCCTCTGCAAACTTTCTCTCACACACAGTGATATATGGACACTCCGACTCTTGTTAAGCCCGATTGCTAAATAAGGCTGTTGCAAACCCAGGCCTGCTAAAAATAGCCAAGCGTTCTCGCGACCTCCTTGACCTTCCAGATGCTCCCTCTCTCGTGCAGCCAGCAAATGTGGTTTAAAGAAGGAGAGTAATAGCTCTTCAGGCGACTTTTGCACCTCCAAGGTCCTGGAGAGACGTGCTCCCTCCCTCCGTTCTCCTTTCAAGCACAGTTGCAAGATTTAGTACTCGTCTGGTAGAGACAACAAGCTATGGAAAGCTAACATCTCTTCAACTCATGCACTGCATGATTAGGTGTCAACAAGACTGTCCTTCATCTCGGAGTGGGGAAACCTTTGGAGCCCTCCAGTTGTCGTTGGACTCCAGTTCCCATCAGCCCCAGCCAGTGCATGGCTAATGGTTGGGGATGATGGGAGCTGCTGTTCAGTAGCATCTGAAGGGCCACAGGTTAGCCACCCCAGATTTATCTAATGCAGGAGCACGCCAGATGTTATTGACAAATAAACCTAAAGCAACCAATACACAGTTGTACCTTGGTTCTTGAACGTAATCCGTTCTGGAAGTCCATTCAACTTCCAAAACATTCAAAAACCAAGGCGCGGCTTCTGATTGGCTGCAGAAGCTTCCTGCACTCAAGCGGAAGCCGCATCGGACGTTTGGCATCCAGAAAACGTTCAAAAACCAGAACACTTACTTCCATGTTTTTGGCGTTTGGGAGCCAAGGCATTCGAGTACCAAGGCATTCGAGAACCAAGGTACGGCGGTACATACATAACTTCTCAGAAGTCTCAAGCTTAATAGGGCTTAATCTCAGGAAAGTGGGTAGTACTGTAGACTTACACTTTTAAGTTTAATACACAAAGCTAACAGTGGAATTTTAGCTGCGAATACACAAAGCTAACAGTGGAATTTTAGCTGCAAATGTTTAGTGCATTGTAAGTTTTAAGGCAGCAATCCTAAGGTGAGGATGGGTAGGAATGTGAGGAGGGCAGTGGTGTGGGGAGTCACTGTCATTCATAAGAGTTCCACCATTTTTGCTAGGAATCTGGACAACCCTTTGACTGATTTTTTGGTGCTGGGCCTGAGAGACAGAATGTGGATCCCCTTGGTGTATCTCCCTTCTGATTGCTCATGGATTTTGCAATACACATATTCTAAAAGGCACAATTTGTGTGCATGTATATAATATTTTTTCTCTCTCTCTCTCTCTGCTATGGCTGTCTCCAAAACTGTATGCTGCATTTGATGTTTATGGTCTTTAGACTAAATAAACTGAAGCAGAAAGAAAATAAATAAAACCGGATCCCCAACATGGTTGAGAGGTTGAATATGTGAGATGAGCATAAGAGTAGAGTGGCGGTGGCAATGCAAAGATTAGATAAGAGGCTGGCTGAGTAAGTGGAGTGGGTGTAACAGCAATAAGTTACACCTAGAGTGTGGGTTAAACAGGAACTTTTCCATGTAAATATCATATCTCCACCCCCTCCCTCCTTTAAGTACATCTTCAAAAGATTGCTTCAGTGTCATGTGTTCTGCACACCCAAAAGCCATAGCTCACACTGGTTTCCCAGAGACTTCCACACATAATAAAACCTTAACACATCTTGTACAGATAGTGCAACCAATGTTTTGGTTATATGTATGTGCCCTGAGGGAAAAAAAGCTATGTGTAAGTTCCACACCTGATTCATGTGCTCCACACAGTTGCATAATGGCTTCCCATTTTCTCAGAAGATGCGTTGGTCTAGCTCAGTGTTTTACAACCTTTTTTGGGCAAGGGCACACTTGTTTTATGAAAAAAAATCACGAGGCACGCCACCATTAGAAAAGGTTAAAAAATTTAACTCTGTGCCTATATTGACTATATATAAAGTAATTCTCTTGAATAGGAATCAAATAAACACAATTTTTCCCACGGCACACCAGGCAACATCTCGCGGCACACTAGTGTGCCGCAGAACAGTGGTTGAAAAACACTGGTCTAGCTCACCTCTCATTTATGAAAGATAATATTTTCTGATAGTTGATGTTTAATGCTTTTTGTGGATTTGGTTTTATGGTTTGCTATAAGCCACTTTTCTGATCCCCGAAGAATTGGTGCTTTTGAGTCGTGATGCTGGAGGAGACTCTTGAGAGTCCCATGGACTGCAAGGAGATCAAACCTATCCATTCTGAAGGAAATCAGCCCTGAGTGCTCACTGGAAGGACAGATCCTGAAGCTGAGGCTCCAATACTTTGGCCACCTCATGAGAAGAGAAGACTCCCTGGAAAAGACCCTGATGTTGGGAAAGATTGAGGGCACAAGGAGAAGGGGATGACAGAGGATGAGATGGTTGGACAGTGTTCTTGACTACCATCATGAGTCTGACCAAACTGCAGGAGGCAGTGGAAGACAGGAGTGCCTGGCGTGCTCTGGTCCATCGGGTCACGAAGAGTCGGACACGACTAAACGACAACAACAACAACACAAGCCACTTTTAGTTTTTCTTTTGGGGGTGGGAGAAATCAGGACACAGATTTAAATATTTTTTTTTAACGTTTGTTCATTCTTTATATACTGGGCCGTAACGACCCGTGACTTTGACCTGGTGGGTATGGAAGGGGTGGCCAACTCCCAAGAGACTGTGATCTACTCACAGAGTTAAAAACTGGCAGTGATCTACCCCCTTTTGGGGGGTTCAGGTCAAAGTTGTTGAGCTTCTTTTAGGAAGGAAATCCCTGTTTTGGGGGGTTCAGGTCAGTGTTGTTGAGCTATTTTTAGGGAGGAGGAAAACCCCGCCTTTTGGGTTTCAGGGCAAAAATGCTGAGCATTTTTAGGGGAGCCACAGTTGTTGAGCTTCTTTGGGGGGAGCCGGTGATCTACCGGTGATCTACCACAGACGTTCAGTGATCTACTGGTAGATCACGATCTACCTGTTGGACGTGCCTGGAATATAACAACAACATTGGAGAAACTCTTGTAGGCAATTTCATCCAGCCCAGTAGAGAAAGTAATGGGCCAGGCTTGTGCACAGTAAATAGATTTTGAGGGTTTCTTTAGGATTTTTTGGGTGGAGGCGTGCTCTGGTCCATGGGGTCACGAAGAGTCGGACACGACTGAACGACTGAACGACTGAACAACAACAACAATGTGTGAAATTTATATTCTACCTTTCCTCCAAGGAGCTCAAGGTCAAGTACATGATGCCCCACTCTCGATTTATCCTCTCAACAGCTATATATGGTGAGAGGTGACAGTTTGGTCCAAGTCACCTATTGAAATGCATCACTGATCTGGGATTTGAACCTGGTTCTCCCCCATTCTGCTTCTATAATCTCTATGGCACATGTGAAACCCTCCGGATATTGCTGAACTACAACTTCCATCAGCATGGGCATAGCTAAGGGGGGGGCAGGGGGAGCAGCTGCCCCCCATCAAGTAAATCAATAGAAATACTTAACTGAGGTTCTGCATCTGGAGCACCAAAGGTTCCCCACATCTATGGTGCATTTCCATTGGAATATTCAGCATAACTAGAAAGTGGAGAAGTCAACATAGTCTCCTCTACAGTTTCCTAGGCTCTCCAGCTGAAGATAAAAGCGGGGAGGAGAAAAGTGAATTAAGTTCAGTGGTACAGCATCTGCTTTGCACGCAGAAGTTGCATGCAGGTAGGGATGGGAGATCCTTGCCTGCCGGGCCACCCATGAGACTGAGGTGGCCGCTGTGGGAGAAAAAGTATGCGTGTTTGTCTGGGGGCTAAATTAAATCCATGCACACCCACTTCCTGCCGCCTGTGGTTTTAGCCAAATAATGCCTGCTCCTGTAGCCTTCTAAAATAGGAGCAAAGGAGAATGAAGCAAAAGGTGAGGGGGCTGAGCCGCCCTCCACACCTGCAATTCAGGCATCGGTACAGAGCCCTCCCCTCTGTTGAATATGTGAGAACAGCAACACATAGAACATTTATTCTAATAACTCGGCTGTTTATTGTTTACAGCTGCCCAAGGCCAGGGCCAGCCTGCCCATGCGGTAGGCTAAAGCAGACGCTTTTGGTGGTGGAATCCTGCCTTGAAGGCTATGGCAGCAGCTTCTGGCAAGATCATGTGCAACTCTCGTGAGATCTCGTCAAACTCCCGCAAAATCTTGCGAGAACTTGCCGGAAGCCACTGCCTTATGGCCCTGGTTAGTGAAGCTTTGGAGGGAAAGGGCAGGTGTTGAAACCAGATGGGCCACTCCTGCCCAGGGCAAAGATTGCAGGCCAAAGAAATAATAATAATAATAATAATAATAATAATAATAATAATAATTCATTTGTACCCTGCCCATCTGGCTGGGTTTCCCCAGCCACTCTGGGCGGCTCTCAATAAAATATTAAAAAGCAAATTCAACTCAGGTGGGAAACTGGCCCCAATTAGTAGTCCTTTTGGGCCTCTCAGGTAGCTGAAGAGTTTATTGTGGCCCAACCAGTTAACATAGGTCTCTGCCTCAAAAATAAAACAACCCTACTCCGTTCTCCGTACTCCTTATGGCCAAACTGCGGGAGGCAGTGGAGGATAGGCGTGCCTGGCGTGCTCTGGTCCATAGGGTCACGAAGAGTCAGACACGACTGAACGACTGAACAACAACACTCCGTTCTCTCACATGACCTACTTATGCTGAACCCTTCTGGGCTTGCCTCTTGAAGAGGCAGTATACAACACACACACACACACACACACAACGTACACATGTACCCTTGGCCCAGAGGTTGCTGAATGGCTTCCCACCCTTCCCTGTCAACAGTTGACATCAGCAACAGCAGCCCACCTGTGGCAGGGATGGGGAAAGGTGCGGCTCCCCAGGTGTTGTTGCCCTCTGTCTCCCACCAGACCCAGTCACCGAGGCAGGGAGAGGCGTTTACCAGAGGATGCAGGCAGATTTAGCCCCCAAAGGTGGCCCTGAGGTCTGAGCAGATGCATCTTTACTTCCTCCCATAAAAGTGAATGACTCGAATTTGTGTTGCGGTGGAGTGAAACCTGCTTGGCACCCAAACAGCAGATGCTTTAGTTTTCATCAGCCAGATATATTATCCTTTAAGAAATTAAAGTATTGCGAATACAAGTGAATGAGGCACATTACTCAGCTTCCTTCATGATTTTCATTTGAGTTGTTTCATAGCTTGATGGGTTGTTTAATTTTTTTTAAATCTCTACTCTAAAAACAAACAAACCCTCTTGCATACACTGCCTTGGATATCATTCCACAGAATGACAATGTATGCATCTTTTCAATGAACTTTAAGTAAATTATTATTGTTTGTAATTTGGGTTCCCTGCATTCATCTGCTATTATATATTTACATATGTTGCATTAGAAGGAAGTCCCACTCATTTTAATGGGATTTACTTCCAGGTAAATGTGTATAGAAGTGTAGCCTTGGTATTAACAAATGAATTATAACCAACAACCCTTGGCCCTCAAACTGAAAAATAAATAAAAATCATTCCCCAAAAGTGGGTCAAACCTGAAGTTCCCGTTTATAAGTACCACTTAATTTGAACAGGGCTCGCTGGCTCCCTCCCTCCCCACAAAACTATTTCTTAGGCTCTGAAATTTATGGCTACACAAGATGCCTTTGTGCACGTGTAAAGGGCCTTGGTGCTGGAGGAGACTCTTGAGAGTCCCATGGACTGCAAAAAGATCAAAAATATCCAGGGGACGACAGAGGATGAGATGGTTGGACAGTGTTCTCGAAGCTACTAACATGAGTTTGGCCAAACTGCGAGAGGCAGTGAAGGATAGGCGTGCCTGGCGTGCTCTGGTCCACGGGGTCACGAAGAGTCGGACACGACTGAACAACAACAAAGGGCCTTGGCCTCATCGCTCTAGAGTAGCCAAGCCACAGGTGGGATGAGAAGGATGTGATGCCCTGGAAATGCCTGTTCCCGACCTTTTATTTTATAAATGAAACACGGTCTGCGCGTGAATAGAAGCGCCTGCGTCCTCCTCCTCCTCCTCCTCTCCCTCTCCTGTGTTATCTGGGGGAAATGCGCCTTCCATCCCAGCAGAGGGCAGAGCCGCTTCCCTCCATCAAGGGCATGCTGGGTGATAATTTCCCGGTGCCTGATCTCGGGGGTGGAATCCCTCTTTAAATGCGATAGAGGAAGGAGGGGAACCTGTGTGTCTAGTGCCTGCGGGGAGAAAGGCAAGCCTGCACTTGAAGTGAGCAAGCGTCTCCTGCTGCGTCAGGTGCTTGCTGTTCTCCGGCTCCTGAGCAGCTAAAGTCCAGCGTCTCGTTTTGCATCCGCCCTTTCCGCGCTTGTGATCTGCCTGCTCGCCTCGCTTGCTCGGTCTCCTTGCGCTGCGTTCAGTTTCAGCCTCGCCTTCCTGCCTTTCCGGAGCAGCCCCAGAAATGCTCGCTTTGGCGCTCTCGCTGGCGCTGTGCGCCCTGCAGATGTGGCCAGCTGTGGTCGGCGGCCCTCCCCAACAGCGGTTCGCCGTGCTGGACAAACACTGGCCCCTGAGGCTCACCAAGGTAAGGAAGGGGCCAGCTGTCCGGCATCTCTTGCGGGGTTGGGAGTGCGGGATGGAAGAAACACCACCGACAGAATCATTGCCGCACACAAGGATATAGTTCTGAGTTCCTCCCTTGCGGTTTTATAAATCATTTAAAGTGTCAACACGAATAGAAGTGATTAATATTGCAGTTTCTGTATGAGGCATTATTATTGTGGCCCATCTTTTCGTGCCTGCCAAACAGCATGTCACGCTTATAATATTTTATTCTCTTGTTAATTATGCTGTCTTAAATGTGCATGTTATATTTGACTTCACTTTGCAGTGTTTTCTTTTGAAATGTTTAAGATTTTTGTTTTTTTCTAACTTTGGGTTAAATATGTATTCTGTAGTTGACCTCCTTTGTAGTGTTTTATTTTGAAGTGTTTTCAGATGGTATTTTGGTTTCCTGTTAAATATAAAGTACAGTCAAAGCAACACAGGTGACTTTCTTCAGAAATGTTTGAGTCTGCATTGTTTTATTGATGTTTAATATAATGTAAACCGTTTGAGATTTATATTTCTTAAAAATATAAAGTGGTACAGAAATGAAATAATAATAATAATAATTGAAACTAATTAGATTTTGGAGTGCAGAAATAATGCAAAGAAAATCATCAAATCTAGCACGTGGGGGGCAACTTTATCTTAATTATATAATTCGGGATTTGAACAATTGAAATTAATAATTGTATTATAAATTGGTATTGTTATAATGAGGCTATTATTTGCTTCCGCAGAAGTGTGTGCAGTGTAAAACGCTTCATAAAATTGCTTTCTCTTTCAGGCTATAAGTGCATTTCTGCACAGAGATGCATTTGCATGTGGAAAACACTCCGTATTTTTCCGCTCCATAGGACGCTCCGGACCATAGGGCGCACCTCATTTTTAGAGGAGGAAACAAGAAAAAAAATATTTTTATGGTTTTCCTCCTCTAAAAGCCCTGTTTTGTTTTGTTTTTTTGTTTTGTTTTTGAGGATCAGCTAAAAGTTTTGCAGCTTTTTTTGCAAAGGGAAAAGCCCTGGGGTTTGGGGGTTGTTGTTTTTTGGAGGATCAGCTAAAGGTTTTGCTGCTGTTTTTGCAAAGGCAAAAGGCCTTTTTTGAGAATCAGCTAAAAGTTTTGCAGCTTTTTTGCAAAGGGAAAAGCCCTAGGGGTTTTTTTTTTTTTGAGGATCAGCTAAAGGTTTTGCAGCTTTTTTTGCAAAGGGGGAAAAGCAAAGCTCCTTTTGCAAAGGGGGAAAAGCAAAGAGGAAAAGCCCCATTTTTATGGGGTTTAACTCACATTTCTGAAAAATCCTAAGGAAAGGGAGCCATTTCTACTGTTTCCAGACAGATAATCTAATCAGCCAGTCACATGTCCTGGGGAAACAAACAACCTCCCTCTGCAGCACATTCAACAAAGGAGGGCGGGGCTGAAAGGGAGCCGGGGACTCTTATCTCTCTCCCCATCTCTTGCTGATCAGCTGCTGAGCGGGTCCTTTCAACACTCCCTTTTCTCTTTGTAAAATAAAAAGCACAATTTGCTTTTGGCCCCTGGGCAATTCAGCTCCAGGGACCACCATTCGCTCCATAAGACGCACAGGTATTTCCCCTTACTTTTTAGGAGGAAAAAAGTGAGTCTTATGGAGCAAAAAATAGGGTAGTCTCTTCTCATTCCATGTGGTGGGAGGCTTTTTCTCACAGTTGACGCTGCCTGCTTCCTTTAGCCTCTCTGTTGCTGTCTGCAATGATAACTAGCCCCTTCCAAAAGTTGGTATAATTAATGAAGCTGTAGCAACACAGTTAAGAGTCTTGTGGCACCTTAAAGATAAATAAATTTATTACGCCATGATCTTTCAGTGTGCTGCAATCAGGAGCTGTTCAACGGTGGAATGGACTCTCTGCAGAAGGTGGTGGATTCTCCTTCCTTGGAGGTTTTTAAGCAGACGTTAGCTGGCCATCTGTCAGGGATGTTTTAGTTGCATTGCACAGGGTTGGACTAGATGAAACCCGGGGTACCGTGCTATGATTCAGTACTTAAACTTCTGTTTCCGTAGGCAGCCACAATGACTCTGCATATGCTGGGTTTAGTGTTTCAGCTCATGCTTGCCACTTACGGAAAGTCAATTAGATAAGTGTTATTTGGATAAGTGTTAGATGTTCATGATGGTGTGGCATTAATAGGTTTGCATAACATAGTCCAAGAATTATAAGTGGAGCTCTGATTGGGCTTGCTTGACTCCGCCAGGATAATACTGTGGCCGCTAGTGACAGGTGGAATACGGAGCATCACCATCTGCCTACCTGACGTGGGATGGATCAGAGACAGTTATTGGGTTGGAAGGTTTTCAGACAGTAATGATGTTTGGTAAGCTCATCAACCATTATTGTTGTGTCATTCAGCAGCAGCATCTTGACCCAGGCGAACATGGCTTCTTGCAAAGCTACACCTGGGTCATGTGGATTTGTACAAGTCAAGACGTAAGGTATTAATTACAGTTATAATGTACGACTTATTTGCACCAGGTCTTGCTATGTGTTTGCAGCCAGGTCCGGTGCTAGGGTTTTTTGCGTCCTAGGCGAGACCACCTTCTGGCGCCCCCTGCCCCACCACCAAAGCCTGCTTTAGTGGGAGGTGGGGAGTGGTGGAGAGGCAAGCAGCACCTTCTCCGCTGTAGCGGAGAAGTTGCTGCTCGCCCGTCCTGCCCCCCGCCAAAGCCTGCTTTAGCGGGAGCCGGGGTGGTGGTGTAGGGGGCAAGCAGCACCTCTCCGCTATAGCGGAGAAGCTGCTGCTAGCCCATCCCGCCCAAGCCTGGCCAGCGCCCCCTCCATTTTGGCGCCCTAGGCAACTGCCTAGTTCGCCTTAATGGACGCGCCGGCCCTGTTTGCATCTGTTCGTGTTCCTATTTAATTTGCAGACCACAGGACATTGCCCTCAAAGAACAGCAGTCTCAATACTCATCCCTTGTAAATTCAGGTTTGCCCAAGATAGGGGAAAATGGGGATCTAAAATGCTCCACCAGGGTCACAGGCTATTTGTTTCAGTGTTTTGGGGTGGGTGGATTAATGGTCACTTTCTGCTATTCTCCTTTCCATGCCTGCTTTCATTCCCCCCCCCCCCAGCTGTGGTCAAAACTATTTCCGGTGCGCTCCTGATCTTTTTGATCCCTCAGATTTGCAGAAAGCCTGAAAACTGCAGAAGCAAATCGTATTTTAAAAAAACCATCACCAGATATATTGGGCAACGATCTGAAAAGTGTGTGCTGTGTATTTACAATCACTTTAATTTCTTTTCCAGCATGCCAGTAATGGAGAGTCAGGTGCTTAGCCTCTCTTTCATGTGTGGGGGTGTGGGTGTGTGTGTGTGTGTGTGTGGCTCCCATGGCCTGTAAAGTGAGATGAGTGCTGCAACCCCAGAGTCGTCTGCGACTGGACTTAACTGTGTGTGTGTGTGTGTGTGTGTGTTTCATCCCTCAGATTTGCATGAAAACTACAAGCAAATTTACAAGTTGCCTGATGGTGTCCTTTTGCAAACTTATTGAGTGGGGAATCTTTTTTAAAAAAAAAAACAATGCTCTGTGCACATGCCTTGTCAGTATTTAATTAGCTGAATAGAAGCAACAAATTTGAAGGCAAACACAAGCACAAAAGGGAAAGCCTGCTGGTATGACTGGAAAAGAACAAAGTTGTTCCTCATATGCAAATTCACATGTGTGGGTGTGTATTTCTGTGTTCTAATTCAAACTGGTGGGATAGGATGCGGGGGGGGGGGTTAACAGCAGAGTACAGTAATGCTCAAGTGTGGACAAGCCCATGGATAGTAGTAACCATTGATAATAGGAATAATGCCCAAGGCTTTGCAATTGAGTGTGGATTTTAATCGGAATTCGTCTACACGCCCCAAACCTCCCATTGCTCAATATGCTGATCTTTTTCTTCCCATTTCATTTCAAGCAGGAAAACGATGTTGCAAGTGCAGTTAGATGTCTTTCTTGGCACTATGTGACTAAGCAACATACTGTGGTACTGATCCTCAAATATTATAGCTCAATCGGTAGAGCATAAGATTTGTAATCTCAGGGTCGTGGGTTCGAGCCCTACTTTGGACAAAACGTGCTTTGCAAGGATGACCCTTGTGGTCCTGTCCGACTCTACAGTTCTATGATTCTCTATAGTAATAAGATACTGAAGCAAGCCATTGGTTTTAACTGTTTCAGTACTGTGTATAAGAGTTTCTACATCAAGAATGGGGAACCTGCGGCCCTCTAGATCACTTCAGCTGATGGTTGGGACCTGCTTATATGCAGATGCTGGGAACTGAAACTCTGCTCTTTTGCAATCAGAACATGTGAAATACAGCACTTCTCCATTCTATGCCTTGAGTCCACCTGCTACGTGGGGAACTTGTTTTGTTTTGTTAAGAACATCTGTTCCATGTATGAAAACAGAAATTTTGTAGAGGACATGACAAGCAGAAGTGATTTCTCCATAACCTAACTGTATATCCCCCCCCTCCATTTTTTATTTTTGCTGCCGCTGAATTCCAGCTTTATATTAGTAGCAACCTTCCCAAGACATTTGAACCTTGGGACAAAACTTTCCTGTTTAGAATGGTTTGGTTTTATTAACTTATTTTATTAGTTTATGAATCACCTTATACATGGGTCCGAAGGCAATTTGCAAACATAAAAACAGCTGAGAATAATTTTTAAAAGAGTACCCAAAATAAATGGTGATAGGTTTAAAAATGATACAAAAGGAGCAATACCGAATTATGTGTACTCAATTCCTATACTGCTGGCTACATAGGAAGCTGTCTCATACTGAGTTGCGTCCCACATTGTTTGGCTCTCCAGGGTTTCAGGTAAGGAATTGTTCCCAGCCACTGCATCCTTTCCTAAAATATAGTGCCTAAGGTTTCCCCCTCCTTCTTGGTTCACATTTGGAGCTGATCTGCACTGTCAGAAATGCCATGTAGCATTTCTGGAACTGTGCTACTTCAGAATTCAGGCGTGCTATTTTACGATGGAACTTTCTTCCGTTTCAAAACTTTTATGCCTGTGGGAAGCTAGCATAGAATCATAGAGTTGGAAGAGATGCCCAAGGGTCATCTAGTCCAACCCCCTGCAATGCAGGCATCTCTGCTAAAGCATCCATGACAGGTGGCCATCCAACCTCTTCTTCAGTGAGGGAGAGCCCACCACCTTCTGAGCAAGTCTGTTCCATGGTCAAACAGCCTTTTCCACCTGTGACCTCCGTTAAGTCCAAAATGAAAGGTTAGCTAGTTGGTGATAAAAGTCATGGCTATTCAGTTCTTAATGGACCCTTTCAAAAATTTTATATTTGAAGGAGGAATGTAGTTCTTTAATTATAAGGGCAAACCAACGATAATCGTCTTGGTGGGTGGGGTGTTGTTTACTGCCAAAATGTTTTAGATAATTTCTGTAACCAGCACTATAGCCCACGTTCAACCACTCACAAAAGTCAGTTACAGAGCTAATCGTAGCAATCACTTCAAAGTACGTTGCGTAACTGTGGCTAACAAATTGTGTCGACATGCTGATGTGGGAGGAGGGTTGTACAATCTGAGCATGTATCTGAGCAGGATGGGAGAAAGCCAAGGTTATCTTGCTTCTGGAACGCCAATGCCATCCCTCCTGACAGTTCTACTTGCTTTAGGGCACAAGCTAGGCCTGTTTAACAGGACCCACAGTGAACTTGAGAACATCAGCCGACGTCCCAGTCTCCTGCCAAATTCTTTACTACTTTCTGAAGTAGTGTACTCTTGCTGATTGCTCAACACCCAACTGCTGCCTTGCTCTGGATGTTCTAATTATCATAGAATTGTAGAGTTGGGAGGGACCTCGAGGGTCATCTAGTCCCACCCCCTGCAATGCAGGAATCTTTTTGCCTAATGTGGGGTTCGAACCCACAACCCTGCGATTTAGAGTCTCATGCTCTACCTACTGAGCTATGGCAACCCAGAGTCTCTGCATTGACCACTCTTGAGGTGCATGGAAATTGTTTGTGGAAGTCCCCATTTGTACCAGAAGAAAACTGAAACCTCTTTTCAGTGTTGCACTGAAGACATGCCCAAACCTTTTCTTTACTCGATATATTTTCATGATTTGTTTTATACTGTTGTAAACCGCTCAGAGGCTTGTTAGCTTGTTTTGCAATGAAACAGTTTGTAAATGTTGTCAGATAAAACAAGAAATAATGCCCGGCCTTAGACATATTTTGGCAACATGGCTTTTCATTTGCAAAGCTACAGTGGAATATGGTTGCCTAGTATTTTGGTCCTTCCTTGTTGGACTAAGTGGGTGGTCAAGGGACACATTAGACCAGGGGTCAGCAACCTTTTCCAGTCGTGCCTGGTCCACCATCCCTCAGACCATATTTTGAAAAAAAAATATGAATGAATTCCTATGCCTGACAAATAACCCAGAGATGCATTTTAAATAAAGGGACACATTCTGCTCATGTAAAAACACGCTGATTCCCAGACCATCCGTGGGCCGGATTGAAAAGGCGATTGGGCTGCACCCGGCCCCTGGGCCTTAGGTTGCCTACCCCTGCTTTAGACCAGCAGTGCCTAACCTGTGGTCCACTAATTTTTCCTTGACTCCAACTCCCATCATCCCTGAGCATGGGCCATCCTGGCAGATGGGATTTGGGAACCCAACAACCTCTGGAGGGCCACAGGATTCCCACCCCTGCTCTTTGACCGCCGCTTTTTAGCAAAGTGAATCTCAGCCGAGAGCCTCATGAGAGGATTTGTTAAAACACCCTTCCATACAACGTATTTAATGTCTGTTCTCTGATAAAGGACCCAAGCTGAGAAATGGGATGGGGGAGCCTTAGAAGGAAGAAGAGGAGGAGGAGGAGGAGGAGGAGGAGGAGTTTGGATTTGATATCCCGCTTTATCACTACCCGAAGGAGTCTCAAAGCGGCTAACATTCTCCTTTCCCTTCCTCCCCCACAACAAACACTCTGTGAGGTGAGTGGGGCTGAGAGACTTCAAAGAAGTGTGACTAGCCCAAGGACACCCAGCAGCTGCATGTGGAGGAGTGGAGACGTGAACCCGGTTCCCCAGATTACGAGTCTACCACTCTTAACCACTATACCACACTGGCTCTCCCAGTGTGCCTTTCTCAGGGTTGGTGAATCATTGAAGTTGAGCTGTACCCCAAACAGAGGACAGTGGGCAGGACACCGTGAGCTTCACAGAGTGTCTGAGGAGTGCCGTGGCTCCAACATGTAGAGGCCTGCAGTGCTGTGTGATGAAATAAGATTTTGGTGCTGTACTCCGTCAAAAGAGATCCTTGGGAACATCTAGGCAGGTGCCCTTGAGACGACAGAAGTTTTATGGGTTGGGGCCAAGGGGAGTTGCCCCTGTCTAACCTGTCTGTTCAACGGCTGAATCAAATGTTGGGAAACTCCAAACCCCCCAAAAAGCACTTCTGGGCATGAGTCGGGAGTCTTGGCGGCAGGTGTGCTTGCCGGGTATGCTGCATGCTGATTACAGCGCAGAAGTGCCTAGGAAACTGATGTCGTCTCAGGTGACCTTAAAAGTGCCGTCATCACCTGCAGATGAACATGGATCATTGGCATGCTTGCCGACAAAAATGAGGGGGACGGGGGACGGACAGCCCTCCAATAGTGGTGGGAAATGAATTGAAGACCACCAAGGGCAAGCCTGCCCAGCCATGTGGTTTTATTGTGTGCATTTGTCTTAAAATCTGTTGGTTTCATCTATATTTTGATAATGTTGTTATGCCTGCTGGTTTTGTTGCAATTTTAAAATTAACGTTTCGTGCCTTTTTATTTGTAAGGTTTCCCCCCTCCCCCTTGATCAAGTGGTGTAGAACTTTTGCCAAATAAAGTCGCTCCCTGCGGTATATGGGGGCTTGCGTAAGGCAATGGCGTAGTCTGCTTGGTGCAGCGTTGCCGAGTTTTCCAGTACTGTGACGCCTGGGTAGATAGAAGCTTCTTTGTATTATCAGAAGACAGGAATGCAAGGTCCACGGAGCATTGTTTGAAATAGGACTCCCGCTTCCCTTAACCAAGTTCCGCTGGTTGGAAGATTCCCACAAAAGTCTGCTTTGGAATCTTCCGCTGCTTTCACCTTCGCTTTATTTGCTGGGTGTGATGACAAGGGCCAGACTGGGTACCTTCCTCTGCTTTGAGCTCCACACGTTTATTTTCACGTGTTTTCTCCTCTAAACCCTTCAGATCGAAAACTTCGCATGGCAGAACTGTGGCCCCCCATCTGACCCTGCTGTGATCAGGAGTTTGTCCATACATCCAGACCCAATTTCGATCCCGGGAGATGTGACAGTCAGCGTAGCCGCTGCTACCACTGTGGCCCTCACTTCACCTCTGAAGGTATGTATGTGGAAGGCCTGTGGGCCAAGCCAGGCAGAAGTGGTTCCTTCACACTGGGAACAGTTTCAGTGCTCTTAACGAGGACAAACATGACTTCATGAAGCATGTTTGCAACTATGGGCTCCTCTGCACTTCTGTTTGCCCCCACGGCTTTCTCCTAGGAAAAAATGTGGTTTCGCATTGAGTCGGAACAATCTGCAACAGGGTTCTCCACGGGTTGCCGTTTGTTTCAACTTTGCACTGAACCGCAGGTTTTCCCGGAGAAAGTGGTGGGGCAAAGGACCTTTGCTTTTTAGGCATGAGACGAGTGGAAGTGGGACTGGCACTAGATTGCATTGGGGCATCAGGAAGGCCAAATCCAGGTGTCGACCACAGCTTTCCCCGCTTCCCTCCTTGTTCTCCCCCTCCAGAGTTGAGGTCAGAAAGAAGACATCTTTTCCAAAAGGACAGGCATGGGGAACTTGTGGCCTTCTAGATCAGGGGTCAGCAAACTTTTTCAGCAGGGGGCCAGCCCACTGTCCCTCAGACCTTGTGGGGGGCCGGACTATATTTTGAAAAAAAAAAAAAAAGAACAAATTCCTATGCCCCACAAATAACCCGGAGATGCATTTTAAATAAAAGCACACATTCTACTCATGTAAAAACACCAGGCAGGCCCCACAAATAACCCAGAGGTGCATTTGAAATAAAAGGACACATTCTACTCATGTAAAAACATGCTGATTCCTAGACCATCCACGGACCGGATTGAGAAGGCAATTGGGCTGCATCCGGCCCCCGGGCCTTAGTCTGGGGACCCCTGTTCTAGACCTCAGCTAGCATAAAGGATATATTCGAGATTTACAGGCCCCTCTTTTCTTTTCTGTTTTTCTTTCCCAAGTAAAGGAATTTGATATGTAAGTGCATGTCAAGAAAATATGAGCCAAGAAAATGTGATCTGGAGAAAAAAGGACTTCACTAGATGGGATGAGTCTCTGTCACTGACATAGGATCTCCATCCGAGTCTCTGAATGGAGAACTGAAGTCATAGAATCAGAGTTGGAAGGGACCCTGCGGGTCACCTAGTCCAACCCACTGCAATGCAGGACTATGCAGCTGTCCCATACAGGGATCGAACCTGCAACCTTGGCATTATCGGTACCGCGCTCTAACCAACTGAGCTATGCAGGGAAACTGAAGCAGAAGAGGAAAATGCACTCCACTGACCATGGGGTAACCTATAGGACTTAACTAGCAGGGAAGCCCTTCAGCCTCCTTAAAGACCTTTCTTATACGTAGCTCCACACTTGAGAGCTTATGTTGGGTCTTTAGGCTACCGAGTGTTTTTTTGACCCTTCCTCTCCTGTGACAGATTCCCTGGACAGCTGCAGACATGAAATTCTTCCTGTGTTGGTCCAGGCGCAACAACTAAACTATGATTTGTGAAGCGCACAGACTTGGTGTGAGGGTTCGATCGTGGTGCCTTATCCTTTCTTGCAGGGCAAGCACAAACCATAGCTGGCCCGTTAGGCCAAAATGGCAAACCGAGGTTGCCGCAAACCAGGGAAGGAGGCAGGAAATTGCTGCGAGGGTAGGGAGGAGTGTGTGGTTGGATGCTCAGTCCGGGCTAACATTTGTAATGCCAAACCATGGTCTGCCATTCCATCTCGCCACAGCAAAAGCATGCACGGTTCTCAAAGGGGCTTGAGATACAAGAAAGAAGGCTGTGGCGAGTCTTTATAGCCAAGTAGATTTAGAGAGTTTAAAGGTGAGGCATCGGAGGAAGTGCAAGTGAGCTTCACTTCCTTTTACGAGGCTTCAGATGCAATATGGACAGAGGAGGTGACCTCCAAAGAGGAACCTGTGGCTTTTTGCTTCATTCTCGATGTGGGTGCCACCATTTCTGGGACCCTAGAGGATGCCTTGCCACCCCTCCATTTGCACTGCCTTCCTGCATCTCCCCTCCAGCAAGCTCCCCATTATTATTATTTTTGCAAGATTCCTTTTTTGAAACATGGGGAAGAAGCATCACAAGAGGTAGCGTGACTTGCTTGTGTGTCCAGTGCTGCTTTTTAAAAAAAATACTATTTATTAAATTTTTCACTTTAACAATCCAATCAAACCATATTAAATATTCCAAATTATACATATTATTCAATAATCAAAAAATCCAAATATTATGCTCAATTATATATATAAAAAACTTTTTGGAGGTATCTTCCCATGTTCTGAGTTCGGTGGGGGGGGGGTCCTGATCATCTCATATTTTTACTGCTTTCATAATTGTCACGATGGTTCCCATAAATCATTCCGATGTTAATCCTCATTACTTTTCACAGCCTCTGAATTTTTCAAACAAGCGAGATAAAACAAAACAATATATTCTGTGTGGAATTCGCCTCCAGAGTTCCCCCTGTATCTTCACGATATCTCTTCACAAAGTGTTGTTTCCGCCGAGCCACTCCAAAAATCTTCTCACCTCGGGCAGCAGCCAAATCAGTCCGGATAGAATCGAATCAAGGCATCTGCCCAATGCTTTTAAGACCAGCTGTGTTTCAAATGGTTAACCTGTCCAGGGAAGGTTTTGCCATATAAAACTGGGAATGCAAATATTAAGTAAGATATTAAAAGGCACCTTTCCCGCTAAGGCTCCGCGTTTAGTTCGACAAGCTGATCTACTTCCGGTCATGCCCACTCAGTTAATCGGAGCTGCAGCATTCCGATTCTAATTCCAGACAAACTTCCAAAGTTTTTTTTTAGCGTCTCTCCAGTCATTCTCCAGATCAAAGTTGGGAAACTCTTTACCCTCTTCCAAATATATCTGCAGCTGAATACTATGAACTTGGTTTTCCACCTTTGAATAATTGTTAATTACACACAGTTAATGATTATTAAAGTCATATTCTATCGCCAAATACACCACCTCTCCAGTCTCGCTTGCTATAAATAACCGGGCAGTTGGTTCTTTCGGGGCGGGGGGGGGGGGGATTTTGCCATATAACATAGCAAAACGAAATATAATAACAAAGGAGGCTCACCCCCCCTTTCAGTTCCAACATAACAAGTCTACGTAGATGTTAACCCTTCTTCCGTTCAAATCCTTTTTAGCACCTCAGTGGCTGAATTAATTAGCAGAGTAGTATCTCCCCCTTTGATCAGATCATGTCCAAAACTTAAATCCAATTTTTCATCTTAAGAATTGGAAGCTTGCTGCTAAATGGAGGCGGCTTTGGAGAGTTGCCAAGAAATGTTCCGGGCTTTCCATCCAGCGCCCCCCCAGCCCCTCCTTCCTTCTGAATTTGGGGCCAGGTGTTGGGCGGATGAGCTGCCACTCCCCAGCCCTGGGAGTGTAGGGAGGCTGATTACTCCCACCTCAGCCTCTGATTCTGGAACGTGCAGCAGTGATGGAATTCAGCCATCCTCCATCGCAGCTCGCCAGAAGTCCCCCCCTCCCACTGCTGCTTTTTAGGATGCTCGCACAACCGTACAGGAATCCTCCTTGAGCTGGGGCTGAGGGGCACTCCCAGATGTCCATCCTATTTAGCAAGAGCACATTGGTCCATAATGGCAATTCCTAAAGAAGGACACTGTCAGAGAGCAGCTTGCTGGAGAAGAGACTTGGGGAGGCAATGCCAGGTGCTTGAGCAGTCGGGTCAGGTGGGGCGTACACCCTGGGAATATCCTTGCACTGCCTCTGGCTTTCTCGAACTCTCCATGCAAAGCGACAGGTCAGGCAAAGGAAAGCGTGAGGGCCAGTGTGGTATGAGAGCCAGTGTGGTGTAGTGGTTAAGAGTGGTGGACTCGTAATCTGGTGAACTGGGTTCGCTTCCCCGCTCCTCCACATGCAGCTGGGCTAGTCACACTTCTCTGAAGTCTCTCAGCCCCACTCACCTCACAGAGTGTTTGTTGTGGGGGAGGAAGGGAAAGGAGATTGTTAGCTGCTTTGAGACTCCTTAAGGGAAGTGAAAGGTAGGATATCAAGTCCAAACTCCTCCTCCTCCTCCTCCTCCTCTTCTTCTTCTTCTTCTTCTTCACCACAGTTAAACTGTGGAGGCAGTGCTCACCACCAACCTGGATGGCTTTAAAAGAGGATTAGATAAATCCATGGGGGTGGGGAGAGAGATGAGGCTAGCAATGGCTAATAATCACAATATGTTCTCCTTATACTGTCAGAGCCAGTATGCCTCTGAAACCTAGTTGCTGGGGAGTGCAAGCATGGAGAGTGCTCTTGCACTCAGGTTCTGCTATGGGGCTTCCCTTAGGCACCTGGATGTGAGAAGAGGAAGCTGGGCTAGATGGGTCTTTGGCCTGATCCATCAGGGCTCTTACGTTCTAATGACAGCGAAGATGCAGCTGGGGCAGAGGGCCATGGACCCACTTGGGCGCCACGGCAAATGCCTGAATTCTCCAATGTTGCAGAAAGGGAACTTTGCCTGGCATTATTATACAGAGCAGCCTTATGTTCAGTGAGTGGAAGGAAAATAGCTAAGCTCAGCTGCTCCCGAAACAGCTCTGAAAGCAAAATAGGCCTTGTGAGCTAACATGCAGGTGGGGCCTGTTTTCAAACCAATTGGAGCTGGGAAACTTAATTAGGGTTGTTCCTTGCCTATTCAGCCAGGTTGCATGTTTAAACCCAAGTGTAGCAGTAGTACATGTGGAAAAGATCTAGGGGTCTTGGTGGACCACAAGCTTAACTTGAGTCAATAGCGTGGTGCAGCAGCCAAAAGCAAAAAAAAAAAAAAGCTAATGATCTTCTAGGCTGCATCAACAGACGTCTAGTGTTCAGATCAAGGGAAGTCATAGTCCCGCTCTATTCTGCCTTGGTCAGACCACACCTGGAGTACTGTGTCCAGTTCTGGGTGCCACAAATTAAGAAGGATATTGACAAGCTGGAACATGTGCAGAGGAGGGGAGACCAAGATGATCAAGGGTCTGGAAACCAAGTCTTAGGAGGAACAGTTGATAAGAGGAGACTAAGGAGATATGAAAGCCACCTTCAAATATATTATTGGTTTTTTGGGTTTTTTTTTTAAACCCTGTGAAGAAGCAGCAGGTAGTTTCAGATTTGAGAGGGTTTAACAGAAGCTGTTTAACCCTTCACTTTCCAGCCCTTTGTTTGTTCAGAAATGCACACGCATGCACACACACACCCATCCACATTTGTTTTTCTCTCGTTGAGAGGGAAGATGCAGAGGGGAGAAGGAATTCTGAGCAGATCAGTACAGTATCTGGGAAGGAAATGGTTAAAGTAGAAGAAGAAGAGGAAGAAGAGTTTGGATTTGATATCCCGCTTTTCACTACCCGAAGGAGTCTCAAAGCGGCTAACATTCTCCTTTCCCTTCCTCCCCCACAACAAACACTCTGTGAGGTGAGTGGGGCTGAGAGACTTCAGAGAAGTGTGACTAGCCCAAGGTCACCCAGCAGCTGCATGTGGAGGAGTGCAGACACGAACCCGGTTCCCCAGATTACGAGTCTGCCGCTCTTAACCACTACACCAAACTGGCTCCTCTGTAGTTCCTCTGTACCAGGCATCCCCAAACTCAGCCCTCCTGCTGTTTTGGGACTACAACTCCCATCATCCCTAGCTAACAGGACCAGTGGTCAGGGATGATGGGAATTGTAGTCCCAAAACAGCTGGAGGGCCAAGTTTGGGGATGCCTGCTCTGTACACGCACACTTTGAAGCAGGAGCTTTTCAAGATAAAAGAAGGATGGGAGGGGGTGGTGTATATCTGGGTCAAGAACCTGCTCTAATGTGGCCATTCATTTGTTGCTTCTCCGTTTTACGTATTGCCTCTGCCTGTCGAATGTTGCGGTGTTGTTCTGTGTTTCTTTATTGTTGCATACTGCACAGTAATCTGTTACAGTGAAGGTCAAGTCAGGGGAACAAAGCATAAAGAAATCATGAATTGTTGCTCCTTACTGCTCTCTTGTGGTGGTACCTAAGAGCTGACTCCAATCAAAGCTGCGAATTAAGACCCCACTCAGGTGCTTCTGGGGACTGACAAGTTCCCAGCCTCTGGTAATAAGAGATATATCAATCAATGTTATCAATGATGATGATGATGAGGCCAACGATGAGGGATAATGGGAGTTGCGGTCTTTCAAATGATGATGGACTACAGGCTCCCCAACCTTGGCCCATAGGTAGGATGGCCAATTGTCCATAGTTTTGTAGTTTTTTTGTTTGTTGTTTGTTTGTTTTATTGGAAAATTTAATAAATTTCTTATAAAAAAAGGATGGCCAATTGTCCAAGCTCTAGTAAGCATTGATACCAACATGAGTCTGACCAAACTGCGGGAGGCAGTGGAAGACAGGGGTGCCTGGCGTGCTCTGGTCCATGGGGGTCACGAAGAGTCGGGCATGACTAAACGACCAAACGCCAACAACATAGTAAGCATTGAGCTGTGGATGATTTTTGAGGAGGAAAGTCGGAGGTTAAGTTAATGTTTGTGTGTATTGTTTACTTCTAGGGAGATGTTGTTCTGGAGAAGAAGATCGGCGATATGTGGATAAAGGTCCCCTGCGTGCAAGAGCTTGGCAGCTGCACCTATGATGATCTTTGTGCCATACTGGATCGGGCTATTCCTCCCGGCCAGCCATGTCCGGAACCAATGCACACTTACGGCATTCCTTGCCATTGTCCCTTCAGAGCGGTAAGCTCAAGCTTCCCCCTCTTGCTTACTAGGGAGGAGAACCAAAGAAATAAATCCCACATGAGATGGGCAGCTGCAAGGCATGCCCCCAAATTCCACATCCCTGTGGAATGTGCAGGTCCGTCAGAGAAGGACAGGGGTTCCATACAGCTGATAGGTTTTACCAAGGTTTGCAGTCAAATTTGCTGTAATCAAGGGATTACAGGGGCAGGGGGCAGGGCTCATGGTAAAGGGCAGATAAGAAAGCTTTTAAATACATCTCCATGTAAAGATTAGGAAAACCCCCCCCCCCCCATAGTGCAGTGCACCTATATTTAAGCCCCATGTGCATTAAAAGAAATTAAGGGAGAATGATGAAGTTCAGTAAAGGAATGAACATGCAAATGGAGCTGGCTGTCTTTCCAACAGATAGCTAGGTTTCCTCTGGGAGACCAATACTTGGAGCCTGAAAGATGACATTCCTCATGCAAGTTTTGCAGACCTTTAATTCAGTCCCGTTTCTGCCCACCTCTGCTCCACATCTGCATCCTGTAAACCGAAAAGGGGCAGCCTACGAGGTATTTTTCAGGGGTGCTTTTAGCAGCTCGTTGTGCCCTAAGGCAAGGCTCAGAGTTAGTGCATTGCTCATATAGGGACATCTCTAGGCAGCCGCTTGGGCCTTAGATGCGATGGAGTAGGCAGAAGCTGCTTACTCCAGCCAGCCACTCTTGCTTCTAGAAAAGAGCATCTTCTGGATTTTGACAGGGTTGAGTGCATTGGTTTGTATGTTTTCAGTTGTGCAAACGGGGTGGGCCTGCTGGCTCCCAGTGAGGGGCTGGAATATTTCAGTGGCCATACCTATCAACCTGTAATTTCTCCTTGATTTCATACTGTAAAAGATCTGCTTTTTGAGTGTTACCTATTGGCACTGTTAGTATACCAGATGGAGGGAGCAGAAAGTGTTGGCTGATATGGGCTGACTGATTTTTGTGTGTGTCTGTTTTCTCCTTTCAGGGTTCTTACAACTTGCCTTCCTCCACCTTCTATATCCCCACCTTGGATTTGCCTCCCATGCTCACCAACGGGGACTACAAGTTCCAGGTTGTGCTGAGCAATGGTGACCAACAGCTGGGCTGTCTCAGGTTGTCGCTTTCCCTGCACTCTGAGAGCCGGTGGTTTTGGTGACTGCAACGCGGGCATCTATGGGCTTGAGTGCCACATTCCTTACTCCCCACCCCACCTCCTATCGAATTGCTAATACTGAGACTTCTTAGCTGCAACTGCTTTTATGATCAGTGGCGGAGGAACCCTCTCTGGCACCCGGGGCGGTGCATGTGCAGCATCCCCGTACGTACTGCGCATGTGCGGCATCCCACGTGTGCGCACTCCATACGGAATGCCACACATGCGCAGTCTGTACGGGCTGCTGCTTGCATGCCGACCATACTGACGGTGCGCGAGAGTGGCAGCCCGTACGGACGCCGCACCCTCGGCCACTCTACACCTGGGGGGGAGGCAGGGGCCATCTTGTCGCCCCCTCCCAGAGTGGCACACGGGGCGCTCTGCCCCCTACGCCCCCCTTCCTGCGCCACTGTTTATGATGGCTTCTGAGGAGGAGCCAAGATGATGATGTGAACAGCAGCCTCTATCTTTAGCTCTGCTTTTTTTAATAAAAAAATTAACTTCTGCTGATTGCTTTTAATCACTTGGAAAAACCACCAAACTCAATGAAGAAATGTTCAGAAATTTATTTTTTTTAAATCAGAAATTGAGATGTCTGTGCCTAACAAGTGTTTATGCATTGGTTATAATTAGGGCAGCTTTTCCTAACCTTGGTCCCTTCTCCCCCAAGGCATTGTTGGACCAGAGCTCTCATCATCTCTAAACATTGGCTAGGCTGGCTGGGGATGGTGGAAGGTGTGGTCCAATAATGCCCCGGGGAGCTAGTTGGGGAAGGCTGGATCAGGACCACATCACCCTGGATATATATGCTACACGGGTAGGGAGTGCATAATGGCTATGTGGATAGATGTAAGTGCAGCTTCTCAGCTTGGTGAAGTGACACATGCATAATCTTTATGCATCACCATCCATAAGATTCCTCTACACCCCAGGGTCTCAAACTGTGGGGTTGTGAGAATACTGAAAAGGTTGTTGGGGTATGCTGACAGGATAGCTTGAGCAGACTCATGAAGCAGTAACCAAAGGAAGAAACCACACTTCCTGCTTTCTGCATCACAGATCAAGATAGCCAGGCAGGCTCCGCCATCTCCTCTGCATTTACTTCTGCAAACGCTGCTTGGTCAAGGTGGCTCCTTCACTCTGCTGTACACCAAGCACTCTATATGATCAAGCAGTTCTTACTTTGTGCATGAGGACTAGATCCAAGCAAGAGAGTGGGACAATGAAGGGAACTAACCCCCCCCCCCACACTTTACATCTCCTGATTCCAAACCATATATGCTGTTTCATGCTCCTGTTTACCTACAACATACTTTGCCCTGTTTTGGTACATACTTTGCCCTTGTTGGTACTGACATTAATAGAACTCTGCCTGAAGTATTCATTGAGGGTGTTAATTGTATCCAGTAGCACCTTAGAGACCAACTGAGTTTGTTCTTGGTATGAGCTTTCGTGTGCATGCACACTTCTTCAGATACCTCGTGTGCATGCACACGAAAGCTCATACCAAGAACAAACTCAGTTGGTCTCTAAGGTGCTACTGGAAAGAATTTCCTATTTTGTTTTGACTATGGCAGACCAACACGGCTACCCACCTGTAACTGGTGTTAATTGTAGTAACCCTCCTTACCTTGTGCCATACTGGATAGGCCATGATGGCTGTGCACTTTATTTCACAGTGCTATCTTGGATATCTGAACTCCCCAAAAGCTGGTCCTTCCGTGTTCCAAACATACTTTTGTGTCTTACCCATCTCTACCATGCACCATGTGCTTCATGTGCCCCTCTTACGTAAACAAATATTGAGACTCTGGGGAAAATGCATTGCAGCTTATAGAGGAGCAACAGTCTAAAGGAAGAACTACCATACCATCATAGTCCTTCCAGCTCACTGCTGTCTCTAGTCCTAACAAACCATTCTTCCAGTCCACTTAAAATATCAGCCTGGAGGGCCTAAGTCCTAGTGACAAATCCCTTTGTCAGAGCTAGACTGGGCAAGGCAGCATTGCTTTATCTGCATAGGTTTTCAAAGATATTTAATGTGCACACGTCCAGAGTCATGGGGGAGTGGCACAAGAAAATATATTTCCCTCTAGCTTAAAAACAACTCTTTCATTTCCTCTTGCATGAAACAATTACCCCACAGCCTCTTCCAAATAATTGCACCCAAATGCATCAATAAAAAAGTGTTTCCCCACAGCACTGCCTAAGAGGTTTGCACACAAAACCACCGCTGTGCTGTCTTGCAATATTGCCTGTAATCATGCAGTTGTTATTGTGCTTCCCATGTTAAATTGTCAGACCTGTGCCCTGGGTATATGGCAGCCTGATAGTATTACTCCGTATTTTTATATGACCATGTTGTTAAAGTGCCTTGTAAGCCTTAAATAATAATGGCTGTGCTGTGTCCAGATGCTGGATATAATCACATGGATAGATGTATGGAACATGACGGATGTAGCATATGTACCTGTGGAATATATTACTTAGGAAAACACCTTTCATTCTTCAAAAAAAACTTTTTGAGCTTGCTACATTTCACAAATGATCACAATTTCCTACTGATTTCATTCGCATTTTAATCATCTCTTAAATTATCTCCACCCGAATGCTTAGCAGCGGCCAGCTGATTTATTTTGTGGCATCCAACTTTATGATGGAAAAAAAATTGAGTGGCCTTTAGTGTTTGTGCCATAAGAAAGTATTGAATAAAAACTTTTTATTCCATTCCTGCTGTGTTAGTGTCTGATTGGTCTATGATTGTGTACTTATGTGGAAGTGCAGCCATGCAGATCTTTGGGAGGGTCACAGTGACACATGCTACAACACTGAATTCCATTGACAAAGAACAACAAAGGTTACAGTGATCACATACAGAAGGGGCCCACTGCAAATTCTGAAGACATTGTTGTCTGGTCCAGGGTTCTTGGAGCTTGTCGAACTGGCAATTTGTTGTGCAGCCTGTTGTATTTACAGTTTCTTACCACAAGCTGCTGCCACATCTTTTCAACATGTGAATCCACCTAACGGTAAAAATTCAAGAATAGGATCCTTTCTAAATTACACTTTTCGGCAGTTGCGTACACCTCCATTTTATGTAAGTTTTGCATTTATCTTAAAGTCTTCAAATGCAAGGCTCGTTTTAAGACTGGCCTAAACTGGCGTTGCCAAGGCATAGTACAGAATGCACCCATGCTGCAATAATGCATCTTCTTTTTTCCACTCTTTCCTCTGATTATTATGCTAAAGCAGATAAGCGAGATGAGCGCCACAACCCCAGAGTCGTCTGCGACTGGACCTAATGGTCAGGGGTCCATTTACCTTTACCTTTTAGATAGGTGAGATATGCTGAAGGTTGAGGACTGGAGTATTACTGAGTCTTGTGCTGGGTTTTTACCATTACTCTACATAACTACATCTGGATAGAGTGACTGATAGTTACACAGATTATGTAGTCCATTTGGCCTCAAACAGAATATTCTTGTTTTGATGTAGCAGTGAATGCACCGCTACAGAAATCCCATTATAAGTGGAATATGCAATGCGTACACAAGCTCAGTTGAGTCTCAGACCTCGAGATGAATGCTGCTTGATGGTGGCATCTGAGGAATCATCAATTCTGAATTTTGGAACTTACCCTGGAAAACAGCTTTTTGTGACCGTGGAATGCAGGGAGCTGCCTTCTACCAAGTTAGACCCTTGGTCTATACCTGGGATGGGAAACTTGTAGCCCTCAAGATGTGTGACTCCCAACTTCCATCCGTCCCAACCTGCATAGCCAATGATCAGGAATTATGAGAGTTGATCTGGAGAGCCAAACATCCTCCCACCCATCTCATCTAACACTAGCTGGTTTTCCAAGGTGTCAGGCGGAAGCCCCTTTCCCCCAATAGCTGGAGCTTGCACCCAGCACCTTCTGCATGCAAAGCAAGTCCTCTACCACTGAGCTGCGCCTCTTCACCAGTCTGGTTTGGTGCTGTAGCCCCAATCGGGAAGCTCAAGAAGCGTCCTGGAGAAAACGCAGGTAAGCTCCCACGCCCCATGACCCTCTCTCACTGTAGAATGGGAGCAATGTGCATTGTGCAATGTGTTGTGGTGGTCAGCTATAGAATGAGGCAGAGCCTAGCACAAGACTAGCACTGAGCAAGCCTGCCCTGAGGCAAACTGCTCCCAGTTCTTGTAGATAAGGTAAGAAGAGAGCACTGCGTGGAAAAGGCCAGAGCCCAGCCCTCCATCCAGCCTAAGCTTTGGCTTTCTTTCTTTGAGCAATCGGTGTGGTTCTGTTCTTGTCATTAAAGCAAGTTGCAATTTTCAGCTTCTTGCCTATGTCGTGGAAGCCCTTTAACAGTCGGGAGAGAGAGTCAAGATTGCTGTTTACACACACATATAATTTTAAGCACATATAATTTTGATAGAATATATATATTCTAAGTTTTCATTTTTATTCATATTCAATTGTTTTTAATGATCATCTTTAGTGGTTCTTATTTTTATCTGCAAGCCACCTTGAGTCCCATCAGGGGGGAAAAGCAGGGTGTAAATAAATATATAACAACAAGAAGTCACTCTGTAAGGGGTAATTGATAAGTACCCAGAAATCTCTGAGGGAAAGAATGTGCTTTTAAAAGGCCTGGAGCGGTTTTTTTTTTTTTTTTTTTTGCAAAACTCTTTGAAATATAGCTCAGTTGGTAGAGCATTAGATTCTTAATCTCGGGGTCGTGGGTTCGAGCCCCACATTGGGCAAAGGATTAACTTCGTGAGGGTTGGGCTAGATAATCCTCGTGGTCCCAACTGCACGAAGAAGGCCAAGGCGACGACCAGTCTGGGGCTGGCTGGTCAGCTTGGAGTCCCCTGCTGTTGTCGGACTACAGCTCCCATTAACCCTAGCTAGCAGGAACCAGTGGTCAGGGGTGATGGGAGTGGTAGTCCAACAATGGCGGGGAGGGGGGTGAGTGGGAATCCAAGTTTGAACAACCCTGGAAGAGTTCCAGTTACAGGTAGGTAGCCGTGTTGGTCTGCCATAGTCAAAACAAAATAAAATAAAAAATTCCTTCCAGTAGCACCTTAGAGACCAACTAAGTTTGCTACTGGAAGGAATTTTTTTTTTTTTTAAATTTTGTTTTAACCTTGGAAGAGTTCCTTTCTGGCGCTGCCCTCCAGGGGGCGCGCCTAACAGGCATCAGCCTCGCCGTCCAACCCAGGCGATGATCCGGCTTTGCCGCCGCGCACGCGCCTTTCCCCCAGCAGCGCTCCTTGTCCGGGCGGAAGTGGGAACCGGCAGCGTCGGAGAAATCCCCACCCTGGGCTGGAAGAGTTCGGTGTGACGTCTGCGCCTGCGGATGAGCCACGTGAGCTTACAAAGCCGGTTCGATCAGATGACCTGCCGCAGGAAGAGGCCAAGATGGAAAGGCGGTGAAAGGGGAAAGGCGGAACAAGGATCCTGCCTGCCGGGGTGGCACTGGTGAGTGAGTGATGGGGGCGATGGAGCGGTCGCGCTTGGCCAGAGCGGGGATGTTTGCAAGGCTTGCGGGGAAGCTGGCACGGGGGGGACGGGGGACGGACGGGCGCTGGGGCGGGTGCCAGCCTAAGTGGGCGCGGACGCAGCCTGCCAGTGGGGGCCACGCGCGATCACTGCTGCACGACGGGGAGATGCTAAGTCGGTAGATGTGCCCAGGCAGCAAGTGTACCGGTAGTTACTCGGCTCCAAGGATAGATGCGCAGCCCAAGCGCAGAGGTGTGGGCTCAGGAGCCTGTCAGGTGCAGCTGCATATGTGCTTGTGCATCAGTGTAGGAGGGATTGATTGGCCGTGGTTTTGTTTTTTTTTATTGTTAAGAAGATCTTGAATAACGTACAGATCTGGAATGGGTCACGAGACAACGTACCTCAGAAAAGGGCAGGTCAGAGGCTAGATCATGAGATGCATGCTTGGCGAGGACGAATTATGTTGTTGTTGTTGTTTGTTGTTGTTGTTTTTAACGTTAAGCATGCAGCTGTCATGGGTGACTTTGTTCTTTGCCAAGGATAACGTTTGGCTTGCCCTGCAGGGCTGGGGTGGGTGAGTAGCAGTCATTGGAGTGTCAGTTCAGGAATCATGAAGGAGGGAAACAAGAGCTGCTTAACAGTGGAGAGAAGGTTGCACTTGCGAATTGGGTAGGTGTCATTTTATTTTATTATTTTTTGTTTAATGCGCTTGGACGCTGCTGTATGCGGCAACGTCCAAATTAGTAACCACAGCAAATGACTGTCATTTTCATGTACTAAACTGAGGTTATTTCTGTTTGGGAAAGCGAGGGTCTAAGTGGAGGAAGTTGCATAGCAGAACTGGAATCCAGTTACTTTGCAGTAGTTACGCAAGTTAGGTGGAAGTTATCTGCTAAAAGAAGGTTTTCTTGCTGAGGAGCCAGTGTAGATTGGGAAAGCTGTGAAGAAATGTAGCCGAGCAGAGAAGTTGGAGCAGGCGGATAATATATGGTGGATTTGAAGTGCCAACTAAATCTCATAGACAATATCTCTCAGCAGTAAGTGCTTAGGATACAGTGCTCAGCAGAAAGACTGTGCAAGGTTAATTAAATTTAGGTGAGGATGCGAGGAAGGGAGCATGCCTCTGGGACTGGGGCTGTCATTGAACTGCTGTCTTCTAGGAGCTACTTGAGCACTGTGTGTACACAAGGGTGGTCATGTAAGTATGTTGTGGGCATTTCTTCTCCAAGACTTTCTTTTTCTTTTTCTTTACTCCTTACAAAGTATTATTACTATTACTGGTTTTGATTTTTCCTTAACAATACAACCAATGAAGAAAAAGAAGGAAAGGAAAAAGAAATCTCTGCAATGGATCATAGCAATTTGTAGTGTGATATCAAAGTAAACACAATGGGGGGGGGACTAAAATGAGGACAGGGGTTGGGTGGGGAGGGAGAGAAAAGTGGTGGAGTCCAAGTCGTGATTAGAAGCAGTGCAGAATCCGGAGCAATTCACAAGATTGTGATTTTCCATGGCAAGTAGATCTTTGCATTCACTTCAGTGAAGGCCCCTGTGAGTGACAGCATTATCAAAGAATTGTCCAGGGGTCGTAACTCACTGGCAGATCCAACATTTGTAGGTGGAAGATCCCAGCTTCAGTTGGTATCCAGGTAGGACGGGGGGAAATAAATGTCTGCTTTCAGTTCTATGCTAAGCTAAATGGTCCAATCAGTGCTTATTTTCTGGGGGGGGATGCAGGGAGACGCACACCCCTAAACATTTTGTGAATCTAAGTTTGGCCTCATTGTGGGGCAGTATTTCAATATGAGTGGGAAAATGAGAGTACCCTTAAACATTTGTTTTAGATAAAAAGCACTGGGACTAATAATGCAGCTGTTTTGCAGTACTTAGGAGGCAGTCACCTACGAGACAACAAAGCTATGTAAACTTTTTTTCTTTTTACAGTACTGTTGTCACTATTGATTTTTCACTAAGGTATATGACCAGTTATGATGTCAATATCTTCTCAGGATCTCTCTGTTCTGTGATTTTTTTCTTCTTGTATCTGAGGTTGTAACCCTTCCTCCAGTACTTTTCCAGGTCTCACCTCCTCCAGCTGTTCTTGCCGATTGTAGTGGAATTGGCCTGCTACTTCATAGTCTCTAATCTAATCCATGCCATCAGTGGGGAGGAGACTTTTTCCTGGCTAGTTTTCAAAAGAGAAGAACCCCACTACCTATTGATGGGTTAATTATAGGATGGCATTATGCCAGGGGTGGATAGGAGAATAAGAGAGCGTTTATCTGTGCCTTGCAGTACTCAGACTCTAATACCTAGTTGCTGAATGTTCTGCTTCAGCTATGATATATCTAGAGGAAGGTGTACACAGCTATCACTGTGTAATTATCTGTATCTGGACTACTTTGTGCAAGAGTTTTCTTTGTGCACAACAGCTTGCAGTTTAAGTTGTTAGGCTCTGCGTAACTAGGGTTTGCTTTGTTATATAAAGGTTGGAAATTGTAGCCTTCTACAATTGCAAAAAAGGATAGAGTTTAGGGTCCATTTTTGGTGAAAAGGCTGAGATTGCTCCATGTTTAATATCTTTTGGCAATGGC
This sequence comes from Lacerta agilis, assembly GCF_009819535.1. NCBI lineage: Eukaryota > Metazoa > Chordata > Lepidosauria > Squamata > Lacertidae > Lacerta > Lacerta agilis. The sequence goes on from NC_046313.1 coordinate 60,066,323, forward strand.
AGGTTATTGGGATATTCTGAATGTAAATTAAATTCATCTAAAATAGCGCAACCATTGTTTTCGGTATAATTCAGTGATGAAACTGAAACTTCCCTTGCCTTCTGTGTACAGTGTGTATATGTGAATGAAACTGAAAACTTATCTCTATAATATGTATTTGTATAGCTTGCATATTTCTGATGTGTGTTCTGTAGTACATTTCTATTGCAGGTTGAAGATATGAGTTACTGGAATAGAAATCCAGATAAATAAATTAAACAATTACTACGGGCACTGCATCTGTGTTACAGCAAGATAGCCCTATGCTGAAGAGTGAAAGAAACATGCTAATATAAAGCAGAATACAGTGGTACCTCGGGTTACAGACACTTCAGGTTACATACGCTTCAGGTTACAGACTCCACTAACCCAGAAATAACGCTTCAGGTTAAGAACAGAAATCGTGCTCTGGCGGCGCAGCGGCAGCAGGAGGCCCCATTAGCTAAAGTTGTGCTTCCGGTTAAGAACAGTTCAGGTTAAGAACGGACCTCCAGAACGAATTAAGTGATGCAATTCGGCGCTTCTACACATGCGCAAGCGTCGAAACCCGGAAGTAACCCATTCCGGTACTTCTGGGTTCAGCGCATTTGTATTCTGAAAACGCGCAACCCGCAGCGAGCGCAACCCGAGGTATGACCGTGAAAAGCAGTTGCCAGAAGATCAGCAGCAAAAAATATCAAAAAACTTGCATCTGGCCGTCCAAAATCTTGGCACATTTCAAGTTGCATTAGAACTTATAAAACCTAAGGGAAGTGAACCTACAGAAACTGCTGTTAATTAAATATATGACTCATTTGGTTCACACAGTTAGTATGTATATATGGAACTGCATGGATATAAAATAGAAAAAAAAATCCTTTAAATTCTTCTTAAACAATGGCTCAGTTAGATGTAACACAAAACCATGATTTGCTGGTACATGAATGAGTATTTCACTTTCTCATTCTTTCCTCTCTTTCTAGTTGTACAAACTATCATTTGGCTGTAATGGCAAACTGTAGTTTATTACTAACTCTGAATAACAGGAGAGAATTTATGTCTTTGGAAGGAGAGAACAGAGAATCACAAAATACGTTTTTGATCCTCTAAACTGTGGTTTGAAGCACTGGGAATAGTAGGTCTGAAGCAAGGCAGTGCAACATGTGTCTCTCTAGGCTTTTTTTTTTTTTGGCAGCCCTGGGCAACATTTGACGCCCCTCCCCGGCAGCCCTCATACTTCCTTCCCAAAGTCAGGTAAGCTAGGTGCTGGGCTTTGGGAAGGAGGCATGAGAGCTCTGACAAGGTCCTCGGGTCCTCCCACCTCCTTCCGGAAGCCTGGTAAGCGCTTTTCTCTTTGGGAAGAAGGTGGGAGGGGTCTAGGACCCTGCCAGAGCCCTGCACCTCCTTCCCAAATCCCTGCACCTTTCTTAGCTGCCTTTGGGAAGGCAGCATGAGGGCATGTGTGTGTCAAATTGGTCTCGCTCCCCCACCCTGTGCGACAAGGCAATACACGGCCCAAAGGTTCAATGGGTGTGCCTCCCTCTAAGTTAATCCTTATTAGTCATGCCACTTATATGCATCAGCCCTACTAACATATTTATAGTTCGTTGCTCCTAAAATCACAAGGAACCATCAGACTTGCTAAAACTGTTTTCTTAGAAATCAAAAACCATAAAAGCTTGGAGGGGGAGGGGAGCCAGTAAAGAGGTTCTCAATCTCCACAGCCAGCTTCATTCCATCCAGTCTTCTGCAGACTTGAGTATCAGTTATCATTTCCAAAAGAGAAAAAGAAAGGGGTTGAGTAGCATCTGTTTATGTTTTATTGCATTTTATTTCCCAATGGAAAGGTATATTTTGGCAACGGGAGGTGTCTAGGAAGAACTGGAATAGCTGAATTGACCTTTGCCAATCTGGTGCCTTCCAGGTGTCTCATACTACAGCTCCCATCAGCCCCTCTGTTTAGGGACAACAGCTCCCATTGGCCATGCTGGCTGAGGCTGATGGGAGTTGTAGTCTGAAACAACCGAAGGACATCACCTTGGCAGAGGTTGAGATAGATCACAGTCTTTGTAGGTGAAAGTACTGCAGGATTTACCTGCTTAACCTAGAAACATGTGGGATGTTAGTCACTGCAATGTGAACTGATGTTAGTCACTGCAATGTTTTAAAAAGGTAGGGGCAAACTCTTTTGTTCCCAAGTTCATCAGTGTGCATGGAAGAGGAAGCAAAACTTTCAGTTCTTTGCATGAACACTTTCTTTTTCCTGAAATCTAAGCCCACCACTTTAACTTGGGTGATAGAAAAAGCCCCCCCCCCCTTTTAAAGTTTTTGCACTTGGGGCAAATTGCAGGATTCAGGAAATAGGCGCTGACTTCTAATGTGCCTCTTATTCTGATTGCGGGGGTTGGGGAACCGACACAAATTCGGCAGCTAAATTTGGATGCCTATACTGATAAACGTTCAAGGTAGTGGCGATGGCCGAAGAAATCAAGAGTGGCGATCTCGGTTTTGCCTTCAGGGGGAAAGTGTAGGTGTCCCGGACTTTGACAGTGTTACTCTTTGACTCCAGTGATAATTATAGCTAAGTGCTGGTGCTAAAGCACTCCTCTGATCTGGAGTTTTCCTCTGAGGTTGCTCCTGTTGCAACTCCTCCTGCGTAGGTCAGGGGGTGTGCCACTATATAATAACTCTCCCTGGCAGCACCTGCTCCACGGGATCAGAGCAGGGCACTTGGGCTGCAGCAATGTCCCATCCGGAGAAACCTCATGTGATGGATGCAGCCCCGGCAGGAAGCATTGAGCTGGCAGGGGCCGTGGTTTCTAATGCTTCTTCTCCCGCAGCCACAATGTCCACCAGGCGGTTGCGCAGTGAAGACTACAATGACTACAGCTCCACAGAAGCGTCTCCGGACAGTAGCCCTCCCGAGGGCTTGAGCAACTTTTCCAGCCCGTCGTCCTATCAGCGGTTTGGAGAGGCAAACGGAACAACGTAAGTGATTGTGCTCTTCATCGGAATCTGTTTGCTTGCTGTTGCACAGAGATAAAATTAGTGGACATTGCATCATGTAAGGCTTTATCCAGGATGTAAATACAAAAAAAAACCCTCAGAGAGTAATCATATGCACCACTTATGCATGGCTAAGTTCACTAAGTTTATTGGGAGTGAACATTCAGACTTGAACCCAAATTCTTCTTTCATCTAGCAGTTATGTCACTTGTGGGTAAGTTGGGGCACTTCTTAGACCAGGGGTCAGCAAACTTTTTCAGCAGGGGGCCGGTCCACTGTCCCTCAGACCTTGTGGAGGGCTGGACTATATTTTGGAGGGGGAAAAAATGAACGAATTCCTGTGCCCCACAAATAACCCAGAGATGCATTTTAAATAAAAGGACACATTCTACTCATGTAAAAACATGCTGATTCCCGGACCATCCATGGGCCAGATTCAGAAGGCGATTGGGCCGTATCTGGCCCCCAGGCCTTAGTTTGGGGATCCCTGTCTTAGACCCTCAGGTGCATGAATCCAGTCCACCAAGATTATTGTGGAGTGTCAGATTATTTAAGACAAGGGCTCTATAAGTTTTCTGGCCCCTTTATTTCCGCAGGACTCCATGGTTTGCAAGCACACCTTTTTTTCAAGATGCATTGCACATCTACATTGCTTCCTCTGGGCTACTCTGAACTTGGAAAACCTGCCCTCTGCCCACGTTCGGTGTACTGAAACCAATTAAAATAATGAGCCCTACTTTGCTTTGCTCTCTGTTTATGTATTGGGTTCCTTGAAGTCCCAGGCTTGATGTCCCTGATCAGTAACAGTTATGTGCAGGAGCAAACCAAGACTTTGCTGTAGGGAAATGCAATAATTTTGTGTTAGCTTCCAGGAGAAATTGCAACGCTTCCCAGCCTCAAAAATTATTTGATTTCATAGTTCTTCGTTCAAATGACTGAAACATCTCTAATTTATATTGTATGTTATTTTGCTCTTTGCCCTTTGTTCTTATCACCCTTTTCCCACACAAAAGGAGTTTCAGATGCAGCTGGTTAATCCATTGAAGAATTTAGAGGAAGCTTCAGAGCTGTATCCTACCTGCAGCCTGGAGCTAGTTTTTACAGCTTCAGTTAATTCACCAGTTGATTCACCTTTCCTGCAGACTAGAGATAGTGGCCTACAAGTGATGTTGGACTACAGTATCCATAATGCATGTACACTGTCCATGCTGGCTGGAGCTGATAGAAGTTGTAGTCCAACAGCATCTGGAAGGCACCATGCTGACTATCCCTGCTGTAGACAAAAGACCTGACCATTGTTCTGAATATGACATGATAGCATGCTCTGTGTGCTCTAGAAATCTCAGCTGGTCTAGAATGCTGCCGTCTGCCAGAAGCATGTGAGACCAGTTGCTCATGAGCTACACTTCCCACTGATTTGTTTCCAGACTACACTAAATGTGTTTGACTGCTTAAAGCTTGGGCCTGGGTTACCCTTAAAGAGTGTCTTCTCCCATATATTCTGTTCTACCTTGTGAGAGAAGACTAATGGGAATTATTCTGCTCTAAATGTAAGACCTGAAATAAGATTGTATGCCCAAAATTCAGTTCTCTTGGTGGTTTATGCAGCTGCCTCTCTAGAGGGGCTTGTCTAATGCATCAAAACCTTGTGTCTAGTGAAGATGCATTTGTTTTGCCTCCTTTCAAATGAACTTAATCCATCCCCACCTTTCCTATTTCTTTACCTTTTTTATTTTGTCCACATTATCTTAATCATGATGGCGCTTGAAGTTTTGTTTTGTTACTATGAAGCTTATAAAATATGTTAGTAAAAGTAAAAAAATTAAAAAAAGATTTTAGTTTGCCTTTTATTTTTATTAACCACTTAGAGCATCTTCTGAGTGGAAATAAACAACTAAGTTCAAATATAAGTTAATAACAGAAACAGTTTTTCATCTTGTCCATTAGTGCATCCTAATCCTTAATTGTATCTTAAATTTTGCATGGAGTTTAAACCACAATTGAAATTAGTTTCTCAGATTACGTACAATTCACTGTCTCCACTGGGGAGAAATAGGGATGCTCCCTTGAATGTTATTGATGGCCTTCTCTCCATTTGTTTTCTCCTCAGATGGTTTCAAACCTTAATACACCTTTTGAAAGGCAACATTGGTACCGGCCTGCTGGGGCTCCCATTGGCCATCAAAAATGCTGGCATTGTGGTAAGACTTTTGCATTTGTTCCAGTTGCTCAGATTCTGTGGTTACTCTCAGCCAGCTTTTGTACAAGGCAAGATGAGCTTGCAGGTTTCGTTGTTTGACAAATGGCGTTTGTGCTGATGGCTTAGGACAGGAGAGGGAACCTGTGGGGTTCCATATATTTTTGGACTACAACTCCCATCATCCCTAAGATCTGAACTCTTGGTTCTAATCTTAGTTGGGCTACCACAGTCACAAAATAATCCAATCATTAGCAGTTGGTAAGCTGCAAGTTCATTTTCTGGTGGGCATTGGAGAATCACCAAGACAGCAAAGGTGAAATGAAATCTGTGAGTGACTTCTCGCCATTCCTTTTTTTTCTTTTCTTCCTTTCTTCCTGGGGGCTTCTGTATCAGACCAGGTATATTGAGATTCTGATGCATTTTCTGTGTACCTGTATCTGGTTACTGATTCACTCTCTGTGGGAGGGAGAATCAAAGGAAAGAATGAAAGAAGCCGAGGGAGCAATTTCTTCATTAATTAGAGTTGTAGCATGGGATGTAGTCCTTGACTGCTTTTAGCAAGCTCCAGCATCCTACTTCAGTTCAGGCTGCAAGCAGAACAGAGAAAGAATTACCTGCCTTTTTAAATAAATGGAAGCCTTCAGCCACAGAGCTGATTTCTAGCAATTTCAAAGGAGCCATCCAAAACATCTAAGCCAAAAACATTACTGGGGAATCTCTCCTTCCTGTTCTACTAGTAAGTCCCCGCAACAGCAGGGAAGTGCCTGTTTGTACATTATGCAACAGCAGTGCAGCCCAGCCTGAGCAACTCTCTGTTTTGTAACATTGATTAGGTGTTAGATGTATATAGGCCATAACCTAAAAAACATTTCCTCAAGTGTATGGAAATTATGCTCCCTAATTTTCTTCTAGGATACACAATGTTGGCATAAGCATTCCAGCTAAACATTAGATTCTGACAAAACATCAGGAGAAACTATCTGGCAGTGAGAGCTGTTTGACCGTAGAACAGACTCCCATGAGAGGTTGTGGACTCTCCTTCCTGGAACGTTTCTAAGCAGAGGTTGGATGGCCATCTCTCATGGATGCTTTAGCTGAGATTCCTGCATTGCCAGGGGTCGGGCTAGATGACCCTCAGGGTCCCTTCCAACTCTGCAGTTCTGTGATTCTTCCGACACAACAAGGTTCTTCAGGGACACGTAATCAAGATCATGAAAACTGCAATTAAGCTATGTTGCATCAAAATAGTTCTAATTTCATGTTACGAGATACTGTATACAAAAGAATTTATGTTAGCTACACACAAGGTATTAGCAGTATTTTAGCCACAAACAAGTTAATCTGCAATATTTATTGTTTTTAAATCCTAAGTGCTTGATACCGTAAATAACTTGAGTTAAAAAGAACAAACTCTACCCATGGGCTTACTAGCAATCAAGGCAATTTGGAAAAGGGAGTGGAAAGGGCCGGGGCAGGTACATAACTCTCCCAGTGAAATTGGCTGAGAGTGGGTGGCACTTAAGCGTGGCTGGATCGTGAGCTGCCTTTTGCATACGTCAGGTTTCCAAGGAGGAATGGTCAGAGCAGAAAACAAGAACCAAAAGGAGCCAACAGAGAAGTAATAGAAGAAACTGAGAGCCTGGAACTTTTTCAGGTGAAAAAAGTGAAATAGGGCTGAAAAGAGTTTCTTCAGGATATAGTTATATGCATGCACAAACAACTAGTGCCCCCTCTACTTAACAGGGAGGCAGCAGAACCTCGGACGCCTCCATTTTGAAGCACCAGCACCTCTGTGATTGCGTTTGGCGCATGCACCTTCCATCCCAACAGTGTGAGGCAAGGAGCCTGCGCATTAAGAAGAGATTCCATTTTCCCCTTCCTTATCCTTGTTCTAGTCCTCCTCCTTAGCCCATGATCTATCAAGCGGCCTTCTCCTCCTCCTCCTGAGCTGCTGATGTTTAGTTGCTCTGGGTTTGCCCGTGAAGTGTAGGAAGAGCCTCTAACAAAGGGTCCTTCCTAGCAAGCAGTGAGCGGGAGGTGGCTGTCCTTCTTCAGCACCGCTGGCAGAAAATGGACTTTCCTCCTGGAAGTGGAAGGCTGGGCTGTGTGTCTTCCCAAAAGGCGAAACCTAGCAGTGCCGTAATGAGGGGATAATATTGGCCTTTGCCAAGACGCCAGGCCACTTCCGTGCCTCTCTTGATTACTGTGGTAACTGGACCACTTGATGCCCATCTTCAGAGCTCCTCTCATTTACACAGACCTCTATGCTCCATTAGAGTTGGTGCAACATAGTGGCTGAGTGACTAAGTTGCCAATCAGGAAGCCCCAGTTCAAATGTGACTTAGGTCATCAAACTAGTATTGAAGAGGAGCCTTGCCAGATCAGACTAATCCAGCCTCCTCTTCCCACATTGACCAACCAGCTGCCTGTGAGAAGCCCATAAGCAGGACTAGTGAACAAAAACACTCTCCCCGCTTGTGCTTTTCAGGGGCAGACTGTCTCCCACAGTGGAGGCATTTCACATCCATCCAGGCAAGGCAGATCTGGTAGCCTCCCACCTGCAATGTTAAGTTGCCACACAAGGTGGTTGTAAGCCAGTAATGGGAAACCAAAGGCCCTCCATATGGCGTTGGACTACAACGCCATCAACCTGGCCATTGGCCATGGTGGCTGAGGCTGATGGTAGTCGTAGCAACATCTCCTGGGCTATGACTTTCCCATCCCTGTTGTAAGAATTACAAGATACAAGAACACACGCACATGCTGTATTCTATCGTTGTTAACCCAATGGTGGTAAGTCCCACCTCTTGGAGAGCGTGAGCTTCTCTTTCTGACGAGTGGCTATGGTTGCGTTTACTGAAATGAGAACTTGCACTTCTCTCTTCAGCCACAAGAGTGTACTCCTAATGCTCTTCTCTTTCTTGCTGTGTTTAGATGGGTCCTCTCAGCTTGCTTGGGATTGGAATAATTGCGGTGCACTGCATGCAGATCCTGGTTAAGTGTGCTCACCACTTCTGCAACAAGTAAGAGGAAACTCCAACTACTGTTATTCCTCAAAGAATGTGAATTTGCCTTGCCTGTCAGTGACATCCCTCTTTATATTCTGTTCCTATTTTTTGAATGTAATGGAACTTCCCTTCCTTCCATGACTGCCAGTCTGGGTAGACTAGTTGTACCAGAGGCTTTCAAGTAGGTTGCCACCAAACTCTTCTTAGGATCCTTCTGTCCCTGGATGGGACAGTGCTTTCAGGGGGATCCAAGACAAATACTTAGGAGGGGAAGCAAAAAGAGCATCCAGCTTTTGCCTCTCTCCCTCCCCCACTCCAGAGCCCAAGGTAGCTTGCCTTTCTCTGTCAAGACCCACTTATACACACATAACATTAACCAAGTTGATGAAAGTGTGTGAGAGGCAAGTTTTCTTTGAGAGCCAGTGTGGTGTAGTGGTTAAGAGTGGTAGACTCGTAATCTGGTGAACCGGGTTCACGTCTCCGCTCCTCCACATGCAGCTGCTGGGTGACCTTGGGCTAGTCACACTTCTCTGAAGTCTCTCAGCCCCACTCACCTCACAGAGTGTTTGTTGTGGGGGAGGAAGGGAAAGGAGAATGTTAGCCGCTTTGAGACTCCTTCGGGTAGTGATAAAGCGGGATATCAAGTCCAAACTCTTCCTCTTCTTCTTCTTCTTACCCAAGCTCACCCAAGACTTGAGGCCTAGCGTCGGGCAGCAAACAGTCTGAGAGGCTTCCAGATTGTCTTCGTTTTCTCCCTTCGCTCCTTGCTCACGTCCTTTCGTCCTCTTTTCTTTTCAAATAGGCATCAGAAACGATTTGTGGATTATGGCGATGCTGTGATGCATGGACTGGAAGCCTGCCCCATCGCGTGGCTTAGGGCTCACTCCATCTGGGGAAGGTACTTGCTCACCTTAGTTGCATTGCTGGAGGTGTGAGTCTGGGTGTAAGCAGCTTGTGCATGTGGAAGAGGCTAGTGAACCATTACAGCAACGTCTGGAAGGATGCAACTCTCATCATTCCTGAGCATTGGCTATGCCGCTGGTGGGAGTTGGAGTCTGACAACATCTGAAAGGACACAGATTTGATCCCCCTCAATCTCTTTAACATCTTAAGGGGGGGGGGGTAGTGACGGCTGCGGGAGAGACAAATGTTCTGTTTAATAATGCTTTAAAAATATTTCCTTCATGGGGGGAGGAGGTGCTCATTCATTGCAAAAGTTCATGGTTGTCCCCCCCCCCGATGGTTTTTATTGTTGGCTTAACGATTATAAGCATTATGTGACTTAGTTGTATTAAGCTGTATGTAACCCACCCAGGGGCTGCTCAAACAAATCTGGCCTATAAATGCATGCTTAAGTAAAACTGGCCTATTTGGCACAGAATGTGTAGAACTCATGTATTTGGCAGACAGTAGATGATTGATCAGGTATGTTGCATTTATTCTGCAAAGTTCTTGCTATGAAATCAGCTTTCTAAATATGAAAAAAACTTGACTGGGTCTTCAGAAAACGTTTATATATTAACTTGGTGATCATTATAATAGAAAACACAAAAAACCAAATCTGCTTGTGCCATCGACGTCACTTTTTGCAAATAAGCTTTCAGATCTCTGAAACCTTGAGGGTTTTTTACAAACTGGAAGTTGGAGTTCCGACACTAGTGCTGAATTCTGAATTTATCTATTTAGACCTGTGGTTTCCAACAGGGGGCACACGCCCAACAGGGGGCAATTTGATTTTTAAGGGGGAGCAATTCAAGAATGAGTTATTAACAGTTAATGGCCTTTTAGGCTTTCTTCAAGCAAGTAGGAGTTCACTTTTTGAATAATAAGAATTATATGTCATTGGGGGAGGGGGGCACCAGGATTTTAGAGATGCTTAGGTGGGGCATGGCCAAAAAAGGTTGGGAACCACTGATTTAGACTGAATTGCTACAATTCATTATTTTTCAGGTACCTGGTTGGTTTTTTCTTGATTATCACTCAGCTGGGGTTCTGCTGTGTATATTTTGTATTCCTAGCTGACAATCTGAGACAGGTAAGTCTGCAGTATAGATAATTTACTGGTTCTTTTGTCTACAGGCAGCATAGTTGAGAATTCAGGGATTTAAGAGGTCTTAGCATCTTCATTACTGCTGTAAGGGACTTGTTTCTATGACTAGAGCTGTCTTAGCTGGTAAAAAAATCCAACCCTTCCTATTCTCCTTCTAACTTGTGACAAATGCATGGCTTAGCTATGATATACAAAACTCAGGACCCTCTTACATATCAGGCTTGGTCTTGCCTTGCCTGTTGGATAATATTTTGCCCCTATATTTGGCCTGCAATAGGGAGGGTGATGTACCCAACAGGCACCCTATGGCTGTGTACCTGCAGATACAAATTATATAAACACAAGTTCTCTGCATTGCTTGGGAAGATCCCATGAGATCTTGTGGGAGCTCAGACAACCCCGCAAGATCTCGTGAGAGCAACTGGAGCCATCACATGGAGAGGTCCTTGCTCCCAAGCAAGTCAGGGAGCTTAAAAGCCCTTTTCGTACTGGTAAAACCCAGAGACAGTGGTGTCCTGAGATATTGTGAACTGCAATGCTTATCAGCCCCAGCCAACATGGCCAACCAAAACCTCACTGGCTACTCCTGCTCTATGTCCTAGCTCCTTATAGTCCCCTAGATAGAATTAGATCGTCACGTATTAACTTATTGACAATCACACACTCAGAATCATATTACAAATCAAGCAAAAACCACCTGCTTGTTAATCACCCATTCAACTTTCTTCTTCTTCTTCTTCTTCCTCTTCCTCTCTTGATCCTTAGGTGATATCTGCGGCCAATGGCACAACCAACGACTGCAGTGCCAATGAAACTTCGATATTTGCTCCAACCATGAGCTCCCAGTTATACATCCTGTCCTTGTTGCCATTTGTGATATTGCTCGTCTTTATCCAGAACCTCAAGTTCCTTTCCATTTTCTCCATGCTGGCCAATCTTCTCATGCTGAGCAGCCTGATAATGATATACCAGTACATTGTGAGGGTATGTACAAAGATCAGTGTGGAATCTTTTCAGAATTTCCCTGTAGCAATGGTGGTAGCCATTTTGCAGGGCCTCCTGCAATTGTAGGTGAGCCATCAGAGGAGGTTGCGGCAGCTCCAAGGTCAGCGCAGTCGCTTGGATGGAGCGTTTCCATTTTAATATAGCACTCTCAATGTACATGGTGCTACATAGAATAAGTAAACAACAAGACAGGCGTCTGCCTTTACCGGCTTACAATTTAAATTTCAACAGAGAATGGCAAGCAAAATGTGTTTTGCTTCAGTTGAAAGGTGAAGATGAAGAGGTTAAAAACCAAGCCTTTTTTGCATTTTGAGGAGAATTCTGGCCTAGGAAAAAGGGGAAAGAGTTAGTATTTTTTTTGTAAGCTCAACAACATCTAGAGGGCCGGAGGCTCACCTTTCCTGATGTACAGGAAGAAGCAGAATGCTTTTGGTATGGGTTGAACACAAGGAGAAAGAGAGAGGAGAGAGAGAGAAACACTTGGTCACATGGGCTACAATACATCCAAAAAGACTAGCCACCGCTAATGTTGCAGAACTGATATTGGTAATGTGTTAGGCAAGTTTAGGAATAAGCATAGTGTTACATGGGCAAGTTCTCTAATGTTGGTTGGCTTTAGCTTGCATTAGTTCTGTTGTGAGTAAGGTGTAGGAGTGGTAGATAGATATTAGATATTCTACATTTCCTTTCAGAGCGGGTGAGATAAAAAACAAAGTAGCTATGTGATACAGCTAATGCTTTGCAAGCAAAGGGTAGAATTCGATGTCAAGCTCTTCCACTTCTGATTACACACACACACACACACACACAGAGAGAGAGAGAGAGATGCTGTTTAATAACAACAGGGAACATACCTCAGTACCAGGAAAAACATACAAGGTGGCCACACCACACTCGCTGTCCTTTCACAGAAATTGCTTAGAAGGTACGTGCACATTTTGCCCCATAGCTTCCTAGGAGGGTCAACGGCACTCTTTAAAAATGGAAGTTCAGTGTCTGGGGGCAACTGCTTGGGGGGCGCCAGTGAAAGCCATTGTGGGCACTGGTCTAGATGGACCAGTGGTCTCAGTTGGGATGAAACAGCTCCTGTGTTCCTATTGGTACTCCCCGAAGGAAGTCTTTGGGACCTTTTCTCTCAAATATAAACGACCTTTTCTCTTGCCCTTTGCCCAGGGCATTCCAGATCCTTCCCATCTGCCTCTGGTGTCCCAGTGGAAGACCTACCCTCTGTTTTTTGGCACAGCTATCTTTGCTTTCGAAGGCATTGGAGTGGTAAGTCTTTTCCTTGTGTGTGCTTGGCTTGCTTTGCATAAATGTTTAATTAGGGGTTTGGATGCAGCAGCTCCCTGGCGTGCTGTGAATCCTGTAGCATTTAGGCATCAGTTGCTGAACATATGGGATGGCAATCTATGCACTCTAGTCATAGATACTTTCTTGTTGCCCCAACCTCTGTTTTTGGAGAGAGTCCATGTTTCTCTTTGCAGGCTATTGATAAGCCTGCAAAAAATAGTCTGGGGTACTGGGATTTTAGATTGTTTTGTTCCCCTAGCTTAAAATCTGTATTTGCAGTTGTGACACATAAGTGAGATGTTGTTGAGTGGACTTGGCTGCATAGCTTTATTTTCATGGTCTACAGGGCTGGCTTGTTGGAGGAAAGTGGGATAAAATGGGAAATGTTTGATCTCTCCCATCCTTCCCTTTATTCCTCAGGTAATTGTCTCTTTTTATGCAGCAGTGGTTTTAGCTTCAATTTAGTTCAGCGGCGATCTTGTTTCTGAGCTCCCGATGCCATTCTGAGATGCATTAGCAGAGGAAGCGTTGCGTTCACAACAGTACACTTCTAATCAACACTGGTTAGGTCACAGCTGGAGCAACTGAGTTCAGTTTTCATTTCTCTCGTTGAGAAGTATGTCAACAAATTGGCCAGGGTTCAGAGCAGGCAAGGTGGTAAAAGGCTTAAAGTGCAAGGTGTATTATGGGATTCTGAAGGAAGCAGATATTTGTTTAGTTGAGAGGGAAGGTATGAAATGGGTTCGTATGATCGCTGCAGGAAGGTGGAGAGGCAAAGAGGTTATGCAGAGTACATCTAATCAGAACAGCAAGGAATGTTCTTAACTGAAAAAATGAAGGTAGTTGATTTGCACATTTATAGAATCTCTTGTTCTGGTTGACTGCAGTGTTTGGGTTGGTCTGTGTAAAGGTAAAGGTAAAGGTACCCCTGACCATTAGGTCCAGTCGCGAACGACTCTGGGGTTGCGGCGCTCATCTCTCTTTTCCCCCCCCCATTTTTTATTTACAATACTTAATCTTACACTCATCATACTGAATATAAAAAATAAAAATACAAAATCAAAGAAAAAACAAAAACACAAACAACACAACAATAATGATATTACATAAAATACCAACCAAAAATAGCACCAATGACAGCATTAGCACATAACAACATATAAAAAATTATATAAAACGACTAATCTATTATTTTATACACACCCACACCCACACCCACCAACATTACAATTCTTCTTTACTTCTTAACTTAAACATAAGTTATTAACCTTAACTAAACCTTAATTTCATACTTAAATAAACACACATATACACACATACAGACCCTAAGTCAGAAAAAGAAGCTGTGTTTGGTTTTGTAGAAGGTTTTGGAATTAAATAAAGGACAAATGAAAATGTTATGTACTTTCAAGAGCAGAAAAGGAATGCTTATCAGGAAAGACAGGAAGTCTGTATGTGGGTTGCGGCGCTCATCTCGCTTTACTGGCCAAGGGAGCCAGCATACAGCTTCCGGGTCATGTTTCCAGCAGCATGACTAAGCCACTTCTGGCGAGCCAGAGCAGCGCACGGAAATGCCGTTTACCTTCCCACCGGAGCTGTACCTATTTATCTACTTGCACTGCATGCTTTCAAACTGCTAGGTGGGCAGGAGCAGGGACCAAACAACAGGAGCTCACCCCGTCGTGGGGATTCGAACAGCTGACCTTCTGATCAGCTGACCTTCTGATCAGCAAGCCCTAGGCTCAAATATCTAAATTCAATAGCTAAAAATTCTGTTGGAAAACTGACCTGCATCTTCGCTGTTTTGATCTTTGTTGATTGGTCCGCAGCTTGCTTTCTTTCTTTCTTTCTTTCTTTCTTTCTTTCTTTCTTTCTTTCTTTTTTAAAGAAAGCAGGATACATGCATAGATGGTGGAAATGCAATTTAAGTCGTGGAACATTCTGAATTTGTGACTTGTGGGTCTCATCCATGGTTACTGGTGTTTGGTTTTGAAATCTCTAAATCCCTTCTATATAGAGCACCTCTGCTTGTTTCTGTTTTTCTTTGTAAAGTACAGATTGGCTCATCGGTCTATGATTTCAGCAAGGGTCAGGGCTGTATTGTGTATACATTACAGTATACATAATGTTGAAGAGTCATTTTTTACTCTGACCTATGTACGCTTGTATTCTCTGGAAGCAGCAGTTGTATTTGAGTCCTTGCAGATTGCTTCTTGTGTGTGTGTCTTTTTGAATCCTGTAACACAAGAAGCATCTCTTACATTTATTTGGCAAGGCAAGGGCTGGAATGGCAGAAAATGAGTTTCAGACAGCTTTTAGAGATGGACTGAGGCTCAGTATTCTTAAACTGTTCAAATATCCCAATGGACTTTGAGCTTTTCATTATTGGTACACCAGGAAGGGTAGCTTTAGCTGTCCAGAACATCAGAAGTTGACCAACTGAATATTTGTAAATAAGGGGGAGGAATTTGAAGCTTTGCATGGAGTGTTACTTAGCAACCGTGTTTCATGTCCTTTATCGTTATTGGGTCATGGTGTAAACATAAAAGCCCAAAGGCCAAAGTCGATTCAGATTTCTTAATTGTTACAGAACATCCTGTACAATAATGGCAGTAATGCGTGTTCCTTAATTTAATTGAGCAGTAAGAAGAGATTAAAACTTTTGGTTTTTGCATTCCTTTCTTCCACAAATAGAAGCCCGTTAAAAAAGATAAGGTGCAACATAATTAGTGGAACATAAGATGCATCTCGTATGTCAACAAAAGAAACTATATATATATTTAAAAAAACTATATATTGGGCCTTGCCTGGGGGCTCAATGGTACTCCAGAAGTGGTTATAAGCTATCAAGATCTAGACATCTTCAATGTTCAAGAGATGGTGTATTTAGTTACCAGATGCTGGGGATTAACAGTGGGTTGATACTGGGGGGGAAAAACATTTTTGGCACCTGGCTGAGTTCCTGAGGAAACTGGATTGGTGAAATTGGTCTGCCCTGGTGCATTGTGTTACGTTTTTTGAGGTTCTGTGGCAGAATTCACGGGCTGAAGCGTCATTCGAGGGAAGATTAAGGTGACTTAAAAGATTTTTCTCTTTCCCCACCAAGGTGCTCCCTCTGGAAAACAAGATGAAGACCCCTCACCATTTCCCCATCATCCTCTATGTGGGAATGGCGATTGTCAGCACCCTCTACCTCAGCCTTGGGACCCTGGGATATTTGCGCTTTGGAGAAAACATCCAGGCCAGCATCACACTCAATCTGCCTAACTGTTGGTGAGTTGAGGCAAGGGAAATGCCTCTCCAGGTGTAAATAAGATTGCAAATTACAGGCTACTCTCGGTTGGTTTAGAATGGAAATACGCAGATAGATGCTAAGGTGTAGGAAACAATTTGTAAGAGACCTAGGTCACTCACTCTGTGGCCAGAAGATGTTCGAGTGGAGTGCAGTTTTTTTCCTTTAAATTTTTTTGGGGCCCCCAAGGGAGCGGGGCCCTAAGCTATGGCTTGTTTAGCTTATACGTAAATCCGGCACTGAGCTAATTACTAAGGTAGCCCTATTTTTCAAAAGCCAAGCCACGGACTCCCTACATTTAAAATTTTTAATAACTCTGTGGTAGTTACCTCTGCAAAACAATTTTTTTGAAAAAAATGTGGGATAGCCTCTAATAAGCAAAGGATTTTAGGTATACTAAAAAAAACAGACTAGGACTGAGCAATATCTGGTTTTCAACATCGTGATATATCAGCAGCTGAACTGCCCTGTTTAGGGAAGTTTTTAATGTTTAATGCTGTATTGTGTTTTTAATATTCAGTTCGTAGCCACCCAAAGTGGCTGGGGAGACCCAGCCAGATGGGTGGGGTATAATAATAATAATAATAATAATAATAATAATAATAATAATATTCTGATATACGGTATATATGTCTGAAATTGGAGATCAGACATAGGGATGAGGGAGCAGTCATGGAAATCGGGTGGGAATGCGTGCAGGTCAGGCGTGGGGATGAGGGAAGGAGCAGCCGTGGAGTTCAGATGGGTGGGGGGAGGAGAGGAAGTCACCTCCACCGCATGGTTTGAGTGAGAGGGGATGGGGTGTGTGCATGAAGCTGACTGAGAAAAGCTGCTCCGCCTCATTGCCAGGGGAAGGTAGCGCCACTGTGCCTTGAAGTGAGGGCGATCAGCTGCCTCGTTCTCCGTCACCTTGAGGCAGCACCTTTCAATCAGCTGCCCTGTTTTCTCTCAGCGTGAGGGAAGGCAGTTCAGATCAGCAGCGTTATCAGCTGAGATCATCGTGCGATATCGACGGTGCCTTGAAATCGGCTGCCCTGCTTTCCCTCATGCAAGGAGCGATGCATTGCTGAATATGACCGAATAAGAAAACATTATCGCAGTGCGATTTTGAAAGCAATTTTGGCCAATATATTGAAAAATCTCACAGCGCTGAAACAGACCATGAAATCTGTGATATTACCATGCAAAAATGACAAAAAGTTTAGTTGTGGGGGAGGCAAGGAATGGGGCTGCGGACCCCCTGGATGCGTTCCATGGACCCCCAGGAGTCCTCGGACCCCTAATTGGGAACCACTGGCCTAGAGCTTTGTCATGCATTGCAAGCTGCAAGGCCCAGAGGACAGAGAGCTCTACATGCACAAATGCATCCCAGATCTATGCTGAAGTTATTATTTGAGTTTCAGAGGTTTGTCTTGTTATATAATCCATGGGTCAACTTTTTTACTTAGCCCTTCCTGAAGTCTTACCTCCATAGATTTTATATCCTTGTTAAACATCTGTTGGATTCTCCCCCCAATTGCAATAATATATGAGACTCCATCCTCTTTTTCTTTCACTTGTCTGTGGCCCATGTTTTCTAGATATTCACTTACCTTTGTTTGGTTACCTTGACTTTCCAGTCACTTTAATAGTTTCTATTTGTATTAGCTTTATTTCTGTTTTCTCTAGGATGCTAATCAAATGAGAATTCCAATTCATTCACTTTCTTGCTTAGTTCCTTGATAATACATATAACTCATTATGTGCCTTCTGAATTATTCATCTTAGTTCCAGTAAATTATGCATTTGATTTTCAGTAAAGCAGTTGATATATTTACTTATTGTAATCTGACATTTCAGCTGTTGCTGTGGTTAGTCAATTCATAATTAATTTCAGTTTGTTTGTTTGTTTGTTTGTTTGTCTTAACTTCATAATTCAATAATCAAGGGATTAATCAATTTGTAATCCAATTCATTATGTTATCACTTTAGAGTTAGTAATTCAATTATTCATTAAATGTTCACTTTGTAATCCAATTTATTGTTTTATTATTTCAGTTCAAAGTTCATTTGTTTGACTTGGCTTAGTAATTCAGTTCCTTATATGCTTATCACTTGTGTATGAAAACTTGGATCCACTATTTCCTTATTAGTTTATCATTAGTTAATTTATATCTTCAGCTTCTGTACATTCCTTGTTCCTTTCATCAAGTCCTAGTTTAACTTTGATCTTATTTCTTTCTTTGCTACTGTAGGCCTATATTGGCTCCCAGTACGTTTCTGAGCTCAATTCAAAGTGTTAGTGCTGACCTTTAAAGTCCTAAGCAGCTTTGGCCCTATATAACTGAAGGAGTGTCTCATTTAGCCTGGACACTGAGATTCAGCTCCTCTCACACTAGAATCATAGAATCATAGAGTTGGAAGAGACCACAAGGGCCATCCAGTCCAACCCCCTGCCAAGCAGGAAACACCATCAAAGCATTCCTGACAGATGGCTGTCAAGCCTCTGCTTAAAGACCTCCAAAGAAGGAGACTCCACCACACTCCTTGGTAGCAAATTCCACTGCCGAACAGCTCTTATTGTCAGGAAGTTCTTCCTAATGTTTAGGTGGAATCTTCTTTCTTGTAGTTTGAATCCATTGCTCCGTGTCCGCTTCTCTGGAGCAGCAGAAAACAACCTTTCACCCTCCTCTATATGACATCCTTTTATATATTTGAACATGGCTATCATATCAACCCTTAACCTTCTCTTCTCCAGGCTAAACTTACCCAGCTCCCTAAGCCGTTCCTCATAAGGCATCGTTTCCAGGCCTTTGATGGCTCACTTCCCTTCTTTTTGCTTGTTTGTTCTTTTGCTGACTTTTGATCGCTGCCATTTTTACGTAACACGCTGTCTTCCGCGTAAACATGCTCTATGGGTAGCTCCTGAAATAGCTTGCCTGTGAGCCGAGCTTATGAAAGTGCAAGCAGCGATGACGTCTGCATTGCATAGGACTTACACCCGCGCTAAAGCTGGCGAGTGCTTGGCTGTGGGAGAAAGGGAATAATCAAAAACTGTGAAATATTCATGACTGAAACTGATAAAAAGCACTTTGAAGGTATGCTTCAGCTTTTCCTTAAAAAAAAAAATTAAAGTCAGGGTGAAATCATGCTTGCTGCTGCAGGATGGGACAAACGTCTTTTCAACTGCACATAGAAGTTCCTCAGAAAGATGCAATGCAAAGGTTTTGGGTTACTGATCATAGAAGTAGTTGGGTGTGTAGTTACAGCATCTGGCACAGCTCAAACATTGGAGTGAATGGTGCTGTTGTGGAGCTACAGTTTTAGTGGCCTGATCAATTTCTTGGTGCTCTTTCAAATTTTCTCTTCCCTTCCCCTGCCTAATCTTCATG
This sequence comes from Lacerta agilis, assembly GCF_009819535.1. NCBI lineage: Eukaryota > Metazoa > Chordata > Lepidosauria > Squamata > Lacertidae > Lacerta > Lacerta agilis. The sequence continues at coordinate 60,085,563 of NC_046313.1, forward strand.
CCCGTCTTTCTTCATTCACTTGCCAAAACAATGTTAACGCATTTGGATGCTGTATAGGGGAAAAAAAATAAGTATATGCAAATTGGGTTTTAATCTGCGTAATTGCGGGCATGTAAATTTGGCTTCCTTGACGTAATCGTCGTGTTTTCGGAGGGATTGTTTACAGTATGTATAACCCTTGGCATATGGCTCCAAATTATAGGTTCAAAACTCAAATGTTGGCTTGTGAATGCGGCTGAAAGCTGGCTCCCTCTTTTGACAATGTGAAAGCAGACCTCCAGAATGTTACAGCTGTTCTCGGGCAGAACTTCATTGTTAAAATTTTTTTTAAAAAAACACAGAAATTGTGATTATTGCAGTCCAGCTAATCTTATAACCGCCACTCCTCTTTCCACCTGCTCCTCTTTTAAATTGGGGAAGGAGAACCTTTTTCAGCCTGGAGGCCACATCCTCCCCTTCCAAGGGCCTCATCCTGCGGCAAGCAAGGCAGAAATGTGCAGAGCGTTAAATGTGAGCTTTACCTTTGTACATTAGGCTACTTTCTTCACACTCATACACACACATGCCTCTCTATCCTACAGGCTAGCAAGAAGCTCTGCTGGAGTTCAAGTCCAGGCAAAAACCCTCCAAGAGGGGGCAGAGTAGGCTTGGAGAAGGTTGTGAATCAAGTAGGTGTGTGATCCGAAGAGAGTCGCTAGGGCCAAAGAGAGTGTGACCTGGAAGGCAACATTTGCATCCCTGTTGTAAGCAGGTGAGCCAAATAGGATGTAGCATTGACTGGCCTCACCCAGTGCCTTCCATCAATACTTCCCGTTTCATTAAAAGAGAAAAGGAGCCCTGCTGGGTCAGACCAAAGGCCTGCTAGTTCCCACAGTGGCTAACCACATGCCTCTTGGGCATTCTGAACCACTGTTTATAGTCTACCGTCAGAATGGTTTTTTTTTTATATACCACAAAGCTTTGTTTCATGATGCTGTGGTTAAAAAACATTCCATAAACCACCCAGAGAACAGCGGGCAGCTTTTATATGCGTTTGTGGGCAGCTTTATATACAGTAAGCCCTCAACTTACCCAGGGGTTATGTTCTGGGGATCGTGCGTAAAGCCAAAACTGCTTATTGTCAAAACCCACTGGGTCCATTGGCAGGTGGGATTGCCTCCTTTCAGCTCATATATATATATATATATATATATATATATATATATATATATATATATATATATATATATATATATAAAATTGCCAGGGGCTTAATGCACCTACTGTAAGTATGTACAGTAAATAAAATAAAATGAAAAAAATAAGCAATATGAGCAATAGTCCTCTCCTTCTGTTGTTCCCCAGCACTTCTAATCCTAAGCTTCATCTTCTATGGGTTTTTCTGCTGACTTTTTAGAAGCCATCTAAGTTGGTGGTTGTTGCCACATCTTGTGAGCTCCATAGTGTGGAAAAAGTGCTTCCTTTTGCCTTTCTTGAACCTTTTATCCTTCAGTTTCATTGGATGGCCCTGGGTGCTGTAGTATTATGAGAGAAGAAGGAAAAACCCCTATCTGTCCAAATTAAAGTTGAAATTGTTAATTTGGGGTTCTCATCAGCTGTACGCCATAATCATCACAATTATAACAAATAAAGGCTTTACATATCTCGCTTTGCAAGTCATGAGTCTATCTCATATATTAGTTTCACCTTTTAAGTTGAATTACTGAAAGAAATGAACCTTTCAACGATATTTTAATTTTTTGAGTTTCACCTATATATAACTAAGATACAGTTATCCTGAGCTGTGCATAGTATTCCAAATTTCAGTGCACTGTTGAGTTACACAGGGTCCTTACAATATTGGCAAGTTTTAATTCATCCTCCATTCACACACACTGCCATTGCAGAGTATCCGGAAATCTTTCCTGCCCGTTTGTTTTCAGCTGTTGAGCCAGCCAGTAATGAAAATGCACAATTACATGCAGAACTTCAATTCCTTCCAAGGATTCTGTTTATTTCTATTTTTGTTCTGAAGAACAAAACTCCCCATTCATCCTTCATATCTATTTCTTGTCTTTTAGCAAGGCCATCTAATTTTTCGGTGTTGATGGATTTCATGAGCACAATCACATGTCATGGTGGGATAACCTGCTGTTATCTTTGCTTTATCTAAGTGTTTTGCTCAGAGATGAACTTTAGGAGATTGATTTCTGACACTTCATAGGGTCTGTTAATGAAAGTGAAATCCAAACGGAAGAGTCTATGAAAGAAATTAACCCTCTAGGCAAACATCTGTACATAATGGGGAGTCTTCCCAGTTTCCATTTCAAAGAACGAACCTTAGGTTGTCTCCCACTAAGTTATACTGTACTCTTAAGTAGACCCACTGTAGGTATACACATTGATTTTGCTGTAGGTCTTCTCCGACTATGACTTGATTAGATACAATCCCTTGACTTTTACAACCAGTGAACTGGTGACTATTTATGAAAGAAGAACTTCAGTGATTCTGAGATCACTTAAGGACAGATAGCTTTTCAGCATCTGTCCTCTTGACTCTGACATAGACATTACTTGCCCAAGGAAGTCCATGCCTCATCAAACAGCAGCAAAGTCATTAGATCAGGGCAAGTGCCTTTCCGTGTTAAGCTTGGTTTCTCCAAAGCCCGGGATCGGAACAGTGTTCATATTCTCTCTCTCCCCTGTAAATGGAAATTGCATGCCACAGTCCCTTGGTACTCCCAGGATTGGGGAGCAGAAACGTTCCAAATCTGCTTTGTCGCTGGGTTGTGTTCATTTTTGGCTTTGATGTAGATGCTTCAACTGGGAGGATGAGTGGATATAACTCTTGGTTCTTGTATTATTTATGCAGGTTGTATCAGTCTGTCAAGCTGCTGTACTCCATTGGGATCTTCTTCACTTATGCACTACAGTTCTACGTCCCTGCAGAAATAATTATTCCTACTGCCATCGCTCAGATCCCCGAGCGCTGGGCTTTATGGTGCAATCTGCTGCTGAGGGCATCCTTGGTCTGCGTAACATGTGAGTAAGAGATCAGAGTGATTGGATATTTTCCATTCCATTTTGGCACGCAATAAGTGTCCTGAACAGGGGAATTGCAAAATTATGACTACTTATTCTGCTTCTGAGGGATGCAGGTGGTGCTGTGGGTTAAACCACAGAGCCTAGGGCTTGCCGATCAGAAGGTTGGCGGTTCGAATCCCCACAATGCTCCCGTTGCTCAGTCCCAGCTCCTGCCCACCTAGCAGTTCGAAAGCACATCAAAGTGCAAGTAGATAAATAGGTACTGCTCCGGCGGGAAGGTGAACGTCATTTCCGTGCACTGCTCTGGTTCACCAGAAGTGGCTTAGTCATGCTGGCCACATGACCCGGAAGCTGTACGCCGGCTCCCTCGGCCAATAAAGCGAGATAAGCACCACAACTCCTGAGTCGTCCATGACAGGACCTAATGGTCATGTTTCCCTTCACCTTTACTTATTCCACTTCTACTTGTGAGATGGCTTTGCTGAGGTGTCTGAAGCGAGTAATAATGATTGCTGCTGACAATAAGTTACTTGGTGGTTTTTTAAAAAGCCCTTGTAAATGTGAAGGGAAAGTTGCTAGCATGGGTTTCCGTGACAAAAATCATTTCTATAACTTATTTTGAGTTGAAGCCCACAAATGGAGTCTAGTATCTAGAGTTCCTGTCAGTTGGCAAAGGGGCAAGGCGGTTTTGAATCTCCATGGGGTCCTTTCTGTGACCCCATGAAAATTGACTCTGGAGGTTTCTCCAGACCAATGTGGGAAGGGTGAATTTATTCTAAAAGCCAATGACAAAAATTGTGTATAGCATAATTTTAGAACCAGAGGAGAAATCAGGCATCATTATGGGAAAATAAAAAAGGCTTATATGACAGGAATTGAACATCAAAGAATGGAGATGGAGATAGGCCAAAATCCCACCAAGATTGGTTTTCACAGATATAAAAGAGAACTACCTTAAAACACAGTATCTGTGGTATCTGACACTATATAGACCAGGCATAGGCAAACTCAGCCCTCCAGATGTTTAGGGACTACAACTCCCATCATCCCTGACCACTGGTCCTGTTAGCTAGGGATGATGGGAGTTGTAGTCCCTAAACATCTGGAGGGCCGGGTTTGCCTATGCCTGACATAGACTATCCAAATATGTATGTAAAATTTGCTCACGTAGCTCTGCATCTTCAGCAGTTATTCTGTGTTGCTGGGTGTATTCAGCAACACAGAATAGCCGCTGAAGATGCAGAGGTACATGAGCAAATTTTACTAGCCAGACAAGTTTTGCTTTGACTTCGCTGAATTCTGATTCAGCTGATTTTATTGGATTATATAGGGCTTTTTACCAGTATCTGTAATATGTGTCTTTTTGATGCAATGACCTGTAGGCTACGCAGATAAAGTTTGTTGTTGTTGTTGCTTTGACTTCTCTGTTCCCCAGCTTGAGAAGAAGTGTTGGTAGATAAAACTAGTCTGGCAAATGTTGACCATCACTGGTGCCAAGTTTCAGAATGGTGGAAGCCTTGCATATGCTATTTAAGACCCAATATAATTTTATCTCCCCGCCAGTATCATTTGACACCACATACCGTGAACGTAATTGCTGCTGGATATAATCCAGAAGAGGCTCGTCGTAAAGGCTTCAGGCAAAGTTCATTGCTGCCATAGAATATATTCATTTTCTCCTAGCCAACATGCCCTCATTCGTGCATGTGCACACAGATGGAAAGTGCTTGCCTAACTGCAGCAGGGAGAAAGGAGGAATCTAGAAAGGATCCTGCCTGAACCTTGTCTACAGATAAGTAGATGAAGAGTGGTATACAAATGCAATCAATCAATCAAGTATTGAAAATTAATGTTTCAACAGAAAACAGACTAATTCAAATATGAAATGCACGTTTAAAACAGAATAATTAACAAGAGAATAAAATATTACCCTAAGCATAGAATGTATCTGCTGCTGTTGCTGCCAATGGTAGGTGGTGGCTGTGGAAGCTCAGGCTTCATGACCTGGGTCTTCACGAAGAGACAGCCAAGATGGTCTCTGACCTCTTCAGCAGCCTCAGCTTTTGTAGCTGGAGTCAGTCAGGGCTCCTCCCTTCCAGGCCAGGTGGGGAAAGACCTGCATGGCCAGGAGCAGCTCTTCCAGGAGTCACAGCCAAGATGGTCTATAGTCTAGGCCAGGGATGTCCAACAGGTCGACCACGATCGACAGGTTGACCCCTGGTTGTTAGAAGTCAATTGCGGTTGATTGTGGTCTCTTTTTCGTTCGTGGGGGGAAAGGAGCATTCGGCCCCTCTTTCCTTTATCCGTGCACGATTTCAGGAACGGAAGACGGAGTTTCCACTGGCGGGATGACTTACTGTTTATCAATTTATGTTGCAGCCCCCCCCCAAAAAGTGGCAGAAGTATTTGCTGTTCCCCCCTAAAACTGCTCAACAACTTTGAGATGCCCCCCCCAAAATGGTTGACAATTCAGATTTGGCTCCCCCAAAAAAGCTCAGCAACTTTGACCTGCAAACCCCTCCCCCCATGTGTAGATCATTGCCAGTTTTTTATTCTGTGAGTAGATCGCAGTCTCTTGGGAGCTGGACGTCCCTGGTCTAGACTAATCCAATAAATGCTGTTTTATTCTAATGGGCACAATTAGAATCAGAAGCAAAATTCTGCCACAGAAACTGATGCATCATTCCAACGGTGCCCCACAGCACCATTGGAGATCACAGATGTGCAAGAGTTTGAGCATTTGTGCTGTAACTGAAGCTGCCATCACGGATTGTATAGAGTGCTCCAAGCGATTTCATTTTTGATCTAACGAAGTAACTGGTTTGCAGGCAGAAGTATTGTATTATATATTACAATGAGACTATCGAACGCACTGAAAATAAATTTGACCAAAACAAAATTCCTTTTGAGGAGGATGAGTTAGGACTGACACCCATGCCATGTCTCCACACTTCTTGATTTGGTGCTGAACTGGAAGCATAAGAACAGCACTGATATGCTGAAGCTGATTCTGCAGATCCTGCCGTCAGTTTATTTATCAGATCGCTCTTCTTCTGTGGCACAGATGGCTGTAGCAGCGAGGATTCAGTCCTCTCAGTGCTTTTTTCATTCATACTGCAAGTTCAGGAGTTCATATTTTTGCCCCTTACAATGCACTTACATTTTAAAAGGTTTAAGTATAGCTGTCTTCATAAAGATTTATCCCATCTCCAAGTTTATTTCTCAGCTATATTAATTCCTTCCTCTCCGTGTTTATTCTCGAATGGCTTACTGTTGCTGCTTTGAAACTGAGCCGCAGAAAAGATGTGGTTAGCAAAAAGGGGTGTTAAAACTACTTGCCTTGCTTTCTTTTTTATCTCCTCTTTGAATGAAGTGTGATCTTAGAATGCGGACAGTTGTATGTTGGTGGCAGGATGATGACAAGAGTGGTACAGATAATTGGGCTCAGCATTCTAGTCCAGAGACCCGAGTTTCTAGGTCCATGGTGCCTTATGCTTTCATTTTCTCCTACCATGGACCCTCTATTTCTAACAAAAAAAGAGAAAATCTCCTAAATGTAGCTCTGGTTTGCATGGCTTATTTTTTTTGTTCACACTTGGTTTTGCCAGGTGGACTGGAAACACAATTCTGAAATAGAATCCTCTGATTTAGAAAGCAATCTCTTTGCCTACAGTCCTCACTTACCTGAGAGTAAATTCCCACTGAATTAAACTCAAGGAAACGTGTAGGATTGCACTGTCAGTCACTCCTATTACTGCTGTGCCCCTGAATACCACAAGTGGATGGAGTGCTTTTGGGCTCATGTCCTGCTTTTGAGCTTCTCGTACGCATCTGGTTGGACACTGAGAGAGCAGGGTACTGGACTAGACGGGCCATTGGCCTGATCCAACAAGTCTCTTCTTACATTTTTGTCAGCCTTGGTCGGAAAGCCAACAGGATGGTGGGTGGAGGTTCATATAACTGAGAAAGATGGGCTTCGGTGAATCCAGAGCCAAACCAAAGTGAAGGGCAAAGATTTAAGGAGATGGATTTAGGTAGCCGATGGCATGTGGCTGCAAGGCTGCAAATGATTCCCCCAGATGTGGTGGTGGGGAGAAGTAGACCTGTGCTGGAAAGGTGCTCAGGGCAAGGACGCTTTCCATTCTAGAAGATATCCCTGATCAGTTTTGTGCCGTCAGAGGCAAGGAAGCAAAAGCTTATTGGGCTCTCAGCAAGGATAAAAGCAATTAAGTGGGTTGCATGAATATTAATTGAAATGATCTCCTGGCCTCAAAGCACATCTGCATCACTGCTTGGGTGTCTGAAGAGAGGATGTAATTTTGGGTTTTGAAGGGCTAAGCAAAAGGAAAGAGAGGTCTAGTTTCAAAGCCCTTTGAATTGATATCTATGGAAAGCATAACCGTTGTCTCCTGAGGGCTGAAGAGCTGCAGCTGGGTAATTTAGTTTTGCTGCCTGTCTGTTTTTATTTTTTTTAAGTGGGCGTTAAAATCCTGTTTGCTGTGAGATGGCACAATTGGCTGAGTCATAAAGGGGCTCATGACGCTGTGTTTTGACAGGCAGCTAATCCGCTGGTCCTGCTGAGCACTCGCTGGTGGGGGCTGTGTCTTGAGAGGATGGAGGGAAGGTAGAGATGAAAGGGAGAACATGAATCTGCTTCCGCTTATTTCCCCTTGCTATCGACGTCTTCCTCCTCTTAACCCATAGCCATAGACTTTCCCCTTTGGAGGGCACCTTCAATAGCTGTTTGTGCAGCCTGACTCTCCTGTGCACGCTTGTTAAAAAAGTTAGGCCCTTAATGATTAAAAATGGGGAGCCCACATTTCAGTCCTCCTCAGAACCTGCTTCCTTAAGTCAAAATCTGAGGAAGGCAATTGTCAAAGTTTCACACAAGCTCCTTCTCAGGTGTTTCCGGGTCAGGTTGTCTCTTTGATGTCACCCACATTGCACTGCTTTCATATAAAATGAAAATAAGATGATCAAAATGAGTTCTCACATTGTTTTTGTTTTTTACCTGGACGTTTCTTTGGTAGATACATGTGCGGATAATGTTGAGAAACGGCCAGACAATATTGTGCTCTGGCCCCAAGGCAGCAGAGTTCAATGGAAGTTGCTTGCCCTCAACCCCTGTCCCCGTCAAATAGCTACCATTGAATAATTGTGAGGGAAAGGCACCTTATGTTGCGTTTGTGTTCTGGCACCAAGAGTGTAAGGCATCCATTAGAATACTGGGCTTTGGTCAATGTCCAGCTGTGGTTCTAGTTGGACAGGACTTTGGAGTAGAAGACTAAAACTCCACTCAGCTGAATGAGGACGAAGGCCCCCAAACATAGCAGAGTTGGCTTGCCACATGTTGAAGTAGGTGAAGTGATGCTTCGCCCCAGGCCATTAAATCCAGTGTTCAAAATTATGTAACTGCAACCATGATTTCCTCCACTAGTGGCTAAACCTAGGCTTCTGAAAAACTCACAAGTAGAATAGCAGCCCTACTCTATTTTGCCTCGAGCAGACTACAGTCAGAGGTTCTCTGGGTCTGGACATGGAATGCCCATCTAATTGTCATGGTGAATTGTCATTGATGTCTTTCAAGTCATGCATATATACATGGTCAAGCTGACACATGGGAGCTTGAAACTTCAGATACATTTGTTGACAGGGGTCCTTGCATACACTAAACATAGAATGTATGGATTTTTGGTTTGCTGTTGTAAGCTTCCCCAAGGCTGGAGGACAGCCTGTAAACACAGCAAATAAATACATAAGCGGGATCTGTCTTCGCCTAAGCTTAAATCCATTGCTACCGAATTGCGAATTGGCTCCTTCGGGACAATGTTGTGTAATCTGGACAGGTTAGCTTCCCTTTGCCAAGGGATACATAAACAGCAAAACGTGATTCCCAAACTCAAAGCCTCAGCAGCTTGTTCAGGCACATCCTAGCTGTTTGGGTTAGATAAGGGCTGTGACTTGTTTGCTTGCTGCTTTAAAATCGAACTCCGTCACAGTGAAATAGCTTCATTCACTTTCCTTTCCTCAGTTTCACAGTGAAGCTGTAGCTGCTGCATCCCTTGGAAGCTTCCACCTTGCCAGTCATGGGGAATCGGTGGCACAGCAGAGGTTGTTGGGAACCACTTCTCATAAACCTTTACCAGTATGACTAACGGTTAGATATTATGAGAATTGGAACTCAATAACATCTAAAGAGGGCCGCAGGCTTCCCATCCCTCATCTAAACAAAATATTCATTGTCTTGCTTTGCAGTACAAGTAAGTTCTCACCCCACCCCAATACCCCACCCCTGTGTCACCCATAAAGCACCTAAGCTTTTCATTTTAAAATACTGCATTGTTGCTTGCCTCTCTCTCTCTTTCTCAATTTGATTTGTCCTAGTCCCCCAGGATTATTGAGAGTGTTCTCCTCACTGATAATATGAAGCCTATAGAAACTGGGAAAGCAACATCCTACTTTGAAAACACACTGGATTTTTTTCAGGAAATAAACCAATTCCTCCTTCTCTCTGGTCATGGTGATTCTTCTCTTTGAAGTGCCCTACTTTCTTTGCCAACAAAAGCCAGATTTATTATGGAGAATTCTCCTCTTTTACTGCTTCATTTTAGCAGGAGTTGTCTATGCCTTAAAATACCACAGAAGCATCAGGCAGCATAATCATCTCCAGGTTACAATTATTATTATTATTATTATTATTATTATTATTATTATTATTATTATTATTATTCCCATCTGTTTGGGCTCATTTTACTTTATAAATTAATTTTATATCCCCCCCCCAATTCCTCCTAAAGAAGGCCAGGGTGGCAAACTCATGTGTTAAAACAATGCTATTAAAAGCATAGTAAAGACAATCACATATATTCACAGAGATATTTTCAAGGTTGCCACACACATAAACTTTCAGTATTCAAATGCATGGGTAAACAGGAATGTTGTAAAATTCCTCCTGAAAGAAAATACTGTAAAGAGGGGGACAGATACACCTCACCGGGGGGGGCATTCACATATGGGGAACTGCCAACTCTGCATTGAGTATATTGAGTGCCTAGAAAGGGGATTAGGGGGGCAATGGCATGAAAAGGGGAAATGCATCTTTTTTAAAACAATAACAACAACAACAACAACAACAACAACAACAACAACAACAACAACAAGTGCATTGCTGCATACTTTATGCATGTGTCTTTGGTAGAATTTGAGGTTTCTTTGGCCTCTCACAAAAAAAAATGGTAGAAAAGGAAGGAGCTGGAAGAGGGAAATATGAGCGCCTTAAAATATGCGCAAATGTTACTTAAAGGCTTACCTCTGTCTTAATACTCTGACACACTGTGCCTTCAGAGCATCAGTTTCAGGGCTTAATTTCTGGATGCAACATCTGGACAATTAACATTGTGTACTGTGTGTTGTTTTGGCCAACTTTTAACCATGGCTTCATGCCTGTGCTTGTTTTGAGACCATTACCCATAGCTGCCACGCTCCTTTTGTGGTTAATATTTTTGCTGTGGGTCAGCATGGTTAAGAGTGGTAGACTTGTAATCTGGGGAACCGGGTTCGCGTCTCTGCTCCTCCACATGCAGCTGCTGGGTGACTTTGGGCTAGTCACATTTCTTTGAAGTCTCTCAGCCCCACTCACCTCACAGAGTGTTTGTTGTGGGGGAGGAAGGGAAAGGAGAATGTTAGCCGCTTTGAGACTCCTTCGGGTAGTGATAAAGCGGGATATCAAATCCAAACTCTTCTTCTTCTTCTTCTTCTTCTTCTTCTTCTTCTTCTTCTTCTTCTTCTTGTCATATTTTTAAAAGAGAAGCCATAGCTTCTCAGCCTTACCTACAGGTTTGTTGTGATGATAAAGTGGGAAGGAGGAGAATGGTGTGTGGCTGCTTGAGGAAGAAAGGCAAGATGCATATGTAACAGTAGATAAATGAAGCTATAGAATATGTCAGAATCCTACATGAATAAATTCCAAAGACTGTCACTCCCTTACAATATTACATATTCTTGTGCTGAGGACTATAGAATGAGATGTGCTGCTTGTTCATACCTTATTGCCCAGAAGCCAGTGGCACAAGTAATACCTTAAGATCCTCAAGTGGCTTTCTCAAACAGAAGGGGATGAGTTGCCCTTGGCTGAGACCCCAGGAACCTGCGATTGGGAGTTCCAGATGTTAAGGCTGCAAGGGTTTTATGAGGGGTTATGAGCCTAGCCTCTGAAGCTGGGATGGAGTGGTATGAGCAGCTGGCTGTGGCTGAGATCCAGGGGGGCTGGTTGGAGCTGGGGAATGAACCAAGCTGACTTCATTGGTGGTTCATTAGTGGGAAAAGGCCCTGTTAGTCTCTAGCCATGTCCTTCCCAGGCATGTCTCCCCCTTGAGTATGAAGCAGCTGCTCTTACAAGTCTCTGGAGGTCCACTCACCCAGCCATAGCTCAATCTTTGGGAATTTCTAGCTCTGGCAGGGAAGTCTTGGGGTTTGGTGTGCTATGGATCTGAAACAACATCCCTGCCCATCTATGGATAATAGAAGGGGAGGTTGTTGGTGTGTGAGTCCTTCCAGCCTAGCCTCAAAACTTCCTGGAAGCGCACAGATATTATGCTGCTCCCAAATGAGCTAAACTGAAGCAAACAAACTTGTGCTTCGATCCAAAGCTCTTTTATTTGAAATGTGACCTTTACCCTATCCATGCATAAAAATTGTGATGGAATTGGACACCTAAGGTAATGATAGCAGTGTGGAATAGCATCATATGGTTCTCTTTCCAAGTGGACCGTGGATTTCTCCTACTCCTGAGTGTACTTAAGAGTCTAACATGTGGAATGTATTTCTAAAGTTCAGTGGCATGATAGATCTGGTGATTGAATGTCCAAATTGCCCAGCCTCTTTCCCACCTCTTTCTCTGCTGCTAGAAGGAACCTCTGAACTGGTTCTTGGGAAATGTTGAAGCTGTTGTTCACTGAATTGGGCCATTTGCCCATCTAGCCCAATACTGTCTTTTCCAGGGGTAGCCAACATTACCGGACTATAGCTTTCATCATGTGCCCTACTAGAGTTGGGACCCAGTGGCCTCTGGGGCGTACTCCTGTTGTGTGCCCCAGAGTGACAGCAGGTCTTCAAGGTCTCAGAAAGGAATATTTTGCATTGCTTTCTACTTGAAATAGTTTTAATTAGGAGATGTTGAGGATTAAACCCAGGATCTTATGCATGCGAAACATTCTGCATGTGAGAGCCAGTGTGGTGTAGTGGTTAAGAGCGGTAGACTCATAATCTGGTGAACCGGGTTTGCGTCTCCGCTCCTCCACATGCAGCTGCTGGGTGACCTTGGGCTAGTCACACTTCTTTGAAGTCTCTCAGCCCCACTCACCTCACAGAGTGTTTGTTGTGGGAGAGGAAGGGAAAGGGGAATGTTAGCCGCTTTGAGACTCCTTAGGGGAGTGATAAAGCGGGATGTCAAATCCAAACTCTTCTTCTTCTGCTGCTGCTGAGTTTTGATCTCTTCCACTACATCCTTCCTCTACAGTAGGGGTGCCAGCTTGAATAAAATATTGGGGGGGGGGAGGTAAGCCCTTCCCACATAATCGATCACATGACACCATTTGAATGGCAGTGTCTATTAACGGGGGGGGGGGGCTAGGCCCCTCAAATATTTTAGGGGTGGGGCAAAGAGACCTTGGGCCCTGGGAGTTGGCTCCTATGCTCTACAGTGCTGGATAAATCCACAGTTTTTGAAAAAATCAGCCACAGTGTTGTTTTCTCTTATACATTTAAAGTTGATAGCAACCTATTGTAGAATCTACTTTGGCTAATAATAAATGTTTTCAACCCAGTTTTTACTTCCTCTTGTTTCTTTTGTGTCTCAGGTCTGCTAGCAATCCTGATTCCTCGACTGGGCATTGTCATCTCTCTGGTGGGCTCAATCAGCAGCAGTGCCCTCGCCCTGATCATCCCACCTCTTCTGCATATTGCTACCTACTACTCTGACGGCATGCATCCCTTGACCATTGCCAAAGATATCCTGATCAGTTTCATTGGTTTTGCCGGGTTTGTGGTGGGAACCTACGAGTCTCTCTTCGAACTCATCGTACCAACTCCCACCGCCGTCAACGCCACCGGTGCCTTATAAATGACACGCTCAACCTGTGCACACCTTTCTATTTTTCTTTGCTATAGAATATCTTGTCAGCCTGGCTGGATCCTGGTTTCCATTGTAGCAACAGCAGTGACTTGTTGCCACTTCTTTGCTTCCCAACCGTATTTATTTTGCTGATTTAAATGCAAGCGGACAGTGGAAAAGGCAGGACTCCAACCCGCAGTCTCTGCTTCTTTATGCACAAGTTGATTTAAGAACCTACACAGCACAGTTATTAGTCTTTGATAAGAGTGGAATATTGTTGTCTGCTGCAGTGCGAGTCTCTCTGATAGAATGATGCTGAATAGTCTGCAGGGATCTTGGTTTATACAGTCTCCTCTGGAATCTAGAGAATTAATAATTCCAATATTGTCAAAAGGGTGACAAAGCCCTTTAAACATCATGTTACCATGCCTTGGGAAGAGAACCCAAGACCCAGTGTATGGGCTGGAGGCACAAGATGCCACCACTTTGCTGATGCTAAGCAGGGTTGGGTCTGGTCGGTGCCTGGATGGTAGGCTGCCTGGAAACCACCTGGAATGCCACCTTGGATTCCATGACAGAAGTATGATGGGATTGAAACAAACAAGCAAAAACCCTCGAATCTCTTTGCTGCTGTCCTGAAATGCTTCTGTCTGACAGCTTACAGATTGCATTGAGCTTTAAATGTGTATCTGCATTCTTGGGGAAATGACATATAACTTGGAAGTGGCAGCAAGCACAGAACAGGAGAGAAACCAACATAAGTCTGTTAGCAGTTTTGTTTTGTTTTTTAAGTGGACTGCACAGATTGAAGAGCCTGTTGGTTATGTTCCCTTCTTGCTTTCTGCCCTGCCCCCTCCTCCACTTTTGGGTTCATATCAGCAGTAACGACGGAGTCATAGGTAGACTCAAGCACAATAAAATAAAATACAATGCACAGTACTTGGACCACTCCAATTGGGCTGTATGCTAAAGATGGCAGTTTCTGTTGCTTCTCCAATTGGGCTGTATGCTAAAGATGGCAGTATACTCCATGGCAGGGTATACTTGAGACTCTGTGGTTTCAAGAATACTGGGAGAAAGGTGCGTGTATGAATTGGGCATAGGATACAGTAATAATTTCAAAGAGGGAGGTAGTATTGATTATAATTCACGGCAGGACATAGTCAACTGTAGGATATAAGCCATCCTCTCCTGTTTTGCAATGGAAGTTGCAACGAGCAGTCGCTAAACATACGGTTTTGAAGAAACAGAAGCAGTGACCATACAAAATGTATAGAAATCAAAACTGTTGTTGCTGTGCCCATGTATTGGGTCACAATTCAATGGAATCTAACTGCCTACAAACGAGAGCCATTTTACATAAGAGAGAAAAAAGCAAGCACACCCATCTAGAGAGAGAGAGATGTAGGATGATTTCGGCTGTCCCTCTTGTGACTCCTATGCACACTGTTGGGAGCTTGCTGTGGAACATGACTTTCGTTTATTGTCATCTGTGCGGTCTTCACATGTGTACATTTTTTACTACACCTGCTGAGTAAAATGCCCTGTGTTAAAAGGCCCTGAAAAATTAACCAATCAAAGCCCCCCACCCAAAAAATAAAGGTGTTGAATATGTACATGAAAACTCTTACTTTTAAAAATAACCTTGTATTTTTCGTCTTCTACTATATTACTTCCTCTCCTGTTGATATAGGTTTTACAGTCACATTGCTTTTTTATAACTGGTCTGGGATTTTTTAAAAAAGCAAAACTTAATGTGCCAGCTAGTTTGGATGAAGTTATTTTGTCTAAAATTCAAATTTTGCACATTAGCTAGCCATAACTTGGGGTGCAATCCTAAATATGTCTACTCAGAAGTGACTCGTGCTGAGTTCAACTTAACTTTCAGTGTATGTTGCATGGTATTGTACACTTACTATTTTAACAAAGCCCATTTTAAACTTTATAGTGGAAGCAGACCAACTTCCTTTTTAAAAAATTGCTCAGAAGTATATTTTAATGGTTTGTTACGGCATTAATTTATTGAGTGTGTAATATAACTGTTTCTGGTTGCTAAAGTCCTTGCACATACGTACAGCTTACATTGCAGCGTCTTGCACTTCTGTCTTGATTCAGCAAGGCTTCCGAAGAATCCTGTATTTATTTCTCTGGGCGTAACAACTATTGAGTTTAATGGGATTTGCTTGTGGGTAAATTTGTGCAGAATTGTACTGTTAGTTTCTCAGCTAAACAAAGAAAGGTATGATGTGCATGGCAGCTAGAAACTTAGAGCAGCTAAGCAACATGGCTGCCTTTACAGAATTATAAAACCCCAAATTTCAGGCCGGGGGTTAGAAGTGGGAGATTTCATGAGTGCCAGAGATGACACTTCAGACATTGTACTTTACTGTTCATAAAAAAAAGTTTCTGATATAGCTTTGCTCAAGTGTAAATGTAAGGAAGTACTTATTCACACTTCCTTTTTAAAAATGTTCCTTTGACTATATAATATGTAATCATGACTCTTTATTAACTTTGGTGGCTCTGTGGGTTAAACCACAGAGCCTAGGGCTTGTCAATCAGAAGGCCGGCGGTTCGAATCCCCACGACAGGGTGAGCTCCCGTTGCTCGGTCCCAGCTCCTGCCAACCTAGCAGTTCAAAAGCACGTCAAGTGCAAGTAGATAAATAGGTACTGCTCCGGCGGGAAGGTAAACGGCATTTCCGTGCGCTGCTCTGGTTCGCCAGAAGTGGCTTAGTCATGCTGGCTACATGACTCAGAAGCTGTACGCCAGCTCCCTCGGCCAATAAAGCGAGATGAGCGCCACAACCCCAGAGTTGTCTGTGACTGGACCTAATGGTCAGGGGTCCCTTTACCTTTACCTTTAATGTAAATCCTACTACCACTCTCAGAGAAATGTAGAATAGCTTCCTATGCCCCCTTTTAATTCTCATTACACTACTACAAATGTATCCTTTCCTTTGAGGTAGACTTTAGGTTTACCCTGGAAAAGCATTTCTCTTCCTACATGGTAAGGAAGGCAGGAGTTTAGAGAAATAGGATTAAAAACTGGACAAATTCTCTATACAGTGGTACCTCGGTTTAAGAACAGTCCTGTTTACGAATGATTCTGTTTACGAACTCCGCAAAACCGGAAGTAGTGTCCCGGTTTGCGAACTTTACCTCAGTCTAAGAACGGAATCCAAACAGTGGAAGGGCACCGGCGGTAGGAGGCCTCATTAGGGAAAGCGCGCCTCATTTTAACAACGGTTTCGGTTTAAGAATGGACTTCTGGAATGGATTAAGTTTGTAAACCGAGGTACCACTGTACTGTCTTGTTACTCAATGCTGTGACATTAATTGAAATTGCTTACTTTTTGCCCACTGAATCCAGAACCTCAGTGTGGGCACTTAGAGTGCAGAACCCTGCTGTGTCGGTAGGCAGAAATTAGGGCACAATATTTTTAGATTATATTTTACAGAACACTCACACAGCTTTTAAGTAAGAATTACAGGAGATAAAATTTAATTGGCTTTAAACAGTGATTTCACAGCTTTCTTATGAGCTGGCATTTAGGCAGGCCATTCCCTCAAGACTATTTCTGATTGTTGCGCATTAGTTTACTAGAATCACTAGGGTTACAACTCATAGGGACTTTTACTTCCTACTGTTGCATCTTAATTTTTAGTGTCTGATTAGTGTCTGAAGACTAGCAGTTGTTTGTCGTAGGGTAAGCAGAACAAGGGAACTTTAAAGGGGCGATGAAGCAATCATTTGAGAACCTGAGTTGCCTTCATTTAGCCCTGGAGCTCATCCAGCTTCTCAGTTGAGTGCCATTTAAACTATTTTGCGTATCCTCTTAAAAATAACCTGCTGGAAGAAGATGATTTTTGCATTCTCCGGGTCAGAATGCCACCCTCTTCCTTTCTCTTCATATTATGAGGTGTCCTCCTTGACTTTTATTACTCCCATAATGTCCAGCATGGATAAACATTGAATTAAACATTCAGTACCACTGCATTTAGAAACATTTTAATCTGTCTTAATCTGTTACTGTAATGGTACCACAATAATTTCCAGTCTAATTAAATATTAGTTGAATTGCTCCTTTCAGTGTGAATAATGGTTCTACCTGACTCCTAGATAAATAAAACTGCTTTAACAGCCATGAATCTCTAACTGGAGATTGTGAGGGGACACCACAGATTAGTATCTGGATTACTGCTAAATATAACATGTATTGTTTGGGTGCTGGCAAATGCACTTATCTGTGCAGCCTTGTTACTGTTACCGGGTATATGGTGGTCTTTGGAGATCTATGGTTTATGAAGTACCCGTTTTACTTGCTGTTCAAAGTACCATGCAAGTGAACTGAGGCCTAGTTGTGCTCTGTACAGAACGCAGACAATAGGAACTGAATATTTTTACCCTGTTAAAACATTACCAGCACCTTGTGATTAAATCCAGAGAAGGATTTCCATGCCCCAGTTTCTGGACAGTTGATACCTGGTTAAGTTTCAAAATACTTTGTTGGTCTAGTTGAGACAATAATCTGACCTTTCACATACTCTCTCTGAGAGAGTCATCTGTATTGTTATTTCTGTGTTGACTTTGAAAAAAGGATAGAAAGGGCATTTCAATCTCAAACCAAATGTATGTTTCATTTTTTAAAAAATACTACCATGTTGATCACAGTTGTGGGAAAGGTGCTTACAAGATCCAAACGCAACTCAGGTCTTCCCTTAAATTTCTGTGGGAGGGGATTTGCTGGCTGTGACCTGCGTAAACTCACAGCAGAAGCTCCAAACTGGTAACGTTTTGCTCTGCACAATGACACATACAACATAGTTGCCAGATTGAAGCACATCATTTATGTGCCTCCTTATAGAAGACTATGGGAAAGCCTTGTTGCCTGTGCAGATCCAGCCTCTGGGATTACTTTGAAATCCCACGAGGTTATTCTGGGTTTGCCTGTGATTAGCTAGAGGAGAATATGGGAATGCCAGTGCTCCTTTGAAGGACCTTCCTGTGTTGTCTCATATACATATATATATATAGGGCAGATTCAAACAAACCAGTTTTTAGGGCAAGTTAAATTGGGAAATATGTTGATGTTTCTCAAAAACGACCAAGCAGAAGGAAATACATACGATTATCCGCAAAATGGTTGGGAAAGAAGAGGTAGCTTTGAAGATGGACAAAGGTGTGTGTGTGTGTATACGGAGTCATTCATTGTGTATTTATTTGTGCCTAAATTTGTCTGTTGCAAGCAAATGTTTTGTTTGCTGCTACTGTGCATATCAAGTGGAAATGCTCAGTTGTGTATGTGTGTATAATGGTGCTGTTCCTGAATCATGTTCTTTACTGGAAATATTATTCAATAAAGTCTGTTTTTTACTTTATAAGTATTCAATAATGACTTTGTTTGTATACGTCTCTTAATATCTAACTTAATCAGATTACTAATTTTAGTTATTTAAGCCTCTCTGGGTGAGGACTGGGTAACCACACAAAGAACTGGGTTGCTTTTTTAACCAGAAGCTTGGTGAGATGTCGCACAGAGTATTGTATGTTCTGATTTGTTTTACCTGGATTTTAATTGTCACTGTGTTTTTCTTTATGTAAATAGCCCTGGAAATTGTGTATATAATAATAATAATATGATGACGATGATGATTTCTGAATATGAGATCTTGATAAGAAACATGGTTCTAATGAAGAAAAATAAACTCAAAACTGTCTAGTCTTCCTTTATTATGCCTTAACGATACGTTTACTATCAACCTTTGATGCACTGTTTTGTGAGAGCGCTGTTTTCAGGCAAACAGTTCTCAGATTCTGAAAAATGTATTGGTTTTCCTCTCTCAGAATGTAGCTTTCTTTTCCTGATCAACTTACAGAAGTGCTTTAGACACAGTATTTTTATGGGCTGTCCTAAAGCCATCTCAAGGTAACCCAATAATGCAGGAACAGACATCCTGTGCAATCCCTTGGCCCTGATGTTGAACTATCATCCTTGACCGTTGGCCATATTGGCTACCGTAACCCTAACCTGCTCCCTGCTCTGAGGCCTTGTTCCCACAAACAATGTGCTTAAGAGCTGTACAGTGGTACCTCGAGTTACAAACGCCTCAGGTTACAAATCCTTCGGGTTACGAACTCTGCTAACCTGGAAGAGTTACCTCAAGTTGAGAACTTTGCCCCAGGATGAGAATGGAAATCGTGTGCTGGCGGCACAGTGGCAGCAAGAGGCCCCATTAGCAAAAGCACGCCTCTAGTTAAGAACAGTTTCAGATTAAGAACGGACCTCTGGAACGAATTAAGTTCATAACTAGAGGTACCACTGTATCTGGGTTGAACTTGACTGCAAATTGGGAGCTCATGTGATGGGATATTGCCCTTTTTGGAGGAAGGAAAACTAAGCTAGGAACTTTCTTCTTATCTTACTTTTCGGGTTGGTTTTGTTTTTTTTTGTATGGGACAGCATCATTTTAACCCTCTTCCCACCTGCACTCTGAAGAGGAGTGCAGTCCAGTGAGTGTCCACCATCTCATGTGTTTGGGATAAATACACTGAATCAGTTCCTCTGTCCTGGATTCCACTTAATCAGATGCATGAAATGTAATCCTCAGCTGTGGTGTGTATATAAACGTGTAAAAAGGAAAACATGTAAACGTTGGGAGTTTAAATGGCAATTAATGCCATTTAGGGAAGTTTTTAATGTTTAATGCCCTATTGTGTTTTTAATATTAGATTGGGAGCCGCCCAGAGTGGCTGGGGAAACCACCTGAAATGCGACATCACCTGTAAAAGCAGGGCTTTATTACCTACATCACAAAATTTAGCTCTGTGAAATATAATGTAAGTTATATCATAGCATAATTGCCACGATCCGGTGTCTCTTAATTGTTTTTTTCTTATGCACTTCACACACTCTGGAGAGTAGGACTGCAACAACTTGAGGCTGCCATTGATCTCTCTCATTTTTCACTATGATCTCTCATTTAGAATTCAGAACATGGCACCACTGGCTAATAATCTATAAAATTAGAATGTTTCAGTACTGAAAATTGGAAACCTAATTTTGAGATTGGCACATTTAAGTTTTGAAGTGAAAAATTGGAAGCCATGTACTTCGGAGTTGCAGGAAGAGAAATGAGCGAACAGGGTTTGTGTGTCTCTGTACATCTTGGCCATGTCAAACATTCAAACAAGTGATTTTATTTTTCTCCTGGGGACTGAGTAGATGATGGGCAACAATTAAAACGTCGTTATGCTTGCACCAATTATCTGAGAGGTGAAAAATTCCAGGGATTCCTGTATGTACGCAGCTCCACTTCGTTTTGAAAAGGACCACACAAGGCTTACAGCATTCTCGTAAGATTTGCTTTTATTTACAAATACGTCATTTTAAGCTCTGAACTGCCACTTGTGCTCAAATCACACCACAAAACACTGTTCCCCTATCATATTTTGGGGATTGGGGACCCCTTCAGAGAGCCAAAGAAATACCCATCGCTGACCTTGCCTTATAGTGGGCTGTATAAAACTATGCTCAGAATGTAGGGACGCGGGTGGCGCTGTGGTCTAAACCACTGAGCCTCTGGGACTTGCCGATTGGAAGGTTGGTGCTTCAAATACGTGCAACGGGTTGAGCTCCTGTTGCTCTGTCCCAGCTCCTGCCAACCTAGCAGTTCAAAAGCAAACTAGTGCAAGTAGATAAATAGGTACCGCTGCGTCGGGAAGGTAAACTCTGGTTTCCGTCATGATGTCCTGTTGCACCAGAAGCAGTTTAGTCATGCTGGCCACGTGACCCAGAAAGCTGTCTGTGGACAAACGGCAGCTCCCTCGGCCTGAAAGTGAGATGAGTTGCCTTTGACTGGATTTAATCATCCAGGGATCCTTTACCTTTAGCTTACCTTTACCTATACTCAGAATATAGCCACTGAAATAAATGAATTTAACATTACTTGTGTTCATTGATTACAGTGGTTGTGCTCTGGGTGTGACTGTAGTCTGAAGCAACTCATAGATTCCAGCTGCAGCTACAAGCTGCTTGCCTTTATGCAGACACTGATTTGCATGGGCCGTTTTTTGTGAGGGAGGAGATGAAGCCCTGATTCCAAAAGTTCTCCTTGCAAAAGAGTCCAGTGGGTGGTGAGTAATCTCCTTAGCAAAGGAAACATAATTGACTATTCTGTTAATGACTCCTTCCGACAGCCTGTTTACTGAGCATCCTGATTTGCTTGCATAAAGCATATGTGAAAGTTAGGCTAGTCTTTCTAAGCATGTATCCCAACTTGTTTGTAGAGGGTTTAGATGACAAGGAGTATTCATCCCAGTTTGCTTGTGGGTTGTTAATACATTTTCTGATGAATCATTTGTTCATCTGAAACTTTTCAATACATTTTAGAGCCACTTTCCTCAGTGGTTTTTTATAATGGACTTTTTGGGCTAAGACAATTGTTTAACCCACTTTCATTGTACAAAACTAAATATCTGACATGTACATTTATCCTGCCTGCAAAACTGACAGTATCCTAAAATAATCTCCAGGTTGGCCCTTTTATGATCTAGAATTGTAGAGGTTGGGGGGGGGGCTGGTAGGACACCCAACCCCAATCCTATAAAACTATGAACCTAAGTAAAAATACCCATACCAAGTATCAAACCTCAGCTAAACCAGTATGTAAATTTTATGCATCAAATACTGTAGCTCCCTACATGGGAAACCTCAGTGGAGGCCGTTCACATTGTCTGCTGCAAGTCATAAAAGGCCGGATAACTGAGTGGTGTCCATGAATGTGTCAAGTGGCCTTTTGCAATGGCAAACAAGAAACGAGTCCGACACATGGGACTTTGCCAGTTCTGTATGTCAGATGTGTGGCTTACTCTTCTGACAAAATGTATTTTTTTGGTTATTTTTCTACAGTTCCCAAAATGACTTCAAAAACATCCCGGAGGAATTAGCAATCATCACATCATACTTTCCATGGGTTGATTATTTACACAGGAATGCCTAGTTTTGCCCTCAGATGTTGGGGAGCAGTTCGGTGCTGGGGTGGGACTGGACCACATGTCCTTCTATGTGACCCAGTTGCAAGATTCTTTAAGACGCTCCAAGTATGAGGCATAGCGACATCTAACTAAGTCTATCATTTCAAAAGACTATTGTTGCACGGCACCCCAATCTCCGAGCGATGCAAGAATCCAGAGCTTCTAGGCACTTACCAGAGGTCTATGTTTCCTTTTGGAAATGAGGCACAGCAAAGACTATGGTGTCCTTGTGATATACGGTTTATTTACACAAAAGAGGTTTAAAGACTCTCTCATGGCAAATCTTAAAAAATGTAGCATGAACACGACAATTGGGAAACACTGGCCTGTGAGCTCTCCAATTGGAGAGCAGCCTCTACCAAAGGTGTCATGGGCTTTGAAGACACTCGAACTCAGGACGCAAGGGAGAAACGCGCTAAGAGGAAGGCAAGCTTGGCAAATCCAAACCATGATCAACTCCCACCAAGAAACCTATGTCCCCACTGTGGAAGGATGTGTGGATCCAGAATAGGCCTCCACAGTCACTTATGGACTCACTGTTAAAACAGTGTTCATAGAAGACAATCTTACTCAGCTACGAGTGATCGCCAAAGAAGAAGGTGATGGTGGGGCTCGCAGTATTGATACCCCAAAATGGTCTTGCTTCTCCCATAACTGCAACCTTGGATTCCAACAGAAATCAACATGTGGCTCTGACCCTCTCCTCAGCTTGCTTCCTGCAACATCACTGCCAAAAGCCCATCAACTCTAAAATTCTGATCTTGTCTTCAAACTAACTCAGAGCTGAGGGAGGGGCCTGTCCCAATTTCCATCTGCCACAGAGTCCCCTCTCTCCGGCTTTCCTGATAGGGTTCCCTATGTTTTTGGTTAATGGCTGATGTCCCAGGTCATTTCCTGAACACAGGGAGTTCGTATGGCCTGTTATTTTAAAGCTTTGCCAAATCCAATGTCCAGCAGCCAATTTTAACACTCCAGGCATCAAGTTCTAACACCTACCAGTCCCAGGAATTTAGGGGAATCTGGCACTCACAACTCATAACATTACTTTAGGAACATTTGTTGGCAACATTTGTTTGGCATATTTGTGTGTGTGTGTGTGTGTGTGTGTGTGTGTGTGAGAGAGAGAGAGAGAGAGAGAGAGAGAGAGAGAAGATTATGATAAAGTATTGCAGCCGATTCCACTTGATTGTTGAAGCTTTGGCAAGCCCTAACAACCAGCTGATCCTTGATGCTTGCAGAGACCCCTGTACTGCACTTTGAAGCCCCAACAATCAGCTGATAGTTGGAGCTTCAAAGTGCCTTTCAAAGGGTTCTGAGGGTGCAACCTCCTTTTTGCCCCAGCTGTGACTTTACACACCTGATAGGGCAGGGTGGAGGTTCCCCGCCTCTTCTGTATACTATAGCATAGTACTGGATAGAAATTTGAAGCCAGAGTTCCCGGAGGATGGAATTTTGCTCTGTTAAGAGGGGACTCTCCTGCTGGAGGAATGGGGTCGTGGGGAGGCTTGTTCTCACCAATTCCTCTTTCCTTCCCTGCAGTTCACGTGCTTCTCTGGGCAAACTTCTGGAACAGGGTGGGCAGTGGTGGCTGCAGGAGGAAAGGGGCACTGGCAAAACTGGCAAACCCTCACTTCCCCCCCCTCCCTGTGGTGCTACCAAGGCAGGACTTCAGGGCAGAAGTCAAAACTCATTTTAGGGGAGAAAGCAGACTTAGGATACAAATGTGATAGGAGCGGGGAAGCAGAAAAATCCGGAGTTTGTGGTAAATTTTTATTGTTGTTGTTAAATCACTCCTAGGGCCTGAGAACCTCAAATTGATTTTTGGTTGGAATTTTTAATAGGGTTCAGCTGAAATGAGTTCAGCTGAAGTCTGAGCCAGATTCCATTGTCCATTTATTGTATGCTTGGGAAGTGGGAAGCTGATCTTGGCATCCTAAAGGAAGGAACATCAGAAGTATGATGTTCCCACATTAGCCTCTGAAAAAATCTTGCGCCGTTAGCATGAGTCTGTGTGCTTTCTGTCCACCAGAGGGCACTTCACTTGGTTTCAAATGTGCCATTGGCACCTTTACAATTGACAACTGTGCCAGGAATAACACAGCCCTCCGAGTTGGCCTCCCCAGGCAATCAGTGTACAGTGTGAAAATGCACGATCTGTCAATCATTTGTTGAAGGGGACTTGAAGCATCTTCCCATAATTTCTTCTATTTCGGTTATGTTTTCCCAGCAACCAAACTGCCAACGGAATCCTTCTCTCCAGCAAACATAGAGTCCTAAGAATAGGGAGGCATAAGACCCATAGAGTTCAATGGAGTTTATTTACAAATAAGTGCACGAAAGGTTGCAGCCTTAGTCAATCCATAAATCATTCCATTAAAAATCTAAAGCCAGATTTTTTAATGATTTAAGTCCCTGGCTTTTCATAAAGATTTGAACTCTTCATGCCCTGAAACTCAACATAAGTTGAACATTACTTGTAGATTATGGGAAATGTTAATTAGTGTCATGGTTTTCAAATCCTGATAAGCACACCCTCCCCCCCCCCAATTCTTTTGGACTTCATCAGATATTTAGAGAGCAATTTTCTACATCACTGCTGATCAAAGCTTCCATGTTCCAGTGCCAAATTTCTCCTCATGTCCTTGTACTGAAAATATTTGTATTGCCCAAATTCTATTCTACTGTTTTGAGATGGCTGTGAGAATAGAGAGGCTTGGTTTGTATTTTTAAACAGTGGGAAAAAAAACCTGGCTGACATAGTAATGAGATGTGCTTTATTTGAAGGTGAATAGGTTACGTTTTCCTCCCCCCCCCCCTACGCACAGGTCCTGTAGCTTCCCAAGTGCCATCTTTTGCATTACGGTTAAATGCACAGAAGTTCTCTCCACCTCTGCATCTGGCCACTTTCCTGTAGGGATAAGCAACCCATGGCCCTCCAGATGTTGCTGGGCTCCAATTTCCATCAGCAGCCCTTTCCCCAGTGTAGTCAATAACCAGGGATGATAGAAGCTGTCGTACATCATCTGTAAAGCCACAGGTTCCCCACTCTTGCTTTAATGGGGAGAACCCAAATTTTCCAGTTTTAATCATGGAAAACATGTTGTATACTGTGACTTCCATAGCTGCTACATCTATCTATCTATCTATCTATCTATCTATCTATCTATCTATCTATCTATCTATCTATCTATCTATCTATCTCTATCATCTCTGTCTCTTATCTCCATCCATCCACCCACCCACCCACCCACACATACCCCCTTTTGACAGGGAATCTGCCATGTGTATGACACGTTTGTTTGCAGGTGTGTTAAATCCATACCTGTTCCAATGCTTCTGCAAGATGTACCACCTCTCAACGTTTAAGACAGTCTGATCCTGCACTTTTCTTTAGAAATGTGATTGGCTGGTCTCTCATTCCTAGACCCTGTTCCATGTGTCATCATTTTTTAAAGTTTCAATTGTTGCGGGGACCCTGCACACCAGCTAACAGTTTCTAACTTGCTGCTGGCCACCTTGAGGTTTTTTGGTTTTTTTTTAAAGAAAGGTGGGATGAAAATGTTACCTTAATAATAATAATAATAATAATAATAATAATAATAATAATAATAATTTTATTTATACCCCGCCCTTCCCAGCCAAAAAAAAACCGGGCTCAGGGCGGCTAACACTAATTAAAATCACAGCAAAAAACATAAACACAATCAATTTAAAATAACAGATTAAAATACAAATTTAAAAATTTAAAAATACTGCAAGTGTCCCAGGAAACGAAGTTAAAGAGAAGGCAGGAAAGATGGGGGCCAAGAGAACCCTTTCTCTGTTATTCTTTAGTGACTTATGGGGATATATGTAACAGATAAAGGCAGCGAAACTTCCAGGCTCTTACTATTGGAAGGGAAGGCAGTGCTCTCTCCACACACAGAAGGACAGTTTCAGTTTCTCATTTTTCCAATCTTAAATTATTCATATTTTTGCATCCCTTTGTCATTTTTTCCCTTAAGAATCCTCCACCCACATTTCTCCTAATATGAATGTTTGCATGCAATATTCCCTAATGTAATCTCTCTTTTTTGCAATTTCCCCCAATAAAACACATTTCTGTATGTTATATTCACTAATCTGTGCATTTCTGTGCACACTTTACCCTTGTATATGCAGTTTTGTGCACATTGCTTGGCTGGAGAACTGCATTGCAAAATTCAGAGAATGCGAATTTTGAAAGATGGCAGTGTTTTGGTTTCTGTATTGTTCCATAAAGTGTGAATTATGTAAACCCTGAACTGAATCGAACCCTATTTCCACAGAACACTGACACTCTTTGGAAAACGACAAAGCCCCTTGTACGGTGGGAGGAAATGCAGCTGTTTGCTGTTCCAGAAGAGGAAGCAGATTCACAAAAAGATTTAGCCCAATCCAAGTCTTACTCTCCCATTTTCCCAATGTACAGGAATGGGAGCAGGGCTGACCAGAGCATCCACAGCCTCCATGTCACATGTGTCAATTAGCCCCACCCCCTGGGGACTACATGTAGTTTATGCACACCAAGGCTCCATCCTTGCAGATGTTTGTGCTGTAAGTGTGCACACCGAGGAGCCTGGGAGTAGTTTGCACCTGCGACATCAGAGGTGTGGCTACTCAAGGCATTCAGAGCAAAATTTCTTGTGTTTATAGAAATGCCCAGTGCAGGCTACAGAAAGAAATACACATGCATTTAGAGTAGTGGGTTGCATTTTATATGTCGAGGGCAAGAGAAGGCTTCAAACAGTTCCATATCCATCTCCTCTCACCATCAGTCTTTCAGCTTGTTGGATAGGTCACCCTCTGTTGTTTTTTTTTTTAAATGATTTATTGCATTCTGATCCATATCCATGCCAGTTGTTTCAGCAGTAAATGTTCTTAAAGCCTGTTGCACCAGGGTTGCTGAAGATTCCACACAGAAACTTGGCTCGGTCTTTGGGGCCTGCTGCTCTTCTATCAACCTGGAAAGGTTGAGTTACAGGTGGGTAGCCGTGTTGGTCTGCCATAGTCAAAACAAAATCGAAAATTCTTTCTAGTAGCACCTTAGAGACCAACTGAGTTTGTTCCTGGTATGAGCTTTCGTGTGCATGCACACGAAAGCTCATACCAGGAACAAACTCAGTTGGTCTCTAAGGTGCTACTAGAAAGAATTTTCGATTTTGTTCTGGAAAGGTTGGTGATCGTTTTCTGTGGAATTTCATCTAACCCAATGAGTTGTAATGATGGGCTGGGTTTCAGAGTGTTCTTCTGACTACCTTCATTTTTCATATAAGGGCTTTCCGTTATCATTGAACATCCATCTCAATAGTATTCACATTTGACCATCAACTTCTTTTGAAAGTTTGCACAAATATGTCTTCTGCTGAATCAGACCATTGAACTCTCTAGCTCAGTAGGGTCTACACTGACTGGCAGCAGCAGGTCTCTAGGATTTTAGACCCTCAGCTTTACCCAGAGATGCTGGAGACTGAAAATGGGATCTTCAGCATCCAAAGCAAATGCTCTACCACCAAGCTAAGGCCCTACATAGATCTCTCTGGTTCTCTTACCCTTTCTGGAGATGTGCTGGGTGTCTTTGTACTAGGCAGACAGAAAGACAGGGACCTGGCCTTCTTCCATATGCTTGGTTGTGCTTGGCACAACTGAGCAAAATGTGGGCAGTAGAAAACTGGAAAGATTATCCGGCTGGACTGTGCACTGACCTGGTAAGGCCTGACTATCCTACCCCTACTTGACTCCATCCCCTGCCTTGCTGAGTTCAAATCTGCTCTGGGACAAGTATGAGCAATGGAAGGATGGAAAGCTGATTTTCGCATTGCCTGGAAGAACATGGCCTCATTCCCACCTTCACTCCGAACAAGAAGAGCCAAAGGAGACACTTCTTCAGGTAGCCAAGGGATAGCCTCAGGGATTAGATCCCTGTAATTGCCTATTTTTTTATTTTGGAGCAGGCACCCTGACTCCTCTAGCTCACAAACATGGGACTTTCCAAAAGTTGAGCCTGAAGTTTTGCAATGGGCTTCCTGAAATCTAGCATTCTCCTGTCCCTTTTTCCTAGCTTGCACTCAGTTTTGAATTCCTCCACCAAAAAGAGATGGTAGCCAAAGTGAATTACGCAGATATTTTCCAAATCATTTCACTTTGATCAAAGAAACCACAAGAGAAAAATCTGTGCACACTTTTGGGGGTCCTCGATGCATGCCTGAGCATAGATTTTTGAACTGTGATAAAAAAAAATTCATACCAGTATTGTTTAAATTTCAGCAGTCCATTTCTCTCTCTCAACCCCAAAACATTTTTGTGTACTCAGCCCAGCTGATGATCCATGTACAAAAACCTGCAGCTCTGTGCAGATTGCATTCTCAGAATCTACCGAAGAAAGAAATCTACCGAGAAAGAAAGCACCAGTCATAATTCTTTCCTAGTCAAGGTCCCTGGACTTCGTTCAACAAAGCCCATTTTGGGGATATTGGATAGCTTCTCAAAAACAATCTCAAATGCTGTGGGACTTTAAGAATAAAGTAGAGAAACCAGCGAGATGTTCCATATGGAGAGTAGGACAAAATTATTACAATAATTATTTGCTAAGAATTATTTGGTTCAGCTCTTATCAGCCACCACGGTGATTTTACTGATAAGAAAAACTAAGGAAGCTGATGTTTGCTATGCCAACACAGCTCTCAAGTGCTACTCTCAAACCTCACTGAACAAGCCATTGCAAGCCACCATCTAGCACCCTGTTGCAGGCAAGTAACAAACAACTCTTTTGCAGATTATTTCTCAAGTTACAAAAAGTATTCCGGTAACTTTGCTATCCGACACCCAACCTCTGAAACCCATTTGGGCTTCGGTGGATTTCTTTCAGTCAGTTCTGCAAACCAGCTGGCAAAGGGTTAGTATGATTTTCTTGTACTCCTTTCGGAAATTGTGATTCAGAGCTCCATAAATCACGGCGTTTAAGCCAGTGTTTTTCAACCACTGTTCCGCGGCACACTAGTGTGCCGCGAGATGTTGCCTGGTGTGCCGTGGGAAAAATTAAAAAATTAAAAAGATTTTTTTAAAAAAGTCAAATTTTCGCCGCGCGACCAACAGCCGAAATGGAGCTTGCGGCGCCAGCAGCCCCACCCACTGAGCAACCGCCGAGCCTTTCCTTTCCTCCCTCAGCTTGGAAACAACGGCAGCCGGCAGAGCCCAGGCGGGTTCTTACGGCGGAACCACCAACTGCAACCTGCCGGGTAGTTTCTCGCGCTGCGTGCGCAGGCGCACTGCGCCAACCCGTTGCTCGCCCTCGTCCTCTTCCCCCCACCCCCACGCATCGCCACGAGGAGGTGGGAGGGAACTCGAGTGAAAAGTCACACCCACTCCTAGGGGAGGGTGCACGCACTTAACAGTCAGGGACTGAGGCAGCGGAGGCGGGGCTAGTTTAAAAATAGTTGGGTTGCGCTGGATTCTGAGGGAGAAGCAGCAGCGCGGTTGCTGTTCTTGGGGAGCTGAACAGTCGAAAAGGGAAAAGGCAGCCAGGCTCAGGGAAGAGCTGTGCAGCTCCTTCTGATATGCCTATGTAGGCTATGTATTAAGTTGTTGGTGAGTACATAGTGTAAGCACGTCTCTTCTGGCTCTTTTTTTTTAATAAGTTAAAGCCTCATATGCCAAGTTACATTTCATTCGGGTTAAATTTTGTCTCACTGGCAATATGCTGGCCAGTCAGTGGATTCACAGTCTCTCTATATACCGGTAGCACCTTCTGCTCTGTCCGTCTTGATTCAAAGGGAAGAGCCTGGACTGTATCGCTAGCTGCCAAGAACCAGAAGAGACTTCCTGACATATGCCAAATATATCCTTAATTATATTGTACCTTTTTGTGGGTTTTAACTGGAACCTGGTGTGAGAGCCAATCCTGACTGAAAAGCAGTACATTAATAAGTTAATATTACGTAGTGCAATCCTATGTATTTTATTTAGAAGGGACTCTTATCTAGTTAATATCAGCTTTGTGTTCAGCCAAACAGGCCCTGGTTGCGCACTGAATAAAGTATGTTATAATTTTTCATATTTCTGTTTACTTACTATTTCATAATAAAGTCATTATAAAATACTTTCTTTGTGTTTATTTGATTCCTATTCAAGAGAATTACTTTATGTATAGTCAATATAGGCACAGAGTTAAATTTTTTAACATTTTCTAATGGTGGTGTGCCTCGTGATTTTTTTCATGAAACAAGTGTGCCTTTGCCCAAAAAAGGATGAAAAACACTGGTTTAAGCAGCTGTTAAAGTATGCCATGAAGTAGCTGCCCGTGAAGAGCCATTTAGGGATGGAAGGTTCCAGAGCTGGCTTCAGAGCCACGACAAAACCAATGAAGTTCAGCGGTGCCCAACAGATGGCAAAAAGCACAAAGACCATAAACATGGTGAGGAAGTTCCGGAAGTCGTGCGGCTTCATTTTGGGCCGGACGTCGGGCTTGACTCGCCGCCGCACCTGGAGCACCAAGGCCCAGATCCTCAGGTAGCAGAAGCTGACAATGGCGATGGGCAGGAAGAAATGGACCACCACCACCGCAATGGTGTAAAGGGAGCTGACGGACTGGGCAAAAGTGCAAGAGTACACCCGCGGGTCGTACCTGAGGGAGTCCACAAAGAGGTTTGGCATGATGGCCAGCAAGGTGAGGGCCCAAACGACCCCCACGTAGCCCAGTGTGTTGCCGAGGGAGAAGACCTTGTCGTACTTCAGGCTGTGGCAAATGTAGCAGTAGCGGTTCAGGGCGATGCCGGTGATGTTGAAGATGGAGCCAACGACGCTCATCCCCATCAGGAATCCACTGACCTGACAGTGGAGGTAGCCCATGACCCACTCGTCATGGAAAATGGCGATCAGGGCCAGCGGGTAGGGGTACAGAGCCACCAGCAAGTCTGCAAAAGCCAGGCTGACCACAAAGGCATTCCCTAGAATTCAAAAGTTGAACAGTTAAAGGCACTTGAAAAGTAACCATTGTTAATAAACAACTAGCAACATCCTTTTTTAAAATAAAAACTACCGGTGCCTGCATACTTGTACCCTTAAGCTTCTTGTCTATATTTGAAATACAGTCGTACCTTGGAAGTCGAACGGAATCCGTTCCGTAAGTCCGTTTGACTTCCAAAACGTTTAGAAACCAAAGCACGGCTTCTGATTGGCTGCAGTCAATCGGAAGCTGTGTTGGACGTTCCACTTCCAAAAGAACGTTCGAAAACTGGAACACTCACTTCTGGGTTTTGATTTGTTCGGGAGCCAAGGTGTTTGAGATCCAAGGTATGACTGTAGCTTGTGTTTTCATTCTGCTGCCCAATGTTAGGCTTGAACCCATGACCCCGAGATTAAGAGTCTCATGCTCTACAGACTGAGCTATCTCAGAGAGTAAAAAGCCCACCCACTCAGTAAAAAATGGCCTGCTTTCACCTGTGTCCTTGTCACTCAGCACAAAAACAAGAGGAAGACATTTGTGCACTTGATGTTCCGGAATTTTATTTATAATAATAATAATTTTTAATTTATATCCCACCCATCTGGCTGGGTTTCCCCAGCCACTCTGGGCAGCTCCCAACAGAATATTAAAAACACAATAAAACATCAAACATTAAAACTTCCCTAAACAGGTTTGCCTGTTTTATTTTAATTACAGGTTAAATAAAATAGCCCTTAATCAAAATGTTTTAGACAATGTATACCTGAGTTTCTGCCATTTCACAACTTACTTTTAATACTGAGATCATGGACCTCTGGTATAAGCAGAAAGTGAAACACAAGTGTGGTCACTCAGGCTAATAATTGTGAACGCCTGGTTCTGTTTCACTATTGTTTATGGCTAGCAAGCCCCTGCTGTTTAATTGACCCAAGGACAGAGAGGGTGTATTTATTATTCCAGATATGGATCTCAGCAGTAACCCCAGATCTTATAATTCTGTATGTTTCCCACCACCCCTTGTCTACAAAGCAATTATAAGAAGTGTGTCATTATTTTTGCTACTTTATATTAGAAAAACCGCAAGCACGCAAGCTGTTTGCAGTGTCTACAGATGGACAAAACCAGCAAGAGAGCCCTACATGTTTATCCCCAAACAGAAGTGCAGCTGCTGTTTGCTGAAGCTGCTCACAGCAAAATTTCAATAGACGGAAAGGCTGTTTGTTCCAGACACCCTGGGTCAGGCACAAGCGAAACTAAGCAGGGAATGCAAGTGGACACGGCAGAGCCAGCCATATCCTCAGGCTCAAAAGCTTCAGCTGTGTTTTCTACTTGAAGATAACACGCAATGAATTCAAACTACTTGTGCAGAAGTGTGCTTGAGATATTATTGCTCAACAGGGTTTTTGTGTAGGCACAAAAAGGACAGCCATTCCGAGCCAGGTGGTGAGACCAGTGGCCATCCCATTTTATCTAGCTCTCCAAACTGATGACCTCCAGATGTTTTGGATTTGCAACAGCCCCATTCAGAATAGTCAGTGGTGAGGAATGATGGGAGTTGTAGTCCACAGCATCTGAGGAGGGGGGAGGGACACCAGGCTGGTCTGTTATCTTGCATTAACAGGGATTAGTGATATGTATGTGTGTATATGTGTGTGTGTGTGTGTGTGTGTGTGTGTGTGTGTGTGTGTCAGACAACAGCTACATAGGTGAAGCTGCCCAGAAATTATCAAGTAACCTATGGCTTGTAGCCAGAGGTGGAGCAAGGTGGGTGCGGCCCACCCCAGGTGTCATCCCTGAGGGGGGGTTACATTGCCATGGGTGGCTCCCCCCTCGACGCTCCCTGCCACTGCTAGCGCCGCCGCTGCCCGTCCCTATGGGCACCGCATAGCACGCTCCGTCCCTAGCCCCTATGGGTGCCGTGCGGCATTCGCCACCCCAGGTGCCCGAGAGGCTTCCTCTGCTCATAGCTTATCTCCTTAAATTCCTTCAGTGCTTTCTTCATGCACCACTAAGTCCACCATGCCCCACAACCACAAATTCAGTATTATGGGAATTCTGTCAACCTCCCTTCCCATTGAGGTTGGACAGGACCCCTTCCTGTTGAATTTCCAGCACCTACTAAGGTCTTTTAAAAATTCCCTCAGACATGTTAATTGAAGTCTGGTTTTATAGTTTTAATCTTTTCTGTATTGTATCCCTTGTATGCTGCTTAGAGATGCATGCAGTTAAGCAGTATATACAGTACATTATTGAATAAAATTAAATTATGCAAAGCTGTACTCAAAACACCCTGCACTTTCCCCACCTTCATGTAGCTGATTCAGAGTCTCTGTGTTTTGGAGATCACTTTGAAGGCAACTTCAAATAATTCTGAATCAGGGACAGGGAAGCCTATGGCCAGATATTGTTGGATACCCGCAGCCAGGATCAGAGCCGTCTTTCCCATACGGCTTAGTGGTACGTTGCGCCAGGGCGCTGGCCTCTCAGGGGTGCCCCAGCGAGTGGGGGAGCTGTGCGGCTTTGCTGGCGGCCTCCCTGCATGTCCGCCAGCTGCACCCCGTCAACCATATGGCTGACTGGTGTGCAGCTTGCCTCCACGGGAGGAGAGTGATCCCCGCAGAGGCTTATGATAGAAGCTGCACCCTACCAACTATATGGCTGGCAGTGCGCAGCTTTGTAACCCCCCCCCCCACTATCAGTGGTAATTTGGGGGGCGCTGAGCGGATATTTGCTAAAGACGGCCCTGGCCAGGATGGCCAACTGGAGAGCCACAGGACCCCAACCCCTGATTTACAAGTTGTGTTTTCTAGAAAGCAGGACATTTTTCAGAAAATGAGGTGTCCTCAAAGGCGTCCCAGATCATAAGAATGCCATCTTTCCGGATCAGCCCAAAGTCTGATGGTTTAAAACTGTATGAGGGTGTTAAAAATATCTTCCCAAAGCAAATCTCTCTAGTCTTCAAAACAGAGAGTTGCTATTCAGAATTATTTCATATCCAGGGCACTTTCAAACCATCTAGCTAATTTTGGGTGAGATTCGATCATGCACCAGCTTATTCAGGCTGCACAATTAAAAGCTGATTTTACGCTCTTGCACTGTGGACACACTCTCCTAAAAGACTGGATTGGGACTGTGTGTGTTTTGCAATAAGGAAAGTTGCAGGGGAAATGTGCTGGAAAGTGTGGCTAACACACTTGTTTGGATGCATGGGTGTAGCCAGGATTTTTGTTAGGGGGGAGGCAGCCAAAGTTGTTCAGCTTTTTTAGGAGATGCCCCCCCCCAGTTGTTGAGCTTTTGGGGGGAAATATACCTGCCCCAAAGAGGACATTAACGGGGGCAGGCTTCTCCAGGGGAGGGACGGGCACAACCTCAGTTAATTGAGTTCTTTCATTGCTTTTCAATAATTTTTGTGGATCTAGGGTTACGTCCATGTTTGGATGTAAGTCATCTAATGTCCCTGCAAACAACGCTCAATAAACATGCCATCTGCCCCCTAGAAAGGGAGTTTATTCAGAAAGTAGGTGCTCTTGAATGAACCCAAGGTGGCATCCTGCACTTCTTCTGACCAAGGAGGGTCCTGCTCAGACAGCAAATATCTGCATGCCTAAATAAAATAAATAAATGTCAGCACTGGGCTTCTTCTGCATTTCATCATATATTGTGGGGGAGAAATGCCTCTCCAGAATCTAATTTGGTGCTACAAGAAAATTTATCTAGGAGATCCTGCTGGGCAGACACAGCATGATATTCTGCTTCTGCTGGAGCGAAGACTCTCAGCAGTTCCTCAGACAGGCAGTGGAGAATGGGAACTTGGAACAAGGAGGGCAGATTCTTCTGCATCCTGCTACCTTTACAGACAGGTTAAAGAATGGGCAGGCAACCCCATCCTAGGCCAAACCCCGGTCAGTTATGGTAGCATCTGAGGCTGAACGAGAGCGGTGCAGGATGCTGTCTCTGGGGACAGGTGTCATTTGGCCAGCAATACCATTACTGTACCTGCTTTCCTCAGTTTCTTGTTCTTGTACACGGACAGGATCACCAGCAGGTTGCCCAGAATGTCCACGGCGATGGTGACAATGAGGACGACAGCAAGGAGGGCCACCACCCAAACGGGATAGGGACCCGCCTCTTCCCTTTCCAGCCGGGCAGACTGATTCTTCCGCGGCAGCCACCCTTCCTCTTCCATCCTCGCTTATTGGGGGTTGAGGTGGGGGGCTCCCACCACCTCCGATTTCCGGGCGGGGGGAGGTGATAGTGCAGGGCAATCGAGGGCGACCCCCAACTTGAGAGGAGGAAGCTCATCGCACGGGGATCGAGGGGGGCAACGCTTCCCAGGCTCCTGCCAAAGCCGGGCGCGAAGGCAGCGCCCAGCAACGCTGCATGGCCTCTTTGGAAACCGGCGCAGCAAACGCTAAGCCCGGAGGAGAGCGTTGCGCGCCGCCTTGCAGAAGTTTTGCAGAGAAGTTGCTCGCGGCGGGGAGAGGCGCATGGCTTGGACTCCTCCTCCTCCTCGTGGTGACTCGGAGGCAGCCGGGTGGCTTATTTGGAAAGACTCTTGCCGGCCGATCCACAACTCCGGGGTTTGGCAAAGACTCAGGGCAGAGGAATCGGGGAAATCTTCCCGGCTGGTTTCGTCTGAGCGCTCCGTTCCACCGGGTCCCTTTTCTTATGAGCCGCGGACGGATCACCCAGAAGCTGCTGAGCCCAACGAGATTTCCCGGCTCCTTAGAGTCGTGCAAGCGAGGCTGAGCAGCGGGGAGAGCAGCTGAGAGTGACCGCGGCGGGACACTTGGAGAGGAGGAAGAGTGTGGGCTCGTCGAGGGAGCTTCGCCACGCCGCAACTGCTATGGCCACACTTCCAGTTCTGTTCAGGGCGCGCTCATGCACGGGAAGGACCGACCATCTGCTCTGCCCCTGTCTGATGCAAAAGGTCTCGGGTTCAATCCCCAGCGTGCCCAAGTAGGGCCGTGACTATCCACGGAGAGGCGTCGAGCCGCCCTCGGCGCAGACAAACATTCAGCTGCATGGATGCTCTGACTGCAGACGGCAGCTTCCGAGATTCCCGCGGCTCTGTTTCTCCCCCGAAGCTTGTGCGTCCAGCTGCTCCGTTCATGCACGCGCCTTGCCACCGCCGACCAACTCGCCTCGTAGGAATCTGCTCCCATTCATACTCGCGACCCGCCCCTCTCCCTTTCTTGCGCGCTGCCGGCCGCACTGGTAAGGCTGGAGGGGGCGCACGCTGGAGGGACAAAGTTCTCTGGAGATGCGGGAAAGGCGTCGGCGAGGCGAAGTTGCCAACTCTTTGCCCTCTTACTTTGAGAACCGCCCCATCAATGCTTTCTCTCTCCTCCCTCCAGAACAGCCCCGTGTCTGGCCCGAGGGGGCTACGATTTGGGGGTCTCCTTCCTACCCTCCGCTCGGCTCTGGAGGCGTCGGAGGCAATGATGGACTGCAACCCGCTTCCTGCGGTTATATAGCCGCTGTCCTCGCACTTGTTGCTGCCTGCGGACGCTAGTTCGGGCTACTGTATTAACTCCTTCCAGCCCGAGAGGCAGAGAGAATGTCTGGCTGGGGCTCTTCAAAGCAAGCCCATGTATTCCTATTGCTTTTGGTTGTTCGAAGGCTGCTCGATGATTACGTCTGCACACATTCTCAATTTAGTAGGATATTTTCTTTGCAATGAATTACCACCTTTTCCTTACTATTTACAAATTTCATCAAAAACATTTGAATGTCCGTGGGAGGGTGTAATGAAGCCCACATGTCTTTCATTTCCTGAACATTTCCTCACCCCACACCACACCCCACACCTGGTTTTGTCTGCTGCCATTCATTCCTCTTGAAAATGGCTCATAGGCGGACTTTTTCATTGGCATCGATGTCACTGAACAGGACAGCGAATTTGGCCATGGCAGTAATAGCATTCTAAGCTTGTTTATAAGTTCCAAAACCTTCCGTGAACCGCAGTGGGAGGCCCCATTAGCTAAAGTGGTGCTTCAGGTTAAGAACAGCTTCAGGTTAAGAACGGACCCCCGGGACGAATTAAGTACTAACCAGAGGTACCACTGTACTTCAGTGGGACTTGCTTCCAAGATAAGACTTTTAGCCTTAACAACATAACATATTTCCAAATCCCTAAATTTCAGTGGAACTTACTTTTGGGAGTAAGGCTGTCATTCCATGCACTTGCCAGGAAGAAAGACCATTTACTTCTGAGTAGACATGTCTAGGACTGAGTTACAAGTCTGTTTAGGACCTTCTCCTGGAAGCAAAATTAGCTCCATTTATTATAAACCACAAAAAGCTCCATTTATTATAAACCACAAATCTCTCCCCACCCCCAAATAAAACTATGCCAAAGTTTTGTGCTAGTTTTACAAAATTACTGATTCATTTCTGGACTCATGTCAAAATACTGGTTAGCCCTAAATGGCTTACATCAGAGTGTTCTTGTGCTCTGGGTCTGCCTGGTGGCAGGTTTTTCCTGGGCATATGGTTGGCCATTATGAAAATAGGATGTTGGACTGCAATGAGCCTTTGGCTTG
This sequence comes from Lacerta agilis, assembly GCF_009819535.1. NCBI lineage: Eukaryota > Metazoa > Chordata > Lepidosauria > Squamata > Lacertidae > Lacerta > Lacerta agilis. The sequence goes on from NC_046313.1 coordinate 60,123,241, forward strand.
ATCCACTAGGCTCTTATGTTCTTATGCTCAAAACTGTGGGCACTTCTTACATCCAAGTATACCCTATTGCGTTGTTCAGTGAGATTTATGACCTCCGAAGTATGCATAGGACTGAGACCTATAATTGTGCTGGGATATTGTAGATTTTTTGGGGGGGGGAGTTCATTTGGAAACAGAAGGTTTCCAAATTTTTTGCTAGGTTGTTCCTGTGTCCCAATATGACATGGAGTGGCTTGAGCCTTTCCCAAGCTGGTGTCCTACAGCTATTGCTGGACTACAACTCCCATCATCTCTGACCATATCGGTTGGGGCTGATGGGAATTGGGGTCCAACAACATCTAGAGGGCATCATTTTGGGGAGACCTGCCATCACACACTACCCCACCCCACAAATATTTTCATGTGATAAAGTCACTGGCTACCACTGGCTAGACATGGAGGGCTTGGCTTTTCCATTGTGCACCTGTGCCTTCAAAGAAGCAGAGGGCCAAACATTTATTTATTTTAGGCTTGTTTAGATTTTTAATTGAATGGATAATCTACTGCTTTCCTTTTCTAATTTCTGAACCTCTTTGAAGCGCCTATGAAAAACTGGAAGAAAAACGTTTGAAAACAAATAACCCCCCCTTGAGATCAACATCAGAAGCTCTCCTAGGTTTCCCAACATCCTGCAGATGCCTCCTAGTTGGTACCAGGAAGAGGGTCTTCTGTGACTGCACCCCAGCTCTGGAACTCCCCCTTAATGTTGGCCTAACTTAAGTTAGTTAAGGAGAGGAGATGCTATCCCATCAAAATTAGACTGGCAGAACAAAATGCGAGAATATGTAGAACTAGCTAGATTATCAGCAAAATTCCGAGATGTCACTGACCAAAAATTTGATAGAGAATGGGACATATACAGAGTCTATCTGCGGGAACATTGTAAAAATGTAAATCCGTTGGCAGGCCTGGGTTGACTTTCTGCATGAATTAAGAGTACCTTACAAGATTAATGTAACCGAAACAACCTAGAAGAGATGAAGTTTAAGGTAAAGGTAAAGGGACCCCTGACCATTAGGTCCAGTTGCGGACGACTCTGGGGTTGCGGCACTCATCTCGCTTTACTGGCCAAGGGAGCCGGCGCGCAGCTTCCGGGTCATGTGGCCAGCATGATTAAGCCACTTCCCGCCAGAGCGGTACCTATTTATCTACTTGCACTTTGACATGCTTTCAAACTGCTAGGTTGGCAGGAGCAGGGACTGAGCAACAGGAGCTCACCCCGTTGCAGGGATTCGAACCACCAACCTTCTGATCAGCAAGCCCAAGGCTCTGTGGTTTAACCCACAGCGCCACCCGTGTCCTGAGATGAAGCTTAGTGTGTAGTTAAATAATGTAACTTGGGAATCACAATGGGATGACCGGAGGTCATGATCACAAAATGTCACATACAATAAGTATTAAGTTTGGAATGAATATTTTGGTTTTTTTCTCCTTTTGATTGCTTTGTGTCTTGTTGTTTTTAAAATAAATAAATAAATAAATATACCCTAAGTTAGTTAAAACCTTCCCTTTTAGGAATTTTTGGTGGTCACAAAATGGTTGTTCCCCTTTTAAAGTGGTTTGCTTTCCATGAGTAATGGTTGCCGCATTTCTTTCTGCTCTTTTAGTTTCCCGGCTATTTTGTTGCATTTATTGCTGCAGTCAAATTGTTTTAGATGTTGCTAAGTGGGCAATCCTAACCACTGGATCTGGAACTAGTGTATTTGATCCCCACCCACCCCATTGGAGAGGCTGTAATAAAATAAAAATACAATGAGAATGCTACTACTAATACACTTTCTCACCTCTTGCCTTGGTTAACACAAACCACTTTACACCCATAGTCCTACTCCGATTAGGGCTGCTAATCCATGCTGTTTGTCACAATGAGCTTCTTGAGGCAATGAATGTTTAAAATGAACAAGCTGGGGCTGTAATCTTATACCTGCTGATTTACTCAGCGGGGACTGATCTCTGAGCAGGCACTGGAGTCTGAAAGTATTCACTGAAGGTGGTTGTGAATTAGCAGCAGTCATTTGCAGCAAAGGATTATGAGAAAGGCACATGGACACTAGGCTTCTTTTTCTCTATGGTGAAGCTAATTGGATTGCAGTTTAAGGGGACAGCACAGTTGGTAGAGCATGAGGCTTTTGGTCTCTGGGTTTGTGGGTTCAAGCCCCACGTTGGGCACAAGATCCCTGCATTGAAGGGGGTTGGACTAGATGATCCTTGTGGTCCCTCCCAACTTTACAACGCTATGATTCCCTAATTTTAGGGAGCAGGGATTTGCTCAGTGGCCATGGATGGGAATCCAAGACCGAAGGAGACTTCCCTGGAAAGGCAACTGGGAGGAAGACAGGTTGGTTTGACCTCGTTTCCGCAAGTTCGCCACCTGGGTCCTGCTTTTATAATCTTGGAACGCCTGCAGAGAGGCTTCTGGTTAGGAGCAGATAAAAGGCACCCGTCTCTCACAAAGCAACCCAGTTTCTTACATTCAAAGCAGTAGGTCAGAGAGAGTGGCTGGGGAGGGAGGGAGAGAGAAGCTGTTCTAAAATAGCAATTTATTCTCTCTCTCCCCCCCCCCGCCCCCGTCTTTGTCGGCCAAAAGGCTGGGGAGAAATAACAAACACTGGCTGCTCTTTTCAAGGCAGGCTTCTCCACTGAACTCGAAGGCTCTCTGAAAAGACATTTGCAGCGCACCAGGGTGTGAGGAAGGTGGGCAATGAGGTGCTACTTCCATCAATGCCATTTTCTTAGACAAAGCCGTTCCATTCTTAAAAGGTCCCCCCTTCTCACTTGCAGCTGAACATCTCACAGTGTGTCTGACTCACTCAAGTGTTGGCAACTGGTCCAATGTCACTTCTAACCCTTCTTTCTTCCCTCGGTTAACTTGAGGAATTTAGGGGATTTGGGGAGGGGGGGGACAAAGATAAACCCTGCAGAGATTAGAAAGCACAAGCTAGCACAGTCTGATTATTGGTTTAGAATTGTCCCAGAAAGCCTCACAATTTTGGGGGGCACACAATCCCTGTGGAGACATGACAGGCGCCCCATTCATATTTTCTGGAAACATAATAAATTTATTTTTGTTTCAGCGAACTTTCCCATCTGGATGAAAAGGTCTCTGCTTCAGGTTTTAAAACAATACAAAATAAAAGATAGAAAATCTATAATCGTTGGGCTCTTTTGCTGTTTTTTTTTTAAGCTGTTTTGTGGTATGTTTGTAAATTGCTTTGGGACACACGTAAAAGCAATCTATAAATATTTGCAACTTTTTAATTTTTTGCTCAGAATTCTCACAGGGAAACACCAACAGAAGCCACTTCCCACATGCTCTCATTTTTCTCTAATGGCTGCAACTTAAATGCCTTGAAAGAACACAATTGCCACATTTCTTGGTGATTTCTTTTTCTGGCATCAGGCAACACCAACCCCAGCTGGATCAGTTTTTCCACACATAAGCTCATAGGAGGAAGGTTCCTCACTTCACTGTGATTGTCTTCTCCTGATACAAAAGAATGAGTAATAAATAATCACCGGAGCAGATAGTTGGTAGGGATGCCATAAGAACAACTAGTGGTATTCTAAATGCAACATTGCAATTACTTGGTTTTTCTGCATGAAAAACTCATTCTGGTTAAGACTTCATAGTCAGCAAGCTTGCATAGAGGCAGGGGCGTAGCAAGGGGGGCATAGGGGGTGGACCGCCCCATGTTCCATAATGGAGGGGGTGACAAAATTATCAAGGAACAATTACTGCCCTACTAGGGCGGTTCATTAAAAACTTTTTAAAAAAATGCCTGCTCCAAAGGTCTTATATTATAATACTAGGGATTATATAGCTATATATGAAATTTCATGCATATCGGTTAATATCTTGACCCTCCTCCACCAAAATAGCTGTTTACTTAGCTGTTTTCCTATGTTGTGAAGGCTGAAATTTCAGTTCAGAGGAGCACTTACTGTTCCCAACCCTAACCCTGTGGAAAGCCATCTAATTAGACTTTCATTTGGTTTTGAGATGTTTTTAGGAGGTATTTTAATTATTGTTTGATTTTATACCAATGTTATGTATCTGATGTTAGCCACCCTGAGCCCGACTTTGGCCAGGGAGGGCGGGATATAAAGAAAAGTTTATTATTATTATTACTTGTCATTATTCCTTTGTAAGAAAATATGAAATAGCGTAAAACCATTTTTGCAAGGGGGGAATCAATGGGGGGGGGGCTGACAAGAAATTTTCTGCACCGAATACCACCTGACCTTCCTACGCCTCTGCATAGAGGTTATTTCCATGTTGGGGGGAAATATAAATAATGCCTGATACGAGATGCTGACTTCCATTTCCTTAAGACAGGAGAAGCTGGGAGAGTTTTTCCTATTGTAAGGTCTGTTGATTGCCTACTGATAGAGAAGCTACTTTGCCACTGCATTGTACCAATCATCAGGTGCCTTTTCAAGCTTTCAAATATCACAATAGAATAATTGGACAATGATGCATGTGCATAAGCAGTTTCAATGCATTTAATCAATGTGGAGGCAAAGCTACATCTCAATGTACACCTGAGCCCTACTGAACTGGATGGGTGCATAAATAAATAAATAAATTGTTGTGAGCGGGGATGTGCAGTTATGTCTGACAAACGGCCTGAAATTTGGATGTGAGAAATTCCTGGAGGATAAGCCAATCAATGGCTATTAGCCACGATGGCTGTGTTCTACCAGCACTGGTGGAGGCAATATGTCTCTGAATACCAGCTGCTGGAGATCACATATGGGGAGAGTGCTTGTGGGCTTCCCATAGGAATCTAGGTGGCTAGTGTGAGAACAGGATGCTGGACTAGATGGGCCTTTGGTCTGACCCAGCAGGGCTCTTATCTTCTTACGATTACTGTGGGGCCAAGGCCAGTGTCTTACTACTGAGTTGACTGAGTAGAGCTGAATACTCCTGTGGTTTGTTTGCTTTGGGTAAAAATTCCATAGCCCTGTCTTTAGTGTGATTTGTGCTGATTGCTTGCTGCTGGACAGTTATCCAGTAACCCAAATTGATCTGCAAATAAAACATTTAAAAAAGTCCACTTTATTGCTTTTGATAAACAAATGTCCATAATAAACTCTCACAGAGAAATATTTCATTTAACTAAAGATGCACAGTGCATTAAAGGTACAGGCCAGCCTTGTATTAAATAATCCACTCCACACCCAATTTGGGCTCTCTTTCCCCATGTTTGTCCATCAGTAGAGTCGCACGCATTCTCACACACATCACCTTGCACAAGTAGGTCCATATGTATATCTATTTATATATATATAGAGAGAGGAAATATACAGTTACATGCCCATGGTTCGTGGCATGTACTAAAGCTGATGCAGATGGAGCCAGCATACTCTGTTTACTCATTCCCTAGGGCAGCAACACAGTAACACAGGCTCTCATAAATCATGGGAATTGCAGAAAGATAGACTGACCACCACCCTTGACTTCCTTGATCTGGTTAATATGGAGCCTTTGTAGAGGACGCCACTTACAGGTAAACAGACCAAGGCTTGTGGTACAAATATGGCACATTGCCTTCATGCCCTTTCCTAGTCCACCATCTGCACTCATTACTTTCACTTGACCTCTAGTGCCAGTGACAATTTGTGGCCTAAGTTAAGGAGACGATGCTTTCTGGGCAGCAACTCTTTCTCCTATAAAAATATAACTGTTCTCTTTCTCTCTTTCTTTTTCTTCCTCAGGCCCTTTTCTTTCGCAGGGCTCGAGGGTGACAGGCCAATGAATGAATGGATGTGACAGGAGAGTCCCCCTCTCTATGAAAGGAGCAAGGGGACATTGAACTGCAGGGCATCCCATCCTCACCCGCCTCCTTTTCTCCTCAGGGAGCTTTCCGCCTAATGTAAACCTTTGATGCCAGATCCAAAGGCAGCACTGAGAGATTTCTCGCTGCCACTCCAATGTTTCCCTTATATTTTACAATAAGCAATCAGTTCAGCCCTGATTTCCGCTGCTTTGGCAGCTGACAACCACAAGTGCCCATTGTTCTTTGGTTACAATGCATTCTAACGTATTTTATATAGAACGTGTCCATGCAAGGGGTTGGAAGATGGCGCTGAAGTTCTCTGTCCACACCTGACTCTCTATTGCTCAGAAGATGCCAGTGTTCTCTTTTGCTCTCCAGATACAATCCAGCTCAAAAAACAAACAAGCTCTCTTTGGAATCCAGTCCAAAGCAGAAGTGGTTGTTGACCAGGGCTGTGGCACCAATGGTAATTTTCAGTGTAACTATGTGCATGGATGAGGCTGCTTAGAATACCACAGGAAGTCACATGTTCCGGGAAAGGGACACTCCAAAGAAAGTTGCCTCTCCTTCATTGTGCAGATGAAATTGGAAGTCCTCCCCGTTTCAAACACAAGTCCCACTAAAACATCACCTCCTCGCAGCTCCCATAGTCACTCTCCACCATGTCAGAGCCCTCATAACTGGGAGGCGGTACTGGCTGAGTTCTGATAGTGGACGTAGGCCTCACCTCACAGTCTGCGTAGGATGGCTGGGCCACACTGAGTCGCATGCTTACTCTCTTGTACCCACTGTCTGGATGGTAAGGTGGCCCTTCGTTCTCTACCCGCTGGGAAGGGTAGTAGCTAATGGCAGTATATTCATTCTGGCACTGGGAAGCAGGTAGCTCTCCAGGACCAGGAGGTAAGAAGTCTTCCAGATTCTGGTTGCTGTAGCGGGGTGGTATTGGGGCCCGCTTGTTGCTTTGGTCAAGCGGGAAAGGAAAGCCCCCGTAAAGGCCTGTTGTATCTGAGTCTACGGAAGGAGGAGGCTGCCTACGGCATGGAGAAGGTGGAAGAGGGCCTTGAATCACTTCATACTGATGGTACTCTTGGAGATCTGCTGGCTGGTATCTTGGAGGCCAGTAGGTTGTTTCTCCTGGGTACACTGGAATAAAATCAAAAGCATGTTAATACCTCCCAAGGAATGTCTAGAATCAGTTCATCATAAGAAGTTAGAACGAGCTATTTCCAAGGGAACACAATCTTTCACACTTGATCTTAGCCGAAAGGCAGAGAAGTGACTGGGGAACACAATCCTTGAAGGATAAGGAAGAATTTGGACCTTCACACAGTAAACTTCTCCCCTCCTTCACCTGTTGGTTTATATAGCCATTTGTGTGTATTTGGCCACCTCATGAGAAGAGAAGACTCCCTGGAAAAGACCCTGATGGTGGGAAAGATTGAGGGCACAAGGAGAAGGGGATGGCAGAGGACGAGATGGTTGGACGGTGTTATCGAGGCTACCAACATGAGTCTGACCAAACTGCGGGAGGCAGTGAAAGATAGGCGTGCCTGGCGTGCTCTGGTCCATGGGGTCACAATGCATCGTTATGGGGGCAAACTTACCATGGAGATGATGTTTCTAGTAGTAGCCCCATGTTGAGTGTATTTGGCAGTTCCATTATTTCACCATGGAAAACAGGTGGGAAGACTTCCCACCTCTTTTTTATCTAGCCTCTAGTGATCAGAACTTTAATTACCTCTCACATATTAGAAAATTCTGGGATCAAACATGCAAAATTTCTGTTCTGAATGTGCCATTCTTCATTTCTAAGCCTGTGGTCATCCCATCCTCCCTTATCCAAAATGCAATAGTGGTGGACCATGATATTTTTTCCTATTCTGATTGGTTATCTCATTCACCTTCCCTTTAATATGGCTCATACATCCATCACATTACTTCATTTCTGAAATATGTTGTTACTGGCATGTGAGACTCATAGCTGGCCTCTTTGACTGCTAGGTGAGAAGTGAAAGCAAGTCAGTTTGATGGACATGATAGCCTCTGACACTGAAACGTGGCTTAAAAATCACGAAATTATTTCCATCAGAGCTCAGCTTGCTCACTACTCTGTCTATGTAATTAACTCCTTCTGCACAGTAATAAACGTGGATATATTATTGCCCCTGAATGTTGCATCAGAGTGTGTGTTGAAACTAATCAATAGAAGTTTTTGTGTATGCTGTGGGTTAGAGTTAACAGAAACCCAGAGATGTCATAGCAAGAAGCCATTCAATCAAGACTGAAATGTAAGTTGAAATTAGCAATTCCCTTATTAAACACAGCTGCTTAAAGTTGATTTCATCTTATCTGCACACAGCTTCTGCTTGCAGGGGAAGGAACTTCAAGCTGATAAATGCCATAGTATCCCCCCCCCCCAAATGATTGCCAAGCTGCTCTCTTTTTGTAAAAAGGCAAGTATAATCAAACTTTGCAGGCCCAGACAAAAGCACTGCTGCGTTGAAACAGATCATAGGCAAACCAGTCTAGTTTTTGGTGTGTGAAAATGCCCTTGGTGACAGAACATCAGGATCCACACATTTCAACAGCAGGGCATACCACTGACAAGGCTGCATAAAGATTCCAGGGATCAAGAGCAAAACCATGGGGCTGGAAGGAGCAAATATTTTGCCTACATTACTTTTGTCTCCTCTCTGAGCTAGTGGCTTCTTGTTGTTTTGCTGACGGCACACTCACCTCTTTTCAGATAATACAAAAGCACAGATCAGCACCCTTTCCCCATCTAATGGTTGTGTGTGTGTGTGTGTGTGTGTGTGTGGGGTAATCTTGCTTTGGTGTGACAGTCATACAAGTGGTCACCAAATCCTTTTACCCGGAGGGAAATCTGTGCACTGGTGTGAGAGATAAGGAAAACCTACCAATCAAAGATTATTTTGTTTTAACCCTCAAGTGTTGCATTGATGTGGAAGTAGCCTGGCTAGCTAGCTCACTTCTGTTTCTTTTAAGGGCAACATTAAATTCCTGTGCTTAAGGGGTGCAGAGAGGAAAGCTTCTCAAAAATGAAAAACATTTCTTTTTGAAAGACCGCAAAATGGCAGGAGAAGCTTCTGACCACTGACGTAGTGGGCACAGTCAAAGTTACACGATACTCACATCAACCCTAGTAGAACTGATGATCTATATTGGGGAGGGCAAAGGAGAAAATACGTTTCCCCAGAGACAAAATATTGTGTTTTGAATGGCAAGAAACGGAGATCCCTGTGACAGAATGGCTACTGTGAGACAAAGACACCTCACACAATAACAACCGTGAGCACTAACTGCTGGAAAGGAAGGTCATTTGGAAGCACCTGAACGCAGCAGAGGGAAGGGAGGCGGGAATAGAGAAAGAAGGTCAAACAAACCCATCTTTTCTCCAGCCCAGGTGCTCTTGATGACGGGCTCGTTTTCAGATGAGGGCGTGGCAATTGGGAGATTGGGGGCCACACTGCACACAATGGCGCCCCGCTGTTTCTGAACATGGTTTGTGCTGAAGGCCGCAAACTCTGTCGTGACGGCAGGCTTGCCTGGGTCTAGTGCATCGAGATGGTGGTGGTGACCGTCGCTGAGGATGTTTAGTTCGATGGGGTTAAGACCTTGAGTGCCAACCCCGACACTTTTGGATAATTCGCTTTTGGAGAGCAGGTCTGGGTCTTCTTTGGCCACAGGCTTGTGAGCCTTGACTTTGTGGCAGTAGAATTTGCGGATGAGTATAAACGCTGTCACCAGGATGAGGACACCTAACAGCCCAGCGGAAATCTCGGCAATCTCTCCAGGCCCCAAGATCCAGCTGGATGGACTAATCGTTGGAGTCACAATTTTCTGCGTGCAGAATGCCCCCTGGAAGTCGCCCGTGCAGATGCAGTGAATGGAACCATCAGAATTCACACAGCGCGCAGAGTTCAGACATGGGTTTTCCAGGCATTTCTCCGCAACTTTTTCACATCTGCGGAAGAGATGATGGAAGGCATCATTAGACAATGTGACATCACACGTATCAGAGACTCTACCTGTGAGGTCATGGGGGGGGGTGGGTTAGAGTGCCAGAGGAACAAAAAAAATGCATTCCAGTCTAGCTAAAAATTGTTGTGTCCATAGTACCATTGAAGAAACAATTAGGTATCTTAACTCATTTTGCCTTCAGTGGAAGAATTACAGTTCAGTGTAGCTAAATCTAGCCATCGGGATCTAATTCAGAAGAACTGATTCAAAGTTCAATATGCAAAAACAAAACAAAACAAAACAAAAAAACCCAGGGTTAAAAAAAACAAAGCTATTTTTGTATTAAAGAATGTTCTGTTCAGAATGTTCACCTTCATTCCTTAATTTTTTTTTAAATATACTGTAAATATTGCTGGTGTGCTAACAAAACCATTTCCATTTTAATACTGTAAAAGGTCATAATATTTCAAAACTTGATGTCATTTTTCTTCAGTGATAATCTATAGCATGACCACACTTTGAAAACACTTTGGTGTATAACCTGCGTATAACATGGTATCAAAGATAAAGGAAGAACAAATGTTCATAGAAGGCTAGACAGTCTCATGGTAATGGCATGGAAATGCTGGTGAATAGGATGAGAGGCTATAAACTTTATGAATGCCAGCTTTGTGTTGGCCTATGTCATCCTAACAGCTCTAAAAGTGCCAAACTTCAGAGGTCATTGGCACAATCCAGCCGATGTCCCCCCCCTCCCTGCCTCCACTCTCCTTTTCGCTGCAGCAGTTTGACCACCCTTCCCTCCCCCCTGCTCCCCACAGCCCCCTCCCCTATTTTTTTTCTGGCTACCTCACCTACAATACCTGGCTCTGAGGATACCCTTGGACCTTCCTCAGAGCTCCCCAAAAGCAGGTGGACGGAGGAGCAAGGGGAGCAGCTAGCTGGATGGGAGTCAAGCTTTACTCTCAAGTGAAGTGATGCCTACACATTGCCATCTGGGCCTGGTGGTCAGTCAGGCTGGTGAGATGCTCTTCCTAGCCCTGAGGCTTTAGCCAGAGCCTGACTTGGGCAATTGTTGGTGCTGTGCCTTGAGCAGAGGCACCAACTTCTCAAGAGGATTGAGAGGGCCCAACACGACATCCTGATGTCACAGGTGCGACGTCATGAGGAGCCAGGGGGTAGAGCTGAATGCCCCTTGAACATTGAGGGGCCCAAGCTGTCTTAAAAAAATAAGAATAATGGGGGGTAGGCGAAAGTGTCTCAGCCCCTAGGATCTGGTGTGTATAGCCTAGGGAGATCCATAATTGGGTTCCCATAACCCCAAACATCCTGCTCCTTGCCCAAACAACTGTATCTGTTATGTGTGTAAATAATTTCCCCCGTTTAATTAATTAATTAATTAATTAATTATAGTGACATTGATGGCAGGTAATAATAATGAAAATATATTACTCATCAGTTATGTAGCCAAAGACCTGTAGGTGCTTGTACAGCAGCACCATCTAGTGACGATTTGTGCATTTTCCTCACACAGGCAAGATGAGGAGAGTTATTCTCCTTTTTCATTGTTGTCATCAAACCAAGACTTATTATAAATATTAACTGCCCTTTCCTTTTTCTCTAATCATCTAAGTGAATTCAAAGTTCCGCCAACAACCTTTTTGTTCTGAGCCTAACCACGAGTTCTCACCTGACTTCATATTTAAGTAAGAGACTGCCACTGGTTGATAGCAAAACTCTACAGGCAGTTATCATTTCGCAGTGTTTTTTTTTTTTTAAATGGAATTAGGGCATCCATTCTGAACGAGCATGTGTGAACCCATCTAGCATCTGAAACGTGTAAACCGACTCCTCTGACAGTTGTTGCGTTTCAGACGTGGCGTGAAAACTGTTGGTGGTGGCAGTGCTACGATTCCCTGCTTCTTGTGTCATTCAAGCATGGAGGGGGTAACGCTTAAGGGCCACACCTACCTTTCTCCCCAGTACCACTCTGGGCAATGGCAGGTATAGCCGCCTTTCTCGGAGAGGGCACAACTCCCCCCATTCAAACAGGGCTTGCCTTCACAAAGGTTATCAGCAACTTCGCAGTGGTCTCCAGAAAACTGTATGGGGCAGATGCAAGAATAACCTAGTGACAGGAGAGAGAGAAATGGAGAAGGTTTGAAAAACAAGTGAAACCAGAATGACATTTTTTTCATGTGCGGAATCAGGGAACCAGCCTGGAGGCAATGGACAAGATAGGCCCTCCCACCCAATTCAATATAAAGAAGCTGGGTGACAGTGGAATCCTACACCCTGACGCCCAGCAATTTGATGATAGTGTTTCCCAGTGCACCTGGGAGTAGTTATGAGGGAGCAGGACAGCTCTATGGGACGTATCGCTCAGATCTGCAACAGGGGAGAATGGCCAGGGGCTCAGGAGGAATATCAGAGCTATTGCCCTCCAATCTACCACCTGAGGCTATTGCCTCACTCTGCCTTATGGTACGGCCAGCCCTGTGTGGAATGCACAGTTGTTACAGCCATCCATTCCTGGGAAATAACATTTACAATGTACTGAAACAAATGTTGAGTTGTTGGGAAAATTGGAATCATTCACAGCTCAAGCTACTACAGTAATTAGCACTGCAGCTGCACTACCTCAACTGCACCGGCGTCATGGGCACCTATTGGATAGCGCATGTGGAATCATGGCCACAAAAGACATGACTCTCCGTTGCCATTTTGCTTTCCATATTTCCCACCTTCCTGTTTTCTCCCAGCACAGGTGCCCAAGTGAAATGCACGTACAAAATGATCAGACAATGCTCAGATACCAATTCCAGGGCTGTTCTAGCTTATTGTTGGCATTCTAGAACAACCCCCAACCACAGCTTCTGCATTTATGCAGGCACACACTTTGTACGGGCATTTTTCCACCACCACACGGTGACTGTCATGCATGTCCCCAAGCATGCTGTCACCACGCGCTGCAGAAGTGCATGCAAATCTGTGAGGACATGAACTTATACACCCTTGTCTCTCTGAGAATTGTTGTCTGACAAGTGCGCCTGAGCTGCTGATCTGACAAGACAAGAATTGTAAGCTTTTTGCTCTGAGCTGAAGGAAAGGAGGACGTGTGCTCTCTGCCTTTTGCTAACTGCTCACCTGTCAGGGCATGCAACTCGACAGCAGGCTTCAGGCAGAAATAACAAAAGGTGCACATGCCTACAGAAGGTGGTTCAAAGTGTTTTTCAGTGCGCGTCTCCCATTACCACACACTGCTATCCAAGTCACCTCCAAGCACCCATCAGTCCCACCACCACCACCCCAGAATAGGGAAAGGAAAAATCTCTACAAGCAAACGAGCACCTTTGCTGGGTGCCCTCCTTGCTTATAAAATGTGTGGCTTCATCCCATGAGCATTGGGACGGAATGCTTTCCACTGATGTGGACACCAGTGACAGAGAGTGTATAAATGATTCTGCTTAAAGCTCATTGCACATTATGCTTGTGCACTAGAGCTGGAGTTTATGATTTGTCTTCCCCCCCCCCCAAGTGAAGAAGATGGGTTACATTACTGAATGGAAATGAAACCGGTCAATCAAGGACTGCGTGTATGAATGTAAGGCCCCACTTGGAGCGTACATTTATGCTACTTTAAAGAGTCATGGCTTTCCCCAAAGAACCCTGGGAAGTATGGTTGTTAAGGGTGCTGAGAGTGGTTAGGAGACCCCTATTTCCCCCACAGAGTTACAATTCCTAGAGTTCCCTGGGAAGAGGGGCTGAATGGTAAACCACTCTGAGCTCTGTGAGGGGAATAGTGGTTTCCTAACAACTCTCAGCACCTTTAACAAACCTTCAGTTCCCGGGATTCTTTGGGGGAAGCCACAACTCTAAGGAGTCTTAGTGAGAACTTCTGGGGTCACCATTAAAGACATTTGTCCAAGGGTCAGTGTTCGCATTTGGCCACCAAACCAGAGGTGGCTGAAGGCCCGAGCACCCCTGTTCAGTAGGCATCAGAACAACACACATTTTGCTATGTGTGGTTTTGCTGGGGGGGCCTGCTTTAAGTATGGTGGTGAACCCCTAAAAAGCCCTCATCTTTTCCTCTTCTAATGTGCTATCTTTCCACATCTAGCCTCCCAATATGACTCCATTATAACCATCCCTGCATTCTAATTGGAAATTATTACTCACCGACTTTGGGCCTGAGTACATGCATGCCTTCGTAATGAATATGCCTCTCTTTGGAGTTCCCAACCCAATTATTTAAGCCCCTTTCCCAGTGCCACTCGCTTGCCTTCCAAAATACTCACAGGCCAAAACAGGTTCCCCTGCTCCTCCCATCCTGCCAGCCTAAACATTCTTGTTATCCAAATCTTCTTCGCTGGCCACAGGCTAAAACCTTCATCCATTCCACACCCTTCCCCCTTTGCAGCAAATGCTGGCAAAGAGAAAAACCCCACACTTTTCACATTCTTGTCCCTTGCACGGTTGATTTAAACGTAAAGGGGGGAGAGGCTGATGTGTAGGAATTCAGCAACTGCCATTTGTCCGGCAACCCTGCATTAAGCTCATTGGGTGACTTGAGGCTAGTCTACCCAACCCCAGCTTAGGGGTGCTATGTGGAGAAAATGCCATGAGCTCCTTGGAGGAAGGGCAGGATACAAATGTTGGGTAGGTAGGTAGGTACAGACAAACCAAGTAAACCTCTAGTCCTGTCTGACAGTACAAATGGATCTAAAGACCAGACTCCCAAGTGCTTAAGTTATTGAAAGAAGGGACGGGAACAGAAAATTGAAGGAAGAGCTTTCTTTCTGCTGCCTTTTCCCCAGGCACATTTGAATGAAGGCAATGAAGCAGTTTGGTCCTTCAATGATCAAATCCTTTGGAATTTCCCAATTGACTGTATCACCTCAAGGAGTTCCAGCAATAACTGCAAAGCCAGCTAGTGGGAATACCTGGCAACAGCAGCCAGCGTCACACAAGCCCAGTTCACCTGTGACACTGCCAGTTCCATAAACCATTGGCTTAGGAAGCCTGGGTCAAGTCTCTTGCCTCTGCCTTCCTCCTCCCCTCCTGTGTTGGCTTTGGCATGAAGATCCTGGCTTGTTTAAACCACAGTTCCTTGGTACATTCCAAACAGAGAAGTCTGGTTTATTGTTGGTTAACCAATCAGGATATTAAGCCAGGAGCAGAGGTAAAGAAAGTGTGTGCAGGCAGTGTTATTTTTCTTAAAAAAAAAAAAAAGAGGTGCTGGAATTCACCACGAACACTTCCCTCATTCTCTTAAAATGGCATGAGAGATGCCAGGCCTGAGTTTCTCCTGGAAAAAATGCCCTGTGTGCAGGCTTTATGCTCGTTTCTGGCTTCTTAAGCCATGCTTTATGAAGAGGCAGCATGACATCCTAAACAGGCCAAGGTCTTCACTATCGTTCATATTTTCACAGAAGCTATTTTCCTTAAATGTGACTAATCCCTGCTGTTATTTCTCTAGGCCACCCTTCCCCAGCCTTGTGCCCTGTGGATGTTTCAGACTACAACTCCCATAAGCCTGAGCCAGCATGGTCAATGGTCAGGGATGATGGGAGCTGAAGACCAAAACATCTGGAGGCTGTCAAGTTGGGGATGCTGCTCTATCCTCCCCCCCCCAAAAAAAATTGTACATTGCCCATTACTGCTATTAACAGAGCTCTTACCTCCACCTTGTATCTCAATGCAGAGTCCGTCATTGAGGCACGGGTTGCTCCTACAGGCACCGGTGTGTGGGCAGCATTGCCGAACGCCTGCCTCTTCAACAACACCCCTGGACCTCTTTTCCTTTGGTAAGACCACCAGGTCTCTTCCATCGAGCGTAATGGCATTCAGGCACCCTCTGAACCCATCAGTGACCCTCTGAGCCTGATGATGCTGCACAAACCCTCCAATGAGCAGATCTCTCCTGGAATGGGAAGGGTTGCAGGCCTCGGGGAGCTGCAGAGAGGCATTTCCCAAGCTGTCAACAAGCAAACGGATGGAATCGCCTTTCACTTCCAGGAAGACAGAGTGCCACTTCCTGTCACCCACAAATTGGCTGGACGAAAGGTTACCGCTGAAACCGCTCCGACATCTGTACCCAAGGCGAGGCACTCCATTCACAAGCTGCAAAACATACCAAAACAGGTAGAGGTGTTTGCTTTTTAAATACATAAATAAATAAGAAGTGCCCGTTTTGCTTTCTTGTTCTGTTTTTAGAGTCTGGGGCTGCATTCACACTATACCTTTAAGCACATTTCCCTCCTCAATGAATTCAGGGCACGACAGTTTGCTAAGGATGTTGGGAATTGTAACTCTGTGAAGGGTTAAGTATAATGCCCAGAATTCTTTGACTGGGGCAGGGATGTGCTTCAAATGTGATTTAAAGGTACAGTGTGTACGTAGCCTAAGCATCGAACACATTTTTAAAGTGTTATTTTATTGTGGGTTCCCACACCAAAACCAAACAAAATGTAAATGTAAATCAAAAGAAGCTCAGAAAATACAGTACATACATTATAACCCAAACTTGCATTGTCATTAATTAAGACTGATTTTTCATAGAATTTACAGCCATTCAAAATTCATAGTAATCATGCCTGCCATTTGGGCCTTAGATGATTCAGAAGTAAAGAAATAACACTGGCACTGAAGACTTGACTGACGACTTGCCTACCAAATGGCTGTGCAACAACTCTGTCCTCGCCCTCTTGTCAATGCTATAGAAGTTGCTGCCTAAGCCGGAACTGCTCTTTTGCTGGCGCCAGGGAGGAGTGTTAGCAGAATCCGAACAGTGGAAGGCAGCTGACAGTTTTGCACAGGGGAGAGTCAGCAGAGAAGACACAGAGGCAGAGAAAAAGATTGATTGTAATAGTCAGCAGCTTCTCAGCAAGGTGGAAGCAGAGTCCATGAAGACCTATCTATTGAAGGTGGGGTTCAGCTAAGTTGTTGTGTGCACAGAACAAGGTCTTCTCATGCAATGGGATTTTCCTCCCTCTCCCCCGCCATGCCTCCTAAATCTGCTCTGGAAGATTGGTGGAATCCCCAGAACAGGTTTTTTTTGGGTGGGTGGGGGTGTCCTGCACGCCCCCCTCCCCTTAGTGCTATGTTGAATTCCATCCTGAACATTCATCCAGATTTGCTTACAAAGCTAATGTGGAGGTTAGATTATCCATTTTGATTTGTTTATGCAACCATGAGCACTGGTCCTGCACTCATCCAGATTTGCTTGTAGGAATGTGGGATGCCCACATTTTCCCAATACATTTCCCCCACTTTCAAAACCACAAAAGTCTTATTATTTTATAAAGTGGATCTGTTGTGCTGGGTGTAACAGAGCCCTTTGTTCCACTCCAATTGCGAAAACCTAAAGTTACAGCATGCTCTTGAATCCTCCCTACTACGGGCAATAGTTCTGTCAGGAGAAGCATTTTGGCTTTCCAAATGGAATGGAATTATCCCACCTTCTCCACCCCTGTGTGCTGCTCTAGAGGTTTTCCTGACTCTCCCCAGAGCCAATTCCAAGGGGAGGAATGAAGGCAGGGGGTGCAAGAAGAGTGGCAAAGATCTGCCTTGACAACTGCCGTGGTACGGTGACATGCTGGAGTGGTTGTGGTGAAATTGCAACTTTACACAGATCTCAAGGGGAAGGGGAACCTACTTTCCCTAAGGATATCCTTTCCACAGAAGTTACATAGTATGAATAAGGAGCTAGTTTGCTGGATTTTGTTTAAAGAAAATCATTATTCTCAATGAGGTGAGATTACAGTGATTTTCTCTGGAATGAATCATCACAGTCAAGGAAATGCTATACCTGACTTCCCTTCTAGAACAATATTTATTTTATTCTTCTTAAACATGCTATTACTATCATCAATATTCTCAATAATAAATAAATCATAGTGAATAGTAAGATATACATATACCCGCACCAAATCTATAGCTCATAGAACACAAGATGAGCCTACGGAATCAGTCCAATGACCCATCTAGTCCAGCTAGGAATCGAAGCAGGGACCTTCTGCATGCAAGGCATGTGTTTGGGCATTGAGGTATGGTTCCCACCCTCTTATTAAGTCCGCCCTATCGCTTATGTTTATGGAGGGCTGAAGAAGAGTGCTTGCCAGAATGCCCTTCCCTATGGAATTTATTCTCCGAAAAGGCCTGCCTAAGCCCAGCCTATGTTTCGCAAGTGAAAAATCTGTTGCAATTTCTGCAAATTACATCTTACTGTCTTTTTTTGTTTCCTTGTTAGGGAAGGGCTTCATACCTGTTTGATTGTTGGCTTTGCATTTGTGCTATTTTACAGATCTTTATAACATTATTTTAATTTCATATGCTTTATACCATTTATGAGCCACGCTGAACAGCTTTGCTCACAGAAGGTGATGTAAATAGCTGTGGAGGAAAGTTGTTGGTTTACAAGATGTTGGGGGAGGGGAGGTGAAAGGAAGAAAAAAAAATTCTGTTTCAAGGAGTGAAAGATAAAACAACCGTAAAGATACAATTTGACCAAAGTTAATCACTTTAAGATGCTTCTGATGTCAACTGAGCAGACGGCTTCATTCTCCCGTAGAAATTATTGGGATTTAAATGTGCTTAGGACAGATTGTGCACTGAAGTATTAAAATGAGTAAAATAGCTGTGTGTGTTTTTAAACTAAACCAGGCACCCCCAACCTGCGGCCCTCCAGATGTTTTGGGACTACAACTCCCATGATCCCGAGCTAACAGGACCAGTGGTCAGGGATGATGGGAATTGTAGTCCAAAACATCTGGAGGACCGAAGGTTGGGGGTGCCTGAACTAAACAAATAGGGCAAGGGATTCAAAGGTAATTTTAAAATAATTTGTTTTCTCTGCTAAGTGCTGTGCTGCAGCAATCGGGAAAGCTATATTAAAATTTCGAAGTCAGTAAGTTACAAGCTCCTCTTCCTGCATCAAGGTGCATTAAACTCAACCAAGGACCGTCAAGTAAAAAGAAAACTGTATCTGGAGGGTGAAGTTCTTCCTCTGCTGCCAAGGGAGAAGCAGTAAGCACACCTTTGAATTCCATAAAGATTCTAAAAGTACAGCCAAAAAAGAAAGAAAAGGGAATGATATCAGATTAAAATGTTCCTGCTTCTGGCTAGATGTCTTGAGTGATGAAACTCATCAAGAGAAATACAAGCACATGTTGGTGCTTGACTAAGTCTCTTCTTCCCTCTTTCTAATCTGTCAACTTTCACATGGGCTGTTCGTCAAGGAGTAAGTCATGTAGGATGACCCTGAAAAAAAAATGCCTGCCATCAATTAAAGCAAAGGCCAATGAAGACTTGGGTCATCGCCTCTTGGTTAGATTACTGCAATGAGCATAGCTGTCAACTTTTCCCTTTTCTTGCGAGGAATCCTATTCGGAATAAGGGAGTTTCCCTTTAAAAAAGGGAAAAGTTGACAGCTGTGGCAATGAGTTATACGTGGGGCTGCCTCTGAAGACAGTTTGGAAACTTCAGCTGGTGCAGAATTCAGTTGCCAGGTTGCTCACCGGGGCAAGACGGTTTGAGCGTATAATGCCAATCCTGGCCCAACTGCACTGGCTGCAAATTAGTTTCTGGGCCTAATTCAAAGGGCTGGTTTTGTCCTATAAAGCCTTAAACAGCTCAGGACCTCAATACCTCAAGGATGGCCTCTCCCCATATGAACCAAGCTGGACTCTGTCATCATAATTTGAAAGGATGAAGCCATACAGGCTCCTACAACAAGCTTCTACAGATACATGATCAAGACTGCTCAGGAGCCTGTGTGGCTTCATCCTTTCAAATTAATGAGTTTTGTTAGTTTTTTTTCACACCGTTTAGGTTAGCTAACCTGAGTTTAATTTATATTAAACAGTTTGGGAGGAATTCCCCCTACTGCTCTTGAGTCCTTTATGTTTTTGCAGCCTTGAAAGCCTTTTTCATTTTCATTTTCCTATAGTCTCTAGAATTAATTTCCCTCTGAGGAAACAGACTACATCCAGTGAAACGAGAAAAGAGCCGGCATCTTGTTAGGGTTTTCAGTTTGATTTATAAGTTATATATATTCTTAGCTATTTAGGGGTTCGCACCCCGAATTTTTTGGATTTGAGTTTAGTTTAGTTTGGGTTTATATCCTTATAGTATCTCCATCTCGTTTCAGGGATTGTCACGGCTGAGCAATGTGTTTCAGCCAAAAAGATAAAACAATTAGGAGACAGGTGGGTGGGACGGGGAGATAGGTGGGGTGGGTGACAATGTTTCTTTTTTACTTGATATGAGTAGGGTTTGGTGTCAGCGTTGTTTGTGTAGGTTCTCTGTTGTTTGCTTGTGCTCTTCCTAATGTCTCAACAACAAAAACTGATTTGTAAAAATGTTATATGGAAAAATACAAGAGACATTGCACTACCTTTGTAAATAAAAAAAAACTTTAATAAAAATATTTTTTAAAAAACAATTGGGAGATGTGCGAGAAAAACAGCAACAAGATGTGTGAGGTGTTTTTAGCTCAGATTTATTGTGTAAACAGGCTAGATCATTAAAAGCTAATGAATTATGTGTAGTAATTATTATAAACTGTCATCAGACTACCTGAATAGCTATAATTAGCTGAGCGCGTTGCCTATTCATCTTTATTCAATGGCTCTTGAGTGTTAGAAATGTAGGAGGCAATTCTGTGACTGCCTTCTCCCCTTATGAATCATCAAAGGATATTCAATATTTCTAACCTCATGCCCGTTAAGCATGTTCTTTTTCACTAAATGCTGTGTAGGCGACCAGACAGCCATTTTGTTGAGCAGTCACCCCACCCCCCGCATGCATATTAGTCAATGCTGGCTATTTAACAAGCATTCATTCCAATCTGTTTGCTGATGTTGCATCAAGGCAAGCGTTCCTCACACCTCCCAGTGTCTTTTCCATTACTTTCCTTATCACAAGAAGTCTGATATTTTGGGAGACTAGGTTTGTTGTGCAACCTCTGCAGAGCCACCATAACTGTGCAATCTGAATGTGCAAATTTTGTCAAATTTTGAGCAGCTAGTCTCAACCTAATTCAGTTTAAGCAATTTTATGAGTGTTGTTTAAGAAAGTGGGTGGTGAAGGTAAAAAGTCCAGATAGACTTCATGGATAATGCCTGTCCTTCACCCCCACAGTGGGGTTAACAGCAGGTTCAGGCTGAACGGGAACACATAGGGTGGAAAGGGGTGAAGTTCCCATTCCCTCAGCACTGCTCTGTTGATTAAATTGGGTGCCCGATATGTAGACAATCTCCCATGGCTGCTTTAAAGGGGGGGGGGAAGGGCCACAGCTCAGTGGTAGGCCATCTTCTTGCATGCTAGATCAATCCTCAGCATCTCCAGATAGGGCTGGGAATATCTTCTGCCTGAAACATATTTCCTCTGCCTGGAGATCTGTGGCTAGTCAGTGTAGACAATACTGAGGTAGATGGATCAATGGTCTCACTCAGTATAAGGTAGCTTCCTATGTTCCTATGTTAACATGGTGAGCAGATGACAGTCTCCTGCACCACATCAGCTTTGACCCCAAATGTGAGAAGCTTATTCATTCATCCAGATCAACCACATGGCCCATGACACACTATATTTCAGCACATCTCCACTTGAAAGACACAGATATGTATTGAGATAATTATGGCAGCCTGCTGGAATTGATGACTGCTGTTTCCTGTGTGGCCAGGATGAGAGGAACTGAACCATGAACTCGAATCATGGTGAAATGAAAGCCCTGAGGCTTCCCAAGTTCGTAAGTTCATTGAATTGGCAGGATACCCTGATACTGAAAGCTCTGCATTGATTGCCAGTTCATTACCAAGCTAAGACTGGTACAAACTGTATAAAGCATGATGTCCCAAAGTTATCACATATTTGTTTAGCTTCTACACGAACTAAGGCCTTTAGTACAGTGGCACCAGGATTCTGGTACACTGTTCCTGCTGAAACCAGAGGGGCACCTACAATTTTGGCTATTTCATTGCCTGCTGAAAACAGGCAGTTGTAATTGGAGAATTAATTTGGTTTAGTGTTGGCCCTTTGTTCTGTATATGATTTTATAATACTATTATGTTTTAATGATTTTATCGTACACCACAATGATATTACTTTTATAAGTTTAGCAATACTTCTTTAAATAAAGATGAAAACTTACTGACTTTTCAAGAAACCAAAATGGTTGGTTTTTTCCCCTCCCCCCTCCTTTTGTTGTTGTTGCAAAGTGCACCTCTACATACAGAATCAAAGAGTTGGAAGGGACCCTGAGAATCATCCAGTCCAATGCCCTGCAATGCAGGAATACGCAGGTGTCCCTTACAAGGATCAAAGCTGTAACCTTGGTGTTATTAGCACCACACTCTAACCAACTGAGCTATATATGCAGGTGCTCTACATTTGAGATGGGGAAGGACATTGTGCCTGCTTCCTTGGGTTGCAGGGTAGTGGTGGTGGAGGATGTAAGGATCCACAATTCCTACCTGCAGAACTGCACTATTGGTTCCATTGGTAGTGAGCAGGACGGCATGGAGCTGGTGGGTTTTCAAATGGAACTGCATTTGCCAATCCCTTTTACCTTGGTGATGGTACCATATGTAGCTGTGTCCACTGAACTTCAAGGCTGTACCTGGAAATGAAAGTTTAAAAAAGGCTGTTTTCAGAAACAAGACATCATACAGTACTCTACAGTTCTATGCTTTCTTTATCTTGAACATGATCTATAGTGATACTTAATAATAATATTTCACATTTATATAACACTTTTGAGTGTGATTTGGACATGCATGACCAGATCCATGCAGCAACCCTGTAAAGGAAGCCAATATTGCTACCCCCAGTATTACAGGTGGGAGGATTGAGAGAGAGCAGCTTGCCTAAGTCTACCTAGCAAGCCATGGCAGAGGTGAGATTTGAACTAGGGACCCCCTGATTCAGAGCTCAGCTTCTTTAGCTGCAAGGCTACGCCAGCTCTGCTTCCCCAAGGCACAACACCACAGAGGTTTTAATGAACACCCCTTGCAATCCACATCACAAAAGAAGAAGAGGAGGAGGAGCAGGAGCGGGGACGCAAACCTGGTTCACCAGATTACGAGTCCACCGCTCTTAACCACTACACCACACTGGCTCTCAGAATGCACCAGACAGGGAGTGAAGCTATCAAAATTCACATTTCCTACTGGATGACAGTCTCAAAAATTAATTTCTGGATGCCTTCATCTGCCCCAGCTGTCATAAAACACCTCTCTCCCATATTGACCACTACAGCAAACAGCCACTCTCAAGCAGTTGGACTTTATCCCTGGTGGCGCCGTCTTCTATTGTGTCTCGAGACAGACAGATGCCATCAAAAGCCTATTGCAAGCACTGTGAAGACCATGAACACTGTGAAAACCACACCTTGCCAAAGCAATACTAGGTGTAGCAGCATGCCAGTATCTGAGAGGGAGTGGGGAAAGACCAAATTCCCTAGCCCACCGGTCCACTGCTGCTGGAGCAACAGTGCCAGGGAATGGGTGTATGTTATAGCAACTGGGGAGAACAAGGCAGGCAGGTAGGTTTCACAGGGATTTCATAGGTGGGCAGGGGGGTGGATTGGACTTTGTTGTGCTCCCAGTGACTACATAGGAAGCTGACTTATTTGGAGTCAGATTTATCTAGCTCACCTGACTGGCAGCAGATGTCCAGGGTTTTGGATGGGAGGCATTTCCAACCCTATCTAGGGATGCCAGGGATTGAATCTGGGACCACCTGCATGCAAGGCGTAGGCTCTACCACTGAGCTACAGGTTAGTTGGGGGGGGTGGAGTAGGTATTTTCTGAGTTTTTGGAAATACATTCTTTTTGGTCTGAACGACAAAGATGCAAGAAGGATGTGTGTGTGAGGGAGAGAGGGAGAGAGGGAGAGAGAGAGAGAGAGAGAGCAGAAACAAAATATGCAGGGCATTCTACAATGTTCAAGAAGGACATCAACAGAAAACCTTGAAATACTTTCAAGGAGGTGATTTATCAGAAGACTTTCTCACCATTGCAAGAACACATTTGTTCCAAACTGTGCCGAGGAGTGAGAACGCTGAGTCGGGCAGTACTGTAAGTGAACACCATGCCTGGGTCAAGCTGCATTGTCTCTTTGCAAGCTCGCTGAGTGGTACAGCCCCCCTCCTGGCATGGGACATGAGTCACCTTCTTCATCTTCAGTCCTACTCGCTGGTCCATCTCTTCAGCTGACTCAGAAATCCGGTTAGCAAGGAAGCTGGGCTGAAAGAACGAAAGATGAGGCTCCCCAATGGCCAGCAGAAGGTCCACTCCATTGGTAGCACCTGAAGGCTGCAAGCTAGCCATGTGAATGTTCTGCCTCCTGGTTTCGAAGATGCTTCCCAGAAACCTTTGCAGGTTGCGCCAGTGATCGCCTATAAACTCCTCGGGGGTGAGGTGGCGGAAGTGCAGCACCACCGCCTTATCCACAGCTTCCTGGCTGAAGGACCACACGTGGATGTGGACGCTGGTTGTGGCTGCAAAGGTCCCATCACTGACAGTTACATTCAGGGCATAGTGACCGTGCGGGAGACTTCCGTCTGCAATTATCTTCCCATCTGTAGCCCCCACGGAGAAGTGTCTCTTTTCCGGCACTTCCGACTCCAGAGTGTACAGCAGAGTATCGTGAGGGTCTCGATCTGTGGCATGAATTTTGCCAAGAACCCCACCGCGGAATGCTCTTTCATTAGTACTGATGAAAATCTCCAGAGAGAGGGCTGAAGGTGGATATCTGCTTTGCTGCGTCACCTTGATGTTTACAAATGCAGATGAAGAGAGAGGAGGGATACCACTGTCTGTGACCTGTTGAGGGAAATTCAGCAGACGTTTACAACTTGGCACTAACACTTGTGATCAACGTGTTTTCTAGCATGCCTCCATCTCCTACTCAAGGTAAGAAATGATGTAATATACAGTTAATGACTCACACTTGCATAATGAAAGGGTTAATTTGAGTTCAGGTTGCCAATGGGAGTGAAGTTTAGCAGGCTCCCAGCAACCTTTTGTTTCTTCTCTCTTTGAGCTTCCTAGAAGAAGGAGCCATGCGGCTATGGCTCCTTGCAAGTGAACTGAATCTCCCTAAATGGAGACTTTATAACCAGCATCTTTGCTAACGCAACAATGGAAGGAAGGAAGGAAACCAAGTGCTTTTGTGTTTAAGTTGTTTGGAACCATTTTTTTTATCTTCATTTTACTGCTGGCAGATGGAGACTTTTATGTTGTAACTTCTGAAATTCTGTGAGCAAAATATTCACTTACTTGAAAAGCTGATATATATATATATAAAATTAAAAAAAATTGTCCAGTAGCACCTTAGAGACCAACTAAGTTTGTTCTTGGTATAAGCTTTCATGTGCATGCGTCAGACCAACACGGCTACCCACCTGAATTTGCAAAGCTGAGTGTCTGTAATTTATTCAAGGCTAAATATTTTGTGGGGAATGTTTGTTCAAAGGTGTGGGTTCCCAAAGGGTCTTTCTGTGTGGGTTACCCATGCTGTTGGAGCAGTGGCACTGAGGAAGCAGCTATTTAACCCAACCAATAGTGTGATTTTGCAATCAAAATACACACTTCCAAGCTGCTGTTTACTCTGTAAGGTACTTGTATCTTTCTCTCAACAGAACAAACAGCAGGATACCTAATAGGTGCACTTTTGATATGAGAAATGGCTCCTTAGCCAGCATTGCTGCTGTAAAGAAACTGGCAGCTCTCCAGCCCTGTGGCTCCATTTCATTTATAATAATAATAATAAAAATGCTGGGAGAGCCACTCAGAATTCTCCCACGTAATGTGTGATTCGAGCCTAAGATGGATCTACCTGGACTTGCAGAAGGTATTGTTCTTTTGTTCTTCTGTTCAGGATGGATGATGTCAGCAACACTCCATCCTGATTGATCTGGAATGCCTTTCCATCATTCCCATCAGTGATTTGGAAAGAATATGGAGGACCATTCTCTGGGGAGTCTCTGTCACTCATGATTAGCTCCAGGACACTACTGCCAACTGGAGAGTTCTCCTGAAACGTTCAGAGAAAAAAGTTAGAGAAAGACCCAGAGCTGTCAACATTCCTTTTTTTTGCATTGGGAAACGGCGCTGGAATAAGGGAATTTCCCGCAAAAAAAGGGGAAAGTTGACAGCTATGGAAAGACCAGTTGTCTAGCTAGTTACAGAATGGCCTAAGTTGGCTTACAGGTTCAAGGTTCATTTGTAGCTACAGCTTTGGTCAAAGGCCATCACAAAAACAGAAACCAAAAGTGCTAGGGTTATACATGTGCAGAGCACGTGAGCATAATAAAATGCCCCACTTTGTATACCTCTTTAAATGTTACAAGATATTTTGGTAATTATGCTATAAACAATCTTCTGACCAAATGTGGATACTGCAACACAGTTAATATCTTCAAATCCAGTTAAACTCAAGGGCTATGTAATTTTTTTTTGTATTATTACTGTAAATCTTGAGTTGCCTCTTAGCCTATAGGAAACCCTGTGATTAACAAGGCAACTCTTAGGATTATCTTTGAAAAAGACTAATCGGGTAAGGCTGATGCTTTGGAATCGATACTTTACCTGAACAGTCACACTGTAATTGAGCTGAAAGAACCTGGGTGGGTTATCATTGACATCAGACACCCGAATGAGTACAGTGGTGTCATTGAAAAAAGGCACCTGTCCATTGTCAGTGGCTCGGACTTTGAGAGAATAGCTGGATATCTAGAAAATATAACGCATGTACCAAGGAGCTTGGTTATTCCAATACACATTAAATAATGATTAAGTGAAGTATCATTTATGGCCTAATATTATAAGTGCCTTCTACTTTACTAAGACTTTCAGGGTTGATCAGTTCTAAGTCCATGTCAGTCAATCAGTAGTAAATTTGGATATGCAGTAAATTAAAATATAAACAAGGAACCGCAGAAAGAGGGGAAGGGGAATCAAGAAGGATTGTGATTTATTTTTATTTTTGTTCTGTATATTGTAAAAGCCTGTAAATAAAAATTAAATTAAATTAAGATAACTACATTACCCTTATTTTATAAACAGAGATCACAACTCACAGACGGCGAAGCAAGGGTGGAGGATGTAGATGAGATTAGGCTTATACACCAAATCAAGAAACCACAAATATGGGTATTCTAACCACTGAATGCTCCTGCTTTCCCATTTAAACAGAAGCTCTTGGCTTCATATTGATTTCTATGCCCAGTGAATGTTAAGCTACCCTTTCTTATTGACTATCACATTTTATTAGTATTATGAACTTGTTAGGCAGGTGGGCACCATTAACTCCCATTGTCATTTTGGAAAAGTTCCTCTTTTGTCTTGTGGATGTGTTGCCAGTAGTTTAATTATTCGGTATTAAACCCTAACACATCTTAGCCTAACTCCCACTGAATCTGTCACTCACTTCTTCTCTGTCCAGGTGCTTGGCAATATGGATTTGTCCACCTTTGGGATCAATGATGAAATGGCCCAGTGGATTCCCTACCACAATTGAGTATGTGATCTGGTTGTTCATCATCCCATCCTTGTCATCTGCTAGAACCTGTAGAGAGGAAAAGAGCTGAGTTATTACCACCAGCAACCTTTTGCAGGAAATAAGCCTTATCTCTTGGACAACTTGTGAAGCAGAATGGGTGGGGTGGGGTGGCCTGATGAGGGGGGGGGCATGGATCAAGGCCATGGGGCAGATGGTGTGTGTGTAGCTCTAGGAAATGACAGTCCTGTTTGGAGGTGTTGCTATTTCCTCTGTGTAATGCCAAAGCCCATACCAGCCTATTTAAAAGGTGCTGATCACTAATATAAACTCAGTGGCCTGATTCTCACACAACCCTAAACTATGCCTTGGCTTTAGCTTTATGTGTGAACCCTGCTCACTGGCATAACTATGGTTTGTTTAGTGCCAGAAAAACCTCAATCTGAAACCATGGTTTGGTGTTGGTCTATGAACCCTGGTTTGTTTTAACTATGGCTTGGCACTATGCATGAGCCCAACATTCTTCCTTAACCATGGTTTCTTTGGCCACCCAGAGGCCTGACAAGCTGCAAAGTCACAAGGCAAGAGCAGCTGGAAGACAACGCCAACTTTGGAGAAGCAAGCTATGGCTTGTTTGATAGACCGCGGAACCACTCATGGTTTGTTAAAGACGTTAGGTGCAAACCAGGCCAGTAATGGCTGCTTTTAAATTCTTTCTCTTTGTACCAATATTGTGCCTGGTCTGACGATGATGAATGAAGATGGCTATCAGCTCATATGCCAAACAGCTTCGTTTCACACTGCCTTTTCCCACTTCTCCCATTTACTGCATCCGTCATTGCACCAGGACAAAGGCTCATCTTCTAGTGATAATCCTGTGCACTGCCCAGTGCATTTTCCTCCACAGAGGCCATTAGGACACAAAACTATAGCGGGAGAGGCTGTGGCCAAAAGGCAGTAGTGAAGTCCCATGCTATTTCTTACCGTGAGCACCATTTCACCAACAGCTGCATCTTCACGGATGTCGGCAATGTACGGGTCTTGGCTGAACATTGGCACGTGGTCATTTATGTCCGTGACGTTGATCACAACCATGGTGATGTCACTGAGAGAAGCAGAGCCCTTTCTTATACCCTCGACAGACAAGTAATATTCATGGCTAACTTCGAAATCCAGGCTTCCATTAACATACAGGATGCCTATGTATAGATAGGGACAAGAAATGTTTTGAACACATACAACATACCAACACACTAGCTATACAAACTAATGGGATGGGTGGCTACCTCACAGGCAAACATAACCGTTTCAGATAAAGCAACATTTCCATTCAAAAGTTACCAAAATTTATTGGTGTGTTTTTGAGTGAGAACAAAAAGAACCACTACTTTTCCCTTTTCCCCACCCTATAAAACCATCGCTCTGCATTGTTGTCAGATCTGTATGGAAAGGGACCAGGGGAATTAACTGCAGAGTGCAAGAGAAGCACCTGGGATAGACAGGAGGAGCCAATTTACAGAAGAACAAAAGTATCATTGGCTTATCTTGCCTGCTGATTAAATAGCCCACTTACCTGTGCTGGAATGGAGCCTCAATTTCCCATGAACATTTCCATTCATAATTTCATACTTGATCTCGGTGCCCTTAGCACTGTCCCTTGTTAATGAAGACAGATTCAGAATCTCTGTGCCAACAGCCACGTCTTCCTGTACCACAACCACATATTCCGTATCCAGGAACACTGGCAGATATTCCTTCAGATCCACCACTGAGACGGTGACAGTAGCAAAGGAGGAGAGGGAGCGTGGAAAACCCCTGTCCGTGGCACACACGGTGAGCTCCAGCGCAGTCACCTGTGATTCTTTTAGAGGCTTCTCCAGCCGGATCACACCAGTTGCCTCCTCTATTGAAAAGTGGCCATTAGCTGACTCAGGAAGAGCATAGACAACTTCTGCATTAAGACCTGGGGGGAAAGGTGGACCCACAAGAGACAGAAAT
Source organism: Lacerta agilis (assembly GCF_009819535.1). Taxonomy (NCBI): domain Eukaryota; kingdom Metazoa; phylum Chordata; class Lepidosauria; order Squamata; family Lacertidae; genus Lacerta; species Lacerta agilis. The sequence continues at coordinate 60,152,544 of NC_046313.1, forward strand.
ATTACAAGAAAGACCATTTCATTTCCATTGTTATTTAATACATGGGAAAGAAGCATCTAACATCTCATTTCTTGCCTTAATGATCAGAGATCCAGGCTTTAACCTGGAGTAGGTGGCAGTGCTTGCTGAAAATAACATAAATTATAGGTTTATGTGGATGTTATAGATTGCGTTTTGTTATTATTTGATGAAGAGTGGAAGGTTACTGTGTTTAATTTTGCAAGTGCTTGCAGGTTAGGCGTATTGTCATGGCACAAAACGGGGCAAATCAGATTCTAAGATTCATGTTTCTTTGGAAGAAACAATTATGATCAAAAAGAAGTGGAATCCTTCCAGATGATATCATTTTTTAATAACTTTGGATCACCTGGGGAGGTTAAATCCTCCATAACAAATGAGAAAAATGATCTGCAGCAAACTACTCTAGAGGCAGTATGGGTGTTTCTGCTGAATAAAGATCAGGTTTTTCCATCTGTTTAGATTTTAAATAAAATAGTATAAAATCATGCCACAGTATTATAAGCTGACTGGAAACAGCAAATAACTGGTTTTGCAATGGGGTGAATAGGAAGAGCTTCTTTGTCTCTCGTAGGAATGTTTAAAACTAAGAAAATTTTGGAAAATAGTAATTAACTTCAAAGAAGACATACTTGAAATATATTATAATCCAAGAGGCTGAAGACTTCAGGTGCCTAGTTTCTGTTCATTTTCAATTGCTCTAGTTATGACTAGGATTAATTGTGTTAGGGTATATAGAAATGAGTGACTGTACAGAATCTGTGAAACAATAACATTGCCATTATAAAGTTACCAGATTGATAGGGTTGCCATATTTTGAAAAGTAATATGTTGAGCTTTTATTAGAAATCCATCAGGTTTCCCTTGACATTTTGCTGATGTCCCAAAAACCAGGACATGTCAGTAATTTTCCTGACATATGACAAGCCTACCAGACTAATGAAAGAGAGTTGTATCCAACAGCCAATGGTCTGTAGTAGCTAGATACATTTACCTATGATATGACACAGCTAGTCTAGATCTGGTTACAGGTAGGTAGCCGTGTTGGTCTGCCATAGTCAAAACAAAATAAGTGTGCATGCACACGAAAGCTCATACCAAGAACAAACTTAGTTGGTCTCTAAGGTGCTACTGGAAGGATTTTTTAGTCTAGATCTGGGAATTGTTTAATACATTACAATCACATACGATACACTTTTATATATTACTGTCATGCATGATACAATTTGGATCATACATTTTGTATTAGCATACAAATTTTTGCTCTTCGCTATTATGTGAAAAGATTCATTCTAAAAATGACACACACCCAAAGATTTCCCACTGCAGAAATAATTTCCCATTAATCTATCTAGGCATAGCTAAACTTGAAACTCAAATTTCAGTAGCATTTGATTTTCACATCATATTTGCACACATCTGTCAATGGTCCATCAAATAGGTGCTTGCCTATGAGATGTCTTCCTAAATATCCTGAACACACACACTCTCTCTCATCATTAAATTGCTTTGGGATGCTTCATCGGAAGTGATTCATTAACAAAATAAACACATACATTAATATCTTAACAAGATTACAGAAAACACTCAAGATACTTAAAATTAAGTCACTCATGAATGATATATTTTCTTCATTTGCCAAAAACATTGATCTGGATTGTACTATAAACTTGCAATAAACACCACATTTTGACTCACCTTCATCAGGGTCCCTTGCGGAGACAACTGCCACGGGAGTCTTTACTGTGGTGTTATCAAAGACAGCTACTGCACAATGACTGGGAAAGAACCTGGGAGCATTGTCGTTTGTATCCTCTAGGTCCACAGTTATGCCCACCTGGCAAAAACGTCCTCCTCCATCTGTTGCCTTGGCAACAAGCTGATACTTGGGCTTCAGCTCCCGGTCAAGTAATGAAGATGTGGTCAACTCCCCTGGCGTGGGAATGATCAGAATGGATAAAGACATAAATATGGGGCAAGTTCCATGGGATCCTGGGCTTTTAAATTGATAAAACATGCATGCTTACCTAAACATTTTTTAAAAAATGGCTCCAGGCTTTGGAACTCATATTTAATAGCCAATAGCCTTCCCAGCTCTGCAGAGTTGCCTGAGTATGCCGTTCTCTTGGACTGGTGCAGAGAATTATGGACAGCATGTACCAGTCTCTTTAGAAGTAGACCTTACTAGATATTATACTATTGAGAAAAATACCTTCTTCAAGAGCTGATACCATGTGAGAATATTCTGAAAATAATATAAATCCAGGCCAGGGATGTCAGAAGGCAACAATTTCCATTCTGACTTCTATTCTTCACAATCAGCGCTGTTTCTAGTCTGTTGCAATTTGGTTTTCAACAAATAGTACATTATTTATCCCACTGTCTGCTCATTAACAAGATCAGCACAATTATATATATATATATATATATATATATATATATATATATATATATATATATAACATCAACTGCCCTTGTGTAATTTAAATTCATTGCGGTATAAAGACAACATTAAAAAGTAATTAATTAGGCATGGTTTGTGGGCTTAAAGGCGTTCCAACAAAATTGTGAATGAATACCAATTGTATTTTCTTGATAGGCTATACCCACGTGTGGTGGATATCCCTGCATTCAAAATGCTGCTCCACAACACTTGCTGACTGGGGCTGATGGTAGTTGGAGTCAATATTCTGATCTCTAATGTATGTGCAAAGCGTGGGAATTAGAGTCAGGGATACCCCGGAGCGTTGAGGAAGACGCCCATCTTACCTGTATGGGGGTCTAATCTGAACTCATCAGCACCAGATCCATGGAGACTATAGGTAATTTGGCCATTGCTACCAACATCAACATCTGTGGCTGACACTTTCAAAATAGAAAACCCTTGAGGTGCATCTTCTGAAACTCTCTCTTCGTACGGTGTCTGGAATGAAAAGAAAGGATGTTTTCAAGTGAAAAGAATGACTTCATTCCAAGTGAAATGCCTTGCTGAAGTTGTCCACTCCATTAACAGATGCCGGTATTCAGAATAGTGATGAAGTGGTCATTTCTTGCATTAGCTGAACCTATCTAGTTCAACCCCTATGCCTAAAGTCAAGGCTATGCATCCACAGGCATATGTATTGTCCTGGTTGACTTTGCTATAGCAAATGATGAAGCTAAGGAAATGCGGACCTAGAGAGAAGACCACTGGAATCCTAATGCAAGATGCTTCAAGCTTTCTAAAAGAAGAATGAGCTACAGGTATAGGCTATAAATACAAAACAGCCAAAGATCAGCCTCTGCCATCCTTACCACATTGTGTGTCCTAGGCAGAGTAAGAAAAGGGAAACAGTTACAAAATTCCAAGGCGCATAGCTGCTCAGGAGTACCTAGCCTTCCAGTTGCGGTGTCACTGCTACTTACTGGGAGCGAGAGGGCAGTGCATCAGGGAGATATGTGCTGTGCGGGCGCAGTGGAAGGAGCACTGGATTGGCTCTGTTTGTGCACCCATGCAGTGCTACCCTCCTACAATGTCACCCTTCCCTCTCTTCCTCCTGGTAAGTAGTACTGGCACTGCTGCTGAAAGGCAAGGTATATGATGGCACACTTCCCCGCAGACCACTCCTGCAACTTTTCGTTAAATAAGGCCAGTGAATCCTCACCATCTAATACTCATAAAGGACCTAAATCAGGCATCTCCAAACTTGGCCTTCCAGATGTTTTGGAACTACAATTCCCATAATCCCTGACCACTGGTCCTGTTAGCTAGGGATGATGGGAATTGTAGTCCCAAAAATATCCGGAGGACTGGATTTGGGGATGCCTGACTTAAATCATCTCTGATCACTTTCAACGTAGTTTTTCTCTGGGGCAAGTTTTCTATGAGAGTGCAATTCCATGCATTTATGATTTCTTACACTGCGCAGCTACTATTTTGCTATCCAGAACCATCAAAAATATAAAGAGGCCATAGTGTGTACAAAGAGTGCAATTCTGCTCCGTTTTGCTATTCTCCATCTTCTCCACCTTGAACTATTTTGTATATCCTCCTCCTCCTCCTGCAATCAGGTAGGAGGCAACAGAATCACAACACATGTCATAGTACTTCTAAAACAAGAGGAATGGGATGACTCAACACTGCCAACATGTAATTGCTAAAGGGATTGTCCCAGGTTACAAGGTGGCTTCTCCAGGTCAGCTTTGGGTCCAAATTGGCACACAGCTAGTGGTGTGGTTTTTTTTGTGTGTGTGTATGCGGATGAGGAGGCACAGCTTTATAGACATACACAATCACCTGCTTGCATTCAGGGCTGTTATCATTGACATCAAGGACTGAAATCTCCACTTCTGTTGCTGCTTGAAACTTTCCATCAGATACCATGACTTTGAGCAGATATTTTTCTCTTTCTTCCCTGTTCAGAAGCTTCTTGGAAAAAACCCTCCATTCTCCATCAACTTCAGCAACGCTGAACTGTCCCAAGATATCTCCTTCTGATAAGGCAGAGAAGGCATCATAATTGAAGACAATACAAAGTAAAAAACAAAAAAAACCTAAGAGTTTAAGGGGAAGAGGTAAAGAAAGGAGACATTGCTATCCTATGCATGCATACTCAGAAGTAAGCCCCATTAAGTTGAATGGGACTTACTCCAACAAAGTATAGGATTGTATCCTGTGTCTCTTAAGTCTCATTCCTCTGTGTGGGACGTCAAGAAAATTTGTTTGCCCCAGTTATAATGCTGCCCCACTGACTGCATCTATGTACTTGACTCTGAGCAGAATCAAAACTGCTTTATTAGGACTATATGGGCAAGATTCAGCTAATGAGCTCGACTACCAGAAGCCCACTTCTGCGATGGGGCTTTCCAGTTGCCGCCTCCCATGACCTGAGGAAATTCCCCAGAACAGCATGAGGAGGAGAAGGGAAGCATAATGTGACGTAGGAAGGAGCCAGGGATTGCTTTGGTGTTCTCTGATTTCAAAGGGTTGTTCTTCCAGGCAAATGCTGGCATGTAGTTTACATGCCTGCACCCCACAGTACCACCTGATTTGAAACATGTTGCATTACACGGTCCTTAGTTAATAAAGGCTATCATCTGATATTATCAGCTGCAGAGATTTCAGCAAGACTAATTGTAGGATAAGGTGCTTCTCAAAGTCAAGCAAACCTACCAGAAAACAAGTCATATTCTACTTTATCAAAATGTTAGGAGAGATAGGTTCTTACCAGTGATGTAACATGTGACTTGTCTGTTCTGCTCTGAAATATCACTGTCTACAGTTCTAAGAGTGGTGATCGTTTGCCCAGGCTCAGCATTCTCAACCACGGACCCTTTGTAGATTTCAGAGGTGAACTGCGGAGCATTGTCATTTTCATCAGTTATGGTGACCACCACAAGGGCTTGAGAAGAAAGCTGGTGTTTCCTACCATGGTCTGATGCCACAACAAAAAACTGGTAGGTTTCTTGAACCTCACAATCTAGCTCTTTAAGAGTCATGATCCAACCACTTTCACTGTCAATGGTGAAGAGCTCTCTGATGTTGCTTGGTTCTGATCCTAAACTATAGCTCACTTGCCCATCACTTCCAGTATCTTGATCATTGGCAGTGACCTGAATCACGGTAGTTCCTGGTGGCATGTTCTCCATTACAAAGGCCCTGTAAGGATCAGCCTCAAAAACAGGCTTGTTGTCATTGACATCTTTTACATGGATGTTGATGGACACCAAAGAGACCAAGTCAGTATCCTGGTGTGAGCAGTGAGCCAAAACATCAATCTGGTACCATTTCATCTTCTCATGATCCATTGCCTTCTCAATAGTCAAGGTACCTGTTTGTTTATCCAAAGCAAATATCCCCTCTTTATTGCTTTCGGCAGTGGTACCTTTCACCAAACTATAGATGACAGGGTCCTCTGCCACAGCTCTAACTGATCCTATTTCGGATCCCTCCGGGAGGTCTTCAGATGCTGAGAAGGTGTATAGCGGCTCAGAAAACCTTGGCAAGGACACCTCCTTTGGAACAACTTGAAGATTCACTGGAACAACAGAATTCCAATTGGGAGGTCCTGCATCTTCAGCTTTGACTTTGAAGTTCACTGTCCTGTTTTCTAGCCTGCGGAGACTCTCTTTGACTTGAACAACTCCAGTTGCAGTGTTAATCTCAATCACATCCTCTGCAATAACCTCCTCCACTGAATCAACAGAGTAGGTGACGTCAGCATTCACTCCTTCATCAGCGTCATAAGCTAGAACTTGAATGACCGGTGACCCTCTGCTCACATTGGACTGGATAGACAAGATGTATTCAGAAGCTTTGAACTGTGGTGGGTTGTCATTTTCATCTGTGAGTATGATTTTGACAGTACAGAATGCCACCTTTCCACCCCCATCCTTGGCCATGATTTTAATAGCAACAACTCTCTCTGTGGAATTTTCTCTGTCCAACTTCTGCAGCGTTTCAATGCGTCCCTTGTCATCTATTGCAAATTTCTCTTGGCCAAGCTTGTTTATGATGGTGTAATCTACAGTGCCATACGGACCATCATCTGGGTCAGTGGCTAGCAATTCAATCACTTTGGTTCCAACCTTGGCATTTTCAGCCAATACTGCTTCATATACATCCTGCTGAAATGATGGACTGTATTTATTTACATTTGTGGTATTGATGTATACTGGCACTGTGGTTTTAAACACGCCATCTGATGCAGAGACTCTGAGGTTGTAAAAAGACTCCAGGTCCCTTTTGCAACGATTCAGTGTGGAAATGATTCCAGAAGTGCTGTCAATGGTGAAATGCCTTTTCTCATTCCCTGAAAGGATCAGATATTCCAATCTACGGGTGTCCCTGCTATCAGGGTCAAAAGCCTGGACTTTTATCACAACATGGCCACAGGGAACCATTTCGCTCACATTGGCTTCATAGTGAAGCTGACTGAACTTGGGTGGGTTGTCATTGATGTCTAACACACTGATCACCACAAGGGCTTCAGTGCTGAGAGGAGGCATCCCATGGTCTGTGGCTCTCACTCTAATGCGAAATTCATGGTTGGCTTCATAATCTAGAACCTGAGTTGTTGTTATTTCACCTGTGCTGGGATCCACATTAAACAACTTTGACGCATCTGAACGGTCTTCCAAGATCTGATATGAAACCACTTTGTTCCTCCCTGAATCTCTGTCAGTAGCAAGGAGCTGTATGACGGGGGTCTGAGCTGGCAGGCCTTCGGTGACTGACGCACTATAAACCACCTGAGAGAATTCAGGAGGATTGTCATTAATGTCCTCAACCTCTACTTCTACCATTGCTTCTGAAAAGGCACCCATTGCTGTGTCTGTAGCTCTGACTGTAAAGGCATGTTTTGTGTCCGATTCATAGTCTAGTTGGCTGGTGACCATAAGCACACCGGTCTTGAAGTCAATGTTGAAATGTTTAAGAGCTCCTTCTTCCACAATGTTGTATATTAAACGCAAGCCTTCAGGGCTCCGAGCCTGGATGTGGAGAACAGGTGTGTAGAGTGGAATGTTTTCAGGCACTTTCACAGTATAGAAGAGGCTTTGGAAGAGAGGGTTGGATTTGTCCCTCACCATGATCAGAACCTCTTCTTCAGCATACAAGGGAGGTTCACCGGCATCTCTGGCAATCACTTTTAGTATGTATTTATTTAGAGTTTGAAAATCAAGGGGTTTCTTGAGTGAGATGTCCCCTAAGTAAGGGTCAATCCGGAAATACTTGTAATCTTCTGCAAAGGAATAAAAAATGACTCCATTATTCCCCAGATCCCAGTCAGTTGCAGAAACCTGAAAGATGACATCACCTGGCTCAGTGCCGTCCTGCATAGCTATATAATATGGCACATTTTCAAAATGGGGTGCATTGTCATTAATGTCGTCCACATAGATTTTGAGCATTGCTTGAGACACCCTTGGTGGATTTCTAATGTCCTTTACTTCCACTGCAATATCATAAGTGTCTTGAGTTTCACGATCAAATTCTACGCCCTTGGTCTGTAGCACTCCTGAAGACTGGATCACCCTGAACTTCTCTGTGCCATTCATGATGGAGTAGAAGAGGGGTTCATTCAGTTGATTCCCAATGACACCAAGAGCAACCAGAGTTTGGATATCTGTGGTGTTTTCCTTCACTGTTGCTGTATATAACTCTCGATCAAATTTTAAGGTGCTGTCTTGTGGTTCAATAAAATTAATCCTAACCATAGCATTCGCTGTATATAAACCATCTCCAGCTCTAACTGTGAGTTCATGATAGCGTTCTAAGGTGGTAGCATTCAACACAGAGATGAGGCCAGTTGTTGGATGAATGTAGAAAATGTGATCAGGATTCCCTTCCACTATATTGTAGGCTATCTCAGAGTCCACATCTTCTGCATGTACGGTATAAAGCTCCATCCCGTGATGGACAGGAAGCCCTACAGAAAGTTCATAAATATCTTTTGTAAACACAGGAGGACAATCATTGACATCCTTGATATAAATGGTGACCTCAGTGGGTTTGGAAGCAAATAAATTGGGTTTCCCACTGTCACGCACATGGACATTGAAGTGATGAACTGGGACACGCTCGTAATCAATTTCTGCACAAGTAGTAAGAGTGCCCATGCTTGGATCAATTTTGAAAAAATCCAGTGCCTCTGGCTGCAAAATTTCATAGACCAACAAGGCATTAGAATCTCGGTCAGCATCTGACGCATGAATCACAAGCGGTGCATTGTTTTCATCCATAATCATACTTCCCAATGGAACGTTCTCATTGATCCGGCCAACAAAGGAAGGCTTAGAAAAGATAGGCACATTGTCATTCTCATCTATGACATAAACAAACACCAGAACATCCATAAATGCCCCTGCCATATTGGTGGCCCGGATTTTCAGCTGATAAGATGAAGCCTGCTCAAAATCTAGATTCCTTTGTGTTGAAATAAGGCCAGATTGATAGTTGATGGAAAATAAGCCATCTTTGTCTCCTTCTTTTACTTCATAGGTAACAGACGAAAGGCTCGTGGCTGAAACAAGGATGACAGGAGAGCCAATGACAGCAGATTCACTGATCTCTATAACGTACTCCTCCTCTGAAAATTGTGGAGGTGTGCCATCAGAAGGCTTCATAAAAATGTTCACAGTAGCAGAGTCCTTCAGTTGTGGAAACCCTTGATCTTCTGCCTTTACAGTGAGAACAAATCTCTCTTGCTTGGCCTGATCCAGCTTCTGAGACACTGTAATAATTCCAGAGAACTTGTCTATAGCAAAGAAGTCTCCGATGTTCCCTGAAAAAAGAAAGAAAGGCTCACATGAAGAATGAAAAACCACCTTTAAATTGCTGTTGTGTTTATTGGTTTTCATCACCCATCTGATCACCCACCTAAAATATACCCATTTCATTTATTGGGAGATAATTGCTCTTAAAAACACTTGTTGATGGGACCCCCCCAATTATTTCCCCCTGGAATATATATATGTATATCTTTTCTAACAGTTAGAATGAAAGGCTTAATAGCCAGTTCTGATCTACTTTATTTGGAAGTAAGCCATTGCTTTTTCAGTGGCACTTATTTCTGGAAAAGGACTTCAGCTTTAGGGACAAATAGCCCTACTCAACGGAGCATAATGGGAAACAATGCCTTCCCTGGCAGGCTACACTTTGTTTAAAGAGATTTAGAAATGTGAAACGGTATTAGCCGCGCATCAATTGAAAAAGTTAAACAGACTTAGGAGCTGCTGGCTTGGAGATGCAAGGCCGTGATAACCGATAGGGAGCAAAGTGTGCTTGTGTTGCCCTGCAGACCAGAGGCCTGAACTCAAAGAAGAAAAATGCTCATAGAAAAAGAATTGCAACTCAGATTTGTTCAACACGTTGGCTAAAATGGTGGCCCATTTTTATTTTTAGATGCCGCTTCTGTCCAGAATGAGCAGAGGGATACTGACCTGCTGAACATTTTATGACGTGTCCACATGGTGGGGGCGACAAGAGAATGAATGAATGAATGGATGAATGAATGAATAAACAAACAAACTATAGTGCTTTGCTGGCTGGCACAGCTGAGCAAATGAGCGCTAAGAAAAAATTCCAAATCATACAAGCCTCATAAGATTGGTAAGCAACCATTATTTATGTGCCTTATGATCTCCAGTGATTAAATTATGGCTAGAGAGGCTTTTTGAGTATGTTTGATATAACATTTACTGTATTAATGGAATTGTTTATTTAAAGCAGCACAGCCTTATGGTTTTAAAATGTTTATAGATGGTATATTGAACTGATATGAATTATCGTTTTGTGTGTTTGGCTTTACAGCAATATATATATACACTGATGAAGGATATATTTGGAAATGGGTGCTTTATGCTAGCTACTCCGCCTTTTTTTCCTGCTCATTAGCATTTGATGCTGAATACACTATTATTCATATAAACTGAATTTTCAAATCGGCCTTTTTGTGCACCGTTTTGTGTTTTTTTGCTTTACCAGGCAGAGAGCCAAGGCGCAAGCAAGCAGTGGCACCTAATTATAATCTTTCTTATAATCCCTGTAGTTTAGGCCTGAATGAGAGGCAGGTAAACAAGCAGGTTGCAATGGTGACGAGAAGGAGCAGGTCTTGTTGGTGGGCTTCCACCTGCGGTGTGTGCCCTTGGCAGATGCACAACCATCTGACTTTTGACTTGATGCTGGTGCTGCCTACTAATACAACGGAAATGTGGTCAATGAATTTGGAGCCTGTGGTTAGACTTGGGGAACCCAGAGGCACTGTCCTCAGCTCACAAGATGGAAAGTGAAAGGATAGGGGCTGAGGAAGGACACGAGTCCTGCAGAACCAGGTCCATCTAGTCTTGCATCTTGTTCTCACAGAGGTCAACCAGCACATTCATATGCCAGTCCACTCCAGTTCATGTAGTTTTCTTGCTCCTATTACTCTTGCATTTATAGTACACTGGGAAAAAACCATATTTGGCTAGCACATGCCATTACACTCAGTATTCAGGGAAACACTTGCATTCATAGGCAGCTATAAATTGCTCAAGTCCCTTACCTGCCTCAAGGCAGTAGTGGATTTCAGCATTAACTCCTCGGTCTTGATCCAGGGCTCGGACTTGCACAACCTCTGTGCCTATTGGGGCCGCATCCAGAACTTCCGCCTTGTAATGGAGGCTGGAGAACTGGGGAGGGTGGCTGTTGCAGTCCTCTACGTGGATGATAATTCTGGCAAAGTCTCGCTTGACCGGGACTTCCTGGTCTCGCACCTAAGTGGCAGAACAAGTGGATGTGTGAATGAAGGCATTGCAATGTGACACTTCCCAGCTGCAGAATGCCAAATGGACCTGGGGGAAAGGGCCAGTATGGACTTGGCATTGCAACCACTCTCATTCATTTGGGTGAACGCGTGAGCCACATCTCAATCCCCTGATTCCAAGGAGTAACTGTATGCAACAGCAACAGAAAAAGGCTCTTGCCCTGCACGTGCATCAACTCCCAGTTCACTGCTGTTCTGCTCTATTTGCACTTACATGGTGGAAGACAGGGGCAACCACAGCCATCTGGTTGGTTGGTGCTGTCGCACCATGTCCCAATTGGAGCTCAACCTCAGGAGCCAACAAGAGCCATCATTTGACTTCGGGGGGTGGGCCGGGCTTGGGTGTGGAACAGAGGAAAGCCTTGTTGGAGGTTGATGTAAATAGGAGCCCTGGGCTGTGGCTTCAGCACTCAGTGTCATCACCAACTTCCCCACCCTTCCTCCCACAGTTTCAGGATGTTCTTTGATCGCTGGTTGAAAAGGTCACAATTGGCCCATGGCTGTGAGGCTATTGCCTTTCCCACAGCAAGAGTATATGTTTGTGAATGTTCATCTATTCCTTATTGTCACATTTTTGGCAGGGAAGGGCATTGGTGGAGATCCAAAACTTATGGGGGGACTATCATAAGGGGTATTGGGCATGGTGCTTAAAAGTCTTCAACCTAGCTTGGGGGCCATGGCCAACTGCCATATATTGGCACATACCCCAGGTTGCCATCTCGGTGGCCCTTGGCATGGTGGGCCCAAAGAGTGTGGCATCTCCTGCATGGTGGCCTCTGCAGTTGGGCAGGGTGGTGGTGGGCTGTTCTTCCCAGCAGACAGATACTTACCCCATCCCAATCCAATATATTGACTGTAACCAATAAAGTAATGGCCTTGCTTAACCCATAATAGTATTATTGTGTTTCGGTCATTGCAACCTGGCATGACACCTAGCTGTACATGGCAACAAGTACATGTTGAGTGAAACCGAGAAAAACTGCTGTAAGGCACTCCAAGCCCATGGGATAGAGTTGGATATAGATCAAAGAAATATACAAGTTGCTTTCCTGTGACTCCCATACCATGACTGTCAAGGTGTGCAGAGACATGGATTGCGAATCAAGCGCTGCCGTCATCATGAGTGTGCCACTGCTTGGGTCCATCTGAAAAAGCTTCATGCTTCTGGGATCCACGCTGCTCTGAAGGGTGTAGATCAGTCCTTTCCCATGGTCCTTGTCTGTTGCACGGACCCAGGCAATTTCTGTCCCAGGAGGCGTGTCTTCTGGAATGTGAGCCTCATATTGATACTCCAAGAACTTGGGGGAATGCTGGTTAATGTCAATCACACGGATATAGGCCTGTAAGAGCGTGGGGAGAACATATGTAAAGAGAGAAGGCAGGGTTGGGGCTGGTTTGGTGAAGTTAATTCTTAGACAAGCACAGCAATTTTGACAGAAAACTCTATTGCGGTTATTTTTTTTGTAGCTTTGGAAGTATATTCAGCATGCCAGAGTTAGCAGGTTTTGGACGTGTGCTCTCTGCCATGTGCATAAATGCATATCCAAAACATGTGTTCCAGAGAGCTTTTATGTGCTTTTTGTCAATGACTTGATGTGAGTCCAGTTCTAGGCTTGAGGTCTTTGCTGGACAACTTCTGCTCTGGATATGCCCTCCCTGCTGGTTTCCCACAGGCATCTGGTTGGCCACTGTGAGAACAGGATGCTGGATGGGATGGGCCATTGGCCTGATCCAGCAGGTTCTTCCTATGTTCTTATGTGGGCTTACATGGCAATGGGACCAGGGTGGATAGGGCCACTGTTTTCATTCCCCACCATGTCCCAGAGTGACAGTACTTCAGGGGCATGGAGAGGAATTAAAAGTGCAGTGAGAACTGCTTGTGATGCCTATCTGGAAAAGAACATCAAGGGGGCACGGGGCAGGTGTCAGTGGTAGGCTCTACCAGGGTGCCCAGCTTGAACAAGATGACACTATATCTGAAGTGATGACCTCATGGAGGAAGGACCGCAGCTCAGTGTTAGAGCATCTGCCTTGCATGCGGAATTTCCCAGGTTCAATTCCTGCCATCTCCAGGACTGGGAGTGTCCCATCTGAAACCTTGGAGAGCTGTTGCCTATCAGTGTAGACAATACTGAGATAGATGGACACCGCATAAGATAGCTTCTGATGCTCCTAAAATGGCATGGGGCATCCCAGCCAATCATATTGAAGTGTAGACAAATGAGGCTGAGGATTATGAAGGTGAAGGATAAAGATAAGCAAAAGCAAGGGGGACTGAAAAACTCAGACACCATTAATGTTTGGCGATAATCAGTTTAGCTGCACTGGGTGTACATACTGTTTTGAAACAAGCACTGGAATTATAAACTTATTTGGTGTATTTGCACTTCTGCTTATTTCATCCCAGGAAATTAACAGAATAAGGACAGGAATGACATGGTGGGGAAAGTGTACAATATATCAGAAGCAGCCTGGAAACGTATTTGTAACAGGAAAAAAAACAAACCCATCCCTAAGCTCGCTGTCAAATGTTGCAAAGAGAATTTGGCAATCTCTGTCTATTTGATCCAATTGTTTTTCATCACATAACCGCATCTTGGAAGGAGACGACCTGATGCAATCGCCTGCTTTCTTCAATGAAATCCAACTTGCCATGATTTTGCAAGAGCAGGTTCACCAACATACCCAGCAGTGATTGTCAGTGCCAAAGTAAACAGAAGAAAAGTTCCTGGAGGCCGGGATTGCATGTCAGCCAAGGTGTCAGAAGATGACTCTTAGTGGCAGCAGGACAATGTTATAAAGATGTTGAAAATACCATCAATCTAGTCACACTGAAACAGCACCCTCAGCACCTGGTTCCCACCACCTCCTAGGTTTTACATAACTTTAGTGGCTACCAGTAAAGCAATTATCAGATTAAATCCCTGCTAAAAACCTTGTTTTCCCAGGCAAACCTCTATATATGCGCTTGTTGGCAGGAGTGAATGGTGAGGCTACCTACCTGTTGGGAGACAAAATGCATGTCTACACTATAAACATCAGGCCACTTTTGAACTCATTAGCTGTCATGACTACTAGCCAAAGACCCCCTGAACAACAGAGATCACAGATCTGTAGCAAATAATTCTCAGTATCTTGACAAAAGTTACGATTCCCAGATTGCTTCAAAAAGACTTGGTCCTCACCTTTCTCTTGGACTTGCTAACAGGCCTTACAAATGCTGTCACTTATGTGCAACAGGCACATTACATGCAGAATTATTCTGACTGCTCACACCCTGGAACATAGAAATCTGCCTTACCCTGAGTCACACAATTGGTCCAGCTAACTCAGTATTGGCTACATAGACTGACAGTAGCTCTCTGGGATTTCAGGCAGCGTACTCTCCCAGGCCTACCTGGAGTTGCCAGGTATTGGCAATGAACTTGCCAATTTAACGATCTTAGGAAGCCTCGGGGCTTCCGCTTCACCATGATTCAGATTCAGGATTCAGTTCCTCTCATCCTGGCCACACAGGGAAGAATACTCATCAATCTCAAATGCCTGCCATAATTATCTCAATACATATCTGTGTCTTTCAAGTGGAGATGTGCTGAAATATAGTGTCATGGACGATGCGGTTGATCTGAATGAATGAATGAATAAGCCCTTCATTGTTTTGGGTCAAAACTGATGTGGTGCAGGAGACTGTCATCAGCTCACCCTTTTAACATAGGAAGCTACCTTATGCTGAGTGAAACCATTGGCCCATCTAGCTCAGTACTGGCTACACTGACAGGCAGCAGCTCTCCAGGGCTTCAGGCAGGGGTCTATCCCAGCCCTACATGGAAATGTCGGGGATTGAACCTGGGACCTTCTGCATGCAAAGCATGTGCTCTACCACTAAGCTGCAGCCCTCTCCCATGTGGAAGCTCCTGGAGATGGCTTAGTACAGCTCAACACAGCAGCACAATGAGGAGGTAAGAGGAAAGGGAACGTAATTTCCTCTCTGACAGACAGCATGTTTGCTCATTTACATTAAGCAGTGGTTAGGCTTAGCTTTGTGTGCAAACTGGGCCCCTGAGTCTCCAAGTCCTGTACCACAGTTGAGCAGGATCTGCAGAGGAAGGAATTTAAGAAAAAGTGACACCTTTGGTAAGTGTTCTTATCTTCTTCTTTTTTGCTGTGCTACCCTAAATAAGAATTTGAGCATTGAGTTTGGGGTGTTCCCCAAGTGAGCTTGCATGAAAGATGATGCAATTTTGCTGCAGCTAATCTACACAGGCCAAATTGGGAGCCCCTTATAGCACCTTATCCCCCAGTCTTATGCAAATTCAGCTGAATCATGACTTTTTAGCATTTTGGCAAAGTAATTTTTTGAGAGAACTCTATCTGTGTATGTTCTTATCCTCCCTGAGAACACAGAAGGGTTTGGACAGGGCTTTGTGGATGCCCACCTGTGTCTTGATGATGCTCGATCCATCAGTGACCTGCACTGTGAGGTTGTAGTTCGATCTTTTCTTTGCATCCAGGGTTCTCGCAATAACAATGCTGCCAGTGCTCTTCTCGATGTCAAAATCCATGTCATCATCACCACCTAAGAGGAAAGAGATAACTTAAGTAGATAGGGTAGGAGTTATGATGGAGGAGGCCAGGTGTCTGAGTAACAGCATCTCCCCGGGCAGGCAGGGGTCCAAGAGGGGGAAAAGTATCCTTGCAGCTGGTAGCATTTGCAACAAATAAAATATATCCAGAGGCAGGCAGCAGAATAGCAAAAAAGGTGGGTGGAAAACCTCCATGAAAGGCTTCTATTGTCCTCATTGCATCTTTGTTTATTTTCCTTAAGTTTTCCATAGGCTTAAGTGCGCAATAATGCCTAGTTTGTAGTTGAAAGGCTATTCAAGGTGAAGGGAGCTGAAATTAACCAGTGGGACACAGGGCATGTTCTGTTGAAAAGAAGGAATATCAGGAGAAATTGGCAGGGGAGAGGACATTTTCTGGCTTTGCTTCAAGGTGTGATGCTTAAACCAGTTCCCCTCTCTCTGTTGAGACTTGCTCCGATTCATGGATGAGTCCTGGGCAAGGACAAACATCTGTAAGATTTGCAGCGGAGCAAGCCACTCCACAAGAACATGTTTTGGAAGCCACTGCAGAGTTCTTATTCATTTCCCCACCATTCGTTACAATTGGATAAAGACTTAAATAATGCACATTTAGCATCTGAAGACTGAAATAAGACAGAAAAACCTGCAGCTTTACTCTCCATTATTCCATAAAGCTAAAGAGCAGGCTGCATAGATGATGAAAGGCAGTCAGAAGCCAGTGATTATGGCTTGAGCAACCTGCGGCCTACCAAATGAAATGCAGCTCACCACCAACAATAGTGACCAAGCAGAGGCTGCAAAATTGCGAGGTTACCTGGCAGGCCACAATACATATTTGGTGGGCTGCTTTCAGCTTGGAGAGTCACAAGTTGTGTAAGGCTGCCTATGATACTCTATATCATGGGTCAGCAAACTTTTTCAGCAGGGGGCCGGTCCACTGTCCCTCAGACCTTGTGGGGGGCCGGACTATATTTTGAAAAAATAATGAACAAATTCCTATGCCCCACAAATAACCCAGAGATGTGTTTTAAATAAAAGGACACATTCTACTCATGTAAAAACACACTGATTCCCGGACCGTCCACGGGCCAGATTTAGAAGGCGATTGGGCGGCATCCGGCCCCTGGGCCTTAGTTTGGGGACCCCTGCTCTATACCAATGTTTCTCAATTTTAGGTCCCCAGCTGTTGTTGGACTACAACTCCTATCATCCCTAACCACTGGTCCTGCTAGCTAGGAATTATGGGTATTGTAGACCAGCAAAAGCTGGGGACCCAAGGTTGAGAAACACTGTTCTATATTATAGTTATGGGTTATTCTCCAAGCAAGGTTTCTTAGAGAGAGCTCTTTGTGTGTCTATACACTGAGTCAGATAATTTCTCCTGCATCCACATTAGGCATTATCTTGTGGAATAGTGATGCTGTGTTCCCTGACATCTACATGACATCATGAGTGAACCCCCCCCCCATTTTTCTCCTTTCTCTGCCTTACCCCATCCCCACAGCTTAGAAAATATAACTTTTAAACACACTGGGCTAGCTGCACAATCTCCCCACCACTATTTCATAGCTTTTCCTGCCACATAAGGCCTGTATAGACTGCTCTATTTTGTCCATGATAGTCCACCTCTTTTCTCTGGGAATCAACTCTGTCATATTAATCCTCCCATTTCCAAATAGCATTTCCTCCACAGCTATTTCTCCCTGCCCCCGCCCCAAAAATTGCAGGCATATGTTGAGGTGGGAGGGGGATCTTGATCAGAATGGGAGTGATAGACTACAGTCCTGACAAATATCCCTTTCAACCAAGATGATCAAGGATCTGTAAACCAAGCCTTATATCTGAAGATATAAGTGTGTATCTGAAGAAGTGTGCATGCACACGAAAGCTCATACCAAGAACAAACTTAGTTGGTCTCTAAGGTGCTACTGGGAATTTTTTTTTAAAAAATTTTTTTGACTATGGCAGACCAACATGGCTACCCACCTGCAACAAGCCTTTTGAGGAATAGTTGGGGGAGTTGGGGATGTTTAGTTTGGAAAAGAGGAGACTGAGAGCAGATATGATGGTCATCTTCAAGTATCTCAAGGGCTGTCAAGTGGAAGAGGGAACAAGCTTGTTTTCTCCTGCTGTGGAGGGTAGGACTCGAACCAATGGCTTCAAGTTACAAGAAAGGAGATTCCTACTAAACATCGGGAAGAACTTTCTGAAAGTGAGAGCTGTTTGGCAGTGGCATGGACTCCCATCTGAGGTGGTGGAGTCTCCTTCACTGGAGGTTTTTAAGCAGAGGTTGGGTGGCCACCTGTTATGGATACTTTAGTTGAGATTCCTGCATTTCAGTGGCTTGCACTAGATGACCTTTGGGGTCCTTTCCAAATCTATGATTCTATGATTTGTAACTGGGTAAAGGGAAACCACTCATCTAGCTACAAAAATGGCATTGGGGAAGGGCCACAGCTCAGTGGTAGAGCATCTGCTTCGGATGCAGAAGGCCCCAGGTTCAATCCCTGACATCTCCAGGTAGGGCTTGGAGAGATCCCCTGCCTGAAACCCCAGAGAGGTGCTGCGAGTCAATATAGGCAATGCTGAACTAGCTAGCTGGACCAATAGTCTGACACATTATAGGGAAACTTCCTATGGTCCTATTTGTGTTCCAGAGATGTGGAAGTAGAGTTCCTTGAAGCAGAACAGCAGCAACTGGGAGACTTTGATGGAGGGTCACCATGGATCTACTGTGTCATGGATAGTGGGCAGCCTTGATGAAGGAGAGATAGGAACTATGGCCATTTTTAAGAAGCTGTAGTTCCTGTGATAACAGAAACAGTTTCACAGATAACAAGGGGAATCTAAGATGCTATTGTATGAGTTCCTGAAATGGTGGAGCAAAACTATATGGAGTAGGTAATGTAGCCCTGCTCATATAGGCCACATGAGCACTCCTGGCTTGGGCGGCATTGGAGAAAGTAGTAAGCCTCCGAGTTTGTTTGTTTTTTAAACTATGTTTCGAATAAAATGAGATGAGTAGAGAAAATGGCAGAGAAAGACAGGGGTGGTAAGGCACTGGTGGTCATCAACGATCTCATGGGTAATGATCAGTTAGGGCCTGTCATACTCACAAAAGCCTATCCCACAATAGCAGTTCCAACAACCATTAATGGGGGATCTGGGAAAGGATCTTTGGTCTGAGTACTCAGAAAAATATGTCCCTAAGGGAAAATGTGTTTGGCTCTTCTGAAGTAATTTAGGAAGAGCCAGGAATAAAAATGAGAGTGGATCAGAGGCACCAAAAATTTAAAGTTACAGGTGGGTAGCCGTGTTGGTCTGCCATAGTCAAAACAAAATCGAAAATTCTTTCTAGTAGCACCTTAGAGACCAACTGAGTTTGTTCCTGGTATGAGCTTTCGTGTGCATGCACACTTCTTCAGATACACTTTCTGAAGGTATCTGAAGAAGTGTGCATGCACACGAAAGCTCATACCAGGAACAAACTCAGTTGGTCTCTAAGGTGCTACTAGAAAGAATCAAAAATTTAAAGAAACAGTGCCTTTATAGAAAAGGGAGCAAAAGGGAAAGGGATGGGGCCAGATGACATCTGGAAGAAAATGAACCTGTAGAACTATTTGAGCAGACAGGTGAGGACATTGTCTGACTTGCATTATAAATCACTTGAGCAGACAAGTGGAAGGGAAGGGCGTTATAGCGCCAAGAGAAACTTTTGGCTTGGAACTCAAGGGCAGCTCAATGTGTGAACTCGCAATGTCCTCTGCTGTGACACTGGGGAAAGTCCACACTTTCTGGGGAAGCCTAGCTCAGTTGGGAGTGCATGAGACACAGGATCAGGGGTTTGAGTCCCACGCTGGGCAAAAAAAATCCTGCATTGCAAGGGGTTGGACTAGACGAACCTTGTGGTCCCTTCCAGCTCTACGATTCTATAATGCTAATTGAACAGTTGCAGAAACAGACCAGGGCTGGGGAACTAATGGTCCTCCAGATGTTGTTGATTCCCCATCCCTACAGAGGAACCCCATATACCACTTTTCCCACTGCCTAAAGCATAAGGCTGTATTCTGCTTCCTTCTCACAGAACTGTTGTGTAGATAAAAAGAGATCGCCACATATCATGAATGCCATCCCAACCTGAGCTCCCTGGGGAATGGAGGGGTGTAAAACACAATTTCTAAAATAGAAAAGGATTTATTAAAAAAAAACTAAAAAAACTCCGCCCATGCTAGCTTGAGTATGGCAGCCAAACAGGGTAATGATTCAGGGCAAAGGATTAGCCGGACTCACTGTGTGAAGGAGGTTCATATCCCATATTGTAAACAGTGCCTGATTTAGGAGAATAGATAAATACTGAGATTAAATTCCAAAGAAAATACCTGCAAGGGGACACAATGCGGGCAGACTGTCCCACACAAAAGTAAACTTTCCTCAAGCATTGTCAATTCTGTACTGTGTTGATTCTTGTCCTGCCTTCATTGTATTTGTACTCCATTATCCATGCCCAACTGCACCAGGCACAGAAGCATTCCTTGGAGGTGCCCTGAGAAGGACAATTCTTGCAGGTCTGCAAACTATCTGCCTTCAGGAATGGCTTTACTCAACAGAGGCAAAACAAAAACAAACAAACAAACAAAACCCCAAAGCCCCAAACTAAACCTTAAGTCTGCAATGTAATGCCAGGAAATAGGAATTACGCACCCACAGATCAGTACAGCTGAAAGATACATCAAAGATCAGTCAGATGCACAGGATACAAACGAAATGATCTTAGCACCTAAGAATTATTTTAAAAACCTACGCATTCCTGAAATTCTACCCTTAAATGTGCATGAAAACCTACATGAACCTGGGGAACATCTTACAGATGTTACAATATACTATAAAAAAGGTAAACCCCCTTCAGAACTATGAGTTCTTGAAGATGGAAATGGGACCACAGTGGACACCCACCAGTGTCCCAATTATTAATCCCAGTGAGGTCCATATCTCCAACAACAACAAAAATGCATTGATCATTACACTGGAATATCTAACTAGAATGGGTCTCTCTTAACTCTTGCAAAAATATACAGATGAGAGTTGTATCTTTAGACATCCTTCTACACGATGAAAGCATAGGGCATTTCTGACTAATGGGGGGAAATAGAGAAGAATAGGAATAAAACATAATAGATTTTTATCAAGGGAATTGCTGGGCATTCATAGCAGCTCCCTACCAACTTAACATTTAAAGACTTTCAAAACCCCTTGTGGTCTTTTCTCTCTCTCTCCTGTTGGTTTGTTTTTATTGCTGTGGGGAATAGTTATGATTACCACATATTTCCTGTGAGCTGCACAGATGTGTTTTTGCCCGTTTGCAACACAAGAATTTTCATTTAAGGTTGGGGGAGTGCCAGAAATACCATTTTGCAAAGTGCGATGGGTAGGTAACGCAAGACCTGCACAATGCTTTTTGTGGGACAACTGCTTGAGTCAGCCTCAATGCTGCTCCTTGCCAGTGCCAAGGCCTTGACTCTAATGTGCCTGCCATCTAAAATAAACAGCCTTTGTTCGCTTGGGGCATGTGCGTGCCAAATATCTGGGGAACCGAGGCAGCATTTTGTCAGCCCAGAGTCACCCTCAAGAGCTCATTTCTCAGCCGCATGCCACTCACCTGTGATATTAAACCAGAGTTGGCCGAGCCCAGCCTCCACGCTGATCACTCCCACCATGTGGTTCACTGGGTCTGTTTCCATGACAGCAAAGTTGAAATGAGGCTCATCAAAAGTCAGAGGCTCCGAGGATGGAAGGGGCTTAAGGATCCAGTTGACATGTAACCTCACGCTGGAAGAGAGTGGGGGGCTGCCGCCATCAGTAGCCTTGACCTGCCAAGAGAGACACCAGCTTACATGCAGTGGAAACCAAAGTTGCTCTTGCCAATGTTCTGAGTGAACCTAATCAGTCTTTCATGGTTCTATTGCCAGAAGCACCACAAAGTGGGCAGCCTGCAGTTGCCCTTGCCTTCCTTCAGCTGGTAGATAAAATGGCATTCATTTGCTTGCCCCTGTTAACGTAGCAGGGTTCATGCAATACAAGAGTTCGATAGGATTTCTTTGGCATATGTAAAGCTGCCGAGTCTGGTCTGACTCTGTAGCCTGCAGAGCTTGTTGCTCAACATGCAGAGGAAAATAAGAAGACCCCTGCTGGAAGTCAAGTGTCCTGCTGCCCACAGTGGTCAGCCAAGATGCCTCCAGGAAGTTCACAAGGTGGGCTTGAAAATAGCAACCCTCTCTTGCTACTGCTCCCCAGTAACTGGCGTCCAGTGATAACCCACCAAACTGCTCTTGGACTACCCATGCAAACTGAAGAAGGTGATGGAACATTTTGTCTTCTTCAACGTACGTGTTGCTGTTGTTTCATGGCAGGTTTTGACTAAATAGGTTTCACAGGTTCTTGATGTAATTATGTTGCCCTGAGATCTATGGATGAAGGGCAGTATACCAATTAAACAACAACAACCTGAATACCCTCTTTGACTACAAGGCCCTTAAATACTCAAGAAAAAAACTGCTGTCTGCCTCCATCCTCCTTAACTTCCTATATCTCACTCACCGTCAATATATTGTACTCCTGGACAGGAAAAGCCTTTTTGGAGAAGACCATGCCTGTCACTGGGTGGATGCTGAAGAATCCATCATTGTTTTCTTCAAGGCTGTAAGTGACTTGGCAGTTCAGTCCCTCATCCCGATCTGTGGCAATCATCCTGTAGACTGGCAAAGGAGTCTCAGATCCCGTTTTCTGTGGTAGATTAACCATGAAGAACTTCTGGGAAAATGTGGGAGGATTATCATTGACATCTGTGATGTAGATTACAACTCTACTGGTGGATTTCAGAGTTGGATCCCCGTTGTCTGAAACAGAGACCTATAAGGAAAAGCCAACAGAGTATCAGATCTGAAGCCTCAAGAAAACAGTTAATGCTCATGAAACCCAGATGTTTCCCTGCTATGGCTGAGGAGAAGACCCAAGGTCCTTCAGGTGTTGCAGGATGCCTGTAATCGTAACCAAATGCTCTGGGATGATGAAAGCTATAGTTCAGCAACATTTGGAGGATCTCCTAATATCTGGCAAAGTCTTCTGGGAGTGGTTGAAGTGTTACAATGTGTGGCTTGCCTGCATTGAGGTTTAAAGGTTGTATCCAATGCTGCTGTCACATTCAGGCAACATACTTCTCCTTGCTCAATGGAACCTGCCCCTGCTTCCCCTCGGGCCCCCTGTGTACCATCAAATTCATTGAGGGACCCTTTTGGAGCATGAAAGGAGAGGAGAGGAGAGGACTGGGAAGTCCTGTTGCGTGAGGAGAAGACCCATCATGCAAGGTTGGATACAGCCTTACAGAAGCTGCTTTATATTGAGTCAGACCATTGGTCCATCTAACTCGGTGCTGTCTACACTGACTGGGAGTGGTTCAACCCAGTTTCAGAAAGTGGAGATGCGAGGACTTTCTGCATGCACAACACTGAACTGCAACCCAAACAGTTAGGTGTGCATGTGTTAGGTGGAGAGATATTGGTGAATAAAAAAACAGAGACAACTCATGAAGGTGTCATCTCAGAGATGCTGTCCAATACAAAGCATTCTCTTTTGCATTGACTCTTGCCAATAATGAACATTTGAGCAAGCTGAATATAGCTCATCTGAAAGAGCTGCTGTTTGTAGAAGCTAGCCTGCAAAATGGAGCAGATTCTCTCAGGCAGAAGCCAGAAGAAGAAGAAGAAGAGTTTGGATTTGATATCCCGCTTTTCACTACCCGAAGGAGTCTCAAAGCGGCTAACATTCTCCTTTCCCTTCCTCCCCCACAACAAACACTCTGTGAGGTGAGTGGGGCTGAGAGACTTCAGAGAAGTGTGACTAGCCCAAGGTCACCCAGCAGCTGCATGTGGAGGAGCGGAGACACGAACCCGGTTCCCCAGATTACGAGTCTGCCGCTCTTAACCACTACTGGCCAGATGGGAAAAGGGTGGTGGTGAGGGGGAACAGTCTGTCTGAGTTTCCCCTGCTTTCTTTGGAGTTATTTGGTAGAAAGGCAAAGAGAAAGAAAGGATGAGGTGCATCTTATGTTGTGTGCTGGGATCTATCCAACCTCCACTCCAGACCCAACAAAAACTACTAAAGGGCTCCAAGCCTGTACTTGCTTCTGACAGAGCTTCTGTACTCCACCTTCTGACAGAGATGACTCTTCAAAAGTTGAATATGTACTAAATTTATTGAAATGCATTGTTCCTACCAGCACCAATGAATTTTGGTATGAGCTATTTTCTCAGAATGTGTTTGAGTGCAGCACGGTGGTTAGAGGAATGGCCACAGCTCAGTGGTACAGCATCTGCATCTGAAGAGCCACTGTCAGTCAGCATGGACAAAACTGCATTACATGGCCCAGTGATCTGACTTTGTTTTTAAGGCAGCTTCTTATGCTTCTTTTGGAGGATGGGCTAAAACCCAGTGGTACACCTTGCATGCAGAAGGTCACAGGTTCAATGAACAGCATCTTCAGGTTATAGCCGGGAGACACCCAGACTGAAAATATACTCCTTACACTAAAACTAGCCTTCTCCAAACCAGGGCCCACTAGGAATTTTGGATTACAGTGTCTATTATCCTTGACCACACTTGGCCATACTTGCTGAGACTAAGGATGGGTGAAAATGTCCATTTTGTTTTTTCTCTGTTTCTCATTTTCCCAACCTTAAGATCAGTTCCTCACACATCCACATCAGTCTGCGATATTATTTTTTCTTAAAGTCAACAAAGATTCAGCATTCCAGTGTGCATTTCTCTTAATATACACATTTTCACATAGTTTTGTTGAATAAATACTATTTTTGCAAAGCTAAAGAAATATATTTCACTAATACATGCATTTTTTATGTACACTTTACCCTAATTTGTGCATTTTTGTACCATTACTTTTCCAGAGCAGAGTGTGAATTTTGAAGGGTGCCTGAGTTTCAGTTTGCTCATTGTTTTGGAAAGTGTAGATTGGATAAATTTGCATTTATATGTAAATGGAATCTAATTCCTCCCTTATCCCTGTCTGAGACTGATGTAGTCTAGAACAGGCATGTCCAAAGTCTGTTTCAGGGGCCTAATCCGGCCCACCCTATCAGTTTAATCCGGCCCCTGTGGCAGCTTATTTCCTGGAGGGAAATCCTAAAAAACCTCAACAACTTGAATCCTAAAAAAGGCCAACTTTGGTCAGCCCTTTGGTTGACCCTCACGGCCCTTCACTTCATCAAATCTGGCCCTCTTTGAAAAAAGTTTGGACACCACTGGTCTAGAACATCTCCTATGAATGCCTCAGAACCTGCAACCTACTGCCTCTTAGCTTGGAAACTGCATTTCAGTACCATGTAGTAAAGAAATCCCCTAAGTGTCCATTTTGTCAAAAGGGGCAGGAAACCACTTGCCCCCCTTTACTCTGCAAGGGTTTAGTGGCAAGATTCCCATTGCAGCCTTTCAGTTAAGAAGCTAAGCCAGGAGGTATTAGTGAGGCTGGCACTGGGGGCAAACCCACAAAAATGCAGAACAAGCAATTATCTTCCTGAGCAATTTGGAACTGATGGAATGAGTCCTCCTCTTTGGTGTGCTCTGACTTGCAAGGAAATGTTCTTTGAGGACTTTAAAAAAACACACACACCACTTTCAAGTAAATAAAAGTAATTACAACTTCGTCATCACTCACCTCTAAGATATGCTCAGCCCTGTATTCGCGATCGAGCTGCCGAGATGTGGTATAAATCAGACCTGCCATGAGAGAAAAAGAGTGCGATCAGATCTGAGAGCTGTAGCCCATGTGATACTGTGCCACGCTCACCTGCCATGCCAACGTGAGCCGATTACAAAGGTGATGCTGCCCTGAAGCAAATCTATGCCACAAGCAAAAGAAGCTCATAGATATTTTTTTTTTTTTAAAAAAAACACTTCCTGCCTCCTAACCATGGAAGTTTTCCATACTTCTTTTATTAACCAAAATGATTTATTTCATTCCCTAACACCTCCGCCAAGTTTTCCCATTCATCTCACCGAATAATGCAATATTTGAGGCCCTCCACCCCCTGGAGATGCCATTTCAGAATTCAGAGTGGAAGGATAATGGGAAAATATAATCAAGATGATGTATAGATGGTACTTGACACCTGTTAAACTGGCAAAAATTTATCATGGTCAAAATAATAAGTGCTGGAAATGTAAAGAAGCAGAAGGAACTTTTTTCCATATGTGGTGGACGTGCCCAAAGGTAAAAGACTTCTGGGAAAAGATTTATAATGAAATGAAGAAGGTGTTGAAAAACACATTTATAAAGAAACCAGAAGCCTTTTTACTGGGCACCCTAGGTCAAGAAATTCCAAATGTGATAGAACTTTATTTATGTGTGCCACAACAGCAGCTAGAATTTTGATAGCTAAAAACTGGAAGACAGAAGTAATACCAACGATTGAAGAATATATGGAGCTCTCAGAGATGATCGGGAAACTTCGTGACCAGAGGGACGACGCGGTAGAAGAAGAATGGAAGAAATTTAAACTGTATTAAAAAAAATTATTGTATGATTGAAAATTAGATATAATTTGGAAGAAAAGCTAGACTGCAGATGTAGAGTTAGGTTAAGTGTTTAAGATAGATGAAATATGAGTTAAAATAACAGTTAAGATCAACAAATACGTAATTTTATAGTAAATAAGGTTATATAAGATGTTTAGGAATTACTAAAGACAAGGAACGCAGGAAGAGGAGACAGGAGGAAGTCAATATACAATGTTAAGGATAGTTATTAGTTATAATTAATGAGATTTTTTGTTTTGTATTGTGGTTATTGTTTTAGTTTTGTTTTTATTGTAGGTATGTGTGTATTGTTGTGTTTATGTTTGATTGTGCTGTAGTTGTTTTTGTTTTATAAAAACCAATAAATATATTTTTTTTAAAAACAGAGTGGAAGGATGATGATGATGATGATGATGATGATTTATTATTTCTCGCCCACCTATCTGGCTGAGTTTCTGGAGGATTGAGAGAGCTCTCAGCAGGGCACAGGAACTTAAGCAGCTAAGTCAGTCCACTCATTCATCTAGCTCAGGGTGCTGGTATTCGGAGGCATATGGCTTCTGAAGGTAGAACATAGCCATGAGCTTCCCTGGTGAGAACTTTGAAGTCAGGGGGCTACCACAGAAAAGGTCTATCCTCTGGTTGCTGCCACATGTGGTTTGAAATGCGGTGGAGGGGGCAACAGCCTCCTATAGCAGTGATACTACCATCTACATCCTTAATTAAGGATTAATAATAATAATTTTACAAGTCGTAAGCCAGCATTTTGAACTATGCTTACTTCTTTCTTGTTACACTTGTACCTCCTCAGTCCTTATGGTCTCTACATTGAAAACAATGCCAACAAGACTAGAGCAGGTGTTGCTCCATGCACACTCTTAGACGCACTTTATATTGCAAAAACATTGACTCCATTCTGAAGGCTGTAGATTTCAATCTTTCCTGATGTATGCATGTATGGTTAGCAGCATATCTTGTTATCTTCAGCTGCAAGAAGTTCTGGAAAATGTCATGGTTGTTGTTCAGCTTTCGCAAATAAAGTAACGCTACATGGAAAAAACCCAGCCAATGCTGTATTTTAGAGGAAGCTGACATGAGCAAGCTAACAGTTAGTGGATAAGATCCAAGGGTGCCAGAAAGACAGATCAACATGCCTGCTAGTAGAGATGGGTGAGTCCGCCAACATCCGATTCTCTCAGTTTCCCGTTCGTCCAACTCTTACTCTCTACAAAAGTTTGCAGATTTTAAAAAACTCCCATGACAATTCAGCATTTTAGAACAAATTTCTAATGAACACATTTTTTGCAGCACAAAATTTCACCTTCTGTACTGCATTTTTGGATGTTATTTTCACTAATGCATGCCTTTTAATGCATACTTTATTTGGCCAAAAAAAGGCATTGCAGAATTCAGAGAAACAAGCATTTCAAGGGAAGGCTGTGTTTTGCTTCACATATTGTTTCAGAAAGTGCAAATTAAGCAGGATTGCCTGCAAAGGGAACCCAATTTCTCCCTCGTCCTTACTTGCTGGTAACTGATCGGCCAAAGATTGACAGGCTTTAAACTTTATTATCCTTTGAGATTACTATAATTTCCTTAGCATCAGTGGCGTTATCCTTCCCTCAGACTTCCAGGACTGGTCTGCCCTAAGGGTATAACAGCATCCTAATTATGGGAGTTGCAGTTCAACAACCTGTGGAGGACCACAAGTTCCCCATCCATGTCCTAGAGCAACTAGTTTTACTAGAAAACCAGACTCGGGACATTGCCATTATCCAAGAGGCTGTGTTCTATAGCCTCTCTCTGTAAATACTGAATAAAAAGGGATGGTAAAAAACTTTCCCTTGTCGTTATACTTTCCTGGGGAACCATCCAGGAGCCGCTGACAGCATCCTGACACTATTCAGTGGGAATCTGCCTCCTACGCTGGAGGGAGCACATAGCCATCATGGCTCTTAGCCCTTTGGTCCATGGATTCCAGTTCATCCTCGTAACTTCTATACAGGCCTGGCCTATGCAACCTGTGACCCACCAAACTGAGCGCAGTCCATCGGTCATGTATAGTATAGTATAGCCTACACAAGGCTTTATATCTTGTTATTACTGTTTTTCTGGGACTACAAAATGCATGGGATTAACTAGCGACAGCAATACAAGACACGTGAGTTGGGTTTTGGTTTGGCAGGTTGCAAGTTGCGCTGAGCAGCTATAGGCAGAAGACGATTCCATGGGAAAACAGGACGTGCTATCCAGCTCCAGGGATTGTGATGTAAGTCTTTGGAACAGGGCTTCAGTTAGCAGTCATTACTTGTTCATTACTTTCTCCCTCTGAGGGATTATGGATATTTGGCTTACAAACGATGCTTAAAACCAAAGAACACAATGTGTTACAACAAGACGAATTTAATGGACTCTGCATATAGCCCATGTCTGGGCTGCTGTTTGTTTATTTCATCCTCACATCTAAGCATGAGCAGAAGATCCCAAGGGCAACAACGAAACTATAAAGGAATGTTTGCATTCCTCTTTGCGGCCATGAAGAAAGCTTCGGGCAAAGCACTTAAGCATGTGGTCTCTGAAGTGCAGCCCAAAGGTCTCTGCAAAATTGGGTCCTACATATGGAGCCAGGATGACTCATGCAGAGCAGAGAATGAATGCACCGTGCAGAGGTGCTTGTTGACAGCAGCCCTTTACAGATGTTCTAAGTGTGCAGTGTGAGCACACACAGGTGAGGAGGAGGCTGGCATCATGGCAACAACGCCACCTCTTCCTACACATATTCAGTCTACACACTGAAGGCCAAATTAGATGTGATGCCATTAACGTCCTCCCACACCAGTGTTTTGGTCCTCGGTGAGCTTTCTGCTACGGTAGCCTGCCTTCTCTCGCTCTAGGCCCAACTGAGGAACTCAAGGAAAAGTTGGGAGCACCTACTGCTGTTCCTCCTTCTCTTCACCCCAACTTCTTCGCTAGGCTGGGCAGGATGGGCAGGCAGTGAGGAACCTGCATGGGTGTCCCAGCATGCAATAGTCAGCCACTTCACTGAGCTGTGGGCCTTACAACTGCTTGAGGGAGCCAACCCCCTGATGCCAGCCATGTCCCCACCTCCTGGCCAGGCATCTTCTTCCATATAACCCTCCCCACCATCTAAAACCAACAGCTGAGGCCTTTCTATTCTCTCTGTTATAAATGAAGCAGGTAACAACTAGAGAGAAGGCCCTTTCAGGCTAGGCACCCTGTATGTTGAATGTCCTCACCTGGCACCAAGGCTCCAAAACTTGCTTGTACTCTACGGTTTCTTGCATTTTGATGTTTTTAATCCTGGAAACTAACCTGAAACCAACTTCAGCGAAGGGAGGTTTATAAATAGTCTAAACAAATCAAGTGAATGTGTGAGTCAAGGTCCATAAAATAATGGGCTTCCCCACCCATGAACCATATCAATTGAGGCTGCTAATTATGGCAAGAAAACCTACAGCATTTGACTCACATGGCACACTCATGGCTTCCCCAGTGGGGGATGGGGAGCTCACCACAAGGATCCTGGTTTTGATAGCAAAACTAAAGGCAAATTCTCCATCAAGAGGAGAATGGGCAGGTAGAGACAGATTTGTGTGGTAATACAAAAAGTGACTCACTGCGGTTTTGGTGCTCTGCAGAAGCTGAGTGTTCCTCCTATATTTTATGACCTCATTTACTTGTGAGTTAGCTTTAAAATAAAGTAACAGAGCAATAAGAAATTGCCGCTTTTCCCTCCCTCACATTTGGAAAAACTAATCTGATATACATCACAACACAGATTGAAAGCGTTCTCATCCTAGTTCCCGCGGCTGCTGCGAAGCTAAATAGCTGAAGTTTGACAAAATTAAGAGCGACTATTTATTTATTTTTAAATGCTGTAATGGAATAGTTTAAGCAATTGCAACGAGACCTTTAACGATTCGATTGTCTCTCAGCCTAACGTGCACCAGAGGGAGAACCATATACAACAGCTTGAGCTCCTTGGAAGAAAGGTGGATTAGAAATGTAAGGTAATAATAAATAAAAGTAAAAAAACAGGACAGGGAGACAGCACAAGGGACAGGAATCCTAAAACTGGTATCATATGAGCTGAGATGAAGAATAATGCAGAAGATGGCACACAAGCAAAGAACTAACAATTTTTACTCTGCTGGATTGCTGGTACTGTATGAGATATTAAAAAATAAATAAAAAGGAAGAAAATTAGTTACTTCCTGAAATGTAGCACCTTTATTTTTATTAACTTATTTTTAATTTTTAATCTGTGCTGGAGTAATACAAAGAACAGGCTGAAACAAACAAACAAACAAACAGCCCTAAACAGAGAAAATGTACAGTGAAGGAGCCATGTGTGAAGGCCGATACACTTAAAAAAAAAAAATCAACATTCCGAAATTATTGTTTTGCTGGAAGACAACTGGAGAGAACTCAAAGCATCCTGGAACTTTTGAATAATAAGAATAGAACTGGGAGAATCTGCAACTAATCCTTACTACACAGAGCCCCTTTGGGGCATTTGCAAGGGAGAATTGGCAGGTACTTATTCCTCCCGCCATCAAATTCTTCTTTGCAAATGTCTCCAGCCATTTTTTTACCCTAGCCACAATTAATTCTGTTTTAAGAGCCTGGAGAAGCATTTGCAGGGGAGAATCATTAGGTGGGAGAAGACAGAGCACCTACGTCCTCTTCCTCATGCTCCCATAATGCACAATGACCACATGTTAAATCAGGAGTAATACGTCTGCCTTTTTTCTGCTTTGGGGTTTATTTTCCCAATTTCTCTCATCCTGCTTTTAATTGTTTTGCTCCCTGACAAGGCAGATCGTACTTTTAGAGGGAGATCTTGTTTGGCTGCCCTGTGATTCCAGTCCATGCCACACACCCCACTGATTTCCTTACAAGGTCTGTTAAACACCCTGTAATGAGATATGAGAGCAATTGTGGTTAATGGTTAATTGCACTAATTCCAAAATAGAGCTGTGGTGTTTTTGCTCCTGCACACAAATATGAGATGTGTTGACGTGGATCCATGTTCACAGCAGATCAAGGAAGATGCAGTGACATGGTGCTGGCATTAACGAAAAACTAATTAGAGTGAATGCACTTTCTTTTTTAACTGCCACTCATTTTCCTATAAAAAGCAAAGGGTTAGAAATACAGGCAGGGCACAGCATCTAAAGCTTTCGTTCCCCCAAAGATAAACACTTATTTTTGCTACTTTAGACAGAAAAAAATAAATCCTTTTTTGCTTTTCATAAGCTTGCTGTCCTTCTTCACTACACTTCACATTTTTAGGTGTACGCCTAAGATGTTTTAAATGAATGCCTACAAATCTAAAGTGTGAAAGTGACCAAAATATTTGGAAGTGCTACAATATCAAAGAGAATAAATTAAAGATGCAGTATAGATGGTATCTTACCCTGGCAAGGCTTTCCAAGATTTATTAAAATATAGCGAACAATTGTTGGAGGTGTGGGAAAGTAAAGGAGACATGTACCACATGTGGTGGACGTGTAGAAAGATAAGAGAAGTTTTGGGGCCTTGTCTATGATGATTTGAAATTTTTGGGGGGAATAATTTTTTTTTTTTAAGCCAGAAGCATTCTTGTTAACCATAACTGGTTAAAGATATTCCAAAAAACTTAAGAGAAATATTCATATATGCTACAGCAGCGGCCCAAACACTAGTAGCAAAGAACTAGAAAGGGAGAAATGTCCCGACTATAGTGGGTTGGCAGAATAAACTACAAGAATATGTGGAAATGGTGCAATTGACCAAAACCTAAGGGGCAAATCAAGACAAGAATTTGTACAAAAATGGGATAAATACAAGAGATATGTACAAAAATATACCAGTGGTTTTTCGTCTATGGCAGCATTTGATTGACCTTGGATAAAGAAATATACAGTGGTGCCCCACTAGACGAATGCCTCGCTAGACGAAAAACTCGCTAGACGAAGCCATTCATCTAGCGGAAGGCAGCCCCGCTAGATGAAAAAGTCTATGGGGCTGCCTCGCAAGACGAAAAATTTTTCGTCTTTTTTTTTTTTGTCTAGCGAAAGCGCGGCTGTCATTGCCGCTTCGCTAGACGAAAAACCCGCTAGACGAAAATTTTCGCAGAACGAATTATTTTCGTCTAGCGGGGCACCACTGTATGAGAAATAAGATCAATGGTACAAAATGGTTAATACTCTTTGTTAATAATTGCATAAAAAGCAGCATAAACACAGCTGAATACAGCCGAAGCTTAAGGTTTATAAATACGTAAGAAAAGATGAGTACTGTATATGCTTTTGGTTTTTTTCCTCCTCTTTTTTATGTATATGATTGAATTTTCAATTTATTTTATGAGATTCTGTTCTGTGTGTGTGTAATGTATTGCAAGATTATTAATAAAGGGGGGGAGGGAGAGAGAAAGAAAGGCCAAGAGTCATCAAATCCCTCATCCATCGATGCTGCTAGCGCTACATTGGAGCAATGTAACATCTGTGCCCTCTGCCGAAACTCACCAAGAGGGAAATGACTAGAACGCTGGGTCTCTTAGAAACGCCGGGGCAATCCTTCCCTTTAGGCTGTTGCCCTAGTTAATTGGTAACCTGAGTGCCTTCATTACTAAACTCCTGAAAAGCCCAGCACCAAAGTGTTTATGTTGATCAATCAATTTGGATTACAAATGGACTGACGCCTGAATGTAGCTCCGAAGTGTCCTCCACGCTCACTGCAGAATTGGATTCAGGTCTGATGTGCTGTATATAATTCAAAGGCCTCTCAAAAGCAGTGCTTTCCAGTCACAGAAAAAGAGTCCAGTAGTGTTTGCTGATTTATAAGAAACTTAGAATCCTTCCTTGCTAAGCTTTCCCTGCCCACTCCCCAAATCCTGGAATTAGCTGACAGTAAATCTTAAATTTGATCCAGGAGACGGAAAGGGATAAATCAGGAGAGCAGGACTTGCTTAAACCAGGATGAGCAAATTATGGAGTCCATCCTTTCTCTGGCCGAATTAAGGTCGCTGACGTAAGGTACCTGAGAGATGACTGTGGTACGAACTCTTGGTTGTCATTGCTTCCTCTATGGAATTACAGGTGCCGCCATTTTGTAAAGGTGGTGGGTATTCTTTAAAATAATGTTTAAAATAAGGCTGCATTTTAAGCTGTATTTTCAACTGTATTCTAACCTCTATTTTAATCAACTGGGTTTAAAAAAATGTTTTTAATGTATTTTATATTTGGCCAGGGAGGGCGGGGTATAAATAATAATAATAATAATAATAATAATAATAATAATTAGATGGGGAATGAGTGACTGCACTTCATGGCAAAGCAACTGACCTGCATATGCTAGCAGATCTTGCCATGGTGTTGGAGAGAGAGAGCTACCTACATCATTTCTAAACCATGGGGGCAAAGCCTCTGGGTTTCTTTACTCCAAGTTTGGAGTTTGCTACCTATATGGCTGAGCTCACATGTAGAGAACTGGGAATGTATCGTTTCTGCCTGCAGTTATGGAATGCCTGGCTTCTGCTTTCCATCAAGCAAAGAGAAAGAACATCCAGTCATGTCAGAACAGAAGCAGAAATATTAACACTGCACAGTTGGCCAAGCATAAAACCCCCCAATTTCGCTTGGCAAAGGTGGAGCTGAGGACAAAGTCCTGGTCCAACCTTATTAGAACTTAAGGATTTAAAAGAATGCAAACCAAGTGACTGGGCATGTCTGTGTGCGTTGTGGGAGGGGGGGGTCCCAACTAAATGAGGTTTAATTGGTTTGCCTAAAATTTGCTGCTTTAGCAACAATTTGCATTCCTATCTGTTTTACTGTAATTTAAGTTTTATTATGCCATGCTATGTCTGCAGCTCAGTGCGACTTATGTACTCTGTTGTTCGTATTCGGTACTGTTTGCTTTTATGGGTTTGTGTTGGGTTTATGCTATGGCTAAAAGCTAATGCAATAAAGAATTTGACTTTGCATTCCTTATCCTTTGAACTCCTAGGGACTCAGAGTGTGAGAACATAATTCTCCCCACCCATCCAGATCCTGTAAATTCCTACAAATTGCAGCATTTGGTTTAAGGTCCAGATTTTTCAAGATCCACGTTGTGTGTTTGAAGATGACCAACATGGTTTCAAAAAGAGCATTGCTCATGACTCAAGTTGCTCGTCACCTGACACGTTGAA
This sequence comes from Lacerta agilis, assembly GCF_009819535.1. Taxonomy (NCBI): domain Eukaryota; kingdom Metazoa; phylum Chordata; class Lepidosauria; order Squamata; family Lacertidae; genus Lacerta; species Lacerta agilis. The sequence goes on from NC_046313.1 coordinate 60,187,208, forward strand.
CCTATGCAATTTCATAAGCTATGGTCGACATCTTTCAACATCTTCAGAGAAGCCTAGACCAATGCAGATATCAGGGGCTAGTATCTTATTGCTTTCGGTTTGCAAGAAGCAGGTGTCCATAGAAACACTGATAATATAAATGCACTGCAATATATATGAAGTTAGTGGCTAACTGCTGCAAATTGCATCATGTCTTCTGCTACACTTTGTATTACATACTGGGGATTGTGGGGTGGTGGCAATCTTAAACCAGCTTTTCACTTGCTGAATATGTGTGTAACTGGGATGTTACTTCTCTCTTAACCATAACCAATTTAAATTTGAAGCTGTCAAGCCTCCATGTAAAAAGGTAAAGGTAAAGGGACCCCTGACCATAAGGTCCAGTTGCAGACGACTCCGGGGTTGCAGGGCTCATCTCGCTTTATTGGCCGAGGGAGCCAGCGTACAGCTTCCGGGTCATGTGGCCAGCATGACTAAGCCGCTTCTGTCGAACCAGAGCAGCGCACGGAAACGCCGTTGACCTTCCCGCCGGAGCGGTACCTATTTATCTACTTGCACTTTGACGTGCTTTCGAACTGCTAGGTTGGCAGGAGCTGGGACCAAGCAATGGGACCAAGCAACGGGAGCTCACCCCGTCACAGGGATTCGAACCGCTGACCTTCTGATCGGCAAGCCCTAGGCTTTGTGGTTTAACCCACAGTGCCACTCGCGTCCAAAGCCTGCATGTAGGTTGACTGTAAACAGTGCAGACTGGTACTAAAAGAACTTAACTGTGTGGAAGCAGTCCGCCCCCCCTGCCCCCCCACCGCCCCTTGGGCATTTCAGAACTTTGACACTGAGGTCCAGCGCCGAGGGCCTTCTGGCGGGTCCCTCACTGCGAGAAGCAAAGCTACAGGGAACCAGGCAGAGGGCCTTCCCGGTAGTGGCGCCCTCCCTGTGGAATGCCCTCCCATCTCATGTCAAAGAGATAAACAACTACCTTACATTCAGAAGACATCTGAAGGCAGCCCTGTTCAGGGAAGTTTTTAATGTGTGATATTTTCATGTATTTTAATCTCTGTTGGAAGCCAGCCAGAGTGGCTGGGGAAACCCAGCCGGATGGGCGGGGTACAAATAATAATAATAATAATAATAATAATAATAATAATTATACTTGTCCATACACGGAAGCAGAAAGGGAGATAATCTGAGCCAGGAGTGGGCTTTTCTACATGTACCTCTTGGGTTCATTTTCTATCATTCCTAATTCCAAGAGTCAAATGTAAGACTTGATAATAAAAGGCAGCAGATTACGTTTTGGAACAGCCTGAGCATGCAGAGGCTTGCTGCAGGAGGAAAGGTTAGAAATCCAAGTTCTCCAGTTACTACAAAAGCCTTCGACCCAGTATCATCCATTATTCTTCTCGCTTAATGCATTCGTTTCTTTAGAGATCTTCTCATCCAAGCATTAACTGCCGTTTGCTAGTATCGTATAACAGGAGTCCTCAATCAGCAATGCAGGGCCCACTTTTAATGCCCTTTATTCTCTCTCTCTCTTTCTCTTTTGCATTATGAGCAAACTTCATCTCCAAGTGTGGAGCCTTATGTAGCTACACTGGCATTATCTTGGATGCGTCTGTTGACAACAGGCTTTAGAGATCCCTGAGATTTGTAGAAGATAATTAATTCTTCAATTAATTAAAATAATAATAGAAAGAAACCCTCTAAGACAGAGGGAGCCCAAACAGCTCAATGTGGGTGGCAGCTGTATCCACACATTTTATTGCAGAATCAATGGAGACTGCACACTTGGTTTTTTCTACAAAGTCCACCTACCATATAGATCTACTTTGTATTCCCCTAAAAAGTGGTTCTTGAGTAAAGGGTTTCATTCCAAAAATAAAAGCCCATTGCAGATTTGATTCTGTATCATCTTGTAGTGTGTCCATCTGAATACTGATGCAAGCTGTCCCAGCAATGAAGGGTTGTACCAACACCTGCCCAGTGATGTTGTGGGTATGCATATCACAGTCACCAATCCCTTCTTTGTACACCTGGGGGATGTGCAGAGAAGGAAAGGTGTAGCTAACCTAATCGTGGGGATGGGATCAAGGAACCACACTCACTCTTGTGGACAGCAGCATCTAGAATTAATCCAGATTGAAAGCAGATTGAGAAAAACTACATTTTTGTGCCTCAAATGGGTTAGTGTAGACAGAAGCTGAGCATGCTCAGTAGCTGTGGAATGTTGACAGAGGTTGTGGTGGTAAAACAACAACAACAACAACAACAACAACAACAACAACAACAACAACAACAACAGAGAGAGGGGGAAAGGGAATGGAATATCTTGGAAAAGGTACTGCAACACATCTCTATTTTCTTTCACTCTCTCCCTCCATCTTTCCCTCTCTTAAAAAGGAAAAGAATAAACCGAGGGTAGAGCCATGGGTGTAACCTACCGAATCAGGAATGAAGTGTAGCTTAAAGATGAATGATATAACAAGCTACTCTTCACAATTAGCCCTGCGGCGGGAAAATGAACAATATGTGGTTGGAGAAAAAGACAAGACGAGCCAGTTTACGGCTAATCCATAATGTGTAGATGAATAGATCTTGGTTAAAGCGATGCCTGATGCAAAGAAGATTTCTGAGCAATTTCACCAACCAAATGACAACATAATACACAAAAGCTGAGCTGCCCTTTGAATCAGGAAGCACCCAAAGGGGGGAAAAGTCACTTTGAAAGGAGGATGCTGCACTGGCTGGTCCTGGTTGTCATTCCAGTCAAGCATGTCTTCCAGAAGAGAGAGTTCAAGAAAATAAGGTGAAGGGGATCTCTCACTGGTACAAAGAGATGCATTGGGGCTTAATGTGATAGCCTGGAGACTTCTCTGAGTAACCCAACATTGTGGAAGACAGCTTGGGGTTAGTTGATGGTGAAAGAAAGGCATTCTGTACATGCCCAGGAACCTAAAACAGCCATTTTTTAATTATCTAAGAATCACACAGATTTGACAGCAGAAGCTCCTTTGTAAAGAGTTGAAGTGTTACAAACATTTTATAAGGTTTACCAAAGGAAACATAACTATGTAGCAGACCCATTTAATTAACACTGCATTTTTACACCAAATCTTTTGTTTTCAATTTCTTTAAGCAGGAGGACCCTGGTATTATTCCTGGATACGTTAGTCTGAGGCCCGCAAACTGCCATAGACTGTGATCCAAAGACGTGTGGGTAGATGGAGCTTTCTTGCTACTTTGTACAGCTCAAAATCCAACCTGTTGCTGGGTTTCAGAAGCAGCTGGCCTTCTTGGCTGCTTGAGCTGCAGCAATAAAAGCTTCAAAGAAAATTCCAGCTGAATGCCTGGTCCCTGAGCACATGTGCAAATGGCTTCTTTGGACTGTAAAAGCTCCCCAGTGAGAAAGCACTTGGCAAAAGCTCAGCTGGGCCATCAGCTCAGGTAGGGATATACCATAAATCCACTGCCAGCGGCAGGTAGTTTGAAGTGTCACAAAGGAGCTGCAAACTGCTGCCATGTGGCGCATTCCCTGCGCAGGATTTCAGCCAATTCTGGCTCATCTCCCAATAAAAATCTATCCAACTTCCTTAGCTGACATTGCCTTTTGCACATGCATCTGATTCACTTATGCCTTCCTCACTTTAACAAATCCCTTACATATGTAACTAGGGTCATCATTCCTCTCTTCTGGCACCTTAACTATCTAGAACAGAACTAAAGAGAAAACAAAAACATAATACTGAAACTTTTACATTTCATATGACTGGGTGGAAGCCAATGTCTTGTCAGAGCTCAAAAATTAAAGGAAACAATGCATTCATACAAATCTATGGTGTGTTCACACTTGGAATGATGATGATGATGATGATGATCAAATATTTTAAACTTCCCTAAACAGGGCTGCCTTCAGATGTCTTCTGAAAGTCAGATAGTTGTTTATTTCCTTGAGATCTGAAGGAATAGCATGTTGAGTTCTGGTCAACTCATCTCAAAAGAGTATTGCAGAGCTGGAAAAGTGTAGAAAAGGGCAGCCAAAGTGATCAGGGGGCTGGAGCAACTCCCGTATCAGAAAAATTTACAGTGTTTGGGGAATTATAGCTTAGGGAAAAAGTAATATGCAATAGAGATGTATAAAGTAATATGCAATAGAGATGTATAAAGCACAATGTGTAAAGTCATGCATGGTGCAGAAAAAAAATAGATGGGGATACATTTTCCTGCCTCCCCCATAACCCAGAGTCTTCTAATGAAGCTGAATGTTGAGAGATCCGGGACAGTGAAAAGGAAGTGCTTTTTCAAACAGCACAAAGTTAAACTACGGAATTTGTTACCACAAGATGCTGCGATGGTTGCCATTATGGGAAGCTTTAAAAGGGGATTGGCCGGTTCATGGGGAGTGAGTAAACAAATGGCTACTAGTCACGATGACTCTATTATTTCCAGAAGCAGAGGCAGTGTGCCTCTAACTACTGGCAAGAGAGTGCGGTTGCGCTCATGTTCAACTTGTGGGCTGCCCATAGGCATCTGGTTGGCAACTGACGGAAACTGATGGGCATTTGATCTGATGCACAGGACCCTCTTTGTGTAGGAGGTTCTGGGGTGTGCCATCACTTCACACGAAACCTTCTGGCTAAGTAAAAAATATTGACTTTTATTCTGTTATATGCTGTGCTTCTCAGGACTGCTCATTTTACAGTTAATGGAAACGGTTCTTGAATTAATTAGTTCTTATGGATTTAACAGATTTTTTTGTATCCTTGCTCTGGTTTGGATATGATTTTGATCTTTACTTGTTTTGTTTTTTATACATTATTCTTAGCTATGTTGATTGATCATTCTGATATGTTGTAGTCTACAGCGGTACCTCGGGTTACATACGCTTCAGGTTACATATGCTTCAGGTTACAGATTCTGCTAACCCAGAAATAACGCTTCAGGTTAATAACTTTGCTTCAGGATAAGAACAGAAATCGTGCTCTGGCGGCACAGCGGCAGCGGGAGGCCCCATTAGCTAAAGTGGTGCTTCAGGTTAAGAACAGTTTCAGGTTAAGAACGGACCTCCGGAACGAATTAAGTACGTAACCAGAGGTACCACTGTACTTTTATTTCCCTTGGGAAGGAGAAGCAGGTTATAAGCAATAGATGAAAAGAAATCAAAAGACAAAGCAGATTAGAAGCAGTCAATGAAATGAAACTGAAAAGATACCAGGCATGCCAGCTACTGGCACTAGTCCTGGCAGAGGTTGTGCCAGAGTCTGCATGCTCCTATTTAAATGCTGTAGATCACAAACGACAAAGCCAGTTTTGCTGCCTGAAGACAACATGGTGCATCAACAATTCTCTCCTACTGTCAGCCACAAACTCAAAACTAGGGAACTATTCCAATACACTTCACCCATATCCCTAATATACACATACAGCAGCCCAAATGGGAACTCACTGCCTCCACATCGTGCAGTGAATGAAGCCAGTGTCTCTAGCATTGCGTCACTTGCAGCAGGAGTGCTTTGTTTAAAGACTGGCCCAACACCAGACCCAGAATACTTTTCAGAGGCAGTTTACATTAAACACTGGTAGGATTTGAACAATCTGGATGGATCTGTTCCCTAAGCTAGAGATGACACAGACATAATGGAGGCGAAAGGCTGAGTTGATACCTCCTCTGCTAACACCGACCAAACAAGGGAAGTGATAGACACAGCTCAGATTTATAGAAATGGTAAAGCAAGGGGAATTGAGCTAGTGTTGATAGCGGTTTGCATTGAATACGAAAGCTGTGAAGCCTAAGCTTCTAAAAGGCTATTTCTTGTCAGTGTGACTGCTCTTGATGCACAAACTGACTCCCTTTTCACACAATAACAACAATGGTTTTGGGTTGTTGTTGTTTTTAATTCAAGAAAGTAACTGAACATCCTGGGGCTCACTTTAATTTATTTATTTTAATTTTTGTGATTGTAAGCTGTTTTAATCTGTTGATTAACACTGAGTTTCAGTTGTTGTAACCCATCCTAGGACCTTAGGGGGAAAGGGCAGGTCATAAATTACAACAACATCAGCAACATCTGGAAAGCCACAGGTTTTCTCAATATCCTAAGAACTATATTCAGACAATAATAGCCTATTCATGTTTTATACTCATTGCGCTGAAAAAGCAATGATCAATATTTTTATGTTTTCTCATTCATCTATCTTCCACCTGCTCCAAGCGAGGAAGCCAAGCAAGAAACATTTGTTCCCTCTAGACAATCTGAACATTTTGTTTGTTTGTGGTGGAGGAGTGTCTTAATTATTTTCTAACAAGCAAAGATGCCATACTGAGATCGAGTCTTTGTAAATGTTGGGCAATACCAGACTTTACTCCTTACAAAATAAGCCTCATGCACATTAGGAAAAATTAAAAAACAAACATAGAATCTGCACGTGTTTATTCCTTACCTGTGACAGGATTAATGGCGAAAAAACTATTATGGTTTTCATTTATGATGTGGAAGGTCAGCTTCCCTTGGGAACCAGAATCTGGGTCAGTAGCTTCAACCTGAAGGATGGAGGTGTTGGCCGGGGAATTTTCCATGACAGAGGCATAAAAGATCGGTCTCGACATCTGAGGCGGATTGTCATTTACGTCAGTGACTTCAATGTAAATGTCAACCACAGAAGACAGAGGGACTGATCCTATATCGACAGCTAGCACCGTCAACCAATAATGACTGTTGGATTCTCTGTCTAGCAGACCTGTGGTAAAGATTGTACCTAAGAGAAATAAAAAGGGGGGGATATATGGATTCCACAATTAGAAAAAATATATGTGTGTGTATAAGAATCTCTTTCAAAAATTAAAGTAAGTGTTTTTCTTACTCCGAAGCCCTTTAGAGACAAAGTAGCCCAGGCTTCCTCAACCTTGGCCCTCCAGATGTTTTGAGACTACAATTTCCATCATCCCTGACTAGCTAGGGGTCATGGGAGTTGTAGGCCAAAAACATCTGGAGGGCCGAGGTTGAGGAAGCCTGTCCATGCATTAATTAATACTGATTTATTTTCAGTGGGTGGTATCTAATTAACTTGTTCGGTCAGTGAAAGGATTTTTGTGCAACAAAACTTTCCTCTCCTCCTCTCCCCGGAGCTGCCCTGCACCCTCTCCAAATCTGCTCCTGAGGGTTGGGGGACCCTCCAGAACAGAGTTAGGGGGCATGTGGAATGAGGGGAGGAGGTGAAAGTTATGTTGCAGAAGCAGAAATCATTACAATGATGGAACAAGTTAGTTAGATACCATTCATTGACTGGAAGTCATATAAATATGTATCTTAGGTGTTAGTGATGTACGTTGCACTCATTGCATTTGTTCTAACAGTAGTGGGCCCAGCAAAGTAGCTATCAACCCGGACATATAAAAAAAGATCATTTAAAAAACTGTGTGTCAAATGAAAACAAACTAAATTTGAATGGTTCCAGCTTCTGATGCAACCAGTAGCGTATGGTTACTCCCAAGTCCCACTGTGTCCAATGGGTCTCGTTCTCAGGTAAGTATAAAAAGACTGCAGTCTAACTGATCCAATATAGCAAATTCATTTGCATTCTATGTCCCTCTAGATTAGCAAAAAACATTTCATGGAGACTGGGAGCAGCTGGCATGGTGGGGCAGTGGCCCAGAGCCACTCCCAGCACAGGTGTTGCTGCCACTTACCAGGGCGGTGAGGTTGGGGCTGCAATGGTCCACCAGCAGAGTCAATCGGTTGCTCCTGCTGGTAGGTCTGCCCTGCCCTGCCCTCATCGCTGCCCTGCCCCATAAGTGCCGTAAGTGCCAGTTCCATGCCACCACCCTAGCACGCTGGCCACTCCTGTGGTCATTGTGCTTACTGGGAATGAGAGGGAGAGCAGGGAGGAGGCTGGTGCAATGTTGAGGACAGTGGTGGAGCCAAATCAGTGCACCCACATTGCCCCAACCTCCCCATTTTACGGTTTTACCCAGTAAAGCACAGCAACACAGCTGACCAGGTGCACCCTCCACCTCACCCAGCCCAGCCCAGCCAGTCACCCCTTGATTTTAACTTCCCACCTTTGCACTATGCACCACAGCTACCAGCTCCTTTAGAGTAACAGGCAGCATTGTCACCCACCCCAGCGCTGGAGAGGATGTGGGGACAAATGATGATGTTTAACTCTCCAACAGTATGCGAATGACTTATCTCTAATATTAGTGCTTTGGTGCAAAGACTGGAAAAAAGGAATTCAAAGCAAGTAAAGTACAGTGGAGGGGTCTTTGATCTCAGTGCTTTGTACCGTGGTGCTTAGATTATCCCTTTACCTGTTGCACACCTGATATCAGGTGATTGCCAGGTAGGCTTGCTTTGGCCATAACACCCTTGTGGGTGAAATGGAAAAGATTGGCGGGCTTAATTAGGGCTGTGTTCTGGAGGTTCCCCACTACTGCTATAGTGCATACATATAAACATAGATAATACTAGCAATTTTTTTAAAAAAATGCTGGCAAATGAAAATTTCAGGCCAAACAACCCATGCCATTTAAGCCATTCTTTCTATCTTGTCTATTATTATTACCTGTGTCCTTTTCAATATCAAAGACAGCCATGCCTGTTCCCTCTCTGATGAAATACTGGATTTCTCCATCTTTCCCTTTATCGCCGTCTTGCGCTATCACTGTCATCACCGATGTCCCCTCTGGTCTGTTTTCCTTCACCGACCCTTCATACACGAAAGAGGCAAAGCGAGGTGGGCGCAAGTTTTCATTGACGTCCAGAACATCAATCTCAATATGGCAGAGGGAAGAAAGAGACAGGGGCGTCCCAGCATCGCTGATTCTCACAGTTAGATTGTAAGAGTCTCTCTTCTCGTAGTCCAGCTCTTTTTCCAAGATCAGGGCCCCTGTAAACTCATTCAGTTGAAACGTATCCTCATCATCTCTGAACAGGCTATATTTCAGCTCTCCCCCAGATGCAATATCTGGATCAAATGCTTCTAGGAACAGCAATGTTGTCCCAAGGGGCAGGTCCTCAGGAACCTTCACCTTATTCAAGGTTGGGATGCAGTGTGGAGAATTGTCATTTACATCTTCCAAAGAAATAACCAGGTCAGCCACTGCAAAGAGCTGCTGGCCTGTTACTGGCTGGTCTCTGGCTTCAACTTTTAATATGTAATGAGGACACAATTCTCTGTCAAGGGGAACAGTCACTGCTACTTCACCAGTGATGCTATTGATGTCAAATTTATCAGAAGGTGCCAGAAAGGAATATTTCACTCTCCCATTGTCATTTGTATCTGCATCATTGGCTTTCACCACGGTGATGGTTGTGCCCATTTCTACATCCTCTGGTATAGTAACCAAATATGTATGTTGTGAAAATTTAGGAGCGTTATCATTTGTATCCAGAACGTTTACTGCTAGCAACTTCCAGGATGACTTCTGAGGAATGCCTAGGTCGTACACTGTAATGTTAAGTACGTAGAAACTGGTTCTCTCATGGTCCAAAGGAGAGGAGACCAGGAGGAGACCCGTTTCTGTGTCAATGTAAAAGCGACCATCCTCATTCCCAGAAGATATGACATAGACCATCTTTCCATTAAAGCCGGTATCACTGTCTACAGCTCTCAGCTGTGCAATGGTTGAGTTGACTGGGATTGTCTCCATTATATCAATAGATCTTGGGAAGGCATCATCGAACTGTGGCGCATGATGGTTTATAAGATGCACATTCAAGGAGGAATCTTCATCTGGTTTTTGCTCTGGAGACTGGGATTCAATAGAGTGGATCATGGTCTTAGTTAGTTCCTTCAGGACCCCAGTATCCTCACACTGAAAGTCTGCTTGGATGTCCTGGTAGACCACAGTGATATTTACATAGGTTGGGAAAGCAGAGTTTTCTCCATCTGTGGCTGTGATTTTTAAAGAGTAGGACGTCGCTAGTTTATCATGGAGATCTCTTAGAGGAGCTCTAAGAGAAATCACCCCAGACACAGGATCCAATTCAAAAAGCTGCCTCTCATTGCCAGACATGATTTCATATTTGATGGGCTGAAGCTCGTCATTATCAATGGCTGACACTGTGATCACAGAGTGGCCAACAGGTAAGTCCCATGGAATACTTGCATTGCAGTTAATCTTCTCAAATGCTGGTGCATTATCATTCATGTTATTCATTCTGAGGGAAACGAAAACCTCGGTCTGAAGGCGAAAAGGAGACCCCGAATCTGATGCCCAGACACGCAAATGGTACAACCTCTGCATTAGCTCATAATCCATTAACTTGGAGATGGAGATGATACCTGAAAATGGGTCAATGGCAAATGGAACAGCTCTCTGATTGGCTATGGTATATGTGACGAAACCGTTCTCCCCAGAGTCACTATCTGTAGCCTTCACTGACAGGATGCTGGTGCCCAGAGGCAGATTTTCATCAAAGCTGCCATGGTACGATGGTTGGTTGAAGCTTGGAGCATGGTTGTTGCAATCAATAATACCAACCAAGACAGTGGCAAAGACCTCACTGTAACTTGTTGTAACTTTGAGTTCAAAGTGGGACTGTTGCTGGAAATCTATTAGTTTGTCTGTAGTTATCAGGCCTGTCTGAGGGTTGATTTTAAAGCTTGTGCTACCAGAACTGGGTTTCAGAATGTATTTTAGATTTGGGAGAACTGGACTAATCTGAACCATTGCAACATGACTGCCAGGAGGTGCAAATTCACTGAGCTGGACATGATACAGATCTTTTTCAAATCTCGCAGAGGCATATTTGGAAGGTGGTATTTGAATAACTACAATCTGAGAAAGAAGAGGTGGCTTGTTTTTGTCTTTAGCCCGTAGGCTGAGATTAAAACCATGTGGGTTATCGTTCCAATTGATCTCTCTGGCTGACACTATCATGAACTCATTACTTCCCACATAGGATCTAATGGATTTGAAGTGCCTCCTTGGATCTCCAGACACAATGTCAACTGAATCTACCCCAGCTCCTGATCCATCTACTTCCACACTCAACGTAGCATAAAGGAGATCCTCTGGAGAATCGGATGGCCTCACCTTCACTGATGTTATAATGGGGGGTTTCTTGATAGATGGCTCCACCTGGATTGTAAGACTGGCCACATTTCCAAAGCCACTTCCTTCAGAGATCTTCTTCATTCTGTCCACAGCCAGAACCTTTAACTGGTGCATCCCCCTGTGGGTGGAGTTCAGTTTCACAGCAGTCATAATTACCCCACTAGTGGGGTGAATGGAAAATAGTGGTGACCTTGTACTAAATGCATAATAGAACTCTGCATTCTGACCAACATCAGCATCTGTGGCACTGACTGCACCAATGGAGGTTTTCAGGGGTGTATCTTCTTGGATGGTGACTTTGTAAGAGGGTGGTGAGAACAGAGGCTTCAGGTCATTTCTGTCAAGGATGTGGATCAGTACTTTGGCCCAAGCCTCATAGGCAAATGTTTTCTCCAAGGCTTGGATTATTAACACGTACTTGTCTTTGAACTCCCTGTTTGGCCGCTCGGTATTACCACTTTTAGTCCTGATCCTCAAAAAGCAGAAATCTCCCACAATATGCTCCTCGGTTTTAAACAGGCCACTCGTGTCCCCAGAGGCAATCTTGTATCTGATGTCCCATGCTGGGTCCGTGATGTAAATGCCCATTTTGACATAGCTCTCCACGTAGGTTTTGGGAGGGGAATTTTCATAGACTGTCGTGTTGTAAAGGGGATAAGTGAAGTGCAACAGGGAAGCATTGCCTTTTTCTGAATTCCCTTCACAAGACAGAAAAGACGTCAGGCACAGCGCAACAGTCACGGCGAGCCTCCTTGTTCCAATTTCCATTGCAGGCCCTAAAGGAAGGAAAATGAGAACAGTGAGGAGGTGGAATTGCTAAAGGGAAAACAAGGTACGGGGGGGGGGGGAATACAGAGCCTAAGCTACATGCAGTGGTGACCAGCAGGATGTGGTGGGGCTGTGCTGCTTAGCTGACTTCCTGCCAGTTACTGTGAGGAAGACAGCAGGGAGGTCAGTGTGGTGTGGGTGCAGTGGCAGAAGCATTGGCTTTCCCCCTGCACTGCACCAACCACCTCACTGCCTCACCCATCTCCCTCTCATTTCACTCCTCCCATACCCTGGTCACATTTCTGTCTCTCCTGTGTCAGAACCTAGCTGCCCCCTTTCCCTCCTTAACGCACGACATGCTTTATGGCTGGTCTCTTCAGTTACACAGCATTTTGTTAGTGATATTACGGATATCACAGAGGAAAGTGCTTAAGGCTAATCATAATACTGAAAACATTTTTGCAAAAAGACAGGTGAATGCTTTTTTTGGAAAAATTTGCATTCAGGGATGAAAAGAGAGAATATTTACATACATTTTGGGTTAATTATAGGTGCCTATATTTACCCTGGTTATCCCGGGAGATCTCTATCAGGTGCTGTTCCTTCCTGTTTTAAATTAAAAATCAATGATCAGGTACCTGTCAGATGTTTGGCACTATCCTGCCTTAAACAAGACAGACTTGTTTGTCCAGACACTTTTTCAAGATCCAAAGTCCAAAAATAGTTTGCTTTCCACTTTAAGTCAAACGTCAGGTGCACATAGCTGTAGCCTCAGTTTGTAACTGTGCTGGTTATGTGTGTGTGAGTCTCACTTGTGGAGATACTTTATTCAACTAGATACAGCGGTACCTTGGTTGTTGAACTTAGTCCATTCCATGGCCACACTGGCCAAATGACCAGATTGTCTTTGCTTTTGCACTTGCATAACTCCAGCCTCACCCTGTCTCACCCCATCTTCTAACTACTTAGGCTGCTACGGGATATAGAATTGGGCTGGGAAGGGAGGGAATCCACATAAGGATAAGATCTTTTTTTGCCAACCAAAATGTCACAAAATTGCATGCAGTTCTCCAAAACTCTTTATCAGGCTAGATGGTAGCAAAGCAGCAGCAACAAAAGGGATTCTCTCTCTCTCTCTCTCTCTCTCTCTCTCTCTCTCTCTCAGAGGTTGGGAAGGAGGCAACAGTCAAACAAATGAGGCCGTTTTGGGTGCCATTCAGGTTGTACTGGGGAGCAGAAACACACAATGGCTGTTCCCTTATCTAGGCAAATACCCAAACTAGTCTCAATCCACGTGTGTCCTCCATCCTTAGACAAAACACAAAGGTTCCTTTGTAGCTGGCCAATGGGGAAACAGAAGAAACAAAGGAAGACAGATTTTAGGTGGAGTGCTATACCCCCCCCCAAAAAAAACCCAATCCAAGCCAGATTGAGTAGCTTTACCTAACAGTTGGAGAGAATATAAATGCTTGAGATGTCAGGTATGTCAGGGAACTGACGGTCTCCCTTGGGAGGTTGTGGACTCTCCTTCCTTGGAGGTTTTTAAGCAGAGGTTGGATGGCCATCTGTCATGGATGCTTTAGCTGTGATTCCTGCATTGCAGAAGGTTGGACTTGATGACCCTTGGCGGTCCCTTCCAACTCTACAATTCTATGATTCTATGAAATTTATTTGATAGAAACCAATGGTCATCAGAAAAACACAAACAGCAAAGATGTACGTTTTAGAATACATGTCCCCTAGCATGCAGGACTCCTTGATATACAATGACATTTTTTTCTGATGCTTTGGGCTGCTTAAGGAAACATAGAAGCTTTATATGTATCTATATCTATCAATAAATAAATAAATAGCAGATTTGCTCCCTATATTGTTATAAAGGAAATTCTCTAAAGAATTACTTTGGGAATTCTACCCCTGGGAGAATAATACCTGGATACATTACAGGGAGAATAATGAAATATTTTTTCCACCTCTCCCTGGATGTAGATAAACAGGCATTCTGGCATATGTCCCATCCAAATATGCTGTGGGCATAATTTGAAATCTCAAAGCTGTAAATGCCTCCCTCAGCACGTCAACCAATCGCTTAAAAAAAAAAAAGCAATCTGGAAGACCATAGTTTTCTCAGAATGATAAAATTGTGAGAATTGCATAGTTAGGAGATGACATCTAGTTAACAGAACCTCCCACACTTTAACTTAATCTATAATGCACTGTTTTTCAACTATAGGAGTAGCAAACTTGGGGGCATTAACCATCAGTCCATATTGGATTATGAGGGTTTTCACATTTGTACAGATCTATTAGAAATTTGCTCCAAATGACATGATTTTGGGGCGACAGTGTCTGGCATATTCTGCTGTTTCAACCAATACAGAAGCAAAGCAGTATGAACTGTGGCCTGTCAGCTACTGAAAGAAGGGTTCACTTTCCCTGAAAGATGCTTGCGAACCCATATGCTGAGCAAATAATTTGAGAGACACAAGTGCTCTTAGAGAAAAATGATAGGTTTGGACTTTGAGAACAAAACACACACACACACACACACACACACACACTGCTTATTCTCAGCCAGAGAGCCATGATTTTAACAGTGCGGTTCATTTCACAACTTTAACAGGGTTAAAGAGTCAGAGAGCATGCAGGAACTTGTCGGAGGAGGCACCTCTTTCCCTTGGTTCCTCATCTGCTGATCCTAGAAAGAAGCCATGCAAATGCTGGTGCCCTCAAGTCCTGTGAAACAGGAAGGATTTCGTGTCTCATACAGTAAACGAAATGAGCAGAGGCTTCATATGATATCAAAAGGGACGGGTCCTGCTGTGTAAGTTTAGGTAGTCAAAATTTGCACCAGGGCTTCTGGTCTTTCACAGATGGTCTCCTTGCCCAGCAGTGGCCAGCTGGTGACATCATGAATGCAGCGCACTAATGTGATTGGTGGGTGTTCACTGATTTTGCAGTTCTATATTGTTGTAATTGATTCATTGTATTTATTGTAATGTTGTTCAATGCTTTTGGTGGTGCTTGGCCAAAAAGCAGTATATCAACCAATCTCTTTGTTACAGCCAATGAGCACTATTCAAAAAGCAGTAAAATGAACAAACCATGCCGCAACATGCCCTAACATTTCACAAGTCACATGAACCAGCTTGTCGTGTGCCAAGGCTCTAGACCAGGGGTGTACAAACTTTTTTCAAAGAGGATTTTACCCCAGGACATATACTGCCACAGGGGAGTGGATTAAATCGACCAGTAGGCTGGATTAGGCCCCTGAAATGGACTTTGGACATGCCTGCTCTAAACCATCTGTGAGCAAATAAGTTCTCTGAAGGCAGTTGGGGCTGTGCCCACACCATACACATAAGGCATATTTAAAGCACACCCCTACCAAGAATCCTGGGAACTGTAGTTTGTGAAGGGTGCTATGAATTATAGCTCTGTGAGGGGTAACTACAGTTCCCAGGATTCTTTGGGAGGAGGAAAGGAATGTGTTTTAAATGTATGGGGTGAATGCAACACCTTTTGGGATTAAAAAAAATAAAGGTGCCAATCAAGCATAATTTTGATAAAAGTGGGTGCCTTGAACCTCACTCAGTTCAGCTGTTTTAACAATGGTGTGACTTTTTCCCTCAACCATCAGTAATCAGGCTACTGAATTTTGCACTAGTTGGAGCTTCCAAATCAGACACGCATAGAGTGCATTACAGCAAACCAGCATTGACGCATGGAGAACATCAGAAGAGCATGCTGAGTCAGGCCAATGGCCCATCTAGTCCAGCATTCTGTTCTCACAGTGGCCAACCAGATGCCTTTGGGAATCCCACAAGTGGAGCTTGAGCATAATGACACTCTGCCCACCTGTGATTCCCGGCAACTGGTGTTCAGAGGTATTGTACCACTGACGGTGGAGGTAGAACATAGCCATTATGGCTAGCAGCTGTTGAAAAGAAGCAACATAGACTACACCTCCCAAGGACAGCATGATGGGGAACTCAACAAAGGAACAGAGGAAAGTTCTTTATACTGAGCCACACTATTGGCCCATCAAGCTCCACATTTACACTGACTGCTGGCAGCAGCTCTCCAGGATTTTAGACAGGGGACAGTCCCAGCCCTACCTGGTGATGCCAGAGATTAACCAACTGGGGACTTTCTGCTTGCAAAACTGTTACTCTGATGTGGGTGGCACTGTGGTCTAAACCACTGAGCCTCTCAGGCTTGCTGATTGGAAGATCAGTGGCTCGAATCCCCGCGATGGGGTGAGCTCCCATTGCCCTGTCCCAGCTCCTGCCAACTTAGCAGTTTGAAAGCACACCAGTTCAAGTAGATAAATAGGTACCCCTGCAGTGGGAAGGTAAACGGTTTTTCCATGCACTCTGGCTTATGTCAAGATGTTCATTTGCACCAGAAGCAATTTAGTCATGCTGGCCACATGACTCAGAGAGCTGTCTGTGCACAAATGCTGGCTCCCTCAACCTGAAAGTGAGATGGGTGCTGCAACCCCATAGTCGCCTTTGACTGGACTTAATCATCCAGGAGTCCTTTACCTTTACCTTTTTTCTGCTCTGAACCATGGCCCAAACTTTAAAATGTTTGGGGTAGTTCCCTACTGACAGATGTACACTACAATCAGTGCAGAACATACTAATACTATCCTTGCTTTATTGAAGCTCAAACCTTGAAGCACGGAATGGACAATTTCATCTGCAGAACAACATGAAGGACTTCATCTTCCTCAAAATCCTCTCCATTTACAAATGCACTTTCCCTACCTTATCCACAAAGGTCATAGAATCATAGAATCATAGAGTTGGAAGAGACCACAAGGGCCATCCAGTCCAACCCTCTGCCAAGCAGGAAACAGCATCAAAGCATTCCTGACAGATGGCTATCAAGCCTTCGCTTAAAGACCTCCAAAGAAGGAGACTCCACCACACTCCTTGGCAGCAAATTCCACTGTCGAACAGCTCTTACTGTCAGGAAGTTCTTCCTAATGTTTAGGTGGAATCTTCTTTCTTGTTGTTTGAATCCATTGCTCCGTGTCCGCTTCTCTGGAGCAGCAGAAAACAACCTTTCTCCTTACTCTATATGACATCCTTTTATATATTTGAACGTGGCTATCATGTCACCCCTTAACCTTCTCTTCTCCAGGCTAAACATACCCAGCTCCCTAAGCCGTTCCTCATAAGGCATTGTTTCCAGGCCTTAGGTCAAAGAACACTTTGCTTTTCTTGGACCCCAATGTGTTTTTCAACTACTGCCAACTAAGTGGTATCAAGCTTAATGCAGTTGCATCAAGCCCAACTATTGCCAACTGAGTGGGTCCCACAAGCCGAAACCCAAAGACAACTGATAAGGTAGACTGTAGTCCATGAAAGCTTATATCATAATACATTTGTTAGTCTTTAGGGTGCTACAAGTCTTTACAATAGTTTATGCTGGCATACTTTCCTTGTCCTGGTCCCAACTTAATGGAGGAGAATGTATATAGTTCAAAACAAAAGGTCTGAAGCTGCAGTGCCTGCAGTTTGAATAGCAGAAGGGAATGATGGGCTGGGTTGGGCTGGGGGGGGTATGCCATATAAGCTATGGTGTACTGCAGACATCAGGTGTAATTAATTAGTTTTGGGTTCTATAACACACCTTTAAGGTGGGGAAGGGATGCTCAAGGTGTGGTCTGTCTGGTACTTTGCCTCAGAAGCAGAAGCAGATGCCTACAAGGCATCCTGGTGTTTATTAGGGAAACAAATGCACAGAAGTACCTTGTGCTTTCATCTCTGAGGCCTTCAAAGAATTTCCTAACTTTAGGACAATGGGTGCCAAAACTTTCTCTAGGAAGTACTCAGATCCGTCATTATGAGCTGTTAGCAAGGCATTGCGGGTAGGCCACAATCTCCTTCTCTAACTTAACGCTGAGAGTGTGGAGGTGGTCTGGCAAGGGTACGGAGGGCTCTTTTCATGCTCCTCATGCTACTTTGTGTGTGTAGGCCATGCAGAAAAAGCATCGATCCACAAGGTACGTCCACTACGTACTTGTATTTTGGGAAGACTGCCTGAAGTCGTAAGTGAGTGAAAATTTAGAGCAGGAAACATAAAATGGATTCACAAGGGTCTGATAATGTGAAAATGAATAGATAATTCATGGCTGGAATCTCGCATATACCACAATGACAGCTTCTGCTCAGTTGTGTACTATAAAATGAACAGAAAGCAATGCAGTCTGTGAACACATCAGTGTTAAAAGTAGGGAAAATGAGTCTTCTTTTATGAAAGCAAGAGGTGTACAACTGGCAAACTGTAGACTGGATCTAGCTCCCAAAACAATTCACTTGATTCTTGGAAGGTCTACCAAATTTTAATCAAGGTGTGGCAAAAAGATTGCCTACAGATTAACTCCCAAGAAAAACAACTATTTACTGGTAAATGGTAAGAGGAAAGAGCCCACAGGGAGTGTGCCCCCCCCCGGGTTCCTTATCTAATGCCCTAGCAATATATGCATAACTGTGCATGTAGGAAACTCCTAGAATGATCAGGAACTAATGCATACAATCCCACTCCACCAAACACACACACACACACACACAGAGAGAGAGAGAGAGAGAAAGAAACAGCTTGAAATACCATTCGTTAAAAACAGTGCTACATGATCATTCTGATTGTGCATTTTTGTTCAACTCTGATTCCTCCTTTAAAGATACAATGATTACTGGTGGAGCAGTTCTGCACTGGCACCGAGATTATACAATATGTATCCCAGCAAGAACTACAAATGCTTAAACTGAAAGGTGTTTTGATTTCATCTCCATTTCTGCAGAATTTGTGTTGTATCCTGGGCTGCATAGTAGAGTTCTCTGAAGGTCCTCAGAAGAAAATATAGGCAGGGGCGAGCCTCACAGTTGAAGGAAGGAAGAGGGATTGACTAATATTTGTGCACCCCTTATGTTGGAAGCCCACCTGCCCCGATGAACTGTAATTCCCAGAGCCCCAGCTCTGTCTCTTTTATTTTTAAAATTAATTTTGTAGTATTCTATTCTCATCCTTTGTGTTTGTGTGCTCCCCCATCAGTGTTCTACTTTGCCCCCAATATCACCACAAAGCATTCCATTTATCCCACCTTGTTTCACAAACCCAGGCAACGTTAGGGTTGCCATATTTCAAGGAGTAAAATTCCAGACTTTGAGCTTTTTTTTTTTTTTAATTACCCAGAAAAGGGCATTTCCTGCTTCTGTCAGTAAAATCCCGGAGATTTTGCCGATTTTCTGAAATCCCTTCCTATTTTCGCCGCTTTAATTCCCGGCAATGTAGACATGGGCATCTACCCATGATGATGAGCTTCAATTCAAGAATTTTCAGAGCAGGATTCTGGGATCTATCAGAAGCCCCATATTGACCCCACCTTCCAGACTTTGCAAAGGTTGTCTGAAGACCATTGCAACTCAAGCAGGCAGGAAAGAAGGAGGCTTGGTGGCTGCCAAAACAAAGGAACCGGTTTGGAAAGGCTTGCTAGTCATCTGCAGAGGCTGGGGCCAGGCAAGGTGCTGATCTTTGATACAGCAACTGGTGAGAAAAAGCAGAGGAACAGAGGTGTGCCCAAGCCAGAAGCGGGGAGCCTCAGGCAGGTGTGCCTGCTATACTGTGTTATGACTGGCTGGATGGAGAGAGAGGTGGGGTTTTGCTTTGTGGCCATACTAGAACCAGCATTACTAATCTCCCCACTTTGCCCTTCCTATTTGCTCTGGTGGTTTGGGAATCCTCCTTGTAATAATACATTGGTAAGAAGAAGAAGAAGAAACACCAGCTACACAGGTGGTTCCGTGTTAAGTGCTGGTAGGTAAACACCAAGAGATCTCTGCCAAATGACTCATGATCTTCACTAAAGGTTTCAGGTTCTTAAATATAAGTACACTTCCCAAGCACCTCATTATGTTTTTAATTAATTCAGCATTTTAACTGAGCAGCCATCTTGGTGAGCCTAAATTAAAATCCCATTTGACTCTACATTTACGAGTCTGGCTACGACATATTCAAATGAAGAGGCTGGCACAAGGGTGAGGTTCTGGAGAGGAATTTCTTTGAAATGTGGGAAATATTACTGGTGACCAATAATTATATATTTTGCTCAGGGACTAATTCCTCCATCTGGAGTATAATGAATGCGCACGCTCACACACACACACACAATTTCCTTTCTTGATAATGTAAAAATATGTTGGCCCTTGATTCTTTGAGACCTACAGCAGCAGCAATGAGGACACTGGCGATGCTCTCTATTTGGGTGTCTTTCTATTAAAAACAAAACAAAATGGCTGTAGAACCTGTCTCAAAACAATACTGTACTGGGGTGTTTTCCCATACAAGTCCCAGTAAAAGGAACTGGAACATCACAAGAGCACTACCAACATTTTTGCACTGTCTGTTTGCAGGTAGAATGAGGACGGGTGATACTAAACAGTAAAGGTATCCTATTCCCTCTGCTTCCCCAGTTTCTACTTCTGCTTCTCTATGCCATCCATGAAATTTTGATAGAGAGGGAAAGGAAGTTATATTATTACTACTGCAACTGTTGCTGCTAGGAGTATAAGTGCCTAAAATTAACTAAGTGCTGTCGTTGCATTAAAATTAAGGCCGTTTCTCTTTGACATGTGCTTACAATGTAAAAAATGCAGCACACAGGAAGAAAAAAAGGGGGTGCTGGCAAATAAGAAAATAAACTCCAGAAAAATAACTTTTGTTAAAGGATTGAACTGATAAGACTGAAGTTCTGCGGAACTGTCTTTGGACCTGTTCATTTAAATGGGGTGTAGTTTGAGGCAATTCACACATTTGAACTGCTAGACCATTTATATTATAATCGCTTCAAAGGAAGGAACAGTGATGTGTGCAGAGCAAATTCATTCTTGACCACCTGTAAGTCCTTATAAATGCCATCTCCAACTCCTTGAAAGATTCCATCAATGGTGTCTCTGAAAAATTTTACACATCACTTGGGAAGACAGGTGAACTAATGCCAGTGTACTGGAAGAAGCAAAGATCACCAGTGTTGAAGCAATGATTCTTGAACATCAACTTTGTTGGACTGGACATGTTGTGTGGATGCCTTATTATTGTCTTCCAAAGCAACTACTCTATTCCGAACTTAAAAATGGAAAGTGTAATGCTGGTGGTCAACAAAAGAGGTTTAAAGACTGTCTCAAGGCAAATCTTAAAAAAATGTAGTATAAGCACTAACAATTGGGAAACACTGGCCTGCGAGTGCTCCAACTGGAGAACAGCCTTTACCAATGGTGTTGTGGGCTTTGAAGACACTCAAACTCAGGACGCAAGGGAGAAACATGCTAAGAGGAAGGCACGCTTGGCAAATCCACACCGTGATCAACTCCTGCCCGGAAACCAATGTCCCCACTGTGGAAAGACATGTGGATCCAGAATTGGCCTCCACAGTCACTTACGGACTCATTGTTTATGGAAGACAATCTTACTCGGCTACAAGTGATCACCAAAGATGAAGAAGAAGTCCCAACACACCTGTCTCCATGCAGATCCCCTTGCTAGCCCTTTCACTGGGCATCCACAGTAGTGTGCATTTTGCACCTTGCACTGTGATGCAAATAAGGATTACATGATGGTGGACATAAACAATTTCAAACTCCCTGACACGATGTTAAAGGCAGCATTCAGCAAAAATACATCTGAATTGAGAGGAAACCCCTGTCTGTTGAATTGGTAAGGATTCCATAGAAATGTGGTTTGGCTGTGGCAGCGCCTAAAGTGTGAAACTCTTTGCCTCCTTCCCAGTGGTACAGCTTTCGCCCCAAGAGTAAAGACACAACTCTTTACTCTGCCATTTGACACATGACTATGCAAAAGGATTTGACTGTGTTGACCACAGCAAACTATGGCAAGTTCTTAAAGAAATGGGAGTGCCTGATCACCTCATTTGTCTCCTGAGAAATCTCTATGTGGGACAAGAAGCTCCAGTTAGAACTGGATATGGAATAACTGATTGGTTCAAAACTGGGAAAGGAGTATGACAAGGCTGTATATTGTCCCCCTGCTTATTTAACTTATATGCAGAATTCATGATGCAAAAGGCTGGACTGGATGAATCCCAAGCCGGAATTAAGATTGCTGGAAGAAATATCAACAACCTCAGATATGTTGATGACACAACCTTGATGGCAAGAAAGTGAGGAGGAATTAAAGAACCTTTTAATGAGTGTGAAACAGGAGAGCGCAAAATATGGTCTGAAGCTCAACATAAAAAAAACTAAGATCATGGCCACTGGTCCTATCACCTCCTGGCAAATAGAAGGGGAAGAAATTGAGGCAGTGAGAGATTTTACTTTCTTGGGTTCCATGATCACTGCAGATGGTGACAGCAGTCACGAAATTAAAAGAACGCCTGCTTCTTGGGAGAAAAGCAATGACAAACCTAGACAGCATCTTAAAAAGCAGATATATCACCTTGCCGACAAAGGTCCATATAGTTAAAGCTATGGTAGAAGGTTGATCGCCGAAGAATTGATGCTTTTGAATTATGGTGCTGGAGGAGACTCTTGAGAGTCCCATGGATGATCAAACCTATCCATTCTGAAGGAAATCAGCCCTGAGTGCTCACTGGAAGGACAGATCCTGAAGCTGAGGCTCCAACACTTTGGCCACCTCATGAGAAGAGAAGACTACCTCAAAAAGACCCTGATGTTGGGAAAGATGGAGGGCACAAGGAGAAGGGGACGACAGAGGATGAGATGGTTGGACAGTGTTCTTGAAGGTACCAACATGAGTCTGACCAAACTGCAGGAGGCAGTGGAAGACAGGAGTGCCTGGCATGCTCTGGTCCATGGGGTCATGAAGAGTTGGACACGACTAAATGACTAAACAACAACAACAAATTTTGTTTTGTAGCATCAATATTGTTTGATTTTGCTAGCCCAGAGATGGAAGAAAGATAAAGTCCCTACCAGAGAGGAATGGCAAATCAAGTCGTTGGAGCATGCCAAAATGGCAAAATTGACTGGAAAGCTCAGGAACCAAGAAGACAAAAACTTTAATAAAGAACGGGAAAAATTTATAATTTATCTAGGAGACCACTGTAAGCAAATGACTACATTAGCAGGATTCCAATAACACTTGTAATGTAGCAAATATCATGGACAATATGGAGAGATATAAAATATGGATTATGAAATAATATGCAATAGAAAAGGTTGACAGTAGGAGCCATGGAGGGGAGGGTGGGAAGTCAAGAGATTCAGAGAAATCTCTAAATATGGATTTGTATTTTGAATTGGTATAATTCTACACTTGTAAAACCAAATAAAAATTATTTCCAGAGAGAGAGAGAGAGAGAGAAGAAGAAGGAGGAGGAGGAGGAAATGAAGAGGGGGGGGGGATTGTTTGATTTTGGTTAGAACAATTTTACTGTTCTACTTGCTTCCATCACTGTAACTGTTTTGCTTGTTGTTATAAGTGTATGACTATATTGTTGTGTAACCGTTCCTTGGACCTTATGGTGAAGGATTGGTAGGAAATATCATAGGATAAATAAATACTGGATGTGCTTACCCAGTCTGGAGAACCCCCACCATAAATTCCCCTGGACCTCTCTCCTGACTCCCTCAGCCTCGCTTCCATTTTTGCATATGCTCCGTAATCTCTGTCCCAGTTGCCTTTCTGATCTTTGCACTTTTACAGCCCCAATAAAACTGACCCTTTCTTGACTTATCTGTGGAGCTGGAAGAGTT
Organism: Lacerta agilis; assembly: GCF_009819535.1. Classification (NCBI taxonomy): domain Eukaryota; kingdom Metazoa; phylum Chordata; class Lepidosauria; order Squamata; family Lacertidae; genus Lacerta; species Lacerta agilis. The sequence continues at coordinate 60,210,776 of NC_046313.1, forward strand.
ATTTCCCTCCCCCTGTCTTCATTCTTCCCTGTAACCTTTAGAGAGAGGGTAGGCATGTTGCTGCATGTGGGTCTTGTGTGGCAACAACATAGACAGCCTTTGTCCAGGTGATTGGGAAAAGTGGGGGAGGAAAAGGAATCCTTGCCATCTCATGCAAGGAAGCCAGCCAGCATTGCCCAGAAATCTGCTACTGTGCTCACCACCTGGCTCCCTGATAGCATTACCTGGAAGCTGCCTCAACAAATGGGTGAATAGGAGAAAAGAAGAGAGAATACTCCACTAGACCAAAGAACAGGGATAGGCAAGCCTGTCAATTTCAGTTCCTTCCCCTTTCTTAATCTTTCAAACTTACAATCAGTTCTCTGTTTTTCCACACTAGTTTGCAAACTTTATTTTTTTAAAAGTCCTCATGAGATTTAATATAATTTTGCATTTAATGCAATTTTCTCCTAATATTTCCACTTTTATAGGCCGTTTTGCTTAACGTACACCTTTTTGCAAAGCAGTTTCCCCCAATATAATGCATCTTTGCATGCTATTTTCACTCATAGATGTGCTTATATGCACACTTTACCCTAGTTTATGCATTTTTGCATACATTAATTGGCTGGGAAACTGCACTGCAAAATTCAGAGAAGTGCAACTTTTGAAGGATGGCTGTGCTTCACTTTGCCTATTGTTTCAGAAGGTGAAAATTAAGTAGGTTTGCCTTTAAACCGGAACTGAGTCAAACTTCTTCCCCCATCCTTACCAAAGAACATGTACATATATGAATCTGTAGAACTAAGTTAATAGAAGCAGAGAGCTGTGTGCCACCCAACCCCAAATTGGAAATCCAGAGTCAGAATATCCACAGCAGACATCTCTGCTTGTATACCTCATGAGAAGGATCCCACCCTATGCAGCACAAGGTAATTGGTTCCTTTATCCTCTTATCACCAGGGAATTTCTTCCAGTGCCTAGTCAAAGTGTACACCTCAGTGTGTACATCAGTGTTCACTTTGGATGTGTGTACACATGAACATGTAAAGTGTGTTTATGAGACTAACTGGCAAAGCATATATGATACAAATATGCATAAAAGGCCCAGGACTGGCTACAGTTTCTTGTTACGTGTATATATGGTTGCACACATGGGTTTGTGGACTCATTATACAGGAGGAACTTGATGCAGGTGGCCCTGTGGTCTCTTGGGCTTGCTGATCTGAAGGTTGGCAGTTGAAATCCGAATGACAGGGTTAGCTCCTGTTGCTCTGTCCCACCTTCTGCCAACCTAGCAGTTCGAAAGCACACCAGTGCAAGCAGATAAATAGGTACCCCTGCGGCAGGAAGGTAAACCGTGCGCTCCGGTTTCTATCACATTGTTCCGTTGCGCCAGAAGTGGTTTAGTCATGCTGGCCACATGACCTGGAAAACTGTCTGTAGACAAACGCCGGCTCCCACGGCCTGAAGCGAGATGAATGCTGCAACCCCAGAGTTGCCTTTGACTGGACTTAGCCGTCCAGGGGTCGTTTACCGGTACCTTTCTTTACCTTTTACAGGAGGAACTCCTCTCCTTGTCTGGCTCCTTTGAATTTGTTTGCAGACTTTGATGAAAACCTGAATAACAAGGAACTGATTTCCCACCTTGATCTCAGTAATCTGGATTATTGGTATTCTAAGACCTGGCAAATCAGCCTTCTTGAAAAAAATCTCACATAAAATTTGCCCAGAGGCCAAAGTCCTCAAGTTCACTGCTTTGCCATTTGGTCTAATTTTTTTAAATATACAAGTACAGTGGCTCAGGTGTGACAGGTACCACATGTCTATGTGACTGTCTGAATTTAGTATAGTTCAATATTATTTTTATCTTCTTTTCTGAATATTTTTATTATTATTTGGACTATGGGATCCTTTATCATTACAGGCCACACATCATTTTCCTCTTTGCATGTTTTATTATTGACTCAATAATTTACATAGCTGTATTCACACCCTTCTTTATTGGTAATGGTAACAGTTTATCCTTAAAAAACCCAATTTTTCTTTCATTCCTTCTTTTTCTGTAACTTTTTTGTTGTTATTAGAATTCATTTAAAAGTATCTGGAGAAAAATACAGAAGAAACATTTCCCTGCCCTGATGTGGAACAGATTCACCTTTTAAGAAAACCCCAACTTTTAGGTTAACAGAGGACTGCAAGGAAGAAGACTGAAGCAGAAACAAAGCCAGCTCTTAAACTGAACTCTGCAGCAAAGGGAAGACAACAGCCTGTCAAGAAGAAGAAAAATAGGGTTTATTCTGTTAATTGTGGTCAAGGCCAAGGTTACTCAGATGCCCCAGGCACTGAAATTGTGGTGCAGAATTTGGCTTGCTGGGAATCTCAACAAGTTTCTAGTTCCTGTGGTTATTGAGGTCTTTTTTATGTCAGGGAAATACCTAGTAAAGGCTCTGAAACTTGAAGATGTGTTGGGCAAAACTGCCAGTGGTCAAGGGATCAGTTAGGGATTTAATTTCCTTTGGTGAATACGTTTGATGATAATTTTTTGGGTGCAGAAAAAGTCTGGCCTCTGATAAAGTGCTTATCAGATACTCAGGTAAATAACAGGCAGCCTGAGGAAATTCCATTCTATACTATGATTGTTGTCCTATCTCAGTTTGAATAGGGGCAACAGGGGCTGTTTGAATGTGATTCCCTTGTCCCTGGGTCAAGAAAATTGGGAGTTCACTGAAGCCAGTTTCTGGTTCGTACAGAGAATGCTGAAATTTGTATCAGTTTTGTACTGGATTCCATTCTCCCAGGGATCATCCCTCTAATAGTGTATGTGGGTTTCTAATATCAGTGTCTTTCCATGATATCTCCATCCAGATCTAGGGATAGAGCAGACAGGAAAATCACAAGCATGGACAATGGGAGCTTTCTCTCTAAAGGCTAAAAACAAGGCAGAAGTGGAGGTGGGAGGGGGGCAGGATGTGGGAAAGTAAGGATTAAAATGACTCTCTCTGTATGTTGTGGTCCTGATGAAAATAGGGAGACTTGCCTACTATTATAATTTTTAAAACTTGACATGCTTCCCAGTGACATGTTTAGCATCACATGTTGTTTGGCCATCTGAATGTAGAGCAAGTGTAGACAACATGGTGCTCTTCAGATGTTGTTGGACTACAACTCCCATCATCCCTTGCATTTGGCCATGCTAGCAAGGGCTAATGGGAGTTGTAGTCCAACAACATCTGGAAGCCACCCCAATGGCCGCTCGTGGTAATGTATGCAATGTTTGGTGTCAACTACAAAAGTCTATGCTGACTGCAAAGCTTCCCAACCTCTCTGATACCTGTGAAGTAACTACCTTTCTACACCATATTTTTTTATTTGCAGAGGGTGAGGAGTCTTGCGTGCTATTTTGCATTTTGTGTCACTTCTCTCCCCACTTAATTTTCTTTGGAAAATGCCATGACAAACTAGTTTCAATTTCACTTCTTGTTTTTTCACGGTTATCTCTATATCATCATGCCATAGCAAAGTGTGTTTTTGTTGACCAAGTGTATTTGTGAATGCTTATCCAGGATTGTATTTACACTGGATTTGGCAGGGTATGCTTTTTTGGGGTGTGTGGGTGTGTGTGTATGAGCTTGTTTGGGGGAATAGAGTCAACTGGATGGAGCAACGCAGGCAAAATGTACCGTTAACTGCTTTCCTAACAGCTTTGAATCGCAAGTTCACTTAAAACAACAACCCCCAAACCCAAAAATGTTGCTGTTAAGAGCACTGAAATATTTTCCAAATTGCTGAACAGCCTAGAGCAACATGATATGGGTAACCATTTAAAACCTGGAGTGTTGAGCATTTTTGTTTGCAATTCCTTACTTGGAATGGCTTCTGGCTATTCCACCCGTATTTGCAACATATTTCTTATGGTTGGTAAATATAGAGTAAATGTAAGTGCAAATATACACTTTACATTCAATGAGTGTACCATCTGTGTACCTGTGCACATGACAATTGTGCTGCCCAAATCAGCAAGTGTACACTCAAACTGCCAAAGCTGGTTGTTGGGGGAGGAAAGGTTCCATTGCACTCACAGAATTTTGGCCAAGCTGTTTTCCTCTAAAAGCTTTCTCCACTGATACTGTAAAGACGGGGAAGGGACACTGATGGCACTGGCATGCATTGGGATTGCAAGAGCAGAGAAGCAGCAGGCAACTTTCCTTTAAAATGCTCTATGATGTGAATCAGGGCAGTTTTCCCCAAACGTCTTTACGATTCAGTAAATCTCTCCCCACCCTGCACCCAACCCAACCTACAATCAGATACTCTGGCTCTCTTATGAATATCATGGGCCTGGCTATGCTTCAGGGTGGAGGGGGCAATACCCCACCCTTCAATTATAGGCTTTGATATGAGTATTGTAAACATTTTGAAGGTTCTCTGTGAGAAGTAGGAGTCCTATAAAGTAAACAAAGAGGTTTGCGCTGTCATCAGAAAAACTGTGCCCCAGGGCAATAAAGACAGATAAATGGATAAATTAGCAGATTAGATAGCAGAAATGTCATCGCTCTGCTTGCATATGCCTGCGTGGATGTTTTGGTTAGTTGTGGAAGAAGCTCCAGTGACTTCCGGTCCTTCAGGTCCAACTCTGTATTGTAGAAGTGCAATGGTACTCTGCTCAGTTCAGACATAACATGAGTCACATTCAGATGATCACACCTTAGTTTAATAACCTAAGATATGAACAAGCCTTATGATTCTGCATGTAGCCACTTCACTCCTCCCTTTGTGTGGGTGAGCAAGCAAGCCAGTAAACCTTCAATAGCAGAGGTGGGAAATCTCAGGTCCGTGGGCCAAATGCAGTCCTCCAGGCCTGTCTTTTTGGCCCTCATGACTCACCGGCTCTGCTCCCTGCTGTCTTCAAGTGCTTTTGTCTGGAATTAGTATGTAATTTTCATACATTTTGCATGGCTAGAATGCAGCCTACTGTACATAAATAAGAGCCACACCTCCTGTCGTCATCCCCACTTCTGACTCTGGTTCTGCCCATTACTAGAAGGTTGACCATATAACCCTCAGGCTAAAAACTGCTGCCCACCTTAAACTACAGTTTCCCATTTCACTCAAACCAGGAAGCAATAGTATGGCTTTGGGATGAGGCAGGTTTGAAATTGACTTCAGACCTCCTGGCTTCTTCAAAAGCTGCTAACAATGGTTTCTGTTGGACTTTTGGTTTTAACTGGAAAAGCCTCAAAACCAGTTTCAGACGACATCTCCTGCCTCTCCAGTTCGCTCAAAAGTGAAAGTAAGACTGACCAGGAAATAAACAGTGCGTCACATAAATCACAAAGACATCGCATACAGCAGATACCCGGATGTATGACACAATTTCCTCCCTGTGGGAGGGGCGAACTGTTGAGCTTCTTTAACCCTGAAAGCTCCAAACCTCACAGTTTCTGAGTTTAGATGAAAGAAGAAACTACAGTTAACCAAACCCTTTCTGATTAGTTTGACAGCTCACACAAAGGGAAGTGGCATGGCTGCGTGGGAGCATGAGACTCATTCATTAAGCCAATATATGATTATCAAAACATGGCTAGTGACTCTTACATGAGTTTCTCTGGAGTAGCAAATCACTCCTTGGCTCAGGTCTAGAAGCATTTATTTCCAAGTGGTATTTTTAAGAACCGATCCAATGGCAGCCACAATTCGTGGTGGTCTGTTTTCAAGCTGCTGCTGTGGTATAAATGTCAACAGCAAGATGATCAGCTCTTGGATGGAAGCACCAGTTCACCTAAATGTCTCCTCTGCCTATTTTGTTGCTGGAGATTACAGAAGGTCGGCGGTTCGTATCCCCATGACAGGGTGAGCTCCCATTGCTCTGTCCCAGCTTCTGCCAACCTAGCAGTTCGAAAGCACACCAGTGCAAGTAGATAAATAGGTACCACGGCGGTGGGAAGGTCAATGGTGTTTCCATGCGCTCTGGCACTTGTCACAGTGTCCTGTTGTGCCAGAAGCGGTTTAGTCATGCTGGCCATATGACCTGGAAAGCTGTCTGTGGACAAACACCGGCTCCCTTGGCCTGAAAGTGAGATGAGCGCCGCAACCCCATAGTCGCCTTTGACAGGACTTAACCACCCAGGGGTCCTTTACCTTTTTACCTTACTATTATGTCTAAATTGAGCCTCAGATGTTACAGGGGGGTTGAAGGACTGCTCTGTCAATTTAAAGACTAAGAAGTAGGCTGCATTTTTATACCTCAGAAAGTTATGGTTCCCAGCACCCTTAGCAAACTACAGTTCCCAGGATTCTTTGGAGGAAGTCATGGTCTGCATGCAGTCCTATAAAAGGAGAGACCAGCAGGGGCCTTGAAGTTGCCCATCTTCAACAGTTAGCACCTGCTTATCAAGAGCATCCAAAAATTGGTATCTGTAAATTCATCTTCACACCTTCACTTTCTCTCCCCAGTGGCATTTTGAGACCAGATATAACTCATGCCAACACTGATAATGGAGACATCTGTCGTTCTTCACCTTTTCCTTTTCCTCTCCTTCTCATTCCAAATGTGGAAATAGCAAAGTACATTTTTGCTTTCCAGACATACAAACAGGATCATACAAGTCCAACTGATTGGGAAGGAAAATAATCAGAGGCAGTATATCATCTGATCATTACTTATTACTTGACGTGAACAAGCCTGACAGTTATTTATGCTGCTAATGGTCAAAGCACCACTAATACTTTATAATACTATAGTAGTAAAATACACTGTGAGTCAGGGAGTCTCTGAACTCTGCACATTTTAGGGAAAGAGGCCTTGCTGCTTTCTTTCTTTAATTAAGCTAATCCAGGGGTGGAGGTGGGGGGCCTTCCAGATGGACTCCAACTCCCATCATCCCTGACAGGGCTTGATGGGAGCTGGAGTTCAAGAAATCGGGAGGGCGACACAGGATTCCTCAGCCCTGAGCTAATCAGTCATTACAATTACCTTAATCATCATCCCACCTGACAATAAGGAAACTGAGGCACCAAATAGTAAAGTGACCGGGGAAAACACAGAATTAAGTTTGAGAATCTAAATGACAGGATTCCCCCATTTTTTTAAAAAAAAAAAAATTTGCACAACGTATGAGCAGTACAACTGCCGTTCACTGTTAGTTTGGATTTCATGTACTTTGGAATTCACGGTTGTGAATTTCCAACTGGAAAAAACCCAAAACACCTGGGAACATATGAAGCTGACTTTTCCCAGGGCGGAATGCTTGTCCATCTCACCCAGTATTATCTTCTCTGTCTAGCAGTGACTTTTCAGGGTTTTAGGCCAATGTTCTCCCTATCAGCTACCTCTTAATCCTTTTGGCTGGAGAGGCCAGGGCGACATTCTGCAGGCACTGCATGTGCTTACCATTAGGATAGGCCTGCCCCCATCCACTGAGTTTTCTTTAGGTCCTATCTGCGCTCTATACCACTTTAAACATGGATTCCCTCAAAGAATCCTGGGAGCCAATGTTTGTCTTCAGGGTGCTGAGAATTGTTAGGTGACCCCTATTCCCACCAGAGCTATAATTCCTGGAGTGGTTTAACAAGCAATTGCTCTTCCTGGGGAACTCTGGGAAATATAGCTCTCTGAAGGGAATTAAAAACACACATCGCAAGCGGCATAAAAGTGATGCACAGAAGATTAAAAGCCTGGGAAAGTAAACAAAGGACATTTCCTGGTGCCAAAATGACATCAAAGTTGGCACCAGGCGAGCCTCCCTGGGAAGAGTATTACATGGCTGAGGTGCCACCGCAGATGGCAGAGGCACAACATTAAAACTAACATTTTTGTCAACAGACCCCTCCTGTTCTGTGAGACAGTGAATATTTATTAAAAAGGAGTTGAACTTGACTTGGTAGCTTTAATAAAACTAAAAGTCATGGGCATGAGCCAGTAAAATTTAAGCACATTTATTTACGACTTATTTCCATTAAAGAGTCAATCACATTCTCAAATCTTAACTCTGGCTTGTTAGTGTGCCATATTAATTTCTCGTTCTCTTTATTCCCTTGACTTGTTTCTTGTCTGTGCTCCACTCAGTTTCCTCACAGTAGTAGCCTGGGCTATTTTGCAGTTCTTCTCTTCCTTTTGTCTCAGTTGGTCTCTCAATCTGACCCTCTTGTGTAGCAATAAGCACAAAGATATAGAATGAGAATAATTTTCTAACTTCAAACAATTTGGTCTTGACCTAATTCATTGTATAAATTGGTGGTTGAAAAGCAACTATATTCAACTGATTCATCTTCTTAGCACAAGGATTACTGCTAGTGCTAGCAGTACCTTCCTTCCTTCCTTCCTTCCTTCCTTCCTTCCTTCCTTCCTTCCTTCCTTCTTTCTTTGTTTGCCAACCACATTTATATCCCACCTTTCCTCCCAAGGAGTTCAAGATGGCATACACTAGTGGTGGCCAAACTTGGCCCTCCAGCTGTTTTGGGACTACAATTTCCATCACCCTGGCCACTGGTCCTGTTAGCTAGGGATGATGGGAGTTGTAGTCCCAAAACAGCTGGAGGGCCAAGTTTGGCCACCACTGGCATAAATGGTCCTGTTCCTCCCTATTTTATCTTCACAACCACACTGTGAGGTAGGTTAGGCTGAAAGACAGTGACTGGCCGGAGTTCACCCAGTAAGTTCCATGGCCAAGTAGGGATTTGAACCCAGATCTGGTCCTAGTCCAACACTCTAACCATTACACCACACTGGCTCTTTCCCTTCTCCTGTGCATGCCCGACACCCTCCCCACATCTGCTCCAGAGTGCTGGGGGGGGACCTCAAGAATAAATTTAGGGGGGTGTATCAATGCAGGTGGGCTGACTTTGTCTCTTTTAAATGTGACTATTGGAGACAGAATAAAAATATCACATAACACTGTTAGTCCAATAGGAAAAGAAATCCATATACCATTACCAAAGTTAACTAAAAGACATAGATGGTATAATGATCACTGTGGCACATGTTCAGACATCACATGAAGTCATGATTTGGCATTACAAGAAACAGCTGCAGCAAGCCTTGGGATCACACATTCCCTTCTCTTCCCACTTCTGGTATGGTCACAAAGAAGTACTCAGAAAAATTTACTTCAAGATTAGGTGACCCTCAACATGCCCTTATTAATCATAGTTAACATTAACCACAGTTCATAGTTTGGACAGCACACTAAACTATGGTTAATTGAAACTGGAAGTGAAAGCTTCCAATCTACACATGACCATGGCAGAGAAGAAGAGGGTGGAAAACAGAAGAAGAAGAAGAAGAAGAAGAAGAAGAAGAAGAAGAAGAAGAAGAATTTAGATTTGATATCCCACTTTATCACTACCCTAAGGAGTCTCAAAGCAGCTAACATTCTCCTTTCCCTTCCTCCCCCACAACAAACACTCTGTGAGGTGAGTGGGGCTGAGAGACTTCAAAGAAGTGTGACTAGCCCAAGGTCACCCAGCAGCTGCATGTGAAGGAGTGGAGACATGAACCCGGTTCACCAGATTATGAGTCTACTGCTCTTAACCACTACACCACACTGGCTCTCACTGAAGCTCATGGCTGTCACAATAAATAAGTGTGATGTCTAGATAAGGCCTATTTAGAGACAGAATAGCAGCTAAATCAACTATTGGTCTTATCACTTGTTAGCAACCCAATTGATAGCCATGTTAGCCTGTTGCAGCACAACCATCAAAGTCTTAGATCTGTTAGTCTACCTCTCTTTGTAGTATTATCTCTTCTTAACCAATTCAATGTCCCCAAGAGACTACGAAAAAAGCTTCGTATTTGATTGCAGCCCTCTCTCCCTGATCTTATATTCATAAGAATTATTGATTCCTGTTCGAAATACTTTGCCCAGTTTCCCTTGGTTGAAGGACACAAAATCAGCCATTATGGCATCGGGAAGAACTGCCATTTCAGACTCTACAGTATCTATGGTTTTATATTCCAGCAGTAGCATTGCAACGAATCTTAGGATGCAAATAAAACTGGATCACCTCTGAAAATATTTGCAAAGACTGAAAAGCACCTTGAAAAGATAGTGGTTTTTCTTAAGTTATTATACTGTACAACACTATGGTAACTTCTGGTTTAAAGGTGATATATAAATGATTTTAATACATCAGTAATAAATCAGTAAATTTGTTTGAAGACAATGGTGTTAGAATGATAAAGGAGGACAGAATGCAAAGAAAGGAGCATGCCATGTGCATCTCATATGTGCTCTTGTCCCAAATTTTAAAACAGGCCTACAGAATCTCTTCTCTTAATCAGAGTATTTCTGGTGATTTTCTCCTATGAACTCTCCACACACAAATCTCCAGTCACAAAAACTGCCATCAAGATCCTCCATTACTAATCCATTTCCCTCCTTTGCAGGCAGAAATACTCCTGGGCTACTCTGGAGGAAAGCGTTAAGAATCACTTTACCTTCTGTAAAAAAAATATTCAACTACTTTCAGAATTAGGATCCAAATACACCTGTTGTTTTTTACCTCGCAGTTTGTAGAGCTAGGTGAAGCCAACAGTCGTCTCTTTCTGTTTGCAGTCAGCTTTGAGACTCTGTCACTTCATACTGTTGAGTTTATACAGTGGTACCTCGGGTTACAGATGCTTCAGGTTACAGACTCTGCTAACCTAGAAATAGTACCTCGGGTTAAGAACTTTGCTTCAGGATGAGAACAGAAATTGTGTGGCGGCGATGCAGTGGCAGCGGGAGGCCCCATTAGCTAAAGTGGTACCTCAGGTTAAGAACAGTTTCAGATTAAGAACGGATCTCCAGACCGAATTAAGTTCTTAACCCGAGGTACCACTGTATATGCAAAGAGGTAAAAAGGGATGAGGTGATGAACTCAGCTGTAATGCATAGGAATGCTTCCAAAGGGCTATTAAAGCCACAAAGAGATTGATGCCTACAGTAGGGATGGGGAACCTGTGCCCCCCCCCAAAAAATTGGTGCTGGACTACAACTCCCATCATACCTGACCATTGTTACCATGGGATATCAAGTCCGGCAAAGAGGAAGGGACAGCATCCTCAGCTCTGGCTGGGGCTAACCATGTACAAGCAAGGACAGAATCCTGTGCGTTCAATAAATGTGTAGAAAGGGGCATTTCAACAGGGGCAAGTTATCTTCCTTCTGCACAAAAAGCAAAAATTCTTCCTTCCATCTGCATAATTAGTCACAGTCTAGCCAGTCACCTTAAGAATGTCATCATTCTATTAAATGTAAAAGAAAGCTTGTAAGATAATACCAAGCCTCTGGGGTGGCAGTTTTGACTAGAAATCCCTAGGTATTACCCTCTTATATGTTGCTGTAGAGTAGCCACAAAATATTCTGAATAGACCTCTGTTCATCATTGCTCTGAACCTCAACAAACCATGACCCACTAAGCCAACCATAACCAGCCATAGATTATGGCCCACCAATTACTCTTTTAAGAGACTCAAAACATGTCAACTTTCCTGCTTGGCAGGGGGTTGGACTGGATGGCCCTTGTGGTCTCTTCCAACTCTATGATTCTATGTCCTCCCTGCCTCCTGCCAACACTGGTCGATTTTCAGTACTAGCTAAAAACTCAGCTCTTAAGACAGGCTTTTAATCATGTGGGGTTTGGGCACATTAGGCCACTGATTTTTGTAGCAAGGAGTAGAGGTTATATGGATTAATGTTTAAGTTGCCTTGAATGCTTTTATCGGAATTGTTGCACTGTTAGTTTGATTTTATATTTGATGCACCCCACCCTGAGATCACTTGTTTGATGAAGCACAGATTGAAAACTAATTAAATAAATAGTTCTATCTCTTATCGCCATTTATTTAGAGTGGAAGGCTTTGAAAGATCACAGCCAAGTCAAATACTGAGACTGTTTCCTTTGAAGAGGCATCCAGTAAGCAGTATGGACCATGACTTCAGTCTAACAAGCACACGCTTTTAATTCTTCAGTATCTTCTATCTTTTCAGAGTCACTTAAGTAAAGTAGCTGGAATCCAGAGATAAAATCCCAGTAACACTTACTAAACAAACTGAACAAAAGAGTGTATAACTTGAAGAGCAAAAAACAGAGGGAGTTTGTCTTTTAGGAGCTAAACATACAGAAGAAAAACTCATTCAGAGCTACATAGCCAGTCAGGGCATGTGTTACCTCACCAGAGATCATGCCATATTCAGTGGTTGCTAAGCAGCATCTCCACCCCCCCCTTGGTTAGCTGATGTAATGATAACAGAATTAACCCTTACATTACAAACTGAATGATTATTACTGTTACATTTCCAACACTAATTCATGGACTGTTTACACTGAGAGAAAACTGAAACACACACACACACACACACACACACACACACACACCTCCTTCACTAGCACAACTTGGGTTTACGATCCCACCCACCCAAGATTATCCTGATGACCTCTTAGCCTTTCTATTGAGAGCTGCAATACAATCCCAATTGCTTTTATAACATATAGCAAATGTTTATTCAATACATAAATTGTTCAGACTGCGGCAGGAATCCACCCCACACTCATGGGAAACTGTGTTCATGATCCTTCAGAGTAATCAAATGAAACTTTGTTGCATAGCATGACAAAAGTCAGTAATTACAGTATATTGGGACAAGTTGCTTGCTGTTTATTGTTGCAACAATTGTTTTCTCAAAACGTACCTTCTGCACCATGAAAAATAAATAAAAACATTAGTAAGATATGTTTGAAACAGTTGACAGCAATTGTCCCAATCTTGCTGTGAATCTCCACATCAGCACCAGTGACTGCCAGGAATGTGTGGCAAGACTGGCATGAGATTATGCAGCCTGACTGATCTCCACAGTAGGCAGCAGCATTCAAATGTTATAGCCCCAATGTCAAATCTCAGCATACAAAAATAGTCCTGGCTTCCCGTTCTTATGGCAGTGACAAGTTAGTCTGGTTTATGCCTAACGCTAAGCTATGATTTGCTTAGGCAAAGTGTGGCTTGTTGGAATGTCCATACCCAACACAGCAGTCTAGCCATGGTTTCTTTGGCCACACCACCCAAAATACTCACCAGCTTGATTTGTGGTTACAAGGATAAAAAGCTGAACAGCAAATAAAGCATTGGAGAAACAAGCTGCAGTCTTTTTGCTAGTCTGCGGACTTGGTTTGCACATAACGCTAAGCCAAACCATGCCTTAGCATGAACAAGCAAACATGCACAGCTCCCAGAGAAAAGATTGCAGGCACTTTGCTTCTCCCCAGTTATGTTGTTGTTGCACTGTGCTGCGCTAAATCATGCTTTGGCTTAGCATGTCTTCCAGCCCTGGGCTTGTGGTATTCAGACAAACCACAATTTGAAACCAAGGTTGTTCCTATGGGGCTGAGGCTGAAAGCCCAGTAGCTTGCCTCATACCACCAAGCCCAAATAGCCTTCCACCTGAGATACATAGCAGGGATGGGAAACCTGAGATTCTCCATATGTTGTTGCTCCTATCATGCTTGACCATTAGCCGTGCTGACTTCGTAAGGTGGAACCCAACAACATCTGCAAGGCCACAGGGTCCCCATCCCCACTCGATAACATTACCTCTGTTTAGCTTTTCAACAATTCCCACCATCTTGCTTAAAAGTGTCCAACTGTCTTAGATCTTGATGTTTGGTCGGCTCCTTCTTCCAAGTAAAAGCTTCTCTGCTCCATTGAGCTTGCCTTTCTACTCCACCTCCTAAGAAAAACTGCAAGAGAATTTGGAAGACCTGCCTGTTCAGCAAAACTGAAGCACACAATGGCACTTGCTTTTCAAGAGATACCTGCCACTTTTTAATTCTATTACATCCATGCATCAGTGAAGGCTAAAATGTGCTGACTCTCATATGGAAATGTGCACATCACATGTGCATGCACTCTCACACAAGCATGCGTTTCAGGACGTACAGACACGGAAACAAAAAGCCCTGTCTGTAGCCAACAACTGGCACAAACAATCCGGTATGGTTTGCAGTGGAGCCAACAGCCGCTTATAACAGCACATAATGCAAAATGCATTTGTTGCCTGCAGCAGATGTTGGATTCCAGGTGTATGCAAACTTATTCCTTGTTTTCTCCCTCTGTTTACTTGGCCTACACATCCGAAATGCTTCTTCATATATATCTTATCAGGACAAAAGTATCAGTCTGTGGAACATGTTTGGCACAAGGAGAGATGCACCACCTTTTCTGTGGAATACCTCCAAGCACGCATAAGCCATTTTGCGCTTACCGCGTGCAAGCACATTACCGAGTTGACATGAACACTTTGTGATCCAGAGGATGGTACAATGAGTTCTGTAGGCTCAAGGAGAAACTGGATGTGTGTTCTTGGACAACACTTCCCCTCTCCACCGATGTATTTTTGTGTCGTCATCCGCCCTGAGATCTGCGGATGAAGAGCTGTGTGCACATTTAAGAAACAAATAAAAACAACAACAACAATGCAACGTTGCAAATCACCATTGCAAAGTGGAGGGAACTTGAGGGTCTACTGTTCAAAGTAAACAAAGGTAAGAAACCACACTCAAATCCTTACAGATACGCTCAGACCACCAGCACACCTGAAGTCCCTACATCTTACACCAGGCAAGGGAAACCTTTTTGGATTTGGTGGCCACATTCTCTTCTGGTCATCCTTGCAAGGGCCACACGCCAGTGGTGGCTGTGGCCAGAGGCAAAAGCTGACAAAGCAACAAATGCACATTTTACCTGTACAGTAAGTTAGTTTCTGCACGCACTATTCATATACCCTCCTCTATCCTCCATCCTGACAAGCAAGGCGCATTATCAGAGCTCAAGGATAGACTGCAGCCAAGCAAAACATGGGGTGGGGTGGGGAGAGCAGAAGCCAAGGAGTAGGTGGCCTGGGGAGAGTTCCAAGGGTCAGACAGAGGTGCCTGGAGGGCTGCATTTGGGCCACAGGCCTAAGGTTCCCCTCCCCTGTCTTACACAAACTAGAAGAATGTATACAAAGTCAAAATTAAATGAAGCTCTTCCCAAACTACTCCTAATTCCAGCACACTTATTCAGTGCTCCTAAGTGAGAGTAGGCCTAGACCGATTATGGCGCCCATTAAGCATTGGCAAGGCTGCAGAAGCAAGCCAAATGACTTCAGCGTGACTAAACGGAAAGGGCGGTGCTGGGTTGTTGGTTTTCTTTAGCAAAGTAAGAAGATAGCACAGCTCACAATACTGAGCTCTCTGTGGATGTTCTAATTATCTGTAGCATTAGGATTTACCTCATACATCCGGCTATTCTGGGGACAGATTCCTCTAAGGACCACTTCCTAGATTATGTGGCAGCAGCACATATGTGCACAGGGGGGAGTAGAAATCAATCTGAGTTCTCCAGCACATGTGCCTGCCTGCGCCGTACATGAATATGTCACATGCTGAATTCCCTTACCCACAGAAATTAATGCGCTTTGGTACACTTAACCAACTCTTTGTTAAATCCCAAGCTACATTTTATACATGTGCAAAGTGGCGTATACCACCTCCGTCCCTTCACACAGCCCTTTACAACCAGAAAGCTGGGAGCAGGATAAAAACAGTAGTAGACTATGCTTGATCTGAGTTTTACAGCCAAATTTCACAAGGGACTGAGCTGTGCGGTACAGCAGTTAGAGAGTTAGGCTGAGACATAGGAAAAGTCCGTTTCAAATCCCTGCTTACCTATGAGACAGGAGAGCTTTGGGGCAAGTCTCTCATTCTGCCCAAATGATAACATGAGCTACCACAAGATTTGCTGTTCTGAACTCCTTGGGGATAGTGTGGATAAGATTAATAATTATGCAATGTTCATCATACTCTTATGGAGCTGTGATGTACTAAAACAGGGGAGAAATGGATGTTAGAAAATAAGCAATCCCCAACCTAAACCAACTGTTGTTATTCAGAATATGTGTGTGTGTGTGTGTTTCTGTGCATTGCATAAATTAATTATATTGTCACTTTCTTCCTCATATAAAGAATTTATGTATGTCATAATAGGAACATAGAAACGTGAAATTGCTTATACTGAGTCATACCATTGGCCCAACTAGCTCAAGACTGTCTGCACTGACTGGCAGTGGTTTCCCAGGGTTTCAGACTGGAATCTGTCCCACCTGGAGATGACTTGTGTGCATGTTTCAGATGGAGGCATCGCTGGGTCACACTACATCTAACCCAATTACAATGCGTTTCAGGCTCAAGTGGCAATCGAGTCTAATTTATTGTATGAGCTTCAATTTGTCTGTGAATAGTGGAAAAACAAAGAAAAGTCTCATAATCTCATTGGCTGTCTCACTCGCCTCCACCCAGTTAAAGCAGAATGCTTTGGTCTAATCCGGTTTTCCTCCACTTAAATTAACAGGGTTCCTAAACTGTCTCTAATCCAGATATTCTAGATAGGCTAGGCTGCGCCTCCTCAATACCACATTGTCCAAAAAGCAGATGCTATTGAGCAACTGATCTTTGTCCTTATGGCCTCTTGCTGTTCACCTAGTCTACTTTTAATTCCCCAAGGAGGTTAATTATCTGATAACTTCTGCTCCTATGTTACCTTTGCGTGTTACCTTTGTTCGGTCAATGCTCTCGGCTGGTCTCCATCTATCTCTCCCCTAACCTCTATCATTCACTCTCTGTGGGCGCTGAGGGGAACAGCATCTACACCACGGTTGACTTCAGTTTACTTTAGAGATTCATATCTAGGGCAGTCAGCCATACGAAGGCAGACAAAGAATCGGGTTATCTGCTGACACATATGCACGTTCACTGACAACACCCCTGCGAGAAAAGAGAGCAAACTGCAAGGCCTTGGCATCACTGAAACATCTGTTCAACACTTCCCACAACTAGAGATCTGTCAAGGAGAGCAGCGCTGAGACTGAAGGAGGCAGGAAGGTGTGAGGGACCACCTTTACCGTAATCATAGAAATCATAGAATCTTCAGAGGAGAGAAAGACACGTGTGGCAGCAAAATCTCTTTTCGGCGCAATTGTTCTGACACAACTTCATTTTAAGTTGCAAGTTCCAATGAAACATTCCCAACGAAGGCACAATATTGATGAATGGGTTAGCTAAGATAGCTGCCATAAGCAAACATACAGAGGGCCATAAAACCCCACTTGCATACTACCTGCGTGATTCAATCACCACATCCACCTTTCCCCCATATAATCATTCAATTCGTAACTAGTCATAACAAATATACCACTGTAAATTGTCGCAGAATTGGACATCAAAGAGAAATACTCATCTGGGCGGTTACTCCTAGGCTTCCTGTTCAAGCCAGAATCACATGGGCAAGCAAAAGTAAACGGTTTAAACATTCTCATTCATCTGGGTGATGGATCCAACCCTAAAACCATTCTGAACCACCTTTAGACCCTTGATTTTAGACCTTGGACTGCATGACTTTCAACAAGCCTTTTAAGTGGAGATCTTTCCCAGTCTGCATTTGTTCTGGAGTTGCTTCTCATGTTTTAAAAGCATTTTTATTGTTTTATCGCGTGTTGGATGCCACCCTGTGCACCTTTGGGAGGACAGGCAGGAATATAAGCGTAATAATAAATACATATTTCTGGGTCACACTGGAATCAATGAGAGGAACAAAGAGATAAAGCAACATTTTGATTTGTAAACTAGTCTTGCTGATAACGATACATGGCACTATACATTCCAAGGGTTCAAAGCGCATCACATTTATTATCTCGGTAATCCTTAGAATGACCTTGAAAGGTAGGCCAGTCTTCTGATACCCATATAAAAGACAGAGAGAACAAGCAGCTTGCCTGATCCTGTGGGATTTCATGGCCCACTCCTCATACCCTTGCCGTCCAATTCAAAGCACATTTTCTTGGACAGAAAGCTCCTTGAATACAAAGGTGCATACTTCCAAATATGAATCAGATTATAGCTGCATCACCCCAACAGCGCTCTCTTACATTTTCTCCTTTTCCTCACTCATAGGAAACTGCCTTACATGAAGTTAGACCATTGTTCCATCTAGCAGTTACTCTCTCCAGAGTTTGAGGCAGGGGGTCTCTCCTAGTTTCCTACCTGGAGGCATCAAGGATTGAACCTTGGATCTTTCTCATGAAACACATGTGCTCTGCCCCAGAACTATTGCCCTTCCCTCTCAGGCAGTGATGGCCAAACTCGGCCCTCCAGCTGTTTTGGGACTACAACTCCCATCATCCCTGACCACTGGTCCTGTTAGCTAGGGATGATGGGAGTTGTAGTCCCAAAACAGGTGGAGGGCCAAGTTTGGCCATCACTGCATCAGGTCTGCTTCTTTATTTAATGATCCCCAAAAATCTATATCCTGGGGTCAATTCAAAACTTTTCACACAATGTTATCCTGGATAAGAATTCAGCCCTTTGATTTGCTTTTTTTTTTTAAGTGAATAAAGATACAGTGGCTGTGCCCATTTACTCTGCATCCAGGTTGCTTTCACCACTGGTTTAGGGAGCAATGCACACACAGTATCAGCCACAATCCAAATCTATCCTGTTCTTTCTGACGAAATAATGCCTTTTGATGCATCCCCTCTGCACACAAAAAACAGGCTTGTTTCGAAATGACACAAAGAAGGACCTAGCTGCACTTTCAGCCGGCAATATGCACACACTCAAATAATGAAAAAAGTGCTACTTGCCAGGCAAAACTAGAGAAATCCTCCGTCAAACAAGTGCTGCTCTCTTGAGAGGCTTAATCCAACATGGGTTTAAAAAAGAAAAAAAAAAGAAATGTGCACATGTCTCCGCTATCAAAGTTGGTGCTATACAGCACATTTACCAAAAAGGTAGAGACCTAAATCAGATTTATTCAAATAGAAGAATGTAAAGGAAATGCTTTAGAAAATTTGGGAAACGTGCACAGGAAAGTTCACAACACCATCTTAAAAACCAACAACTTGTTGCCTGTTTTCTGGCTGGTTGAAATGAATAAACTGCAGAGAGAGAGAGAGGGAGGGAGGGAGGGAGACAACGCCTGCCCCGACGAGTCTCCAAAGCTCGGAAGAGCAAAACTGAAACGTGCACCACCAGTTTGTACTGCTCCTCGGCTGCTCACACTCGAACAGAAAATTTTGCCGCAATCATGCCCAGCTCCCAACCAAAAAAGCCTTGGCTCTGGGTTCAATGCGCCTCTTGCGCAAGGCAAGGTCCAGGATGTCCTCCGCAAAGGTAGGTTTCTGATGGTACCCCGTGAAATAAATATGGTAAAGGCTCCCAAGAGAAGCTGCCCCGGCCACGACTCGCCTTTACCTGGTTGTTGCAGAAGGCGATGTCCTCCTGCAAGCGTTTATCGGCGCTCTCTTTGTCCAGCTGGGTCCTCCTCTCTCAAGGCGCAGTGCGCGGCCGGCTGCGGAGGGCGCATGGCGAGCGCTGCTCCGGCTGCCGCTTGCAAGAAGTTGGGCTCAGCAGAAGTTCCAGGCAGAGCGGCGCGCCCGCAGCCAAGCAGCAGGAAAGACAGTTGCCAGGCAGGAGCTGGGGCGGCGGGCAGGCGCGCCTCTCTTCCGACCCCTCCTCCGGCGGCAGGAGGAGGAGGAACCGAGCGCGCCAAGCAGGTGGCCAGGCCTCCGCGCCCGCCCCGGTGTGCTCACACCCCAAAGGAAGGAAGGAAAGAGGAAAAGGAGGAGGTCTAGCGAAAGGGGGGGGGTGCGGGTGCGCGAGGGTGCAACGGGGAGATCAGATATATTGCAACCTGGAGGGGTGTGTGTGTGTGTGTGAGAGAGAGAGAGAGAGAGAGAGAGAGAGAGAGAGAGAGAGAGAGAGATCCAGTGGGGACAGGGGACAGCCCTCAGATTGCCAGTTTTCCGGGTTGTTGTTGTTAAGTTTCTAGCGTTTGCAGAGTTCGAGATATGAGGCAAAATGTACAGGTACAATTCTGTTTCACAAAACTAACCTGCTCTCCCCTTTCAGTGTGCTATATTCCCCCACCAAGACGTCCCCAAATTCCTGCAGGTGCTCATGAAAGGGATACAGTACTATCTTTCCACACTGTTTCCTAATCAAATCCCCCCACAAAAAAGTATTTTGTCATACACGGGTCATACATAAAACCTTCGTTCAGTGTCACCGGTGGGATGCACCAGATTTAGCCTTATGAACCAGTCCATCTGATGCAAAGAGTGCAGGACCTTATGCTACATGGTCCTATTGTTTAAAACCTCTCCCTCTGTACGTCCCGCGAGTTCTAGATGGAGTTGCACTCCTTCCCTTGAAGGAGCAGGTTGATAGCTTGGGGTTGCTCCTTGATCCATCTTTGCCACTAGAGGTTAGGGTGGCCTGCCTGGGGCGTTTGGATGGCCTGGAGCAGCTTTGTCTGGTGTTCCTGCTGTGCTGTTTCCTGGGCAGAGACAGCTTAAGCCTCAGTGAGCTACATATTACTTACCTCAAGACTGGATTATCGCAATCAGGGCTGTCTCGTCATAGGGGCTGGGTGGTGCGGTGCACCAGGGCGCCAGGCCCCCCAGGGGTGCCCCCGCGAGCCCGCCGGCATACCAGGCGCCCCCTCCCCAACCCGCGCCCGCCCCCATGGGCGGGTGGGCGGGCAGGCGCTCGCGCACCGGTTGCCCTGGCCAGCTGGAGCGCTGGGAAGGGCGCGCAAAGCCCCGCGCCGCTCCAGCGCCACGCCCCTCACCCCCCGCTTGCCCACCTCCCTCCCGCGCTGGCCACCCCTCGGGGGATGAGGGGCATGGCGCTGGAGCAGCGCAGGGCTTTGCGCGCCCTTCCCAGCGCTCCAGCTGGGGCTCCGGAGGGCGGCCGGCTTGCAGCGCCACGCCCCTCATCTCCCGCTCGCCCACCCCCCCTCCCGAGGGGCGGCCAGCGTGGGAGGGAGGTGGGTGGAGAGGCGGCCCACCGGGGACGCCGAGGGATCGTTGCACCAGGGCAGCCGATCCCCTTAAGACGGCCCTGATTGCAATGTGCTGTATGTGTCTCAGCCCTTAAAGTTGGTTCAGAAGCTGCAGCTGGTGCAAAATGCAGTGGCTGGGATGGCCAGTGGTCCATCCTAGCATTCCCATATGACCCCTTTGATAAATGAATTGCACTGGCCCCTGAGCTAAGTCCTTGTGACGTCATCAGGTCCTGAACAACTTAGGACCAGGCTATCTGGACTGGGGGGGGGGGGACAATGTCAATACAGATGTAGACTGGGAAAGACCTCATCTTAAAAGGCTTGCTGAAGGAGGAAGGTCTCCATCAGGTATTAGCAAGGCAGTGCCTGTCTATTATTCATGGGGAGGGACAGAAGTGGACTTTGGTCTTTCAAATTTCAGCAGCATCCTATATGGGGCAAAAAAATGGTACCCCCTGCCTCTCGCCTTCCATGCTGCTCAATGCGTTACGCCATAGTTGTGACGCCCTGTGGCACCCCCTAAGCTTGGTTCCCAGTCACGCTGCCTTAAATCCGCCTTGGGGAGGGATTCCAAACGGTAGGTGTCACAGCACTAAAGACCTGGTTCCTGCATTGTGCAGAATTGATCTTCTGTTAAGGTGGTCTTTGCAGGAGGCCCACACCTGCAGAGGGCAGGGATTGATTGGGCGGATAAGATGTGAGAAGATATTTTAGGTACCATTGGTCCCAAGCTGTACAGGGCTTTTATACATTCTCCTCCTGTCCTTATCCCAATAAAGGTTATCCACTGGGGCAACCAAAGCAGATTCAGTCCCATAAGCAGGCCTAAACTTGTTGTTATTGTGGTTATTGTTGTTTGGTTCTGTCTGCATTCCTCACCGGGCAGCTGTGGGGTGTGTGAATTTTCACTTTCAGGGTTTCCAATCCTCACCAGATTTATATTTTCTTATTATTTTATGTTCTGCAAGGGTCAGGGTTTTTCTGATCCTGCTTGTACCTCTGTTTTATGCCTGAATGGTGCTGTAAACATATGAGATAGGCAGGAAGGATAGCTAGCTAGCTAGCTAGTTGAATAGATGATAGACAGGGTTTCCTTTGGACCTCATTGATCTTTGCACATGTGTGCAAAGAGATGAAGGAAGAAAAATGAATGGCTTTAGAGATGGAAAGAAGACAAAGTCCCTACCAGAGAAGAATGGCAAATGACGTTGTTGGACTCTGCCAAAATGGCAAAACTGACCGGGAGGCTTAGGAACCAGGAAGACCAAAACTTTAATAAGGAATGGAAAAAAATTATAATTTACCTTGAAGACCACTGTAAGCAGCTGAAAACATTAGCAGGACTGCATTAACACTTGTAACGTAACGAGAACTCTGGACAAAATGGGGTTATAAATTTTTGGGGAGTTATTTTTAAAAAAAGATGCAGTAGAAAAGGTTTAACAACAGAACCCATGGAGGGGAAGGTGGGAAGTCCAGAGATTCGGGGGAATCTTGTAACTTTGGATGTGCTATGGTATGATTATAAACTTAAATATGTTAAATCAAATCCCCCCCCCCCCTCCAATGAATGGCTTCAGTTAATCTTTCCACCTGCTACTCTAACCTGGCATGGATAGTTGCTTGTTTGTTTTTTTTGTATCTTATAGATGTTCTATGTATCTTTAAGGAATGTTGCAATTTAAATGCAAAACCTCACAAGTCAAGGCGCAAATACGACAGGTTCAGTAAAGGGCATTTGATATTAGAAGCGGAGCAAAACTAACAACCAGCCCTTTTCATTTTGCAATTCTTTCCATTGCAGGAAAAGAGTCTGAAGAGAGTCATATGCGAACAGTTGCTTCTAACCTATGGGGCTTCCCTCAGCTGGCCGTGTGCTGTGCCCAGGGCAACAGAAAAGGAGGATGTGAGTGGGTAGGCCTGCATGCTTGGGCAGAGTCTCCAGAGGCCTCTAGGTGCCAGCATGCATGGATGATGTGTCAGCAAACCTTGCTAGCACTTAGAAGCTTCTGAGCGGGCTGCGTGGTCCAGAGCAGGCTCTTTTCTCTGCCACATCTGCAGTCCTCGCTGCAGACTCCGTTTGTAAGAGAAGCTGAAAGACCCGAAGGATGCCTGGCTAACTGCATCCTGGCAAACATGTCAATTGCAAGCACCTCCCCACCTAATCAACATCGTGGTTGGTCCCACAGAAATCCATGACTGAATCTGCCACTGTGCTAGGATTTAGCTGTATAGAAAGAGCTTTCCCTGCACATCAAGATACAGAAGTTGCCCTCTGCGCTGCAATACAGTGGTACCTCAGGTTACATACGTTTCAGGTTACATACACTTCAGGTTACATACTCCGCTAACCCAGAAGTAACGCTTCAGGTTAAGAACTTTGCTTCAGGATAAGAACAGAAATCGTGCTCTGGCGGCGCAGCAGCAGTGGGAGGCCCCATTAGCTAAAGTGGTGCTTCAGGTTAAGAACAGTTTCAGGTTACGAATTAAGAACAGTTTCTGGAACGAATTAAGTACGTAACCAGAGGTACCACTGTATTTTTCATTTGGATGCCCGTCATCCGCATTCTGGTTGCGGTCGTCAACTCTGTGTGACTTGGATGGTGACGGGAGAATGTCACATTGGTTGTCTCCTGTCGTCAGTGCCTTCCTCTGCCTTCGCTTTTCCTTCCAACTCTCATTCAGTTTCAAAAAGAGGAGTGAAAAATTCACACAAACAAGAAACGTGCATTTTGCAGGGAGCAGAAATGTTTAACCCAATGAATTAATATAATAAATGAATTCAATAGCGGAAAGGAGCAAAGCTCCTTGAGCTCATTCTCCTGACCAAATGGAGGCAGCTGACCAAAAGCATCAGGGCTACTAGCTGTGATGGCTGTGTTCCTCTTCCACTGTCAGAGGCAGGGGGTCTCTGAATGCCAGTTGCTAGGATTCAGAAGTGGGGAGAGTGCTATTACACTCAGGTCCTGCCTTGTGGGCTCCCTTAGACATCTGGTTGGCCACTGTGGCAACAGGATGCTGGACTAGATGTGCCATTAGCCTGATTCAACAGGACTCTTCTTCTGTCCACCAACCCACCTTTATTTATTTTTATTTAGGTTTACATTTATACCCCACCTTCCCTCCATGGAGCTTAAGGTGCCATACACAGTTCCCACTCTTCCCTGTTTTATCCTCATAATAACCTTGTGAAGTAGGTTAGGTTGAGAGAGCATGGCCAGTCAAAGGTCACACACTTCATGGCTGAGTGGGAGATTTGAACCTTGGTCTCCCTGATCTTAGCCCAACACTCTAACAACCATATCGTACTTGCTCTCTGGCTCTTCTGTGCCAATCAAATAAAATCCAGTTGTTGTGAGCTGTTGAGCATTGGAACAGGCAACCTCAGGTGATGGTGGGCTCTCCTTTGATGGAAAAGAGAAGGCTAAACAGCCATCTGTCAGGGATACCGTAATTACATCCTACATTGTAGACCCTGTACTGATCGGATGACTTCAAAGCTACCTTCCAGATCTAAAATTTGATGGCCCTGAGAAAGCAATAACAAGTTTTGAGTCCTACCACCTTTGATTGCTTTCATAGCTGGGCTGGTTTTAAGAGGAAATTGTTCCATCCATGTGTGGGAGTCGGTTTGATTAGCAACAACTGACTGCAAATGGCAGGTGCTTAATTAGAAGAACATCTGCTCAGCTGTTGGCACAATTCATATTTAATTAATATTAATATTAGCAGAAAATAGAATTTGAGAATGAAGACACGGAAAGGAAGTTAGGAGAGTGACTGAGTGACAAGCATCGCATTCCTGCTCCCTGCTTTATATAGAAAATCCCAGGCCCACAAATGTAGACTGTAGAACACAAGATAACAAGATATAAACTATGTAGATATGACTGTATAAAAAACAAGAGTCTTATAGCACCATAAAGGCTATAAAATTGATTGCTGCATGAACAATTCACTTCATCAGATGCACCTCTATTCAATAAAATCTGCATAATCCATGTGCATATGAGGCAAGCAGCAGATCCACACCATACATTTAAAGTACAGTGGTGCCTTGGCTCTCAAACGCCTCAGTACTCAAACACCTCGGATCCCAAACACTGCAAATCCAGAAGTAAGTGTTCTGGTTTGCGAACTTTTTCGGAAGCCAAACGTGCTCCATTTTGAATGTTACGCTTCCGATTTGAGTGCCACACTGCCATTTTGAGTGTTATGCTGAGGTCTGTCTGTTTTTGCTATTTATTTTGCATTTTTGTTTTTGCGGCTCTTTTTGTTTTTGTTTTTGTGACTGTGTGGAACCCAGTTCAGCTACTGATTGTGTGACTGCAGTACATTGTTTATTGCTTTCATTTTATGGATCAATGGTCTCATTAGATAGTAAAATTCATGTTAAATTGCTGTCTTAGGGGTTGTTTTTAAAAGTCCGTAACGGATTTATCCATTTTGCATTACTTTCCATGGGAAAGCGCACCTTGGTTTTAGAATGCTTTGGTTTTGGAACGGACTTCCGGAACGGATTAAGTTTGAGCACCAAGTTTGAGAACTGTATATCCACTGCACATATAGAACACATGACTCCTTCCAAAGAATCCTGGGACCTGTAGTTTGTTAAAGTTGCTGTGTATTGTAGCTATGGAAAGGGCAGCTACTGTTCCCAGGAATCCCCGAGGGAAGCTGTATGCTTTAAATGTGTGTTGGGTGTGCCTTAAATGTATGATGTGGGTCTGCCCAAGGACATGCATGTGCAAATGTATGCCCACAAAGCAGAAACCCTGGTTTCCAATGGTATGCACAGGCAACAAAAGTAGATCCTCATAGCTTTATTACAAAGGGGGGGGCATCTACATAGAATGCATGCAGGTGTTTTCTACATTGGAAGTATATCATGTGTGAAGTGATCCTGATCATTGATCTTCCTTTACCAGCATCACTTTCCCTCTGGCATTCTAGAAAGTCCAGTATAAAGAAATGTAAGTGTTGCTTCCTAGTCCCACAATGCAGTGCATGCAATGACTTTGTGCTTAAAAGGATGAAGTCATCCGTATACGAGGCCATCTGGAGCCACGATGACTTCAGGAACTCGGCGAAACAGAAGGCTTCATACAAGCTGGGATTGCCAACGTCATGCTGAGGGGGAATGTCATCACTCCTCGAAACAGATGGGACCCTGATGGGAGAAGAAAGATGCTCTGACAAAGTCTGGTAGAGCAAAGACCTTGGTAGGGATGCAGTCAGGCATGCAGCGAAGTTGCTGGCACCAACAGCAAGGTGACACAGTCTGTCTTATATCTGAGAGTGAGATGCGACAGGGTGATGGACCATGACCGCTGCTCTCCCAGAGTGGGGTAGATGGGATACAACCCAACTGTAGATGTCACCGTGAGATGACTTGGCTACTGATTATGTACCTTACTTGACTAGATCTCACTCGAAAGCCATTAGCTCACTTTCAGCCAATCAGCCTCCGTCTGTTCTTAGAACTCTTATGTCATCTCCATCTTTTGGCATTGGGAGCTGTGTTCCATCCCTGCAGCCCTATTTGGGATGTGCCAGCCAGAGAATCAAAAGAGAAGGAAGCAGGAAAAGATGAAAGTTCCACAAATGTCCTTGTGTCAGCATGCTGAGGCTCCAGGAATGAGATCATTCTCACCTATATGCTTCAGAGGGTAATGAAATCTGCATGACGGCTCAAGACAAGAGTGGCAGAAATTACTTTTGGGGCCCAATTACAGCATTATCTGAGTTGGTGAATAGTTCCATTTGTTCATCTATGTTTTATTGATTGATTGTTCTTAGACCTCACCCTTCCTCCTGATAGAGTTCAGGGTGGGTAACAACAATGTTAGAAAGCGCATAAATATTTCATAAAAAATTATGCTGATGCTGATAGTAATCTAATATAGTCTCTAGGTGATTTACAAACAAGATCCAAATACAGAATTAAAAACATAAGAAGAACCACCTCAACAGTAACAGTAAAACAACAACAACAACAACAACAACAACAACAACAACAACAACAACAACAACACCCCAGTACAGAGAGTGATGTCAGTTAGATCACTGCTGCTTACCAGGAGATAAAGGGAAGCAGGTGAGGTCACGGTGAGGTTGGCACGGTGCAAACACACAGACTGAGCCAATCTGGCATTTCTGCTAGTACATTTTCACTGCGCCAACTTCCTCACCACCACCTCCTTTGCCTCGCAGTGACACAATCAACTAGTGGTCAGGTGAGAGATCAGCTGCCAATGGCTGTGTATGCACACCACACATTTAAAGTGCACAGTTTTCTTCAGGGAATCCTGGGAACCACAGTTTCTTAAGGGTGCTGAGAATTGTAGCTCTGTGAGGTGTAAACTACCGTGCTGAGGATTCATTGGGGGGAAGCCATGTGCTTTAAATGTGTATTAAATGTATGGTGTCACTGCAGCCTTTGGCTCTCTGTCAGCAGTTGCCTACATGCACACTTCCTCAGATACACTGAAACAGAAGTCACCATTCTTATCTAATTATACACGATATAGCTATTTTTAGCCATCTCACCCCATGCTCTTTCCTGTAAGACCAATTGCAGTCGTTAACAGTCATCAACAGGTTTACCACACTTATCAGCCAATCACCCATTCCCACCACCCTTCTGAGTAATACCCCTCCCCACCCTCTCACTATATATAGGGGTCTGATGACTTCTGTTTCAGTGTATCTGAAGAAGTGTGCATGCACACAAAAGCTCATACCAAGAACAAACTAAGTTGGTCTCTAAGGTGCTACTAGGGACGTGGGTGGCGCTGTGGGTTAAACCACAGAGCCTAGGGCTTGCTGATCAGAAGGTTGGCGGTTCGAATCCCTGCGATGGGGTCAGCTCCTGTTGCTCAGTCCCAGCTCCTGCCCACCTAGCAGTTTGAAAGCACGTCAAAAAGTGCAAGTAGATAAATAGGTATCGCTCCGGCGGTAAGATAAATGGCGTTCCCATGCACTGCTCTGGTTCGCCAGAAACAGCTTTGTCATGCTGGCCACATGACCCGGAAGCTGTACGCCAGCTCCCTTGGCCAGTAACGCGAGATGAGTGCTGCAACCCCAGAGTCGGAAACAACTGGACCTAATGGTCAGGGGTCCCTTTACCTTTATCTAAGGTGTTACTGGAAGGAATTTTTTTTATTTTGTTTTTACTATGGCAGACCAACACGGCTACCTACCTGTAAGCAGTTGCCAGTCAAACTACCTGAACTGTTTCCACCCTCTCTGGTTGTTCTCTGGCAACTTTCAGAACTTGTGCCAAACATGCTTTTTTCCTCTTCCCATCCCCCCCTTCCTGTTATACCTTTTAGATTATAAACCTGAGGACAGGGTGTGGCTTGAGTGTTCCCCCCCACCCCCACCATTAATGAACTTTAACCTGGTTTGGGAGCCTTTTTGGCTGAAGAACGTTGTGCAAATGCTTAAAACCAAGCTATTGATTGGAAGGTTTTTTTGGGGGGGGGGAGATAAAACTTTATTCACATTAGCCAATGGCCATAGCAACAATAAAACATTACAATATATACAGAAAACAGAATTTGATATAAAAGCACATTTTAAAATCCTGAATCATCAATCAGTTAGTAGCCCTTATTCTAATTGCCCCTGCTATGAACCTGGCAACCTTAGCCGTTATCTGCTGATTTTGGTCTGATAGAAGAAAGGACATTATGGCTGTGGTTGGGGGGGGGGAGGGGATCGATGTGCATAAGAACTAATACTGCTCCATCATTATTAAAAGGAATATCACCTACCCTTAGAAGAGGCGCACCAAATAACATTAAAGCAAACATGAGGCAGTTGGTAAGGAAACGATCAGAACGATATAATTAAATGTGTGTAGAGGAGAAATATATAAAATATGAGAAAGGAGGGGAGTGTTTCAAAATAATTGGGAATGGGCAGGGGGAAAGGCGAGGGTTAATACTGGCACAAAGAGGAGAGGCAGGCTGGGACTTCACCCGTGCAGCACAGACAAGCAGAGCAAAGGGTTGGTGTGCAGTGCATGTTCCTGCCTGCTGTCCTGCGTAAACCTGATGCCTTGGGTGATTTGAGGCTGGCTGCTTACCCCAGAGAGAGGCTGGAGTTTAGTTACCGGTAAGTCATGGTGGCTCCCACTGCATAATAATTATCCATCTGAGATGGGTTATGGAGCAGTGACAACAATAAGAGTGCTGCTGCTGCTGCTGCTGCTGCTGCTGCTTAAAAATAGCAGACTTCAAAAATATATGTGACAATGAAATGCCAAAGGAACTTGAACTTTTCTCCTGCATGTGTCTATAAAAGCAAATGTTAAGCACCAAGCGTCATAACCAGATATAAGTACCGGTATGTTTCGAACTCTGCTTCTTGGGAGAAAAGCAATGACAAACCTAGACAGCATCTTAAAAAGCAAAGACATCACCTTGCCGACAAAGGTCCGTATAGTTAAAGCTATGGTTTTCCCAGTAGTAATGTACGGAAGCGAGAGCTGGATCATCAAGAAGGCTGATCGCCAAAGAATTGATGCTTTTGAATTATGGTGCTGGAGGAGACTCTTGAGAGTCCCATGGATGATCAAACCTATCCATTCTGAAGGAAATCAGCCCTGAGTGCTCACTGGAAGGACAGATCCTGAAGCTGAGGCTCCAACACTTTGGCCACCTCATGAGAAGAGAAGACTACCTCAAAAAGACCCTGATGTTGGGAAAGATGGAGGGCACAAGGAGAAGGGGACGACAGAGGATGAGATGGTTGGACAGTGTTCTTGAAGGTACCAACATGAGTCTGACCAAACTGCGAGAGGCAGTGAAGGATAGGCGTGCCTGGCGTGCTCTGGTCCATGGGGTCACGAAGAGTCGGACACGACTGAACGACTGAACAACAACAACAACAACAATGTTTCGAACTTTATAAGGAGGTAAATTGTAGGCACAACTGGACACATGTTTATTCAGAAGTGAGCCCTGCTTTGTTTACCAGGGCTCGCTCCTTTACGTGCGGTCGATGGGACTAACTTTTTGAGTAGATCTCCATAATATTCCTCTAATGCAATACCGACGATCTTTTTCAAAAAGTGATGGGTGCCAAGCAACTGCGTGAATTGCATTAATGATTAGTGCTGTAATTTAATTTGGAACAGCGAGCCACAGATGTAAAAAAAAAAAATGTAAGAAAGAAATCTTGACATTGGGCAAGATGTATTATTTTAGAATGGAAAAAAATGTAGTCCTTGTATGTACCGGCATGTTTCTAGATCTTTAACTTAATAGAGATATGATGCTTTCGAGCGTATCTCTGAAATCATGAAGCTTTCATTTTCTTAAAGATAAAACCTGCGAATCTCAAAGTCTGGTTTCTACTTGAGCCATTCTATTACTATGTGAGTGCTGATGTCATGTAGAAGGTAAAAGTGTTGGATTTAGACTGGGGAGACCCAGGTTCAAAACCTGCTTGGCCACAAAGCTGACCAGGTAGCCTTGGGCTCGTCCCTGCCTCTCAGCTTAGCCTACCTCACAGGGTTATTGTGAGAATAAAAGGAAGACCCATTTATGCCACCCTGAGCTCACTGGAAAAAGAACTGGATAAAAATATCATCATCATCACTGTATCCTTCATCTTACCTCCTGCAGTACAAAAACCTACCTACAGCATTAGCAAGTTTACAAGATGGTGCTTTTGCATCACCTACAAACACCCTACTATAATAGGATCTATCGTTAAATAAATGTAATGTGCCACATATCATTACCATAGTTTCACTGAATGTGTGGCATGTGAGATTATAAAATAAAGAATATAGAATTAATTGTTTCCGGGGCTCTTTGCTGTATTTCTTTAGCTCAACAGAACTACCTTCCGCTCTCCTGAAGCCACAACAGTGGAAGGCATTCCCTGCTCTCCCCAACCCCCAGTTTTGCCATTTCTGTTCTAGGAAATGGCGGCAAAACAGACCTGCCCAAGGCGCCATTGCTTCTGCTCTCTTGTCCACAGTCTTGATGAGCAGCTACAATCTCAGGGTTCCTTGGAATTCCTTTACCTTTGGAAATGTGGAAATAGATGGCATAAATGAAACATCCTATCATGGGATGAGGGGGTGCTTTTTCATGGGATAAACATCCAAAATAGAATCATCCTAATTTCATTTCCTCTATTGTTGTGGGCGTTCGGCTCCTATTGTTGAACCGCATGGCACTGTCATTCTAACCTCTAACCCTCTACCTGTGAGTCATCATCTTTCACTGCGAATGCCTTCTCACACAGCTTTTGAGAGACAGAGAGGTATATCTTTGAATTGCTCTGTTTAACATGCCTCGTTTATGTAATGTAAGTATGCAGTGTATCCATATATAGCAAATAGCACTGTAAGCATATAGTGGTGTGTGCTAAGAATGCAAATGAAGAGAAAACAAAATTACCCTAATGATAACCTCAGGTATGCATAGATACTTAACCATGGGAAATCCAGCAATTGGGGATATCTAATTCTCACAAAGCGGCATATATTTTGCTTACACCAACTGTAACAGGCAGGTTCTCTGGGCGTGTGCAGGCATGGCGGCGCATCCTCACTATTGTCTCGCTCTGCATTCCCTTTGCACCGGCTGATGGAGTGGCCAAGACGTTTCTCAACAGTGCTGAACAATGTGCACAGATTCTTGCAAAACTGCCCAAAGGGCAAAGCGGTTCTTCTTTGCTGAACTCAGCAGTAAAACCAAAGCTTGTGCATTTGTTTGGGAGTGCAGGTGACTTCACTGAACGTTATAGAGGCCTCTTCGAAAGAAAGAAAGAAGAGAAAGAATAGTGATTGGCTCCTAATCCTTTTCAGAACTACAGATGGTGATGATGATGATGATGATGATGAAAGTATGTTCCGTACCACCCAGATAACCAATGGGAAATCATATGAAAGACAGAGAATGCCCACACCCCATCCCTGCTTAAACATTATTGACATGCTATTGCCTTAGCACAAACTTTGAATACCCAAGACTAAAATATATATGTAGCCTGACAGGTAAAGTACATGTTAAAATATCAACACTTTCCTTCAAAATTCACAGGAGTAGTGAGCAGGAAAGCTGACTGGGTATTTGAAGGAAAACATGACTACTTATCACGGACTTGCCCTTCTCAGCGTACACTATGCCAGCCTTTGCCAACCTGGTGCCCTCCAGATGTTTTGGATTACAACTCCCATCAGCCCCAGTCATTGTCTCCTCCTCGCTGCCCTCTTCCCTCTTCCTCTTCTTCTTTCCATTGTAGTAGCCCAAGGTGGCTCGCATCAAAAATTAAAAAAAACATTCAACCTAAAAAATAATAACAGAACAAAACGAAAACAAAACAGGCACAGCTGCTAAAATGTATCAGTTAAATACAAAACAAGTACAGAAAATAAAATCAGGCACCAGCGAGGCCATGTTGGCATCTGTCTGCCTCAGGAGACAATGAAAGAGTGTGCATTTGGGAGTGAGGTGAAGCTGTTGGAAGGTTGCACAGCCTACTGTGGCTGTAGAGGCCAAAGGCATGTCGGAATAGATCTTGTAAACTGCTAAACATGGCCCTGGATGTTTCTTTAACTGAAGGCTGCAGTATAACTCTAGGAAAAAACCCCAAACCCCGGGAATAAAAGGGTCTTCAAGTGACAATGAAAAACCATCATGGTGGGATCCATTTGGTTCTCCTGGGACAGGGCATTTCACAAGCAAAGATTCTGACATATTTCCACCCACCAGCCCATGTGATTGCTTGGACAGGGTTCTGTTAGAGGAAACGGTCCTTTTAGTAACTTGTCGCAAAGCCCTTAGGGCTTTCCAGTACAGCCATGTCATCCTCACAATACTCTACACAGATTACTGAGCTATCTTCAGGGATCGGAAGAGCAAGACGATTGACTCACTGGTGGCTGCTTCAGCATGCCATATAGGCCCAGCATATCCCGCTTCTTCCTTCTAAGTGTAGCTGTCAATAAAGTGCACAAGAACAGGGGAGGAGAGCACGATGAAGGACTGTGTTTTACCCAGGTATTAAGGTATCTGAAGAAGTGTGCATGCACACAAAAGCTTATACTGTACCAAAACTTAGTTGGTTTCTAAGGTGCTACTGGAAGGAAAATTTTTTATTTTTTTATTTTGTTTTGACTATGGCAGACCAACACGGCTACCTACCTGTAACCAGGTATTAAGGGTTCACATTAAAACAGAGGACATTGTTGTTGAAAATGTATTGCCATAGCTCCTGGCCATCTGCTGGATTAACAAATTAGCGTTTGTCAATCCTACTTTAGTGGATGATGAATGTGCCAATGTTTAGGTCTGCTTTTCTTTCTAAACAACATTTCCCTTCAGTCTCCCTCTTTCACATTAGCTTATGAAGAAGATATATATAACATCCAGCCCATAGCAGATAAGCGTTAGTGGCTGTATATGGAAGTGTATGTCTAGAGTGTCTTTGGGTATGGCCAAGGCTGGCCTAATAATAATAATCATAATAATAATAATAATCATAATAATAATTTATTATTTGTACCCCGCCCATCTGGCTGGGTCCCCCCAGCCACTCTGGGCGGCCTCCAATAGATATTAAAATACATTAAAATATCACACATTAAAAACTTCCCTAAACAGGGCTGCCTTCAGGTATTTTCTAAATGTCAGATAGTTATTTATCTCTTTGACCTCTGCTGGGAGGGTGTTCCACAGGGCGGGCGCCACTACCGAGAAGGCCCTCTGCCTGGTTCCCTGTAGTTTTGCTTCTCGCAGTGAGGGAACTGCCAGAAGGCCCTCGGCGCTGGATCTCAATGTCTGGGCTGAACGATGGGGGTGGAGACCTACTGTTAGGCAGAGGGAGGTGGCTGCCTGAGGTGTACAGAACCGTTTGGGCCATAAGGCCCCTCTTGCAGCTCCTAAACTAGCCTGCTCCCCTCAGGTGCAGTGAAGGAGGGCAGCCTGTTGGGCTTTTGGTTTTAACTGGAAAAGCCTCAAAACCAGTTTAGCACTTGGAGTGGTGTCCAGCTACGCTTCTGCTGCGTTTTCCTGCTTCTCCAGTGCTTTTGCAGAGTTGTTCAAGCTTCAAACTTCAAACTTCTTCTTGTGCAACGGTATGTGTGCCTTTTGTGCCAGCAATAAATTCCACAAAGTCTGGCTTGTTTAAAGCAAGCTTTAATTTACAGGCATATAAATCACGGACACTCCCGGGCTGACGGAAGACATCTCCGCTCCCGCTCCGCTCCGCTCAAAAGTGAAAGTAGGACTGAACAGGAAATAAACGGTGTGTCACATAAATCACAAAGACATTGCATACAGCAGATACCCTGGATGTTGTGACACATCCTCCCTGTGGGAGGGCCATACTGTTGAGCTTATTTAACCCTGAAAGCTCCAAACCTCACAAAATATGATTGATCTACCAGTCTTATCAGCTTCTGTACATGGAATTGGAGGGGTAGGGGTATATCACCATCTTGACCTCTGCCTCAGGCAACAAAATGTTTTGAGCCATCGCTGGGTATGGCTTCTTCCTGGGAAAGGTATCAAAAGATCTGGCTGCAGATCTTTTGAATGCGAAGGGCCTCATCTGAGATGCAGGCAATGGCAGTACATGGAAGTGGGGAAAATGAATAAACACCGGCTTAGGCACTTTAAGAAGAGATGCTGTATTTATTCATTTATTCAATTTTTTTATATTGAAAAGAAGGTCAAAGTGATATACAAAACAGAGGAAAAAAATACAATAGTACAATACATTAATAACCGGGTAAAAAACCAATTAAAGAAACATCTCACGGTTCTGAAATTAACAGTGGCAAAGCCAGGTTTATCATTTTGGATCAAGTCCCTTTTATAGTTGGAAGTGAATCCATTTTTGATGTGCTGAAGCACCATTTCATCACACTTTTCTAGATTTAGATAGAGCTGCATGCTAAAAATGATAGCTCAGCCTCCCTCAAAGGAATACCAATCTAGATATTAGGAAGATACAAAGAAATGTGGGTAAGAGAAGTGTGGTCTGCAAAATCCATAAATCAGAGGGGCTCCATATTAATTATCACATTAGGCGCCTGAGTGACAAAAAGAAAATATCAGATTTGGGGGTTTTTTTAAATGTCAATTTGGATTCTCACAAATCCTCTTTAATTGCGCCATTTAATTCATTAAAGGATTACAACTAAGGCTGAGGGGGGAGGGGGGAGGAACTAAATAATAAGGGTGGCTTTTGCTTTTTGGCAACTCTGTAGCACTCTTCCAAACAATCAGTCAAACACAATAGAATTTTTTGAGGAAATTGTATTTGACCCTTCCATTCATTCGATGAAATAGGCTCTTGCTCACATATCTCCATGCTTCAGTAAACTTGTTATTCGTGTATAGAAAGGTTATACCACACCAACTCGGCTCCAAAGAATCCTCAGGGAAGCCAACAATATACAATAAATGACAAGAAAGCAATATGAAAATGGTATTTTTGACAAGATTCTGAAAAAAAAATCAAGAGATTTGTCAGTTCATAGTTAATAAGGGCTTAACCAGCAAAGACATGCTAAAGCAGCTTTTGCTGACTTGCTGCCAGCCAGATGTTTTGGACGTCAACTCCTTGGGCCAGAGAGAGACTCAAGTTGGCAAAAGCTGTACAAAAAAAGATGGGTGTTTCACCAAAACTGAACAAGTCTGGCAGAGCTGTTTGGGGTTGGAGTTTCACTCCGCAGAGAACCTCAACATGTGGTGGTCACTTGCACCTCACTAAAAAAGATGAAACATATCACCAAAATTAAGAGAACAACAATTTACAATAAAATAAAATTCCATGCGCTAGGTAATTGATTTGTGTTCAGGGTCCTGGTATTGGTGTACAATGTCCTGTGCAGCTTTCAATAAGGATGCCTAAAAGATATTCTCATCCCTTATATCCCCAAACAACCACTGCACCCTGCGGGAGAGGGCTTTCTGTACATACAATCTAATCAGGGGGTCCATTCCATACAATGTTGGACTTGGGCCTTTAGTATTGTGGTGCTTACCCATCAGAACCTCCTTTAGTTGTCATAATATTGCTATGATAGCTCAGTCAGTAGAGCATGAGATTCTTAATCCCAGGATCATGGGTTCGAGCCCCACGTTGGGCAAAATATTCTTGCATAGCAGGGGGTTAGACTAGATGAGACCTGCGTAGTCCTTAACAACTCTACAATTAGATAATTCTATGTATCAGTCTGGTGCCTTTTTTTTTTTTAGCCTGTTGAAGACATTTCTTTTCCAACAAGTGCAGATTTTTATCCCATTTGGCATCCATATTGCATTTGAAATTGTTTTTACATATGCAATGTTTTTTAATTGTTTTTGCCCACATAATTATTTTAATTTTTGTATATCTGCAATTGTTTCTTCGGTTTTCCTTGTCCTGTAAAATCACTCAGAGATGCTTCTTAAATATGTTGTTAAGTATGTGTCTGAATAGAACTTGAGATCTTAATCATAAAGAGCTGTTGAGTCATTTGCTTTCGGCTGCATGAGCAGCTGTAGCTCAGAATTGGAATAATACTCCAGAATGTAAATATAAACCAGCGGTACCCAGAAGTTTAGCAATGTGCTTTCTTAGAGAAATTAACACAAAAACTAAGAGTACTGGGGGTGGGGAGGCAAAACATAAATGACTTATTCAAGAAGATATGGAAAGTGTTTATTGACTATGCACTATGAACTACAGATGATGGACCTTTAGAATTTTTTTCTCCCTTCATCTCAAAACCTGGTATGGAAAATCTAAAGCATAAATAAAATTTAAAGATTTCCAGTATGTATAGTCATTGAGCCGTCTTAAGCCTGTTATATTAATACTCACTCTTTGCATCTGTTTTGCTTTGCTTTCTCTTTGCTTTGTATTTTCAAAAAAGTTCACTCAAGAAATATTTTTTAAAATAAGAAGTGATTCATAAACAGCAGAGAGAGAGAGAGAGAGAGAGAGAATATGATATGAAAATTTAGAAACAATTACTCTAATTTAAGTAGAAATACAATACACCTCACCATAATAAAGAGGATTGTGACTAGGTTCATGGGTAGGCAAACTAAGGCCCGGGGGCCGGATCCGGCCCAATCGCCTTCTAAATCTGGCCCGCAGACGGTCCAGGAATCAGCGTGTTTTTATATGAGTACAATGTGTGCTTTTATTTAAAATGCATATCTGGGTTATTTGTGGGGAATAGGAATTGGTTCATTCCCCCCAAAAAAAATATATTCCGGCCCCCCACAAGGTCTGAAGGACAGTGGACCGGCCTCCTGCTGAAAAAGTTTGCTGACCCCTGGACTAGGTAGACTTTGTTTCTGCTAGGTCAGCTGTGCAGATGCTAATGGTTGATGGGCAACTTCCAGGCCCCTGCTGCTGTCCCTTCTTGTGGTTCCGTATCTTTAAATCAGACTTGGACAGGATAACGATAACCCTTCAAACAGGAATGGCCGGCATGATGGGGCAGTGCCACCTTCTGAACATTTGACATAGCTGCCACAAAACCTTGATGGGACTGGGTAGCGTAATGGCAAGGTCAGGGCTGTGTGGGTGCGTCAGTGCGAGACCTTGATCAATTCCACCAGCACTCGTGCACAGCCCTGATCTTGCTGCTGCCATGGCATCACAACAGCCAGGTACCCGTGACAGTGACACTGGTGTCAGGAGGGCATCTCTGAAGTCCCACACTGGCCACTCCTGGCTTCAGATAAAGGGCACCTTCATACAGTCTTCTGACTGCCCTTCCAACAGAAAGCTTTCCTTTGTAAAGTAGGCCATCCTACCTTGGTATATGGGATGTGCGGTAACCCACAAATATAAATCTCTAGGACCATGTACCGGGCCAGACTATGGTCTCTTAGCAGGCGGTGGAGAACCTCTAGCCCCGTGGGCTAATCTTGGTCTGTCAAAGTTGCCTTGCAGTGATGGGGAGAGATCAAGATCTGAACCCTCTAGGCTAAAAAACTTTCCACATCTGTGGTCTATAGTATAGCCTCGCATTATCTGCTCTGACTGGCACTCTCCAGGAGGGAGAAGTCTTTCCCATCACCTTCTGCCTGGTCCTTTTAAGTGGAGATGCTAGAGACTGAGCCAGGGACCTTCTGCATGAGAATCATGGGCCCAACCACTAAGCCATAGTCTCTCCATAGTCCCGTCTCAGTACTCACTGACTGCAACATTCTTCCGTATATCCATTCCAGACAGGCTTTACCATCCTCTACCCAGAAGTGAGTCCCACTGCATGAGCCTATACTGGACCTTGTCCCTAGTAGAGTCATATTCCACATTCTTAATAGTTTGTGGAATTAACATACTTTGCCTACTTAATTCTTTTTCTTTATCCAACGGCCTCTGGAATGTACTTTTTTTTTTAATATGCCAGCTGGTTGCATTTTGCAGCAATAACAGCACATATTCCAATGGCGAGCTTTCCATTTCAGCAAACCTCTTCAACTTTCCAATATATATTTTTTTCTTATATAGCACAAAATGTCTTTTGCGCTATAAGAGCCTTACATCCTCAGTTTGCTGAAATGCCAGGGAATGAAAAGGAGAAACAAGAAAAAAAAAGAGGGACATTGTTACATCTGGAGGTGTTTCCCTTCTGTTGAGAGTTTGATTTTGATCAGAAAACTTGCCAAGGAAGTACGCTCTTGCAATGAATTCCCTCACAAAGGGTGTTTCCGGGGAGTGGGGGCTTATTGTGCAATGCGTGCTGCTCATGCACATAAGTGTTGTGCAGAATCCACACAATGTCGTCATTGTGGGATGTAATCCATTGGTACAGTCAAATGCAACATTCCTTATTTCCCTAGAGTGGGCACAAGCAGGGGGACATCCAGTCAGTGTAACTTCCTGTTCCACTGATCTGGAGCTTCCTTCCCCTGCATGTGATCTGGGAGATGGGCGTGGCTCTGGCTGACTCTTTAAAAGAGCCGAGTCATGCAGCCAATTTCACGTTCTTTTTTTGTCTATCTATTGTCTTGCTCAAAACAAAATAAAATCCTTCCAGTAGCACCTTAGAGACCAACTAACTTTGTTCTTGGTATGAGCTTTTGTGTGCATGCACACTTCTTCAGATACACTGAAACAGAAGTCACCAGACCCTTTTGCTGTTCTCCTGCAGCCATTTTGTTATCTTAATGTAATTTTGTTGTCTTAGCCAGCAGCACATGAGCTCAGTCTCCATATGTAATGAACTCACTGTTTGTTTGTGTAACTTATAAGAAAAGCCTGCCTTTCAGGGATCAAACTGTGAACTGAAATGTGAGTAAACTTTTTGTAACTTTACTTTAAGAGGGATTAAAGGGGACACCAGGAAATAATTTTAACTAAGAGATTCAAACGAATCTGCAAACTAGCTTCCAGCTATATTGAAGGGAATCTGCTCTGCTACATCACTTACTAGTGTGAGTGAAGAAAGGATAATACTTACTGGTATTCAATATATCCTTTCCTACTGCAATGGACCCTCAGGTAACGTAACCTTCAGGTTGCCAACGTGGCAAACCCGGAAGTGGGTTTGCCCTTCGCGCATGTGCGCTCTGCGGCGCCGCGTGTGTGCACAGAAACAGTCCTCCGCTTACGAAATTTTCGGGATACGGCCAGGCCTCTGGAACGGACCCCATTCGTAACCGGAGGTACCACTGTATTTTTAACATTCCCACTGATATCATCAAAATGGAAGCCCATCCTATTTTTAAAGTTTAAGCTGGATTTCCTGATTGCATACTAAGGAAAATTTGGTAAGTGAAAATACATTTGCAGTTTACTGCTGGTATGGAAGCTCATCAGCAGGTTTTCCTGTCAAATCTGTAATGACGTTTCAGTGGGTGGCCTCTAACACTGCACCACTCCTTCCATTTGCTCCTCACTTGAATAGATCATGGCCATTTTGTTTCCATCGGCCAAATGATACAATCTAGCCTAGTAGTCCTGCCCTATAGTATTATACCAGTCATCAAGTTATATCAACCAAAACAAAACACCCTTTTGTCCATTATTTTATTTTATTTTATTCCATGGGAGTTTTGCTTTCTTTGTAGCGATTAAATGTAAAGCAGCAGCAAGAGTTTACTTAACCATCTCTTGTCTTGCCCAGAGGTGATGAAATGCAGTTTAAAAGACAACGGGGTTGAAGCCAAAACAGAGGGAAAGCGATCTCACGCCCTTCTGCAAGCGGAAGACTTAAAGGAATATCTGGTTAAAGGATGCTGAGATCTGGCATTCTGTGCTTTCCAAAGTAAGGAAATTGGAAGGAGCTGCTCTTTTGCACAGTTGCATTAATGTTCAGGCGCTTTATTACCAAGCCCCTTTGCTTGTGTAACAAATGCACCTTCCTTTTTAATTTGTCAAGACATCATTAGACCCATTAGTTTCAGTGGGTCTACTCTGAGTAAAATACCACCCTGTGCAGTACTTCCTTTAGAGAGAGAGATCACTGTTTTCCCATCACACATTCTGCAATACGTTGTATTTTGGAAAATCTGCGCCATTCTTTCACAAGAAAACATATTAATTGTTGTTGTGACACCAAAGGATGTTGTAGGTGGTGGTGTCCTTGGCTAGGGGTGCAAGCAAACCTTTGGGAATAAGGGTTTACTAATCTGTAAACTCACTTCAGCTTCCACTCACGGCACTAGGTAAGACAGGCCAATTAGCCAATTGTTGGCGCTTGCAAAGTGCTGTTCATGTGGCTTTGCAAACCCTGCTTGTCTCAAGGATACCTACAAAGCCCCTTTCAACCCAGCTGCCTCACACTTCTACCTGCTTCACATTTGATGTCATATATCTGGGGCAGGTGGCCAGAAAACCCACACAAGCTAAATGGGGATGGGGGTGGGGAATTATGCCAGTGGGTCAGAGTTTCTCTAATTTTTAATGAAATGGAACTTTTGAGTGTTACCAATAGCACTACAGACAATATCAAGTACCGGTACTCTTCTTTCTTCTTCTCTGGCAATCACTTGTAGCTGAGTAAGATTGTCTTCTATGAACACAGTCTTAACAGTGAGTCCTAAGTGACTGTGGAGGCCAATTCTGGATCCACGTGTCCTTCCACAGTGGGGACGTAGGTTTCCAGGTGGGAGTTGATCATGGTGAGGGTTTGCCAAACGCGCCATCCTCTTAGCTCGTTTCCCCTTTCATCCTGATTTCGAGCGTCTTCAAAGTCCATGACACCTTTGGTAAAAGCTGTTCTCCAATTGGAGCACTCGCAAGCCAGTGTTTCCCAATTGTCAGTGTTTATACTGCCATTCTTAGATTTGCTTTGAGAGGGTCTTTAAACCTCTTTTGTTGACCACCAGCATTACACTTTCCATTTTTAAGTTTGGGAATAGAGTAGTTGCTATAACTGCACAATGCACATTTGATATCAAATGCAGCCAAACTGCTGCATTTTAACTCTCAGATATTGTCACCCTGGTTTATCTGAGGGAAGATTCTACAGCTTGTTGTCAGTCGATCATCATTCCAACCTTCTTAGTGCTTTTCTCCTGGCACTTTCCTAACCATAAAATGCCTGCTTCTTCCTGAAAGTGGATTTGTTGCGACAGAGAGCCCACTCTGTAGCCAAGCCCAGCTATTTCATCAGCTTTTCCTTAACTCTGCTTGTCAAGTGCACATCCTTTGTGTGGCAACATTACTGGCCTTGCTGAGCCACGTCCCTACATGCAGGTTCAGGTTCAGTGAATCCTTTTGGATCACACAGACCTTCCAATATTTCATAGAATCATAGAATCATAGAGTTGGAAGAGACCACAAGGGCCATCCAGTCCAACCCCCTGCCAAGCAGGAAACACCATCAAAGCATTCCTGACAGATGGCTGTCAAGCCTCCGCTTAAAGACCTCCAAAGAAGGAGACTCCACCACACTCCTTGGCAGCAAATTCCACTGTCGAACAGCTCTTACTGTCAGGAAGCTCTTCCTAATGTTTAGATGGAATCTTCTTTCTTGTAGTTTGAATCCATTGCCCCGTGTCCGCTTCTCTGGAGCAGCAGAAAACAACCTTTCACCCTCCTCTATATGACATCCTTTGATATATTTGAACATGGCTATCATATCACCCCTTAACCTTCTCTTCTCCAGGCTAAACATACCCAGCTCCCTAAGCCGTTCCTCATAAGGCATCGTTTCCAGGCCTTTGACCATTTTGGTTGCCCTCCTCTGGACACGTTCCAGCTTGTCAGTATCCTTCTTGAACTGTGGTGCCCAGAACTGGACACAGTATTCCAGGTGAGGTCTGACCAGAGCGGAATACAGTGGTACTATTACTTCCCTTGATCTAGATGCTATACTCCTATTGATGCAGCCCAGAATTGCATTGGCTTTTTTAGCTGCTGCATCACACTGTTGACTCATGTCAAGTTCATGGTCTACCAAGACTCCTAGATCCTTTTCACATGTACTGCTCTCAAGCCAGGTGTCACCCATCCTGTAATTGTGCCTTTCATTTTTTTGCCCAAGTGTAGTACTTTACATTTATCCCTGTTAAAATTCATCTTGTTTGCTTTGGCCCAGTTCTCTAATCTGTTGAGGTCATTTTGAATTGTGATCCTGTCCTCAGGGGTATTAGCCACCCCTCCCAATTTGGTGTCATCTGCAAACTTGATCAGGATGCTCTCAAGCCCATCATCCAAGTCATTGATAAAGATGTTGAATAAGACTGGGCCCAAGACAGAACCCTGTGGCACCCCAATGCCCAGTAGCATTTATTTGAAATGAATCATGCAGGAGTGGCGCAACTGTTTGATACCATCAGGAGGGGGATTGGGGCGGGGGGAGCGCAGCATAAGTTATCAGATGCAGAGCAAGAATTTATGCTGGGTTGGAAAACCCCACTTGTCATAACTGTGGGGCATGAGTCTCTAGGAAATAACTTTTCCTAAACTTTAGGGCACAGGTGTGGGTGTCAAGGTCCCTGCCAGAGCACCTGGGCATTGATTTGTGTTCAATATATGAGCTTATCGTCTTGATTATCGTGTTTTGTGTTTTTGTTTTGTTTTGTCAATTGCTGTTTCCTTGGAATAGCTCTTAAGAGTCACAGCTGCCAGTTCAGTTTCTTGAGAATACCCTGTGTCCCTGCTCTGCATATCACATTGCCTGCGGGTGCTGACTGATGGTAATAAACAGCAGCAGTGGCACTGCCATGCCCCCACTCTTGGCTTCCTTCAGTCTCTTCCACACTAGCTCTGTTTTCTGGCATTACCCTTTCTTCACCCAATGGTTATGGAGAATTCCAGATGACTTGTTGGCAAATCGTTATATGTCAGTTGTCCTGTATGTTTTGATTTGTGTTTTTGTTGTTGCTGCTGCTATAAAGCACAATTGCCTGGTGCCTAGTGCTACTGAGGCTTTTAAAGGCTATTGAGTCTTCCATCCAAAGTTTTCCATTTACATACTGAGTCAGT
Source organism: Lacerta agilis (assembly GCF_009819535.1). Taxonomy (NCBI): domain Eukaryota; kingdom Metazoa; phylum Chordata; class Lepidosauria; order Squamata; family Lacertidae; genus Lacerta; species Lacerta agilis. Next base: position 60,254,028 of record NC_046313.1, read on the forward strand.
TTTCTTGCTTCCTGTTCGGTATAGCTGTGGGGATTCCTTATGGGCAGAGCAATCTATATCTCCAATCTGCTGTTCTGGAAAGAGTTTGGATGAAACAGAGGTGCCTCTCTCTCTCCAGTTCTGCTTAGCTGTGCTCCATCACTGTGGAGTGTCCATGCGTGCCTAAAATGCAGGCAGAAGCTACTGTTGGCAAGATCTCTATGGGAAGTAGCTGGTGTGTACCTCCAAAATGGGGCATTTGAGGAGCAAAGAAGAGGAGGAGATGGGCTGTCCAAGGACCTGCTGGATCCTAACCTGGTTCAGCTACCAATGGGCCCAATTTTGGCCTCTCTGCTACACCTGTCTGGATCTGGGGCAGCAAAAATCCGGAGCTTTTCCTGTCCCCCGTTTCTACTTTGGTTGGAATAAGGAATGGTTGTCCAGATGCAGTGATGTCTCCACCAAAGCATTAAGCCCTTCTATTGTTGCTTACCAGGGGGTTTTGATTTCTCTGCTCATCAGCTTCTGTTCCCCAGAGTATTGCTATTTTGCTATAAAAGGAAAACAAGAACAAATAATGAAAGGCAACCCCAAATGTAAAACAAGGAAAAAAAAATAAAGATGAAAAGAAACCACTACTTTAGGTCTCTCCCGCTTTGGGAATAACAAGCTGAATGGATAAGGGGAAGTTTAGGGACAATGCATCACTAATCCTCCAGCCATGCTGAACAGGAAGCCATAAATGAGTTATTGGCATACCAGTAAAGGGTTACTATAGCACTATAATCCACACACCTGGGTGATGCTTTTATCCATTGGGGGTGTTCCCATACAGGTGAAGCTGAAATCAGCTTCTGTACCAAGGGAGTCAGTTTTGTGCAAAATGTAATGTTTGTTAAGGGGAAGGGGGGAAATCCATTTTAAAACATGGGACTCAAATGTCGGAAAATGGGAGCATTCAGATAACACTGGAATGGATTATCCAGAATAAGTAAATGGACTAAATGCATGCTGTTTCCATCAGATTCTTTTAATAATCAAGTGCTAAAATGTTTACATTTGAACAAAAATGAAAAGTAACTTCTGCATTTTAGTAATATAAAAACAACATATTTCTGCCACATAAAGTTGCCATGTTTTTGGCTTCTCTCAGCCTGAATCCCTTTGGGCACATTCAGAATTCCTTTTCACCAAGAATGGGCATCCTTCCTTTTCTTTTCTTTTATATAATTTTTATTAAATTTCTTTTCTCATAACAAGTATCCAGTAACATTGCTAAACATACATTTTCCATTTTCCCCCCTTCCCTGTTGTCTTCCCTCAACTACCATTTCTGGTTTGTTACATCAGATGATACATTCTGCTGTTTGTATACTACAATATGTTATCACATTGTTATACTTCTTGTTCTCAGTAAATAAAATTGTAAATGTTTATTTAAATCCTGCCAACGAGACCATTTCTTTTTGTTGTTTCTGCAAATATATTGTAAAAGGTTCCCATTCATTTTCAAAGTCCCAATTGTCCTTTTTCACATAGTTTGTCCCTTAATTTTGCAAGCTCCTCATAATTCATCAACTTTTCCTGCCATTGTGCTTTCGGTGGTACTTCTCCAGTCTTCCAATTTTGAGCTATTAAGATTCTTGCCGCTGTTGTACCATACATAAATAATATCTGTTTTTCTTTCGGCAACTCTTGTCTTAAAAAACCTAACGAAAAAGCTTCCAGTTTTTTAACGAATGTCATTTTACACTATTATTATTATTATTATTATTATTATTATTATTATTATTATTATTATTATACTGTCTTCATTGTTTAAAAATTAAAAACATTTATCAAACTAACGAAATAACATGAAAATGAGATAAATCACAGAAAATATAACACCAAAAGATAAGAAAAAACAAAAACAGAAACATGAACCTAAAGAAAAAAGGGAAAAAATCACATATATTGAACAATTTTTCAAAAACTTATAACACAAACAATGATAAAAATGACTTCCAATTAATCTCACTGTATTTTACACATGTGTGTAATGTGTAAACTTTTTTAAAAAATGTTTCCTCTTTAATCCTTCCTTTTCTGTCCAGATTCTGTTGGGCATTCATCCTGCAAAGTCACAGGTACAGCCCCCCCTTTCCATCACCATGGCTATGCCATATATATGCATGCACAGTACAAGCCACCATTCTCATTCAATGTTCTAATGCAGGTGTCAGCAGCTCTGCATCTTCACGCACAAATTGACTCTGGTGGAATCTCTTCAGGTTTTGCACTCCCCCCATTTCAAGCAACAGGCCAAGAGAATAGCATTCTCCTTCCAGCTGTGCATTTCTGGCTGGATGGCATGCCTAGCGCCATGTCACAGTATGCTACAGTAGTTGTACGCACACTTGCACAATCTCCTCTCTGGCATTGTGATCACGGCAGACCCCTCTAGGAGTAAACCGAGATGAAGGCCTCAGAATGAATTAGCTGGTGCTATTAGTGCTTTGCAGAAAGGAAGAGCTGGGCATGTTGCTACAGTTCCCTCCCTTTGCCACATGCAAAATTGACACTCACGTACAAGACAGGCAGCAGAAACCTCAAAACAAACCAGGACTCGTTGGGCGAAGTGAGAGAGAAACAGGGAAACATGAACGGGGTGTGTGTGTGTGTGTGTGTGTGTGTGAATCTCCTGCTAGGTCCACAACTTAATACCAACAGGTTGGCCTTGTCACCATTACCTGTTTTTTGTAACCCTTTCTATTCATAAGAACATGCTCACGTAAACTGTGAATTTAAAAGGTACGTCAAGGTGCATTAGTGGTTCAGGGGCCTAAAGGAGATGCTCTCAGATCATGATTTAATAGCCTCGGGAATTTATCCAGTAACAATTGCCTTCTGTGGATTATGCCACCCAGCATGCAGCTTTGACTGGCTTCCCTCTCAGACTCCTCCTACCCTAAAGCATTCTCTCCAAAACAGACCCCAGATTCACCTTTTGTGTGTGTAGAATGGATGAAGGATTGCATCCTGCAGAATCAAGTATGAACTTGCAGGGGAGGACAGAAAGAGAGATAAGGGCCGATAAAATATGTAAAAAGGAAAGTTGTTCTGCAGTTCCTAAAGTTCAAACAGGAAAGGTGATGCACTGCGGTGTGTGATGCCTAAGCCAGCAATGCTAGATTCTTTCGGGCATCCCCATCTGAATTAATGCTGTGTGCTGAAGGCAGGGGCTCTCAGCTGGTCTTATTACAGATGGAAAATAATATTGCTTCAACAAAATGTGCCTCTTCCGGTAGTCAAATTGCGCATTAGCACAATTACACCTTCATTGGGATAATGTTAAATATTTTGCAATGAATGATAACCTTTTATTTTAATGTGAGTCTGTTATTTGTTCCTCTAGTCTTAGGTAATGTAGTGCTTAAATAACATGCAATTACTGCAGGGAACCTATTTAGGAAATAATGTGATACAAACAAATGAAAGTACTGCTGGATATTTAGTGATCACGTGTCTTCTTCGCCGCATCTAGAGATCTTTGGAATTTCCTGAATACTGAACCTTCCAAAACTCTGTCCCCAAATTAAAACCACAAATTTTGGGAGGCTGTTTTGCATCTTATTCCAGGCAAGGAAAACACACTGGTTCCAAACTAGAGAAATCTGTGTTCCTTTGATTTCAATGGCACTGAAATGTGACTGACTTTTCTTTGGACTGATGCCACCTCAGGACAGTGCATAATTTACACACTGTGTTGTTTGAGACAGTATGTACTGGCTGTGCAACTCCTGACTTGTTCCAGAAATGTGGTTTTGTCTGTGAGAAAGTCATAGAGAAACTGGATCCATTGCCTTGGTCTGCCTTAGCTGATCTACCCATTATACAGAATGCGGTGGTGACCTGAGATACTAAAATTCTGGACTGCACCATTTCATTCTGCTCTCTCTCTGTGTGTGTTTGGAATTCCCTAGATGCAGTGAAAGAGCTTACCAGGGAGAAAGGTTTTTTTGTGTCCTAGTTTATTACACTCGGGGAGCTTTAAATATGAAGGAGGATTCCACAAATTCACCCTCAGTGGAATTCTGAGACAGTGCAGAATTCTACCAACTCTTCTCTGTAGAACAAGACTCACATCTGTACTTTGAATATTGAGGGAAGGCTAGAGAAAAGTATGGGAGAAAGGAATACATATGGCTATGCCCATGTTCAGGGCTTATGTCCTCATTATCTCTTTCTTATGGTGTCTCCCTGGTAGCCATTCATCCATCCCAGTTCCAATGTGTTTCCTCATCACTTTCCAAACCACAAAAGCCCTTTGTTGTTTTTTAAAGTGGATTTGTTGTACTAGGGCAACAGAGAGCTTTAATCCACTTTAATTGTGCAAACCTTAAGTCTGAATACCTCCCAGAAAATACCGACACTTCGGAGACACCCTCCCTTGCCTTTGCTATACTACCTTGTAAAGTGTACACTACCCTGATCAGGGGGAAAGATAAACAAGGTTTACACTAACTTGTTGAAGAGAAATTGGACTTAGTTTGCATTTAAAGGTGAACCTACCTAATTTGCTCTTTCCGAAACAAGATGTGAACTGAAACACTGCCATGCTTCAAAATGTGCACTTCTCTGAATTTTGCAGTGGTGTTCTCTGGCCAATTATTGTGTGTACTAGTGAAAATGACAATTTTGCAAACTGATGTAGCAATACGGAGAAGTGAATTAAAGATTAAGAAAGGGAGGAATGGAGAGAAACTGAAATTGACATATGCACCCATCCTTAACTATGTTGACATTTCATTTCTTTCCCCCTTTCTTTGCTACATTTTTCACGTTAGCTTTTAGGGAAAGCTGTGGGCTTTGTCACGTGAGATGGGGTGCTGTTGTCATTCCCCCCCCCCTTGCCATTTATGTCATGTACATTTGCTAAATATGAAAAGCAATGAAATGCTAATTTAACAAAAAGAAAAGGTAAAAGAAAGGGTTGTGGGGGTCGGGACAATGCAGTATGTATTATTCCTTCAGCTCTCTGTATAGGTTGCTGGAATGTTGGCATTGAGTGTGTGCCTTTGTCAGGAATGCACCTGCCAGCTTGGCCAGTTTCATTTTGTACGGTATTGGGGAGACAGGATCTCTACAACGTTGCTAGTGCACATCAGTGTGTTGTAGGAGCGGAATGCCGTATCACAGCCTTCACCAACCTGGTGCTGTCCAGATGATTAAGGATACAGCTCCCACCAGCCGTGGTTGGTGCTGACTGGGGCTGATGGGAATTGTGGTCCAAAACATATGGAGGGCATCAGGATGGCAAAGACTTTCGTCCATGATTTATTATTGTCACAGAGCCAGTCAGAAAAACACACAGTTAAAAGCTGGAGTTGACTCTTTATGAGCAAAACACTGTATTCACAAACTTGGCTAAGTTTCAGGCATAATGAGTCCAGCAGCTCATGTCATGTAGGTCCTGCTCCCTGAAATCAGTTGCGAGACTAAAAGCCCCCCCCCCCGCCAGTTGTCTGTGTCTTTTCCTCCTCTTCTGGGCTTCTTGCAAGCAGCCTGAGACTGCGCCTGCATGCAGCCTGTCTTGCTACTCCCATTTCATGCCTCTTCTGGTTCTTGGAGTCAGCAGGGAGGGGAGCTTGTCACACTAGGAGGGGAAGGCACTCATGACTCTTGACTAGCCTGACTCATCTCTGCCCCTTGGCCTCCCTCCTCCTGCTATCCTGCTCCAGCTTCTGCTTCTGTCTCTTTTTCTGGACTTCTCTCTGCCACAAACTCTCCTGGCTCACTTAGCCCTGTTACTCCTTCAGCTTCTGACACTTCCTCTGCTCAGTCTTCTCCGAGCCTTCTTCTCTTGGTGGTTCCCCACCTTGTCTGGTTCCTCCCACCATTGCTAAGTGTCCAACCAGTCCTATGAAATCTAAGTGCATAATGTGTGTACTCTGCATGGGAAAAGAAGGCTTTAACTGAAAGGTAATATTGAGATGGGAAGGTGCCAGAATACACAGTGGAGCTTGTGCAAGTTGTCTACTGCCACAGTATGAACTTCTTCCTGTTCAAGTTGTGTATTTTGTCTGATTCCCATCCCCACCCCTGGCTGGAAAGTGATAAGGCTCTGTGAGAGGCAGCCAAACAGCTTCATAACATGTCCCCCAACAGCTGTCAGGTAGGAATTCTCTTACTGTATTGTTATAGTTCCAGTTGTGCAAGATTGGGGCAGTAACCGTTATGCAAACCTGGAGTGCCTGAGCAAACAGGAGAATTGAGTAACCGGAGATAATAACTTCAAGGCCGCTTATCCTTCATGCAACACTGTGAAGTGTGGCATACCCTGAAATGTGTTCTTTATGATTCAATGGTATTTTAATATTGTTTTATTGAGCTTATGAATCAGATCCTGGCTCTGTATCCCTCACATTGCCGGAAGGGCAAGATTATGGGTCTGCTAAACTTTATGCGTTTTTGTATTTCTGACTATTGAAGCGGAGAATACAAAACTGAAACACGCTGTTCTCTAATAATCTCCATCTGGCAAAATGGCCCTTAAAAGTGGCTTCTTTCTTGCATCATTATGGTGTGAATTAGGATAGGGGTGGGTGGGAATGTTATGTGGGAGTGCAGTTTAGATTTTTTTCCAGCTTTAGAATGCGGATGCTAAAGTGAAGAGGTTGAAGTCTAAGAACCTAACAGCCCTGCAATTTTTCAATTGACTTGCCTACAATCCGGAACAAAGCGCCGCCTTTTGGAAATTCCCTCCAGGCATCAATTCCGCCTTTGAAATCACGGTAATTTCCGAGAAAATCCGGATGTATGGCAGCCCTACCAACCAGATGCTTGTAGGACACCCACAGGCTGGACCTGAGAGCAACAGTGCTCTCCCCAGTTATGACTCCCAGCCACTGGGATTCAGAGGCATACTGTCTCCAACAGTGGAGACAGAACATAGTCATTGTGACTAGCATACCCTTCAACATTTCTCTGATTAAAATGGTGATGTCCATAATAATAATAATAATAATAATAATAATAATAATATACTTTTATTATTTATATGCCAGCCATTAAACATTAAAAAACTGCCTTCAGGTGTCATCTAAAGGTTGTACAGTTACTTATTTCCTTGGCTCGGGGGTCACATAGACTACTATGAAAGCCTTATCCTCCATGAAATTGCCTCATCCCCTTTTAAAGCCAAATGCATGGCCATCACTCCATCCTGTGGGATTTATTGCTGCTGTAGCAGGGTCATTATTGTGTGCAATACAATTTGCACACGGTAAGGGTGTTGTAGTTGTAGCAGTAGGCAAGGGGCCACCACGCGAGTCTCTCAGATTGTGTGACTGTGTAGCGTCACAATGGCATTAATCCAGGGCACATGGGGAGGAGTAATCATGGGATTGGGACAACACACAGGGTTACCTTACCCCCAAAGTGGGTAAGTTTCTTCTACAAATACGGAGTCTCAGCTACATAGAAATGGGGCTTTGGGTGAGTAGTCATAGCAGTACAGTGGTGATCTGTGAATGATTTTCCCCATTTCTTGATAATCTAACTCCTCAGGCTAGGTTACTTAGCTTACTTAGTCATCAGCTTTACTAGTTTCAATGCCAGTCTTTTCACACTTCATTTAACTACCTGGAGTGTCTTATTTGTCCCATGGTTATTGGCAAGCATGTCTCCCATGTTAGTTTCAAAGCAATCATGGTTTGAAACTGCAGTAATGTGCATCAATATTTTACAAATAATATCATTTAAAATAATCATAACAATTTATTATTTATACCCCGCCCATCTTGCTGGGTTCCAGTCACTCTGGGCAGCTCCCAAGAGAATATTAAAACAGAATAAAACATCAAACATTAAAAACTTCCCTAAACAGGGCTGCCTTCAGATGTCTTCTAAAAGTCAGATAGTTGCTTATTTCCTTGACATCTGATTTCCTGCTATGGAATAAATCTATAAATATACAAATATACTGCAGTGGCAGTAGCGGCTAGTTTTGAAGCAGACTTTTTTTGCACACAAATCAGGCTACTAATACTCTGTATGTAGTACATAGACTAGTATGGGGGAACATATCATTTTTTAAACTACAGAGCATTCATTCAGCGGGAGTACTCTGTGGGAGTAGGAAATTATGTGGGTTTCCTTTTGCAGAGAGTCAGCAGTTCCAAGGATTTTCTTCTCCAGGTAGAAAGCAATTCATTAATGGGATACACATTATAAAAGGATTATGAGTAAATGCATTTTTATATGATACTGAGGGAATGTGATAGAGGCTTCAATGAACGTCGTAACGTTTACTCAAGCTGTCTCCGTGTTTTGCAACAAGTAGGCACAAAGTGAGATTTGTGGCAAACTTATCTTAGAAACATCAGCGATGAAATGATAATTAACTGGCCAACCTTCACAGAAGCCGACCGAGACAAAATACAAGCATTCTGATCCATCAAGGATTACCCACATGTGGAAACAGGCTTCTGCACGTGGATCCCCTGTGTGAAAATAGTATGGTTGAGGTACGAGGCAATTGAATTTCCATTCCAGCTGAAAAACCCGGACTAAGCGTCTAAGGGCTTCACTTGGAACAACAGCACACCATTGTAGAGTCATAGCAAAAGTATAGCTGTGACTTGAAGCAAGCTGTCAAGCTTCTGTTTATTTATCGCCTTGCCTTTTCTTCAAGAAGTTCAAGGAAGTGCATACATGGTTATCTGCACCAATTTTGTCTTCACAACAACCCTGCAAGATAGGCTAGGCTGAGAGGTAGTGACAGGCCGAAGCTTCATGGCTGAGCAGGGATATAAACCCAACTCCCCCTGTTCCTAATCCAACAGTCTAACCATTGCACTGCACTGTCTGCCTTCCTGACAACTGACAGAGAGCAAGTGTAGTGTAGTAATTAGATTGCCAGATTGGGAAGGCCTGAATTCACATCTCTATTTAGCATTGAAGCCTGTGGGAATCTCTTATACAAGTTGCCTGCCTCATGAGGCTGGTGTAAGGGGGAAAATGAACTTCCAAGGTTAGCCCTTTGAGGCAGTAAGTCAGCCTTATGTGAGGAACAGAAAATTGTATGTCATCCCCTAGTACACGGTTGTAACATCTGTGCTGACATTATTGAACACCTGTTGGGTGTGAATGTAATGTGGAAGGTACCAAATCCAATCTCACCACCAATCCAGGCAAGTGATTGGCACTGTCAAAGCTGTCTGAGCCAGACATCAGTTAAGGGGATGTATTTACATGAAACTTTTGAAAATGAGACCAGTTTAATCTTCCCCCCTTAAACTCTGTCAGTCAACTAAATATCCTCCGTCACTAAGCTAAACATTGCTATATCAACCAGGTGGATGACAGTGTTAATTCCCTCCCTCAAATGGTCCCTTTTCTATATTTCCATATCCCAAGTTGCATTCTGGCAATCTCTTGGTTGTCTTGCTCCTTTAACTACCTGTGCATTATTATTATTTCTTAAACTCAGGCGTGGTTGCTAACATCTAGTTCACCCCAAGTTCTTGGATAAACATGCCTTCTCTGCAACAAGCAAACGCCTGCACCCGAATCTATGCACTGTGTTCATCATCAGTGACATGCAGGCAGTTTCTCAAAATAAATGTTTACGTCAATATGGTTTTATAAGTTATTCGTGCTCAGTTACGTACCTTGATCCAATGACAATGAACTGTGGTTTGTTGCGAGAAGAACGTGCTGCAACAAGCTTCAGATCTGAGGGATCCTCCTTTCCCCTGCAACATGTATGAAGAGATTGGAAGCTTCTGTTCAGAGTTTGTAACAAACAGCATTTCATTAGAATACCAAAACTGTGGTTTGTGCAAACCGTTACTAGGGAGGGAGAGTTGATGGCTGGAAATCTTTTATTAAGATTTTTCATAATATAGTAAGATTACAACTACAGAAAATACAAATCAAATAAGTAAAATCCTCTCTTAAAAAGTAATTCTTGGTCCTTACTACCCACTGGGGACAGTAGCTCCTCCCAGTTCCCAGCTGGGATTTTTCCTTTCTCATTCCAGCCTTTCACCCTGGGAGACGGACATTTCCCAGGATCCTCCATCAACCACCTACCTCTCCAATTTGTATACAATATCTTGACTTTAACAAATGCCCCAGACATAGGACTCTAAAGAACGAAGAAGGAAAAAGAAACAAAGAAGAGAAACAGAAAAAAGAAAGAAAGTGACAATAGAAAGGACGGAAGGAAAAAGAGTGAGAAAAAGAAGAATGAAAAAGAAACATCAGCAAAAGATACAAAAGGAAAACTTTCAATTTTCCATCTACCAGTTACATTATAAAACAAATAAATGATTATTTTAAACATTCGGTCCATGCTAACATCCATCGTCTTCACTCCCCCCACCCCCGATGAAAAGTTCAAGGTAGGTTCCCTAATTGTTATTTGCCTCCATTAATTCTCACCACCATTACTTAATATTGAATAATAAATTCTTCCGCCCATGTCCATTTAAAGCCTCCACTGGGATCACATGTTAGGCCAGTATTTCATATTTTCCTCTCTTTCATTATATATCCACTAGTTCATGTGCAGTTCCCTATGTTCAGTTCCATTTCCTGTTGTATTTCCAGGAAATCAGAAAATCAAACTATGGATTAACATCAAGTTTTTGAAACTAAGCATGGTTTGTGCAAAACAAAGTTTCTTGTATTTGGATGAAGTGGGAAACTGGTCTTTTATAGAACCATTTATTGGACACTTTACATCTCCACTCATGCACGAGGGAAAGAAATGGGGAGGTTCATTGCAGTAGATTCCACTATGATTGTTACATTGCCCGAATGTGTTCAGTGAGCCTTGCAAATATAGGAGCCCTGGTGCTCTTTCAATGGCATTGGCAAGAGCTTAAACTTGCCCTTTTCAATAATAGGGACAGTTCTGTGTATGAAGGGAATGTAAACACAGAGCTGCCCTGTCCATAGAAGTTAATTGCGAAAAGGCTACTTTCTAAGGAGCCCCATGTGTGAAGTCGACATGGCACTCTGTAGCAGAGATCAGTGACACGGTGAGGGTTCATTGCAACTGGAAATGAAATGACCATGTTGATGTGCAGGTGTACAACTCTAGAAACAGTACAGACTTTAAGAGAGCTCTACACACACACACACACACACACACACACACACACACACACCAAAGCAGGCTTGACTTGTTTCCTGATTTGTTCAGGCTTTTCATGTCTCAAAAGTGATAATTAAAATTATGTTTGAATGTTCTTTTGTCTCAGGTGTATGACATCTCACTAATCTTTCAGAGGTTTGTGTGTGGCATAGCTGTATACCGGAGGACATTTCAAAAGTAGGAGGAAACAGAACTCTTCAGTTGCTAGTTATGAGATTCCCAGGAAATGCTAGACTTCTGTGTAGCTGACAACCGTTTAAAACAAACAAACAAACAAAACACAAACACAAACAAACAAACCCAGTACATTTCTGGGCTTTTAATAGAGGTAATGTAGGAAGTGGGTGAAGCCTTTTGTGCCAGGGAAACCTTCACCTGTTAAATGCAAGCATAACAGGCTCCTGTCATTTTACAAGGTTAAAAGTTTGACATCTCTAGAGCAGTGTTTTTCAACCACTGTTCCGCGGCACACTAGTGTGCCACGAGATGTTGCCTGGTGTGCCGTGGGAAAAATTGTGTTTATTTGATTCCTATTCAAGAGAATTACTTTATATATAGTCAATATAGGCACAGAGTTAAATTTTTTAACATTTTCTAATGGTGGTGTGCCTCGTGATTTTTTTCATGAAACAAGTGTGCCTTTGCCCAAAAAAAGGTTGAAAAACACTGCTCTAGAGTGAGATAGTGTATTACCAGTTGCATGTATGTATATTGCTTAGATGTGTGTACCATTTACAAGATTCAACTTGTATCTGTATCTGTAGCTTTGAGAAGCAGCCTGATGTGTTTCAGAGCTGCTCTGTGTCTTTCGCATTTGAGTCATCATTCAAGGCTGAATTAGATAATTAAAAATGGAGCCCCCCCCCCCCCCCCGGTAAAATGAGGTAATATAAAAAAGATAAAAAGATACAAGGAAATCAGCCCTGAGTACTCACTGGAAGGATAGATCCTGAAGTTGAGGCTCCAATACTTTGGCCACCTCATGAGAAGAGAAGACTCCCTGGAAAAGACCCTGATGTTGGGAAATATGGAGGGCACAAGGAGAAGGGGATGACATAGGACAAGATGTTTGGACAGTGTTCCCGAAGCTACCAACATGAGTCTGACCAAACTGCGGGAGGCAGTGGAAGACAGGAGTGCCTGGGGTCATGAAGAGTCGGACTGGACACGACTAAAGGACTAAACAACAACATAAAAGCAGACATGATATTATTGACAGACATAGGAGAGATTTTTAAAAAGACAAAGAAAAAGTCTATAACTTTTCATTACTTGTCAGAATTAGAATTAGTTTCAGGCATTGTTACTCCTTCTGAGGGAATGAAGGTTGCAAAAATATTGGGATTAGAGCTGCTGCTTTCACTCTCATGCAAGAGCAGACCTTCAGGTGTCTTCTAAAAATCAGATCGTTTTTTATTTCCTTGACATCTGATGGGAGGGCGTTCCACAGGGCGGGCGCCACTGCCGAGAAGGCTCTCTGCTTGAGAAGGCATGGATCTGCATGAAAAACAAAAACCGTTTTTAATCCCTCCCCCAAATCACTGTAATTGAAGTGCCCTGAGGAAAATAAAAGACTGTGATTGAGAGCTGTCTATCAAAACGAAGGATTCCCTCTATTTCCTTGCTCATACTCCAATCATTCCCCCAAACAGCTTGGTTTATTTTCAGAGCAGAGGACGCAAAAGCAGGTGGCAGTGGAAATTCTCGGACAACTGACGCCACAGAGCTACTCATGAGCTTAAGCTGTTCCTGATCTTGTTATTGGTGTAATCTGACTTCAGAACTGGAGAACCTTCAGCAATTTGCCTCACAATTCGGGGCCCACACAGAGCCAGTGCACAGTCCTATATTGCTTAGGCTGGAAAAATGGCATTGACAGGAAGCCATGCTGGCATCTATGCAGACTGGAGAGAAACAGGTCTGTTTAGGAAGACAGCCAAATAATATAATGGGGTATACTCAAGGCTAGTCCTACTTGGAGTAGGCCCATTGGAGTTAATGAACACGACTCTATGTAGGACTACCATTGGCTGCAACCCAATGTTTTGGTCCTACTCCAGCCAAAACCTTAAAAAAAAAAAAAAACCTTCCCAAAGACAAATACAGTTAACCTCAAATGTATGATTTTGAATGTTTTAAATAAAAGCTGAGACTGGCAAGATCAAAATTAATCTACCTGGATGAAAGCTGAAATACTGCCACTAATCCTCAACTTGGCATACAGGCATCGACTTGGTGTGCGTAGACTTAATCCAGATCAAAGAAAACCCTCAGAGCTGCATTTGCTCTCTGAGACTTGCACTCCCCACCCAAAAATGAGATCTTCCAGATGGAAACATTCAGGGTTGCTTCACACCAGACACATTTCCTGCATGCATGTAGGAAAAAAACTTGCACAGGAGGTGTATACCATGGCAGGTCTTTATTTATTTATTACACTCGTGGTGTCTGGGCATGTACAATGGTCCCATGCATGTGGTGAAGCGCCCCTGCTCACATGACCTCTTGTCACTTGCATCATTGCCTCCTGTGGGAGAGAGTTTCGTCGTTTGACCATGTGCTGCATGACAAAAGACTTCCTTTTATCCATCCTGAATCTTCCAACATTCCAATGATCAGCATCTCTAAACTCATGAGCGGTCCATGCAACTGCACACAAATGTGAAGCCCCATTACAAGACTGTCTGGGGTAGTCTGTCTTAAAAAATAAATAAATCTGTTATGTAACTTTTCATGTTTCTCCCTCTCTACTTAATCTTAATCAATCTTTACATTGGAATGTGAGGCTTAGTTATGTATTCTGACCACTGGCCAAGGAACAGGGGGGCGGGGGGAGCACACCTCCCCTGGCACCATCGGGGGGGGGGGGTACAATTGCAACCACCCCTGGACACACACCACTCACAACCCCACCGCGCCAGGTGCCACGCCCCCAGGATGCATGCCACACCCACCGCTGGTGACGTGCCACACCACCAGCTATACCCCTGCCTGCTCTCCGCCCCCTGTACCGGAGCATGCAGCTTCGCCACTGACTCTGATATCCCAAATATATTTTCTTCTATATTCCAGACCGTTTATAGCTGCACATTGGTTGATTTCAACTAAAGAGTGGGGCTCAATTTGCCTGGGATCTTCATCACCAACCTGTTCCCTGGGAAAATGTGCTGTAGTAATAAACCAGGGTTCAATCCTGCTCAGTTTGGCTATAGGCACCTGGTCCCCTGCATGCACAGGCACAGCAGAGTGGGGGGGGCTGTCTGAACGCCCTTTTGCAAAGCGCCTTGTGTTGCTCTTTGAACCTCTGGAAACCAGAGGTTCTTCACAGGTGATTCTTCAAAAGTTGTTTATAGGCTACATTCCACAGCCCTCTTGTGCATTAAAGGCTGAGACCCCTTTAACGGGAACCCTGTTATCGCCACCGCAATGGGGGTGGGGGTCACCGCCCCTCGCCCCCCCAATCCTGTAAATGACGAAAGGATTCCGCCCAAGGCCTGCAACCACCAAAGTTGTGATGAATTGCTACGGGAAAGGCGAAACCTGCCTATGCAGGGAAATTCCTTTCCGGCCCTTCAACAGCGACCTTGTCATAGCAGCGCCTGCGTGGCTGTGTGGCTGCGGAAAAAAGGTGGTTAAACCTGCAAAGTAAGCGTCAATTGAGGGAGTAGAGGGTGGGGAAGCTCTGAATCCAACGGTCGCTTCCGAGGTATGACTCACTCTCTATTGTGTGTACTGTATAATCCCTCCTTCTACCTGGCCAATCCCCCTAGCAACACCTCCCCAGCCAGGCTTGGGCGGCTGCTAGAGTAGGTGGAGTCCACAAGTATCCCAACCTGGGAAGGCGAAGCCAAACCAACTGCCAGGAGCTGCCACTGTGATCCAACGGGTCTCCCCGCAACCTTGCAACATGCACACCCCATTTGATGTGGGGAATGCTCATTATGGAATGAAAATATGAAATTTACAGCATGTGTCACCTTGAAAGAAAATGTATGTAAAATGATGTATAGATGGTACTTAACACCGGTTAAGTTGTCAAAAATGTACAGGATGAGTGACAAACTATGCTGGAAATGTAGACAAAAAGATGGTGAATTTTATCATATGTGGTGGACATGCGTGAAAACAAAAGTGTTTTGGGAGTCGATTTATAATGAATTGAAAAAAGATGTTTAAATATACCTTCCCCAAAATGCTGGAAGCTTTTTTGCTTGGCTTGATGGGTGAAGAGATTGCAAAAAAGGACCAGAGATTGTTTATGTATGCAACAACCGTAGCGAGGATACTTTTAGCCCAAAAGTAGAAATTACAGGAACTACAACGATTGAAGAGTGGCAGACGAAGATGATGGAATATGCTGAACTTGCAAAACTGACTGGCAAGGTCAGAAAGCAGGATGACTCAAGATTCCAAAGGGATTGGAGTAAATTTGTTGAATATATAAGATTGAATCGTGGAAGTTTGAAGACACTAGCGGGATTGGAATAACCCTATGACACAGTATAATAGATTTAATTAAGAAACTCTGCGATTAGAGTGGATTAGAAAACCTGCTGACATGAGGGAGGGAAGTCGTAGCTCGGCAGAGCGTGGATATAAGTTGATTTGTTTTTATATGTTTTTGTTTGAATCAATTTGTTTAATTGGAAAATATAATAAAAATTATTTATAAAAAGATAACAACAACAACAACAACAACAACAACAACAATAATAATTTATATCCCACCCATCTGGCTGGGTTTCCCCAGCTTCCAACAAAATATTAAAATACAATAGTCCATCAAACATTAAAAGCTTCCCTAACCAGGGCTGCCTTCAGATGTCTTCTAAAAGTCTGGTAGTTGTTTTTCTCTTTGACACCTGGTGGGAGGGCATTCCACAGGGTGGGTGCCACTACTGAGAAGGCCCTCTGCCTGGTTCCCTGTAACTTGGCTTCTTGCAGTGAGGGAACCACCAGAAGGCCCTTGGCGTTGGACCTCAGTGTCTGGGCAGAACGATGGGGGTGGAGACGCTCCTTCAGGTATACTGGACCGAGGCCGTTTAGGGCTTTAAAGGTCAGCGCCAACACTTTGAATTGTGCTTGGAATGAGGAGAGAAATCTGCATTCATGGCAAACCATTGACCATGGCTTACTATGATGTGCAAACACAAACCATCGCTGCTCACTGAAGCTGGTTTGTTGAATTCTGTAGCTTCTGTTCAGCAGCATTGTGTTGTTCACGGCAGATGACCACTTGTGATGATGATGATGATGATGATGATGATGATGAGTTTACTTTACTTTACTTTATTATTTATATCCCGCCCATCTTACTTGGTTTCTCCAGTCATTCTGGGCTGCTCCCAACAAAACATTAAAAACACAATAAAATGCACTGGAAAGTAATATACCAAAACAGACTCTTACACATCTATTATTCTGGAACCATAAATTAAATTAGCAGGTGGTGCAGAAGCCTGCAAAACTGCTGGTACAAGAAGACAGAAAGTAAAGGAGCTTTGTAAAAAAATGAGTTCTGAAAGTAACATCCTGGTATATCACAGCATGGCGGCTGTGTCTGAGGGCTTAATGACATATTATATACAAATGTGTGCAGCAGAGTCCCACTGACTTTTTTGTTTAAGACAAGAAAAGCTACTCTGCATGGGTGAAATTTGGACCGGAGAAACAACTACCCAGTTGATCTTTTAAAACCTGTATTTAATCATTGTGGTGATTTAATCAGTATTTAATATTACGGGTGTGGCATTCAACCCAATGACACACCCAAAACATGTTTTTCCCCCTACAAGAGCAAGACCTGAGTTCTGCTCTTTGCTTCAAACTGCATAAAGGTTAGGAGTGAAGGAAGTTTGAAGAAGAAAAAGAAGAGTTTGGATTTGATATCCCGCTTTATCACTACCCGAAGGAGTCTCAAAGCGGCTAACATTCTCCTTTCCCTTCCTCCCCCACAACAAACACTCTGTGAGGTGAGTGGGGCTGAGAGACTTCAGAGAAGTGTGACTAGCCCAAGGTCACCCAGCAGCTGCATGTGGAGGAGCGGAGACACGAACCCGGTTCCCCAGATTACGAGTCTACCGCTCTTAACCACTACACCACACTGGCTTTGGGTTGGAAAGGCCATGGCTCAGTGGCAGAGCATCTGCTTTGCACGCAGAAGGTTGCAGGTTCAATCCCTGGCATCTCAAGGTAGGACTGGGAATGTTCCCTGTCTGAACCCTGGACAAAATAGACATAGCTGTCAATTTTTACCTTTTCTTGCGAGGAATCCTATTCGAAATAAGGGAATTTCCCTTTTTAAAAAGGGAAAAGTTGATAGCTATGCAAAATAGATGATACTGAGCTAGGTGGACCAAGGTGCTGGCACAGTATAAGGCAACTGCCTGTGTTTCCTTGCCCCCTTCCCATGTATCTAACCAAAGGTGTGAATGGACACAATCCTTTGCTTTGTAAGTGCAATTTGGAGCCGTGATGGTGCAAAGCTCCTGATGAAGAAGCTTCATATAGTTGTATGCATGTAAAAGTCCATTCATGCCTTCCACAGAATGTTCAGTGCACAGAAGAGATCAGGACAGGGCAAAATGCATCAACTCATCCTACTTCTATATGTTCGGTGATTGTAGTTTGAGGGTTGGAATGATCAGGGCTCTTCTAGAGACCCTACTACTAATAAATATGCCTATGTATTTTAAAATGGCATTGGAGGAGAAGGGGAAGTCCTCACTTCTTTTTCTGAAATCTTGTGTTTGCAGATAAATGGATGGAAATGCAACAGAAGGAGTCTGTTTTCAGCATATCTGAAGGATTCTGTTACTGGCATGCCTCTGTTTGTGAAGAGCTCCCCCCAGAGATTTTTATAGGGCATGTATAATTAAACAATGACACACATTCTTGCATACAAACGAGCTATTCCCAGTTATCTATGCCAGAGTTGGGATTTTTCTTTAGCCGCAATGCTGGTGAGGCCTCTTCTTCAAACAGGTGTGTTCCTTAGCAGTGGTCTTGTCCTTCAGCTACCATGTTCAGTATGGCTTTGTTTGTTTAATAGGAAAGGAGAGCAAGATATAAAGAGGTTTTTGTTTTTTTAATGTCAAACATGATTTAATCATATGAACATCTCTCCTCTGGAACAACTCCCAGGTGCTAATACTTTACTGAAGAGATGAGGGACCTGTGACCCTCCAATTCCCATCATCCCTGACTACTCATAGGCCAGGCATAGGCAAACTTGGCTCTCCTGATGTTTTGGGACTACAACTCCCATCACCCCTGACCACTGGTCCTGTTAGCTAGGGATGATGGGAGTTGTTGTCCCAAAACATCTGGAGGGCCAAGTTTGCCTATGCCTGTCATAGGCCTTACTGACAGCAGTTGTAGTCCAACAACATGTGGAAGGCCGCAGTTTCCCCACACCTAACTTATTGTAACTATGTACAGTATGTGTACCTGAAATAAGAGCATCTTTCCCCCGCCTCTAGTTCCTCTACTCTTTCCCTCATGTCTTTTTAAAAATTAGCTCCCTTGGGGTAAGGACTGGCCACACCTGTTCTCTGTAATGCACAAGATACATAGAACAGGGATAGCCAACGTGGTGCCCTCCAGAGGTTTTGGACTACAACTCCCATCAGCCCAAGCTAGCATGGCCAATGGTCAGGGTTGTTGGGAGTTGTGATCCAGCACCTCTGGAGGGTGCCATGTTGGTTGACTGAAATAAAACTAGATGGTAATAGTCATAATAATATTAATAATAGTTTTGAGGCAAAAATTTGAAGCAGGTGGAGTCATGTCTGCAAGAGCTGCTCAGTCATCATTTGACTCTGTTGAAGGGGCAGAGGATGAGATGCAACAAAATCTCAACAAATTAGAAAGCATGGGAACAAGAACATTTTCGGTTGGCTTAAGAAACAAACAAACAAGAGGGAACTTGTTAGCAAACAAGGAGGAATGAAAACTTGTGTGTGTTGCATGTATTTATGGTGTGGGTAAACAAGGAATGAAAGGAAATGTTTTGCTATAACATTTTGAAAGATTGAAAAAGAGTCAACATCTTTAAAACACAGTCACAGCAGCTTAGGACATTATTTACACTATGACATTATTATTGCTATTTGCTCAGGGCTGGTAAACGGCTCCTGTCCTGACACATTAATAGACCAAGTTTTGCTTGAGTTCAAATCGTTCCAATGACTCCCTTCCCTCTTTTTCTTCTTCTTCCTCCTCCACCTTTTTGAAATTGGTGACCCTTGCCTCCTTCATGGCTCCGTTTTTTAAAAGGCATTAAAAGAATCACTGCTGCATGCTGCTCCTTGTCTTTTTAGAAGTGGCCTAGCCCTTGAGATGCTTCCACTGCCATCCTGTGCCACAGAAGTAAGGGTGTCTTACTCCCAGGGAGGGAGGGAAGAATCTATCAAATTTGGTTCTTTCAGTTTTCATTTTTCCAAACTTAAATTTGGTTTTCCACATTTCTGCAGCAACCTGCAAATTTCATTTAAAAAAATCCTCATGGAAATCCTTCTGCATTTTAGCCCAAATGTCTCCCAATAAACACTTTTCTGTATGCAGTTTTGACGAACGTACGCAATTTTGCAGGCAGTTTCACCTTGTGTTGTTGTTCAGTCGTTCAGTCGTGTCCGACTCTTCGTGACCCCATGGACCAGAGCACGCCAGGCACGCCTATCCTTCACTGCCTCCCGCAGTTTGGCCAGACTCATGTTAGTAGCTTCGAGAACACTGTCCAACCATCTCATCCTCTGTCATCCCCTTCTCCTTGTGCCCTCCATCTTTCCCAACATCAGGGTCTTTTCTAGGGAGTCTTCTCTTCTCATGAGGTGGCCAAAGTACTGGAGCCTCAACTTCAGGATCTGTCCTTCTAGTGAGCACTCAGGGCTGATTTCTTTGAGAATGGATAGGTTTGATCTTCTTGCAGTCCATGGGACTCTCAAGAGTCTCCTCCAGCACCATAATTCAAAAGCATCAATTCTTCGGCGATCAGCCTTCTTTATGGTCCAGCTCTCACTTCCGTACATTACTACTGGGAAAACCATAGCTTTAACTATACGGACCTTTGTCGGCAAGGTGATGTCTTTGCTTTTTAAGATGTTGTCTAGGTTTGTCATTGCTTTTCTCCCAAGAAGCAGGCGTCTTCTAATTTCGTGACTGCTGTCACCATCTGCAGTGATCATGGAACCCAAGAAAGTGAAATCTCTCACTGCCTCCATTTCTTCCCCTTCTATTTGCCAGGAGGTGATGGGACCAGTGGCCATGATCTTAGTTTTTTTGATGTTGAGCTTCAGACCATATTTAGCGCTCTCCTCTTTCACCCTCATTAAAAGGTTCTTTAATTCCTCCTCACTTTCTGCCATCAGGGTAGTATCATCAGCATATCTGAGGTTGTTGATATTTTTTCCGGCAATCTTAATTCCGGTTTGGGATTCATCCAGTCCAGCCTTTCGCATGATGAATTCTGCATATAAGTTAAATAAGCAGGGAGACAATATACAGCCTTGTCGTACTCCTTTCCCAATTTTGAACCAATCAGTTGTTCCATATCCAGTTCTAACTGTAGCTTCTTGTCCCACATAGAGATTTCTCAGGAGACAAATGAGGTGATCCGGCACTCCCATTTCTTTAAGAACTTGCCATAGTTTGCTGTGGTCGACACAGTCAAATGCTTTTGCGTAGTCAATGAAGCAGAAGTAGATGTTTTTCTGGAACTCTCTAGCTTTCTCCATAATCCAGCGCATGTTTGCAATTTGGTCTCTGGTTCCTCTGCCCCTTCGAAATCCGAGTTTCACCTAATATAATGCATTTCTGTATGTTATTGTTGCGAATATATTCATTTTAATGCACACTTCTACCCAATGTATGCATTTTTGTAAGCAACTGCATCATGAAATTTGGATTGGTGTGAATTTAAAAAGGATGGCTGTTTTCACATTATTTCAGAAAGTGCACATTGAATAAATTTGGCTTTAAATGTGGATTGAATTGAACTTAACCCACCCCCATCCCTACTCCTAGGGAAGGGTAGGGTGGCAGTTTTCAGTCCTTCTATTGAAAGTAGGAACCACGGGAGTGGAGAGTGCTCTTGTGTTCGAATCCTGCTTACAGGTTTCCCACAGGCATCTGGGAGGCCACTGTGACTAGAGGGGACATTGGCCTGATCCAGCAGGTTCTTCATAGGTCCTTGGTGTGCCCTTTCTTCCAACGTGGGACTCAGCAGCTGCTTGTGTTCTGCAGATTCTTTGAGGTTGTGCCCACACATGTTAAAGGTGCAGCCAGAGGCAAGACAGAGAGAGAGCCAGCCACAGTCGTAGCTTGCCCTGTGCTAACAGCAAGGGATCTTTTGTACTCCAAGAGCAGCTTGGAGTTTAGTGCTATATATGTGTGTTTGTGCAAGCACATGTGTATTAACCAACTGAGAGATTACACCCGGTAGAGTGACAGGTTCAGAACTGTGAGGGTTGGGTATCCACCCAGTGTGGGGAATGGAGGGTGCTCATCCTGTATTGCTGTGTGTTGACTTCATCCAGTCATATTCTACTCAACACCTCACTCCCACCCTGATACTAAGCATTGCAACTGCTCGGAACACACAATTGCTTGCTGCCTGTCTATGCAGCCTGGCTTTAGTGCTGCAAAATAACCAGCCACATGCAGTATATATATATATATATATATATATATATATATATATACACACACACACACACACACACACACACACACACACAGTGCTTTTTTCCTTAAAAAATGTTTAGGGGTACTCTCATTTTGATTCAAGAAAATCACCATTTTATAGTTCAAATTGGGAAAAATAAATACATTAAATGGACCAAAGTATACACAAACACACACACAGAGACACACACACACACACACCATTTTTATTAAATGTTTTACAATTTAAAATGCTCATTTTATATCCTTAAGATATCAGTGACTTCCCTTCTTCTCTTCCCATGGTTCATTTTACATATCAAAATCCCTGCATATTTTACAAAAAACTATACCATTCAGTATCCCATTATTACATCCATCAAAACTTATTTACACGGTTGAATTAATCTTAATGCTGCCAGTGTTTTCAGCTGTACACAGTTATTTCCCATATAGTCAATAAACGTTTTCCAATCTTCTTTAAACGTATGTTCTTCTTGTTCTCCTATTCTGCAAGTTGTACACATTCTGTCAAGTTTCAGCCGCATGCAGTATTCTTTGTCTTGTTGCCCCTCCCTGCCCCCCTCCCTTGGCTGTTGGAGGCAGTCTGCCCCTGAACACCAGTTGCCGAGAATCCCAAGAGCGCTGTCATGCTCAGGTCCTGCTTGCGGTCTTCCTAGCGGCATCTAGTTGACAACAGTGAGAACAGGATGCTGGACTAGATGGGCCCTTGGCCTGACCTAGCGGGGCTCTACTCTACTATGGCTTGTCTAATCCAGCATCCCATTTCTCAGAGTGTCCAGCCTGCAGGACACAAGGGCAATATCTCTTTCCTGCTGTTGCTCTCCAGCTAATGGTTATGCAATGCCACCTGCTTTTGTACACAGAGGTTTTATACATGACTAATAGCCATGAATATATTTCTCCTCTGTGAACTTGTCTACACTCCATTTGAACCCATATATCACTCAACCAATCAATAAGATCAATCTCACTAGCTGCTTTTCATCCAAAAAGGTTGCAGATCAAAGGAAACCCAGCAGCAAAATTAAATGACACACTATATGGAATGATAAAGCAGATAGGGGCATGGGAGTCAGACCATGGGTCCATCTAGCTGGCTGGCTAGCAGTTTTCTGGAGATTGAGCCAAGGATATTATTCACGTAAAATAGATGCTCTGTCATAGAAACATAGAAGAGTTGGAAGGGACCCCGAGGGTCATGCAGGAATCTCATCTAAAGCATCTATGACAGATGGCCACCCGACCTCTGCTTAAAAACCTCCAGTGAATGAGTTTTATCAAACAGACTGAAGCGGTAGCTCAGTTTGTAGAGCATGAGACTTTTAATCCCAGGGTTATGGGTTTGAGACCCACTTTGGGCAAAATATTCCTGGATGGCAGGGGGGTCCAACTAGACGACCCTTGTGGTACCTTCCAATTCTACAATCTATAAAACGGCATCCAATAATTCATTAGAACATAATAGGGGGCAATGAAATTAACTCTCAAAATGCTAGTAAACAATGAAACCTGTTCTTGACAATTGCAACCATTCTCTTTCTCCAGCTGTCCACCTCTTCCTCTCCCCTGCTTGATTCCCCACCTCCCCTATACTATCCCAGGCAGCGCCCTGATAAAACCTCAAAACCCGTCAAATAGATTCCATTCACTCAACACACTTCCACTCACTCAATGCCCACACAAATTCCACACCCTTCAACACACCCAGGCCTCAAACAACTTACACCTGCCTTCTGTTAACTTTTGTCTTTCCTTTGTTAGTTTTCCTGATCCTTATGTTGAAGGCTGCATAAAACACAGCGGTGAGAGCACATTTGCCTTCAGAGTTTCCATTCTCTGTATGAGGACCGTTCATGATTAAGACATCTGAATGAATCTGGTGATTCGCACAGCACATCAGAAGGAAATCTGGGACAATGTAACACAATGCACTGCCGTTACTCAAAGTCTGAGAAGATGGCCTTTGCACTTTGCACTTGAGTTGTGAAATCCGTCCCATAAATCCAAGGCACAAAAGGGGTGGAATGCCTGGCTGCAAGCCCTGATTGCTCACTAGAAGGACAGATCCTGAAGTTGAGGCTCCAGTACTTTGGCCACCTCATGAGAAGAGAAGACTCCCTGGAAAAGACCCTGATGTTGGGAAAGATGGAGGGCACAAGGAGAAGGGAACAACAGAGGATGAGATGGTTGGACAGTGTTCTCGAAGCTACTAACATGAGTCTGACCAAACTGCGAGAGGCAGTGAAGGATAGGCGTGCCTGGCGTGCTCTGGTCCATGGGGTCACGAAGAGTTGGACACGACTGAACGACTGAACAACAACAAGCCTGGCTGCACACCTCTTGCCTTTGTCTTTCACTTGATGGAGAAAAGGAGGATTTGCTGTGCCAGGCACCACGTCAGCCTGAAAAGGCATTAGCATTTTCTCCTTCATATGCTATTATAATCTTTGGGTTTCAGGATGAGGAATTTTCAGTGGCAGCTAGGAATGCAGCTACAGGCATGTGTACATGTTGCCGTTTACTTCAGCTCCAGTTTTTTTTACTCCACTACTGTCCTCTTTCTATTCTGCTCCTCAATTCCTCATCTTTAATGTCCCTTCTGTTCTGAGTTACCTTTCATCTGCCTTTAGGCTTGATTTAACAAACGGCACATGAAGTATACACACAGAATAAGAATTGAGGTTATTATGTTTCATAGGTAAAAGGTAAAGGTAAAGGACCCCTGGGCGGTTAAGTCCAGTCAAAGGTGACTATGGGACGCTCATCTCGCTTTCAGGCCGAGGGAGTCAGCATTTGTCCACAGACAGCTTTCTGGGTCATGTGACCAGCATGACTAAACCACTTCTGGTGCAGCGGGACACAAGCCAGAATGCACAGAAATGCCGTTCACCTTCCCACCACAGCGGTACCTATTTATCTACTTGCACTGGTGTGCTTTCAAACTGCTAGATTGGCAGGAGCTGGGACAGAGCAACAGGAGCTCACCCCACTGTGGGGATTTGAACCGCCAACCTTCCAATCGGCAAGGCCAAGAGGCACAGTGGCTTAGGCCACAGCACCACCCGCGTCCCTATGTTTAATAGGAAGCAGTCACTGGCCCATCAAGTTCAATACTGACTGCATTGGCAGTGGCTCTTGAAGCTTTCAAACAGGAGTCTTCACTAGAGATGCCAGAAATTGAACCATAATTCCCAAAGTTCCCTGGGAAGAGGGATTGACTGTTAAACCATTTTGTAGATCTGTGAAGGAATAGAGGTCTCCTAACAATTCTCAGCACCCTATAGTTCCCAGCATTATTTTTGGATAAGCCAAGGCTGTTTAAAGTGCTATGACACCGCTTTAAAGGTATAGTGAAGATAAGACCTGAGTTCAGAGCTAAAAGAAAAGATCACCATAATACAGAACTTGTTTGCTCTTCAGATGTTGGCTGCCCTCTTTGTGTGGGATTTCCCTCCCCCACCCCCGTAAGGCACACATTCGAACAGAAACAGTTTTCAAATTGCATCTTTGAACACTGATGTAGGCAGCGTGGTCTGTGACCTCAACAGAGCCAATCAGAGCACATAAAACTTTTAAAAGTCCATTTATTGGAACAAGTGCATCACGTGCTAATGTGAAAACAACAAAGAGTCTTGTGGCACCAAGATGAACACTTTTATTACAACAAAATCGAAAATTCTTTCTAGTAGCACCTTAGAGACCAACTGAGTTTGTTCCTGGTATGAGCTTTCGTGTGCATGCACACTTCTTCAGATACACTGAAACAGAAGTCACCAGATCCTTAAATATAGTGGGGGAGTGGGGAGGGGTATTACTCAGAAGGGTGGTGGGAATGGGTGATAGGCTGATAAGTGTGGAAAACCTGTTGACGACTCTAAACGGCTGCAGTTAGTCTTGCAGGGAAATGCAAGGGGTGAGATGGCTAAAGATGGCTTTGTTATGTATAACTTTTATTACAGCATGAGATTTTATGGACTGAAGCCCGCTTTGGTAGATGCATTTTTAGCTTTTTACTGACATCTTGTGGCCATCTTGGGCGAAAAGGCAACATTGCTGCATTACTCCCCTGCTGAGATTAGGGAGAGGCCATGGCATTGCTTTACATGCCAAAGGTCCATTATTCAATCTCTGGCATCACCAGCTAAAAGGATAGCAAATTATGGGAGACCTAGAAAGTCACTTTCAATCACAGCAGACAAGGCTGGGAGAAATGAACCACTGCGGTCAGACTTGGTATTAGACAAATTCATGGTTCAGATTTGTGCACGGCAAATCAGGTGACTGTGAGCTGCAAAGTCCTTAGATTAAACTGTCATAGATCCAATGTGAAAGGAAGTTAGAACTGTGGTGCCTCTTGCACCTCTTAAATCAGGAATGCATGGGACTGGGACAGAGGTATTTCAATAAAGGTTGGATGATGATCTATCAGGGATGCTGTGGCAGAGGATTTCAGCAGGGGGTTGGGCTGGATGACTTTGGAGGTCCCTGCCCAATCCAAGATTCTGCTATCCCAGCTCAGTAGGGATACCATTCTTGACTGTGCAGACACTGAGTGTAATATCTACATTTACAACTATTTGGAGGTGCATCAGTTACCCATTAGCATGCGCCCAATACAAATCACAATGTTTTGTTTTTTTTGTTTCAAGTGGTGCTGAATTATTACCAAATCCTTGTTGGTAATCAACAATCGCAATGCTGAGACTGGAAAAAAGTCAGAACTGAAAATCTATGCAACTGGCATTTTTGGTGAAGTTGCTTGGTGTTGACATTCGTCCAAACTGTTGTTTTTTAAAAAGTTATTTTTATTAAAGGGTTTTCATAGTTAAGAGTCCTTTAAAAAGGTCATTCGCATTCAGTGTGAGACGCTGCTGTCATAGACATTGTGAGGTCAGCAGGGGAGAGAATCGGGAAGAGAAGGTGGGGAGAAAGAAAGGGGGCAGCGATTTTTAATTCTTTTGCTTAGTGCATGTGCAGAGTTTGTGTGTCAGCTTTGTGAGGATAGGTTGGGGAGCCCAGCACATGGTTGGTTGTATTTATTGATTGCGATGAGTTTTGTTTGTGTATGTAAGGGGGTGGGGTGGGGTTGTTGGGTCAGATTAACCATATCAATTTGTGTGCTGTTGGGGGGTGGAGGGGTTATTTCAGCAACTTGTTGGCCTGTGTATGTAATAAAGGAGAACCAAACCGAGGTGAAGGCATCCTCTTTTGTTTGTCCCCGTGTTAGTTTCAATTCGTTGGTTAGCTTTTCTAGTAGGGCTGTTTCACATACAGTTTGGTACCAGTGGTCCATGTTCACTCCAACTTTAAATGCAATTGTCATCAAGCTGAAATTGCCTCCCTCTGGCCCAGCAAAATTACACCTCGCTCTCATTCAGAACCTTTTCTCCTCAATCCACCAGGGGGACCTCTCCAGCTTCCTCCCATGCTGCTGCTTGCTTCTTCCATTTTTTTCCTCAGAGGCAGGAAGACCCAGGAGCAGCCAAGGAAGGAGGGAGGGAGTGGGGTGCAGATGCCTGGCAAGGTTTTCATCGACTGGCGGGTGTGTGTGTGTGTGTGTGTGTGTGGAGTGAGGGAAGGAGCCTGTCTGGTAGGCTGTTATTAGCTTGGACTCTGGGAGAGATGCAGACTGTGCTCAATCAGATGGAATGCTGCCCTTGCCCTGACTGCTGATGGAGATAGGGAGGGAGCCCTAGGATGTGAGGGAGCAACTGGTGAGCAGGTTACGCGATCGCTCTCATCCATTGTCTGCATTTCCTTTCCTCCATTCCTCAGTCAGCAGTGGGAGTGTGCATGGAGGGAGAGGAAGGGATGGATCTCCTATCCCGCTTTGTTTTTCTTTTTGACCCTCCTCAACATCCAGTGTATCTGAAGAAGTGTGCATGCACACGAAAGCTCATACCAATTACAAACTTAGTTGGTCTCTAAGGTGCTACTGGAAGGAATTTTTTTATTTTTTTATTTTGTTTCGGCTACGGCAGACCAGCACGGCTACCTACCTGTAACTACATCCATGCCAGTTTTTAAACTGGAGAGAACCCATGACGGCACATGATTGAACTGTCGTGGACCCAGATGGAAGCATCTGAGGGGTTTCTTGAGGTGGAACTGAAGAGGGCTGCTATAGCCTGAGGAACAGGAACAGGAAACCAAGATGGTCTGTAGCTGGGCTCCAACATTGCCCAGCAACCTGAACTAGCAAGTGGCCTTCAATGTGTAGAGTTCAAGACTCATTCACTGCACCCGTGTCAATCCACGCCTGTCTTTTGTGTTTGCCTTTTCTAATGAACTTTGTAATGGCATCTCTTTATTTCTTTGTTTTAACATATAACGCCTTATCTCTGTGGGCTACACCTTACCTGAAAGCAGGTTACATGTAATAACAAAAGATGGTGGCTGAATGCTTGTGCAGACAGCAGGGCTAAAAGTATGAGGTGGAAGATGGGGGGGCACTTTTCATAAAATGAACATCCTCTGACTTGCCCCCGTTTTAACCGAATTGTGCCTCGTAGCCTTCTAAAAGCTGTGGGTGGTATCCAATTAAGTCACCCGCAAAGCAGATATGTTGAAATGAATGGACTTAAGTTAGTCCACTGATTTCAGTGGGTCTTCTCTGAGTATGACTAACCTTGGATACCATCCAATAGCTTAGAAGGGAAGTGGGCTTCCTCTGCGCTCCCCCCCCCCATGTAATTTGAGGTCTGGTAAACAGAAGAGTTTCTTACTAGCATTAGCTCTTCAATAGTGTCCCACTAATTTTTATTCAGATCAAGAGGGAAAAGAACATATGGACCTTGTTCTGCTTTAGATGTTATTTAGCATGCATGCATAGGTGCTTAGGAATCAGGTTAACTTCTAAATCAAAACGGATATTATATGTCACATCAAGAATCAAATTAAGTAGACCTATATTGTCTTTATTGGAGGTTCTCATATAGATGGTGATCTGTGTGCTCCATTCAGATAGTCTAGTGCCTAGTCAAGAATATCTCTACTTGACCCTGTGTTTGATGCTTTTTCAGATTATTGCGATTGAGGCTCCTTTTGACTAAGGGCCTGGCCTAGGACCTGAGACATTCACAAAAAAATGTTAATGTGGTCATTGGCCTGTGATTTCCACAATGCAGCCCTGGCTTTGATTATGAGGATGTAGCCTCTGAAGAAAAGAGGTTGTTAAAATGTGCATTGATATGTGTCTGGTGGGGAGTCATCCGCTGAGACCACCAGCAATTTTCAAGTGGTCTGAGGGACAGAAACCCCCTTTGAGAACCACTGACTGCATCTTAGGACCACTCAGTTGCAAAGAGGACTGAGATCGCCCTTAAAAACAGGACAGAATGGCAGGCAAATCTCGGTCCTAACAGTGAACATGGCTTAATTTCACTCTGCTCAGCTTATCACTAAAATGATATCAGCTCTGTCAAGAGCTAAATGCTTTTGATGTGTAGAGCCTCGGAATGATAAACACACTGAAATGAGGATTGTTGATATGCAAGCTATGTTGCAAATATGCAAGGTATGTTGCCCTGTCTCAGTATCCAGCCAATTTCCTGCAAGGGTCCATTGCACTCAACCCAGCCATATTATGGGTGATAAATGTATTGGTGCTGTTGAAATACACCCCAAGCTGAAGAACACCACCTGTGCCCTTCTAATTCTGGAGCAGATGTCATCCCAAGGCTTACAAATTACCACCCTAATTCTGCAGATACGTAACTTTTGAAAAACATGGTGCGGTTTAGCTATAAGCAAGGCTAGCGAGTGTTGTCTCTCCTACAATTCAGTTCGATTCTTACAGCACTAAATATTTGTTGCTGCTGTTGTCTGCCAGATATTAGACATATAGTATTGTACTAACATAGCTTGAATTATAACAGCTGCAACATCTTTGGCTGCATATCTACAAAACAGATGAGTCATTCATAAGTGGGTCTCCTATTTCCTGCTATTGTTTTGCTTCTACTCCACTCAGTTGTGTGCCGTTGCTTGCACCGTATCTGGAGAGGATAGCTCCTGGCACAATATTACTGGCAACCATAATATGATCTTCATGATGGCTGAGTAATACAGGCAGTATCCCCTCATCCAAAATATTTAGTTGCTGATGCAGCAGCTTGTTGCTTCAGGACATTGATACAATCCCACAAACATTTCTGGCTGAATGGTTTATTCATGGCTCACTGCTGGTTGGATTTTTGAGGTTCTAACAAGGGGTCCTGTACTTAGCTGAAGAGAATGGCCCTAATGTTAGGCAAGGTGGAGCAGCCACCACAGACAACAGTTTTGGTTGGGGTACCACGGAAAGGTAGCAAATTGTCAATTCTTTTGTGTATTGGATTTACAACTGGAGGACGGAGGCGAATCATGAGGATTGGGGGCTCAGTTTTGATCTGTCTCTGAGAGATGTGCAGTGCTGTGGTGTCAACCAGCCATTTTAATTTAAGCCTTACACATTCTCTTCTTTAGGGTCATATATATTTACCCACAACTTAGCGAACCCCACCCCAAGTGGTAGTCCTACTCAGAGTAGACTCATTAAAACTAATGGACATGACTTAGATCTTCTCTGAGTTTAACTTACTTGGATCCAACTCCAAGTGTGGAAGCTCTCAGAGACTTAGTGAATTGATTCCTCAGAGACACCTAGGAAAGCCCTGGTGTTCAGAATGCAGCATACATGGAAAACTGGAGTTTATGTCGCTAGACGGAAATGAGCCCTGACAGTTTTATGCCCTCGACTAACTAGTAGTGGCATCATGGTTTCCTGCGGTCATGGGAGTTCTAAGCTAATGCTTCGGGATTTTGCACTGCCCAAAATAACCAATCTCCTGTATTTATGACTTGGGGTTTGTTTTCCTTTCCAGGGCCGCTTAGCATGCATGAAAGCCCAAGGCTGGAGGACATGAGATGAAACCCTGTGTAAATTACAGGGTTGTGTGTGCCCACCCTCCTGGAGTGACTTTTCATGACATAAGCGGCAAAGCAGGAAGCGCAAGAAAAGTTGTGTTTCCTGTTGCCATGACTGAAGTGGAACATAAGAGCCTCAGAAGAGCCCGGCTGCATCAGGCCAAAGGACCACCTAGTCCAGCATCATGTTCTCATGGTGGCCAACCAGATGCCTGTGGGAAACCTGCGTTCCATTCATCTGCAATTCCCAGAAAATGCCTCTGACAGTGGAGGTAGAACATCATGGCTAGTAGCTATTGGTAAACACAACATTGAATCCTCTTTTGAAGGCATCCAAGTTGCTGGCCATCACCACATCCACTAGAAGTGGATTGTGGGAAATTGCAGTCAAACGTAACTATGCATGAGTGCTAGTTAGTGCATGAAGGGGTCAAAACAATAGAGCTGGATTACTAGACTCTGCTAGCTCCCGCTCCTTCTTCTCCAATGAGAGAGGAAGTGAAGCCTTCTCTTCCTAGTCTCTCTCCACACCATGTAACTGACCAAGAAGGATGTCTAAGCTTTGCTCCAAGCTTAGAGCATGCGCCTGAAGCAATCTTTCAGTATCTTCTATCCAAGAGTATTCTCCCTGTGCTCTCTTTGCTGCTGCTTGGATAAATACATGAATCTGACCTTTGGAATATTGCTTAAACATTTAAAACTTACTTAACAGTTTGTGGTCTGTTCATTGAAAGCAGGGGAAAAAGAGGGGAGCACTTTGCAAGCAAACTAAATATTTTGTGTTAATTTAACTATCACAGCTTCTCCCAAAGTGGCATGGGAATATCTTGGTACAGGAGCAGAGAATTCTATGTCTGAAGTCTCTAGCCACCTAAGAAAAACAGTTCCCAGGGTTCATGGGTTACAGAAATCACTGTTTAACCAATTCAAATCCTGAATATAGATTGTATATTAAGACGTAATCTCCCAGGGCCTAAGATCTCACCTTTATTCAACAGGACCAACATAGAACTGATTAATCTTCTAGCCCATACTTCAGTGCCATGCTCACCTGTAGATATATGTCTTTCTTTTTTACTAAATGTGTCAAATGATCAAATCTAGGATAAATGGCTTTTTTCAAACGGTAGACTGTGGCACAAGTTTCAGCTCCTGGCAGATGGTTGGAAGTGACCCTCCTGAATTGTGGGTCACTAGTAATATACTGAGGACTACAGATTAATTTTTGATCTCATATAGCATGGTGGTTTCAAATAGCTACTTTTTTGTTGTCGTTTGAGAAAATTCCTCATTACTCACGCTGCGGCAACATTCTTGTACAACTAAGATGTACAGAGTACATTAAGAAATAAAAGTGACTTCTCAGCCTATGAGACCTAACTATTTGTTGCTACTGAAGATGTTCTTATTAGGAGGATACTTCCCCTGAGTTTTCTCAACACAAATACTAATGTTTATTCATGACACACCTCCCTATGAGTAGAACCATCACATGTTCAATGCGTGTGCACAAACAATTGAGTAGACACTTGCTTGTTACATTTAGTGTAACAGTCCGTGTGTGGCCTGTAGTTGACCTGTAAACATCAGTGAGTGTACACTTGTACCTGTGTAGAGAAAGCTTGTACACACATCCAGCTTTTCATGTGAACAGGCTTAGTGTTATTCCTCGGAGGTAAGATGGGTATTTTAGAATGACCACAGACGACTAGGAGGGAAAGACTTGACTTAGGGAAATGTGCTTTTGCTTTTCAGAATGGATTTCAGTGGCAAACAAACCACAGCAGGGAAGAAAGACTACAAAAAGAAAAATAAGCACCACCAAACACAGATAAGCACCAAATCTAACTTTAAAAGCATGGTAAAGACAACAACAAAGAATACAGTCACTGCGCAGCAATGAAGCAGGTAGAATTTTCTTACTTTTTATTTTAAGAGGTGGGAGTTAACAAGACTTCGTCATAGTCCCCCCCTTGCATCTCAGTTGCTCTCTTGTAATCATTCCTTTCAGGTGAGTTGGTGCCAGATTCGAGAATGGCAGAATTCATAAAGTCACCATTTTGGATTTTGTAGACCTTACCCAACTGTACACTTTTCCCCATCCTACTAGTGACTGAAATCTGGATCCCCTAAACTTTCATAAAACAATTGCCCCACTACTTGACTTTGTATAGCCCAGTCTCCCAACACCCTTTTTGGTACACTTTCCTTTACTTGCCTTCTAGAAATCAGGGAGTAAATTGGTCTGGAGGTCCTTAGCCTGAGAGTTAAATAGCCAAAAACATGTTAAGATTTTGTTTCTTTAAAAAAAAAAAAAAGTTAGAAAAAGAGAGGGCCAGGAGAAGAAGGTCAATACTTTGAACAGAAGCGGATTTGTTTCGCTTTACTGATATTATCAAATCAAGCGGTCAACAGAAACACACAGGTGAGTGCGTGAGCAGAGTAATCTAGTGGTATAGATTAGGCTACTATCAATTTTCTGTCTCTCTTTTTTTTAGCACCGTTAATATATAAGTTTAGATCTATATTAGCACCTTGTCCCCGGTAAAACAACCAAAAAACCCCCAACTTGTTAAAAAAAAGAAAAGAAAACATGGGAGTTGTAGGTAACAGAAGCAGAAGCTGTTGAATTTAGATCACGAGATCCTTGTCAATATCCTCTGCAAAAGAAGAAAGGCATGGTGTAAGAGCACGTTGTGTGTGGATCTGTACAGTGTGATTCCCCAATATGTATGTGTTTGTTGAAAAGTCCACCCTTAATCCCTGCCTTCCAGCCCAGATGACCACCCCTGCCCAAACCAGCTGCCCCATTTGCCTGCTGACGTTCCTTCCACGCCCTGTTATGAGGCCCCTGTTCCCCTCAGAAATCTACAATTCCCAGGAGTGGTTTAACAATCAATCTATCTTTCCAGGGAACTCTGGGAATTGCAGCTCTGGGAATATAGGTCTCCTAACAATGCCAATCACCTTTCACAAACTACAGTTCCCAGCATTCTTTGGGGCAAGCCATGGCTTTTTAAAGTGATATGATACTGCTTTAAATGTACAGTGCAGATGGGGTCATAGTTCTCTGCAGGATACAACCCTACTGAGGGAAATAAATAGCATTGAGTGCTTGGCAGGGGGTGACCTGAGACATCCTGTTAATGCCTCCATGGTGGGGGTGTGAGGCTCTGGAAGGGGTTCCTCTCAAGCAAGAGCCCTTTCAAAGCCTTGCCACTGGGCAGGGAGAGGGGCAAACCCTGCAGGAGCTTCTTAAACACCTCCCTCTCCCTGAGACTCACCGTGAGCAAGGCGTTCTGCGGAACCTTGCTGCCAGTCTCTCTCCACCCTTAGGGGCTCTCCAGCAGGAAAGCTGTGCAGCACAATACTGTGTTGCCCTGCCACCACCAATTCCCTTTCCTGGGTTGCTTTTCCGGTGGCTGCCTCTTGCATTTCTGCCGCCTGAGGCAGCTACATCACCCTACCTAAAGCATGGGCCAGCTCTGAAGCTTGACCAGAGTGTTGACCTGGTCCCACTGCCAAAGCTAAGCAGAGTTAGCCCCACAAGCTGTCTAACAGGGGAGGCAGCCTGAGAACCAAAGGTAAGCTGCTTTTAGTTCCTTGGAGAAAGATTGGGGTACAAGTGAAATAAAAAAGGCAGGCTGTCAAGGAGTTCCAGAGTAGATCCCAGAGCTCATCCGGTGTGCCACCAACTGGGCTAGTTTATGAAGTTGCTCTGGTTTCAATCCTATAATCACTTAAAGGTAAAGGTAAAGGGACCCCTGACCATTAGGTCCAGTCGCAGATGACTCTGGGGTTGCGGCACCCATCTCGCTTTCCTGGCCGAGGGAGCTGACGCACAGCTTCTGGGTAATGTGGCTAGCATGACTAAGCCGCTTCTGGTGAACCAGAGCAGCGCACGGAAATGCCGCTTACCTTCCTACCAGAGCGGTACCTATTATCTACTTGCACTTTGACGTGCTTTCGAACTGCTAGGTTGGCAGGAGCAGGGACTGAACAACGGGAGCTCACCCCGTCGCGGGGATTCGAACCGCCAACCTTCTGATTGGCAAGCCCTAGGCTCTGCGGTTTAACCCACAGCGCCACCCGCACCCCTCCTTACCTGGGACTAAAACCCATGGATCTGAGTGGAATTTACTACTGAGCGGACTTATAGAGGACTGCAGTGTTAGGCATGTTTAGCTCCTTTTATGCAAGTGCTTTTATTTCTGGTGTATCTCCCTAGTGCTCTTGGTCTGGAATCATCAGGAGATGTTTGGAATTAGGAGGCCCCCAGCAATGCCTTAGCCCTGGTGTGCGGTATACTTACTCTCCTTAATGCCAAAGCAGCTGCCCCATTCCTCAAGAGCGATGTACTTGTCATTGTCTAGATCACATGTTTCAAAGAAGCGGGTGGTGCAGTGCTCCATGGGGATGAGGGGAGCTCTCAGTGGGGCCAGCTCAGTGTGGGACAGATACCTGAAATGAGGAGCATCAAGGTGGTCACAACAACAACAACACCCTAAAATTACCATTGACCACTAGATTGGCAGAAAGGACAGAGGCAACAATCCCTTCGCTCTGGTCCTCCACTCCCACCCAATCATACCCTTCCTTTATATTTTGGGGCTCATTCTCATGTCCATTCAATAGGAAGACTTCTACCAGTATGTTCTGGGTCCATTGTGCCATTAAGACAATGAGCACATATCTGTGGGCTTAACTTTGGGCTAGATCAATCCACGCTGGTAATTCAAACCACTGGTTTCCCCCTCTCTTCTAATCCCACATTGTACCTGGCAGCAATTTCCCCCTTTTATATTGGACTGAGGCCTGTTTCCTAGTCATGGAGGCCAGTTTCCTGTATCTGTGACCTATCATATAATCATAAGAGCTGGAAGGGACCCAATGGACATCTGCTCCAACCCCCTGACTTGCGCCAGTATTGTATGAAAGGAAACAAAAACTAATGTAGGAACTTTCCATGGGCTCCATTCTTCTCCTGTGATTTTCTCATTTCGTACATTACTAGAGCATCGCGGGACGCAGTCACGATGCACCATGCCATTTGGAGAACGCATGGATCAGGCTTTATATGCCAAAGATATCTTGTTCTTTGGGAAATCTCTCTCATTTTGTGGAGTAGTCTTATCAAAGAAATGGAAGGACTTGCAAAACATCCCATTATCTAAACCTGAAGGACATTATGTGGATTGAGAATGCCCCCAAATTGGCCCTTTAAATGGATGGACTGTACTCTCTATCCGTTGATACCGGAGCCTTCAGCAGACACCACTCCCTTTTCTGTTTTTAAAAGTTAAATTTAGGAATCCTGAGGATCTGAAGGATGTAATGCTTAGCAGTCTGAAAGCCAAATGCTTGATTTGTGGCACAGTCATGCAGTAAGGGAAGGTGCCCATCTTTCATAGTAAACACCACCCTTACCTCTGCTAACAAAGTGGCTTTTCAAAGAGCTGAGTGCAGGCTATTTTACAGCTAAGATAAACAAGGTACTTGGTTCTTGTATCCTAGGCTATTTATTATTTTAAGCCTTGCTTGATGAGGGCTAATGAAGGTTATAAAACATTGAATTTTGCTTGAGATCTAATACGAATGTGACTTGTCTCTGCTAGAGTTTATCACAGGCCAGGGAAGCATACCCCTCCTTTATGTAAGTGGGTGGGTACATACCCATCGAAGGGATGCTGGTCCAGCTGACCAAATTGCCAATGCACAGGGAAGATGTACATGTTGTAGTTCTTCTCAAAATCACGGGTCAGCAGTTCCACTGTGTGGTCCCCAGCTTCCAGGCGCTTCTCATTCTCGTGGATCTTTTTCACCTATTCATCAAGATACAATTTGCATTTTTTTTAAAAAAAAATAGTCTGAAGCTACCATCGGAGCCTTTCTCCTGGGGTAAAGTGGGCAATAGCTTGTATTTCATCCTGAGATGGCCAAAGTAGAGCCACAGAGCAGTGGAATTACTGGAGGAAATGTACATGAAGGGGGAATATGGCATGCTGTCCAAGAGAAGTTTCCACCTGGCAGAATACACCAGCATATGAAGGTAATGCAAGACACACAATGGCTGGTGACACAGGACAGGCTTTGCAAATGGCATGCTGCGCACCACAATTGAGCAGCTAAGGTCATGTCATGCATTGTGCGGCAGAAGAACCAGACATGTGTGTGCTGGGTATGAATCGGTTACAGATGTAATCCTGGCTCTGGTGAGACACACATGTTTTCAAACACAATTGCTATATTCATATGCTATACGTTTAGGCATACACTTGGAAAATATTAGGTGCACTTTGGAAGGGGGAGTGTTTTCTTTAAATGGGTGGGCTGCCTATATTCAGTAGTGTGTGATGTGATGTGATGTGATATGATGTGTTGGCCTTGCTGTGATGGGGTGGTAGATCCATAACCATGAAAAATAACAACGTAGGAATACTCCACTTTTGTGCACCATGTAAGCTATGGGGATGGTTGTTTATGTGGAGCTGTAGCTCACCCTGAGTTTCTGCTTCTCGGTCAAGAGGTTGTTGTCTTCATCCCGCTCATACAGGGTGACCAGCACATTCTTCAGCCAGTCACGCATACGCAGGGGGAATTCACTCAGCTCGGTGTCGAGGCACTCAGGAATGACTGAAACCCAACCAGAGACCCATCAGCTCATTTACAGTCAAGGACAAGCCATGTTTATTGTCTTTAACCATAAGTCCATTTCAATGAAACACTGACTCCACCTAACAATGGCACAGAAATTATTAGATAGCGATACGCATTATGGAAAAGAGAGCCACTGCATTCAAAAAGTTTGCACTATTTTATTTTTGCTAACAATGCAAAAAAGGCCCATTCTGCAAGTTTCTATGGGGATTCCATTCATCCTCCCCAAAATCTCTTCAAGACAGTACTCTCTTTCTGCACCCTGACATCAGAACCAACTTTAGGATTAATCGGAGACGATAAACAGTTTGCGGACTGATCCAGGTTTGTTTGTCTTTGAACTTAAGTTTTTCATTTTGTACAAAATAGGAAAGTATAAGCTTGCCTTTCACAAGCAGCAGAAAATAGCATTCCAGTTAGGAGGAAAACATTTATCTAACTCCACCAACCCTCCATGGGTTCGGTGCTTAAATGTCTGTGTTTGTTTTTTAAAATTAATCTAGGACTTACTTGACTAATGGCATATTTGTTTAAAAGCTAGCTATCGCGTTAATCCAGTCTGGAGGAGAAGATATTAAAGGCTTCTTGCCTTAAACTTAGAGACTACTTGAAAATAAAAATATCCTGCTCACCTAACACAGTTAAACCACCTTGACCACACATTCTGTGTTCTGACCTATTCTAACTCCATCCCATCTGCTCAAAAGTTGGGCTGGTGATATGTTGACAATTTATTCAACATGTTTGCCTGCATGCTTAAATGAGAGATTGTTAGTTGCACAAGGCATCCATAGTGGAGCCCCTGGAAACAGGAAATCATCACAGCCACTGAAGCAACTGTGGATACCTTGAGTTAGGGCAAGGACAATGCCTGAAAAATAGAAGTGGTTAGAGATAGACGTAGAAAGATGCTGGAGACAAAAAGGCTCTTGAATGACTTGTTTTTCACCTGGGGTGTCATGTAAGAGACATCACAAAATCCACTGAAAGCCTATAGCAGAGCTTTTCAGCATTGCAAATAGACCATTTTCTATTTACAGGATCACTTTTTCTATGTACAGGATACAGAGGATCACGTTTGCCTTAAACAGGTGGGTAGCCGTGTTGGTCTGCCATAGTCGAAACAAAATAGAAAATTCTTTTCAGTGGCATCTTAGAGACCAACTGTGTTTGTTCTTGGTATGAGCTTTCGTGTGCATGCACACTTCTTCAGATACCTTCAGATATCTGAAGAAGTGTGCATGCACACGAAAGCTCATACCAAGAACAAACACAGTTGGTCTCTAAGGTGCCACTGAAAAGAATTTTCTATTTTGTTTGCCTTAAAGTTAGGGACCAAATGAAGCTGAAGGCCAACACCCAACACTGCAGAACCATCTTGATCATGCATTCTGTGACTGTCAGACCTGAGGAACTGATTACCGGTATGTCATTTTCTCCCCCCTGTGAAATCTTACACCCAAAATAAGCTGCAATTATGAAGCATGCAATGAAATATGAAAACTTTATAAAAACCTATCTACCAGTGAGCAGGGTCATGGAAATCTTGGCTAGATAGAGATCAAGGTTGTGTCTTCAAATGTGTTGCTGTAGCTGAGCAGCCTGCAGAGATTTCCTAGCTATTCCCGCTTCTTTGGGTGCAGATGATTAACTGGGAGTCCAAGCCACCCTTCTCTGACAGAGACTGAGTTCACATGTAATACTAAGCCAAGCCAGCACAGACTAGCAAATGTGTAGATTCCCAGAGCCAAAAACTCAACCACAGTGCTCCTCCCCTGGCTCCCCACAAGCTCTAGGCAAGGTTTGTTCATGGTTTATTGGACCAGTGGACACAATGGCTGAGGTTACCAAGATGGTAGATGCCATGCCTTTGGGCTGACTTATGGGTCAGTTTTCTCAGCACATTTCCCAGAATCTGTTACTTGACAGTTATGAATGCAGACGTTGCAGAAAGGCATATTCTGTATTGTCACAGGATGGCTTAATTATTTTATTTTTTCAAACTCAATCTTTTGGCAGGTGCTGTGCGCCCCTGTGAATGAACAGTCTGCAGGATGCCCATCATCCAAGTCTTATTTATTTGTGACCCCCGGTGATCTCTATGTATTCCCATGCCAACATAACTTGATATAGTGTTTTTGCTATTCCTTAGATCATATGGATGCCAGAGCCATGAATTCTGAAAAAAAATAGTTGAATATAGGCCAGGTGTAGCCAATGTGGTGCCTTCTAGTTGATGTCATGATACAGCTCCCAACAGCACTTGGCAGCATAGCCAATGGTGAACAATGATGGGAGCTGTAGTGCCACAACATCTGGAAAGCAGATGTTCATTAGTTGCTTTCTGATTGGATTTTGTTCTGTAGCATAATGAGGAAAACTCACATTTGCATGGTCCAATGTAGTCCAGGTGGAGCTTGTGTCCTTTCTTGGTTCCCTCCAAAGTG
Source organism: Lacerta agilis (assembly GCF_009819535.1). NCBI lineage: Eukaryota > Metazoa > Chordata > Lepidosauria > Squamata > Lacertidae > Lacerta > Lacerta agilis. Next base: position 60,293,853 of record NC_046313.1, read on the forward strand.
CACTTGGTGGCGAAGAAGTGGCAAGAGGTGTCATAGGTCTTGTTGTCAGTGCCACATACCTTTGTGAAAAGGGTAGAGTTGCATTAGAAAGATGAAGTGCTCAAATGCAGCCTGGATCTATCTTTCTCCCCATCTAGGACAACATCAATAACCTTCCAGAGCTAGACAAGCTCAAATGTCTATCAGGTATTCATAAAGCCTCTACTTGGCAATCCTTATCCACTTTCAATTCATTTAAGGATTGGACTGTAACCCTGGATTTGATGGGGCCAGCATATATTAGTCACTGCACTCTCAAGTAATTTTATTTCCTGGAAGCTGCATGTAGATGTTAGAGTGCCAGGGTCAAGATGGCACTCAACAGGGGAAAGTCCAGGGGATGGAGATGCTGTCCTCCAGTAATGCCCTTGGCACTGACCCATCAGGTAAGGGAAGAATTATTGCCAGGCAGGGCCTCTCACTCCATGTGTCATGGGCTGTTGAGGAAGACTTGATAGTCAGTTGTATTTAATAAAACCACTAAAAGATTCAGAAGAATGAAAAGCTGCACTCATTCTGTCCAGTGGCATGGTAGCCACTCTCCTGTCATTGCTCACATCCCTTTCTCAGTAATTCCTGCAGGTTCCTTTCATACAGCCAGGTTGGATGACGTGGCTATATACCAAATTTGCAACACACCCTTCATTGGTAGCATGGTACTTAACAGGTGGCGCTGTGGGTTAAACCACTGAGCCTAGGGCTTGCTGATCAGAAGGTCGGCAGTTCGAATCCCTGCCACGGGGTGAGCTCCCGTTGCTCGGTCCCAGCTCCTGCCCACCTAGCAGTTCGAAAGCATGTCAAAGTGCAAGTAGATAAATAGGGACCGCTCCAGCGGGAAGGTAAACGGCGTTTCCGTGCGCTGCCCTGGTTCGCCAGAAGCAGCTTTGTCATGCTGGCCACATGACCCGGAAGCTGTCTACGGACAAACGCCGGCTCCCTCGGCCTATAGAGCGAGATGAGCGCCGCAACCCCAGAGTCGGACACGACTGGACCTGATGGTCAGGGGTCCCTTTACCTTTTTTATGCCCTAAACAGAAGTTACAGCTGTTACTGGGAGAAACCTTGGAGATGCATCAGCTGCTATGCTAAAGCTAAGATATAACTGAGGCTATAAGCAATCACTGTTCCCAAGACCTCCACTTTCGTCAGTTTGCTCTATTGGCCTGACTTCACTCATCTTCTCTGCTCACCTTCTCAAACACTGCAGTACTGGCTGGGCAGCTGGAAGGATCCTGGCACACACACATAGGGGTGTTGTTTTCGTCCAGTTCACAGACTTTGCCGTGCTTGCAGTGATAGTTCTGGCAAGGATCTAAGCAAGACCAGAAAAAAAGCAAATTTTGAAGCCAAAACAGTGTCAGTGGTTCCTCATTATAAAAAAAAACCCCTGGAAAACTATCCATGGAGAGATATACTCAGCCTTTTCACCGACAGTAGTGTCTGAGCCATCCAGCGTAGTGTTTGCTTGGCTCATCAGATGTAGGATAGGCTAACATACTTATTTTATGGAGCAAGGCATATAGTCCAATACTCTATGTTTGTCTCTAACTAGGGGCAGCACAGGAATGACCAGAACTCCTTAACTGATCTATTGGAGTTAAGTTGCAAGTGTCAGCATTCTCTTCTGAAAGAGTGATACCTTACTGCCACCATCATATGTACTTCAAATCTTTCCCAAGCCTAAAAAACAGATAGATATCTGTAAACACACTCTGCATGGCTGAAATGGAGGGAGGACTGGCCTCAGAGGGAGCATGCTGTTCACAGACCATTTCCTTCCCTCTGTGGTCCTTTAAAGTGCAACTTAAAGCAGCCTATGGAGAGAGTGATGCTGTTGGGTCTTCAGGGTGTAAGATTGGGGCCCACAGCCAGGGAGGGCGGGAATTAAATGACAGTAGCAAGAAACATCATCTGGCATGAGCATACCAGGACTGCTGCAACAACCCCTTTTCTTCATGTTGTTGTTGTTGTTGTTGTTGTTGTTGTTTGTTGTTGTTATATTGCTGTAAAATATGCATTCTTATGTACAGGGCTGGTCCACCCTTGAGGCAAGGTGAGGCAACTGCCTCAGGTGGCAGGATCTACAGGGGCAGCAGATCTGGCTTCCAAGGAATGTGTTGCCCACTGCTGCTGCTTCTGCCACAGTGGGAGCAACAGCTGTGACATGCTCCTTGGAGGCCAGCCACCAATTTCACCTCCACAGTGGTCTCTTGGTGAATAGGAGGTGCTGCTTGTCTCTTCCCACCTCCTGGGTGGAAATGGTGGGGGCTGTCCTCTGGGGTCTCCTGGGCTCTGCAAGAATCCCGCCCCGTCCCTTTCCCTGCCTTTGATTCCCACTTCAACCCTCAGGAAAAAGTTGATTTGATTCCCTCCCTCGTTCTCAATGTAGATCTATATTCCCCTTTGTTCCTGGTATAGATATTCACTCAGTCCTTCTTCCCTGGTGTTGGGATGCCATTTTGTGGCTTGCCTCAGGTGCCAAAATATTTTGGGCTGGTCCTGCTTATATTATGTGTACATATAAAACATTGTATGTCTGCAGGTTTAAAGTATAATATCCAGAGTACTGCTTACTTTCAGCAACAATCTCCTCCACATCCACAGTGGGCTCTTCAAACTCTCCAACCTCCACCTGAACGGGGTTGATACCCACAGGTTCCTGGGAAGAGGGGTGGAATAAGGTCAGTTATTGTTGTGCTCTGGTTGATGACAACCTGGAAACCTGTTGCGACATAGAAACCATACCCACTAAAATAGGCTGTTCAAAGAGAGACTCACAGCATTAGGAAGCCAGTGGTCAGGGAAATGTCTCTAGAGTTAATTTCCTTTCATGAAAGAAGAGCCAACTTGAGGTATTATTATTAATAATAATTAAATTTCGATACAGCCCTTCACCTGAAGATTACAGGGTGGCTGAAAATGCATAATAACAAACAAAAACAACACCCCCCCTCCACTTTAAAAGGCCATAGATTGTTTAATTAGCCAAAGGCCTGGGAGAAGAGGAATGTTTTTGCCTGGCACCTGAAGATATGTAACAAAGGTGCCAGGTAAGCCTCCCTGGGGAGAGCATTCCACAAACAGGGAACCACCACAGAAAAGGCTCATTCTCATGTTGCCACCATCTGGCCTCTCATGAGGGAGGCACACAAAGAAGGGCCTCAGATGATGATCCAGGTTGGTTCATATGGGGGGTATTGCATCACCTCTTACCTCTGTTGTAGGGTCCTCTACTACTTCCATCTCCTCTGGTAGAGCATCCTGCTGCAAGGAAGAAATAAGGAAGTCAGGTGTGGCTGTGTCTCCCGTACTAGCTCTACTTCAGGGTTTCCCTCAACCTTGTGCCTGAAGCTCCACTCCTACTGCAGTGACCAAACACACACATGTACAAAGCTCTCTTCCACCCCACCCAAGTGCTGCAACCAGCAGGAAGAAAGTGTGAGACCTTCTGCATAATGCTCCCCTTTGCCACAGTTAGATCCAAGCAGGCCCCACTGAAGTCTGTGGAGATCCTTGCCTTGCTTTGGAATGCAGTATTGCCGTATCTCATTCTTTAATAGACTTGAAGGCACTCAAGTATCCTTGGCACAACTTTATTTAAACACACACACACTTAGAATTCAAAGAGTTAAAGTCCATGAATTCCTGTTGCTCACTAACCTGGGCACCACCCAATGGACTTTGCCAGCAACACTTACAGCACACCTGTCCCTAAGGCAGTGATTTTGAAAAGAATCAAACTTTTGAATATAGTCATCTGAGAAGGATGGATTCTGGCGTCTGTGCATCCTTGCTTGTTCTGACTTAGCCTGAGTTCACAGAGCAGTTTATTCCATTTCCCTAACTGCAGCCAATCAGAAGCCGCGATTTGGTTTCCGAACGTTTTGGAAGTGAACGGACTTCTGGAACGGCTTCCATTCGACTGCCAAGGTACGACTGTACTTGAGCTTTCATATGATGTAAAAGCCACTTCCAGAACTATAGCAGAATACAGCCATACCTCGGCTACCGAACGCCTTGGGAGTCGAACATTCCAGCTCCCGAACGATCGAAAACTGGAAGTGAGTGTTCCGGTTTTCAAACATTCTTTCGGAAGCCAAACATCCGATGGGGATTCCAACTTGCTGCAGGAACTTCCTGCAGCCAATCAGAAGCCGTGCTTTGGAAGTTGAATGTTTCGGAAGTCAAACGGACTTCCGGAAGGGATTCTGTTCAACTTCCGAGGTACAACTGTATAATGGAACTACCATGCAATTTAGCACAAGTTTAGCATTCATTTCCAAATTATTTGCAAGCAGATCTTTTCTGAAAGCAAATAACATGGAAATGAGCACTAAACTTGCACTATATTCCACTGTAGTTCCAGAAGTTGCTTTTATGTCGTGTGGAAGCTCAAATATAATGTGGAACTTAACAGTTAGGGGAAAGTCATGAAAACGGAATAAACTACCACGTGAGTGCAGCCTTCTTGGAGCATTTGCGTGGCTTTCCTGTAAACCCCCTACAAGTTTTTATGTTTGTAATGTGGCGCCATCATCACAAACTCTGTTCTAACAAAAAATTGCATATGATGTGGAGGCTTTAGGGGTCCGAAAGAAGGGGGCAGATGAAGCTGCAGACAGAGGAAAGATGGCAAATGGGAGGAGACTTGGAAGAAGCAGAGGTCTAGGAGAGGAAAACAGCTGTGACCAAGGGAAGGAATGGTGAGCCAAAGCCAGGTGGAAACAAAACAAGAAAACCAGGGCTCTCCTTTCCATATTTCCAGAAACAACAACCCCATTTCTAGAATTTGATAGGTATCTTGCTAGTTTGAACCATCTTTTCCTGGCACCAAGAAGGGGAGGGAAAATCCTTGCAAGTCAAAATGCGGCAATCCTTTTGTTGTATGTTGGCCCTGAAACTCACCTTTCTCATGCCTTGCTCAATGGCAAATCTATAGCAGGAGGGGCAGAAATTTATTCTAGGAAACAGGTTTTAAAATTTTATTTGATCTAAGTTCAGTACTTACCGGTGCTGCCAGGGCCTTGCCTGCCAGGCAGAAGAGGAAGAAAACCCAAGCCCGCATCTTTCTTTGAAGTCTGGAGAGAGAAGAGGAAACATTCGATTTATATTTGGGTGGGGATTGAGTATTGTATTCTACTGTATTAGTTTTTATGAAAATTATGAGCTTTATTGCATGAGAGTCAGTTTATTATTTTCATTTATTGCAGTTTATTCCACCCTTCCTCCAAGGAATTTAGGGTAGCATGCTTGATCTTCCCCCAATTCTATTCTCACAGCAACCTTGTGAGGTTGGCTAAGCTGATAGATAGTGATTGGCCCCAAATCATGGTGAGCTCAAATGAGGAGTTGAGCCCTGTGCTGAGTAAAACATTGTAACCACAACAACACGTTTTCATGTTAGTGTTTCTTCATACAGGAAGAATAAGTAAGGGTAGATAAGGCTTTTGACAGAGTTGACGCTGATGCCCTGCAAGGATGCTTCCAAAAAGAAAGAAATGGGAGTAATGAAAATGACTTGAACTTAAAACCAAAGTCTTCTGCAGAACAATTCATGCATGAACTTGATTAACATTAGGTGATGGAAGGATTATACCTACAGTTTCCTCCCTTCGACAGTATATAGAATCAAATTGTAGAGTTGGAAGGGACCCCAAGGGAATCTCAACTAAAACATCCATGACAACTGGCCATCCAACCTCTGCCTCAAAACCTGTAATGAAGGGGAGTCTCCTAAGGGAGTTGGTTCTAATGTCTAACAGCTCTTGTTGCCAGAAAGTTCTTCCTGAACATTTAGGCTGAAATCCCTAACCAAGAATATGTCCAGGTGAGTAAATTTAATTGAACTTGGTGGTCTTGTGTAGACTGTTGTAAGGCTAGATGCCACAATGACCCCCATCCACTGACTTCCTGGACCTAGCAAAGCAAGCTTGACCCCTTACAACCAAAGAAGGAAAATGCAGTGGGAGAGGTGGCAGAGAAATAGAAGGCAGAGACACTATTTCTGGGCTGAAACCTGGCATCCATAAATTTTACCTGTTAATGTTTCAGTAATAATCTCTGTTTCAGACATTGTGGGTAGCAGGGGGAAATAAAGGACATAAAATGAGCTTTTTCCTATTAACTACATTGCAGAAGTGTGCATAACAGATAACCATAGAAGAATTTAAATATCCTTTGGATTTAAAAACAAAAACATGAAAGTTTTACTGGGAGCCAAAAGTATTTCAGAAGGGGAAAAATAAGCGTGGAAAAGTGGAAGTCAGTGTTATTCTCTGCATCATGTAATGTCCAAACCGTCTTCCTGCTGGTGCAAAGTCCTATCTTTCAAACTAATGCAATAGTGTTAAGGCACGTCCATCATTGCCCAAGGAAGACCTTGCCAGAAAGCCCTGGGGAAACAAACTGAGGAAATCCTGAGTGATTAAATTCTTTGCTTATCTGCAGTCTGGCATACTGCAGAGGCTGTGACTGCATAATCTTCTTCTACAGGCCTATACATTTCCTGCTGAGAGTTTTCAGACCTTCACCTATTTTCCTATGAGTAGAGTGTTGATAAAGATGGAAAATGCTCCTATATGGAGCTATCTTGTCTACTCCAGACGCAATTTGTAGAAGTTGAATATCTGTGTCCATGAAAAGTGGTATGAACTGTTAAGAAAGGGGGGTCTCTTGCTGTGCCTAGCATGCAGGCAAGAAACTGAATGTGTTGACTGTAAAATGATATATGAACTCTTTGCTAATCTGAAAAATCACTCACAGAGTACTAGTGGGTACAAACTGGTGGAAATCCAGACCAACCAATACAACATGCTCTTGCCAAAAGCCTCTTCAATTGCTCAGATATGATCTATTGTTCATTGATCACTTACTGCTTCTAACAAAGAAGGGAAATCCAGGAGAATATGGAATTTGTATTCACAATAAGATTATGAGACTGATGTGTGCAGATCTCTCACAAATGACCTTCCCTATTGGTAGCAGGTTCATGTGACAGAGGTATGACAAAATATAAAGACAACACTGGCAGCGTTTTTTTTATTTTTCATTTGTAGTGCAAGCCTGGGTGAAATGTTTATCTAACAGTGAAATATTTTTACAAACCAGAAGTCTCCCAAGTCTTAAACTGCGGAATATAAAACTCTGAACTCCAACTTAGTACTTTCAAAATTTGAACTCTGCTGCGAAGTAGCTCCCTACCTACAAACATATTTCACACCTAAATGCAACCTCATGCAAAATGTGGCTGATTTCCCTCACCCCTCAATATATTGCAGATCTAATATGAATGCATAACCTGGCATTTCTATGGCAGGTTGCAGCATGCTCCCTTTGCGCCCAAAATGTGGAATCGTTTTCCAAGCATGTTGTCTTCAATGCACTACAGAAAGGCTGATGTCTGAAATTTCCATCTCAGCTTTTATTTATGCCAAATGTAGCAGGCTTTAGCAATATTTACACTGTTTTCTAAAAACGTTCATGCTGCAGCCTCCAGCATGTTTTGCATGATGTATTTTGTGTGTGTATATGGTTAGATCGTGGTAAGAGAAATATAACCATTCATGAAGATGCAACATGGTTTCATGCAAAATCATGGATGTGCCTGACAGTTCATCATTACAGACACTTTCTGGTGAGTATAGAGTAAGGCAAGAGTAACCATCTTTGTGCCTACTTTGAGCCAGTGTGGTGTAGTGGTTAAGAGCGGTAGACTCGTAATCTGGTGAACTGGGTTTGCATCTCCGCTCCTCCACATGCAGCTGCTGGGTGACCTTGGGCTAGTCACACTTCTTTGAAGTCTCTCAGCCCCACTCACCTCACAAAGTGTTTGTTGTGGGGGAGGATGGGAAAGGAGAATGTTAGCCGCTTTGAGACTCCTTCGGGTAGTGATAAAGTGGGATATCAAATCCAAACTCCTCCTCCTCCTCCTCCTCCTCCTCCTCCTCTTCTCCTCTAGCTGCTTTGAACTACATATCTCATCATCCCTGGCCATGCTGCTTGGGGCTGATGGAAGTTGCAGTCTAACAACATCTGGAGAGTACCACGTTGGCTATGTAGGGGGCCTATTTCCCATTGACTTGGCGGCTGTCTAATGCAGACAGCCCTTTCCTCTGCCCCCACCTCTTCTCCTGCTGTTCAGTACACCAAGTCCTTTCCCCTTGCCTTTATTTGCTCTGGAGGCCGGTGAAAGCATCCTTCGTCACTGCCAAGACCTGAAGCTGAGGTCAATAGCTCTTCCCCTTTTAAATGGCATTTTTTGGGGTGGAAAAGTACAGCTGCATCTGGCTGTTTCCCTCCTCCTGGATGTACAAGGGATTTTCTTGTGCTTTGCCTAGCAGGGCTCTTTCTTGCCTTGCTTCCGAGGTCCACCGATGACCAAGGTCCGGCAACTTCGCTGAGGTTCAGCAGCTACGAGCCAGGTGTCAAGGGGCTGCTTTCAGAAGACAACACCCCTTGAGCTACCCTGGTCAATATTGGACGAGGATCTCAAGTGACGTTCCTTGCCCCAGAGAATATCAGATTTCAAGACCCGGGGCTGTGCTGAGGTAAAGGAGCCCATCTGACAGCAGGCCAGCAAACACTGAGAACAGCCACTGTTGTGCTTGGAGGTAGAAGGGACACAGATCAACTCTCTGAGCAAACAAGCTTTACATAAACGTCTGTCGCTGGAGACAGGAAACAAGTTTATTTGAAAAACAAAAATGTCCAGAAATGCCTCCATAAGAGACTTATTCTCTCCCCCCCCAAGAGGAGTTGCTTTGGCTGAGGTCTTCCAGCCGTACCCTTGGTACTTTGCAATAGAGGTGTCAAATGAATACTGTAGTGTGATGCTCTCGCAATGAAGACCTGTGCAGCAGCCATCACACAGCTATCTGTGGAAAATCAAATGACTCAAGGCATGCTGCTGGGGCTTAATTTGAGCCAGACCAGGGGCTCACAGGGGCTCAGCCCAAGAACACGCTTTTCAGTGCCAAGACTCAGAGTTTGGATCTGCAAAGTGGATTAATGCTCATGCATTCATATCCTCGTGAATGCAGACGCAACCCCCCTTCTCCAACACTCTTGTTTCGCGGGAGTAGGTTGGAACACAGAGCAGATACAAAAGCTAGTTGTCCAAAGGAACAGAACTTCAAATAAGGTTTAAGTGGCACGGTCACTAGCCCAGTTTGAACTACAGAAGAACCAGATTCTGTGTTTAGTTTCAGCCAGGGCTTGCTGTGGTTGGTATCTGGTTCTATAAATGGTGATGATATTTGATAAGGATCCCATGCTTTTCTTTAACTGGAGTGATTTCTCTATATATCTCATGGGAGGAAAATACAGCTTCTCAGCATGTGCAGAGTCCCGTGCCGTTCCCCACCCCCAACAAATAAATCACAGCTACACTCCTATCCTGCAGAAGTGTTGTCTTTTTCCCGTGATCTAATTGGGGTTGGGAGTGCTGTAGGAAAATGCAAGAGCAATGATATCATCTGCTGGGGTGCTAGGGTACTTGACAAACTCTCCTTGCAATAATAATAATAATAAATTTTTATTTATACCCCGCCCTTCCCCGCCAAGTGAGTGATAATAATGATAATAAGCTTTCAAGCTTGTTTGTGTCAGTTTAGCACAGAGGGAGTCAGAGAAGGAGGGAAATAATCAAGCAGAGGATGGAAACTTCTTTCCTTTGGTTTGGGGTTCTTACTTCATGCTAGCAGGTTAAATGGCAACACTTCTTTGCAAGATGGTTCACGTTTCTGATTGACATGGCTATAAACTTATGCATGGTTTCCCTGAACTCAATGGTGCTTATTACCATGAAATTACATTGGATTGTGGTCATATTCATTCTAATAAATTTGGTAACAGTCTATGTACATCTACATTTTGGTGTGTGTGTGTGTGTGTTACACACATATGCACACAAAAATATATATGTTACACACATATGCACACATAAATATAGGGATCAATGCAGCTGCCTGTACATTTGGACACTCCTTTAGTGTCATGATGCACTCTCCAATATTTACCACTGCACCACTGCATCTGACACAAAAATCCCAGGGAAAGCTTCTTGTAAAAGGGAAAGCGCACTAATAATAATATTATAATAATTTATTATTTATACTCCGCCCATCTGGCTGGGTTTCCCCAGCCACTCTGGGTGGCTTCCAACAGAACATTAAAATGGAATAATCCATTAAACATTAAAAGCCTCCCTAAACAGGGCTGCCTTCAGATGTCTTCTAAAAGTCTGGTAGTTGTTTTTCTCCTTGACATCTGGTGGGAGGGCATTCCACAGGGCGGGTGCCACTACCAAGAAGGCCCTCTGCCTGGTTCCCTGTAACTTGGCTTCTCGTAGTGAGGGAACCGCCAGAAGGCCCTCAGCACTGGACCTCAGTGTCCGGGCAGAACGATGGGGGGTGGAGACACTCCTTTAGGTATACTGGACCGAGGCTGTTTAGGGCTTTAAAGGTCAGTACCAACACTTTTAATTGTGCTTGGAAACATATTGGGAGCCAATGTAGGTCTTTCAAGACTGGTGTTATGTGGTCTCGGCGGCCGCTCCCTGTCACCAGTCTAGCTGCCGCATTCTGAATTAGTTGTAGTTTCCGGGTCACCTTCAAAGTTAGCCCCACACAGAGCGCATGGCAGTTTGCATAAACTCACTGTCCTGGCAATTTCCCTTGGGTGCCACATGTACCTCTTTGTTGCCTTGTGGTCTATAGCAGTGTTTTTCAACCACTGTTCCGCGGCACACTAGTGTGCCGCGAGATGTTGCCTGGTGTGCCGTGGGAAAAATTGAAAAATTCAACAGAATTACTTTATATATAGTCAATATAGGCACAGAGTTAAATTTTTTAACATTTTCTAATGGTGGTGTGCCTCGTTATTTTTTTCATGAAACAAGTGTGCCTTTGCCCAAAAAAGGTTGAAAAACACTGGTCTATAGTCCGCGAGGAACAGCAGAATATTGAATCCCCACTTTAAATCAACATTCAAGTCCACATTATACCCAGACTGGGCTTGAAACTGGTAGCTGCTGCAGGGCTAAGGAATGTTCCCACCAGGACATCTCCCCTGGGGCCCTGTGATATCTGGAAAGCAGCACATAGGCTGTTGTAAGAGTTTCTTTTGTCCTAATTGACTCCACCATTTTGCCTTGCTGTCTTTAATGCCTAGAGTCCATTGCAGAACACGTGCATCAGGCCACCTTTCTTTGCTCTTTCCTTTTGACATACGTTCCTGTGCAAAACAACACCTTATGATGATAATGAATAATGAGACCAGAGTTACTTAAAAGAGCTTTGAAAAGATGTGACCATCCTATTTCCGCACCTGCAGTTTAGGTGGCTTTGGTGGCTGCCTTTTATCAAACTGCATATCTCAAGCATCTCTTAACAGAGATTCTCTTCTCTCCCCTCTCTCTGAGGTTAGCATTGGTGGCTTCCTCTGGGCAGCATGAACTGCTTCTTCTGCCTTTTCCCAAGGAAGGATAACCTTCATTACCCAGCTTTTGAAATGACTGCAAGCACATTTTTCTCTGCTGTCCTCTTTCTATCTCATTTGAAGGATGCAGAGTCATGGACCAAGGCTAGAGCCTGCACCCCTTTTCTCACAACCTTCATACTAACTACTCTCTCAACTCTGGTTTGACATGGTGTGGGGGTACTAACCCATGTTGCCAGTTCATGTATCTCTTAAAAAGCTACCATAGTGTGCACAGTCATCAATATGCTCACTTATCCTGAGCCTTTTCTTTCTGAGAAGAGCTGTGCAACACCTGTCCCTGTAGCAGCATTATATGAAAATGGCTCAAATGCAGCATTTATGAAGGGATGCTTCTAGTTGGGTCCTTCTTCTCGTGGCCAACTCATTGCTCCAGCAGAAATTTCTGCGAATGGACTGGGAAGGAAGGCAATTTTCACTAATTCCCACTTTCTCCTGTGGCCCTCTGTTCTGGAGAGCTCAGCAAACCCTCTGGTGCAGATTTGAGAGGGTGCAAGAATCCCTACAAGTGTTCAGATAGAGCCAAATGTTTCTGCATAATCGACTTTTTAGCAATCAGTACAGTTGACTAGTATGGCGCTGTGGTCAAACCACTGAGCCTCTTGGGCTTGCCAATAAGGTCAGCGGTTCGCATCCCCACAACGGGGTGAATTCTCCCAGCTCCTGACAACCTAGCAGTTCAAAGGCACACCAATGCAAGTAGATAAATAGGTACCGCTGCAGCAGGAAGGTGAATGGCATTTCTGTGCACTCCGGTTTCCGTCACAGTGTTCCGTTGCGCCAGAAGTGGTTTAGTCCTGCTGGCCACATGTTCCAGAAAGCTGTCTGTGGACAAATGCCAGCTCCCTCGGCCTGAAAGCGAGATGAGTGCCACATCCCATAGTCGCCTATGACTAGACTTAACCTTCAGGGGTCCTTTACCTTTTACTATGGCTTGACCAGGATCCTAGACAAAACAGATCCCTTTTGCAACTGTTGCTCATGGAGAAAGCCTTCAAACCACAAACCAAGGTTTGCAGATGAGTACCATGAGCGAGAGGTTTGTGCTTGTAGCTTGCAATCCACGGACAGTCACTAACATGGGAGGAAGTCCACTGAGCCAGGCTGAGGGAGCCTTGGGCAAATGATCTCTGGTGGTCAGCCTCCTCTGTCACTGGGCCCTGGCAAGTGTACCTGGTGGCGGTGAGGCGCAGCAGCACCAACCTGAATTTCTCACAATGCCTGAGAGGAGGAATTAGAGGGAGTTTAACTAAAGAGTGGGCTCAGCAATCTGGTCCTACTTGAAGTGCTATGCCACATTTTTAAAAAAATATAAATGAAATGGGGGGCTGTGATAGTTATTGCTGCAACAGTAATACTTTTAAAGTGCAGCTTGCTGTTTATAAGAACCCCCATAAAAAGTTGTTCAAAAATAAATAAATGCAGTGCAGCTTGCTTTGAAACCTCATGGAGGAAAAGGCTATCCGTGGATACTAACCCTGGGGGCTGCATTCTGCCTCCATGAACAGAATACACGTTTGCTGAAAGCCGCAGGAGGGGAGAGTGCTGCTGTGCTCAGGTCTTGCTTGCAAGCTTCCCATAACCATCTTGTGGGTGCTGGACTAGCTGGGCCACTGGCCTGATCTAGCAGGGCTCTTCCTATGCATTTAACCCTGTCTTGTTCATCTTCAGGGAAACTGATTGCATCACCATTTCATCTCCAATTATTTAACCCAAGTTGCAATTTACAACATTAAAGACTGTCTAGAAACCAGTGGCGTAGAGTGGGGGGGCGCGCATGGGGGACATTGCCCTGGGTGCACAATCGGGGGGGGGGCGTGAACCAGGAGGCCCCCCCCCCGCTAAGATCCCCCTTCCACCCTGCTGGCGGCAGGGACTGGAGAGAGAGCACAGGGGATGAAGATCACCTTCTGCGCGTCCTGCCCCTGCCTGGCACAGCAGAGCTTGCCCATCGACGATGGGGCGGGGGAGTGCAGATGGTGAAGGGTGAAGGGCACCCTCCACACCCTGCTCCCACACGTGAACACCCGCCTGACGGCATCAGTGGCAAGGGCTGAATGAGCATGCTCTGCTCCTGCCTGGGGCACATGTGCGCTCATCTTCTCTGGGCACTGGCAAAGGGCGTTACACCACTGCTGTTTCAACAGCCACACTAGCTAAAAGCTTATGAAGATGTAGTACTATGAGCAGAGAAAAGCTTGGGAAAGGGTTGGGTGTTATTATGATTATGATTATGATTATTTATCCTGTCATTCCTCCCAAAGGAGCTCAGGATGGAGATTCCATTTCTGACTCCACTTTGTACACACACATTAAGTCCTCCCTTTCCTGCTGGCAAATGGTGATCCCTTTCATTTTCTCCTCTGCAAAAACAAGCTGATGTTAGTCTGCTCTGGCAGAAGCACCGTATAAAGTGCCATCATTTTAAGAACTCGTTCAAGAGAACTACCCAATAATTTAGCTCCCTAGTATCAAATGTGTGGCTTTATCTGGAGAGAAAATGATACGTTGCCAGAATATCCAAGGCTTAAGGGCAGTGGAAAGCAGCAGGTAATTTTCACGGTAAAGATAAGGGGAAAGAAGCTTTATATGACTGTAACATCAGGGATATGATCTAGCTCTTCATTGCTAGCCCTTGGCCGCACAAGCTGAATTCTTTCCAGTCTGATTTAGCAAATAGTTTTTGAAAGAAAGAAAAATCACACACACCTTTATGATATTTAATGTGTTGCCTGGGGCATAATTTTCATTAGGGTGATAAACCTGAGCTTGGGACTGTAGGTGGGACAACAACAGCTCCCTATTGTGGGGTGGTATCTCTCAAGTAAGAGGGCCTCAATGGGTCCCCTTAAAATGCTTTGACTTAAGAGGAGTTGTACATTTGGGTTCCTGCAAGGACTAGCTATGGCTTAGCTTCACTCCCTAGTGTTCTGGGGTGATCTTCCATTTCCCAGTGAAAGGGGTGTCTGGCAGCAAGGAGGGAGCAAGAGAACAATTCTCTCATGTTCATTTCAGTGCAGACAGTGCTGACTTCTTGTGGGCATTTGTGGAGACAAAAGTAGCACAAGGAAGTTGTGCTCTGCTCTCTCTAGATATCCCTCCTGTCAGGAAATAAGAGACTGCTCAAGAAGTCCATGTGCCATCTTGTGGGCCTCTGGGGAGATGTCCTGTGTTAGGTTGTGGGTGGACACAGTGATTTCCAAGCAGCTCTTGTTTATTCTCAGGCTGGAACAGAAGTGAGTTGAAGAGCTCAGCAGCCTGCTTATATAGAACTCAGCTACAAGCAACAGTAACAACTTTCTGTAGTTACATAACATCCTGTATCTCAGCAGAAGTGGTGCCCTGGCACAATTGTAGCTAATAATAATAATAATAATAATAATAATAATAATAATAATAATAATAATAATGCTTTCCCCTCAGACTGGGACTCAAGGCAGTTTACAGATAAATGGATGGATGGACCTGACTAAATTCTAAATCCTGTCTGAGATACCCAGCACTGGAAAGCCAGGCTTGATTTGCTTGTAATTTTCCAGTTATTTTGGGTCATGTTATTTTATGGATTCTGCGGCACCATGATGAAAGCAAGGCCAGCTGCTCAGCATTCATGTTGTCAGCTACCAGCAGTCTGTCCCAAGAGGAAAGTGGCCGGAAGTTTGGCCTGGAAGGAAGCCCAGATGCTCACCACCTGTGAAACCCCTACAGTTCACCCCTCCTCCAGTGCAAAAAAGATATCAGCAACTTAAGTTATAAAGAATGCCTAAACTATCAAGTACCGCACAGTCAAAGTTAATTAAAGGCTGGCTTGTTTAATCATAGCCCTTTGTTTTAAGATAGAAACAGCTGGCATGAATGGAGCTGACATAAATAACTGTGTGGGCATAATTGCTGTTCTTTCACCATACCATTTAACAGTGGCTGCCCTAGAGCTGGGGCTCTGGAAGATGGACATCTTAACCAGAGTGGCAGGAAACAGACCAGCAGCTAGACTAGTGACTGGGAGCAGCCACCGAGACCATATAACACCAGTCCTGAAAGACCTAACATTAGCTCCCAGTACATTTCTGAGCACAATTCCAAGTGTTGGTGCTGACCTTTAAAGCCCTAAACGGCCTCGGCCAAGTAGAACTGAAGAAGCATCTCCACCCCCATCGTTCAGCCCAGACACTGAGGTCCAGCACCGAAGACCTTCTTGGCAGTTCCCTCACTGCAAGAAGCAAAGTTACAGGGAACCAGGCAGAGGGCCTTCTCGGTAGTGGCACCCGCCCTGTGGAATGCCCTCCCACCAGATGTCAAGGAAGCAAACAACTATCTGACTTTTAGAAGACACCTGAAGGCAAACCTGTTTAGGGAATTTTTTGATGTTTTATTGTGTTTTTAATATTCTTTTGGGAGCCGCCCAGAGTGGCTGTGGATCTAAATAAATTACTACTACTACTACTACTACTACCACCACCACCACCACCACCACCATAGTTAGTGGTAAAGACACTTGCACAGAAGATATATTCCTTTACTTTACTTCACGTATTCCAGAACTGAGTTCAAGCATTGAACACACAGTCCACCAATGGAGCCCTGGCTGATCCTCTGCAGAAGCCAAGCTCTGGCTTTAATGATAGCGAGTGAACTGAAATTCTTTACTGACATGAAGACGTGTGTGTGTGTGTGTGTGTGTGTGTGTGTGTGTGTGTGTTATGAGATCCCCTCTGCCGTAAGAGATGGAAATGTCAGTTAAGGACAACTGGGGAGAAGTCAAGAGGCACTCTCTGTTTTGTCTTTCTACTTTCTTTTTTGGGGGGATGCTGCATAGAAGGGCGATTCAGAACCGAAAGCAACACTTCAAAAAATAAACCTTTGAACTTTTCCACATCTAAAATTCTGCAAAGGGGGAAAGTTCCAGCTGAACACATCTTTTCCTTTCCCCGTCTCAAGCCATAAAGGCCTTGCATCTCCTGAACCAAAAGGCCCTGAAAGGGTTTCCATGGAAGCCGACATTCCATTGTGGGAGAGTCATACAAGAGAAGAGCGGCTTCCCCCCACCACAGTAGGCGGAGCTTGGCAAAAAGTTTGAAAAGTTGATATCTTCCCCCCACCCCCAATCTCCTGCTTCTGCCTATGTGGCAGACAATGGCTTTGTTTGAACTGATTCATGGACCGTGCATGCATTTTCCTTGATGCCCTCCACCTACACACATAAAAATATCTCCCCTCCAACTTTACCACCCTTCCAGAGTCACAATCCATTGCATTTTTGTTATATTTCCCCTCATCCCCCACCAATACGCCCATGAATAGACTGCTCTTTCCTATCTGCCCCAGATTAAACTTCTCCAGGCGCTTAGATTTCACTGCGCAATTCAAAATCAACTGCCTTTTTCTTGGCAAACGTTTTGGAATAAAATACTGCTCCAAGAGGGAACAACAAAAAAGAGCAGCTGAACTATTCTCTCTGGGGTAAGAGCAGGGGAGGCAGCGGCTTCCTTTAAAGGCAATGAAATATCTTTTAGCATCCACTGTTATTTTTTTTTCTAAGAAAAACCACAACATTCTGACTTGAAATTCATCCTCTTTCTGTACTGCTGCCACTCTGCCAAAAGCAAATCAGTGAGATTAATACAGTAATGACAATTGCAGGGGGTAATATACTTTAAAAACAACAACTTTCTTCTTCTTCTGGTGGTCTTTTTCTGGAAAGAAAAATATCATTGGGCTAAATGTGCTAAGATAACGTTCTCTTGACAAGTTTAGTTCCTTAGAAGCTCATAGCCTGAAGTGACCAATGACAGGCTGCATTCCATGTGCCAAACCTTATTATTATTATTATTATGATTAGGGAGGAATTAAATTGTGAAATCCTAGCAAGAGAGTAACAACTTGCTTGAAAATCACTGTCACCTCCTTCCAATAAATAAACAAACACATATTTATGGCGAGCAGCGAAAAGCAATGAAATAAGCAGCAAAATCCTGTTCTTTCTGAAATGTCATTGAACTAAGCCTATTAACATGCTTCAGCTATAAGGGGGAGGGAATAGCTTTCGAACTGAGGAACAAAAGTAAGGTTCAGCAAGCAAAATTATCAAGAATGGAAAGTCAAGGAAATGCAAAAAAATATTCCCACGCATTAATACAACTCCCCTTCTCCACCAGCACTGTTAATTCAGGTGCCGATGTTAGATCTTTGGCAAACTGTGACCCGCTTGCTTAGTATCATAACAGAGAGGAATGAGAAAGAACAGAGAATGGAAAAGGAGGATTTGATGCCATACCTCAAGAACAGGACAGTGGAGCTGAGAAAACTTCAGCCTCTCTCAAGGGTCTGAAGGAATCTAAGTGTTTTAGAAGGAGGCAAGATGAAACCGTTCAGAGGTTTGCTGGGCTGGGTTTCTGCCTAGCTGGCTCTCTTTCTCCTCCTCCTCCTCCTCCTCCTCTGTTTTCCAATTCTGTTTCTTTCTCTCTACAGTGGGCTGGCTCTCCCCCTCCCGTCCCCCTCCCACCCCGTCCCCTTCTTCCCGAGTCCCAAAAATATAATCTGAGGCTGCAGCCAAAAACTAAGTGATAGACCAGAGCAATCAAGAAGTGACAGAGGAATACACTGCCTTTTAGGCAGCGGGGCTGATGGAGAATCGTAGGCGAGCGCCACATTTGCGGCAGGCATTTCAGGATTCCAGCAAAGACTCTTTTGTTCTCTCGGGCTCCCCCAAAATATTGTCAGCTTTACGGGGTGCTGCCCAGTCCTTCCTGTTCATACAGACCTTGCAGACCGATGGCATAACCTGACTGAGGCAGAGGATCTAGTTGCAACTATTCTAGGGAAAGGACCACGATAGTGCCATCAACATTAGCACCAACTCCTAAGGCAAGCAGTGTGACAAAGGAATAATAATTAATAATAATAATAATAATAATAATAATAATAATAATAATAATAATAATAATAATAATAATAATAATTTATTTATACCCCGCCCATCTGGCTGGGTTTTCCCAGCCACTCTGGGCAGCTTCCAACCGAATATTAAAACCACAATAGTACAGCATCAAACATTAAAAACTTCCCTAATTTGTATAATGGGAATTATATAAGGAAGCACACCACTGTTTTTTGCTGGCATTCATAGCCATCTTTTAGTGTGCGTTTGGCACATATTTTCCCTACTATTACAATAAATAAATAAAAATTCCCTATTATTACAATAAATAAATAAAAATTCTATTGAATTTTTATTTATTTATTGCTTTTCTAGCTTGTCTTTTCCTCTGAGGAGCTCAAGGCTCATTTAATCCTCACAACAACCCTATGAGGTAGGCAGTGGGTGGCTCAAGATGACTCAGCAAGCTTCGTGGCTGAGTGGGGATTTGAACCCACATCTCCCAGGTCCTAGTCTGACACACTAACCACCACACCACAATGGCCCTCACCAGTCAGAGCTCTGTATGAAAGAACAGAAGCTCGGTCAGAAAGTGCATACAAAGTGCATACAGAGACTTTTAATCCATGCGGCAGAATTAATACTCATGGCTGCACTTCCCAACTCACAGTGTGTCTGGTTTTTTCACAGTGAAGCTACACATCACCCACACAACCGTCCCCCACCCCCCAAGCCTGCTTCTGAAAGCAGCAGCCCAGCATCACATTCCCTTTCCCCCATCTACTTACAGCATGGAACTCAACTTTCCTTGCATCCTATGCTAATTCTACATCCCTGCTCAGGTATGATGTGCTCAGGATAACGGTACTAGTCAGCTCCACTGCAACATATAGCAGAGGTGAAAAAAATGAACACAGGGGTACCATTTTTGACAGCAGCCCCTTAGGATATTGTATCCTCCCACCTACAGAACAGGGAAATAGTCTTGTGTGGAGTGGCCTTAAGGGAAGGAGAGTCTGCATTGTTAAGAGAGGAATCCGTCTGACCTCGTAAACCTATTCAGGGCATGTTCACATATTGCAAAGAGGGTGGAAACAATCCAATGTAGCTTACGGTAAATCCATTGATTAAAGGGGGCTTAAGCACAATAATTCTGTGTTGGATTGTGGCCAGTTGGGTGGTGAGTGACCTCATATTGGTGTGAACAAGAGTTCCTACAGTTATTTGTTTTTCCCCCTGTACTGTTGTATTAAAATGCAAAATCAAAGCACTGAACAAAATAATCACGGAAAGCATATATGATATCTTGAAGCAGAAGGGGGCCAAAGACACCAGTAATACAGTCCAGATTTTTTTTCTATAATAGGAATTATAACAAGTCTATGAAAAAAAAAAACATTAACATGGATATCCCTTATTTTCCAAGGGGATAAGCTGCATTTCCAGAAAACTTTAGTGTGTGAAACACGGCATTTTATAGTATTCACCACAGCCATTTATAAACTGGGGGTGGGCGGTGAGGGGATTGGTTGTCATCTGCATTATTAACATTTTTACATTTCTATATTGATAAAATCCAACCTAGCCATGAGTAGAAACTCGCCAACCTTTTGGCTGGTAGCCTAAGAAGAGTCTCACTGTATCCAGCCAAAGACCCATCTAATCCAGCATCCTGTTCTCACAGTGGCCTGTGCTAAACCCACACAAGATGGACCTGGGGGCAACAGCACTGTCCCCACTTGGTGTTCCCAGTAACTGGTATTCATGGATACTCTCTTTCTTGCCTTCCCTCGTGCTAGCAGAATTTAAGGAGTTAGCAACCATCTTGTCTGCATATTCATAATTTCAAAAATCTCAAGCGATACAATGCCTGTGAATTTTGGTGATTCCTCCCTGCCCCCCCCCCAACCCCACATTCCTATTTAAACTTGCCCTTTTCCCATAAGATTTCATTAAAGCTTTTTTGTGATACAGTAAGAAGATAAAATAAACTAATCTAGATAAGATCAAGAACAGAGAAAGAAAGAAGTGAAGTATCTGAAGAAGTGTGCATGCACACGAAAGCTCATACCAAGAACAAACTTAGTTGGTCTCTAAGGTGCTACTGGAAAGAATTTTTTTATTTTGTTTTGTTTAGAGAAAGAAAGAGAAAAGGAAACGCAGAGTCCTCTCTCAAAGGTAGCTCTTAACCTTTGTCTCCCACAGAAAGTAGTGGGCCCTCTCAGCTCTCACCTGGGAGATTTCCTTTCCTCTCCCAGTCTCTCATCCTGGGAGATCTTCCATTCCCCGCCTCTTACCCAGGGCCCTTTCATCCACCTACCTCATTCATGTGTGTGTAATCCTTGGACTCCAATAATGGCCCAGAGCAAAGGACACCAAAGGAAAACAAAAAGAGAGAAAGAGAGAAAAATAAATAGGACTTCTGATTTTCTGTCTGTCAGTTACATAAAAGAAATTATTCAAAACATTCACTCTGGAATGGTTCTACTTTCTGTTAAGCAATATTTTCCCAGTCTTCAGACCCATGCGTCCCAAATTCATACATTTTCCTTTTCACACAAAAAGACCAAAAAGGGCTTCTCCCATTATTGTTATTAACGAATGTCACCAATGACCTCTCTCCAATCAAACATATCAGCCTTGCCTCCCATAGCTTCAACAACTATTCCTCCATACTGAACAATAATAACTCTTTCCATCTCTGTCCATACAAGAGTCTCTCCGCTGTGATCGTACATTGAGACACTTGCCTTCTTGAAGGCATTGACCTTGAATTTGTTTTCCAACATCAAGGCAACAGCAAAGGAAGGGGGCAGGAGAGGTAATGTAGGCACTGCTATCAATGATAGAAAGATGCTCACAGTAGCAGGTCAACACTCGCTTCAACATCATCAGTCTGCATAGGTTAGTCAACTACAGCAAAAACTTCAATAATTATAGCTCACATAGTCATAGATGGAAAGTTTTGACTCTCTGAAATTCCCAATTCAATTGCAATTCTTTTTTTTTTTCTTGTGAGATTAAAGGCAAAACTGGGGAGGGGGGGAAGAATTCCCTCAAGGGACTCATAAATGGGACTGAATCATATGTAGTCCAGCTGTCAGGCAGCCTCAGCATGACCTCTGTGGCCAACAGATAGCTCTGAGATGTCTACAGATTGAGCAGCAAAGCCTAAGTAGTTGGAATGCACGATCTTAGTCAATGGGGTATCAATTAGATCATGAATAATGATACATATTCAAAAGGATAGGATTGGTGACTCACTAGGTTTCAGTAGCAAAGTTCTTTTTGTGTGTGACGCTGTTACTGTATAGCAATGGCGATGGTTCACAAACTCCATTTATGATATTTCATAAATCAAAAGCAGGAGGCATCATTCATAAAGCTACCAGGCATTTCCCTTAAGAATTTCCATGGCAAATAACTTTCAAAGAAAAAGTCATTTTATGACTCTTGTTTGTCAACTCTCTCTCTTTCTCTCTCTCTCTCATTTTAACAAAGACTTCATTTTAAACAGTGAGAAAATGTTAACTTTGAAAATGAAGGAGCATTTTAGATAAGGTTGGGAGGAGAAGGTTGTTGTATCAATTACTGAAGGTGGGTGGAAAACTGTTGTTTTATTTGGGGGGGGCATGTCTGACATACCCATCTGAAAGAGAAGGTGTACAAATGAATTGGATTGTTGGTATTTGTCCCTGAAAGAAAAGAAGAAGAAAAAAAGATTTTGGAAACCAGAAATGTGGACTGGAGCAGCACCCTAGTTTCTCACAGTCATGTTCTCATTTTCAAACGTTGCATGTTCTGAGAATAGTTGGGAGTCAAATACCCAAGGAGATTATATATATGTGGACACTGACAGGGCAATGTTATACACGCCTACTCAGAAGTAAAGCCCAGAGTTAAATGGAACTCACTCCCACCCAGGATGCATTAGTTTGCCTCTCTTGTGCCTAAGCTTGTGCCTCTCTTTTTAAACACTGTCATCATCCTTATGCCTTTTAACAGTACCTACAGATATCTAGAAATTTATCAGTCCTTGATATGGCACAGATGGACAACCTGTGGACCTCCAGATGTTGTTGAACTACAACTCCCATCATCCTTGAGCATTGGCCAAGCTGATGGGAGATGAATTCCACCAAAGTTATTGGGGGGGGCACAAATTCTCTATCCTTGCTGTTATGGACATAAGAGATTTTTTGAACAAGCTTTACCAGCAACTTTTCTGCACATTGGTCTGCTGTTAAAGGCACAGGAGCTGATCCAGTTTAAAAGGTGGCAACCGGCTTAGATGCTTCTGTACAATTCCCATCCCTGCATTTCAGTCACTTCCTCCAGCAAGGCTGAATGTTTTCTGCGGTGGACTAGTTATGCCTTCCAGCCTCGAGGCATTGAAATGGTGCAGCTGCTGGGACTTGTCCTGTTAAGACAAAAACATCTGGAAAAGTTTAAAGAGTGGAAACCAGCTCGCTTTCTGCTGCTTGCAACGTGGCAGCTGCTTCATGTTCTGGCCTGAAGCGAAACCTTCCCTTAAAGAGCACCAAATGACAGAGCCAGCGAGATAATTACAACTGCAACTTCTTTACATACGTGGCAGCTGAATGCAGAGCATTGACAAAAGCAAAAAAAGGAGCAATTGCATCAGAAAAAAGGGAGATAGAATTTAACCAGGAAACTCCATCCTTTGCAAGTTCCAGCACATGGATGCATTTGCAATTATGATTAGCCAATGCAGAAAAGATGCTGCACTGAAGCAGCACCAAAGCCTAGACCCCCCCTCCAGCCCCTCCACTTTCCTTGCACAAAGCTAAGCTTGGCTTTCATGTCCTTGGGAGGAGCTGCTTTGCTAGCAAAAGTGAGGGGATGCTTGTGGGATTGGCTAATGTCTTGGCTCTTAATAGAGGGGGGGAACAAGGAGTTCTTTTTTTGCATTCTCATTTTTATTGATTTTACCAACATACAGTATATTATACACATTATACATATTATTACATCATATCCATTCCAATACTTTGGCTTTTATAGCCCCGACTTCCCTCAATCCCTCCTTCTGGTTTCAGAAATTTTTCCTCTTTTCTGGGGAACAAGGAGTTCTTAATAATAATCTGAGTGTCCTTCACTTATCAAACAGATTGCTATCCCCCTGTATTTCACTTACAAATGTAAGTACTTGTACTAGAAGGTAGTACTGTAGCTGTTTTCTATGATAGCAACAACTGGGGCTTTCTGTTTTCTCAAATGTGCCTAGCTTGTACAAGTGTGCAGAATTGCAACAGGACTCATGCAGTGATTTCACTGCAGTCAAGCACGTGCCTACTCAGAAGCAAGGTCCACTGAATTCAATGGGACTTTATGTATTGGATAGAAGTCTTAAATCCTCAAATGATGTGCAGTAGAGAATTGAGCCCTGCCTCCATGTTGCCTGGGAAGCCTTTACACTTATCACAGGATCACTAGGGATCTGGTTGCTGCTCAGCTGTGGAGAAAATAAATTCCACATGTGCTCAGAATCAATTATATAATGTCACTTGTTCTGATCGAACCCCGTCATCAGAAATGGGCTCCATTACTATGCTCTGATGAGCTTTGGGTGGGGGAGCCACGGTCGTGCATGTTGTTAAATTTTCATGTTTTAATTGTCTCATTACTTCCCAGATACAAAAACAGCCAGAATTCTAAAATTTGGTACATGCCAGCAAGGTAGGAATATTGAACCAAAAGTAGATGCTAGTCCCATTAGGTAGAAATGTACCCCATAGTGGCCACCAGAACACATAATAGAGTACTACAGCTATTAAATAAGTACCATTGGAGAATACACCAAATATTAGGCTGAAGAGGGACCTAGAGACATTTGCTGTTGTGTCCTTAAAGCATTATTATGCTTTGTGTGTGAACAGTGCAGACACATGAATTATGGGCCCAGTGCATCTCATTCTAGATACAGACAGAAACAAGTTAACACATATAACTGGGGAAGTTTCCATAAATCTGACAGAAATTTCTGGTACTGGAGGGAGGAATCCAGAAATGCATGACTTAACTGTGAATCATGTTCCCTCAAGAGAAACCCTCAGACACAACTTGCTCCCTGAGACAGTTCACTTAATGTTTTTCTCCATGATACACAAAAGGAAAATGTGAACTGACATTAAATTCTGGTCTTGGAGGTTCTGGGGGCAGAGCTCTGAAACTATACTCTGCTATCCTAAGACCTAAAAGTAAACCAAATTCCACCAAATGGAAGAGAAGAAAAGGTGCGTACGAGCACAATGGTGCAATGGTTACCTTAAAGCAACAACAGCACATCTAGAAATGAATATATTGCCACAGACAAATAAAGATAAAAAGGCTGCATTCAGTGCTAGTCATACTCAGAGTAGACCCATCAATGTTCATGAACACGACTTCCTTAAATCTATTAACTCCAATGGATTTACAATGAGTAAAACTAAGTTGGATACAACTCAAAGAGAGGGTGTCCTAACCTCTTTCTCAACCAGTCTGGCGTTAAAGTAGGGATGGTGAACTTGTGGCCTTCCAAATGTTCCTGGACTGCCATTCCAATAATCCCTGACCATTGGCCATGCCATCTGGGCCTGATGGGAGTCTGAATCCAACGTCTGGAGGGCCACAGGGTCACCAACACTTGCCTTAAACTAGAAAGCTCCCTCAGGATCAATGGTATATTTAAAGGTTGTGTGAGTGAAGTAACCACATCAACTGTCCCGAGACCTGAAAATACAGGGCTAGGAAAGAAGATTTTTCATACTTGGAAGTGAACCACCCTACGTTCAGCACTACAATTACAGTATGTGAAGTTTTAAAACATGCACATCTTCATCAAATGGGAAGCAGATGTTGCATTGTGTATGGGTGTACATATGCATAGAACTGTATCCTCCTTACAGCTCACCAGACACTCCAAAGGGCTCACAACATTATAATGATGGAATGAGCTGTTTCCGTATTGTTGACATTCCACCATGTCATGGAATTTTATAAAGACCAGAACAACGCAGAAGAAGCAAGAGGCTGCTACGTGGATGCACATAAGTGGTGTTCACAGGATGTATGGAAGAGGTGAAAGGAAGGGTGAAAAAGAGGAGGAGGCTGGAGCCATCCTAAGGGTGGCGGTGCAGTCGCTGATCGGAATAACCAAAATGGTGACTGGGGGCTCAGGGAAAGCAGAATTCTAGCACTCGCCTGATCCTCCCAGTTGATAGTGACTCCCATAAAAATTGCGGGGCCACAAACAGTTGTGATTACAGATTTGCAAAATTCACAGGGTCCTGCCTGTGAAATGTGCACTCTGTTTGTTTTGCCAGCAGCTATTTAGGGTTGGATAGTATATTGCTACGGTTCCTATTTTACAGATGGGAAAGTGAGACTTAAGCCACATCTGTACCATACATATACCACTTAAATAGCCACGTCTTCCCCCAAAGAATCCTGGGAACTGGAGTTTGTCAGGGATGCTGAGAATTGTTCAAAAACCTCAGTTCACTGAACAGAGCTATGACTCCCAGAATTCCCTGGAAAGAGGGGTTGGTTGTTAAAATATTTCAGAATATTGTAGCTTTCTGAGGAGAATAAGGGTCTCCTAACAAATCTCAGCACCCTTCACAAACTACAGTTCCTGGGTGTCAGGTTTCAGGGAATCAGCTTCCTCCCCCATGGCAGTAGATAAGCAGAACAAAGGAAAGGAGTCTTCTTACCAGTTTGAAACCTTAATCATCACAGTGAGAAAACAAAGAACACATCTCCTAGTAATGGCGGTGCTCCCAATTAAGGAGCCCACCCCCTTCTGCCCCTATTAATCTACGTCACTTCTACATTTTGTAATCTGAGCTTGTATCCTCTGTGCATTCTGTTCTGCCACTTTCTGGGCTCTTCTCAACTTTGGGGAGGGTGGTGAAGGAATGCTGTCCAGAGACTGTGAATCTGTTAACCCTCTCTCTTCCAGTGTTTCTTCTCCTAGCTGTTCCCCATCCAGTATTTCCCAGCTTCTGCCTCCTGAACCATGCCCCTCTGCAAATCACTGTTCCAAATCTATACTGCTCCTCCTGCTCCTGGGAAGATTCAGGATCTGGAGCAGGAGCAGGGGGAGGGGGAGGGGGGAGGCTCCCACCATTCCTCCTCAGGGCAGCCCTCCTCAGCACGGTCCCTGACACTGGGATTCTTTGGGAGGAAAATATTACTTTTTAAATGCCCTAAGAGCGCTTTAAATATATGCTGTGGTCTAAGTGTCATGTGCAAGGCCAGGTTTGCTCAATATAAAGTCCACCAGTGGCTGGGACAGTTGTCTGGCTCCTGGGTGGATTCCAAAATCCCATTGTGTCAGCCCTTTGCCACATCACTATGTTGTTGTTGTTCAGTCGTTCAGTCGTGTCCGACTCTTCGTGACCCCATGGACCAGAGCATGCCAGGCACGCCTATCCTTCACTGCCTCCCGCAGTTTGGCCAAACTCATGTTAGTAGCTTCGAGAACACTGTCCAACCATCTCATCCTCTGTCATCCCCTTCTCCTTGTGCCCTCCATCTTTCCCATCACCAGGGTCTTTTCCAGGGAGTCTTCTCTTCTCATGAGGTGGCCAAAGTACTGGAGCCTCAACTTCAGGATCTGTCCTTCTAGTGAGCACTCAGGGCCGATTTCCTTGAGAATGGATAGGTTTGATCTTCTTGCAGTCCATGGGACTCTCAAGAGTCTCCTCCAGCACCATAATTCAAAAGCATCAATTCATCGGCGATCAGCCTTCTTGATTGTCCAGCTCTCACTTCTGTACATTACTACTAGGAAAACCATAGCTTTAACTATACGGACCTTTGTCGGCAAGGTGATGTCTTTGCTTTTTAAGATGCTGTCTAGGTTTGTCACATCACTATGGAAACCATCTAAAACCCACCCAAGCTGACTACACCTGCATTGCTCCTCCTGTTCCTGGCTTCAGAAGTGCATGTTAGGATTGGCTCTGTTTTTCTAGGCTAGAACTGTTGAGTGGAAAGGTTCCACATCATCGTGCTGTCCTGCAATTTGTCGCTAACTACACTACCAAATTCTGAGAGCTGGCTGGTGTTTGTATGTTTCAACACCTTTCCTTCCTGTACATCTGCTGGCTGTAAAAAAAAAAAAACCAGGGGACATGTGCATGGCTTTGAATGGGTGTGGTGTTGCAATGGGGTTATGCAAGCCTGAGGATCCGTTCCCCCTTAGGAAGGAAGGCCACATTCAGCTCACAGTGGAGCTCTTAATAGACAGCCAGCATTAATATTTGTCAGTAACTGTAGCCAGTTTTAAGTTTGAGGAGTTAACGCCGACTCTTCCGCAAATGCTGATGTCACAATCCAAAACAGAGTTAAATGTGCATAAGCCCTTTCACTTTTTTTTGGGGGGGGGGGTTATGTTTGCCTAGCTATGTGCTGGATTGTGGCCCATGTTTGTTTTATCTTTTCCATTTTATCCATTCAACCATTCTCGCCAAAATAGCCCATGGTAGCTTAATACAACCTAAGGAAATAAAGAAAATAGTATATTAAAACACTTTATAAAATATTTCCATTATCAATCAACTTGCCTGTTTAATGTGCAATGCATGATATTTGCACAGGTGTTGCTAGTGTAGATGATCTGTTACATTCAGGCCACCAAACAAATCGGCTACTAAAATGACTTTTAATGCCTTCACTGAGAAAAGAAGATGCTTGAAATAAGACTTAATCTTAATTTAGTGGGGCAAGAAAAGGCACCTTTAATTTCATCATACAGGACAGGAATCAAATCAAATCAAGACATGCAATTTTTCTGCAGCATTTTCTCCAAAAGGGGGTGTGGGGGGAGGCTTCCAAATGAAATTCTGAGTCTTTTGCTGGATAGAAGGGGGAAAGTTTCATCCCTCATACATCTGTTTCTGCCCAAGAGATATCTTGCATCTGGAGTGGAAAATAGGCCACTCCGTTCACAAGCTGACGTGTCAAGAAACTGGCTCACAGCCTTTCCTCTTGGGATTTCAGAAATGCAGGTTTAATTCTGCAAACTTTGGTCCAAAAAGCGAGGGGAAAGGAGCATTTTTTAGTGATAATTTTTTTAGAGAAGCCCTGAACATTCTGGTACTTTTTCCAAACCCATCTCATTTCTTGTATTTTCCTGAGTGAGGCCACCAAATGAAGTAGATTCATTCGGCATCAAGGAAACTTTGAGCCACGAGCATATCTGCTCTGTAGCATCCAGTAGATGGCTTAAGTGTAAAAGGCATAAGGGCTTCTGCGAAGGCAACACCTGCCTGGTTGTGAAGGTGGCAAAAGAGCTTCCTTCTCCACCTTCATTGCATCCTCAAGTAGCCCATCTGGCAGAACATTTCTGAGAGGAACACAAGGTTGATTAACATGTATCATCCAGGTAAGCAGAAACCTGCTGTGGCTAACTGGAAGGCACTTTGAGGATAAATTTGCTCACCTCTAGGGGTGACTGGGAAATGGATCCTGCAAACCCTTGCTGATGCTCATTCGATGAATCTTGCCCATTGAAATGAACAACATTAAGTTAGTCATGTCTACTAAATTCAGTGAGCCTGCTCTCAAGTAGGGCTAGCATTGGCTACAATCCTATGAAGCATGGAATTCAGAAAAATTCAGAATTCAGAAAAACTCATAAACCACACACACACTAAAAACAGCAGCAAAAAGCTACAGCATCATGACTAACAGGGGAAAAAATCTCCATTGCAGTCAGTCAAAATCTTGGCAAAATAGGCTTGGCACCCCATCCCCTGTGCTGGGAAAAGCTTCACCTATTTGTTTCTGCTTGCTGTGCAGTTCTCTAAGTCCTGCTGTTAATTAAAAAAAGAGAGATTTTGTTCATAAAATCCTCACTCTTTAAGCCCAAGCATCTTCCTTCTCATGGGCTGTCAGTGCCAGCACCACAAAAGAGCACCATCAACAGGAAAGCCCAGGCCAGATATTCTGCCAGCGCCACAGCTTTGTTAGTTTTGGCTCCTTCTGTCAAGGGAGCTGCTGAATGTAAGGTACGAAACCAAGAGGAAACCATGGAATATAATCACAGCGGCACCAGACATTTCCAGAATAGCTCCCACTCCCAAAAGCCAACCAGACGGCCTACTCGAGGGCTGTTTCGGTTACGATGAAATCTGGATCTGCTCCACAGAGTATAGTCAGCCTTATTGCCTTTTAAAGAAATGCTTGCTCTCTGCTCCCGGGGCTTATGTAACGGAAGGACTGCCTACTGAAGATGTGCATTTCAAATCAAAACCAACCCTTTGAAAAGAAATCCAGACATATTGGCTTGATTTAGTGGGTTGCCTCACTGCTCCTTGTTACAGAGTTACAGAGCCCGTGGTTCTTGACACACTAAGCCAGGCATAGGCAAACTTGGTCCTGCAGATGTTTTGGGACTACAACTCCCACCATCCCTAGCTAACAGGACCAGTGGTCAGGGATGATGGGAACTGTAGTCTCAAAACATCTGGAGGGCCGAGTTTGCCTATGCCTGCACTAAGCAGTCCACAGAGTGGATGGGGGAAAGTGCCAGGGGAGATGTGAACCCCTTTCTGGCAACTTCCAATCAATGCAGTGCAAAAGGCTGTATGTCCTGCCCTTCCTGTTGATTGGCAGAGCTGGGAATCATTACAGCAATCCTCTTTATTGCAAATCTCCCATTCCCCCCTTCTTCAGGGTGCATGCACATCTTTCCCACTTTGATCTCCCTGTCCCCAAGTCACAGACGAAATCGTTCCCATCTGTATTTGTTTTCGCAGCTGGGACCCGGCAGCCGCTCACTTTGTTTACTTGAAGGAAAGACTTAAGAGCCACTTCTCCTCCTGCTTCAAAAGTGGCTCTGAGCACGTGGCAATAATAAACAGAAAGAATATTTTAAACCCAATAAAGTATCTGTGATCCGTTTTAAGCTTAAGGCTTGTTCTAACTCATTGTGACAGAAATGTTAACACTAATTTCTGTCTCCACCCAGGTCACATTCTGTAGTCTTCTCTTCAGCTAATGTGCTTTTAACTCTTCCACGTGGCAAGATAGATCTGTTTCTCAAAGAAGAGGTTTATCTGTGCACCACATCATGTCTGGCCATGAGACAAAGTTGTCCTAAGAGGCCATCTGTACATGGCCATCTGTAAAGTGCTTTGAATTAGAGATGCATGCCCAGGGCTAGCTTACTACATGATGAAGATCCCCTGCTTATGGCAGTTCCAACTCTACCATTCTATATGATCTATTTCAAAGTTTCCCTAGGGATTGGAATTGACTAGCCCAGAAGCTATACCTCTGGTCTAGTTAATTTCACCCACACATTGACTTGTATGGGGAAGCCTGCGGATGGTCAGGGAATCAGTGTGTTTTTACATGTGTAGAATGTGTCCTTTTATTTAAAATGCATCTCTTTCTGAAGGACAGTGGACTGGCCCCCTGCTGAAAAAGTTTGCTGACCCCTGCCCTTTGCCTGTGTTTCATAATGAGTGGATGAATATATAGCATGAGGAGGCCACTGTCAAAGGCATGAACACTATGAGGAAAAAGACTGAAGACATTTTAGTTTGTGTCTTGGCTTGCATGAGAGTGAATTAGTAGGAGAAGATGCCCATCAGGCTGGGTTTTCCCAGCCACTCTGGGCAGCTCCCAACAGAATATTAAAAACACAATAAAACATCAAACATTAAAAAAACTTCCCTAAACAGGGTTGCCTTCAGATGTCTTCTAAAAGTCAGATAGTTGTTTATTTCCTTGACATCTGGTGGAAGGGTGTTCCAGAGGGCAGGCGCCACTACCGAGAAGGCTCTCTGCCTGGTTCCCTGTAAACTCACAGTGAGGGAACCACCAGAAGGCCCTCAGAGCTGGACCTCAGTGTCCAGGCTGAATGATGGGGGTGGAGACGCTCCTTCATGTATACTGGCCCGAGGCCATTTAGGGCTTTAAAGGTCAACACCAACACTTTGAATTGTGCTCGGAAATGTACTGGGAGCCAATATAGGTCTTTCAGGACTGGTGTTATGTGCTCTTGGCAGCCACTCCCAGTCACCAGTCTAGCTGCCACATTCTGGATTAGTTGTAGTTTCCAGGTCACCTTTAAAGGTAGCCCCATGTAGAGCACATTGCAGTAGTCCAAGTGGGAAATAACTAGAGCATGCACCACTCTGGCGAGACAGAGAAAAAAGGCCAACCTGCAAGAGGTGTCCTTGGCCAATGGTGAGCAAATGGGGTTGCCCTGGGCTCCTTGGAAGCTATGTGCTCATGAAAAAAAAAAAAGAAGACAATTCACGTTTGTGGATTCTGACAGTTTGTTTGGTTTATTTTGACTAGCTAATGGACCAGCTCAGGATAATAATTTTCTCAGTGCTATTGAGCATTCATTTTCTTACAAAACAGACCAGGCACACTTCCAGACTGTCATGATTTCCTGGAAAGGTTCAGTCACCTATTGGATCCTGAGCAACACACACCCTCTTCCCCCCAAAGATTTGACTTTTTGCGATAAGGAAATTGATTGTAATAGGCAGCAGAAAGTGTGGGTTAACACTTGCTTTGATGCAACATTCTCCAACCTCCCCACAAACAAATCAGAATGAATACTCGTTACTTAGCCAACTAAGTCTAATCTCCCTGCAAACAAATCAGGATGAATGCTCAATAAACAAGCTGCTTGGAAGTGCTCCAAACCCTTTTACAATATGATGCTTTGACCAGCTCTTTCACTGCTGCTATCCCTTGTACCTGACAAATTCCCTAATTAGACTTCTGCTTGCAAACCACTTTCCTGCCCACACACACACACACACACACACACACATCCTGTCTTATGGCTATCACAGTGTATATCTGTATTAGCGCTGCCAGCCCAAGATGGGTAAGGTGCTTTTATTGGACTTCCCTAATATAGCAGCTAAAATCAGCATGTCAGCATCATCTGAATAGGTTTAATTGATGAGGACACCAATAAACGCGCCGGCAGGTGTGCAAATATTTTTATTTTGGAGGATCACTATAACTGGCTCAGGAAAACTGGTCAGGACAAAGTTAAAAATAAAAGACAGGAAAGCTCAGCTCTCCATAGCTATGGAATGCAAAAGCACCACCAAGAGCTGTTGTGTTGCTTCCCTTTGCTCCAGCAATTTTCTCCTCCGAGCTGGCTCCAGGCTTGGCTTCAAGCTCTCACTTCAGAAAG
Source organism: Lacerta agilis (assembly GCF_009819535.1). NCBI lineage: Eukaryota > Metazoa > Chordata > Lepidosauria > Squamata > Lacertidae > Lacerta > Lacerta agilis. The sequence continues at coordinate 60,326,450 of NC_046313.1, forward strand.
AGAAGCCATTCACACTGTTTTTGTTTTTGGTTTGGTGGTGGTGGGGGTTCAAAAAACCTGAAAGCAGGCATGGAAGAAAACAAGTCAAAATGAGATGCAGAAATGCAGTTTTTGTGGCTGAATACGCTTGCAAAAGGTCAAGCAGAGCCCTGTGATCCTTTGGTTCTTGTTTGCCTGAGAGATAAATTCATCCGATTTCAAGAGAGCCGATTAGCATCTCTACATCAGGGGTGAGCAGCTACAGCAGGAAGTATCTTTGAGGGCGCAGGATTTCTTTCACAGGGAACAATGGCCGATCAATAGCACTACAGCTTAGGAGCCTTGTCAGGGATCCAGCACTTGTTGACTCCGAGTGAGGTGCTTCAAGCTCTATGGGAAACCTCACTCAATATGTTTGAGCTGCCTATTGAGACCATCCAGGCTGGATTTGCTCGATAAATGTTAACCTGTAAGATTTCTGATTCCCAAGCTTTCTAAGCCAACAAGCCACTGTTAATCTTGACATTTCTTTTCACAGTCCATGGCTGCATGTATTTATACAGCTCAGCAGTCTAACTTTTGGGGATGAAGCAATTCCAATATGGAGGAACCTTTTCATCCTCTACTATTTCCTTTGCACTCACCTCTTTTATTGTTGCCCATGGCAGCCATTTTGTGTTGGCGCCCACAGTACTTTTGTCAAGATATGACAGGGTTGCCAACTTGAATAAAGTATTGGGGGGGCAAGGTAAGCCCCGCTCTGCATAATCGATCACATGACGCGGTGTACACATACCATTTGAATGGCAGTGCCATTCAATACCAAAATACTTTGGGGGGGGGGCAAAGACCCTCTTGACCCCTGGGAGTTGGATCCTCTGAGATATGATTAATACCACCCAGCACCTCATTTTTAACCAAAAAAGAAGTACTGCCTAAGGACAACCTTTTTTTCATGATTATTAAAAGAGGAACAAAGACAAGCTCTCATAATTTTTTTTTATTTTTTTGGCAGATGGGCATAATGAAGTAAAGCTGGATGACACTGGTTTCTTCATAAAGTATCTACACATCATCCCGCTAGCATTATAATGTCAACAGAGGCTGCCTTTGAGTCCCCCAGTCTCACTCACATGGCCCAGATGTGCTGCTATTAACTCACTTAGCATCACTTGAGGATTATTTAAAAGGGAATTGGGAAAAGCATTCTTGTTTTTCTCCCTGGGTCTCTTCTCAGCTCCAGAAGAACACAGTGTCCCTTTCACACGCTGGCTAGCAGTTTTCCAATGCCCACCTGTGAAAAAGATGTCATGGTGAGATCTTAATCAGAAGATTGTGTTGCATCAGGTCACCGTGCCACATTTTCTCCGCTGTTAATGGTCCGCCTTTGATCCACAGTACCTTTCTGAGGATTCATGAGAGGGATATTGTCTGTCAAGGACTATTAAAGAGCAGATTCAGTATTGCTGGACTCAGGGGTTGAGATCCATGCCTCAGCAACTTTTTGAAAAAAACAACAACAGAGAGCTCAGTTTGTTTGCCAAAGTCTCTTCATAATTCAGTTCCTCTCCCTGCCCCACCCCACACAACTTCTTCAGCTGGTAACTGAAGAAAGCAGAATCTAACTGAATGGTCCTAGCTCAGGGCTAGGCAACCTAAGGCCTCGGGGCCTTAGGTTTCTAAATTGCCTTCTAAATCCGGCCCATGGACGGTCCGGGAATCAGCATGTTTTTACATGAGTAGAATGTGTCCTTTTATTTAAAATGCATCCCTGGGTTATTTGTGAGGCTTGCCTGGTGTTTTTACATTAGTAGAATGTGTGCTTTTATTTAAAATTTATCTCTGGGTTATTTGTGGGGCATAGGAATTCGTTCATCCCCCCCCCCCCCAAAAAAATATATAGTCCGGCTCACCACATGGTCTGAGGGACGTTGGACCAGCCCACGGCTGGAAAAGGTTGCTGACCCCTGTCCTAGCTGAAAGTAGGGATGGGCAAATTGGTCAGTTTTGACCTTTCTTGATTACTCGTTTTCCTCAGTTCTCTACATTTCTACATCAGTTTCCTTTTTTAAAAAATAAGCAAGCCCTCATGAAAATATTTTAGAATTTTTGTGTGAATTTACTGTATACATTTTTGCAATCATTTTAAGCCAAATATACATATTTTTGCAAAACTGTTTTTCCCAATATGATGTATTTTTGTATATGTTATTTTCAGTAACATATGCACTTATATGCACGCTTTACCACAGTATATGCATTTTTTGGTGTGCATTACTTGGCTGCAGGGTGAAATCTGGGTAAGTGTGCAATTTCAAAGTGCAATGGTGTTTCAGTTTGTGCATTGTTTAGTAAAATGCAAATTGGGCAAGCTCACCTTTCAATGCCAGCTGATTTGAAGTTCTCCCCTATCCCTAGCTGAAAGAGCATTCAGATGGCACCCCACGAAATGAAGTTACCAAAAAATAAAAACAAGTTAGGCTATACCAGTAGGACCTGCAACAAAACATTGCACCATAGAGTGCTCTCTGTACAGGACTCCTGGTCCTCCAGTACATTCTCCTTCCCCCTGGTTTTCTGTTTCTCCCTCACAGTCAGCCAGGGTTCTGTGGTTACTGTGCACTCTGTGGCTGCATATGCACTAGACTTTCACAGCACATCAAGAGCACATTCTTTCCCTCAAGGATTTCTGGGCCTTGTCGTTTGTTAAGAGTTGCCAGGAATTGTAACTCTGTGAGGGGTAGACTACAGCGCACAGAATTCTTTGAGCCCCCAGTTTGCTCTTTTATCTTTTCAACCACCCCGAGATCTTTTGATGAAGGGCCACGGTACAGTATCTAAATCAAATAAATAATAATTTTGCGCAATTGCTTCTGGCTACCTCAGCAGCAGCACTTACAGCGTGAACTTCAGAAACAGAGGGAATCGTCTTTGGTCTTCAGCATCGGTCCTCGATTTCTTTAGAGTTAAGCCAGCTCTACATCCACACACACACCCCATTAATAATCATTGCATGTTTACGTTTTGTTGGCAAAATGACCCCTGGATTTATTCAGACGTAATATCTATTTGCCGCTGCTCCCTTAATTAAGAGGTAGTCAACATGGTGCCCTCCAGAAGTTGCTCATCTTCATCTCCCATCAGTCCTAGCCACCAACGCTCAAGAATCGATGGGAGCTGCAATCCAGCAACATCTGGAGAGCACCACATTGGCTACCCGTGCCATAATCCATGTAGAAGCAGGCCAATGTGGATAATATGCCTCTTGATGTCCATCATCTATGTCTGCTGAGTGATGCTCAGCTGAGTCCTCCAGAACTGGCTGAAAACATCTTTGAATGCAGATGGGGATGCGCCGCTCTGTCTGGGGCCTCTTGTTGTGACTGAAGATGGATAATGCCTCTCTCAGCTGGAGCACTTGTGTAATCATACTCCCAGGGACCTGTCTACATAACTGACATGAGCAACTGCGTACTCCACCATCTGAAATTTCTGCACACTCTTCAAAGGCAGGCCTGTATCTACTGTACAGAGCAGATTTCAAAAGCACATTAGGTGGTAAGTATTGATCCTACAGTGAGCATGTAAAGAGAGCCATATCTTCCCTGAAACACTCCCATTCTCCCTTAAAAATCCATACTCCTGCCTTGTTCCCCCCCCCTACTCTGCAACCAAAGCAGCCTTGCTGGTTACTTTACAGATGTTTTTAAATAGCCTGAGCTTTTCAGCTCCCTATAATTAACGGCTCATTTGGTTTAATGGGTAAATGGGGCTGGGAGAGAAGAAGTTGTATAAATGCACTCCTACTGCCTGGGAAGTGAATTTCCAAAATAACACCACCCAGTACATACGAGGCTTTGATTGTAAACACTGAATCACAGAATCGCAGAAATAGGGTTGCCATATTTCAAAAAGTAAAAACCAGGACACCCCAAAAGTTAAAAACAATTGAAATTGTTGAGCTTTTCTTAGGAAAACACAAAAGTTGTTGAGCTTAAGATCCAGGATCCAAGATCCAGGACAAAGTGTTGCCTTTCAGAACCCCCCCCCCCCCCCGATGCCAATTCTGCCTTTGAAATCCCGGCAATTTCCTAATAGAAATGTAGAGTTGGAAATGACCACAAGGGCCATCTAGTCCAACCCCCTGCAATGCAGGAATCTTTTGTCCAATGTGGGGCTCAAACCCATGACCCTAAGATTAAGAGTCTCGTGCTCTACTGACTGAGCTATCCCTTAGTGGGGGCAACTTTGTGCTAACTAATAAATCCTCACGGCTAGGGGAAAAGGCCACTCAGGTGACAGGAAAGGATATTAAGAACAAAGAGTCTTGTAGTATGTGCCTGTTCTTCCAGAAAGATATTGATTTGTGGAAATATCAGCAGTTCGCTTAGAAGCAGCCAGTCTTAGTCACTTCCAAGTGGTAGATTTTGATGTAGTTGCACAAAGTCTGAATGCCGTGTGTAGATCCCAAGGATGCCAATTGTGTGGAGTTGAGTCATGATTACTTGGGGATGAGCAGCGCTACTGACCTGATGCTTCCAATGCATAAACCATTGCCTGAAAGTAGCAATAGTATAGAATCATAGACTATTGCTTGAAACCAGCAGCCCTATAAAAGACCATTGTTTGGAAACAGCAGTCATAATGCGTGCCCGATCTTAGTCTTGTTCCCTTAGAAGTAAATACCTAATTACAGGGGGAGCGTGGCCCTCACAGGCCCACATTTCTCGCTCATGGCATGTGGCATGATATCACCACTCTCAGTGTTTCCCTTCTCCCAAGGAGTGCCTAGCATGATGATGACATGTGGCAAATGCATGGGATGAAGCTGTGTGATGGTGGACCCCATCCATGAGGTGCTGGGCCCTCAAACATTGCAGCAGCAGCATGGGAGAGAATCCCAGGAAAGCAGTTTGCTTTCCGTGTTGCTGCTGCTGCTGAAGTAGGGTGTAGCTGTGGTTCCCGGAGATGCTAAGAACCCACTATTACAGATCTCTATTGCCTTTTCCCAGAATTACAGTTCTTGAGAAGACAGAATGACTCAAAGCCAGTTTTAATTTTGTAGTAGATGTGGTCAGAAAACAGAAGGCAGCAGGTCCCATTTCAGGACCAGCTTGCACCCACCTTTTCTTGGGTGGCAGACTGTTATAATTGGATGATAAAGCAATCCTGGGTCCTTCAAATAATATAACTATAAGTCTGTTCATAAGAGTGGCCTGTTGATTAGCTGTGCATTGGCTTCCCTTTGTTAGATTTGCTTGCTCACAGATCTAATCCTCCAGAATCTGTTGCATATTTGTACTAGCATTTCCGGGATGCCTAACAGCTGCTTGGTGAATTCCCTTGGTGCTACAGCTGGTCGCTCCCCTCCCCCCAACTCTGCTGCCGCAGAAGACCTTAGAAAAATAAATAAGGACTTTAAAGGAGCACATGAAATCAAGATGAGAGTATTAAATAGGTGGAGAAATGAGGCAAGAATAGCCAAGGCAGCAACAGGGCATATTTTGTTTCTCTAGTTGCTTTTTATGGAGCGTTCCTCTTGATTTCTTTGTACACAAGTTATGTGCCATTGTGTCAAGCAAGTGTTATCCCCATCACAAAATCTGACTGCAGGCAGTGCCCGATTTACGTATAAGCTAAACAAGCTATAGTTTGGGCCCCACTCTCTTGCCCCCCCCAAGAAAAATGTAAAGGAAAAAAAACCTGGATGTACATTTCCAAAATATAAGATAAAATAAAACAAATAAAATAAAACTTATATATAGCAACAGTGTTTTGTGTTGTGTAGGCTCCTATTTGTTATGTGCAAATAGCTTTAGATACCTATTAGGTCCATAAATTACCATATAGCATATATTCAACACGAAAAACAGTGACAATTTGTTGTTGACAAAGGACAGCTGGACATATAAAGCGTCCCATTACCTTCAGTAGCTTAGGGCCTCATCAAACCTAAATCTGGCCCTGAGTCCGGGGCATGTGTGTGTGCAGAATGCATTTGTTCTGGAGGAGTCCCAAATCAACATTAATTGCACAACCTGAATTCGCTGATATGGAATTGAATCTCATCCACCAATAGAAACAGTTTGGAAGTTTGACACACTCGGTACTCTTTGACCATAAAACTAAGAAACGATAGCTGATGAAGAATAAACGAAACAGGGCCTTATCCTGGAGTTAACAATCGTAACTGGAATTTGTTTTATACTTTCAACAACAAAAATAGAGAAAACCATTGTTTATTGCTGTCCTGGCCTGAGTCCTTGCAACCTTTCTACTTTATTTCCTGTTTCAGGTGATGGCAGCTTGAACCACAGCACAATGAAATGCCCAAAGATGCCCATAGATTACCTTATTCCTAATATACCATGCAGGTCAATGCATTCTACAGACCAGTTTTTCCTAAGAGTCCCAAACATACCAGAACCCCCTTCTACAGGAACTCGGAGCAGACTTTTCATTGTGGCTGCCCCTGTTCTGCAGAAGGTTTCACCCGTCAAGATATGGCAGGTGCTCATATATGAAGAAGTGTGCATGCACACGAAAGCTCATACCAATAGCAAACTTAGTTGGTCTCTAAGGTGCTACTGGAAGGATTTTGTTGTTGTTGTTGTTTCAATCGGGGCAAAGGAAGAGCTGGCTTCCCCACCTTTTCTGACATCTTCTCTTCCATCATCTTTTGTTCCAATCTGTATCTGTATGGATACACAGGTACCTTTAATCAGTGCTATTTTTCTAGAAAAAGAGTTGCCATGAACACCTCCCTCATTCTCTTAGAATGGTAATGGCGCCCACCTGAGAAGTGCCGGAAATGAGTTCTGGCGAGTTCCAGCTGAGAAAAAGCCCTGCTTTTAGTTAATATATGTTGCCAGTCTTGCATATTGTAGCTTCCTGATGGCTAAAGAGCAGGTATCATACCTTAGAGCTGAAATACTGAAGGAAAAAGATGGGGGGAGGGACGAACGCCACAAAATGAACTCATAATCTTGCAGCACGAGGCAGTGACACCACACACCAAGGCCCTGAGGCAAAAAGATTCCGGTTATTAGAGAGCTAGAAGAGGAAGAGGCTAACCAAAACCTGCCACACTAAGAAAGAATCAGGAAAATTACAGATGCAGTAAAGACAGGCTTTCCGAACCCATTAAGAGATAATGGCAGTGGAAAAGATAGCTGAGGGTCCTACACTAATGATATGTTATTGGTTCTCAGAGGACAGTTCTGGAGCAGTGTGGTAGCTATAAGCCCTGTAAAGGAGGGCAGATTCCCCACTCTAAGCATTCACTGCCCGTTTATAGAGTATGTCAAGATTCTAGTTTAGTTTATTAAGCAATGAAATCTGAAGAATCTTTTATTATTATTCTTATTTTGGTGGTGGGGAGGCAGAGGGATTAGACCACCTTGATCTTTTCTTCAGTTGATGGGGAGAATGCTTGGAATTGGAGAGGAGTGACTGCCAGGCTGACTACCTATTTATTTATTTAAGGATGTTTATATATGGCTTATCAAAGCCTCTGAGTGGTTTACGTGAAACACACAGCGAAATCACAAATAAAATCTGGAAAATGCACTGGAAAGTACAAAATAACACTTGCTTTGGCAACTCATCCCTGCAAACAAATTGGAACGAATGCCCGGTAAATAGCCAACATTGTCTAACCTTCCTGCAAACAAATCAAGACGAATGCTCAATAAAACAGCACCTCATATCCCATTTAATGCAGGGAGAAGCGAGAGTCACAAAAAATAGGGCAAGGGCTGTATGAGGTTTCCAGATGTCCAGCTGCCAACCTGTAGGCTAAAACCATTATCATCTTAGAATCATAGAATTGTAGAGTTGGAAGGGACTCTGAGGATCATCTAGTCCAGGCACCCCCAAACTCGGCCCTCCAGCTGTTTTGGGACTACAACTCCCACCATCCCTAGCTAACAGGACCAGTGGTCAGGGATGATGGGAATTGTAGTCCCAAAACATCCCGATACAGAGATCAAAATTGCAACCTCGGCATTATCAGCACCACACTCTCCAACCATCTGAGCTCCCTTGCCCTGAAGCTGCAATCCTGAGCATATTCCAAATAAGTGTTTAGCAGCCAGCTGCAAGAACTACTTTTAATGTTGCTACTCCACCACCAGCGAGCAAAGTTAAGCCCTTTTGTTTGTGTGTTTTGATTTCATTCTCCTTCCTTGGAAGAGCCACAGTCTAATTTTAGCTATGAAGGTGCTTTAAACTAAATACCCACTGTTTCCATACATTTACGGTTAGCCAGAAACTAAAAGGAAAAGCTGTTAAATAGGTAAACAGAGTCAACTAGCTGTTAACTCAAATGATCCAGTGGAGAAACTGAGCGCATGAAACCCAAAAAGTTTCAAAAGATTGATTCTTCGGCAGCATTAATGGACATGATTTTGTCACACACCTCAAATGCTCTTAGTAAGGCTTAAAGAAATACCAGGTAATAAGAATGCTTTAAGGCTGGAGTGTGTGTGCGCAAAGGGGGCGAGACATGGCCACAATCCAGGGTAGAATTATGGACACGGGCTGCAGTCCTTTACATACTTAGCCAGGAGAGTAAGTTTAATTGAATTCACTAGGAGTACACATATACAGAATTATGCTGTTAAGTCCCATTGCCTGGTTAAAGGAGGCAGTAGTAAGACCATTTCTTAAGAAGCCCTCCTTGGATTTGGAAAATCTAAGTACAGTGGTACCTTGGTTCTCAAACTTAATCTGTTCCGAAAGTCTGTTCCCAAACCAAAGCGTTCCAAAACCAAGGCATGCTTTCCTGTAGAAAGTAATGCAAAATGAATTAATCCGGTCCAGACTTTTGAAAACAACCCCTAAAACAGCAATATAACATGAATTTTACTACTAACGAGACCATTGATCCATAAAACGAAAGCAATAAACAATGTACTGCAGTCACACAATCAATCAATCAATCAATCAATCAATCAATCAGTAGCTGAACTGGGTTCCACACAGTCACAAAAAAGAGCCACAAAAACGTAAAATAAATAGCAAAAACAGACAGACCTCAACGTAACACTCAAAAAGGAAGTGTGGCAATCAATACGGAAGTGTGGCACTCAAATCGGAAGCGTAACACTCAAAACAGAGCACGTTCAGCTTCCGGAAAAAGTTCGCAAACGGGAACACTTACTTCCGGGTTTGCAGTGTTTGGGTTCCAAGTTGTTTGACAACCAAGGTGTTTGAGAACCAAGGTACCACTGCAATAACTGACCAGTTGCCAGTCTCCCCTTCTTGGGCAAGGTTCTTGAGCAGATAGTCACAGACCTGATCTAGGAAACTGATTTTCCAGATCCATTTCAATTGGAGTTTAGGCCCGGTCTTGGCACAGAAACTGCTTTGGTCACCCTGTACGATAACCTCTGTCAGGAGAGAACAGGTGAAATATGTCCTTGTTAATTCTCCTTGACCTCTCAGCGGCTTTTGATACCACCAACCATGGCATCCTTCTGGAGCGGCTGTCCCAGCTAGGGATGGATGGCCCTGCTTTGGTGTGGTTCAACTTGGATGGTCGTTTCCAGAGGTTAATGCTTGAGGAGTGCCCTTTGGCCCTGTGGAGCCTTCAATGTTGAGTTCCTCAGGGCCATAGCTGTCAACTTTCCCCTTTTTTTGCAGGAAATTCCCTTATTCCAGTGCCGTTTCCCAATGCAAAAAAAGGAAGGTTGACAGCTCTGCGTCAGGGCTCAGTTTTATCTTCCTTGCTGTTTAACATCTACATGAAACTGCTGAGTGGCATCATCCACAGTTTGAGAGTACGTTGCCAGCCATATGCTGATGGCACACAGCTCTACTTTTCATTTACACTTGCAGGTGTGGCAGTGAATGTGCTGGACCGTTGTCTTGCCTTGGTAATGGACTAGATGAGAACCAACAAACTGAAGCTCAATCCAGATAAGAGTGAGGTGCTGTTAGTGGGTGGTTCGCTAGACTGGATGGATGGCAGGTTGCCTGCTCTTGATGGGGTTACACTCCCTCTGAAGCGGCACATACGTAGCTGGGGGGGGGGTCCTTCTGGATCCTTGGCTGTCACTTGGCTCAGATGGCCTCAGTGGCATAGAATACCTTCCATCAGCTTTGGCTGGTGGCCCAGCTGCGCCCCTATATGGACAAGGATAACCTAGCTCCTGTCATCTGCGCTCTGGTGACCTCTAGGTTAGATTACTGCAATGTATTATACATGGGGCTGCTTCTGAAGATGGTTCAGAAACTTCAGCTGGTGCAGAATTTGGAGGCCAGGTTCTGCACTGGGCAAGATGGATTGAATATATAATGCCAATCATAGCTGAACTGCCCAACTAGTTTCTGGGCCCAATTCCAAGTGCTGGTTTTGCCCTACTAAGCCTTAACTAAGACTGCAATATGTCAAGGACTGCCTGTCGCCATATAAACCTCCCCGGACCCTGGAATCATCATGTGAGGTTGCTCTTCCTGTGCCTCCTTTGCTAGGTCAGGAGGGAGACTGGCAGCATGAAAACAGGCATTTTCTGTGGTGACTCCCTGCTTGTGGAATGCTCTCCCCAGGGAAGCTCACCTGGCGCCTCCATTATGTAGGCATCAAACAAAAACATTCCTTATCTTTCAGGCCTTTGGCTAATTAGAGCAGTGTTTTTCAACCTTTTTTGGGCAAAGGCACACTTGTTTCATGAAAAAAATCACGAGGCACGCCACCATTAGAAAATGTTAAAAAATTTAACTCTGTGCCTATATTGACTATATATAAAGTAATTTTTCAATTTTTCCCACGGCACACCAGGCAACATCTCGCGGCACACTAGTGTGCCGCGGAACAGTGGTTGAAAAACACTGAATTGGAGAATCTATGGCCTTTTAAACAGGGGAGAGTATTGTTCTCATTTGTTACTATATGCATTTTTGTTTGTTTTCATATTGTAAACTGCCCTGTGATCCTCCATTGAAGGGCAACATCAACATCAATAGATGATAAATAGTATTTAGAGTTCTCAGTGTTCTCGAAGCTACTAACATGAGTTTGGCCAAACTGCGGGAGGCAGTGAAGGATAGGCGTGCCTGGCGTGCTCTGGTCCATGGGGTCACGAAGAGTCGGACACGACTGAACAACAACAACAGTATTTAGAGTGCCAAAGGTTGTCTTGGAAGGTGGAGTGTGTATATGTGTGTTTTAAAGGACAAGGAAACTTATCCACCATTTCTATTGTGATTAAGTGGGGTGGGGAGATGAAATGAACAAGCCACTCCCCAGCTGTTAGGTTTGTTTTGGTTGCATTTCTCAGATTCACATTTCAGATTCATTTTTCAGACTCTCGTGGCATTGCGACAATTGTTATTGATGTTTAGGACTGAGATAAAGAGAAGGAAATTGCATGAACTGATAGCTGGGAAAGGGTGGGGGGGACCCATCTCTGTAGCTAGCACATCTCTCCTTATTCAAGACCTCTGTCTGGCAGTGTATACTGTTGTGATGGAAAATGTTATATATAGTTTCCAAACAACAACTTACTCCTGAGACCTATGAGGGAAATTAGCTTAGCTCTCCAGAGGACGTGCTAGTTGTGGGATATTAAAGCAACTATTATCGCTTATTTGCTCACAGTATCTTCTCTTGGATTTTTCCTCGGATGCATTATCTTCTGCCACCGATTCCCCAATAAAATTGTGCAGGCAGCATGAGAACATTTCTACACTCCTCGACCAAAAAATAAAAAATCTGTCTCTATTCTTGTCTTAAGTGACCACAGCCATTTTTGGCTTGTTTCTTCTCAATAGCACCAGAAAGAACAGTGCAGACGCTCTTCTGGAAGTAAAAGGACAAAGACACACTACATTTACTTCCTACCTTCCTTCAAGAAGCACAAGACAATACACATGAGGTTCTCCCATTTTTATTGGCCCACTATATCAGGCAGGTAGGTTAGGCTGAAGAGGCAGTAACTTGTTTAAGGTCACTTTTCAAATGTATCCCACTCTGCACATAAGACAAGAGATTTCGCCTCCCTGGCATGTCTGACACTCAATCCACTATGCCACACGGTTCTATGTTGCCATTGGAGAATTTTGGTCCAATAAGAATATGTGTTTGGAACCTAGTGGCCTAATACTGAGCGACACCATTGGTCCATCAAGCTCAGGATTGCCCCCAATGATTGGCAGTGGGGAGAGCCAGTGTGGTGTAGTGGTTAAGAGCGGTAGTCCTGTAATCTGGGGAACCGGGTTCACATCTCCGCTCCTCCACATGCAGCTGCTGGGTGACCTTGGGCTAGTCACACTTCTTTGAAGTCTCTCGGCCCCACTCACCTCACAGAGTATTTGTTGTGGGGGAGGAAGGGAAAGGAGAATGTTAGCCGCTTTTAGACTCCTTCGGGTAGTGATAAGGCGGAATATCAAATCCAAACACTTCTTCTTTTTCTTCTTCTCCTTCTCAAAGGTTTCAGGTGGGTTACTCCCAGCCCTAACTGGAGATGCCAGGGAATAAATCTGGGACCTTCTGCATGCAAAGCAGATGCTCTAGCACTGAGCTACACTCCTTGGCACCCAATGATGTATCTTAGCAATGCTCAGTTGGTCTCTTTAGAATATTATCTCAATGGTGGACTGAAATAAATCAGCTCACGATTGGTACTCATTTTTAAAAGTCAGCCCCTGGCCCCACCAAAAAGAAAACAGGGCTTAAAAGATATATATTGAATATAGCAGATCCAAGTTTAATTACAAAGCCAAAGAGAAGAAACACTACAGCTGTAGGACAGTATGTGGGACATCTGCGGTCAAAATTTCTTATAGTCCTTCCCCCACCAAAGGCCTTCTTCTTCTTCTTCCCACCCTTCCCCTCTTCTCCGACATCTGGCAGGGCAACTGTGGTCAAGGGAAGATTGACAGAAGTGTAAACAGCCGCCTTCGGACTGAAGCCATGTTAAGCGGTGCTGCAAAATAAAGGAAGGGTGGAGAGAGTTAGGCAAGGGCAGCATCTGCTGGTGGGACCTAGAAGAAACATCCATTTTAAACAAAGGCTGCTTTGGGGGGCCCTCAGCCGGTTACTTCAGGCTACTACAACTGCTGCTCCCCATGGTGTGTGGAAAGCAGGCAGACATCTTTTATTGTAGCCTATAATGTGCTTGATGTTCTGCTCCTGCTACCCATCGCTGCAGTTCCTGGCAGACAAAAGGTGCTGGGAAGGAAGGAAAGTCCTCGGTGTGCTGGAATCCACAAGCAGTTTGGCTGTATATGGATTGGTGGGTTACCTACCTACCTTGCTGACTTGTGTGTTTACAATTCCTTCCACACCTTGTTAGAAGGCCCCTATTACCCTCACAAAACTACAATTCCCAGAGTTTCCTGTGAAGAGGGATTGATTGTTAAACCACTCTGGCAATAGTAGCTCTGTCTGGGGAATAGGGGTCTCCTACTAACTCTCGGCACCCTTAACAAACTACAGCTCCCAGAATATTTTTTGTGGACACCATGTGACTGTTTGAAGTGGCATCATGGTGCTTTAAAGGTATGGTGCGGATGTGGCATTAACATGCCTGCATTCTAGTGCGCAGCCAATGCCTACTAAAAACTCAGAACCTGGGGTGGTAGGAGGGCAGAACAGAATCTTCAGTAGTAAAAGCAGATAGGCAAATAATATTTTACAGATATATTCCTCTCCACCCTGGTTCTCATGATGAGTGGCAGCTGTGTTGTGCAAAGCAGATTATGCATCAAATAATCCAGTTTTGCTGTGCCATTATTGTGGCACAGGATTTTGGTTTTTTTAATGCGCAGAACTTTTTTTAAAAGAGAAAAAGGCATGCAGAACTAGGCCTAAATACAGCCAAAATAAAAATCTTGTCCATTTAATGTGAGTCGGACCGATGTTCCCTGTGTACTTTGGAAGGACTCGAAGTTATTGGGTTCTCCTGCTCTCATGCAAACACGCCCCACTCAATCCTACTACTATAAAGCGTTTTTGTGTGAACAACCAGTACGTTCAATGATGACTTAAATTTTGACAGTGCACAAGAAGCAGAACATTCCTCAAAAAAACCCAACTTGTTGCTATTGTTCCCACATTGATGGAACCACAGGACAACCAGCAGTTCTGCCAAAACACTGACAGTGTGCTGACAATTAATTTTTGAAGGTGTTTTCTCCTTAGTGCCACGGTGGCAACAGAACCAAACTGGTAGTTCGCTAACCATACAAACTTAATGGGGCACCCTTGTAGGTGCTGCCGATGGAGGAGAAGCCCGTTAATTCCTACCCCAGTGCTAAATGTAATTCACTTCTGGTAATTCAGGGCCAATCAATGGTGTGAAAGTAACTAGATAGGCTCAGAAGATATTTCTGGACTAGGCAATTTCCCTCTCATGAAAAGTTAAGGAAGTGTTCCAAAAGAAGGGAGCTCTTATCTTGTTTCCCTCTCTCTTTATATGCTGATATGTATTTCTTATTTCAAGTATCCAAGAACGAAGTATTTTTAAAGAGTTTTTTTTTTTTTTTTTAAAAAAGGTTCCTAACCTTGAGAAAGAGTGAAGGTTTGGGGAAGGACAGTGTTCTGCCTGTTACAAAAAACTATGAGACAGGGTCATCAGTCTAACATCAGAGCACAGCGTATGCACATCTCCTGCTGCAGTGCTTGCACACTGCTGGGGTTATCTTGGGTTCCCCTTTCCTACGAAGCAATGCAACTTGGGGGGGGGGGGAATCAAGTTTTACGAGAGACCACAGCAAGACAGAAAAATGAGCAGCAGGTGATGACAACTGAAGGCCACAGCTTGTGGCCTTTCTGGCTCTGCAAAGCTTTATGGCCCAATCAAGATATACACACCCAGATGAGCTAGAATAAACAGGCACTGTAAAATCAGTTCCACAAATGCATCCCCACATGTATAGTCAGTGAAGCCAGGCGAGGAACCTGTGGCCTTCCAGGTATTGTCAAACGACAGTTTCCATCATCTTTGATCACTGGCCATGCTGGTTTGGGTTCAATGGGAGCAGAGCCCAGAAACATCTCTCCTTTAAACAAGGCTGAAATCCCACCGATAAGATCTTTGGGAGTTGCAGGATTCAGTTGCCCCTGCCCTTGCCAAACAGCTGGTTTGCGGGGTTTCAAAACACCTGGCACACACAGTCGCAGAAGATTTACGCACCATTTGCTGGATTTGAGTCCTAGCTTGTATACAGCACCAGCTCCTCTACTTCAAAAGAAGAGGCCGACTTCAATGGACATAAAATACCAGGGCTTGCAGGGAAAGTTTTTATATGTGGCACAGGATCTATCTCCTCCTCCTCTGATATTATATATAAAAGAGAACACAAGGCATGAAGTCATCCAGTTAAGAGTTTCCTTGCCCTCACTTCAGTCCAGTGGGAAACTTTTAGCAAGATTTCTGTCACATCATACATTTTGTTTCTTATACAATGTGGGGGTTGCTGTTTTCAGCACACTTCTCATCTTGAGCATTCTTCCCCGAGTGGATTAAGAGCATTTCTAGCAACTGACCTTTCCTGAAGCACAGTAGCCCCACCAGCCAAGCTTTCCTGTGTGGCTACTTGTCTCCAAGGTAGGAGGCATCCTTCCCAGTTTTCTTCAGGGTGTTCAGTAAGGTGTCAACACTGTGCTCCGAGTCTATATTCACCTTCTTGTTGGGCAGGTCGATTTCAAACTGAACACCTGAAAAGAAAGGACACAAGCGTACAGAAGCAGCATTGGAAATTTGAAATCTCCTCCCCACAATTTATTCTCCCACCTTCTTGAATGAGTGGTAATGTCAAATGGATAGTCTATATTATCTTGCAATACATCCATCAGTTGAGGCGGGGCTGTACTTTATCTTATGCTTATTTATTTACAAATTTGTAATCTTCACTATGAGAAAGCAACATTAAGATGGAGTACAGGGATAAAATCATCAAAAGAGCCATTAAAACATCATAAGCATTGATAAATGAGTAAAAGATGGTTTAGTTTGATGGTAAAGCACAAGGTTTCCCAAACTTGGGCCTCCAGCTGTTGTTAAGAGTACAACTCCCATCATCCCTGACCACTGGTCCCAGTAGCTAGGGTTGATGGGAATTGTAGTCCACCAACTGCTGGAGAATCAAGTTAGGGAAACTCTGGTAAAGCATTCGTGCAAAAAAGTCTCAGCTTCAATCCCCAGCATCTCCAGGTAGGGCTGGGAAAGACCTCTGTCAGAAATCCTGGAGAGCCACTGCTGGTCATCTTAAGAAAATACTGAGAGAGATTGACCAATGGTCTGACTCTGTGTAAAAGGAGTTTCCCATATTCCTCTCCAGGTAGCAAAGATGTGATGTGAAAAAGCCATGCCTGAAGAGCCACTGCCAGTCAATACTGAGTGAGATGGAACAAGGGCTTCTCTTGCTCCCTGCCAACCCCGTTCGCCAAAGCAGGCTTGTTTTTGCTATGGGGTTGGCGGGGAAGAACCAGCAGCATCCCTCTGCCCGCCCCCCCCCCAGCCTTTTAGAGGA
The DNA here is from genome assembly GCF_009819535.1 of Lacerta agilis. NCBI lineage: Eukaryota > Metazoa > Chordata > Lepidosauria > Squamata > Lacertidae > Lacerta > Lacerta agilis. Next base: position 60,342,908 of record NC_046313.1, read on the forward strand.
GGAAAACCAGAATTTTTTTTCTTGTTTTCCTCCTCTAAAAACTAGGTGCGCCCTATGGTTCGGTGTGCCCTATGGAGCGAAAAATATGGTATACACAAAAAGGCACCATTCAGCTTCTCAGTATATGCCGACAGAATGAAATACAGATGACTGTGAGGCACATGAGGTTCATTTCTGTCCCAACGTGGAATAAATTTACATGTAGCAAATCCTTTGTGTGGGGGCAACCTTCAATGTCTTGCAACAGTTATGCTGACACCAACACCCATTGAGGACAGGAGAAGATTACACCCTTGCTAAGGTGGTAAAGACAGCAGCAGATTTGGCTCTCCTACTGCAGAGAAGAAGCAACCAGAGTTATGCATCAATGATTTAAATGAGTTTTGGGCGTAAGCATCTGATCTTGTAAACAGAATAAAGTTGACTGGACAACTGTCTAGAAGAGGAAATTACGCAGTCCTAAGGGACATGGGATGCAAGGTAAACATTCCAGCAACAATCAATATTTAGTTAATGACTGACTAACTACCTCTACAGTGGAACCTTGGGTTACGTACCGTCCTCCTTACAAACGCTTTGGGTAATGAGCTCTGCTAACCCAGCAGGTAGCGAACTTTGCCCCGGGATGCGAGGGGAAGTCGCGCACCGGCAGTATGGCGGCAGCGGGAGGCCCCATAGTGAGAGCACGCCTCAGGTTAGGAACTGTTTCGGGTTAAGAACGGACCTCCGGAACGAATTAAGTTCGTAACTGGGGGTACCACTGTATTAGGAGCAAAGTTGCAAGCCCTCCAAAAGTTGCTTGCTACTTCAGCTGGGGCAAAGAATGAAGCAAAAGCTGCACATCATTTAAGTGGCTCATTTAATCTTTTTAAAACCATGCAATGAAAATACGATATGCAAAGATGAACGCGCTATGAGTTGGAAGATTTTCTAGCATGCTGCACTGACAACTGCAAACCAGGTTAGAAGATAGCCCTCTTAACAGTGGTTAATTTTTAAACAGTGGTTAATTTTAAACAATTGCTTTTAACTTTTTTTCCTGATGGTTTTATTCTTTCTGTAAACCGCTTTGAAGTTTTATTTCAATCAAGATGTATACAAATCTTGTGAAATAAATAAAAATAGATGAATAGTGATTTGCTGCCGTTAAGGCAATACAGGACTTGGTGTGCAATTCAACAGGCAGTGAGCTGATCCTCCAGCGAGTGGCTCTTTTTCATCTCAAACAATGCAAGCAGGAATACAGAAGAGTCTTGTGGTCTGCCAGGTACCACTCACCTCCCAGCTTGTTGAGAACACGGGTGACGGCATTAGAGCACCCTTCACAGGTCATGTCTACAAAGAATTCATGTTTCTGAAATTGCAAGGAGAAAGAATGGAGAGGCCATTGAAAAATCTCTCGCTGAGCAACTGCACAATGTTATAAAAACTAGTTTATTAAACTATAATAAAAGCTAGTATCAAAGCTTGACCTTACCTGCTTGGGTCTGGATACCTTGTTAAAACGTTGAAATTTATGCAATAAATAAATAAATTTCTGGTTGATGTCAACTGGAGCACCCATAAACCTGTGCTCCGTAGTCTTTGTGCGTAAGCACATGAATATAACTTGCTGAGACTTTGTTTAAATGTTGGGGCCAAGTTGTAGATGCATTTTCTTTAAGAATGCATTGTCAGCCAAAATGATGTTCTCCTTTCCTTCAGTCAGGGCGAATTAATTTAAATCAAGGCAATTTAAATCACCAAGGTGGGTGGGGGAAGGCTGATTTAGGCAATTCTATTGGTACTTCATGCATTTCCTAAACAATTAGGTAATTGTCTACACGGAACATTTACACTACTATTTTCTAGTATTGCTGCTTTCTGAATATTATTTACTGGAACACTAGGAGATAGTTATTGCCTTTGAGTCCTGCTCATGGGGTAGGTATCTGAATAGCCAATGCAAGCAACAAGGGACTAGATTAAATAGGCATTTATCTAACCCAACAGGACCCTTTTTTGGGTGTGGGTGTCTTTTTTCACTTTTGCTTTCTTTCCTGCCTTGCCCCACACCAGAAACAGAAAGTAGCTAAAATCCGGAACAATAAAAAAAACACCTGACCTGCAATCAGGGCTGTCTCGTCATAGGGGCTGGGTGGCGCGGTACACCAGGGCGCCAGGCCCCCCAGGGGCGCCCCCGCAAGCCCGCCGGCATACCAGGTGCCCCCTCCCCAGCCCGCGCGCTGGCGGGCGAGCTGCAAGCCGGCCGCCCTCCGGAGCCCCAGCTGGAGCGCTGGGAAGGGCGCGCAAAGCCCCGCGCCGCTCTAGCGCCACGCCCCTCATCCCCCGCTCGCCCACCTCCCTCCCGCGCTGGCCACCCCTCGGGGGATGAGGGGCGTGGCGCTGGAGCGGCGCGGGGCTTTGCGTGCCCTTCCCAGCGCTCCAGCTGGGGCTCCAGAGGGCGGCCGGCTTGCAGCGCCACACCCCTCATCCCCCGCTCGCCCACCCCCCCTCCCAAGGGGCGGCCAGCGTGGGAGGGAGGTGGGCAGAGAGGCGGCCCACCGGGGGCACCAAGGGATCGTCGCGCCAGGGCGGCCGATCCCTTTAAGACGGCCCTGCCTGCAATGTCTGTTTAAAGACAACAAAGGACCCATTCCCACCACCCTGCAAAAAAGCAAACAGCTTCTTTTCATAAGACAAAAAGGAAATGTCCTTTTTTATAGAAAACAAATACTATAGAGCAAATTGCAGAGCTAACACAGTTAAAGAGATAATTCGGGTTGATGCAGTCGATGATCAGCCAGGATGGCATTTTCTGGGTCTGGAATGAAGTTCAGAGATGACTAGATACTTCATTGGTCCTAGAATCAAGGCCATAATAATGTTTATTGTGCCATATTAATGTTTGGCCTGAACATATTTATTTTTTCCTGCTTCTCTGCTTATGCAGAAGAACAGTTTTTAACTATTTGCTTTTATAGAGGGCTGTTCCTTCAGCCTTAAAACATTTGTGTGTTTAATTTGTAATTCAATTTTAACTAGACTATCTTTTTTAAAGAGACATTTACAACGCTGAGTTATAAAATAGCTATTTTATAGTAAACAACAACAATACCCCTCAGTATACAGGTTAACAGTACTCTTTCTCTTCATAGTATGAAGTATGTACCCAACCCAGGATGTTTAAAAGTTGTGGCAGAACTTGCATCCGTCGTAAACAGCCCAGCCCTGAGAGAATTGTATGTCTCTGTGGCTTATTGTGTAATACTACTGGGGGAGGGCAGGGAGAAGAGGGAGGATAAAAAAGAGCCAGATCTTGCATTGCTAACTAGTTTTTCCTGGCACCTCTAAAAACACAATTCATAAACATGAAACTGGAGATAGGCCTGAAATCCAAAACCACATAATCTGTTCTTTATCAGGGATGGGCCAAACAGAACTGGATTACATAAGATGGACCAAACCCCTAGAATCTTTCCATGGATTCAAGTCACTTCCATCTTTGCTAGAAGCAAAAAGGTTTATTCAAAGGAAACACTTTCACTAAAGTAGGAGACCTTGATTCAACTTGTTCTCTAATGCGTCACTTGAAGATCACAAAATGTTCTTGATGGGATTCTCACCCTCCATTTAAAATGTACTCTTGTCCTTGCATGTGGGGGGCACTGTGTGCAGGATCCTATACCACTATCAGGCCTTACTCCAGGAAGAAGGCACTCAGAACCAAGCAATACACAGATTAGCAGTCCTGTTGTAACATCAGCTCCTAGGGATCAATTCCCAAAGTGATCCTGTGAGGGTGGAATACAACACGATGGGTTGCTGCCATCAGAGGTTACCCATTGGGGTTGTGGTGAAGAAAAACAACAGGGGATGGCGGACAAGGCCTCAGGCTTAATATTATATTATAATTATTTAAATTTCTATACCGCCCTTCCTCCAAAGCACAGATATTACTCAGAGACAACCAGACTGCTGATGGGAATTGTGGTCTAAAACATCTGGATGGTGCCAGGTTGGCGGAGGCTGGTCTTATCACTGATATGTGTAAAGGGCTTTCATACACTTTTGTGCTTAATAGAGGGATAAAAACACTTTAAACCTTTGGCCCCACTGGTGAAGCAAAACATACAGCTTTGGCTCCCATTTCTTCGCTACTGGGAACCTCTCAATTTGCTTTCCCCTAACTTGTTTTAAAATGCACAGCTCATCATCAGTGCGATCCACCTGGCTAGGCAAACCATGGTCCCTCATGGAAGACATACAACTGGGTCAAGAGAGGCGGTACACACAGCAGCAGGGAGCAGAAGCAGTTTAAGAACCGCTATAATGCATGTGTGGCAAAACCAGGTTGAAAATCTGGTGCCAACACGACTTCACATCATGGGTGTAAACCAGGATTTATTTTTGGGGTGGGAGCATGCCTTATGTTAGGGGGTGGGGTGCAGAACCAAATTACAGTATCTGCAACACAACTGAACAGTTAGTTAACTATTTTTATTTATTTACTTGTTTGGGGGGGGCAGTTACCATCCTGCACCATCCAGACTATGCCCATGTCTCACAGTACCCTAAAACTGCTTGGAGGTTGTTGTTTTTCCTGCGATCAAGCGGCATATAAATATTAGGAAACTAATAATAATAGTAATGATAATGATAATAATCCCTTTACAACCAGCATTTCTTAAGTGACTTGACCAAGGCCGCCAAAGGAAGCCTGTGCCAAGTCGCAGATCCGGTAACGCTCCGATCCCAGCGCAGAGCACCCCGCGCCTTGAGCAGCACCCTTACACATCGTCACCCCGTTTCGCGGGAGGGGCGCCTCCCGAGTCGCAACGGGGCCGAGGGCGGGCGTGTTTCAAACCGGGCCCGATCGTTAGGAATCCTCGGAAGGCGAGTCCATCTCCTCCTTTTCCCGGCAGTAGAAACAACGACGGCAGATGGATGTGGTAAAAGGCTGATGCTGCGTCCGGAAAGCGCAACGGCGCGACTGCCCAGAACAGTGAAGGAATCACCACCCACCGGCATGGCTGCTGCTGCGGCTGCTCCTCCTCTTTTTCCTCCGAAGCCTTCCTGGCTGCTGCTCAGCGGAACGACGCGGCTCTCTCCGCAGCCTCCGCGAAATGAAAGGCCACCGAACCAGCTCGCGCCCCTCCCACTGGCCGGCCACCCCTCCTGCGCTAAGCCTTCTCCGGCAGAGTCGGCGTCGGGAAGGCGGGGGGAAGCCGGGGGCGCGCGCGCTCTTCGCACTTTGCGCCGCTAGGAGGAGAAATTCCACGTGTCTGGTAGCATCATAATACCCTGCAAGGCAGGTGGAATCTTTGGCCCAGCGTGGGGCTGGAACCCACGACTCTGAGATTAAGTACCGGTACTGTAGATTGCTCCTGGGTATAGAAATCAGTCCTTTTTTCTAAGAAAATGTTTTCCTACTCATTTCCTACTTAATTTCCTACTCATTTCCTACTTAATTTTCCTACTCATATTGAAATACTGCCTCTCAAAGAGGCCAAACTTAGATTCACAAAATGTTTAAGGGTATATGTACGCTTGCGTCTCCCCAGAAAAAAAAACCGCCACCACCACCAATTTATTATTTCTACCCTGCCCATCTGGCTGGGTTTCCCCAGCCACTCTGGGCGGCTCCCAACAGGATATTAAAAACACGATAAAACATCAAACATGAAAAACTTCCCTAAACAGTGCTGCCTTCAGATGTCTTCTAAAAGTCAGATAGTTGTTTATTTCCTTGACATTTATTTTATTTCCAAGAAGACTCTCTGCCGGGTTCCCTGTAATATCACTTCTCGCAATGAGGGAACCGCCAGAAGGCCCTCAGAGCTGGACCTCAGAGTCCGGGCAGAACGATGGGGGTGGAGAATTGACCTGTGCCTCCATGGATAGCTGTGAGTGCAAAATGACTCCCAGGCTGCACACCTGGTCCTTTGGGGCACAGTTACCGCAGTCTGGCCTTCCCCATTGTTGTTTTTCCCACTTTGCTGGGTTGTGATACCTGGATATTCATGCCCACGTACAGTTTGCAAAGCTGATTAAATAAATGTTTTTTTGGTATCGCAAGGCTTTATTCTTTAGAGGAAGAGATGCTACTACCAATGCCACCATGTTTAAGGACGGGTATCTGGTGCCATCTGCTGGAGCTTTAATACTTGCCACATCTTCTCCTTTGATCATTCCTGGGAAAAGTATGCATCTCACAAATTCCTGTTTTTTTATTTTAAAAAATGATACCTGGTCATGGTGGCTAATGGTGATTAATGAATGTTGATTATATATTGATATTTCTTGACATTCTGAAAAAAAATAGTTTGCGGTTGATGACAACTTTTTAAGCTCATCAAGGGATCAATGAACTCAAAGCTTGGGAAACCTTGAACTAGATGATAGCAAACAAGGCCCCCTCCAACTCTATGATTCTGTGAGCAAGTTCGTTTAGACACCATGGGATTGATTTTGGAACAAACATGTCCAGGAACGTGCTCTACAAAAGTGAAACTTTTTCAGACATTAATATCCTTCCCAGAAAAAGCTTTACCTCCTGACTTTGTAAGTTGCAGGCTCTTATTTGAGGTACGGTAGTTATGAGCAGGACCAATGAAGAAGTATCAGCTTTACTGACAGAGGACTCTGTTTGTTAAGGTTACAACATTTTTTCCTGGCCCAACGCCTATGTCATTAACAGCTGTGTGACAAGCAGATCTTCAAAAAGTGTGGTTTTCTCCATCATTGTATTTGTATGTCAGGAAAAATTGCACATGTTGAATTCTGCCATTCACACAGCTGTCAAAGGCACATGCCAACAAAAAGGCGATTAATCTTCATTAAATAGAAATATTGGTTATTATGCTTTGTAATGTAACATTGCATGTTGTAATGTATCCTTATTTTCTTTTGACTGATAGATGCCAATGGTTCGAAAGTGAACTCCTTAATTTGTTGCCCTTCCTTATTTTTTGACTATTCTTATATTGTTTGAAACAAAATATAAAATCAAAAAATCCTTCCAGTAGCACCTTAGAGACCAACTAAGTTTGTTCTTGGTATGAGCTTTCGTGTGCATGCACACTTCTTCAGATACATGCAGACCAACACGGCTACTTACCTGTAACTTATATTGTTTGGTTATGTTTCCTGCATAATATTTATTTTGGGGGGTGTTACATTTCAAAATTATGCTAAGGAAAAACAGACTTCATAGTTAATTAATGGTGTACTAGGAATGATATCATTGAAGTCAGTTGGACTGCTCTTGTGGACACTGGCTCTGAGCCTCTGGACACTTTTTCTCCTTGTGGGCACAGCCTGCCCCCTCCCATTTTTTCAATTCTAAACCTTTCTCCCTCCACAGCAACCAAGGCAACTCTGCTTTGCCCAGACCCAAAGGTGCTTCTTTAATATGTTAATGACTGACCATTGTTTCCTAATGGCTTGCACTCAACTAGCCCCACCAGGTTAGTTTGCAGAGGTTAACCCCAAGAATTTCCATGTTTGCCACAGTTCAGGAGAGCTGCAGCAGCCTGTATTTACCCTTCAATGTTCCAAATATTATCTAAATTCTACCATTTTACTAATTTCTAACATTCACTAACTCTAGATGATAGAAACTTGTGGAATTAACATGTTGGATGTGTAAGTTTTCTTCTTCATTCATCCTGTTTATGAGGGGCAGATGGGGCTCATCAACCTGGCAAGGTAGCCCATCTAGGAGAAGGAAATTTCTGATCTTAAACCTCCATTGTACTGAGGCCGACAACCTCCGGCCCATGAGCCTCCTGGAACTGGCCCATGGCCATTCTGTGGATCGGCGTGGGGGTTCCACACATTTTTCCCCACGGGGAAAAAAAATTCAGCAACATATTTTTTTCAGCGCCATTTCCCCCCTCCCTCATTGCAGCAGAACCTCCTCCCTCCTCCCAGTGCAGCCATAGGCCAATCGCTCGCAAAGGATTGAGGCCCCAGCCAATGGGCGGACGGCTGCATGTGGCCGAGAGGAAGGGGGCTGGGCTGAGCTGGCTCAGCACCATTTGCAGCTGAGCAGCCCATGCCGGAGCCTGCTGGTTGCCGCCTCCTCCCATGTCTCCGCCATCCATGCCGCTGTGGCCCGTGCCTCCTCTGCTTCCTCCCCCGCCTGGGCTTCCCCTGCCTCCGCCACCCATGCCGCCGTGGCCTGTGCCTCCTCCGCTCTTGCCTCCACAGCCGCCAGCCCGGCACAGGAGCTGAAGCCCCAGCCGCAGGCAAGCGCTCCAGCACCCCCCCCAAGCTGCTTTCCTTTCTTTCTCCTGTTTTTTAAAGCGCTTTTTTCAGCGCTTGGCTGGGCGGCGAGGGGCGGGCCAGAGAGGGAGGGGTGTCACCCCTCCTTGCTGGCCCGCCCCTCACCTCCCCGCCGAGGCAGCACTGAAAAAAGCGCTTAAAAAAACAGGCTGCTTTCCTTTCGTTCTTTTTTAAAGGGCTTTTTTCAGCGCTCTGCTCCTGCCCCTCACCTCCACGCCACCGAGCCAGCAGGAAAGCAGGTGCTGGCAGCAGGCCAAGGGAGGAGCAGATTGCCGGGGGGGGGGGCCCATGAGTCACCCCCCAGGGTGGTACCTGGGGCAAACCACCCCCGCCCCCTTGCTCCACCCCTGTGGCATCTTACATGCCTCCTTCTGGCAACTCCTGCAGCGAAGCTGGTGCCAAATGCATTGCTCTGCTTTCCTTTGGTCCACATCAGTGAGGCCAAGAGGGGGTTCTTGTTGTCTGGGCAGCCCAGCCCCTCCATACACACCGCCCAGGCTTGTGCCCTAGGAAGGTCACTAGCACAGCGGTTTGACCTCATCCCCAAAGGCATACTAGTACGAATAGGAAATACCAAAGTTGTTCCTCATACACAAAATACGTGTTGGTGTGTACTACTCCAGGCGAATTTGAAGGGGGGGGGGGAAGGGGATTTATAGCTAAATAATGCTCAGATGTGGACAAGTCCTATGTATGTACTGTTGTAAGTTCTTCCCTTTGTCTGTCCTGAATCTCTCACCCTTCACAGGATGGCTCCAGGTGGTAAAAACTTTATGAAAGAGAAAAAGTCTCTCTATCCACATTCTTTCTGCCATGGACAGTTATATAAACGTCTGCTATGCCCCTCGCCTTCATTCATATATTTTTTCTATACTAAGAAGCCTCAACATTGTAACCTGTAACCTCTTATAGGAGTTGGCTGAGCCCCTTGATAGTTTTAGTTCTCACTTTCTTTATCCTTTCCAGCTCCCCAACATCCTTTTTTTGAGATGAGGTGATCAGAACAGGACATAGTACAGGCAGACACATACAACAAAATCTCAATTTCGTTCCTTGCTTCTGTCTTCTAAATAGTAGTTCCAGACTCCCCATGAGTCTCTCATTTTGCATGAGAGACATTGCTGACTCTCATGCCACCATCTTCGCTCAGAGACACTGTGACTTCTGCGTGACAGGCAGAAATCTATGTCATGCTTTCTCACTGGCAAAAGTGCCAGGGACAGTTTTGTGTGTGCTTCCCCACCCCAGTAAAGCAGCTCTCCATGAAAGGGAGGCACCTCTTCTATTTAACCTTGAACCACGGTGTTAGCAGATCTTTTCAGAGGGCATTGAGATCGGATTCTGATCTGGCCTGAAATGCATTGTTATATTAGCGAGCCCCACAGTTTTCCTGCTGTAACAATTTTCCCTTAGAAGGAAAATAATTTTCATCTGCAGGGTAGGGAGAAGCATAATCACTATAGGGATCACTATTTTCTCTCTCTGCTAGCCTTTGCCAGCTCAGCTAATTTATAAAGCTATCCAGATCCCCTCCTCCCTCTCCCAGTTTAGCTGCACTACAGCTAAACAGAGGTGTAGGAAAATATTGTTTCCCTGGAATTATGGATGGCTAAGGCAAGAGCAGGGAATGTGTTGTGTGTGTCACCATGGCTGTTGTTTCAGGCTGGGTGCAATAAGTTACTGCGTGTGGGAGTTGGCTTATTGAAAAAGAATCTCTCTTGTTTGGTCATTTATTTCATATCAGTTCTACAAAAGTTTCACCTAAGCTGCTGATTTATGAGTTGGCAGCTTGCACAGCGGTTCCACTGTTCTAAATAGTTACGCAGAAGAGAGGACTAAAAGCTGAGGATGCCAAAATGGCACTTTAGTGACTGCAGTTCAATTGACACAGGGAGAAGGTGTCTTTAGAGAGCTACTCTAGGAAAAAAAAGTAAAAGGGCTTCAATATTTCCATTCTACTTAAATGGAGGTTGCCATTATCTAGGATTCAGTGCTTGCTGTTTTAAATGTATATTATTGAGGTTCCATAGGAACAACCTCTAACTCTTATCCTGAAAAAAAATCCCCATCCCTTCTTTTCCTTTTGACACAAGTGGATGAAGTTAGCAGGCATACAAACATCTCTTCGGTAGGTAAAGGTAAAGGGAGCCCTGACCATTAGGTCCAGTCGTGTCCGACTCCGGGGTTGTGGCGCTCATCTCACTTTACTGGCCAAGGGAGCCGGCGTACAGCTTCCAGGTCATGTGGCCAGCATGACTAAGCCGCTTCTGGTGAACCAGAGCAGCGCACGGAAACGCCGTTTACCTTCCCGCCGGAGCGGTACCTATTTATCTACTTGCACTTTGAGGTGCTTTCGAACTGCTAGGTGGGCAGGAGCTGGGACCGAGCAACGGGAGCTTACCCCGTCGCGGGTATTCGAACCGCCAACCTTCTGATCGGCAAGCCCTAGGCTCTGTGGTTTAACCCACAGCGCCACCCATAAGATCTGCCAAATTCTAGATAGGTCCAGAGGGTTTTGGGTTTTTTTTTGTACTGGACACCTTCTAAAATTTACATCTCCTCCCCTAACAAAAGAACAATCTCACTTTCTTGTTTTTAGCAGAATTAGATCAAATTTGCAAGCAGAGTATGTCCTTCTGAGGAGATTAATCCTGCCAAATTTCAGTAAAGTAGCACCTTTTCCACCTGGCTTGGGAGGGTGAGGCCCTGACTGACTCCAGCTACAGAAGCTGATACTTCTGACCAGAATCCTGGGCTGGGGTATTATTTAGAGGTTTTTGTTGGGAAATGGTTGTTGTTGTGGTCATTTTTTTGTATCTTTATTTTGTATCTTATGCATAGCTGTCAATTTCCCATTTTTTTTGCAGGAAATTCCCTTATTCCAGCGCCATTTCCCATTGCAAAAAAGGGAAAGTTGACAGCTATGGCTGTTTCCCAATGCAAAAAAAAGGAAGGTTGACAGCTCTGATCTTATGATTTACGTGGAAATTGTTCAATTGTGTTCTTTTTGGTGTTTTGTTTATTATGACTACTTTTTTAAGTTACATAACTACAAACATATGTTGTAAGCTGTCTTGATCAAGGTATAGATTTTGGAAAGGAGGCACACAAATGAAATTATCGATTGATAAAGGCAGCCAATATAAAGGTGCCAATAGTGGTTGCAGTTTCCAAAATGTATTCAAGCATAGCCCCCACATACAGTGCATTGTACTGATCTAATCCAATGTGACTGAAGATACTCATGTTATGACAATTGAAAGGTAAAGGACCCCTTAAGTCCAGTCGCAGACGACTCTGGGGTTGCGGGGCTCATCTCGTTTATAGAAGCTAATTATGGGATTATTAAAGCAGCTGGTTTCAAGCACTTATTTTTAGAGTGTGTGTGTTTTGGGTAACTAGTGGTGTTTTGGTGAGGGCTCTGTGGAAACTGATGAATTTCGGTCCCATAGGGGGATTATAGTGGGCAATGCGACTTTGAGGGATTTAAGAGGAATCTTGAAGAAAAGGGTTTTTGTTTTAAGGCAAGTTGTGTTTCTTTAATAAGCCCGAGCTCCTCGCCTGCCCGTCATAGGGTAACGTCCTTCGTAATTGGACTGTATGCCCGGTGCCGCTCTGGAGCCACGCCTTTCCTCACACGGGGTTTCTAGGCCTCAGTTTCCAGGGTTTCTACTGTGCAGCGCACCTATCCTTGGCGGGCAAAGTAACCACACCTCCACAGAACCTTTCTCCTAATAACGAAAAGGAGCGTCGCCTCATTGGTCTTCTTCCGAATCGGCGATGACCATCTCCGCCTTCAGAAGTCTTTCCGCAACAGCTATTGACTAATGCGAACGTCAGTCCTACTAACCGGCTTTGCGCTCGCTGTGGCGCGATTGGCCTCTCTGGATGTCAACCGCCTCCCCTCCTTCCCTTACGGCCTATCGTTCTCCGAGCTAGGCACCGAGCTGGCTCCTAACTGGCTGCGGGCATGCCATAGGGTTAGGTTGCGCGCCGGGTATATTTAGCCGGTGGCTGAGCACGCTGTTGCGTGAGGTGCTTCTCGTCCCCTTCGGCCTTCCCGCCCGCCTCGTACGGAGTGAAACCGCCTCCTCCTCCTCCTCCTCCTCCAGCTCCGCCTCGCCCGCAGGTTGGTGCGGCAGGGGCGCAGACGGGTCACGTCCTTCACGGGGGGGGCGAGGAGTGGGGAGAGGGGGCCTCGTACCCCTGTGGCGACTCCTCCACCGCCACCGTCGCCATAGACACGCGGGGTCGCGGCAGCTGCGGCGGCGCTCCTCCCCCTCCTTGTCCCACGCCGCTTTTCGCTTCGCGGCCTTCAGCCTCGGGGCGGGAGCGGGACGCCGGTGGCGGGTGGGCAAGCGGTGGGGGTGTCCGCTGACCGAGGGGGCGCTCTTGCCTGGCCGGCCTGGCGGTATATTGAGGAGCGGGAGGGGGGGAGGTTGGGGCATAACGGGAAGCGGCGAGCGGGGCTCCCTCGGCGTGGCCGGGCCTGAGCCGTTAACAAGCCCGCTGGGTAGCAAAAGCGAGGCGAGGACCCGCCCGTGCGGGGAAGTGCGTGATCTATAAGACTTAAGTGGGCAGAGAGAGGAGCGACGGGGCGGGTGGGCGGCTGTTAACGGGTCGCTGCGCTGGCCTGCGAAGGGAACTCTGTGCTGGCTTAACTACGAGGGTCTCCTTTCTGACATGCGGAGGAGGCGGCGCCCAGCCTGGCCCCGGCGCGGTCCTCTCCCTCCCTCCCTCCCTCCCTGATTGCTCGCCCCGCGCTATGAATAACTAACTAGGAAGGTTCCTGATGGTGCCTGTAAAGCGGCCTACAAAAGGGAGGGTGGGCGGGTGGGGAGACGGGACCCTCTTGAAGCGCCGTTGCCGCCCTCCCCGCGCTTCTCTCGCGCCTCCAGAACCTCCCACCCACCCCACCAAACAAAAACCCGCGAGCTTTGTGAAAGAGCGGAAATGCACGAACGGTGTTCGTTCCACCGGTGTAGGGAGCGGAGGAGGAAAGCGACGGGAGGTGCGAGACGCCGCTCCGTGCACTGTTCACGGGAGTAGCTGCGTAGGAACCGGAGCATAATGGTGCTCCTTTTCAGTGGGGCAGACGCTTGTGAAAAGGGGCCGCGGAAGTGAGCTGTGCTCATTGTGCAAGCCTAGGCAGACGGAGCTGCAAGCTTTTGTCCGTTGCCGCACGCAGCCTGCTCTTCCCTAGCACGCAGGGGAAAAGGCTAGGCTGGAATATAGAGACCTAAGTAGCTTTGTTTTAGAGTGGCGTAGCCTTTCACTTGAGAGATGAGATCGGCATTGTTTAAAACAACCCTGAGCTGTGGACTCCTAAAAGCCAAAAAACAAAGCCCGCCCCACACTAGTTTTGCCTGTAAAAAAATAAAGTAATAAAGACAGAAAAGTAAGGACACTTGCTCAAGGTCAGTCTTAACGTGTTCATAGAAGCTAGATTAAGCATGACTGGAGCTTCTAGTAATTTCCAAGATCTTACTAAAAACGTATCAGTTTTTCTATTGAAATAGCTTTAATGGGAATCGTTCACCGGCATATTTTTCTGATAATTGAAATCTGGTTGTGTCAGGTGGCTGCATCATAATCTGTTGCGGAGTATTTGTAGCAAGTAGCCATGTTTCTAGTTTGTGCTATTTTTGTCTGCCTCTCCCATGGACACAGTGCTAGGTTTAGGAAACGGAGGCAGACTACTAAGCTGTTGAAAAATGCCCATTTATTAAGTACTTCTGTTTGGGGGGCACTTGCAGGGCTCTGTTGAGTGATTAAGTAAAAGATAATTCCGCTGCTAAGGTGATCTGTATGGTTAAGTGGAAAAATACCATCATGTGTTCCCATAAGGTTTCACACAGATGCCAATCATTTAAAATTTGTTAAATCCATAAATGAGACTTAAATGAATTTATCAATTGCTTGGCATCAAATCTTTTTTGCACTTCTGTTTGTAGCAGCCAAAACAGCAATGGTAAAGTTTGCATTGTGCTGTCCAGACATGCTCTTCTGTGTACTTAACTGGAAGTGCTGCTTGAACTATTACATCTAAAAATAGCAGACCCTGGTGGTAGAATCCATTTTAGACTAAAATTTCACCTGGTGTACTGAACTTTTTGTGTTTGAATAAAATAATCTTAAGAGTTTTAGATTGTATATGTATACTCAATAGGGTCTTGTGGGTAATGAAATGTTGGATTTAACAGATTCCTTTTTTGGTTGCTCATACACTAATAATTTAAAGGAGTTAACAATAGGTATTCTCTACAGGTCATTTTTAAAGACAAACTACATGAAACAAACTTCTGCTTTCTTTTATATGGAGAAGACTTACATATTTCAGATATGTATATATCTTGACATTTAAGCTAAGGATACCTTAGCAAAGACAAACTAAGAAAATAAGGTAGTCAGATAAATTTCCTTAGGGTGTACTTCTGCTCACTCACCTAGACTGAAAAGTCCAGGAATAAAACAACCATGAAGACAAGAGAAATGCCTTGATGGGTCATTTTTTGGTGGATTAATGCTCTCTAAATTTACCCACTCATAGTCTGCTGTTTGAAAGTTGCAGTAGAATTTTAGAGTTGTGATGCTCTAAAACCAGGGGTCAGCACCCTTTTTCAGCCGTGGGGGGGGGGAGGTCCACTGTCCCTCAGCCCATGTGGTGCGCCAGACAACATTTTTTTGGAAAAAATGAACGAATTCCTATGCCCCCAAAATAACCCAGAGATGCATTTTAAATAAAAGGACACATTCTACTCAGGTAAAAACACGCCGATTCCCGGACTGTCCGTGGGCTGGAGTGAGAAGGCGATTGGGCCGCATCCAGCCCACGGGCCTTAGGTTGCCTACCCCTGCTCTAAACTAGGGGGTGAGAAACCTGTCATACTCCAAATATTGCTAAACCCAGAACTCAAACCATTCCAGACCAAGATACTGGTTTTGACAAAGATCTGAATAGCTTAGGCTCAGGTTACCTGAAGAAGCTACTTTCCCCAAACTGTATGGGCTTTCAGATCAGAGGAGGCCCTTCTGGCAGTGCCACCACTGAGTTGAGGTCAGAGGATCCATAAGGTGGCCAAGAAGGCCTTTTTGGCAATGCAGCCCCATTGTAGAACATCCTTTCCCTTGTGGTTAGGATAGGAACCACTGGAGTGAATTTTTATTTTCTTCCAGGCCACCCAAGTTATGTATAGTTACATTCCACTATCCGTTCTCAGATCCTTGTATTGTTGAATTGTAGTGGAAAATTTTAACTGTGTATCATTGGCCTATTCTTTTTAAATTGTAACTTGCCTGAGATTTTATATATAAAGTAAATAAAATTGTGACCCTACCCTACACTGCAGAACTCTGAGCGTTGGTAATACTTAACTGGAACTGATGGGGATTGAAGTTCCATCACATTTGAAGGGCATAAGGTTTCCCATCCCTTCACAAAACTGACATTGGCTTTTTAAGATTGGGAAAAATGTAGGGTTGTAGTGATTAATAGTTAATCCATAGATAGCCAGGAAAAGCAGATACAAAATTACAGTGGGTTTGAAAATTATTCTCCTGTTCACACTAGAAAACAACACATACATTTAATTATACATACATGTTCTTGATTCTACATACATAAATTTATTAGTATACTTTAAGCTGCTGAGGAAATATTTTATCTAATAAATTTATACACTGTTTGATTGCAAAAAATCTTAAAGTGATTTACAAAAGATTAAACAGTAAAATCAAATTCACAACCATACTTTAAAACATACAAAAGTTAAAATACTAAAACAGTAAAATTACCTCAACCTTCTAAGGATTTGCGTAGACATGTCTAAACAATAGTTTTTAGCAGGCATTGAAAAGAGTACAGTGAATGTCCCTGCTTGATCTCAATATGCAGTGAATTTCAAAGTGCAGGGGGTGTCACATTAAGTGACCCAAGTTCTTACAAATGTGGAATGTGACACCTGTAGTAGTGTCAATTCTGCTGACTGAAGTGATTGGGTGGCACATGGGGGTAAGGTGATCTTGTAGGTAAACTGGTCCCAAGTTAAGGGCTTTATGTACCAATAGGTAAAGGTAAAGGGACCCCTGACCATTAGGTCCATTCACGGACAACTCTGGGGTTGCGGCGTTTACAGCTTCTGGGTCATGGGGCGAAACCAGAGCAGCGCACGAAATTGCCGTTTACCTTCCCACCGGAGCGGTACCTATTTATCTACTTGCACTTTGACGTGCTTTCAAACTTCTAGGTTGGCAGGAGCAGGGACTAAGCAACGGGAGCTCACCCTGTCGCATGGATTTGAACTGCCAATCTTCTGATCGGCAAGCCCTAGGCTCTGTGGTTTAGCACCTTGAACTTTGCCCAGTAGCAAATTGGCAACCAGTGCAGATTTCTGAGCATAGGTGTTATATGCTGACAAGGCGTCACTCAGTAGTCATGGTGCAGTATTCTACACTAACAGCAGCTTCTGGATCAAGCACAAGGGAAGCCCCACATATAGAGCGGATCACAGTAATCCAGTCTTGAAGTAACCAACACATGAACTACTGTGGCAAGACTTACCTGGTCCAGGAATGGCTGAACCTGTCAAACCAGCCATAGTTGGTAAAAGACACTTATGGCCACTGAGGCTACCTAAGCCTCCAGTGATAAAGCTGGATCCAGAAGCACGCCCAAATGGCGAACCAGCTGATGAAGAAATAATTGTGAAATGAGTTTGAAAAAGTTTTTAAATAAAACTCTTGAATTAACTACATTTTTACCTCTCCCCACGCCCCAAACAGTTTGCATGTGACAGTTATTCAAATTCATAGTTTTGAATTCAGTTTCTTTTCTAAAATGTTATTCTGTGTTTTAAATGTGATATCACCCACCTTCAGTGATGTTTAGGTCAAAACCACACTTAAGTACAGACTGGGCAGTTTAAACACTTTACTGGGGCTTATGCACTCAATAAAATAAGATGAGTGAAATCCAGAAGGTGCAAATTAGCCTGTCAGTTGCATTTCACACTTGAAAACCACTATGATTTACATTGGGACGTGGGTGGCGCTGTGGGTTAAACCACAGAGCTTAGGGCTTGCTGATCAGAAGGTGAGCTCCCGTTGCTCAGTCCCAGCTCCTGCCCACCTAGCAGTTCGAAAGCACGTCAAAGTGCAAGTAGATAAATAGGTACCGCTCCAGTGGGAAGGTAAACAGCGTTTCCGTGTGCTGCTCTGGTTCTCCAGAAGTGGCTTTGTCATGCTGGCCACATGACCCGGAAGCTGTATGCCGGCTCCCTCTGCCATTAACGCGAGATGAGCGCCACCCCAGAGTCGGACACGACTGGACACTTACCTTTACCTTTTATGATTTACATTTAGGTAAAATAAGGAATTTTAAGAATTGAATATTTTCAGCACCCTAAATGTTAACATTGCCTAAGAAGAGTTAAGTTTAATGTGTAAAGTATTTCACATACGTTACATCAACATCTTTGCAACCTTGCAAGCCCCAGGGGGTGAGCCTGGGGTCCTCCAGTTGTTTGTGAACTATGACTTCCATCATCCCCAGCCAGAAGGTTATTGGGGATGCTGAGAGTTGCAGTCTCTAACAACATCTGTAGAGCCGCATATTTATTACATCTGCTCAGTGTTAGAAACAGATGAAAGCTAGGAGCTAAATGGTGCATTAAACTTAGGTAATAGGCACGTGTAGGTGGGTTTTTTTTAATATCAAGAATACAAAGCTAAAAATGAACTGCAGCTAAAATATGTTCATTTTTCACATAGTTTAGTCCTCCCCCTGCCCACCCCCCTAATATTCTTAAGAGGGTCTCCTCCAGTCTTCAGTGAGTAGTTGGAAGTGGGGAGGCAGAAAAAGCTCCACCTTTCCTTCCACTATGCAGTTTTAATATGAAATCTTAGGCACAGTACTGCGCTCAGAAACTGCTCGTGCTAATGAAATTCCCTGTCTCAAAATGCGCCTAGAACAGGCATAGGCAACCTTCGGCTCTCCAGATGTTTTGGCCTACAACTCCCATGATCCCTAGCTAACACGACCAGTGGTCAGGGATGGTGGGAATTGTAGTCCGAAACATCTGGAGAGCTGAAGGTTGCCTATGCCTGGCCTAGAACAACGGGAGTTTCGAACACTGCACCTGCTGTGGCATCAATATTGGTATGCCAGAATAATAAAACACTCATATTTGCACATGGACTGCTGTGACAAGTGGCTTTCTTTGACGTGAGCCCTTTTCTAGACTTAAAGGTGAGTATGGGATGAAAGCATGCTGGTGGTAGCTTGGTGGATTTGGTAGACCTTTCCTCCACGTGCTCACTATTACATCCTCCAGCTGACAAAAGATGATCAAAGATTATTGGTAGCAATTGTGAGCTTTTAATTTTTTTTTTTTCATCTTGATACCCAACAGGAAGTTCAAGATTCTCTGTGCAACAGTGATGTGGGTTTGTTGGAAAGTTTTCTGGTGCCTAGGGCAGAGGTTTTCAAAATTTTTGAGTCCACTGCTCCCTTAACCAACTACATTCTTTCTGTGACACACCCGTGGGGCTCAGTAGTCCAGTTATGTCACCCCTTGCCTGCAGAGCTGGCAGCCTCTTGCCCTTTTTTGAACACCTTCCTTGGTGGAGAGTTCCCTCAGCCTCCTCTCCTCTCCCTTCTCCTTGGCAGTCCTCTGAACAGCTGCTGCTGCTGCTGCCGCCCCTGGTTTCTGAACTCCCCCCCCCCCCCGAGAGGTGCTTCCCAGAGGCACCATTTGCCTGCAGAGCTTATAGCCAGGGCTATTGCAATAAACAGCTGTGCAAGCCTTTGTGAGGCAGAGACACGAGGGTGCATCATAGGAACAAGTGAAGGAAATGACAAAGGCCAGTGTTGTCCGCTGCACCTCTGACCATCATTCAAGGCACCCCAGGGTGCCACAGCACACTGGTTGAAAACCACTGGCCTAGAGCTAGAACACTTCCCATAGAAAAATAAAAAAACTGGAAAGTTTTCTACCTTACATCAGTGTTGCACATTGTTGAGAATTACTGTGCCTGGGATGGATAGAAGATGTAAGACAAATCCCTCTGTTAGTTTTCTAGTACTTGTGAATAAATAGGGTATGTATGTGTTTTTTTTTTATTCTGCTAATCTGTGTGAAAGATGGGAAGCAGTAAGACACGTTGTTGTTGGCATCCATCTGTCTTGAGAGACAATAGAGTGCACCATTTGAAAAAACTCCAGGGCAGTAGTCTTGGCAGCGTATATGGAAGTTCTCAGCTGTCCAGATGACAATGCCACCTCTGCCACTCCCAGCCTTGCTGATGTAGTTCAAAGGAAAGCAAAACAGTACATGTGTCACTGCAGACTGGCTGCAGAAATTGCCAGAATGAGGTGAGCAAGGTGCCATCCTACTGCCTTGGGGACTCTGGATTTGTGTAGGGTTTAGTCCTTAGCCTTTCCTTCTGGAGATGTCCCACAAGGTAGTGTATAAGGATTTTTCCCTGGGAGTTTATTACTGAAGCCTTTCTCATGGATGAGTATAGCCACAAGACAGCAGAGGTTTGAGGTCAGAGTTTAAGGCCTAAGGTCTCCTAGATGGGCTACCTTTCCAGGTTAAGTTACAGGTGGGTAGCCGTGTTGGTCTGCCATAGTCAAAACAAAATCGAAAATTCTTTCTAGTAGCACCTTAGAGACCAACTGAGTTTGTTCCTGGTATGAGCTTTCGTGTGCATGCACACGAAAGCTCATACCAGGAACAAACTCAGTTGGTCTCTAAGGTGCTACTAGAAAGAATTTTCGATTTTGTTTTCCAGGTTAACACACCCCATCTGTCTTCTGATTTTCTTCAGACATGAAGGGAACAACTGATGCCCAGTTAGCTTTCTAATGATCTCTGCCCAGTAAACAATGGCTTATTTAACCGAGGGCCTTGTGCCTCTGTTCTGCCCTCCTTTCTCTTGTGTGTCGCAACTGACAACGTCTGGGGTTTGTTAAACCACAGTCTCCCATTATATCTGAACTGGGAAACTGGCTTAATCTGTTTTCAAACCATAATCTGATCCTGGTTTGATATCTGAGTTTGTAGCCTGAGATTAAGCTACAGTTTCCTAGTTTGCATTCAATAGGACACTGCTATTTCAACACGGAGGAGAAGAGGGGATAAAGTTTGTGGTGTAGCATTGCTTCCCAAATATAATAAAATAGTTTGATAGAATTTTGTTTAAACTGGTCCTGATACTTCTAGTTTCTCCGTGTGTACTAAGCACCTGTATACTTGTGGGAGGGCTTGGGTCAGTGCTACAGAAATAATAGTTGAACCAAAGTACATGAAATCATACCATCTGAGCATATGGACATGAGCCTCTTCTTCCCATATGTTTTCCTTCCAGTGCTGCATGTAAAGTTTTTCAGGAGGGAATTTTTTGGTTTAACTTGTGTAAGTTATCCTTGAAATAAGGTGGTTGCTTGGTGTGAAATTGACTACAACAACAACAGCAGCAGCAGCTTTGGGGCAATGCATTTCCCTTTGTTCAATCCTTGGGACTTGTTTGGTTTGCCCCCCCCCCAAAAGACAGCACCTAGAATTCTGTGTGCAAACATTTTCTTTATTACGCAAATATGTGCTGCTTTATGACTACGTATTTCTGGTCATTTAAGGTCTGAGCCAGCAAAAGAATCCAGTTGTATTGCTTTCTTGTTTTTATTAGGTAGCAATTGTTTAAGCTAACCCTGGCTTAAGAGAGGTTTTTACTTTGAGTGCAATACTGATATGTGCAGCTGAAGATGCTAACATCCACTGAAAATCCAGAAATCCACAGTTCAATCAGAGCAAATGATAAGCAGGTCTGAATGTGAACTTGGCTCCATGCATCCAGAGCCACTGCTGCAAGTGCTCTGCTTCTAGCTGCAGGAAATAATACCTCAGGTAATGAAGGGGACATAAAACAGAGCTTTATTTTCTGAATGCAACTAATCCAAGTTGGTGTTCAGTGACTTGAAGGGTTCTTAACACAGAAACTAATACTTTTAATTGGACTCAGAAACAGTAGTATCTGATGAAATTGCTGTAACACAGGTTGAATGTGTATTAGCCAGTATTCAGTAGAAAGCACACAGTAGCATTTTGCATTGGCTGAAAGGTTTGCTCAGATAGATCTGACTCTCATGGTTGGGGTACTCAAAGTGAGGTCTGATTTAAATGTCTGAAGTATGCCAACTCATCATGGTCTGTTCTCAGATAACAAACCATTATGTGATGCCATGGTTTGTTGGTTTATAAACAATGACTTGTTTGAACTATGATTTGGCCTTATGAGCTAATCCAATTCCTTTGGTTTAACCATGGTTTTAAATTGTGGTTTGGTTAGCCACAGCAAATGCAAAACTACAGAGGCATGAGAATTCTTAGAGGGAAAGGATATGCTTTGAGTGTGCTTTAAAGGTATAGTATGTACAAAGCTGAAGATGGACCAAAGATGCGACTCAGAATAAGGCAGCTTCTTAGGTTTCTGAAATGAAAAGCTATATATAAATTACCTAACTAATGATCAGTACTTTCTTTAAAGGAGAAACCTTACATTTCTCCAGGAAGACATTTAATGTATTGGCTAGAAAACCATTGTTTGCTGATGCTGACCTTCACCAACTCTGCTGTTCAAGAACCAAAGTACATGTGGTAGTTTTCATAATGGCAAACTGTCAACATTCACGGGAGATATATTCAAAATTGATCCAAGCAACTCATACTTCTGCATAGACTAGCCTGGAGTTGTCACATCTGTAGCTCCAAAAAATTGAGCAAAAATGGAACTTCTGAGTAAAAATGTGAATTTTGTG
This sequence comes from Lacerta agilis, assembly GCF_009819535.1. Taxonomy (NCBI): domain Eukaryota; kingdom Metazoa; phylum Chordata; class Lepidosauria; order Squamata; family Lacertidae; genus Lacerta; species Lacerta agilis. The sequence continues at coordinate 60,364,992 of NC_046313.1, forward strand.
GTACCTGTAATCGACACCACAAATATTTTCTTGGTTTTTGAATTGTTTAATGTTGGGCCTCCCATGCTAAAGCTTAAAATAGCAGGAATCGCAGTCAATTGATGTCTTAATATTTATTTTTTAATACTATCAGCAACATTTTCTTTACAAATAACAATCATTTTTTTAAAAAAAAAACCCAACAACATTAATCTTAGAACCTTGGAAAGCAAATTCAGTGGCTCAGTTGGCACATTACAGTAAATCATTGTTAAAAGTCAAATGTGATATAGCAAGAATGTGAACAATACTACCGGTAGTTACAAGGCATGAGCACTGGTTGACATATAATGCCAAGTCAGCTTCTCGCTTGCTTTCTCTCCAGTGTCCTGTGGGTGGAATTGGAAGAGGAGTGCCACAGTGCTGTGAACCAGCATGCTGCTTGCTTTATTTCATTTGTTTAATTTATTGTTTAAAGTAGGCATAGGCTAACTCAGATGTTTTGGGACTGCAACTCCCATCATCCCTGACCACTGGTTAGCTGGGGGTGATGGGAGTTGTAGTCCCAAAACATCTGGAGGGCTGAGATTGCCCATGCCTGGTTTAAAGTGACATGAACCAGGCCTTTCTCACATGATATAAAATTATTCAAAAGAAAACAAGCTCCCAAAATTTTATGTTCTTGTATGCTGTCTCACTTCTGTGAATGCACAGTTCAAATGTTTCTGTTGGTAGGAAGGTGCAACTCGAGAGTATAGATGTTGGGAGGGAATTTTTTGTAGTCAGTTGGGCAAGGAGCCAGATAAAAGTATTGCGTCACAATATTTCTTGCTTGAAACAATATACTATAGACATCAATGCACTCCGGAATGGTGTTTCTCATGGCATTAAATTTGTGTAAGGTAATTGTATGACATCACACATTCTTGGGATGACATTTCCAACAGTTCTGCTACCCAACTATCAATATTAAACATTAAATATTTAACTTTGGATTTCTAAGTCATTGAGATTAGTTTCTTAGCAACTAAGATCACACACTGAATCTGAGCTACATGCACCTTACTTAAGTGCGCTCACATAAAGGGTGTTGGTCCTACTATTGGACTTGCCTGTTTTTCATTAAACTTTGTGGTTTATAACTTTATTCCTTGAAGGCTTCTTGTGGACTTATTTGAGTTGGAAAATAAAGATACATTATCAAATGAACAAAGAAAACTATACAGGTAATTATTATTTAGATCCCCGAGTCAAATACCATTCATGCATGTTAGATTGGCCTCTTATTTATTAAAACCTGCTACCAAGAATATGTAGGAGGTTAAGCTATTGGATTTAAGAGCCCCCCCCCCAGTCCTCTGGGAGTATAGGATTCCCCCAATTCTGTTTGTGCAAAGCATATGGAACCCAGATCAGAAGCTCTACTCTTAAATGACAGTATTTTTACTCTGCAGAAAATAGACAATATTTCCAATGAGTTAAAATCAATTCTTGTGTTTGAGATGGTGTAAGACTCAGGCACAAACACAGATTAGGAGTGCCATCCCTCTACATGTCTACTCAGAGTCATTGACTTAAAGGGGGCTAATTCTTGGGTGAGTATTCAACTGCAGCCTGAGATTAGTCCTACATGCACTTACAAGGGAATAAGCCTCATCGAGCACAGTGGGCTTTCATTTTGAGTAAACATGCAGAGAATCAGGCAGTAAGAAATGTTTAATGTGGTTATAGCATCAGTATTTGATATTAAGCAATTTAGTTTGTAAGTCTTTGAAATATAATAGGTCTTGAGTATGCAGTAATTGCTAGACTGTGAAATGTTCTTTCAATCAAGCTTGCCATAAAAAAGGGTGACCTTCAGTTCTGAGTATCTGTTGGAGCCAGTTTAGTGAGTTACAGAGCACGTAAAGATTGAATTTCTGTACATCAGCCAGTGTCCTTCATTTAGCCCAAGGTGCAGCTGTGGTAAAAGGGAGGCAGAACTGAAATAGTTTGTTCTAACTTCCAAAAGTAGGTGCAAATCAAGAGAGCTCCAGAATTATTCATATTGGCTGGGGTTGCTCATAGTGTCTGTCTTAATATTGGGAGATTGGAAAAGCAGAGTGAATAAGAAGTACCGGTAGCAGAATATGGGAAGTGAAATCTCTCTTGCTTTGTAGATAAGTATATGTTACACACAAATTTTAGACAAATTGTAGTTCGTTGAGTGCAAGAGATGATGATCAGTTGTGCCATGTGATCACCTTAGTGTAAAGTGGTACTTGTGCTGCCGAAAGCAGCATGGGCACTTAACCTCGGGGTGTGTGCCTGAGAGGAGGTCTTCTGTAATTATGTGGTTAGGAAAGGTAGCTGTAGTAGGACAGGTGGGCAATATGTCGATATATCCAAAACCAGTTTGAAGTCCATATATCAGTTTCATAATTTTTGACCTGGCATATCGCGAATCATGATGTGTGTTAGGGCTGAATAATGTATGCCTTTCAGCATTGTGAAATATCACCAGCTAATCATTGTGATATACTTTGAAATATCACCAGTTAAACATTGTAATATACCAGTATATCACGATATCTGAAATAAGGCACTAACTATGTAGAGGTGCACGAGGTAATGTCCTGATAACTGCTACTATTTAGGAATCTAAAACCGATACATTTTTACTTACCTGTAACATTGTTACAACTGTTATTTATAGTACAGAGCAACGGGAATCGTGAGAGAAGCGATTATTGGCTTCACGGTTTTTTCCCACATCACAATTTTTTTACATAGCACACATTGTGATTTGCGATATATCACCATGTTGAATATTATGAAACTGTTACCATAATGAGGACTTTAAACCGATTTTTTTACTATGTAACGATACATTGCCTAGCTTTAATGTGCGTGTGTGTGCATGTGCGCGCTATGCAAAAATCAAATGCAAAATCCATGAAGCAGCCAATGCCTACATAGCTCCATCCTTATTTCAGGCATCGTGATATTTCAGTATATCATGATGTTCAGCTGGTAAGATACCACAATGTGGAAAACCAGATATTGCCCAGCCCTATTCTGGAACTTACAGGTAGGGTGAAATCTAATCGTACAAAGTGTGTATGGTCATAAGAATCCTTTATAGTTTCCAGCTGATTCATTCATTAACACAGTGTTTTTCAACCTTTTTTTGGGCAAAGGCACACTTGTTTCATGAAAAAAATCACGAGGCACACCACCATTAGAAAATGTTAAAAATTTTAACTCTGTGCCTATATTGACTATATATAAAGTAATTTTCCCACGGCACACCAGGCAGCATCTCGCGGCACACTAGTGTGCCGCGGAACAGTGGTTGAAAAACACTGCATTAACAGATGACAGAAATAAAGGATTCTTGGATATTTCTGTTTGCAACATGACTGAAATGAAATGTAGCTGTGAAGCAAGTGAATGCTTCCAGGGTTTTTTGTTGAGTTGTAATAGGGTAATTTGGGTATAAAATGGCTATACTGTACAAGAAGAGTTGTAGACTTCGATCATCTCTCTTTAAAGAGATGAGCTCAAATATAGCAGCTTTGATCACATGATTCCCCTTCCTCAGTCTATAATAGGAAGGGCTTAAATGGCTAGACCTCTTTTAGCCTAGAAAAAGGGTCTTTGTAAGGTGACTGGCAGACGTGCAATGGGGACTGGGGATACAAGAATAATTTGCATCAGGGTGTCAGTGGATAGGATGAGCTTGATATTGCCACTGTTTTGTGAAGCCACTACAGCAATACAGTATACCGTATTTTTCGCTCCGTAAGACACTTTTTCCTTCCTAAAAAGGAAGGGGAAATGTTAGTGCGTCTTATGGAGCGAAGGCTTAGCTCCCGCTGCCTCCCCCACCCCCGCCGCATTTGGCGGGAGGTGGGGGGCGGCAGCGGAGATGTTGGTGGATCCTCCCCGCACCTCCGTTCTGTGAACGGAGGCTGCGGGAGGATCCACCAACATCTGCCTCGCTCCCCGCTGCCTCCCCCCACCCCCCGCTGAGTTCTGCGGGAGGTGGCAGCACAGATATTGCTGCATCCTCCGCTCTGCGCCACCCGCCGATTCCAAAATCAGGCTTCTGGGATCGACGGCAGGGCGCGATGTGGTGGAGAAAGCAGCATCCCCGCTATTTTCTCCACCACCTCCCCGCCACCGATTGGTGCCGGGCGCGGGGTGGTGGAGAAATCAGCGTGGGTGCTGCTGCTTTTGGGATCGGTGGCAGGGTGGAGAAAGCAGCACCCCGCTGCTTTCCTCCACCCCTCGCCCTGTGTGCCGATCCCAAAAGCAGGCTTTTGGGATCGGCGGCAGGGCGCAGGGTAGAGAAAGCAGCATCCCCGCTGCTTTCTCCACCCCGCGCCCTGCCGCCAATCCCAAAACTGTTTCATAGTGTAAACATAAAACTAACTGCTGGCTTTTCTCAAATGTCCTGATGCTTGATGTAGCCAGACCTTTGTAGAGCACTTATACTTCTTGTGATAACTCAGTGTGGTAGATGATTATTTCCATTTTTAAAACTCAAACTTGTAGTTTTCTAAGACCACCAGTATGTTTATATTGTTGGAACATGGAAGGTGTGCCCAAATTTAAGGCCTTGTCTACTAGGCCACTCTGACTCTCCCCACAACATGTGTGTGATATTATTTATTTATTTGATGTATTTATATCCACACTTTCCCCCAAGTTTATAGTATATTGCTTAGTTGGTAGCTGAGAGATAAAGGTTCAGTCTTCATTTTATTTTAGCCAGTTTATTTTTTCACTTTTAGACTGCTTTGTATCCAAATAGGATCACAGGGTTTTTCCTAATACAGCCATAAGACAACAACAACTTTAATTGTTTTACTGGTATTTAATTATTTTACTTGTGTGGGGGATGTTAGGGGAGGGGATAGTACCTCTGGTGGGGGACACTTTGTGCTCCTTTGGAGTAGTTGGTCAGCTTTTGGTCCCCACAATGCACTCAGCTTTGCATGCAAATACAGGCTCTGGTAGATTGAGTGGATCAGACAAATAGTGGGTCCAGCTGTCAAGAAGGCAGTTTCTGCATTTGCTGTACAGGGAAGTGAGGGACAGATGGGGCTTGTCAACCTGGAAAGGTAGCCCATCTAGGAGAAGGGAAACACTGATCCTAAACACCAACTGCCTTGTCTTTGGGAGAAGAAAAGGTCAAGGAGCAAACCATACGCAAATATGGAGTGGGGTTCCTTAAGACTGTTGTATGGTACCTTGTACACCTCCTTCCGGCAACTCCTGCAGCCAAATACCATGATCACGAAGGTGAATGTATTATTGTCTTTCCAGTTCAGTCAACAAGAGTAACTTATTGTGGACAAAGCTCCAATGGCAATTCAGCTTTTAAAGACCGATCCCACTCCTGACAAATGAAAGCCCTGTTTCTCACTTTTGGCTCGTCAGGTTCCCTCTGTGCTGGATGAAGATAAGAACATGGTCTGCAGGAATACATTTGCCCATGCTAGGCTTCTTATGGATGTGCAGTGGGATGGGCTAGTGAGTGATCAAGTTTCCCTCTGTGTTCATACTACACATGGACTGAAAGAGCATAGGATTCAAATTTATGCATTAGGATATGTGTACTGTATTGTGAAGTGGCTGTTTTTCAATGGAAAACAACTGAATGGTTGACTTTAACAGATGTATTGTTATGGAGGGGAATGATCATTCCTATAAAATATGTGTTTTCAAGTAAAGAGCATTGTTTGTTTACAAAAAATAATGTTTAGCTTACTGAAAGGTGTGTGAAGGAATGATGGCACCCAAATTTTGCTACTGCAAAAACCTTTTTGTGCACCTTACCCACTCTTCTCTGGACTCCACTGTTTTTTGTGGGCGGTTGTTTGTGAGGTGTGTGGGGTGTGCACGAAGAGTTTGGCAAAATGGGTGGGTGGAGAGCCAATCAAATAAAAAATTGTGGGTTCCTGGAGGTCTCATGTCCCAGCTTATTGCTTCGTTGACTTACTGTATGTGAACTTAAAGGTCATTGCACCTTTTCTTGAAGCCTTTCAGTTCAGCTACCGAAGTCAGACAAGGTTAATGGGAATTAGTGCAGCCATAAATAGCCTCTTAAATTCTACAAGAAGATTTACTTGCTTGCCACCAATTTTCTGCTGCTATACTTGAAATTTTGGGCACTTGCATTTTTTGATATAATCGCTTCAAAAAGCTATGTTTAGATTATAGTCTGTTTCTTATTTTCCCTACCACTGAAATATTTTGGGTAATTTAGCAGTGTGTGCAGTAAATTGGCAACTGTGTGAGAAATTGGTCTAGTTTATATAAGCTTTCATTGGCAAGGATGAGCATTGGATATATTTTCACAAATGTTTTGGTCTTCAGTTTTCAGTTGACCAAAGAAATGGTGATGGAGAAGCCAAGTCCCCTGCTGGTTGGGCGGGAGTTCGTGAGACAGTATTATATTCTGCTGAACCAAGCACCAGACTTCTTACACAGGTAAAGTCTCCTATTTGAATTAATTAAAATAATATTTCAGAATTGGGCACTGTTGTACAGAAATACTGGCTCCTCTTAACAAGTTTAATTTGCCAAAAGCAAAACAAAATTGTTCATTATTTTTTTTCAAAATATAGTCTTGCAACATTATTCTTTTTCAAAATATAGTCTAGCAACAGGGCACAGCAAATCCATTTGTTATCAAATGCATTGTTTTGCAATATTGCAGTGGGTGGAAGCCTAAGTGAGTATGAGAACTATAGACACTTGCACGTCAGGATACATTGAGAAAACCATGTGGGGTGGGCAGGCAAGGTTGTTGAGTGGCGATCAGCTGGTGGTCAGCTTCAGATGTGCTTGGAGGAAAAGGATTATCTGGACTCATTTCAATCTGGCTTTGGGCCTAAAATCAGAACCGAAAGAGCCTTGAGGCACAGGCTGATGACCTTTAGGACCTTTGCCAGAGAAGAGGCATCAGAGGACTGCTGCTCAGCTCCTCAGCAGTTGGCTGTAGTAGTATACTGCAGGGTTTCATCTTGTCCCCCATGCTTTTTAACATCAGTATTATGGCACTGGGAATAAGGTCACCAGTAGTGATTTGGAACTGAGTGCCACCAGTATGTAGATTGTTACCTGCAGGGAACTTCTAGTTACCAGTGGTGGCCAGGTAATCATGATAAAGTTGGGATTGTGTTCCTTGGAGACAGACAGTTAAAAGACTTGTTTTTGACAACGAGCAGCTGCAGAAACTGGTTTGATAACTTGCTGGCTTTCCATCAGCCCACATCGAAACAAAAGATTGCTTACGCCTAAAGTCTATGTCTAACATTTTAGTTGCTGCAAGGACCATGTGATGGAATTGTATATTGATGAAATGGATGTAAATTGCTCTTTCACAGGTTCTATGGAAAGAATTCTTCTTATGTCCATGGTGGCTTGGATTCGAATGGAAAACCAGCTGATGCAGTCCATGGGCAGTCTGTAAGCATTTGCAAAATCATTTTATGATTGACTGAGTCACAGTCAAGATGCAGTGTAAAGTCTGAGGAAAAAGACTTCAAATTAGAAAATAGAATTTGAGGAGGGAAACTAGCATCAGATTTCTTTGCCAGCTATCTGAATTGTTAGTCCTTAGGTATTCAGTGGATGGACTTCGATTGAAGTAGATAGATATTTGCTAGATTTCTATGGGTCATGTATTTTCAGGTAAGGTGGCATGAGTCTTTAAGAATGGATGCTGGAAAGTATACGTTAGCTTAATATGTGTCCCAGGAAAACTGGTGGAAAGTTTTGTTGCAGATAAGATAATCAAGCATATAGAAGTACAAACCTTGCTGAAGTGGGAGACAGCGTGGCTTCTGCAACAGCAGGTCCTGTCTCATGAACCTATTAGTTTTCTGAGAGTGTCAACAAACTTATAGATAGAGGTGAGCCAGTTGTTATTGTGTACTTTGACTTTCAAAAACCTTTGGACAAGGTACTTTACCAAAGACTCATGAGTAAGCTTAGCAGTCATAAAATGGGAGGTCATCGTAAATAGTTTGATGAAGATGTCGACCCAGTGTGCAGTGGCTGTGAAAAAGGCAAATTCCATGCTAGGTATAATCAGAAAAGGGATTGAAAGTAAAACTGCCAGTAGCATAATGCCATACACAAATCTATGGTGCAGCCACATTTGGAATACTGTGTACAGTTCTGGTCACCTCACCTCAAAAAGAATATTATAGGGTTGGAAAAGATTCAGAAGAGGGCAACCAAAATGATAAAAGGGGATGGAGCAACTTCCTATGAAGAAAGGCTGAAGCTTTTGGGACTTGTTAGTTTAGAGAAAATATGAGTAAGGAGTGATGTGCCATGGAGAAAGTGGATAGAGAAAAGTTTTTTTCTTCATAACACTAGAACTTGAGGGCATTTAATGAAGCTGAATGTTGAAAGAGTCAGGGCAGATAAAAGAAAATACTGCTTCATGCAGTGCATAGTTAAACTATGGGACTTGCTCCTACAGAAGCCAATGATAGCCACCTACTTGGATGGCTTTAAAAGAGGGTTAGACATAAAAGAGAGGTCTGTCAATGGCTTTTAGCCATGATGGCTATGCTCCTCTTCCCACAGGCAGTATGCTTTAGAATAGTGGTTGCTGGAAGCCACAGACTGGGATAATGTTTTTATGCTCAGGTCCAGGTTTTCTCCTGGTTGTCCACTGTGAGAACAGGATGCTAGCATACACGGGCCATTGGCCTGATCTAGTAGGCTCTTAAGTGCCTTTTTAAATGAAGAAAGCTTTCATAAAATAGAAGACTCTTTGTTGTAAGAAAGGCAAGACTTCAGCTAAGTCAGACTGCAGGTAGTCTGGGCCTGTTAATGTTTCAGGTTTTTGTTTTTTTAAATTCTTTGCTTTACTAAACTCATGACACTTTATTTCATCTGCTGAATCCTTAAAGTAGCTCATACTTATTTCAATATGATTTCTGTAGGATATCCACAAGAAGGTCTTGTCACTGAATTTTAAGGATTGTCGCACGAAGATCCACCACGTGGACGCTCATGCCACTCTGAATGATGGGGTTGTTGTACAGGTCATGGGTGAGCTCTCCAATAACACACAGCCAATGCGGAGATTCATGCAGACCTTTGTCCTTGCTCCTGAGGTATGTAGCCTATGGGAATCTTATGTCGGGGAACCACTATGCCCAACACCAGTGCGTTACTTTATATAAGTGTAGTGGGATTAGGGATGCCAGGAAGGTTCAGTTGGGCCCCCTCTGTCATTGGTTGCAGAACTTCTTTACTTTATAGTCATTAACAACTGTGATGCACTTGTGTTTGGATATGTGACTCTGTCTGAATAAGCCTAGCATTTGTGTATGCGTTAAGTCCTTTTTCTGTTCTTGTTGCATACCATAGACAAAGGGATAATTATCAGCATTCATAACTGAGAAGCACTATTTGTCATAAGGCCTGGTTCCAATAATTTATAAATAAGAAATCTCTAAATGTATGAGTGTCACGGCTCCTCAAATTTTTGCTGGCCTTGGCAGACTCATTGTCTTAATACTGACGTCTCGCTGTTTAGTTGGCTGTGTTGGTTACTAAAAATCTCTGCTTCCATGATAATCCTTTATCATGATGTATATAAATTTAGTAAATCATAATAAATAAATTATGCATTAAAAGCTATTATGTTTTTGTTTTTTAAAAACTGTTTTCTAGCTTTCTTCTCCTGATAATGATACTTTGAATGAATGCTTTTTAGTTGAGTAGAGCGTACTTCTGAGATGGTCCAGGAGTAATGTTCATGTACAATGAAAGTGTCCCTCTATATTGTAGCATAGTGCAAGTAGTAAAGGCAAAGAGTTAGAATTGTTTCAAACATAAGCCAAGTAGGTTTGTGCTGTCAGATTAAACATCACACCAGTACAGTCGTACTGAATACAGTAGACTAAACTTCCTTTTCTCATTGTGTTGTCTCCAGGGTGCTGTTGCGAACAAGTTTTATGTCCATAATGACATATTCCGTTACCAGGATGAGGTTTTTGGTGATTTAGATGCTGACCTCCAGAGGGTAAGTACCAAGACTGTCACTGTGTTTTTCCTCCTAAATTAGTTCTCTGTGATGAAAAAATGATAAACATCATTGCCCAGTCAGATTCAAGGTGCTTACAAGTAATAAACTTAATAATATAATATATTTATATCCCACCTTTCCCCCAGACTTGGGACCTGCACCAGCACACGTTAAAACCTTAATAGCAACAGTAAAACAAGACAGTTTTTGGGGAAACACAGTACATCTATATAAGAGTTAGATATTTTTACAGTTACCAAATGTAGGAATTTGATCTCTGTCAATAACGGATGAAGACCAGTCTTGAGAAGTTCCCTGCCATTTGTAATGCGTCTTGTTGGGATGGGAAAATCTTCCTTCAGATTTTTATGTCATTTCAGTCCCATCCTTAAACTGTCACTCGTCTTATCTAAGATGGCCCAGTGTGAGCTTAGATATGAAAAGACGGATCAGCTGTATGGCAAAACCAGAAGAAAAAAGAGTGAATATGTCACTGGATGTATGGCCTTTGTTGGTCATGGGTTTAGGTTTACTACTGGGATTCAACTACTCTCTCAGCATTTTCAGTCTCCTGTAATTGCCATTGTCGAGACATGGAAGCAGTTTGCTGGTTAAGGGGCCTAAAACCAGTTCTTAACTTTAGCAGCTGCCATTCATACCTTTTGTAACCCTGTGCTATGTACTTGCTTGATGTTTAGAAGCTTCAGTTCAAACCACACCTCTGAAATATGTGTTAAGCATTGCCAGCTGTTGTGCAATGATGTGAACAATTAGATTATTAGTATTCTACTGTTGGTTATGTATATATTATGGTTGAGTACTCTATTTATAATGTACCTGGCCTGGTATTAGCATTGTTGGAGGGGGCAGGCTATAAATCTTAAATATTTGGTTAAAATAATGTCAAGGGGTGAGGGGATATTTCAGCTACACTACAATCAAATTTACCCATCCCGAATATGTAAAATATTGAGTATATTTGCAAGTGGTGACCAGAATGCAGAGTTTGTCCCTCCTATACTCCTTGCTAGCGAGTAGGAGCAACGAATCAAATTCTTGGCCTAGTGTTGATGTCCAGATTGGGGCTGCAGGTTGTTTACACTCCAAACCAGATCTGAAGCCAATAGTTTTTCTTGCCTTATCAGTCATAATTCGTTGATTGAAACAAGCAATAGTCCTCCAGTTTTTGACAAAACTGAAGGTAAGAATTGTGCTAGTGATGTCCCGTTTGCTAGTGTGAGAGGAGCAAGATAGAAGCAATCTGCCTGTTCATGGTCAACCATTAGCACGGCTTACTATAACATGAGAATGCAGCACTGTGTGCACATTCTGACTGCAATGTGGAAATTTGTCCTGTACTTGATCGGTGTAAAACCTATTTTTTCTCCCTCACCAGAATCTGAGGAGGAAGCAGAGGAACCTGAGGATAGCAACGACTCCTGAGGCAGTTGCTGATGATTCAGCAGCCTACTATGAGCAGTCGGTCAGGTAACTCAGACATGGTTGCAATGATAACTATACCACTGCTTCTAACCAGTTTGCCTATAACTGCTGGCTGAAATGTAGGAAGGAGACCAGTATTCTGTAAAATACTAATTTTTCAGGCTAAACCTAATCTCATTCTGTTTTAATAATGGTCTCCGCAGAATCAGTGCTGACTTTACTGCCAAAAAAACAAACAAACATTTTTTAGGGCCTGATCTCAGACTGTTGTTCTGATAAGTGTCCATCAGTATATTCAACAATGCTGCAGTCTTTTGCATAACTAAAAGTCCACCAGCCCTTTCTTAAAATTTACTGATGTGGAGCATTGAAGTTCATATTTCTAGGGGAGTGTGTGTGCATGAGAGAGGACGTGAATGAGTATAATCCATACTGATTAAGAAGGGAGCATTGCTTACTTAACAAAGCAATGTTGCATGAGTGGATGGATGGATGGATGTTTGTTTGTAACCCTGGTACTGAAATAGCACAATATTGGGATCCCATTTTTGGTTCTGGTGCTTGAGCTCTGCAAGTGCATTGTTACCATAACAAAAATATTTTCCACCAACAGCAATGACTTGGAGGAACATTTGGAGGAACCAGTTGCAGAGCCGGAACAAGAAGTTGAACCTGAACCTGAACAGGAGCCTGAACCAGAGGCTCAGGAAGAAAAAACCGAGCCAGTGCTGGAGGAAGCAGCACCTGAAGAGACTGTCGGAAGAGTCCTTCTCCAGTCCCTGTGGACCCTGCTCCTGTAGTGCAAGAGGACTCGAGGGTAACATGCATGATTTTAAATGATGATATCCCCTTTCACATTTACTCATGCGTAGTTTTAAGTTTGAAGTGAGAAAGATTACAAGAGCTGTCAAGACGTTCAAGATAATTCCTGTGTACTCACATGTAGTTGAAGAAAAGGCAGTTGTATCTTAGCAGAAAGTCCAGTGGCAGGTATCTTGATAACAAGAAGGCAATTGTTCAGACTGTACTGTAGTTGCCAAGTTGTAGGAGCTTCCGTGTTACAGCATTCCCTATATCACATTGTAGCATAAGAATTGTATAAGTCCAAAAAACCTCTCTATATTTTTGGTCCCCATAACTGCTCCAAGTAGTAATAAATATCTGGAAGAATACTCTTTGTCTGTTGGGTATCTTGCTGGCAAAAAGAGCCTGACAACAGCAGCCATTCATAAATTGTGTAGGTTTAGCCATTTGAAGACCTTTAGGACAGTTTGTAAGACACATCTTAAGTTTGCATTCCAGATATTGAAAGGAACCTTAATTCCAAGGGTTAAATGATATTTATATAAAGGCTGTCTGTAAATAGCCACTCGACTTTCTGATTTATTGATTTTTGTACATTTCTAATATATTTTTGCGTGAGTTCAGTTTATAAATATTATAAAGACATAAAAATGAATGGGCAATCTTTTTTTCTTCTAGTAGCCATAGGGCATGGGCTTTTGGGTGCTCTTTGTGCTCCACCTACCCATGGATATGGGGTTTTCCTTAGCATGCCAAACAGCATGGTTGGGGGAGTGCAGTTTCCAAGGATAGAAACACATCACAGATATTCCTCACAGACATAATCACACTCCCTCAGGCCACCAAACACCCGTTCGGGCTTAGAAAAGTGCAGTTTCCTAAGGTAGAAAGGCATGCAGGTAGAGCCATCTCATGAAAGCAGTGCTCCCTTCAGCCTGCCATACAAGTGAGGGGCACAACTAAATTTGTTGGCATGAATTTGATGGGGGGCAGTTTGGGCAGTCACAGCAAAATCTAGTGAAAGCCTCTAAGTAAGGTGCGGTCTGACCACATACTGTCTCTAACATAAACATTTGTGACTGTAGAGTATTTTGAAGAAAGATGTCAAAATTTGTACATGTGCAAGAAACTTCAATTTTGAAGAGAACAGATACCTGATGTTACTCAGAAATAATGAAATCTTGTTTGTTCCTGTTAGACATCTTCCTGGGCATCTGTAACCAGTAAGAATCTCCCACCTAGTGGAGCTGTTCCAGTATCAGGCATACCACCTCACGTCGTCAAATTACCTGCATCACAGGTAAAAATATACCAGCCAACTACTGAACTTGAACCAGGATCAACAACTGTCAGCTTAATTGCAAATTGCTAGTATTTCAAGTAGTAGAGCATTATTTTATTGTTTAGGAAATTCTCGTTTTTTTTTTTGATGATGCAGTCATCTCTTCTGCAAAAACATGTTCTTGAAATTTGTTGCTTCGAATGCTATTTCAAGTGAAAGGGCGGATAAATCTTCCTCTATTCTGGCATCTGAACTTGTGTTTTTCCCTTTCCTTGGGGTTCCTAGGTTTAGAATGGTTAAGGTATGAGGATGATGACATAAAGCTTTGCTTGACTTAGATGCATCACATTTGTGCTGCTACATTTTTGCAGCCCCGTCCTGAATCAAAACCCGAATCCCAGACTCCACCGCAGAGACCTCAGCGAGACCAGAGGGTGAGAGAACAACGGACAAATATCCCACCACAAAGAGGTCCTAGACCAAGTAAGAAATCTGGTGTACTTGGTAATAACAATATAGCTACTAAAGCATCGCTCACTGTTGGAACAGATAAAGTCAACTCTTGTGGTGATACTCGAAGATGTGAACTATATACAATAAGAGTGTGTCTTAAGAGTTGGAAAGAATTTGGGAATAAATTAAACCAGATGCTTTCAAAGTCTGAAGTGCCACAACTTAATCTTAAGTGGACACTTCGGTCTGCTTACAGGCTTTGAATGGGAGCACTAAGTTATTCGTTTCTTGTGTTTTATTAGAAGCTTTATTGTCTATTGACTTCTGTCATTATTACAGTAGGCAAAGCTTACGATGGTATTATAGAAAGCAAAAGACGATGAATGAGTTATATCTTACCTTTTTTAATTTAAGTGCGGGAAGGAGAGCCAGGTGACATGGAAACTAGGCGTATTGTGAGGTACCCAGACAGTCACCAGCTGTTCGTTGGGAATCTCCCTCATGATGTGGATAAGGCAGAACTAAAGGAATTCTTCCAAAGTAAGTCTTGAATATTGCTTGCCTAGTGGTGGGGCTTCAGGGTTGTATCTAAAAGTACATGCCTATTTCTACAGAACAGTCTAATGTGTGATCAAAGATATTGGAAATTCTTTTGCAGGTTATGGGAATGTTGTGGAACTACGTATCAACAGTGGAGGAAAGCTCCCAAATTTTGGATTTGTGGTGTTTGACGATCCAGAACCCGTTCAGAAGATCCTTGCCAATAGGGTACATTAAATGACATTTAAGTGATAAAGGTTATACTGAGGTGTACTAAAAACTGATGTTTTGAAATAAAGCAAACACAAAAAACCAAGAGACGCCAATTAGAATGTGTGTGCACAATTTAGGTTTATTCCATTTTATTTAAAAAGCCTCCTTTGTTTAACTTGGGGGTGGCAGCTGAAGTGGGAATAGATAGACAAAGCTGTTGGTGCTCTTGGCTAGATTACAGTATTTTACAGTTAAAAATAATGGCCTACACAACAGTGCAAAACTATCCTTGCCAAATATGGGTGGGGTGGTGGTAGAAAGAATTCACAACTTGAGTAAGCAAAGACACTGCATTTGGGGAGATCAGGATCTATTTTTCTTCATTGTCTGTTCCTATTGTACGTATTTAGCGCTTTCTTACCTGTTGATTGATTCCACTTTACCACTTTTTCTCTTACAGCCAATCATGTTCAGAGGAGAAGTGCGTTTAAATGTGGAAGAGAAAAAAACGCGAGCAGCCAGGGAGGGTGATCGGCGAGACAACAGACCCCGTGGGCCTGGTGGCCCCCGTGGGGGGCTGGGAGGTGGGATCCGAGGGCCTCCACGTGGAGGAATGTCTCAGAAACCAGGATTTGGCACTGGAAGGGGCATCGGGCAACGCCAGTGATATATGGATGACATGATGAGACAAACCCTTCTTCCTGCAGATTTGTGAATTTCAGCCTTGGGTATCTTGGAATGTGGCCCTACCCTGTTATAGACTGCTACGTTTGATACTATTTTGGCCCATTTTGTTTGTGTTTGGTTTCGTGATTTTTTTTCTAGTCTTTGTCCCAGATTCCAGCTTTGTGGAACAATATTTCGGGAAAAAGTGAATTTTTTTAAAAAAGAAAAGAACTGAATCCTTGCTTGCTGCAGACATGTGGACTGGATTTTTTTTTTTGTACCTGTTGTTTTTCCTAATGGAATGTGTGGCGCTTTTTTTTCTCTCCTTACTGAAATGAGGTGCGCTTCAGTCAGTGGAATTAACCTTTTCAGCTGCATGTGTTCAGGAGCCTATAGGAAAAACTAGTACGTGACAAACGTTTCAAGGGCAGGGAAATCCGTCACCCCTTGGGGTGGGGTGGGGTCACATGACCTGTTGGACCTTGGTCTGGAGATGTTGCCGCTTGAAAATTGACATTACCCTTTCTCTGTGGCGCTGTAAAAGTGGAATAAAGGGTATCAATAGAATGCTCTCTTTTGGTACATGATCACGAAAAGGAATTCTCACTACTGTTTTACCACTTACAAGGATTGTGGGATAGGTTTTAAATGTCTAGAACTTGACTCTTTAAAACACTGTTCCTGAACTTGTGATTTTTTTTTATTGAAATAGGGAAGTTTTTTCATGTTTAGTTTGTATTTGTATTAAAACGAAAACAAAATTGTTGTGCCTTCTATTTATCTCTCATTCCAGTCTTGGCAAATTGTTAAAAAAAATAAAAAAGTCTAGATTTGCTTTATCCAGTTTTTGGAGTATGTTGAAGTCTTTCACGAGATCTGTTTGTCCTTCATGTCTCCTCATGGGTATATATGTTTTCTAGAGCTGCACGTTTTGTTTTTTAATAGCCTCATGGAATTCTGTAACATTTTATAATACTTTCTGAGGAGTTCCCAACTATGTATTGATGCTGTCATTAGCTCTGAAGCGAGTGCCTTCCATATGTGACTATGGGAAATGACACCCTAAATCTTTACAGTGCGTTATTTTTACAGTATGCACATATGCAGTATATGTAGTATGTTGCGATGATGTTACTCATCATTGGCTTTAAAATGCCATTCAAATAAGGGTGAAATGATTAAACCCTGGTTCTGATGATAACCTTTATCACTGTGATATATTCATGGTATTGCATAAGATAAGACACCTGTTTTTGTTGAATGTCTATACAAAATAAAATGCAGAAGCACCATTGCAGCTGTGGGAGTTGCTGATGGTCTTGGACACAATTTAATGAGAACAAGGCAGTGTGCAAGGCATCTGGGTGAATAACTGGGGTTCCCAGTTTAGAAGCACTCTGGCTGCAATGTAGGTAGGAATGGGTCAGTGTTGTGGGCCACAATTTTAAATTGCATTTAATCCAAACTTGCCTGTTTCACACAAATATGATTGCGCAGTTGTGGTGTGCTGCAGTTGAATTATGCAGTGTTTGCATTCTGCAATTGATAATGTGAAGAAATGCCAAACCTCAGAAGACTTTTAAGCCATTTCTGTTAAAAGTCAACCTTTTAGCTTTTTGTTAAACTGTTTCAAGCATCTCTGTAACTTAAGGACTAGAATTTTTTAAATGGGAAATTAGGGTCTGTGTGATTTGAATAAACCCAAAAGTTTGTTTAGAGTATTTTATTGCTTAATAAATTGACTAAAGTTCAAATAATTAACTTGTGGGTACCATGGACTATCAAATGTGCCCAAACATCAGTTAAGGTAAGTAACTTGTTCTTTCAATGCTACACAAATGTGCGTGGGTTTCAGTGTTTCGAGCTGTTGCTTCTGCTGATACAGAATAGCTAGTCCCAATTCAGTTTGAATTCGTTAACAAAGTAATACTTTTATAATTCTGCATGAGTCCACATTGAAACCCCAGCCCTACTTGGGCTTTATTATTATGCTGTGAAAGTTCCTTTGGTCAGGAGTAGGATGCATGCTTGGCATGCATCAGGTTCCAGGTTCAGTCCCCTGTATATCGGGTATGGCGGGGAAAGTGTCCTGTCTGAAACCCAACAGCCACTGCCATTCAGTTTTGATGATACGCTGGATGGACCAGTAGTCCGTCTTTCCAATGTTTTGAGTAACTAAATTTCTTGAGCCACTTCCTTTGGCTTTGGAGATAAGTAACTTCTTCTTGGTCACTAGCTTCACTCTGCTAGCGTAATGTGTGATTCAAGAGATTATCTGAATCTTAATTTCTCTATAGTCTCTCTTGCATTTCACTCTGCAAAGATGAGAGTACTATTCTAGGAGATGCTTAATCACTTCCTGCTCAGGCTTTAAAGCTTTTATAGTATAAACTGTTACAGTATAGTGCATATAATCCAGCTGTACTATTCTGAGTTTGGCTAGTTCCTGAGAGTATATGGAAGGTGTGAGACAGTGGAAAAGTTACTCTCGGTAGTTAATTCTTTTAGCTTCTTGCAGCACAGGACATTCATAATCTTGGATCTGATCTAGTACATGCAGTTAATGGGATGTGATTAGTGATAAGAGAGGACAGTTTTGAACTATCTCAGTGTTTACAATAATGGATTAACAAAATGCTTTTAACTAATCAATAAACATGTTTAAATCTCAGGGCGGTGTTTAATAATTGTGTCCTAAATTTGCTAGCTGATACACATAACAAGCCCCCCCCCCAATGAAAACAAAGCCACACCAATATGTAGTGACTGCTTTGACCCAGAATGTTTGACCGTGGTTGTATTTTGAGGCTCCAAGAATAACAAGGCACCATGGGACCTGTCTCCAGTGGAACTACCTGTGCTACACAGGGGCATGAGGACCTATGACCACTGCAACATCAAAGGCTCCATCTATTCCAGTTCTAGTCGTAATAGCACTGGCAGTTGGGTTTAGCTCCATTGGCTGGAATTGTTTGTTTCATGTTGCTGTCATTTTAATTGCGCTAATTCCTGCCAGGCTTTATTCTAATAGATTTATTAACTTTTTATCTTGTCTGTTTTAAAACAAGCCACTTGGTTTCAATACAGAAGCAGCATACAAGCGACAAAAAGGTTTTCTCCGGTTGTTTAGTTGTGAGTGCTCTTTCCCCCAAAAAAAGTTTTTATCAGGGTTGTTGTTTTTTTGCCAAAACATTAAGAACACAACAGCATGGCAGAATTCTTACAAGATTTCCAGCTTTGGCGCAACTGGAAATTGGCAAGTACATAATTTTCATAACAATACTATAATTGTCTCACCAAGAGCCATCCCTGCTATAACACAATGTGAGTCATTGGGCACCGATGGGAGGTGTTTATTCTGTTAATTAAATCTGATGAATGACAATCGTTTCAAACATGACCATGTTCAGCTACATCTCTGATGGATTAAGTGTTCTACTTCGCATAATTTGACCCACAGCCCATCTTTTTTGGGACTTTCTGCTGCCTTCTACCATCTAGCTACCTCCAGAGCTGCTGTCTGCAATACTGATGCTAGTTCTTTATGGTGCAACAAGGGATTCTGATTATCTGCTTGAGAGCAATGTTAACAACAGGTCTGGGACCAAAAGCTGGCTCCTGTACCAGAGTCTAGCTCCAACACCACAATGCAGAATTGTTTTACTTTGATGCAGTCCCATCGCAGGTGCATAAGGGTATTTTTTCTCAATATCTGCTCCTAACGACATCTTTAAATATTGATCTAAAATACTTACATTGTGCCCCTTAATCTCAAGATCTCTGGGGGAACAGTCACTTCAATAAAACAGTACCACAGAATAAAAATCACATGAACAAGACCAGGATGCATAATTCTCAGCTGAACACCAATTTCCAAAAGCCTCTGTTCAACAGCAACATAAGAGGGCAGTGTGAATTCAAGGGTCGGGGAGTTCAAAGACTGGCTGCCACGGAGAAGGCCCACCTGTGATGTATCCTCTATACTGTGGAGCTCCTTAACTGCCAGCCAATGTGGGGTACTCCTTCCGGTAAGAAGGTCCCAACTTGTTCAGGCTTTTCTGTGCCACTCAAAGCCTTGACTTTGGACTGGAAACATACTGATACAAAGTGCTGTCCTTGAAGGACTAATGTAGTGCAACTTTACTAGCTGTGCTGCTGCGTTTTGCACTAGCTGCAGTTTCGAAGTAGCATCTAGAGCAGGGGTCAGCAACCTAAGGCCCATGGGCAGGAAGCAGTTCGCAGAGGTCTTTTGACCGGCCCATGAGCCACCGCTGAACCAAGTTGTGCGCTGCGCTAAACTAGCGCAGCACAGGGACTCTCTTAGTCGCATCTGCGCAGATGCTGAAAATCGCACTCGCACGTGTGATCCAGCCCACAGAGGGATCTCTGCGGGACCAATCCAGCCCAGGCAAGATAAACCTTGCTGACCCCTGCTCTAGAGCACGTTGCCAGGGTCACCAAACTTCGATACTGTGGGAACTGGGAAATTTGAGCAAGTACCATGTACACCATTATCTATGGTTTCTTCTCTCCCCCATCCACCTGTGGTGAGAGAAAGTGTGTTCACATCACTTGGGCTTTCCATGGGGTCAAAGTGAAAGTGATCCAGTGGCACTAAAATGGATCCTCTTGAATCTGCATGGTTTTATACGGCACTGTTCCGTAAAAAATCACTTTTGGTGCTTGCCAGCACCACAAATCAAGGCATAGATGCTCAGATTTTCATGGCCCACTCCCCACTCTTAGTTGCTCCATTCCATTCCCCATACCCTCTAGTCTCAGCCCCTTTCCACTCTTCAGTTGGACTTCAGTTTCAAGTATTTTAAAAGAAGAGCGGGGCAGATAATTACCCTCACCCCCACATGATAAATGGGGGAGTGGCGAGAGGAGTGCAGAGACTTTGTGGACATCAGGAAAAGTCTAAGGGTGTTGTTGCACCCATGGGTGCCGTACTGAAGGTCCTATTATTGCAGCAATCCAGCCAGGAATCGGCACATAAATTACTGAGGCCAGGCTGGCAAACTGGCAAAAAGTTTCTTCATGCCATTGAAGAAACACAAGGCTCCAGTAACAGTAGAAGTCGGGAGCAGTCTTGGCCTATGAACTTGCTCCTTCAAGGAAAGTGCAACCTTGTCAAGAACAACCATTCACCTGATTCCCAGACCCGAGAGACACAACATCTCTGTTTTATCTGGATTCAGTTTCAGTTTATTAGTCCTCATCCAGTCCATTACAGCAGCCAGACACTGGTCCATAACCTGATGCCCTCAGGTGAGGTGGACACCTGCATACTGATAACACCCAGCCCTCAAAGCCCAGATGTGTTTGTCCACCAGCTTCATACAGACATTGATTGAACAGCACTGGGGGCAGAACTGAATCCTCTGTGACCCCATAGATCAACTGACACAGAGCTGAACACATGTCTCGCAATGCAATCTTCTGGAACTGGCCTTGTAGGTAATAGCCACTGTAACTCTGCTTTCAACTGCCAGGTCTTATCCAATAAGATACCATTGTCAATGGTATCAAAAGTGGTTCAGGACAATTCCCTGTCTCAGCCCATCTTCACTTCTCCTGGAGGAGGCGATCTGTTAGGGCAACCAGGGCCATTTTGGTCCCACATCCAGGCCGAAAGCCTGACTGGAATGGGTCTTCTTCAAGGAAGTCTGAAGTTGAGCATCAAACACAAACCTTATGCTAATTTTGTCTGCTGAAAAGGCAGGATACAGATTGCCCGATTACCAGTGTGGAGAGTGAGGCAGCATATTTATAAAAGTCAGAAGAACATTGCTTAAGAACCATAGTTAAGGTCTTGGGCTGACGCCACCACAGGCAGTAACACACAACAAACAAAAATGTCAGAAAATGTTTATTTTTGTTTTTAATTGGAATTGGCATGAATGTATGGTTGAATAAATATACTTTTTATATACACTTAACAGAAATTTACATTCCATCTTCAAACTGCTGAAATAGATTTTTTTTCTCTTAAAATTTATTTTTACAAGCCAAAAAAATAATCTGCCATTGATATCTGAATGTTTTTTTTCTCCTTGTGTGTGTTCATGCAAGCTGTACTTCATATAAGTTACAGGTTATCATGATGTAAAAATGTTTACTCTTAAGGAAGCAGTTGCTTTGTTCTCTGGGTCCGATGTAGCAAAACACATCCTTAATGGAGCATTAAGGCCATACCAATGGGACACATACATACAAATTTCACATAGAAAAGGCAGGGCAGTCCTTCACTTCTTTATAAAACGATGAGCCACATCGCTTACTCAGACTGTGTTTCACATTGACTTGATTACATTTTTTTGGAAGGTCCTTCAGCTGAGGAAATACCTCCTAAAGTGCATGTTTTCAGTGTTCAAACAATTCTAGATTGAAAATATTGGCATCAAAAACAAACTCCCCCCCCACTGCTTTATTTCCCACCTGAGTCATATTTTTGGGTGCAACTGATAGTTGGCCTAGTCTAGTGCTAACTTATAGGCAGAACTTGTGTACTGGCACTGTCAATTTGCTATTACTTTAATGCAGGCATCCCCAAACTTGGCCTGTCAGCTGTTTTGGGACTACAACTCCCATAATCCCTAGCTAACAAGACCAGTGGTCAGGGGTGATGGGAATTGTAGTCCCAAAACAGCTGAAGGGCCGAGTTTGGGGGATGCCTGCTTTAATGGATTAAACGTGACTATAGGATTCACTTGACTAAGGTGCACTTCACACATACGGAGAGAGAGAGAGATACATGGGAGCAGATTCCCTGCAGCCTGAGTAAGAATGTGCATATCATAGCTATGTGGGTGGGGCCCATTGCATGGATCTCTCTTACCCAATTGTGTCCTGGCTGAGTGGGAAGGATCTGTGTGGTTTTCTCAGTCCATGTGGCGGCTTCATTGTGTGGACAGGCTCAAAGAGAAAGAGCTCCTATGTTTCTCCGTGTTGTTTGTGTGTAGCAGACCTAATCTGGAGTTTGATATAAGAAAGCTGGGCTGAACTAGTTCATTTCATTCGAGACCCGACTTCCCCAGTCTGGTGGCCCCTGGCTGCTGTGGACTCAAGCTCCCATCCGCACCAGCCAGCATGGGATGATGGGAGTTGGATGATGGGAGTTGGAGTCCAGCAACATCTGTGAGGGCCACAGCTTCCCCACACTGCCCAGCAAAGGCTTTGTAATGTTTTCCTAGCCTTTGGGGGCACATGATAACTTTACCACTTCTCTGCTATGGATTCCCAGTGATGTGTTCCTGTTCAGTAAACTGGATCTGCTCTTTTATGAATGACTTGAGCCATGTATTATGGAAGTATCTGTAGGGTGAGTTTGTTTATATAAAATATGGCACTTCATTTGAGGGGAGGAAACATGGTGCTAGTGGGAAGAGATCTTTTCCCAAGCTATACATTTGGCACTGCTTAACAAATTAATTTCAGGTCTCACATTGGTGTGTAATACACACTTCTTCCCAGAACCTTAACAGTTCCTCTGCAGTGGAACTAGTTCCGGTTGAGGTTGAGTATCAGGAAAAAACCTGTTGAATTGAAAGAGGGTTTTCTCCCCACTCTCCTCAGCTTCAGTTCACTAAATAAACAAAACGCCTTGTAAAGTGCACAACTTGCAAGTCTGTAATCCTGCACAATGAGGTACCTTGCAGGGGTATGTTTCTGCATAACTGACTTGCATATTTTGCTGCAAGATGGAATTGGTCCTGAAGTGCATGGGGTTAGAGTCTTTAGGGTTGCTTGAGTAAAGGAGGGGTGCTGCTGGGCAAGACCTGTGAATCTATTTGGAATAAACATACAAGGAAGCAAAACAAAACCATCCTGCCAATATAAGAATCCTCAAGGGCCGTCCAACAGGTTCACCGTGATCCAATGATCGCGGAACGCCCCTGGTCGATTCTGGTTGACTGCGTAACCCTTAGGGATCGCACCCCCCCCCAAATAAAAATAAACAAGCTCAACAACTTTGGGTCTTCCTCCTCAGAAAAAGCTCAACAACTTTGGTCAATCCAATGGGTAGATCACTTCCAGGTTTGTTTGTTTTTATAGTGGGAGTAGATCGCAGTCTCTTGGGAGTTGGATATGGCTGCTCTGAGACAAGGCTATATTATAAATGTCTCCTTGACATATTAGTCATATAAATGCCAGAAGCTTTTTTATAGGGGAGAGGTGGCTATCAAACTCTATGATGGGGTATGGACCAGCAATTGGGTGAGGTTCCTGATCTTGTCATTTGGCTCGTTGTTCCTGAAGCTAGCTGTATGGATTTGATCTGAAACTGACTCAACCCAAGTGTCACTCTTAAACTCAGAGGAAGTTGCAACACCGTGTCTCTTCACAAAGTGCTCATGAACAGCCCTACAGCAATGGATGTTAAACTCCCGTGTATTTTTGTTCTAGTTTGATCATAGCTCGTATTTCATTGTTGTCACTCTTACCTGTCATGGGTGAAAGCGGCTGATACAGCTGCTGCAGGGATGGGGAGAGAAAATGGAAGCCCCAATGTTTGAGCAGAAGTTTGTTTTACTCATGCAATGCCACTACAGATTGCGACCTATGTTGCTGGGTTTTTTTGATGGGCTGACTGGAACTGTCCTACCTTTTGGTATCAAAGTTGTCTTCAGTCAGCTGTGAGAGTTTCTCAACCCTGTAAATTCCTCCTGAAAGCTTTTGAGTATGCCATGACTGAATAGGTATGGTATGAACAGGAAATTAAAAAGTTAACCCCTAAATCATCAAGCAACAAGCCTTCTGGATGTCTGTTCCAAATTGAACCTCATTTAATTCAGTGGGGAATAAAATAAATAAATAAATAAATAAATAAATAAATAAATAAATAAATAAATAAATAAATAAATATTTCTAATGCTGCCCATCCGACTGGGTTGCCCCAGTCGCCACTCTCGGCAGCTTCAACCTCTCTGTAGCATTGCTCAGTGCTATTTTTCTAGAAAAGGAGGTGCCAGAACTAATCACAAATGCCTCCCTTGTTCTCTTACAATGGCAATGGTACCCACCTGAGAGGTGCTGGAACTGAGTTCCAGTGAGTTCCAGTTTGGAAAAAAGCACTGGCATTGCTCAAAGTAAGCAGACAAGGACCTTATCTGTACCTGGATGAGAGCCGTACAGGAGACACTGCACTTTCTAAAGTTGGCCCCATCTGCCTCATTTCACAGCTCTTCTGAAACAAAGATGGATTAAGGTTGCAGTTCGATACATAGGCAGCCCTGTCTAGCGAAGTTGTTAACGTATGATGTTTTAATGTGTTTCTATATTTTGCTGGAAGCATGCTAGCTTGGGAGGTGTGAGGCATGGCAAGCCACGTGATTTTCAAAGCAGGATCTGCTCCATGCCCCTTAACATCTGCCTCACTCTGCCTAATAGTGGAGCCAGCCCTGGACTGTAACTCAACTGAATGTGCCCAGAGTGGCTGTGGCAACCCAGTCAGATGGGTGGAGTGCAATAAACAAAGAAAGTAGCTTAATAGCACTAGTTTATGGATAGATCACCAAGAGGCTGCAAGTGGATGGGCTTGTAATCCATGAAACTGCATTGCCTCTCGGATCTGCCTTCTTCCTTAGCGAAGGCAGGTTGCCTTGAATGGCCGCAATTCATGCCATTTCAACCAATTTCAAAGCAAGCTTCTGTACTCAAGCCCTGAGTGCCGGCGCTTTATAAAGGGGTCAGGGGATTTCTAACAGTATTCTCAGCACCTTAACAAAACAGCGTCCATAGATTACAATTTATTTATTTTTTTGAGGGGGAAGCCATGACAATGAAACCAGATGAATGGTGCAATGTAAACGTGCCCTAAGCAAGCGTGTGATTGGTTTAGGAGTAACAGGACTTGTAGAGCACATCATGCAATACAGTGCTTGGATGCCTAATTGTGGCCAGTGCCTATTAGGATTGATAGGGTAGAAGGCAGAGAAGCCAACAGGAGACAGAGACGGAGCCAGTCACAGGCAGAGCCAACTCATTCTAGTTTTGTCCCCATCTACCTCCTGAATTAATGCAAGGATGATATGAAGACTGTGAAGGAGGAACGTGACTGGACAAAGGCAGATAGGTAGGGAATGACCAAAGCCAGGCTGAGATTGCCTGGGCAGCATTCCATTCACCCTAGTGGAGCAGCCTACACTGGTTCATTCTCGCTGTCGCAGCCAGATAGATGACACAGGAAAAGATTCACTAAGACTGCAATCCTGCATCTGCTTACCTTGGAGGAAGGCTCACTGATCTCAACAGAACTTATATCAGAGCAGATATGTACAGGCTTGTGCTGCTACTAAGATGCCTTCCATGCCCCAGCACTCCCACTTTTTCGTGTAAGTAGAATTGCAGAATTTTAGAGTCATCTAGTCCAGCTCTCTGCAATGCAGGAACCACAGCTAAGTGCTGCATAAAGGAGAAATAGGAAAAGGATACGGAGTGGGTAGTCTTGAGGAGATGGAAGGCAAGTCATTTATGTTTAGGAAATATGGGATTTAACACAGGCGTGGGGGAGCCATTGGCCCTCCAGCTGTTGCTGAGCTACAACTCCCACCAGCCCCAGCAATCGTGGCCAATGGTCAGAGCTAATGGGAGTTGTAGTTCAGCAACATCTGGAGGGCCAGAAAGTTCCTGATTTATCTGGAGCTGCTTGCCACACAAATCCAGATACGGGGCAAATCAGTTGTGGTAAAGGAAGGTTCTGTGCATAGCTGTCAACTTTTCCCTTATTAAGGGAAATTCCCTTATTCCGAATAGGATTCCTCGCAAGAAAAGGGAAAAGTTGACAGCTATGTCTGTTGACAGCTATGTCTGTGACACAGAATTACAGTGTGACACAGAATTACAGCCAGGATACTGCCTGGCACTATCCAAGTATGTCCACTGCATTCCTCTCTTTCACCTTAGCTTCTTTTGAAACTGGCAGGTAACTCCCCCCCCCCCAGCCTTTCTCAGTTCTTCAGGAGCTACTCAGTCAGAATACTTGCTGTTGTTTAACAAAAAGGGTACAGCCGCCTGCAAAGGGGAACAGCCACAAAATCAATTCACTGAAGCCAAGCGATTAGTTTGAAATGGTGAGCCTCTGAGCTGTGCCTGAGTTACTGCTGACGGTGTCCGCAGAGTGCCTTGAAAGTGTAGCTTGAGGGGAATATGCCTTGAGCAAAATTGATTATGTCTGGAGGACAGACAGTGCTGTAATAGGCCAGAGCAACAGGGAGAACTTACTTAAGCGAGGAGGGCTGGACGCCTTCAATTATTGAGCACAAAGTGTGGCATTCTCATCAAAATTTGTGTTTTATGTTGCAGTGAATGGCTGTGATCTGCTGTTCTAAGTGGTGTTTTTTCTGGATACATGCTGTGTGAGTGTGCACACATTTCTGCATGAAAGATATAAGCCAAACTGTGAGAGTAATGATATTAACCTCCTCCTATTCTCATGAATGAACATTTGGAAATGGTAATCAATATTTGGGAGTCTATGGCCATCTGTCATGGCCACCAATAAATGCCACCTCTCTTGTCCTTCAAGCCTGTCTTCAAAATCTCTTCCTTGAAACCTTCGGCCTCCATCTGATACTGACTCCCCACTGACACTAACCCTAAGTACCAGAAACTGTACTGCCCCATATTTTTACCCTGTTACTCCTTTCCTTTTCCTCACTTCTGTGGAAATTTAGATTGTGATCAACTGAGCATTTTGTCTCCCCCCTCCCTTATGATTTCCCTGCAAAGTGCCATGTACATTGTGGTGCTACAGAAATAATTCAGTTAATTTGACTCTCTACTTTCATTGAAGGATACAAGCATGATTCTCTAAGTATTCAAGGCCAAGGATGGGACAGCATTGCCTTAAGCCAGTCTTTCTCAACCTTGGGTTCCCAGATGCGGTTGGACTACCACTCCCATCATTCCTGATTGCTGCCCCTGCTGACTATGAATGATGGGAGTTGTAGTCCATCAACATATGGGAACCCAAGGTTGAGAAAGGCTGCAGGCTTAAGCCTTCAAAATTAGTCAGAAAAGCACAGTCTTTCCTTCTGAAATGGGATCTACATTTTGGAAAAAATAACTACATTAGATAACTCTACAGCACACATAAAATGTCATAGGTTTCCCCCCCACAAAAAAACACTGCCATTAGTAGATTGAAACTTTGGCTAATTTTTTAAGAAAAATGTTGGTGAGGAAGGAATTTTTTTTCATGAAGGACTGAAGAGTTTTGACAATATTTGTATGGAAGATGGTTATTTTCCCACAAGCAGAAGCACAATACTTCCATATTGTGACTGGCAGTGTAGACCAGGGGAGGGAGGGCTCCTGTTTACTTGTTAGATCAACTTTGGGTTGTTGTTGTTGTTTTTACTAGCACACCGTTATCCACAACAAGAGGCAGGTACAAAAGACACATAATTAGAATTAAAGAACAGGGAGCATCCGGACATATTCTGAACCTAGGCATTTTATTCAGTGTCAGAACTGAACTGAGGCCACAATCCTATCCCACAAAATTCCACTCCTAGTTAGCTTTCTTCACTTCAGAAGCCTAATTTTGGTGAGGATAGATTGTTGTGCTGCTCATGTTAAATAACCAGGAGTCAGAAATATACCAGATCTACAGAAAATCACTCAGAGATCTACCAGTAGATCTCATGAAAAGCAAGAACGTTCTATTGTAACATTATATTTTTAAAAAGAAAAATAATTAAAAGAACTCCAATGCTTTTAATGGCAACTCATTATTTTTCTGAACATCGGAGCCAAGAGGACTGGGTGGGTGACAGATTTCTTAACATCTTGCGATGGAAAAGCCTTTCTTTGATCTACAGTAGCGTAAGGTACAGAAAAGTTCTGGTTTCCATCATACTGTTAGTAATGTTCATTAGAATCTTTGTTTAAAATATTTCTGCTTTTAATGAGGACTATATATATATATATATATATATATATATATATATATATATATATGGTTCCTGAGAATTATTACTACACACCTGATTTAATTTTTTAAAAAAACTTTTGAATGAGATTATCCAAATGATGTCGTAAAAGCAAACAGGAACCGGACCCAGAATTAGCCCCTATTTGTGTGTGCAGCACCCTCATGTTCATGCAGATAGACTGCTGCAAGGGTAGAGCCACACATTAAAGCTGGACCAAATATATGGTAAGGGCTAAAAATCTGTATTATAAATGTCAATAGTGTACATTTTGAGTCGCCACAGATAAATGAAACAAATATGACCATGAAAAGTGAAATTTAGATCCGGGTGTCAATGTTTCTCTATATGCATTGCAGCCTCCACTCCTCTACTGCTTGCAGTGCATTTTGCAATCCCACTTCACCTCTACCTCTCGCCCAGGAAAAAACCCTTTTGATAGCGATTTCCTAGGCCTGCAACTTCTAATACATATAGCCTCAGACTCCCTCATTTCAGCCAATTGTCTGATATGGCCTACCAGCAATCCTGATCTTGCTTTAGCCTCGTTTACTTGATTTAGCAGTTGTGTGGTCATCACCAAAACTCTCGCTCCTCAAATCCAAAAAAGGAGAGACTATTCTTAGTATTCAGTCATGACTAAAAACATAAGCAGAGCCCTGCATAATCAGGCCAGAGGCCATCTTGTTCAGCATCCTGTTCTCACAGTGACCAACCTCCCCCCCCGGGAAGTCTGCAGGCAGAACCTGAGTACAACTGCATTCTCCCTACTTGAGATTCCCAACAACTGGCCTTCAGAGACATATTGTCTCTGACAGTGGAAGGAGAACACAGCCATCATGGCTGGTAGCGTTTAACAGTCTAATTCTCCATGAATTTGACTATGAGCCAATGACCGACTCTGCTTCTTCTTCAACACGTGAAACACACTTGGTGGAAATTAATACTGCTACTGGTATACCGCCAGTGTCATCAGCATTGTTCTTAAAACGTGATCTTTTTGAGGCCTATTGAAGGATGAATCCTTCTTTCAGCTTTTAAACAGAAGTCGCAGACAGCAAGCCAATGGTTATGCCAGGGACCTGATTAGCAGACAGATATTTCCTTCCTGTCCCTCTGCCAACAATTTCCATTTGTACCGCCGACTCTTATCTAATTGCTCACTACCATTTACAGATACAATAAAACAGCTCAGTGAGAAGAGGAAGGTCAATAAAGAGTAATGCCATGAAAAAAGGACACGCACACACACAAAAAGCACATTATGGACTGGAGCTGCTGCGTGTCCTGTCAGCCTCGTCATTAGCTATTTGGAACTCTTTCTGAGGTGAATATAATCGGGCTGCGCTGAATCACACATCTGATTTGAATTTCATTGCATACTTTTCTAAGCAGAAGAGTGAGATGGGAGCTCAGGCACAGAAGGAATGACTTTGTGACAGAGCAATGCCAGTTTTTGATGGGTGGTGGAGTTCCATGTTTGAGAGTGCTCTCAGCAAAGTATCCTCTGGTGGGCCACCTCCACCATAGCATCACCCAAGGGCTCCCATCCACAACTCTGCCCTCAGATGTTTTGAACTACAATTCTCATCAGCCATGGCTGGGGGAGGCTGCTCTAGGACACCGTGGGAAATTGAAACAATGGTTAGGGCCAGTTGCTTGGGGCCCAAGTCAATAAAGTATATGAAGGAGAGGGAAGAGACAGGCTCCATCAGGGCCTTGGAGCGCCTAGTGACTGCCTAAGGATACTGGATATAGATACATTGGAACCTAGATTTTCGAGTGTCTCACAAGCTGAACAATTTGGAACCTGAACGCTGAAAACCCAGAAGTAATTGCTTCCGTTTTCAAATTCGCCTCAGAAGTCGAAAGGCTTCTGAGATGCATTTTTCATTTTTTCCCCATTGACTTTGCAGCCAGCCCATTGATCTTCAGTTTTTGAACATTTCAGAGGCCAAATGGTCTTCTGGAATGGATTACGTTTGAAAACAGGTTCCACTGTATAGATAAGAGAGAGGGGGGTGGGATGATTTTTTGGTGTGTGTTACAAAACAAACACATAAACAGGGAAAAGTACATATAGCATCTCCACTTTCAGTTCGTAGAGTCGTTTCACAGTTCGTTTACATTCGGTATGAGACACTATTGTCATAGACACTGTGTAGTTGGGGGAAAGGAGAGGTAAGAGAGAGAGAGAAAGAGGGAGGGAGAAAGATAGGGAGGGAGAATGATCTTTCGCTCCATTGCATAGAGTTTGTGCAGCGTTTTTGTGTCAGTGTCATGTGGGTAGGTCCTTTGTTTATATATTTGTTTATTTTTATTGGCATTACGGGATGGGGGGGGTCCAGAGCTTGGTTCGTTGAGTTCAGTTGGTTGCAGTGAGGTTTGTTGGTTTGTATGTGTGTGGGGTGTGTGTGTTGTTGGGTCAGGCTAGCCATATTGTACGCTGTTGGGGGGGGGGATAGGTTCTTGTTCTGCTGTATATGTGATAAAGGGGAGTCACACTGTGGTGAAGATGTCCTCCTTTGCTTGTCCCTGTGCTAGTTTAAGTTTGTTGGTTAACTTTTCTAGTAGGGCAGTTTCCCATACATTTTGGTACCAGTGGTCTAAGGAAATTGATGCCAGCCCTGGTTGCGTGAGGGTAGGAAGATGAGCAAAGCACTGAATACTGTTTCCAATGGGACTTGCAATGGCTTTGTTTAGAAAAGGATATGCCCAAACCCCAGAAATGTAAACACTACTGATAAGAGGGAGAGCATGATGGGTCTAGGCTAGAATCCTGGGATGCCTTAATGACTCTAAAAAGTAAAAGAAAAAAAGACTGCACAATAATTTCTGTCTCAGGGCTAATTGTGATACCCTGAAGGATGACGGATTGCTGTAATTATCTTTCAAAATAATGAAGTGGCTTGATAAATGTGATGGAAATGTACTAGGAAACCCCGACTTCTTCCCGTCTGCTCTTTTTAGTCAATGGTAAGGGCACCCAAAGAATAGGACTTTGTGCATTGAGGGGCATCTAATCCTGCTACTGTAGAGCAAAGAGGGACAATAATTTTTGGCTAGAATGGAGGCTGTCCAAAAAAGAGGAAGGATTCTTAACAGTAAACAAACAGCAGGTTAGAAAGGATATCTGCCAGTCTAGGCAAAGATCCCATATAACGGTTGCTTATTTGAATTGGAGAGGATGGTTCTGTCTTGACATAATAACACTGCAAACGAAGGGAAATTAAGAAGAAAAACACCTAGATCATAGACACCCACTTGAGCTGCCATAGTGCAAATAGCGTTTTGGTCCTGGGCGTTAGCTAAAGCAATGCCACCTTGATGCTCATAATCAAAACTAGTGTGTGATGTTGCATTGATAGCAGTGTTCCCGGGCCAGTCTAACAGATCTTGGGAAAAACAAAATCAAAAATTCTTTCTAGTAGCACCTTAGAGACCAACTGAGTTTGTTCCTGGTATGAGCTTTCGTGTGCATGCACACTTCTTCAGATACCATATCTGAAGAAGTGTGCATGCACACGAAAGCTCATACCAGGAACAAACTCAGTTGGTCTCTAAGGTGCTACTAGAAAGAATTTTCGATTTTGTTTTGACTATGGCAGACCAACACGGCTACCCACCTGTAACTAGATCTTGGGAAGCCATGTATAGGTGGAACATAACATCTCATCTTCACTGCCAGCACCAAGCAAAGACTTTACTGGACATTGACCTGCTCCCTTGGGGCCAGCAGCAAGTAGAAGTGTCAGTGACTGCTGCTACTCTGGTAATGGGGCAAAATTCAGATCCCCCGAGACTCTGAAGCCTGATTTTATGTGGCATAGGACTGGGAAGCCTGATTTTTCAGGGCATAGGACTGGGATGCAGCATTCAAACTTCTACCTAAATGAAGGATGGGTGAATAGGACCTCCCAAAATTCTCTAAGCTATTTGTAGATAGTAAAATTGAGGCACTGGGTGGGGATATTGCCAGATATTCTTTGGGGCTGATAATGGGTAAAATTCTCCAACAGGGTTTCCTCCAAAAATTTCTTCTAAGGAATTTTGTCTCACCTAACATGGAATGAAATGCTATTGTAAGTTCACATTGGTGAATGAAAGAAAGCAATAGGTTAAGAGGGGAGGATTGGAAGGAGGAAGAGTAAAGGCTACTGCCTCCTTCAACAGTATTAAAATAAAAGTAAACAATATTAAAATTAGATCCACAGTTGCACCCAAAGTTTGTGGATAGCGAAACTGGGGGGGGGGCATTTGACCAAAACAGTCTCCAAGGAAGATTTGGAATTTTCCACTTTTCTAGGTATTTGATAAAGCCTCACCCGGCCCTTTTAGGTCCTTTCTAAGAAATTTCAACCTACCCAAATCTGAATTGATTAACGAAAATGTCTTTGCTAATGCAGAATGATCTGTCCAACAAAGATGTGCGACAGATGTGTGGGCTTTGGCAAAGGATGGGCAAGTTTGTCCATTCTGGTGAGTCTCAGTTTATCACTTTTCCAATTTTAAGTTAGCTTTTTCACATTTCCTCATAGGAATTCACCAGTATTTCAGAGCGAATTTCTCTTAAGAGATTTGTTTGAATGCAATATGCCACAAATGCACATTTTTTCTTTGCAAGCAAATTTGGTCCAATATAATGCATTCTTGTATGTTACTTTCATTAACACTTTTTAATGCATACCCCACCCTGGTATATATATTTCTGAATGGATTGCTTGGTTGGAGAACTGTACCGCAAAATTCAGAGAAGGGCAGGTTTTGAAGGATGGCTGTGTTTTGGCCTGAGTCAGGGGTGCCAACTTGAATAAAATATTGTGGGGGCCCAGGTAAGCCCTGCCCTGCATAATTGATCGCATGATGCAGTACACACATACTATTTGAATGGGAATACTCATCAACTTTGGGGGCCCCCAGTCCCCTCAAATATTTTATTTTGGAGGCCGAAGCCCCCACAGCCCCTGGGAGTAGGTTTCTATGGCCTGAGTAATGTTCTGGGAAGTGTGAATTGGGTAGGTCCTCTTTGAGATGTGAACTGAACTGAATTACTCCCATATCCCTAGCTTTGGCTATATTGAAACAGGATGCCCTGCACAATGTGTTGCTAATAATCCAAGGGCATTTGTATAAGTGACATTCAGAAAGTCTTTTGGTCTAGAATGCTGAAGTTGCTTACACAGACAAGGGAGCCATTTAAAAATAAAGAATAAATAAAGGCCGGGGGGTTGGACTGGATGGCCCTTGTGGTCTCTTCCAACTCTATGATTCTATGATTCTATTATCAGGGGAGGTCTGGCATGCGCAGAGATTTTACAAAATGAAACAGGTCTGCGAAAAGGAAGCAACATGCTTAAGTACCCCACCATGCCCAAAATAAATGCAAAGAGTCGGGTGGGGTGGCAGAACTCTACAGAAAAGGTAATGACTAGTCAAAGAATAGGATTTAGCCATGCTTTGACCTCCCGTCAAACCATCAGAGTCACACCTGAGAAAAATTGGCTCGGTAAAGAGAAACCCAGTCGAGCAAGTCTGTGAACAGAGAGTAGGCAGGTAGCCATGCAAAAGCCATTGCTTTAATGTGTCTTGGTTTGTAGCGTCTGTGCCAAGGTGAACATCGACTCCACTTCACATGAGAAAGAATAAACGGTAGGGGGAGGCACCAAGGGGTTTTGTGTTGTGTTGTGAGAGAAGCTGTAGCTGTACACACCGCCCTCACGTCAGAGAGAGGAAGAAGGAGAACTTCTCCATCTGCACACTGACTCCAGACAACAGCCAGGTGGCGAGAGGGCTTCCTGAGCCCAGAGCTTGTGCAATGGGCTACCATTCGTGCTGCAGCAGATTCAGCAAGCAAGCTCAACGCCAGTGGCAACTGTGGGCTCTAGACAAGATTCCGAGTGGAGCCCTTTGCATGGTAACAGCAGCTCAGCTATAATGCTTTGGATTTCAAAGGGACATGTTTATGTTTGTGTGCACATGTGTACATGCATTCTTTGGGAAGACAGCTTTCTGAATGAAGAGGAAGGAAAGAACAGCCTGCCACCAAGCTTTCAGGAAAGCCTGCAAATGCCCTGGCTTTTCTTTATAATCTACCCCCCCCCCCTGCATAGAACAGCATTTTCCACCAGACACTTTCAAGCAAGCCACAGTGCCCATTCCAGCTTTTAATTGCTCTTGGAGCAAGACGGCACCAGCGGGTCTTCCTCACCCCATTTTGCCTTTGCCGTGAGAAAAAGAAGAAAAAACAAAGCACTTGATTTTGCCACATCATGACCTCTTCCAGCCTTGCAACAATATATGCTTATGGGAAGGAGCTTTCTGGGTAAAGGCTGTAATTTCTCGGCAATTTCGTCTATGCTTTAATAAAGCTATGCTTTACTTGTGCACTACTCAGGTTTCCTGGGTCTCTTCCTTACACATCCTGAGTGTGGCAGACTTGACCCCATGTGTAACATCCCTCTAGGAGCAGCTCCACGTGTTAGGTTAGCTGTGGGGAAAACCAGCCTTGAGCTGGAGTTTCCCCGCAACAAACGTAGAGTGTCTGTGCATGTGAGCACTTGAGTGAACCCTCGCTGGATCCAAATTGCACATATGTGTCAATACAAAATACAAAATAAATAAATAAAATTCCTTCCAGTAGCACCTTAAAGACCGACTAAGTTTGTTCTTGGTATGAGCTTTTGAAAGCTCATACCAAGAACAAACTTAGTCGGTCTTTAAGGTGCTACTGGAAGGAATTTTTATTTATTTATTTTGTATTTTGTTTCGACTATGGCAGACCAACACGGCTACCTACCTATAACTGGGAATATGTGTCAATGACGGCCATGTTTTATGCGTTTGCTACAGGGGACATCAATGCAAGAAAGAGACTGGCGTTGTCTACTACAGCAATTGAAAGGTGGAGAACTCCCCTGGTTTGAGCTATTGTTCTTTGCCAATACAGGGCCAACACTGAATTCAAATTGATTGTCCCGCTAAACCTGCTCACTAAATCTGTTTCTCATGTTGACTTTCTAAAGTGCAAAAAAGGGGGAAATTAACCCAAAAGCAGTAAGCTTGTGTCTGGAAGATCGTACTGAAGGACACTGTATCTCTATCCTTCCTCTTCTCTTTCACCCATCCTCACCCCCAAACACTGACTAAACATTCAGCTGCCCCAAAGGGCTCCTCACTGCCAGTTTTAACTTCCCCTGTGGAGCTGGTCACATCCCCCAGTCCATGTAAATGTGCATGGCCGTTTCTTCTTCTCTGCAACGTAGCAGCGATGGAAGCCATACGGGGGTGGGAGAAGAAATGCACAAATGGAAATCTTGTTCGGGTCTTGCTAGCCATGAAAGCTAAATGCAGCACCAAAGAGAGTTACAAAAATATAGTTGGGCTAGCAATCCCACTGGAAAATTACTAATGCTATGAAATGTCAAAAAATAATGGTCATCTTTTCTGTATAGATATATATCATTCTTTCCCATAGCCCACCCCAGGTTTACCAATTAAAATTAACTTTCTGTTACTTCTATTTACACACACGCACACACCGCACACACACACACACCTTCTTTCCTGTAGTGCATAATACCTTTCTTATGTGGGTTCATTTCAAAACATTAGCTTTTCACAGTAACAACTTGCTTTTGTTATTTAAAGAAACATGGCAAGCATCTTAAGATTAATGGGTTGTTTTTTTTTTTTTAAAAAAACAACCCATTGCATCATGACTCCATGATCATACTGAGGTGAAACTTGCTGAAGGTATGAGTTGTGACTGCGTGTCTTTGTCCCCAAAACACAACTCCTACCTCTTGCAATTTAAGGATTGGAGGCGCAACCAGCTTCTCACTGAAATCTATGCACACATCTCCAAAAGTTTGTTCAAGGATGTAAGTTACAATTTTAGATTTAATGCCATGGATTTACACCACTCTCTGAAAAGGATATAGGACTGTTATCTAGCTATCGATATATATCTATATAATATAGGTTCTTTTTTCTTGGATCATAAAATGATTGCTTTCTAATATGCAACTTTGGCACCCCTCAATCTCTCCCAGTAGACCCTGGCTCTTCCTTTCTTTTCTTTTTTAAAAAAACCCCTCGCCCAACTCATTCCATCTTCAAACCATACATGAACAACATGGGGCAGTATACAGTATATGACTTTTTTCTCTTTTGATTCTCTTTTTTTTGTTTTTTTGTTTTTTGTTTGCGTGCTTGCTTAGAAACTGGTATGGCCTTACAGAGCAAGAGTCCATTTTAAGCGTAATTGCAATCCTCTTTGCACATGGAATCATGAATCATTCCATCGGCTTTAGAATCTAAGCTGTTAATAGGCTAAAAAAGGATTTATTTTTGCATTATAATTAAGCATGAATATATATTTAATATATTACACTGCTTGGACTGCCGCCATAGCAATCCTAAACTCCCCAGTGCTGTAAAACAACTTGCCCCTCCTGTAATCTTACCCCACTCAAGTTTTCGAAAGCTTTCTTCCCACTGCCCACCCCCCCCGTAATATTCCTCAGTTCATATATTTTGTTTTAAAAGTCACCCACTTTGTTTTGTTTTTTTTTTAAAATAGATATTGCCACATTCTTAAATTCATGCATCACTGCATTGCTATTGCACGTAGTGTGTATAGAGTAACCATTTGTCTTGCCTTTAACCACCATCCATCCTCATCTTCTTCTTGGAATTCCACCTACGAACCTTGCTCCCCAGCTCACGGCTTGTGGACATCTTCCCTTCGGACGATCTTGTAGATGATCCAGTAGAAAATGTTGAAGATGAGGAAAGCCATGGGGAAGCCGATCCGCGAGATCTTATCTATCTTCTTGGCCCGCTGGACGAAGAGCTTGCGCATCTCGGCGTCAGACTTTGAAGGGGGCGGCGCTGGGTTGGCCGTGTTGTTGTTGTTGGCTCCCTTGACCGAGATGCCGTCCTTGGCCTGAAGGCAGGCGGGACCCATCCCGTAGGCCGAAAAGTTGAACCTGCCTTCTCCGGTGTCGTCCTCCTGAAATATATTAAACATAGGGCTCTACTTACAAATAAGATATAGACAGTGCACCCTTGCTATAAGGCTCTCCTACCATAGCTCCAAAGTCCCTGGGGACAGGTCCCTCTTGTGAGGCCTTGTTCAAGTTGGGCGACCCCCTCTTGGAGAGACCAGCCTTATAGATGGGTGCAGTACAATGCACAGATGCAAAGCAGGGGATCCATTGGAAAGTGGGTTGACCTGCCTTTCCTTCGGGAACCGTTCCTTGTCCTCAACAAGATATCCCCTGTTTTGCTTCTGCCCCTCCTCCCCATCCATACCTTCTTTATTCTTGGCTTGCCCAGAAGGAGTGGGCTCCATGTAACTCATATAGCAAAAGTCGTTCCATGTGGATTTCTACGGAGTTACATGGACTTTGAGCAGAAAAGGCTCGTCCTTTAAAAGATACCTGCTTATAGCATCAGTTTTGATGGCCGATGCTCCTCTCTGTCTCTTTGCGGCTTTCCCTTTCCACTCTGTTTCCCCCCTCAGTCTCTTGCAGAGATCCTCAAGGTCATAGAGGCACAGCTACAGGCTCAAACTGGGCTAACAGTCATCGCAAGCGATTCTGGGACTGGGTTCTGCCGGTGTGTGGAAATGCGAGCGGAGCTCACGGCATCCTCACTAAACTTAAGAACCCAATAAAGAATATTTTATGCTCCTATGAGCTGAAGAAAGGCTACATTCAGACTGACCTACCTATTTTCGAAAGAGTTATTTTTTTAAAAAAAATTAAAGATAGTGAGAAGTCACCTATGGGATGTATGAATATATGTTATACTGTAAACTGCCCTGTGCTCCTCAGATGAATTAAATACCATATTGGCCTAAATATAAGCCTCATTTTTTTTTCTTTCAAATTCCAACCGTGAAAAGTTAAAGTGTGGCTTAAATTCGTGACCTTACAAAAATTGGCTTTTACAATATGGGTAGGCAAACTAAGGCCCGGGCGCCGGATCCAGCCCAATTGCCTTCTAAATCTGGCCCACGGATGGTCCGGGAATCAGCATGTTTTTACATGAGTAGAATGTGTCCTTTTATTTAAAATGCATCCTTGGGTTATTTGTGGGGCATAGGAATTTGTTCATTCGCCCCCCCACAAGGTCTGAGGGACAGTGGACCGGCTCCCTGCTGACAAAGTTTGCTGACCCCTGTTTTATGATATCACTGCTGAAACAGACATCTTGTAAAACGGAACGGGCGTGAGTGCCTGCAGAATGTTAAGGGACCGGCTTATATTTGGCCATTGTCTTTTTTTTCTCCTCCCCCCCCCTTGAATTTTAAAAGTGCGGCTTATATTCAGGTGCGACTTATATTCGGGACAATATGGTAAATTAATTAATTAAATAAGAATTCTTGTCAGGGCCAGGAAAAGAAGCCAAATAACTGGTGGCCTTTAATTCAGAATATGAAGCAGCTGTGATGATGCTCTGAACACAAAGGTCATTTAGCAATTCCACGAGCTCCTGGCCTAGATATTAGCATATAGAAGCTTCTGTTTTTCGAGCTTTCTTAAATATCAGTACACACAGAGTAGAACCTCCAGTTTAAGACTCTGCATTCATTATCATGGGTGAAGCATGACCTGTCCAAGTTATATGCTGGGAAGCAGTTGGAGGAAAAGGTGTGGTGAAAATTGGCCACCAGTTAACCTATGGACTTTAATTTAGACCAAGTTCCCTATGCATGGCTTTTCCTTTTCCTTTCTTTGCAGAGTATCTTTTAAGAGCGGCCTTGCATGGTATGGATGAATTGTACCGCCACAAGTTCACAGCAAGGAAGTATGAATGGAGTTGAGAGCGCTTTGGCAAATCTGAGCAAATAATACTGAATGAAGTTTTGCTTCACCTGGAGTTCGCTGCCAGGCATATGACTTACCTATGGAACCGTTTAGTCTCAGGAGCAGGTTGGATCTGTAAGCGCATCGTCCTTGTTTCCCTTTCCTCTTCCCTCCCTCCCTCCTTGGGGATAGCACTGGCTCTCTAGTGTCAACACCAAAAGAGTGGGGTCTCCTCCTTAGCTACCTGTTCTCTGTTCACAATGTCTCCTTATACACCTTGAACTGGCACTATGCAAGGCGCTGGTTTTGATGTTTACAGTATGCTTTCTCAGCTGCGAAATGTTCTAAAGGTGGTATTCAAAGAGTTATCCTGTTGGGGTTTTTTTGTTTTTTTGTTTTACTTTTTCCAGACTGCCTTCACTCCCATGTGCAGAAATAACACAAAGTGCTTTGAAAAGTCTGGGTTTCAAAAGCAAAGGGAACTGCTGTGCAAGATGATAAAAAAATAATAATCCAACACTGTTTGGGTGTGCAGCAACTAGGCAAGGGAAGAAATGTCCCTGTCTTTTCACTTTTGTTATCTGGAAGTTTTGCTCCCTCCTGGGCTCATTTCCTGTTTTCATTTTTTTAAAAAACCATTAACAGCTTTATATCATTGACAATTTTATTATTGGCTTGCCTTAGAATCACAGACTTGGAAGGTAGCGCAAAGGTCATTTAGTCCAACCCTCTTTTCGCCCAACTTTGGGCTTCAACCCATGACCCTGAGATTAAGAGTCTCATGCTCTACTGACTGAGCTCTCCCAGCTCATTGTATCTTTGCATTTGGCTTGCAGGTTTGTGGCACTTTCTATTGTTTTAGTAGGTTTGTCAAGATTTCATCCACCCCCCCCCCAATGAATCATTCTTGTGCTTTGTGGCCCCCTTGATCCTGTTGTTTAACCATGCTGGCATTCAACATCCAGATGGTCCAAATAATGTATCCTGATGAAAAAAAATATTCCCAGGGTCTAAGAAAGCCTCCCTTTCTTCCCCTCTCATCCTTCTTCCTAGGGGAAAGATAGAAAAGGGGAGGTGATCTTATGCTGGTTTAATGGATTAAAAGGCGAGAGATAGGAAAGATCACAGCACCAGCCTGCCAAGAACAGCTGCTCTCAGTGCTAGGCACTGAGTTCTGCACTGCATGTAGGTGATGCCTGCTTTCAAGTACTTTAATAGATCTGTATGCTACTCCCCCCCCCCCCCTGGGGAATTTCCATGCATGCATAATATTTGTCCTCAATTAGAACCAAGATAAAAGGAAGTCAGGAGTTCATAGAACTATTATTTCTACAGTTTTGGCACCAAACTATAAAAAGAGATTCCAATTTATTTAATAGGCAGATTTAGATTATGGTGACACAGGCAAATGTGGGTTATCAAGTTATTAAATGGATTTTGCTATTTTAATTTGCGTGATAGATGAAGCGTTGAAAATTATCACCCAGTTAAAAGAGAAGGGGCGAGTTAAGAACTGGGAACGGGAGGCAGTCTTTTAACCTCAAGATGACTTGGGGGCTTTTCAAAGGTTTTTTTTTTTAATGTACTGTCTGCCTATCTTTCCATTTTTAAAAAATAAATAAAAAAGAATAAAACCTTGCTCTGGCCAGCAGGTGGCAGCAATGCAAAGCAAGAAACTTATCTGTATCCCAGGAGTCACATTCTGCATTTTAGCCATACCACAAAGATGGACTTCTGAAACTCATGGGTGTAAAAGCTCAACTCTAAGGACTTAGAAAAGTCTATGCGGGAACGGTGGGTATACTTACATTTGGGAAGGTAAAATTGAAGCCCATTGTAATATTAAACTCCCACTCACCTAGTCAGCCCACCAGCCAGTTTTGACATTTTTCAAAGAAAAAGCAGCCAGGAAATCTGGTTCAACTGCTTCCTCTCTCACCCCCCCACCCCCACCTTCCTGCCATGTCCTGTGCTCCACTGCTAGTGCTAATTCTGGCACAAGATTCAGGAGACTAGGTGTACATACTGATATTAAACCTACACCTTATTCAGAAAGAAGAAAGAGAGAAAGAAAAAGGAAGAGAGAGAGGAAGAAAAAAAAATAAAAAAATAAAAAAGGAGGCAAGCCTCAAGATGGTGATGAAAGGTAACAGAACTTTAATGAAATGATAACTCAAATTAATTGTCCCTATGCATTTTGATTGAAATATTCCTCGAGGAAGAAGAATGGTTGAATTATATTTGAGAGATGTTGCCTTACCAGAAAAATAACATTGTTCAACTTTCCATTTCATTACACGTTCCCTTTACTTCTCAGTATCATTTTCAGGCTAGCCTCTTTTTTCCCCTTTTGCAGTTCCAGCCAACCTTGCTCCCTCTGCAGAAAGGCGACAGGCCACCAGAAAAGAAGAAGAAGAAGCAAAGTACCTTCACAGATTTTTTGTGGCAAAATAGTAGATTGCCACTCTTTCCCAGCTGCTCAGTGGGATATTTATTCCCTCTTCTCCATTTGCTCTCGGCTGTTATGAAGTCACCCTCACAAATCCACCATGAGTGAGGAAGGCAAACAGCAAATGGCTGGAGTGGTAGCAGGAACACGTCAAGAAGCTGCCTTATGCTGAGAGTCACACCCGTGGGTCCAGTGTTGGCATCCATCTGCCTTGAGACAATGGAGTGCGCCTCCAGGGGCAAAGAAA
Organism: Lacerta agilis; assembly: GCF_009819535.1. Classification (NCBI taxonomy): domain Eukaryota; kingdom Metazoa; phylum Chordata; class Lepidosauria; order Squamata; family Lacertidae; genus Lacerta; species Lacerta agilis. Next base: position 60,406,865 of record NC_046313.1, read on the forward strand.
AACGGCTAGAGAATCACAGCACCTGCTGTAGCTGCAGAGACTGGCAACTCCTAACTGCTGCCTCCTGTGTTGCTTTTGCTGTGTTAGCGGCACTGAAGTGACCCCTCCAGGGTGCAAACATGGGCAGTGTGTATGGAGGTCCTGGGCTGCCCAGACAACAAGACCCCTCTCTCAGCTTCGCTGATGTGGACCAAAGGAAAGCAGAGCAATGTATTTGGCACCATCTTGGCTGCAGTTATCCGAAAGAGGCGTATAAGATGCCATCCAACAGTCTTAGGGACTATACTCCAGATTTGTGTAGGGTTTACTCCATAGTCTTTTCTTCTCCCAAAGATGTCCCGAAAGACAATGGGTATGGATTCCCCCCTGGGGTTTACTCCAGAAGCCTTTCTCATGAATGTTTATAGACCAGGCATAGGCAAACTCGGCCCTCCAGATGTTTTGAGACTACAATTCCCATCATCCCTGACCACTGGTCCTGTTAGCTAGGAATGATGGGAGTTGTAGTCCCAAAACATTTGGAGGGCCAAGTTTGCCTGTGCCTGGTATAGACACAAGGCAGCAGAGACTTAGGATCAGAGTTTTCCTTATTTTAGATGGGCTACCTTCCCAGGTTGATGAGCCCATCTGCCCCCCACCCCCACTTCCCTCTACAGCGGGTGCAGAAACTGACTTCTTGATTGTTGAACCCATTCTTGGTTTCCTCCGCTCAATCCTCCAGAGCCTCTAGCTAGCTCAGTAGTATCTGCACTGCCTAGCAGCAGTTCTGTGGATTTTCAGGCAGGGAATGTTCCAGGCCCTACTTATAGATGCTGGGGATTGAATCGTCTCTGTGTAAAGCAGGTGCTCTGCTACTGAATCACAACTCTTTCCCGCAAGCGCTTCTGTCTCCTGCAAAATACTTCGCAAGTTACCGGAGCCAAGGGCTAATGACAATATAAAGAGGAAGCTCTGTGCATAGCTCTAGCTTCTATGAAGCCAAAAGAGGAGGTCTAAATCCAATCCTTTTTCATTTACCTCCCCTGAAACCCTCTCCAGTACAATACAAAGTACCTGTTCCAAGCTGGTTGGAACCCTGAACAAGAGCATGCTAAGGGCTGGGGATATACTGCAACGTTCTGCTGTAGTCCCCACTTGCTGTTTTTGTCTCATATATGTCTTGCCCCATCAAAACACTTTGCTGTAGAAGGGAGGTTCAGAGTCGGGGAGGCACAAGGAGGCCTACCAAGTTCACCTTACTCAGCTTGAGGCCAGTCACTGACAAAGTGCATCCATACAGCATCATTACAGATGGCCAGTCAACCACTGCTTTAAAACCTTCCTTCCTTGGAGGTTTTGAAGCAGAGGTTGGATTGGTCATCTGTCCTGGATGCTTCAGTTGAGATCCCTGCACTGCAGTGGGTTGGACTGGATGACCCTTGGGGAGGGGGTCCCTTTCAACTCTACGATTCTATGATTCGACAAACCCAACAGGGAGCTTGACTGGTGAGAGAGCTTGTTCTACTTACCTTTGTATAGGAAACTGGCTACTTCGGCAGTGCAGTTCTGAGACCATTCCTTGCCTCCCAACCCAGCTAAAGAAAGCAGCATGGACCCATGAATGATATCGCAGCACGTGAAGCAATGCGGACAGCATGACCGGGAGAGCTTCAGTTACAGGCACAGGCTCTTTGAATCGGTAGAGTTAACTATTTGCAAAACTGGGAGAGCAAGCTGAATGTCAGAGAAGCAACTACTGCATTGGCCTTCTGTTTTGGTAGTTTCCCATCCATTCTCAAATGCTTCTCCCAAGCCACCTTAATATAACACATTACGGGCCGAGTTTCACCCTTTACATAGTGGGCAGGTTTATAATGCCAATGACGGCGACCATCGGCGAGCAGCGCAGCATTTGAAGGGAAGGTGTTTGCTGTAAACCAGGGCCCCTCAGATATCTTTGGGCTACAGCTTCTGCCATCTTTGGCCATGCTGGCTGGAACTGATGGGAGATGCAGTGAAATAGATGACTACACCTGCCCACCGTGCACCAGAGAAGAAGAAGAAGAGTTTGGATTTGATATCCCGCTTTATCACTACCCGAAGGAGTCTGAAAGCGGCTAACATTCTCCTTTCCCTTCCTCCCCCACAACAAACACTCTGTGAGGTGAGTGGGGCTGAGAGACTTCAAAGAAGTGTGATTAGCCCAAGGTCACCCAGCAGCTGCATGTGGAGGAGCGGAGACACGAACCCGGCTCCCCAGATTATGAGTCTGCCACTCTTAACCACTACACCACACTGGCTCTGAGAGAGCATTGATTGGCTGTAGCTCCTGGCCCCTTCCAAATGATACGCAAATCTCCCTTTCAAATATGGCTGCTGGGCTCGTCTTATTGGCTCATCGCCGACGTGCTCCAATCTTGCCTCCCCAAAAGAAATGGTCTCCAGTGTCCATTCTCGATCAGGCCAGCCTTGCCCCAGGACCCGTCCATTTCAGCTGTGCTCTTCTACACGGCTGCGTCGGCTCGCGTATCACTTACCTTATGGTGCCGCCTTCTCCTTCTGAACCTGAGCAGCTCCTTGTGCTGCCGGGACACAAAGTTGACAGCGGCGTACTCCAGCAGAGCCGAGAAGACAAACAGCAAGCACACAGCCATCCATATATCAATGGCCTTCACGTAGGACACCTGGGGGAGAAGAGAGGATGAAGTTGGCAACTGGAGCCAGGTGCCCTCCAGCCAGGTAGACTGACAAGCCTAGCAAAGTCTGCTCCAAGTTAGCCAGCTGAGGTGGTTCGGTTGCATTGCTAGCATAAATGCCCAACCACTTTCAACTTTCCCAATATTTGTTGATTCATTCCCCCTAGCACCCTTTCCCTAGTACAACTAAAGGCCAAGCTACACATTCTGCTAACCACATAGCTTTGCCTTTAAGTGTAGGAAGAGTTTTGTTTTTTTAAAGCACTAATAATCAGGTTGTTTTTTTTTTTGTGAGGGAGGTGAATCTGGATTGAGACTCTAGTCTAAGGAATGGGTTGGGTGCTTTAATCTTTCAAGACCTTCCATAATACAGACCTCTGTTGCTCCTGTTCAGCACACCTGCAATTTGCATTGGACCCCCCCATTCGCTTTTCTGGAAACTTCTCCCCCTATGCTAATTGCAGATATGCCCTCCTACAATCTGGATCAGGTCCATGGGGAGGAGTAATGGGTTAAAGCCCTTTACCCGCTTATTAGGATCCTAACAACTCAACCTTGCATACAGACTGGTAACTTGTGTAACCAGTCACTTAATGGCACAGATATTGAAATAGCCAAATATTCTTCCCATGTCTCCTCCTCGTTCCACTACCCTGCCTTTCCTCTGTTATCTCCCTTGGTGGGCCTGTTTTCTGTATTGTCAATCCCACAGGGTAGAGATCCATCTTCTTCATGCAGTGCTAGGTGGGTGGCTCTATAATGTATTTATTTATTTACCAGAATGAATATAGTGCTTGCTTGATAGAAGACCTCTATCATAATCATATTTGGTTGGTATATAATATAAAGCCTGGTAAAACACACACACACACACACACACACACACACACACACACTTATTATGTCAATGGAAATGGACTTTCCACTACTGTATTTTGTCTTACAATAACTTGCCCCACACATTTCAAAGAGATTTGCATCTCATACCACATTTCACCCATAATACATGTCTTAGTTTACTTAAGACAGCTGTATCCTACTGTCTTACACACCATTCTTTTGATTTAGGCATTTGAGAAATTCCCCAGTATTTACAGTCGATTTATCTCACTGTCTTATAGAACAAGATTCCTCCCCCCTTTTTTTTGGATCAGGTGTGGGGAACCTTTGGCCCTCCAGATGTTGCTGAACCACAACTCCTGTTAGCTCTGGCCATTGGCCATTTTTCCTGAGGCTGATGGGAGTTGCAGTTCAGCAACATCTGTGGAGGCTAACGGTTCCCCACACTCATTTTAGGCACCATCCCTTTTAATATTGGTGAGACAAATATCTTGGGGTCTAAAAGCAATCTTTCTACCCAACAGAGTAGCGACATTCCCAGCACTATGCCAGAGATGCCGGGGTCTGAACCGCAGGCCTGTTGCATACAGAGTAGATGCCTACCACTGAAGCACCACAATTTTCCTGCAGTACGGAACCTACTGTATATTTATCAAGTTTTTCCCATGAATAATTCCATTCTTCCCCAGAAATTTCCATTTGTAATTTTGTTGCCCTTTTCTCCACATATGCTGGGTTTTGCTTTTTTTTTAAAATATGCAACAACAGATGATGCATTTGAGCAAGTGCTTCCTTTGACTTTTCAACGTAGGAAACTGCCTTGTATGGGGCCCACAGTACTCTTAAGATAAGTACTGCCCACAATGACTGGCAGTGTCTCTCCAGAGTTTCAGACAGTGGGCATTCCAGGAGATGCCAGGTATCAAACCTGGGATCTTTTGCATGCAATACCGATGCTCTGCTCTGCTCTACTACTACTACTACTACTACTACTACTACTACTGAGCTACCAGTGTTACGTCCTTCAATTGTTCTTCTCTCATCAATCCTGGTTAAAAGAGAGCGACTGATTTGTACATGCTATATTGTACATAACGGTGGTCTTACATGGCTCATATGCTGTTGAACCTATTGAAAGGATTTTATCTTTTATCCAATCTTTAAGCCATGGGGTACTCATGGATCGTAATAGCTTATCTGCCCTTCTTTATTGAACTCAGGGTCAAAAGGAAGTGAGGCTATAGGGCAGGGGTATCCAAACTTTTTTCAAAGAGGGCCAGATTTGATGAAGAGAACATGTGTGAGGGCCAACCAAAGTTGTTGACCTTTTTAAAGGATTTATGAGCTTTTTTGAGGTTTTTACCCCAGGAGATAAAAGGCCACAGGGGCCGGATTAAATTGACTGGTGGGCTGGATTAGGCCCCCGAAACAGGCTATAGGGGATCGAGCTGGTGTTTCCTAAATTTGTCCTGGGATATGATGGATGGCACTAAATAGATAATAAAAAATGAGCCAGACAATAATTTATGTCTAGGTGAAAGCAGGAATCTAATAGGAGGCTAGAATCTCGAGCCTATAATGATGGTGAGATTTCTCACGAGAGAACCACAACTTTCCTTAAGAAGATGGTGTGGTTGATGCATCTTCCTGATTGATGCACCGACTCCTTATTCACCCCTCATCTATGAGAATTATGCGTTGCTATTTTAAAATGTATTTTGTGTCTTTGTAAATCATTGTCTTTATTTCTCTAGGAAACTCAGATGACTTCTATGGGTTTTTTCTTTCTTTCTCCAGATGGTCTTCCTAGCAAGGGAATGGACAAACCCAGTCAGCTTCAGTGATCTTATATATATATTCCCTTAAAGCAATCGGAATTAAAATGCTGAATGTTACTTCTCTGATCACTCTTCACTTTGCCCTGTAACTCAGTCACTGTAAGGGCATCACTTAATGTCAAGGTGCTTCATCTCAGCTCATTTGATCACTACACATATTTGGGTGAAGCAAAATCCCAATGGACTTTTTTTTTTCTTTGAAAGGAAAAAAAAAAGACACTTCAGAAGGGGATGATTTGGAGTAGAGAAGCAGAAGAGGAGGGAGTACTTAATCCTGCTCTGATAATTTCTCTGCTCTGAATTGCCCCCCCTTCCACTAGCTGCTTTCCTCCCCACAGAATTTCACATCTAGAAAGGTAAAGATGCATTTGGAACACTTGGTGCAATTGTGGGTGTATTGTGCAATGAGAGAAAGCAGTGTGCAGACTGGCAGGGGGGGGGGAGAGTTAGGTTAAGCCCACCGGCCTCAATTTCTCCACCCAAAACAACTCTCTCCCCTGATCAGCTTTTCTTTCAAACAGGTTTTATTACATGCATTTGCAAGCAAAAATGATACTTTCAATAGGATTCCTTAAACCTGAACTGTGGCTATTACCTGGCTGGCTGTCAACAAGAGTCAACTTAGTTCTGCTGTAATGTCTTCTTTTTATTATTATGATTATCATTAATTAATTCATCCATACTAATAATTTTTGACAGTTAATTCACAAGCTGTAATTCATAAGGACAGCTTAAGAGGGGAGAAAACAAGACCATGAAATGGTGATAACCAATATATAATGTGTTATGTTAATCACTAAACTTCAAGTCATTTATATTATATATTTTCTTCTAGGACTAGACTAAATCTTCTGGTATAATTTAATTAAAGTGGGTATTCTATAAATGTATATATTTTAAATATACAGCTCTCAAAAAATAATAATTTTATTTTCTTGTTTCTTACCTACTCTGAATCTAATTAAATGCATAAGCACCACTGCTTAAGTATTCCATGGTCTTTTTAGCTGATTCTCTATCTGAGGATCTTCTCTGTTTCCCCATTTATTTGCAGTAACAATTCATGCTGCAATTATCATATTATTAACCTGTTCTTGGTCGTTTCCAAGGACCACATCTTCATTATATTATCAAAAGCTTACTGGAGAGACTTAGGTAATACACAAAATACCCTTAAAGAAATAACCTCTTCGACACCATTCGAAAACTGATGAATTTTTTTCCATTGTTTCACTGCATATGGAAATAATCTGCACCTGGAGATATACAATGCCAGCACAGACCCACTATTTCACTACTGATTTGGTTTAATTTAACGGGTGTTAAACACTTTATCTTCCGGTGAAGTAATAACCCATTTGGAAGATTACTAAAGAAAGTGAAAGGGATCCACTGGTTATATAGGCTAGGGGTTTGGGGTGGGGAATGTGGGAAACAGCTGAGAAATATGTGAAGCTGGTGTTTTGAAAGGCATTAGTTAGCTGCAAAAATCTACCTAGGAACATAAAGGTAAAGGTAAAGGGACCCCTGACCGTTAAGTCCAGTCGTGAACGGCTGGGGTTGCGGTGCTCATTTTGCTTTACTGGCTGAGGGAGCCAATGTACAGCTTCTAGGTCATGTGGCCAGCATGACTAAGCCGCTTCTGGCGAACTAGAGCAGCACACAGAAACGCCGTTTACCTTCTGGCTGGGGTGGTACCTATCTATTTGCACTTTGACGTGCTTTCGAACTGCTAGGTTGGCAGGAGCAGGGACCGAGCAACGGGAGCTCACCGTGTCACCAGGATTCGAACCACCAACCTTCTGATCAGCAAGCTCTGTGGTTTAGACATTTACCAGACTGGAATATTTGCCCATTCAGCCCAGTATGTCCTACTTTGGCAGCAGCAGAAGCCTTTCGCACCACCTGCAACCCAAACTTTTATAACTAGAGATGCTCTAACTGAGCTCTGCCTCCTCACATAGGGATTTCTGAATTACCTTGGGCAAAGATGCTCGGGAACCAGAGCTCTGCGTGGTCATAGTGAGCACAGTAGTGATGCCCAGACCAACTCGGGCAGGTGCAGCATCCATGTTGATCCAGAAGGAGATCCAGGAGAGAATTACAATCAGCAGACTGGGGATGTACATCTGGATCAGGTAGTAGCCCATCTGCCGCTCCAGGTGGAATCGAGCTTCTATGCAGGTGAACTTGCCTAGGAATGAACCAGGAAGAGGTTAGCCTAATGGGGACCAGCAAGGGCATGTGAGTGAGAGTCTCGATAGGAAGCATTTTTAGGCAAGAGGTCACCTGCTGAAATAACCATTTCCTGCCCAGGCCTGGGATTCAGCTATACAGCTGCAAATATAATGTTTTAAGTGCAATATACAAATGTGACACTAGATGGTGCTGATGAGCTAATGGCAAATTCCATATATATTTTACAACATTTTTTTTTCTTAAACATTTTCACAGTGTGTGGGTGTGTGGGTGTGTAGATTCAGGGCTGCTTCACAGGTGACACTTTCCCTAAGAGGGAAAGATGCGCAGATTGCAACATCCTAGTTAGTGCATATGTTGGGAAATTGTGTTGGGCAGTCAGTTCCCAGTGCAAAGTAGGCATAAGCTCTCACTTGCTTCCTGGTTTCTTTGCCCTTTCAAACAACAGAGCAACAAGTATTTAGCAGCTTCCTATCAGGAATACTAAACTGCAACCCACCTGTGGGGATAGATGTGTGTGCTTCAGTCTGCATATGTCTGAATTGAAGAAATTATTGAAACTGCATGCTCCACCTCCCAAATTAGAGGTATCCCACGTATACAGAGAGAGCTTGTTTACAAAACCTTTCAGAGATTTACTTGCAGATTCTATGAACTGTCAAGTGTTGGCAGATCCTACTTTTAAAACAGTACAGAAAACTTAAGGGGTTGCATCTAATGATAGTTCTGCTTAGAGTAAACTCATAGAAATTGAGTACTATGACTCACTTAGTACAACTTGCTTGGAAGATTATAGTAGGGGTAATGCAAATGTTCTCTGTATTCTTTGGTATATGCCCTGGGTGCTTTATTCTTTCAACAAAGGTGAGATATGTTGTTTTGAATAAAATAAATAAATCTTTACCTGAGCTCCAGCTGTAAAGGCATGCGTTTGGGAAAACAACCAGTTGTGGACCATATTTGCATGTAAAGGTCCTGTGTAATAGCCAGTGTCTAAACCCATTGATGTGGGACGTGGGTGGCGCTGTGATCTAAGCCACAGAGCCTTGGGCTTGCCGATCAGAAGGTCGGCGGTTCAAATCCCTGCGACAGGGTGAGCTCCTGTTGCTCGGTCCCTGCTCCTGCCAACCTAGCAGTTCAAAAGCATGTCAAAGTGCAAGTAGATAAATAGGTACCATTCCAGCGGGAAGGTAAAAGGCGTTTCCATGCGCTGCTCTGGTTTGCCAGAAGCGGCTTAGTCATGCTGACCACATGACCCGGAAGCTGTCTGCAGACAAACACTGGCTCCCTCGGCCAGTAAAGCGAGATGAGTGCTGCAACCCCAGAGTCATCCATGACTGGGCCTAATGCTCAGGGGTCCCTTTACCTTTTTAAACCCATTGAAATCAATTGGCAAGTCCATACATTTTAATGGGTCTACTCTGAGTATTACAGTGGTACCTCGGGTTAAGAACTTAATTCGTTTTGGAGGTCCCTTCTTAACCTGAAACTGTTCTTAACCTGAGGTACCACTTTAGCTAATGGGGCCTCCCGCTTCCGCCGCGCCGCCACTGCGCAATTTCTGTTCTCATCCTGAAGCAAAGTTCTTAACCCGAGGTACTACTTCCAGGTTAGCGGAGTCTGTAACCTGAAGCGTCTGTAACCTGAAGCGTCTGTAACCCGAGGTACCACTGTATTTAGTTGGATATCACCCAAGACATTCTAGAATTAGTAAGTTTTTTTTTTTAATGTCACAGGCAAGATATTTTTTTCCTGAAAAATTTAGGGTTCCCCACCTGACATTTTTCTTGTCACAATTGAGATCCTCTAATTTTTGCAGTGTTTCTACCATTTTTACTTTAACTGCAAAGCAAGTTGTTAATTTTTTTTTGTAAACCACAGAACAGTTCTCAAATTTTTAAATACATTTTTTTAGCATTTACAAATGTATCCTATATTTTCATTTGTTGTTTTGCTACACAAACACACTAACTAAAGCTGCAATCCTTACTTGGTAGTGAGGCCCCCTGATTTTAATAGGAATAACTGAGTAGACAGGGTTAGGCTCGCAGTCTAAGGCTCCTTTTCATCTGAACTTACTGCATGCTCTGTTCCCAATTATATGGGAATCGAGCTCCAGAACTGTGATTATCTATATGTAACAAGAACCAGAGAGTTTCCTGGATTCCCGGTACCATTCTGTATAATACAGGGGTTGGTATGACACCACTGCACTGTGTATTACCTCACCCTTGCCTAACATTGTAGGTTGCAGCGAGGGTGTGGAAACTAACAATGTGATGACTAGGGGTGTTGGAGAATTCTAGTGAAAACAGAAACAAGACTGGAAATCATCAGTGTTCCCTTACTCATCCCATATTCGGACTGGAAATCAATCCAGCAAATGCAATGTTGTTCATGCTTTCAAGTTGCAAGCAACATGTAACTGACTCGGGTTCCCCACCCCTGCCATTTGCATTGCATTTTCTTTGCACTGAAATGAATGGGGTAGAACAACATAATGACAATGTGACTTAAGCAATTGGCTTAATTAATTATATAATTTTGCCACAGCAGACAGTGTGCCAAAAACAGGGCTTTTAGCAGAAGATGAGCTGCAGTGGAACGGAACCAGAGCAGCATGCAATGAACATGTGGTACAACAGGAAATGATGCCTAGTGATGGGATCTTGTCACATTACAAGGAAGGAGGGAGGGAGTTCCACGTCTCTTGTAATACGTAGTTCTGCCTTTAGAGTGTTCCGAAAACAAGAAGCTGCTGTAAAATAACATTTTGGTCTGATGTAGCAACTTTGCTAACACACAATCAATTAGATGGCTCGTTGAACAAGTGGAGTGGTTGGTGTTTATAACTAAAGAGAAGTGCTGGACAAAATGTGTGGAGCCAGAATCTCATCAGTTGACTATTTCTAGGGAGAAACGTTTGGCATATATCGGCCACTACTGACTTGCATTATAATGCTTAGCGTGGTAATGCAAGAAGTGCAAGTCCACCACTGACCTGTATTGTAATGCTTCGTGCAGTAGCGCAAGTCCTTTTCTTCCTTTAGGATGAACTGAGGCAGGGTTAAATCATCAGCAACCTGCACAGCTCCTTTCTCTTGCCACTCAAATATCAGATCGTTCATTGTGTAGCCAACTACAAACAGCAGAGGGGGAAAAACAAAACACTTGAGCATGAACTGTGATTTGCACTGGATTCATGTGCTTGGAGGGGCCAAGAAATAGCCCCAAAGTTTTTTTGAGTTAGGTGTGTTCCCCAACCCTGAATAGGTTCACTGTGGTAGGGATGTTGGGGTGCGCACATTTGCAAGCGTGGATTAATTTAAAGACTTATAAAAAGAAGTGTACACAGGGCAAAATGGCAACGGGGGCTTAAGGTAAAATTCAGATGAGCAACTGACATGGCTGACATTCACATCTAGTACAGTGGTACCTTGGTTCTCAAACTTAATCCATTCTGGGAGTCTGTTTGACTCCCGAAACCATTCAAAAACCAAGGAGCGGCTTCCAATTGGCTGCAGGAGCTTCCTGCACTCAAGCGGAAGCTGCGCCAGACATTCGGCTTCTGAAAAACATTCATAAACCGGAACACTTACTTCTAGATTTGCGGCGTTCGGGAGCCGATTTGTTCGGCAACTAAGCCATTTGAGAACCACGGTATAACTGTAGTACAAACCCTTTGTCTCTTAACAGAAAGATACACACATATAACGGATGCTGCTCATAGCCAGATATTTCACAATTTACAGGAGGGTAAAAACTAGATGCTAGGGTAAATGCAGAACTGCTAGAGTGGCCGCTGCTCATTTAGTTTTCTGACACCTACATGCCTTGTGATGTGTCATCATGACATTCTGCATTATCTGGGCTCCACCACTGGCAGCTAGTGATGCGGAGCAGGGGTGAAGAAATGTGAAACACCACAGCATCACGAGTTCTATTAGACATCAGGCAGACACCAGGGGACGAGGCACATGGCAGCCATTTTTGTTGACAGCAGAGCATTCAGCACAAAAGCCTTCATCAACCTGGTGCCACCCAGATATAGCTGGACTACAGCTCCCATCAGCCTCATAGGAGTTGCTGTCCAATACCACCTGGAGGACACCTGGCTGGTGAAGACTGTGCCCTGATCCCTGTGTTGGCCCCTTAAATGGACTTAACATGAATGAAGGACAGAGGACAAGGGCTGATAAATAATGAGCGAGTATTGTATCAACACAGTCTTCTCCAGACAAAGGATTTTGCTGTTGTTGCCCTCTACTCCAGAGTATTCTCCACTGAGAATCTGTTGAAGCAAGCTAAATTTAAGCTGGACGGCTTGAACACTGGCAGGGAGTGTGATCAGAGAAGCATGAAAACTCGCACATGACAACACAGTCTGTCCCAATGCTTCATCTCTTCCTTCTTCCCTCCGGTTTCTCTTTCATAATTGGAGGATTCGGCTAAGAGCTGAACAGATGATGCAGTGGAAGTCTGTGTGCAGAATGGCAGCTATTTTTAGAGGGGAAACCTTCAAGACTCACAGCTCTCCAACTGCATAATACATGTCTGGACGTCCATGGGGAAGTTCTTCAGATCCATGGGACAAGCCAGCGTCAAGGTGATCCTGTGAAAGGAATGGAGACTGAAGTGATTCGAGATGCTTCAAGCTGATGTGACAAGCAAGTTGCACTAAAGTCATTGGGGTGGCAACTGAGGTGAGCAGGGGTCACCCTCAGGCCTATGGACAGGGGAGGGAGACACAGAGAGCACAACCCCCTGATTGCTGGAAATAGGGTCATGCTCCAAACATTAATTCCATTAACGCTGCTTAATATTTATGCTCCCCCAACATATAGATCTCTCCACATATAACAAGGCAGAACATCCAGAGGAACCTATGCTGCAATCTTCCTTGGTTATGTAAATTCAAGCAACATTTTCTGGGGGGGGGGGGCAGAGGCAGGGGCAGCATTAAAACATTAAACTCCCTCAACCAGCAGTTTGAAATGCTGCCATTATCATATTGTGCCAAGGCTGATGATCACGTATGCTGAGGACGCAGCTATCAGGTGAAGAAGAAGAGTTTGGATTTGATATCCCGCTTTTCACTACCCGAAGGAGTCTCAAAGCAGCTAACATTCTCCTTTCCCTTCCTCCCCCACAGCAAACACTCTGTGAGGTGAGTGGGGCTGAGAGACTTCAGAGAAGTGTGACTAGCCCAACGTCACCCAGCACCTGCATGTGGAGGAGCGGAGACGTGAACCCGGTTCACCAGATTACGAGTCTACCGCTCTTAACCACTACACCACACTGGCTCTCGTTTATGGAACGCTTCACGAATTTGCGTGAGGAGAAAATGTCCCTACATGTTCTGTAGTACGAGAAACAGTGAAAGCTACCAGTGTCAGAATGAGATTGGACCCATTTTTCCCAACAACAGCAGCAATAAAAGGAGCACTTCCAGGTAATTGCATCAGAGAAGAGACCCAGGTCAGGTCCACGACATTTTGCTACCTGAGGCGAAGGACGATATGGTGCTCCCTCCCACAACCCCATTCAGCTCTGCAGAAGCTGACTGGCAGCTGAATCATACATCAACATTGGTAATGCAATAGCATCCTTCTGTGCACCCAAGGGTTGCAGGTGAGTTTTTAAGGGATGCCAGACAGGCCTGTGGGACATATAAGGCAGCAGACAACTAACTCATTCTGCCTGCACAAGGATTTTTTAAAATACACAACAGAAGGGTTGCCCCTTGCCTTCATTTTGCAGGTGCCCTGTGCTCTGGAGGGTTTTGAGGAAACCTATAAAGATTGAGGGGGTGCATAGTGGGGAGGGCAGGAAGCTCTACTGCAACCAGCAGGAACTCTTTGTGCTGATGGAATGAGTGTGTTGGATACCAGCCATAGCTCTGTTCTATGGGTGGAAAGACCAAGGGGCCCAGAAGGAATGGCAGATGGAAAGGCTGCTGTTGCTGTCTCTGAAAATTTGTCACGTGGCATGAGGTAACTAGTGATAGGGTTGGCCTTGGAGAGACCCAACCCAGCTGATCCCTGATCTGTTCAATGTACGGTGATGAACAAAAGGGCTAACATGGAAGATGCTGCCCCCACCCCACTGGGGTCCTTTCAGACCCTGCAATGGCCCCTGTTTTAAAAGAAAATATTTTTTGTTTGTTTGTTTTTCTGCCCTTCATTTGAGGATCACAGGGCAGTTTACAATATAAAAACACAAATTTACATAACATAGTAACGAACAAAAACATTAACACACACACATGGTTTAAAAGGTCACAGATTGTTTAATTAGCCAAAGGCCTGGGAGAAAAGGAATGCTTTTTCCTGGCACCTAAAGGTGTTGAAGAAAGGCAACAGACAAGCCTCCCCCAGTACCCCCCACCCTGTTTAGGGAGCACAGGGGTGCAAGGAAGAAAGGGGGCCAATTCCCATTGCATGAGCAGACCTCATTCCCCCCAAACATACTCTGCTTAGCACACACAACAACTTAACTCAACAGGACTTTCTTCTGAGTACGCACGATTAGGGTCATACTGTAGATCACTCCACCTTTCCCAACACCAACCTCCTCCGTATACCTTTCGGACACGAGAGTTATGAGAACACATGTCTCTCACCTCTCCGAACAGAACTATAAATGGTAGGTCACCTTTGGTGGCATTTCTTTTATTACCTACCTATTGTTAGCTGGAAAGCATTTCAAACAGCTGTGTGAATTAAAGCTTTAGGTTCCCAAAGACCTGGGCTACGTGCTTCGACTACGGCTTTGCTGTCTGCTGTTTGAACTGAAGCCACCTCCTGGGTCCCCCCCCTTTCCTTTTTTAGTCTGCAATACTACACTGGCTGTTTATTCTGTTCCTCGGCACACCAGCACGACACCTGCGACATGAGCCAGGTGTCCCCGTGGGACATGCCCCTGTGCATTTTGGGATTGCACTGCAAGGCTTCAGCGAGCCAGAGTTTGCAAACACTGCACGAGTTCACAGAAAGGTAGTCTTTAGAATCTATTGTCAGCGCTTTCCCTCTCTAGCATTAGGCTGCACTTAACAGGAAAATTGCATATTCTTAATTGCATTCTTTTTAGGAGAGCGGGGAGGTGGCGGGAAGGGAGGTTCGGAGGTGGCTAGAATGGATTATTTCCAAATTGAAATCAGTGCGGTTATCTCAGTTCACATAGCATTAATCTGAAATCCAATGACCCAGAAATAACTGTGTTGAGAAATGGTGGGGGGAAAGCCAGATCTATCTGGTTCTAGTGTGTGATTTGCCCTCTCTCGAAATAATTTTCATTCTCCTCCAAGCAAAGGAGACTGAGCTGGAACATCTTTCAAACTGTAATATACCAGCGTGCGGAGAATCCCCTTATATATATTCTCAAACTGTACCAAATTTTCAAAGAAGTGCTGCTGCAAAGGGCAGCACTAATGTCTGTTGCCTGTTCTCTAGAATTTTTTTCTAGAATCTCTGTGGTCCACTGAGGTATTGCCATTTTACAAAGCAAGACTACGTACATTGGTACCTTGGGTTACAAACTTAATTCATTCTGGAGGTCCATTCTTAACCCGAAACTGTTCTTAACCTGAGGCACGCTTTCGCTAATGGGGCCTGCCGCCGTGCCACCGCCACGCAATTTCCATTCTCATCCTGGGTCAAAGTTCTCAACCCGAGGTACTACTTCCGGATTAGCGGAGTTTGTAACACAAAGCGTTTGTAACCTGAGGTACCACTGTGCTCAGGATTTTGTAGCAGTGAATCAGGCACTATGAATCACGGTAAAGTGATCCTGAATATGGCTGAAGTCTACACACCAAGGGTGGGAAACCTGCTCCAGGCTGAGATTTGCCTTCTGGGTCTCCTTCTGACCACCAGCTGTCTGGCAGGGAGCAACTGAGAGGTCAAAGGTCAAAGTTTGCAATTGCAGTTCCTTTGTCTGCAAGAAGATCAAGGCAGAGGGGAAAGTGTCTCGGCAGAGAGGCAAATGTGTTCCTTACAAATACTCAGAAAGTCATATATGAATTTTGCAATTGCATGCATGTAGTTTTTGGGATGCACATGCATTTTGAAAGTTGAGGTTTGGAACAGTTGTATGGCAGGCCTTGCAGTTTAGCCGTGTGTTGAGCTTATTTGGTGGATTCTGCTTGAGATTACTGAGTTGCTTTTTGCATTTTGCACAGTCAGGAGATATAAAGGGTGATAGAGAGCATCTCCTGCCCACCACCATTCAGAAACCTTGGGGGAGAGGGGGAAAGGCTACGGAGAAAACAAAAAGGAAAGCTTCAGTGTATCTGCTCTCATGGCAAATAGTTTTGTGTGGGTGTATATGTGTATGTAATTGTGTGCCTTCTTTTGACTCTCACTCCACTCACCACTTGAATGCATCCCCTGAGCTTTTTCTACTAGGAAGCACAGCTCCTGGCTTGAAAATGGCGCCCCATCCCTTCTACAAAAACCCACTTTGGTGGGATTTCTGTTGGAATAGATGTGCATGGGATATTGCTGCATGTGTTTTTTCTATAGAATCTAAGAAGCACCACACCCAGTCTGACTAATGTGTCATAAGTTAAAGAAATCTAAGACAGTGGAAAAGTTTAGTGCAGCCCCTGGCACACTGGCCCTTTTGTTTGTCTTACTGATATAGGAACAAACCTTGGTGTCCGCTGGACCATGCCTTGTTGCCAGTAACCCTAGCCATCTTAGATCTTGTTAACTCATGTAGTGTAAGATCAAACAATTATCTCAGGGCTGAATTAGCCATTAAGCAAAACAAGCGCTATAACTTTCCATTGCCAAATTTACCATGGAACATATGGTGCAGCTGAACCAGGTTCTGCAAAAAAGGCTCCCACAATGTGTGTGTCATAAGTTCAGTGCAACAAAAAATGTAAAAACAAGATTCAGTCATGCTGAACTTTATACAATAACTGTAGAAGACAACATTTTATGGTTTATTGTTGTTTACATTTCGAATTAGATATCTATGGGGGCACCAGAATCTTTAAAGTGCTTAGGGCTTCTAAAGGTCTTAATTCAGCCCTGAAACATCTTCACATGATTTCATGGTTTTGCAATATAATTTTAAATGGAACATTACTCCAGAATTCATGTTGCGATCTAGTTCAAGATTCAACATGTGAAGGACCTACACCCTGGAGACTCGCAAAGGGTCTCCATGCTTCCTTTTCTCACCTGATACTGTACAGGACATTCCCATTTCTGGCGATGCGCAGAAGTTTGTTATCTGTGGTGATCTCATGGAAATGAGCCCCTTTTTCATTAGCAAAGAACAAATCGGGCTTCCAGATGGAGTCCAACATGGATGGGTCCAAGTCCAAGGAATCATCTGGATACTCGTTGTACGCCAGCCGGGGGTCATTCCACTGCTGCCGCAAGAAAATATTCACTCTGTAATCCTGCATAGAAGGAAGAAAAGCAAAGTTATGGGATGCCCCAAGGAAGGTGTCAGAAATGGCCAGAAACTGCAATGCTAAATGCGGCAGGAAGGGCACTGAAAAGCAGCTGAGACTGAATGAACAAAAGCAAATGCAAAGTCTTTACTACTGCTAGGGTCAGGGTCTTTCTCTGCGAGTTTCGCTGCTGGTTCTATTTCTTAGGGAAGCGCCTGTATTTTTAGCTCTGTAGCCAAAGGGGTTATCACAGGGCAAACAGCTGCAGCCGAAACCTGTTCCATGCTGCGATTTTCAGACCATCCACTGACAGACCAGGGCTGTGGTTTATCAGACTGAAGAGGGGATATTATCCAGGCTCACGGAAGAAGCACTGCGGGATCCTCTCCCAGGTTGGGCTGGGGTCACACAATGATGAAATACCTCTTAGGTATATTGAGAATGTGCAGAGGATGGAAGGCAGTTTCTCAAGATTAATGGTAATTTCCAGAGCCTTTTAGAAGCAAGCAAGCAAGCAGGCAGGCAGGCAGGCAAGCTATTCTACAGTTGAATTCTGGTGTCCCATGGCCAAGATCTGGAGATATTAAGGAGGGAGAAGATTGGGCAAGGGAATGGCTTGCAACAGAACAAAGCCCAGAAGACAGTGCTCAGCCAGAAGGCTCTGTGAGAAGAAAGCCCCATTAACCAGCACTGCTGCTACATCCCCAACCCCAAAAAGTTGTCCCGTCCTCCTCTGAAGACTGCCTATAAACTCTCAGTAGAACAGCAGTCCCCATCCCCATCATGGCCTGAAGAATCAAGCACTGATAACTTTCCCAGAGGGTGTGAAGCAGGAAACCTTGACCTACTTCTACAGCTCATTTAAAGTTCTGATTGTCTCCAAACCTTTCCTGGATCAGCATCCTAGCTCGCTTGCTGCTGGGTGCCTGTATCCATCTCAAATTTCCCTCAGCTCCACATGGAGCTGTCCATGGTTCTGTCTCTGTGCCCTAACCCTTGTCCCACTTGCCTCCTCCTCTCTAGAACAGGATAAAGGTGCAATCACAGTTGAGAGTGTGTGGCTTAGTCCAGTGTTTTTCAACCTTTTTTGGGCAAAGGCACACTTGTTTCATGAAAAAAATCACGAGGCACACCACCATTAGAAAATGTAAAAAAAATTAACTATGTGCCTATATTGACTATATATAAAGTAATTTTTCAATTTTTCCCACGGCACACCAGGCAACGTCTCGCGGCACACTAGTGTGCCGCGGAACAGTGGTTGAAAAACACTGGCTTAGTCGATATCATCCATGCATCTGCTTTGGCTGGATTAGATGGGCCATTGGCCTGATCCAGCCGGCTCCTTTTATGTCCTTGTGACTGTCAGAGAGTGTGTGTTGGTACTGCAGGCTATATGGAAACTCCAGGAGAGTGTAAAGCACTGAACTGCAGTTGCTGGGAGAAATGGAGGGAGGGCTATTGTGTGTTCATGGGCATTGGGTTTGCCATTGTGCAAAGCAGGGTGCTGGATGATGAACCTTTGATCTGATGGAGCTCTCTTCTTCTAGTGGCTTGGACAACTGCATCTCTGATTGCATCTCCATTGCCACTTCAAGACATTTTTATGCACCTGGGTTGACCGGGTTACCTCTGATCTGTGGATTCTTCATGCTGTCATATGTTGTGGATTTCTATTATGTTTTCAGATGTTCTACTTTTTCTTTGATTGCTTTGAGATGTTGTATTGTCAAATTTGTTTTGATTTTTTTAAAAAACAACAACGGAAGTGCTATATGAAATAGGTGAAATAAATTTAAGTAAGTAAGTAAGTAAGTAAGTAAGTAAATAATCTAGTATGGCTTTTAAATTCTTACTTTTAAATATTCTTCAGGTAGATCTTTACAGGTATAACAGGGAAGTGTGCCTTTAATATTTTATCAGGTAAAACATAGTGTTCCTCAGCTATGAGACCTTTGCAAAATTCTCCACCAGACCATACTAATTTCCTTTTCAAAATATGTTACTTGCTCATTTTTTAAAGGTTTCCACTGTTATTTCAAACTAGCCTGATGTCTCAGGAAGAGAGTGCAAACCTGCATGCATGAAGTTCTGGGTTCAAGTTCTGATGGCTTCAGGCAGCAGAACAGCGAAAACTATTGCTTGAAGTCTCACAAAGCTGGGTTTGAGATCCTCAGTCAATAGTCCAGATTATACTCCTAGAGTAGAAGGCCAGAATATACCCTGCAGTATTCCATCCTCCAAGAGAATAGCAGTTAAATCATATACAAATCAATGAACAAATGTTCATGTTGCACGTTATTTTTTAAAATAGGAAATAATAAACACCTGGGAAATGTTTTTTAATGATCAGGATTTTTTAAAAATAACTTTTAAACAAATGTCCAGATTGCATAGTATTTAAAAAAGAAAACAAGTATCATCTGGAAGATGCTTCCAAAAAAATCATGAGAATTTTTTAAAACATCTGTTAACGGGAGCTAATTTGAAATGTTCCAAATATACACAATTTCAGCCTTAAGCTGTGCTTCTAATATAAGGAATGATTTCAGGCATGTGATAACAGAGTCAGTGTGGTGTAGTGGTCAGAGTGTCCAATTAGGACCTGGGAGGCCAGGGTTCAAATCCCCACTCAGCCATGAAGCTCAATGGGTTACCTTGGGCCGGTCACTACCCTTCAGTCTAACCCGCCTCACAGGGTTGTTGTGGAGATTGAATGAGGAGAGGGAGAACCATGTATGCTACCTTGAGCTCCTTGAGGGGAAAGGCAGGATATAAATGCAATCAATCAATCAATCAATCAATCAATCAAACAAACAATCCATCAAACAATCCATCCATCCTCTTCAGCTGTGACGTGGGTTTGCCCAATGCATGTGAGGATGTTGTGAGTAGACCCAGTCTGCATGCCTCTCCCATTTGAGCCCTCACAGATTCTTTTTTCAGTGCCTAAAGATTGCAGGCCACAATGTGACAGAATGGAAAACAAAAACAAAGCCAGCACAAGAAATGAGTTGAACGGAGGAGCCCTTAGAGATGTCCTGGATAGGGTGTTGGTCTTAGCTCTGAACCCAGCCAGGAAACTCACTGAGCAGCCCTATCAAACAACCTCACAAGATTGTTGTGAGGATAAAGCGAGATAACTGGCATAGCTCAGTGGCTAAAGATTCGAGCGGAAACATCTCAGGTTCAAGCCCCACCATCACGAAAGAATCCACAGGATGGCCTTAGGGAAGCCAGCCTCTCTTTCCTGCTACATCTGAAAATAAGGAGATAATGCTACTAATTTCCTTTACAGGGCTGTAATCACGTATATGAAGTTCCTTGAACATTCAAATATTCTACAGAAATGCTAGGGAGTGGTGTTCAAATCCAATATATTCTGCCTGAGCAACACCGAGGAGAACAGAGATACAAATCATGTAACAAATAAATTATTTTTGCGGGAAGAGTCATAGCTCAGTGGTAGAGCGTCTACTTTGCATGCCAAGTGTCCCAGATTATTTGTTTATTTCATTTATAAATCACTTCCCATGAGGCAACCTGAAGCAACTCACAATAAAAACACATATAAAACAGTTACAAATATAAAAGACATTAATACAATTTCATATGCATAGTTTAAGACAATAACAGTGCTTGCATGGAGTCACTTCCCACCCAATTCAGATGTCAACTGGGGTAAAGTTGGTTAAATTCCTGGCATTTCCAGGTACAGTGGAGACTGTCCCCCATCTGAAACCCATAAGAGTTGCTGCCAGCCAGTGTGGACAATATTGAGTTAGATTGACCAGTGGGCTGACATATAAGGCAGCTTGCTTTGTTATGTCTTATGTTCACAAATGCTCAAATTCTGGTCTGGGGCAATATGTTGATTCCATCTCCCTTCATAGTATCTAGCTTTCTTTCTGTGCCAAAGAAGAGGACATGTGGTGTGTGTGTGTGTGTGTGTGTGTGTGTGTAAGAGAGAGAGAGAGAGAGAGACAGACAGACAGGCAGACAGACAGACAGACAAAGCAAGAGTACACAAATGGGGCCGACACTATTAGAGATCCCTGTTGTTCATAGGGGTGTCCCATCCAGCTGCAAACCCAGACAGTGCTACAGATTTTATGGGTTTGCCCTCTAATTTAATGGAAACTTGTCTCGCCTGTGCTATTGAGAATGACATTTGCTTCACTGTCTCATGTCTTACAGCTCCCCTGTGTTGTTGCCAGGCCAGGCCAAGCCAAGCCAGACCATTTCCCTGGACAATAGGTGGTAGCTCTGGTTTCCTTTGTCTGACCAATGGCTTCCCTTTGCCATCTGCCCTCCTGGGCTTCGCGTGAGAAAAGAAGGCCTTTTCTCAAACAAAGGAGGCGATAAAAGCTCCAAGTCCCTTCCTTCATTTGCATTTTCAATGTGCTTGAGGAATGGCAGGTCATAAACCAATTTCACTGCCCTTGACCAAATTAATTGTTAGGATTAGGATTTATGGTTTTTATTTAGTGCTTTTCTTACTTGGGATGACCTGAAGCAGTGAGTCAGACGCCGATAATAAAGTGAAGGTGTGTGCAGAAGCCATTATATGTGTGCTCACTAGTAACTAATACATAACCGCAGACAGAAGCAGCTGATCTTTTGTCTTAATGGTGCTTAGAATTACTGCCTATTTTTGGAAATTTGCCCTCAGCTAGAGGTGCGTTGAAAACCATCGTGAAAGCAGCCTTGAATGTGCACGACAGAGGAGATTCCCCAAACTGAAGATAGGTTTATAAATGTGGAGCAAGGTGGCAATTGAACAGCGGGCGTTTAATGGAATTTGCTCCAGATATTCTTGGAACAAAATTGCCAATTTATTTACAGTATTCATACATTTATAAACTGTCTTTCATTATAAAACAATAAGGCAGCTTACAGAATGGAATCAATACAACAAAACAAAACAAAACAAAACAAAACAAAACAGGAAGACCCTAAAAGCCTCAAATACCAGAATTTCCTACAGAGATGGTACTAAAAAAAAGCTCCAGAATGCAGTCAGGCATAGACATATTTTAACCAATTACCCTTGGTCCCACTGCATATCTATGCGAATGTCATTCCACAGCATGATGGCCACTGCAGAGAAGACCCTTCATTGAGCTGCCGCTAGACAGGTCTTCTCCAGGCATGACATGACTATGAGTGTCTCTCCCAAGCATCTCAGTGAATGGGCTGAATTGCTCTGCTTTCCTATGGACTACATCAGCGAGGCTGGGATGGGGGTCTTGTCATCTGGGCAGCCCAGGAGCTCCATACACATGGCCAAGGCTTGCGCCCTGGGAAGGTTGTTTCGGAGTTGCTAACACAGCAGTTTGACTTCACCCCTCGTGGTGCACTCCACTGTCTCTCGAGACAGATGGATGACAACAAAAATAAATAAAGAGACTGGGCCACCATGTTACTTGCTTTGGTAACTTCTAGACTGGATTATTGTAACACACTCTACACAGACCTGTCTTTGTTTTTATTTATTTATTAAGAATTTATAGGATTTTCCAATTTTTTTTAAAAAAACCAATTAAAAACAATACAATACAATACATGGTTAAACACTCCAAACTCCCCCCTCTCCCACCGAGGGGAGCAACAAATACAAAACCCCCCTCTCACAGAGGTAACAAAAATCATTTCACATTTAACCACATATTTTCCAAATCATAGCGTGGAGCTGACCCTCTTCCTAGGCCAGTTAATTAATTTCCCATCATTACTCTTACAGTGACTTCCTCATTCCCCCCCTTACTGATTTCCAAATTATCACATAATTCCAGATTTTTTTAACTTTAACTCTAATTTAAAATCCATGTCATCATTTTTTCTAATTAACATTTCTCTACTTCCGCCTCAAAATACTTCTGTATTTTCTCATTGTCTTAACCAAAATTTCCCATATTACTCGTACTCCTCCCTCCCTTATGTTCCCAGAGTTTGTCTTTCAAAGCATTATCCGTTATCGCAGTGTCCATATCCAATTGTCGTAACCATAGTAAGATACAATTTCATTTTAATTTCAAATATTTTACCCTATACCCTCCCTTTCGAAAAACCCGGCCCATGAGTCAAAAATAACAGGATCCTGTAACTGTCCATCTAGTCACAGACCTGTAGTCTTTTCGTAATCAAATGGCAGCTGGATCCAGTCTTTAACATTGTCACAATCTTCTTGTATAAGAACTCCATTTGGTGTGTCCTGTTCCAGTTCCTCTTTTTCAACATTGTCAATATTCCCTTCTTCCTTTTCCTTCTGTTCCGATATAAAATCCTCCAAATTATTCTCAGTCTCAGTCTCCAATTCTTTTGTGAAATTGACTTCAGTCCTGCTGCCAATTGCCCAATGCCGCTGATTCCCACGGCTACTTGCTGCAAAAGTTCCAAGGCTTGTTTTGCAAACTGCGAGGACCATTTTCCCTTTGTCATCTCAAGGTCGAGTTTCAACTTGCTAGTCACAACAATTTATTTCTTGCTGCGTAGATCCTTACTGCATTAGTACGCCATTTTTTTTAAAAAAATATGATTTATAGTATCCATGCCGTCTGGACCTCCGGGAAGCAGGAAAATACATCCAATCCACTTTTAAAACTAAAAACACCCATACAGAAAGTTTCTTTGTTTCAATCACATTGACAATAGCTTCAGCTACAAAATCGCGCTGTCTCTTAATCTTCAGCAGAGAGGGATTGACTTCCGTTTTTAGAATCCCCTCCGAAGCCAAATCAAACCAAATTACTCACAGTTTTATCTTCAGATTTGTCCATTTGTCGATTTTTTTCTTTACTTGGAAGAATTGAAACGCTGTAGCCCCTCAGTACCGCAGCTTCACGCAGGCAGGGAAAGCAGTATGTCCGATGCGCCGGGGCTCCACTCCCTCGCTCTCGGGGGCTCAAAACAGAGCCTTACCGGGGAGGGAGGAGCACCCTTCTGGCACCCGCCGGACGACCAAGCCCCCAAAACTCTTGATTTGGGGTTCTTTGGGGGTCTTCTGCGCTGTAGAAGACACCCCGTCCCTGCCACGCTCAGGTTTGCTCAGCCGAGCAAAACCGGCTCCGCGCTCAACCGGAAGTCCACAGACCTGTCTTTGAAGAGGGTTCGGCAACTGTTGTTGGTCCAGAATATGGCAGTCAGGTTTCCAGTTGGACTGGCCAGTCATTCCTAAAGCCCAGACCTTTATTAAGGGAAGCATGTGCTCTGCTGCTCTACCACTGGGCAACGGTCCTTCAGCAGACTTTGCTACTCACAGCTGTTGTCTATAAATCTGCTGAGGTTCCTTCCAGGGTCCTTTCTGTGCAGATGTCCTGCCCCTAATTGGCTCTGGCCTCCCATATTTCTATTCTCCCTGCCTGGAGCGCCACCAGTCAGAACTGGTTTCAGCCCACTACTCTGGAGACAAGAAATATTCCTAGTTCCTGGATGTGTAACCATATGGCCAGTACAGGAATGTACCAAGGTTACTGAGGCTTCTGGTATTCCCTGCAGTGTACTGTACAGTAGCAGCAGGAAAAGAAGATGATTTCTTTAAATAAATGAATGAAATCCACTTAAGATCTCCATAACTGTAACCATCAAGCTGTTATGTACCAAGCACAAGGTTATGATGCAAAACTATATTATCCTGTGGGAAGATCCAGGGTTGTTAACAGAAACGGACACAGGATTTCCAGGGTTGTTAACAGAAATGGACACAGGATCCAGTGTAGTGTACTGTGCATAAATGTTCTATCTGCAGGAAAGATGCCAGCTCCTCAGAAGTTGGGAGAGCACTGTGGGGCTTAGGCCTTGCTTGTGGGTTGCCTATAGATTCCTGGTTGGCTGATATGAGAACGTGATACTGGACTACATTGGTCCAGCCAGCTCTTCTATGTTCTTAAGGACTTCTGACAAACATCTTCACATCATTTTAGCACAGTTAATATCCTTATAGAAATTCAAGACGTGTTTGCCTTTATAAAGTCCACCTGTCACCACAGGCGCTTTTGCAGTGCTAATGGCACCACATAACTTTCTCCTGCTGGCTCTCCACCTCCATTTGAACTTGAAAGTATGCCTCTTAGAGGCATGAATAAAATTTTATTCCCTGCTCTTTTGCGAGAGGGGCTGGGCTCTAAGAAGTCACCTTCACATGTTCTGGCTAATTACCCATTTCCTCCCCAAGGTAAGATATCTTTAGAAAGCTGTTGAATAGCTGAAGACAGCCAATAATGGGATTGGCCTTCTGCACAACTAACCAGTCACGCAAGTCTGAAGTCAGGTAAGAAAGATATAGTTAAAATGGGGGCAGGCGGAATGGACAGCTTTGAAGAGAAGAGGCTCGAGTCTCTACAGACAGCAGCACCTGAGCAAATCAAATGCATCGATTCCCTCCCCTTTCTGTTTGTGAAAATCAGTGATGGCTGCAGTCAGTGGAAATCAATGTAATTGGCCTAACAGGGAGAAAGAAAAAGACTCTTTTGCCTATTCAGCAGCAAACCGGCCAAACGCTGGCAGGTCAGCCCTGATCCTGTGCCTATTTCATGTAAGGCATGAAATAAATCTAGTTGGAGAGGAATTACAGCAGAAGCTGCTCGATGTTTATTGCCTTGCATGATGAAAAGGTGCAAGAGCGATTTGGGAAAGCAAGGATTTTATGGCTTGGGGAACTAAGCAGGCTTTGAATAAAAGGAGGTTTGAGCAGAGTCCTTAACTGTGGGAGATTGAAGGAAGATACCAGGTACCATTTGGGAAAGGGCTGGAGCTCAGCAGTAGAGCGTTGACATTGCATGCAGAAGGTCCCAGTTTCTACACTTGGTTTCTCTCTCCCAGAGTGGATTTGATTTAAATAATGATTTAAATCACTAGTCAGTAAGACTTGATTTAAATCTTTTTTTTTTTTAACAGAAAGACTCATTCTTGCTGGTATAATCTTAATATTTACAACCAAATGAAGGTTTCATTTTTGGAATAATAAATTTTCAGAGTAGTTTTTACTGTTCTATCAAAAATTACTGATTTGGTTATACTATAAGAATTACGTAGACTGATAATTATGAAATTATTGTGAGGTTTAATAAGTTAACTATTTATATTTGGACAACTTTTCTGCTCTACTTTATTGCAAGGAGAAAAAAAATAATCATTTCCTTAATACCAATTTAAACAATTAATTTAACTAAAACAATAGCTTTATAGCATATGTATCCATGTTTGTTAACTGATGTGGTTAAACATTATTATTATTATTATTAAAAAAGACTGAGATTTAGCACACATGAAAAACATAAAACAAATGCTTATTTCCTGATGAATAGCCTTTAGACTATAATGTATCTTAAATAGAAAACTATCTTTAGAAAGATTTTTCCTCCAAAAGCATTTTATTTTAAAAATCTGATTTAAATTTTAAAAAAAGTCTGATTTAAATTTAAAAATCCATTTTAAAAAAAATAAAAAATAAACCATTGATTGTTATCCACCCTGGTTTCTCCAGATTTTTTTTTTTGGGGGGGAGCTCCTGTCTGAAATCCTGGAGAGTCTCTGGCAGCTAGTGTAGACAATACTGAGCTAGATGGACCCATGGCCTGACTCAGTAGAAGCCAGTTTCCAATGCTCCAATGGGCCTCTCAAAGGGAAGCCTGATTTTAGTGGGATTATTATTATTATTTATTAAATTTGTATGATTCTATACAATGGAAGGGCATTTTCACACATGAAACTGATATTGGGTTGTGCCTCGGTTGTCTGATAACAGGAATGTAAAAAGTGACATTTCCTTGGCTGGACATCTGACTCCTTGGACTGTACTATCTTATGACCCCACTGTGGAAGGTTGTGTGGATCCAGAATTAGCCTCCACAGTCACTTATGGACTTACTGTTAAAGCCATGTTTATAGAAGACAATCTTATTTGGCTATGAGTGTTCGCAGAAGAAGAAGAAGAAGAAGAAGAAGAAGAAGAAGAAGAAGAAGACTATCTTACATTAACAGCACTCACACATGACATGCGTACAGTGAGAGAGGTTCAGGTGAAACTTCTAATGTCACTTGGGGCTGCAACCCTAGCTCATTTATTATATTATATTCTCTATTTATTAAAACATTTTACAATCTCCCTTCATCACTTACGTGCAGGGTGGTGTACAAACTAAAGCAAAAATAATAAATAAATAAAAATGATCACACCACCATAGATAGGACCATAAAATATAAATCCATAAAATCCAATCAAAACAGCTTTAAATGACAGTAAAGCACTTCTCTGGTCTCAATGAAATCTCGATGAAAACAGCAGAATTCACTTCAGAGGAAACATGAATAGGATTGCACTTTAGGTTATTTTAGGCATACACTGCCCTGGTCAGCAACGTAGAAATTATTTAATTTCTTATTGAACAACATTTGAATTCTTTTTTGTTTCAGAAATCAAATGTCTTGAGTTATCTGTGGTTCTATACATTGTTGTTGTTGTTGTTTAGTCGTTTAGTCATGTCCGACTCTTTGTGACCCCATGGACCAGAGCACACCAGGGACTCCTGTCTTCCACTGCCTCCTGCAGTTTGGTCAGACTCATGTTGGTAGCTTCGAGAACACTGTCCAACCATCTCGTCCTCTGTCGTCCCCTTCTCCTTGTGCCCTCAGTCTTTCCCAACATCAGGGTCTTTTCCAGGGAGTCTTCTCTTCTCATGAGGTGGCCAAAGTATTGGAGCCTCAGCTTCAGGATCTGTCCTTACAGTGAGCACTCAGGGCTGATTTCCTTCAGAATGGATAGGTCTGGCCTTCTTGCAGTCCATGGGACTCTCAGGAGTCTCATCCAACACCATAATTCAAAAGTATCAGTTCTTTGGCAATCAGCCTTCTTTATGGTCCAGCTCTCACTTCCATACATCACTACAGGGAAAACCATAGCTTTAACTATAAGGACCTTTGTCAGCAAGGTGATGTCTCTCCTTTTTAAGATGCTGTCTAGGTTTGTCATCACTTTTCTCCCAAGAAGCAGGCATCTTTTAATTTCATCACATGGCTTTTCCCAAAGTGCCCTTCAAAGTGTAGTTTACTTCTCATATAGCTACAACCCCCAGCCTCCTTAACAAACATTTTCGGGTCACTTCTGGGTTCAGTGTGATGTGTGTGTGTGTGTGTGTTTGCAGTCAAACACATATTGAAAGGGGGTTGCTTGCATACTTCCTGGGGAACTACAGTCAATCCACACACCCCTAACAAGAACACCAGCATCATGTTATATCTGTGCAAGCCTCAGTTGCCTTAGTGGATTAGTTTGAATCCATTTCTCTCTTGCGATGCACAAAATTACAACTGATCCCTGAAGCCAGAAATAGCAATTATCTTGGTGAACTTGTGTATCCAAACCAATGTAACGAGAATGCAAAGGCAAGTGGCAGATGTATTGGAAGGGTTTGGTGAGCCTGCTCCTCCTGCAGCTGTTGATTCTTCTCAGGCAGAAACCTTGCCCCATTCCTGCTTTCTTCTCAGATTGGCTTCTCAGTCTAGTTTTGGGTAGTGAATTGTCATTGGGTAGTGAATTGTCTCTAGCATGGGACTATTTGCTCGAGAATTCACAAATAAGGGAAAGATTAAGCAGCTCCCTCATGTTTCTATGTATATGTATTCACAGGGGCCTTCCCATGGTGTCCAATGGAGCCTCCTTCCACCACAAAGTAAGGCTTGAAATAAGCATTCTTTATACTTGATTGCGCTCTCTCTCTCTCTCTCTCTCTCTCTCTCTCTCTCTCTCTCTCTCTCTCTCTTTTTCTCTCATACTTCTTCCATGGGCCAAAAAAGGGGAGCCACATCCACATTAGAGTTAAGGAAACCCATGGTTGCAAATTCTGTCTTTCCTCATAACTTCTAGCACTATCCCCAGCATATATGACCTGACTGTTCTTTCTTCTGAATGCTCTGATAAGCTTCTTCTCATTTTTGAGACTTGTGGCTAGTAAGCGGAAAGTTGCCTATTATGACCCATTTATCCCCCCCCCCCAAGTTCATTCTTTGATTGAAAAGTTCGTGCCCGGATGACTCCTAACAATTATTTTCGGTTATTTCCAGCCTCTGGTTTCTGGTGCCCTTTATATTAATCTCTGTAGTTGCTGTGGGTTGCAATGCAGTTGCCTATAAGGTTACATTTGGTTTAACCTTTTGAAGTGAGATGGATAGCATATGAGATTTCTTTAAATAGATCAAATTATATATAGATCATATAGATACAAAAGGGCACAACAGAATGAGGATTCCAAATGTCAACTCTTTATCTTTAATTTAAGCTTGCATTGGTAACTTTTGCTACCAACTTTGAAGTTACTTGGGAGGGGTGACCAGTCTGATATCCATTCATTATTTTGAGTCAAATATTTATATTCTTCTGCTTAATATTTTGACCCTACCTTTCCACCATGGATCCTCAAAGATGGCTTACAACAGGCATCCTCAACCTTTTTGGGCCGCTCGGTACATTTGGAAATTTAAGAAACTGCTATGGGTAGCACAAAATGTCAATTTCATGGAAGAAAACTGGTGGTCCTCCAAGCCTCCCCCCCCCCCAACAAACAGGGAATGCATCTCTCCAAAGAAGCACAGGCAAAAATGCAGCAAACTTCCTAACCCCATTTAAAAATTAAAAAATAGGAGGGCAGAGAAACTTGGCAGCCACTCTGTCCACGGACACCACTGTGGACCCCAGGCTTGCAGTAGGAAACATTAAAAGCAATTCATTGAAAAGTAAGTTGGAAAGGAAAAGCCACCAAAAGAACCATTTCCAACTGGACAGATCTGGCCACTTTTCAAAAAGTGAGCAAGGGAACATAGGAATCTGCTTTCTCCTGAATTAAACCATTAGTCCATCCAGCTTAGTGTTGTCTACATCACATGGCACTCCAGATGTTGTTGGACTCCAACTCCCACATTTCCTTACTATTGGCTAGGCTGGTTGGAGCTGATGGGAGTTCATCTGGAGGGCCACAGGTCTCCCAGCAGCTGACTGGCAGCAGCTGTCACAGTTTCAGACAGGAGTCTTTCTCAGTCCTACCTGGAGATGCTGGTTAATTAAATTATGGATCTTCTGCATACAGGGCAGATGCCCTCCCACAGAGGCCTCCTCTTTGGGAAGGACTTTCCAAGACTGCATCAATAAAACTCTGTCTTATGCTTCCAATTACCATACTTCAGACAGTGAGTGGGTGTGTGATTGGGTTTCAGTTCTTGAGAGAAGCACCTGAGCACGTTCATATGGAAAGAGGCAGATCTTTTAGAGCCTTAAAGCTTAAAATCAACCATCTGGCTTGGCCCTGGAAGCAAATTGGTAGCAATCAGTACAGCTGAAACAGCCTTTTTGTAAATAATGCTTTACACCACACAATAATCTGGAAAATTTCTGAACATCTTTTAAATAGAGCCCTATATACAGAATTTTACATATACCAAATGTGGATGGGGTGTGAAAGACCATGACAAGGTCTGATTTCCCCAAGAAGGGACTTGGCTAGGACTTCCCAAGGCCATTATTCTAGGATAATGCTGGGCTGAGGAGCATACCCAAACTGTGAACCTGTGATTCCACCCAAAACAAGCTAAACCCCTGCATCTGGATCAGTACAGCCTCAAATCAGACAACAGTTTCTGAGATTTAAGCTCCAGTCTGTTTACCTGGTCCAAATTTTACTTCTTTCACATCTTCGAGAGCAGGTGAAAATGAGAGGTGTTGTTGAGTGCCATCAGCCTATTGATGACACAACTAAATCTCTGGACAACCTCACCCAGCAGTTTCATATAGATGTTGGAAACGTAATGGAACCTTGGCCAGGGGGTGAAAGAGCCTTAGCACAATGTGTTCTCAATCCTCCCCTCCAGGAATGGCTGGAGTCACCAAAACATAATATATATTAATCCCAGTTCCATGGAATGGTTCAGAATGATGCCATACTAAATTGCATTGAAAATCACTGAGAGTTCCAGGTTTAAAAGGTTGCACTTCCCCTGTCAATTTTCTAAGGTAGGTCTTCTGCCCTTGTTTCACTTTCATATCCAGGCTACAAGCAAGATTGATGATCCAGACAATTGGTTTCCTTCAGGAATACCTGGAGCTGAGATGCCATTACATGCTCCATTACCTTACCCAGGAATGGTGAATTGGAGACTGGAAATAGTTTTTTAGGTTGGGACAATCCAGCGGAGGTCTTTTAAAAGAGAGGTCTCACAACAGCTTCCTCCATAATCTCCCTCAAGGAAACATTTAGAACCTCAGCCACTCATGATAGAAGAATTCTCCCTCTTCAATCAGTTGAGAAGGGCAAGAGAGATGAGTACAAATGGCCAGTTTCACCTCTCCCAAAAAACCCAGTCCACATCCTTAGGTTACCCAAACTGTTTAGAACAGGACAAGAGGAAACCATTGGCATGTTCAGAATTCCCACTCTGATTGTGATGTCCAAGTCAGAATGGATGGGAGTGCAAAGTAATCCTGTTTTGGTTCTGCCTTATTTATTTCCTGTATAATAATACTGATAGGTTTAAATATTTTATTCTGCCTTTTTTTTAACAAATCAAAGCAACTTACAAAATTGAAGACATTGCAAAATAAATTAAAAAGGGGAGAAATCAAGCAAAACACTGCGTTATAATCCAAATCATTGCCACATTAAAATTGAACCATACAATTGTTTTTTAGAAAAGGAATGTCCTATAAGATGTTCTAAAACTAAACCAAGATTGACGTGGGGGGGGGGAATGGTCACAATCAAGGTGCCACCAATATAAAGTCCCTGCTCCATATTCACTCCTAACTTGTAACTCTTAAAGAAAGGTGATAGGCCCAAGGATATATAGGAAGATGTTCAGGGTGAGCTGTATAGGTTAAGGCCATCACCACTGAACTGGGTCCAGAAGCAATTAAGAGCAACCAAGTAATAATATTGCTCTTGCAGACTTCTAACATGCCTATTCTATTTTCACATCGAACATCATCCCCTCTTTTCCCCACTGCACATTGTCTGAAGAGCCTTTAACACCTGTGCTATATTAAGCTGACCGTAACGGTTTCCTGAAAAAGCACACCCAATGAAAAATGTTTAATAAGGTATTTAATCTCACCATGGATAGTTGTACTTAGGAAAGAGCAGCTGCAACTCAATCGTTCAGCAACATTAGCTATGCAGATAGGCAGTGGTGCCACAGAAGGGTAGGAACATATTGTCATTTTACATGCCTGCGTACTAGAGTCAAAACGCACATGCATCCCTTCCAGAGATTTAACAAGAGACCTTGGAGTGGACTGAGCTCTGGTGCATGTTTGTGAATATAGGAACAAAACAGGAAGGGCATTTTACCAGAAAAATAGAAACTGCCTCTGGTAAATATAAGACTGTTGAAACGTATCACATGTTCACATTTCCGTATCCCCATAAAAAGATATGTTGTGCACCAAAGGCAGCTTCCAAACATTTTTCAAGCACAGCCAGTCACATGCAGAACTTGTGACGCTACAAAAGCACAGGCTATGGCTTCCAAAACCTCATTGCCCAGAAAGTGCCTCAGCTGATGGAGCAGCCAAAGATGGGGTGATGTGGGGGGTGGGGATGGGGGGAGGCACTCCTGGCCATCCCTAGAACCTGAATGTGGAAGAACAAGGTAGGACCTCCCAGCTCTGAACTTGGTTGACTAAGGATGGAGAAATGACACCAGTGACAAGTCTGCTTCCCTCTCCTAGGAAACTGTGGTATCTGGCTATCCCTCCTTCAATGTAGATGGGTTCAACTGCAGTGTGCTTATCCTTACTCACTCGGCGGTGGCTCCAGGACACTGGCTGAACCAGTTCTGATGTTAAAAGATCTAGAACCATAGAATTATAAAGTTGGAAGGGACCTTGAGGGTTATCTAGTCCAACCTTCTGCAGTGCAGGAATCTCTCTCAACTGAATCTCAACTAGAAGTGTAGAAAAGACCCTGATGTTGGGAAAGATGGAGGGCACAAGGAGAAGGGGACGACGGAGGATGAGATGGTTGGACAGTGTTCTCGAAGCTACTGACATGAGTTTGGCCAAACTGCGAGAGGCAGTGAAGGATAGGCGTGCCTGGCGTGCTCTGGTCCATGGGTTCACGAAGAGTCGGACACGACTGAATGACTGAACAACAACAAGAAGTGTTGTTGCAACAATATTCCCTCGAGTTGGTGACAGCCAGCCACCACTGCAGAGCTTGAAGGGAATGTGTTACCTTTACTGATAGGCAGTGGGAGCCAGAGGAATCATAGAATTGTAGAGTTGGAAGAAGCAAGGAATGCCTCAGGCAGCATGGTGCAAGGGCAGAGTTGCTGACTGGCTATCCAGCCTCACAAGATGCCAACAGCCTGCACCATTGGTGGCAAACCAGTTAGCAAGTAACTGCACACTTGCACGATGCTGACTGAAGGGGTCTCGGCCTCCACTGCCACTTCCTGGCAGATATCAGGTAGGGCAGGTGTTCCCCTTCCCCTTTGATTGTTCTGCAGCAGTAGCCAGCATTTCCCACTAGCAAGTCATTTTGCCAGCTGCCACTACAGATAAAATCCAAGTATGTATGGCCAGGCAAAAAGAGGGCACCGCCTTGCCTTTATGTACACATGAAGACATTTCTTCAGAGCCGTTGTCTTGCTCTGGTGCAAGACATTATAATAAAGAGAAGCAGCACAAAGGGCAAGCATTCATCAGCTTCTCTGAAAGCTGCTTTGGCCATACCCAAGGACATTTTGCTACGAGGAAGGCAAAGCTTGCAAACGGGCCCAATCTGTTTGTGGCAATTTCTTCCCAGCTCTGGATATGGCAACCATGGGGAACCACAACAAAGTCCAGTAGAGTGCAAAGGAGGCAAAACAAGGTTAGAACAAGTCAACTACGGTGCAGCATGAACAGAGGGAGGGAGGGTTTGTTCTTTGGCCAACTGCACTGTAAGTGACAAGTGCAGTTGGCTTTTAAAGGTGGCCATTGGACCAGAGTGGAAATTTGTGCCTCCTGGTCCATCCACCAAGCTCAAATCCCCTCAGGTGCCCATGACTGGGCAGTTTGAACTGGAGTACTTGGTGAGCAATCCCACCTTGCAACGCAGCTGGCCGGGTGATTTTCAATGGCCGACCACCAATGTGACTCCCAGCATCTAGGAAAGGCAGTCAGTGCAGTAGAGGCCACAACCACTGCCCACCTAGAACAGGGTAAGTGGCCATTTTGTTAAGCCGCTGGAAACAGTTTGCTACCATTGATTGTAGTAGCAGGTGATGACTACCATTTTGATTGCTAATGGAAATTGATTGGAGACCAATTCTACAGACTGACCCAAAGAGCCTCAGGTGCATGAAACTGTATGTTTATGCAACACAAATTGGTCAAGAGAACCACATTAGGATCTTTCAGTATTGTGAATTTAAGATGGGTTTGCCTTCTGTACCCAATTATTCTGTGTTGCAGGGGGTTGGACTTGATGACACTGAGGTTCCCGTCCAACTCTATGATTCTCCTCTGTTTCATTCATTTTCTACAGCAGCCTGCTCCTTTCTTCCTAGCTGTATCTTCTCTTTTGTGAATTCCACTGAGCTGGAAACCTTCCCCTAGAAACTCCCCACTTGTGACATCTTTTTCATTACTCTCCCTAATTTTTGATGGATACAGACCTGCTTCCCAGAGTTTCTGCTCGTCTATTCTCCTGAGAATGCCTGCCCTTTATTGATGGCTCCTGCACTCCTCCCAGCTCCTATTATTCTCCTTTGGATTGTGCCCCAAACTGTGTTTGTGAACTCATTAGACCTTTGCATGTTGACATAATGATAGCTACTGATTTGTGTGCTGCAAAGACTGCCTCTAGTGTCTTTAAATGTCAACATTAATGTCTTATGTGTGAACTAAAATCCCCCAATACTGGCAGTTTAATGATCTTTCTAGATAAAAGCTGAAATTGTAATAACTATGTAAATTTCAGCCCAAGGGAAGCAGTATTCTCATAGTGATCCCAAAACAAAAGTGTAGGAGTCATCAGCCTCTGCTGGCTACATCTGTTTAGAAAACCAAAAGCCAAGAGTTTTAGTTTTCCACATGAAACTCAAAAATGACATGAAAATACAATTGTATTTCAGTTTGGAAGTGACTGGTTTAGTGTTTTTTGTATACTGAAAAACTAATATACAGAAAACACTTTTCTGTCTGTCACCAGGAATGATTGACAACCTGCATTCCTTAATGAAAAATGGTGCATTTCAATTAAATACCATTATTAAAACTGGAAACTATCTTTCAAGAATTACAGCCATCTCAGCTTCAAATGTCTGCTGATGCTTAATCTTCAGCTTCCTCTCAGACATGATGAGAAGTGAGAGCACTTTGTGACTTGGAAATCAAGAATGATATGGTGCATATAGCAATGGGAGACACTTTTCCATTTTGGTTTCTCTCAGTTTCTCATCTTTCCAATCTTTAGCTCTGGTTTTCTGCTAATGTACACATGGCTTTATGCCATTTTGTACACATTTCTGCTAATCAATTCCCCCATATGATGCATTTTTGTGTGTTATTTGCATAAACATATGCATTTTTAGACACATTTTATCCCACTAGATGCATTTCTGTACCCCTCATTTGTTTGGAGAACTGAATTGCAAAATTCATAGGAAGTGTGAATTTCACAGGATGGCTGTGTTCCAGTTCCTATATTGCTTCAGAAAGTGTGAATTGGGCAGACTCAACTTTAAATGCAAACTAATTCAAATTTCTCTCCCCTACTCCCTCCAGCACTTGTCACCTCAGTGTGGACAGCATTCCCAGCATCCACCACTCATGGGGATCACATGAGCAAGTGTTCTACCAAACTAATACGATAAGTAAAGGATGCAAATAACATATATGTATTTC
Organism: Lacerta agilis; assembly: GCF_009819535.1. Taxonomy (NCBI): domain Eukaryota; kingdom Metazoa; phylum Chordata; class Lepidosauria; order Squamata; family Lacertidae; genus Lacerta; species Lacerta agilis. The sequence goes on from NC_046313.1 coordinate 60,442,700, forward strand.
ATCATTCTCCCCTACAGAACAAAGGATGTTTTACAATAAGAAACAATCTAATCATGATTTTAGAACTGCCCTCAACACAGCAACACATCAACATGGTAGGAAGGCCGGTGTTTTTACATCCCCCGAAGCCTGGATGAATTTAAAATAGTGTTTAAATTTCACCTAAATGTATCCAAAGGGTTGAATATATTTTGAAACCTGTAGCACCCTTTGGAACTCTTGAGCTTTCTGGTTTTTTGTCTGGTTAGCAAAGCAGATTACATAGCCGTTGGCCAGGTTTGTTGTTGTTGTTTCCCCCAAATGCTGCTCTGGGAAGTAGCACGGCTTCCAAAGAAGCCCAAGTACCCATTTCATTTGCAGCTTCTTTGTGGAGAGATTCTGCTCCTAACACAAAACCCTGACCCATCCTGTCAGCAGCGATAGTGAGCTTGCTACCCATTGCTGACAAGGGAGGAAAAGGGGGAAACATGAGAACAGAGAGATAATCACTTATCTTTTCTAGCGTGTGAAATGCAAATAAAACATGCTGCTTATAATGCCTGTCTCATGACCTGGATACGGTATGCACAGGTTCCATATTTTGTTTTTACTCACCATAGTGGTTTCTGCAATAGATCCAAAGCTGTTGATGAAAATATTGCAGCTGACATTCACTGGCGGGCCTGTAAAACAAGTGAAGGTTGATCAGAAATTCTGTGTGTCACCTAGCAAAACTAGACCCTGCATTCAGCAGGGTCTTGCACCACCTGAGCCTCAAGGTCTCTTCCCACTCGGATTTGATGATGCTACATGGGAGCCTTCAGATTGCCACAGTTTTGGAGGGAGAGATTCCAGCACATACTGGAGCACTTAAAACAAATTACAGTAGAACCTCTACCTACGACCGCCTCTACTTGGGCCCGATCCAAGTTGTGACCACGGCAAACCCAGAAGTAAATACTGGGTTTGCTGCGATTCGCGCATGTGCAGAAGCGGCTGCCGCCATCTGCACATGCGCACAATGGCACTTCTACCAGTGACCCGTTTCGCCTAAAGGACGGGCCACCAGAACAGATTATGGTGGTAAGTAGAGGCCCATCCAGTTCCTGCATCCTGTTTCCCCAGTGGTCAGGCAGGTGCCTATGGGAGGACTGCAAGCAGGACCTGAATACAATAGCATTTCCCCCACTTGTGACTTCCACCAACTGGTATTTGTTGGTTGCATGTGCACAAAGCTTAAAGGTAAAGGGATCCCTGACAATTAAGTCCAGTCGTGAACAACTCTGGGGTTGTGGCACTCATCTCACTTTAAAGGCCAAGGGAGCTAGCATTTGTCCACTTCCGCAGACAGTTTTTCCGGGTCATATGGGCAGCATGACTAAGCCACTTCTGGCGAAACCAGAGCAGTGCACAGAAATGCTCTTTACCTTCCCACCGGAGCGGTACCTATTTATCTACTTGCACTTTGATGTGCTTTCGAACTGCTAGGTGGGCAGGAGCAGGGACCGAGCAATGGGAGCTCACTCCGTCGCAAGGATTCGAACCACCGACCTTTTGATCGGCAAGCCCAAACGGCACTGTGATTTAACCCCCAGCGCCACCCGCGTCCCCCGCACAAAGCTTACACATGTCGTAATTGTACACATCTAGGCTTCCCATCCATGCATTCAATCTATATAGTTAGAAGATGGGACAGAAAGGGCTTTTATGCATGCCTCTGGAAGGTAGGGAAGAATTATATAACCTAAGGACCCATCTGATGCTGCGGCCACTGTTTTCTGGTCAATTACAGTGTGTGTAGCTCAATGGGCTTTAAGGCTTGGATCAATCCAAGTGTTCAGGAAGGGAGATGATTTGTGCCCTATCTTCCTTTCGCACCATTCACTTTTTCAGAATCAGCCTTATTAGATAACAGGAAGGGACATGGAGTAAACTGAGCATGGAGTGACATCACCTAAAGACCTTTAGCTCATTGCATCTAGATGATAAAAGTCTGAGAAATCACTTCGGACAAAAAGGACAGAAAGCTTAGCATGCCCTTTCCAATCAGTAAGTGACAAAGGGCACCCAGGCCAGGGGAGCAGTGGGGGAGGATTCCAACCAGAGTGAAGATTAGAGGCAAAGGCCTGACTGTCTAGCAGCGCATGCCAAAACGACCCGAAATGTGCCACTCAGAGCTTTGCTCCATTTCACCTTTGTTTTAATACCTGTTATTACTTACAGTTCTACCTTGGAGAGATTACAGGATTAAGCAGGCCAGCCACCCTCTTTCCAAATATAAATAAATCTTTTGTGAATAGCAGCAGCAGACTGCAAAATTCAGTGAGGATAATGTATCAATCTATATTCAGGGCTAGGCTCTGGATGACTGCGCATGAAGGGGAAAAGGGTGAGGAGAGCTCCATCCTGCTTCAAAGGTCTTGCTGGGAAACAGCTGTAACTGGCAGTCTAGACACACTGAATTCCTCCAGGATTCTCTTATGGAAGCAAAGGCCTGGCTCACACATGCATGTCAGTAAAGTGATTTTCCTACATTTGATTGCTGTACCCTTGAACTTTCACCGTTCCACACATGATTACTGCAGGAGCGTGCCAGGCTGCTGACAGGCTTACAAAGGTCCTGGTTCTAGGTGAGCATTAATCTGGGAGCAGGTTCCACTACAGTAAATGAGCCTTATGTTCAAACCAGCATCACCCCAGACTTCCTCAGGACCCAAGCTACCTGTGTCTTTAATCACATTGTTTGCTTGTGTGTGCAAGTTTTGTTTTTTTTATAAATTGCCAGGGTGAGTTCCCTGAGTCTTGGTATGTTTGTGTGGGGAGAGTAGTGAAGCTTTCACCTTTTCCTCCCTGCTGTGATGCTGATCTGGATTGGCCCCTGCGTGCCTGCAATTTGCATTGAAGCAAATGGGACTTTTTATTTCAATGCAAATTGTCAGTGTGGTGAACCCAATCTGGATTGGCATACAGTGGATAGTAAATGAATAAAACTTCCTGACCGCCCTCACCCTCCCATGTAAAGGGGGCGATATACCCATGTAAAGCATCGCTCAACGATGCAGCCCTTGGAATTTTTCAAAGAAAAAGCTTGCGGTCAAAGACAGACTACATGCTTAAAGTCATACGTAAAACAGGAAGCTGTATGATAACATAGCAATATCTGTATACAGATATAAAAAGGGTCTGTGGAAACACTGAGAGGAATAGAGACCACTGTTGCACACTCGTGTGAAAACATGCCCACCTCTGTATACAGATAACCCTGACAGTAGCTGCCATATTGCATGAAGGGCTGTACGATTGCAAACTGCTATGTACAATAGTACATTCTGAAACACGACTCCTGTGCATTTCAAATGCTGGATGTGTATACAGCCTGGCAGGGGCTCTCCAGGGTTTCAGATAGGAAGTCTATCACAGCTCTACCTGAAGCTGAAGATTGAACCTGGGACCTTTTACATTCAGAGCAGATGCTGTACCACTGAGCCATGACCCTTCCTTATCTTTTCTCATTCTTGTCTCACTGCAAGACAATGTGCCATTTAAAACCTAAGTACTCACATATATTAACAAATGCTGATGAGCTGTTGCCACTTCCTCCTTTGGGGAGAGCTGGCAATATTATAGCCTTCATTTTAGCTGCAGGCTGGAAGGCCTCAAGGTTTAGTGTATCTGAAGCTGAAGCCTTTCTTTAAAAGTGCCCGTTTGCCAGATGTGAACGGAGAACTAATGTCTTTCCCAGCTTTTGTCTGGCAGTTCATATGCAGCAAATAAACTTCACCATGCTCCAGTGCTCTCACTACGGGTGGCTGTATTGAAAGCTATGGCCCCTGGCCACCTGGAGGCTGCATCAATTATGGTAAAGGATGTTTTCCTTGTCCTTCCCCACAAAGCTGATATAAATTCTATGCTATGGATTCTGGGTTTCCAGGTTGAACTTTCAGCTGAGTGTTAAAGGGGAGGTTTCTTAAGTAACCCCTGATCTGAAAGTCCCTGCTTGAATTAGGTACTCTCTGTAACAGGCTAAGAATCATGCAATACCTCTGTTCTTTTTTTTTTTTTTTAAAAAAAAAAACAACCTGCCGGTTTAAGATCATAAGGGTAATATGCTACGTTGGTTCAAGCTCCACAAAGCTGGGAAATTGGAAGTGAAGACTGATGCCTACACAGGTGTGCTGCATGAGCAACAAGGCTTGTGTTTGCTTACTACTTACCTTCCATGGACCCACATGGAATGTCCCTTAGTTTTAAAAGACCCAACCCTTGATTTCCATTCTGGACATGGGAGGAATAAGTAAACACTGGCATTTTCTCTCCGTTTCTGTTTTTTTATTGGAATTCTCTGACACCCCTATTCATGAGTATCTTCCTCTGCAGAATGTAGTACAGTCGTACTTTGGAAGCCAAATGGAATCTGTTCCGGAAGTCCATTCGACTTCCAAAATGTTCGACTTCCAAGGCGTGGGTTCCCATTGGCTGCAGGAGCTTCCTGCTGCCAATCGGAAGCTGCGCCGGACATTCAGCTTCCAAAAGAACATTTGCAAACTGGAACACTCACTTCCGGGTTTGCGGTGTTCAGGAGCCAAAACGTTCAAGTGCCAGGGCGTTCAGCTTCCAAGGTACGACTGTACTTGGTAGGCGGGGACAAAGATTGTATTCTTGTCACATGGAAAAAAATATGTTTCCTAACCAATTCTGCATGGCAATATGGAGAAGGCGATTTGGAGATAGATGAGTTCATGATGATCTTAGATCTATTCTATGCAACAAACAAACAAACAAACAAACAAACAAACAGTGATTTTTATCTGTTTATGTGCATGGTTAGTGGCTCACCATCATGTCAACTGGCCTCTGTTCCACAGTGTCCTCTCCATGCTGAATATGTGCCAGCCTGTTAAAAACTGCATGTGGGGATTGATCCCATACATTTCAATGGTTTGCAGATTGGAAGTGCTGGAAATGGCCTCTGTCTATGCTACCACAGGGTTTTGTTGAGCATGGTTTGGGAAGACAGCAACTGGGGTTGTAGGTTGGTCTATTTCTGGTCAGTGTCAATTTCACATGCATTTCTTAAGATGCTTCCATCCTGTTTCCACATTAATAATGATTTAACAACAACACTCTGTATGAGCATTTGCATTCAAAGAAATACATAAATAGTATTTCAAAGGAATTTTGTTGTTGTTCAGTCGTTCAGTCGTGTCCAACTCTTCGTGACCCCATGGACCAGAGCACGCCAGGCACGCCTATCCTTCAAACTTATCACAAAACACATCTTAAAATATGTATTTAAAGATGTGTTTTGTGATAAATACTATTTATGCATTTCTTTGAAATACACTTTTCTGAACACATTTTATCCTAAAATAAACTTTTGTAAAGGATTTTGGTTCACTTTCTAAGCCAAGGACTATACTGCAAGATTCAGAGGCATGCAAAATCTGATTACATTCAGAGCTGTGTACGAGGTGTGAATTACGTCGGTTCGCTTAAAAAATGCAGACCAAACAAAATTCTCCTCCGTCCTGAAACTACTTCTCCTCCTAGCCTAACTCATCTGAAACAGTTATTGTGAGGATAACAGTGAAATGTATGTAGCCACTCAGGTAGTCTGGGTTACCAATGTGACATATAAATTAGCAATATTGTTCAAATTCTCCCCATCTCTATTTTCTGCATGTGCTCAGGAAGAATATTTAAGAAATGGACAAATTCCAGACTGTTGCTATTTGTGGGTGGAGTTCAATCATGTCCCGGCAAATGAAGGTTGCACAATTATAATCAATGAGGAGGGCTTGCGCAACAATACTGCTTTCCCAAAAGATCAGAATTTTTATGGTAAGGAATATGGTGGGAAGATGTGCTGGAGAGTGTTGGGTAACACTTGCCATGACATAACATCATCTAACCTCCCTGTAAACAAATCAGAATGAATGCTCATTAAATAGCCAGTGTCCTCTAATCTCCCTGTAAACAAGAATTAATGCTCAATAAACAGATGATTTGAAGCACCCACTGTGGGCTTCACCCACAAAAAGGGTTTTTTTTCTCCTCCCCCTTGCTTTTAATTTTAACTATCATGAATAAAGAAACTGATTCTGGGCGGCCATGGTATTATTTTCATTTAAATCTAAACCATTAAAATGCCTCTGTGACTTATTGCTGGCTCATTTAAATGATGTGCTCAGAAAGCTACAAGCTCAAGTTCTGCAAAGCTGCTGCTGTGACTTTCATATAAATTGGATACTGATTTATGTGTGACAGATGAAGCCAGCAAACTGCCCCCATGGGGGGAAGGTGCAGTTCATTGAAATAAATCTGAAATTAAATTATCTTGCATAAAATTACAATACAACTGCCTTCAGCAGAAGGGTAATGTATATATTTCATTAAATATTAAAGTTTAATTTCTTTTGTGTATACGTGCATACTGGGGCGGGAAGACCTTCCTGCGGTACATTCCTTTTAACCCTCTGTTTGTTTAACCCTCTGTTGGTTTTCTCCCAGTATCTGAAGCCTTCTCTTTAGCTGGGTAGCCAGACATATTTGTGTCATAATGGCAGAAATGGGTAACCTTTTACAACCTGAGAGCTGCATTCCCTTCCCAGGAATAGTGGGCAGGGCCAGAGACAAAGGTGGGTGGAGCCAGAGGTAGACTTCCAGGATTCATTCCAGCCCACCAAAGACACCCAAGGAGAGTGAAAAGTGAGGCCAGCATGGGTTGTGTGGCCTGGAAAGAATCCTGAGTGCCAGAGAAAGAGAGAGAGAGAAGTGTGAAGGGTTCACAGTTGGCCCTTGGGAACTGAGGTACCTGAACCTCTCATCTATGGCTTATAGAAGCCAATGGCAAATTTAAACTTGGCTTTTGTATGGCAAGGGTTGTACGCAGAGTAGAGTAACTGAAATGAATGGGCATGGCCCACTTAGGTCCTTTAATGGGTCTACTGCAGGGGTCAGCAAACTTTTTCAGCAGGGGGCCGGTCCATTGTCCCTCAGACCTTGTGGGGGGCTGGACTATATTTTGAAAAAAAAATATATGAACGAATTCCTATGCCCCACAAATAACCCAGAGATGCATTTTAAATAAAAGCACACATTCTACTCATGTAAAAACACCAGGCAGGCCCCACATAACCCAGAGATGTATTTTAAATAAAAGGACACATTCTACTCATGTAAAAACATGCTGATTCCTGGACCGTCTGTGGGCCACATTTAGAAGGTGATTGGGCTGCATCTAGCTCCCGGGTCTTAGTTTGGGGACCCCTGGTCTACTGTGAGTGGCACTTAATTGGATGCAAACCCATGAGTTAAAACTCCCAGCCTTGGGCCAGACTCTCTTCCAACAGCAGTCTCACATCGGTAAAACACCTCATATCCAGGTGCCATGTAGTAGCAGCTTCAACTGTGTCACATGCCACCTGGAACTGTATGGGGAAGTGCTTGTCCACAGCCTCTGAACCAGGAGTGGGAAAGCCGTGATATTCCAGATGTTAGCTTACTACTCCTTATCATGGGTGGAGCTGGAGGGAGTTGTAGTCCAGCAACATCTGGAGAGTCACAGGTTCCCCATCTGCGGTTCAGAACCTTCTTGCAGGTATCTCTAAACACACGGTTAAATCAGGCATTATGGACTACTTTGCAACATTGCTTGAAAACCTGCTGAAGTGGAAGGGTAATGAGACTGCACTTAACCACGTGATTGGAAACTACAGAATATTAGCTCCTCTTTTTGTGGTTGCAGGTACTGTGTGGCAAACTGTTAAGCAGCTACTGTGTGGTCATGTTTATGCATATTCACACCACTAGTTCACTGAAGAAGACTCCAAAATCCAGTTTCATCAGACCATATCAGCTTTGTTGGGCTTTGCCTTGCAAGCTTCCAAAGCCCTGAGCATCTAGAGCTGCTTATTTTAGTCCATGTGTGAGCAGATTTAAGCTGGCAGTTTCTGGGGTTTGCTGTTGTTGTTTCTGTTATATTTAGCTAGTGAATTGGATTTCGACTTAATTTCAGCAGAAGGTTTTGTATGTATTCTGTTATACTTCCTCTCAGTCTTTGAGATAGGGTGATCTATAAATTCAATGCAATGAATAATAACTGGACTGCAGGAGTAACTGCAGTAGTTAATAGTTCCTTGGTGTTCAGCACAGTTTGTTTATTTGCTCCTCACAGCACAGACAACCACACATTAGAGATTGAAGCCAACAAACGCAGCTTGTTGATTTGTGTCATCATCATCATTAGTTACCAGGGAACCATTAAGGATCTCAGAAAGGGATTCTTCCTGCCTAGGGTTGCCATATTTCAGACCAGAACACCCCAAAAGTTGTTGAGGTTCCTCCTCCTCCTCCTCCTCCTCTTCTTCTTCTTCTTCTTCTTCTTCTTCTTCTTCTTCCAAAAACCACAGAAACGTGATTTTTTTTTATTGATTTGCCTAAGATCCAGGACAAAGCACCGCCTTTCAGAAATGCCCCCCCAGATGTAAATTCCAGAACATATGGCAGCCCTATTCCTGCCCTTTGGTGGGGTGTGTGTTTGCCCTCACCCCTCCTTTTTCAAATGATGTGGGCGGTTGGTTCCCAAAGGGAGGGGGAATTCTGTGGGGCCTGGTGGCCAATTAGGAAGCAGTTGGGAACCTGCCTTTATAAGCCTGCTCCTCCTCATAGCCTTTTTTCTGTGCCTTCTCTCACTCCCCCTATGTGGTATCAGGGGTGTCTTACCCATAGATGCTAGTGGTGCAGGGTGCCAGGGCGCCAAGTTCTGGAGGGCACCAGGGAAGAGGTGGAGGCTGGACATGGCGCCTCCTGGCATCAGCTTGCCACCCTCACCTGCCTCTGCCATGCCGCGCCCGGAGCCTCTGCCTGCCATGGCCACCACAGCACGAAGCGGCCAACTGAGCCCGGAGCCACCATGTCCAGCCTCTGCCTCTTCCCCACCAGAGGAGCTGCTCTCCAGCTGCTGCCTGCCTCCTCCAGCCCCGCAAAGCTGGGCACGTCACCGGCAGTGCCGTCCTCCCTAAAAAAGGTCAGCAACTCTGGGAAATGGGGGGGGGGCGCGGGCGGGGCGGGGCGCCAGATCTTTGCACCACAGCGCCGGATATGCTTAAGACGGCCCTGTGTGGTATGGTGCTTTGGTTAGCTGTGTGTTGAAGGACCTGAGTAGGATTTTTTAAGGGATGGAGAGATTCTTTGATTGGCCCTTATAATTCCTACTTTCCCCACCTATTCCACACAACTGGGACTAATTCAATCAGCAATTTGGTGAATGGCAGAGAGAAGTTTCTCATGGAGCACTGAATCTGGACAGATGAGGAAGTGAGAGAGAAAACTGTAGGCACTATTGAGACAAAAGCACCCTTTAGGGATCTGCCAGTACTTTATCCCTGCTGGGACTTGTGTGTGTGTGTGTGTGTGGGGTGCCCTTTAAGCCTGATATGCACACTTTGTGTGAACACTGGACAGTGGGTTTTATATTCAAGGCTTACCTAGTTTCCTCCTCATCCTTCATTGGGGAAACCCAGCTTGTGCTGTCTACACCACATGCCCAGCGATCTGGCGGGATCTACCAGAGTTAGATAAAACCCTCACCTGCCCATGCTTTCTGATTTCGGTTAATTTACTTGCACTTTCTCCAACTTGTCATATTTTAATAAATACAACCTTTACCCCAACATTTGGCCTCACGACTCTTCTTTTTGGTTGCCAGGGCATAAGCAAACATTACAATCAGATTTGGGAGGTACTGACAGAGGCAGCTGGCGCACAGTAAGGAGAATGACTGAGCTAAGAGCAGGCGAGTGCCTCATCCTAAGTTCTCCACTGGCCACATGGGATTCCCGTGGGATAGAGGGAAGGGTTCACTATGAGCACAGCCATCTCGGCTCTGTTGACAAGCTGCAACGTGGCTCCAGGGAAGTGGCAGCTGTGAGAGTCGGACTCCACTCGTATCTGGGGCACCCAAGTTTGCGTGTCTTTATGGGTAACTTGATGTTCAAAGGCTTGAGATGGCTCAAGGCTCATCATTGCTAAATTTGGATATGAGGATCGGTCATGAAAAAATAGAAACTTTCCCTTCTGCTCAGCCTCCCGGGGCAGTTAAAACACACAGAGACACAGAGACACACACTCCATCAGTTTGGGCTCATTGTTTTGCACCTGATTGCATAGTTGCCCTTCCACGTGGCATGATTGCTCTCAAGAACGAAAGGTGCATTCTAATGCCACAAAAATCAGATTCCTCACTTTGCTTAATCGGAATGTGTTTCATGTTATATCAAAAAAGGGCTCAAACACAGAGCAGCTCTTTTTGGCTAGTCTTGCCTGGGTGACTGCTCTGGCAAAATGCAGAGTGACTGCCCAAGGCTGATGTTGGAGCAGCTGCTGCGTATTTGTCAAAGGGCAAATACTTTCATGTGATATGAAATGGTCTCAGATCAGCTGTGGGTTTACTGCAGCAGTGGACAATCTAAAAGCACCTCAACTCTGATCCTGTCCTCTTTGTCCCCCACTAATTAAACTGGTGAGCAGGAAAGCCTAGTGCAGCACCAGTGGTATTTTGTTTTGCAATAAAAGCATAAAGCAGCCTTCCCCAACCTAGTGACCGTCAGATGTTTTGGATGACGAGTCTCATCAGCCCCAGCCAGCATGTTGAAGGAGTTGAAGGAGAAAACTTTTGGAGAGCAGGTTGGGGAACACTGTCATAAAGTGTGGAAATAATACATGCTTCTAAACTTCTGTGTATATGCGTCAAAACTCCCAGATATATGTACATGTGTATTTAATAGTGCATACAAGCATGTGTTACCAGGGCCGAACCAATACATTTTGGTGCCTGAGGCGAACCCCAAAATGGGGCACACCCTCCCTCCCAGGAAAGGAGGGGTGAGAGAATATCTACTCCAGAAACAAGAAAGGGAGGAGAGAAAGATCTGCATCTGCCCCTGTGGATCCTGCCACATTTGGCTGCTTTCATATCTTTGGAGCATCTGATAAGAGGCGTGTGTGTCAAATTCTGGTCAGCATCTGGAGGGAATAGTTGATATTTGTTATATAAATCCCCATCGGACTTGTCCATCCGTGAGTTGAAGTCCCCCCCCCCTAGAATCACCTGTGAGTCGGGAGAGATCAGAATTAGATCTTCAATATATTGCTCCAATTTGTCCCAGGTTGACTTGATTTCATCCATAAGATATTGTGGACCCCTTTTAGATCAAATCTCAGATAAATTTTAAATTGCATTTATTATTGATTCTGTATGTGTCTTTTGTGTGTGTGTGTGTGTGTGTGTGTGCTGGTCGTCGACCGTAATAAAGTACTTACTTTGGCTGTCACATGAGGCTTGCCTCATGGGTGGGCCGGCCCTATGTGTCTTCCACACTTGACACATTTACTGCAGAAACCACACCACTTTCCTGCAGCAATCATAATGTGTAGTAGCATCCATAATTTAAATACATGTGCATATTAATTCCATTTCACCTTTTCATCTCTTTTCCTTCCTTCTGCCTGTCAAAATGTGCATATTGCATACATTTACTTGTGCTTCATATACCGCAAAAGATGAGTCATGAATCTTTATGGCTACATTGGTTGATTGGCTCTGCGTGAGAGAGATTGGGTTCATAGTTATGATGAATAGTACCACAAAAGAGACAATGATTGATGTGCATATGTGTGTGCCTGGTTTCAGGTCACATGCAGGGGAACTTTGACTGAAAAATAAGGGAAAACCCATGAAAAGTCTGTGGGTATGACCCACACTCAGAGTAGACCTGTTGAAATCAATGGACAAGTTAGTCATGACTAACTCAGATTAACTGCGTCAGACCAACATGGCTACCTACCTGAATCTCAGTTCATTGATGAAATTAATCTTAGTATGGTGCATTTGGATAGCAGCCTTCTAGCAAGATGTTGAGATTATGCCTTATAATCTCTGTACTGCCAGGAGATGCTTACAGCTAGTTGCGACATTAAATTAAATGCAGAGGCTATAAGGGGAGTAATTGAAATATATGGGATTTTGCATAGATCGGAAAACATGGCGTGTAAATGTGCTATCCTTTTAGCATATCACTACAGCTAAAAGGCAGCCAGTCAAAATTAAATCAGCATGTGGTAGTTTGTAAACAGGCAAGTGACAACCCCCCCATCCCAACAAAGTACATTTGTTTCATGGAAGTCTGCCATTAAAAAATATATATATATATATATAACTAACTCTGGATAAGATCCTCTTTTGTGGGCAATCAGAATTTTTGACAACTAGTGGGTAGGATATTCACTGCAATCATTGATATGCTCAGTGGGTGCCTGTTATATTAAACATTAAACTGCTGGAAAATGGGAGTGGATGGGAAGGAACAGAATACTAAGAACCCAGGGTTTTTAGGATTTTCCATTGTGCTAATTAGATGCTTAAGTAATTTCTTGTGTTTCTTTATAAATCAACACCATTCTGTGGAGGCTTTCGTGGAATTGAGAAAATTAAATATATATCCTCCCTTTTCTCATATTTATTTGCTTTTCTAATAGGATTCCCTATCAGCAAAATATGAACAAAGATGACACAAAAAAGAAAAATCTCTGAAATAAAGAAAAAGGTATCTTTTTTAAGATTTCAAAGAATAGACAAAAATTCAGAAAACATTCCTTGATCGACATTTCCAAAGTTTGTTTCGGTGGCCTAATGCGGTCCCTTGCCGGCCGGTTTAATCCGGCCTCTGTGGCAGTTTATTTCCTGGGGTAAAATCCTTTAAAAAACTCAACAACTTCAATCCTAAAAAAAAAAGGTTAACAACATGGGTCGGCCCTCACGGCCCTTCACTTCATCAAATCTGGCCCTCTTTGAAAAAAGTTTGGACACCACTGTGACCTAGCCTATCCTTCCATGTTTCCTTTTATCCCCTCTTTTACCCACATTTTCTTAGTTCACCCAGTGAACTCAGAAAACAACTTTTACATACTTTATTTATTTCTTGCTCTGCTGAAAATCTTAACATCCTGCTTGGTAAATTGTTTGCTTATAATACTTTCCCATATATTCAATAAACAATATTCAGACCTCTTTATATCTTTCATCATTTTGATTTCCTCTTCTAGTGGTCATCCCTGCTAGCTCCACATATTCTAACAGTTTAATGTGCCATTCCTCTTTTGTTTGTACTTTATCTGTTTTCCTTTTTTTTTGCACTAATAATACGCGGGTGGCTGTTGTCGCATATAGAAACAGATTTCTCTCTCTCTCTCTCTCTCTCTCTCTCTCTCTTTTTGGAGACTTCTATTGTTATTAACCCCAGGAGTAATGCTTGTGGATTTTTAGAAAATGATTTTTTTATAAAAAAGGATTAATTCAGTATAAATCATTTCCCAATAAAATTTAAAAATTATAAATATATATCCTTCCTTGATAGAAATTCTCAGTATTTTGTTTTTCCAAGTGTATCCTTTGCATGGCTCTTCATCCTATCCAGAAAATAGGCTTAGGCTTGGTCTACACATGAAGCAAAATTAGCTGGACATAAAAGGGTAGAATGGATTGAGACAGTGTATAGACTACTGCTTCCAGAGGAATCACATTTTTAATGCTCTCCTATGTAATAATAATAATAATAATAATAATAATAATAATAATAATAATAATAATATTTATTATTTGTACCCCGCCCATCTGGCTGGATTTCCCCAGCCACTCTGGGCGGCTTCCAACAGAAATCAAATACAAAAATATCAAACATTAAAAACTTCCCTAAAAAGGGCTGCCTTCAGGTTTTTTCTAATGCGCTCTCTCTCTCTCTCTCTCTCTCTCTCTCTCTCTCACACACACACACACACACACACACACACACACACACAGTGCAAGTAGATATCTAGTGTGGTAGGGAAACATTTCTCCTTGAAATGCTAGCTTTCTGCTTTGTAAATCTTTTGTTTTGTTTTTTTACGAGGGTGAGCATTTAGAATTTCTTTTCTGTCTCTGAAACTTAAACTGTTCAGTCCATTCTACCACTTCAGTATTCTTTGGCTTTATCCTGCAACATTTGTAGATTAGCTTTGATCATGAGTTGTGGTCACAGGAAGAAAAGGAGGAACTGAAGAAACACAGGGCAGCAATTAATTATCTAGGAGCAGGGTCTAGCTCTGTTGTCCCACAAACAGAATCTGGTGAAAACAAGCCCAAAGTTCATGTTCTGATCTAAAACAAAATGGAGGTGAAAAATAAACCAAGAGTGCCTGCATACCTTTAAAATTGGGCCTGATTCTGGCATCGTATCCTGATGTCCTTCCCATCAATTTGTCCAGGAAATCTGAAGGGGACATAAGTTTAGGAGCGGATCGGGCTGCTGCTCCAGTTTCTTTGGAAGCGGCGAGGCTGAGCCAGAAAAGAAGAGAGCAAGCAGAGATTTAATTAGAAGTCTTTTCTTCTCCTGTTGAAATTGTATCTTTTGCCCCATGTTGTGAGGATCTGGGATCAGAATTCATTGCAGCTAGCACACTGTTCCCATTATAAGCCATGACAAATACCTTTGTGGGTTCTTAATGAAGCTGGTCTCTGCTAATTTGTTTGCTCAGCCCAAACATTCCCGAACACAGAATCCCAACTGCTACCCAAGATCAAGCAAGATGACGAATGAAGAAAATCCTTCTGCTAATTTAGGTACAGACCTGGAGGCCGACTTAAATCAGAAATGTGAACTTTGGCATTGTATCCTGGTGGGAAAACACACTTTGCAATTTTCCCCCCGTTATGAAGCATCAATTACCATGTAATTACATGGCAAATAACAGAGGAGAGCGTGCAGTATGTTGACATTTTCATTTTCTAAAGAGTGGGCAAAGTGTGTGAGCTCTGTCATCTTCCATTTGCTTTAATAGGTAGTTGGAGCCTAAATTCCCTGCACAGTGTGGCAACACTTCAGGGGCCTGTGATTTTTCCTATCTAGGTTAGTCATTATTCATCACAGAAATTTGGCTGCCATGCTAGAATCAAGATCTCTCAGTTTTAATCCCAGCTCTCAGTTCTCAGTCTCAAATCCAAACCTACCAAAGACCACAGAGATCAGATTTAATGTAGGTCTTCACCCCTCCATTGATGCATCAGTTGGAGTGTTACAGGTGAGCATGTCTAGGTCCTGTTGAAATCAGTACATTTCAGGTACTTGCAATTTGCTCACCCCATTCAGTTGAATGGGATGTAGGTGAGACATGCCTTCTCTTCATCTGGACCATAATGTTTAGTCTGGGAATTGCATTGACCTAAAAGGCATGTAAGTCTAAACAATGAAGCAACCCAGTAGGAACTAAGTATCAGAGATTTGACTGTTAGCTGTCTGTGGAATATGACTGTACCCATCTGACATCCAGACCTCATCCCTTCATGAGTTTTACGGATTCAACTTCTAACAGCTTGGTGTTCAGACAATGAGGATTGGCTTTCCACTCTTCCTTTACCATCTGAGATGAAGGTATAATCATGAACGACTTCAGAAGGGCTGGGAAGTGAGTTAAGGGATGAGATCTCATGGGGATTGTGTAAATCATTCACTTTGCAGGATGAGCTATAGTGAGAATCCAATGTACAAATCCTACAGCACCTTCCTAGGAATTAAAGGCATAAAAATATATTGGATTGTATTCAGAGTTTGTACTGATGCACCATTACAATAAATTGCATCCACCTTTCAGCACAGAAACATCTCGAGTTTCGCCTGCTACTTTTGCCCTAGAGAGACTCCTTCCTTCTCTGTGGGCTGAAAAGAGAAATCATTCAAACATTTGTCTAGATTACAGTAACTGGTTGAGCTAATTGAACAGACTGATAAAAAGTAGCTTGGCCAGCGGAGGATGTGATGGCCAGAACAGATACACAGTTGCATAGCCATGCTTCAATAGGTTGATTATGGAGAGATGGTGTTGCCCGAGGGGTCAGGGACAGATCCAGGTTCTGGGAGGCCCTTAGGCAGGATGTCCTCAGTGGCCTCCCTACCTCAGAAGAACCTAAGAAGAACCTGCTGAATCAAGCCAATGACTCATCTAGTCCAGCATCCAAGTGTCTTCTGGGAAGCCCACAAGCAGGACCTGAGCATAACAGCACTCCACTCACCAGCAATTCCCAGCAGCTGGTATTCAGAGGTATTCTGCCTCTAACAGCAGAGGTAGAGTATAACCATCATGACTAGTAGCCACTGACAGCCGTATTCGCCATAAAGTGTGGGGAGTGCTGTCACACTCAGATCCTGCATCTGATTGGCCACTAACGTTGGGCTAGATGTCTCATTGGCCTGACCTAGCAGGGCTCTTATCTTCTTTTGTTCAGAATGGGAAGGGGAGGGCAACAACATGGAGGAACAAGACAGAGGATTCTTGCATTCATCAGGGGACTCACTGCTGAGGTCTTGGCCTAACAATGCCAGTTCCTGGTGTTGGCTCTAGGGAAGAGTAATTGGGTGCAAAAAGACCCCATTGCCAGTCCCCTAGAGTAGAAACACACTCCTTTTCATAGAATCATAGAATCCTAGAGTTGGAAGAGACCACAAGGGCCATCCAGTCCACCCCCTGCCAAGCAGGAAACACCATCAAAGCATTCCTGACAGATGGCTGTCAAGCGTCTGCTTAAAGTCCTCCAAAGAAGGAGACTCCACCACACTCCTTGGTAGCAAATTCCACTGCCGAACAGCTCTCACTGTCAGGAAGTTCTTCCTAATGTTTAGGTGGAATCCTCTTTCTTGTAGTTTGAATCCATTGCTCCGTGTCCGCTTCTCTGGAGCAGCAGAAAACAACCTTTCACCCTCCTCTATATGACATCCTTTTATATATTTGAACATGGCTATCATATCACCCCTCACCCCTTTTGTCGACAGCAAGAATTTTCTCAGGTACTTAACAACACTCGTGACTTGGCTATGTTTGCCGAGAGTAAAACAATAATGGCCACAGCAGTTTCTTTAATTACAGAATATTTTCTACACAAGGCAGGTTTGTTTGAAAGCCCTTTGCAGGGTTCCTGCCATACCCCATTTCATAAAATGTTTATGGTTCGGAGGAGCGTGTGTGCAGGGTTGGCTTTTTCCTTTTTGTGTGTGTGGGGATGAGGGGGAGAGAATTGCTCTGGGCCTCACACATGCAGGGTCACGTGCCAACTGAGGAAAAAGCAGCACTGACCAGCGTGGAGTATGGAGGAAGCAGGGAAGCCTCAATGGGCGATGTAGCCTCCAGGCTTCCCACAATCCTAAACGGGCCTTGTGTGTGTGGAAACCCATCACTCGTTTCATAAAGCAAACCTATTACTCTCATTAAAAAAAAACAACACAGCGAAAGTGTAGTTTATCTAGATATAAATATAGGAAGCTACTTTATACCGAATCAGACCATTGGCTCATCTAGCTCATCTACACTGATTGGCAGCTTCTCTCTGGGGTTTCAGGATGGGGACATTTCCTGGAAATGCTGGGAATCAAACCACAGATCTGCAAAGCAGATACTCTACCATGGAGGTACTGCCCTTCCCCTGCATAAAATGATTGCCTACATATTCAAAGGTCACAGGTAGCCAGTGATTTAAAGGAGATAGTATCCACATGAAGTACAATCCTGCCAAATTCTGGCTGCAACGGTGGGTGGATAGCAAAACGCCCAGTTTCACATTCCAGCCCCTTGACCTTCATGAACACTCTTGTGACATCCAGGGAATTATTAATGGGGTAATTTCCTGCAAATTACAATTGCCTGCTCTGAGTTTATTCTCTGTCCCCCTCCTTTAAATTTGCTTTACCTTTGTTTCATCTGTAAAGATGTTGCTCTGCCTCTGGAAGCTACGAATTTATGACCAGAAATGATTTGGAATATGAAATCAGAATCCTGTTTGCCTGCACTGCTCTTTCACAGAGAGTGCCTCCAGCTCTGGAATGAGTTCATTTATTGTTCATTTAAGGTGATACATATATCTAGGGTGCATTCTACCAAGCACTGCTTCCTTAGAAGAGCCATTTATTTTCATGAGAATAGTGTGAGAAAAGCATCTGACGGACTCCACATTTGAATCTCAGGTCAGTGATTCCTTGAGGATGTAGATATTCCAGACTAAGCATGGATCTTTTCTGCTGGCAAAGGGTTCCTTATTCACTTCAATGGAGAGGAACCTTCCCCACCTCCCTGACAAACACATGAAAATATGCTGTTTTCCTAGGAATGAACAGACAAAGACATCTTAGAGAAATACAGGTGCTTTGTGTGTATGCTGGTGTACACAAGAGCACTGGGACTCTATTAATCAGGAGGTTATATTTCCATACCCTCCAACATCCAATAAATAAAATAATAATAATAATAATAATAATAATAATAATAATAATAATACCCCACCCATCTGGCTGGGCCTCCCCAGCCACTCTGGGCAGCTCCCAATAGAATATTAAAAATGCAATAAAAGATCAAACATTAAAAACTTCCCTAAACAGGGCTGCCTTCAGATGTCTTCTAAAAGTCAGATAGTTGTTTATTTCCTTGACATCTGATGGGAGGGCATTCCACAGGACGGGTGCCACTACCGAGAAGGCCCTCTGCCTGGTTCCCTGTAACCTTATTTCTTGCAGTGAGGGAACCGCCAGAAGGCCCTCTGAGCTGGACCTCAGTGTCCGGGCAGAACGATGGGGGTGGAGACAAGCCTTCAGGTATACTGGGCTGAGGCCATTCAGGGCTTTAAAGGTCAGCACCAACACTTTGAATTGTGCTCAGAAACATGTTGTTGTTGTTGTTGTTCAGTCGTTCAGTCGTGTCTGACTCTTCGTGACCCCATGGACCAGAGTACGCCAGGCACGCCTATCCTTCACTGCCTCTCGCAGTTTGGCCAAACTCATGTTAGTAGCTTCAAGAACACTGTCCAACCATCTCATCCTCTGTCGTCCCCTTCTCCTTGTGCCCTCCATCTTTCCCAACATCAGGGTCTTTTCTAGGGATTCTTCTCTTCTCATGAGGTGGCCAAAGTACTGGAGCCTCAACTTCAGGATCTGTCCTTCTAGTGAGTACTCAGGGCTGATTTCTTTGAGAATGGATAGGTTTGATCTTCTTGCAGTCCACGGGACTCTCAAGAGTCTCCTCCAGCACCATAATTCAAAAGCATCAATTCTACGGCGATCAGCCTTCTTTATGGTCCAGCTCTCACTTCCATACATTACTACTGGGAAAACCATAGCTTTAACTATACGGACTTTTGTCGGCAAGGTGATGTCTTTGCTTTTTAAGATGCTGTCTAGGTTTGTCATTGCTTTTCTCCCAAGAAGCAGGCGTCTTCTGATTTCGTGACTGCTGTCACCATCTGCAGTGATCATGGAACCCAAGAAAGTGAAATCTCTCACTGCCTCCATTTCTTCCCCTTCTATTTGCCAGGAGGTGATGGGACCAGTGGCCATGATCTTAGTTTTTTTGATGTTGAGCTTCAGACCATATTTTGCGCTCTCTTCTTTCACCCTCATTAAAAGGTTCTTCAATTCTTCCTCACTTTCTGCCATCAAGGTAGTATCATCAGCATATCTGAGGTTGTTGATATTTTTTCCGGCAATCTTAATTCCGGTTGGGGATTCATCCAGTCCAGCCTTTCGCATGATGTATTCTGCATATAAGTTAAATAAGCAGGGAGACAATATACAGCCTTGTCGTACTCCTTTCCCAATTTTGAACCAATCAGTTGTTCCATATCCAGTTCTAACTGTAGCTTCTTGTCCCACATAGAGATTTCTCAGGAGGCAAATGAGGTGATCCGGCACTCCCATTTCTTTAAGAACTTGCCATAGTTTGCTGTGGTCGACACAGTCAAATGCTTTTGCATAATCAATGAAGCAGAAGTAGATGTTTTTCTGGAACTCTCTGGCTTTCTCCATAATCCAGCGCATGTTTGCAATTTGGTCTCTGGTTCCTCTGCCCCTTCGAAATCCAGCTTGCACTTCTGGGAGTTCTCGGTCCACATACTGCTTAAGCCTGCCTTGTAGAATTTTAAGCATAACCTTGCTAGCGTGTGAAATGAGTGCAATTGTGCGGTAGTTGGAGCATTCTTTGGCACTGCCCTTCTTTGGGATTGGGATGTAGACTGATCTTCTCCAATCCTCTGGCCACTGCTGAGTTTTCCAAACTTGCTGGCATATTGAGTGCAGCACCTTAACAGCATCCTCTTTTAAAATTTTAAATAGTTCAGCTGGAATATCATCACTTCCACTGGCCTTGTTGTTAGCAAGGCTTTCTAAGGCCCATTTGACTTCACTCTCCAGGATGTCTGGCTCAAGGTCAGCAACCACATTTCCTGGGGTGTATGAGACCTCCATATCTTTCTGGTATAATTCCTCTGTGTATTCTTGCCACCTCTTCTTGATGTCTTCTGCTTCTGTTAGGTCCTTTCCACTTTTGTCCTTAATTGTGGTAATCTTTGTACGAAATGTTCCTTTCATATCTCCAATTTTCTTGAATAAATCTCTGGTTTTTCCCATTCTGTTATTTTCCTCTATTTCTTTGCATTGCTCGTTTAGAAAGGCCCTCTTGTCTCTCCTTGCTATTCTTTGGAAATCTGCATTCAATTTCCTGTATCTTTCACGATCTCCTTCGCATTTTGCTTGTCTTCTCTCCCCCGCTATTTGTAAGGCCTCATTGGTCAGCCACTTTGCTTTCTTGCATTTCTTTTTCATTGGGATGGTTTTCGTTGCTGTCTCCTGTATAATGTTACGAGCCTCCATCCACAGTTCTTCAGGTACTCTATCCACCAAATCTAAATCCTTGAACCTGTTCTTCACTTCAACTGTGTATTCATAAGGAATTTGATTTAGATTGAATCTTACTGGCCCAGTGGTTTTTCCTACTTTCTTCAGTTTAAGCTGGAATTTTGCTATAAGAAGCTGATGATCTGAGCCACAGTCAGCTCCAGGTCTTGTTTTTGCTGAGTGTATAGAGCTTCTCCATCTTTGGCTGCAGAGAATATAATCAATCTGATTTCGGTGTTGCCCATCTGGTGATGTCCATGTGTAGAGTCGTCTCTTGTGTTGTTGGAAAAGAGTGTTTGTGATGACCAGCTTGTTCTCTTGACAGAACTCTATTAGCCTTTGCCCTGCTTCATTTTGATCTCCAAGGCCAAACTTGCCAGTTGTTCCTTTTATCTCTTGACTTCCTACTTTAGCATTCCAATCCCCTATAATGAGAAGAACATCCTTCTTTGGTGTCATTTCTATAAGGTGTTGTAAGTCTTCATAGAATTGATCAATTTCGGTTTCTTCAGCACTGGTAGTTGGTGCATAAACTTGGATTACTGTGATGTTAAAAGGACTGCCTTGGATTCGTATCGAGATCATTCTATCATTTTTGAAGTTGCATCCCAGTACAGCTTTCGCCACTCTTTTGTTGACTATGAGGGCCACTCCATTTCTTTTACGGGATTCCTGCCCACAGTAGTAGATATGATAGTCATCCGAACTGGGAACCAATGTAGGTCTTTCAGGACCAGTGTTTTATGGTCAAATGAAAATTGGAACATGACCCATTCCCTCAACACACTTGAAATCACACAATCCTGCCAATGCCTCCCAACCCCTCCACAGATACACCAACCCTAATCTGTGATCCCCACTTCCTACCTTGACAGAGGCCCTACCCCTCTTGCTTGGGCCCCCTCCCTCCCTCTCTCTCTCTTGGGAGTCACAACTCCCCCCCCCCCCGCACCATCCCACTGATGGTCTCCACCCTTGTGCACCTTCACCCACCACTGCTTCGCCTCTCTGCCCAGTTTCTCGCCAGCCCACAATACACCCATGCACACCCATGAGGGCTTCCGTGACTCCACCCCATGGTTTGCTTTTTGCCAGTTCTGATCTCTGGAAACCGGTGCCGCTCAGACCACATAACACGGAGGATAAGGAGTGGCACGCGGGTGCAAGCTGAGAGCACAGCACCCAGGAACGTGTGTCCTTTTCATCCCATACTCTTCAGGAGCCAGATGACTTGTGTGAGAGCATGGGACCAAGATATGAATATTCCAGGATGCAATGGCTTCTGTAATTCTCAGATGTCCCAGTCAAATCAGCGTGTTGAAAGGTAAAGGTAAAGGGACACCTGACTGTTAGGTCCAGTCGCGGACGACTCTGGGATTGCGGTGCTCATCTCACTTTACTGGCTGAGGGAGCTGGCGTACAGCTTCTGGGTCATGTGGCCAGCATGCCTAAACAGCTTCTGGCGAACCAGAGCAGTGTATGGAAATGCCATATACCTTCCCTCCAGAGTGGTACCTATTTATCTACTTGCACTTTGATGTGCTTTTGAACTGCTAGGTAGGTAGGAGCTGGGAATGAACAACAGGAGCTCACCCTGTCGCAGGGATTCAAAGCACCGACCTTCTGATTGACAAGCCATAGGCTCTGTGGTTTAGACCACAGCGCCACCCGTGACCCATTATTTCTCCGAAATGTGCTCTAAATATAAAGGTAAAGGTAAAGGACCCCAGTTAAGTCCAGTGGCAGACGACTCTGGGGTTGCAGCGCTAATCTCGCTTTACAGGCCGAGGAAGCCGGCGTTTGCCCACAGAGTTTTTAGTCATGTGGCCAGCATGACTAAGCCACTTCTGGCGCAATGGAACACCGAAACCAGAGCAGTGCACAGAAACACCATTTACCTTCCTGCCGGAGTAGTACCTATTTATCTTCTTGCACTGGCTTTCGAACTGCTAGGTTGGCAGGAGCTGGGACAGAGCAATGGGAGCTCACCCCCGTTGCGGGGATTTGAACTGCTGACCTTTTGATTGGCAAGCCCAAGAGGCTCAGTGGTTTAGACCACAGCACTACCTGTGTCCCTTACTCTAAATATAGTGAGGTGAAAAAGGGGGCAGGTTGCCTGTACTTTTAATAACTATGCAGGAGAGGGGATTTTGGCAGGTAGACCTTGCATCATCTGGCTGCCCTGTCCAAAGCTGGCTGCACAGATTTGTATGTCCGTGTGTGCACATGTGCATATGTGCAAAGGAATAAGGAAGCACTTGTTTTAGTGAGGCCTGAACAATTATTCCACTGGAAGCAGTTATCTTCCCTAGAGCAATATGGCGAAATAGGCTGCGGCTGCTTTAAAAATTGGTATCTTTGCTTTGCAAGCTCAGGAGAAAACAGGGATAGAGGGAATCAATACTGGGCTGTAAATCTGCATTCCAAAAGAGGTTCTGCATGAAAATGAGCCTGGAGAAGAAAAAAATTCAATTAAACAGCAAATGAGTTGGTGCCCAAAGAATCCTGCCAGTTCAGCAGAGAGGTGCCAGAAAATGCAATATACTGATTTCTTCTCATTAACTACGGGCTATAGGAAGACCATAGGGAGTGATGCAATAAAATATCTAGGAGTTTGGGGTTTGTTTGTTTTATAAAACAACAACTCCAAAGGTATTCGATGCATAAAGCTTAGAGTTTCCTTTAAAATGTGATAAAAGGCCCAAGCTAAATCAGCTGGTTTTCTTTTCGTAGGGACGCAATTTATTCTGGTATGTTAGGAAAGTGAAAAGGCAATAACTGACTGGCAAACCAAACAGTATTGGAGTTTGTGCTATTTTTGTCTGATTAGTGGCCCATGCATCTGTCCAGCTTTATCCAGAGCAGCTCCAAATTATGACTATATTGAGAAAAGGGCTGGGGGATGACCAAACTAAGAGTATTCGTAGCTACTAGCTCTGATGGCTATGCTCTGCCTCTATGGTCAGAGGAAACATTGCTTCTGAATACCATTTTCTAGAAACCGGAGGAGGGGAGAGTACTCTTATGCTTGCTGGTTTTCCAGAGGCATCTGGTTGGCCACTGTGAGAACAAGATGCAGAACTAGATTGCCGGACTCTTGGCCCAATCCAGCAAGCATATGTTCTTATGTTCTAAACTAACAAGGGTTTTGGAATGACCAAATCCTTAAGCCACTGTTTCTCATTTTACTCTTTGTTCTTTTCCAAGCAGCTCAAGGTGGTGTACATGGTTCTCCTCTCCTTATTTAATCCCCACAATAACCTTGTGAGGTAGCTTAGCCTGAGGAGCAGTGACTAGCCCAAGGTGACCCAGTGAGCTTCATGGCCAAGTCGGGATTAGAACCCTGGTCTCTCAGGTCCTAGTTCGACACTCTAACCAATACACCACACTAGCTCTCTTACTGCTTTTTTATTGTTTGTGTTAAACAATCAGGTGTTTAAAGGGGTGCAGAGCACACGCTGGCAAAACAATTCCTGCCTACAACAGAACCTGATACAGGTTTAATTAAAGTCACAGAATTTCTCATTATCAGCACTGCTGCTGCTGGATCATGTTCCTTTTATGGGGTTTGTTGTATGGATGCTTGGTATTCATTTAGGAAAGAAGAAACATAAAAATAAGGGGAGGGCATTTTTCACCTTCCTTATTGTTTCACTGCTGTAAATCAGCGCTCTTAAAGACAATATGGGAGATTTCTTTCATTGGGGGTGGATGGTACCCTGCAGCCGTCAGCCTAACCCTATGCAGGTGCCAAAGAGAAGGAAATATGGGGTGGGGTGACGGGTAGTAGAATGTGAGAAGTATATGAGCAACCCTGGTATGTATGTATGTATGTATGTAGTATACTCCCATACACCTGTAGATCTCAGGGTGGTTTATATCATAAAGCAACTTTACCCACATATTCCTACTGGAAAATCAAAAACACAGTAGATGATGTATGTATGTGCTGTAAGCAGCCGAGAGTGGTTGGGAAAACCCAGCCAGATGGGCAGGGTACAATTAATAAAATCATCATCATCATCATCATGTGAGAAGAGAAACCAGAAGGATACCCTGGTGGATCAAGGTAGATCATATGATATGCAGAAAATGGGGAGAGAACCACGTATGCTACTTTGAACTCCTGGGAGGAAAGGCAAAATACAATTATCATAAATGAATAAATGTGGCAGTAGAACAAGTGAGAGAAAAGGGGGTGGACTGCCAAGTGGTTGTTTGCACATGTGTATAGTGTCTTCCATAGAAAATTAAAAACAAGGTTTACAGAGAGCTGAATTCCTGCACACTGTAAGTACACAATATTACAGCCAAAGCCCTATTTAGTGGAGTCAAACAAAGCATGCTCACATAGTACAGTGGTACCTCTGGTTGTGGACACGATCCGTTCCGGGGTGCCATTCGCACCCCGAAAAGTCCGCAACCAGAGCAGCGCTTCTGCACATGGGCGAAGCACAATAGAGCACTTCTGGGCATGCGTGAACTACACAGAACGCTTCTGTGCATGCACGCACGGCGAAACCCGGAAGCAAACACTTCCGGGTTTGCCGCGTTCTGAACCCGAAAAAACACAAAATGAAGCGTTCACAAGAAGAGGTATGACTATGTATAGGAGAAGTTACTATGAAAAATGTTGAGAACACACATGTGCTCCTTTTGCCACTACTGTTGCTGTTGCATTTTGTGACACTACCACAGCCTTTACTGAAATCTAAGATTATTCCCTCCTCCACTTTTTGGATTTGGCCAGAGACAAGAGCAGTGAATGTAGCCACAACAGTACTGGTAGTTACCAAGATGCTAATTAATGGATGGGTCTTATGCATAGGTGGATTTAGGGGAGCGCAACTGGTGGTTCGGTCACACTGGGTTCAGAGCCTGAGGGGCACCACAACTATGCTGCATAAAAGAAGGTGGGGGTGCCAAATTTTGATATCACAATGGGTGCTAGTGAAATTTGACACTCCAGTATCCACCACTGCCATGTGGATGCAATTGCTTCTGTCTTTCATTCCACTATTTCAATAGGAATACATGATTGCTGTTGATTTATCTCTGGGGCAAATAGTACTATTCTTGTTTGATCCAGTTGTCTGCTGCAATTGGTATTTTTATTGAATCTTATCAACATTTTAGATTCCTTATGTGCATTTGATTTTAGTGCCTTTTTATTGTAGACTGCCTTGATCCCTATGGAGGTGGTGGAATATACCTTTGTGACAAATATTACATGATAATAAAATGGCCCACATATGGTTTTTCTGGATAAATGAGGTTTTGCTGCAGTCAGAAAGGCAGTGTAGCCTACCTTCATATAACACATGCAACCCACTTGTTTTTAAGATGTGAGCTAAATAGGGGTCTCTTTGGAACCCATTCTTAACAACAGGATATACCCGGTACATTTGGCTGTCTGCTGCCTGATCATTTCTAAAGTTCCATGTTTCTTAGAGGTAGTTTCAATTGATTGCTTACCTGGCCAGTGATTCTTGGGCTTCAAGAGATGAGTTTTTGGAAGTGACACAAGAAAGTGGTTGGAGATGACTTAATTTATTTCATGTTGGTGTGAGCAAGCAGCTGTCTTAGCCTGTATGCAGAGGCGTAGGAAGGCAGGGTGTGGTGGTTGCGGACCGCCCTGGGTGTTCCCTGAGGGGGCTGACAAAATGGCAAAAATATGTGTTTTTGAAAAAATAACGCCCACACCCACCACATGCCCCTTCCTGCACCACTGCAGGAGCACTCTCCCCTCAAGTCATTTCCAGAAACGAAAAGCATTGCTGCCTCCAACTTTGCAGGCAGAGCATAGCCTTTATGGCTAGTAGCCTTCGACAGCCCTCTCCTCCATGAATCTGCCTAATCCAGAGGTGTAGCTAGGTGAGGCAAGGGGCATTGGGTGTCACAGCGTGGGGCCTGCAGCGTGCCTGAGTCACATGTCTCTCCTGAGGGGGAGGCGGCGGGTGGATTGCCTCCAAGCTCCACGCTGCTTTTTTTAGCAGCTTGGGGCTTGCATCTGCCCACCACCTCAGCCGCCCTACAGCTGAGGGGGAGGCTGCAGAGAGGCTCCATGCAGCGCACCCTGCCTTGGCTCGCTCCACCCCCATGGGCAGCTTGCCCTGCCCCCATGGGCAGTTCATTCCACCCCCGGCTGCAGGGCGCGCACACTGCCACAGGCACCCGAGCAGCTAGCTACACCGCTGCCTGAATGCCACAATGGAATTTGATTCATCAGTCCTTTGAATCAGTTAGTCTTCTAGGCAGGGCTGGATTTTTGCAAAATGCCATTGATTACAGTTGCAGCGAAATGGAGGCACCTGCAAATAAGGTAATTAGGGCTACCATTTTTTACTTGCAGGCCTCAAGAGAGGATGTTTTGCTTCCCCTTTTGATTTCTGCATTTTGTGGGTGGGGAAGGTCTGCAGAGGACTTAGCTAACTCTCCCAGGTCAGAGTCTGGCACTCTAACCATTGCAGCACACCGGCTCTGTCATCTACAGTGCATTGATTGGAGATCAATGTTGCAATGGGGTAGCTGAATTATTTCTCAAAAATAACATGGCACAAGCCATTCATACAGTGGCTTCCCCCACCCATGGCAGATGAATCAGGCACATTTGTTTTGTAAACCCTTCCTTTCCATAGAAAAGCACGATGACCTTAGCTACTCTGAATGGCGCTACTAGTTGTGAGCATTTTCACACTTTCTCTGTCAACTGTCATCAGCTTTCTCTTTTCCAACATTGCTGAATGTCATAATATTTTGCATTGTACCTAACCATCCTCCCCCACCCCTGGCCACCCATTCAAAAATAACACACCAAGAAACCAGTGTGTCTGCAGCTCTGCTCTTAAGCATGCTGATGGTTGGTCCATGTTAGAAAGTAACCTCCATGTTTTGCTTGTCAATGGCCACCACTAGAAAGGTAGTGGTCAGGAGGTGCTCACAAGGAATCATTATTAAGATGAACTGGCCCAGCACATGTCCAATATGCTTTTGACGCAAACTGCTCTTTAGATGGAAGCAAGTTGGAACCGTGCACTGCTCTGGTTCGCCAGAAGCAGCTTAGTCATGCTGGCCACATGACCTGGAAGCTGTATGCCGGCTCCCTCAGCCAGTAACTCGAGATGAGCGCCGCAACCCCAGAGTCGGACATGACTGGACCTAATGGTCAGGGGTCCCTTTACCTTTAAGTTCTACCTGGAATTAGATCTCAGTGATCACTATGCAACTGCTTAGGGACTCAACTCAAGGGTTAATACAGCCTTCACCAACCTGGTGCATTTCAGAAGTTTTTTTTTTTTTAATAAAGATTTTATTATTTTCCATATATGAACAAAAGAAAATACAAAAATACATGGTAAACAACATACAATAAACAATAACAATAACAATAATAACAATAAACATAAAAAACACAAATACCTCACTAAACATACACCTATCTCTATCTTCTTGTTTCATTTCAGAAGTTTTGGACTACAACTTTCATCAGCCCCACCCAGCACTTGGTGCAATCTGATACCCGCAGAGGACCTAAGCATCATTATTTGAATGTCTGCAATCCCCTCTGCCATTCCATTGTAAGACTGTGCCCAGATGCAGACTCCATGGCTTCAACATCACTCCCATTTTCTCCTCCCCTGCTTTGCTTACCAGCTAAAACGCTTGCATGCTATTCTGTGATAATTTGGTTGCCCGCATAAAGGCATTTGTCATTTTTTTCCCCCTTGTGACCCAACACAACTACATTGACCTCTTGTGTGCCTTATTGCTTTGTCATAAATCCACCATTCTTGTTAACTGTGGCTGAATCGTAATCTTTTGTTCAAAGGTAGGAAAGCCATCAAGAATACCAGCTGATGTTCATCTCTTACGTTGCTGCCGCAACTCAAGAAGCGTATTGCAGAGTGAAACAAGTTTCAGAAAAGGACAACCAAAATAAATAAAAAATGGGGCTGGAACATCTCTCCTAGGAGTACGTGTTACAATATTTGGAGCTTTTCAGTTTAGAGTAAAGGCAGCAATTGGGAGAAGTGTGTGAAAACTAGGTACAGTGCTGTGAACTTGGATAGGAAGATGTTTTTCTCCCTATCTCATAATACTAAGACCTGGAAGATTTGTGACAAAGGCAGTAATTCTTCACAAAGCACAAGATGTCATGATAGCCACCACCTCGGAGAGCTTTAAAAGGGGGATTAGACACATTTGTGGAGGATAAGGCTAAATTACCTCCAGCATCAGGGATAGTATGCCTCTGAATGCCAGTAACTGGAAAGGAAAAGTGGGGTGAATGCTGTTGTGTTCAGGTCCTGCTTGTGGGCTTCTGATTGGTTACTGTGACAACAGGATGCTGGGCTGGATGGGCCTTTGGTCTGATTCCACCAGGGCTCCTCTTACTTCAAGCAACGATGCTGCTCTGTCATTGGTGGGTAGCACTTTTCATCACAATATAAACCAATCTTTCAGAAATATATTCATGTGATTTCTGTTTCAAGGGGGAAATTGCACAATTTTGTATAAATAAATAGCTCTCTCACTCAGGAGGCTTACAAGGCGATGTTCAGTATCTCTGGCAAATCCTGATATGCATCCATCAGCTCTGATATTCAATGTAACATACAACATGGATCAGAAATTGGCCTCTTGAATATTTTCATATGGCATCTCAGCATCATGCCCTTTGTACTCTGATTCAAGGAGAGTGTCCCTCCATTTTCTCAAGATTGTATCTGAAAAACAGAACCTACTGGCATTATCCTATAAGACTCTTGACAGTTTTGGAGCTGCTTTAGCTATTCTTTCCTCCTAACCTGCATAACTTTTTCTGTTTCTTTCCATTTTCATATTTAACTGGTTCTTTCCTCCCTGATTCTTGTTAGATATTTTCTCTGACCTACCCACTTCAGACTGTCCAGTAGCTGAGACCACCTTCTGAGTTTTCCATACATGCACATACCCACTTCATTTCTTTCTCCTCAGATAATTTATAGACTTGTAACCTTATGTGTCTTGCTTATCTTTCGATATACTTAGATCAAGTGTGGGAAAGCTTCACCCCACAGTCCAGACTTGGCCCCCTAGGATTTCCCATTTCACCATGAGCCAATTTTCCTCAAACCATGACCAGACTAAAAAGGTTCCCCATGTCTAACTTTGGTACAAGGGTAGCTAACATGGACCCCTCTAGATGTTATTGAATTCCAATTCCCATCAATCCCAGCCAATATGGGCATTGGTCATAGATTATGGGAGTTGTGTTCCAACAACATCTGGAGGACACCAAATTGGCTATTCCTGAAGGAGACAGGACACAAATGTCCTCAAACTTTCTCCAAAGTGTAGTTCTAATTATTGCATTAGCACTTTATATGGTATACTAGCTGACCCGGCCACGCGTTGCGGTGGCTTTTTTGTGAAACGGAAAAAGAAGATCTATATATATCTATAAATGTAAACTGTCCATGCCCACAGCTTCTCCCGTTGAATTTCCGCCTGCCTCCTCTCCATCTTTCCCCCCGTTTCTGCCTGCTACCTTCCCCTCCCCTGCACTTTCCCTGCTCACCCCGAAACTCTGTTGCTTACTGCTGTATAATTGCAAATGGAGCTCGCGTTTTGGAAAGTGGCTGTCGATTGTTGTGGCCTGGGAAGGCGCGCATGCACACGCAGACGGCTTCTTCGGGTGTTGGTGGCTTCCATTTTTGCCCCGCGTCACCATAGCAACCTGGCCTCACAACGCCTCCTGGCCTCAAAGCCCAGCTTCTCTCTTGTCTCTTGAGGTTTGGTCGTGTAGTAGCAGCTCTATTGCCCCCCCCACCCTCCGCCTCTCTGCAAACAGCTGCCTGCTTGTTATGTGTTGTTGGGCCCCTTGAGGCGGCAGCTGAAAGTTAGGCCACAAATGGCGGACAGCCGTTTGAGGCGGTGGCTGTAAGTTGTCACCTCGGGAGTTGGGTGGTGCCTTTCTATTGGTTGCTGGTTGTGATGTCAGTGCTGTTGCTGGTGACATCTAATCGGTGTGCCAATTTTTTGCGTTTATTCTTTATTTTAGGTATGACAGGTGCGATTTTTTTTTAAAAAATTAATTATCCCATGTTATTCCCTGATGGTCATGGAATGCTGTGTCCTAATTTGATGCTATTTGGTCCAGCGGTTACGGAGCAAGTTGGTAACACCCGTGCACGCAATGGGAACATTTTTATATATATAGATTCTGCCACCTGCTGCATAAAAATAATTAGGCAGTAATTTATAATGCCTGGGGGGGAATCTTCAGAAAGCATAATTTTTTTAAAGAGAGAGAGAGATTAAATATTAAAATGGGCAGCACAATCAATATTTGTATATAATTCAATTAAAAAACCAGCCAGGCTCATTTTCTGAATGTATTTCTGGCTGACTTGTGTGGCCTCTGAATGGGTAGTTTTCTGCAAGATATGCAGGTGCTTTCAGTGCTTCTAACGTGGCTAAAATATCCTCCCTCTGCTTCTGTTCCCCCATCTGTTAAAAAACTAAAACTAAAAAGCACCCACATGAGCATACAGAAATCCCAAATAAAGTGTCTTATAATTCTTTGCCTATCAAATGAGATGAAATGATAGACTATTATAGAAGTAAAAAGTAAAGATAAGGAAAGCGATTTTGAAATTTGACTTGCTGACACTCACATTTTACGGGGTCTTAAAAGCCAGAAATTTGATAGTCCTGAAGATGGCAGAAGGAAAGCATAAGATCAAATACCATACGAAGTGTAAAGAGGCATGGAGGATGTGCAAACTGCTGAAGAAAAGCAACCTGCAGTGGCTGAGGGAGGGGTGTGTGTGAGAGAGAATGGACTGGCTATAATATGATATAGACTGAGTGGGTAACAGTTTCCAGCCTGAGGGTCTCATTCCATTCTGGGCAACGTACCAGAGAACACAGAGGCACAAAGTGGGTGGGGCAACAAATGGACATTTAACATTTTTATAGTAAAATAGTTTCTACACATGCCCACACACTAGCCTCTATCCTGCATCCAGAAAAGCAAGAGGCACCAACAGAATTCAAGGCCACATTCCAGCCAGGCGAAAACCTTTGCGGTGTGAAGCAGGCCAGTGAGGGGGATGGCTGTGGAAGAGTTTAGAGCCTCCTAGTTCTTTTTTTTTTTAAATATATTTTTATTAAAGAGTTCTTAGTTTACAAAAATATGTGCATTGTCTCTTTTTTTCAAGTTGTGTTTTCTACATATCAGTTTCATTTGTTGTGAGACATTAGTACATTGTTAGGTTAGGAAGAAAAGAGGAGGAGGGGGAATAGTGAGTGGGTTTGGGTTGGGTGGCAATGCTTCTATTCTTCTACTTGGTGTATGTGTGGGGTTTTGTGTCAGCGTCACTTGTGTGGGTTCTCTTACTATTCGCTTGTTGTATTTCATTGGTGGTGAGAGAGGCTGAGGGTAGCGTAGAGTGTGGTTGGTTGTCTTTGGTTGGCTGTAGTGAGATTTGTTTTTGTGTGTGAGTGGGGTATGTATGTGGTTTTTTTATGAGAGAGAGAGACCTGTCAGGAGTAAGCATGGACCAATGGTATCAAATAGTATGGGAAACAGCCTAATTAGAAAAACTAACCGATAAACTGAAACTGACATGGGCAGTGCTTTCTTTTGGGGGTACGCATACCTCTAAACATTTTGTGAATCTAAGTTTGACCTTATTGAGGGGCAGTTTTTCAATATGAGTAGGAAAATGTGAGTACCCCTGCCCCTAAACATTTTTTTTTAAGCAAAAAAGCCCTGGACACGGGGATAAATAGAAGACACCTTCATTCCGGTATGGTTCCCCTTTATCAAATACACAGTCCTAGCCCTGAGTTTATTTACACCTGGTACAGATAATGTTCACCCATGGTTTGTACCTAGACATGAAAGCAGGAGGGGGATCCCACTTGAAATCTGTTGACAAGTCCAATGTTTTCACTATGTGTTAAGCTGTTATGCAGCCTTCCTTGAAGCTCATTGTTTGAACAGCTTAACCTCATCAGCGGCTGAATTACAGCCGTGGGCAGAACGATGCCAGTGCAGCTCAATGAGGGTGTAAATTCCAAACTGCGGTTGGTGTTCACTGGGTACATGAGACAGCCTGCTGTGGTTTTTAGCTCTTAGAGTCCGACCACTTAGTTCCAGGTCACAAACTCTTTGGCCTTGAGGAGTCCTTAGTTCTGTCTGCAGTGACTCAGCCAAGATGACCCCTTCTCCCCCATTATATGCTTACACCCTTTTTATGGGAACCCCATTGAAGATGATTATATTATACATGCAAACAAAAAAGCGCAGGTGGGGTAAAATTGCCCTCGCATGGGGTGTTAGTCATTCGGAAGGCTCTTTCCAAATGGAAATGCTGAAAAAAGGAGAGGGAGGAAATAAATGCGCTTCAGACTGCAGCGAACTTTACGTGCCAGGGCCACATCCTCTCGCCCGCATCCCCTTGCTGCAAGAGCTTCTTCCAAACCTATAAAACAGCCCAATTAAACTGATTAAAACCAAGGAGAGCCACAGCAGGCTGAGATTGCGGTAGGACTCGGCTAAGCAAAAGGTGGCTCACTGTCGCAGAGCAAAAGGAGAACACACAGCCCCGTAAGCAAAGCAAGCCGCCAATGAGCCAAAGCCCAACTGCAGAAACAACGAAAAGGGAGTGTTGCTCTTGATGAATCCCTTGTATGCAATTAATGACACCCTTTCTCAAACCATTTTGATCGGATCCAAACTACAGCAACATTAACTAGAAGCTGTTTTCCTTTCCTGCACTATTCGCTCATTTGATTTATAAACATTTCTTTTCAAATGGTTAATATTTCAATTCAGGTTGGCCGTCCCTGTCCCTCCCCCCCCCTCTTTACGTTTTGTTCTTTGCAAGTGGTTGCAAAGCCGCAAGTCTCCTTATGGCTTGTCTACAGGCTTAATGACAGCTCTGGATTTTTTTATTATGTGCCCAAGGAAAAAAACCCAAACATTTCCCATCAAGCTTACTGTCCGTGACTTTCCAGAGGACCCTTGGCTCCAAAGTCACAGAGGCAACTGGAAATGTCTGTCCTTGTACATGCCTATATGAGATGAGTTGATACACCTCAATGGCATTGCTCACTGTACAGGATGGCCCACTCCTGCAATTCAAGGTATGGGGCAAGCAATTTGGTATGGTGTGACATATGGCACTAAGTATAATCCTATCTCATTATCGATTAAGCTGGCTGTGATCATGTCATGAGCTACATCTATCTATCTGTCCATCCATCTATCCATTTCCATATTATAACACAGTGGTTAAATACCTGAATTATCAGTCCTAAAACTGCCCTTTTCCAATTTCACCACAGATATGAAGTCACTTTACAACCTAAGTGAGTCTCATCCTCAGTCAACCCCCCGTAATATGAAGGGTCATAATGCTATCTTACCTTGCTGTGTTACTGTAAGGATTGCTGAGACAATATTTGTTATGTAGACCACTCTGAGCATTTAGGAAATGCACTGTATATGCACTTTTCATTCATAGGCCTAAGCAGAATTGGTGAGACACTCATATTTCTTTACCACGGAACAAACTCTGAGCCTCTAAAAGATGTATAAAAGTAAAGGTAAAGGGACCCCTGACCATTAGGTCCAGTCGCGGATGACTCTGGGGTTGCGGCACTCATCTCGCTTTATTGGCCGAGGGAGCCGGCGTACAGCTTCTGGGTCATGTGGCCAGCATGACAAAGCCACTTCTGGCGAACCAGAGCAGTGCATGGAAACACCATTTACCTTCCTGCTGTAGCGGTACCTATTTATCTACTTGCACTTGACGTGCTTTTGAACTGCTAGGTTGGCAGGAGCAGGGGCCGAGCAACGGGAGCTCACCCCATCACGGGGATTCAAACCGCTGACCTTCTGATCGGCAAGCCCTAGGCTCTGTGGTTTAGACCACAGCACCACCTGTGCCCTTTTAAAAAAAGGATGTATATTTTTTTGTCTCAATCTAGGCAGTAAGTATACTGGTGGTTATGATGTTTATGCTGCAAACCTAAACACACTGAAATCAATGGGACTTAGACTTATGTTTAAGATTTAGATGTGAGGGCTCATCATAAGGGCATCTCCTATACCTGGAGGATCAGAGGGGTAAGAATACAACGAATGTATAATTCAGTCAGTGTCTCATTTGCAGTCAAGAAAGAATGAAAGCCATAACTACAGCCTCTTGAAACCATTGGGAGCATATTCATTTACTGCAGCATAGCTTGGACATGTCCCTTGATTTCCCTATTACTTATCTGATGCTATTCTATCTATATCACTTCATCTTAATAACATTTGTATTTGCATGGATGTGGCACACAAGAACAGTTTGCTATAAATGTTTGGCAGTCTCCATGCATGGACTCTTATCATTTGTCAAAGTTGGATACGAGATTGCAGCTGTGGTTTTCTATAAGCAGCAGTGGATTTTATCAATCTCTTCCTATATATTTGTTGACTGAAGATGCAATGTCTAGCATATATAGAACCTGTTGTTGCCTTTGATTTCATGAAAGTGCACAACAAACCCTTAAAAAAAATAGCACCCCATAACCGATTCAGTCCATCATAAATCACTCACACCGCAATGTTTCTGTAACAATAAAAATATTTTTTTAAGACAGAAATGCAAAATAAGCAAGGTGACATACACTTAAAGAACTATCAGTGTTCAAATGTGAAAACTCATTTCACACAGAAGTTTTTATCAGGCAGTAATTTGATGAAGCGGTTTGTGGAACTTGAAAGTTTCACATTCTTATATCCTTAGAAATTAGTCCAGCAAAAGTTCTAACTTGGTCTATTTGCATTTCTTATCTTTAGGCTCAGAACTGCAGTTATAGTGCGCTGCTCTGGTTCGCCAGAAGCGGCTTGTCATGCTGGCCACATGACCTGGAAGCTGTACGCCGGCTCTCCCAACCAATAAAGCGAGATGAACGCCGCAACCCCAGAGTCATCCGCGACTGGACCTAATGGTCAGGGGTCCCTTTACCTTTACCTGCATATGATCCTATAGCACTCTTCCCTAACCTGGCACCCTCCAGATGTTTTCAAGTCAACCCCAACCAGCATGGCCACTGTGATGGTGCAGTTGACTGAGGCTTATGGGAGTCACTGCATAAAACATCTAGAGGCCACCTTGTTGGCAAAGGCTGTTCTGTAGCTAAGGGATGGCCTATGGGTGAATTCACATATGGATGTTCATTGCTCAGTCACTGCAGTGTTGAGCGATTCCTTGCATACGAGTGACAGCTAACATCAAACGAAACACCATAGACAAACTTCACATCGTTTCGTAGCCAGTGAAAGGCCTCCTATTCAGCTGATGGTCATTACGTGATGCCATCAGGTGATGAGATACCAACTGATCCCTATGCATGTGTGAATCCATCCTAAACACAAGAAGTGCAACCCAGAACAATAAAGCTAGTGGGAATGTTGCAATTTATTTCAGTTGGGCATGCTGCGCCTGGATAATTGGAGCTGTGGATTGGTGTTCCTGGACAGCTGCCAGCCAGGCCCCCAGCCATCCATAGAGCCCATCACTGACACCTGCCCTGTCTTCCCCCTTTGAATTCCCCCTCCCCCAACCCAGCAGTACTGGTAGCTGGGTCTAACCACCGTTTAAATCCTTCACAATGCGGGAAGCCATCCAAAAATGTTTAATTCGGAACTGTTTAATTGGCTCTTTTGATTGTATTGTGATTTGGCATTGTATTGATGTGGCCTCCATTAGATTGTTATTAATGAAAAATTAATAATTAATAATAATAAAAATCCCTCACAATGGCCCAAACATAGCATTGCAGCAGGGCATGGTGAAGAATTAAAATGACAGCTAGACCCAGGCACCCAGCACTATCAAGAGCAATGCAGATGCTGCTTCTGCCTGGCACTGTCACCAGGTAAAGTCACCAGAGGAAACATTTTGTCTAGTGCCATGTGAAACTGGAACCAGCCATACCAGAGTGAACAGAGATCATATGAACATAAACCAACGAGGTTTATTTCCAAGTATGTTTGCAATGCGAATCATACTTACTTAGAAGTCAGCCCAATTGCAATTAATGAGACTACCTTTCAAACAACAGCAGCAGCAAACAGCAACAACAAGCTATTTAGATTTATAGACTGCTTTTCAGGCAATATACCTTCACAACAATACTTGAAATGTTCTGAACAAATTAAAAGCACACAACACAGTTACAAGTCACATCGAACAATCCACAGCGTCTAGTACAAATAAAAATACTGAAATGCAGAGTACAGAGAAGAAATCCAACCAAAAGATGAGTTTTTAACTGGTAGTGAAAGCTCACAGATCTTATCTGGAAGGAAAATTAGTTCCATAGTTGGGTGGTCTGTATAAAAAAATGCCCTTTTTTTGGATTGCAACACACCAAATTCCAAGCAAATGTGGCAAAATCATCCCCGAGAGATCTCACCTTCTTCAGCCTCATCCCTGATAAAGGTCATCCAGTAAGGTGACCAAGGGTGATTTGGACCTGAACCCAGGCTGGTATATCTTTCAAGAGCATCTGAAAGCTAAATGGCAACTACCTTGTCAGGAAGAAGATATTAGTGACTGGGCGGTAGTTGTTCACTGTCTCTGGATCAAGTATGGTATTTTTTTAAGGAGTGGACACAGCACAACCTCTTTCAAGGCACCAAGCACCCTGCCCTGCTGATACATTCACCACAAATTGCAGAGCTGTGTATATAGCAGTGGGGAACAACCCTGCTGTTCCCCACTGCTATATACATAGCTGTCTACCCTCTCTGCTGTTTCCCAGGGAAAGGTTGACAGCTATGAAATTGAGTTCACCTGGTCAAGTCCCCGGGCTTGCTTGAACTAGCCATGACAGACATGGTGCCATGAACTGGCAGGACAGCTGGGAGGGGGAAGGAGAAGAGGATCACAGCAAGGGGTGTATGCAGAACTGAGACACACAGGGGCAAGCTGGGGATGGGGAAGGAGAGGTTGGTGTAGGAAGTACTTACAGGATGATGGGGGCCAGTGCAGCAGGACCCATCACCAGAGGGGGCCCTGTCTCCATGAACAAGACAGGCTTTGAGGCATAGGGTGAAGCAAGCAGGGCACTCCAGGAGGCTGAAGCAGGCAAGGCCCCACAGCCCAACTCTCTAGCTGGCCAGCTGGGGCTCGCTAGCCCTGGGAGAAGGTGTATGATTCCCCAGATGGAGTAGGCTTGGAGCAGGTGAGGGTCACATGCCTCATCAAGCCCAGATGTTGCAATCAGAGTGCAAAGTATAAAAGGGCAACAGAGCTGAGGTGCTCTGTATGCTCAACTGCCCACGGACCTTGGCTTGGATGCTCCTGGATTGCCATGGGGCTGTGCTTTGGGTTTGACTTGGGACTGTATCCTGACTGCTGGACTTGGCTACATGGATTGATCCTGAACCTGACCTTCAGATTTTGGACTTTGCTTGTGTGGGTTGACCCTCGGACTTTGAACGTGGCACACTGACTTAGAATCATAGAGTTGGAAGAGACCACAAGGGCCATCCAGTCCAACCCCCTGCCAAGCAGGAAACACCATCAAAGCATTCCTGACAGATGGCTGTCAAGACCTCCAAAGACCCTTAAAGACCTCCAAAGAAGGAGACTCCACCACACTCCTTGGCAGCAAATTCCACTGTCGAACAGCTCTTACTGTCAGGAAGTTCTTCCTAATGTTTAGGTGGAATCTTCTTTCTTGTAGTTTGAATCCATTGCCCCGTGACTTGCTGCCAGGTAGGACAGGGGTTCAGGACACACTGGTCAAGGAGGCATATAGTAGGCCACACCATCTCAAGCGTTTTGTCCACACTCTTAGGCCTCAAAGACTAATCACACAAAACTGGACCTGATGGTGGACTGGACACCTCATTTGGACTTGCTTCAACCATGAAGTCAGAATAGACATAAGTTTCTATATCCCCAAAGTGCAATACCATACAAGCTTGCCACAGCAAGCATCTGTGGGTTCCAACATCCTACAGCTCTGCCAGATGACTACTTAATGGAAGCAGTAAATAACACCCTCCCTCTTCCCTGTCCTTGCCACCACTACACAATGAGATCTCCACCACCTGCACTGCACCTGTCATCTGACTTGCTACATTGTCCAAATTTCACCTAAAAACCAGCACTGGAAAGGTTCATGAAAATTATCCTCTTCATTTTGCCATTCCATATCAAGTCCAGGGCATTGATAAGATCACAAGCACTGCCACCTGGTAACTTCCCCAGGGTTTGCAAGAAACCATTGGATTCCAGATGTGTCTGGGGTAGATCATCTTTATTGGGTCCTGCACCCCTGCAGGGGAGTAGTGGCCACCAGTCTGCATTACACCAGGCAATGATCTGACCAAGACAACCTTAAAAAGGTAAAGGAACCCCTGACAGTTAAGTCCAGTTGCGAATGTCTCTGGGGTTGTGGCGCTGATCTCGCTTTACTGGCCGAGGGAGCCAGCGTTTGTCCATTCCGCAGACAGTTTTTCCGGCTCATGTGGCCAGCATGACTAAGCTGCTTCTGGCACAAC
Organism: Lacerta agilis; assembly: GCF_009819535.1. Lineage (NCBI taxonomy): Eukaryota > Metazoa > Chordata > Lepidosauria > Squamata > Lacertidae > Lacerta > Lacerta agilis. The sequence goes on from NC_046313.1 coordinate 60,481,985, forward strand.
AGAACACTGAAACCAGAGCAGCGCACAGAAATGCCATTTACCTTCCTGCCAGAGCGGTACCTATTAATCTACTTGCACTTTTGGCATGCTTTCAAACTGCTAGGTTGGCAGTAGCTGGGACAGAGCAATGGGAACTCACCCCGTCACGGGGATTCGAACCGCCGACCTTCTGATTGGCAAGCCCAAAGCTCAGTAGTCTAGACCACAGCGCCACCCGCTTATTTGACCAAGACAACCTTAACCCCCCTCACACTGAGAGCCCCGCTTCCTGCCCTAGTGCAAAGAACACAAAATAAACACAAAATAAAGAACATGCCCTGCAGTATGTGTTAGGTCAGTGACATATTGAGAGACGTATTGCTGTGGCAGCCATGAAGCCCTGAGCTGGTCCTATCAAGGCAGCCCTTGTGTCTAGCTGTAATCCTCATAGCAGGATGATATTTTTAAATAAATAAATAGTAATGATCAAAGTACAATTAGGGATTCCCCACGAATAATAGCAACAGCTATTTATCCAACTACTTGAAATAGCTTTCTGTTAAATAAAGCAAATTTACCAGTTCCCCCCCCCCCGAATTTCTTGCAGGATTGGGTTCAATGTTAATCATACTCAGATTAGTCCCACAGAAAATAATAGACATTACAAACTTAGGTCCAGTAATGTCAATGGGTCTACTCTGAGTAGAACTAAATTGGAGAATAAGTTGCATACATTTGACTATTGTAGACCCTTATAAACACATAATGCATCAATGTATCCTTTCCATTCTGTGAGAAGAATTTACAGGTAAATGTGGTTTGTGCAGTGATTTCCCTTCCCTTGTAATTCCTTTGTCAACACTGATGTCTGAGAATTATTTTTTTTAAAATATAGTGCTTAGGGGCTCTAAGAGACAGCAATGACTTTTTAGCTGCACACAACAGTGGCACTCCTTTAGAAGTCTGGTTTGTTTACTGACAAAGGGCGTTACATCAGAACTCTGGAATCCACATAAATGTGGAAGAGTGAGATGAATTAGTCTCAGGCTGCATACATACATTTCATTCTAGAATCAATGGAGCGAGTCCTTGCTGTTATTGTTTTTGCATAGTCCACACACAACTGAGATCTGCTGCATATTGTTTGCACCTGAAAAGTGCTTTTTGAGAAAATAAATTCCAAAAGTAAAAGCTCGTTGTAGGTTGATTCTGCATTACCCTGTAGCTTTTCTGTCCTGGCTATGGAGGAGGGGGTATCTCCACACGTGCCCAGTGGGGCTGTGGGTGGACACATACAAAGCTTGCAATTATCACTTCTTTTTCATTTACCCAGGGCATGTGCATGCATGGATAATGTAACCAAGGGGTGGGTTTTCAAATGCTTATCAAGTAATCACACTGAACTTTGTGGACAGCAAGGTCTTGGAATCAATCTAGATTGAAAGTACTGTGCTCAGGATGAATATGATTGAGAAAAGCTGTATTTTTGTGCAACAAACCAGTTAGTATGTACATAGCCTCAGTCTCGCCCTTCATTTGTGCCACTGACTGCTGCTGAAAAATATTAATCCCACTGATTTTAAAATCCATATTGGCACAATATCTTTATTAGGCCAACTCAAATGTCCCAAAATAGTGTGCAAGCTTTCCGATTCTCATAAATAAAGCTAGCACACCATTTTGTGACTTTTGGGTTGACCTAATGAAAATATTGGCCTGAAAAGTTTCTTATGGGCCAGCATGGCTTTTTACTATTTTGACTGATTTTGAAGGTGACTGTGATAGATATAGCATAACAAAAGGGGCTGGTGCAGTTTATTTCCAGATATAGCCTTATGAGATTGGAGAGAAGGTGGTGGGTGGAAAAAGGAGCCACACTTTACTTTCTTGGCCAACATGATTCATAATGAGTCTGTCATTTTCTTCTATTGGGGTTTGTTTTGTATGTGAATATGCACTATTTCCAAATCCCTCCATTTTTAGAATCCCGAGAGGCCGAGAGACTTTTGTGACCTTAATTCTACTTGACAGTCCTTAAAAGAAGGCTTTGCTTCTACAAGATGGAGAAGCATTGTGTTTCCCTTCGATACCTCACTACTCCACAAATACCGGTAAATTGTTTGCTTGCAAACCCACTCAGAATTTGTTCAATAACAATAACAACAACAACAACAAAAAATGTGTGAGTACTCTGGAATATAAGAGGCAGCACTTTAATATCTATTTTCACATATCTGATTTCCACATCCAAATTTAAACTTCTGGCAAAATACGATAAACTGTGGACAGGAAAACAGGCTCCTGAGTGAAGAGTTTGTATCTACCCTGTCAAGCAACAGACCATCAAATGTTATGTCCAGCTTTAGGGAGCTTTACTGTGAAGGGGGTCGACCAGCCTCAAATTTGAATTCAGGATATATGATCCTGAACCTTTCCATTTAGAATGTTTGATCTTTCAAAAATGAATTTTAATATATTCCAAGATGGAACCAGCTTCCTCTTGTGTCCGTCCTCCGCCCCTCCTTTTTCTGCTTGGAGGCACTAAATGAACTGTGGTGCTTTTTAACAGAACTAGATGCTTTCCCTCTCTTCAAACCCACTAGGACACTAATAAGAAAAATGATGGGAGGCCTGGCTTGTGTGGGAGGCAGCAGCAGGAATTTCCCCTTAAAATGCGACTCTCACCCTGCTGAATGGCCCTGGGTTACATATATTCACACTCCCATTGATTTTCTTTTTTTTCCTGGGGGGTGGGTGGGCATTGCTGCGATTGCACAGCTTCCTTTGAAATGTGTGCTGCTAATGAAAACAAACATGGAAGGGAGTTCGTCTTGGGAGTCATCTATTGGTGTATCTTGGGCTGCCGCCGCTGGCTTGCATCTGAAGACGATGTGCAATGATTGATGGCACTGCAAGAACTGCTGTACCATGCATGCACTGCTTTTCGTTTCCGCAACCCCTTTCTAACTATTTCTCCTTTTCCTTAGAAGCAAAGAAGGCCAAAACATCTCAGCTTTCTGAAGGCCGTTCTGCAAATTTAGCATTTTCCTTTTTCAAAAAGATCTCTGTGGAATGGGATATGAGAGTGAATCTGTCAGTCAAGGTTTCTTATGGTTTATTTTGTACTGATGCAACAGAGACACATTTGTTTGCTGTCAACGCAACATATTTACATGATGCAATGCGTTAGCTAAGTAAGTGGCTTACACAGTACAAGATATCGCATGAATAATTGTCTATATATAATGCATTTTGTTCTGAAGAGCACATCCTCTCCTTTTTCTCTCTCCCTATCTTTCTCTCAGTCACCTTCCTCTTGAAGACTATTGTGAGATGTCCAGCATATTGGAACTTAGTCATTAGGCTCTCTAATTATCTGAAAGTTTGGCAATATTAGGATTGTGATTTGGTCAACAAAATTCTGTGTAGTTTGGCATATATTGCCTTTAGCTGCTTTTGCTAGCAGACTGCCAATGTCGCATCATTTGCCAGTGAAGTATCTTATTTATTGCTGGTATTTTCTGGTGGGATACTTATTAAACTTATAAGAATACAGGGCAATTTATTTAACATACGTATATACCCGAGTATAAGCCGACCCGAATATAAACCGAGGCACCTAATTTTCCTACAAAAACCTGGGAAAGCTTATTGACTCGAGTATAAGCCGGTTCACCTTTGCCGCTGTGGAGGAGGAGGAGGAACGAGCAGCCCGAAAGCAGCCCTTTGGGCTGCTCCTTCCTCTTCTTCCTTTGCCAAGTTTGCATTTATGCAAGCAGTTCAGGAATGGAACAAACTGCCTGGGGAGAGTAAAGAACCGCCGTTCTTGTACACTTAAGGAGTGGTTGACTGGGGAGAGCGGGTGGCGGCATGAGCGGAGAGAAAGGGCTTCTTTCTCGCCACCCCCACCGCGTGCCTCACTCGAGTATAAGCCGAGGGCAGCTTTTTCAGCACAAAAAATGTGCTGAAAAACTAGGCTTATACTCAAGTATATATGGTAATATATACTGCTCAATTGTAGATAGAATGTCTAAGCAGTAAAAAGAGACAGAGTTAAAAACAGGAATTTAAAAATTCAAAAGAATAGTTAAAATCTTCAATAAACTAAAACCAGACCAAAACACATGTTCACTTCTACTATTTATTTAGCAAAATCTAGTTAAGACAGACATGTCTGCTTTAGGACAGAGGGTTGATATTAATGATCACTGGATTAGGCCCCATGGCCTATGATTCTATGAATGCAAACTATTTGATTCCATTCAGGTCTGTAGCTTTCTCATTTTCTAATATGTAAACAGTCATGTCTTCGGCAATGAGAGTCAATGCCTTTCACTATACATGACAGAAAATAGTGGCCTGTGAATTTTCAGTAGAGTTATTTGTTGATCTCAACCTACATAAAATCTGTGTACATCCATGTGCTTTGTACCTGTCAGTTATCAATTTTAGAGATAATCATGGATATTTTATGGAGAGGCATCACGGATATTTTATGGACCGAAGGAAGCATGAGAGTTAATAAGCCATTGAAATGTGCTCAGCCATAAGACACTTTACTAAGTACTTTTTCCAGTGTTTTCCCCCCAGCAAGTTTTTTTAAAAAATAATAATAATTAAGAATAATAATTTATTATTTATACCCCACCCATCTGGCTGTTTTCCCCAGCCACTCTGCGCGGCTTTCAACAAAATATAAAAAATACAATAAAACACCAGACATTAAAAACTTCCCTAAACAGGGCTCCCCTCCCCCTGCAGTGGTTGGTTACTTATTTGTACAAATGTAGCCTCACATTATTTAACTGGGTCTCAGAAAACATAAGCAAACATTATCTCTTTAGCTAGGCATCTTGCTTTTTTTGCAGGCTCTCAACCCATGATTTCCTCCCCTCCCCCATGCATAGGTTATCAATTATTTCGCCAGGTTTTATAATGGTGATTTATCCAGATTCTTTGGGGCATTTTTGAATCACAGCCTGTATATGAAATCATTCCAAATCCCTCTCCCCCCTTCTCTCTCCCCCCTTCTCTCTCTCTCTCTCTCTCTCTCTCTCTGTGTGTGTGTGTGTGTGTGTGTGTGAGAGAGAGAGAGAGAGAGAGGGTGAAAGGGTGAGAGGGTTGAGGAAAATGGATGACTTAGATTGTAGTCCTGAACATCCTTGCTTGCAAGTAAGTTCCACAGAAAGTAATGGAACTCATTTCCGAGCAAGTGCCTTTGGAATTCTATTAGAAGCTTTGAAAAGATGATCCCACTAAACACAACACTCAAGGTGACAAAAGGAAATGACTTTCCCATTGCCACAGTGCCAGTGAAAGTACAAGAGACAGTAAGAGCAGGAAGTCAGCTTGTAAAGACAACTAATCAGAATAACAATGCATTAAAAATAAGGGGGGGAGGGGATGACGACAATGATTTAGGGAACCTTTCCTCACAGCACAATCCTTTGGGAAACAACCATAGATCAGTGGTAACATCTGTCTTGCATTCAGAAGGTTCCAAGCTGAACCTCCAGCATCTTCACATAGGGCTTGGAGTCAGCCCTGTCTGAATTCCTGGTGAGCCGTTGCCAGCCTGTGCTGATAATATTGAGTTTTAGAGGGGCCAACCGGTCAGTCTTGATATAAGGCGCCCTCCCTGTGGAATGCCCTCCCTTCAAATGTCAAGGAAATAAAGAATTACACAAATTTTAGAAGACACCTGAATGCCAGCCCTGTATCAGGAGGTTTTTAATGCTTGATGTTTTTGTTATGTTTTTAGACATGCTGTAAGCCACCCAGAGTGGCTGGGGAAACCCAGCCCGATGAGTGGGGTATTATTATTATTATTATTATTATTATTATTATTATTATTTAAGGCAGATTCCTACGTTGCTAACCATGCTTATGCAGAAGGAAGACCCATTGCCTAGCAAGTGCAGTTATGGCTCCAGCTTTAGCACCAGATGTAAACAAGCTACAAATTGAAACAAACTGGACTTCATTGGTCCTTTAGGCACCTAGATTTGGAGAAATGAACAGTTCCATTCTGACATAGAGGAATCCTAATTCGAAATTAACATTTACTCATATTCTGATCTCTCTGATTCTCAAATCACTTTGCGGCAGGTAAAAATTAATGACCCTTCCGTTGTATTAGCCCACACCTTGCTGTTCACTTTTATAAGGAGGCTTTGTGTATTTGCTGTGAAATGTCCGTGTATACAGTGGTACCTCTGGTTACATACTTAATTCATTCCGGAGGTCCGTTCTTAACCTGAAGCACCACTTTAGCTAATGGGGCCTCCTGCTGCTGCTGCGCCGCCAGAGCACAAATTCTGTTCTTATCCTGAAACAAAGTTCTTAACCTGAAGCGTTATGTCTGGGTTAGTGGAGTTTGTAACCTGAAACATATGTAACCTGAAGCGTATGTAACCTGAAGCGTATGTAACCCGAGGTACCACTGTACTAGCATGGTATGGATGGGTTGAAAGGTGGCAGAAAGGTAGAGAACTTTCTGCTGCTTTTATTCCATTAGTGGACTTTGACAAAGGTCCACATTCTGATGCTGGGAATGTAAATCTTTCTTGGCCAAATCTCACGAGAATAGGGGGTCATCCTATAAGGCTATCTGTCCAAGCCTTTTGCAGGGACTTGTGGCTGCTGCAGTGCTCTGCCTCTTCCAAATGCTTTCATTACAGAGTTGAGTCATTTTGTGGAGAGAGCAACAAATCCTCCCGCCTCCCGTACTACATTGCTCAGACTGAACAGACGTCTGCCAATGAATGTGAAAGCTACTTTACTTTCCTCTTATCCTTTGACTCTTCCGACAACGCAGGCTATTGAGGGGCTTGTCATGGGCATTAGACTAACAAAGGGACAACCAAGGACAATTCTGAACCTTTACCTTACAACTCTTAATCCTGAAGGAGATGCTTGAGATTGCAAAAGACCAATATGGCTAATATTGCCGACCATGGAAAATACTTGGTCCACAGCATAAGTGTTTTTCCAAGTTTCTTTTGATGCCATGTGCATGACTTCATTGCACCAGACTTAACAGCTGTACATGTATTTGTCTTGGAAGACAAATACGATTGGGAATAGTTTTTAAAGTTTTCAATAAAGTTTGTAAAAAAGAAAAGAAAAGAAAAAAAGACTTTTTTTTAAAAAAAAAAAGGAGCATGGGATGTGGCCTATTTGTCCAGAATTGTCTACTCCAACTGGCAGCAGATTTCTGAGGTTTTGGACAGAGGGCTTCCCCATAATATGCTACATGATTCTATAAACCAGAAATGTCATGGGTGGAACCTGAGACCTTCTCTATGCAAAACATGTGCTCTGTTACAGAGCTAGGGTCCCTCTTTTTTATGAGCACCACCATCTGCCCCGAGTCATTCAAGATTAAGAACAAGTTGATGACCCTGGTGCTCTAGTAGAAGCAAGTGTGGTGACCATTACAGAAGTTTGGACATCCCAATATCTCTGGAGGGCTTGAAAGCTCTCCAGAGATATTGGGATGGTGGCTTTTGGAAGGAAATTATGGTAGCCTACAAGGGCTTTTGGACTGATCTAACTGACTAGTTTTTATATCTTACAGGAACCTAAGAGGGATAAAAACAATGATCAAATTGGCCACATTAGATTTTCTGTGCTGCATTGTGAGTAATTCAGCCAGGGACCTAGTTAGGGCCAGACCCCGAATCTCCTCTTCCTCTTTTAAAACTGATATTTTAATATATGTACTGTGCCTTACAGAGTGGTTTGGTGTGTTGCAAACTGTGGTGCTGAGGAGACCCCAGCCAATTCCTATCTTAAATTTGCCCAGAGTTACCCTATGCGTTTATTCAAATATCTGCCATTACTCTGCTTCCCAAATCTGTTAAGCACCTAGTAACACCCCTGTTTTAAGCCAATTTGGGAGAAACCTGTTCCTATCAGTCTTCTGCAGGACTTTATAGATTCCCTTATCATTTAAAAATTGTCAAAGGGATTCTTGGAAATCCTGTCGACTAATTGAGACACAAGAAGCAAACAGAGAGAGAGATCGAAAGACCTTGTTAACTCAATTGTGGAAGAGAAATGTTAGTGTCATTCTATTATGTACTCTATAGCAATTGCATGTTTAAAATTATATTTCTGTAATATTGTGATGAATATTTCAAATGTGAATTTAAAAAAAGATATAACATAAAAGACAAATATGGGATTAAATTATGGACTGTACATAATAGAAGAGAAGTTAATAATAATAATAATAATAATAATAATAATAATAATAATAATAATAAGGGTTTAAGCTTTTTTAGGCAAAGACTAGGCTAGAGCAGAAATATAATAATTCCCCCCACCCCTTAGTGTGTACAAAGCATTCCTTTAAGCAACAACAATAGGGGCATGGTATTAGACATATGGTCCTGGAAACCTCTCTTGGTGTCTTACTTACAAATTCCACTGCAATGCTATCCAGCACTGCAGAGGTACAATGAAAAGAGTGGATATCTCGAATCTCAGCTGCATTTTTATGTCCCAAGGGCAAGAGTAATGCTTTTTCTTTTCTCTACTTTTTTTTTTAAAAAAAGTTTATTTCTAGAGAGATTCCAAAAAAGCAGATTGCTATACTCTTGTGTTAAATAGAAATGGAAATTAACATGTTAATATGCCAACCTCTCATCCGTTAGAACTGCGTTAGCAATGGAAATCAACAAGATGCAGGAAAATGATAGCTAAAGTAGTTAAGTGTATCCAACAGGTTCTTTGAACAGCTGGCAAGTTGCAGTTTACCAACCAATACTGTTCTGCTAAGTGCAAACTCATCACTACAGGAAAGGCCTAATCCACGAATAACAGGTTCTGTGAAGCTGAGGGACTGCTTTTGGTGCAACGTAGCCTCAGATACTGCTTTCTCTTGGAAGTCCAACCAACCAACCAACCAACCAACCAACCAACCAACCTTCCTACTAACTTCAGGAAAGTTGCTTCTAATTTATTTCAGCACAAAAGAGCTAAGAATCAAGCTCAGACCTATTTAATGAACTGTAAAGATGCACTAGCACCCATCTTCCTCAATGCACAACCCAAATTATGTCTGTGATATGACCAGCCACTTTAAAATACGGATTGGATGATATTCATTGCTTAGACAGATCATTTGTGGACTTTTGTTAGAATTATTTTAGACAGTGACAATACAAATGAGACAATGAAAATATCACGTTTTAAAAATTATGTATTTGTAAGCTCACATTGATACTTGTCTCAGTACATTATGAGCACCTTGTATGGACAACCAGGATCCATGATTGTATCTGTTAGGCAGGTAGGCATTTAGATGTGTCACTTTCTCTGTATTAATTAGCAGCAAAGTTTTGCACTTTGCATTTGAGGATACTATAAAAGAGAGCACTTGTACACTAACAATACCTAGACTTTGTAGGGTTCTGTCTATAACTCTGTTGGTAGACAAGGCTTGGTAACCCTGCAATTCTATGATTTGTCAAACATAAATGCCATTTTCCATTCCCTTTTAGCCTCAGCCTAGCTATATATTGAAACTGTTGCAGCCTGCAAAGGTTGCTCAGATACAAGGATATTGATGCCCAAACTTCTTCCATGAAAGGCCCATTTGAATCAAATTCTTTCTCAAAAATACTCTGAGTGTAACAGAGGCAAATATTATATTGGCAATATCATAATGTTTGCAATCACATACCAGATGCTATTTGTCCCTACAGTTTTGGAAGGTTTTAATGGCTTACAGAAGGCCTTATGTTTCAACAGAAGCTTTGCTTTCATCTCTCATGTAATTGCTGTATATGCTTTCCCCTCCCTTTTTTATTTTTGTATTGCAGACTATGTGTTGACGCAGTATGGGCTCTTACCCCAATCCTAAGCTACTTGGGTTTGACAGATCGGTGGGGAGGGGAGGCATCCAGTGCTATCTAATGCACTGCACATTTCTGTTCTATCATGGGTTATTGGATTACTAGGTTGTTGCATTTTTAACATCACATATCTCTCTCTCTGCAGGGATAATTGGTTTATATTAACTTTCCAAATAGCCCTTAATCCACTACACTAAAATCTCAAATGATTGGGCTGAAAATGAACATCATGGTGGTGGAAGGTACAAGAGACAGGAAGAAACTATTTTCTACAGACACTGTTGCTTTTGGGAATATTTGCAGATGTCAGGTTAAGGTTGTTCCAAGTTCCTTAGACCCAAAAGGGTAGTTGTGGCAAGTATCTAAAAACGCCAGTGTAAAGCTGTGTAATATCAGCTGCAATCCTGCACCTTCTTACCTGGGAGTAAGCTCCCTTGAACTCAGTAGGGTTGAGTATGCATTACAGGATTGTGCTGATACAGTCATTATGAAGTTTCTTTTCCACAACATGCCTGTGAGGTTGTTGAATATGGAATGGGCAGGACCTAAAATTCTCAAGGAATAGGAGTCTGAATGCATATGTTTCATATAAAACATGACTTACTCAAAGTGCATGCATTCTAATCTGGAACAAGATGGAAGCATAGGAATATTTAACTATACACATCCCCTGCTTTTGAATTAGTCCCTGGACTGGAGGAATCTTTGTTTTCCATCTATTACAGGCCCTGCTATAACTTTAGGTGAAAAGCTTTCTTGTTTCTTTTAGGAGGCTTTGCTGACATTCTAAACTGTTTAGGGATGTAATGTTCACCTCTCTTCTTAAATATTGCTCTCTCTCTCTCTCTCTCTCATCTCTCTCTCCTCTCAGCTCTCCTCTCTCTCTCTCTCATTTGTTTTGCATTCCAGTGTAACCTCTTCACTATCCTGCATAGAGATTAGCTTATCACACTCCACGAGGAGATCTACATTTAAGATATTTTCAGTTCAGGGTGAAAGCATATGAGACATTTCTGCTGAATTAAGGTTGCGATCCTGTACACAGATAGGCAGTATAAGTCCCACTGAAGTCTATGGCATGCAGGGTTGCATATGCTTTCATTAAGCACTGCATGTGTATGCTTTGTAAATGCAGATTTCCTGTATTATATGACCCCTGGAAGGGCAAATATGTTTCCTACTGGAGGTCTTTTATTTTATTTGATTAATTGGAAGGCTGAAAAGGCTTCCAACACTGACCTTCTTAGAACAAAGCCAATTACCGGTAATTATCAACATCTAAGAGATTATAATAGTGCATCTGTAGAAACAAATAAAGAAAGAAGCATTGCTTTGACAATGTGTCTATATATAAAATGTATCAATATCTATCTATCTATCATTAATTCAGTTTTCTATGTCACAAACAACATCTTTGCTCTACTAAAACACATGGAGGATGAAGTGGTTTGGTCATGCACTCAAATGGAGTGTAATACTTCTGATCCTGCAGGTTGTGAACAAATATAGGTTTCCAAATATGCGCATATGACACTCTCATTATCTCAGAAGATTGCATTGTTCATTCTCACACAGCAGGGCAAATAACGATTATTTCCTCCCTGTGATTAGTAGATATTTTGAGAGAAGTATGTGAAAGTGCTGGCCAGGTCCTTTTGGAGACAGACCCTCGCACATACTGCAATCCCACAGAACAATTACCTGGCAGCATGTCCCACTGAACTTAGTGAGGTTTACCTCTGAGTAACATACACAGGATTCACTGACAATCTTGTCTTATGATGTGCAAAGTTAACAGCAGCAGCAGCAGCAACAACAACCATATAAGAGAACTTTTGTGGAAAGTTTTTTTAAAGCTGAATTTCATAGTAGCGTATATATATGCTACTAAATCTGTTGGGTATAGTCAGAATAATTCACCTAGCTCAAAGTGATTCTGAAAGTTTAATGATGATAGAGGCATAATCACAACATTGCTCTTCTCAACTTGCACCCCCCCCATCGGAAAATGAAATATTTAGTTTCGTGGAGTACAAGTGCAAACTCCGCCATCACCACTAGTTGTCGCATTCCTACCAGTTTGAGCACCTGGCGTTTTCAGCACTGCGGTTACAGGCAGAGAATGCAGTGCTAATTACACCGAGTAACTCATAAAGCTGTCAGAAGTCCTTATACTCTGAATTAAACAATTAGAAACAGAAAATAAGGAGAGAGAGAGAAAAGTATGTGGGGATATCCCAAAGGAGAACTTTCTTCTTGCAAGCAGGACTCAACCCACATGCCAGACCTTATCATTGCAATCTCAAATACCCACACACCCCTAGCTCAGTGGTTTAGAAAACAGCCTACCTGAAGAATACTATGGTCTCCCAAAGGTAGACTCCAAGTGCATTGAGGTTACACATTTTTTCAGATCGGATGAATTTGTAGTCCACACGTCAGAACAAGCGATTGGCACTTAGAAACAAAAATAAATAATAAATACCAGACTGGATAAATGGTGGAAAATATCCTCTTTGTTAATTTTGTACACAATCCTTGCAGTTAGAGGTGGCGTGGGGAAGAGGAGGCAGTTGAGCATAGACGGGCGAGGCGCTGGGATTTCAGGACCCTGGACAGCAAACCACCCCCCCACGTTTCAGCACCTTGGAGAGAGAGGGGGGAAACGGACATTTAAACTCCAACGCTGCTCTCGGTGTTAACAGCTTTGCTTGGAGGACCAGATCCCTGCAAAGAAATCTTCCTTCCTTCCTTCCAGTAGGATCCCAGTGCGCGCACCGGGCTTCTGGACCATGCAGAATGCTACGAGAATATATTGGCCATGTGGGGGGAAACTGGGGGTGGGTGGGAGTAAGAAACCCAACGGATAATCTCCTCGGGCGCCCGGGGTGTCTTCCTCAGTTATATCCAAAGGAATTTGCAATCCTCCTTATGCAGTTGCTGCATTGTTCCGGAAACGTTGCTTTCCCGGTGGGTCGACGTTTCGCTGCTGTCGATTCCAGCTTCCCGGGATCTTTTCCCCACGAATAAGTTATTATTGCTGCAGGGAAGGTGTCCCATCGCTCGGGGCGAAAGTGGGGAAGGAAGCTAAGGGCAAGTTTCATGGGGCTGGGATTCCCATGGTGATCAGCGAGGAAGCCGAAGAGGAAAGTCTCTCAGTGATCTCTCGATCCAGTCCATTTTCCTCCTCGCCCCATCTTCACCTCCATAGAACTCGCCGGATCTTGAGACTTTCTTGCTGCATTAATTTACTAAACTAAAAAAAAATAAAAAATGGTGTGTGTGGCGGGGGGGAGGGGGTTGGAGGAAATGTTTTTCTTTAAAAAAAAAAGGAAAAAGAAAAACCCCAACAATAAGCCTGCCTCTGTAGAGTCCTCGCTCCGCCCACCAACTCGTCTCATTGGCTAGCGAGGTTGAAAAGCTACACTCTGTTGTGCTTGGATCAAACGCCTGTTCTTCGGCAGAGGAAGTTAACCTTTAAAGTGCTGGTGGCTTTTTCCTCCCCCATTTTCCTCCTTTCAAAAGCACCGGCTTCTAAAAAGAAGTCTTCCAAATCTCTCTTTGACACGACACACTCCCAACAAATGTAACACAATCTCTGGGTGTCGATCCACGGAGCGATCTGCGCGCTTAACAGCTTTTCTTTTGTTCTCCTTCCCGCCTCCTCCTCCCTTGACTTTTAAAAAGAGTTGGAAATGAAACAGCAGAGAGAGGGAACCTACCAAAGCGAGACAGGTAAGGAAAACTTGTCAGTTTCAGATCACAGAATGAATAGGGCTAAACTTCACCATCTTTTGCTTATCACTAAACGGAAAGCATGCCGATTCCTCCAAATCCGAAAATGGAATATCTAGAAAGAAAATTCGACTTCTGTATTATTATTATTTTTTAAAGCCTGAGATTAATAAGAGCTTGAAATTCTTTCTTTAGGGCTTCTCTGCCCCCCCCCATGCAATTTGATTGATCCTATTTTTTAAATTATTATTAAAATGTGCTCCATGGAACAGACATTTCTACCTGGCTTTCACCTTGCCTCTATTATTCCCATTCAGTCTGTGGCAAAAAAGTAACTTGCAATTGCTGATATTCAGTTAGGTTTGTTGTCAAGCAGGCGATTCATACACACACACCCTGGCAATTTTATTTTTTTTAATAGACCATCTTTTCCCACTGACTCATTCTTCTGGCTTATGCCTGTCTCTGCAGGACAGCATTGGAAATTAATCTACATATAGCGCTTCCTAAACGTTTAAGAAGGCAATTTGTACATTTAACCAATACACAGTATTGGTTATGAAACTGTGTTCACTCTTTCAGATTTCCCCAGACCCTTGAGTGGCATGAACATCAGCCTGTACTAGCTCTGATGTTCAAAGACTTTGCAATGAATGATGCTCGCTTACTTTGATGTGACATCACTAGGTTGCTTGCCCAGTCACAAGTAATTTGCTATCCTTCAATACAGCAAGGGTTATGCATGTAACTTCCATGTGATGCATTAATGACTAAACCGAGAGGGTCCAAGGGAGCCCTAGGCAGTAGGCAATATGTTTTCACAGTTGGATGTCAACTCACTGACAACAAGGTTGGCAGAACTCTATAACCAAAGAGAAATAATTAAATCAGTGGGACTTAATAGGTAATATTAAGTGCTTTCCTGTTGATTTCATATATACCAAAGAGACTTCAGTATGCAGTTCAATCCTACACATATTTGCACATGGAAGTAAGTCCCACTGAGTTTGATGGGGAATTCTCCTATAGGATGCATATTTTAAATGCCAATGTGTTCTACACTTCAGCAGTGTCGTTAATATTTACAGGCATGCTCCAGCTGAAGTTATGCCCTGTTGAGTCCCTTGGATTTCAGTGGGAGAGATTAAAGTGCTTAACTCTCCTATTTCAAATCACAAGGAGCTGAAGTGCTTAACTTTGTTCGGATGGTGCAGAACTCCCCCCCCCCCCCCGAGCTTTTTATATGGAAATTGTGCATTTCTTGCAAGCTGCTTAAATCGTAGGAGAGGTAGGTTGTAAATGTTTGTGTAAATAAGTGAATGTCTAAAGGGAAATGGGCCTATTGAAACAGTTATCCTATTTTTTCCCCTAAAAAGCATATTTTTATTAAAGATTTCTTGGTTTACAGAAGTATGTGCAATGTCTCTTTTTTCAAATTACATTTTCTACAGATCAGTTTCATTTGTTGAGACGTTAGTGTTACATTAGAGGGAAAAGGGGGAAAGAGGTGTTAAAAATATTTGACCCTGCCCACACTGACAGCACTTTTGATCAAAGGATCTCAAAGGCATGTACTCCTCTGTTTTCACTGGGCCTCTTTACACTTTGCATGGCAATTGTGCTTGCCCTGTGAATGCAAGTATTCCTCCCAGCAAAGAGGAGAAATGTGTCTAATATATATGTGCTGTTAATAGATATGCATTTGCATCATTGTGCCTGGGGCACCCATGTACATGTGTAATCATTTACACTTGCAGTCCTTGAATGTTGTAAGGATGTGTGTCTGTGTTTGCTAAAAATATAAGTGCCATGTGAGGTGAGTGAGCGGAGCCCTAGGAAGTGCCACACTTCAGAAGCTCCAATTACAGGTAGGTAGCCATGTTGGTCTGCCATAGTCAAAACAAAATAAAAAATAAAAAATTCCTTCCAGTAGCACCTTAGAGACCAACTAAGACCATTGTTTTAGTATGTCTCTTGACCAGATCATTTCCTAATCATTGTGGATCAGCTACTGACAGCAAACAGTTGATCTCCCTAACAGAGGAAGAGCATTTAGCAATTTTGTCTAGACCATTAAGGTGAATTTGAGCAGGATTCCTGGATCCATTAACCGTCTTCTGTCCAACTTCCAAAGCTCCAAATATTCCTTTTCCTCCTGAAACTGAAGAAAGATGGTACCAGACAGATTTCTGTTGGGGGAGCCTTCTATAGCTGTGGATCTGTAATAAAGAAAAAAAGAAGCCTCAATTGTTTGCCACTCTATGCTTTAGATTTTGGAGTGTGGGTGAGATGGAGCGGGTGAAGATGAAGCAGTGCCAGGGTTGCAGATTGTAAAATGG
Source organism: Lacerta agilis (assembly GCF_009819535.1). Taxonomy (NCBI): domain Eukaryota; kingdom Metazoa; phylum Chordata; class Lepidosauria; order Squamata; family Lacertidae; genus Lacerta; species Lacerta agilis. The sequence goes on from NC_046313.1 coordinate 60,497,901, forward strand.
GGAGTTCCTAAACTGGGGAGGAGGGACATATTCTAAGATGACAAACTTGCTTTGCTGAGCCAGAGAAAGGCCAGTTTAGTCCAGCATTCTGTTTCCAGGTTCCAGCAATGGCTAGGCAGATGTCTCTGCCTGCCTGAAGGTGATAGCCAGCCTCTCTTGTACCCACCATCAGTATGCGGAAGATTTGTTTTGCTATTATTGGGGTGGGGGGATGACAACTTTATCTTGTATTGTTCTTGTTGCCAGCAACAGCAAACGAAGAGAGAGAGAGAGAGAGAGGTAGTAAGGCAGCATGTGCTATCAGGGATTTTAAGCACTGAGGTTCGGACCCACTTGGAATTTTCTGTATAACAGGGGTGATAAAGACCGAGCTTAACTGTTCTTGAAGCCACACCGTGCTTTTGAAACAAAATCCAAAGGATTTGGAATGTGTGGAACTGACTCTTCTCAACAACTGCCATCCCAGCAGATCTCTTGTCAGACTGATGTTTCTAAGTAAGATACGCCAGGAGAAAGAAGCTGTAGGAAGCTGGTGGTTAACAAACCACAAATTGACTTAAGATGAAGGTTGGGACTATTGCTATAAGTGTCATTTCATTTTTACAAAGCACCACTTTCTGAACAGCACAATATTGTTCGCTGTGTAAAAAGATACCCAAGAGCATAAGGATTATAGGAGCATTTACATATGCTTGGAAGCATTTCCTCTTGCAGTAAATCTACCCATGTGCAGGCATCCCAAAGATTTCCTAGCAAGGTTGCTCTTAGCATAGATGTTTTAATTGTGTCTTGCAACTTCCATAAAGATTCTACCCACAGACCAAACTGCATGCCTCATTAGTGTCATGTTTTCCCTGAATGCAAGAAATCTTAATTGTGCCCAGTAGGCAGCTTTGAAGAGGGGGTGGCATTGATGCAAACTGTTGAAATAAGACATTGTGGAGTCATTACTCATTGCTGTCTTTAAACTGAAGGACCCTCCCCACAAGAATCATCACATTTCTGTTCTACCATCAATATCAGTTATATAAATTTAATTTTTGAAATTTTCTATTTTACATAAACAAATGAATTAAATACATAAACATATAACCCCTTTTGGTGTGTGTCCCCCCCCCCCCCCGTGGATCTTAATGTAATGATTTTCCCCTCTGAATGTCTTTCATAACTATCTTTATAAATTCTTTATCATTCCATAGTTCAAATTTTTACTACAAGGCAGTCCTACCAATCTATGTAATTGTTTACAATAGCTTCTCAAATAAATTATAAACTTTCCGCATTCTTTATTAAAGACCTCCATGTCCTGGTTTCTAATTTTTCCTGTAAGTTTTGCCACCTCAGCATAGTTCATCAATTTTGTCTGCCACTCTTCTTTGGTTGGAGTTGTACCACCTTTCCATTTCTGGGCTAACAGAGTCTTTGCAGCCGTTAAACACCTAGAAGATCAGCAGGTTCTTCCTAATGTTTAGTCAAAATCCCCTTCCTTGCAAATTGAACCCATTTGGCTCAGGCCCTGCCCACTACATCAATAGAAAATAAATGTGGTACATCGCCTTGGTCAACTTGGTTCATCATCTAACAACCTTTCATATATTGGGAGATGGCTATCACATCAGTTTTTCTCCAGGCTAAAATGTACCCAGCAACTTCCAATCTTTCCTCATATAATTTTATCTCCAATCTTCTCACCATCCTCGCCACCTTCCCCTGGACATTGTGGACATTGAAAATGGCATCATTTTGGGAGACATTTAAATAAAAATGCCCTCAGGTTGTGGGGTTTATTATTATTATTCTACTTCTGCTGTTTTTTTATTGCCAAAGGCTTATTGTTTGATTATACTTCATTACGTTTCCTTATACCTTCCCCAAAGATATTATCAGTTGTTAATATGAATGAATGAGAGGACCTCACTGTGTGAGACTGATTCTGCCTTGGAGTTGGCCCCTCCCATCCTCATGGTTCAAATGTTTCTGTTTCCAATAGCTGCCTGTTGAATAACATTCCAGTTACCACACGACAAAAGATCAGCTTGCTTATGCAAGCCAACCATCCTTAACATTGGAGGCCCCTTTCTCCACAGGGGACCACTTCATTCAGTATGAATGAATGAAAATTAATTCTATTTGAAACCATGCCTACAGGACAGGATGTGGTCATGAAACGATAGTCTCCTGGTACTTCAGAAAGATCCACTTGCTCTCATTAATGTCAATAGCATTGATCCAATAGCTATTATCCTACTTTATTTCTGTTGTACGAAAGGACTGATGCAGACTCATTATGTAACAACAGCAGTGAAAAGCTGTGGCATTATGAACAGGAAAGAGGCACCTATTGCAAATGAATTGAACTCTTGTTGACTGTAGTTTTTGAATCTGCTTATTTCCTATAAACTCACTATTTGGACAGATTTTCCTCTCCTTATGATAGGATGGGAATTTTTATGAAGTGGACTAACAGGTCCAATTCAAGGTGTTTACCACTAGTGTAAAATGCACTAAAGAGCTTGGGAGCCAAGTACCTAAGAATAAGGGCCACTAACTGATTGATAATTCAGGATTTTAATATGTGCTTTTAATCAAATTTTCTTTTCTGTATACATTGTAACATTTTATTGTTGCTATGGCCTTTGGCTAATGTGAATAAAGTTTATTTTCTTACTTACCTAAAACAGCACTTTCCTCAATATGGTAATCTTGGGCCTTACAACTGGCAGGGGAAGCCCTGTTGGTGCTACCTGGTTGGTGTTGTGCCCCATGACAAGGCCTTCTTGGGAGCAATTCCACATTTTTGAAACACCCTCCCTGGTGAGGTGTGTCTTGCCTCATCATTAACATTCAGGAGGAGCCTAATGCAAGTCTCGTGCTGAGCAACAATGTGCAGAGTTCAGAGGAGTGGGAAGTCTGTCAAAGAGAAGAGTCTCTGAGGTGTACTTGTCTGGAGGCAGAATCAGCGTCCAAAGTCCTGTCCAATACTAGGGTTGGATGAACAGCAATCCACCTGGTCTGTTGGTCCAAGGATCAGGGAATCTGATGGTCAAGGGTCAACATGAGCAAGAAACAGCAAGGTAGGGCCAGAAACTACAATAGTTGTTACCAGCATCTGGCTGCTGCTGGAAGCTCTGCTTAAGAAGGCAGTTCTCACCAGTGCCTTTTCCTCTGTGACCTTGAAGGCTGATCAGCTGCAGATGGAGTCACTCCACCTTCTCCCCCTTCAGCAGGCAAAGCTGAATCCCAGAGCCGTCTTTCCTATTGGGCTTATTGGGGTGTTGCACCAAGGCACTAGCCTCTCAGGGGCACCTCAGCGAGTGGGGGAGCTGTGCAGCTTTGCCAGCAGCCTCCCCTTTCCCTGCATGCCTGCCAGCTGTGCCCCGCCAACCATATGGCTGGCGGGCATGCAGCTTCCTTCCCAAGCCTCTGCGGGAGGAGAGCGATCCCCGCAGAGGCTTGGGAAAAGGTCGACAACTCTGGGAAATGGGGGGGCGGGGGGGGAGGCGCCAGAGGGATCTTTGCACCACGGCGCCAGATATGTTTAAGATGGCCCTGCTGACTCCTGGTCCGTGACACCTAAAACATTCTTATTCCCCCAGGCATTTGATGCCTAAATGAGCCCGGCAGCCTTGAAATTATCAGATGTAAGGAAAAGTGACTGTGTAGAGATCTTCTTATTGTTTCAAAGCCTTTCAAGTATTTTAAAACACATTTTTAGCTTATTTTAAATTGTATTATTACTGTTTGGTTGTTTGCTACCCTGGGCTCCTTTGAAAGGGCAGAAAAGACATTTAATATAAACGAACAAACAAATCTGTAGCTTGCCCGCTTTCTAGATGAGCAGGTTATGGCATGCCTTATGCTGAACCAGACCATTGCTCCATCAGGTAATCAGGGCTTCAGGCAGGGTTTTCTGGTGATGCCACTGAGCTACAGTCCATTTTTTGTGCAAAATAACTTTCTGGTGGCTTACGTTCCGGTTTGGGTTTAATTGAATGTTGCCCATGATTAAATTGCATTCATTTATTTTAAGAAAAGGATGGCTGTAATGAGCCTTTTTAAAGTTCCCTGGTTCTTTTCCTCTCTCCCTGCCCCCTCTTTTAAAATACCCTCCAGGCATTTTCAAGAATAAGTGAATCCTTTTGTTCTCTGTTTATTCATTCTTGAAGTGGCTGAGCCACTAGAGCACTGATAAATGCAGGATGTCGCTTTAGAAGGAGGTGTCTGAACAGGTTCCCTTCAAAGGCCTCTCCTGAGCCTGTAAACTGACACACCGCAGGTCTGTTAAATGTGCAGAAGGAGGGTTTCCTACATGGGCATAGCCAGGATTTTTGTGGGTGGGGGCAGGCCTTTTGTTAGCGGGGGTGGGGTGGAAAGAACCTCAGTTTGCTATGTATTTGTATTGAATTTTATTGATTGGAGGGGACAGCTGCCCCCCCCCCCCTGGCTACGCCCATGGTTTCATTGAGAGCAAGGAGCAACCTGGGGAAGAAAGACCTGTGATGGTGCCTTTTCAGAAGGAAAGTTTAAGATGAGGACATTGTCAGTGTTCTCCAAACTGACCTGGGACTCCTTTCCTGAGATCCCATTCCTTTCCACACTTTTGCATTCATGCCTATGATCTCATGAACGAGGCAAGGGTGTGTGGATATATTAGTATGATTCTGCCTGTACATGGATACGGGCTGCATGACTGCATTGGCTGGGAAATGTATTGCAAAATTCAGAGAGGTGGCTGTCAGTGGGATCCCTGTGTAGTTCAGCTCACACACTATCATTTCCACAAACAATGTAGGCATAGCCTGTAGCTCAGAAGAGCACATGGTTTGCATGCAGAAGGTCTCTGATCAGACTCTGGCATCTCCAGGTAATGCAATCAGGTAGCTAGTAATGAGGGGAAAGTTTTCCTAGAGACCTTGGACAGCTGCTACCAGGAATGGACAATATCCTAGTTGTTGGGCCATCAGTCTGACCTGGTATAATACCCATGCTGTAACTGCTCCCATGTCAGGGAATCTGACCGTAGTAACTAACCCTAAGGCTGCCATCCTAGCCCCAGTAACTGGTTAGGATTTCTCTGTCAGACATTTATTGTGGGCTAGGAGATAGCCTGCTTTATTGTTAAGAAATCTGAGAAAGTGGTGGTGTGTTGGAAGACAGGCCATTTTTTTTAATAAAAAAAGAGGGCTAATGTTTTTAATAACCCCACACAATAATGCTAAACTTGTGTGGCACACAAAATGACACACAGTACAGAATCAAATGAGAGGCATTTGCGCACCATTTAAAATCCTTCCTTTAAAATACTGGAACAATCAAATTTGTTAATGATCCCAGTTCAGCAGCTCCATGTAATAACCCTTAGGATTGATTGTGTTCGGGTGTCTAGGAAGACTGAAGTGCTCCCTTAATAATTTTTCATTCATACATTTTATATTCCCAGTATTTGGTGGCACAATGAGGCAATTCTCTCTTAATTTTCTTATTTTGCTTAGGACTGTTTCATTCACTTACCCATCTCCATTATTTAGGACACTGATTTTAAAACCACAGAGTTCCGAAGTGTGTTTTTGAGCTGTTGTTTGCATCAGGAACTACAGCAGGGATCCAGACTTGTAGCCATCCTGATATTGCTGGAATAGAACTCTAATCCTCCTTGGCCAATAGCCATGGTGGCTGGGGCAGATGGTTGTTGGAGTCCAACAGCATTGTGGAAGGCCCCATATTCACTACCCATGTGCTACAGTTATAGTCAGATAAACCCAGCCTGAATATAGATAATTATACTGAGTGCCCTAATTATCAGTGCACCCCTATGTATTCTATTCCTTAGGGTCTTACAGTCTTCATTTTTCTCACGTGATCGTTCCACCCAGCAAATGAATTAATCTTACTACTTTGAAGAAATACCTGCAACCTAACAGGAAATCTTGTGCTTGAAATGGGAAATGATGATCCATCTAAGAGCAAATCTTGCAGCACAAAATAGGCCACAACAACAACAACAACAATTTATTTATTTATACCCCACCCATCTGTCTGGGTTTCCCCAGCCACTCTGGGAAGCTCCAAACAGAATATTAAAACATGATAAAACACCAAACATTAAAAAACTTCCATAATCAGGGCTGCCTTCAGATGTCTTCTAAAAGTCAGATGTTTAATTCCTTGACATCTGATGGGAGGGTGTTCCACAGGGTGGGCACCACTACTGGGAAGGCCCTCTGCCCGGTTCCCTGTAGCTTCACTTCTCGCAGGGAAGGAACGGCCAGAAGGCCCTCGGAGCTGGACCTCAGTGTCTGGGCTGAACAATGGGGGTGGAGGTGCTCCTTCAGGTAGTGTCATATAATTCTGAATTATATAATCATCTAATTCAAGAGTTGGAATCATCCACTTCCCCTCTGCAACCCTAGTGCCTCTTCAAAATGAGTTCCAGAGAGCTGGGGGATAGGGTGGAAGGTGGTGAAGGGGATACAGGGGGAATCTGCAAAAAAAACAAAACAAAAAACCTTCCCTCTTCTTCCATTTGTGGACACCTACATTGGATCAAAAGTTATTCCATGTAGAAGGGCATCAGTTAGATTCTATCCAAAATATGCAGTTTCTGCTTCCCCTTTGCATTTCTTTTTTCTCACTTTTAAAGAAAAAAAATGCTGCAATTTTATTCCAAGGACTATTTTATTTCCACTCTAAGTATATTTTCCATTAGGAAAAAGGTTCAGTTGGCAATATTTTAACTGATCATCATTTTCACAGTTTATAGTGGCTATTAGTCATGGCAGTCAAGGTGGGATACCTCATCTGGATAGGATAGATATTTCACAACTGTGAAATCAAACCCAGCTTTCTCCAAACCTAAGGGAAATTTAATGATGTGCAAATAAATGAATATATATCAGTACATTTTGGGGGCAAGGTGGCAATCAGTTCGTGGACATGAAGCTAAATATACTGAAGAAATATTACATAAATGCTTACACTTCTGCTCTTACCAAATCACCATTCTACTCTGTGCATATCCATTCGACCCATCACCAAGTTTCTAGTCCTTACGATGATTTTGCTGTCAACTGACTGCTGCTTATTTTATAGTGTACTATTGTAATTCATCATTTTTTTCTGATTTTATGCTGAGCCTTATGTTCTAAATTTTGTAGATCATTTATGTGTCAAGCAATTCATAAATTGAAACAACAACAACAACAAAAAACCACTTTAAAACAAATGACTGTTTGCTTCAGCTACTTCAATTCTGATATTTATTTCCTTGCATTGGTACTAGGACCAATCAGGACACTTTCAGAGTCCTGTGGTATAGCAAGCGTTGGCTTTTGCCAATTGTATTTAGTTTAAAAGGCAAAATACTATTTGTTAAAATAAAGAGAAGATTCCCTGGATGCCTAGATCCAGGTTTTGGGCAAGTACTCTTTGGTGAGAGAGCCCTAGCTGAGATTTAAAATCCCAAAACATGCAGCAAAGTAAAGCATGGAAATACAGTGGTACCTCAGGTTACAGACGCTTCAGGTTACAGACTCCGCTAACCCAGAAATAGTACCTCGGGTTAAGAACTTTGCTTCAGGATGAGAACAGAAGCAAAGTTCTTAACCCGAGGTACTATTTCTTAACCCGAGGTACCGTGGTGGCACGGTGGCAGCGGGAGGCCCCATTAGCTAAAGTGGTACCTCAGGTTAAGAACAGTTTCAGGTTAAGAACGGACCTCCAGAACGAATTAAGTTCTTAACCTGAGGTACCACTGTATTGACTATTAGATCTTTAAAATATCCCATTCTAAGTTGCTTCCAGAGTTTCCCACTTCCTTAGCATAGAAAGAGACCACACACTTGGTAAGTTTATTTATTTTTTTTACTTGCAGACTCTTCAAAATTCAGATTCATGTGCTTTCCCATAAAGCAGCACAAAAACACAGGCAGCTTAACTTGGTTTCAAAATGGTAAATGTTTCCAAATTATTTGCATAGAAACACAAAGATGGCTTGCTAGAGCCACATCTGTATTGGTAGGGTTCACATCATGGTGGAAAAATAGAGAAAGCGTTTGGTAACCCTTCCTCCCAAGGAGATGGGTTGTGACTTAGTTAAGCCTGTCAGGACAGCTTACTCTATGGTCTTAACCCCTTTATAAATTAATTAGAGTTAAACATGTTGGTTTTATGAGGCAAGTGGGTTGATGGGGGTCTGCATGTTTGCTGTGATGCAGTGAGAACAGCTTAGTGACTAACGAGCTGGAGAGTGAAGCAAAAGGGTTGAGGTAGACAGTCCTAGGATTAAAAAATAAAATAAAATTCCTTCCAGTAGCACCTTAGAGACCAACTAAGTTTGTTCTTAGTATGAGCTTTTGTGTGAAGTCTTCAGATACCTTTTTATTTTTTATTTTGTTTTGACTATGGCAGACCAACATGGCTACCTACCTGTAACTAGTCCTAGGATAGTCAATCACCATAATATTTTGACTTGTTTAAAGTGTAAGCAGGCCCCATCGGGTATTTTCTTCTTGCTATCTTATATTGTTTTGATGACTCACATTATTTTTACTGTACTTTTATTGTATCTTGCTTTGGGGTATATAAATAAATTTTAACACAACACAACACCATCTTCTTTGAGTATTGGACTGATGAAGGGTCATTTTCATTATCTGTGAAATGTAGATCGTTGCTGATGCCCAGAAGCTAGAAATGCTTGGGGTACTCTTGGTTGCAAATCCATTTTTTCTCTTACCTTCCCTAAAAACTAGCTGGTTCAGACCACAGCCGAAGATGATAGACTCAACTAGATACTCAGTGCTTCTAGTCATTTTTGAAGATTTTCAATATAATGTACAGAGAAGCCCAAACTAAATACCTTTCATTAGTAACTCCATCATGAACATGAAATCCTCACCCAAGCCAAACAGAATTATACAGCATTTTTTTTAAAAAAAAGAGATTTCAAGTGGCTGCAAGACTTACTCCATCATGTGTTTTGGGAATACTAAATCTATTATTGTCGTTTAGCAGAGAATTAATGAAGAAATACTGCCCAGAGAAACTTGCTTGTGTTACCTAAGGCAGAAAATGTAAATTACTACTGCAGCAATTTCTTCCATTTAGATAATATATAAAATAAATACAGCTTTCCAAATTGCATTAAGTTAGGAAGCTTTCAAAGACTTCAGTAAATTCCAATTAAAACTATCTCTGTAATAAAATATTGCAGCACCAGACACAGATGGATTCAGCTAAATGAAATTCTCCTGGTAATACAATCACCTTGAACTTTTATTCCCACCTCATGGATGCTGATGAAATAGCTACAGTCAATGTCTATGTAACCCTATCTGAAACATCCACTCTCTAAGAATGGTAGTGTAAAATGTTCTAGTGGAACCTACATATCTCTCTCTCTCTCTCTCTCTCTCTCTCTCTCTCTCTCTCTCTCTCACACACACACACACACACACACACACACACACACAGGGTTATATCTAATAAAGCTGTCCCATTGGTGTAAGAACCTTTGCCCATGCAATGGGACTTCACCTCCCCATCCTTTCTCCGCACCTCCCCAATCTGCTCTGGAGGGTTGGCGGAACCCCCAGAACAGATTTGTGGTTAGAGTGGGAGGGAGCACACGAGAAGAGGAGGTCCAGTTGCACAGCCAGAAGTCTTTGAGCTCACGGGACAACTTTACTGGCTACAACCCATATGTTTTATATATGCAATTGTTTTGTATATGGCTATTCTTGTACTGTGAGATCAAACCGAGATGTTTAATACGAAGCGGTTCATAAATGAAACAAAGCAGCAAGCAAGCAAACAACAACAGCAACACTTGAAATGAATATTTCAGATGCTCTGGTTCTCCATTGGCTTAGTAGTGTGGCATAAGGGCAGCAACAGAAGCAAACACATAGCTCTGCCCATACTGCCAAAAGCTGGCTATGGGTTTTTCTTAATAGATATGCTCGAACAGCAATAGTGTGCTGCCTGGGTGTGGGCAAATACTTCAGCACAGTGTTATAACGCATATAAAGCGCTTTATCATTACGAATGTAGCTGAGTCCTTGGTTTCTCTATACAATGTTTTTTTTGCCTTCTAATCACTAACAATATTATGCTTTCCCCCATATATGTATTGAGCCTGAAATCATATTCCCACTTATCTGGGAGTAAGCTTGTTGACTTACATGGAGGCATGCATGCATAGGATTGCAGCTTTACCATGCAAGCCTATGTGTGCCTATTCAGAATGAGTTTCATTGAGTTCAGTGGCACTTGCTCCCAGGTAGGTGCGTATAGGATTGTAGCCTTAAACACAAATGCATCAAAAGGTGAGAAAAATTAGTTTGCAATCACATTAGGCCTGGCTCACAAATGGCATCACAATGGAACCTTGCTTTCAAATATCTTATAAATGCATTGCATTCTTCTAACTAATGAATATGGTGCATTTAAATTACTCAGTTGCAAATAATTTGTGGCTGAAATTTTATTCATCACCAGAACAAATAGAAGCTTCTGGTAGCCTACCATTCCCCTATTAATGAAACTTCACTTGCCTTCCAATCTTTAGCTGTTAATATTCTAACTGCACAATTGGTTGCATAATATTGCAATCTACACATTTAACATTTTCATGTTTCAGAGACCTTCACACACCATTTAACAATGCCATTCACATACCATTCTGCTCTCTGTGTAGGCCAGGCCTCAAACCATCATTCTGTTTTATTGTACACCAGACCTCAGACCACATGTAATCAGGTTTCATAAGTGTTGATATCAGGGGAGGGGGACCTGTGGCCTTCCAGCTCCCATCATGCTTGAAATTGGCCATGCTAGACGAGGCTGATGGGACTTGGAATAGGGTTGCCATATGTCATCTTTTTCCAGGACACATCCTCTTTTTCACGGGTAGAGTTGTCATAGCGATCCATAGTTAAAAGTAGAAGTCGGCAAATGTGTCCTCTTTTTTTGCTCTTCAAAAAATGGCAACCCTAAGTTGGAAGACCACAGGTTCCTCATCCCTGGCCTACCTCCTTGTTTTATGTACTGGGTCTTTTTGCCAAATGACTCAATATTGAGCCCTTCACTAAAATCTGAAGTTTTCCCCCTGCCCAACTGAATAGCAGTTGGCTCTCCCCTGAGGAGATTGCTGAGTAGCTAAATGCACCCCCCATTTCTAACTGCCAGATGTAACCCGAAAGTGAGACTCTTTCCAGAGGAAGTTTGACAGCTTGACAGAAAAACAGCAAGCTATTACGGAGAATTCAAGGGACCTGAGTAAGCAGAGCTGAAGTGACCTCCCTACACAATGAATGTTTTCAGATGGTGAAATATCTCCCATGCCCCAGTTCACTCATGGAACAAACTAGCATAATTTATCTTCTGGAGTGAAAGGAGCGCAAATGCTGCTTACGCGGGCATTTTGCAGACGTTACCTGAGCAGCAGACACCTGACGTAAAAGCTGCTCACCTAAACACCTTCTTTGTTTTATTTGTCAAAGCTTACTCCTGAAATTTGCCCGCTTAAAAACCATGTGGAAAAGGAAGTCCAAGAATATTGCAAAATCAGGTCAGAGACCTGCTTCCATAAACATGCATTTGGATTGGAAGGACTGCTAACAGGCCCAGGAATATGAGACGAGGCACAGGATCTTTGTGGCTGAATGAGTGCCACAGCTTTATTTAATATTTTCAGGATATGTAGTGAGTGTGATTTCCTGCTGTTTAACTGTCAAACTCCACTTCTTTCAAAGGGAGCACTGACCATTTGAGATTAGATGATGGAACATGATGTTCCTCATTCCAACGTCTGGGTAATCCATTCCATTTTGGCTCAGGGCCTGAAGGAGTTTCCAAATCTACTTGTAGCTCCTCTCACGGAACACAAATGAAAACAAGTCCAAGGCTAAATGACTACCCTCCCCAGGCCAACGAGCTCTGAGGCACCTAGCTCCAGTGGTTTACTTTCCATGTCTTTCCTGAGCCAAGTAGATCTGAGAGTCTGGTCCTAGGCATAGCTGTCAACTTTTCCCTTTTCTTGCAAGGAATCCTATTCGGAATAAGGGAATTTCCCTTAAAAAGGGGGAAAAGTTGACAGCTACGGTCCTAGGAAAGCCAGGTCACCCTCCTGCAATGGGTCAGGGTGTCTGGTTGTTAAGCAGAAGGTTGGTGGTTTGAGCCCACACAGAGATGGCAGGATTCCTGCATTTCAGGGGGTTGAACTAAATGACCATCAAGGTACCTTCCAACTCTGATTCTCCCAGTGGTTCTGCAGGATGTTCACCAACACCCTTACCTTTTTTGACATTTTTTTCAGAGTGAGGTGAGGCAGGGAAGAGGGGAGGGTCTAAGAATGTAAGAGCTTGTTGGATGAGGCCAGTGGCCCATCTAATCCATGTAGATGTTAAACAACATGGAGGATAAAACCAAAGCCGATGAAATCCCACACTAAAAGCTCCATGGGGCCAAACAACACTGAAAACAACAACACAGTTGATGGTTCTGAAAGCTTCTGAGACATCAAGGAGAATTAACATCAACATCCTCTCATTTTCTCTCTCCTAGTAGAGGTCACCATAGAGGGTAGCCAAGCACTTTCTATGCTGGACCTAAACCTTGACTGAAATGGATCTAGGTGCTGTGTGAAGTTCTTCCTTTGGTCTGTCCTGAATCTTCCAATATTCAGTGTCATCGGATTTCCGTGAGTTTTAGAGAGGGAGGGAAAGCTTTTCTCTATCCACTTTCTCCATAACATGGATACTTTTATAAACTTCTATCATGTTATCTCATACCGTTTCTCTAAACTAAAAGCTTTGCTTCCCTGAGTGCCTGGGTGGGTGGTAGCTGACAAGCCATCCACCCACCCACCCATCCAAGCTAATAATGATGCAAAGAAGGAGCCTGGGGGAATGCCAATTTGCCATTTGCCGCCTGAGACAGTTGTCTCATTCCACTTCATTATTGGGTCAACCCTGCTTGCATCACAAAGCAATGCCATTACTTAAGATACAATTCTAGTCTATGTTTCTGCATTGGTTGGTTGGGGGGGGCTGCTACAGGGCCTTTTGATCAAGATCAGTTGCAATTTGGGGAGGGGGGCAATCCCCTACAGTCAGTTAGACAGAAGTGAGCATTAAATTAAAAAGAAAATGAAGCACATAGGGATCAGTAGCATCAGTACAAGAATATTTGTAACTGATTGGAATCTTTCTCACAAAAATTGCCTCCTTTGATTTCTTATGAGAATGGAAGCTCTTTATTTGTCCCTCTTCAGAAATGCATTTAATTAAAACATTTATGCCATCTTCTCATTGCAAATGAAGCGACTCATAAAAAGCAATGAAATAATCACAAAAACACAATTATGAAGAACTAACAGACAATAATAAGCTGAAACAAACATGTGGTTGCATGGGCACAGCCATCTCTTTACCCATACAATGTCCCTGAAAGAGCCAGAACATTGTCATGTATTCAGCCACCTGGAGCTGGACTTCCTGGCTCAAGGACTTCTCAAGAGGCCTGAGGGCCTTGGCTGAGAGTGCATTGTGTTGGGTGTGTGTAAAGCACCAAAGCTTGTGACAAGTTACCTGAACCAGTGGTGGATGATTGACAGAAAGGACAGCTGTTCTTCCCTTGTTTTATTCCATCTTAAGTAACTGCTTGATGAAATGGAGATTGTTCCCCCATCCCTGACATTATTTCCTCCTTCTTTCTTAATTCCCCTAGAGTGTGTTAAACTCATGACTCCATAATGGCCACATGTATGGCTACACTTGGAATTGCTTCATTTCCCAGGAGTAATAAACTTTGAGTTCCATCAGTCTTATCAAATTAATTATTTCTATTTCTGCATACTACTTCTAAACAAATCGAAATCCAAGTGCTTTGTCCCCCTTTTTCAAAGTGCTCAAAGGAGAAGCTTGCACCACACACAATAGTGTGAGCACCAGAGATTGCTTTCTGAAACCTTTGTCCACATCAGCAATCAGGTACACCCTGACAGAAATGGTTTGGTTTCTTTTGAGAGACAGTAATAGCATTGTAACACACATAGTGGCTCTCTATGCATTGGCTGTAAAACAACAACAACAACCAGGAAAAAGAAGTTAGATAAAATTGCTTTAAGTTGTTTCGTTGATTCGTAGGTTTAATCTGAAATTAATATAGATTTATGCTTGTTGGCATTTCTGGTATCTTTTCTTTCATCATGGACATTGACTTATTTTATGGGTGTATGTTCTGTATTATTTTATTAATACTATTGCTGAATGTTTGTCATGGGCTTTGGCTAGAACAATAAACTTAGGAACTTGAAAGAAATACAGGGGGTGCTATTGCTCCCATAAGTACTTGTGGTTGTGTTCCATTCTGATGTTTAAGGTACATGCTGAAATCCTATTGGTAGCATTTATGAGGCAACTAGGCAAGCTACATATCTTAAAGTTCTGAACTTTGTAAAAGTCTCTGAATGCTGATGTGTATGATTAAATCATGAGGGGGGTGGGTAACCCTGCAGCTCCTTTGGCTCCAGAGACATTTGCAACAGAGACAAAAGAATTCAGGTTTCAGTATCATTATTTAATAGTCAGTTATATAGTCATTGCAAAGACCCCGCACTGGCTCTGCAAGGAATACTGATATACACTTTGGTCTTGATTACCCATGAGAATTTCACTTACTATATTGCTCCCTGAAATTTGAACATAATTATGCTCCCAGGCAAACTCAGCCAAAAAGCCTACCGTTATAGTAGATTTACACTGGAGCAACTTTGTGTTTCAGAGGGCTTACTCCTATTTTCTAGTGCTGGGGATAAGTTCAGAATCAGACCCTGAGATTCTTATCCTTTCCCCAACTTTAACAGAGAAGCAATCAGTTTTCTAGTGCCAAAGTGAAAAATATGAGGGCAGGTTGGTACGAAGAGATTGCAGATTAACTTCAGACAGCAAAGAGTAATACAGTCCAAGAGAGGTGTGGAGTTAATTTGGATAAGGAGAAGGTGTGGGGCTGAGATAACGCTCAGGAGGAATATCATATCGGAACCAGTCCATGCACTTCTCGATATGGAAGCCCAAGATAAATAAAGCCCACTTTTCACTCATCTCTCCATGGTCTGTTGCAGGTTGGTCAGTGCAAACAGGCTTTAAACGTGTGCCACAAACAGACCAGCAACCAGGGCCAATTCTGACTGGGTAAAGTAATGTGAGAGGAAATGGCAGTAGGAGGGGTGCCATATTTCAAACAGTGAAAATCCGGACAGAAAAGTTGTAGAGCTGCTTTGGCAAATTCACAAAAAGCAAATGAAGTTTTTAAGCTTGTTTTAAGGAAAATTGCCAAAAATGACACTGCCAACAGGGTTTAGATTTTCCCAGACATTTTAGCGATTATAATCTGTACACTGCTTCCGACTGCAGTATTCTGGATATGTCTGAGAAATTCCAGACCATTATCCGAATACCAGGTTTCAGTGCTGGGATGAGAGGTACAATGTACTGTTGGATAAACTCCCCAAATCCATTGGGTCAAGAAAGTCAGTGCAGCTGGTGCATTAAGCTGCTAAAAAGGACTCAGCCATGGACAGAACATCCTGCACTAACAGTCTGGATAGATGCGGAACTACTTATATTACTCCATTTTGGTGGGGACTTTATTTCAATCTACCATTCATGTTATCCACCCTCACAAGATAAGTTGCAACATCAAGTATAATAACCACACTAGTCCAAATGTTCCAAACCTCCAAATTATTAAAACAGCATTAAAATACCAATGAGATGCCTAAAAAGATAGTTGTGAAAACACAGCACCATTATTACTCAGCTGTAGACTGGGATTTTAAAAGGTTCTTTAAAAGGAACCAGAGCAAAGGGTTTGTCTGTGATACTTACCAATCTAACAGCTCTCACTGGTGAAACAGAAAACAGAGCTTCAGGTGCTCATCTTAAATCTGGGGCAGGTTCATATGGGTGCAGATGGTCCTTCAAACTATCTAAAAGCACCTTAAATTGGGAGCCAAAATTTAAGGAAAGTAAAGGTAATGGGTTCAGAATAGGTACAATATTATCTAAACACTTAGCTCTTGCAAGCATTTTAATTGCCATATTCTGCGCCAATTTTCGGTGTCCAGATTTTAAAGGCAGCCACATGTAAAATGCATTTCAGTCATGTAGTATGGACATAACCCAACCAAAGTCTGCCTTCTCCAGATAAGGCCACAGTTAGAGAACCAGCACTCCTGGTCACCTATGCTACCTATATCTCCATAGCTAATGACTACATGCCTAGCCCTTCAGGGACAGTGCAACCCCATCCAGAACCAGTTGCAGAATACAGAATCTGTGTTGTCTACATCAAGTTGGCTTGACTTCATCCCTCAAACTGCCCCCTCATAGCTGTTCAGATCTTCCACCATCTCCTTGAGATTGAAGGATGTGAAAGAGAGGTAGAACTGTGTGCCATCTATACATTAACACCCACAGACCAAACCTCCAACTGACTTTACCCAGTGGTTTCACATAGCTGTTAAAAAGCATGGAGGTCAAGATGGAGACCTGAGGCACCCCAAAGACCAGGAGGTTTCCCAGCATCACCTTCTCCTCCCTCCCTTCCAAATAGGACAAGCTACAACTCAGAGTGATGCTCCAGAGGGAGACCATGTCTGATGGTATGAAAGGTAGCCACCGAGAAATCCAGGAGATTGAATAGGGTCTTCCTCTCCCCACTCCCCTGGTCCATTTTCCAGCATAAGTCATCCACATGGTAACCAAGGGAGCGTCAGGGCTGGAGTCAGATGCAGGTCAGTACAAAGAAACAGAGGCATTTGTCAGTGAAGTTAACTTTTTTCCTCAAGGCAACAAACACACACTCAGCAACACTTTTTAGTAGGTCTTGCTCTATGGAGCAGTTGCCAGGATTGAAGGTCCTTGCCTTCTACCCCCCCTCTAAGGCTCCTCCTTTGCCAAATGTTTCCCAAGGAATTTCAAACTGCACCCAGGCATCTCTAATCTTTGTTCTGCCCTGTGCATCATTCTGCACGTCCTTGTCATAGTAGGAGAGGCAGACTCCCTGTATTCCCCTGCAGCCTCTTGCCCTGCCTCCTCTGCACCGGCCTCTGAGTATGAACTGCTCTCTGTCACAGGCTCTTCCTGCTCACTAAATCCACCCACGTGGACCTGCCCTACCCCAGCTCAGTCCAGGGAAGCAGCTGGAGAGCAGGGTCTGGGGTGCAGCTGTGCAGCACCTCCCCACCACACGTGTCCCTACTGTGCAGGAGTATATCCTTCTTGTCTTCTACTAATCACAGAGCAAAATACTGATTCCGAGTGTAATCCACCTGGAAGGCCATTTGCATGAGGTCCAGCAAATTGACCGGGCCCTGTGCAAGAGCAGGCAGCTGATGGATTGTGCCCTCTGCCTTTCTAAGGGATGTAGGTCACCTTCTTTATCTTCCCATGGCACAAATGGCCCATGTAAATATGCTATTAGATGAGAGGATAAGGACTCATATTTTTCAACATAGGAAATATCCCTCAGGCAGATTTGGCTTGCATAAATAGTCCCAGGAGACTCTCTTTTTTTGTGGGAGACATCTGTGGTTTGTTTGAGGCTGAGACCCACACACTGACTGCCATTTAGCAGGTTCTCTCTCTCTCTCTCTCTCCTCTCTCTCTCTCTCTCTCTCTCTCTCTCTCTCTCTCTCTCCCCCCCCCCCCCCAACTGCCAGCCTCTCTCAGCTTGGCTCTAATGCAAAACTCCCTGGTGAATTCCATTGAGATAAAGCAGGAATTACAGTGCACATCTTTGTACAAAATACTAAAACTATAGAAACAAAAGTACAACCCTGTTCTCTAGCTTATTAATGAGCATAAAGTCTGTCGGGTGCCGCATTGGCCACCCCAAAGACTGCAGACTCTCTCCAACATGGTAAAATTACTGTATAAATTAATTTGAGTATTGTTTCATTTCTTTCTTTATGGTGCTTTGGCACGTTTTGTTTCCGCTTCAGCTCCCCTCACCCCATCCATCAGACCAGGGGAAAGATAAATAGAAAGCTGAGCTAAGATCCATCCAGCCCCTTGCTAGATTTTATGGCCAAAGAAGGAGTTGAAAAGCCTGGAGGAATGTCAGCCTTGCTGCATCTACACTTTACCCAGGTTACTCTATTTAAATATGATGTATTGTCTGTTGAATTGCATCAAACAGCATATCAGTTTTCTGTATTGGGCAGCTGTATATAGCTGTAAATCTGAGACCTCTTGAACCTTGTCAGCTAAACCTTCTGTTGGCCCAATAAAAAGGGATCACATGAGCCAGCTGTGTATTAGAAATCAATACAGCTACACTTTCCTTGCACGGCTGGGGGAAAAACAAAGTCCCAGGGATTGATGTATTTCACTCTACTAAGAAAGGACAAGGGTTCTGAGGGAGGAAATAGCAGCCTGGCTGCTCAGCCAAATGATCGCTCCAATTCTGCGCATTAACTTCTGCTTGTTCTTTATCTTATTTGAATGTCGCAGGCATTTATGTGCATGATCGGTAAATAGCATCTTGATTTTAACCAGCCTATTTGTAGGCATGTCATATTCCAGAGATGATAGTCCTCAAGAAAATCGATTGGCACTTAATGAGCTCGTTGAGCTACCTTAATGAATTTGCCTGTGATTGCTTCGAATTGTTGGAGGGGGGAGGTGCAAATCACATTTTAATATTGTCTCCTGTTGGGTGGCATTGAAGAGATCTGCACACAAATGTAGATTTGCTGCATTCTTCCAGGAGACAGCAAAGCATTACAAGAGAACAATTGAGCTCTGAAGTCTCTGGTTCAAATCTCACCCTTGCCATAGGCAAACCATTGCCGCTCAACCTTAGCCCTTTTCTGAAGTAGGGAGACAATAATAGCAACTAAGATTCCTGGGATAATATAACATGGCATTTTGGAGCCATGTTTTATGCATTAAGGAATATCTTTTGTGCTAAAGGGTATCAAGAGACAGGCAGCTATAGTACTTTGGAATAAGGAGAAATCTTTTAATTCAGGAACATTTCCCTTTCGGACAGAAATTCGTAGCACTTTCATGTTGTTTGATGCTATTAACTTCTTTATACGCCGAGAGTGCTCTAGATACATTGTTATACATCCCAGAATATATTCACGAGAACGTTTCTGTTGCCTGGACTAAGCACAAGGTAACTGGTAAAGGAATCTGGCAGTAGCTGACTATTAAAGAATTACAACCCAAGAAAGAGTTATGGTTTCTGAAAGCCCTTCCAAGGCACCAAAGAGATTTTGCTTACATGATGGAAGGCCATCTGTGGGTGGGGTAGAATGATGAGAGATGTCATCCAGAGTGCTTAGCTGTGCATGACACCAACCACTCTGTTCAGCGGAGAGGAAATGTTTGCGGGTACAATATGCTCAAGTCTGTACATTGTGCTTATGATGCAGGCTATTGCCTACGAAAGCTCACTTGCAAGAATAATAAACCACATATGTATGGCTGGGGAAAGAGCCAACTCTGAGCTAAGGGAGATGCTGGAAGCTGTGTTCCAGTGTAGGCCACCAGACTGGGCACATGCCATGGGTCAGATCCAGCCTGTGGACGGTTATATATTGGAGTCTGTCTAAGTGGATCTGCAGTTTGCTTTAACTTTGTATCAGGATATGCTGAATCTACTGTTCTATGATATCTACTAGTTTTACCTAGTGTGCTTCTTGCTTAATGAAAAAGCTTAATTGTGAACCTAGCCGTTGGTGTGTGTGTGTGTGTGTGTGTGTGTGTGTGTGTGTCTGCTTAGAGTTACTGTATTATTTGTTATTATATCTTAACAATTAGAGTAGAGGATGGCACAAAAAACCTTTCAGGGTACAGAACTATAAATATGATGATTTCCGAGGCTACATTGTAGAAATAGAGGCCTTTGGTAGTGCTGTGAAAGAATCTCTGCTTACGTAGAAAGTCTAGAGATGCATCCTGCAGCAAATGAAATTCCCTAAGAAAAGAATATTTTGCAGCATTGCTGATTTCGACAGGAGAGGGAAACATACAGTCTTGTACACAACCTGATTGCTCCAGAGAAGCCTGCAAGCAAGTATTTCAAAGCAATATTGGAAATCGCTCAGCAGCATTTATTACCGACCCCCCCCCCCGAAAGCTCCAGATTTTACAAGAGCTTGAAGGTGAACCCATTTCCTCATTTGCAGTAGAACTGAAAAGGCTTCCAAGAACATAGTAGCTTGAATGAGGGGCTTAATGATGCATTAAGAGACAAATATGTGTATGGACTTCAGAGTGCACAAAAGAGACTTTTAACTCAGCAAAACCTTACTTTCAAATTTGCTGTAGAAATTGGAGTGGCAATGGAAACTGGAGCTAGGGGTGTTGTGGCACTCCAAAGTAGAGCTAGAGAAGATGCACAAAATGCCCGTGGAACAAAACAAGAGACAATCTGATCTAGGGACCATGGCTTGCTTAAGCAATGGCAGTGTAAATTGAATCTAGTGCAGATAGATCACAAAGGAAGGTCGTAGACTTTCATTCATTGAAGGTTTCTAAACAGAGGTTGGATGACCATCTGTCAGGGATTCTTTGATTCCTGCAATGCAGGAGGTTGGACTAGATGATCCTTGGGTGTACTTTCCAACAATTCTATGATTCTATGAATAATGTTGAACACCCAGTGTTCTCTGATGTGTTGCAGCCAGTGGGTTGTACAGATCCTGGCATCCTACAAAGAAGTGAACAGGAAGGGGGCTACAATATCCAAAACAGAACTACAAGCCACCTGAGATACCTGATTTGTGACCCTGCATTCTCTTGGCTATTCATAAATATGTTCATATGGTTTTTAGTACATTCAGCCTGGGAGTGGAGATGGGAGGATTATTATTCTGTATTTAAATCCGACTAAGAGAATTTGCAACTTCATATCATATACAGGGCCGGATTTAGGTTTGATGGGGCCCTAAGCTACTGAAGGTAATGGGGCCCTTTATATGTCCAGCTGTCCTTTGTCAACAACAAATTGTCACTGTTTTTTGTGTTGAATATATGGTAATTTATGGACCTAATAGGTATCTAAAGTCATTTGCACATAACAAAAATATGTATTTTCTCAAAGTAATTGTTGAACTGAAATACAATTAAGAAGAAGTATATTAATAGTGAAATACAATTAAGAAGAAGTATATTTTTTGGGGGCCCCCAAGAGAGTGGGGCCCTAAGCTATAGCTTGTTTAGCTTATATGTAAATCTGGCACTGATCATATAGGGCAGGGGTCAGCAAACTTTTTCAGCAGGGGGCCTATCCACTGTCCCTCAAACCTTGTGGGGGACTGGACTATATTTTTTGGGGGGAAATGAACGAATTCCTATGCCCCACAAATAACCCAGAGATGCATTTTAAATAAAAGGACATATTCTACTCATGTAAAAACATGCTGATTCCCAGACTGTCCGCGGGCCAGATTTAGAAGGCGATTGGGCCAGATCTGGCCCCCAGGCCTTAGTTTGCCTACCCATAATATAGGGTGCCTCCAGAATGAAAGGATTTTACAAGAGTGATTCAATCACAAAGCAGTACTTTATGCATGTGCCTTTCAAATGCATTAAAGTACTCTGCCACCCTAGTGCAGCAAGCCCACTTTAAAAACATTTTTTTTTTGCAGTTAGGAAATGATGGGGAAATGAACAATTTATTGAATGGGAATACAGTGGTACCTCGGGTTAAGAACTTAATTCGTTCTGAAGGTCTGTTCTTAACCTGAAACTGTTCTTAACCTGAGGTACCACTTTACCTAATGGGGCCTCCCGCTGCCACCGCACGATTTCTGTTCTCATCCTGAAGCAAAATTCTTAACCTGAGGTACTTATTCTGGGTTAGTGGAGTCTGTAACCTGAAGCATCTGTAACCTGAAGCGTCTGTAACCCGAGGTACCACTGTACAGGTAAACACCCTTCAAACAAATCAAACTGGATGCTCAATTAAAGTCAGGATAAAATTTAACCTGCATTTAAGCTTTGTGCAAGCAAATCAGCATGAATGCTCAATAAATAATAGGTTGTCTGGAGAGGTGGTTTGTAGCAGGCTATGTGAATTTACGTTCTGTTATATCTACTAGGTTTACATCATCTGTTTGATGCTGAATGAAAATGCTTAGTTCTGATTCCAGTCGTGTAAGTGTCTGTTTAGAGCCATTGTTAGTAAATATCGTATGTGGACTAGGAGTTCCTTTGTACTACAGCCTTTTGCTGCTATAGAGTAAAATGGCTGCTATTCTGGTATTTATACCATGGACTGGCATCCAGGAGTCTAGGGCTCTGTATGGAGCTGAAAATATTTGTGGTGCTGTTGTTGGAAGACTGACATTAAAGCTGCTATTATTCAGTTGCTGCTAAAATGTTAAAATATTAATTTTAATAAATCATTTAAAGTAGTTTGAAGGTCTATTTTAGAAGTTAATAGTACCACCAACCTCTCACAATATTCGTTGCTTTGAGCAAAGTGCAAAAAACGTCTGGCTTCATTACATTTGCCTGATTCAAACTTATTTTTAAAAGCACATAATATGCTTTGCTGTGTAGACTACAATTTTAAATACATTTATCTCCTACTTAGCAAAATTTAAAAAGCACAAGTTGAGAACCAGAGAAAGAAAATGTTAAAGATGTGCAGTACGTTAGTTAGGTGGAACTTACTCAATATATACAGCTGCGGGTAAGTGATTTCCATTCTTGAAAATCTCTAGAGTGCTGGAGGAGGAGAAGGAGGAGGAGAGGAGCCTACTTGATTGGTGAGAAGGGAGTTAATCACCAGTTTAATTCACAATATCCAGGTCTTCAAAGGATCTGCTAATAACGGTCTTTTGCTCACCCTCCCACTCTTTCCCTGAGGAGCTGGGGGGAAAGACACAGGCTGTTCTGATCACAGGAATGAAATTGCAAAGCAGAGGAGAAGTCCCTGGTGGAAACCCTTTAATTCATCACCAGAGAGGGCAATTTGTGTTAATAGGACAAAAACGGTAGTGTTTAATACTAATTGTGCAGTTTGTGGGAGGGGGGGCAGAGAAAAAGGAGAAACAACTGGAGGCTGAAAGAAGCGATTATGAATTTTGCCTGACATGTTTTGACTGGAATGTTTTGTTGTATTGTGAGAAGAAATAATTAGCTGAGATCCATCTTTTAAACCTGAGAAGGGCAACTTGACTGTTTCTCATGGGAGAAAAACCAGTTTCTTCTGACACCGGAGAAGCAATAGTTTAGGTTGATGGGCAGTTCTGGATGTCCTGGCTTAGCTACAAAACAAGTTCTTACGCCACTAAACAAGTACATCATGTGACTATTGCCTTCCTCTTCCCCCTCTTATCTTCACAATAGGCTTGGCTAAAAGCTGGTAGCTCAGACAGCAAAAATGCAAAATGGCACATTCTTAGAGAATTTTTTGTTTGTTTGCTGTTATTTATCAGGGTTGGCATGGGATGCGGGTGGCGCTGTGGGTTAAACCACTGAGCCTAGGGCGTGCTGATCAGAAGGTTGGCTGTTCGAATCCCCGTGACGGGGTGAGCTCCCATTGTTTGGTTCCAGCTCCTGCCAACCTAGCAGGTCAAAAGAACGTCAAAGTGCAAGTAGATAAATAGGTACCATCCCAGCGGGAAGGTAAACGGCATTTCTGTGCGCTGCTCTGGTTTGCCAGAAGCGGCTTAGTCATACTGGCCACATGACCCGGAAGCTGTACGCTGGCTCCCTCAGCCAGTAAAGTGAGATGAGCGCTGCAACCCCAGAGTCAGACATGACTGGACCTAATGGTCAGGGGTCCCTTTACCTTTACCTTTTATCAGGGTTGGCAAACCTGTTTGTTTGTTTGTTTGTGAATTTTGCTGCAAATACCAGGACTATGAAACATTGCTATTAAAACAAAGAGGCTCTTTATGGTTTTCTTTACATAATCTGTCAATGGCATTACATAAGAACTTAAGAAGAGGCTGCAGGATCAGGCCAAAGGCCCATCTCGCCCAGTGTCCTGTTCTCACAGTGACCAGCCAGATGCCTGTGGGAAGCCCATGAGCACAGCAGCACTCTTCCTTGCTTCTAAGGTGGGGCAATGCACCAATACATTGTCCACAATGGGTATGAAGTCCACATCATGGCAACAGTTCCATAATATTCAGCATGGCAAGATATTGCAAATCACAGTATGTGCATGTGCTGTGTAAACAATCATGATGTAGGAAAAACTGTGAAGCCAGCCATCACCTCTCTCATGGTCCCTGCTGCCCCGTTACTCTGTACTATAAAATAACAGTTATAACAATATGTTAAAGGTAAGTAAAAATGTATCCGTTTTAGACTCCTAAGCAGCAGCAGCTGCCACGACATTTTACCTCATTCGCCTCGACGTAGTTCTATCCTTATTTCAAACATCATGATATATCAATGTATCATGATGTTGAGCTGGTGATATATCACGATGGTGAAAAACAGACATTGTTCAGCCCTACTTGCTGTAGTTTCCAGCAGCATTCCAAGTGTTATTCAGAAGCATCACTGCCTCCAACTGCAGAGCGTAGTCACCATGACCCTCAGCCTCCGATAGACCTCCTTCCCATGAGACGGACAACAACAAGGCCTCTATCAAGTCTCCTTGCATTACGCACAACAGAAATAGTGATGGCTGATGATGGCTGCGTAGATGAGTTCAGCTTTCTCCAGTCTCACGCCCTCCAAATGTTCTGGTCAACAGTTCCCCTCGGTCCTGACCATCGGCAATGCTGGCAGGGGGTGCTGGGAATTGTAGTCCAACAAAAGGTGTGGAGGGCAGAGGGCTGGGGGAGGCAGCCAGAGCCAGTGCTTCACTTAGAGGCATGTGGACTATTGAACAGCAGGGCAGAGAGCTTGCTGAAACACAGTTGGTTATTTTAATTTCGCCCCTTCCTATTTTGCTTTGCGGCATTCTGGATTTGAAGGAATTAGGCCCTCGCTGCTCCTTTTATTTTCAGCCATATTTATTCCCCGCCGGACCAACGGATGGCTGCATGCATCAAAAGGCCCTAATTACATTTGGGCACAATTCCCCCACACACACACTCAGCAAAGTAGATTTAATTACCACCAGCCATTCGGGTCTTAGCATGACAGCCAAGGATTTTCTCAGATTATGCTCAACAGGTGACATTCAATTACTCCTCGCTGGGGCAGGGGTGAATGAATGAAAACCTGACTGGATTTCAAATGAGGGTGGAAAGGAGACTATTTTTTAAAAAGCACACTAAATGGCAAGATAAAAGACAGCTCAGCAGCTAATGCAGAGGCATGGGGCAATTTGGTCCGAAGCATGCAAACGGTTTAGGATGTACTTAGTAGTAAATCTGAGCTTGTTGTCCTCTGGAACTATGAATGGGGGAGAAATTTGATTCAGTTCACATTTAAAGATGAACTTACTTGCTGGTTGGAATTCACTGTAGTGCTAATTGGGGTACGAGGGCAAGGAATTAAGTCTGCTCTCACAACGAGACTTTCCCTACCTCTTCTGATGCCTGCATGCCCTTTAAATGTGTTCTGGGTTTGTACCCAACCACACAGAGAAGATTTAGTGGGTGCAAGAGGGATGCAGGAGGAGGAGAAAGGAGGAAGTCCCATTGTGCAAGTAAATCTTGTTTCCTGAATGCAGCAACTTCATTGAATCCCACCCAATATGTGAAGCAAAATGCAGCTATCCTTTGAGAGAAACACTTCTCTGAATCTTGCAATACAGTTCACCAGTCAAGTAAAATGTACTGCCCCCCCCCCCAGCATTTACTAGGGGAAAAATGTGCATAATAATGCATTGGTTGGTGACACACCTGAAACACTGCATTTGGAAGCAGTGTCTGGGCAAAAATGGGCAAAAACACATTTTTTTGTGATTTTGCCAAAAATGTTCAACAACATGGGCCCTTTTGGCAACTTTGGCAATCCTACCTTGGGAAAAACAGCATACAAAAATGTGCATGTTAGGGGAAATTTGCACCAGCATGCAGAATAAATTTCATGATAAGGAAAAGAAAATAGAATTAAGCAATGACAAAGCTTTTGCTTGTGGTACTTCTGTAAAACTTGTTTGACTAACACATGTTGGTGTATAATAGAAAGCTTCAGTTTGTTTGTAAATGGCAAGGAAGATAGGGTTATTTATGGCCATTTGGCACAACGACTATTTTATTCCTCCATTGTCAGAGGCCATTTGATGCTAGGAATTGCAGGTGTCCTGTTGTGCTCGGGTTCTGCTAGGCACCTAGTTGACCACTCTGAGAATGGGATGCTGGATTTGATGGGCCATCGGTCTGATCCAGCAGGGTTCTTCTTATGTTCTTATAATGGTCTATATATTTAAGGGTCTGGTGACTTCTGTTTCAGTGTATCTGAAGAAGTCTGCATGCACATGAAAGCTCATACCAAGAACAAACTTAGTTGGTCTCTAAGGTGCTACTGGAAAGAATTTTTATTTTATTTTGTTTTGACTATGGCAGACCAACACGGCTACCCACCTGTAACTGGACTTATGTTCTTATGACATTGCCAATTATGTTTTAGCTTCATTGTTTCCCATAATCTCTGTGGGCACGAAAGCCTGCCATCTCAAGGTGGCCTTCAAGATGGCAAACATGTCAGTTTAAAGCAATATTAAATAACACACCAGACATTGTACAACCTAAAACCCTACGGCACAGCTTTCAACACGAGACAGCAATAATGATGAGTAACAGATAAAAATAAAAAGGAGATGGTGTTATTTGCCATTGAAATCTTGGGAGAACAAGATACTGGCTTTATTTTTTTTATCTGACATGTATTATTATTATTATTAACCATCAAACTGCACCCAAGTATCACAGAGTGGTTTACAACATGAAAATAGTAGCAAACAAAATAAATACCCCTGCCAAGTATTATTATTACTATATTTCAGTTCAGGGATGGTATTTCCATGGGGGCAGGGTGGAGAGAGAGAGAGAGAGAGAGAGAGAGAGAGAGAGAGAGAGAGAGAGAGAGAGAAGGGGGAACTCCATCCCACCTTTGGCTTCAGCTCCACACATTGCCAGTATGTCTACCCCCTGCCCCTGACAGATTGCTTCCAAGGGAATGCAGTTCTTGTGTCCTCTTCTGTTGTAGGGACAACTGTTTGGCATTGCAACAAGAAGAGGCAGCGAGTGTATGAGTTTTGTGCAATTTATCAATTTCATTTATTTAAAATATCTTATACTGGTTTTCATTAAAACACAAGCCAATGTGTGCGGAGTTAACTTTAAAAGCACAACAATCTAACCACATATGCAGAACAATCCAACTTTAGGGAAATGTAAACAAATTGGTATTAAAAGGCAGGAAAAGCGTGGCACAGAAGATATGTCTTCAGCAAGCATGTAAACAATGGGAGTTTTAGTGTCTGCCTCAACTCAAGAGAGGATATGTTTCCCTGCAGTGTACCACACAGAAACGACCCTCCCCTCCCCTCCCAAGGCATTAGTGAGGCTCTGGAGGTCCAGACCTGTGTGAGAGTCTCTTGAGGTTTTTGCTGAGAGAACTCAATTCTTTTGATTTCTGAATATCTTTTAGCGGTTTCTTCTTTTTAAAACAACAACAACAACAACAACAAACAACAACAACAACAACACAAAGATGGTATTAAAAGATGTTTGGAGGTTCAATGTCCAAAATAGGCACATGAGAATACCAGTTTTCAGCTCCTTTCTGCTGGATTAATACCAGATGGTTTCAAATCTGGTATTCAGTGCCTATGCCACTCTTAAAGGTGTGTGGTGTGTGTGTGCGCGCGCTGTATAAATATTTTTGCAATTAATGCATTTTGAAGGCACAAATTTTGAAGGAAGATGGATATGTACTGGGTTTTATTTGACCTTTAAATTACCTTGCTCTTATCATCACTGTTTTATCAGCAGCTCCTAGAGAAAGAGTACTTGACTTGGAATAAATAGTTTCCCTCATTGCAGGAGTGTGACACAGGCCCCTTGAATACTATAGCTTGTGCATTGTCTATTGGTTAGATATCTTCTGAGAGGATGGATAAATTGGGAGGGATGGTAACTGTTAAAGCACTTGTCACCATTTGTTTCATTCATCCAACCCAACGGACAGAGAAGAGTTGCGTGCCGAGGTCCCAAACCACCCCTCAAATGAAACACACTTCATACAGAGATATAAGTTTAAGGTTTTGGCATAATTTGGCCACAACTTTATTAAAATACAAAATATGTGAGTGGTTGCTTAGGCATTGGTTCGGACTATCTGTCCCACTGGGGACAGAACTGACATCCGCCCGCCTGTGGAAGTCAGTAAAGGGAAAACACATTTGGGGAGAGAATGGGAGCAGGGGGTCTAACCCTCGCGTCTCCCCTAATGATCCCAGGGGCTCTTGCGTGGCTGTGGCCCCCGATCGGGGGATACGGACAAAAGCATGTCGAGCACCCTGGATTCCTTTAATGGAATTCCCCGACATGGCAGCAGCATTGGAGGGGCAGCCACAGTCAATCCTTACCCCTCCACCAACCAATTAATAACCAATGCCTAACCGCCAACCTTACAAGTTGTGACGAATTGCTACGCAGTAGGCGAAAACCAGATGGCACCAGCCAGTCATCCAAATGGAAAAATTCCTACCAGTCCCCTGCCCCAAAGCAGATGACCCCATGACAGGCATAGCAAAGTCATACACAGAAGCCTAATAATAGGGAGGGAGGGCAGGTGATCCGATGCAACGCAGCAAGAGGAATCTCATGCTGTGTGTAAAGAAATATATAACCTCTGGGCTGTCCATCAACAATTGCAACATAGAAATCTCCCTAACGACACCCATAGCCCAATCACAGCGATCACCATCTATCTTGCCCAGCAACAGAGGGGTGACTTGCTGGCCCCCACCGCGACATTGCTCTCCATGAAGGAGAACCCGCTTTCCCCTGACAACACTCTACTGCTGAAGAAAAGAAGCTCTTATTTTGTTGCATTCCCATAACAGGAAAGGAAGCTGATGGTTTAGTTTTTGTCAAGGAAACTCTATTTGCAGCAGATGAGGAAGGAGGAATGAAGGAAAGGGGAAGGAGTTGTCTTCCCAAGCTCTATGAAGGAAATCAATCATGTAATAATAGGGTGTGTGAAAGGTTAGCAGGCTTCCAGGGATTGTTGGGAAATGATACAGTAGTTTTATTGATCGCTGCTGCTGTTGCTGGTTTTAATTTGTTGCCTGAGCTACCATACAGTTTGGGTAGTGAAAAGACCAGATCCATATTGGGGTTTTGGTGCTCCTGTAGGTGGGTAGACATTATGGGGCAACCCTGGGAAAGGCCTTTCTATGGTGCCATCGACGTTATGGAACTCCCTTGCCTCTGAAAGAAGACAGAAGAAGAGTTGGATTTGATATCCCGCTTTTCACTACCCGAAGGAGTCTCAAAGCGGCTAACATTCTCCTTTCCCTTCCTCCCCCACAACAAACACTCTGTGAGGTGAGTGGGGCTGAGAGACTTCAAAGAAGTGTGACTAGCCAAGGTCACCCAGCAGCTGCATGTGGAGGAGCGGAGGACGCAAACCCGGTTCCCCAGATTACGAGTCTGCCGCTCTTAAACCACTACACCAATGCCTGCTTAGGGCCTACCTATTTTGGCCAGGCTTTGCTGACCACTACTGAATTGGCCCGAATATAAGACAACCCACAATAAGCTGCACCTTTAAAATTCAAGGCTTATTTGCAGCTGTGGTCCGCCTTCCAGCACTACCGCCCTGAATGGGGGGGCAGCCGGCACTGGCGCCTGGCACCCTGCTCCCAAGCCAGCAGCAGTGCTTGTTTTCCGAGTGCGCTGTGCATCCACCTCCTGGCACTACCGCCTCCCGGCAATACCTCCCCAAGCCGGCTATAGGGGAAGGTTTGGAGAAGCGGGCAGGCTGTGCACCATTGCCCCTGGCTCCCAGACTGCTTCCTGGGGGGTGGGGGGGTGGGATCCTGCCTCTTTGTCTGGGCCCTCCCCCCTTTTCACCCTTCCTTACGGTGGCTCAGGAAAGGCTTGGGAGATGGATGTCGTTGTCCCGCACCCCCAGTGGCACTTGTGGACAGCTGTTTCACAGCAGCGATACCGTAAGGTTGCGAATGTAAGCCACGCGTTACTTTTCACAATAGGAATTTGGAAAAAAAAGGTGACTTATATTCGGGCCAATACGGTAATTTCCAGCTTGGAATAAATATATTGATGACTACAGTGGGTGGGATTTTACATTGGGTTTAATGTTTTAATATGCATTCCCCCCCAACTGTATATTGTTTAGTATTTTGTGAACTCTCTGTATCACCCAAATAAAAACAGTATATCATATTTTATAGTAAAAAAAAATAAATCCTCTGGAAAAGCATGCAACACAGGGCTGGCGCAGCTGGTGTCCAGTGCTATGTTTCTAGAAAAAGAGGTGCAGGACTCTCCATGAACACCTCCCTCATTCTCTTATAATGGCAATGGTACCCACCAGAGAGGTGCCGGAACGGAGTTCTAGTGAGTTCCAGTCTGAAGAACTCCCTGTTGGTGTCCCTACAGTTCTTCAGCCCCAGCCCAGCTGGACTACTGTTGAAGTGATGATAGGAGTTGTAATCTGATAATACAGTGGTACCTTGGGTTGCAGACACTTCAGTTACAGATGCTTCAGACTCTGCCAACCCAGAAATAGTACCTCAGGTTAAAACTTTGCTTCAGGATGAGAACAACAGTCGCATGGTGGTGGCATGGTGGCACCAGGAGGCCCATTAGCTAAAGTGGGGTGCTTCAGGTTAAGAACAGTTTCAGGTTAATAACGGACCTCCAGATGAATTAAATTCTTAACCCGAGGTACCACTGTACATGAAGGCCACAGGTTCCCCATTCTCTTGTGTGAAGGAAAGCTGATCCCCACAAATTCCTCGGGTGTGCACTGATTTACTTTAGGGAGAATGCATTGAGGGGTGTGCAGACATGTCCCTAGATGCATACACAAGACTAAAGGGAATGAGGAAAGTGAGACCATGTCTGCTGATAATGTCCCAAATATCAACTTTCCTGCTGGCCACTATTCAGAATTAATGAGAAGGGCCCCACACATTCAGCTGGGCACGTGTCAAGGAACATCCTTTTTTTGCTACATTTGCATCTTATTTCAAGCATTTTCCATGAAACAATTTAGCCTCAGTGGGACAATTTCTGAAGGTTAGGGAGCATGAGTTGGTTGAAATGAGTTGGGAATCAGGCAATGGGGCTTGTGGGCTCCCTCCCCCAGCCTAAATAAAAAATCAAGTAACAAATGGGGAATTTAGCTTGCTAAACCATCTAGCGTGTTTCATATATTGCTTGAAATTCTCTTGGGCCATTTTATAAAACAGATAATCTGGCACACTGCTTTCAGTTAGTGAAGGCACAATTTGTTTTGAGCCCCCTGATAAAACAATGGTGTTTGTCTCCTGGACTATTTGCCTGGTTAGGCCCAAGAACAGCAAACAACTGTTCCTAGCTTTGATTTTTTGTGTCATTTCAGCTAGATACAGAATACTGTGGCAGAATTGGTTTGAGAGGTCTTTTCATTTCAGCTTCCACAGATCATTTCTTGGTCACAGTCTTGAGGCTCTCTCACAAGCAGCAACACATTTTAGGAAAATTTAGATTATTTCATCTCAGTCTTCCATGCATATTTTAGGGACTTAAAACAACAACAACAACCCCAAAATGGAAAGATCCCCCAATTTCATTGGGAAGATGGGGCTAAATAATGGATAATTTTTCCCTGTTATGGCAGGGAATCTTATATTGGTTTGTTTGCTTTTAAAAGATCCACTTCAGTCCTTAATTTAATGACTGATGATTGTAATTTTCATGGAATGGAGCTCAAATAACAAAGGGAATATTCGATAGGCTTCAAACAAATCAAGCATAAGGGCAAAAACCACACTTTTCAGTGACAGGCAATCCAGCCAGAACGACAACACTTTGTCTTCCTGAGTGTCTAGAGTCTAGACAGTGTAACCTGGCGGAAAAACCCTTCCTGACCCCAGTGGTAAGTGGTGTGGGGTTGAACAGCTTGTATTCTATAATCAAAACCCCTTTGGTTTGAAATGAAGAGTTAAGGTTGCTTAACAATTGCCACTCGTTCTCCCGAAAGCTTGGCAAGTGTAACTTAAGTAGCATAGCTAAACTTCTGTGACATGTAAGCAGAACATATTTTGTATGGTCTTGCACATTACGGTAACTTAAATATTAAGATCCATATATCTGCTGATCCTTCTAATTGGCATGATGTTGGAGGTGGGGAATGTGAACAGGCAAAATTCCTACAATTCCAGCTTCCCTATCTCCTGCTATGGGACTGCACCAGATGCATCCATACAAGGCACAGTGGGTCTCATGAAGGAGGGCTTTCTATTACATCTGGGCCACCACAGAAAAGGCCCTTCTAGTAGATTATAATCAAGTTTCGGTAAATGATGGAGCAGGGCCTCTCTAGACAATCTGAGTGCACAGAACATCTGATAAGGCAGAAAATGCTCCCTGACATGGTCCCTTTCCCTTAATCTGCATAGCCTTGTAAATGTCTGAAATGTGGAGAATTATTGGCAATCACATGTCAATATCAAGAATCCCAGGGAAATTTTGCGATTAACAGAAATCTCAAGTGATACACAGTAAACAGTACTTTCTTAATGTGATTATCAACATTCACTGACTTTGTATACTCACATTAGAATGGGGTTGTAGATATTTACATGTGAATGCCTACATTAAGCGAATTTTGGAATTCCACTGTCATGATCAGGTGTGATGCCTTATATATAGACAGAGATATCAAAAATGTCATTTCCATTTGTTTTCACTGAGATTTCCTTCCACAAAGATTTTTTTAAAAATTGAAAGTCAAATGATGAATGCAGCTTCTTTTTACATTAGGTATTTTATTAAATTAATGTACAAAAGTACATTACCTTTATGCATGCACATGCCAGAGAAGACTAAAATAAATGTGAGTATTTACAGCAGAGAGGGAAATTTGTATGGGTTTATAATGACCCTGGAACTTAGTGTTCCGAAACATCACAAAAATAATGCCCTTTTCTCAATAGATGTGTCTGTTGCTCAAAACAAGTCCTTCTGTAATAAATCAGTGTTGATAGACTAGCAGCAATCCAAATCCAAACATAATATTCTGAAATCACAGGGGCTGCAGATGCCTCTCCAGCACACATAAATTAGGCATTTTAAAGGAGAAGCAAGCCCAGAAAATTGAATGAAATCTGAATTATCTCAGCTGATGCTGATGTCAGTCTCACTGGCATTCTGGCAATACTGTTTCCTCCTGATTCAGGGGAGACTTAGCAGTTTTTATGTTACCTTTGGCATGTGTGCAATATTGGCCCACTGAATTGCTTCTCTTAATAGTTAGTGTGTAGAAACAGTGAGTTGGGAAGAAACACAGGCATTTACATGCTATATCTATCATCTATCTATCTATCTATCTATCTATCTATCTATCTATCTATCTATACCTCTTCCACCCTACCTGGATGCACTTTTGGTAGGTGTGAAGTCTTTGAGCACCCACAGTTGACTTGTAAGTCCAGCTTTAAGGTCAGGGTACACTGCCACACTTCCCTTGGCTGTACTGCAATAGT
Source organism: Lacerta agilis (assembly GCF_009819535.1). Taxonomy (NCBI): domain Eukaryota; kingdom Metazoa; phylum Chordata; class Lepidosauria; order Squamata; family Lacertidae; genus Lacerta; species Lacerta agilis. The sequence goes on from NC_046313.1 coordinate 60,531,564, forward strand.
CACAAACCCTTGTGACACCTGCCACAATCTCAGCTGGGTGATCAGTTCTCAGTGTGCTTTGCAGACTAGTCGCTGAGCAATTATTAATCGCACCCGCTTTCTGGCTCTGCCGATAGGAAGGAGAGGCTGGGAGGCGCTATGCAGCCCCCTGTGCTTTCTGCCTTTTAAAGCAAGGAAAAGGCAGCAGGAAAAGGGCAGGGAAGCGGGTGTGTGAGGCGATGGAAGCGTTTGCTGAGAGAAGACCAGAAAATTTATGAAATGCTCATTAATCAAAGAAAGATCAGAGGAGTGTGGGGGGAATCCCTCTCTTCATTAATGAACTAATTCATGCTGAGGAGAGCAGAATGCATGCTCTAGCCTTTAGAGCTAGGGAAAGTGATATTTTGCTGGATGTGCCTTTTTTTTTAAGTAATGCATTGCAAATCCTTGTAGGATTTACCACCTCCTGTATTTAACCAAGCTTTTTCTTGGCTGAATAGGAAGAAATTAGCTTGGCTATATAGAATGAATCCTGCAAGGATCCACCTCCCCATACCTTACAGTGCCTAATTTGTTGTGGAAGTTAGAAGCATAGACCTCAAAGGTGATCTAAGTTCAAGCCCCTGACAATGCAGAAAATCCATGGCTGCTACAGTTTCCTTGTCTTGTGGCCACCGAGTCTCTGCTTAAAAGCCTTTAACAGAAGAGGATTCACCACCTTCGGAGGCAGTCTGTTCAGATGAACTTGTCAAAAGAGATGACAAATTGCAAAGCAGTGGCCATATGCCAGTTGTAATCCAATTCAGGCCTACTTAGAACAGGGATAGAGAAGCTGGGGCCCTCCTGATGTTGTTGGACTACAATGCCCATCATTCCTAACTGTTGTAGGGCTGATGGGAGTTAGAATTCAATAACATCTTGAAGGGCCACAAGCCCCTGCCCTTAGAAAATCCTCATGCCCTAGCGTGTCCAAAATGCTGTCGTCGGTATAACCATAGGGTTTTTAAAAAGTTGTATGGTATTGGGACGTGGGTGGTGCTGTGGGTTAAACCACAGAGCCTAGGGCTTGCTGATCAGAGGGTTGGCGGTTCGAATCCCCACAACAGGGTGAGCTCCCGTTGCTCGGTCCCTGCTCCTGCCCACCTAGCAGTTCGAAAGCACGTCAAAGTGCAAGTAGATAAATAGGTACCGCTCTGGCAGGAAGGTAAACGGCGTTTCCATGCGCTGCTCCGGTTCGCCAGAAGTGGCTTAGTCATGCTGGCCACATGACCCGGAAGCTGTACGCCAGCTCCCTCGGCCAGTAATGCGATGATGCTGCAACCCCAGAGTCGGACACGACTGGACCTAATGTTCAGGGGTCCCTTTACCTTTACCTTTATGGTACTAAGTCCAATGGCTTTTCCCTGCTGAATCATTGCAGTATGTTGATAAGAGTATGAAAGATGAAAGGCAGTGAGATGCATAACATTACTCACATACAATGTATTTTATTTTTTTAGACTAGTTAAAAAAAAACAAAAAACTACAGAGGGCACCATATTGGCCACACCTGCTGTACCCACTGATTTGAGAGTTGGAGCCATTGAAATAATTCATACATATTTTTACATAGGCATGGATAGGGGGCACTCATGGTTGGTTAGTTGGTTGGCACCTGTCTGTCTCAGGAGACAATGGAAGAGTGCGCCTTTGGGGGGTGGAGTCAAACTGCTGGAAGGCTGCAGCACCTGCTGTGGCTGTAGAGGCTGCTACAGGAAAGACATGTTTTGTTGCAGCTGGGGCAGATGAAGGCGTACAGTTGTTCTGCTGCAGATGCACCAAGGCATTTCTCTCTCTACGCTTCTCTCAGCAGTCATTCCTCCTCTGGTCACTGCTGTGGATACATGATGGTCTCTAGGCACTGAAAGCTGAAAGGTGGAGGGAAGAGCTGATAAGTGTCTGGTAATAATAGATGATCTGATCGCAAGATGGCAAGTGGGGGGGGGAAGAAAATGGAAATGTGCAGGATGCAAAGGCAAGGAGATAACAGATGGATATGAAAACAACAGAATGACTAGGAAAATAAAACAGAATTCCTATCAGTCAAAGGGAGGATGGAGAGGTGACCTTTCTGATTCTACAAGTAAACAGTGAATACAGAATATGCAAAATGAAGGGTGCGGAAGGAGGAGGGCAGATAAAATTTTGAGTAAGAAGAATTCACTTGGTGCATGAGCAACTGAAGTGCTAGAAGGTCAGGCCTAAATGCACTTATCGCTGAAAAATCCTAGATAGGCTGCATAAGGGCAGGAACGCAGAATGAGGGATGGGGCGGGGGCGGGACATGCTGGAGTTTTGGGACAAATTGTGTCCTTGTCTCAGCTGACAGAGAAGCTGATCAAAATTCTGCAGGAAAAGTACACTCTGGCCTTAAGAATCAAAGCAAAATACTGCAAGGCTTAGTGTTGTAGGAAATCAAATGCTGGAAAGAGACCTACTGGGGCCATTGCAAGGATACTGTCCCATTTGAAGTGAGTTGAGACTCTGCAGTGTTGCCTCACTGCCTTGAGGGGAAATGATATATTTTCCCACAGGTAGCATTTCTCAAGTCTCATATCTATCTATCTATCTATCTATCTATCTATCTATCTATCTATCATCTATCTATCAATCTATCTATCTATCAATCAATCTATTTATCATCTATCTATCTATCTATCTATCTATCATCATCTATCAATCAATCAATCTATCTATCAATCAATCTATTTATCATGTATCTTTCTTTCTATCTATCATCTATCTATCATCATCTATCTATCTCTATCTATCAATGTCATCAAAGCAAAGAGACATAATTAAACAGCAAAATAAATAAAACACACCACAATAAGCAGTAAAGCTTAATGAACAAGGAAACACAGCAGGCCATCAGGCTTATCCAAAGGCCTGAGTAAATGGATAACCCTTCAACTGCTGCTGGAAACTGATAAGAGTCAGCAGCAGCCATATTTGGGAAGGGAAGGAATTCTACAATTGGGGCACCTGTGTGCCAGGAATGCCCTCTCCCTTGTAACCACTTATTGAATACCAGGCAGGCACATACTAAGTCCTAAGAGCATCAGAAGAGCCTGCTAGATCAGGCCAGTGGCCTATCTAGGCCAGCATCCTCTTCTCATAGTGGCCAACCACGTGCCTTTGGGAAGCTCGCATATGTGACCTGAGCACTAAAGCACTCTCCCCTTTTATGGTTTCCAGCAATTGGTAACCAAACACCTACTGCCACTGACTATGGTCCACCAGGCTATTGATCCATGATCTAGCTCAGTGTTGCCTGTACTGATTAGCAGAGGCTCTCCAGATATCAAACAGATCTCTCCCAGCCCTTCCTGGAACCTTTTGCATGCAAAAGAAGATGCTCTAGAACTGAGCTACAGCCTGGCTTCCATAGATCTCAGTAGATAGGCAGGTCTGTATTCTCCATCAAATATCTAAAGTTTGTCCTATGCTGTTTAGGGCTTTGTAGGTAGGTCTATATGTCTGCAATGGAATGCTTGCATGCTCATGCTTATTTCATAAAAATTATACTGTTTCATTGTAAGCAGTTTACAAAACAAGAACAATAAAATTATCGATAAAGCTAAAGTATTTTTAATGTGATGTGTGTGGCCTTAAATTTCATGCAAGGAGATGTTTCCTTGACAGCAAACCCGTGCGAAAATGGCCCCTGACTGTATAGACAGCCCCCAACTAGTTTAAGAAAAAGAGAGAGGAGGCTTAATCTCCATGTAGTGACTGGAGCAGAGAGGTAGAGGTATGTGGATGTGACTGTTCTCTTTATTATTCTGAGTATAGCAGTTCTGTAGGTGTCCAACCAGGAGAACTGCCACAGCATGTGAGTGGCACCCAGAATGACAAGAAAAACACGTTCCCCAAGGGAGCCTTGGCATGCAGTCACCTACACGGGCTGAACCTCAAAACAATATTGGTTTCCAGAATTATTTTCCTTGTCCTCAGCCATAGCCACCCTGGAGGCTTTGTTCCAAATGAGGGTCTTTGTTGTTTCCTTTTAAGCAGCAGGTCTCTGCGTTGAAATAGGCAGGAGGCCCAGGAAGAGAGGGAGAGAGGGAGAGAGAGAGAGAGAGAGAGAGAGAGAGAGAGAGAGGGGAACAGATGGAATGACTCCAAGGAGAAGGTAGAGGGATGGAGGGAGGTCACTGCAGATACCCCAGAGTGGAAGGAGCAGGGCTTTCTATATTGGGATGGCTCCAAACGGTGTCATGCTTGCACTATGTTGGCCTTATTCTGTTGATGCTGGGTTCTTCTCTAACTTACAAGCCTATACCCAGATAATGTTGCTCTGAAGCCTCAAACAGAGCTCCTGTCCTCCTGTATCCACAGAAGTCTGGGCTCTCCCCTTCTACCTTCTAAAGTAACCTTTCAGATGCTGTCAAAACAGAAAGTCTATCCAAATACAGCAGGCCATTTGAGACAGCTCAGCATCAACATGCTGCAGTTCCTTCATTGTGCATCAACGTATATTTTCTGCTTCGCCCAAATCTGCCAAGTGAGGATCAGTATGCATGGAGATTCACTGCAGATGAACGACTCACTACATGGAGGCAGCTACTGTTGGAAAAATTTGAAATGGGTCTCTGTGGCCAGCCCATGGTCTGACATTTCAGTAGGTTTGATCAAATTTAAAAAACATTGATTTGAGAGGAAAATTAGGGTGATACCATTTCCCTGGTCTGAAACAAAGGAGGTGCCTGATACAAAATCAGATCATTTGTCCAATTAGCTCAGTATTGTCTGCACTGAAGTGCCCACCAGGTTTTCAGCTGGGGAACAGTCCCACCTGAACAGAGATTGATTTAGGGGAGTGCAACTGGTTTGGTCGCACTGGGCGCGGAACCTTGGGGGTGCTGCAGGGGGTGCCACAACTTTGATGTAGAATGGAAGGCGAGAGGCGAGGGTGCCCAAACTGGGTGTTGCAGAGGGCGCCACTGAAATTTGAGACCCCAAGCCATAGGTTCCTCTTACCAGAAGATGCTGGAGATGGAACTTATGACTCAGGTGCTCTGTCAGTGAGCTACAGCCTTGCTCCAAAGGGCCTGTCTGTCATGCACTATATTATTGCATCATTACCTTGTCTTCAGAAATCATTACTAAAGGTGGCAACAAAAATCTCTGAAAGCATTATGGGAAGTCCTTTGGGACTCTTGTAGGACTCCCGCATGCTGTGCTGCCCACCCACTTTGGGCAGGCAGTTGTTTGTCTCTGCCTTTTTTTAATTTGGGGACCCCCACAGCAGGGTGCTCTCTGAGCTGCAGAAAGGCTGTGTTGGGAAGAGCAGGCAGTGATGTCAGAAGGGATCAGAGTAATTTCCACACAGATGTCGCATTGATCTTCACATTGGGAAGGAAAGAGAATGGCTCTCTGCAGCAAAGCAAGCAGTAGGTTTGAGGCTTATTAAGCCTCCTCCCCACCCTGTGTCCTTGCCACAAATCTTCTGCTATTAATGCATCACCAGCCCCAAAGCAAAAGTTTGGGAGCAAAGTGAAAACAGTGAGGAAGAGCAGAAATGGACATGGTTCTTTGGGGGGAAGGCTGTACCTCAGTGGGGCAGCAACTGCTTTGCAATATAGAAGGTCTCTGGTTTAATCCCTGTTATCTCCAGGTAGGGATGAGGATGCCCTCTGTCTGAAACCCTGGAGAGATGCTGTGAGTCAGTATAAAGAAAACCGGGCTCGATACTGTTTGACTCAATGGAAGACAGCTTTCCGGGTTCCCATGTACATGAGATCAGCACCAAAGCAGCACCACTACGTCAAGAGCTCTCCCTATAGCATTAGGCCGACTTCCCCATGTTGTTTCCCCATGTACAGACAATTGTGTGCAGGAGGGACAGGAAAATCCACAATGTGATGACAGCATAGCGCAGCCAAACCTGCTTCAACGGTGCAATGAGCAGAGAAAGAAATCAGCCAAGGGCTGCCATTTTCAGCAGCTTCCCAGTATCAGGAGTCACATGTGAATCTCGTGTTATGACCCCAACCCATCACCATGTTCTGCAGGAGAGGGTCAAGTTAAGCTATGGAACTCGCTCTCATGAGAGGCAGTGATAGCCACCAACCTAGATGTCTTTAAAAGAGGATTAGACAAATTCTTTTGCCACTGACCATAATGGCTATGCTCTGCCTCCGTGGTCAGAGGAAGCAATGCTTCTGAATGCCAGTTCCTGGAAACCACAGGAGGGGAGAGTGCTTTTGTGCTTGGGTCCTACTTACTGGCTTCCTAGAGCCATCTGTGAGATGGCCCCTGTGAGAACAGGATGCTGGACTGGATGAGCTATTGGCCTGATCCAGCAGAACTTTCTTTATGTCCTTACATCAGGCAGACACCATCTCTTCTTGTTGTCTTTCTGATGCCCGTTGAAGACCTTCCCTTCTCTTGTAATTTACTTAAAAGACCACTGTAAATAGTTAAAATCTTTGGCGGGGATGTAAAGACACTTGCAATGTGGACTTGTTTTAATGGTAGTAATGGTTATACCTGTATAATAGATGGATAAGGGTAAAAGATGCAGTCAATTTAATCTTAAAGAGGGAACCTGTGGAGGGAGGGAAGGAGGTCTAAGGGTTTGAAAGAACTCTTTTATATGTTGATTCCCCCCCCCCCAAAAAAACTTAATAAAATTATTTTTTAAAAAAGAAGACCTTCCCTTCTCGGGAAGACTTCTAAGTGGAAATCTTTTTCCCAGTCTCCATCTGCATCGGATTTGGAATCGTTTTCACGTATCAAATTACTTTTCATTGTTTTATATATGAAATGACTTTTAATTGTTTTAAAGTATGAAACTGGGTTTTCAGCCCTCTTTAACATTGTTTTCATATATCAAATTGTGTAATTGGTTGTACTGCTGATGCTTTTGTTGCAGACGTGCTTTAAAATGTTTTATGGGAAGTGATTCATAAACGGAAAGAAACGCACAAATGAATGAATGGGTGCAGTAAGGGGAAAATTTGGGTGGATTGAAGCAAATAAACTACTTTCCCGGGACGTAATTGCTATTACTGGTCAAAGCACATCTAATGTCTGTTGCTTCTATATGAGAGGGAACCAACTTGAATGGAAAAGGGGCTGGGAGTTTATGTGTTATCATCTTTGTACCTTTGGGTGTGCTTTTCTAATTAATCTCCCTCGCCCCTTCCCAACTCCCCATGTTACATTTTATTCTTGTCTGTGTGTACTATCACTGGCAGAAAGGCAGAGGCAGAGGCAGCAGTAGCTCTTTATACTTCATCTTTGCAGGGATGGGATGCTTTGTTTGTGCAGTGTGGGACACAGCCATACAGGAAATGCTCATGTGTGAAGCTCAGATGCTTGCTTCTTGTGCTGGACTGAGAGAGCCGCTTTGCCTTTTGCCACCGTCCCCAAGGGACAGTGTCACATCCATAATGTATGGATGTTATGCAAGATGCTTTATCCCCCCTCCCTTATATTCTATATTCTTTGCAAAGGTTGCGTACACCCTTAACGCAGGGACTTTGACTGATTGCTGCTGCAGTCATTTGTGTGGAAAGAAGCGGTGTTTTCGGGGATGCCCATGATGGAGGGTGCAGGCAAGCTTGAACAAGGCTGTGTCGTATTGAAGCCTTCCTGTACATGCCGCCCTCTGGAATTCACCTTTAGTAAAACGAGATGCTGTAGACTTTTGCGATAAACATTTTAAGGCTTATGCATTTCATTTAGGAAGAACAATGCCTGTATTCAGTATAGGGTCACTGTGCAGGAACTTTATAGGCAGTGAGGGGATGGAAGCAGGTACTGTTTTGCTAAGCGAGCGTCGCAATCTGTGAAAAGCATCAAGGCCTGCGAGGGAGCAGAGGCAAAATCCAACAATAATTGGGAAGGCTTAGCTCCACTGAATAATCACACGGATCCAAAATTTACAGGCACCTAATGAATGAACACAGTGATTTGTTCCCACTGCCTCTTTCTGCCTGCCTCCATTTCTTTCATTAGTATGACTCCCCTTGTTCATTTAATCAATTTTCTCTCCTAAGCTATGTCTCACTGCAGCAAGGAGCTCTCTTTTTGCAGCCAGCACCAGAGCATTAGGAGGAGGAGAGAGGCATTTCCCTCTGTTTACAAGCATTATTGAAAGAAAATATTTTCAGCAATCTGGGTACACCTTTATGGAAAATGTGATTTCCTGGCCTGGCTTAGTATGAATTGCCTGATAATCAAGTGCCGAGGACTGCCACAGCTCCTCTTTCCCATCAAATATTAGTTCCTGCTTGTGTTTTGTTTCATAAGGTGTGTGTGGTCTGTTGAAAGCTAAACTCTGCTGCAGAGTGCAAGGAGAAAGAAAGAGCTGCGATGCAGCGCCCTGTTCACAAACAAGTCCTGAGGCTATATAGCCATGGTACAAAAGTGTAGAAGTTAAGGACAAAATGAAGTAGGCTATTGACTTTTTTATGGAGTTGGATACCCAGCAGGCATTGGTGATCTTTTCCTTATTAGACCAACCTTTTGTTATTCATATTTGCATTTCTTTGAGGAAGAGGCTACTTAATGGGTGGGAGATACTTCTTTATCGGCTGAGTTACCAAGACAGTGTGTTATGGTTGGGACAAATAATAAATTGTTAATAAATAGCCTGGAATTAGGGGTCAGCAGGGAGATGGCCAAGTTTTCTGATGACACCAAATTGCCCAGGGCAAAAAAGAAAAGAAAAAAAAACACCTGCATATATACTTAGGGTGTTTGTACTGGTAGCAACTAACCAAGAAAGAGATAGTTCAATGGAAATGTCAGCCCAGTGAATGTAGCAGAAAAGGGGAAAAGGCAAATTCCATGTTGAGGTTTAGTTGAAAATAAAACTGCCAATATCATAATGCCACTATACAGATCTATGGTGCAACTACATTTGGAATACCACATTCCATTCTTATTGCTGCATCTTAAAAAGGATAGGGTTCAGAAAAGGGCATCTAAAATGTTGAAGGAGCTGCAATAGTTCCTCTGTTTGGTCTATTTTAGTTTAGAAAAAAGTGAGTATTGGGAAACATGATAGAGGGTGTGTAAAAAATTGATAGATGTTTTTCTACCTATCGTAATCCTGGCACCAAGGGTCATTCATTGAAGCTGAATGTTTCAGGAAAGAAACAAGAAAGCACTTGTTCACACAGCTCATAATTCAGCTACGAAATTCACTTCCATAAAATGTAGTGATGGCCACCAACTTTGATGGCCTCAAAGGGGGATTGTTTATTTATTTACAAGCATTTATAGCTCAGTCTCCATCATGAGTTTCCAAGGCAGGTTGCATGCAGCTTAGTACAGTACAACAAAACCATGCAACCCTCCAAAGACCTGTCCAAAAGGGTGTTTCTTGACCTGATGTTGAAATGTATACAGGGACAAGGCCAGATCCACCTCAGAGAAGAGGATCTTCCAAAATCTGCGGGCCACAATACAAAAGGTCTTTTCTTGCACTGCCACCCCATGAACCTCATTTTGCAGAACTTCTGCAATGGCCTCCTCTTTTGATCTCAACACCCAGGCATGTCCCTTCAGATACTCGGGACCCAAGTAATTAAGGGCCTCCCCCTACTCCAAGCCAGCCAGAATGTTCTGGATGTCTCTCTATTAAACCTGCATCCTGAAGATTAGAACACACTACATTTCTGGGTGTGTATTTTGCACAGGCTCAACGCTTCTTCCTCTTGCTGCCACACCACATGGTTGAAATCGAGAGAAGGCGTAGCTACAGTATCATCAATGGGCACTCTTGGTAACATCAAGGCATCAAGTACTGAAGTGATTAAATGTATCAAAGACAATGCAGAAATGATGAAGGAAAACCATTCAAAAATGCTGAAACAAATCATCCATGAGGTTCAGTTGGGATCCCCATTTGTTTGAAAGGATGCTCATCATTAGCATGGCAAATACATAATGGCCAATTTGTTTTGACATGAGTTGTGACGCATTTATGTGTGCATGAGTATTGCTTGATTGCAGCTTGGGAGGCAAACTTCTTAAGAGCAAGATGCTTGTAATGCATTTGCTGGTAGCCCTGTCACCCACCTCCCAAAACTGTTGATCTGGTTCACTGATGAATTCATTAATAATCTGCATTCTGACTCTCCCCAAGGGAAATATGTATGTGTATTGTATGTATGATGCTCAAGGAATCTTGTAGGTCCAAATTTCAGAATGAATTTGCCAGAATCTGCACTTTCTGGATTAATGTGAGGATCAGAATATATCCCTTTTTAGAATCTGCATCCAAGTGAATTATGTGAGGTGGTCTGCAGGCTGACCTTTAACTCGCCCACCTCCTTTTTACAGATAATATGGTCAGGAAGCCAAGATTGTTCATTTCTTCGATGCCTTTCTTCTCTCTTTTATTACCAATGTTATTTGTGTTTGCTTTAGTCTTCTTTCTTGTAGCATAGGTGGGAGTTTTTAACAACGAAGATTATGGTGGTGATCATGATTATTATCTGAAAAAAAGAAATAGGGGAAGGGAAAAGCTGCATTCTTATTAGTCTTCCAGCTTCAACTGTGGAAACAAGATTTATGGTCCTCTTGGCTTTCTAGAAGATTTATGAGAAGACCAGCCTTGAACTTTCTTTTTAATCAGGTGGTTCTTCTTGTCATAAATGCAGCACAGATGATATGGGTTCCAGCAATGGCAAGGGAGATAGATCTGTTTGCATGACTAATATGGGACCAGTGAGGTGCATTCTGCATGCAAGATGGCAGAAAGTATGAAGGTTCCGGCACTTTGTACAGACATTTCAACATGTGGACCTATGTGTTGCTAGCATAGTTTATAAGATTCTGTATGCTTGTGGGAATACTCTCCACCTTGTGAAGGTTTCCAGTGACACACATCTGTGACAATTGTGGTAAGCAGTGTTTATTAATCTAGTAAAACCTTCATACCCCACCTTTTGTTTCAGATCATCAAGGCACAAATTATATTCATTTTAATAGATGCAGCACAACCACAATGGTTTGGTACTCAGTACTCAATTATTTTAAACTCCCAAACATAAAATCTAGGATCACATTTCAATCTTGGCATAAATACATCCCAATTTGTGTGTGTGCATTTGTGCAAAGTTCATTTTTATATTTGTTTCCAGCCTTGCAGAATATCACTGCTTCACACTGTCATCCCCCCCCCCGGCAAAGTGGTTTGTAGGACTGCGTTCATGGACTATGGCTCCAACTGACCAGTGTCAGATTCTGTAGCTCCCCTGCATTGTGGGTTGATGTATGGTAGGAGTAGTGTACAAAGTGGTTTCATGGCAGATAAATTGAAGGAATCTAGCGGCACAGGAGACTGCTTTATATGGAGTCAGACCACTGACCCACTAGATCAGTATTGTCTACACTGACTGGCAGCAGCTCTCCAGGATTTCAAGCAGGATTCTTTACCAGGTCTACCTGGAGATGCCAGAGTTTGAAACTTCAACCTTCTGTAGGCAAAGGAGCTACAATGAGGATTCATGGAAGGATGGAATAGGGGAAAGAACTAGAGGCAACTCACGTGTCACCTTGGAACAAACTGTGTTATACTAATTCATTTTGCTTGAAATATTGTAGTGCAATATAGCAGTGTAGCAAGATAAAGCTGGTTTGTGCCTCTAGAACAGCATGGTCCAACGCACAACCCGGGGTTCGCATGTGGCCATCAAGGGGGAAGGGGGCATGAGAGTTCTGACAGGGTCCTAGAGACCTCCCATCTCCCCTCCCAAAGCCTAGTTAGCACTTTCCCGGCTTGGGAAGGCAGCACAAATGTGGGTGTGGGCATCAAATTTTGACCTCATTCCTCCCCCTCTCCCCCCATTCAACAAGGCAGTGTGTGACCCATGGGTTCTGTGCTGAAGTACTCTTGTGGCCCATTTGGTATGTAAAGTAGGATTGCCCTGCTCTAGAAGAAGGTCCACATAATGACTTGTTAATTGTTACATGACTTCATTGCTTGTCGTCTTATACTTTCTCGTGGACACCTGTCTGCTGTTCTATAACACACACACACACACACACACACACACACCGATTATGATATAATTCTGTCATTGCTCAACCATGACACTTCACATGACAGAAACTTAGGAGAGTTACAAAGCTGTAAAATGCTCCTATCGCTACATTCCTTGTTTGTTGCAGTTCTGAATTATCACTTGGAGGGGAAAAGAAAGCTGGTTTCAGAACCACGGACAGCAAAAAATGTCAACTCTATTTATTCCTGAAAGTTGGCCAGAATTCAGAAAGGCTAAGATTTTCTCTCTCTCTTCTCGAAAACAGTTGTCAATTTTATTTGTCTTTATTAAAACTGAGTTGAGCCAAACACTTGAAAATGCAAGCACCATCCTCAAGAGATATGGAAGGTCCATGAAGCATAGAAAAATGTATTTCATAAACTTTTCAGACTTGGAAGAAATGTGAAACCAAAATAACAGAAGCTGGTATTGTGTGAACCTGTTAATGACATACTTTCTCTTATGGTGCTTGCAATCCTATACACACCTACCAGAGAATATGCACTGAATTCAGTGCAACTTATATATGCGTAGATATGTGTAAGTTTGTGCTGAAATTGGCTAGGTGAAAAATATTGTACCTCACCTCCAAAACTGGAATTGCAAAAGGTTCTTCCACTTTTATTCTTTTCCAACATCCCAATTCTTGTTAATGATGCAGTCAAACTCATAATGGTCAGCTGTTAATATATATTTCCCCAAATTGTGTTTCTTCACCTTGAAATTTAAACTAGGAACGTGACCAAACTGGGTTCAGGATGGTGATTTAAGGAAAATAGAACTTTGAAAAAAGCTTCAAAATTGAGCTGAGAGAAAATTACCCTCCACTAATTATTGAAGGCGAAGCATAGCCATATGCCAACTTCCCCAGATTTCTGTGACTGTTCCATTTCTTTTCAAAAGTTGTCTTTATTTATTTAACAATATTTTTAAACCACTAAACACCAAAATATCCAGGCAATGTACAAAAAAAGAAAAGAAAAAGAAACACATATTAAAAATAAAATAACATAAAAGCACAATAAAACAGATTTCAGGGGTATTCAAAATGCTGGTTATGGACAAACTAACAACCATACTAAGCTAGAAACACCTGAGTGAAGATAACGGTTTTCAGAGCCCACAGCTTTAAGAGCCTAGCAAGAAAGGACGAGTTCCATTCCCACCAGCGCTGGCCCTTAAAGATGTGGTTTGACCCCTAACATTCATCCTGTTCAAACCCTTTCATAAGCCTGGGGTCTTCCACACATCTATCAACCTTCTTGTAGATTAACTCACACCATTAATGGCTACAGTTCAGAAGCATAGATTCTGGCCCTAGGGGGTAGTATTCAACTAAGTTTTATTCAGAAAAGACATATTAAGGGACATATTCATTACTTTCAGCAAGTCTCCTCTGGGTAAAACTTAGCTGAATACCACCCATTATTTTGTGATCTTACCACATTTCACAATATCATTTAGCAGCTACCCCTCTGATAAATGGCTCAGCAAGTTGACCTATAGTTGCTCCTAATGGGCACATCAATGATGATAGATCATGACATCAAATGGGAAATAAGCAGCAGTAGCAGATGAGTTTTTGAATAAGAAAGCAGTTCTTTTTCATGCAAATATCTTCAGCAATAAAGACAAGAGGCTGTTGTCCCTTCTGCTGCCCCCTGGCTTTCTGGGATTTGTAAGCAAATTGCTTTTATATAGAAAAAAATGCTATTTGAAAGGAGGGGAAAAAATCCAGGCATCATCTGTTCTTTGAGGACAGAGCAATAACAAGGAATTTGACCTTTTCCTACAATATTGTTTAGCCAAAAGACAATCAAAGGTACAAGGCAAAAGGTGGCAGTGTGGAGAGGGTGGCAGTAGGCCTCATCCTTCATTTTCCTGGTTCTCGTTTTGTTTATGTGGCAAGCTATTTAAATCAAAACTCACTCCTTTCCCCTCACACTGACACCCCTCCACAAGTGGACTTGTTTCCCGCATTTAATTGGAAGTCTGCGTAAACCGCTCGGAGAAGCTGCCAAAATCCATAACAACAATGAAAGAATAGTGAACTGGAGAATTGGATTAAAAGGCAGCTTTCATGGTGAGAAGGCCATATTGAAATCAAAGGGAAGAAACAACAGCAACAACAGTGACATAAAGGATAAGTCCAGAAGCGAACAAGCTTGGGAACACTGGCACAATCTGTAACAACAACCTCAGTGCCTTTGTCAAAGATGTTATGGAACAGTATAATTGGCTTGTGCCCATATTAAGAGAGGCCTTGGTGTTAATTACGCATGATGTAGCATCTAGGGCATGTCACATCTTGAATGGGAGGGTCTGTGACAATCTGACATAAGAGAAATGAAAGCTGTCTGGAAACTAAATTAGTTTTGAAAATAAGCAGAGTTGAACTACCTTTCGCTGTCAAAATGCCTTCACCATTTCTGTGGGGTTGCTGGTTTTCCTAAAGGCTGTTTTAGTAGGAGCCCTGCTGACCAGGTTCTTGGTCAAAAGTTCCATTTAAAGGGCACCCTTCCCTTATGTTTCAGATCACATATGGAGCACCTGAATTTTCAGTTCTATACACTGAGTGAGTAGTGTTAGAAGCTACTAAGGCTGCAACATTATACACACTAATTTGGGGACGAGTCTCCTTAAACTCAGTGCATCTTGCTTCAGAGTAGACATGCATCAAATTGCACTGTCAATGAGATTCCATGCCACATATCTAAAAACATATATATTTGAGGATATTGAACAAATGTGTAACATGCAAACAAGTGTCAATGTCTGCTTGGAGTTCATATGTTCAAAAGGGTTCACATCCCAGTGATGCTCACTGGGTGACTTGGAGCAGGGCAAACTCTGAGGTTTGCACAGTTATGCTGCTCATACAGGTGTTGTTGTTGTTTTTTTGTTTACTCTGTGTACATGAAGATATCAAAGAAATCACCTGGATATGAAATGCTTTTACAGAATATGCAGTGATTGTGCTGATCTGTAAATTGCTAGCTGCCGAATAATCTATCTTCAGGATACTAGAGAGAGAGGAAAAAAAAACTAAAGAGGATTTTTACCTGCAATTGCATTGTGGTGACTATCTAAATCCCCAACTGTGGATTAGGATTTATCATGAAACTTGCTCTCTGTTTATAACTAGTGGTTCACCCTAGGTCTGAAGCAGGAATTTCCACCTCTGTGCAAAAAAGGCTGGTGTGATCTCTTTTTCAGAAATTGTCCTTGGACCCAAGGGAGTCCTCGAATTGTTCATCCATATTTATTTAGGATCACAGTCAATGCCTTTCAGGGAGCAGAAGGGAAATTGATCTCGTTCCTAAATTCATCAGAAGTGGTAAGAAGCATCCCATACCAAAGGGATTAGGCTATTTTTAAACATATTCTTTTACTTTTTGCAAGAAAGGATTTTGATTTTGCATCAGTTATCTGAGTTTGAATACATTAGAGAATGGGACTTGCAGCACAATCCTATATGTATCTACTCTTAAATGAATCCCGTTCAGTTCAGTGGGGCTTATTCCCTGCTAAATGTATATTGGGTTGCAGCCTTCTATTCAGCTGTGGTAATTTAGTGAATGTTTGCAACGCCAGAAGCTGCTAGTACTGAACCAAAAATAATGTATGTGAACTATTATTTGGGTTAAGTAGACAAGTGCATCTCATTTTTAACCCCACCTTGATTTTTAATCTGTCAGTGATCTGATGAGTTGCTTGGTTAACTTCAAATGCTATTTTTAATAGGATCTGGGAAAAGCTTCTTGAGGGAGAAAACTTAAAGCAGCTGCGCTGATCTATGCAGACCCTTTTTAAGACTCTAAGAGGCCTGGAGGCAGATGTTCATTTGAGCCCCCTCCTCCTTCTCACTGTATGTCAAAATCATTCCCCCCCCTCAGCTGTTGAGGAGGAACCCTGAATATGTGTATATCCTTGAAAAACATTCATTCTTTAAAAATAGGAACTTGATGTTCAGATTGTAAGCTTCTGAAATCCAAAAAAAATGACATTGGATTCACTTGCAATATACAAAGGGGTGTATACAGAAAATTTCTCTTGATGGGGTCCAGGAAATTCTACTGGGGCCCCTTGGGATTCAAGTGCATAGCATGCACTGTCATAACAGATTTGTGCATGTCATATTAATGTAGCTTGAGGCAAAATATTTCCAAATATTGATCCTATAATATGAATCAGGTCATGCAGTGCCACATCATAGTTCTCAAAGGCTTCGAGCAAGACAAGTACTGTAAGCAGAGCCGTCTCATCCATAGAGGCCGGTGGCGCGGCGCGCCAGAGCGCCGGGCACCCCAGGGGCGCCCCCGCGAGCCCGCCGGCATACCGGGCTCCCCCCCCCACGGGCAGGCGGGCACTCGCGCGCCGGCGGGCGGGCTGTAAGCCGCCCGCCCTCGCCTCCCGGAGCCCCAGCTGGAGCGCTGAAGCGGCGCGGGGCTTTGCGCGACCTTCCAGCACTCCAGCTGGGGCTCTGGGAGGCGAGGGCGGCCGGCTTGCAGCCCGCCCGCCCGCCCGCCGGTGCGCGAGCGCCCGTCCGCCCGCCCCTCATCCTCCGCCCGCCGCGCGCGAGCGCCTGCTCCAACGCCACGCCCCTCACCCCCCGCTCGCCCACCCCCCCCCTCCCGAGGGGCGGCCAGCGCGGGAGGGAGGCGGGCGGATAGGCGGCAGGCTGGGGGCGCCGAGGGATCGCTGCGCCAGGGCGGCCGATTCCTCTAAGACGGGCCTGACTGTAAGCATGGATCAACAGTTTTTAATGTGCAAATTTGATTTTCACAGGAAAGCACACATGTAAGTCTACAGGAAGTAACAGTTGATTGTGTTGCCCCTCTTGATTAAATAGGAAACAAGGACTGTAAACATGTTACACATGCATACAGTCAAAGCATGGGATATGTGGTGGATGAAAACAGTTGCTTCCTTCAATATGAAATTACTAAAATGAACAAAAATGCATTGTTCTTTGTAAAGGTTGATTTTAAAAAGAACCAAATATGAACATTCTATGAATAAAGCTGGGAACTGTGTTTTAACTAAGAGTGGGCAGAAATAGAGACATACCCCTTTTAGATGAGTTGACCAGCAGATCTGCTCCATCTAACATGTGTGCAGATTTTTTAAAATGAAAACTCCTTTTAGTAAACACATCACTTTAGCAAACATTAGATTTTCTTAAAAAGGGAAGTACTTATGAGGTGGTCTGAGGACCACCCTTTTATGGTCACCTGAAACATCTACAAAATTAGCAAAGTCTGCTCTGAACAAAGTCTCCTGTTGCCCCTAGCAGTTTTCACCACTCCATCACTCATATGAAAAAAGAAAGATTTGTGATGCATAATTTTAAAATGTGGTTTTAAAGTGTTTTGATGTGGAACAATTTTATGTCCTGATAGGCTGCCACCTGCTTGGAATATCTTTAGTTAAAGAGGTTTCCTGTGCTAAAGCATATCGGTTGATACCTCTGCCTTTCCAACTCAAAGGTTAATACAGGAAGGGCCCCTCCATACATCCCTTTTAATGGGCATTCATGATGATATTGGGGTGGTTATACACGATCCCACTTTCAACACTGTTTGTTCTTGCAAAGGTTTTAGGCTGAACATACTGCTTTATACTGTGGTTGTAAACCACTGTGATAGGTTTTTTGTGATACAGCAGCATATACCTTGGTTCTCGAACTTAGTCCGTTCGACTCCTGAAACGGTTTGAAAACCAAGGTGCGGCTTCTGGAGCTTTCTGCACTCAACCAGAAACCACGGAAGCTGCGTCGGACGTTCAACTTTCGAGAAATGTTTGCAAACCAGAACACTCACTTCTACGTTTGTGGTGTTTGGGAACTGCTTTGTTCGGGAGCCAAGCCCGTTCAAGTTCCAAGGTACCACTGTAATTCTTTTTACTACTACTACTACTACTACTACTACTACTACTACTACTAGAAATTCAGAGTGCATCCCATAGCTTCCTGCTGAGAACCTGCAACTTTTCATACCACATACGTTAGCTTGTGGTGGCTTGTGCTGATTTGTTGCACTATAGCCCAAGAGTGCCCCTCCAGACAGCAATAATGGAGCAACAAACTAAATAAAGTGGAAGGATGCATGGACGGTCGAGTATAAATTCACCCCCAATGCACTATTATTACATCGACAACATGTTGCAGAATACATAAGTAAACCATCCCCCCACCCTTCTGGAGCGGGCTGAAAGAGACAGTGATTAAATTATCCCTTCTTTAAAGTCAGCCACTTCTGTGAATGCTGCCCTAAATGCAAATCAGACAGAGGTACACATACTTTGCCCGCGCTGTACAACACATCATGCCGTTTTATGAACCATCTGCTTCTCTCTGTTGTGTGCAACATCAAGATGGTTCACGTACCCTTTCTGGCCTCTGGGGCAGACAGTTGTGACTTCAGTCTCCTTAGCGTCTTGCGCAGTGCCAAACCACTGTGTTTTTTAGATGCGCCTCTTTGGTAAAAAAATAAAGAATCGAAGCTCTCCTTGGAGGGGAAACGGGAAAGCTGTTTTGTTTTGAGTACTAAGAGAATGCTACTATACTAGCCATTATTTTTCCACTAAGTAAAGGTTAGGGCTGGTGGCCAGTTGGCAGGGCCAGCAGTATCAGTAGACTCAGGATGCCAGGGTGGTCTGCAGAAGCTCATCGCATACTGAATAATAAATTGTCAGGCGGAAGAACCAGGCCAGAGTCAGCAGTTATATAGGGGCCAGATGGGGCATTACTGGCATACTGAAGTCCCTGATCTTGTCCTCTAGGTGGGAAACAGCACATTCTCTCCATACAGCTGCTGGTAGAATGGCGTACATCTCAGGCCAGGACTTCTTTGCCTGTCATCTGCCCTGCTTGCACAGAGATCAATACCTGAACCCTGTTGCCATCACCCGCTGGCTGAGAGTATCCTGGTAGTTAGGATGCATCGCCAAACTATGATGAGTAGGGTTGGCCAAACATTTTCCAGCAAAAACTTTCAGCTGAATTTTTGTGGAGTACTGGAGGTGAAAGTTACCTCTTTCATAATTTGGGGGATGAGGCCAACATTTGGTTGGGAGGGTGGAGATGGTGAAACTCCTCTCAGCTCCTTATACAGTAGTCAGTGGCTGGCCTTTTCCTCAGAGAAGTCTAGAACATTCCCAGAACAGTCTTGGGGGCAATGGCTACCACTGCTTGAGGGTTTCATCCATACCCTGAAATTCACCTCACTGCCAATTTGTAGACTGAGAAGGGGCATTTTAGCCCAGGGCTAATAATAGGATTGCTTCATTGGAGTGGTTATACTATGTATGTAGTTGCTTACACAATTGTTGTGGATAGATGTCATACTGTTGCAGATATACTTCATATTGTACTCATTTTACAATATGACTCACTTCTGTTTCAGTGTATCTGAAGAAGTGTGCATGCACATGAAAGCTCATACCAAGAACAAACTTATCGGTAGTTGGTCTGTAAGGTGCTACTGGAAGGATTTTTTTGTTTGTTTGTACTCATTTTAGTTAAAGATACCAGAAATTACTGCATTCCACCCAATGGGCTGCCAGCTTTGCACAAGAGTGGCTTCCTCTGTGGGGCAAATACGGTAGTATACAATATAAATTTGAATCTCTGTAGTCCAAATTAGGTAGGTAGTTTGGCATGCAAAGGTTTTGGAAGGGTATCACAAGGATGCTTTTAAACAGGGCTTGGGAAACACAAGGCAGGGAGCCAAACACTGATTTGTTTGCCAGGCAAAGTACCCTCCTTAGGCCATGCCTCCTGTCCCCAGACCATGCCCTCACTGGCAATACTCCTTGAATCCTTTTGCCTAGCTGGAAAGTGGTCTTGAATTGTGATATACAGTGGTGCCTCAGGTTACATACGCTTCAGGTTACAGATGTTTCAGGTTACAAACTTCGCTAACCCAGAAATAACGCTTCAGGTTAAGAACTTTGCTTCAGGATAAAACAGAAATTGTGCTCTGGCGCGCAGCAGTAGCGGGAGGCCCACATTAGCTAAAGGTGGTGATTCAGGTTAGAACAGTTTCAGGTTAAGAATGGACCGTCCAGAACGAATTAAGTTCTTAACCAGAGGTACCACTGTAATTCCTCTTGCTTGGCCTGGATAAAGGATGGACAGAAATGTTTGTGTTTGTGAAGAAACCCCTGTCCTTTGCATATTGGAATGTAGCCTGTTGTACAAAGGCAAAAGTCACCTTTGTCACTTTACAGCCACTGGCGTGGAACCCCCAGAAGATTGTTTATGTCAGAATGCAGCCTTTGGGGTTGAAAAAACTCCCTTACCCCCTGCTGCTGATCAAACTTAGATTTAGTTGATCTGCTTTTTAATGGATCAGTAAGTCAAAATTCAGGTACGCGGGTGGCGCTGTGGTCTAAACCACAGAGCTAGGGCAGGGGTCTGCAACCTTTAAGACAAAAGAGCCACTTGGACCCGTTTCCGAAGGGGGGAAAAAAAACTGGGAGCCGCAAACCCATTGCGACATGGGAAGGAATGTTTTTATTTTATTTGACTATCGCAGACCAACACGGCTACCTACCTGTAACTGCAATAGCCTAAAAAAGATATTAGTCAGATGCATGACCCCCCCCCCCAGCTGTCGTGTCTGACTACCCAAACTTGGCAAATTTGGCAAGCTAGCTTCTCCACTAGTCCCCAGTACAATTCTAACTCCTGGCAGGAATACAGCTAGCTACCTGCCACACTGGTGCCTTCTAAATGTTTTGGTGGCTACAAATCCCATCATCTCTGACCATTGGTCATGCTGCCAAGGGCCAATGGGAGTTGTAGTCCAAAACGTATGGAGGGGCACCAAGTTTGAGAAAGGCTTCTTTCTAACCTGCTATACTACAAGTGAAAAAAGCCATTGCCATAAAGGTGGCTTCTGATACCCTCATTTCCTTCAAGTACGAGAGAGAGAGAGAGAGAGAGAGAGAGAGAGAGGCAAAATAATGGGCGGAGTCGTCACCCCCACACCACCATGGCAACCCGAAGAAGAACAAGAACAAGAACAAGAACAAGAACAAGAAAAGTCCAGGTTTGGAGTCTCCTCCGGGCCCTTCTCGGTCCTGATGCTGCTGCAGGTGGTGGAGGCGGCGCAGCCGGGATCTCCTCCAACGCACATGGCCAGCAGGTCGAAGCCAGTGAGAGGAACGAGGCGATCCCATCACGAGCAGCAGGCACCCCCACTCGGGCTGCCCATCTTCCCAGAGCCCTGGCACAGCAGCATAGAATCATAGAATCTTAGAGTTGGAAGAGACTGTCATCCAGTCCAACCCCCTGCCAAGCAGGAAACACCACCAAAGCATTCCTGGCAGATGGCTGTCATTTGGACCCACCCCTTTTTTCAGGGATCCATCTCTCCGTAGACATGGAGCACAGTCAGATTCCTAGGCAGGAGGGAGAAGCCGAGGTATACCCCTCCAGACAAGGGTGCCAACTTGAATAAAATATTTTGGGGGGAGATCTGCATAATTGAACACATGACACAGCGTGCATACACCATTTGAATGGCAATGCCGATCAACTCGGGGAGGGAGCAGCCTCCTCAAATATTCTATATGGAGGGGCGAAGGGACCTCGGCTCCCCGGCAGTTGCAGAAGATGGAGACGTCCCTCCGAAAGGCCACATTTCCCGTTCTGTCTTCACCACGGCACCACCCCCGCCAATGCTCGACTGGGCTTATCTTGTTCTTGCCCCAAGGATGCTTCCAACCCCCCACCCCACCCCAAGCATCCTCTGCCCTCCTCTCTGAAGCTCTCCTTCGCCCAGAAACCTCCCTTGGCACAGCTCACCCCTTGCCCTGCGCGCTAAGTCTCTCCCGAGCGCGCCCGCATCTCATTCGCAGGAGCCTCGCAGGGAGGGGGGAGAGCGGGGGGGGGGGAAATCACTACCCAGGCGTCCCTCCGCGTCCCTTAACCCTGACGTGGACTCCCCCTCTCCGTTTTCTGCAGCCAAAAGGAACACCCCTCCCCCATGCGCACCACGGACGCACCTCGCAGCACGCGCAGAGCCCGGAGCGCCCCGAGAGATTCCTGCCGGAGGGGACACCGGCCGACGCGTCGCGAGGGGTCTGGAACCCGCAGAGGGGCTTGAGGGTTGGGGTCCCGGTTCGACTTCCCTTTAGGGTGGTCGCAAGTAACTGCTCTCCTCCCAACCCCTCCAGCAAAACAGGAACAAGGGGAATGTAGAAGGGTCACCTTCTTCCACCCCGTTTTTTCAGGGGTCTCTTTCATCGCCGCTTGCCGTCGGGATTCGTCCCCCCTCCAAAAGAAAAGAGGAGCTCTCGGTCCCTCGCATCCTTCCCCGGACCCACCACCACCCCTTCACCCCGATCTCTCTGAGCCTTCCCCTCCCGCCCTTGGAAGTTCGCCATCCCCTCGACCCCCGGGCGACCTGGCTGCACCCCTCCCTCCCCACCCGCCAGCCTGGCCGTGGCCTCGGAGATGCTCCCTCGCGCGCCCCGCCGCCGGCGGACTCGGCTCACCTTCCCCCTCGCCTGCCGCCCGCCGCCCCTGGCCCAGCCACAGCTGCCTTCTTACCTCTTCGAGTCGTCGCCTCGTCGTCGACTCTTCGAATCCTCCTGCTCCACGCAGCAGCCAGCAGCAGCCGCGCCAAGGAGGGAAACTGCTGCGGTCTGTTGCTGCGCCTGCGCTAGCCGAAACGAGGCACGACGTCACGCATGAGCAGCAGCAGCCGCCCGGCCAAGGTGGAGAAGTGGGCGGGCGCAGGCGGGCCAGCAGCGCAGCGCGGTGTAACGCGTTAACGGCGCGGAGGGCGCAGGCGGGCTAGCAGTGCGGCACGGCGCTGCGCCCCCTTCATTCGCCGCCCTAGTCTAAGTAGACACACCGGCCCTGCAGGGAGCCGCGCACGGTCTGAAAGGGCCGCATGCGGCTCTGGAGCCGCGGGTTGCCGATCCCCGGCCTAGGGCTTGCTGATCAGAAGGTTGGTGGTTTCAAATCCCCACGATGGGGTGAGCTCCTGTCGCTCAGTCCCTGCTCCTGCCAACCTAGCAGTTTCAAAAGCACATCAAAGTGCAAGTAGATAATAGGTACCCGCTCCAGCGGGAAGGTAAATGGCATTTTCCGTGCACTGCTCTGGTTCGCCATGACCTGGAAGCTGTACGCTGGCTCCCTCGCCAGTAAAGTGAGATGAGCGCCACAGAGTCGTTTGTGACTGGACATAACAGTCAGGGGTCCCTTACCTTTAGTTAAAATTCATTTTTTTTTTTGGATAAATAAATATTTTATTGTATTTCGATTTCTTACATCTGCCATTATCTCAAACATTTGTACATACTTTTCATTTGTACTTATTTTGCAAGTTAAGTTCCACTGTATAAATTAATAATCAACAAATTGGTAGCTGATGAATATAATGATGATCAACTAATTGTTGCAACCCTAATATTGTGTTAACCAACTAATCATCTAATTGGCTTTAACCCTAACAGTTTTTATCCAAGAGCTATAACTATTTTAAATGCTGTAACCAAATTATATGATCTTTGGGGAGTCGTGATGGATGGTATGTATGCAAATATGTGGCTGTAAATGTGGGATGGCATTCAATTTCGTTGTACTACGTACAATGACAATAAAGTATCTATCTATCTATCATCTATCATCTAATTAAATATATCAAATCACTTTTGTTTTCCCTTGAATCTCTCCCCCCCCCCCCGCCCCACTCCTAAAAACTTGATTTTTGTGCTCCTTACAACAGAGGTGGGCAAAGACAGGATCTCTGGATGATTTGCAATAGGTCCACAGTTGTTCCTGACTGCCAATACTTTTCACATTAGCAATAAAAAAAGGATCTCTTATCTCCTCCCTGCTTAGGCTGCTGGAATCAGGGAAGTTTTGTGTGAAAGGACTGTGAGTTCATTTCTGGTATGGACAACAAAATCTTAGGCTGAAAATGTGTCCAAAAGTGCTGAATTTCATGGTATATACTCCAGCATCATTATTCCATACTTCGAATCCATTGGTGGTTCTTAAAAATAAAATAGATCCCACAGGGATCTGAAGTATGCTCACCTCTGACTTGGAAAATATTCCCACCCCACCCTACTAAAAGGTGAAGACCAGAACCATGCCATGAATCATGCCACCATATGATCCGAGTTAAAGACCAAAAGCCTGGGCAAAGATGTATGTCTTAGCCTGGTGCCTAAAAGCTGAAGGCATGAGTTTGGGAAGTGTTCCTGGAAGTGGTCACCTCCTCCCTGTTCCCCTGTAGCATGAAGCCAGAGACATCTGGATTTGTTTCACTAAATGCATTTCATTTTCTACTCTTCAGGCAGCTCTGGCAGATGGGTTTTCCTTGTTCCTGCTGTTTGCTTGCAGCCTAGTATATAGCACTCTTGCTGATACGGACTCATTCGTTTGGGCTTTTTGTATGTTTTGTTGTTGTTGTTAGAGAAGATCTTGCCTCAAGGGATTGAAATAGATGCCGTTCAGCTACTCTGCAGTTCTGTTCCTAAGAATATACAATTATGATTCTTTAAAAATAAAGTTTGTAACACGCCTTTAGCAGATTATCGGGGGATGGGAAGAGGTGGATGTAAATTCAAAGTAAGTGTTTGACTCAACCAGCTCATCTATTCTGCACAGCTTTGACCGATCCCTCTAGAAAGCCATTCAGGGTGTTCTCTCAAGAGACAAAGGCTGTAGCTGAATCTATAAATATGTGACTATAGCTGTCAATCATCTGTCACATTTTATATGACTTTCTGTTTGGGAGCCAGATTGGTGGAGTGCAAGAAGAAAAGCTAGCTCACTGGAGCTAGAACCACAATCCTCAATTGGACTAAGCCCAGTTTTCGGAAATTGTGTGTGTGTGTGTGTGAGAGAGAGGGGGGTTGGGGGGCAGGGGGATTTCAACCATACCTGATTATATTTGTCATTTGCTGTCAACTTCCTGTTCACAATTGCTTTTATTTATCTGAACCTTTTCTGCATTTAATTTTTAATAACAATTCCTCTCGTGGAAATTCAAGCCATGTGGTGACATCATATTATCAACAGCCAATCAGATTTGGCTGTGTGATGACATCATGAAGCCAAATCAGAGTGAGAGTGATGCCTCCCGTCTTTTCTCTGGACAAACATCGTTGTGCTTTACTTTCTGCCTCTCCCTGAATCAGTCATCAAATGTATGTGTATTTTCTGGAGTGTTGGGTTTTTCTTTCGGTGAAATTCATACTTCAGTTGGGTTCAGCTTTAAATTCCTTATATGCACAGATTTACAACTGTGTTCTAAATTTCTGGTAACTTAGAATATGTGGAAGAGAGGGAAAAGAAAGGACACCAAAGAAGGAGAGGAAGGGAAGTCCCTAGATGTCTTGTGTTGTGTCCCTGTTTAGTTGTGGTTTTGTTTTCATTTTCCCCCCTTTTAGTTTTTAATTCTTCTTTTGGAACTGCATGTAAAAACTACAAATAAAAATTATTATTATTATTAAAAAACCCTGTGTTCTAAGTTTCTCTGCATTTGCTCTAATTCAATAGCAGGCTGAAAGGATGGGGTTTTTGTTCAGGGTGTTGGATATACTACTAATCAATACACTATAGTATATAGCTGTAAAAAATGTAACCTTTGAAAGGTTAATCTTCACTAGAGGAAATGTGCGAATAGGATGAATACATTTGCTGTGCCTTTCCTGGTCTCTGACTCAAATTGCAGCCTACTGTTCTCCACTCACATCTACCTTCCTCTTCCCCTTGGTTAAGAGAGGGGTGAATAAGGATGAGTCACAATTTTGACAATCTTTTAGGCCTCCTTGGACCATCTTACCTCTCATAGAGACACATCCCCACCACATCAATAGCTATCTACCCTCCTCTTTCACATCCAAGCTATGACCAGGTATTGCCTCAGGGCAACCCACTAGCAGAAATCGGATAGGAAACGCATAACATTATGTCTTAGTATCTGGCTCTGTGGTTGTTGTTGTTCAGTCATTCAGTTGTGTCCGACTCTTCGTGACCCCATGGACCAGAGCACACCAGGCACACCTATCTTTCACTGCCTCCCGCAGTTTGGCCAGACTCATGCTAGGTGCTTTGAGAACACTGTCTAACCATCTCGTCCTCTGTTGTCCCCTTCTTCTTGTGCCCTCCATCTTTCCCAACATCAGGGTCTTTTCTAGGGAGTCTTCTCTTCTCATCAGATGGCCAAAGTACTGGAGCCTCAACTGGCTCTGTGGTTACTCTTACTAAATAATAGGACTGTGTGTACAGCCCTCCTGACGTGACTTAGGGACCACTCAGCCCCTCATATGAGGTCAACTCAGGGCCAGTCCAAGCTGGGTCAACCCAGGGAGCTCCCATCCTAATTAAGTTTATGTTTGGGAGGGAGCAGTAGGTGGCATGAATAAGAGTATTTGGCCTGCTTCAATTCAGGATTCAGTCAAATCTGGTACACAGCCCTACTAAATAATGCTAGGAATGAGGTTAACCATCATGAAGCACTGGATTTGTTTCAACCAGCTGCTTTCCTTTGACAGCAACCACTCTCGAGGGTCTCTATTGAATTTCACATAGCAGGTAGATGAGGTGATGGGTTAGAGTTGTTTCGGGTTTTTTATTGTCTGCTGTGCTGGTGGCCCGACTGATGGTAAGAGAAAGAAGCAAGAGCATAGCACAGCTGTGGTCTCAGTGTGCTCTTTGGCCCAGGTAGGCAGCGAGTCAGCTGTGCTGGCTGTGGGTGATGGGAGCTGTAGATCCCAAAAAATCGGGAGGGCACCAGACTCCTGACCTTTTGACTCTGGCGTTTCCTAGAGTTGGGAGTCCCCAAAGTGGTTCCAGTTGCAACGCAGGGGCTTAGGAGAGCACTTGGATTATGTCTGATTACCCTTGCACAGCAGCGAGAGAGGTTTGGCTAAAGGCCAGTGTGCCATTTGTAAGCATTCAGAGAAGAGACCCAAGCACCTCATGGAACTGAAATTGGCACCGTTAGACTGCAAAAAGTTTCAGCCAAATTGGAAGGCAGGACTGTTACATGATTAGTGAGGAGGGGGAGAACAAGTGGAGGGTTAACCTTGTCTGTTTTCACAGCCAGGGATATGATCTCCAAATTAAATTTCCATGATTTATCACATCTAGAAAGGTTAGAGGAAGCAAATAAACAACATAAAAAAGCAGGAGGAAAACAGGGGATGGAGCTGCCAAGGTTGCTTCTTCCCTTTTATGGCAGAAGGGAAATTATCCTATGAAAATTAGATTATGATTGGGTCCCAGAACTAATTGTTATGAGATGGCAAAGGTGCATTGTATTGCCATTGAGCTGCAATGTCTCAGAACTGAATCCCATCTATTATTGCAGAGGAATCCATCAGAAAGTGCACTGGGTGTCTGAATTTGTCCCTGCTGGGGGAGCTGCTCTCAGTCACTGTGATGTATGGGGATTGGTAGAGAGATGAGGGAACACATTCTTTCTCTGATGCATAATCTGTTGCATAATCCTTGCCATTTTCAGCAGCAGTTTTTGTATTCTGCCAGCAGTGACCGGCAGGCAGGACGGCAGCCTCCCCACCAAACAGGGAAGTGGCCCACTGTAGAGCGTCCATCTTTGTGATGGAGAAGGGGGGGCAGTCAACGAAGAGACAGGGCAATGACAAGACAGAGTGAATGCTGGGATAGCTTCTCCAATGCCTGAGTTAATCAGGAAGGGATTGGCTGCAGAACTCACATCAGATCTCTTCTTCTCCTTCAGGTCAAGATCAAATTGCATGATGAGAGTAAACGATCTGTTTATGGCACTGATACCTAGACATTGTCTCGTCCCTTCAGTGGTGAGAATAAGCATTGATTTGAAGAAGCCAGAGACAGATCCTGATTAATACGAGCAAAGTATTTTATATATTTCCTTTCTGACTCTCGGCCATAAGCTCAATGAAAGACAATCTCAACAAGTTCTTTGCTGCTTCTCTTAGCACAGAGTGGAATTTTGCTCTTGCTTTGAGTCTGGTAATTGTGTTTTAATGATGAGTCATTGTTGAGATGCTTGTTTTGATATTTGGAAAGCACCACTGAGGGACTCCTTTTTGGAGGAGAAAAGCAGGAAATGCATTTTGCATAAGCAAAACAATGTAGCCTTCTGGACACAGCTCTTGGTCCATGTGCTTGCCAACCTCTGACCTAAATTGGGCTCCTCCCAGGGCCCTCCCTGGGGTGTGTATGTGAGGCCCAGAGCAAATCACACAGTGTGCCCCCCCATTATCTCTTCATGGCAATGGTGATAGCAATGGCTCCTCCTCCTCCTCCTCCTCCTCCTCCTCCTCCTCCTCCTCCTTGGCTTACTTTTTATTGCCACTGCTTTAGTGGTAGCAATGTCACGGAGACATTGCTCTAGAAAGGGAGAAGTTGCAGAGCCTCAGTGGGTGTTCAGGAGGCAGCAGGGGCTGGCAGGCAGAGGGGCTGCTGGCCATTCCCACTAGTGCCTTCCCAAAATGTGTCTCACAAAGCAAGGGACCCCACAAATTTTGGGGCCAGGGACAGTCATTCCTATGCATCCCCCTCAAGGGTGACTCTGCTAATAGTTGTATTGTAGGAAGAAATTGTTCAGCTGCTGTGTCATGGAATTATATTGAGTGAAGAAGCTCGCTCATTGAATATTTTCCTTCCGCACATCTGTTAAGGAATGTATACCAAGGCTCCATATTGATACACCTAACTACCTTAGGGAATGTGTGTATATTGAATGAATTGTGTACATTTTCTGCCCAATATGCACAATCCCTGGTAAGTGTTGAAGAATGTGCACATCTCAGCTGTACAGTGGTACCTTGGGTTAAGTACTTAATTCATTCTGGAGGGCCGTACTTAACCTGAAACTGTTCTTAACCTGAAACACCACTTTAGCTAATGGGTACTCCCACTGTCGCTGTGCTGCCAGAGCACAATTTCTGTTCTTATCTTGAAGCAAAGTTCTTAACCTGAAGCGTTATTTCTGGGTTAGCGGAGTCTGTAACCAGAAGCGTATGTAACCTGAAGCGTATGTAACCTGAGGTTCCACTGTATTTTGTACATTCTTTGGGGAATATGCACATCTTGTTTTGGCAATATGCACATTTTCTGGACAATATACATAGTCTACAACCGGCATTGTTTTTGTTTTGTTTTCTATCTCTAGTTCAGAAGTAGGCAGTGGTTCATATAAAGCAAAATAATGAGGAAAAGAGAACCTTCTCTTGCCTTAACATTAAAATGTAGTACAGCCCACTTGCCCAAATAAACTAGCCCATTACCTGTTCCTAAGCCATATCTGTCATGATGTTGTTTATTGCTCCATATTTTCTGCTTGTTATTTGTCATAATTTGGATCATCTCATTTTTGATCAGCAGAATGTCATCTGACAACTCTACCATTCTCTGTGATGTGCAGCTTTTCTCAGGTCAGTATATAAACAAAGCTCCATGCCTTTCTCTGCTTTCATTTGTTTTTATGTGGCTACATCTTCCTCTTCCTTTGGATTATATGAGTTAAATGGGAAGGAAGTTCCTGTTTTATTGCAAGTAACTTTGTAGGTTCCCCTTTCACTCTGCTGTTCTATAAAACATTCCCCAATGCAGCACAACCTCACAGATATCCCAAAATCAATTTTTATCACATATTGATAAATTAACCCAAGAGGCATGTTGAACAAATATGTCAGATGTAGCATTTGTTCTTTCATCTGGAAAAGGGGGGATTTATTGCATAATCTAATCACACTTTTCTTAAGCAAATATTGATTCATTCAAAGAGCACTTGAAGGCGAGATGTTTTCCTTTAGTTATTACATT
This sequence comes from Lacerta agilis, assembly GCF_009819535.1. Classification (NCBI taxonomy): domain Eukaryota; kingdom Metazoa; phylum Chordata; class Lepidosauria; order Squamata; family Lacertidae; genus Lacerta; species Lacerta agilis. The sequence continues at coordinate 60,561,396 of NC_046313.1, forward strand.
AACATTCATCATTTCCCCTGGCTTCTTCTTTTTTCTTTTTCTTTTTTTAAAAACCCAACCTTTTAAAGGTTAGTAATCAAAGATTTTAGAGGCCTGGGAATTCCTTCTTGGACAGAAATGATGTATTCCCAAAAATCCTTCATCATGCCTTAGCACAACTGGTTGTGCTCTAGTAGCACAGAGGACAATCTGAGTGTTTAATGCTGGTGTGGAGAACCTTTGACCATGTAGATGTTGTTGAATTATAACCCCCACCAACCTCAGCAGGCCAGGCATGAAGAGTGTTGTAGTTCAGCAACATCTGGAGGGACAAAGGTTCTCCACACCCGGTTTAATGTCATGAAGCCTTCTTCTTCTTCTTTGGCAATCACTTGTAGCCAAGTAAGATTGTTTTCCATAAACACGGTTTTTAAAATCAGTCCATAAGTGACTGTGGAGGCCAATTCTGGATCCACGTGTCCTTCCAAATTGGGGACATAGGTTTCTGGGCAGGAGTTGATCACGGTGAAGGTTTGCCAGGCGTGCCTTCCTCTTAGCACGTTTCTCCCTTTCATCCTGAGTTCAAGCATCTTCAAAACCCATGACACCTGTGGTAAAGGCTGTTCTCCGAATGGAGCACTCGCAGGCCAGTGTTTCCCAGTTGTCAGTGTTTATACTACATTTTTTTTAAAATTTGCCTTGAGAGAGTCTTTGAACCTCTTTTGTTGACAGCCAGCATTATGCTTACCATTTTTAAGTTCAGAATAATGTCATGAAGTAGGCTCTTGCTCACACAATGATCTAGGCCACCATGAATTTGTTAGTCTTTAAGCTGTGCACATGAAACTTTGCTTCTTTTTTAATGACTATGACTACTTTTATTACTACAACTACTACTATTACTACAGAAATGTTTCTAAATAAGGATCCGTTACATGACATCTGTTATATCCATACCCTCCATTGCTTACCCATATCTTGGAATGGCAGAAGCTAAAATAGTCTCACCATGCTTTTTTGAAGGGTTGATTTCTGGTCCCCCTGATTCTGGGGTGGGTGGTGAGTGGTGGCTTCTTTTAAGCATACTGATATCAATAATCAGCTATCTATATTGCAAAGGCACTTGGGCTTTTCTCTATCGCACTGAAAGAAATAACATTTTTTGTGAAGTTCTTCTACAACCCATTAGAAAGCTGAATGAAATTGGCACACATGCATACAGCCTCAATGCATACCAATTACCAGAAAACTCTGAAAATGGGACACACAACTTAGTGAACCAACCTAATTCACATTTGCCAGATTTATAACCAATTTGGAGTGCAGTAAACAAACTCGATTGCACTTTTCTCTGAAAGTTTCAATGCCATTTTTTAAAGGCATACGAATATGCATATTTATGTGGGAAGTGCATACAAAATGCATATTTTAGAGGAGCAACATTTTAAGAGACAGGGGGTACAAAATGAGTAAGTCTGATTTGTGTGTGTGTGTGTGATTTTAAAAGAAATTTGCAGAAAATGGGACGGAAGGGACTTATGATTGAAATCACCCGTTCCCACCACCCTTCTGAGTAATACCCCTCCCCACCCTCTCACTATATATAAAGGTCTGCTGACTTCTGTTTCAGTGTATCTGAAGAAGTGTGCATGCACACGAAAGCTCATACCAAGAACAAACTTAGTTGGTCTCTAAGGTGCTACTGGAAGGATTTTTTATTTTATTTTTTATTTTGCTATGATTGGAAGTATTTGAAACTGACACAGAATGCAAATAGGCTGATCTGTCCATCCCTAGGTGGAACTGCAGTTGAACTAGTTTTTACACATACGTGCTGCTGAGCTTTGTCTTGCATGGAGCAGAGAAGCCCTGTCCGGAATATCACTGGTCTGGAAGAATAGTTTTGGGAAACAGATGAACAACCAGACAGCAGCTTGAACTTTTCTCAAGTTCCCATAAAACATCCCCCCCACCCCTCCAGTGGCTGACTGTGCGTGACGTTAAAAGGGTGATGACACAGCACTTGTATCTATTTTCTTGTCTCTTTCTATATTGTCTGAACCTCAGCCAATAAGTTTAGACTTTTAGAAATGTAGACAGGGAGAGTGGAAAGAAAATGAAGGCAAAAACAAATAGATGTGGTATCCTGGAAGACCACGGAAGACTCTTCCAGGAGGAATGATAGCACATTGTAGTGGCTCCCATTCTACAGGGGTGATGTCAGAAAGACCCCCCACTTTCCCAAGAGCAATTTGGCTACCTTGTTCTGAGTAACTGTTGCTGTATCTCCATTGCTACTCTTCTGTTTTAATTCTGGATGTGCTTGCACCATGTTTCAATTTCATTAAAAAAATTTTTTTTTTTTTAAAGAGTTGCTTCACAAGCTAGGGTTAGAGTACATTTCACATTTGTGCTGACGCTGTAAGAAACTTCCCCAACCCTGCTGTAATTCAAACGCAATATTCGTGGAGAATATTGGATGGAACTTTATTGCTAATATTGTGCAAAGGGTCAAACTTAACAGTATTCTTTTTGGGGTGTGTGTGTTAAAATGAGCCAGATTGATTCTCATTTACTGTAACGACACTTACATGGGTTTGGAAAGGGGCCTAGTTTGCATTTACAGTAAGCCACTTTTATACTGCTATATTTATTTAAAAGGAAGTTACATTTTTGGATCAGGGCAGGACTCCCAACTCCCATCATTCTCCATCAGCATGACCAATGGTCAGGGATGATGGGAGTTGTAGTCTAATCACATCTGGAGAGCTGCAGGTTTCCCATACCTACTTTAGAAATTTCTATCTTTTGAGATTCCTTGTTCTGTAAAGCCTCAGCACTAAGGTCTCCTGCGAAATCTTCTTTTGGTGTGGTGAAATGTGGATCTAGTAAAGGCACATAACATTTCAAAGTGAGGTGCAGTGGTGGCATGGATTAGTCTCTGTGTTGCCAGAATGCAACTCCTTACACACTAGACTACTGGCATGCGTTTGGATGCTTTGCATAGTAAAGTGGTCCAATATTCCAAGTGGAAATAGCTTAAAGTACAATTAAGATTCTTCAGTTTTGACCACATACATCCTGTTAAAAATTATCTTCTTCAAATATGAATGTAGAATACATTCCCCTCTTTAGGGAATTTTTAATGTCTGATGTTTATAGCATTATTATTATTATTATTATTATTATTATTATTATTATTATTATTATTATTATTTCTGTTGGGAGCCGCCCAGAGTGGCTGGGGAAACCCAGCCAGATGGGTGGGGTATAAATAATAAATTATGATTAATAATAATTATACATATTATTATTATTATACTCTGGAATCTAACAGTGCATGGTAACTGACAATAGAACTTCCTCTTCCTGCCTTCCCTCTGTCCCTCAGTCTGTTCTGGGGACCCCTCAAATCCCCTGGGAAAGATTTGGGAAAACATGGGGGCCACATGGAGAGAGGAAGAAGAAGTTCTGTAATGCAAACAGAAGTCCTTGTGCTCACAGGACAACTTTGTTTGATGCAACCCTTTATTAGCATTGTAAAGGGTTTAGGGAAGTTTTTAATATTTGATTCTATTTTTAATATTCTGTTGGGAGCTGCCCAGAGTGGCTGGGGAAACCCAGCCAACTGGGCGGGGTATAAATAAATAAATAAATAAATAATAATAATAATAATAATAATGTTTTCATTTGGCTATGTAAATCACATGGCTATTCTGTTAAAATATGAAAAATATATATAAATTAACTAACTTAATATTTAATATACCATAGTTTATAATCAGTAGTACAGTGGTGCCCCGCAAGACGAATGCCTCGCTAGACGAAAAACTCGCTAGACGAAGGCATTCGTCTTGCGGAAGGCTGCCCCGCTAGACAAAAAAGTCTATGGGGCTGCCTCGCAAGACGAAAAATTTTCATCTTTTTTTTCCATTTAGCGGAGCGCGGCTGTCATTGCTGCTTCGCTAGACAAAAAAACTGCTAGACGAAAATTTTCGCAGAATGAATTATTTTCGTCTAGCGGGGCACCACTGTATCTGACATTTCATATATTACACCACTTACCATTACATTTTTGTAAGTTTGCTATTTCTGTTTTGTTAATACTGATATTCAGCAGCAATTTGCGGTTGCCTGTATTTGACACTCATATTTAAAATCAATACGAGTCGGAAGTGCCAAAAGATTCCAGTTAATTCTTTGCATATCTGGAACAAACTTGCTTTAAATCAGTGCTTGATTCCCCCTCCCCTCGTTCTGTTGCTGAGAAATACACTTTCTTAAAGTCTAGATACAACGGGGCTCTTCCTTCTCTCCCTCAGTACCACCCAATTGGCTCAGGAAGGCAAGAGAACCCCCAGAATGATGTGCAGGGGAAGAAGGGAGGGTGTCATTGTGTTTGACCAGCTGAGCTGTTTATGCTGATGGAATGATTGCCACAGTGCTATGCCGAATTCCTTCTATGTTTTTAGGCAACGTTATGGAGAACAGATCTATCAATGAGTATTATGGTAGATTATTGATCATATTATAGTATTTAGTACTATAATATGATATTATAGTACTTATAATAAGTATTATATAAGTAGACAAATGGAACATCTCTGAACACCCATTGCTGAGTGGAAGGGAGAGTAATAAATATTAGAAAAAGGATGTTTACATTTATAACTGGTAGAAGCTTCTCATAAGCATCTGGTGTGTCCTTTGGAAACACTGTGTGGAACCAAACAGACCGTTAGACTGATCCAGCAGGGCGGGCTTATTTGTGTGTGTGCATCTATATCTATATCTATATCTATATCTATATCTATATCTATATCTATATCTATATCTATCTATCTATCTATCTATCTATCTATCTATCTATCTATCTATGTTTGTTCGTTTGGCTTAGCTGGATGGTGAGCTTAACTTTATGGTTATTGTGGTGAAATTCCCTCTTCAGCTTTGTCCCACACAGTGCTGCAAAGCACATTATTTCCAAGAATATTATTGCCAATATTTATGGACCACTGTTCATCCAAGGTGGTCACAGGACTCGTTTTATCCCTTTAGGGTATTCTACTGAGGACCTCATGCTGGTGGTGGGCAGGGCTAAAGCCTTTGGTGGGTGGAGCCAGAGCTCAAAGTGGACAGGGCTACTCCTTTCTGACTCTGCCACCTCCCATCTCTCTCTTCCTGCCATCCCCTTTCTCCCTACTTCCTCCATCCACACCAGCTGGCATGGAAAGGACTAGATTGCTCTCATGACAAACCTCCCCCGGGGAACCTGTGGCTGGAAATGTCCTTTACATCACAGGTTTTCTACATGGTTGCCTTAAAAGGTAAAGGTAAAGGACCCCTGACAGTTAAGTCCAGTCGCGAATGACTCTGGGGTTGCGGCACTCATCTCACTTTACAGGCCAAAGAGCCGGCATTTGTCCGCTCCGCAGACAGTTTTTCTGGGTCATGTGGCCAGCATGACTAAGCCACTTCTGGCACAATGGAACACTGAAACCAGACCAGCGCACGGAATTGCCGTTTACCTTCCTGCTTGCTGTTTACCTTTATCTACTTGCACTTTGATGTGCTTTTGAACTGCTAGGTTGGCAGGAGCTGGGACCAAGCAATGGGAGCTCACCCCGTCATGGGGATTTGAACTGCCGACCTTCTGATCGGCAAGCCCAAGAGGCTCAGTGGTTTAGACCACAGTGCCACAGTCCCATGGTTGCCTTGGTATTGTGATTATTTTGGATTATTTCCATGCCAATGCCATCTATGTGGACGAGCCAGTGGGTATTAGCCTAGAATGAAAGCTTTTGAATACAAGTGTTTGAGTAAGGCACACACAAAATGGATTCAGAAAATAATAATTTGGGGATCAAATCCTAAGGAACAGACAGCAAGGCAAAGCTCATCAAAGAGCATTAGCAAAAAACAAAGCAGTGCTGCGCTTATGGTTCAGTTCTGGTGATACAAGAAAAATGTTTTTTTTGCAGAATCCCAATTAATAATAATACCTGCATCTCAAGCAAATTGTACTCATTTGTAGCAATATAGTGTAACATGGGCCTGCTTAATGGAGAAAGACATTGCTCTGGGATTGCAGCACTGAAGTGTTGGAATCAGCCAGGCAGCAGCAACGCTATTTTGGGTTGCACAAATTTATAGCAGCGAAGTAGAATAGTGGAGAGGGATGCATCTGCAGACAATTACAATTTGCCTGGCATGCCAAAGTTGTTTTGCATCTATGTTTTTTAAACAACCCTGTGCAGTCTGTCTCCCCACCTCCACATTCCCCTCTGATTTTAGTAGAGCTAAACTCTCTGTGCCTCTTTGCCATCGAGGTTATTTAAGAAACCATAAAGCGCTGATGAAGCAGGCCAGTCTTTACTGCTGCCATAATATCATTCAAGCTTCCTTCCTTGATTGCTTTTTTAAAACACTGACCTTAATAGGTTCAGACCCCTAAGGACTAGCTCATGCCTGCCGCATCCCTTTGAATGACGGCCCATCTGCTTGATGGCACAGCGGGCTTAAACCATTTCCATTAAAAGGTAATATCTCCAGAAGCTCACATGTGCATATGGGTAGAGGGGCTGGCATCAGGGTTTTGTTGTTTTGTGATTGCTGCTGTGCTGTTGTGCTACTGAAGAAGCATTCAGGTCATCTTGCCCCTGTTGCGATGTCCCATAATGTATAGAATATTTCCAGTCACAAAACATGCTGTGCGTGTCAGCAGAAGTCCAATGATCCTTGTGGGGGATGATACAGGGTGCCCCAGTTGATGAAGCGCCAAGGCGAGTTAAGCAGATGTGTGAGGAGAGGGTAAGTAAAACCCATGTATTCATTTATCTGATTAAGGTAGCTCAGACTAATAAGGGCGCAGTAAGATCACGTTAGAAATCCCAAGCAGGGCAGATTCTGCCACATAATTCTTGTAGGTGGCAATATGAGACTTCAATAATAATTTAGTGCTGGGGACAGGCCATTGTCCCCCCAATCAAAATGCTCAGGGAGATCTTGAGATGAAGAATGAATTCAAGGAAGCATCCCAAAGAGAAGATGTTGCAGTAATGGGTGACTTCAAATATCCTCAAATATACTGGCAGTCATGTTGTTGTTGTTCAGTCGTTCAGTCGTGTCCGACTCTTCGTGACCCCATGGACCAGAGCACGCCAGGCACGCCTATCCTTCACTGCCTCTCGCAGTTTGGCCAAACTCATGTTAGTAGCTTCGAGAACACTGTCCAACCATCTCATCCTCTGTCGTCCCCTTCTCCTTGTGCCCTCCATCTTTCCCAACATCAGGGTCTTTTCTAGGGAGTCTTCTCTTCTCATGAGTTGGCCAAAGTACTGGAGCCTCAACTTCAGGATCTGTCCTTCTAGTGAGTACTCAGGGCTGATTTCTTTGAGAATGGATAGGTTTGATCTTCTTGCAGTCCATGGGACTCTCAAGAGTCTCCTCCAGCACCATAATTCAAAAGCATCAATTCTACGGCGATCAGCCTTCTTTATGGTCCAGCTCTCACTTCCGTACATTACTACTGGGAAAACCATAGCTTTAACTATACGGACCTTTGTTGGCAAGGTGATGTCTTTGCTTTTTAAGATGCTGTCTAGGTTTGTCATTGCTTTTCTCCCAAGAAGCAGGCGTCTTTTAATCTCGTGACTGCTGTCACCATCTGCAGTGATCAACTGGCAGTCATGAGAAAGAGGTAAAATTTCTAGATACCCTAAATGACTGTGGAAGCAATCAGAGGGGCAGTGACTCCAGCCATAATCATGAGGGGCACCCAGGGCCTGGTGCAAGACATAAGTGTTGCCAGGACAAATGGGAGCAGTGACTATAGTGCTAATAAATATACATGTAAATGGCCAGTTGGCAAGAAAATCCAACATGGTCTCATTTGATTTCAGAAGAGGAAAACTGCCCCGAATGAAGAGACTGAAGTTAAAAGTCAAAATCAAGAAAGTCAGATCATTCCAAAATGCTTGGGAGTTGTTGTTGTTGTTGTTGTTGTTGTTGTTGTTGTTGTTGTTGTGTGTTTTTTAAAAAAGAAAAAGCTGAACTATTAAAGGCAGGAAGGCTTCCTTAAAAAAATATAAATCTTGTCCAAATGAAGAGAACAAAAAGGAATAAGTGGGATTGTAGTAGATAGCTCACTGTCAATGCTGAGCCAGTGTGCTGCAGCTTTGAAAAAGGCCAATTCCATGCTAGGGATCATTAGGAGAAGAATTGAAAATAAAACTGGTGATATCGTAACACCATAATACAAATCTATAGTGCTGCCCCACTTGGAATGCTGTGTACAGTTCTGGCCACCTCACCTCGAAAAGGATATTGTAGGGTTGGAAAGGTTCAGGAAAGGTAACCCAAATGATCGAGGGAATGGAGTAACTGAAAATGGGTCATAAGGGCTCACATAGTGGTGAAAAACTTTGCCCTCCAACACTGGAAAGATAAATCCCCTCCAGCAGTCATACAATGCAATGGACAGAGGACCTTAATGCACTTTCCATGTTTGAGCATGTAGCTTATTACAAACAACATCCACCAGACACCTCCTGGGACTTTTGTACAGAATATACAGATGTCTATGTCTCTGTACCTTGCACCAAATGGATACATAATATTCCCCAGTTTATCGTATTTTATGCTTGCAAGCAAATTTGTATCTGTAATCTGTACAGTTTTGACCCTGCCCCTTTCTGCACTGAGAAAGGCAGGAAGTGATGGCATGCAGATTGCCAGATGATGTGCCCACCAGAGCATTCAGTCCACTGTGGACAAGAGGCAACGCTCGCAAAATGTACAAAGGCATGAAGAAAGCATTCGGATTAAGAGTCGGGGGGATGGGACGCTGGATGGTCATACCCAAATCCAGACATGGCAGTAACAATGGGAACCTGAAGTGAGTGGTTTGGCCGCTGCAGCCTAAAGTGCAGGTCAGCTTTATTGAGCAACCACAGGCAGGCCAGGTCCCTCATATTCATGCCAGGTGTGATCTATGCTGAGGTTTCATGCTGCTTGCCAACCTCAAGGTCAATATTGCATGCTCTGTTCACTTCTGCACCCAAGCAGGACTCTGAAGCCAGGCTTCAGTCTTAGGCTTCTTGTTCAAGTGTAGGAGTTCCTGAGAGCAGAGCACTGCTGAAAATCAGTGCAGGAGCTATGAAGGCAGGATTAGTTTTGAGCACACTGCTCAAGAGCCTTTTGATCAGAAGCTGATCAGTTCAAACATATTTGAGAGCTGGTGATAGGACTGTGGTCACATGCAACACCATACACTGAAAGCACATTTAATGAACCTTTAGAACAAATGATTCTCCCATCCTCTCATTTATTCTAGGCATTGTAGTTTATCCTTCATAAAGCTACAGTCCGCAGCATCCATAACAAACCACAGTTCCCAGAAATCTTTGGGAGATACCATGTGCTTTAAATGTATGGTATAACCTGTCTTCTCTGGAGGCTACCAGGCTAGTTGAAGGGGTGCATAGCAGACCACATGTTCTACACAGCTTTGGCCTCCAAAACCTCACTGCCACTCTATGCCCACACCCACATCATCTACCACCTGAGGTCTAGACTAATACTAGGGCCAGTCCTGGAACCATGTAACAAAATGGTGGGGAGCCACCACTAACTTGGTGTAATTGTGAGACCCAAATGGAAGCTGGAGACAGCTGATGGATTTGACTATTATACACCTGTGTCCCAAAGTGACTTTTAACTTTCAGAGAGTTGGCCAGTCTATTGCTCTTTCTTCTTGTCTTACTTCTGGTCAGTCAGTACATTATATTTACAAATCACTTCTTGGCCATAAATCAGCCTGGTTTTTTGGATGTAGTCCCTGAGTACTGGCAGGAGGGGGAATTGATTAAGTTTTTTTGTCAATTTGCTTTCAAGTACAGCTAACAGCTGTCCCATAGGGGGTGATTGAAGCCTAATGAAATGTTCAGGCTGAAGAAATGAGAAGGTCATCTCCATCACAGTGAGGAATGCAGACCAAATCAGTATGTAGTACATTGTAGCTGCTTGGACTGAGTCAGTGTCTGAGGAGCAGGTATATTCTTGAACAGTTGTGCTCACTCCTCATGCATCCTTTTGATGAGTCACCCCCAATTTGGTGCCCTCCACATGTTTTGGATTACAGCTTCCATCACCCCTGACCATTGACCATGGTGGTTGCCATTGAAATCTAAAATATACAGCATCAGGTTGTGGCTGCTGCTTCTGTGGCTGCAGACCCTTTGACTCATATGTGAAATGGCATCTCAGTGTGGTCAGGTGCAGCTCCCATCCTCTGTGATCACTTTATGGTGCTCTGAGGCCAGTTCATGAAGCCTTTTGTTCCCCCCATTCCAGTCACCAGCTTCTTTTATTGAGCAATATAACACTCTACTGTAGGAGAAGAGGGTGAACAGGGGAACAAGAGTGCCTTCACCCTCTGCTCCTGCAGCACAGTGTTATATAGCTCAATAAAAGAAGCTGGTGACTGAGCAGGGGAAACAAAAGACTTCACAAACTGCCCTCAGAACAGTGGGTGCTCTCAAGGTAACCCTTAACTGATTTTACTCAAGTCCCAAGATGTCCAAGGAAGAAGGCATATCTCCCTCCACCCTTCCCAGTTTTCAGCTGAGTAATGCTCCAAAGCTTTTCAAGTCTTCTTGTCTTCTCAACTACAGGCAGGGGGATAATAAGAGAGGCTATTAAGACAGAAACCTTTCTCTGCTTGCCAGAACCACTCAGCCAGTGCCACTGCTGTTCTAGTCAATGAGGCATGGCCCCAAGAACTGGGGCTCAGAAGTTTCCCAAAGCCAGTCAAGTCCACCACCTTTTTCTGCTCAATCACTCAGGATAGCGCTCAATCCAATCACTCATTCTGCCTTGGTTTGTTTGTTTGTTTTGCTTTAGTTGATATTTGGGTTGATAATAGTGAGTTGACTCAAAGCATTTGTGGCCTCCTTAGTGATACTAGGGTGACAATGAGGCATTTTGGGACAAGGTAGGAGTGTAAGGCCTTGAGTGAAAATGACAGGAGGGTACCTATGAGCTTTCACATCCACATCGTGGCAGCATTCAAGAAGATATTAAGAAGAGCAGAGTGCAATTCTTTGTTTCCTTTTCTTGATTTGTTCGATAAGTCTATATTCATTGGATCTATCCTCTTACCTGCATTCTCTTATGCCTTCCGCGGCTGCTTCAGAGAGGCAGTTTCCCGACATTGCCTCCACTTGACTCAAGCCCGGCTCTTTCAAGACGTAACCTTTCCAGAGATTTTAGTTCATGCCCCCCAGATCTTGATGCGACACAACATTAAGTAGCTTTGTCATCTCTTGCCTCTTCAGTCCCACCAGATTTGTACATTGCTCAGTCAAGTGACCTCTCTGCATATATATATACGAGGGATTTTAGTGCAAGCTTGTAACCAAGATCTCTTGACTCTTGCTCCTGAAACCTTTCTCTGTGTCTGCCAGATGTTTGTGCAAGCCCACCATGACCTACTTGAGTGAACAGTTTCTTCAGCACCGGTAGTTGGTGCATAAACTTGGATTACTGTGATGTTAAAAGGTCTGCCTAGGATTCGTATTGAGATCATTCTATCATTTTTGAGACTGTATCCCAATACAGCTTTCGCCACTCTTTTGTTGACTATAAGGGCCACTCCATTTCTTTTACAAAATCCTTTCCCACAGTAGTAGTTATGATGGAGATATGGAGTAGTAGATATGATGGAATAGCAAGGAGAGACAAGAGGGCCTTCTTAAACGAGCAATGCAAAGAAACAGAGGAAAACAACAGAATGGGAAAAACCAGAGATCTGTTCAAGAAAATTGGAGATATGAAAGGAACATTTCGTACAAAGATTACCATAATAAAGGACAAAAGTGGAAAGGACCTAACAGAAGCAGAAGACCTCAAGAAGAGGTGGCAAGAATACACAGAGGAATTATACCCGAAAGATATGGACGTCCCATCTCACCAACCCTCAGAAATGCCAACAGTGTTTTGTCTGATTTTCCTTTAATTTTTATCCTTGCTAATATATTTAATATCCCATTAATGTCCTTACTTCAGTGAGAGTCTGAAACTAAAGTACTAGAGGAAAATCAATTTCAAGTCTATCCCCTTTCCCTACTGAGGTGTTTTGAAGGAGACGAAATTAATAACTGCAAACAGATCTGTCTCGGCAAAAGTATTTCTCACTGGGAAGGGATTATTTGATTTGTTCTAATAATTTTCCTTCCATGCACCAGCTCTGCAGACGTTGGTTAAAAAAGAAAGAGAGAAAAGTGTTCATTGGCCAGCAATCAGCTTTTCATTACTCTCACTGTTCTCATGATTGTTACTTTTACTGATTGCAGAAGTAGCTCTCTTGAATCATTTATGTTTGGTGTTGGAGGCCCTGAAAAAGAATTGTTGCATTAAGCAAATAACAAGATGATAGACTAGGTGAGGGGCAATGGCTCTGTTGAAAGCCAAATTAATTCTTTCCTTCAACATCTCTCTGAACAACATTATTACTGTTTGCTTTCAGGACATGTTTATCACACACACACACACACCGCTTTGTTACTGTTACTGGACCATTTCCAACAACTCTTTGTGGGTGAAAGGTTGTACTCCAGTTTCGCTTAATAGATGCTCTCTAGATGAACTATTAGGAATGTATTAAGCTGCCATATACCAAGTCATCCTATTTATCCATCTAGCTCAGTATTGTGCACACTGAATGGCAATGGCTCTCCAAGGTTAAGAGAGGATTGAACCTGTGCATTCAGATGCTCTACCACTGAGCTGTGGCCTTCTAGTGTGTAGCTCCAGTGATTCTTCACACATCTCCTGCAGATGCAATGCAAAGCGGGTAGCATTAACCATGGCAAGCAGTCAGCAAATCCATTCACTAAAAGTGGAGTTTTCAGTCACTGTCTTTTCTTAGAGCTTGTTCAATGTTGTGCGTATGAAGGAGTTGTCCTAGGAGAGGGTTCTGAAATATGTATAAGAAAAGCGGGTCCCTCACATGCATTGCTCTGGAAGCCCAGATGAAGGGGCACTAGGATAAAATGGCTTCCATGCTCATAGCAATGACCTCCTATTTTGACAAGAAAATACAGAGGGAGGCAGGGAGTTCACAGAAACATCAGTTTGGCTCCATTACGCCAAAACAGACTACTGGTCCATCTATTTCAGTATGTTCTTCACCAGGTGGGAACCTGTGGCCTTCAGATGTTGTTAGCCTCAAACTGCCATCAGACCCATTCAGTCCCTCAAAATGTACCAGCCATGGTGTGTGTGTGTGTGTTTGTGCCCACACTGCCCACAAGGGACATCCCCAGCAGTGCTAAGCAACATGCCAGTGCTAGTGCTAATAAGGATTAGTATTGGCTGAGGAAAGCAACCACAGTGCACTTCAGCCAATGGGAAGAGCCCTTCCTGAAAGGGCTGAGGTCTCCTTTTCCCCTCCAAAAATTATGGTTGCAGAGCAAGGTGTTTTCCAACAGTCCATGCGCTCACACATTTTGTGTTGTCTCTGCCACTTACTCAAGCTATTTGCCATGAGCAAGATCACAATTTGGCACAGTGAGACAGACCTTTTAAAGATGTGAAGGCAGCTGCTGCTGAAGACTCTGCACTTAGGGTGAGCCTGCAGTGCATTTCCAATCTTTGTAGCCACCTGTCTCCTGCTTTGATCCCACAACTCTCAGCTTTCTATCTATCACTGCCTCATAAATCCCATTCCCCAACCCCTTTGTGCTCTTGCAAAATTTTACAGCTGAGATAGAGAAAACATAAAACTCGTGAAGAAGCAACCTTGTTTTAAATCAGACTTTCTTCAGCTCCACGTTTTCATGTTTCATAATTCTGCTTGCACTGGAATTTGGCTTTGTGGCTTGGGATTTCATTTTATTTTTTATTTTATTTTTTGCCTTGTAATACAGTCTTCTGGTGGAGGATTACCCGGAAAAGGATTGCACATGGAAATCCCCCAGAATTTCCTAGAAAATAGGATTTAGACTCTTCCTTAATGTAAGCTTTTGTTATATCCTGTGACTCCCCACAGTGCCAAGCTGTACATTTTGTGAAGGAACAGTTTAGCTGCTAAATTGCAGAGATGTGGTTATCCTCTCCCACTGAAACCCCCTGACAATGTCCCCAGGGCTGATTCTGAGTGCCTCATGCAGCGAAACTAATCCTCTGTATTCAGCTGCATTGTTAGAGCAGAAATCCTTTAACCATTCTGCAAATGCCATCCAAAATGTCCACCAGGGAGGATATGAAGACCACAGGCGTGTAGACATTTTAATTTCTTATGCAACTGAACAGCAGAACTCTAGGTAGCCATGAATGGCATTGCATTTATTGAGCAGATAACCCCAAGGCTGTTGACCTAATCTCTCTTCTTTTTCTTTACGGGTGCTCCTCTAAAAACAAACAAACGCTCCAGCATTTTTGTTTTTCTGCTTCTCATTGTTTCTCCCTTTCAAACTGTGCACTAAAAGCACATTTAATGGCAACATTGACTAGAATGCAGTTGCATTCATCCAAACAGTCTGGCAGACACCCAGCATCTTCAGACAGTGTGAAGCTTATGCAGGGTTACATTAAGATGCCACTACATGAGACATTTTGCAAGTTCAGGAAATTTTAAACTTAGGGACAACTAAGGTTTGAAGAATGGCTGCTCTAATGCATACATCCCTGGGCTTATTTCTTTATTTCTTATATTGTAAAAAATAAATTAAAAAACCACACCTCTACTGGAGTGGTGGAAGCCTATCATCCTTTAGATGTTATTTGACTCTGACTCTCACCAGCCCCAGCCAGCATGGCCAATGGCCAATGATGATGGGAGTTGTGGTGTAGCAACATCTCGAGGGTCACCAGTTCCCCGCTTCTGCTCTGCTGTATTTCAAGATGAGCAGATATACCTTATGCCTTTGAATAACAGTTTCTGGGCAGAGTGCTGTTGCATTCACAATCACGTTGCAGGCTTCTGCAGGCATGTGGTCAGTCATGGTGAGAACAGGATGGTGGACTAGAAGGACCATTGGCCTGATCCAGCAGGCTCATTTTATCTTCTTCTTCTTCTTCTTCTTCTTCTTCTTCTTCTTCTTCTTCTTCTTCTTCTTCTTCTTCTTCTTCTTCCAGTTCTATTTTGAATGGGTTCATGCTTTCCTCTGAACTTTTTCAGTCTTCCACTGTCCCTAAACTTACCCACAACCAGCTTCCCTCTTTCTACCTTTACAATTCTCTAATTTCTTTTCTCCCAGAATGTGGTGCAGCAGCATTGAGGTGAAGGCTGCTCCTGGAGCTTTCCTTAAGCCACAAACATTATCAACAACAAGTTCCCCATGGAGAGATCTCTGGCAATTGTAGTATGCCAAAACGTTGAAGTGTTAGGGTAGGCATCCCCAAACTTGGCCCTCCAGCTGCTTTGGGACTACAATTCCTATCATCCCTGACCACTAGCTAGGAATGATAGAAGTTGTAGTCCCAGAACAGCTAGAGGGCCGAGTTTGGGGGGCCTGTGTTAGGGGTTGGAAGCTCTAGCAAACTTCACTCCAGGTACACCTGCGGAAATTCCCTTTTTTACATACCTGTTGAAGGTGCGGGAGCACTTTCCTCATCTGGTCACCCTAAAGTACACAAAGCCGCTTACATTTATTTATGGGCCATGAGGACATTCAAATAGTTTTGACTTAGTTGCAATAAAATAGAATAAAATAAAATAAAATAAAATAAAAATGCTTTGGTATTTTCTAAATGCATGTGTATCTGAGGTGGTGGTGGGGATATGGGAACCACTCCCAGTGCTGAAAGCTAGCAACACCACTAGTAAGTTTTCAAACTACAAAGATACAGGAAACATAAGCCGGTAAATATCAGCAGTCCCTTACTTTCATTGCGGCTTGCTGTGTTTCATCACTGTTTCTCCCCCACTCTCCCGAGTTACAGCTCAGTTCTAAGCATATTCCAGGGGAGATAAATTTCATTGATCACAATGGAATTGGCTTCTAAGTAAGCCCAGTTCCAGCATTAGGCAGGTTTCTGAAGGAACAAAAGAGCTACACAAGTCCCTCTTGTTGGCTTGCATTTCTCTCCATCCCTTCTTGTATTTTATCTAGCGAAACAGGCACTTGAGCCTCTCCGGAGACACATTTATCATTTCTCCATCTTTATTAGGGATAATATATATTTACCGAGCTTGCCTGCAGGGGTCTGTCCTACCCGTTATTAGCTGACACTTCACTTTCAGGGGTAGAAATGGAACAAATAGAATGCCGCAGAAACTTTATTGAAAGAAAAAGCCTCACTGAATCAAAAGGAATGAGCAGGGGTGGGGTGGGGAGACCCTTGTCTACATCTGAAGAGTTTGAAGCCAAAAAAGGAGGAGGATGGTAGTGGGGAAGAGAGAGAAAATATTTAGACCAGCATCCTCACTAGCCCTCTGCAAATGTGAATTGGGAGGCCCTTGCTGGGGGATAGGCAGGGTGGTATTTCTTGCTGATCTGGAAGATCCCCCAAGCCTTAGGTACAGATCAGTGACAGTCAGCGCCCTTTGCTTCTTAGCAGAGTGTCCCAGGAGTGAATTTCCACTCATTGGACGCCAGAATTGGCGATGATGGTCAGGATAGTTGGTAGGTTGCCAAGGGCACAAATTCCGTTGGGGGTCCTGTGCACCTGGTGCTTCAATCCACCATTGTGACCTGATTGCTCGTTCACCTGCTCCTTGCTCTGGCCCAGGCAATGGTGATGGTGAGAAAGAGGAGCAATGGATGCCATGGATTGCTTGCTCATTGGGTCTCCGCCGGGGAAGTAGGCAGGCAGCAGCAGTGATGAGGAAGAAGAGCAGCAGCTCGTGACAATGTTGGGGGGGGGGAGGAAGACTATGGAGAGTTCCTTGCTCAAGGGGCCCTCCAAAATATGGAGTTGGGATAGTGGGATTCCCCCACCAGTGAAAGCTTACTTAGGATATAATCCTTAAAATCCCACCATGCAATTTAAATGGAGATTAGTGAATGGTTGCCTTAAAAAAATCATTTACAGGCAATTGGCTTAACCACCTCTATTACAAGGAAAGAGACAGGTCTGCATGAAAGCAAAGCACACACCGAGTCTTGGCAGGAGAACTCTCTCCAAACCCAACATCACATGCATAGAATTTCTGTTATGCGTTGTTTGTTTATAGCAAAGTTTAAAAGGAACCAATCTGCAACACACACCCCACAAAACCGTTGCTATCTGATCCTAAATTCTACTTATGCCTAGGTGAGAATGGGGGGGGGGAGGAATGGGTTCGGGTTGTTTTTTCATTACCTAATTTTTTACTTCCTGAAAACATATGCCAGGGGCTCACTTTGGTTCTTCAAATTTCAGCAGTGCCCTGTGTGAGGCCAAAATTTGGTGCCCGCCCCACCACCTCTCACCTTCTGTTCTGCACCCAGTGTGGTAGAACCGATTGTGTTGCCCTAAATCTGCCTCTGCACGTGCAAACTGAAATGCATCTATCCCTTGAACTTTCCACGTCTCCAAATTTTCACAGCACAAAAATATTTACCAAGATGTGTGTATTAGGAAAGCATTAACAAAGAAGCATATAATTGAAAACTGAATACAAAAATGCCCTGCATTTAAGGAAAATTCCTTGTAACAATGTGTATATCAGGGGAAATTGCCTACATTAGGGGGGGGGGGAAGCATATTGAGGATCTATTTATCTTGGCTGGTAGGAGGAGCTAATGCAAGCGGAACAGACAGGGTGATGGGAAGATGTGGTTAAGTTGCCTTGGCAGGGTGGGGACCTGTGGCAGTTCCACTCTGACTTTTTGTTACAACCAGCCTCCCTTGCTCTTAAGCATAATGAGGAACTTACCCATTCAGCTAAGCTTCATGAGAAAAATAAATTAAACAAGCAAACCACAAATTCCCCTCCACTTACTCACATATAGGGACTGGAGAATTTCAGCAGAGAAGCTTGATATATTTTTGTTCTTTGTTGAAGGGAGATAAAGAAGATGGTTGTTTTTGGTGCTTCGACAGGTGGTTCTGATAGGCATGAATTTTTTAAAGGCAAACATAATTATGAATTTATTGAAAGGTGACATTCTTCATAGTGGCATGCTGGAGCTTAATCATAGGTGTTTTTCAAGCAGAATGGGTATAATCCCCTTGCAGATAGCGAAAGCAAGAGAGTCTATGCATTGAAAATGAAGCGGCATGTGACATGACCTTCATCTCCTCCTTCACCCAGGCAATTAGCTGGTAATGCAGCATCAGTCTAAAACCCCTTCAAGTGAAATATTCTCTATCTGCCTCTCTCTCTGCATCCCTTGATGTGGGAAGCCAATGGAAGAAGATGAGCAGGAGCCAGCAGTAGAGGGAGAAAAGGGACAAGTTCTTACTAAGGAAGTGCCCCACATGGTGGGAAAAAACCAGAGGCTGAGCAAACAAATCATAATATATGTAAGGGATGGAGTGTTTGAAAAGTGCAGAGGGAAGAGCTGGGGTGAAGTTACCTTTTCTGGCTCCTGTTATCAGCTGCAGAAGGCCAGTGTGAAGGAGTGGACTCAGGATTAGACAGACAGCTTCCAGAGGTTAGGTCCATTATAGTGAGATGGGTGCTGTCCATGCATTCAAGTTTTTTGCAGAGTCCATGCAATGTTGTTGCCATCAAAGTGCCAACCTGCAGTTCCCCCTCATTTAATCCAGATTTACCCCTTTGAAGGCAAACCAGTAAATTTTGTTTCTTAACACACACACACACACACACACACACACACACACACCACACCACCCACTTGTGTCATCTCAGTGACCCCGTTGCAATATTCCACTCCCATCTGGAAGCTCCCCATGTATCCTCTTAGCCTGGGATAAAAATTTTGCTAATTGTTACTGGGCCAGTCATATCCCTCTCAGTCTAATCTGCCTCAGGTTGTGGTGAGGATAACATCCAGAACAAAACTACACACCCATGTACGTCTCTGAGAGTTCCTTGCAGCAGATAAGCACTATGCAGCAGATTATTTCATTTTTTTAAAAAAGATGCAAATGTGCCCTTCCATCATAAGGTGTACATTGAGAAAACATTGCAAGGGGAGCACATGCACAGAGCTTGATTTCTAAATTGCATGAATTGGGCCACATCTATACCATACATTTAAAGCAACCTTATACCCAGTGCTTTTTCCTGGGGGGGGGGAGGGGGTGTACGCAGGGGTATGCATACCCCTGAACATTTTGTGAATCTTTGTACTTTTGTCCATTTACTGTATTTATTTTTCCTGATTTGAACTATAAAATAGTGATTTTCTTGAGTCAAAATGAGAGTACCCCTAAACATTTATTTTTAGGGGGGGGGAAGCACTGCTTGTACCACTTCAATAGTGATGGCCTCCCTACCAAATAATCCCGGGAACTGCTGCTTGCTAAAGATGCTGGGAACTGCAGATCTATGAAAGGCCTCTTAATGGCACCCTGCAGATTTAACAAGCTACAACTCCCAAGATTCTTTGGGGGGGGAACCATAGTTTTAAAAGAGGTACAATGGGTGCTTAAACCCATTAATTCTCAAACCTTTCCCTGGAAATGCTTATTTATGATCCCATATGACACTGGCTGGTTGGAGAAAGGCACTCTCCTTGTAGAATCTCTGTCTCCTTGCATATATTTTTATATATATGGGGCTTTTTGACCTAGGGCTTGATCCACCCATCTGAGCAGCCTTCTGGGGGCAAAGCAACTAGCTCAAATTTTGCCTTTGCGAACTGGGCTTGCTTCTTCACACACACACCTCTTTCTCCTCCATGCAGATAAGTGAGAGGCACTGCCAGAATTCAAGGGCACATTTCAACCAGGCGAAGAAGAGCACGAATTGGGGTGTTGAGGACTCTGTCCTATTGGCAGGGGTTGTGGTCTGGGGAGAGTCCTGAGAAGCCCCCAGTCTGAAGTTCCTGAATATAAATTATGGAATCTCAATTATGAAAGATTAGGAAGCAAACTCTTGTTCCCCTTTGTCCCCCGCCCCCACCCAGCTCTTCTGGTTGTTTCAGACTTTTTTTGTGTGTCCCTTCCTTGCTCTCTTGCCCTGCACCAGCCTATTCTGTCTGTTTTCCAACCCAAGTTCCCAAGCAGCCAATGACATTTAAGAGACTTCCTTAGCGGTTAATGCATTTGTGTGCTTTGTGCTGTACCTGTGATCCTTGCTAAGGTACTCTGCTGGTACATTATGCAGGCATGAGAAGATGTCAGCAAATATGCTGACCTCGTTATAATTAATGGATAGTGGGGTAATGGTTCTGCGTGACTCATTAGATACTGGGGGGAGAAAGGGATCCAGCACTTCAACGTTTACTTTAATTGAAATTCTGAAACATTTATTATTTCAGGCACACTAGAGTAACTTGGGTTTTAGAAACCTTAAATTAATGATTTTAGCCACTTACAGGAAGGAAACAAGTGTCTGGGGAATAAGCGAGGTTTCAGAAGCTCCAATGTCACGCGCATGGTAAACTTATGCGCCATCCAGTCCCTTAAAGGGACAGGTGTCAAGTATTTAGCCTAAATATCTCATTGCTTTCCAAATCCATAAGTGTCATCATTAGGTAGCGAGCAATATTCCTCAATTCTAAACAGTGTATTACAGATTAATGAGCAATTGATGCACTTAATAACATGTCAATCATAATACATGTATTTTTTTTTGTGAAACTGCAAGTAGAATCTGGAGCAGCGTTTAGAAACATGAGATGGCAAGTGCTTTAGTCAGTTCAGCAGTTTCAGTTTCTCTCCATTTCTCATTTTTCCAGCTGTGATTCATCACATTACTGCATCATTTTGCTTTTTTAAAAAAAGGTTATCGCAAAAATGCGACAACATTATAAACCTGTATTTCTGCTAAATACACATTTCTCTAGTTTCTGGCCTCAATTAAATATGCTGCCTTTGGCTTTCAAGGCTGTAAACAGCCT
The DNA here is from genome assembly GCF_009819535.1 of Lacerta agilis. NCBI lineage: Eukaryota > Metazoa > Chordata > Lepidosauria > Squamata > Lacertidae > Lacerta > Lacerta agilis. The sequence goes on from NC_046313.1 coordinate 60,582,335, forward strand.
GGGACTATTGTATTTCAAGAATCAAGACTGGACTTCCTTGTTGTTCCTTCACCAGCAGAATTGTAGTTGGCGAGGACAAGAGAGAGTGCTCTTAATAGGGAATCAAGGCTATTGTCCCCACCCCAAACATGTGAAGAGGTTTCATGTGATTGCTTCAGCTTGACCACGTGGTTCTCTCCAGCCACTCTTGTGTTCCTGTACCAGTAATCTATAAACTGTTACCATTTTGTAACTAAGATACGTTTTATTGCCTCTGCAACTGAATGCTGTATGGAAAAGCGCATGAATTTGACCTTTGGAGAGTTGTAAGTAAACCATTTTTAACTTACCAAATGGTAAAATCTTCTTTTTTCTACACTAGGGGAAGTAAGTAGGAAACTTTGGAATGAATTTTAAAGGGCTCTTTTAACGTTTTACAGCCAATATTTCAGTGCTTTACTTTCTGGCATATTTTGTGATTTTAAATCTCTCCTGGGCTTTTTTCAGCCAAGGGTACTTGCCCCAAACTTAGATCTTGGCACTCAGGTATTGTTTCTACAGTGGTACCCCGTGTTACGCATGCAATCCGTTCCGGATCGTGCTACGTAACACAGGCATGCTTAACACAACCCCCCCCCCAAAAAAACCCAAAAAACCTGGAAGTTCGTGCGTTTTTGTGCTTCTGCGCATGTGTGAAATGTGCAGAACACTTCTGCACACCCGTGTGCACCTGCACATTATGCGTGCTCTGGGGAGGACTTCCGGGCCACGGAGGTCCGTAAGTTGAACGTACACAACATGGAGCGTACGCAACTCGCGGTATGACTGTATATCTTTTCTGCACCAACAGAGCTTTCCCCCAGTCTGTCCAGGCTGCAGCTCCATGTCTCATGGAAGATTCAAGGTTTCTTTGATTTTGGCTAGAGGCGGCCACACCCTTTCCCATAATGTTCTCCACATTAGCCCACTGACAGTCAAATAGTTGTATTCACTACTCTTCCATTTCCAGAAACCAGCTAAGTATGACATAATTACAATACAGACATGATGACTACCAGAAAGCCTCACTTCTGCCCCTTTCTTGTTCTTGGAGTTGAAAACGGCAGCCATTATTGCTCATACCTGATTGTTTTGGGTCATAACCTGTAAGCAGTATGCTGACAGTGCAGTTGAAAGAGGATTTTATATTTCCCACTATAGGCTATGTTTCTGAAGAGAGCTGGACCTACCCTGGATGGGGCCAAATTCTTCACAGCCTCTTCTTCTCCCAGGCTACCTGTACTCTGCCGTGTAGCAATTGCTCATTATTGTAATGCAAACAGCAAGCAGCCTATGATCTATTGACTCTCCTATAGTGCTTGATTTCCACAAGCAAGCCCATTGAATTTGATTGCTTGCTTAGGAAGCAAAGACAATCCTCATGAGTGGGAGCTGGCAAGCTGAGCTTCTTGGATTATAGCAACGGCTTGGCAGGGGTTGTCTAAGATTTCTGTCTACTGTGATGTGCTTAATTAGGGGGCTTCTTGTTTAATAATAGGGAATAAGAAGCTAATAAAATACCTACTCTGTTGCCCAGGTGGGGTGAATTTTATGGGCACAGGGAAGTGGAATAATTTCTCATTAGACAGAATAAGGGGAAAAAATAACAAGGGAAAGAAATTGTGAAGGTGATTATGCACTATGATAGGTATTAAGCAGGAAACCCAATCACTAAGCAGGTGATTTCTTTATTTTATTTTTCTGTTTCAACAACCAAAGAGAAGGATGTTTGTTAGAGTAATGGTTCCCAATTAACTAAGTATTGTTTTTCAAAAGTTAAGCCTTTTGAAAATGTTGGTATCTCTATAGTAGTTTTTGTTATGTGAATAGTGCCACAGACCCCTGGGTGGGTTACACAGACCCTCTGGGGTCTGTGGACCACCAATTGGAAACCAATGTGTTGGAGGATTGTGTCTAAAGTGGCTTCAGTGGCAAGGAACCCTTTCACTCCAGCTGATTCACCAGCTTTGGCATTTCCTGGACCAGGACAGCCTGGCCACAGTTTTACATGTTCTGTAATCTCCCACTTCAATTACTGCAATGTGCTTTATATAGGGCTACTCTTGAAAGCAACCTAGAAGCTGCAACTAGTGCAGAATGCTGTTGCTAAAGTGCAGACTGACACTTTAGTGCATTGCCATCTAATACATGACCTTTGGGATCTTCACTGGCTGTCCATACACTATCTGGCCCCATTTAAAGTGTTGATGTTGAATGATTAAGCATCAAAGGGTTTGGGTACCTGGTGGAACACTTATACCTATAACAGTTTGCCCAGGCTTTAGGAATGGTCCTTCTCCTTGTTTCCTGGACAAGAGTGTCTCAGTGTCTGGGGATGTAGGACAGGGCCTTCTTGGTCATTGCACCCTGGTTATGGAACTCCCTTCTCCAGGAGATGCAGATGGTTACATCCTTGATGAGCTTCCTTCACCATTTCAAATGTAATTGCTTGCTGAGGCATATGTATGGCGGACTTGGTTAAGCTTGCTCTGGATCACAGGAGTGTTTGGGGAATCTATATTTTTTTTCTTGCACTTTGCAGTTTTCAACACCATATTATGTTGGTTAATGGTTTGTTTTATGGAGTGTTATCGGAAACTGCTTTGTGACCACACGGTGGTGAAAAATGGTAGACAAGTATTGGAAATAAATGATAAAGCTGAAGCAGAGAATAAGCTTCTCTTGCTTTGGAGAAAAGGTCACTTTCCCCACTCATCCACCCATGTTCAGAGATATCTTCTGCGGACACCTGCTTGGGAGAGGAGGATGAATTTCATCTGATGTACAGAAGCATTATGGGAGATGACAAGAAAAGTCTGTAAAGTTCAAAGCCAACCTGGCAGAAAACGGCAGGTTTTGCTGTTCCTCTCACCCTTCCTGTGATTCTGCTCCTGACTCTGAAAGCTGTGTCTTCAGCTTTGCTTAGGGGGCCTGTATTTTTAAAACAAATGTTGGCAATCCATGTGCTATTGGCAGTAATTCTGACATCAGCATTGGCCTGCTGAGCACTGGCCTGGCCTTACTGCTTCTTGGGGATGGGCCTGTTTGCATTTAAACTGGCAGGGAGAAGGCCAGACGGGTTGTGCATTCATAATTTGTGATTTCTTGTTTTTCCTAGCTATAAAACACGACAATATTTAAAATCATTGTTCGTGATTTTTTTAAAATTTTGTCATCTCTTCTGCTTCTTATGTAGCAGAGAAATTCTATTTTGCACCCCATGCATGCATAGCACAAGGGTTCCCACAAGCTAGCTACTTGGGGAAGAGGTCATAGCTCAGTGGCAGAGCATCTGCTTTGCATGCAGAATGTCACAGGTTCGACCCCCGTCTGGAAGAGATTCTTGCCTACAGAGCCACTGCCAGTCAATGGCCTGATACAGCATAGGTTGGTTTCCTGTGTTATTCACACAGATAAATAACAGCAAAAGTCAGCATAGTCTGATAGGCTGCATATTTAGGAAACTTGAGTTCAAATTCTACCTTACCCACAGGCTGAGTAGTCGTGGCTAAAGTCATTGTCTCTGAGCCCCTTCCTTAGCTCTCTTTCCTAAAATGGAAATGTGTCCTGAGAAGCTCACATAAGGGTTGCAAAGTGCTTTGAATATTTAAAGCACTTTGAATATTTAATTGTGACTACGAACTGAGATTAAAAATTGTGGAATTCATAAAGAAGATTAACAGCTAACACGCTAGAGGAAATGTAAAAACAATACTTCACAGACATCCTTCCCTTTTAATAGGGAGGGCTGATTTAGCAGCTGTATTATTGCCCTTCTATTTATGAGGATTTCTTATGTGACCTTGGTCAAGCAAGTTAATGTACAGTCACTTGTGCTTCCATTGTGCTAAAATATATTATTGTAAATTGTCAGACACACTCAAGTACTTTGCAGAGGATTTGTATAGAGCTCCATCTTTTTTCATGGGAAGCTATTTCCTATTTTGCCCTGGAGCCTATAGAATTTCAGAGCAATAGTCATTAAACACACAAGTATATGTCTGTAGTGAATATACAGTTCGTTTACATTCTAAACATTTTGTTGAGAGGGTTCTAGAGATGTAAGAGCTCTCATTCTATGTAGTAGCAAAAAAATACACCAAAACTCCGCAGAAATGTAGGTATTGTTTCTGCCCCTGAAACCTCAGGTCTACTGGATTTTTTTTTTGCTAGATGTTCAGTGGCCCAGGGATAGACAACATGGGGCCCTCCATATGTTTTGGACTGCATCCCATCATCCTCTACCACTGGCCATGCTGAAAGGGGCTGATGGGAGATGTGGTTTAAAACATCTGGAGGACACCACACTGGTTATCCCTGCAATTGTCACTTGGTAGGCTGCGCTGTGGTCTAAACCACAGAACCTAGGGCTTGCTGATCAGAAGGTCAGTGGTTCGAATCCCCACGACGGGATGAGCTCCCGTTGCTCGGTCCCTGCTCCTGCCAACCTAGCAGTTTGAAAGCACATCAGAGTGCAAGTAGATAAATAGGTACCACTCTGGCGGGAAGGCAAACAGTGTTTCTGTGCGCTGCTCTGGTAGGCCAGAAGCTGTACGCCGGCTCCCTCGGCCAATAAAGTGAGATGAGCGCCGCAACCCCATGGTCAGGGTCCCTTTACCTTTAGGCCCTGATTATTTGGAAACATTCCTTTCTGAGGGTCATATGCCAGGGGTGGATGGGGCCAGAGACATAAGTGTCCAGAGGAATAAATGTGAATATTTAGCCTCTTTGAGGCTTCCCAGTCCCATCTGTAAGCTGCTGGAAGATCTAGAACTGTATTCCATAACCATGCTCAGTCCTGTTTCTTCTTCTTCTTCTTCTTCTTCTTCTTCTTCTTCTTCTTCTTCTTCTGTTCTTTTTACCCTTTCAAAATGACAGCTCATGTCATGGTGAAGTTGAAAACAACAAGCGCACACACAGAAATTACTCTGGTCCTCTCAATTCCCTGCTTCACAGCCTGGCGAGAAAATAAGGCACCATATGGACTGTCCAATAAATTCCTGACAACTTCATCTCTGAGAAGGTGGACAAGGGAACACGGGGATCTGCTATCCTTGACTTAATCCTGACCTCCAAATAAGAACAGGCTGAAGAAGTAAAAGTGGCAGGAACCTTGGGGGGAGGTGGCTGTGTCCTCTTGGAAATGGTGACAGCAGGTGATGCGAAAACTCAGCATAGTCAAGCATATACTCTGAACCTATGGACAATGGGCTTCAGAGAGTTCAGAGAAAAGTTGGATAGGATGCCGTGGCTGGATATTTTGAGAGAGAAAAGCATTCATGAGGGATGGGCTCATGAAGAGCAGAGGGGATGCTTGTCAGATTTGAAGATGACATGCATCTGGGAGGGTTAACTGACACCATAAAAAAAGAAAAGGCCCAAATCCCAAATGACAGGTTTGAATGCTGCGCTGAAACCTACAAGATGAAATTCATCAGAGATGCATGTGAAGTCCGAGAATCAAAGGCACAAATATAGAAGGGAGAAGATCTGGCTCGGCGGCAGTACATGTATAATGGATCTGGGTGTCTTAGATTATCGTAAGCTGAACATGAGCCAGTGGCGTGACACAGCTTCTGAAAAAAGTGAATGAAATCTCAGGCTGAATTGACAGGAGCTTAGTGTCCAGGTCTTGAGGACGAATAATTCTGCTGTGTTCTGTGCTGGTCATGGGCAAACTGGAGTGTGTTGTCTGAAAGTAAATTTCTAAGTGGAACAGTTAAATGAGTTAAATATAGAGAAGAGAAGAAAGGGAGACATGATATCTGAATGGCTGATGGAGCAGACTTGTTCCAAAGCTGGACTCTAGAAGCAATCTACAGGGAAATAGATTAAGCTTCATAAATGACAGGCTGCCTTGGGAAGTGGTGGTCTCTTCTTCACTTGGTGTGTTTAAGCAGAGACTGAAGAGGGATGCTGTAGCTGCACCCCACATTGCAGACCCTACATTGAGCTTGGGGTTAGATGAGCTCCATGGTACCTTTCAGTTCTATGATTCTATGGATCATTTGTCTGAGATCAGTAAATGATCTCAACTACCTTGGTAAACCATACTACCTCATTACTCAGTAGCAGGGTGGGGATAACTTAATGTATTTAAGTTGCAAAATTGATGGCTTTAATAGTCCACCATATGCAATCTTGTGATTTCACAGAGCTTGCTGCTTTCTCTGTCCCCCCAAGACTGAAGAAAGCTGATCTCCTTGATATATAACCAGAGCTATAAGCATTGCAAACAAAATCATTTCAAAAATGCTTATGGGCCAGGAATTCTGTCCAAGTTAATGCTTAAAGTGGGACACAAAAAACATTCATATGCCCATGTAAAAAGGCTTGCAAAGATGGCAGGGGAGATGAGGGTGTGGTGGTGTGGGAGGAGCTTGTTCCTTTTGAATGGCAATTGGATGTTCAAGATCATTGTTGAATGAAATGTTTCCTGCTTGGCAGGGGGTTGGACTGGATGGCCCTTGTGGTCTCTTCCAACTCTATGATTCTATGATTCTATGAAAGTCCTTCTGAAGCTGAAGGGCTCTTCCAGACTGTCAGAACTTTGTAGATGGGATTCGGCAGCATGCCAGCAAGCTCAGGTTGAGCAGTTGAAGTTGGTTTGGTGCCCTTGCAGAACAATCAGGCTATTCAAGGAAATAAGACATTTTACAGTAAGAAAAGTGATGGCGAAATGCATGGGAGAGAGTGGGATAATATTCACTTAATGTAAGATTGTGATTGATCCGCAAACAAATTCAAGTTAATACTCTTCAGCTGCACCCTCTAGGAATGGTCTGTGGTTTGGTCTGTCCTTTGAATCTTGAGGCCGCTTCACAGTTACAAAGGAAATTGAACTTTGTGGTTCTAGAGGTGAGAATGTAGATTGCTTTAGCCATTTCCCCTCTGGCATGGTTTGAAGTTGAGCTGGGCCCTGGACATTCTGTGTCCTGAAGAGGGGCTCCTACAGGTCCAGAACAGTTAATATCCAGCTGCCTCTGATTACCATTGTTACCAATTCCCACCGATGACCAATTTCCTGCACTCTGTCTAGATCACACTGCAACTGGCATCATTCCACTGTTACCAATCTCATTAGTGCCATGACAGACCAAAGCAAAATAATAAATAAATAATTCTCAACCACCCGTACGAAAGTAATGCACCAAATGCTCACTGACATCTTGGCTCCCAAGATCACTAACCCCCAAACCCTGAAAAAGCATTTCTTTTGACATGTAACATACACTTTGAATGCAAAATGGTAAGCATGTATCTTTCTTCACTTTCTCAGGACCTGTGACTAATGGGTTTATAATTTGTGTGGAGGCCTTCCTACTGTATTTGAAATATTATTGATTGCCCATTCATTGCCTTGAGTGGTTTTTAGCAGAAAAGCAATGCATAAATTTCATAAATGAATAAATATCTTGCCAATAGGAAATGATATTACTGTAGAAAAAGCACACACACACACACACACACACACACACACACACACACACACATGTGTGTGTGTGTGTGTGTGTGTTTATAAATACCAGTAACAGAAGCACAAAACTTCCAAAAGCATACACAAATCAATAAACTTGACCACCTTGATGCAAACCACAGCATAAGGCATGCCTTTTCATTATCTGTACTGTAAATGATTTCCTTTGGAGCAGGGAGCTTTCTCCATCAATCCAATTAAACTAGCTATTTATTTCAGACATATTTTTTTATGCTCCAGTCCAGCACCATGGATCTGTATGGTTGATGAGAGATCGTGCCTCTTCTTCCTTTGAAGTGAAGAATGTTGCCTGCTACAAGAGGGAGTGCTCTAGTGGGAAGGGGGATGGGGATGGGGGGGCAGACATCTGCAGGGCACAACAGCACTGGCTACTCCCTACACCTTAGCATCTGCCACCTGAGGCAGCTGCCTCTCTTTGCCTCATTGTAGGGATGACCCTGTTACTAATGACTTTTGAGAGGAAGGACAAGATACAAATTTAATAAATAAAGAAGAAGCAACCAGCATTCTAGGACTGAAGACAACTTGCAGCCTTGACTTGGGAGCCAGCCTGTGTAACAGATTAATATAACCTTTGCCGATCAGGCACAGAGGAAAGCATAACTCATACTTCCTAAGAGCTAAATTTGCATTAACGACAGTTCTGTCATCTATCAAAGCTTTTACAGAATCAGTAGTGAAATGCCTGTCATGATGACGGTAGGGAAGGTGGAAGAAGGTCAGGTGAATTGTATTGTGGCCCCTTCAGCACAGGCCCAACAGTTGCCTACCCTAGGGGTTAAGGAGAGAGGTTTTGCTTCCCCCGCCAGTTGTTTTCTGGATTGCATCCTACAAAACTGAGTAGGAACTACTGGTGTGTGAAGGACAAAGCATTGGTTTGCATTGAGGAAGTGGGGTGGGATGATACCTGCCATCAGCACCAGACATCCTTGGACAGCTCCCAGAGGTCTGCTGGGCAAGGTCTGCTGGCACTTACCGGTACTCTGGCCCTCCTATCTGGGTCTGCAAGCCACCATATCAATTTCCTGCAATACCTCTGGTGATGCATCATTCCAGGGCACTGTGGGGAACTTAAATGGCCACCTACTGCTCCTTACAGCCACTGGCAGGTAAACTCACCAACATACACATAGTCCCACCAGAGAACTCTTTACCAAGGATGCAAACACACTTTCCCTCAGTCTACTGAGCACAATGCCAGGCATAAGAGATAGGCTCGCTACCACCCCCAACTTTGTATCTGTAGCTTTTTGTGAATGATGTGACCTGGGTTGTTGAGATGGTGTTCCAAATGGTATTCTCAGATATGCTGAGTTATGGCTGGGCAAGTTAATTGTTTATGAGCCGGCTGTGATGCATAAGCTCATCTCCCTGCTACAAAAGCAATGGTGCTGGTGTTGACAGGCAGAGAGATTCAAACACAGCCTGGGGTAGAATGCTCTCCTTACGTCTCACCCTCAACAAGGGTTAGAATGATCTGCCAATTTCATTTCTCGCTTTTCCAATCCGTTCTCCACATTTCTGCAGCAAATTGCATTTTTTTAAAAAAAAAAATTCCTCAACATTTTAATGTTAATTTCTAATTGTTACATTTTTTTCTGAAGTTTTGACTAATGCACACATTTTTGCAAGCGATTTCTCTTAATATAATTCGTTTTTATAAACATTGATTGAATAACTGCATCACAAAATTCAGATATGTGGAAAATTTGAAGGATGACAATGCTTCAGTTCTCATATTATGTTGGGAAGTGCAAGTTTGGCAAACTGTGCTGCTGAGGGAAGTTGGAGATGGCTTCCTCCCTATTTCTGTTTCCTTTAGTGCTGAAAGCAGTCTACCTCCACTCTGTTGCTATTTTCTTGAGTTAATTCAAGTTCATACCAGAAATTTAGGTGTGTCCAATGAAAGTGCCTTGAAGCAATCTCTCACTCTATTGCAAGAAATCCACAAAAACCCAAAACCCAAAACCAAACAAAAACCAGACTTTTTGCAGATAGGAAAGTGACAGGGAATGCACTGAAAAGTGTGGGATAAACAGATGATTAACAGGGAGACCTGTGAGCACCCTGTAAATGCATCAGGCTGAATGCTCACTGTCACATTACCACCCTATAAACAGATGTGAACAAATGCTCTATAGTCTAATCAAATCAAGATGAATGCCACTAACCACATATTCAATTAAGAGTTAAAGCCCTGATTACGGATATGCCAAGCCCCCAGTGCACTTCACACACTCTTGGGTGAGTGCACACACACACACATGCATAGGGCCAGGGGTGCCAACTTGAATAAAATATTGGCGGGGGGAGGGCAGGTAAGCTCCACCCTATGGCACCTGTGTCAACTATTTTATTGCGGGGCCCCAAGGGACCTCAGACCATAGAGTTGGCTCATGTGTATAGGGCACACACAGTAAAGCTCTGCATTCTCTAAACCGGGTGTGGGGAACATTTGGCCCTCCACATATTGCTGGTCTACAACTCCCTGGCTACTAGCCATGCAACGTCTGAAGGGCTAAAAGTTCCTCACAGCTGCTCTACACTGACTAGTGGTGGCTGTTCAGGGCTTGGGATTTTTGCAGTCTTATCTAGAGATGCTGGGGATGAGACCTACATGCTCATCATGTAGGGGAAAGTTATATTCTTGTTGAACTTAATGCAAAGGAGAGGTATTATTATTATTATTATTATTATTATTATTATTATTATTATTATTTCATTTCATTTCATTTCATTTCATTTCTATACCACCCTGTACCCAAAGGTCTCAGGGTGGTTCACATAAAATATAAAATACATACAAACTACATAAAATCAAAACAAAACCAGCAACCCAATAGGAACCCCCCCCAAAAGAGCCAGTATTTTAGATCTTATGGCCAGCATGACTTTACCGCTTCTGGCTTAACAGGACACCATGACAGAAACCAGAGCGCTCATAAGCCTACAGTTTAGATCAGCATCCCCCTGTCTTCATTTAACAAAAGGGTGGCATGGCAGAGGCTGTTTCTATTGCTGCTGAGCCTGTAATGGCGGTTTTGTCTGCATGCACAGAAGCTGCCTTGCCAATATTGAACTACCTCCTTTGCTTCATAAAGCTTTCCAGGCTACCTTAAGTAATGAAGGTGCTATTAAAAGAAGAAGAAGAAGAAGAAGAAGAAGAAGAAGAAGAAGAAGAAGAAGAAGAAGAAGAGCCATGTTCTATTCAGGAATGGTGTGTGTGTGTGTGTGTGTGTGTGCACGCCAGGACTACCGAAGGCGCATTGGCAGAGATCTGTGAGATTCCGTTATTGCTTTAAGAAGGACGTTTGCAGATCTGAGTGTGGGCGCATTGCGGGTACTTGGCAGATTTATGAAGTGGCCTGTGACTAGGGATACAGTGGTGAGTCGCGTTGGCTGGTGTATATTTTGAATAGCTGGAGTCTAAAACAGTCCCCAGGAGCACCAGACTCCTCCAATATAAGAAAACCAAAGCAGCAGTACTTGCATACCAATGAAAAACCCTGTGTTTTGCTCACCTTTGCTTGCAGCAATAAGCATATTGCTTTGCCAGTGCAAACTGGAGCTGTGGCCGAGAGCACTTCTCCCTCTTCCAGCCCACCTTTCACTGTGGATTGATTTACCCTTTCCTAGCATGCCTAATTTATCTGTAACAAAGTCATTATAGAACAGAAAGGGTGAAATAGCTCTCTCTCTCTCTCTCTCTCTCTCTCTCTCTCTGTGTGTGTGTGTGTGTGTCCAGATAGATAGATAGACAGACAGATAAACAGATAGATAGATAGATAGACAGATGATAGAGTGAGTGTGTCTGGCAGCAGCCCTCATTTCCCTATGTGGGATGAAATGGATGCTGCTCATGTGCAAAAATGTCTATACAACTGACGTGATATAGTGTGTTCAGAAACTGCAGCGCCTGTGCAATATCTGATAATGAGGCAGGGAAGGTGCAGGTGGGAACACATCATCAACCAGGGGTATCAAACATAGGGCCTGGCAGATCTTGAGACATATGTCACATAGAATTTTTTTTCCTCTTTAAAAACCACCAGTTCTAGTTAGAAGTCCTAGTTAGATTGCAGGAGCATTTTGTCCTAGAGAAGGAACCAGTCCAGCAATGGATTTTCTTCTGGAAAAATTTCAAAAAAGGAACACACACAGACAAATTAGTTTCTGTAAATAAACTCATATATGAGCAACAACTTATCCTTTTTCTCTACTGTTTTGGACCCCTTGTTTGAGAGAGCAACACACATAAAGACACAACCGAGCTGAAATGTTATCTTTGTATTTACTAATAAATTTCAGCTTGTATTCTTACCATGTGGGAGCACACCTGCAAGTTTACTTTGCCATACCAAAAGAGAAGGGATTTCAGGTAACAATTCTCCTGTTAATAAAAATAAATATGTTTATTTCCTAAACCTAAAATGTCTGCCTTCCTCCAGAGAGAGAATACAACTTTAGTATTTCACGTAGGCGGTGGCGGGGGGGGGGGGAGAGAACCCTCACAAAATTCTCAACAGCAGGCTTCATGAGTCCTGCGTAGCTGCTGTGGATTTCCATGGGATGAAAACTGTCTGAGGAAAATGAAGGCATGCTGGCAACCCCATTGCCTTTGGTGCATGTTTTGCAAGTCTTCCATAAGGTTGAGAGGGAACTGAAGCCAGAGGCTTCCTGTACTCCTGGAGCCTTCAGAACTTCAGAGGTTCACCCTTCAACTCATGGAGGACTGTAAAGAAGAGGAAGGGATATATATATATATATATATAATTTTATAAGTTGTGTGTCCTTGGTTCTCAGTCTGATCACATGGTTTTGCATGTTTGGTGGTATTTTATGCATTGTGACTGGCCATTATTTTTATTGATTATAGTTTAGTGATTCTTTATTGTAATAGTTAAGTTTAAACTGTTTAATTATTTGCTCTTCTAATTTTATTGTTTACTATTCTAATGGATTATTACCGGTAAATACTGCTTTATTTGATATAGCTTTATTTTAAAGTTACGTCTTTGTTTTGACTTTTTTGGGTAATGGTTCATATTGTGCATTTATTGAAATCGCTTTTCTTTGATTTTGCACCAAATACATATCCATATAGAGAGATTTCTCTGAATCTCGAGACTTCCCACCGCTATTTTCAATATTTTCAACTGCATATTATTTCATAGTCTATATGTTATATCTAGTCATATTGTCCATAGTATTTATTACATTACAAGTGAAATTAAAATCCTGCTAATGTTTTCATCTGCTTACAGCGGTCTCCTAAGTAAATTATAAATTTTCCCCATTTATATTCTCCCCCCCCATTGTAACAGATCATATTGTTATTAGGTTTGTAATCTTTGCTGTCTATTTTTTAATCTTTGCTTGTAAACCACCCTGTGTGTAGTAATGTAGAAAGGTGGTATACAAATTAAAAACGCCCCTGAGGCTCTGGGCACATAGAAGCAATTGAACATGTTTTTCTGCCTTGCCAGTACAGTATTACACAAATATACATGCTAGGTTTATCTTGCCAATAAAAAAAATAAAATTTCCAGGACGCACAATGCAATTCTATATCTCCTTTTTGCTCTAAGATATAAATCCTGATATAACATATTCAGTTGCGAGATATTGTGCTGCTATGATTGACATATGTCGGAGGTCAAAAATTGAAGGTTTGGTTTACATGTTTTATGTGTTTTTATCTTTTGCTGGTTTACTGTAATTGAGTGAATGAGTCTGTGTACGCTCTGCTTCCTCAGTTGCCTTATTGCCCATCTAGCATGTTTTATTTATGCATGGAGGTGTTTTTACTTTATGCTGGTCTATGGCTGTAATAAAGTTTTGGATTGGATTTGGAAATTAAAAGTGAAATGAAAAAAACAACAACCCTGAAATGAAATGAAGGAAGGGATAGGGCTTGCCAGCATACCAGCACTCCCCCTTGTACAGTATTAATTGCATGAACTAACGGAACACCTGACTAGGACTATGGAATGGGGCAGTGGTGGACATTGGTCTTTAAAACTTCAGCATTGCCCTGTGCGATGCCAAAATCCCACCTCTCGCCTTCTGTTGCTCATCTTTGTTGCAGTCTCCCCTGCAACACCCTCTTGGCTCGGCCCCCAGTGCAGGCAAACTGCTTGCACTCCCCTAAAGCCGCCTATGCAAATCAAATTGCTGCACTTCAGATGTTATGGATCACAACTCTCACCATCCTTCCTCAATGGCCATGCTGGCTGGGGTGGATAGGAGTTGGGGTCCACAGGGGGGCGCTGCCCACGGCGAGCATCCCAGGAGGGCGGGGCGGTGATGTCACCCCCCTCAGGGATGACACCCGGGGCAGACCACACACCCCACACTCCCTTCCTCCACCGGGGTGGTGGGGTGGGGGTCCACAACATCCAGAGGACCCCCTTGGGCTATGCTGGCGGTGGAATTTCCATTTATCTGCATGAAACAACTGTCAGACATGCAGATGGATGTAATGGGACATAATGAACGTAATGGGATTATTTGCCCATCAGAAGCGTGATGCATGGGAACAGCTCTGAACACACCGGCACCATTTCAAGCACATGGGAACTGCTTTCCCAGAGCTACAGTTCCCAGCACCTCTAATTCTTTGAGGAAACCCACATGCTTTAAATGTGCATGTCGCCCAAGTTGGCGTCTGATGGCATAACATTTCACGAATTCTCCCCTTTCTCTGTTTCTCGTTTGCCTCCTCAGGGACCAGCCCTTATGACTTGCCTTGACCCTTCCACTTGTCAGAGGTAAATGTGGAACAGCAGCTCCTTGGGAACGCGATTCAGAAAGCTCTGGAAAACAAGGTGACTCAACAGAAACAAATGAAGTGGAAAGCTCTAAGTGGCAGGTCATGGATGTCTTAAGCATAAGTGGGGTTTTTCAAGAGCAGTGGGATAATCAGTCAGTGCTTCTCCTGTGAGCTTCTATTATACTAACAGAGATATAACCTGGAGTGATGCAAGCTGTATGGAAATGTGAATAACCAGTGCAGGGTGACCTTCCTTTCCAGGGAACAAATGCATTAACCCCAGTTCCATCTGGCAAAAAAAGAGAGAGTGGGCGCTGCCTCTTCTCCACTTGCTTTTTGGGGAGTATGAAAATTGCTCTTCATACAACTTCATCATTGGGGGGGGGGGGAGTTTCTGCACAATTTCGATGTTCGATACAAAATTCTCCTCTGCCCTTTTTCAAGCTGACCTGCATATGGAAATTTCAAAATTCAGCTCAGCTTTACATGCCATGATTGTGAAATCATGGCAATAATTATGATACTGTTTTTTTAAATTAAATCCTTACTATATTTTTCAAAACCAAACATGGAGGGTTGTGTTGGGGGTGGTAACATTGCTTTCATGTTCTACGCACAATGTAGAATGAGAGAAGTAGGGACATAGAAAGCTGCCTTCTACTGAGTCGCACCATTAGCCTCTCTAGCTCAATATTGTCCACACTGACTGGCAGCAGCTCTCCAGAGCTTCAGACAGGCTTCTCCCTCAGTGGGAACTGGATTTGGGACCTCATGCATGCAAAGCAGATGCTCTGCTATGCCTTTCCTCCATAGCATGGGATATTCTGGACTGTACCAATTCAGACACAGGTTGGAGATGCCATATTTTTGAATGCTTTCCCTCATAAAGAGCTCCCTGCACATAATAAATAAGCAGACAAGTAATGGGGCTTTCTTACTAGCATGTTGATTTTCTACATGGAGGGTGTCTTCCCTGTGGACCAACATTCAAAAACAAGACTGGCCATTGCCTCATTTTCTCCTCTATATTTGCATGACCACCTTTCACTGCAATTGTAGAAATATAATATCTCCAAGTAGACATATTAACATGATTAAACTTTGTTTTTTCATTTGTCACTGAAGGTTTTCCCTGTTCATCTTTGTTGTTGATTCACAAAAGATGTGTACTCCCTCGATCCCTATGTCTCCCTCCCATACCTTGACCCTACAAAAAACATGTTCAGATACTTTCCATCATAAATCCTCTGATTTGACCCAGAACAGGACTGACTGTTCCTGAGGTGCATATTTACCCCTCCTGCGGAAGACTGTCCCATATAGTATTTTGCGTTCACCTCTTTTCACTTCATGTTCCCTCTAAGCAACAATATTGGCAAGAGCAGACAGTCAGGAGAGGCATACAAATCAGGAAGCAGCACAAAAATAGGACACTGGGGCCCTAGGCAGGTATTGAAACCCTCACACAATTCGAAGCTTGTGTGGGG
Organism: Lacerta agilis; assembly: GCF_009819535.1. Lineage (NCBI taxonomy): Eukaryota > Metazoa > Chordata > Lepidosauria > Squamata > Lacertidae > Lacerta > Lacerta agilis. The sequence goes on from NC_046313.1 coordinate 60,598,110, forward strand.
AGAGCAATGATGTGTTCCCTGCTGGAAGCAGAAGGTCTGCAGTGGGGAGCTACAGACTTCCCACATGATTTGGAACCCTAAATTGTGGATGCTAACTTGCAGGGTTCTAGAACTGCACAGGGAGCCTCCATGAGTGCAGCAGGATTCCTAAAGGTGGCTTGGCCCAACAAGCATAGCCAACCCCACTGTCCCCCTCATCACATGAGGACAAGGATGCCCAAATAGCAATGCAAAGTAGTAAGAACTACCTTGCATTGATTAGTTGGGCTAGCAGAACAAAATTGTGAGGGAGTTAGATGCAATCCTTAAGGGGAGCAGGTGGCGTGGTGGTCTTAACCACTGAACCTCTCGGGCTTGCTGATTGGAAGGTCGGCGGTTCGAATCCACATGATGGGATGAGCTCCCATTGCTCTGTCCCAGTTTCTGCCAACTTAGCAGTTTGAAAGCATACCAGTGCAAGTAGATAAATAGGTACCAATGCAGCTGGAAAGTAAATGGCATTTCCGTGCGCTCTGGCACTCATCACGGTATCCTGTTGTGTCAGAAGCGGTTTAGTCATGCTGGCCACATGACCCAGAAAGCTGTCTGTGGGCATACGTTGGCTCCCTCAGCCTGAAAGCGAGATGAGCACTGCAATCCCATAGTCGCCTTTGACTGGACTTAACCGTCCAGGGGTCCTTTACCTTTACCTAGGTGCAAGCCTTACCTTACCTTTCAAGAGGGGTGCTTCCACACTAAGGATGCTTTCAGAGGTGGGGATTATTGCATTAGTTTTTCCAATTATAATGCAAGCACTTCTGGCGCAGGTACTATTACTCCCTTTAAACTGTATTTACACTGTTGCATCATGGGTCTCTGGCTTTTTGATGGATATACTGCCGTGACATACTAAGTTTTAAATGGTGGAAAGAACTGTTAGGCCAGAATATCACCCCAAATTTCCTGTTGGAAAATTTCGACCCCAAACTCCTGTGATTTTCTGGAATGCAAGCAGATTTTTTTCTGGAAGCAAATAAAACAGAAATGAGTGTGCTAAATTTCCACTGCTTTTCCGTAAGTGGCTTTTACATTATGCAGAAGATCACATAAAACATGGAAATTACCAGTTAAGGAAATATTGATAAAATGGAATAAACTGCTGTCTGAATGCAACCTGGGTGTTCAGTTTGGAATAACCACATTTGAAACATGCATTCTCTACCATGGACCATCTTCATGACACAACCGTCGTATCATTGCTCTTTTAGATCTCACCCGTGTTTTTTCCCCTCAAGACAATAGAAAATTCAGCATTATTATTATTATTATTATTTTAAAAAAAGAATAGAAGAGAAAAGCAATCTCCAGAGGCGAGGATGGCTTTTAGCACTATAATTTTTGAGAGGTGTGATTTTGATCTGTGCAGTGACATTTCGTAGGTTGAGTGCTGTGTCCACACCTTTTTCCTTCCCTGTCTTGTGTTCAGTTCCACCTCTCTTACTTTTCTTCCTGTTCGTTGGAAGCATCTGGCCTGCCAGAGTAATGCAGTGGAAAGTTTCCCTTCCCTTCTTTTTCCAGTTTCAATCCAGAAAACTGGTCTCCCTTTCTCCTTCCTTTTCCCCCAAGCAGCCACTCATTTTCTGTCTTCTGTTCCTGCACCCTTGGCTGCTGCTTCTTGTCTACATTGCTATACTATGCCCACTACCAGCTTTGTAGAGATTGCTCCATTAGGCAAATGGGGCCCTACCCCACCAAGCACAGTCTGCGCTCAGCCATCATTCACACGCCTGCCTCCTTACTCAGGAGGCAGGAAGGAGGGTGGGGACAAAACCAGAATTAGTAGGCTCTGCCTATTTCTGGTCCTGGCTCCACCTGCCATTGACTCTGGCTCCACCTACTGTCTTACCAGTCCCAATGGGCACGCCCCTCCACTGCACTAGCACCACTGCACTAGTAGGGGCATCCACTGCACTAGTAGGGGCATCTGGCTAATGAACAGCTCAGCCGAGAGCATGGCTGTGGTGGCAGCAAGGAAGATGTGGAGTCCAATGAGAGGAACAGCCAGCCCCCAACCCATCAGAGGACCCTCATTTTCTCTTTGGAGTGAGGGACAAGCCCTGTTGCACAAGTATTGCACTGATGGGAGGTTGACTGGGTACAAGCCTCTATCTTGCAAAAGCAAATTGTCACCCCCTTTTCTTCTACATATCTTTATTTCCAGCCTGACTTTTAATGTATAAGGCGGCTTAACAAGCTAACAAGGGCGTCAGACTCCAAGCAACGTAAAACATGAACAGTGCAATTTAAAACCACTGAAAACCACTCCAAACATTATATTATTAGCAGGTACACATGAAACACACACTCATTATGCATACCCACTTAGCACCCTTTCTAGTCACTTCACATAGTTAGCTTGCATAGACAATACGGATACATGAAAGAAGGTACTGTATGTAAATTAATATAAGATTCAGCCAGCTTTTGAATCTGGTTCAAGACCTAATCCTGATCTTTAGCTCAGTAGTGGAAAGCAAAGAACCCTTTTAGTTTCTGTCTACATATCAGCAAGAGGTGCTTTTATTTAATATTAAAATTATTAGTCATTAAAATGTTTCCTTATCACTTTCTCCATAGTTGATCCCATCAATGTAACATTCACAACCTTCTCCCACATAAATGGATCACATGTTACATACCATGGAAAATTGTAGCATACTTTCTGCTAGGGTGGGCATGGCCAGTATGTTGTATAATCACTTGATTCTCCACCTGAAACAAAGGCAGAAGATGGAAGCATTATTTGGACTAGCCTGAGAGCAAGCATTGAATGGAAGCAGCAGTGTTGCCCTTTAGGAAACATGTAAATGGGTGCTCAGTGTGTACTCCTTGTGGTCCTACAACATGTAAAGTTGATCTGAAATAGCTTCATGAAATGCGGTATATGTGCTGAGAGATATGAAGAACAGTACTGATGTAACTCCAGTAGAAAATTGGATATGTGTATCTCCCTCATAGAAATCTTCTATTTGATTACATCAGTATGAGTTTAATTTGAATTCATTTACCTGAACTTCCATATCTCTAGCCAGATAAACATGTCAGAAATCAGATGTGTAGAGCATCCATAGGTGCCCACACTGATCTTTTGCTTACCCAGAAGGAGGGCAACTGAGAGGTGATGTAATATTCACAGAATGATGTGGGGTGTGTGGGGGGGGGAGTGCCACAAGAGAAAAGTTATCTCCCATTTCTGGTGATGCACCCTGCACTTTCAGAACTGAGATGGAAGCGAGATGTCATCTGTTCATACGCTTCAGATAGATGATGCAATAGATTCGCAAGATATTGTTATGGCTGTGCACCTTCTAAGGAACGCTTGTGCTTTATTTGATTTGTGTTGCTTCAGTTATTTATCCTGGCCTTAAAACATAGCATGCATCCTGGGAAAAGATGGTGACGCTGGTTATACAACAGTGCCTTCCCTGTCTCTGTCACCTTGTTGCTTAGTGCAAACACTCTCTATTTACATCTGTCGGCTCGAGTCCCTCCTGATTCTGATCACCCTTCCGCCAACATGAAAAGCATTGATCTCAGCGGTGTTACTCCCAGTTTACACGTCCGGAGCTAGCCCTGTGTCTGTAGCTGTAGGGATACATTGATATTCCATGAAAATCGCTTCCCATAGGGCATTCTGCCCAAGATGAGCTGTGAGTGCCTTTCCCATCCTCCACTCGGGAAATTACCATTTACAAGGGCACCCTGTCAAAAGGGAGGAGAGTGCTTATACTGATGTGCAAGTTACATTTTGGAAGAACTGAAAATCTCAGGCAGTGTTAAGGCACGCTCTGCTGTAAGCTGTTGGAGTGTTGCTGTCGGAACGCAGCCTTAATAATCATATACATATTCAGTAAGCATAGCCTTGCAGTCCACATCATAGTCAATCTGCTGTACATGTTCAGCACTACAGCAACTCGTTAAGGCTAAAATGCAAATTACAAGCTACATTCACCACTCAATACAGCAGTAGCTAGATGCCTCCTGCAGGGAGATGGTCTGTGTCACCCCATTACAACACCGTACCAAAACAAGCGTATGGGGGGGGGAAGGGAGGAAATAGATCAAAATGTGCTGATATACGTTGTAAAATGCTTCATAAGATAGTTGTGTGCTAAACAGCCAAACTGTGCCTAGGCACTAATGCTGCAAACACGCAAACATTAGGAAAATATTTCATGAACTTGGATGCATGGGGGTGTGGGATTTTTTCTTTTCTTTTTAAAGACCACAGAGTATTTCCTGTGCTTGCTACTCTAATTCAGTGTTTTTCAACCACTGTTCCGCGGCACACTAGTGTGCCGCGAGATGTTGCCTGGTGTGCCGTGGGAAAAATTGAAAAAATACTTTATATATAGTCAATATAGGCACAGGGTTAATTTTTTAAAACATTTTCTAATGGTGGTGTGCCTCGTGATTTTTTTCATGAAACAAGTGTGCCTTTGCCCAAAAAAGGTTGAAAAACACTGCTCTAATTGATTTAACTTTCACAAATAGCAGTTTCCGAATCAAAACAAACACAGATTACCTCCATTGTTCCATATCATCGTGGCTTTTGCCTACTGCTTTTCTTCCTTAGCACTGCCCTGGTTCTTTATCAGTATGATGTCCAAGTCTGTGGGACTAACCCCAGTTCACAGAAAATATACAGCAGGTGGTAGGTAGGTGGAACACACACACACACACACACACACATACACACAAGGTTCTCAGGAGGGTGAGTGAGATCTGTTGGTCTCTCTATTGCAGTGTTTGCCAAACTTGGCCCTCCAGCTGTTTTGGGACTACAGTTCCCATCATCCCTGACCACTGGTCCTGTTAGCCAGGGATGATGGGAGTTGTAGTCCAAAACCAGCTGGAGACCCAAATTTGGCCAACACTGCTGTATTGACATGGTAACTATGATCTCTGTGGTGTCAAGCATGCAAAGAGACAAACAGGTGATCTTCACCTATGGCAGACAATATCCTAATGGTCATAGACTCTCTCTCTCTCCATATAAGTGCCCAGGAACAGTTCAGCTGTTCAACATGCACATGTTGAACAGAATCAGTATTTAATAAAGAAATCAGCAAAAGGGACATTGTTTGAGCCCTTTAACGGGAACAAACAGAAATGGAAAGAGTTAATAAGGCAGTCATTTGAAAAGTGTGTGCATTATTTATTACATATTTTTGACTTCCAGAACCTTGTCACAATTCATTTGCTTACATTTCTCTACTGCAAAAAGCTGTGAGAGGCTCCTGAAGTATATTGAAAAAATGGAAGACCATCCAAGCGTCTCGCAGGGTGCCTGCATCTTCTTCACATTGAGGGTCACACATTCACCCTTGACTTTAATGCAAAGCCAATTTATATCATTCAACTATTCTGATTTCAAACCACATAGCATCTTCACCAGTATGATCTAGACCTTCAGGCTTTTAGCGCTTAAATGTTAAAATCACAAAAACTACAAAAACCATCAACCCACAATGCCTTTCACTTTGCAATTTCACTGTGCAAAAGTAATTTTTTTAAAAAAAATTTGCTAGTCACCAACTCTAATTGCCTTTCTATTTGCTTCCTAGGAATTTGGGGTGCCTTAAATTCTCACATAAGACCAAAATATCTGTTTGCCGTTGAAAGCAGGTAACCTCAGGTCCAGGAGCCTCTCTATCTGGGTCCCAAGCCACACCCCATACTGGTCCTGCTCCACAAATCTTCTCCAGTTTTTCTACCTGGCTGGAATGCTTCTTGCTTCCTGGCTAGAGAAGTGTTTATGCAGAAATGCCTGACAAGATATATAGGTGTGTAGTCAGAAGCTAGCATTCCATTTTCCAAAGGTGAGTCTTGGAGTATGGTATCCACATGAGAACAAAGAAGCTTTTCCATCGCATAAGAGAGAGAGACCATGAAGGAAGGTCCTGGGACTTGAATCAGAATCATAATCCCCAAGAAAATCTACCCTAGAAAAAGAAATGTATTGGGGCCAACAGTCAGCATCAAACTGATGTTGGGAGGGAGTTACTACTGCAGAGAGCCTTCCTCTCTTTATCCTACTGAACTGCCTGCAGCGTAGAAGTGCCTTTGAAGAAAAGAGAAGGCTTCTCAATCTTATAACCATTGGTGTATACAGCAAACGAAGGATCTGCTGGGTTAATGCCTTCTTCTAGATGAAAATTAACATCCTTTCCAACCGCAGCCAGTCAGTCCCATGTATACAGGAAGAATTTTGCTAGAAACTTGCATGTGTCTGTTTGCAACCAGGGAGGGCTCGCTAGTTATTGTCTCTGTTAAGACGGCTTTTATTTTTCCCTTTCAAGTTTCCTTTGATTTCTCTGGTTTGTATGGAAACACTTTTCAAAAATCAGAACAAGAGCTTGGTGTGATTACAGATTTTAACCATTAGGATCACAAAGTGCTCTTCTTTTACAATATGCCCCCACCCACCATTTTCAGCTGCTTGACTCTTCTTTTGGTGAATATCCACCACCCAAATCCACAAGGAGCCGGCTCTTCTCTTCTCTTTCAATGCCTTGTGAAATCTTGTCTAGAAGCTATTCAGTGCCTGTGCTGAATAAACACAGCAGGGAGACGGTTTGAGAATTGTTTTGGTGTGTTTCTTTTCAAAGCTATTTATTCTCAAATTACTGCACTGCTTTACTATCCTCCTCCTCCCGCAACTCCCAGCAATGTATTTTTCATAAGTTCACTGGGGAAAGGCCAGATTTGTTTAATATTCTATATGCTGGTTTAATAGCAGCAGCTCTAGAGATGAAAGGAACATCTGCAAATATTTGCTAATATTTCTGGTTCCAAAATACCCCACAATTTAAATTCTGAATGTGAAAATTTGAATGTGAAAGGGCTTACATCTAATTTCAAGTGTGTTAGATTTGTTGGCACATCTCAACTGTTTTTGCTTCTAGCCTGACAGACAGATGAAACCTCATAAGTATAACCTTGTCAAATGTTAGATCCCGTTGAAAATTATCTATCAAATCCAGGCTTACATTAAGTCTCATTGGTATTCAAACTGTTAGCTGTTGTCCGGTAACATACACCAATGCATAACAGTTATTAGCAACTATCAAATACTAATACTAACACATGACAATTATTAGATATAACATACCATTGCATGTCAGTCAAGAAATGGCATCAGAAATGAAATCTTGAAATAAATTGTCACCATGTTAAATATGCTTATCAAATATCCAGCAAATATTTGATAACTATTCAAGAATTCAGATAAATTTTCAGAGCTCCAGATAGCTCACAGTCTTTCTATGAAATATATATATAAATAAAAAATTGTCCAGTAGAACCTTAGGTAAAGGTAAAGGTCCAGTTGCGGATGACTCTGGGGTTGCGGCGCTCATCTCGCTCTATAAGCCGAGGGAGCCGGTGTTTGTCTGCAGACAGCTTCCGGGTCATGTGGCTAGCATGACTAAGCTGCTTCTGGCGAACCAGAGCAGTGCACGGAAACGCCGTTTACCTTCCTGCCAGAGCGGTACCTATTTATCTACGTGCACTTGATGTGCTTTTGAACTGCTAGGTGGGCAGAAGCTGGGACCAAACAACGGGAGCTCACCCTGTCGCGGGGATTCAAACCGCCGACCTTCTGATTGGTAAGCCCTAAATAATAATAATAATAATAATAATAATAATAATAATAATAAATAATTTATTTATACCCTGCCCATTTGGCTGGGTTTCCCCAGCCACTCTGGGCAGCTTCCAACAGAATATTAAAATACAGTAGTCTATTGAACATTAAAAAACTTCCCTAAACAGGGCTGCCTTTAGATGTCTTCTAAAAGTCTGGTAGTTGTTTTTCTCTTTGACATCTGCTGAGAGGGCGTTCCACAGGGTGGGTGCCACTACCAAGAAGGCCCTCTGCCTGGTTCCCTGTAACTTGACTTCTCGCAGTGAGGGAACCACCAGAAGTCACTTGGAGCTGGACCTCAGTGTCCAGGCAGAACAATGGGGGTGGAGATGCTCCTTCAGGTATACTGGACCGAGGCTGCTTAGGGCTTTAAAGGTCAGCACCAACACTTTGAATTGTGCTCGGATGTCGGAATACGTTTCACGGATCCGCCATGGATTCATATTTATTTGGTTATTTTATGAGTTTTTCGAGGTCTACTTTTGGTATAACTGCGCGTAAAAGCGAAAGTGAAAGCATGAATGAATAGTGTGGTTCACTTACGAGATTAATCCGCCTTTATTTTATAGTTCCGGTCATGTTCAAAGTTGTTAATGAGCGTTAAACTTGCTTCCCGCCTTTTTGGAGGGCAGCAACAGTGATTTTATTGGTTAAGGCATTATTGATGATGTCACGTTTGTTCCCTAATAAAAGGCAGAGGCACCCCGTTTAGGCACGTCGTTCTTCTTATGTTCTTTTAGTTGGGTTTTAGTTGAAGTCAAGTTTAGTTTAAGGGTTTAGGAGCGGGCTGGATGGGTTGGATGGGTCTTTCTTTAGTTAGAGTTAGATCGCGGAAGATCATTCGGTTTTAGTTTTAGATAGGTTCTTTTAGGTTAGCCTAGGGTTAGGCCCGCGGAAGATATTTCGGTTTTAGTTTATTTAGTTAGCCTCGCGGAAGATTGGGCGCGCAGGGACTTTAAGCTTAGGAGAACTTAGCTTAGGGGACGAGCCTATGCGGGTTCTGCCGAAGCCACTAAAGATACAACCGGTGTCTGTCTTCCTTTGGGGTAAAAAGGGGGGAGTAAAGTAAAATTTTTAATTTCTTTAAACTGGTCCGTCTATTCAGAGTCAGGGTATATATTTTATTTCACGAGGCAACTATTCATTGAAGAAGGCAATTAGGAACTCACACTTCATCGGAGTCGTCAATTGGCTTACTCAACATCCTTCAGACTGTGAGACTTGGCCGGCGACCGTGCTCAAAAGCACGCGGAACGCTGGCCGCTTTCCCCGCAACTGGTACCTCGTGCATAACCAGTCCAAGGCCGTGCACGAGGAGCTCCAGCACCCAAACCCCGACAAGTGGTGCCCTCTCTGAGGCAAAGCATAGTCGAAACTCGCTTCCACGAAGACTCCGGTTAAAGGCAACATATCGGAAGTGGCTCGGAAACAGACATTGAGAGGTGAGGTATAACGGCCCGGTTTATCCAGGATTTCGCTGCAGTAGCGCGAATCCACCGCTTGCCCAAAGTAGTGTAAATAGAAATTGCGCGCGTGTATTTTGCCCCAAGGGGTCCCCGGGTAGAGCGGCAAGGAGTTTAGTGTAAGCCTACGGGCAGGGTAAGGTCTTCCCTAAAGCCTACGGGTGGGAAGGGTTCTGGCAAAAGCCTACGGGTGCCAGGGTTTTCGGTCAAAGCCTACGGGTAGGGCCGGTGTCTCCCGAAAAAGCCTACGGGTGGGAGGGAAAGGTTTTCTGGCAAAAGCCTACGGGTGCCAGGTTTTTCGGTCAAAGCCTACGGGTAGGGCCGGTAGCCCCTAGTAGAAGCCCACGGGTGGGGGTGGAGGTTTTCTGGCTAAAGCCTACGGGTGCCAGGTTTTTCGGTTAAAGCCTACGGGTAGGACCGGTGTCCCCTAGTAGAAGCCTACGGGTGGGGGAGGAAAAGTTTTGGAAAAGTGTTAAAAAATGGGCTCCTCACTCTCAACTGCTCAAGTTAAATTTTGTGAAGATTTATTGTACCTTTTGAAAAGAAATGGTCACCCTGTCTCTGAATCAGAAGTAGAGCTTTTAGTTAAAACTATTGGGGAAGTTTGCCCTTGGGTCCCTAGGGAGGGAACGAAAGATTTAGCTTCATGGGAAAGGATCGGGTTAGAATTTATGGCCAACCCGAAAATCGGAATTCCTGTACAATTAGTATGGAGCAAAGTAAGAAACTGCTTTCAACAAATCGCTCCAAGAAATGTTTTGCTTAATGGAACAGTGAATTTGGGAAATACTGCTTTTAATAGTGCCCCTGTGCTGCCGCTTGCGGTTGTGCCATTTTCGGCCCCCTCGCAGCAGCCAGTTCAGGCCCCGTTATCGTACACGCACTCGCCCTTGTCCAATTTGTCATTGCCAGATTCATTGCCGCCTGTGCCGGTGCAGCAGACGCCGTCGGCCTTCCAAGCCCCGCCGCGGACTGCCCCACCGCCAGTCGCTCAGCAGTCATCGCAGGCCTTTTACCAGCCAGCGATCTCAAGTCAGCAGCAGCCGCGGACCTCGCTCCAAGCAACGGTCCCGCTTCCTCCATCGCAAGCCGCGCTTTTGCCAGCGATCCAGCAGCAGCAGCAGCAAGCAGCCTTTTTGCCAGCAAACCCTGCTGCCCTGCAGGCCGCGCTCAAGCCAGCAGCTCCAGTTTTGCAGCAAGCTGATTTCCAATCAACAGCAATCCAAGCTTCAATGCAAGCAGCACAACAGCAATTTACCAACCCTTCAGCACCTCCGATGCCAATGCAGATTCCAAGACAAGAACAAAGCCAAACAATGATGATCCAGATGCCAGGACTTGCAGTACAAAGCCAACAACCTTATGCTCCAACTTCAAGTCAGCCATCTTGTCTTCATCCAACTTCAAGTCAGCCATCTTGTCTTCATAGTCAGCCATCTTCAAGGCACCCAGATGTCAAAGACTCTTTAGCACCATCTAGTGGCTCACCATTTGGAAAGCATCAAGAAGATTTAAACTCACTGATGCCACCTACAGATCCAACAGCAATGCAACCCATCTGCAGAACTCAAGCTTTGGAAGCAGCTTTGGGACAAATAGACTTTAGTGCTGATCCAATGCACATCTTTCCAGTGATTCGTGCCAATGGAGGACAACCTGCAAGATATCAAGCCATCCCTTTTGAAACACTACGCGAACTGCGAAAAGCCATACGCGAAAATGGACTTCAAGCTCCTTATACTAGAAGTTTACTTGAAGGACTGTCCACTAGCAGACTTCTGCCATCTGATTGGAAGCTGATACTTCGCACCTTTCTGTCGCCTACAGATGCTCTTCTGTGCCTGCAAGAGTGGAAAGAAGTAGCAGCCAGACGTGCAACGCCACTCGCCACAGAAGATATGCTCACAGGATCAGGACATTACTCCAATCTCAATCAACAGCTAGCCATACCTGATGCTGCACTCGTCACCATAGCAGACATCGTGGTCAAAGCTTGGCGCAGATTACCCAATCGCACAGATGCCAGCTCAGTATCAGGATTCGCTGCAGTTAGGCAAGGTCCAAAAGAGCCTTATGGGGACTTCGTGGATCGCCTGATTGTTGCAGTGGAACGCCAAATAGAAGATCGTCATGCCAGAAACATGCTGACAAAACAACTTGCCTTTGAAAATGCCAATGATGACTGCAAGAATGCCCTAACAGCAGTTGCAGCTCGTCCAGATGCCACATTGACTGAGATGCTACGCGTCTGCCAGAATGTTGGTACCCACTCCTACAAAGCACAACTCTTGGCAGCTGCGGTACAGATGCCACGTCAAGACAGCTCTACGCCAGTCAAGAAGTGCTATGGGTGTGGAGGCGATGAGCATTTCAGGTCGCAGTGCACGACAACACCAAGGCCTTCTGCCAAGCCACCAGAGAGATGTCCCATCTGTCAAAAAGGATTTCATTGGGCGAATGATTGTCGTTTGAATCCACAAAATACATCACCTACCTCATCTCCAGTTCAGGGAAACGGTTCTGCGGGCCGCGCCCCGGCCCCGGTAAAACAATAGGGTGCAAGTTCAAGAACATCATGAAGGTCAACCATCCCAGAAAGGTGAACAACGCTACTCCTTATCCAGGTCATCAGGAAAAAAGAGTGATCCAGAGAGATATCTACTCTTCAGATGTCCAGAGAAAAGATGTGACCTCATCAAACATTCAGGTTCCAGAGGTTTCATCATCTGCCTTACCTATTCAAAGGGTTCCAGTAGAGAACATAGCATTCAGTTCACCTTCTGCTAACCGCCCTTCAGTTCCTGCTGATGTCACCCCCGCTTCACAGCAAGCAATCACAGTCAAGTCTCTGATCGCAGAATTGCCTTCAACGTTGAGAAGACATCCTACTGAAGTCAACCTTGCAACACCTGAGCTTTATTCACCTTCAAATCAAGATCAGCCTATCGTTGAAGAACATTTGCCCTTGATGAAACAGCAATATCCAGGTAGCAACCCAGCTGATGATCACTTTCCATGTGGCCAAAGAACACAAGTGAGTGAGCCAGCTCCCTCTTGTGGAAGCTTAAACATCACTCCAGTTAACAATGTCCACACCTTTGTGTCACCTCCAGCTTTTAAGCTCAGCCCGCCACAATCAAACAATTATCAGGAACAACAACTTCGACTGCCTTGTGTCAAAGAAGAAGTTCCATCCTGCCAGTTTGATGCACAACTGACTGAGTGCCAGCAGGTTCAACAGCATCAGCAACTTTTACTAACAGAAGAACCTCAAGTTTGCCAACTCAACGCCAAGCAGCTTCAAAGTTGCCAACTTCAGCAGTGCAAAAAACCCGAAGCCAAAAAGATGTCTTCAGACACTGCCAACGAAGAACAAGAAGCTTCTTCTGTCCCAGGTATACCACTCTTCTTAACAGAGGACTGTTACTTTTCAAATCCATGGTTTGCTCAGCAATTGCCAACATCTATTCGTGGTCCATTCCCAGACACTTCGATTTGCCTTATCCTGCCTAGGATGGATCGCCTCCCTGCCACAGTCACACTGAGTGCAGGCCTAGTTCGAATCACAGATTCATCGCAATTGCTGATTCCAGGATTCTCAACTGTTCCTTGTGTCCTAACAAAAGGTTTGGAAATTGCCAGACTCTATTTGCTTACTTCCACACCTACAGCTCCTGTAGACTCTCTGCCTCCTCAGGCAGCAATGGCGCTAATCAAGATTACAGAAGAACGCCCTCATCTCGTCTTAGAAATGGGTGGACGAAAGATCAAGGGTCTTCTTGATACAGGCGCAGATGTCACAGTGATCGCCAGAAAGGATTGGCCTGACCAGTGGGCAACGACTGTCACCCAGGAAGTCTTCGGAGTCGGAGGTTTCGAACCCGCCCACCAGAGCGTGCATCCGATTACCTTCCAGTCAGACTCAGGCTCCATGGTGCAGCTCCGTCCACTTGTTATGGATGTGCCTATCACCCTTTGGGGTAGAGACTTATTGTCTAAAGCAAGAACTGTTGTCCATACGCATTTTTGATGTGGGCCTTTGCATCAGCGCCAGTACATGCTCTTCCACTCACATGGAAGGAAGGACCCCCTGTATGGGTCGACCAATGGGCGCTGACGTCAGAAAAGCTCGCTGCAGCAGAGGCCCTAATCAAAGAGCTACTACACCAGGATCGCATGCAACCCTTTACTCTCCGTCAGTACCTCATGGATAAAGCTCCACAGTCATTGACCTTAGAGCGTTCCCTTGATAGTCTTAAAACTGTCCTTTGCTATAAGCCTATTGCAAAGTCCCCCTGGAAAGTTTCACTGCTTGGTACTCTCTTACCTGCATTCATTAGCAGATCACCCTGATTTGCTTGCTTAACCTCCTTTCTTCTACAGGTATTGTTGTTTCTTCAGAACTCGATGTTTCAGAACTTTCCTGAGCTCCATGAACTTTTCCTGAGTTCCAGGACTATTTCTTCTACATGGTCGTGTGTAGTCGGAGAAGAAGACGACCGGCAACTCATTCATCGTCTTCATCCTCCTCTCCAACACCATTTTGCAGTTCTAAACCTGTCTTGTACTTTATATTGTACTTGTAAAAATTGCATATTTACCTTTGTATGCTTCTTGAAATATCCGCCTCGCATGTTACATGTGTTTTCAATATAGCTTGGTAATTAATGATATGGGTGTTTATATATATGAAACTTTTCTGAAATGGTTTCCATTTAGAGTCACAATTTTGATGATATGGAAATGTTTATGTAAGGTCAAAGCATCGTCTTTGTGCAGTTCTAGTCATAGACATATTTCATGCATATATGTTTTATTTCAGTAATCTTAAATCTCCACGTTGTGCTTGCAAAAGTTGTAGTTCAAAATGTGGTAACACTTATATACCTTATTTGAAATATTTCCTTTGGTCAAAAAATTGGTCATTCTCGGATTTGTTCAAAGTATATATGTCAAGTCTGGTGACATCCTACCCTATTGGTACCCCTTTTTCTTTGAAAAATCCCCCTCTATATGCTACCTTTGGCAGTAAACCAGGTTCCCAGCTTTTCCCTTCACTCTGTTTCCTGCTGTTGATGGGAGACCCTTATATAGCTGGTTTAAATCCCATCTTGTTTCGCTGGAAACCCTTGCGTAGATGGCTTAAATCCTTCCTCATAGTTGGGAGACCTTTACTTAGGTGGCTTAAATCCCAACTCATGGCTGGAAAGCCATTACATAGGTGGCTTAAATCCCCTCTCTGGAATCGGACCCTAGTTCCCCGTTACCTGTGGTCGCTGTGGTAAGTCCAGAATCTACCTTCCTGAAAGTTCCCTCGATTCTGTAGCCTCAGTGCCACAACCCTTTTCTGTTACCTTATCCATTTTTCTTCTGTTTTCCAAATAAAAATTAAAAAAAAATGGGGGAGGGGTCTGGGTAGGCTATGTAGCCCCAGCTCTAGTTATACTTTAATTTTGGGTCCCGGATCGGGACCTCTCTTATGTTTGGGCAGTCGTTATCCGTTATTTTTAATTTTGGACCTGTATCAGGTCCTCTCTTGTGTTTGGGGAGTAATTTGTTGTTTTACGCTGCACGTGAAAGTATACATGCTTATGAGGTGATTTGTTGTGTTACACTACATATTGAAGTATTTATATATGCCTAAAAGGTTTATAGTGTATCGGATCGATCACTTTTTATGTTCGGCTAGTGGTTTGTTATTTTCATGACTTTATTGCTACATTATTGTACAAGTATTTCCTCCTATAAAAGGGGTGGATGTTGATGGTTTTGCTGGTGTTTATATCACAGTTTTGATGTAGACTTTGGTGTGGACACTGTCGGCATTGTCGACGTTTGCCTTTTCATGTCGAGGTCTATATCAAAACAAATGGTAATGTTTGTGTCGGATAAATGCTTTTTGATATCTCTAACCTTCTTTTTTTTATATAACTAAATCAAAATTAATTTAATTTAAAACAAAAAAAGAAAGATGATATGTCGGAATACGTTTCACGGATCCGCCATGGATTCATATTTATTTGGTTATTTTATGAGTTTTTCGAGGTCTACTTTTGGTATAACTGCGCGTAAAAGCGAAAGTGAAAGCATGAATGAATAGTGTGGTTCACTTACGAGATTAATCCGCCTTTATTTTATAGTTCCGGTCATGTTCAAAGTTGTTAATGAGCGTTAAACTTGCTTCCCGCCTTTTTGGAGGGCAGCAACAGTGATTTTATTGGTTAAGGCATTATTGATGATGTCACGTTTGTTCCCTAATAAAAGGCAGAGGCACCCCGTTTAGGCACGTCGTTCTTCTTATGTTCTTTTAGTTGGGTTTTAGTTGAAGTCAAGTTTAGTTTAAGGGTTTAGGAGCGGGCTGGATGGGTTGGATGGGTCTTTCTTTAGTTAGAGTTAGATCGCGGAAGATCATTCGGTTTTAGTTTTAGATAGGTTCTTTTAGGTTAGCCTAGGGTTAGGCCCGCGGAAGATATTTCGGTTTTAGTTTATTTAGTTAGCCTCGCGGAAGATTGGGCGCGCAGGGACTTTAAGCTTAGGAGAACTTAGCTTAGGGGACGAGCCTATGCGGGTTCTGCCGAAGCCACTAAAGATACAACCGGTGTCTGTCTTCCTTTGGGGTAAAAAGGGGGGAGTAAAGTAAAATTTTTAATTTCTTTAAACTGGTCCGTCTATTCAGAGTCAGGGTATATATTTTATTTCACGAGGCAACTATTCATTGAAGAAGGCAATTAGGAACTCACACTTCATCGGAGTCGTCAATTGGCTTACTCAACATCCTTCAGACTGTGAGACTTGGCCGGCGACCGTGCTCAAAAGCACGCGGAACGCTGGCCGCTTTCCCCGCAACTGGTACCTCGTGCATAACCAGTCCAAGGCCGTGCACGAGGAGCTCCAGCACCCAAACCCCGACACTCGGAAATGTACTGGGAGCCAATGTAGGTCTTTCAAGACCAGCGTTATGTGATCTCAGCGGCTGCTCCCAGTCACCAGTCTAGCTGCCGCATTCTGGATTAGTTGTAGTTTCTGGGTCACCTTCAAAGGTAGCCCCACATAGAGAGCATTGCAGTAATCCAAGTGAGAGATAACTAGAGCATGCACCACTCTGGCGAGACAGTCTGTGGGCAGGTAGGGTCTCAGCCTGTGTACCAGATGGAGCTGATAATCAGCTTAGACCACAGGGCCACCCGTGTCCCTAGTAGCACCTTAGAGACCCACTAAGTTTTGTTCTTAGTATAAGCTTTTGTGTGCATGCACAGTTCTCCAGATACACATGAAAAATTATACCAAGAACAAACGTAGTTGGTCTCTAAGGTGCTACTGGACATTTTAAAAAAAATTAAATAAATTTTGCATCAGGCCAACATGGCTACCTACCTGAGTCTTTCTATGAATATATGTATGTATATTTCATTGTCTTCAGTAGACACAGATGTAATTTGAAGAAGAAGATTTCCGGTAATCAGAAATACACTACTTCTGATCCTAGAGGTAGCCATTAATGGGCACATCATTCTTGAATTAGTCTAACCCTCATTTGTCTAATGATCCAACTCTAGTACTGAATTTTCCAGCGTATAAGACGACTGGGTGTATAAGACGACCCCCAACTTTTCCAGTTAAAATATAGAGTTTGAGATATACTCGACCGCAGATTCTCCACCCGGCGTACAAGACGACCCCCGACTTTTGAGAAGATTTTCCTGGATTAAAAAGTAGTCTTATACGCCAGAATATACAGTACATATAGAGAAATCTAAGAACCAGTGGTGGAGCTTCATGCTCCGGTACCGGGAGGTGGAGAGCAGGCGGGGGTGGGGCTGGCGCTCGTCCCGGGGGTGTGGCATGCTGCCTGTGGGGGCATGGCGTGACACCCAGTGCAGGGGGGGGTGTCAGCCGAGATGGCATCCCACCAGGATCGCACTGCCAGGGGCGGTGCACTCCCCCCACACCCCTCTTCCTCCACCAGTGCTAAGAACATGGTTGAGTCGGCAAGGAATAGTCAGGTCTTTTGTATTCTAAATGCAAAAAAGAAGCTTATGTGGGTAGGTGTGTCTTGGGATTTTCAGTGAGCAGATCATGTCAGGCTTCACAGTTCAACTCAGTGAAGGATGCAGGAACAAGTATTTCCTTTGTGGAAATGTGGGTGCCCCGGCTGCATTGGAGCTCTGAGCATATCTGTTGGTAGTCAAATGTACACAAATGGCCACTGAGTCTGACTGCATGTAGGAAGGTTTGGATGTTAGAGGCAGGCAAGGTAACCAATGGCAAGTGAAGGCTACGAACTTTGTGAATAGCAAAGGAAGGCAATGTGAAAGAAGAATAAGGATGATAGAAGCAAGGCAACAGGTTTTTGCTCGGAGGCCATTATATTGGCTATACTGATCTATGTTGTTGTTCAGTTGTTCAGTTGTGTCCGACTCTTCGTGACCCCATGGACCAGAGCACACCAGGCACCCCTATCCTCCACTGCCTCCCGCAGTTTGGCCAAACTCATGCCAGTCGCTTCGAGAACACTGTCCAACCATCTCATCCTCTGTCTGATCTATAGACATTGTCTATAGATCATACTGATCTATAGACATTGTTAGTTCCCTATTTCCCTGGAGAAATCTTGATGAAATTGGTTTCCTGTATTATTTTCGTACATTTCATTCTCTGATTCCAATCGAAATTTATTACCCAGTGTTTACTTTACTTTTTCTGGGCATGCAATATTTCAAAAAGGCGAGATAAGCTCCAAAGGGAAGGATTTACATCTTTTATTCCATGCAAGGGGAAGAGACATAAAGAATTGGAAAGCAAAGTTGTAGATTAGGATGTGAAAAGCTTATCAGGAGGGAAATAGTGGTGTGAAATTTTAAAAAGAAATGCAAACCTATCCTCATTTAGAGAGGATTTACTAGAATGATGTCACGGCATAGTTACTCATCAATGAATTTATTCATTACATATCTCACAGCTTTTTCCATCATGGAACTCAAGGTGGTTGACATGGTCTCCCACCCAGTGGCGGAGGAAGCCTCTTCGCCACCCAGGGCGGTGGAGCAGAGGCACCCCCTGGGGTTGGGGCATCACGACGCATGGGGTGCTGGGCAGCGGGGGAGTGGCAGGAGGGGCCAGGGAGTGTCACCCCCTCCCCTGGAACATGGGGCACCCCCCACGTTTTACAATTGTGACCGTTTCATTAGATTTAACTTTTCAGAGTACCTGGGTTTGATTAAGCTACATTTGCACTCTGATTTTCTAGTTGTAAATTTTCCATAGCGATGCTAATGAACTTCCCAAATGCACCACATTCATTTTCAATCATTTCTCGTGCATCAGGTAGATGAGGTCATAAAACTGTTATACTTCTTCATTCATTCATGCTTCCGCAGAAGCTTCTTTCAGAACGTAAATTTCTATTCAATGACAAAGAACACTAGATTCTATTTCGTTTTTGTTTGGAAGTAGCTGGAGATGAATCCTGCTTCATCCATTCCAGGAAACTTAGCACTATGGATGGGAGCTGGCAAATGATGGCATTACATGTAACAAGTTGAATTCTGGGGGTTGAGACTGTTCTGCCGCATCCCACTCTAGTATCAAAGACCTTGTACAGTACAATCTTGCCATAGGTTTAAAGGAGCATCATACCACTTTAAGCAGTCACAACTTCCCCCAAAGAATCATGGGAGCTTCAGTTTGTTAAGGGTCCTGAAAGTTGTTAGGAAACCACTCCCCCACCCCCACCCCCCGCTACAATTCCCAAAGTGGATTCCTTTGCAAATAGTACTTCTGTGAGGAGAATAGGGGTCTCCTTACAACTCTCAGCACTCTTTACAAACTACAGTTCCCAGCATTCTTTGGCAGAAGCCATGACTGTGTAAAGTGGTATAGTAGTAATAATAATAATAATAAAAATCTATTATTTGTACCCCACCCATCTGGCTGGGTCTCTCCAGCCACTCTGGACGGAGTCTCCAACAAATATTAAAATACATTAAAATATCACAGATTAAAAACTTCCCTAAACAGGGATGCCTTCAGGTATTTTCTGAATGTCAGGTAGTTGTTTATCTCCTTGACCTCTGGTGGGAGGGCATTCCACAGGGCAGGCGCCACTACTGAGAAGGCCCTCTGCCTGGTTCCCTGTAGTTTTGCTTCTCGCAGTGAGGGAACTGACTGAAGGCCCTCGGCGCTGGATCTCAGTGTCCGGGCTGAATGATGGGGGTGGACACATTCCTTCAGGTATACAGGGCCGAGGCTGTTTAGGGCTTTAAAGGTCAGCACCAACACTTTGAATTGTGCTCAGAAACGTACTGGGAGCCAATGTAGATCTCTCAGGACTGATGTTATGTGGTCCCGGCGGCCACTCCCAGTCACCAGTCTAGCTGCCGCATTCTTGATTAGTTGTAGTTTCAGTGTCACCTTCAAAGGTAGCCCCACATAGAGCGCATTGCAGTAGTCCAAGCGGGAAATAACTAGACCCTGTACCACTCTGGCAAGACAGTCTGTGGGCATGTAGGGTCTCAGCCTGTGTACCAGATGGAGCTGGTAGATAGCCGCCCTGGACACAGAATTAGCCTGTGCCTCCATG
Organism: Lacerta agilis; assembly: GCF_009819535.1. Taxonomy (NCBI): domain Eukaryota; kingdom Metazoa; phylum Chordata; class Lepidosauria; order Squamata; family Lacertidae; genus Lacerta; species Lacerta agilis. The sequence goes on from NC_046313.1 coordinate 60,617,839, forward strand.
GACAGCTGTGAGTCCAAAATGACTCCCAGGCTGTGCACCTGGTCCTTCAGGGGCACAGTTACCCTATTCAGGACCAGGGAGTCCCACACATCCGCCCTCCCCTGTCCCCCAAAAACAGTACTTCTGTCTTGTCAGGATTCAACCTCAATCTGTTAGCCACCATCCATCCTCCAAGTGCCTCCAGGCACTCACACAGGACCTTCACTGCCTTCACAGGTTCTGATTTGAAAGAGAGGTAGAGCTGGGTATCATCCACATAGTGCTTTTAATAGAGGTATAGCAGTATAATAGCGCAAATGTCGTCCATGTTTGCACCACTGTCCTATTGCCTGTCTCCTATGTTGCATTTTGATGTTCCCCATTGGACCTGCACAGGAGAATTATAACGGCTTTCTTCTGCTTTAGTGAACCCTCAGTGACTTTGCGATAGCTGCGGCTGCTACACCAATTCTGATTTTCATCTCAGACTTAATTGCATGCCTAGCAACCAAGGGTTAAGGATAAAGAAAGCAGTGAACAGCAGGTGGTAGGTTCCCTGGAAACATGACTGCTGAGACTGCAGCATTTGGAGAAGTAGGGGCAAAGGATCCCAGAGAGAAGCTGGGGGTTGAAGGGCTGTTATGCAACTAGGTTTCACCCAAGGTAGACCTATCTGGAATTAATTGTTTCCCTCAACCTCAATGAGTCTACTTAGGTTGATACAACCAAAGGAGAAGATATATATGGCCATGTTTCCACACGCAGTTGATGGGAAACTCACTAGCATTAAATAATGTTTTATTTGATACTACTAGCCTCATACTTGGCATTGCTCAGGAATTCAAGGAAGGGGAATCAGTGCAGTTTTCAAAATTCTGAATTGAGATAGCCGACTGAACCTTTCAAAGCTGGACCAGTATTAACCATTGATGCCAGCTTAAAACTAGTGCAGTTTTGAAAGGTTCAGTCTGCCACCTTGATTCAAAATAGCATCCAATTATAGCCAAACACAGATATAAACCTGCTCCTTGATCTTAGGAACCACCATGCAGTATTTGGTTAACAAAATCAATGCAGTTTTGGAAGGTTCAATCCACCATATTGACTAAAAATGGCACTCGAGTGCATAGTGAAAATACAACTTTCCAAAATCTATAATAGATGCAAGCCCCGCAACTGTTGCTGCTGCTGCTGCATTAAAACCAATCTCCCCTCTCTTGCCTTAATTTCTTCTAGCCGAGCCAAGAAGGACATTAACTTGTTCTTGTTTTGATTTTATTTCTTCTCAGTTAAAAGTGAGCGTATAAAAGATAATGTTCGCAGCATTCAAGCATATGCAGCAATACGCATCTTCTGCAGTTGATTAAGCTCTGGAGCTGAGTCATTTAGTATCCACCAAAACTGTTTATTGTAAGTATTCTTCAAGACTGAAAACACTGTTTTTTAATTATGCAGTTTGGGAAAGAACAGAACTGACACGCCACAACACTGGCATAAATCACAAGTTATTGTTTTCTTCCCTCGTGAGAAACGGGAAATGCTGCTTCGCCCATCTGTATAAACCTTCTTAATGAAGGTTGCTGTGGACTGAGTCAATGAGAGCCAAAACAGGTTTAGAAACACATAATTCCTGAAGAGTTGCTTCATTACACTGATTAAGAGTGGAACGGGTTGCTGAACCTATTCCTCACTGTCAGAGATCTTACCTACCTTGAAGATTTCAGTTAGTTTTGGTCTGAATTGGCTATTTCAACTCTGTAAAAAGGCTTGTCCCCATAGGGACCCAAAAGACATGCCTGCCTCTTTGGTTGATGGAGAGGGGAGCCAGGTTTCTTGTCCCTGCCTCTGGTCCAAACGACCCACTAGCCTGAGTGAGGCAGCTGTCTCAGGCAGCAGATGCTGGGGAGGTAGAAACCGCACTGGACGACAGAGCTGTGTCCTCCAAGATTAGAAGGTGCAGTTTGCCCTGCACCTCCTAAGTTAGCTTGCTGCCTTGAGGTGATTCAAATAAGATTCAGGACACACCTGCACTGTACATTTAAAGCACTGTGATGCTCCTTTAACCATTATTGTTTTCCCCCAAAGAATCATGGGAAATGTAGTTTGTTAAGGATGATGAGAGTTTCTGGGAGACCTCTAGGCACCTCAAAGAGATACAATTCCCAGATTTCTTCCCTAGGAAGAGGGACTGATTCTTAAACCATTCTAGAAATTATAGCTCTTTGTAGGGAATAGCGGTTACCACTTTAGCACCCTTAACAAAACTGCAGTTCTCAAGATTCTTTAGGAGAAACCATGACTGTTTATCATGGTGGTTTAAGTGTATAGAGCAGATGAGGCCTAAACTAGATGTGAAGTTGGCTCCTGTACATAGAATATGGGCACCATCTTGACCTTCATGTCAGGAAGCAAAATGTTTGTGGCCCGACTGGCCCTGTCTGCTTTCCCCACCCCCACCCCATTTATTGTTTTATTATTAATTTTTGTAACATTGCTTGGTTTGCAAGCAAATGTGTGGGCTAGGACAGCCCAGCAAAAGAATGTTTTTGCAGCATTATAAATGTGGTAATTACTATTCAAGTCATCATCATCATCATCAATTTGCATAACATGTCTCTCTTTGCACAACAACACAGGGAAGGGTTATTTGGGAGCGATGGAATGAGAGCAAAAGCTGCAGGGTCACTTAATCCCTTTGGTTGTCCCAAAGAATTCTCCACAAACACAACCCCCACCCCCATCATTTTCTAGCTACTCTCAAAGCCAAACTATAAATCGTCCATAGAAATAATATGAGATACTGTACTGTAGTTTTGGAGCTGTTTGGAAAGTTTCAGTATATATTGTCCAGGTTTCAGGGAGTTCATGTTGAGATTTCATGATGCATATATCATTTTTGGCAAGGCTGAAGTCTGTGCTAGTTGCTTTTCACAGCAAGAATGAACTTTCCCAAGGCACACAAGGGCAGTAATATTGCCTGTAGTATACAGCCTTGTCCATGAATGTTCACAATGGAGCATCCTTTTAACTGGGTGGCCAATATGCCTAGGGCATTTTTAATGGTCCACATGAGTGACAGAGAATGTGGACCAGCAGCCACAAGTAGCCTGGATGAGGTCAAACCAACCATTCAGGAGTTGGCCTTGGTAAACTGATTAAACATCTGGAAATGATCAAGGAGATGCCTAGTAGGGCTATCACAATTTATAAACAGTGTAGGATGCTATTTCAGTGGGTCAAAGTGAGTATGCTATTCAACCATACCTCATTTGTGATGATCCATTCTAGTCACATCTTTAAAATTTTCTGAATAAATATCAAGTTGCAAAAACACACTAAAATAATAATAGTAACCCTTTCCTAGAAACATATGGCATTTCCCCCACCTTTGAACAAATATGCTTTTAGTGTTCCCCAGATCAAGAGGATTTTTATTTATTATTTCTTTATTTAATTTATATCCTACCTTTCTTCCAAGGAGCTTAAGGTGGTGATACATAGGCTTCCTCTTCCCCATGTTATCCTCACAACAACCTAGTGAGGTAGGTTAGGTTGGGAGGCAGTGACTGGTTCAATGCCACTCCATGATATTTATTTATTTATTTAACAGAAGGGAAAAAGCTGAGATGGTCCTCCACCAGGCTATTACAGTGCTGCTCTGAGTAATTAAAACATGAACGAGGGTGTCAGTGGATGCTAGAAACTGCCGTCTTCTCAAGTGGCTGTATGATTGCACAGCATAGTAAGGTATCACCTGGTAAATGGTTGTCTTGTGTTTCCCGAACGGACAGATGAAATTGTGCTGCAGAGTAGCACAGGGTCTTTTGGTGTCAGACCATGTGGCTCCTCTCTAAAACGACTATGGTCAAATCCACACCATTCATTTAAAGTGCTCTTATGCCACTTAAACAGCTGTGGAGATTCCTGGGAACTGTAGTTTGTTAAGGATACTGGGAAGTATAGCTTTTAAGGTCCAAGATCCTTAACAAACTACAGTTCCCAGGAATTTCCATGGCTGTTTAAGTGGCATAAGAGTGTGGATATGGCCTAGATCCCATGTAAGACCAATGACTTTAGAGCTGTTGTTTAAGACATTCTGTAAAAAATATCCAGCCTTCCATATCCGGCTTCCCATTTTTACAGCTGTCTAGAATCCCATTTCAGAAATCAGTTGTCATGATTTCGTTGTCAAAAATGTCAAGCATTTCACAGCCATAACCCACATGCAGCAGTATTAGAGCAGATTCACACTTTGCTGATTAAACCAGGTAGAAAAGGAGCTTGTTTGAGTGGTGAAATGCATGTTCAGCCTGGTGAATATTTAGCAGCATGCATGTGATGGAAATGGCTGGGCTTCCCTGAATTAAAAATAGAAGCAGCAATTAGGAGAGGATTGTGTCCTAACTTCATCATTTAATGCAAGGAAACCTGGCTATGCAAGGCTGCATTCCTATACTCACTTACCTGAGAGGAAGCCCCATTGAACTTAGCAGAACTTGCTTCTGAGTAGAGATGTTTACACTAGACATCCATAGCAGGGGTGGGAAACCTCAGACCTGGGGCCCAGAGTGGCCCTCCAGTGCTCTCTGTCTAGCCCTTAAAACTCTCTCCAGGCCACACCCCCTCAGTGACCCTGCTTCACTCTCCAGGAATTTTGATCTGGCTGCCCTGTTTCCATGAACCCTGATAATTGCCTTTTGTTTGGATGGAGTGTAGAGAGGGGGTTGTGAGTGTGTGTAGAAACTAGTCTAGTGTACAAGGGTAAACTTTAAGTGTCTTGTTTGGTCTCATTTTTGCCTCTAGGATGTGGGAAGTTGCCTGGAAGTGAATGTGGCCATTGGGATGGAAAAAGTTTCACACCCCCTCATCTGTAGGATTGTACATTTATATATTTAACTGCCCTATTTGTGTGTGTCTGCGTCTCTCTCTCTGTGTGTGTGTGTGTGTATGTATGTGTGTGTGTGTGTGTGTGTGAGAGAGAGAGAGAGAGAGAGAGAGAGAGAGAGAGAATTATGCCACAGTACAGTGCTTAATGGGAGACTCCTCCCCACACACACAATGCCTCTCCTTTGGGGAATGTAATGCAGGCTAAAGAGAGCACCCTGCATTAAATGCCTGCTTAATTTCCCGTTGATTTGTTCATTCTCTCTTCATCCTTTCAGTCAGCGGCATTCAGAAGCGTTTAGCCTCTATGTCTTTTCAAGGTCAGGCCTGATGCTATATGGGCTTGGAAATCACATGCCTCGGTCATATTACATGGCACAGCGAGGCGGCGAGGCAATGAAGCCGTGTGCACAGGGACCACAGCAGCCTCGCGATGTCACAGCGATGAGGCAACCAAAGACGATCAGCTCTCATGAATCAGACTGCTCCAAGAGGAGGCAGCACAGTTTGGTCTCCAGACGGTGAGCCAGGCAAGTGGAGAAGAGCTGGGGTTTATGTCTGTTCTATTTTGTGATGTCTTCTTACACACACACACACACACACACACACACGGAAGCCAGATATGCATTCTGCCCCCCCCCCCCCCCGTTTCACTCACTGAGAGATTCATTCTGATGATTTATGTGTATTGCATCTAGAATCTACTTTGCAGTCATTAATTAGTACCCAGGAACTAATTAGTTCTCCAGGTAGGCAAGCTGAGTGGGCAACTTGTCTTGTGTCAAGCCAGCCTGCGTTTGGCACACCATGTTCCATTACCCTTAGCCAGGAAGGAGCCGTTTGTGGAGAATGGCATCAGATAAAGAGCAATCAGGGAAATAGAATGGGAGATCAATGGTCTACTGAGCCCATTTTCTTCAATGACTGTAGCCTTAATTTTTTCTTGCCAGCATTTGTCAGGTCACCCTGGCTTTTGTTGTGAAGCACAGTGGTAAAAAAAACCCAAAATGAAAACAACTATGATGTTAGTTCTGTGTCTTAGACAACAATGTATAGAATGTGAATCAGGGAGTCGAGAGATAATGACGATTACAGCACCATCATTGTACACGGGGCTGCAAGCTGAAAGCATGGGTCCCTGTCCCAAGGCACCTCCAGTCTGCATTTCAACAGTGTGAGGACCCATATGGGGGGGGGGAGAGAGAGGCAAGATAACAACAGATGACTATCAGTGGATACAGTTAGATTCATTGAATCATAGAATCATAGAGTTGGAAGGAACCCCAAGGGTCATCTAGTCTGATCCCCTGCATTGCAGGAATCTCAGCTAAATCATTCATGGCAGATGGCCATCCACCTTTGCTTAGAAACCTCCAAGGAAGGAGAGTCCACCACCTCCTGAGGGAGACCACTCCACTGTCAAACAACTCTTACTGTCAGAAAGTTTTTTTCCTGATGTTTAGTCGGAATCTCCTTTCTTTGTAACTTGAAGCCATTGGTTCGAGTCCTACCCTCCAGAGCAGAAGAAAACAAGTTGTATGTAGGTTGCCTACTCTTCCGCTTCTCATGCAGACATGCTCCTTCCTATGTGGGAATCACTTTCCCAAAGAGGTCACCCATGAAGTTACGATATCAGTTGGAATGCAACAGCCATATGGATGGAGCTGATTGCCTATTCAGTAATTTTCTGCCAGTTTGCTATCCTCTCTCCTGGTAGGGTAGCTTTTGGTTGGAATGATCAGGTCTAAGTGGCTACAGTATCAATAGTGTTATAAGAAAAGAAAAAAAAAACCACTCCCTTTCCCTTGTGGGGTATCCAAGAGCCTGTATAGAGTCCTTAAGTAGGTTCTCTACCGGTAGGAGAAAATAACAGAGGCCAACCAGAAAATATTGAGAAGCAAAGCAGCTAGTAAGCATGAGCTTTTATTAAACTGTTGCAACAGGATCCCCTACTCACCCCACAAAGGGAGTGAGGAAAGGAACCCAGAACAATGGTGTGTAAGCTCTTGCGTATATAGACTTTTGAAATTGCCTACCCTGTACAGTGGCAAGGTCCATTTGGGAGAGTAAAAATGGTTTCAGGATTGCTCTCCTGTACTATTTCAGACACATGGTTTATATACTTATGTATGTGTTTGCCTTGTAAATTTATTAACATGTGATTTATATATTTATATATAAGACCTTAGAATTCCTATAACAATAGACAATACGTGGGAGAGCACTGCTTTGGAATGTGTCCCACACAGCTTGGCATTTTTATATGTGATATGCATATGTGTTTGGTGTTGTACTCGGGCCTCGTTTTCATTATGGAAGAAGACTTAAGGATTGTGCCCATTTCTTTTCCCCTCTGCCCTGGAATAGGTTGGTTATGTGAATCTTGCATTCATTATCCTAAATAATCGTCCAGTATTAATTTGGAAAGGCTCGTTTGGAATGTGCTGCTGGAATGCTCTAAACCTTTGTGTGTTTGGGGAAAGGGCTTGCTTTCCCTGGGGGTCTATAGTGCTGCCAAGGCATTGATTGTTTGCAGTTATTGGGAAGTGGAATTAAAGGTATTACAAAATCCCTTAATCTATAGAATTTAGTGTGATGTGATATTATCCAGGAGCACTCTTGCCAAAGGTCCGAACCTTGTAAAAGGTTCATTCCAGAGCTGAGTCAAAACTCATTAGAAGACTTTCTTTTCGGATGAAGAGTTTGGAGACACCCCCCCCCCCAGCCCCTAGCTAAACAAAAAATAAATGTCTGCCTTGCATGACGTTCTTCTACAGTTTTCCACCTTTTTGTGTGGTTTGTCTTCCATTATCACTCCCTCTTGTGACAGTAGGATTGCTTTGATAATCTATAAATGAAGCATAAAAACAATGCCAGACTAACCAGAACCAGACCAACCAAAAGCCTGGGAAAACAAGGATGGAAATTGCAGAAAACAGGTTAAGTGTGGAAACAATTAAGATTAATCTGAAATAATTAATCTGAACAATTAATGTTCGCAAATGCACAGTATTTTTCTTTTTACCAGATAACACATTGAGGCTAATGATGACATATTTCAGTGTACCAAAGCTCTCCTGGGTAAAGTAGAAACAACTTTTGTGAATACAGTACAAAAATGAAAATGCTCTTCTTGGACTTGGCCATCACTGGCAAAAGTGCCGTTATATAAGAGATGGAGAGCATGTCAACATAATAAATGGGTTCTTATAAGATATTCCAGATGAGTCCAAACAGAAGATCCTTCTATCAAGGTGTTAAAAAGCTCTAGCAATTTTGTATTCATTTTCCAGAAAAAGGAGATAATATGTGGACAGTTTATCTTCCTGCACTAAATGTTTTTGCAAGATTTTAAAATAAAGGTTTTGGCTGTAGGAAGCAAAATTGCTTCCCTTGTACCTCTCCATTGTTGTATTTGTTGTATTTTGCAAAACCTTTCCTTTCTAATAGGCAGCTTAAAATATTATTTTATTTCGTCCATGGAAACCAATTTATTTGTTTGGCTACCAAAGACCAGTGCACAACATCACTACACTTCTGCTCTTCGTCATGGCTCCGCATTGGTTTCCCATCAAGCATGCATGCGTGCGCGCGCAAACACACAAAAGTTTATTTCCCCCAACTGTTCTCTTTGTAACAAATGGCATATTTAAAGTCAAAGCACCTGGAAGGAGGCAAGAAGCCATTGTGTGCCCCTGATTGAAATTGGGGCCATTGGTGTTAGATTCGAGCCATGCAGGGATGCTTTTTATTCAAAGTGAAGGCGGCAAAGTGAAGAAAATAAGATGAGCCTGTTGGATCAGGCCAGTGGTCTAACAAGATCACCATCCTGTTCTCTCAGAGATCACCAAGATGCCTGAAGGAAACCCTCAAGCCCCAGAGCAAGAATACTGTTTCAGTTATGTGTGATTAATTCAGCTTGTAGGTTGGGACCTCAAATGGGCACACAATCTTAAAGGCTCTTTCTCACTTTCTATCCTGCATTAAGAACACCAGACAGTCGGACAAAAAGGTTTTTATTTTTATTTTCAGTATCATTATTTATTTATTCATTTGTTTATTTATTTATTTTCTATTTTTTCTATTTTTTCTTTCTTTTTTCTTTTTTTCTCCTTTTTTCTTCCCCATTATAGAAGGATGTGGTAAAAGGTAATAGGTCCAGAAGGATGAAAATATGACATAAACAACCAATAAGTATTGTATTTAATTTTATTAAAATTTTGTATTGGTTTGAGCTGGTTTGGTAAATCACCGGATAAGATATTCATTTACATTTGATATGCATTTGCTATTTTGTTAATTTGAAATTTATGCGGGAACAAAGTTATGCATTTGTTGTTTGTTAAGTTGAATTTTCTTGTAAAATAAAACTAACTATGCAATAAAATAAATAAATAAATAAATAAATAAATAAATAAAGAACACCAGACAGTTGTTAGTCCCAGGCAAACTCGGGACTGGCCTCGCATGTACAGTAAGCTTTGTGCAGGCTCTACCCGGCAAAATGCTGTCCCATATAATTTCTCCATGACATCTGGATTTTATCATTGCCACAGAAAAATCAATTAACAACAGCAAACAATGCACCATGGAAATGGCCAGTTTGGTTTAAATGAGGGGGGTGTTTTTAATGAGGATGGCAACATGCGGATGCTGTGAAGAAGAAAAAATGCATGCATGAGCAGTGCCATGCCTAAGGAAAACTGCTCCCGGAAATTATACATATTAAAATCATTCCAGCAATAGTAAAAAAATAATAATTGGATGAATATATTTGGTGTTTCAGAAATATAGGAATGGTGGATCCCAGTAAATAATTTATATGTCATTTTATATGCCGAATCATTTGCATTTCATATCTGAAATCTTTCCTGGTTAAAATACTCACATGTAGTGTTGAATTAGAACATAAGGCAAGCCCTGCTGGATCAGGCCAATGCCCCATCTAGGTCAGCATCCTGTTCTCACAGTGGTCAGGCAGATGCCTCTGGGAAGTGTGCAAGAGGGGCAGAAGTGCAACAGCACTCACTGTTGTTGGATACACCAGATTTTGATCTGCTCCTGGGGCCACCCCATTTGGTGCATCATTCCATCACTTCCTTTGACTGCAGTTCACCAACATTGTCCCTATTTTTCAACAAATGCCACTCATCTGCATACCATGCACAACTCAAACAGAATCGCAGAATTGTAGAGTTGGAGATACACAGGGTCTATAAATGACATTCCCATAAAATGTGTATTTCTACAGGTGGAAAACCTGAGCAGAGATTCTGTGTATGCATATGGGTGTCACTGCTCCCTGCTGGAGTGAGATGTAACTGCTGTCATCTGACAAAGGGTTTCAGGAACTAGAACGTAGAATTGAGGTTTTATTCAGCACCACGGACAGGGACCAAAAGCTTCCTTGGGTTCCACATTGACACTACCCTTGTTTTGAGCAATACTAGTTTGCAGTGACCATTAGCAGACACAGAGGTGTAAAATCAGTCCCAGGGCTAATACAGAACTTAGCTTTGCCTACAGACACATGAAGCAGGGAATTTGAACAATTTTTATAAACTAGGTTTTGATAATAATGAATAATTGGGGCTTTGTGGCTACTTCTCACAAGCCTTGATAAAAAAGGCTGATATGTTGCTCCAGGGGTCTTCAACACAGTGCCCGCAGATTCACATGTGCCCGCAGTGGCATTTCCTTGTGCCAAAAGGTTCCCTCCTTCTTCTTTGAGCCTATTATCTCCAGGCACCAGGATACGCAAGATCATCCCAGACAAGGCAAGGACCTCCATTGCACTTCTTCTAAAGCACCCTTCTCCTTCAAAAGTACCTTTGATTGATTCATTCTTTCACTCTACACACACACACACACACACACACACACACACACACTGTACACTGCAGATGAAATTAGTCTGTCATGACACTGACTCACAGTTTGTTACCATGCATTGTATCTATTCTCACACGCTCCTCCTTTGGTCACCAACTTTGGTCTGTTTTAGGAGAGCTGGGTTGTCCACATATGTCTGCAGCCTGGTGGAGTGGGTGGGGAAGAGACACAAACCAAGCAGACTGTCACAAATGAATGTGAGCCTCATTTAAAATTGTATTATTAAACTTTTATTAATCTAAAATTTGCATAATTCTTGGCATGATGCAGACAGAAATTTAATCTGTTCATCAACAAAGACAGACACTCACCTATGATTTCTTTAATTGAGTCACAGGCCTAGCAGGTATCCTCCTTGCCCCACATGAGGAAGTTTCAAATATGCTAACCTCTTCTCGACCTACAGTCAGTCTGAAATGGTCCAGTCCACAAACACTTTAGTCACACAGAGAGCTTGTTGTTTAAACCAGCAGCAGGCAGTCTTCAGGCTTGTTGCATCAACCTCATTAAAGAACCAAAACAACAACAACACCACAAAAACCCTAAAACTAAAACTCCAAGGTCTACCAACGAAAATTAGGTACAAAAGAGATAAATTAGAATTAAATAAGAATCTGACAGTGAGCACATTGTGTTCAGTACCTGAACTGAAGAGTGCCTACACTGTTTTCACACAAAACCCCTGGCTAACTTATTTCATTTCAGCAGCCTGATTCAGGTGAGGAAGTAGTTGCTTTGTTGCAACTATTGATCAACATTTGGGAGTCAGAAATTCTGGCTGATCTACTTACCACAAATCAACCAGAGATCTACTGGAAGATCCCAGACTCCCAGCTGCCCATCCCTGGTGTAAACCGTCTTGAGACCATTTGTTTGGACGTATTCTTGCCCTTCTGCCCCCCTGACAGAGCATTTGATGATAGCAGAAGTTTCATTTAGGAAAAGGTTTGATGTGCCTCAGGTGGCAATTGGTGATAGACACAAGTCATGCTGTATTAGTACTTCTTCTAGAGTTTTGATAGGGACAGATCTGGTTCTTTGGAAGGCATTTCTGATGAGTCACCACTTCACTGCAGGTACAATGCAGGCAGGGATGCAGATTATCATGCCGGCCAGAACTTAGTCTAGAAGAAAGAAGAATGAGAAAGTGCCACGTTGAAGAGGTACTGAGGAGGGTCACAGAATCAGGTTGAGAACATAACTCTCAGAGATGGTGCTCATCAGACTGCTGTGGTGAGGTACGGCAGCTGTTATGCCACAGCCAAGCTTCACCGGTACAAGCAAAAAGCACTCTGACATCTGTCGAGGGAAGGTGCATGCTTGCAATGTAATTAGTGGTTATTAACCAAATTACATTCTCAGATTCTATCCTAGCAATTTTTAATGATCCAGTGCCAAGCTGTGTGCATTTCTTTCCATGTCCGCTTTTGCAAAAACACATTTTACGGCGTCATCTCAGCTCATATCCACGCCTCTCGTCCGGAGGGAATGTAGGGTTTGACAAAGGGGAAACTGGGTACCTCTGGAGAGCTTGATTTTCACATGCACACCCTTCCCAGGCTGTGACATGAGGGCAAATGATAAGTTACTGCTCTCTCCAGGAACTTTATTAGCATTGTAATGGGTGGGTGAAGGGTGAACTGCAGTGGTCTGACAGCATTGCCATCGACACAATGTATGACCAGGGTTACATTTCCATAGCAAAAGCATCCACACTGAAAAGGACATGGAGGGGAGGGGGGCGGCTCAGCATTTGGGAGAACTGGGGAAACAATGAAAGCGGGGTCTTCTCTCAAGGCGTTTGGCCCTTGGATGTGAACAAATAAACAAAAAACCCCTTTCTTGTTGCCTTTATTTTTGTGCATCAAAGGGGTAGGGTGGGGAGGGGGTGGGTGGGCGAAAGAGGAGGCGGTGGTTGTTGTTGTCATGGTAGGCACCGGGCTTTTCCACTGCAGTGTTGTATTCAATATTCCAATCACCTTGCAAGTCAAGAAGGCTCGTGGAGCTTGCGGTAGTGTCAGAGTGAAAAACGAGTCATGGCGTCACGCTTGGCCAGCCGCTGGCTGTCGGTTGCAGATTGAGTGCCACGCTGCGGCGTGTTTGGTTTCATATCAACCATTTCAGTTGCAGCATTTGGAAAGGCACGCTTCTCCCTTTCTTTCCTTCTCCAGGAGAAAAATCCAATGACAAAAGATTGGGGACGGGGGGGGAGACGGACGAGTGTCACCCCTTGTTCCAGCACCTTGGCTTCTGCCTGCGAGTTGTCAGTCATTTGCGCCGAAGGAGGAAGATGAGGTCTGAGACTGCATGGTGTGTTTTGCTTCCTTCTCCCCCTCTCCCCCTCTCCCCCATCCCCACCAACCAATGGCACTTGACCCCACCCACCCCAGTCTTTAATATCGATTACTATTTTAATTCTTCTCCTTTGCATTTTTATTTATTGAGTTCCGAGGTGATGGCGACCGATGGGGTTGCGGGGAAGGGAAGATCATTCTGGAAGCAGCACAGCCACGAGGGAGCCACAGACTGTCCTGAGTGCTGTTAAACAAAGCACATCATGTATTTTTACAGATAGCGCAAGCCAGGCAACCATGATATTTGCCTGCCGGAACTGTTCCGTATGGTCACGGCGCAACCAATTTCCTCACCTCTGCACAAAATCAATCAAAGAAGCAAAGACACTTTTATGATCTGTAGTTGTTTGTGAATTCTGAGGAGGGGACTGGTGAAATACGATAGTATGGGAGCAATGCCTTGAGGGAGGACCAATGCTGGAAAATGTTGTACAGGTACTTCACACTTTATATATTTCCCCAATTCTGCACCCCCAGCTTGTAATACATTTCTCCAAAGTGTTATCTAAACACTGGTGGTTGGTAGACACACACACACACACACACACACACACACACACACCACTTGATTTTTCAGTGCTTTATTATCACATGTTTAATGGCTGGCTTGTACTGAAAAGGATTTTTTTTATTGTGCAGATATATTTTAATGATACATAGCTACTAATGTCTTCTTCATTAGATGAGCCAAGTGGGATCAGGAGAGAGCAATGGCCCATCCAGTTCAGCAGCCTCTTTTCTACACTAACCACCCAAATATTCCTGGAAAGTCCACAGGCAAGGTATGAACATCTCTTTTTGCCCCTATCCCACACTACCCAGGCACTGGGATCCAGAGGTCCACTGTGATTCCACTAGGCTACCATGGAAAAAATATCCATGAACAGACCTTTTCTCTATTAGTTTGTTTGACATACATACACTCCCAAGCTATTTGCCATCTTGGTGCATATTTTGTATGCTGTTTTTATGCATTGTGTGGAGAAGTATTTTGATTCACTTGTCCTCAGTTTATGCTGATCAATTTTACCTCAGAAGCACAGCTTCTGTAAAAGTCAGGAGCTCCTTTATAGAAGTCTGGCTGACTTGTCGTCGGCAAAACTTGCTCTTTTCAGTGGTGCAGCCAGGTAATTTTAGAACCGGGCTTAGGAAGCAATACTAAATATGGGAAGCCAATGTCATTTATGCAGGCTTAAGAAAAAAATGCCAGATGTAAACCCCATTCAGGAGAAAGGCTACTGCCAGCGGAGCTGGCCCAAACCTGGCAGAGGGAAAACTTACCTGGACAGAGTCAGGATCCAGTGCTCTCTCTAGCATGTTTACAGGAAACTGTTAGCCTGAGTCCCTTCATACGCCTATGCAGTCAAACCATGAATTGTTGGTTTGACTGCATTAAACATCTCACAAAAAAAGTTTTCACACTGAATTGGCGCAAACAGCAAGCAGGTTTTTCTGCAGATTGCTATTTGCTCTAATTTGCTGGTAAAACATGGGTTTTCTGGGGGAAAGCACAGAGACCAAAAAACAAACAAACAAGCACTTGGACATGGAGCTTTAAGGTCTAGACCTGTGCCTGGAAAGCACAGCGAAAAATGAAGTCTAGATGTGCCCAAAGAGACTCTTAACAATTGGCTTACTGAGAAGGAAAATATTTGAGTTTTTAAAAAGATCTTGGGTGCATGCCATGTACATATGCTGACTTGTTAATTTTTAATTTGTCAGTTAGCCCTAGAATTTCTTTCCTTTTCACCTCTATTTTATTTAGCTCAACAGATGCCTTTCCTGAAAAAAGTGGTGCAGGCATGAGCATTTGCCCAACACCTTACACTGTGAAGACTCATTACACTTCTCTGCCATCTTCCCATCCTCCTGTAGCAGTCCTTCCACTCTTCTGCCACTTAACATTATCTCAGCTAGAAGATACTATAAGTCACTCCGCAATTCCCAATTCATTTACCAATGACTCCTACAATGGAACTTTGTATTTCCTAGGGATTCACCAGTCTGAACCACCCAAGCCCGGAAACAATTTAGTCATGTGTTGCCTTCAGCACCCAGTGTGGTAGCTTAGCAACCGAGTTCCAAGTCTTCTGAAAGTGGTAGTGAAGATCCACCACTCGGGAAACCTGAATGCATGGAGTGACAAACCAGTCCTCAAAGCTCACTCCATTTCCTGGTATAGATACCATAATGACTGGAGCTTGACGAAGACTGTGTCTGTGTTTCCCTTTTAAGGGACAATTAAGATTAAAGCTGGGAGAATCATTAACCCTCTTTTCATTTCTTCTATTGAATGATGAGGGTATGAGCTTGCTGTACTCATGTAGGCTTCCCATGCAATTTAGTATCCTGATCTTCCAAGGTTCCAAATTACAGAAGGGGCAAGAATGACAGAAGGAGCATAGAAGGCTACTGTAGAGGTTCCAGCCCCAATACATAGAAGGCAATGAAGCTAGTGATGGTGAACTAAAGGAGACAGTAAGGTCAATAGGTTCATCTCCCTCACTGCAATCCATGATACAGGTTTTGCCCCTGTGCTTCAGAGGCTACATTTTTTATTTGGAATTGGGTGTGGGGAGAATTACTTTCTCATCTGTGATTCCTGCTCTAATGTAGATTCTGAATTTGCTCAGTATTGGTTGTGCAACTGATGCAATGACCTTCACGTGGTGTCAGAAAAAAATACTACTGGAGAAATACAATTTTGCAGTTCGGTTTTTCAATCTTGAGCTGTAGATACTCTATATACACGTGGCGAAGGCAATTTTGGTTGTGCAAAGATGCATTCAAGATAATCAGTCCTTCACTTTAACTGAAGGCTTCTGTGTTTTCATGGAAGTGCGATTCACTCACATTCACCCTGCATCATGGGTTTTATAGTTTTAAGACTGTATTAGCATCCTTACAGATTTGTGATTTTCCTCATGAAACTATAGATGGATTTGAATGAAAAATTTAAATGTGATTTTTTAAAAATAAAAAAAATAAAGGTTTTGTTCCTCAATATGCATCCCAGGGTGGAAATGAAGTCGATCTGGAAGAAAACAGAATATGTTTAGAATACAAATTATTTAAATAGTGGTTTAAAAAGTTTAAGAAGGTATGAACTAAAAAAAAGCCTTCTGAAACATCAAAAGAATGAAGAAAACTTTAAAATATATAATACTCTCCTATGCAGATCAGATCTTTTGAAGCCAAGAACACTCCCAATTTCATATCAGAATTGGGACTTGGCAGAATCTAAATATCTAATCCAACCTCCTCACCTCCCCCTTTTAAGAAGCTAATACAAAGCTTTCACAAGCACTTAATTTACTGTAGTGCCTGCCCACCCAGATGGCATGACGGAGTGAATACAATTTCAGGGTCCCTGATACATAGCATAATTTTGCAGAAAATGTTTGCTAACAGCTGCATAACTGTCTTGAGGGCCTTGTTTGATTAAACCACTAACAGATTGCAGTACTGAGATGTGGTGCCACACAAACAAATTTGAGCAATCATTTAAAAAATCTACCACCAAGGTTAGCATCTCCTCATGCTTGGTACTCCACGAACAGTAGCTCCATTGTAAAACAAGCAATCCTGGGCCAGTGAAGGCAAAAGAAAAACCTCAATGTTGATCAAAGGGCTAGGGGTTTCAGACACAGCAAAACGGGCAGCTATGCATTTAGGAAAGGTATCCCTAACTTATGTTGATGACGTCTGAAAGTATATAAGAAAAGGACTGCAAATGCTACTATGTAACAGCACCATCTGGTGATGTGTTCTGTGAAAATAGCAATGCAGAAAGAACCTCACTGGTCTCCAAAAAAGGGTATACAGTAGTTCCCACACAAACAATGCTTCCATTTCTTTGTTGCTATTATGTTACCTGAAGTAGCAGACCATTCTTATTCTTCATTCCATTTCCTACTTATGCTTATATAAGACAGACCTGGACAAATAGTGTCCAGCTGCACCAAGCTGAAAGCAGCCACCAGGACCATGCATAATGGCAAACTAGGGTCTTGGTAAATCTTCTGACTTTGTGCCTTGTCTGGGTATGTTTGTGTGCATGTGTGTGTGTGTGTGTGTGTGTGTGTGTATGTGTGTGTGTGTGTGTGTGTGTGTGAGAGAGAGAGAGAGAGAGAGATTGTTTCTTCTTCTTCTTCTTCTTCTTCTTCTTCTTCTTCTTCCTCCTCCTCCTCCTCCTCCTCTTCTTCTTCTTCCTCTCATAGCCGAGTAAGATTGTCTTCCATAAACACGGTTTATGGAATTGTCTTCCATAAACACGGTTTAACAGTGAGTCCATATGTGACTGTGGAGCCCCCCCTCCCCCCGTGGGGACATAGGTTTTGGGGGCAGGAGTTGATCATGGTGAGGGTTTGCCAAATGTGCCTTCCTCTTAAGAGAGATTGTAAAAACTGTAGCTCAATGGTATAGAGTCTGCTTTGCATCCAGAAGGTCCCAGATTCAATCCCTGCTATCTCCAGCAGGGCTGGGAAAGACCCAGCAGTGATGTTTGTGATGAGAGAGAGCCATCCTTCCAACACCAGCACATCACTTCTGCTTACATGGATGGATTTGGGGTAAAGTTGTGGCTATGTGGGTGCAGTGGCAGAACCACCACCACCAATCCAGCACTCCCACTAGTGCAACCATGTGGTCCCAACTTTGCCCAGTTTCATCCAGCTAAGCAGAAGTAACTCAAGGTCTGGACAGCAGCTCCATAGCTCTGCCCCACCCCAGGTACCTATCCTGGAGAAACCCTTGACTGGAAGCTTGAAGGACCACTGCCAGTGAGAGTAGACAATACTGAGCTATATGAACTAGTAGCCTCACATGAACTAGTATGATAGGCAGTTTCCTATCATAAAAATAAAAAACTGTCAGGCCTATGGCTGCCTCCAAAGGACACACATTCACCAGGGGGTTCAAGTCCTACAAAAGGTCCATTACTCCACCGATGATCTCATTTTGTATGAGGAATCAAAAAAATCCAGAGTAGTCTATGTTTGGGCATCCTGCCTCTTCCGCATTATTGGGGCCTCCTCTTGAGTGCGCCTGACACCCCTCCCAATTCTGAAGCAGAACATCACACGTTCCCTTTGATAGGGTGGCCTGCAAATTTCCGTTCCTTTATGTAAGGTCTATGGGAAAGGACCAGGCAAGGATGCTCTTCAGCAAAGCCACCCAACCAGAAATTATAAAGCCATAACCAACCATTTGTCCATTCAGTGTTGAACAAGGACCTAATCCCATTCTCTCAACACCTCACCTAACCTCCACTTCCTCTGCTGAGCCAAAGAAGTAAATTTTGCTGCCCTTTGTTTTCTATAATCTCCCCACCCCACCCCCACAACAAATGAGTGTAGTGAACCAAAGACACAAACTCAAATTAGTAACAGGCCAAGAGCATGCCCGTGGGCTGGGATGAGCACAGCAGACGGAAGCGAGAAGGAATATCATTCAACAGACAAAGGCGCTTCAGTCAAAAGCTTAATTCCACATGCTTAAGGAGTGCTTCTGAGGTGCCTCTGTGATACCCTCTGCACCAATAATGAGGCCTCCAAGCTGGATCTGTGTCTGCAACATCTTCCTCTATACAGCTGTGTAGGAGAGGAATGTAGGAATACCAAACAGACCTTCAAGAGGAAAGTTAATAATAATTGGGGGAGGCCACTGACCCTACTGGATCCAATTTCATTGAGGCACTGGCATAGCATGACCAGGGCTGTGGGGGCAGTGGCCCTAGGCGCATAATTCTGAGGGTGTGAGAAGGTGCAACCGGGTGACAGGTGCCCTGTAGGGAGGTGAGCTGTGCCAGTGTTGGGACTCTGGGGCTGGGACTCTCTCCTAGAGAGAGAGGAGAGTGCAACTCTCAGGTCAAATTAAATTTTTATCCCACTCTTTCTCCAAAGAGCTCAAGGTAGACTACATGTTCTCTGACTAACCTGTCTCATAGGACTGTACAACAACCCTGTGAGGCAGGCTTGTAAATGGCCCAGCTTTTCCCAGTGACCTTTGTGTCTGAGCAGAGATTTGAAGCCTGATCTCCCTGGTTCTAACCCAACATCCTAACCACTGCCTCATATTTTATGCTTTCACACACTGTGGATTGTATCCAACTCTGCCATTGCATGAGCAGAGGAGACATCCACTCATAGAATCATAGAGTTGGAAGGGACCCCAAGGATCATCTAGTGCAACCCTCTGCAATGCAGGAATCCCAGCAAAAGCATTCATGGCACATGGCCATCCAACCTCTGCTTAGAAACCTCCAAGGAAGGAGAGTCCAGTAGGACTTCCCATTCCTCCCCTCCTGCTTACAGCCCCCCCCCCTGCACACCCTCAACATCTCCTCTGGATGGGTTGGGGAACCCATGCACTGTAAGATTTGGGGGTGCATGTGGGGCTGTAGGATACAAGGGAAGGAATCCCCATGATTCCTGCTGTGTAAGTGCAGGTACGTTTGCATAACACTGGATGCAACCCTGAGAATATTATCTGACATTCTGCGACCTACTCACTCAGTTAAGAGAGATGCTTTTGGACAGTGTCTAAATCTGAAATTGGAACCCAGCTTTGAACACAGGGTTGCTATGGGCCTGTTGTACATATTACACACAACATAAGGAAGCTACCCTGAATCTCTCCATGCAGGGGCTGTACAAAGCAAACTGCATTTCATGCTGTAGTACAACTCCTTGTGGGTTCCTTAGTGTCTATGTAATGTCGCTTGCCATACAATAAACAAGGTATTCACTTGTTAACCATCTTGAGTGTTCCTTAATGAATTTTTATTCATACGCCTACAAGTTGGGCTGTAACTGCACAGCACAGCTTTCCTCTTGACAGAACAGATGGAGGCAGGACTGTCCTGAGGCCCAGTGTGCTTGCCTCCAGCTGGAATGGTATACGATGTGACCACATAGTTGTCTACAGCTACTTGGCATCACCTTCTGTAAAGCTCTTACCTCTGCCATTGCCATTGCAGCCTGCCTCAATGGCACAAGTTGAGCTCTGGGCCAGGAAGGGGATTTAGGAAGCCCTTTATAAATAAATACCTTTCCAGGGAAAACAAGCATCCTCCATTGACTACAACACAACAGGGAGATTCAGATTCCCTTGGATTCCTGGGGACTGTTGTTTCATCTAGGGTTCTGTGAGGAACACTATGACAATTGGGGAGAAGGGTCTCCCAACTTTGTTTTATCATAACCCCTGACTTTTCACTGTGCTGGCTGAGACTGATGAGAGTTGTAGTCCAACAACTTCTGGAGGGCCATGGGTTCAAAGACAATGAATAAAACAATGAAGATGGAGATCCTCCTTCCCAATAATTCAAAATCTGAACAGAGTAATAGAATATTGCAGAAAGAGTCAAGATCATGTATTCAGAGCTTGCTGTGAGGCAGGGATGTCTATCAGCCAGTCTCCCCTTTCCTTACTTCTAGCTGGTGCCAAACATATTGCTCTCCTTTCATTTGGACAAGATCAGCGAGGCCAGGAGTGGGGTCTTGTTGTCTGAGCAACACATTGTACACATTGCCCTGGCTTTTGCCCTGGGGGGGGGGGGTCCCTTTGGTGCGGCAGATGCAGTGGTTTGACTTCACCCTCAAAGGTGCACTCCATTGTCTCTTGAAACAGATGGGTGCCAACAACAGCAGTTTCTCAAACTCTAATTTGTCTTGTTCTAGTTTGTGTGGTACTGCTAGTCATCTTCAGTGAAATCTATCTCAAGTACCTGTATATTCCACCTTTCAAATCTTATTACGGAGAAAGATTTTAGGACTCAAATGAATGAATACATTGGGAGCACAATGGAATTAAGACTATATTTTAAAGAAATACATTTGGGATTCTTCTGCACATAGTCAAACAATGCAACCAGCCAACAGTGAACAGGAGTGCCAAGAGTGAACAGTCTGTATAGCCAAATATTATAAAAAAAAACCCACACCAAGTCATGCAGTAGACAGGATGCATTAAAAAAACAATAATATGGCATACATATACAATTTAAGAAAATGTATGGAACCGCTAGCATATTGGAGTGTATCAACAATGGCCTGGGCAATTAATTCCTATGTCTCACGCACATGTTCAACAAACTAGGCTTTTGTGTTACTGTTTTGTTGTCAGGGCTTATGTCAAATGCTGCTCTAATTATTCTCATCAGGTCTTGGGGGCTTCAGTTGGCTCTCATTTCATCAGTTTTTGTTTAAGAAATGTATTTGCATATTCATTTGTAGCCATTTGAATCTGGGCATTCAGCAAGTCCATCATGATATTTTGATGGTTTTCTGGAGGCTGGCCACTCAGCTCCTGCATTTTCCTTCCTGCAGTCTGTCCAGCTACCATGCCAAACCCCTTGCTTGTTCTTTGAATGTAAGGTTCCTCTCCTCCCATCTCCGTTATGATCTTTTGTCTTTTTCTAATATGCGAGCCCCCCCCCCCCCACACACATCCAGGCTGTTTATGAGTCCATCAATGCTGTCAAGTTGCTTCAACAGCAAAACCCAATGTGCCAAGAAAGCTTATACCTGATGTAGTTTCCTGACCAACTGCCAAGTCTCACATTCTTGTATCAAGTGTTAATTGGTGCAGGAGATTCAACACAGAAGGTGAAGGAGTATTAAGCATTTATTTATTTGAGAGATTTTTTTGGTGGGGTGTTAACCCACCTTTGGGGGGGAATTCTTAATGTCCAAGTTGTCTCACAACCATTTAAAAACCATAATGATGACAATTACAAAAAAGCCCAGCAACTCACAATAACAAAAATAAAGAGCAAGATGTTCAATCAGATGAAGATTTGGACAGATTAAAATAACCAGGGTGCTTAAAGTCACTTGAAGACTATATGGATGGTTAAGGGAAAGCTGAGGAAGAACCCCAGGGCCTATGTTGGGAAAACTGGTGCCATGTATGTCTTGGTCTTCTTGCTTGAAGTGCCCTCATAAGATGAAACCACCACCCACTAGAGGTGCATTGGCATCCTGGTCTCTCCACTCATGCTGGGAACTAACTGCAAAATTAATTGAGGCTTTCACAATCACCTTTGTCCTTTGAGCAGGGAAGAATGGGTCCATGCTGCGTTCTGTGCAAATGTTGCTACTAGCTCATCTCATCTGCTCTCCTTTATGGCAGAGATGGGTAATTTCAGGCTTGCAGGCCAAACCTTCCCCAGGCTTGGAGGCAACACCACTTCCCCAGACATCCCCTCTTTCCCCAGGACTTGCCTTTCATTGACCTTGAGTCACATACTCCTTTAATGCTGGGACGTGCCCTTGAATTCTGGTAGTGCTGCTTGCCTGCCTGGATGGTGGATAGAATGACAACAAGGAGAGGGAAATGAGCATGTGCGGAAACTAAACCACTGACCAATGGTTAGAAACATACCCCATTGCTCCATCCACTTTTGCCTCTGGCCCTTCCCTCTCCCCACAGGCACATGGCCCTGCAGGAAGCTTTTCAGAAGGTCAATCGGCTTGTGGAAATGCATCCTTTCCCTACCTCCTGCTGAATGGGGGACATCTCTGTGGGTGGCCGCTGTGCTCTCAGAAGGGAAGAATTGCGTGCTAAGAGTTTTACAAAATGCTGGATTTTCGTGATCAAACAAAACAAAACCCAATGCAGTAAAACCACGTAATGAGAAGCAACAAATGGGACTTTAATACCATTGTTAAAACTAGAGCGGCACTGAACATTTTGAAGGTATGTATATTTTTCACCCATTCAAGGGGAAAGTTTCTCTGAAGAACCTAGGGAGTTTTAGTAATGTGAATGATTTCCTATTTTTCTCTCCCCAAAGGAACTACAGAGCAATCAGTGGATGCTGGACCTTTAGGCCCCACCAACTGCAGTCAGGCCCCACCTGCCTGTCTCCTTCCTTACATCCAGTCCAGAGAGTGGCACTGCCCACCAGTATGCTCTTCCTGAGTCTCAATGTTCCCCCTTGTAGAACACAGCAGGAGAAGGATGGGGACAAAAGCAGGGTGTTTCTAATGTTTGTTTTTCATGGTTTTAATGTGTCTATGTGGGTTGTGTTTGTTTGTTCATTTGGAAGTTGCTTTGAGTTGTCTTGAGTTGCAAGAAATAATGACTAATAAATTTAGTAAAAAAAAGAATTAGTTGGCTCTTCCTCTGCTCTCCCACCAGTCCCAGAGGGCACCAGACATAACCGAGAGCAATCCAACTTCTCTTCGCTCACCCCCCCCATTCTGTCACAATGGAGGAAGTGTAGATGAGGCAGAAGTGTCACCCCACCAAGTTATGACCCACTCCACTGGCGGGGTGGTTCCACTGGTGTGGAACATCCAAATCCACCTGCTTAAACTTCAGGTGGGCAGAAGTGACCATTAACAGTATTCCTACCAGTGCTAGGTAAAAGGACCCCTGGATGGTTAGGTCCAGTCAATGGCGACTATGGGGTTGCGGAGCTCATCTTGCTTTCAGGCCGAGGGAGCCGGTGTTTGTCCACAGACAGCTTTCCGGGTCACGTCATGTGGCCAGCATGACTAAACTGCTTCTGGAGCAACGGAACACCGTGATGGAAGCCAGAGAGCACGGAAATGCTGTTTACCTTCCCGCTGCATTGGTACCTATTTATCTACTTGCACTGTTGTGCTTTCGAAGTGCTAGGTTGGCAGGAGCTGGGACAGAGCAACGGGAGCTCACTCCATTGCGGGGATTCAAACCGCCAACTTTCCTATCAGCAAGCCCAAGAGGCTCCGTGGTTTAGACCACAGCGCCACCTGCATCCCTGCTAGGTAGCACATACCCTCTAAGCAGGACACAGAGAGAGTAGAGCTGGATCACCCAAGGATGCTCTGAACCCTAACTAGGTCCAGTTAAACTGACTCATCATTGCATTGGGCCCAAGCTTGGCTGGTGAAGCACTTGCTTTTCTTGCCTCCACAACCTTCTGCCTTGTGGTGGTGTGAATTCAGCCCCACTGCTACCCACTAGGGGTTTGAACTGCACACTTGTGGGAAATAGTCATGCCCTAAAATAAGTCATATCAACACCCGTGCACTCCAGATAACCATTAGACTTATTCCCCACACCTTCTTCTAAAGGATCACAGGACACCAATGAATTGAAACGGGTGGTGGTGGTGGGGATACTTATCTCTGTATTCTGTACTGCTGGGAATAACTTTTCCTGCAGCAGAAACGAGTGACCAATAAACTCACTCCCAAACCGCAAGAGGATCGGAAAGGTTGGCAGTGATTGAATTGCAAGAGGCTCCCTGACTTGTGTTTCGAATGATTGCAATCCTAATGTCCCCCCTCTCTGGAGAGCTTTTCTCCTGAAGGGAGAAACCTTCATCCCTTTCACACAGAGGCTGAGTACGCCAATAAAAGGCTGCCACCCTCACTGCGCCAAGATCCTCAGCAAGCGTCACGACTCCAGCTAATGCAGCCAGCCGAACCTTTACAGAAAGCACCACGGAAGCTAGACCAAATTACATTTATCATTTTATGCCCTTCTCCTTCCAGAAATAAAGCGAGGGACCCAATACTGAACATTATGACCTGTTTTTTCCCCTTTCCATTTCCCAAACTGGTTCTGAAATGGCTCCCTCCCCCTTGCACCAGTTTTGTTCTCCTTTATGGATGCATGGCTGCCGCTTCATTTTAATGCTATAAATCCTGGTGCCTTTGCAGCCTGACAGTGAGTTTGGGATGTGATCGGAAAGCCAACGGGTGTTCTTTTTAAGGTTTAGCACTTGCCTGCGTCAAGTCTCCCCATATCAATCAGGCTAGGGTGTGCCCCGCAAGCCTGCGGCTATGGCAGAACACGGTGACCTTCTTACCAAGGGAGTTGGAAATTGGAAAAGGCGGGGGTGTGGGGGGAGGGCTTGATGTGATTGGATAAAATTAAGATTGGGAGGAGGCGGAGGAAGCAATCACAACGTTCCCTCCTAAAACCCAAGGGACCAAATCAGCCAACGTCCAACCCGGCAAGAGTTTATTACACTTGCGAAAGCAACGTTCGTCAAGGCTGACAGGTCCAGAATGGAACCTGCCTGACAATAAATAATTGCATTCTCCCTTCCTAAGAGGTCTTGTGGGACCTTTCTTTTTCAGGGGGAGGGCATTAAACAAGCACTTCGAGTCTTCTCGACTCCCTAGATTTTCATCCAGGCAAGGCTTGCGAAGCTGGGATATTAAGAACATTATGGTATTTGCACCCACATACAGTTGTCACCTCTCTCACAAGAACCAGATCTCTCATATAAGTTAATTTGAACTCAATCTTTAATTTAAACATTCTTCCAATGGTCATTTGTTACTGAGGTTGAACTAAAAGAAAATGGCAGCAAGGGAAAGAAATCCACCAGCTGGACCATTTTGAAAGTGGGCAAGGGGGTCTCTCTTTCTATAAAATGACAGTCAGGGATGGAGGATGCATTTGCTTCCATTCATATTCAACGGGGGGTGGGGCGTAGCTGATATGCACTTTTTGAAACAATACATGAATCAAAACACAGACATCCTGAGAATTTTGCGCTTCCTGAATTTTGCAAAACAGTTCTCCAGCCATGAAATGTGCAACACACACACACACAAACACACACACACACACACACACACACAAATGACATGTGCATATGAATGTACGTATTACTGAAAAATAACATTAGGGAGAATTGCTTTACCCAAAATGTATACGTTAGACAAAATAGCGTACAAAATCGTGTTCATCAGGAGAAATGCACACTAAAACACAGATGAATTTTTATAAGACAACTCAGCTTGCTAGGCATTACCATTTCTGTTACATTTATTGTCTTCACAGTTTGCTTCAGCTGTTTTGCACAAATCAAGTATCTGGTATCCCTAGGGTAAATGAAGTACTGCCCACCTATCTCAGCCACTCACCACCTGTCTGCCTTCTGATCTGCAGGCAGTACAGGGATTGGCACTGGCTGTCAGCTTCTTCATCCTTCACTTCAGGGTTCCCATTGTAGAACTTGCTTCTGAATACCAGTTGCTGGAAACCACAGTAGGAGTGAGTCTTCTTGTGCTTGAATCCTGCTTCCTCAGCCTCTTTGGGTGACTTCCAGCAAAATATAAAAAACATAATAAAACGTCAAACTTTAAAAACTTCCCAATACAGGGCTGCCTTCTGGTGTCTTCTAAAAGTATTGTAGTTCTTTATCTCCTTGAAATCTGATAGGAAGGCATTCCACAGGAAGGGTGCCACTACCAAGAAGGCCCTCTGCCTGGTTCCCTGCAACTTCAGTTCTCGCAGTGAGGGAACTGCCAGAAAGCCCTCAGGGGCAGGCTATTCTTATGCTGTTATGCAGAAGAGATGAGGGTGGAAATACAACTAGAATCACTTGGCTCTGCCTGTCCTTGTCTCTGTCTCTACCTACTTTTGGCCCCTCTGCTTTCCTTCCTACCACTGCCCTTGTTGTTGTTCAGTCGTTCAGTTGTGTCCGACTCTTCGTGTCCCCATGGACCAGAGCATGCCAGGCACCCCTATCCTCCACTGCCTCCTGTAGTTTGGCCAAACTCATGCCAGTCGCTTCGAGAACACTGTCCAACCATCTCATCCTCTGTCGTCCCCTTCTCCTTGTGCCCTCCATCTTTCCCAACATCAGGGTCTTTTCTAGGGAGTCTTCTCTTCTCATGAGGTGACCAAAGTACTGGAGCCTCAACTTCAGGATCTGCCCTTCCAGTGATCCTCCTTCATGGATCACTGCCTTGTTGTGGCAAAGGGGCTTGAATAACTCAGGGAAGCTATGAGCTATGCCATGCAGGGCCACCCAAGATGGACAGGTCATAGCAGAGAGTTTAGACTAAATGTGATCCACCTGGAGAAGGAACTGGCAAGCCACTCCAGTATCCCTGCCAAGAAAACTCCATGGACAAAGACCACTGCCCTAGCTGTCATCATCTATTAATAAATTATGTTAGATCAGCAACCCCCCCTCTCTCTATATATAGAGAGAGAGAACACACACACACACACATACCTAGACCACCCTTTGCCATCCTGGTACCCTACAGAAATTTTAGACTACACCTTTCAGCAGCCCCTTGCCAGCACAGCCATGTGATGAAAGTTGTACTCCAAAACACCAGGGTTAGGGAAGCCTTCCCTGACCAAGGTGCACCAGACTTCAGGCTTACTGGATCCACAAAATCAAGTCTGTTGCAAAGCAAAGCAATTCAGATCCCAGCAATGTGTTTTTGAGTACCAGAACTGAATGGAGCTCACAGTCCTTCTACAAACCCACCCTGTGTAGCCGAAGCTTTCTTCATTTCGGCCCTACAACTTTGGTCCTGGGAGAAGTCGTTGTCTTGCTGCTGCTGTTAACAATTGGGAATCAGAAATCCTTGCCGATTTACTGCAAATCACCTAGAGAACAACTTTTTGCACAATCCCTATCCCAAGTCATGATTCCAAGGAACCGGGCTAAGATATTTTCTCTGTCCCACCTTCTTTTCTCTCCAGTTCTGTTGTCTTCTGCCCACCCCACCCCCCACTCTTCTGCCTTCTTTCCTCTTTCACTCATGTATGAACTAACTGATGTCTGATCTATTCAGTAATTCGGCCCTAAAAAGTAACCTTCAGTTAACTGCTCACATAACTTGCCTGTCACTTTTGATCACAGTCAGGGCATTGTTTTTGCAAGTGTTCTACAGTAAAAATTACCCGCTTTGCTCTTGTCAAGCAAATGAGCCCCGAGGCTTATGTGAAAACCATTAATGATCAAGCCACGGGAGGGACTGGAGCAGTGGGCATCTTGTGGCTTTGGAATCCACCCTTCCCTCCCTCCTGAGCCATTTAGGTTTAATTAACCTTCATTAGCTGACATGGGGATATCGCTTGCCTTGATGTCCAATTGCAGGGAATCAGTTTTGACTGTTGATCACTAGGGATACTGCTGCTGCTGTGTGGGCACCCAGGCAGGAATATGTCTGTGGAACAGAAATAAACGATGACTAATATGCTTCAGAATACCAGCCTTGGGCTTTGGAAGCCATTCCCAGCTGCTGAAAAAGTTATTGATAGAACAAAACAACAGGCATACACTCATATGCTTTTTTTCTTCCTCTCACTGCCATGGTGTGATTCTAAAAACCATTTCACCATTGTTATAGGAATAAATTATGGGCATGATTTGACCATAATAAAGTAATTCTAAGTCATAATAATACAGAATGTAAGGATTAGACCAAGAGTCCAGACCAGCACAGCATCCTGTTCTCACAATCCCATTGATTATTAGAGAAATGCAGCTCAATTCTATCCAGTCCCCTTACAGAATTTACTTCCAAGTAAGTGAGTTTAAGCACATATTTAACTCCCCAGTTTAAATCAATGGGACTGCCCCTCGGCTAGATCACTGTTATTGTTGTTATTAAAGGCCTTTAATAATAACAACAACAGCAAACAGCAAACAAAGTCGACCTCCTAATTCTCACTGGATTCTCAAACAAAAACTGATGGGCTTTGGCTTTGAGCATAGCTGTATCGACAAGCAAAGAGTTAAGTTAATTTCCCCTTTCTGGGGCACAGATCTTAGAAGGCAAGCCACAAGTCCTGAAGTTAGTTCTGTTGTAAATTGCATTGAAACCAATGGAAAAAATTAATCGTGACTATTTCCTTCCGTTGCTTAACTGGAGCTAGCTTTAGCTGGATCAGAACTCTCAGCTGAAATCCTAGTCTGTTAAAGTTAGTGAGAGATTTTTTTGTGGAGCAAGATTTCATATATCCCAATTCTTCTCCTTTCAAATAGCCCTGACTGATAGTTTCTGCAAAATAAAATGCAACCAACCTCTGGTTCATGCCCACAATGAGGCTTAGATCTCAAACCCATTAATATTAGGCAGGCACCTTTGCTGCATTGTTTTTGGCAACTGCTAAACACTTTTTTTTTTAGACACGTCTACCAAGACAAGTAACTTTAACATGCATTTTAAACACATCATAGGTAGGTGGGTAAAATTTATGTCAATTTGTTTTCAATGTTTGATTTTTGTTTTGTATTTTAAATGGCAATTTTATGTGGCTTTTGCAAGATGCTTATCGGTTTTCAAAATTAAGAGGTATATACATTTTGTCATATATGAGATGTTCACTTTAAACTGATTTTTTTTTTACAAGTAGGACTAGGTAAAGGTAAAGGGACCCCTGACAGTTAAGTCCAGTCGCGAATGACTCTGGGATTGCAGTGCTCATCTCACTTTACATGCCAAGTGAGCTGGCGTTTGTCTGCTTCCGCAGACAGTTATTCCGGGTCACGTGGCCAGCATGACAAAGCCGCTTCTGGTGAACCAGAGCAGCGCACAGAAACTCTGTTTACCTTCCCGCTTGAGCGGTACCTATTTATCTACTTGCACTTTGACGTGCTTTTCAACTGCTAGGTTGGCAGGAGCAGAGACCGAGCAATGGGAGCTCACCCTGTCACGGGGCCTCGAACCACTGACCTTCCGATTGGCAAGTCCAAGTGGCACAGTGGTTTAAACCACAGTGCCACCCACGTCCCATACAAGTAGCGTTAATATGCCTCAAAATGCAGGGAATTGCATTTTGAGACAAATTTGGGAAGAGAAATAATTTCAGTTGTTTCTGTTATGAAAGGAAAAGATGCCATCCGAAGAAAGATGAAGTTTGCACCCAGCTGTACACACAGGAAGTCTGGGTGGAAATACAGGAGGTTCAGCATACTGTGGTAAGCAGGTGCCCCTGTGCATGCATCAAGGGGGAAAGAGAAGTAGACCATCTCTATGGGGAAAGCTGAACACATAGGCCAATTCCCTGCATTGTCTCCTTGTTATCCAAGAAACTCTCACTCGGCCTTAAATACACCTAACTTGGTCTTGTAATAACCAAGTGGTTAAACAATGAATCCTGGACACTTAATGCACCAGAGTTCCTTAGATTGTAGAACAGCACACGTTCATTGTGTCATATGCATTTAAATAAGAACATTATTTTGGAAATGTACCAAGCAGTATTCCTTGGCACATCCCATTGAGACCGATGGAATTTAAAATTGAGATTGCAGTGTGCTGCTGCTGCTGCTGCTGCTGCTGCTTCTCTCTCTCTCTCTCTCTCTCTCTCTCTCTCTCTCTCTGATGCTTATTATTTTTGACATTTTGGTTGGTCCTGGTAAAAGGATGGTCTGACTGTAGCTTTTGGGTTTTTCCTTGAAAGAGAGGTGAGGGCGTCAGCTGTGAACCAGCATCCAGCCTAGTGAGAAAGCTCCACCCATAAGAGACTGTCTTAAAACAGGGATACTGTGGTCGCTTTCAAGAGCAGCAACTACCAGTAGCAAGTGTTGAGCTAGCTATTTTATTCCCCCATTTTAAAATTCATGTTCATTTCAATCTTGCTTTTGGATTTTGTATGTTTGATCGCACCATTCCATTGTTGTATTAATTTCATGCTATGATGTGTTTGTTGAAGGACTGACTTTGTCTCATTTGAGTTAGTTTGATGCTTTTTTCAAATGTGACGTTCCATTGTGATGCTTGTTCGTGAGCCACTTTGGGCGTCGTCCACAGTGAAAAAATGGCACAGAAAGAAGCTAAACAAAATTAGCCTAACTTCATTGCTTTGATTGGCTGAGCAATGTGCAGGGTTTGTTGTTGTTATT
Organism: Lacerta agilis; assembly: GCF_009819535.1. NCBI lineage: Eukaryota > Metazoa > Chordata > Lepidosauria > Squamata > Lacertidae > Lacerta > Lacerta agilis. Next base: position 60,648,556 of record NC_046313.1, read on the forward strand.
GTTTCTATGTTTATGCTAATGTATGTATTTGCATAAGCTGTTTGTCACTTCTACTTGTATTATTGTGATAATAAATCTGTTAAACAAAAGAAAGCATGGGAAACTAATCAGCTCACTGCAATGACAATGTAAAAAAGGTAGTGCCATTGGTTACAAATGCAAGAAAAGTTCTTGAAATGGTTAGCTTGGCATTTTTGTTCCTAATGCTATCACTGGTGACACTGTTGGCATTTTCAGTGTTCTTCCAAAGAAGAACAGTGAAAATGGAAGAAATGTAAGCTCCTTTCCTTGTATTAAACAATGATGTACACATTAGTAGCTGTTTCTTAGGATATTTGGGAGTTGAGATACACTGCCTTTGCTAAAATAATGAAGTACAACATTAAGCCTAATATGTCATCGGAAAGACTAATATTTAATGTGCCATAAGCTTTCATGAGCTATTTACCTTTGCATCAGTTAGTGTACCAAATTTGGTCAGGGAGATCACCTCATGCATTTACTAGAGGGGGGGGTCTAGCCAATGAAAGGTTATGCCACATTCAATGCATTAGCCTTTTAAGGAATCCTTGTAGCTGCTTCTATTCCAGACGGAAGTGAACAAATGAAATTATTCACAGAGAAAATTAAGGTGCTAACTTGTATACATCCCTGTCATTTCAGTAATCAGAAATGTTTGCAAAACTTATGGTTTAGGCAGACTTCCCTAGCCTGGTGCCCTCTAGATGATTTGGACTCCAACTCCCATCATCCCTGATCATTGGTCATACTAGCGGGGGCTAATGGATTTTGTAGTTCAAAACATTGGGAAGGTATCAGGCCAGTGAAGGCAAATTTAGAATATTGTACAAAATTCTCCCTCTGTCTCCTTTTGCTTCCCCATCTACAAATGGGGCTCCTATTGCAATGGAGGATGCATTACTACTTGATTCCTTTTTTTTCCTGGCCTTCCATAAATTACCCATCAAATGAGTTGTGCCAGGTACTCTTTGTTGTTGTTGTTGTTGTTGTTCAGTCGTTCAGTTGTGTCCGACTCTTCGTGACCCCATGGACCAGAGCACGCCAGGCATGCCTATCTTTCACTGCCTCCTGCAGTTTGGCCAAACTCATGCTAGGTACTCTTAATATACTTGAATTTCCTGTCAGTGAAATGAGAATAATTGTGTCTCATAAAAATAGATCAATCACAGAACAAGGGTGGCATTTATGGAGATCTGAGAAACTTTTCTCCTCAGGTTTCAGATCGTGTACTATTCTGTTTTTTTAGTAAAAAAAATTCTAAACAAAAAAATTCTAAATCTGTAAGTGGTATGCATAAAACAAAATAACATAAAATATCAATAATTGAAAAAAAATGTGTATAAATCCCACATAGAGTGCATTACAACAATCCATTATTGAGGTTGCCAGTGTCTGAACTACTGTTGTCAAGCTGTCCTGGTCCAAGAACACTTATAGCTGTCATACTAGCTAAAACTGGTAAAAGGAATTCCTAGCCACTGAGGCTACTTGGGCCTTCAATGACAAAGCTGGACCAAGGAGCACTCCCAGATTGTGTACCTGCTCCTTCAGAGGGACTCCAAACACATCCAGGGCAGGCATTTGGCCAATTTCTCAGACAAGGGAACCAACTGCCCATAGTGCCTCCATCTTGCCAGGATTCAAGCTCAGTTTATTTCCCTTCATCCAGCCCACCAATAAATCCAGGCCCTGGGCCTGGAATTGTATGGCCTCCCTCAATTCAGATGCTATGGAGAAATGAATGTGTGAGGCAGAGGACAACTGCTTCCACAGCTCCCCTGAAGGCCCTGTAGGCAAATTAAAAACGTCAGAAAAAGTTGTGCACAGAAACACAAAACCAGCAATAGGTGTCTGAATCTAAAGGTTAAATTAAAGAGATGTCATTGCTTTGCTACCCCCTCCCTGCTTTGCTGGCATGCTGTACCCATTCTGGAACAATATTCTCTTGGCCTCCTTGCACCATCTCCTCTCCCTTGCATTCCATCTGCACTCTACTTCTACTAATAAACTCAAGTCTCTCTTGCCAAGTTGAGAGGTCTCTTGTCTCGGTCTCATCATCTCGGCATCCTTGGCAGGATGGCAGCAGCAATCAATCCCCATCTTACCAGCATAAAAAAACAACAGATTAGAGCAATAAGGAGGTGTTTAGATACAAGGGCAGCCCCCATCAGCATTCCACATAGGTTTGTGGCATCAACAAATATGCTGGGATCACCTTTCGGGAGTCAACAGAAAGGGCAGATATCATGGCTGACAGTTTAATTGCTTTCTCTCCCTCTCCTTTCAAGTCTCCCCTTCCATTCTGATACCATCTTCCTTTTTTTAAAAATTGTAGCCACCAGATGCTTAAGAACTAATTCTAATATTGTTTGTGATTCAGCAGTACCCAGGGCTCAGAAAAAACGAGGAGAATAAATTGCTGGCAAAGTGGTCATTAACACACATTTGCATAGGTTAATTACAAGGGATATTGAAGGACACTGCTTTTGCTTCTTCAGTGGGATGCTTTGGCTGCCAGGATGGACAACACAACAATAGAAGATTTCTGCACCTCTGCAAGATACTTTCTGTTCAGTTCTGAATAACTTGATATTAACTATGGCTCGTCCAACATGAAATGGTGGTAGAAGCCTCATAAGTTTTACACCTTTCTCATTTCTAGGCTAGCTATACTGTACATAGGCAAACATAACATTTGGCACTACCTTGTAGTACTTGAGTGTCCAAATTCATGCCATAAGGCTCAATAGTTACTTTCCTGTCTGTTCTTCCAACTCTATCATTGTTCTGGAATGCAGTTTTCTTATATTCTAATTGTAACTGTTCCTATTGCTCAGAATTAAAATGTCACAGAAAGGAAGATTTTAGCTGGTGTCTATTACTCTATAAGCAATGTACCCTATAAATATAGAGCAATAGAATCATAGACATTTAGAGTAAGAAGTCCAGCATCCTGCAGAATCTACAGTGTAGAATGCAACTACAACACCACTGAGAAATGGCCGCAGGAACAGAGAATGAGTTTGTCCCATCTTCTGTATGACATCCCTTCAGATACGTATTTGAAATTACTGCCATGCCTTGCATTAGTGTTCTCAAACACTTTCAACTATTCCTAATAAGCCTTAGTTCCAGAGACCCCTAACCATCCTAGTTGCCCTCCTCTGGGCATGCTTCAGTTGGTCAATGCTCTTCTTAAAATGTAGCAGCCAGAATTGGACACACAACAGATGCAGCCTGACCAGTGCAAAATGGAATGGAAATATTTCTTCTTGTGATCTGCAATACACTTTTGTGAATGTAACTTTGGATTTACAGTTCTGAGTTCACTTTTTGCCACTGCGGGCTTCCAATATTAGCAAATACAGGATGCTATCACCCTACTCTTGTGACTGATTTCACATGGAGCCATGAACATGGAATGGGAAGCCGCTCATTCTGGTATTTCATGTGTATTCTTGATGGCTTGGATTGAAAACACGGATCTTTACATCTTATGGAAATATATTCATATTTTTTTTAGCTTGGAAGGCACAAATTAATTTCCAGTTACAGAACTACTTTGTATGACCATATCAGGTTTAGAGAGGCATCATTCTGCTTTTAGCTTGTATATAAACTATTACTATCAATGTAATAATTAAGATGTTATATATCAGATATTCATCAAAGCATAATGACCAGAAAAGGGGGGGGAATATGGTCATGACTGTATGGAGGGTACTTACATAAAGGAAACTTAGGAGAGGGATAAAATGGACTATAAATGCTATATTATAGTTAATGCTTAATGCTTTTTCATGATTTATTTGATCTTTTTACAATGTAATCACATTTCAAGCCACTCTCATTTCCAAAATAGATTTCCCAAGGACAACAAGACCAAAAAATGTGTGTGCTTTTTATCTGGGGTGTTGTTGTTCAGTCGTTCAGTCGTGTCCGACTCTTCGTGACCCCATGGACCAGAGCACGCCAGGCACCCCTATCCTCCACTGCCTCCCGCAGTTCAGCCAAACTCATGCCAGTTGCTTCGAGAACATTGTCCAACCATCTCATCCTCTGTCGCCCCCTTCTCCTTGTGCCCTCCATCCTTCCCAACATCAGGGTCTTTTCCAGGGAGTCTTCTCTTCTCATGAGGTGGCCAAAGTACTGGAGCCTCAACTTTAGAATCTGCCCTTCCAGTGAGCACTCAGGGCTGATTTCTTTATTTGGGGTAGGTAGACATGAAATGGAACACAAGACAACTGCACCTGAAAGAACTGTATTTAAGAAGGCCCTGCTAGATTTCATAGAATCATAGAGTTGGAAGAGACCACAAGGGCCATCTAGTCCAACCCCCTGCCAAGCAGGAAACACCATCAAAGCATTCCTAACAGATGGCTGTCAAGCCTCCGCTTAAAGACCCCCAAAGAAGGAGACTCCACCACACTCCTTGGCAGCAAATTCCACTGTCGAGCAGCTCTTACTGTCAGGAAGTTCTTCCTAAAGTTTAGGTGGAATCTTCTTTCTTGTAGTTTGAATCCATTGCTCCGTGTCCGCTTCTCTGGAGCAGCAGATAATATGGTTCATTCAAATTATCTGAAATTTGTCCAGATCATATCCCTTGCCAGATGCAGTCTGCACCCCATATTTCTGATAGGGAGGGAAATCATCTTGTTTTTGTCGAGGCTTTGTAATGATAGGATGTAATGGGGTGGGAGGGAGCCAGCTGAGCCTCACTAATATATCAGCCATTCTCCACACTGCAGTTATGCTAACATTTTTTTATAAATGATTGATTACATGATTGAGAATTTCACAGTTCCTGACCCAAGGAAAGAGCAATTATGAATAAAATAGAAAGGAAGGAGATTTCTAGAACTTTGGGTAAATTGCAGCCAAAAATGAGCACTTTTATGTCCCACTGATTTAAACAGCAAGAGTTACTCATCCTTTTGGGCAAGAAAAAGATACAGTGTTAAAAGTGCCTGATTTAAAGAGCAATTTTTTTGTAGTATTCTTGACCATAATGGCAGCATTCGCCCATTTGCACAACAGAAAGCATAAGATGAGCCTTGTGGATCTAGCCAATGGCCCATTTAGCTCAGCATCCTGTTCTCATAGAGGCCACCCAGAATGTTACGTTTGGTGCTAGAAATAAGTCAACACAATAAATAAATCTATCTTTCTTTGCCTGCATCAACCAAACATCTTTGATTTCAAGCCCAGAGCACTGGGGGTTTTCTGAGAGCATTACAGTAAGTTCTGTTTATATCTCAGGCAATGTATTTCATCCTTTGCTATGCAAGAGGTTCTCCTCCTCCTTGTGCATGTGTTTTGTTTTTAACATGCCCATTGGGTTTCATTACAAAGTCAGCTCCAAGTCAGTGGTTTGAAAAATATTTTTGTATGCAGGATGAAGTGTGAAAACAAAATGGGGGATCCGGGCAATGAGGACATGGAAAAGATGAGGCGGAGGTGTTTCGCAGGCGACAGTTTGATGGTAGAAATTTATGTACATATATTTGAATTCTGTAATAATAATTCATGCATCCCAACGGGTGTGTGTGTATTCTTCTTTGTTTCTTTTTTCTGAAAAACAACGAGTTACCTGAATTTAGGATTAGTAGAAGTGCCACACTGCAGGCAGATGCCAGGCAAGTGTATACACACAGAACTATCAAATATCATCGTTTCACATCATGTGTGTTTGATTCGTGCGAGAGCTTTGGGCAAATATTTTGATATCACAGACACTGGCAGAGGAAGAGGAGTGTGGGGGGAGCGCACCGCCCCGGGCAGCACGATCACGGTCGGGTGCCATCGCGGCTGCCCCCCGCCTGCGCTGGGCACCACTCCCCTGCAGGCGGCATGCCCCACCCCAGGATGCACGCCACGCCCCCAGGACACGCACCTCGCCCCGTCTGCTCTCTGCCCCCCGGTGCTGGAGCATGAAGCTCCGCCACTGACCTCAGAGTCAGGATCTCAGAGAGTTCAGTTGCTGGACTACATCTAACATTGAAGGGAAGAAAAACTGAGCAGTATGAACCTTCTCATGCCTCACTGTTGTTGTGAGCTCACCATGCCTGTTCAGCCTAATTAGAATCCAAACATTTGGGATGTCTTTGAAACTCATACACAAACCCACTGATGATCCAATGAACATTGCCTCTATTAAGCTTAACTGACATATTAGCTGACAGTTTGGTTTTCATGCATGGGAACGTCATTCATCTTGTTAAAAATAATTAAATTAAATTAAATTAAATTAAATTAAATTAAATAATTAAATTAAATTACAGTATATTTTCACCTGTCAATGTACACATTCCTCCCTCCCCAGGTCAATGCACTGAGGGGTCCTGGAGCCTTAGACCACTCCTACTAAAATCTTATTCTAAAAAGACACAGGGAACAATGATTGTTGCTGCTAATCAGTGTGAAGTGAGAGATATAAGAAAGAGAAGAAACAAACCACAAAGTTCACATTCCTTCCCAGAGTTCCCTAGGAAGAGGGATTGATTGATTGTAGATGTGTGAGGGGAATAGGGGCCTATCAACCACTCTCAGCACCCTTAACAAACTATAGTTCCCAGGAGTCTTTGTGACAAACCACCATAACAGTTTAAAGTGGTATGATACTGCTTTAAAGGTAGATTGCAGGTTAGAGGAGTGTGTGTGTGTGTGCGTGCGCGTGCACGCATGCATATATCTTTGGGAAAGCTAACCTCATACTAGAGTTTCCAAAGGGTTCCCACATCTTCTTCCCCACTGCCTATCAACAGGACAAATTTCTCTTTCAGCGAAGCTTGGTTGTTGGAAAAGATGTCAATTAAAGGATGCAGAATTCATTTTAAAGAGAGCTGTTAAGAATTGTTTTGACATTTGACATGTGGAAAGGTTACCACACACAGCGTTTCCCTCCTTTCTTTCCCCTCATTTCACTCTTGTCAGTCATAGTCAAGCCTGGTTGTATTATTCCCATTGAATGACTTGGTTTTTTTTTTTAGATACCCTTGAAGATGATGTAAACAGTACATGTTCAACATATCGCCTAGTTGCAAACCCACACCATTGCCTTCTTCTTGATTTGATAGCAAGGGTAGAAAAGGAACAATATCCCGTGGTTCCACTCAGATTACTGAGAAGGTCTTTTTTTCTTTTAAGTGCAACCATTGCTTGGAGCACTCAGTCAACTGCCTTAAGACTTGAGAAGTTCACCTTTCCCCACTGCAAATGTAAAGATCTGCTTCACAAATCATTTTCCTTGCCACTGCAAAAAGAAAATTGGGAAAGCAGCTGAATCTACTAAAGGCTCTGTGATTGATTTGCTCCTCAGCTTAGAACCTGAGGTGGCTGAGTGGCCCAGAATCCAGCAGGGGCCGCAATGGCCTCTAGCTTTCCTCCTCCTCTTTGTTGTCGCTGCCTCTTCCACTGCCCATTCAAGTGTGCAAGACGTGACAGGATTAAAGAGGAGCAACAGCCTCCACTCGCCTTGTTATTTCCTCTCAGGCAATGAAGCTCACCTGTATTTGGCTCTTTCAAACACAGGTGAAATCTGTGATCTAGTTGAATGTCTTTCCAAGGATAAATCCACAAAGCACATCCAGTGCGTGTCCAAAGTGCATGATGTCTCCCCAAAGAATCCTGGAAGAGTCCTGGGTTCCCCCTCACAGAGCTATGATTCCCAGCATGTATGATAAACGATATCTCCTAGAATTCCTTGGGAGAAGTCATTTGCGTGGTCAGGCAGAGTCCCCCCAAACCCCAGGCAGCCCCTGAGTGGAATAATTGCAAAAAAAGGTTCCCCTGTGTTGCAAGTCTCAAGCAGATATGAAAAAGGCAACACTTCTTGTGTGGAGTAGTGGTCATGGCCGTGTATGTAGGGTAGTGGTTACATATGGCCATGACCACTACTCCACGCAAAAAGTTTGTTTATCAAGTTATGAACTGAAGAAGACATACCAAAACAGTGTACTTACCCGGGATGCTGTCTTCCTTGCTTATTATTTGACATTATAAAAGTTTGCTGTATATTATTTGACATTACAAGAAACATTTTGCCCTATCATTGGTCTACGTGTTGCCTTTTTTCATATCCTGAGTGGAATAATGACACAGCACAACGTTCTATGGGATTAAATTTGGCCACAACTTTATTAAGATTCAGACGTTGGGAGACCTTGGCTCAGGCATTGGGCGTTTTCCTTCCCAGCCCCCAGCTGGGGATCTGGGTAATTTCAGGGTTATCCAGCATGTGGGGGATTGGCCTAGCTCTGGAGAACATATGTTCAAGCAGATAGCCCCCCCCCCGTTCGCCGCCACTGGGGGGGGGAGGGCAATGACAACCTCTGGGCATATGGCCAATGCCTCCCCCCAAGACCCCTTTAACGGGAACCTTGGTATCGCCACCACAGTGGGGGCATGGGGTCACTGCCCCCCCCCATTTAGGAAGATGACTAAAGGATTTTGCCCAAGCTCTGCAACCGCCAAAGTTGTGACGAATTGCTACGGGAAAGGCGAAGCCTGCCAATGCAGGGAAATTCCTTCAACAGCCGCCTTGACATAGCATATACTTAAAAAGGGCAGCTATGCCTGCAGCATGCATCCAATTCTGGCAGAAAATAAAAAGCCCCCCCCCCCTTAAAACCAGGTTCCCTGCACAGAAAAAACCCTGGATGGATCTGTCTAAATATTGGCATTTATAATTCATTATTACAGCAGTTCTTTGGCCTGCAAATCTTATCCCATTATGCAGAAAGCAGAAAAAAAGAAAAAAAAAGTTACAGGTGTTTTTAGATTCCCCATTATAATCAACAGAGGTGAAACACAGCTTTGATTTAACAGATCAGATTCAGGCCCAGATAATGAATTGATTCAGAATGGATCCAAAATGGACCAGGCTGCTCCCAGATACTGCAGGTACAGATACAAGACACACTCCTCATAATTACTATAGCAAGTTTCAAGTGGAAACCTGTACAGAAAGAAAAACAGAAAGAAATAGTGAATTAATAACACATACTTTCAAATAAACAAGTTTACTGGCATGTAAACTTGGATGGCAGCAGCTTCAAACATATACCATAGTTACATTCTATCACAGTGAATTGGATGTAAGCCCATTGAAACTAATGGACCTTAAAAGATAAAGGGACCCCTGACCGTTAGGTCCAGTCATGGACAACTCTGGGGTTGCGGCGCTCATCTCGCTTTACTGGCCGACGGAGCCGGCGTACAGCTTCTAGGTCATGTGGCCACAGCATGACTAAGCCACTTCTGGAGAACCAGAACAGCGCACGGAAACACCGTTTACCTTCCTGCCGGAGCAGTACCTATTTATCTACTTGCACTTGACATGCTTTTGAACTGCTAGGGTGGCAGGAGCAGGGACCGAGCAACAGGAGCTCACCCCGTCGCGGGGATTTGAACCTGCAATAACTTTTCATCTGCCTTGCTTACTTGTCAGTGAGCCGGCTTGTGCTTAATAACATTTTTGCTCTCAACAGCAACAACAGAGCAGTGAAAAGACTCTTCTGAACTGTGTTGCTGGGGTCTCAGGTGGCTCATTTTGAAGGCCTTCACGTCTTTAAGGCTACGCTCAACTCTATCCTTTCCATGTATGAACAGAACCTATCGTTGCTGCTACTATAAGATAATCAATGTGACAGGTCAGCTTGCTGTTGTTCGTCTTGTATTCCCTGGTAAAGTTAAGCAGCTGCACTGTCGATCACAAATTGTCTTTTGAAAAATAAAATAAAATCATATGCCTCCTGAACTTTCACCAGTACTTTCCTTTCCCTTTGAGGCATTCGTACTGTAGGGGAGAATCTAGACAGGTGATTGAGCACCAAAGCACACACGCTAAGCTGGCTGGCAAGGATAATAATTTCCCTCCTGGTAGAATGGACGACTCGAACAACAGGGTGTGTTGATCTAATGATGGCAAACAGATAGGGAAAACGATGTTCAGGACAACACTTGTCCCTTCAGAATCTCTTGGTTGACTAATTGGTACGTGCTCTCCAGCACAGGTTGCATTGCGTGTTTGCCTGTCAAAGACCTGCTTGAGCCTACCTGAGAATGACAGTCTTGTATCTGCCTTGACTACACCTATTAATTCATAAATTAGGATTGACTAGCTGCTCCTCTGAAAACCTCATTGCTAATGAATGCGATCAAATGGGTTTAAGCAGCTGCTGGGTTTCATCTGCTCGCCTTCTCTTTATTTGTTGATTCCCACCCCCACCCCACCCCCTTTTTTTTACATATGGGAAGCCACATCATCCAATGAATTTGGACCAAGGTGCAAGCTGAGCTCCGCAGCTAAATGAGTTCTGCAGGCTGAGGCTTTTGAGTGTAAGTGTCAGCGAGGAACAGCCACAGCCTTGCTTTATTAATATCGGAACAGATTTGCTGATTGAATGGAGTAATTGAGACAAGGCAGCAGAGTGTGGAAGGAGAAGAGAAACTAGCATGTCATTAGATGCATGTGGCAATTGTTGTTGTTCAGTCGTTCAGTCGTGTCCGACTCTTCGTGACCCCATGGACCAGAGCACGCCAGGCACGCCTATCCTTCACTGCCTCCCGCAGTTTGGCCAAACTCATGTTAGTAGCTTCAAGAACACTGTCCAACCATCTCATCCTCTGTCGTCCCCTTCTCCTTGTGCCCTCCATCTTTCCCAACATCAGGGTCTTTTCCAGGGAGTCTTCTCTTCTCATGAGGTGGCCAATTACGTAGTCACAATAGTCCTGGCTAACGTTTCCCTGCTGCCCTCTCGCATGGCACCGTAATCCACAGGAGCTAGGCATGGTTTCCCTCACCTTTCTCCAAAACTGCACGATTGATGCACTTCCTCAAATTGCACATCAGCAACAACCAAATGGGATTGTTGATGGAGTATTACAAATAAATATACCTGAGCAAGCCATGTATTTCCAAACAAGTCTCATTCACATGTTATGGGCTGGACCTAGAGTTTCACAGAGTGGAATTTTGTGAGCTGAATGCTTGTGGGGGCAGAAAGAGGAGAAGTGGATCCCACCGATTCCCCTCTTGTTGCCGACCCCTTTGAGCCCCAAAATCTGGTCTTGAGAATTGGAGAACCATTTGGAACTCAGTTGGGGGGACTCTCTGGGAGGTGGGACTGGAGGCTGCAGGGGAAACAGGGGATTGGTGGAAATCAGATCCTCTCTTTTGCCCACAGGAGCATCCAGTTCATGGAGGGGAACCTCTCCTGGACCTGATCTCTTTTGCAAATGGAACAGCAGTTTTGGCTTGGACCCAGCTTTTTAATGTATGCATCATGTAAAAGAGGAAATGTGTAAATTACATTATACAGCAAATGTCCAATGCGTGTGTAGCCCCAAAGAAGCTTAGAAATATATTATAATGAGACGAATTTGAATCTTTCAATAGTTAGAGGAAGAAGAAAAAAATATGAAGCAGGAATGGGAAAATTTAGGGAGCCATGGAAAGATGGACGGGAAGTCGATGGAATAGAATTGATGTTATGTCTCTGTCTTTTTTTTCCCCCTTCCTTTTCTTTCACTTATTTCTTTTTTATTCTTTATTCTTCTGTGTTTTTTACTCTTATAAATTCATAAATGAAAATGAAAAAAGAAGAAGTTAAGAAATATAGCAGGTCAGTCCACATGACACATATGAGTCTGTGGGCTCATTCCTGAGTGCTGCATTCCATTTTGTGGGAAACAAGACTAGAGCATTTGGATTTTTTGTAATAAAAAATTAATTAAAAATGAAACAAACCCTCACAGGCTTTTGTCATGAAATATTGGGGATTTGGGCAATTTCTGTGGGAAAGTGGATTGGCTGGAGAAACCACTTGACCAGCTTTATTTCTGATCTGCCTTGTATTTCATGAAATGTCATTGCATAGATGACTATCTCCGCTCTGCAGTGCCAGAGGGTGTTTCTTTTAAGAATCTTCTGCTTAGACAGACAGAATGCGGAAGCTTAACCTCATTTAAGGGAGCTGCTGTGCGAAGCCAACGTTCTCAGCCGCCATTCTGGATGCCTGCCACTCGTCTGAATGATGATCCACTTCTGACCCTGCCTCAGGACTCTGCTAATATCAAGACAGCCACCTTGTGAATGTGAGAGGTGACAGGGCTGTTCGCACATTTTTTCCTCCTATACCAAGTCACTCAAGAAAGTGATCTAAGGTCAGACAGATTTAACGCTAGAAATGGAAGAGGTCTCAACGTTCCTGGCATTCCATCGTTTGATACATTAAAAATGGGTGTGATTGGAGTGCCATACCAATTATTTATATGGAAGAGCATTTGGTCAGGTGCATCCCTGTCTGCTATCTGAAATGGTAATGTTTTCTGCCTTGGTGAGGACTAGATCCATGTTTTGACGCTGACGATCCAAAGGCACAGGCTTCTTCATTGTGCAGAGTATCTACATGAGTACAGCAGGGTTCAGCTTTCAATATGTGGAAGGTTGTGATGCTATGGAGGGGCCAGGGAGACTTCCCCTACTTTCCCCATCAGAAGAGGGTGACAGGGGTGGGGGAAGAATGCTTGAATAGGGATATCGTACCCTGATTTCATTAGTCCCTTATGAACATATAAAAATGAAGAGCCTGCAGGATCAGGCCAATGGCCCATTTAGTTCAGCATCCTGTTCTCCCAGTGGCCAACCAGATTCCTGGGAGGAACCAGTGAGCAGGACTCAAGCACAAAAGCGTTCTCCCCTCCTGAGGTTTTCAGCAAGTGGTAATATCAGAGCAAGAAAGGCCACGTGACAATATTGTGCCCAATCTGGGCCTGGCTGATAAACCAGTTTCGGGCTGGAGCATAAATCTGCCTCTGCCCACTCCACTTTGGATGCCTTGAGCAGCAGGGCTGCAGGTTCAGTGATGGCCCCTCACTTTGTAGAGCACAGCTGGGCTAGGGAAGGGGAGAAGGTAGGAGTGCTCCCCAAAATATGCTCATGCATTATCCCTTACAATACTATTTTGTACGCTCACACATCTACCTCAGCATTAGAGTTTAGACACAGAATAGAAACCTCCTTTTAAAAATATATTCCAGGCACGTCCAACTTCCAAGAGACAGCGATCTACTCCCACTATAAATAAACCAGCTGTGATCTACCCATTGGATTGACCAGAGTTGTTGACCTTTTTGGGGGGAGGATGAGACAAAGATGTCAACCGCGGGGTTGGACATCCCTGATATATTCTAAATGTTCCTAATTTTTGCTGCCGCCTTCTCTTTGTTTTTGTTATTTGTTATGCTTTTAGATTTCAGTTGAATGTTTCTTGCTCTGTTTTCTGTAGAAAGGCAATTAACACATTTGATAAATGAATAAACAAATAACTAAATAATACAGCAATATCCATTATTCACTTAAGTTTTCAGTTCTGTTGGTTCCTTTGCTTCATAAAAATGATTGTGTGGGTTTAGAAGAAAATCGGGTGAAGGATACATCATCATCATAATTTAATAATAATTTATTATGTATAGCCCGCCCATCTGGGTGGGCCATAGGAAGCTGCCTTCTACCACTGGTCCATCTAGTTCAATATTGTCTACACTGACTGGCAGCAGCTCTCCCAGCCTTACATGAAGATGATGGGGATCAAAACCTGGGATGTTCTGCATGCCAAGCAGATCCTTTACTCCTGAGCTATGGCCCTTCCCCTAGGTTATGTAATGACAAATGATGTAGTGACACAATTGTGTATGAGGAAGTAAAGTGTGGCTTGTGCAAACAACCAGAAACCATGTAACAAAAAGAATGATCTGTAATGACATGGGATAATCCACTGAAAATAATGCAGATGTTTGCTGGAAATGAGCAGGAATCACATTAGAGGTACCAAAGGGTTTTTCAGAAGTACCAAAAGCAATTTTAGCTAAGATACCAGCATTAATTTATTATTACTGTCAATGCGATCATTTCCTAATTTCTGAAAATCACTTTTCCTTTTTGTCCATTTCAGCTGTTTACCACACACCTGAGATTGTATTCTAGGCTGCTGGCATCCCAAGGAAAAGCACTGCTCACACCTGCATGGGAATTTGACTGTCAATGTTTCGCATTCTTAATTATCCCTGTTTTTGAGAAAAGGAAGCGGTGCCTCATTTGGTTGAATACCTCTGCATTGTCAGCTCAGATATAAAAGTAGGAGATTATAAAATGTGCATTTTCTTATAATCTTTTTTCCATTGGGGACAGAAGTTTTGCTTTCTTAAGATAACCTTGCAGCAGCAGGCATAAGATTGTTAAGATGAAAGTTGGTTTGTCTGGATACAAGGGAGAAACTGGTCTAGTGGTCATGCCTTCTGACTGAGTGCCCTTGAGCAAATAGCTGCACCTTTGTCTTATGTTAATGCACTAAGCCAAGGGTCACCAATGTGACATCTGTTGTCACCTTGAGATCTTCCCCTGGCACCCATGAAGCCACTGCCCCCAGATCATGATGTGATGAGAATGGTTACCTTTTTCTCCATCGTACATACAGCTAAATGAGGAAACTCTAAGCTTTTCGAAGTCCAGAAACTGAAGATTGGAAAAATGAGAATTTCAGACAAATCAAAATGGACAAGTTCACCCATCACTAGTAATGATGCCTAATACAGGGGTGGGAATCATATAGAGCTCAATGGCAAAGCATGTATTTGGCATGCCAAGCCCCTCCACTTGGGCTTGATTGGCAGCTAGATTGGTGATTGGGAGTGGTTGCCAAGACCACATAACACTGGTCCTGAAAAACCTACATTGCCTCCCAATACATTTCCGAGCACAATTCAAAGTGTTGGTGCTGACCTTTAAAGCCCTAAACGGCCTCAGTCCAGTATACCTAAAGGAACTTCTCTCTCCCCCCCCCATCGTTCTGCCCAGACACTGAGGTCCAGCTCTGAGGGCTTTCTGGTGGTTCCCTCACTGCGAGAAGTAAGGTTACAGGGAATCAGACAGAGGGCCTTCTTGGTAGTGGCACCCGTCCTGTGGAACGCCCTCCCACCAGATGTCAAGGAAAGAAACAACTATCTGACTTTTAGAAGACATCTGAAGGCAGCCCTGTTTAGGGAAGTTTTTAATGTTTGATGTTTTATTGTGTTTTAAATATTCTGTTGGGAACTGCCCAGAGTGGCTGGGAAAACCCAGCAAGATGGGCGGGGTATAAATAACTTCTTCTTCTTCTTCTTCTTCTTCTTCTTCTTCTTCTTCTTCTTCTTCTTCTTCTTCTTCTTCTTCTTCTTCTTCCTCCTCCTCCTCCTCCTCCTCCTCCTCCTCCTCCTCCTCCTCTTCTTCTATCCTCAGCATTTCCATCACTAAGGAACCCAGTTAGCAGTATTGTGAAAAGCCTCTGAGACCCTCAAGAGTCACCACCAATCAGAGCAGGCAATATCAAACTAGATGGACCACTCATCTAGCTGTATAAGGAGCCTTGTTGTTAGAGCTGTATGTAAAAATGAGACAGCAATGATTTCAAGGAGGGTAACAGAACTATTTTTTAAGAGAAGTCCGACAACAAACTCTCCAGACCTCCCTCTTTTCATGCCTCATCCATGTCAGGTGAAGGATCCATTTGGCCTGGTGTCCTCCTGTCATTAGGAATAACCAGTGACTTGGAGGAAAAGGTCAAAATCAATTACAAATTAGAGAAAGCAAATCCCAAGTGAGCAGAAGTCAACAAGCCAGGTTTGAAGAGAAGTTTCCAGTGAGGTGTCAGGACGGGGTTTTTAGGAGTAGCTATGCTATGTCCCTTCCTAGCTGTAGGCTTCCGTTGGGTGTCACCACAGAGGGCTGGCTTGTCGGGGCCCGTTAAGTGTTTTTTTGAAAATGTCAGAGCGGGTGTCTGATGTGCCCTTATGCATACTCTAATTGACTTGGCACACTTTTTGTTCTTATTATATGTCACAGCACATGTGTGTCAGGTTTACATTATCCACAGCTCAGCCTTCTTAGATGCTTTGCTGGAAACGCTTCTGTTCTTTCCATCCAAATCAACATCAAAGAATGTCACCCCTTTCCCTGTAAGGAAACTTGTGGTGCCAGGTTTTCGAGATGCTGCATGACAGCAGCCAAACACTTTTCTGAACAAGGCACATCTTTCTCCATGCTGATATGTCTTCCCTCTCCTGTGACCTCTGCCTGGGTGTGCCTTACGCATTACGAAGTATGGCTACTGGACACTGGGAAACAACAGAGGCAGGATGTGGTGGTGGTGGTGGTGCCCTACTTGTAGGCTTCAAAAGTGGGATGGAGCTGCAATGCTAGGCTTCCTGCCAGTGGGGTCACTGCTGCTTCCCAGGAGGGTGTCCTAGCTCCTGCCCAGACTATGATCACAGAGGCTCTTGCCTGAGGAAGGAAGGGGTATTCACTGAAGCAGAGAATACTTATAGCTCAGCAACAGGTAATAAGGCACAGTGGCTGCTGCACTCAGGCTACATAGCAAGCAAGGAAATTTGGTGGTCCAGTTTTAAGGAGTCCAAAATCAGGACAAAAAGTTCAGAACTGCACAGAAGTGATGGAGTTCTCCCAATGAGTTGCAATACCCAACTTGTCAAACTGTTAAATATAGGGCAAGGCAAGCTTATTCACGTGCCTTGTGAGAATGCTGAGCATGGGTGTGCCAGTTCTGGTGGTCTTCTTCTTCTTCTTCTTCTTCTTCTTCTTCTTCTTCTTCTTCTTCTTCTTCTTCCTTACTGAATTTATATACTGCCCTATACCCGGAGATCTTCTCATAGGTACCTGGTTAACAAATGTGGGGAGCAGGAAGCTGGACTGAATAGGCCTTTTGTCTGATCCAGCAATGCTAATATTATTACCAATAATATTCATCTCATGACCTGAGTTTCTTGTTTTAAGTTCTGTATTGTGTTAATGGGATTGCATTATTGGGTGAATAAATTCTGGCCTATTATATTTTAATGTTTGTTGATGCTGATTCTTTTTGAAGCACCAAATCCCCCTTGGCATGGGTTAATGTTTGTGTTACTGGTTTTTATACATTGTAAACCACTTTAAATCTTATTTTGGAATTAAGTGGTATAGAAATTTAACAACAACAACAAGAAGAAGAAGAATAACAACAGTAACAACAATTACAGTGATGAATTTATGGATTATCTTTCACATACTTTTCAAGGCAATTTCCAACCAGAAATTCAGAACCAAACAAACTCTCTCCTTTCCTCCAGCAAATGCCACTGATCCAGTGCAAAGAGTAAACAGTTTCACATTTGGACAAGGCCCCAATCCAGTTGCCAAATGCCTAATGTCCTAAGCCTTCCTTATCATTGTTAAGACGTCTGTAGTAGGAGCCTTCTGTTCCTGATGCTGATTCTTTTTGAAGCACCAAATCCCCCTTGGCATGGGTTAATTGAATGGACATATTTCATTAAACAAAGCCTTCTCCATCTGTTCTCTCCCAATTATGAATGCAAAAAAATAAAAATAAAAAACCCCAAACACACACACACACAGAGACAGAGACAGAGAGAGAGAGAGAGAGAGAGAGAGAGAGAGAGAGAATGAGAATGTGTTTCTCGGTTAGGCCTATGTGAAGGAAAAGGGGATTGATGGTTTTTAATGCCTGCAAATAGCTTTTCCAAGGACAGCCCCACTGCTGCCATTTCCCCACCCACATCTTCAGACAACGATTTCTTAGCTCACCAGGTCTCCTCTATGCAGGAACAAGCTCCTCTTGTGAACGAAGGTAACCTTGCTTAACAGGTAAGTGTCCCAACTGGATAAAATGCAACATAACAAGGACTATGGCCGGCTGTGTTTGAAGCAGGCAAAGCTGTAATCAAACAAGGCCTCCCTTGAGAGTTGGGTTTGTTTGCAAGGATGTTGCTATTCATTGCCAAGAAAAGGAGGCCCCACATTAATAGCTAGAAAGTAGTTATTGGCATTCACTCTTTGATGCCATGGAAGCTACCCTGCTGCATCCTGTTTCCATCTTGTTCCTCGTGCTATTTCACATTTATATGAAGCCACCAAGAGTTGCCATCAGGAGTCTTGTTACCAATATGTGGAGGACAGACACCCAGCTCTATCTCTCTGCTTCATCCGAATCTTGAAAGAGCTGAAGTGCTAGACAGGTGCTTGGAGACAGTGATGGGTTGGTTACACTCCAACAAATTGATACTGAATCCTCAATAAACGTATGTGTGATATGTTCCAAGTCCTCGGGTCCTGGGGGTGGGACACCTCCATCTGCTCCAGCTGCAACAAAACATGTGTCACCCATATTGGTCTCTACAGCCACAGGAGGCACTGTAACTCTCCAATGGTTTGACTTCACCCGCACAGGCGCATTCGTCCATTGTCTCCTGAGACAGATGGATGCCAACAATGTCCAGTTGTAAATATAGAATTCTCCACAAGCAAAGTTGATATTTGGGGGCTCATCAAGGACAGAAAGGGCCCTACAGATGTGCACATCTGTCTGTGCGTAAAGTATGACCAGTCAGGGGGGATATTGATCTGACTTGTTTTTCTCCTGCCATATCCTTTTTATTCTCTATTGCCCGTTAATGATTTGTACTCGGGGGCTTCCAGCCAACAGAATGTGCTCAGCACTTCTCTCCAAATGGCATTTCATTTTTAAAAAAAAGGAAAGAAAGAAAGATGTGGTACATTGAAAGACAGCAAAAGTAAGCCTGCTAAATGATTAGTTCTGCATTCCCTGCATTTACTGTCACCCTCAGGTGCAATCACACTGCAACTAAATGAAACCTCTGGAAATGAATTTTAGACTGCGACAGCCCTTCTAAGCCCTTGAGGCATTTAAATTCCAGACTCAGCAGTGGGATTATTACCTCAGCCTGGCAGTTAACCGTGTCTTTAAGCCGAGATGCCGCCCCATTTTGGAGCTCTCTTGTATAATAAGTACAGAAGAAAGACTGAGGGGCACAATTACCCTTTCCAAATTAAACACTGCATCAGGTGGCCATCCCTACCGCAAGGGAATGTTTGGCTGCTTCCTCCTCTCGCTAGTTTCCTTTGCTTTCCAGGCCTTGCCGTGCTGCACTGACTGTTTTCTGGGGCACCCCCTGGAATGGGGGAGGCAAGCATTTTATGGCTTCCTTTCTGCCATTGCTCATTTGCTTTCTTACACGGACCGGCGGCGTAGGGCTGATTTCTGCCGCTGCCGCGTGCTTCTCTGAAACGTTTGCTGCTGTGGCTGGCTGGCTCATCAGCCCATCTGGCATGGAGCAAGGAGACTGCAACATTCTGCAGATGGTGCTGCCACAATTGTGGCAGCGGGTTAGTGAGTGTCTGGCCAGCTCGACCAGTGCAGCCGATTCTAGGGCTGCTGGAGGTATTCAGACAGGCTGCATTCCGAAGCAAGCTGTCCTGTTCTGTACATCCTGGACTGTAGTACAAATCGGAATGTGCTTAGCCTTGAAGGCTTATATTGTTATGAGGTGCTCTGAGGGATCTTTTTTTTATTTTTAACAAAAACAAACATACAAAATGCAAGTCTTTTTTTTACAGATACATAAGAACACAGGATGCTGGATAGCTGCTTTGCTGAGTCAGACCCATTCAGGTAGGAGCCATTTCAAACCATACCTGGAGATGGCAAGAAGTTCACCTTTTACAAGGGGGTAGCTCAAAGGTAAAGGTTCAGTCTCTGGCATCTCCAGGTAGGGTTGGGAGAGACGCCTTAAAACCCTGGAGAGCCACTGCCAGTCACTGTAAGACAATATTGAACTAGATGGACCAATGGTCTGATTTGGTAAAAGCAGATTCCTAGGATAGGATAGGATAGGAGAGGACTGAATCATAGAGTTGGAAGGGGCCCTGAGGATCATCCAGTGTCCTGGTTTCCAACATGGGGCACCTGCCCCATGGGGGGGCAATTTGATTTTTAAGGGGGACAATTTGAGAATGAGTTAGACCACATTAATGACCTTTTAGGCTTTCTACATGTGAATAGGAGTTCACTTTTTGAGTAATAAGAATTATATGTCATGGGGGGGGGGGCTTCAGGATTTTAGAGGTACTTAGGTGGGGCATGGCCAAAAAAAGTTGGG
Source organism: Lacerta agilis (assembly GCF_009819535.1). Classification (NCBI taxonomy): domain Eukaryota; kingdom Metazoa; phylum Chordata; class Lepidosauria; order Squamata; family Lacertidae; genus Lacerta; species Lacerta agilis. The sequence continues at coordinate 60,668,584 of NC_046313.1, forward strand.
AACCACTGATCTAGTTCAACTCCCTACAATGAAGGAATATGCAGTGATTGAACCTGCAATCTTGGCATTATCAGCATGTTGCTCCAACCAATTTAGCTATCCTAAGCACGAAGTGAGCTACAGCTCATTTGCCTTTTTCGAAAACCAAGGGCCTCTTTCATCTGATCCAAAACACCTATCTGAAATGGAGCCCGAAATGGTCTTAGTTATGCCTATGTCCACACAAAGGTGAAAAAGACATCATATTTGACCCTGTACATGCCTGGAAATTGTCAAGAGTTTCCTGGTGGTGATTTGTGCTACCAGATAGGCATTTTTCAAATGACCACAGGAACCATGAAGTTGCATCTTTATCCGAGGAAGCTCCTTACAACTTATCTCTCCCAATCAATTTTGACCCCAGGGATAATGAGAGCTTTTCCCCCCACAAGCAGGCATTTGAATTTCCTTAGGGCATAATATAGATTTCTTTGGCTTCTTCTTTTTGCAGTTCTTGCCATTTTGTGTGCTTGCTAGAAGCACAGAGTGAATAGGTTTTCAGTGGTATGATCTTTCCCAGGTGACTGTCCTGTTGCAAGACTATGCTGTATTTATAGAAATCTTGACTGATACCTGCCCGACTGATTCTTAGAAACCTGCAAGGGAATGATATCCCAACGATCCTCTTAAAGAAGGCACTTTCAGTCTGTCACTAGTTTCCGGTGGGATACAATCACCTTACTGACAAACGCAGGTCATGCAAATATATTTGATAGGGAGCTTCTGTGCAACAAACCCACTTCCCCCAAAGTTCAGACTTTTGTGATCAGGAAAGTAATAGGGGAATGTGTTGGGAAATGTGGGATGACCCTTGCTTTGCTGCAATGTCATCTAATCTCCTCACAAGCAAATCAGAGTGAATACTCATTGAATAGCCAGCATTGTCTAATCTCCCTGGAGGCAAATGGTCTACAGATCCTCTAGACATGCCCAGAGGCTTCATTGTGAATTGTAAATTGTATTTTCTTCTTGTTGCACCCAGGGGCGTCGCTGGGGAGGGGCGCTAGGGGCGGTACGCCCCCAGTGACAGGGTGACAAGCGGCGGGTTGGGGTGACAGGCGGGGGCCCCTCCCGCCACTCCCACGCGCCGCCGCTCCCTCCGTCACCCGGGAGCAGCAGCACATGGCCCGCCTCCGTCCAGCCAGTGGCAAAAAAGCTGCTGAAAGAGGGGGCTTTCCCCCTTTCAGCGGCTTTTTTCGCCGCTCCCTCCCTGCCCGCTGTGCTCAGGGAGCGGAGCCCGGGGGGAAAGGACAGGGGCTGGCCCCTCTCCTTTCCCCGGGACGGCTCCGCTCACGGAGCGCAGCGGGAGAGGGGCGGGGCGTCGTTCCGTGCGCATGCGTTATGACGTCATGCGCACGGAGCGACGCCCCGCCCCCATGGGTGCCGCTTGGCTTGCCGCCCCCGGCAGCCCGGCGGCTAGCTACGCGTCTGGTTGCACCTAATATTGGGCCAGTTGTGCACTGCCATTTTGTCCTGCTGCTCTGTCAACTTTGATATTGATTAACAATTATTTTATAAGTATCTAAGATAATCATTAAGTCAAAGTGAGGAATTGCTTATTTTATTGTTTCAATGCTAATGTGCACCTGTTCCTGCTGATTTAAAAAAAAAATGTATGTAAGCTGCCCGGGGACCATTCGGCGAAGTGCAGACAAAAAAGTACAAATAATAAAGAAGCATAAACAAAATTTGGTGGTTGTTTTTTTCCATAGGTAGACTTGTTCCCCAGGCACTATGAACCCACTCAGAAGTTGGCCCTATTGAATTAGGATTGCAGCCTAAATCTAGTCCATTAAAAGGGGGGGGGGAGGCAATGAGAAAGAGAGCATGAAAACAAACCAAGAATCATATGGTTGTTTTTCAAAAGCATCCAAATTTGATCCACTGTTGATGTTCTTTTTTCTCATCCTTTACGCTTTAGCATGAGGTTTTTATGGCTTCAGGAGAGCCAGGCACAGCCAGTGTCAGCGCAACCTCTGCTAAATTCTGCAATGGTGCCCAGAAAACGAGGTTCCATTCCTCAGAACTCAGGGGAACAAGGCAGATTACAGGCAGCCAGAAGGTATGCCACTGATTTACCACCGAAGATAAACATGTAACCAGAACAGGATGTGCAAAGACTAACAATAAAGAGAGACTTCAGACATCTCCCTCTTCTGGTGTCTGATGTGTTTCAGAGGAAGGTTCCTGGAGGAGAGGGCTCCCTCTGTCTAGGCAGAAAGAAAACTTCGCAGCCCTCCATCTGCCTCTTCATTGCATCCCTGGGGAACCCTTTTAAGTGGCAACACTGATTCTGCATTAGCCCTTAGCATCGAGGAAATCCTCCATCAGAATACTGATGAATTAATGAACGTTCAAGATTTCTCTGCATATTTTTAAAAGATGAGTAGATGATTCCGAGCCTTCTGGAGGGAGCCCATGATATTGCCTACAGATTTCGCTCCCAGTTGCTTGCAGGGTCAAAACCACCGGGATTATGCCTTTTCAGGTCAAGCTGCTGTTCTTCTAAACTCCAAAGCCTTTTGAGAAAGCAGTTGAAACAGAAGCGGCAAAAAAGCATCCTGTTCAATCGCCTGTCATTGTTAGAAAGCAGGAAAAGTAAACATATATTGTACTCATGCTCTTCACTGGGGTATGTGCCTGTGCCAAAGAAATGATATGCTATGACAACTAAGAGAAGACCATTCTCTGTTGCTTCTCCACAACATTTGCTAAGCAGAGGAATATTGCTCCTAAAGATGGAGGTTCTATTTGGGCTACTGCTGTTGGCTAAATCTGGCTGTTTCCCCTCTGTGTACAATCTGTTATGCTTAGTTGGAAGTAAGTGGGGATTTGGTTGGTATCTATTTGTCTCGGAAGACAATGGAGGAGTGTGCCTTTGGGGGGTGGATTCAACCTGTTGGAAGGTTATAGCGCCTGCAGTGTGTGTAGAGAATGATATGGGAGGGACATGTTTTGTTACAGCTGGGCAGATGAAGGTGTCTGGTTGTGGTGATGCAGATGCGCCATAGTGTGTCTTCTCTCTGTACTCCTCCCAGTGATCATTCCTCCTCTATTAAACACATATTGGATTACAGGCCTATGCTAGTGACCACCATCACATCCTGTGGCAATGAGGTTCAAATATCCTTTCATTTGTCTTTTCTCCTGCATGAACTCCTGATCAACTTTACCAAGGCACCATAAGCTCTAGTGTTTTGAGAGACAGAGAGATTTCCATACAATTAACATAGAATCTATGTCTTTCCAAACACTGTGAGCTCATTGGATGAAAAGTGGGATATTAATAGTAACATAATGTAATGTAATGTAATGTAATGTAATGTAATGTAATGTAATGTCAGTCATTCAGTTAGTCAGTCAATACACAACCCCTACACAATCATTTGAAGCCAAAAAGGCTAGTCAGTCACAAAAATAGTAGAAATTGTAGGTACAGAAGACATGGAGGTCAGAGGTGGGGATAAAGGGCTTAATCCTACTCTCCTTCCACTGGTTGATTATCTGCAAAGTCAAATAATCAGAATAGGGTTTGTATCTTTACAAATAAAAATGCTTGGACAACAGGTACCCTTTTCCTAATTCTGTTTCTATTCATATGGGAAACGGAATGATCAAATCAGTCAGTTTCAGTTTCTGTCACTTTCAAAGTTTTATAATATTAAATCCTGCCCAATGTAACTATGAAACTTCACAGGGAAGGAAGTCATGGCAATAGGGACTGAGGTCATGGCAACGGACACAGTCCCCCCAAACCAAGTAGCAACAATCTGGAAAGATGAATTCTAGTACTCGTCCTCTTCGTTCGTGCACGGCATTAGTGGGGAGCCTGAGGCACAGAGGCCAAATCCAGTCCTTCAGGGCTCTCTGTCTGGTTCTCAGAACTTTCCCCAGGCCACACCCCTCCTTGGGGGCTTTTGACTGGCTGGAATGTGTCCTCAAACTCTGATAATGCTTCTTGCTTCTCTGGATGGAGCATAAAGAGGTACATGCGAGTGTGTATCTTCTTATTTGGCAGTCACTCATGGCTGAGTAAGCTTGTCTTCCATTAACACGGTCATAAGGGTGTGTCCGTAAGTGACTGTGGAGGCCAATTCAGGATCCACACATCCATCCACAGTGGGGACATAGATTTCCCGGTGGAAACTGATCCAGCGGTGGTGCACCCAGGGGCGGTGCGAGCCACCCATAGGGGCGGGGCGAGGGCGGGGCACACCGTGGGGCCTCTGGAGTCTGCCTGCCTCCCCTTACTCAGCCGTTGTACAGCTGAGGGGAGGTGGCGGGTGGACCATTGGGGGCAGTGCAGGCGCCCAAGCCACCGCGTCACTCCCAGGCCTTGCGGTGAGTGCTGCCTGGCATTTTGTCACCCCCCTCAGTGGTGACACCCGGGGCGGTCCGCACCCACCACACGCCCCCTTCCTCCACCCCTGAGCTGATCACGGTGAGGGTTTGCCAAGCGTGCCTTCCTCTTAGCACGCTTCTCCCTTTCGTCCTGAGTTTGTGCTTCTTCAAAATCCATGACACCTTTGGTAAAAGTTGTTATCTGGGTGTGTATAGAAACTAGCCCACTATATCAAGGTAATATCCAGAAAGATGGCTCCATCTGCTTTTGTCTCTGAACCTGTCCACCACTGGCACACCTTAGAAGACTGCCCAGAAGGGAATGTGCTCCTCTGGCTCAAAGTAAGGTCCTCACCTTTGCAATATGGTATCACTCGTATTGCAAATTGGCCCTGCTATGTGTAAATGGGGGAAGATTCCCCTTGTGAGAGCGGCATGCTTGCAGGACGCAAATCGAACTGGAGCCTGCTTCAGTCTATGGGAGTGACACATTTGCCGAACTTCTAAAGCGAGTCCTATGTCGAGAGCAAATGCAAACATGGCACTGGGAGCTCCAAGAGCAAACATGCACCTGGGCTAGCTCTGCCTGCTTCTTGCAGAGTATCTCTCAGATCTCTGAGAGCCAGTGTGGTGTAGTGGTTAAGAGCGGTAGACTCGTAATCTGGTGAACTGGGTTCGCGTCTCCACTCCCCCACATGCAGCTGCTGGGTGACCTTGGGCTAGTCACACTTCTCTGAAGTCTCTCAGCCCCACTCACCTCACAGAGTGTTTGTTGTGGGGGAGGAAGGGAAAGGAGAATGTTAGCCGCTTTGAGACTCCTTCGGGTAGTGAAAAGTGGGATATCAAATCCAAACTCTTCTTCTTCTTTTTCGTCATCTTTGCTGAGTTGCATCTAAGCAAACAAGCCTCCCCCTCCCACCCCCGTTTCCAGAAAATGGAGGGAGCCTGGCAGCGTTAATCTAGCTTCTCAGGAGGCAGGGTTAACAGAAGGTCTAGTCAGATGGTGTGTTGGACAGATGGCTGAAGGGTAACCTCCAGGGCAATGCTGACTAAAGAGGGAACACTGCATTGGGAACTCTCCAGCATGAGCTGATGCCTGCAGAAAAATGAAGCCAGTGACATATTAAAGCAAACAGGGTGGAGGATAGCATGCGATTCAACTTCCAGTGTGACTGATTCCTCACAAACTGCTTTGTAAACTACTAGAGGGAACTCAGAGGATGCCCCCCCCCCAAAAAAAACAACAACATTGAATTGCTTATGGTGCTTGTGCCCTCTAGTGGTGGCTTTTGGCACTGCTAGCTGCAAGGCAGCAATTGGCTGCAGTTCAGCATATGCCGTTTGCTCAGCGCGGAGGCCAAGGGCACGCTGTATTGGATCGGCCAATAAATAAATAAATGCCCGTGTGTGGGGGCTAAGAATATGATGCACCACCATCTTGCCTATGCTGATATCTTATACATTCACCAGTCTAAAGCCTTGATATATACAGTCAGGAACGAGTCACAAGACCATTCGATCAGATGAAAGGAGGTTTCATCTTGCCATCAGACTGGTCACCGAGCAGAGATGCAGAGGCAGAAATTGTACAATGCTCTCCTTGGTGTTGATGCCACCTCCCTCACAGGACTCCCCCTCCAGGTAGGGATGGGACAGCAATTTGATTCATTTAAAGGCGACCCAACCTAATTTGCACTTTCAGAAACAATAAGCAAATCAAAACGCAGCCATCCTTCAAAATTCACACTTCTCTGAATTTTTAATGCAGCTCTCCAGCCAAGGAATGTATACAAAAACGCATACATCAGGGTAATGTGTGGATTAAAATGCATATATTCCTGAAATCAACGTACAAAACGCCCTTTATTGGAGAAAATATATATATTAGGCAAAATTCCATAGAAAAACATGTATGTAAAGAGAAATTCGCACTAAAGTGCTGATGAATTCTCATGAGGACATATATAGATATAGCAATAGATTAGATAGATAGGGTAGATAGATAGATCACTAACTGGTGTGGAAATGTGGAGACAAAACACTGGGGAAATGTGAAAATTGGAGAAACCGAAATCCTCACCTACAGAGCACAGTGGAAATAAGTTAAATTTAGCTGTGCCCCTTCTGTTTTATTACATTACTGTGCAATTAATCACCAAAGGGCTTTGCCTACCTGTGCCTGACACTGCAGGTCTCATAGTAGCATATATTAAACATATAAACATTATTTAATTATGACTTTTAAAGGTTATTACCGCCGTCGCCCAAAAAGCATTCCATTTGCTAAAGAAGGTTTCTTTCCAGCTTAATTTCATCATGGAGATGGGACCCTGAAGGCACCAGGATTAACCCAGAGGCCAATTTAGGAGATCATGACTGGTTTGCCCACACTGGGAGAGTCAACTCTCAGGCACTGTACTTGTGGTTTCATTTCTGTGCTGTAAACAGGCTAATGCATGATGTTTCCCACCCCACAAGCCTCATGTATTAAAGTTCTTGTTGTTTTTGTGTGTCTCTCTCTGTGTGCACATGCGTGCAAAAGTTAGACCTTGGATTTGGACTTACAGCACTGTTGGAAGAAGGAGAAGGAGTCATAGTCAGAAGCAAGAGGGTTTTATTGGATTTAAGCTCCATCAGGAGAAAAAATATATCTGTGCGGGTTGGAGATTATTGGGTAGGGAAATGGTCTGGACTAGGTTTGGCTGAGTGGCTTATCCTATGTTATTTTCATGTCATCTTATGGTTAACTGATCAAATGTAATAATTAAAATACAAAAAATATAGTGCAACATGCTCAAAATATATACGCATGAAATAATTAAAAGGGGAAAAAGAGTATAACATATAATGGAAAATGGAACACTGGTTGCAAGCCCATTTTGACTAATTGGTCCCTCGTCAGGTCCAAGTAATATAGAGCCCTTGGGAAGACGTTTAACAAACTCCTTCATGGGATGTAACCAAATTCCTCAAATGCATCCCTGAATGATAAAAGATCTTTAGCCAGAGCAGCTACATTCTTGTTAATGAATTCCAGGGCCAAAACAGTGTAAGAGGCAGTGATGCATCTGAAGAAATTGGTTACAGTCCACGAAGAAGTTTGCTGTTAAAACTCTTCCCAAGGACTCCAGATCACTTGAAAAGACAAATTAGTCAAAACGGAATTGCAACCCCCGTTGCGTTTTCCATTATCTGTTATACCTGTTTCCCTATTTGTATTGTTTATTCTTTCATACATACATCTTTTGATCACAATGTAGTATATTTTCATATGTTAAACCTTGTCGTCAATGCCCTGCTTTCCAGGGACCCACATTGTTGATGGCACTGTATCCTCAAATTTAATAGTCAACATTCAACAGACAACACAGTGCTTTGATTCTTGAAGGTGGATTCAATCCCTTTTATATGAACCTCCTTCTGTCTCTTCTTTTTTTCTTCAGACACTGTTATGCTCAAGCAGTAATGGAATGGGGGTGTTTTTCTTCTTCAAAGGCCTGGCATCTGTGTGGCATTGTTCTGTACTGAAAACAACAAGCAGAGCAGCTTGTGATCTGCCTTTCTTCTGCTTGCCTCTGTTTCTAGTGTTGCTTTTGGCCAATGGTAAAACTGACTTAATGTTCCATGGGACTTTTCATTTTTTTTCCCCACTTGCTGAACATAGGGCACATCAAAGGAAATGTGATGTTCCTTCATGACTGAAGGAAAGAAAGAGGGGAGTATAACCGAATGACCTTTCATCTCTGAAAGTGAATGAGATATTGCGTGCCTGTGTTTGGAGCATTATGTTAAGTTGAATATAAACCCCATGAAATATTTTCACTGATTGCCCCTCCACATAAAAGGGGATGGAGAGCCTGTGATGGTTTCGACTTATGAGATGTGCCGTTTTAAACCTACAAGGAGGAGGCATGCCTTTTCCCACCCCGTATCTCAGGGCAGCATGCTTGCTTCTACGCTGGCCTCTTTTACCTTAAAAGATTTCAAGTCATATGAGTGCCACTGATGTTTTGCTTAGCGACTGTGTTTAAAGAAATGCTCTTCCAGACCACACTCGCATTCTGGCTAGATAAACTGAGCCCCATAACACAGCTGAGCTGAAATATTTGCACATTGACTTCAGTGATGTGAAATCAGCACAAATAGAAACAGGCTGGATTAACCCGTATCTGAGACCCTCCAGGCTGTTTTTTGCAGGTGTATTCTGCAACATGTGACTGATGCAATAATAGTGCATTAGCAGTGGATATATTCTTGGATGTCTACACATTTTGTTTTATTGGTTGTTCTGAGATGCTTCCCCAATGTTATTGCATTATTGCCATCTGGAGGAACACTCTGGTACAATACCATACACAAAAGGCTGGATCTAGACACATCAAAGAAGTGTTTCAGTTAAACGCTTTGTAAACTTTGTATAAGAAATCAGGTTGGCAAAAACAGAACTCCACAGCGCCATCTGGTGTCACAGTGTTATAATGCACATACAATGCATATAAAGTGCTTTTTCTTTGCCAATGTTGAGTCCAAAGTGACTCAACACCCACTCCCCAATAGAACATCTATGGTATTTAAAGTTACAGGATTTCAGCAGATAGCTACAAAATAAGCACTGATTGGACAAAGCAGTATCTCCACCTTGAAACTTTTTCAGGTGCAAACAGTATTGAATGAAAACACAATCGCATCTAAGTGCCTTCAACCATCATGAGGACAAATCATGAAAGCACAATGAAAATAAATGTCTGGAAGAAACCTCTTTCTGTGCGTGAGGAGCAAGCTGAGAAGAGTCAGTCCCCAAGACACAGGCCTCAAGCATTGCCACTGGTCAATACAGGATGATATTTCAGAACATTAAGCAAAGTTCAGAATTTCAGCAGCCTAGTGGGCATTGTTCCAGCTTTCTAGGAGGTAATGGGTCTGATGGGTCTAGTAGGCAGTGCTCCAAGGAAAATACACACAAGCAGATAAGTTGTAGCTTAAACAAGCAGCCACACTAACTCATTGACTAAGTGTGCATAGGATTGTGGTTTCAGCCACAAAACTCACAAGACCCTATGCAAAAGGGAGTGGTCAAACTCCCTCAGTTGAGCAGCTTTGAGACAATATGGAAGTAATACATGAGTACATCAGAATATTTGCACTGGGTGTGGCAGAGGGTACAACTAGTGTGTAAAATATACTTGCTGTTGTATTCAGATGGACGGGGCTGGGGTATCAGGGTGCTGATATAAGCAAAGAAGCAGTGGGAAGGAGTGAAGCCATATAAGGAAGAACTGTAGTTCTGTACACGAAGAAGCTCCCAGGTTTAATCCCCAGCATCTCCAGGTAGCACCAGGAAAAGATCCTGCAGGAAACCCTGGACAGATGCTCTGACAACAGAAGGCAGTGCCCTCTGATACCAAACTCTCTCCTGATAATTGTCTTCCCACAGTGTTTGCATCTGATGTCGCTAACCCACCAGGAGAAAAATGCCTGGTTGGGGGGTGGGATGGGATTGTAAGCAAAATGCAGAAGGTGCAGCAAGGGGCAATCTTCCCTTTCCTCCGTCCTCCCTACCAATTGCAATGCAGTCTGGTACTTTCACAATGTAAGCTTAATCAATTTCAGCAGGGAACTCTTATTATTTCAATCAATTGTGTTTGCCTTTGTTACATCTAATCCCATTGAGCTCAATTTCTAACCATCGTCTGGGATCTGTTTTAGATGCTTTTTTCCAAAATTGTAAATTGTTCCTTCTAAATGAAGTTAAAGTCGGAGCATGGAGTGATTGGGGTCAAAGGGGACGTTATATAGCAAATGAATCTACATTACTCCAAACTTGAACCAGTAGTGAAGTATTTCTCCTTTGTGCTGTGGGCTGATCCCCATCGATTCATTATGGAAAGGGAAAGTGTCACATCATGTGACTCACGTGCTTGTTTTTTCAAATCCTCCTAAAGACCTTCTTAGTAGGGCTATTGACAGGCTTTCCCACAAACACTGAGCTCTTAAGCTGCTCCTAGTTTACAGCAAGAGGTTAAAGGATTTACCAAAGCCCCAAATGAAAGCCATACTAACTGGATTAACTGCTAACATGGATTTAGGCTTTGAGACGGATTAACCCCAATTGCTCCAAGTAGGGGGTTTCTTTCTTTCTTTCTTTCTTTCTTTCTTTCTTTCTTTCTTTCTTTCTTTTTCTTGGCTGACAGAGTGAGAAAAGTACATTATCAGAGGTTTGAAACTGTTGAAAAGGAGCAAGCTGTTGTTGCGCATGATATGGAGCCCGAGAACATGTTAACGTCCCTTTGTAATGTGATTACTGACTATGTAAGGCCACTTTTCTAATGTCACTTCCCTCTTTCACAATAGCATTGATGAAGTGTTCCATGATTCCCTGGTGTCTGATGACAGTTGTCTAGCTACCCTTGAGATCTCGTGCTGCTACCAAGGTCCTAGTCATTGGGGACTTCTGCCACAACATGAAAGCCATGTTGTGTTTGTCCCCAAGCCTTCATGTGCCAGAGGGTTGCAGTCATTCCTCCCTCCTTGAAAAGTACAAAAGAGCATAAGAAGAGCTTGCTGAATCAGGTCCGTGGTCCATGTAGCCTAGCATCCTGTTCTCACAATGGCCGACCAGATGCCCATGGAAAGCCCAAAAGCAGGACCTGAGCACTACTTCCCTCCTGTAGTTCCCTGCAACTGGTAATCAGAGGCACAGCGGAGGCAGAACACAGCCATCAGGCTGCTGATAGCTTTAACCGCCATGAACATGTCTAATCCTCTTTCACAGCCATCCAAGTTAGCAGCCATCACTGCCTCTTGCGGGCATGAATTCCACAGTGTAACACTGCTTGCACTTATAGAAGCACATCTTTGGCAGGTTCTGCAGTTCCAAATAAATCAATGTTTAAGTTCTGCATGCAAACAAAGCAAAATATTTTACAGGTGCACCTGAAAACTAAAAAGGGCAGGAACGGGCAAGGGCAGCGGGGCAGGGGCTTGGGGTTGCCAACCATAGTGTCACTTCCACTTACCGGGATGGGGTGGGATAAGGTGGTGTGAGGTCAGCTGTGGTGATTCACTGAGGGTAGTTTGGCACCACCCTGCCCTTTCCCCATGCATTCTAGTACTATTGAGGTGGTTGCTCTGCCCCCCTAGCCCACCATGGTTCACTGTGGTGGAAGCAGGGTGAAGAGGACACATGTTTATAAAAGAGCTGTGGCAAGATGCCATTCACAGAGGGCTGACCCATATTGGGGGGGTTTGGTCACAGCAGAGAGAAAGGGTTACCTCCAAAAATGCCAGGACCCCTATCCATATTGATTCCCCACGTCTGCAATCTATTTTAAAAGCCTCTTGTCTGGTTTCACCCCAAGAATGTGTAAAATATAAATAACTATCTGTTTCTGCCTATTACATTCAGCCTGGTGCTATGTCTTGAGGTATTTTGTTCAGCATAAAGCCACACTCCTCCTTCTGTCTTGTTCTACTAAAACCCTAATCCCATTTCATTATTTCACAGCTTGTTTACTTCCATTATTTCACAGCTTGCTTGCTTGCTTTCTGGATTTCCTTGATCAGCAATCTGTGCTCATTCATCACTGAAATTAATTTTGTTTGTAATCCTGACCACATACAACTTTTTTCTTTTTGTTTTTATTCTTCCAGTTGCTGGGACCTGTTAGGCCTAGTGGGTGTTGGGCAGCAGAAGGAACAGACAGAGCATGTGGTGGGGGTAGCAATTAGATGGTCCGTGGTCCGAAGTCTGTGGCAGTAATGGGCAGGACCTGAGCACAAGAGCACTCTCCCTTCCAACAGTTTCCAGCAACTGGTATTCAAAAGCATTGTTGACTCCAACTGTGGAGGTAGAGCTTATGCACCATGGCTGGTAGTTAGTGTCTTCCAGGGTGATGCTATGTCCAAGTCAGGGCCAATGAGCATTGTGAGGCAATTCCAATGGTGGTCAAATCACCCAACTAGCCATCCATCACTCCTGTTAGAACTGGAAAAAAACTCTCCCCCAGCCCAGGATAGGCATGTAATAGCCATGGTGCCCCAAAATTCCCTAGACCATGTCTGGATGGTGCTGGGCCTACCCTGCTTCCAATGATGAACATTTCTGCTACATTTTCAACCGTTCTGCATCAAGTTATGAGAAAAGAAAGGGAATTCAAAAATTTACGAAATGGGAGAGAAAATTTCTGTGGAATTCCCATGGGAATGTGCAGGGTCCCCCCCCCCACTTACCTTACTTTCAAGGCAGCCAAAGGGTGTGTCATTCTTCAAATCATCTGCACATTGCAGCCCTCCTGGCTGCTCATGCTTCCTCATAATGCCATGACATCCTCAGCTACTTTTTCCTGTAAGCATGAGAAGGGGTGAAGCTATTAACTATCATGTGTCTGACATTTGTTCCTTATTTATTTTTTTAAAACATTGGGTTTTCTTCTCCTTTTTACAGAAACCAGTGTGGATTTTTATGCAGGTCAGAGGTAGGGTACCAACAGCACCGATCTCAATGGCTTGGAAGTCAGGCTCCCTGCCTTCTTGTTTTTCAAATAAAGTCCAGGCAAAGACATCAGTGCTGTGCAAGGCACCCCTGATTTGGCTTGGAGAGTGATTCAGCAATCCTGACTGGACCCCAATCTAAGCTGGACTGATTCAGGCCTGATCTGGGCCCAAACCAAGCTCTGAACTGAAATGGGGGCCTTACACAATCCTCATGCTTCATTAAGGTTTTAATGGGGTCGAAGTGGCATCTACTACAGTTAAATTAGACATGGCATGCATGTTTAACCCTTACAACAGCATGAAAATAACTCCAGCATAGGTTTAGTGAGCACCGCAAAGCTGATGAGTCCCTTTTCAAGTTCATTGAGACAGGTTCCTCAAAAGATCTCTCTGAGGGGTGGCCTCAGCCCTGAGATGCTCAGCTGAAGCTGGAAGCTGGAGGCTTCTTTCAAGGCCTTCTCCTACTCTTGGGCTGGCTGAGCTGGAAGCAGCTGCAAGTTTCCTGGTGCTACCCCCCCCCCCCCAGCTGAGTCATCCATCAAACTCCTTGAAACAGGATTTAAAATCAGAATAATTATCACCTGCTTTTGCTTGGGTAGAGGAATCAACCGCTGCTTCTATACAAAACCATGGATCACATTGGGTTCACGGTCAACAATTTCAGCCTCCTGACAAGAATCATAGAATCATAGAGTTGGAAGAGACCACAAGGGCCATCCAGTCCAACCCCCTGCCCAGCAGGAAACACCATCAAAGCATTCCTGACAGATGGCTGTCAAGCCTCCGCTTAAAGACCTCCAAAGAAGGAGACTCCACCACACTCCTTGGCAGCAAATTCCACTGCCGAACAGCTCTTACTGTCAGGAAGTTCTTCCTAATGTTTAGGTGGAATCTTCTTTCTTGTAGTTTGAATCCATTGCCCCATGTCCGCTTCTCTGGGGCAGCAGAAAACAACATTTCTCCCTCCTCTATATGACATCCTTTTATATATTTGAACATGGCTATCATATCATCCCTTAAACTTCTCTTCTCCAGGCTAAACATACCCAGCTCCCTAAGCCGTTCCTCATAAGGCATCGTTTCCAGGCCTTTGACCATTTTGGTTGCCCTCCTCTGGACACGTTCCAGCTTGTCAGTATCCTTCTTGAACTGTGGTGCCCAGAACTGGACACAGTACTCCAGGTGAGGTCTGACCAGAGCGGAATACAGTGGTACTATTACTTCCCTTGATCTAGATGCTATACTCCTATTGATGCAGCCCAGAATTGCATTGGCTTTTTTAGCTGCTGCATCACACTGTTGCCTCATGTCAAGTTTATGGTCTACCAAGACTCCTAGATCCTTTTCACATGTACTGCTCTCAAGCCAGGTGTCACCCATCCTGTATTTGTGCCTTTCATTTTTTATTTTTCACCCCAAGTGTAGTACTTTACATTTCTCCCTGTTATGTAAAGTACTACACTTGGGCAAAAAAAAAAAAATATGAAAGGCACAAATACAGGATGGGTGACACCTGGCTTGAGAGCAGTACATGTGAAGAGTTCTCGCTGAGTTTACAGGGAGGCAGCCAGAGTAGAAATGTACACAGGAACCTTCAACATTTCTGCTTTTCTTTATGGACATGTGAAATATGATTTACACACTCCATAAGGTTTGACACTTGGCATTTTACAGCATGTGCTGTCACATCACTTTTGAATCAAGTGTTGAAATGAAGAACGTTTCCCAGTCCTGAGGCCTTCAGAGGGATTAGCAAGGACAAAGGTGGGGGGAGGGAGGGAATAACTGGAGTCAAAAAGGTACTTTTATTATTCAGGGAAACCCCTGAAATATCACAGGTGGGGGGGCAATGCTTTGCACCTTGCAGCAGAAGGAACACTTGGGATATCATCCCCATCCCTTTTTTCAAAAAAACAAAAACAAAACAAAAAACCACTTGGTTTTTAAAATACAAATAGCCCAAAACCAGTGTTAACATCAAACACAAAACTATATAACAAGATTCCTTTGCTCCCCGCCCCCTTCACAGAAAAAGTTACTTAACAATGATCAGTATCATGAATACACCACTAAGTTCCAGGAAATAACCATGTCAAAATAAGATGTATAGGATTTCATCAGCTTGTTTTTCAGCAGCCTTAGGATGTGAAATGGGGTGGGGGAGAAATTCTCCACCCAAAGCCGAATTGATCAAATTCTCTTTGATTTCCGAAGCAGAATGCAAACCAAAACTCAGCTATCCTTCAGGAATTGTACTTAATCTGGATTTTGCAATCCAACCAAACTTCTGTTGTTTGTTTGCAAGAAGGCATATATTAGGGGAAAGCGTGCATAAAAAATGAAGATATAAGCGAAAATAACATACAAAAAATGCCTTAGAGTAGGGGAAATCACTCACAAAAATGTCCACATTAGTCAAAACTCTGTATAAACATGTGTTTATATGGATCAATTCACACTAAAATGCTGGTGCGTTTCATGAGGATTTTTTAAAATCACAAATTGCTGTAAAGTGTGGAGAACTTAATTTACAACTGGAAAAATGAGAAACTGAGAGAACTTAGATAGATAAATCCTTCCACCCCTAGATGAAATGGAACTTCTTTCTCTCTTTCTCTCTCTTTCACTTTCTCCTTTTCATTCTTTCTTTGACCATTCCCAGCAGTCACCTTGCTTGTTTCTTGCTGACACAGCTCTTGAGAGTGATTAATGACTTGGCACATAGACTAGTAGCTTTGTCAATGAATTAATCACCTTCAGGAAGGTACAGCCTTTGCTATTCCCTATCAATTGAGAAGGCAAGAAAGATTCCATACAGGTGGAATGGGGTGGAGAGACTCTTTGCAAGATTCAAATCCCCCTGTGACTGAACAATTTACATGGGCAAATCAGTAGAGAAATCATTGTGGGTTTTTGTTTTTTTTATAGAAAAGGATAGAATTCATTTGTCTTCTTTATTTCCTAAACTTTAGCTTCTCAGGCAGCTAATTAGGCAGAGCTGAGGTCCGTGTTAAGGCCGTTGTTGCTGGAACATGGGGTGTGTTCAAGTCTATCAATTATAAGAACGTGCCCAGTGGGTTTTCTGTAAAAAAAAAAAAAAAAAAAAATCTTGGTTAAGTGATTGGAGAAATGAAGCTGAAACCAAAGGAGAAGGTCAGTTCAAGGAAATTATGCTTTATGAACATAAATTATACCTCTAAAACTTTCCTCATCTGATTTCTTTTTTAATTACGTGAACAGCACTTTTTGTTGTTGAATTACTGTGGGGTAGTATGCACACCCCCAACAAGGGTGTGGAGGCATCGTCAATCTCTGAGGTCTCTGCAGTGCTATTTTTCTAGAAAAAGAGGTGCTGGAACTCATCATGAATGCCTCCCTTATTCTCTTAGAGTGGCAATGGTGAGCACCTGAGAGGTGCCGGAACTGACTTCCGGCAAGTTCCGGCTGAAAAAAAGCCCCGGGTCTCTGATAAGTTTAGATGGGCAAATGTGAAGCCTGTATGGTCTACTTTCTTTCCTAGAACCCCCAGATCCACCTGCAGCTATGTACAAAAGTAGTAGCTAAGAATGAGGGGGGGCAGATGCACAATTACTATGAAGCAGGGTACAGCCCAGGAATTTTTTTTTCCATGCTAGAACTGAGCTCACAGACTGTTCAGACAAAAATATATTCGTAGTCCTCTCCACACCGCTAAGCTTTCTTTGTTTCAGCTGCCTGATTTGGATGAATTTTTTTGTGTGTGTTATGAACTACCACCTGGGGATCTAGCAACAGATCCTGCCCTATCTTCTGCTCATCTCTGATTTTGGGTCAGCAATATTGATCCTCCCTAGTGTGCCAGAGGCTTCCAGCCATGTGAGCTCAAGGTACATCCCATAGATACACCTAGAGGTCTTCAACAGTATCCAGGGAGTCCTGGTGCAGCTGTCAATCAGATAATGTCCACGGCGGGGTGGAATCCAGTCCAACTTCTGCAGTTCGCTCCGGAGTATTAACCAAACAGAATGCAAACATGCTCCTTTCTACCCAGATTTTACATGCCCCCCCCCTTTATGTTCCAGGAACAAGGTTTCTTTCTTTTAAAATTTTAAATAGCAATAGAGGACATCCACTGCCCTGTGCACCCAGCAGGTAATATGGAAAATACTGCCATAAAGGGAACTCCATTACCATTTTTGAACAGAAGTTCCATTTCAGAAACCAAAGAAGTTAAGTAAGTTTGATGAATGAGTAAACCATTTCAGAAAATGATTTTTCAGGATAAAACTGAACACTGAAAGTGTGGGTCAGCCTTTTGGTATATGGGCTTTTGTCCACCACCCCCTCAAAAATAATAATTTTTATTTGATTTTACAAGTATAAAATTATAACATACAATCATATACATCCACATTTAAAGATTCCTCCGAATTTCTGGACTTCCCACCTTCCCCTCCATGGGTCCTATTATTAACCCTTTCTACTGCATATTTTTCAACAAAGAATGGGAAAAAAATTATAATTTATCTTGGAGACAACTGTAAGCAGTTTAAAACATTAGCAGGATCACAATAACACTTGTAATGTAGCGAGTACTATGGACATAATGGAGTTATATAAAATATGGGCTTTTGTCCATTTCTAATAATACTGTGCTGCAATGCTGTATTATTAACTTTGGGTGATATCCAGTTAAGTTTCAGTGTTGGATATCTCTCATTGTCTCTTGCAGATTTGCTTCTCTGGGTAGCTGTTTAGTAATTGTACCACTAGGAGCTGTATTCTAGTAATGAACCACACTTGACTAGTAAACCAGTGGTTTCATTATGATGGGTACTTTTGCTTTGCTTTCTGATGATGGAAAAGGCAGAGATTGGTACATGCTAGTTTCGCATTCTGGCTAGAGAGAAAATATATGGCTGGAAGAGGCCGAGCACTTTCTGCTATACTTCCTCTATCTGGAATTACATGTCACCTAGTAAAGAACATCTCTCTGAGGCAGACAGGTGGAGAAGAAGGCTACCAGCCTTGATCTGTATATAATGTGTTTGGCGGGTGAACCCATTACACACCTCAGGAATCTCACATCCAGCTAAATAAAAGTTTTCATTTGATCGAAGATGAAGTGCTTAGCCACTTCATGCACCACTACAGTGGGCAAAATTACCCTTGCATGGATGATGGAACAGTGAATTGCTAAGCAGAAGCAGCCTTTCATGGCATCATCTGTGACTCTGTGAATAGAAAGAACAACTTTCCCCTGTCAAACCTTCAGGGGGGGGGAACGTTTTCAAATCATGAGCCTATCATTCATACTAGAGAAATCTTCACTGGCGCAGAGCTAGAATAGGCCGGTAGTTCAATTCCCTCTCCTCCATTGCTTAATTACACCTTAGTTTGGTTATTAAGCTTAAAATCTGGATACTTTATAGACATTTAAAAACCCCAAACTGATAAACAAATCTCCTCAAAGCAGCAAAAAAAAAAAAAAAAAAAGTTCATTCTTTCAAGGCATGGAACCATCACTTTAACAATTCACTCTGCTGGGATTTTATATTGACAGGAAACACTGGTAAAGATTTTGTTTATTTTGAAGTTTCAAAATGTGTTAATTTTTAAATTCCGACCAAATTTATCCATGAGTCTGCTACAAATGTAATGATGCTGGAATGTTGTTGGAGCCTCGCTTCCTATCTCTTACAGTACAACCCTATACATGCCTAGTCAAAAGCAAGACACATTGAGTTCAATGCAACTTCCTCTCAGGGAAGTGAATATAGGATTCAATTTCTGTTCATAGCAACTCGAGTTAGGGGAGGATGGGGCACTAGGGGCGGGTCTATGAGGCATTCTCTGCTACTTATAGGCCATTCAACCCTCATATTCATGGCTGGTAGGGAGGAAGGCCTCAGCTGTCCACTTTTAGACAGTGTCCCTCTAGACACTGTTGCCCTCTAGACACTGTTGGATGGCAACTCCCATCCCAGCCTAGTCAGGGCTGATGGGAGTTGGAGTCCAATAATATCTGAAGGGCTACATGTTCCCTGCCTCACCGTGGTTCCCAGCCTCCTGTGCCCCATATTTCTAGTGATGCCTGTATTGGAAACTAACTTGGCCTGAGCATGTTTAGCTTCCAGGATCAGACAAGAAAGCACATGGTCAGGTTGAATAAAACATAGATTACACTTTCTCAGAAGACAGTCCCCAATTAATTCCCTAATTTGAATTACAGTAAAATAGCTGGGAGGCAACTTAAACAATATGTATACAGGATGAGCAAATACAACATATTATGGTGTTTTTTTAAAAAGTTGCCTTTAAATTGCTAAATTCTTGGTAGACCTAAGGAAATAAGAAAATGTAGCTTTTACTAATTCATTTTGCAAGGTGCTGGTTTCCACTTGATAGAAATATAAGCGTGTGAAACTCTATGTCCCTGCCACCCCATTCCCAGCAGCCATTCCTGGTCACAATGACTGTTCTTACATAAAAGCATGGAGGCAGGCCAAAATAGCATTTTTTTTTCTAAAGCAGGGCAAACCATAAAAGAAGAGGCAGATAATATTGAAGAGTTCAACAAGATTGTCCAAACAGAAGCAAATATTTGTCCCTCCAGGTTAATTGCCACCTTGGCTGTGATGGTTATTTTTAAAAATCGGAACATTCATTGCTAAGGACAAACACAGCTTAAATTTATTGTATGCAAATCTCAAACATAGCTTGCATATAGGTCAGCAATTATGACAAGTCCACAGAAACTATTTCATAATGCTATTTTTTAAAAATGCATCCCACCCTATTTCTAAGGAACTAAGGACGATGTATATGGCACCATCCCATTTTTTCATTACAACACTGTGAGGCAGGTTAGCCTGAGAGATTCTGACACCTGCCAGAGCAGGTGACAATCTTGGATTAGTAGAGTTTCAAACCAAAATCTCCCGAGGCCAGGTGTAACTCTCTCATCCTTAACCTCTCTGTTTGGTTGGTTTTTTAAAAAAGAAGTGAAAT
This sequence comes from Lacerta agilis, assembly GCF_009819535.1. Classification (NCBI taxonomy): domain Eukaryota; kingdom Metazoa; phylum Chordata; class Lepidosauria; order Squamata; family Lacertidae; genus Lacerta; species Lacerta agilis. The sequence continues at coordinate 60,688,447 of NC_046313.1, forward strand.
ATTAAGTGCTCCTAAACTTAAATTAGTGGCCGGATAATCACAACCATCGTTGAGAGGGCTTGTTGACTCGATGGATATGATGGAAGAACAAAGCTGGATCATCTAGACCAGAGATGGGGAACCTGTCTGGAATCCTTTGCCACACACAGGGATTCAATACCTGGATATCCTGGCAGATGTTGATGTAGTATGTAGTAAGCATTCCCTGGAGGTAGATGGCTTGAAGATAGGAAGCCAGTTTTATACCAATTCAGACCATTGGTCCATCTAGCTCAGTGACATGCCTACATCTTGTATGTACATGCCTACATCTTGTATGTATTCACTCTCTGTAGACCAGAACAGGAACTGTCCAAAATGCAGGGGCCCTGATTGTATGGCAAGAGCCTATGTTCATGCAAGTGTTGCATGTATAGGTTTTTTTCTGATCTTCCCATGTGGCCAGGAATTGAGAGACAATCCTGCTCCTGCCTCCAAAAATTGAGCATGCAGTGCTATCAAAAGCATTTGGCAGAGTTAATAAAAAAAGGCACAATATCAGCCGTCAAATGTAAGATAATATTTGGGCATCAAAATGTGAAGCAGAAAATTTTGTGGAAGGGTTTTTGTGGTGAGTGGATCAAATTCATTTCATCTCTATGGAAAACAGAGGCACTGTAACGTTTCCCAGTATTGGGAGTTGTTCCAGGCTCTTTTTGGGAAAGCCAAAAGAGTGGACTCTCTTTTGATGTTATTTTGTCTATTTCCTATACTTCCTTTCACTACTACTTGGATGAAATAATAATGTGGTTTTCCCACCATCCTAACCCCATTCTGTCACTCTTGCCTGACACTTGTGAAATACACATTAAACTGCAATAAAGGCCTATGACCAGCCTGCACAGAAATGCTATTGGCATGGCTGTAATGGAGACAAGAATTTATGACGATGGATAGTTGGGGTTCACTAAGCTAATAATACCTCTCTGCCAACCATGCATTAGGATAGATTACTGTGGGCAGGCAAAAATACCATCCCTATTCAGCTGAGGCTTCCATTGTATCATCCATTTTCTTTGCAAGGATAATATTTTATTTTGGATGAAAATGAATATATTAGTCGTGTGTGTGTGTGTGTGTGTGAAGCAGCTGCAAGGAGAATAAATGAAGTGAAATAGAAAATGCTCCCCCCCACACACACACTCCATCATCTTCACTATAAAGGCTCAAATAATTTAAACCCATTGGATTTGAGCCAAACTTTTCTGGTAGATCAAGAAGTGAAGCACATTGCTGAGTGACCCCCTCCATGTTTTTGGCATTCAATGGAACATTTTGTAGAAGGCTTCTAATTGGTTCTTAGTTTGCTTTCTCGCCTCTTTCTTCAAATGAATGCCCCAGTTCTTGGATGAAGATATAGGGATGCTGAAGAATTTTGCTTGGTCCACATTTTAAAATTAACTAACCTACTTTGCAGTTCTCAGACTAACATGCAGACCAAATTATCCTTTGGACTGTGCAATTTGCTAGCACACCCTTTAAGAAGACCATAGCTGTGGTGGAAAGGGGTTATGTAGAATTCAAATATAACAATGTAGCAATCTAGCTCAGTACTGACTTCACTGACTGTCAGCCGCCATCTGGGGTTTCAGGCAGGTGTCTCTTCCAGCTCTGTCTGGAGATGCCAGGAACTAAGCCTGGGACTGAGCTACAGTTCTTCCCTACACCCATTCCCATTACCCTATTGATTAAAAAAAATGCATAATTAGCACATGGTTTGGCGCATTAAGAGTTGTTGGAATGGGACATGACCAACAGGGGATTTTGTTCCTGTGTTGTTTGTATTGTAGCATTTGTTCATTATTATTTTTTTGATAAAATTTTATTAATTTTCTAAAAATAAAATAATAATAATATTCACTTTTAACAATTTCAACCATAAATCTTAATCGACTTCCCTCCACTCCCCCTCCTGGTTACATTATTTTACTCTTATTCATACACGTCCTTAAAACATTTGATCATTCCACAATCTTGGTTTAGAGATTATGGATGGTGATTATGGATGCTTGAGGAATCCAGACTTAAATGCCAATATGAAATGACCAGCTCCACACCTTCTAGACCAGGCATAGGCAAACTCAGCCCTCCAGATGTTTTGGAACTTCAACTCCCACAATCCCTAGCTAATAGGACCAGTGGTCAGGGATGATGGGAGTTGTAGTCCCAAAACATCTGGAGGGACGAGTTTGCCTATGCCTGTTCTAGACTGACACGTGGATACAAGAATTTGCATTTCATGAAAGTGCAGACACAGGCCTCATCCACACTTCCTCTTTCCCTGTGCCTAGAAAGCACAAGTCCAAGCCGTTCTCCATTTGCCCCACCGCTTTCCCCAGGGAAATCGTCTCTTTAGAACTGAATTGGAGAAAATCCATGGGAAAGTTGATTAACATTTGTTTTGATTCAGCAGTAAATATTGGGTTTTCCAAGGGGGAAGCAGTAGGGACAAACTGAAGTCTGGTTGAACCCATTGCTTTATTGCCTTGAAAATTATCAAAATGCATTTAAAATGTGAATGTTATGAGAAAGTATGCCCAAAGACACAAAATTAAACATGGCTTTTCATGCTGTAAAATAATAATAATACAGATTAAATTAGATATGGGGGAGAATGGAATGTATGTGTGAGCGAGTGACATGGACCTGAAGTAGACTGATTTGTCCATCCTTACTGGAGATTGAAGAACACTTGCCTATTCTTTTAACCGTATTTCAGAGCATGGTGGTGGACTATGAAGTTCATTGTGTCTTCTGGGTGGTAAATCATAGCCACTAGGCAATGAAGGGTCTGTAACACAGTTCAGTCACAATGCCTAGAAAAATAATGAAGATGACTGCCCAGACTTTTCCAGGCTAAGCCTGGATAGTTTAGAGGAAGAAGACTCGACATGAATAATGAGAACAGGGAACTTAACAGGAGACTGAAAACCAGAATCAGGAAAAAAGATAGTCAGAGATAGGTCCTTCAGAACTCTGGACAGGTCCCAGAAAGTAGATGACTCTTTCCCATGAGGGTCTTAATATATAGTGGTACCTTGGTTTATGAACTTAATCTGTTCCGGAAGTCCGTTCTTAAACCAAAGCATTCTTAAACCAAGGCGTGCTTTCCCATAGCAGCGGGGGAGTCAATTTACAAATGGAACGCACTCAACAGGAAGTGAAACATGTTCTGCTACCAAGGCAAAGTTCACAAACCAAAACACCTGCTTCTGGGTTTGCAGTGTTCTTAATCCAAGTTGTTCATAAACTAAGCTGTTCTTAAACCAAGGTACCACTGTACTCATTTGAAACTGACTAATCTCCCATATCCCACCCTCTTGTTAGTGAATAAAGGAAGTTCAGCATGTGAAAAGTTGTTTCCCTTAATTACTGGATAGCTACAAGTGATCTCACACTTTTGGGATACAGGAGAAAGGCTCTTGAAATGGAAGGGTCTTTTAGGCATGCTGGAGCTATGAGACAATTCGTGATAGAACTACTGAACAGCTGGCAACTCCTACATTATTTTGCCAAACAATAGGCCTGGTATGAGTGTAAGTGTCCCAATACGTCTGGGACAGAGCAGCATGTAATGTATCAACAACGTAGCAAGAATGATTCATTGCAGATATTGGACCACAGAAAACAGGTTCATTTTATCTAACAAAGCATGTTCAAGAATGTCACATTTGGCAAAAGACAGAAATAAACAGGAGGAAACTATTGCCCAAGGCAGTTTTCTGAAATGGTTTGGATTTCTGTACATCTAGACTAAAGAGCACACTCGGTTATTGAATCCAAATGAAAAATGGACATATGGTAATTCTGGCTCAAAGTCAGCTTGGCTGTATTGAAGGACTCTGGATACCCAAGGCAAAGTGTACCCTGTAGAGTCACCCAGCATTGTGGCATAGAAATCACATATGGCCAATGCTTTGTTTGTTTGTTTGTTTGTTTTCTTTTAAAATGACAACATTGGAGCATTGGAATGAACTTCACAGGAACAGTGCTTTCAGCAAAGTAAGGTCTATACTTAAGGTGCACTCTGACATAATTGGTGAAGTGTTATACCCCTGATTGACAGCAACATCCAGGAGTTAACAGCAATGAGGCAGTTGTAATCATTTAGTTGAATGTAATTAATTTAACTGCATATTCACTATATGGACACTGGTGGTGGTGGTGCAGAACAACAAACCAGTGGCTGCTGATACTGTGAAAGATGTGTTGGTAGTGATATTCACAAATATTCAGCCAAGAGCACCCACAACCCTTTTAAAATCATACTAAAGTGAATTTGGGCCTCTTGCTGCTGATCTTTTTGTATCTGAAAGTGAGCTCTGCACTGCATAGCCATCACTTGATAAATGAAGCGCCAACTACAAACACATACTTGCAGATGAATAATCACAGATTAATTAAACACTGTAGATTTGATGTCACCTAACATCACCTAAAATGCATTTCAGTGGAGGGAGTTGCATCAAGGAGTCTACATACATGCATGGTCACTTCTAGATGACCTGATTATTGAGCATCCATCCTGATTTGTTTGCAGGGAGATTTGAGATAACAGTGTCTATTTACCAAGCATGCATTCTGATTTGTTTGCAGGGAGGTAAGATACCCAACAAGTGTTGCATCAAGCAAATGTTATCCCACACTTTCCACTGCATTTTCCTGTCACTTTCCTTATCACAAAAGGTCCAATCTTTTGCAGTAGGTTTGTTGCACAAGACAATGATAGTTGTATCATTGTTCAACCTAAATCTGCTTGTATGTGATTGAATTCCACTCCAAAATTGTGCCGTATAAACCAGCTCTTGAGACTCAGTCAAATGTGTTTGTGCATATGTGTGCAACAATAACATCATTTCTCTCTTTCTATGTATAATTATATAATATTGGACATCCATAAACAGAAAGTCAATGGTGGTTTAAAGAGCATTGTATAACTTATTAGGTTCCCTGGTTACTATTATATTTTAAAGCAGAATGTCATATTATTTGAGTTTGGAAATTGTCTTGGAATTTTACACTCCAATACAGTGGTACCTTGGTTTAAGAACAGCTTAGTTTATGAACAACTTGGATTAAGAATGCTGCAAACCCGTAAGTAGGTGTTTTGGTTTGTGAACTTTGCCTTGGAATCAGAACATGTTCCGCTTCCTGTTGAGTGTGTTCCATTTGTAAATTGAGTCCCCCGCTGTTATGGGAAAGCACGCCTTAGTTTAAGAACAGACTTCCGGAATGGATTAAGTTCATAAACAAGGTACCACTGTAATTAATTTACAAGCTCCATTAGAACTCATAGCTTCAATTTAATAAAACCTAAACACTGAGGACATTACCGGTATTTGCCTCCAGCACATGGTTGAACCAGACACACTTTCTGACATTCTTGCAGCTTGTAGATAGAACTTTCCCCCCATCTTCTCTCTGTGAGGCTATATGAAGAAAAACCACCTCCTCTCCTTTGAGATGCTCAAGAGACCTTCAGATGTGTGCGAAGTTGTTGGAATGAAATGAAAGAGTTGTGTTCCCTTAAATGCTCCAATCAGTATTCCAACCCTCCACTTGCATAGGCTATCCTAAGATTCTCAAACAACTCTATTGATAGTGGAAGGAAAGGGGATTTGCAAGGGATTAAGAAGTGTTCAGGGGAATTGCAGATATGCTGACAGGACAAAGAAATAGGATTTCTTTCAGAATAGATGAACTAATTTTAAAGTAGCTTCATGCAGACAGCCTTCCCCAACCAGGTGCCCTCCAGATGCTTCAATTTTGTACTGAGGTAAATGGCACATAGTGTAACTTTCTAATTAAAATGACCTAAGATTACTGAACAATGTAGGGCACTTGATATTCATAAGACTGAACACACACACACACACACACACACACACACACACACACACTAGCCATGCCTTCTGCTAGTTTAGTTTCAGGTTCCCAATTAATATTTCTGAATTTTGTACAAACAGGAAAGTCCATTGTGCCTATTCTTGAACAACGTTTGCCATCCTCAAACATTGTTTTCTTTAAAGAGAAAATTGCGTGGGGAGAGGGAAGAGGAGGAAATAGAGTGAAAGGGAGGTTCACAAAGTGAAGGGGGGGGGAAGGAATAGATTTTAAAATAAAATAAAATCAGAGATTGTCCTTTGCATCCCATCCATAGAATAAGCAGTTCCTTGCTGCCCTTTGAAAATAGAAATGCTTTAGAACTAAATGAAGCTCAGAAGACAAGACATCCATACAGATCAATCAACACTGTCAGCATTAGAGGGTCCTCGCCTTGGCATTTTCTCAGTGAAACCAAGTTGATCATTCTATTTCAGCAAGCTCTGTGTCAGCGAGGAAAGCACCATTTCCCCATTTATCTCCTTGCAGGCTGCTCCTCCGATGCAGCTGCTAAATTAACACAGTGCTGAGCCAAATGGTATGTGTAAAAGAAGGGCAATTTACATAGGAATTTCCATAATCCTTTACATTCAAATTTGGTTGTTACAATCCCAAAAGCTCTTAGAGGCTGCTCTGACTGAGTTAAGCTCCTTTTAGAGAAGGCTGTTGCTGCAGAGCAAGAGCCCATTTCTCACAATATGTCCTCCGTTCGATTGGCAAGCCCTGGTTGCCGACTCCTCATTTAAAATGCATTATATTCTCTAATTCATTATTTAAGGCTAAACTTGACTAGCTGGACAGAAGGGTAATAAACCAAATTGAATGACGAGTGGGTGCAGATCCCTCCCAGCACATATTAATATTCTACTGAGTAACTGGACATGAATGAATCCTGTGGAAGAAGGATGAAGCTTACGGATAAGATGCTGGTGTGAAGATATTTGAGGTCTATCCTGCCTCTCATCCTCCCCACAGAAAAGTCTCATTTTCTCAGGAAGAAAGAGGAAAGTGTTTCCCTTGCTCATCTTCCTAATGCTCATTCAGCTATTTCTGGATGGCATTAAAAAGAAACAAGCCTAATACTTGGCATTATTCACTATTTACAACTTGAAGAGGGTTGGTAGGTAGATAAAATATTTATTATTTTTTGTATGAATATGGATTCTACATATAGTAGCGGCTGTCACATGGATGAGATTACTCTCAAAAATGGAAAAAAGCTCTTTCTCTCACACTGTGGAAACTAAACATCTACTAAACAGGATAGCCTCAGGCGATTGTTTCCCAATTTAGGATATTCTTGGTCTAGATTATTTTTCGGCTTAAAAAAAAACCTTGTCAGGAGAGCGGGGTGAGGAAGGCCATTATAGCAACATGTTTTCCTACCGACAGTATTAGGGTTTAATATAAGAATGATAACTCTTAAGAACATAAGAAGAGCCTGCTGGATCAGGCCAATTTATTCCAGCATCCTGTTCTCAGTGGCCAACCAGGTGCCTGTAGGAAACTCGTGTTTTTAATATTCTGTTTTTAATATTTATACCCAGCCAGATGAGTGGAGTATAAATAATAAATTTTATTATTATAAGCAGGACCTGAGCACAAGAACACTTTCCTCTTCTGCAGTTTTATTAAACTGGGTGTTGTATTCTGAGAGTGGGTAACTTTCAGAGTTTATAATCCTGTACTGTATTTTTTTTTATACTTTTCAAGTTTATACATTTCACTAATATTACAATCATTTTGACATTTCTAAACTTGACTTCCTTCCTCCTCTTTCTGCGGTTCCTTAAATTCATTTTTAATATCATCTGCATATCCAAATTAACTTAATTTGCTCATTTATTCATCTTCTTTAAATATCTACTCTTATGAAACTGCAGGCTATTACAATAATCCTGCCAATGTTTTTTATCGGTTTTCAATTTATCTGTAAATATTCAATAAACCATTTCCATTCTTTTATAAAGAAAAAATGTTATCTTGATTTCTTATTCTTCCAGTAAGTTTCCCCATTTCTGCATATTCCATAAGTTTTTGTATCCATTCTTCCTTTGCTGGGACTTCTGTTTCTTTCCATTTTGGGGCAAGTAACATTCTTGCCGCTGTAGTAGCATACATGAATAAGTTTCTGTACAGTTTAGGTAGTTCTGTCCCTATAATTCCCCAAAGAAAAGCTTCTGGGTTTTGTTTTGTTTTTACAAAGTTTATTTTAAACATCCTTTTCATTTTATTATATATCATTTCCCAATAAGCTTTAACCTTACTACAAGACCACCACATATAAAAAAGAACCTTTTTTCTCTTTACATTTCCAACACTGATTTGATTTAGATTTATACATTTTTGCCAATTTACTCAGTGTTAGGTACCATCTATATATCATTTTCATATAATTTTCTCTTAGACCATAACATGCTGTAAATTTTATATCCATATTCTACAATTGTTCCCATGCTTCCATGTCCTTGTATTTTATATTGTTTTTATGCAGATTTCTCTTGATACAAGAGTTCCTTTGAAAAGCGTTGGAAACCATAATCTCTTGGGCAGCAGTCTGCTCTTTTGTTCTTGGATATTTCCACAGCTGATATTAATCCTCTCTATTTATGTGGTTAGAAAGTATACAAAGACGTTTTTCTTCTTTGGATGAGAGATATGAGTCTGTACTTGGCGTGACCCAAATGCTATCAAAATGCTATCCACATTTGTTGTAATACAGACAATTGGTGCTCAATTAAAGTGGCAAAGAAAGAAGAGAATTGAATGAATGAAAGGAAAACTCTTTCCAGTTTCCAGAAAGGAAAGTAATTACATTTGGAGAACCCTGGGGACTTCCTATCTTTGCTCCTGGTAGGGGGAAACCACCTTCTTTAAGGTCAGCTTCATACAAACAATAATATAGTTTAAAAAGCTATAATGAAAAGTGTGCAGATTTTGTTCCTTGGAGTTTTGCTTTCACAATTTTGGATCCTCATTATCTGATGAATGATAGGACTTATTGCAGCCTTCCAGGTATGAAATCAGCTTTGCAACAGGCACAGACGTGTCTACGCTGGAAAGTTTTCTATGAGACTTTCAGTTAGGGGTCGTTCTGCATAAAAAAATGAAAGGATGGGTGACACCTGGCTTGAGAGCAGTACATGTGAAAAGGATCTAGGAGTCTTGGTAGACCATAAACTTGACATGAGTCAACAGTGTGATGCAGCAGCTAAAAAAGCCAATGCAATTCTTGGCTGCATCAATAGGAGTATAGCATCTAGATCAAGGGAAGTAATCGTACCACTGTATTCCACTCTGGTCAGACCTCACCTGGAGTACTGTGTCCAGTTCTGGGCACCACAGTTCAAGAAGGATACTGACAAGCTGGAACGTGTCCAGAGGAGGGCAACCAAAATGATCAAAGGCCTGGAAACTATGCCTTATGAGGAACGGCTTAGGGAGCTGGGTATGTTTAGCCTGGAGAAGAGAAGGTTAAGGGGTGATATGATAGCCATGTTCAAATATATAAAAGGATGTCATACAGAGGAGGGAGAAAGGTTGTTTTCTGCTGCTCCAGAGAAGCAGACACGGAGCAATGGATTCAAACTACAAGAACGAAGATTCCACCTAAACATTAGGAAGAACTTCCTGACAGTAAGAGCTGTTCGACAGTGAAATTTGCTGCCAAGGAGTGTGGTGGAGTCTCCTTCTTTGGAGGTCTTTAAGCAGAGGCTTGACAGCCATCTGTCAGGAATGCTTTGATGGTGTTTCCTGCTTGGCAGGGGGTTGGACTGGATGGCCCTTGTGGTCTCTTCCAACTCTATGATTCTATGTATAATCAAAAGTAGAAAGCAGGATGACTTTCCACAAGCCCTGATCCAGAGTCAAGAACTACAATGTTCAGTCCCCATGTAATTTCTTCAGGGAGATAACCTTGCTAGAGAATAGGGCTGGGGAAACCTATGACCTTCCAACTGTCCTTCTAGAGACCACATAACACTGGTCCTGAAAGACCTACAATGGCTCCCAGTATGTTTCCGAACACATTTCAAATTGTTGGTGCTGACCTTTAAAGCCCTAAACGGCCTCGGCTCAGTATACTTGAAGGAGTGTCTCCACCCCCATTGTTCTGCCCGGACACTGAGGTCCAGCTCTGAGGGCCTTCTGGCAGTTCCCTCACTGTGAGAAGTGAGGTTACAGGGAACCTTCTCGGTAGTGGCGGCCACACTGTGGAATGCCCTCTCATCATATGTCAAGGAAATAAACAACTATTTGACTTTTACAAGACATCTGAAGACAGCCCTGTTTAGGGAAGTTTTTAATGTTTGATGTTGTGTTGTGTTTTTAATATCTTGTTGGGAGTGGCTGGGGAAACCCAGCCAGATAGGTGGAGTAATAATAATAATAATAATTCTACACTTTTGAAGAGAAAGTCTGAAGCAGGGTGACTCTCTATATGCATAAACCTCTGTGCAACCAGGGCTTGCATTTGGTAGTTGGCTGGTTATACTTCTGGCAAAAGTTGTGGGGTGTGGTTCTGCACTGAGCTCACTGCTCAGAATTAATGCTTCCCCAACAATGAACTACGAATGCAGCACACACACATATATTTATTGGGATCATTTCAGTACCGGAAAGGCAGCATGCAACCCCACTCCAGAAGATATTTGTGTTTTCAAAGGGTAGATCAAAAAGTATTTCCCAAGTTCCCTTTCCTTTGCTTAATTCCAAAACATTTGATATGGGTCCTCACCATTTTCAAAATGCCTTTTGCTGAAGCTTGTGAAACGATGTCTTTTCCTTGATTCCCATGCAGAGCATGTTCATATCCTCTTCATGCATTTCTGCGACTTTGTAACTAAGAAATAAAGTGGCAGAAAATTAATTATTTCCCACAGTAATTTAAATTGTTATCTGGTCCTACTCAGATGATGCCATTAAGTTTTATTGTGGTTTCAGTTCTCCCCCACCTGCAAATCATTAAGTCACAGAGACAGCCCCAGCTAATTAAGTAACTCTCGTTATTTTGCTGCACACTGACATCAGGAACTGTGGGATGGATCTGTAACTGGGTTGCACCTTTGAAAGAAGGGGAGGCATAGGGTTGCATCAGTCAAGCAGCCTGTCTTTAGAAACCAAAAGAGATAAGAGAACTAAACAAAATAAGCTCCAGAGGGGGTTAGATTGGGATATGTTACTGGCACCACATTCATGGCTCCCTGATACCAAGCCCTGAGTCTGATGTCCTTTTTTTCTTGGGCCACGTATACTATTTTCTTTAATATTCACAGGACATTATTTTTCACTTCTAGTCTTCTGTGAGGAATACCAGGCTGAAATATCTTCATTCATGACTGAGCTAGCCTCTGTTTCCAGTGATTTCCCTCAGCTCAGGTAATCTACAGTTTTATGAGGCCTACTTGTTACTTTAGCCTCTCTAACCATCAAACATTTGCTTCCCATTGGAGCCAGGCTAAAAGACTCTTCATTTTCACAGGTTCAGCATCATGGCAATTTCACTTCCCCTTGCAAATGAGAATAATGCCACCCAACTAAAATGGAGAAGACGCTTTTCACCTTGATAACATCTCCTTGTGACATTTTGCCAATATTAGACAAGACGTTGGTTTGAGGCTGCAAGTATTATTCACACTCTGTTGAGGTTTGAGGAGAAGCTATCACAAGTCACATCTAAAGGCTGCTGGAGCATACAATACAAGTCCCACATGGAAGTCACTTTAAATCATTTTCTACAGTAGCTGTCTCAACACTGCCTGCCATTTAGGCACACCATGTTGGTCTTTATACAGAGAGAGAGAGGTTTGTGTTGGCACCGAGGAAGTTGGCCAGTCTATGTGGCAAGTCAGTGCATACACGCAAAGTCATGTTGCAGAGACAGCTGGCAAGGGGGGTTAATCGAAAAGTGGCCTCATGGTAGCCATATTATGTGCATTGAGGGAGGATCTGCAGCCAAATCACAAATGCATCATTGCTAGATAGTCGCATACATGACACTCTATGATGTCATATTCTCCAAACTTTTGTGGCAGGAAGTGGAACAATAGCAATTAATTCTTCCTGTCACTGCATGCTCCTGTTCTTACCTGCAATGGGATGGGATTCCAGTGAGCTCTCTTCCAGGGAACACACTCCATTTTTAACCGGACGTTGGATTTTTGAAACTTTTAAGGATTATCACTTGCCTGGTTTCCTCACTGAATCTATTCTTGTTGTTGTTGTTCAGTCGTTGAGTCGTGTCCGACTCTTCGTGACCCCATGGACCAGAGCACGCCAGGCACGCCTATCCTTCACTGCCTCTCGCAGTTTGGCCAAACTCATGTTAGTAGTTTCGAGAACACTGTCCAACCATCTCATCCTCTGTCGTCCCCTTCTCCTTGTGCCCTCCATCTTTCCCAACATCAGGGTCTTTTCCAGGGAGTCTTCTCTTCTCATGAGGTGGCCAAAGTATTGGAGCCTCAACTTCAGGATCTGTCCTTCTAGTGAGCACTCAGGGCTGATTTCTTTAAGAATGGATAGGTTTGATCTTCTTGCAGTCCATGGGACTCTCAAGAGTCTCCTCCAGCACCATAATTCAAAAGCATCAATTCTTCAGTGATCAGCCTTCCTTATGGTCCAGCTCTCACTTCCGTACATTACTACTGGGAAAACCATAACTTTAACTATACGGACCTTTGTCGGCAAGGCGATGTCTCTGCTTTTTAAGATGCTGTCTAGGTTTGTCATTGCTTTTCTCCCAAGAAGCAGGTGTCTTCTTATTTTGTGACTGCTGTCACCATCTGCAGTGATCATGGAACCCAAGAAAGTGAAATCTCTCTAGGGTTGAAATATTTCAAAAAGTTTTTTTAGACAGAGTCCCAAACCCTGCGATTTTTCAATTTACTTGCCTAAAGCACTGCCTTTCGGAACCCCCCCCCCCCACATCAATTCTGCCTTTGAAATCCTGGTAATGTCCAGGAAAATCCAGATGTATGGCAGTTGTGGAGTGATTTCTTTGTTCTTACAGTCTCTGGTCCTGCAACATGAGCTCCATGCATAGGCCTGGGTGCTAGAAATGACAACTTACCCTAGGATATTTCAGCATTTATGGTTCCCCAGGCATAGTGAGTACCTGGATCAAGACAGCAGACTCCAATATCATTTTTTTTTAAAGAAAAGAATGAAATGCATTGGCTATTGTTCTGCTTCGGCATGCTCTATCCTAAAGACATGTTTCTGGCCCAAAATTAGAATGTAAGAAGTGCCTGCTGGATCAGGCCAGTAGCCCATTTAATCCAGCATCTTTTTCTCACAGTGGACAGCCCAGAAGCAGGGCTTGAGTGATGCAGCCCTCCTTGCCCGTGCACAGCATATCCATCAGGGTTAGTAGCCAAACACAGGATTACAGAGTAGAAATGATTTGACGCCATGCTGCATTTTAGCTTGCTTATTTGATCATGAATTTTAAAACGACCTATTTATGTTTTGTCTTAAATGCTTGCTGCTCTTTTTAATTGCTTATGAAATGTCTTTTGCAAAGAGTGGGTTGGTTTTTTAATAATGATTTACTGCTACAGGATAAGCTGTTATAATTACATATGGCTGTCAAATTATTTAGCAGCAGCAGGAACATATTGTGCAGGTTAGTAAATGCAGAGAGAAAGGGGGGGGAGAGAGAGAGACTCAGCTGGTTACAGTGGATTCTCCTGCTATGGAAAAAGAAAAATAACAATCCATACTAAAGGCTCACATTTCACAATTGTGAATGCTCCTTGTATATATACAGTGGTACCTCGGGTTACAGACGCTTCAGGTTACAGACTCCACTAACCCAGAAATAGTACCTCGGGTTAAGAACTTTGCTTCAGGATGAGAACAGAAATCGCGTGGTGATGGCGCGGCGGCAGTGGGAGGCCCCATTAGCTAAAGTGGTACCTCAGGTTAAGAACAGTTTCAGGTTAAGAACGGACTTCCAGAACGAATTAAGTTCATAACCAGATTTACCACTGGTACCACAACCTTTATATCATACAGGCACACAACAAAGTGTGGGGATAGTTCATGTTTGCTGAGGAAATTGCAGCCACATTCATGGAAATGAATTGCAGCTGTATGCGTGCACTGTCAGGCGCACAGCAAGACTTTTCCCATTCCATATTGTTTATTTATTTAAAATCATTCTGGGCTGCTTTTCATCACAAATAAAACGTAATGACAAAACAGTATAAAGCATCACTATTACAGTACGGCAACTATCGGAATTGTTGCAAAAAGATATGTTTTTCATAGACGATGGAAGCACACCAGCACTTTCCCAACCTATATAGTCATGTGAAGAAAACTACCTGGGCTTGCAGGTGCGAAGTAGTTTTCTAAGTGGTTTCATAAAAACAAACAAACAAGCAAACAAGCAAACAAAAAACAGCTCATTATACTACTTATCGTTCTCATGAATGGGAATACCCATTAGCGAAATATAGGAGCCAAGAGATCAGCTGGTACATGAAACACAAGAAGAAACCTTGCAGATACTCACATTTGGAGAAAAGAGGTATGGTGAAAAGAGGTATTGTAAGTCTTTTATTAACACACAAGAAGAGTGGCAGGTTGCATTCACGAACTGCAGAGCTCGCTGGATGATTTATTGTCAATTTCCAAGGGTCCATTCCACTCGGCTTGATCCTGTTTTCACATACAAGTGGTTTATAGTTTCCATGCTGAGTATATAGAAAACACAGTTCTGGAGCACTGGTTTGAACGTGCCCTGAAATACACATAGCATTCAAATGGAACAAGCAAAGGACAAGTTCCAACGAGCTGCTCTGGGCCACTTTGTGCTGCCACTAGCCTATATTTCATTTTAAAAAATGCAGAGTGGCTTGTCTGTATCGAAAAGGAAGGTTTGATTATGAGTTAGATCCTTATAAACCCACAATATGAGGAGGACATGCAAAAATGATTTAATACAAAATTAAGGGGCAGAATGCCACAGGACATGCACTGTAGTATTTCCGTACATGCCACAGTCTGTGACAGAAGCAACATAGTCATTGCTATTCACGGATGCTTCTTCTGCTGAGGGAGAGTGATTTACTTTGCTGGGAAGGACACTCAAAGCCACAAGAGAGCTCAAAAGAAACAACATCTTCCATAGTTATCAAACCTGGAAGTGGAAGCCTGTAAGAATCACCAGAAATAAGTGCCACTTCTATTTTCCCCAAAGAGGCCCAGTTTCTGTATTTTACGACTTAAGTTGATAACGATTTACTCCCAGCCTAGTTCTGTCATCCAGTAAGTACACCTATGTGTCACGGTTTCGTTCTTTTTTTATATATTTCTTTCATAACATCTAATCTGATTATATCAGGCTCCTAGTACATTTCCCTTTGCCCATCGTGTCCTGCTCCTCAGAAATGGAAAAGTTTGTTCATCCGGGCGTATTTCAACTCAGCATTGGCTCTTGATACTTAAGCTTCCTTCAGCACACTGCCAGGAAAAAATGTTGCTACAGACTTAGACAACTCAGAGGAGGGAGGTGAGGATGGTAAGCTATATGAGAAAACAAGATAACTGGGGTGGGGAGGGTCATAATTCAACAATGGATTGGGTGTGTGAACCCATTGATTCCACTGCCCCCTCTGATGTATTCAATGGCATGGCCAATCAGCAGAAGGTAAGCAATATGCCATACATCTACAGCATGGTTAGCACATCCTGAGAACACTGTGAAAAGGAAGGGTGAGGGGACAGAGGGGTCCTGCTATCAGTTGTTGTTGGTTTTTTTAACCAACACAAATAAGGTGATCTGCATTATACCTTTAAAGCAGAGGATCCTGGGAACTAGCTTGTGAAGAGTGCTGAGAGTCAGCTAAAGTTAATTATGAGAAAATCCCACTGAAAGCAAAGCAATTTAAGTTAATAATGTCTAGTTTAATCATAAGGCTGTAATTCTGTGTGCGCTTGATTGGAAATAAACTTCACTGAACACAGTGGAACATGCTTCTAAGTCAATACGGATAAGGTTAGCCTGCATGACACAATTTGCTTAGTTCGATCAGAGACTATGCTGTAATGTGTCTGCCAAATCATGAGCACAGCACTCTTATTCAATAGTGAGAATGCACACTTTGTGTGTGGGAAGCAGGGAAGTAGTCATCATATGTAATGGCATTACCTGAGTCATTTGCCCTTCACGGCAGCTCATTAACTTCAGCGGGTTGTAGGTTGCATCTATATGCCCAGCCAAAGGTTGAGTTGATCTTCAGGAATTTAATTTGGTTTATCAGCACCCCGAGAGACTAGAAAACACACAAAGGAGCCTGGGGCAGAACAGGGAGGAGGAGCTTCCATTTTCCATAAAAGAGAACAAGGAATAGAGTCAGTAGGTGGTTACCATTTTAGGACTGAGAAACGTCAGAAGGGAGAGGCTTTCTTGTTGCCTCTTAGTGTACACAGTGTGTGTGTGTGTACTTATTTTAGAAAAAAAACACACACTTAGCTAGAGGGGAAGGAATATGTTGTGAAAGATAAATTATGCAGATAATTTTCCATTATGCACACAGAGAGAAAAGTACAAAGGACATGTATTTCCTCAGGGACGCACCTCTGAAACAAGAGGCTGGCAGAAAATGAAAAAGGAAGAAAAGGGGAGGAAAAGATCAAATCAGAAACAGAGCCGGATCTGGCAGATTGTTGCTCAGAGCTGGGATGAGACTGAATGAGCAAAAAATTGTACCAGAGGCTGTTCCTTCTGATGAAGCACTGCATGGTTGGGTCACTTATTGAGGTCACCACTCCCACTTGTTGAGAGACGAATGCCACACACTGCAGGGTGACAATAACCAGGAGAGAGAGGCGGGAAGGAGCACAAGAATTTAAGGAGAGCCCTGTTGGAACAGGCCAGCATCCTGTTCTCACAGGGACCAACCTATGTGAAGCCTGCAACAGTGCTCTCTCTACTTTTGATTCCCAGCAACTGGTATTCAGAGGCAGACTGCCTCCGATAGAGGAAGTACAACAGAGACATCATGAGCAGCATCAGTTGATGGCTTTATCCTCAGTGAACTTGCCTAACCCTCATTTAAAAGCATCCAAATTGCTGGCCATCACTATGGTTTGTGTAAGTTAATGCCAGTTTAACTATGTGCGGTGTGAAATAGTTTTCTTTCTCATATATATATATATAATTACATTTTCTGTTTTGCAATTTAAAGTACTCATTTTTACATCCTTAAGATATCAATGACTTCCCTTCTTCTCTTCCCATGGTTCATTTGCATATCATAAATCCCTGCATATTTTACACAAACTATACCATTCAGTATTCCATTACAGTCGTACCTCATGTTACGAACGCTGCAGGTTGCGTTCGGCACGGGTTACGAACCCGCCGAACCCGGAAGTACCAAAACGGGTTACTTCCGGATTTGGCGGTTCGCACATGCGCAGACGCGTCAAATGACATCACGCGCATGCGCAGAAGCGCCGAATCACGCCGCGCACATGTGCAGATGCGGCACTTGGGATGCGGACTGCTCATGATGCGAACGGGGTTCCGGAACAGATCCTGTTCACATACAGAGGTACCACTGTATTACATCCATCAAAACTTATTTACACTGTTGAATTTATCTTAATGCTGCCAGTGTTTTCAGCTGTACAGTTATTTCCCATATAGTCCATAAACGTTTTCCAATCTTCTCTAAACATATGTTCTTCTTGTTCTCTTATTGTATAAGTTAAGTCTGCAAGCTGCGCATATTCTGTCAACTTAAGTTGCTACTCTTCTTTGGTTGGGACCTTGCTCACTTTCCATTTTTGGGCTAACAAAACACGGGCCGCAGTAGTGGCAAGCATACATAACCTTTTTTGACACCTGGGATTTTCAGTCTGAATTATCCCCAACTGAAAGGACTCTGGTTTTTTTGGGGGGGAAGTACTTTAAAACATATTTTTCTATTCATTATGGATCATTTCCCAATACTCTTTTACCAGTCCACCACATATCAAAGAACGTTCCCTCAACCTTTTTGCATCTCCAACACTCATCTGATACATCTTAGCAAGCCTACTCGGAGTTAAATACCATGAAACTGTTTTCTTTGTATGCTTCATTGGATAACCCCGAGTTCTTAAATTAGGAGAACAGGAGGAAAAACTATTTCCTATCCACTTTCTCCACACTGTGCTTTATCTTATACGGTACATCTCTCTTATGTCCCACCCACCCTGACTTGCCCTTTCCCAAAACTAAAAAAAACAATAACCCTAAATGTTGTAAAGGTAGAAAGAAAGTGTTTTGTAAAATGTGTATGTATATATTAGTTTGCAAGCGATCTGGGCGCTGCTACATCTTCTCTGGCTGGTGCCCCTTGACAGGAAGTCTAAATATTTGTTGTTGTTGTTGTTGTTCAGTCGTTCAGTCGTGTCCGACTCTTCGTGACCCCATGGACCAGAGCACGCCAGGCACGCCTATCCTTCACTGCCTCTCGCAGTTTGGCCAAACTTATGTTAGTAGCTTCGAGAACACTGTCCAACCATCTCATCCTCTGTCGTCCCCTTCTCTTTGTGCCCTCCATCTTTCCCAACATCAGGGTCTTTTCTAGGGAGTCTTCTCTTCTCATGAGGTGGCCAAAGTACTGGAGCCTCAACTTCAGGATCTGTCCTTCTAGTGAGCACTCAGGGCTGATTTCTTTGAGAATGGATAGGTTTGATCTTCTTGCAGTCCATGGGACTCTCAAGAGTCTCCTCCAGCACCATAATTCAAAAGCATCAATTCTAAATATTTAGGGTTCTTCTTTTCCTTGGGCACCTATTTTGTAAAGCAACCAAGAGAATCCCTGGAGCTTGTCAAAGGTCCCAAATGAGAATGAACTAACTTCATGAAATTGTAGGACCAAGTACCAATTGCATAAACAAAACACAACATTTGGTAGTAAAACCCCATTGATTTCATGGGGGGGCTTGCATTCAATGCATTTGCAACCGGACTTCCAGATAGCCAAAGTCCGATTTTTCAGAAAAGTCATACGACAACAGTAAGAGCATAGATTTTTCTTTGTTGAATAATACGGTCAGTGTCGGATTTACATATAAGCTAAACAAGCTATAGCTTAGGGCCCCACTCGCTTGGGGGACCCAAAAAATGTAAAGGAAAAAAAAACTGGATATACATTTCCAAAACATAAGATAAAAAACAAATAAAATAAAACCTACATACAGCAACAGCGTTTTGTGTTGTGTAGGCTCCTATGATGTAAGTAATGGGCCCCGCCTGCTTGACTGCTCACTAAAATATCACTGGTTTGCTCATTTCTATATATAGAGTGCCTACATTCTGCATGTGTAAATGGCTTTAGATGCCTATTAGGTCCATAAATTACCATATAGCATATATTCAACACAATAAACAGCAACAACTTTATTCATTACCTCCAGTAGCTTAGGGCCTCATAAAACCTAAATCCAGCCCTGAATGTGGTTGATAAAACTTGGCCATGTTTGATTCTCATCAACAAAGTTTGTTCCTTTCTGGGTTCATGTTTCAAAGTTTGTACCACTGAGTTCTCAGGCAATTTGTGGGGGAAGGGAACAGAGGAAGCAACGTTCTGTAGGAGTCTGGTCTTTACTTTTGCAGTGGACAAGCCAATTCCCCTTCTTTAGTTTCTGATAAAATCTACAGTAAAGTAAAGGAGAAAAAGACAAAGAGAATCAGTGGATAAGGAATTTAGGGCATTACTTCTACCAGTGGTGGTATGATAATGTAGAACAGCAAGATAATGCAGTCCACGCCAAAAGCCTTTTCTTCTTCTTCTTCTTCTTAAGAATAATTGTAGTGCTTCTGTGATAATAATTTAAAAAATGGATGAGGGTGAACCCGTGAGCTCTGCAAGAGACAAATACAGAAATAAATCTGAAAGAACTCCCTGTTTTCCACAGAAGAGAATAAGCAAAGCAGACAATGGGTGGTTACATAGCTGTCAACTTTTCCCTTTTCTTGCGAGGAATCCTATTCGGAATAAGGGAATTTCCCTTAAAAAAAGGGATAAGTTGACAGCTATGGGTGGTTAGATTTGAGGCCTAGCATTTAATGGAGAAGGATCATTGCTCAGTAGAAGATCTGCTTCACATCTGCACGCATAAGGTCCCAGGCACCATCCCTGAAATCTTCAGGTAGGGCTGGAAATGCCCCGTTAGAAACTTTGGAAAGCTGCTGCTAGTGAAGGTTGAGATAGATAAGCCAATTATCTGATGAGGCAGCTTCCTATATTTCTATGAAGGTTTGACTGGTTTTCCCCGTTTATCCCTGTTTCAGGCGCCACTGACATTCAAGAGCCCTGTATGAATGACACATTATGTGAAAAGAATGACGAGGGAGTAATTAGGATACTGTCCTAACCTTCTATACAAGGACTATGCACCTACATACTAAGGTAGCATCACCACAAAGGAGGACAAAGGATGATGCCGTTTAACATAAATTTGCATGTGCTAATTTACAATGTATAGCTGCAAATTTAGAAATAGCTAGCAATTTAAATAGAAATGCAATGTCCCTAATGGTTAGGGACTGCCTGCTCAGTGTGCTACCAGGTTTTAAATGCCAGTGGGCAATTTCAGTATCTCTGCTTTCCCTTCCTACAGTTCTATATTTTTAAACCCAACTTCAACCTGGCAGCCCTACTAATAGACAATGACTTCAGGGAGCTGGGAATGGATGGGAGAGATCTGAGTGAAAGCAAGCACTTTAATGAATGGCGGGAGGAGTTTCAAAGCAAGGCTCAGAGACCTTGTTGGTGGATAGAGTCAAGCTTCAATAGGAAAATGACCATGTGGTTCATGCGATGAAATAATCTTCTTAGCACACAGACTTCTGTCTGTGCAATGGGACTTCCTTCCCTCCCTCCTTCCCACACTCCCTGTTTTCTCCAAATATGCTCCAGGGGGTTGGGGATAAACCCAGAAATGATTGAGGTGGGGATGGTGAATGGGGAGAGGAGAGCATGCCCCATTGCACAGGTGGCAATCCTTGCACTAATGCAACATGTTTGCTGAATATAACCTAGTACATTTTAAGAATATTGGTTATATTTTACAAAAGCCATTATAAATGCTCACGAGGAATACTGCATGATGGCCAGATGTTCTCTTGGTATTGCCACTCATATCTAATAAAAACATTTTATTTTATTTTTACCCCTGGGTAAATCACACTCATTTGAATGGGACTGACTCCCAAGTAAATGTGCATTAGGCTGGCATCCTCTGTCCAGGACTGTCTTCTGCATAGCACTCATGAACTGCCAGGGCGAGCTTCACACCATGCCTTAAATAAACAGCCTTGAGGCCATATTTCTATAGAATTCTCCACGTGTTGCTGCTGCTAAGAGAATCTCCTTGTTTTCATTTACAGACATTCTTAAAAGCAGCTGCTGCCTGAGGGAGAAAGCAGGGAGGTGGGGGGGGAACCCTTTGAACAACATTCTGTTTAGATAAAACTCTGTCTCATCAGCAAATGGTTGCTTCTGTATTCCCCCCCCCCTTGTTTATGTTTGTTATTGCAGACTCGCTTCTTGGATTTAATTGGAACTTTCTTTCTGAAGAGTTATTAAGAAATCTGCTACTGAGAATGCATTCTAAATTCCACCTTCTGTGTTATCTAAATTGCCATGGTAGATTCACTCCAGTAAATTAGGCTTTAATAATGTTGTTTCAACTTGGAAAGATGCACAGAGAGGTCTTTGTAGGGTATGGCTTTGAGGTGTGGGAAACTGATGGTTTTGTTTTTTGCATGCAGGATAAATCTGTTTATTACTTCTGATGTGTATATTCTGTTATGGAAGCTTAGGGAGGCTTTACATGGAACCTCCCAGGCAGTCTTCCATTCAGACATTGATCAGCTTAGCTTTAATTGTATTTTGAGCCCTCAGACCATTATTGGGCTGTCTTAATGAGTGCTTCGCCATCTGTTGCATATTCATAAACCTGCTTCAATACATGGTTTGTGAGATTGGGGTGCATAGATTGTAACGACTATTAACAAGTTCAGAGCCAGTAATACTCTATATGTGGACCCCCCCCCCCAAAAAAAACCCAGTCTCATAGCTTATACCCAAGGAAAGTTCAAAATCACTCATGCTTTAGAAAATCCTGCCCACACTAGGTTTGTTTTTATGTTCTTTAGGCTGAAATCCTAGTCTAGGCACATTTACTTTGAAGTAAATGCCATTGGAGCCTACTTATGACTAAACATAGAATTGCACAGTTGGAAGGGACCCTGAGAATCAACCAGTCCAACCCCCTTCAATGGGGATCGAACCTGCAACCTTGGCATTATGAGCACCACATTTTAACCAACTGAGCCATTCCAGGCTGACTGTATACCAAGGTTACATTGTAACTGGTATCTGGAATCACTTTTGAGATGGGTGAGGATGAACAAGCTTATTCCAGATAAAGTGGAGGTACTGCTTTTAGACACTAATTTTGAAGATGACTGACAACTAGAACTCCTCTAAAGGACCAGATTCACAGCTTGGGGGAGGATCTCCTGGACTTGTCATTATCTATGAATGCAGCTGATGGTGATGGCAGCTTGAAGTTCCTTTTACCAGCTTAATTTGGTATTCCAGTTGCAACCTCGTCTAGAGAAAGTGGTCCCAGCTTCAGCTATGCATGCATGAGTTACATGCAGACTAGGCTACTATAATGTGCTTTATCTAGGGCCGCATTTGGAGATAGTTTGGAAACTTAAAGAAGTATATAGACTCAACCCCACACACTTGGTGTTCACAAAGGGAGGAATGATACCACTGGTGCCAAAGGGAGTTTTCTTCCCAGTGTTAATCTCAGGTCCTGGCACTTATGATCAGAAATGATTTAGGGACAAAGAGTTAAAGGCCTCCTTCCTTTATCCACAGTCCCAATCTGGCTCACCTCCAACCACATCAACAAAGGTTAAAAATAAGGTCTAGTTCAGCCCTGAGACTGAATATGAACCTAGGGTTTATCCCCCTCCAGAACCACACCTCAGATCACCACATTCATAGTGACTGATCCAGATGTGCTCACAATTGCGCCCGTCATTATTCCTATGAGAAGTGCAGAATGGTGATCAGTTGACAACTTGAATGCCATTCTCAGTTATCACAGATCTGCCCCCTATCAATTCAGGCAATTACAACAATGAGAGCCATGCTGGGAAATGCAAATATGTCGCACATGTTGGCTATCGCTTTAATTAAACACTGCACACTTCTCCCTGTTTAACCTTGCAAGGCATTCGAGGAAACAACCCTCTGATTATCACGGCAGTCCTTTTGTTTTACTCTAAACTTGTTTAACCTTGGATTTATGCTTTGATCATGTAAACAATTCCTAGGGATAAAGCAAGTTAACGGGTTGTTATCTCAGGATAAATGATCGTGCAAACATGCCCTGGGACTTTTGCCATGGATTTTAGTGGAGGAAGGGTTTCACCCAGCATATTAATTGGATGTAGGTTTTTCCCCCTCCCAAAGTTGCCTTTTTCTTCAAAGCTTTATGAAGGGGAAGGGGAAGAATAAATCAACTGCCTCCAGTTGTCACCTAGCAATGGTAAAGGCCAGCAGAAGAGTTTATATATAGCTTAAACTGGTGTGTTTCCTGTGAATAAACTATCAAATACTTAAAATAAATGGCTTGTCCTTGTATCATTACTCACTTCTGGAATGATTTATATACCAATTATGTAGGGAGTTTTCTCTCCTTTCATCAGCTTTATAGATTATGGGTCAATTATGTATTTCGTCTTCCTCATACAGGATCTAGCTCAGCCACACTGCTGGGATAGCTCAGCATGAGACTCTTAATCTCAGGGACATGGGTTTGAGCCCCACATTGGGCAAAAGATTCCTGCATTGCAGGGGGCTGGACTAGAAGTCCCTTGTGGTTCCTTCTATGAAAATGACTGAGACCACAGATGGTGGCTAACAGCAGTTTGCTCACATGTGCAAATATTGATGTCTCAGGGACACCTTTTAGGATTATTCCACTTTGTCACACATGGTGACACATCTGTCCATGCAGTGGACATTCTGTCTTTCCACCATCTTTCAAAGGTGCATTTCAAAAACAGTATTTTTCCTCCTCCAGGAATACCTCTTTTTGTGTGCGCGTTAGATATCATTCAGACAATGCCTGGACCATGCATTTCTCTGCTGTGTTAGCCGAAGGCTGGTTAGTGACTTGTATCTGGTTGAATGAGGAGCCACCTAGAACTTCTCTGTTAGAATGAAAGTGTGTACAGTGGGTTATCTGAGGGCAACCCCACTGTGGATATGTTTTAAGACCCATCATCTTAGGAAGTTACCATTTGTCCCAGCTCAGTGTTTTCTACACTGAATGGAAGCAGCTCTCCAGGGTCTCATGCATTGTCCTCCCCGGAGAGGCCAGGGATAGAACCTGGGACCTTCTGCACGCAAGACAGATGCTCTCCCACTGAGCTATGGCCCTTTATCTTGGGTCTTGAAGAACAAATGGAAGATTCTTATGCAGCTAGCATTCCAGATTTCTTAGGAACCCATCAGCAGCTACATTATCCAGTGAGCAATGATCCACCTGTATGGTCTTCACTAGTATGAATATTTCATTGATAATTATTCGCTGATGAAGACTTTATTTCGAAACAGTTGAACAATTCCAGATGCACTGTCCTTTTGAGATGTCAGAGAAACATCTTCCTTTGAGACTTGTGTGAGACGTCTTCCTTTGTTTGACTCTGATACACATGACAACTTGCAGTCACTTGTATATTTTGTGAGATGTTTTGTATGATACATATATATTATTTTGAAGTGGCTTATTCATATATTTTGAATGACATCATACCGATTATATATTTACTAACAGTTATTAGCCAGCGTGTTGCATTTGCATTTTTGTAGATTGTCACATTTTGCAACACAGGGGTTTGTGTTTGTTCAGATTATTGGAATGGTAATTATGGCAGTTTTGAATAGATAAAGTGATGAATTGCTTCCAAGATTCCTTCTACATGAGCCTAAGCTTGTTTTCCTTCAAATCTGAATGATAAAGCAATCTTCTTTAAGGCTATTGTTTCTGGAGAAGCAAACAAGGATGAATATTTAATGATGATGCCTCCATTAGTGGTTGATAGATACAAACAGGCTCTCTAGCTTACCGTGACAGAGACAAAGTAAGAATGTGAGGTTCAGAGGGGCCCTCTTGAATCAGATCAGGGTCTCTCGAGCCCAGTAACTTGGTTCCAACAGTGGTTTCCAACCTTTGCAAAGCACACAAGCAACACTCCCCCCCCCCACTTTCCCCCTCCTGCAGCTGAAATCTAACAACTCTACTGGCACCTGCTGTCTCATCAGAGACTGCGTGCTTATTTGTGTTTATTTAATCCTGGGCCAGGAGTCAGCTTCGCCTGCTGAACAGCAGCCTGAAGAGGGAGAAGGCGGAGTGACTCCATCTGCAGCTGATCAGCCTTCAAGGAGACAGGGGAGAAGGCACTGGTGAGAACCAGCTGGCTTTAGCCTTCTTAAGCAGAGCTTCCAGCAGTAGTCAGATGCTGGTAACAACGCTTGTGGTTAATGGCTCTATCTTGTTGCTTCCTGCTCATCTTGGCTCTTGAACATCAGATTCCCTGATCCTTTGGACCAACAGACCAGGACTGGACCTGACTTTGGATGCTGACTCTGCCTGCAGGCATGTACACCTCAGAGACACTTCTGGTTAGCTGGCCTCCCACTCCACTGAACTCTGCATGTTGTTGCTCAGCAATGAGTCTACAACAATATGCTACCTTTGGGGGCATAGATTACCTCAGGTGGCTCACAAAAGGCAGTGGATACAATGATCTAGGATTGATTGAAATTAACAACAAAACAAAGCAACAATGATCATTTTAAAAAGTCAGTTACAACGGTTATAGTAGAGATGGGGAACCTGTTTGACCACAACTTCCACCAGGCCTGGCCAGTGGGACCAAGGTGGGAACTGTGATCCAGCAATGTCTGGTGGACTATGGATTAGGTAAAAAAAGGTAAGGGACCCCTGGATGGTTAATTCCAGTCAAAGGTGACACTGGGGTGTGGCGCTCATCTTGCTTCAGGCCGAGGTAGCCAGCGTTTGTCCACAGACAGCTTTCCGGGTCATGTGGACAGCAGGACTAAACCGCTTCTGGTGTAATGGAACACTGTGACAGAAACTGGAGCGCACAGAAATGCTATTTACCTTTCCGCCACAGCTGTACATATTTATCTACTTGAACTGGTGAGCTTTCGAGCTGCTAGGATGGAAGAAGCTGGGACAGAGCAACAGGAGCTCACCCCATTGTGGGGATTAGAACCACCAACTTTCTGATTGGCAAGGCCAAGAGGCTCAGTGGTTTAGACCACAGTGCCACCCGCATCCTTACCTTACCTTTACCTTTTACCATGCCCTTTACCTTTACCTTACCTTTACCTTTTATTCAGCCCTGAAGAAGAGTCTAACAAAACAGCTAAACATACCTATATGTTGTAACATAGCCCTGCAGCAAAACCCTATAGGAAAAGGAAATTCAAAACGAAAGGTAGATACTTTATGCAGTATACACTAAGTCATCCAGTTGTATACAAACAGGATCCAGATCTCAGAAACCATCATACTGTACAAAATTTGGTTACGACCTCTTAAGAAGTATTTGTATGCATTGCCAACACAGCCAAAAGGAAACTTGGGAGACAGTGCAGTGGTGGTGGTGGGGGAGGAAAGTTATACTTTATTCAACATAACATTTTAGAGGATCTGCAAACCCAAACTGCAAATAGCTCAATAAAAATATAGTCTGGGCAGGAAGGTTCCCTAAGGTGGGGTGGGGGAGCCAGGACCCTTCCCACTCCTGGTCATGTTTACAGGCGACACCTGTGGCCTCAAAGCAAACCTTGGGTATGTGAACTTGACAAGTACATGGTTGTGTACCTGTGGGAAGACCAGCTGGCATTCTTTACTTTGGAGATTAGTAGTGATAAGATGAATGGTGCCTTCTGTGTGCGCAGGGGGAGGGGGGGAGATGCCAGCATCTCCAGAGACTGACCTTTTTCTTTCCTACTCATTCCAGTTTCGAAAGAGACCTTGCTCTTTTAACTGAAAGAAATATTCACATTGCTTGAGAATTTAAGCCTTTAAAGAACACGCCTTGCTTATTGTTTTCAGTCTCATGCAGCAGCCCCTCCTCTCCTCTTTCCCTAGCTTGGGAATCATCACTGAGAAACTGGTGCAGAGCTTCAAGGCATAAATAAATCTCCTGGAATGCTCAGGTTGAAATGTCTGAATTTTCCCCATTGCTCCTACTTATAATTCATGAGGGAGCATAATGCAATTTAATACTCCCCCTTTTCTTTATTAAGTAACATTATTTCCCCTTTCCTACACTGAGAGTGAGGTTGATCTAAGACACATGAACAACTCTGCTAATGCAATTTCTTGGATGAAACAGGCCTTCTGCCTATCCCACTGGAGCAGAGACAAAATCAAATTCCTCCATCTCCATTGGTTACAAGATACTAATTCATTTCTGCTGGTTAGACACCATTTCTCTTGTCTCACCCCCAGAGGCCTTGTGCAAAGATGTGCCTTGTGCCTAGGGAGGATGGACTCTGAATGATCCCCAAGCTTCCTAAATACTGTCATGTTTCTAGGTCCTAGAACGGGCACCAAGAATGAGGAATAGTTCAATACAAACTGCTAGATTCAGAGAAGCCTTTAAGACCCTCTGTTAGAACTGCAACCAAAAGCCTAAGGAGCTGCCCATGTCATATGACTCCAGGGTAAGACCTCAAATTGCCAAGTCCTTGACACTCATGGGTTATTGGCAAATTACAAGCTCTATCACCACACTGTCCTCTGGTGTGCTAATGTTATAAGGGCTCCTGCAGACAGCCTGCTTATTCAGCATTCATCTTGATTCTCTTGTACAAAGCTTGCACAGAAATTAGACTATGTTCAGTTTTTATTTGGCATTTATTCTGATTCATTTATGGGGCAGTTATATGACGGTGAGTGTTTGTCCTGCATTCAGCCTGATTTGCTTCTAGGGTATTACATGTCTTCCACACTTTTCAATTCATTTCTCCATCACTTTCCAAACTACAGAAAGTCAAAGAAACGTCAGAACAATAGAACAGAATGGATTTTTTTGGGGGGGGGAATGCCCCCCCGCCACAATAAGTTTACCAAGCATAGAGGGCAGGATTCACTGAACAGACCCAATCATTAGAAGCCCTGCACAAAGATTTCTGCTTGAACAACAGGGCTCCCCACCTCTTCCCCATGTATCCCCCTGAAACTGGCTCTCGGTGGGTCAGGAGAACCCTCAGAAGACCATGAAGGAGTTAGGTTAAAGTAGGTGGGATCATTCCATATGGCAACACTTGTGCAGGTCTATCAGTTGTAATAGCATGGCGTTGAATTCCACCCAGGATGATAAAGAAAATTCTGATATTGTATGCTACTGTACATTAGCTGCTGTTTTGTCAGCAGTGGGGATGATGGCATGCAATGTAGGCTTGTGCCCTGCCATAAAACTTATCTCGCGCAGGGTTTCAGCCAAACAGCCAGAACAGATAAAGAAAAGGCAGCTCGCAGCAACCATGGCAATGCAGTATTCAGTTCCACTGCGGCATCAGCAAGTGGATGGGAATGAGAATCATGTCAAAGAAATATTGCATTTTACTGCATTGGCAGCCTTTGGCTATTCAATAAAATCCCTCTCATATAAAATTCAATATTTCAGAAAGGGATGCTGTGAGATGTATCTCATCCTAACTCCACAGGCAATAAAAAGGAAAAAAAGAACCCTTTGAAAGGGCAGCTGAGGGGTCTCTTAGAGCATTTTCATTCTGCAGCTACAGCCCACTTTTAACTTGCTCCTGTGCAATTGAAGGGTCATAGGGCTTCAGTGTTGGGGAGTGCCTATTTAGGTGGTTCAGCAGCAACAGCCCCCTTTGGACAGAGATGACTTGGCCTTGGTACTGCACGCTCTGGGAACTTTGAGCCTGGAATATAGCAATGTGCTGCCCTTGAAGTCAACTCAGAAACTTCAACTGCTGCAGAATGCAGCAGCCAGATTACCGGTTGAGGTTCCTTTTAGAATTCATAGAAGCCCTGCTGTAAAACAGCTGCATTGTCAGTTTGTTTCCAGGTCTAGTTCAAGGACCCCCTCCCTGCATGTGTTTAAAACATGACATAACTCCCGTCCCCTGTTATCTGAAATGTCCTCCATCCAGGCAGACCCAGACCTGCATTGCTTTACACAGCGGTGCAATTTAAGTCAAGCTTCACAGTTAGAATGGCCATCTCTAAAATATTAGTTTTTTAGCTTTTAAAGATCCAGTTTCTAATCCTTCAGAAACTGACAGTAGAAAAAGCTTTCCCCCATTTATTTATAATTATTTCAATTTGTGTGCCACTTTTCAAGTATTTCTTAAAATAAATTTTAATGTATTTTCACATTATTACAACCAGTAATAAATAAATCACAACCTCAAACAAAACTGGACTGCCAAATCCCACAAACAGGTAAATCATAGCTTCAGGTAAGTTGAGTGCAAGTAACCCTGCCATAAAGTTGTGTGAGTCACCAGAGGATGAAGTGAGTCATTCTGCTTAATATAACTTATATATGGAAACTATATGTTATCAAACTGATTGTGCTTAGCCTTCCCTAGGCTAGAAAATGCCGTGTGAGAACAGTCAAATGAGAATGAGGTTTGCGTATACAAAAGGTCCTCGAACTATCACAGTTGCTTATGAATCTTGGTCAAACCAGCAATTTGGGGTTTGTTTCTGTCTGGCATTTTCCACAACACAAAGAAGGGAATTTAATATAGTAAGTGTGGCCTAGAGGTAGATTTTGATGTAGGTTCCATTTGCCAGACTTAAGAGCATTTGAGGTCTAAAATAAGATAGCTTAAAACTTGACATTCAGAACCAGTTGATTCAAGGATAAAGGCCAGAATGCCAAAGTTACTCTGGTCTTTTTTGCAGTCACCTAGCAATGCAGCCAGTTCAGGATTTGCTGCCTAGCATCAATAAAGACTCTATTAATTCAAGCACCACATTTAATATCTTTGCCGGTCCTTCCGGACATGAATTTTGCAAGTTAGAAGTTTAAGGTATGATTCAGCAAAAAGCTGCCTGTGATTTAAATGGCAGTCGCGCCATTTAAAGGGGAGGGGAGACTCTGATTTAAGAAACATAATCATTTGTTACATTATAGATTCTTCTAAATCTAAAGTTGCTGAACATTCCCCCCCCCCCCCCGCTTGTTGCCACCCAGTGGCTTGATCATAGATTAGTTAAACTGAGCAAGTTCCTATGGAAAAGGCTCCAGAATGGATGGATGCCCAGCAGCAAACTTTGTGAGAATGAACAATAACAAAAAAGCCTTGATCATTGAGTCATGGTCTCTAGCATACCCTCAGCACTTTACCCTGCATGTGCCTATATGCCAATCTACCTTGGCTCTGATCACATGATCAATTCCTTTTCCAAGAGTATGGATCACACATACAGAGCCTATGTGCATTGGCAGGTCTACATGTGCAGACCCCTATGCAGATACCACCCACCGTGTCTGGAGATCAGGCACAGATGGGGGAGGGGGTCAGATGCAGTGGGCAAAAACTCGGAATTCATCCCACAAGCATAAATATATAGAGAATGATCATCTGCTCTGCACAAAGTTCATACAACCTGCAATGGACAATGACCGCCCTAATCAGTGAACTGGCCAAGATTCAATGCTGTGCTGCAGCTTCTTCATTCAATACGGTCCCTCTGTACAGTCTACTTTTTCACTCTCACAAGGCTAATTGCTGTTACAAAAATCTGTGATGTCACTTGCAAATATCCACAGCATAGCTAACTTTTAAAAGCAAATCAATGCTAAATAGCAGTCAAATCATCATAGTCTTGTTCAGTCCTGGAAAGGCTTAGCAGACAGCATTGCTGGCACATAGACCTTTCGGGGTTTAAAGTAATAAATGTAGATTTGTATCTAATCTAGATTTGTATACTTCCCTTTTGTCTTTCCTTAGGGAGACAACACAGCATCTTCAGCCATGTTGATGGCTACTTGAGTTTGGTTGCTCTTACGATGACCACTGAAAGGGACATGTCAACGTCATAAATGATGTGATTGCCATATCATTGCAAATGAGAAAATTAATGGAAGTAATCCTAACCTAGAGAGGTTAACAGTCAACAGGGGGAGGGAGATGTAAAGTTTTAGGTTTATTCAATTTGTGTATTGCTTCCCTTTTTTAGAAAAAAGGTCCCAAAGCAATTTACAAGTTAAAAAAATACAACAATAAAACCACACAAACATATTAAAAAGAAGATTTACCGAATATAATCATTGCATTGGTGCCATCCAAATGCCTGGGAAAACAAATGCATATCTGCCTGGCACTGAATTGCCAATGAGGTTGGTGGCAGGCAGGCCTCCCTGGTGACAGCATTCTATAAGGATGGCACTGTGTAATGTACAATCGTCTTGTTGCGCCACTATTAGGACTGGCTGTTTTCCAAGCATTGCATGGAATGAGGCATCAGCCAATGAGAGACCCTTAACAAATAATATATAAGGAAGCTGGATGTGTTCCCATGGAGGGTTTGGGCCTGGAATTGTTCTTTTGCAAACTTCCACATTATTCACACAGCTGGGAAAGATTGTCAGAACAAAAAGGTCTTCACCTGAATCTGGAAACTGCAGACAGTGGGGGCCTTTCATATCTTGACAGTCACAGATGCCATTCCACAGAACAGGGAATCCCTGCTAGAAGTTACTGTGAAGCAAAATATGTCTTATTCCTTTCATCCTTTCTGAAGCATCCCTATAAAGTGAAAAGATGATTATAAAATAAAATAAAAAAATCAAAACACACATTCCCTCCACCTCAGTCCCTTACCCTTTAGGGTACTTACTACATAGCAGTGCTGTCAAGTATCCCGTTTTCCCTGGGATTCTCCCTTATTTCAAGCAGTTTCCCGCTGCTATCCCTTATTTTTTATTTCCCTTAAATTTCCCATTTTTAATGGAAGCAGCTCCTCCCCTGCTGGCCAGGGACTGGGTGGGAAGACCTCGCCTACTTTGAGAGAAAAGCCTCAGCCCCTCAAAGCAAGTGGGAGCCATTTCCCACGCTTACAGGGGGTGTATTCCTCCCCCTGCATCAGCCCCTATCCGTTGCCGCCGGGCCCCTCAGCCGGCCAATAGGGTTAGCTGGTGGGCGGAGCCTAGCTGCCTTTGAGCAGCTGCTGCTTCCTGTCCTGTTTTGATGGGATCAGACAAGAAGACGATGGGGCTCCATCGCGCGGAGCACATGGCTGCCCTCCTCTTTGCTCCGCTCCGAGCCTGAGCCCGCTTGCTTTTCCCGGCTGCCGACACGTTCAATGCTGCTCTGCCCACTTTTGCTTCTGGCTCTGCCCACCACTGACATGTGACTGTCCCCAGGATGGGTGAGACTGCTGATCCCTTATTTTCAAATCCGAAACTTGGCAGCTATGCTACATAGTGAAACTGTGGGCTTGAGCAGACTCGTTCCCTCTTCTCTTCCCCTTCCAGCAAGCTCACAAGTCTTTGTCAGGCCATTTTGGGAGTATTTAACATACATATTTCTATGTCTCCAAGCTGTCTCAAGAGTTTTTTTATTTTTTTTTATTTTAAGCTATTTCTATACTGTTTGATGTATACAGTGGAGTATGTAGAAATCACTACCTTATTTTTGGGAAGCCCCGTTTCACTGCCAAACTGAGAGGCTTTCTATCACCTGCATTATTAGAGGGAATAACAGACAAGTAGCAAGGATATTATCTCACAGTGCACACTGAAGTTGAACATATGCAGAACAACAATGTAATTTTGTCGAGCATTTATGGAAAACTCCCTTTTACATCAAAATTTGGGAAATTTACAAGGCTACCTTGGCCACCTCATGAGAAGAGAAGACTCCCTAGAAAAAACCCTGATATTGGGAAAGATGGAGGGCACAAGGAGAAGGGGACGACAGAGGACGAGATGGTTCTTGAAGCTACCAACATGAGTCTGACCAAACTGCAGGAGGCAGTGAAAGATAGGTGTGCCTGGCGTGCTCTGGTCCATGGGGTCACGAAGATTCGGACACGACTGAATGAGTGAACAACAACAACAACGCTACAATAGCTGTAATAGCAACTTCATTGTGTCAGAACACGTGTCCTCGTGTTTTCAACTGCATTTAACAAGCAAGGCACATAATATTTCTGTGACTGAAAGGCTACGGTTGATGTTGCAGTAGCACGAGGCCATCTACTGTGTTTGAACAGTATTTTCCCATTTATTTATTCATTTAGCAAATTGAAAGGCCAAGGAGATTACATGTTTTGTTTATTGTTTCAAATGTTCTGTCACTTTTTATTATTAAAAGGTTTCAAAAAGCATAATTGAAACTCTGAGTCAAACAGCTCAGTTGTCAAGGGTTTGCATTTAGAACTGGATATGGAACAACTGATTGGTTCAAAATTGGGAAAGGAGTATGACAAGGCTGTATATTGTCTCCCTGCTTATTTAACTTAAATGCAGAATTCATCAAGCAAAGGCTGGACTGGATGAATCCCAAGCCGGAATTAAGATTGCCGGAAGAAATATCAACAGCCTCAGATATGCTGATGACACAACCTTGATGGCCGAAAGTGAGGAGGAATTTAAAAACCTTTTAATGAGGGTGAAAGAGGAGAGTGCAAAATATGGTCTGAAGCACAACATCAAAAAAACTAAGATCATGGCCACTGGTCCCATCACCTCCTGGCAAATAGAAGGGGAAGAAATGGAGGCAGTGAGAGAGTTTACTTTCTTGGGTTCCATGATCACTGCAGATGGTGACAGCAGTCATGAAATTAGAAGACGCCTGCTTCTTGGGAGAAAAGCAATGACAAACCTACACAGCATCTTAAAAAGCAGAGACGTCACTTTGCTGACAAAGGTCTGTATAGTTAAAGCTATGGTTTTCCCGGTAGTGATGTATGGAAGTGAGAGCTGGACCATAAAGAAGGTTGATCGCTGAAGAACTGATGCTTTTGAATTATGGTGCTGAAGGAAACTCTTGAGAGTCCCACGGACTGCAAGAAGATCAAACCTATCCATTCTGAAGGAAATCAGCCCTGAGTGCTCACTGGAAGGACAGATCCTGAAGCTGAGGCTCCAATGCTTTGGTAACCTCATGAAAAGAGAAGACTCTCTGGAAAATACCCTGATGTTGGGAAAGATGGAGGGCACAAGGAGAAGGGGATGACAGAGGATGAGGTGCTTGGACAGTGTTCTTGAAGGTACCAACATGAGTTTGACCAAACTGCGTGAGGTAGTGGAAGACAGGAGTGCCTGGCGTGCTCTGGTCCATGGGGTCATGAAGAGTTGGACACGACTAAACAACTAAACAACAACAACAACAACAACAACAACAACAACAATCCTATTGCAGATGATCCTTATGGATTGTCTCCATAAGTGCAAACTGGCATCATGCATGTTCTTCTCCCTGCAAACCTGACACACACTAGGGAGCACAGCTCAAAGGATTTCAATTAAGATTCAGACATCACAATGATACAGTCCCCCTAATCCTTCAGCAAAGGTATGTGTGGTTAATCAAACGGCAGTGCCTCAGGCTCCCAGATGCTTTGTTTAACATCAGCTTAGTGCCAAATCTCCTGGGGCCATTGCTTACCTGTTCAGAATGGATGGCATGCCTCCTACTCTCATGGAGAGCACAGGCTAGATTCCTATTATTAGTGAAGGGAGGGTGAGAGAAAGCTGAGATGCACATATCTTGTGCCACCTAATATAGGGCGTTGCCATTACATTTGGAATTTATGCTTCCCTGGCCTTCCCCACATTAGTTTAGCAGAGAAGTAAAGTCCTTAAATATATAGGCAGAATGGTTCAGGAAACCTGTCCATCTAATCTCTCCCTCCCTTTCCAATTCATCTTTCTTTTCTTTTCTTTTCTTTTCTTTTCTTTTCTTTTCTTTTCTTTTCTTTTCTTTTCTTTTCTTTTCTTTTCTTTTCCTTTTTGAAAATAGTTTTTATCTGATTTTACAAAACAAAGGATTATAACTGTACCAAATACATAACCATATATTGAGATTTCTCTGAATCTCCCGACTTCCCCCCATCCCCTCCGTGCGTCCAATTGTCAGCATCTTCAACTGCATATTATTTCAGTTACAGGTAGGTAGCCATGTTGGTCTGCCATAGTCAAAACAAAATAAAAAATAAAAAAAAATTCCTTCCAGTACCACCTTAGAGACCAACTGAGTTTGTTCTTGGTATGAGCTTCCGTGTGTATATGAAGAAGTGTGCATGCACACAAAAGCTCATACCATATTATTTTTTGCATATTATTTTGTGATCTGTGTATTTATTATAACTCTCCATATTATCCACAGTA
Source organism: Lacerta agilis (assembly GCF_009819535.1). NCBI lineage: Eukaryota > Metazoa > Chordata > Lepidosauria > Squamata > Lacertidae > Lacerta > Lacerta agilis. The sequence continues at coordinate 60,723,818 of NC_046313.1, forward strand.
CTTGTTACATTACAAGTGTTATTAAAATCCTGCTAATGTTTTTATCTGCTTACAGTGGTCTCCTAAATAAACTGTAAATTTGTCCCATTCTTTCTTGACGTATTTGTCTTCTTGGTTCCTGAGCTTTCCGGTCAGTTTTGCCATTTCGGCGTAATAATCCATCAGCTTAGTTTGCCATTCCTCTCTGGTAGGGACTCTTTCTTCTTTCCATCTCCAATTCATCTTTCCATCATCCTCCTCAAGTTGAACATACAATATTTTACAATATTACATAAAACTCCGTCGAGTTTTCTGACTTCCCTCCTTCTCTTCTTTGGTTTTCTAACTTCTCACTACTTCCTCGCTTTTTCTTATTTCCGTTTATTTTACAAACTTATTTTCCTCACTTTGTCTTAACATATCATCCTAGTGCAAGAATTCCGCCGACACCCGAAAGTGTTACCGATTTTTACAGTCTTTCATATAATCTAAAAATTTACCCCACTCCAATTGAAACCTTTGGTCTCTTTGATCTCTTACTCTCCCAGTTAGCTTGGCCAGTTCTGAATATTCCCATAACTTTAATTTCCAATCTCCCACCGAAGGTAAGTCTTTTGATTTCCAATACTGCGCCAAAAGTATCCTTGCTGCTGTAGTTGCGTAAAGGAAAAACCTTTGGTCCTTCTTTTTTATCTCTTTTCCAACTAAACCAATTAGGAAAGCTTCCGGTTTTTTTGGAAATGTATATTTAAGTATTTTCTTTAATTCGTTGTAAATTACTTCCCAGTACTGCTTGATTTTATCACATGTCCACCACATGTGGTAGAAATCACCGTCCTTCACCTCACATTTCCAGCATTTCTTATCGTAACTTCTATACATTTTTGCTAGTCTTACCGGCGTGAGATACCAGCGATACATCATTTTCATGATGTTCTCCTTCAAAGTTGTACAAGCAGTGAATTTTATGTGTTCACACCATAATTTCTCCCACATTTCAAATTGAATATTATGACCTATATCTATAGCCCACTTTATCATTACTTCTTTAATTTCTTCATCTTTTGTGAACCACTCTAATAAATAATTATACATTTTGGATAGTAATTTCTCCTTTCCTTCTAATATTTCTTCTTGAAATTTTGATTTTTTCTTATCAAAATTGTATTTTCTTTTATCCTCATTAAATAAGTTGTACACCTGGTGATATTGGATCCACCCTGTCAACCTTTCCGCCACCTGATCATAGGGTTTAATTTTCCAACCTTTTTCTGATTCAATTAACAGGTCTTGATATGTTATCCATTTTTCATCTTCTGTATAAATCTTTTTTATCGTTATTATCTCTGTGGGTGAGAGCCACCTGGGTGTCTTTCTTTCTAGTAAGTCCTTGTACCTTTGCCACACCTCATATAATGGTCTCCTAAATATGTGTGATAAAAATTCTTTGTGGACCTTCGCTTTGTCTTGCCAGAGATAGGAGTGCCAACCGTATCTGTTGTTGAAGCCCTCCAGGTCTAGCAGCTCCTTATCTTCCAGCGCTATCCACTCTCTCAGCCAAACTAGACAAGATGATTCATAATAAATTTTAATATCTGGCATTCCAAACCCCCCTCTTTCTTTTTTGTCTACCAATAATTTATGCTTGATTCTCGGGTGTTTACCCTGCCAGATAAATTTAGTCAAATTTTTCTGCCACTCTTTTAGCTGGCTCGTTCCCTTAATTACCGGCAACATTTGGTAAAGAAACAGAATTCTCGGTAATACATTCATTTTTATACATGCTATTCTACCCCACAGAGATAAATTCAATTTGTTCCAAATTTCTAAATCTTTCTTAATTTCTTTCCAGATTGGTTCATAATTATCACTGAATAAATTTATATTTTTTGGTGACAACCAAATTCCCAAATACTTGACCTTTTTTGCCATCATAATACCATATTCTTTTTGTATTTCTTCGATTTCATTCTTATCCAGGTTCTTAACCAGCATTTTTGTCTTTTCCTTATTTATCTTTAAACCTGCCAATTTACCAAACTCCTCTATCACTTCCAGCATTTTCCCCATACTTTGTAATGGATCTTCCAAAGTCATAACCAGATCGTCCGCGAATGCCTTAACTTTAAATTCCCTCCTACCGACCTTCACTCCTTTTACCTCTTTTGTATCTCTTAATTTGTTTGTCAGGATTTCCAAAACCATAATAAAGAGAAGTGGCGATATCGGGCAACCCTGCCTTGTGCCTTTTGTAATTCTAATTTTGTCTGAAAGTATTCCATTTACCACTAATTTCGCTGTTTGTTCTTTATAAATAGCCGAAATTCCCTTTAAAAAATTTTCTCCCACCTCCATCTTTTCCAATACCTTCAACAAAAATTCCCATGATACGTTATCGAAGGCCTTTTCGGCATCAATAAAAATTAGGGCTGCCTTTCTATCGATTTTCAAATCCAAATATTCTATCAGGTCCACAATTGTTCTTATATTATTTTTCATTTGGCGACCTGGTAGGAACCCATTTTGATCTCTGTGAATTACTTTATTCATAACCTTTTTGAATCTATCAGCCAATATGTTCGTAAATAATTTATAGTCCAGGTTCAGTAGGGAAATCGGTCGGTAGTTTTTCACATTCGTTAGATCTGTACCTTGTTTGGGGATTACTGTAATAAAAGCCTCTTTCCATGAATCTGGTATTCTCCCATTGGTTAGAATCCTGTTCATCAATTCTAACATCCTTGGAACTAGTTGTGGTGCCAAGTCCTTATAAAACCTAGCCGATAAGCCGTCAGGGCCTGGGGCTTTCCCCCCTTTTAATTTCTGTATAGCGCTTTTGAGCTCCTCTTCCGATATTGGAATATTTAACTGTTCTTGGTCTTCCTTTGAGATTTTCATTGGTTTATTTTTCTCTAAATAAAGATCTATTTCTTCATCTTCCTCCTGCTCTTTCTGATATAGATTCTTATAGAAATCTTGGAATACATTTCTAATTTCCTTTGGATTATCTATCATTACTTCATTCTTTCTGATTTTATTTATTATACCCTGTTCCTGTCTTCTTTTCAATTGCCATGCCAATAATTTCCCTGTCTTATTTGCATATTCAAATTTTTTTTGTCTTAACCATTTTAACTTCCACTCAATTTCTTGATTAATCATCGATTCGAATTGGTTTTTTAGCAACTTAATACTCTGCTTCAATTCTTGATTTTTTGGTTTCCGAATTAGTTGCTTTTCTTTGTCTTCCAATGCCTTCAATATTTCTTCCTTCTTTTTTTCTCTTGCTCTTCTTATACCAATATCTTGTGAAATCATGAAGCCCCTCATCACCGCCTTACCGGCATCCCAAATTATGTTTAGTTTTTTTTTTTTTTATAAGATTTTATTATTTTCTATTAAGACAAAAGAAAAACATAGCATAAACACCAACATTAACAATACAGAAATACAATACATAAACACAACACAAAAACACAATCAAACAATTACAATAAAAAGAAACATATACAAACCTTTAAACTAACACTTATCCTCTTACTTTTCTTGTTACTATCTTCTCTATTTTAGGGGACTTCCCCCATTCCCTCCACTGTCTTCAAAATCATATATATCTTCTAGGTAGCTTTGTATCTTATTCTATTCACATTTGCTCAATTTTTAATGTGCTTTACTTTACTTAATTATATCTTAACTTAAACACCAAGTCTTAACATATTTTCTAACAAATAAATCTTTCACACAAAAATATCTTGCTAACAATTTTATCTAACATAAACCTGCTAAAGCCGCTGTTCTATTTAATTCTGCTCAAATATTCAATTTTACTGATTTAACTAGATAGTCTTTAAATTTCTTCCAGTCCCGTGACACCTTCTCCTCCCTCTGGTCCCGGATTCTGGCGGTCAGTTCTGCGAGTTCCATATACTCCATCATCTTCATCTGCCATTCTTCCACCGTTGGTATCTCTTCGCCTTTCCATGTTCTTGCCAATAAGATTCTAGCTGCTGTTGTGGCATACATAAAAAACACTCTATCCTGACTGGGTATCTCTTCATTAGTTATGCTCAGAAGAAATGCCTCTGGTTTCTTACAAAAGGTAACCTTCATTACCTTCTTGAGTTCGTTATAAATCTTGTCCCAGAAAGCATTTACCCCAGGACATGACCACCACATATGAAAAAAGGTACCTTTCGTAGATTTACATTTCCAACACACATCCGACATTTTAGAATTCATCTTAGCTATCTTAACTGGTGTCAGATACCATCTATACAGCATTTTCATTATATTTTCTCTTAAACTATTACAAGCAGTAAATTTGATACCTTTCTGCCACAATCTCTCATGACTGGGAGAATCTAGATGCTTGAGGCTGAAGATGCTGACTCTGGCTGTTCTGGAGTAATATTTCTGCTTTCCCAAATTATGTTTAGATCTGTTTCTTTGTTTGTGTTCAATGCAAAGTAGTCATTCACTGCCTTCTTTGCTTTTTCAACCACTTTTTCATCATTAAATATACTCTCGTTCATCCTCCACCTACTCTTGGCACCTTCTCCTTTTAGTTCCATATAAATGGCATTATGATCCGATAAGGTTCTTGGCTGGATCTCTATTTTGTTGACTCTTGACACTACACCCTTGGTGGCCCAAATATAGTCTATTCTTCCTGAGCTTTCATTGGGCTCTGAGAAGTGCGTGTACTGTTTCGTTGTTGGGTGTTTGGATCTCCATATATCTATTAAATTTAAATTCTCTGTCAAAGTGAAAAAAGACTTTGGTAATTTCCCTTCGGAACCCGTGCTTCTAGATGATCTATCTATTGCTGGAGTTACCACTCCATTTAGGTCTCCCATTAAAATTTGCTTTTGGTCAGCATATTCGAATAAGGTTTCCTCAAGTTTTTTGTAGAACTTGGCTTTCTTATTATTTGGGGCGTATATTCCTACCAGCAACAGTTTCTCACCCTGCCATTTGATTTGTACGATTATCACTCTCCCCTCCTCATCTTTATATATTAGTTTGGGTTCCAACTTGTGTTTTACATAAAAAACCACCCCACGCTTTTTCTTTTTATCCGCTGTCGCAAAATCCAGACCCAGTCTTTTGTTTGTTAGTATTTTCCTATGTTTTTTAGCAATGTGGGTTTCCTGCAAACATATGACATCTAATTTCTTTTTATTCAAAACATGTTCAACTTTATTTCTTTTACATTTATTATTTAGACCATTTATATTCCACGATTGGACCTTTAAAATCATGTCTACTTTCCGATTTTATGATCTTACAACTTTCTTATCAAATTCTTCTAGGTATTTGCGCTGTCTTCCTTTTCTTCTTTCTTCTCTTCTTCTTCCTCTTCCTCTTCTCCTTCTTCTTCACTTTCCTGTCCACTTCCTTCTCCTTCTCCTTCTTCTACTTCGTCCTCTTCTTCTACTCCTCCTACTGCTCCTACATCCGTCTCGCCCTCTACTATTTCTCTCTTCCTCTTTCCCTTCTTATCCTCCTCCAGTCCCAACTCCTTTGGGTATCTTCTGGTGAATTTCTTTAATTCTTGCTCACTCTTAATCTTATATCTCTTGCTTTTGAAGTAAAAGGTTAATCCTTCAGGAAATTCCCATCTAAAGCTTATCCCTTTTCTTCTTAAAATACCTGCCAGCGCATGGTACAGTTGCCTCTTATTTAAAAATCTTGTTGGGATTTCTTTGTAGATGATGATTTCCCTTCCCCCTACTATCAACTTCTGCGAGTGGCTTAATTTCAATATTTCGTTCCTAATGTCCATCGAATTGAACATTACTAGGCAGTCACCTGGCAATTTTTTCGCTCTTGCTTTTGCCGACTTCACACCTATTCTGAAGGCGTTCAGGATTGAATATTCTATAATTTCTTGTTTGGTGTCTAGCCATCTGGCCAGTTCAACCACTAGTTTTTGTCTAATATTTTCATTGGCTTCCACCGGAATCCCACGAAATTTGAGATTAAGCTGTTTCTGCCTCAGTTCTAACAGTGCAATATTGTCCAACATCTCTTCCTGGGCCCTATTTAGGTCTCCAATCTCTTCTTTTACTTTTTCTGTGTCTTTTTTTGATTGTTTAACTTCTTTCTGGACTTTCTTCACTGAATTTTCTATCGTCTTGGATTTACTGGACAACTCTTTTAACTGTTCTGTTAGCTCTCCCACTACTTTCTAAAATTTCTCATCCATAGATTCCTTCAGATCTACAATTTTTTTCTCAATATTCTGCTCACTCTGCCTTATCTCTTTTTTAATTTCTGCCAATAAACCTTCCCACTCCTTTCCTTCCTCCTGCTTTGAGGGTCTTCTATCACTTGGCGTTGCACTCCCCTTAATCCCTTTCATCTTATTACAATATCCAATTCCTATTTTAATTCCAAACCTAATATACAATAATTATTTTCCACCACCAGGGGCTCCAATCTCGTTCGCTTTACAATCAATCCTGCAGTCTCATTTAAACCTGAAGGTGGCGCCAGATAGATAGTTATTGGAGAGCGTCCATGCTCAGATCAACAGTCCTTTTACTTTACTTTCGATTTCTTTGTTCACCAGAGTCTTAAGGATACTTTCAGTTTCTTTGTTTCAGTCTCTTCTCCTCTCCCGCTACTTTATAACCTTCCAAAGACAGCAATTCCCCTAGTGTCTCTTTAAGTCAGTCATCGGAATGCAAAGACAGTCCACAAAAGACAAAAGTCAAATCTGCAAAATAAAGCCCCTCTCCCTCCCTCCTTAAAAGCTCCCCCAACAGCTCAGTCCGGCGGCTATTTCTCTGCTTCCCTTGTAGTGTTTCAAAACAAACTAAAGCGGTATTGATTCCCAGCGTCAGGTCAAACGATGTTTGTAATCCGAGAGGTCGTTACCCCTCCGTTTTAAGCAAAAGCCAAGAATAAAATTATAATCCGCAGGCTCAAAAGCCCTTTGTTTCTTCTCGTCGTCTGCCGGTTATTCTTCCTACGTGCTGGAGGGGGGGGGGCGATCTTCTCCAAAGATACAACACTTCTTGAAATATACTTTAAAAAGCACCGCAGAGCTTTCCCAGGATCAAAGGTAGCTTTTCTCCAACCATACCACAGCGTCTCCCCCTTTGTCCTTTTGTTCAGCCGTGTCGCGACCGCGTCCCAGCGACAAACCGATCTTAAGGTCTCTTTCTCTTTCTTACTTCCCCCCCCCCCCACGGGACCTTCTTGGTTTCTGCGATACTCTGCTCTTTCCGATCTTATTTTATGATAATATTTTGATCTACCCGGTCTTCAGGCTTCCCGGGCGATCAATCAAAAAGAAAAGTTACTCACTTTGCAGGAACGTTATCTTCTAGACGTCTTGCACAGTCATGCCCAGCGCCATTTTCACGCCAGAGAAGAGACGGACTCCCTTTTTGCGTCTCTTACTCTCATCCAAATTACACGCTTAACCATTCTTAGATTGAGAGCAACTGCGATCTCTTTCGTTGCCCCGATCTTCTTTTGTCTTCTTTCTTTTGTTTTGGAAGCGGGCTGCTTTCATCTGGATCTCGAGGCTTAGCGCCGCTGGGGGGGTGCGATGTCCCCGTCTTGCGTCCGCTTTCCGCCCTTCTCCCGACGTCTGCTCTCAAACCTCGGGTTCAGGGGCGCAGCTAGTGACGCTGCCGGGTACACTGATCTTCAAGGTAACCCCCCTTGAAGTGACCGGGTCCGCTTAGCCTTTGCTAAGCGTACCCCCCAGGTACGCTTGGAACTCCCAGAGGGGATATTCCACGATCCTACGATGGCCGCAGCTCCACCGGAAGCCCCAATTTGTCCCATTCTTTCTTGACGTATTTGTCTTCTTGGTTCCTGAGCTTTCCGGTCAGTTTTGCCATTTCGGCGTAATAATCCATCAGCTTAGTTTGCCATTCCTCTCTGGTAGGGACTCTTTCTTCTTTCCATCTCCAATTCATCTTTCCATCATCCTCCTTTCTATCTGTCATTGACCAAATTTTCCAGTTTATCTATTGATCTATCTTTCTAGAATTTTGTGGGGTTTTGTGTTGTATTTTTATGTTGTGAATTGCCCTGAGATCTAAGGATGAAGGGCAGTATACAAATTTTAACAACAACAACCACAACAACAATTAAAATTAATAATTCATCTATCCATCTGCACGGGGATCAAATAAATAGGCAAAAGGTTGCCAATCTAAGCAGTGGGAAATACACAATGATTTATAGGATCCATTTTCTCAGGACTGCCTCTAGCATAAATAAAGCATAACATCCTGAATCTATAGTTTCAAGAGGTCCCCCCACAACTGCCAAAGGGCTGATCCTGGAATTTTTCAGCTCCCCTTGTCTGTTCTCTTCCTGTCTGTCTTTGGCTCCCTTGGCAAAGAGGACATTTCAAAGTGCCTGTATTGGCCTCGGTGTTGTTTTTCATTAAATTATTGGTCTAAAACCAGTTTGGTTTCATGTGTGTTTTAGTCTCTAATGTCAAATTCCCAGCCTAACCTTGTAGCCACTTTTTGGGGGTGGTGCTACAGCTGCTCATTGAACAAAATTAGGGCTCTAGCAACTTCTAGACTGAGTTATGTTCCCCCCTCTCGGTTATTCTGTATCTGCATATAATCTTGGGGAATATTTGTAGCAATTAATGTTAAATTGGTTCCTTAACAATAGAAGAACCTCGTTGTGTAATCATGACGGGTTTGTCAACAACGTAGCAGGGTGTTAAGTGTTGGGTTTTCCCCCTGCTGATAGCTGATAATGTCAACTTGTAAATGTTTTATAATTACCTCATGAATTATTCACTGCTGACTTAATAACCTTACATTTTATGGGATTATGGTTTTCTGGGGAAAGAAAAAAAGTGTCAACCTGGGACTCAGCTGCCGTGATGAGAAAATGCTGAAGCCTCTGATTTATTTTCTGCTGGTGCTGGAGTTCTCCTTTTTTATTCATTATTTTTAGAGGCAATGCAATAGAAAATATTTGCAATGGAATGAATGAAAAAGAGCAGAAAACAAGTGGGAAATACTGCTTTCGCTGTTCTTTTAAATCTGAGATCACAGCTCAGAATATGTCATCCATTGCTGCGGAGGCTGAAAAGTCTGTTGCTTTTATTTTATTTTACCCATTTAAAAATATTTCTGGGTTCACCTTTCTGAGTAATCCTCTTCCAAGGTGGCTTACAAAATTATAAAATGCAGTAAAAGATACCAAGATAAAAACAATTACAACTTCCCACACTCAAAACCAGTAAGACCAATTTGATCTGCAGAAGCAGCAGACGAAAGAAGCCAAGCCAACATGAATATTAATCACCAAGGGGCTACCTGGAAAAGATGTGTTTTCACAGCCCTGAAATGAATGCGGCCTGTTGGACAGTTGCTGGAGCTTGCTGGAGAGTAACTGGGAAAGAATTCCAGAGCCATGGTGCCACCACAGGAAAGGTCCTCTCATTTATGCTTCCCTGTCTCCTCACACAGGTAAAACAGCTGGAAATGGTGCCAGAATTAGTTTTCCCTGAAGGGAGGACTGCCCTTTGTTTATATGAAGAGCACATACTTTGATTGGAAAAGGCCACAGATTCACTCTGTGGCATCTCTCAGTATGGTTGAGAAACTCCCTTGTCTGGGACCCTGGAGAACTACTGCTCAGTCAGGAGAGACAATACTGAGCTAGATAGTCTGCCTTGGTTCAAGTCAGCTTCTTAGATTCCCATTGTAGGTTGCCTGATCTGTGCCGGAACTTCTGCTTCTGTGATCAGCTTCCATGTCTCTGGGAAATGTTTCAATGATCCAATGAATCCCAGACACTGATGTTTCAAGAGGCTAGAGCAAACTGCTAATAATACTAGATTTTATTTTGATGCAATAGTGATGAGGATGGCTAAATAATTCATCTGAATTTATTTAAGATGATATAAAATAGCAGAATTATTGAGTTTTCTTTTTTGGAGGGAAAGGAATGGTTGGTTTTGTTGCAACTCTTCCATTATCCCTTTCTTATTTAATAACCTGCTAAATGTTTTGGATGCATTTTTTCTTTTTGGTGGTGGGGTGTGGGGGTAGTGTTTATTATTGCTTTGTGAGCCTTAAAATGGAAACTGGAGTCAGTTTGATAAATGGATTGAAAGTGTGTCAAGTTTCACTAGGGTCCCTGTCAAAAAGTCTCTCTGCTGCTGAAATCCTTGTTTTTTCTAATAGCATACACAGCAATTGGGCATCAAGGGAAATAACTCTGTACTTCTCCTTGCATAGCACACAGTTTTCTAGACGGGGGTATCAATGACCTTTTTGGGGACTCAATTTTCACATTATTTCTTTTCCTGCCTAGAGATTAGGCAGATTATTTCTTTTCCTGCTTGTTTACGTGGGGGGGGGGGTGGAGAAACATTATGTAACATTACACACAAGTGGGTGCATATGCTATATATTGACACTGGTTCAAGTTATGGGGAGTAGAATAAAGTTTGTTTCACATGTTGCAGCAAGGATGGGGAATTTGGTCGACACCTTCTCTTACCACTGACTATTGGTCATGCTGGCTGGAGCTGATGATAGTTGGAGTATTATGTTTTTAGTTATTGCACAGCAAAACGCCCTGTGATTACTATGTAATGAAGGATGGTCTGTGAATTTGGTTCATATACAGCAGGAGGGTCACAGGTTCCCCACCTGTGTGCAAGAGGAAAAAGGACCTCATATGTCTTCTTCTATGGTGGCTGACGCCCATTGGGATTGGTAGGGCAGAAAGCAGACAGGGCCAACAGGAGTTGGAGCCAGAACCAATGACAAGCAGAACTGGTACCAATGGCAGGTGTGTCCAACTAATTTTAGTTTCTCCCTCATCTTTCTCCCTGCTGAGTTCCACACTGAGACTGAAGGAGCAGGAAGCTACCCCTGGACTGGAAGTAGGTAAGAAGGCACACACATGGGGGCTGGTTGAGGGTAGATTAAGTTTGTGGGGGACACTGCCTCTTTCCCCACAATGGACCAGCCACCACTGGACTTCCTTTCATGGAGATAATAAATAAGCCTCTGATACACACACAAAAGAAGTGTCTGTATCGGAGTTTTGTTTGCATTTAGACATTCAGAGGGCACCCCTGAAAACAGGGGAACCAGTGCCGGATTTATGCATAAGCTAAACAAGCTATAGCTTAGGGTCCCACTCTCTTGGGGGCCCCCAAAAGATTTAAAGAAAAAAAACCTGGATGTACATTTCCAAAATATAAGATAAAAAACAAATAAAATAAAACCTACATACAGCAACAGCATTTTGTGTTGTGTAGGCTCCTATGATGTAAGTAATGGGCCCCTCCTGCTAGCCTGCTCCCTAAAATATCACTGGTTTGCTCATTTCTATATATAGAGTGCCTACATTCTGCATGTGCAAATGGCTTTAGATACCTATTAGGTCCATAAATTACCAAATAGCATATATTCAACACAATAAACAGCAGCAATTTGTTGTTGACAAAGGACAGCTGGACATATAAAGGGCCCCATTACCTTCAGTAGCTTAGGGCCTCATCAAACCTAAATCCGGCCCTGAGGGGAACTGGAGAATCCAGAATTTGAAGCAGTAGAGTAGACATTCAGTAACTCTCTCTGAATATGCTCCCCACCACCACAAGTCTTTATTTCTCCTAACCAGATTCTGCAAGGAAAGAGAGCCAAAGATTATGTGAATATTCAGATGAAAAATCCAGGTCCTGGGTGAAAGGACTATATTTGGCAGAGCCAGGCACACCATGAGCTGAGCAGGGGAACAGATAAGGAAGGGTCATATCCCTTGGATGCTTTGCATCAAAAAGGTCATAGGTTCAATACCTTATGTCTCCTGGTTGGTCTTAGTGAAAATTTCTGCCCAGTAGCCAATGGTCTTGGATAAAGAAAGTAATTGACATCTGAATGGTGCAATTGACATCTGAATGGTGCAGCTCAGACAGTACAGCATGAGACTCTTAATCTCAGGGCTGTGGGTTCAAGTCCCACGTTGAACAAAAAGATTCCTAGATGACCCCCATGGTACATTCCAACCCTTTGATTCTATGAGGAAGGCTTTTTAAAGGGTTGGTCCTTGCAGAGGTGGGGGTGCCATTTGGGTTCTGAATTGGGCTGCAAACGTCTTAGGGTACACTTATATATGGTTGAATTAATAAGACATTTTTTTTGCCTCAGAACTAAAGGTGTCAAGGTGGCCACACTTCCTGCATCCAGACTCAAGGTGCTGTGAATATAAAAGTCTCTTAGTGATCATGGCACCATAAAAACCCTCTTCAGGTGTTCAGAACGGTGTGCTGTATGATGTGTGGGATCTTGCACACCAAACAGGGTTCCTAATTGAGGAGAGGTTTGTAAGTGTGTTCAGACAAACATGCTTTAAAAGGCACCCCTCAGACCTCACCACTTAATGTGGCAATGGTGTGGCTGAGGCTCCCTCCCCCACAACACCATGTTTCTAGCGCATTTACACATTTATAATGCCTGGAGAAAGTAGTAACAGATGCAACAAATAATGGGTTTTTTTTAAAAAAAAGCATTTCAGGTAGGGATTATGGCTGAAAGGGTGCACAGAGTCCAGTTATTTGCAACAGAGTTTGAAAAAGTAATAGACTCGTGCATAATGGGAAGCAGTAATGAGGAAATGTGCAAATTCTGATTCACCCTATTATAGTGGCAAGTGACTCAGAAGTGATTGCACCCTCGAATTAAATTTCCAGTCTCAATTATTTCTATAATTCAGCAATATTGGGCTAGAAGAATCTAATCTGTGACTCAGCGAAGGGCTGCTCATTAGAAAATCAGCTCCACAATTAATGCACGGCTCCTTGTTTGAAAATATTAGAATATCTTAGATATAGCATCACCCCAGAATAGAGCAGAGAATTGGAGGAATAAAAAAAGGTTTGAATATATTGAGGCCGTGTGTGTGTGTGTGTGTGTGTGTGTGTGCATGTTGTGGGAAGGGAAGTTACTGATATTCTCATCTGATAAAGTTTATTTTGGAACTGAACATTGATGCTCCTTTGTTTGCCTTACATAGCTTGACTCAATAAGAAGAATAAGATTCGGTGGGCTTGATCCTGTGTACAATTTTCACTGGGTTGGGTTCATACTAAGGCCCAACAACTGGTTGCCACTTTGTTATCAGTAAAATATCTTCTGTTGGGCAGATTTGGTTAAGTCCTTTGGAGTGGAGTGGAACTGTTCTATAAATCCTCTTGGTGTGTTTCCTTCCTACTTTTCAGTTGCAACTGGAATCAGGAATAAAGAGGCGAGACACAAGTGATGCATTGAACTGGGGCCACATTTCATTAAGAACGCCTGCAGGAAAATGAGAAGTCTGGGAAGCAACTTAAACCTCAGCACTGTGAGAGCTGAACCCTGTCTGTAGCAATGAGTATGACAAAGCATAGCCCCAAAGCCTTGTGGTGAGTACGGAGACCTGTCTATCCCATAACTCTTGAGCTGGTGAAGCTGGAGAGCCTCAAGAACATTGCATAGCCAAGCTAAAGGGCCCACAACCCAGAGCAGCTGGCCTCTGGAAACAGGCTTCACTTTCAGATGTGCCTAAGGGTGCTCACCTGTTCCCTTATCTAACATTTCCCCCCTTAACATTCCTACCAAACAATGTGATTTAACAGCACTCACCCCTAGACCCCTACTGCCCCCTAGTACAGTGCAGGTAAAACAACAACCATAGGAGCCAACTCCTCGGGGCTGAGGTCCCTTTGCCCACCAATAAAATATTTGTTGCGGGCCCCCCACAAAGTTGAAAGGCATTGCCATTCAAATGGTGTGCATGCTCTGCTTCTTGTGATCGATTATGCAGGGCAGGGCCTAATTACCCCCCCCCCCTACTTTATTCAAGTTGGCACTCCTGACAACAACGAATGCCCAGCTTGGCCACTTTGTGGGCAGGCAAAAATTTACTACTTAGTCCTGAGGAGGAGGGTCGGCTGGGCAGGTGTAAAACAATGAGGCCTCTAGGGGCACTGCCAAAGCTTGGTTTGGGGAATGGTAATATATTGAGGCCGTTTTTCAGCCTTTTAATTTGCGGCATGAAGTTCTACTTAACAGTTTCTGAGTGTATCCATGATGACTCAGTGAATTTTGGAGGAAGAAAAGCACCATTCAGAACATACTAGGGAAGAATAATCATGGTGATATGATACAGTGGTACCCCGTGTCACGCACGCGATCCATTCCAGATCGTGCTACGTAACATGGGTGTGTGTATCACGAACGCCCCCCCCCAAAAGAAAAAAACCCGGAAGTAGCATGATTCGAGTGCTTCTGCACATGCACGCACTCTGGAAATGCTTCCAGGTTGCAGGCATTCTTAACTCGAACATCCGCAACCCGGGGTGTGCGCAACCCGGGGTTCCACTGTACAGCAGTAAATAAAGGGATCCTGCTGGTTTTCAATTTTTTCCCCCAAATCTCTTTTGGTAAGGGTACTTTAGATATTATTTTGTTACAAACCCAGATGAGTCACCCCTGCTGTCCACAAGTTGGCATTCAGTTGAAGAAACCTAATGCGAGAGGCAGGAGGTTGTGGGTCATTGCACACACCAACTTCTGAGATCTTAGAGACACATTTTCCGGAGTCTGAGTTCAGAGATGTTGCTGCAGGCCAATAACTATAAATGCCTGCCTTGCGCATTACCTTTGTTCATTTAAGCAGACAGTCAAGGGCTACTGGACAATTCATGTGAATAAAATACATAACATCTGAACTGCATCTAAGGAGAAAAATATCAGGTGGAAAAGGGCAAGGGGAATCGAAATGAAACCAATGAGCCTTTCAGTTTTGTGCATAGCACATGAGTGACCTCCAGTGGTAAAGATGTTGTACTGATATTTGTACTCCACAGAGCTGGTAAAGACAATGTGGGTAAAAAAAACAAAAAACACTTGAGGAGATAATGGTTTGGTTTAAGACAAGTACTGAAACCTGCCAACTTGGCCAAAAGAAAATCAAAGGCTAACAACACACCAAATATGTAGTATATATATATAATGCAGATATTTAGTAACAGACATAGCTACTACTCTGCAAGATCACCTGTACAAACTTTGGGGCTTTGTACAACAATCCTATGCCTTGGCTTACATTTTACTGCATCCGACAAGTGAACCTGTGGGGTAAAGCTGATCACCTCTGCCCCACAACTGATGCAGCCCCTGTCCTTTCCTCACCTCTCAGTTACAACTGCATACACGCCAACATTTACCTGATGAAAATAGGGACATCCTATTCCATACCCTCCAATATTTCTCCGATGAAAATAGGGGATGTCCTATGGGAAACTGGGACATTCCAGGATCAATTCAGAAACTGGGATGGCTTCTGTAAATCCAAAACTGTCCATAAAAAACAGGGACAATTGGAGGGCCTGCGGTTGGTGCAAGTTTATGTGGGCCTCCCAAACTCTTCTGAGTCAAAATGGCTCATAGCATACTTTGCAGGCAGGAGGGGACAGGCAGTTAAACAGGAGAACAAGCTGGTTTCTCAAGTCTTTCCAGCTAGATTCATTGTCAAGGTTTCATATAGGCAAGGAGTATGTGTTCATGGAAGGAGGAATCTTGCTACTTGGGCAGTGCATAGACCTGGCAACTATTGCACCATGTCATAAAACCATAACCAGGTCAGACTGGAAGATGCAATTGTCTTAAGGTGCCCCCCCCGATGTTGTTGAACTACAGCGTCCATCCTCCCTTGCCATTTGCTGTGTTGACTGGGCTGATGAGAGTCAGAGTTCAGTTGCGTGTGTAGACCTATAACCTCCCCCTTAAATAAATTCAGACACTCAAATTTTTGGTTTGGTTTTTGGCAGAATTTAGGCCACAGCTTTATTGATTACAGCAAGTGAGTGGTTGCATAGGCTCGTGGCAGGTAGCGCTGACCCAGTGCTCCTGCATAGGTCAGCCTAAGGTAAACACCTGGAACAGCAGAAAGTGGGGTCATGCTAGTCCACCACCCAGATGTCCCCCTGGACTCAGGCGCGGGCCCAACCCTATCAGGGTTGACCAAACCATTGTGTCCCTGGATTCCTTTAATGGAATACCCTTCGCATAGGGATGGCAAGAGCATTCTGCCACCCCTATCACCTGAACCAGAGCCTATCCGCGGTTGCCTATCCTTACAAGTTGTGACAATTTGCTACATGGCAGCTGAAACCCAAAGAGCAACAGCCAAGTGGGGGAAATTCCTGCCGTGCTCCTGTCCCAACGATAGATGACACACGATGGCATAGCAAGGTCAAGCGCAAGCCCTAAATATAGGGAGAGGTGGGCGGGTGTTCCGATGCACTGGCCCTAAAGAGGAAGCTCAGGGGCACGTGCATGGGCTTATGTAGGTCTCTCGATCCCTTTAGCTAGCATCCCATTGGTATGATTACACCCAGCATCGAGGGACCTACCAACAGGGTGTTGTGGCTGCCCAAACGTTCCCACCCACAACACAAAGGTTTGGTCGCCAGGCCACACCGCTACACAACACATGCCCTCTTTGAGGGCACCTCAAAGGCTGGAGGAGGCAAAGTCTGAGAGCTCATTCATAACAATAAAAATGGAAGGGCAAAACAGCAGCTACAGTATGAACTTGAAATGGATGGCATTTATCTTCTGAAATTCTTGACTTTCAAAGAAAACAGAAAGAAAGACTATTGATTGAGAGAGCATGATGCAGACACGCAAGTGGAGCTGAATTGCTTTTCTTTTTGCCAAAGCAACTTAACATAGGCCAAGGCTCTCATTTTCTATTGACTGGAATAGTGTTTTACAAGTGCCCCTTCTGTCTTGGAGAGATATGAAATTTATCTGTAATTAACCTAATTTGGAGTTCAGCATGGGGAGAGATAATGAGCTGGAAATAACAAAAGGATACAAAGGAGGGGAGTTGCTAAGAAACGGATCCACTTGCCACAGGCGGGACAATCAGAGGAAGCAGTCTCCTTCCAAGCTAAATGGCTGAGTGACAGGACTCACGTTGTAGTTGACCAGCATGGAAATGGCCTGGACCTGCCAGAGATGATTAGCTCTGATTGGTAAAGGAGAGAGGAGTAGGAAGAGAGGGAGGGTAGGGGGGGCAAGAAGCACACTATGGAGAAGTCAAGACAAAAATGGACAAATCTGCTTCTAAAAAGGAATAGCTTAAATGGGAGAATACAGCTGATAGCTATGGAGGCTTAAGGAACCTGAAACCTCCAGATGGACTCAAACTCCCATCAACCCTAGCCAACATGCCTAATGTTCAAGAATGATGTGAGTCTAAAACACCTTGTCCTATCCTGTTTCTGGCAATTGCATATCCAGAATGAGACAAGGCTCATGTCATTGGGTCAACCAGGGCCACAACTCTCTAACTTTTAACACAACAGAACCTGCAGCAGCTGTAACACTGTGCAGGATACTCCTAATGCAGGATCTGCCTTTCAAACGCCCCCTAGGGGGAGACAACCATTCCTGTGAATTGGAGACAGACTGTCCTTCCCACTTGCCACACATTTGCAAGTGTAGATGGAGTCTTCCTGAGTCAATCCTCCCTCAAGCCACATGAATCATAGAGTTGGAAGAGACCACAAGGGCCATCCAGTCCAACCCCCTGCCAAGCAGGAAACACCATCAAAGCATTCCTGACAGATGGCTGTCAAGCCTCCGCTTAAAGACCTCCAAAGAAAGAGACTCCACCACACTCCTTGGCAGCAAATTCCACTGCCGAACAGCTCTCACTGTCAGGAAGTTCTTCCTAATGTTTAGGTGGAATCTTCTTTCTTGTAGTTTGAATCCATTGCCCCGTGTCCACTTCTCTGGAGCAGCAGAAAACAACCTTTCTCCCTCCTCTATATGACATCCTTTTATATACTGTATTTGAACATGGCTATCCTATCACCCCTTAACCTTCTCTTCTCCAGGCTAAACATACCCAGCTCCCTAAGCCGTTCCTCATAAGGAATCGTTTCCAAGCCTCTGAGTGAGTGAGTCATGGCAGCCCAAAAAGAGTTGCACATTCCTGAGTCCCATAGCTCTGAGTGACAAGCCTTGGGACACACACCCCCAATGCCCTTAAAGGTGCTTCAGAGTGTACCTGTCTCTTTGTGTTACTTTTTTCACATAGACCTCTACTTGTGACCAATTGACATGCCAAAAAGGATTTAACACCCAATCCACAAAGCACTAATTGCTGTGACCTGCCAGATGGACAGCGTACAGCTGATAACAGAACAAAACAAATTTTCTCATCTTGTGCTAATTTGATTAAAAGGAAGATATCCTATTCAGCCCATATGGGACCAGCTAGTCCTACATCATAACCTGGGTGACTGAGGAAGTGATGAAAGCTTGAGGCAGATTGGATTTAAATAGTCTGTCTTGGCTCTCTAAATAAGTAAAGGTAAAGGACCCCAGGATGGTTAAGTCCAGTCAAAGGTGACTATGGGGTTGCGGCACTCATCTCACTTCAGGCCAAGGGAGCTGGCGTTTGTCCACAGACAGTTTTCTGGGTCATGTGGCCAGCATGACTAAATCACTTCTGGCGTGAACGGAACACCGTGACAGAAACCAGAGTTCACGGAAACGCTGTTTACCTTCCCACCACGGCGGTACCTATTTATCTACTTGCAAACAGAGGGGGGGGGGTCATATGGGCCACTTGGCCCGGGCCTCCGATTCCAAAGGGGGTCACGGTCAGCATATTCACAATCGCTCACCATTATTTAAATGTAAATACTTAAAATAATCCTTTTCCCTATGTATTTTTAAAAAGCACTATTGTATATCTATATTTTCCATTTTGTCTTTATATGCAGATACGGTTCAAGCCTTGAAATAAAATTGTTTGTCAGCATAACTTTTGTGAAAATTATTTATATACTTATTTATTTATAAGATTCAGAGATCCCCAGGGTAAAAAAAGGGGGGCACATTATCTACCTGGCCCAGGCCTCTGCCTGGCTCTGCAAGAGCCTGTTTTGAACTCCTAGGTTGGCAGGAGCTGGAACAGAGCAACGGGAGCTCACCCCATCATGGAGATTCGAACCACCAATCTTCTGATTGGCAAGCCCAAGAGGCTCAGTAGTTTTGACCACAGTGCCACCCGCACGGCTCTCTACCTTCAGACAGCATTGGGGTGCAGCATGCAATTCACATATTACTCCTGACATGTGCCTCATCCCCATCTAGGCTGGCTGCTGTTCTGCACCAGCGCAAACCTATTGGGGCTGGGGGAGGGGGGAAGAGTGGGTTTGGACTGACTTTCAGGTGATGCCTGCACAGGGCTGTAACTACTACCTTGTCTGCAACAAGCCTGCTACTGACTGCTTTTCTAGCAGACCACAGAAGACTGTTTTCATATGTACACACTATGTCTTCAAAGCACATTATTTCTCTCTGAGAATTTTGGGCACTGCAGTTTACACTTCACAGATTTCAATTACCAGCAATGCTTAACATACTACAGTGTCCACAATTTTTTGAGGGAAAGAATGTGCTTTGAATGCGCCTTGAAAGCACAATGAGTACACAGCCCTGCCAATGACATGGCAGGAGCAGCAGTGCCTCAGCTTTCCCATCTTAGGGGCTCAGTTCTGCTGCAGGAGCATCTGCTGCACAAAATTGCAATGGAATATAAATGCAGACTAGCTAGCTGCCCCCATTCCTTTGAGTGGATCATGGCTTGGGATGGGCTACAGGGGTCAGCAAACTTTTTCAGCAGGGGGCCGGTCCACTGTCCCTCAGACCTTGTGAGGGGCCAGACTATTGGGGGGGGGGGAAATGAATGAATTCCTATGCCCCACAAATGACCCAGAGATGCATTTTAAATAAAAGCACACATTCTATTCATGTAAAAACACCAGGCAGGCCCCACAAATAACCCAGGGATGCCTTTTAAATAAAAGGACACATTCTACTCATGTAAAAACACCAGGCAGGCCCCACAAATAACCCAGAGATGCATTTTAAATAAAAGCACACTTTCTATTCATGTAAAAACACCAGGCAGGCCCCACAAATAACCCAGGGATGCCTTTTAAATAAAAGGACACATTCTACTCATGTAAAAACA
Organism: Lacerta agilis; assembly: GCF_009819535.1. Lineage (NCBI taxonomy): Eukaryota > Metazoa > Chordata > Lepidosauria > Squamata > Lacertidae > Lacerta > Lacerta agilis. Next base: position 60,743,849 of record NC_046313.1, read on the forward strand.
CGCTGATTCCCCAGACTGTCCGCAGGCCAGATTTAGAAGGCGATTGGGCTGGATCTGACCCCCAGGCCTTAGTTTGCCTACCCATGGGCTATAAGAACCCTAGTGAGAATTTTGTATCTGTTTCATTTGCAATATTCTTTGCATAGGAAGCTCCAGCTGGAGGTGATTCTTCCATGCATTTATCACTGAGCAGCTTTCTTTTTCACCCTGAGAAATGTTACACAGATGATCCAAGGAACTTACAAAACCTATTTAAAATAAAATGAGTCAACAGTCATGAAAATTTAAGCAAATACATAAGTGATTATTATCACTGAGTTGTGTGAATTGTTGGAACTGCCTGGCAAACAGTGGCATGGCACTTTCCCTACCAGTCAACCTCTTTAAAGGGGACTTGAGTATTTTTTTTCTTGCTGATACAATGGAAAAGGTTATCCAGGTAATTGAAATTGGGACTTGAATACAAATGAAGTTTCTCTTATCATTTGCCAAACCTACCGGTAGTTGCTTGAAGTTGAAGGCAAGAGAATAAAAATTGTGAGGCTTGGACAGAATCCTCTATATTTTCTGCCATTCATCAGATGAAGGAATAAACCTGAGAAAATCAAACAGACTTAAGGACAGACACTCATCTCACATTACTGACCAAGGGAGCCAGAGTACAGCTTCCGGGTCATGTGGCCAGCATGACTAAGCCGCTTCTGGTGTACCAGAGCAGCACACAGAAATGCTGTTTACCTTCCCGCCAGAGCAGTACCTATTTATCTACTTGCACTTTGATGTGCTTTCGAACTGCTAGGTGGGCAGGAGCAGGGACCGAGCAATGGGAGCTCACCCCATTGCGGGGATTCTAACCGCCAACCTTCTGATCGGCAAGCCCTAGGCTCTGTGGTTTAGGTGAAGGGTTATCACAGGACAATCATGTATTGGGAGTCCTCTGTTGGCTGTCTGGTGCAAATCCTAAGAAGACACCTAAGAAGAGAAAGCAGGGTGGCTTTGAGGTTGCCTATCAACTGTGAGAACATGGGCAACACACACAGGTCATCTGGTAACAGTCTTCCCTACTGTGGAAAGATCATTTCTAACACTTTTCAACATTGGTAGAAAGCTAACTTTAAGTAATTGTGTCCATGATTTTGTGATGTTGATTCCCAAATATTTATTATATTGTGAACAGTGTTTGTATTTTTGCTTGTACTTCTGAGGGGACATTCAGAAATTGTTTGGATTTTGTTTTATTGATGGTCAGTCCAACTATTTCCCCACATGATGGCTTCTGACAGCAATGTCTCCATGTCCGAGACCATCAAGGCAATGTCATTAGCTAAGAGGTTCAATGGTATTCTATATCCATTTCTTAATATTCCTTTTATTTTCTGATTAGGTTGAATAGCATTAGCCAATGGTTCCATTTATAGTGCGAATAACAATGATAAGATGCGATGTGATGCGATGCGATGTGATCCTTGTTTGATGCCTCTTTGTATGTTCATATATTCTCTCTCTCTGCATGTGTATGTATTAGTATAAAGTCATTTCCAAATTTCATTTTAGATAATAATTGGGAAAAAAATATTCCCAGTTGTCTTTCCTGGAGCAAGAGCACACACATTTCCCCACTCTCTGTTATAAAGAATGGCAGCATGTTGAGACAAAGCCTACGGCCTTTCAGCATTATGTCCGCGACTCTGGAAACTTCCATGGTACATGTAAGCTTACTGGAAAGTGAGTCACTGATATTATAAGGACCATTAACTTTTTGCTCTGATTGTGCCCACCAAATTCTCCAAAGAGATTTTGTCTTCCACTTTAACCTGTTTAAGGGAAAGCCAAAGTGCAATTGCTACCTAAGTGATTGCACAGTTCATGGCTGTGAAGCTACTCGCTGCTTTGTTCAAAGAAAAAAAGTTTCATTTCAGTGCTGTAGACAGAATCCTTTTGGTCACCACAGGGATCCATAGTGAAGAACAGTACAGTGGTACCTTGGTTTACAGACGCTTCAGGTTACAGACGCTTCAGGTTACAGACTCCGCTAACCCTGAAATAGTACCTCAGGTTAAGAACTTTGCTTCAGGATGAGAACAGAAATCAGCAGGAGGCCCCATTAGCTAAAGTGGTACCTCAGGTTAAGAACAGTTTCAGGTTAAGAACAGACCTCCAGAACGAATTAAGTTCTTAACCCGAGGTACAACTGTACAGGTTTTTGTTTTTTTTAACAACTTTCCAACAATGGATCTCATTAAAGGTCAATGCAGTAGTATACCACACCATAGGAAATCTGCCTTAAGAGTGTCACACCCAAAATTCTGTCTTAAATAGGAGCACTAACTAATGCAAAACATAGACAGGCAACACACAACTTTAGAATGTTAAGCCCATCTCCCTATTTATGAACCCAAGACAATATTTGATTGGTTGGTTGTTTACTTAATTTCTATACTGCTTAATATATTGAAAATATTTCTAAGCAGTGTACTGAAAACTGAAGCAACAACAGACAACTTAAACAAAATATTGCAAAAACACAGTTGCATATAAAAATCTTACAATACAAAGTTACTAATACATATAAACCAATATCAATTAATTTTCCTTCTGACACATCCTCCAGTTCAACCTATGGGTTCTCACCTAGGGTCCAAACAACAACTGCCATTAGTTTTGCTCTGTAAGTTAGGTAAGTCATGGGCAGGGTTGATGTCTAGCCTGGTGCACTTCTGTGAGGTTGGAATTCCATAATTCAAGGATTGCCATTCCCTGCACTTCTGAGGGTAGTGGAACTACCAAGAGAGTCCCCACTGCAGATTTTAGCAGCTGAGGTTGGTAGAGATAGAGATTATCTTCCATCTATTTGGGGCCTAGGAATATCAGGAACATCTCGGGATGCATTCATCTGGTTTCCATTGACTTTCCAATGGAAAAAAAAATGCATGAGAGTTTTGGATACAGGCAGTGCTTTTTTTCTTTAAATATGTTTAGGGGTACTCTCATTTTGACTCAAGAAAAACCACCATTTTATAGTTTAAATTGGGGAAAATAAATATAGTAAATGGACAAAAGTACAAAGATTCACAGAATGTTTAGGGGTATGCGTATCCCCAGAAAAAAAGTACTGGATATAGGAAAGCAGAAATATTACTCCAGAACAGCCAGAGTCAGCATCTTCAGCCTCAAGCATCTAGATTCTTCCAGTCATGGCATGATTGTGCCATTTTGCCCAAGCAGTCTAGGTTCAGAGAGGCCATCCCAGCTGGTTGAAGTAACCTGGTAGCCATTCCTCCCCTAGAGAAAAGAAGACAGCCCTCTGGATCTATCATTTCCTCTGGTGGTGGGGCAAAAAAGGCAGTGAAGCAGTGTGTTGCCTTAACAAATCCAAGCAGGGAGAAATGGATACCAATTGGCATCCTCAGAGTAGCCAGCTGCAGCTTACCAGTTTTCCCTCCTGATTATAATAGTAGACTTCACAGCTTGTATAATTTGAGCTTTCTTTTTTATTTTTTATTTTTTCCTTCCTTCCTTCCTTCCTTCCTTCCTTCCTTCCTTCCTTCCTTCCTTCCTTCCTTCCTTCTTTTTTTTGGGCAAATACACACAGATTATCTAGGATGAATGTGATGATCAGAATTGTCATAGGTGGCATACCAAAATTGTGTTATATTTTTAAATTGAGGCATTCTGGATGGGCAGTTTTGAAAACTGCAGATGGTATGTGTTTCAGAAGCATTTTTCAAATAGGACTGTGATCAGAGAAGCAAGGAAGCCACTTACTGAGAGGTACAAGGGAGCTTGTTTGGTAAAGGGAAAATAGCTTCTGACAAATTCAGTGAGTAATCTCGTTGCTAGTTCTGTGGGGTATTATTTTGAATTCCTTATGGCTCAAAACATGCCAAACCTAAGAAGATGGGGATAAAGAATTGCCTTTGACATCACCATAAAACAGGAACTGCTCCATGTTATTGGTGAATCTCTTATATCCTTAGTTTTAGTAATATGGATTTTTATCCTTGTAGAATTTATTGTTTGTGAGCTTCTTTGGATGGGTTTCATGTGGGAAAATGGCAAATCACTGGTCACTTACAAAAGTCTAGTGTCTGCAGAAATCCAAAGTTTTGTTGAACTGAAAAGATTCCACCAAACCTGATACAAAGAGTGTGTTTCACAAAGAGTATGGCTGGGTTTACAAAGGAACAATGTATCCAGGCAGTTGATTTCAGACTCAGAAAGACACCATTTCCCTTTCTCCATCTTTGATTATCTCTAAGGCCAAGCTAGACATGACATTAATGACCTGAGTGTGATTAATGCTTACATTTTAAAAAAATGAAAATAGCACGGGGAACTGAGAAATATCTGGACCGTGGGGGTGGGGAAATGAACCTCCCTCCCTCCACTGTGGCCCCAACCAAAATTGTCACCCCTGAAACTGCTATTTACACTGATAGGGAAACCTCTGTTGCCCTATTTACACCATTAGCAGCCGGAGAAGGCAGTTCTGTTTGTTGCAGCGAAACCAATGAATTTTGTGGCATTTTGCTAGGTTCTGAATAATGTAGACATTTTGGCTGCGTACACATGCACCATTCAGGGTCTGGCAAGACAGAGTAGATGCAGACAAAAGAACATAGGCAGGCAGTAGCAGCAAGTGGTGGGTAGAGACAGGCTGGCAGCCCCTAGCAGGCAGCAGCAGCAGCAGCAGGAAGATAGATACTGGCAGGTGCCAGGAGCATGCAAATAGGTACTGGTGGGCAGCATAGGCAGAATGCTGCCAGTCGCAGTAATTGATGTACACAAACTCACTTAAGTCTTTTGACACAAGGCCCTGCAATATCGTGGGAAGCATGGTGCCAGAAGCAGCAATTCTTGGGTTGTGGTGGGGTGGGTACTTTTGACTCTAGGCCCCATCAGATGGGGGCAGTGTCATTTTGGCCAGATGCACAGAATGTACTCAGAAGTACACCCCATTGAGTTTAGCAGGGAAGTGTTCAGTGGTGGTGCTTACCCACAAACTGTAAAACAGGGGGGGCAGCTCCAAAGAGACTGCGATCTACTCAAAGAGTTTAAAAAACTGACAGTGATCTACCCCCTTTTGGGGGGTTCAGGTCAAAGTTGTTTAGCTTTTTTAGGAAGGAGGGGAAGGCCCATTTTGGGGGCGGTTCGGTCAAAGTTGTTGAGTTTTTTCAGGGGAGCTTTTTTTTAGGGGAGCCACAGTTGTTCAGCTTCTTTGGGAGGAGCCAGTGATCTACCACAGACGTCCTGTGATCTACTGGTAGATCACGATCTACCTGTTGGACATGCCTGCTTTAAAAAGTACTTAATTTATATTGTTCTGCAAGAGAAACCATTGCCTCCCTGCTGCTCAGTATGGCTTTGATATGCTTTGATGAGCAAGCAGTTGGTGTTTCAAATAATTAGAAGTCAAATTGTTGTAACAAAGGAAATGCAACAGGAATTCAGAAGTCGGGTAAGGTTGTCAAAACAAATTTATTACATACCAATATAATTTACAATCAGATGTTAACGATATGTTTACAGTACATGGAAAACACACACTATTATTTATGTATGTTAGTTATTTTGTATCTTTAATCAAAGTATGCAACATAGGGTGAAACTTTTTGGGATTATTGTTTAAAAAAAAACAACAACAAAAAACCCACAAACCAAGTACTTCTATTTCTTTGGTTCCCACCCGCAAGACATTCAGTTTAGAGATGACAAATAAAGTTGGATGAAAGAATTGCAGTAAGCAGCAGGGATGGCAAAGGAGTGAGTCATTGGCAATGGAGCTACATTATGGGAATGGCACATAATAACATAATAGTAATGTTTCAGAAAGTAGACCGGGGGTATCCTTTATTTTTCAATTAAGTGGTAAAATAAGTTGAGAACCTGCCTGTTCTGTTTACGGTACCTGATGTCCACACATTAAGCTGAGCACATAAGAGCTTCAGAGATCCTACTGTTCTGACCTAGACATCATGCTTACCTTACAGCAGGGCTCTTCTGGCTTTCCTACTGATTCTGCTGACTCTTGATGTCACTCAACTCTAATGGCGAAGGCAGACATCTAATCATATTTGCAACCACATTTGTTTTGCCGCTGTTTTTCTCCACTAATTTATTGTCGTACAGAGAGTGTGGGGGAGAGAGGGGGGTGTCAAGGGATACATACACAGTATTTTATCTGAGGGGGGATTTTTCTTTTTCTTGTTTATTTGCTTTCCATTCCATTTTATGCATCAAGGCTGCCTTGCAAATTTGCCGCTTTTTTGAAATGGCAAGACCAACAGTACTGCAAAACTCGGCCATTTATAAGGTGCCAGCACCACCAAGACAACGATGGGAAATGAGTGCTCTTGAAAGCTTCCCTTTATTTATTTACTAAATTTCTATCCTGCTTTTCATCCCAAAGGAGCCCATGGCAGCAAACAACAAGCGATAAAACAACTCAAACATCTTTAAAAGAATTCCAATACAGATGCAGGCTGGGAAATATCTCCCCCCCCCAAAAAAAAGGCTTGTTGAAGAATGTCTTCAGTAGCTGTTCTGTTGGGAGCTGCCCAGAGTGGCTGTGGTATTAATAATAATAATAATAATAATAATAATAATAATAATAATAGGTACCCAAAAGATGACAGAGACAGCCCTAGTATAATATTTAATGGGAAGGAAGTCCAAATAGGAGGCGCCACGACCTGGATCCAACCCATTGTGTATGGAAAAGACAAACTGTATTGTTTTTAACTCTTGATGCACTGATTTCTTATTCTGAGCCTGATTTTGTATATTTAGTTTTCTTTTCTTTTTAAGAAAAAGTCTTCATGGCAGATTCTTGTGACCACTTGACTTTTTTTTAGTGTTGACAAAGAATTGCTCCTGAACATTGCACCTTTTATCTAAAATTTCAAGGGCTGAACTGAAATGGCTTAGAAGAGATTTTTCTGAGAAAACTAGCAGGGAGCCCAGCAATTGCATCACACTGATCTCCCCACTCTCTTGCCCTTATTCCTCTCAGTAACAGGCAGCAATGCACAGCATTGGCAAGCCAGATTAGCAGTGCAGCCCCCCACCTGTGCTACCCTGCTGGCTACTACTGAGTCCCCTAAGCTAGTTTTTGAGCTTGGCTCAGAAGAAATCCATCAGCTCCTCTACGCTGAATCACTTTCTTCCACTGTGACACTGTAGAGCTGAGCCATTCTCTTTCTTTCCCAGTAGAGCATTCCATGACCATGGTGTGCTTAGGTTCACCAGAGGTTTGCTATGAAAGGTGCTGTCAGATCAAATAGAGACTGAACTGTCGAACTGCTATAGGTTTCCTGACATTTCCATCTACCCGTTGTTTTCATGCTCCTGTGCTTATGATCAATCACACAGAAAAAGCAGCATTTTACATTGTTGAACTCTGGCAGGAAAGGGAGCGGGCAAATATTTTAGGCACTGAAAGATCTGTGATGCTGCCAACTCCTTAAAGCAGCTGACTTTTGATGAAACACTAAGGTGGGGTCTGATGCCTGGATGGGTGCCATTTTGCTTGCCAGCTGGCTTCTTTGCCTGCCATGGACTACTAGACTGAGTAATCTCCAAAAGAATGAGCCTATCAGAACTACAGTATGCTCAGAGGTCTATCACAGATGACTCGGGTTCTCATTGCAGACTTTGTTGTAGTGAAGCATTTGGCTGGTTCAGACTTTGAGCCTGGTTGATGCTACTGGCTGTGTGAATTGTGTGTCACTTTCAAACCAGTGGGTGGGTTCCATGATTGCATTCTGTGGGGCTCTGCAACTTGTTGTGTACTCCTGCCATCCCTCAGATTTCTTTGCTATGAATCTGTCAGTTTCACTTCTCTCTGTTTCTCATTTTTCCTAACTTAGCTTCAGTTCTCCACATTTCTGCAGGGATCCGCATTAAAAAAAACCAAAAACCTCCAGGAAAATTAGGCATGATTTTTAAAACATTCCCGTTCACCAAGGCATTTGGTAGGTGAAAAACATTGTTTCAGGCAACTTTGAAATTAATAGTTGAGAGGATATTTGGTATTTATTTATTTATTTAAAAAAATAAAATTATATTTTAAAACAGTCTTCTTGTGTCTTGTTGCCCTTGGCTTCTTGGGGAGGGAGGGATAAAAATTATAGGGGAGATGGAAAATAGGACTGGGGCATCTAACCTCCCTCCCTCCTTTTTAATCCTGTGATGTTAACCTTTAGAATGTACTTTGTATAGCTAAGCATTTAGCTCTGTCCTCAGTACGTTGTATTGTATTTTATTTTATTGCTATGGCTAGTGACTGATGCAAATAAAGATTCTATCTGTCCTGTGATCCTAGCATAGCTAAAGCACCAATGGGTATCCATTGTGATAAAGGCTGGTCTGTAAACCAGCTAAGCCAATCCTTCAATCTGTAAAGTGCTGTTTGGTGGGATTTTATGCATGCAATCAGTCAAACATCATTTTTAGCTATTCTACTAGATATGTACCAAAGAGCTGTAGAAGTTTGGAGCTCATAACAACTGCTCTTCTGCTCCTGAGAAAATAATGAGCATCATTTTCTCCAATGAAACCCAAAGAGTTTACCTTACTGGTAAACTGTATCCATTTGACTGCTTGGGATGGAAGGATCCATTCATGTGTTATTCAAAATGTTACCAGTACTGGCTCCCAGTCACTGGGATAGTGTAATTATTAGAAGCCTTGATGTCTGCAACTCCAAATCACCTATCAGATTGCGAGTTAGCAAAATATTTAAAGGTATAAAAAGTCACATAAATAGTCATTCACAATGAAATTCTGGTTTTAAAAAAGAGAATGTTAATGATTGAAGGAAGGAATACCCGGTATGTTAAAATGGGTATAAATGTAAATAACTGAACTTATATGTTTCTCCACTTGGGGGTAGTAAAGGATTTGCCTGTGTCTGCAGGGAGAAGTAAAGTGTCTTTGGTGATTAATAGGATCCATGTTTATATCAACAGTGCACTGTTATTTGGTGTGAATTGGAAGTAGAGTATCACATTTGTTTGAACTGGTTGCAGTTTAGCTGAACTGGTGAAGCAGCATTTCTGAATACAGAAGTTTAATCTTTTCTCTGCTAAACACTGAGCTATGTATTAGTAAGATAGATGCCTATGTGTAGATACTATGGAAATCTCTACATTCAGATATATGTATATGTATGGGTTAATATGTGGCAATTTGACCATTTCAAGAGTATACTTCAATTCCATTTGATTTTCCTTGTGAAACTCAGAATAACCTAGAAATTATGGGTTGCATATGATAGGGTGATCACTGTAATTTGAACAATATGTGCTTGCTTCTCTGAGCAGTAGAGAAGAAAGAGAAGGAACACAATCTCTGAGCTTTGTTTTGATGCATACAATTTATCTAAATGTACCAGGACTCTGTTCAGTGAGAAAAACACCTTACACATGACTAGTGAGAAGATCTTCCATTCCTTACCACATGTTGGAGTTTGACATTTTACATATTTGCCGATTTATCTGTACATTACACATATAAAGGCCACACTTGTATCTGGACTGGTACTATGATATCAGAACGACAACAATGAACAATACCAAAGCACTAATTATGCTCATTCCACAGTATGGGTTATTGTTCTAGTTTCTGAAACACCAGGTTTTGTTATAAAGCCCTAATAAATTGCAACAAAAAACTGGCAACAATTTTTTATTTAAACCCTATTAAGGCTTAAAGGTCAGATTCATGTAATAGTTAAAATAGGTGAATATACAATACCAGAATTTGTAGAGCCATACAAATGCATTGATAGTCTCATCTCTCTATTGAAATAGTAGACCCAAATCTAAAAGTGTGCAAACTTATGTACATGTTATGTACCTTGGAGAAAGTCCCAATGAATACAGTGGGAAAACATGCTTCATATTGCATTATAAGTCTGGGAATCTGTGCTCTGTATTCACATGACTTCTCCCTACTCTGCCTGACTGAAAAATTAGTATTAATGGGAATGCATTCGACTGTAGCAGATATGCAAATCAGAACAAATTCTTTCTGTCCATCTAATGCTTCTTTTTCCATGGGGAGCTTGTAGCATGTTGATTATCCATTTAGGCAAACTAAACCTGAGTTTTAACTAATCCAGATACCTGAAGGAGCACCCCTTCCCACCTCAGTCTGAATTTGCCTTTAGATCTTCAGCTGAGGCTCTTCCCCAGACACTTCCTGTACTATCTTAGGAGAGAGGGCTCTTTTAGCTCTGATGCCTCAGTTATGGAGGCATCAGAAAGAGCTTTCTTAAAGAGATTTTTACCAATCAGGGGCATAGGATGGTGGGGGTGGTCCGCCCCATGTGCCATCCATGGGGGGGGGGTGACAAAAAGGCACACCGTGGGGGGCTCACCCCACCGCCCCCATGCTTGGCGGATTGCCCTGCTGCCAATTGCCCAGTGCAGTGGATCACAGTGGATCACCCTGCCCGACAAATCGCCCCGCCTGGTGGATCGCCCCGCCACCACTGCCAAATGCCCCGTTAATCGCCCTGCATGGCAGATCCCCCCCCCTCAGGTCGCCCCGACCCCGGGTGCACGGCATGGCCGCTGTTCTGGGTAACTCCACCACTGTTACCAGTATCTACCCTGCAATCTTTTAGGCACCAGACAAAAAAATATTTTTATTTACCCAGGCAAATGAACTTATCATGAATTTTAATTGATCGCGTGACCTTATCAGTTGCTTTATTATTGTTGGTTGCATTGGAACATGTTGTATTCCAACCTTGGTTTCCTCAAAGGATGATGGACAGTTTAGAAATGTTTTAAATTAAAAATAATAATCAAGGGATAAATTTGAATCACAACAGTTACTGAATATGGATAAGGGAATGAGACAGTCATTGTAGTGTAACGAATAAAGTTTCATACACTGCTCAAAAATGTCCTCTGATCTCTTGAAATGTTTATTTTCTCGCATGAAAGAAGCTTCTGTCATTATGCCCCATTTTCAGGGTGCTTTAGAATGTCTTTTGTTTGTATTTATAAGGACTGAGATTACCTTACTGTTGCAAGCTGGCTGAAGGTGCTGTGCATATATATTTATTTCTATTCAATAGGGACATGGGTAGCACTGTGGTCTACCACTGTGGTTGGCGTTTCAAATCCCTGCAATGGGGTGAGCTCCCGTTGTTCTGTCTCCCAGCTCCTGCCAACCTAGCAGTCTGAAAGCACGCCAGTGCAAGTAGATACTGCTGCGGCAGGAAGGTAAACGGCGTTTCCGTGCACTCTGGTTTCTGTCATGGTGTTCTGTTGTGCCTGAAGCGGTTTAGTCATGCTGGCCACATGACCTGGAAAGCTGTCTGTGGCCAAACACCGGCTCCCTCAGCCTAAAAGCGAGATGAGCGCCGCAACTCCATAGTCGCCTTTGACTGGATTTAACCGTCCAGGGGGTCCTTTACCTTTTTACCTTTTTTTCTATTCAGTCTTTCTTCCAGCAGTCTCTAACCTCTCTGGATGCTGGTGCTACTTGATCCTAATAGCTCCACGGCATGAGTTACCTCATGATGCCTTCCCCCTGGGAGTTAACTGAAGTACCAGAAGTTGCAGAAGTTGGCTACCAGGTGTCTGAGATTGGTGCGCTTGCTGATGTTGTTTTTAAGGGAACAGCTTCCTTTTATTGATTGATTGATTGATTGATTTCTTTAAAAACACTCTCACTTTCTGCACTGATTTCTTTAAAAGGAAAAATGATAACGAACAGCTGTCAAAGACATGCTAGGTGCCTCCTCTAGCTTCTTACACTTACAGGAAAGCCCAGATGAGGCCATAAGTGGACTTTCAGGAAGTATAGATACCCGGGAAGGCTGTAGAATGAACACCACCAGAAAGACGATTTGTAGGATGAAAGGGTGCTCCCCAAAGCCCCCAGTCTCCTCAAAAGGAAGTGTAATTTTTATTTCTCTTCACATCCCTCATGTGGGCCTCATCTTTCAGCATCCATCAAAGTGCCCTTATGCACGAGCTTCTCCTGCACAGCTGGGAAACCATGTGGATGGGGCCTGATTGTGTAGCCTCTCCCATGGAATGAGCCCTGCTCCTCCTGGTAACTGCGCCAATTTCACAAGAAAGAAACCCATGCTTGGGTCATTCATATGATCTTTCAGCTGTGCAAGAGCTGGTCATGGATAAGTAGCTCCCATGTGGCTGGGAGGACATCCAAAGGTCACATTAGTCACAGACCGCCAGACAGGTGAGAGCTGCAGACGGATGACCTCTGCGGATACGGATGGCTTCTTTCTTCTGCACACCCTGCAACATGGCGTTCCCCAAGCATGAAGATGCTCCGCTGGGATGGGAGGTGACTGGTAGAGTGTCTGGGGTGCCAGTGTTTGCACTGAGGAAAGATGACACTCAGGAAAGCCATCCTAAAACGCTTGGACAGCAAGTTGTAGATTATAGGGTTAACAGCAGAACTCAGATAGAAGAAAATGCCTAAGAGAGGGAAAACAGCAGAAAGAAAGAGGGAGACAACTTGTGAGCTATAGATCCTCTGCTCAGCTTAACTGGCTGACAGGAACAAGGCTAGTCTTATCAGGTGGTGCATTTACAGGCCCTGTTTCTGCCTAATTAAAGGCAATGTTTTTTAGATATATTAGCTGCACTTGTTCTCCGAGACAAAAATTATTGCAGTGCTGTCAAAGAGATTACAGTGCTCCAGTCTGAATACAAAGCAGTTAAGGGAAAGGAGCTGTTATGTTCAAAGCTTGTAAGAAAATGATCTGCTACACCTTGGGACCAACCTAAATTACCACATGACAGCTGATAGCAAACCTGTGTCTTTAAAAGACAGGTCTGCCTAATTATATATAAATTAAGGTGTGTGTGTGTGTGTGTGTGTGATTTAAAGCTGGAGTGGGGAAACTTTCTCAGTCTGAGAGCTGCATTTCCTTCTGAGCAACCTTTCCCCCCTCTTCTCATATGCCAGCAATGACTGGGGCCAGAGGCAAAAGTGCAAGGAGCAATGAATGCTTTGTTACACACAGCTTTTTATCCTCCATTCAGACAAGCAAGAAGCATGAACAGGGTTCATCTGTCATGGTTGTGCAATACATAGGGTGCAATCCTATACTGAATAACCACCAGCCAAGCAACTATAGTATTTAGTGGAAGTCCATTGTGATGGCTGAATGCCAGACATACCTGGTATTCAGCCATCATAATGGATTTCCACTAAATACTATAGTTGCTTGGCTGGTGGTTATTCAGTATAGGATTGTACCCTATGTATTTGCATTGTGTCTGCAGCAGTAATATAATTAGATGCTTATAAATTCTCAGACCTACAATAAGAATTTGTATCTATATCTATCTATCTATCTATCTATCTATCTATCTATCTATCTATCTATCTATTTCTTGTACTTTCTGATGAGATTCCTTGCTTGGCTGAGAAATCAGCAAAGAGAACATATGGTTTATTATCATATCTATATTAGAGATGGTCTAGAACAATAATAATGGGATTTGCTTATTTTTATGAGTAAAAATGCTGAGTGTGGGTCATGATGGGCTTGAGAGATCATGCTTTTCTTAAAGACAAGGATCCAGGCAACTAGCATTCTGGCACCTTTGCACCTTAGCACAGATTTATATTGTTGTTTAGTCGTTTAGTTGTGTCCGACTCTTCGTAACCCCATGGACCAGAGCATGCCAGGCACTCCTGTCTTCCACTGCCTCCCGCAGTTTGGTCAGACTCATGTTGGTACCTTCAAGAACACTGTCCAACCATCTCATCCTCTGTCATCCCCTTCTCCTTGTGCCCTCCATCTTTCCCAACATCAGGGTCTTTTCCAGGGAGTCTTCTCTTATCATGAGGTGGCCAAAGTATTGGAGTCTCAGCTTCAGAATCTGTCCTTCCAGTGAGCACTCAGGGCTGATTTCCTTCAGAATGGATAGGTTTGATCTTCTTGCAGTCCATGGGACTCTCAAGAGTCTCCTCCAGCACCATAATTCAAAAGCATCAATTCTTCAGCAATCAGCCTTCTTTATGGTCCAGCTCTCATTTCCATACATAACTACTGGGAAAACCATAGCTTTAACTATACGGACCTTTGTCGGCAAGGTGATGTCTCTGCTTTTTAAGATGCTGTCTAGGTTTGTCATTGCTGTTCTCCCAAGAAGTAGGTGTCTTTTAATTTCGTGACTGCTGTCACCATCTGCAGTGATCACAGAACCCAAGAAAGTGAAATCTCTCACTGCCTCCATTTCTTCCCCTTCTATTTGCCAGGAGGTGATGGGACCAGTGGCCATGATCTTAGTTTTTTTTTATGTTGAGCTTCAGACCATATTTTGCGCTCTCCTCTTTCACCCTCATCAAAAGGTCCTTTGATTCCTCCTCACTTTCTGCCATCAAGGTTGTGTCATCAGAATATCTGAGGTTGTTGATATTTCTTCCCACAATCTTAATTCTGTCTTGGGATTCATCCAGTCCAGTCTTTCGCATGATGAATTCTGCATATAATTTAAATAAGCAGGGAGACAATATACAGCCTTGTCATACTCCTTTCCCAGTTTTGAACCAATCTATTCCACATCCAGTTCTAACTGTAGCTTCTTGTCCCACATAGAGATTTCTCAGGAGACAGATGAGGTAATCAGGCACTCCCATTTCTTTAAGAACTTGCCATAGTTTGCTGTGGCCGACACAGTCAAATGCTTTTGCGAAGTCAATGAAGCAGAAGTAGCTGTTTTTCTAGAACTCTCTAGCTTTCTTCATAATCCAGTGCATGTTTGCAATTTGGTCTCTGGTTCCTCTGCCCCTTCGAAATCCAGCTTGCACTTCTGGGAATTCTCGGTCCACATACTGCTTAAGCCTGCCTTGTAGAATTTTAAGTATAACCTTGCTAGCGTGTGAAATGAGCGTAATTGTGCGGTAGTTGGAGCATTCTTTGGCACTGCCCTTCTTTGGGATTGGAATGTAGACTGATCTTCTCCAATCCTCTGGCCACTGCTGAGTTTTCCAAACTTGCTGGCATATTGAGTGTAGCACCTTAACAGCATCATCTTTTAAAATTTTAAATAGTTCAGCTGGAATATCATCACTTCCACTGGCCTTGTTATTAGCAGTGCTTTCTAAGGCCCATTTGACTTCGCTCTCCAGGATGTCTGGCTCAAGGTCAGCAACTAAGCTATCAAGGACAGAGGGAGTGGGAGAATATTTGCAATATAATGCTTCCCCCAGAAGCACAGACTTTGGAGGAAGAAAGGCTGGAACCTTCATCCAGTAGTGGACAGTGGAGTGATGGCAATCATCTGATCTTCAGCAGAGGTGGGTTTAGGGCAGCATGAGCTGTTCTGCTGCACTGGGCATGGAGCCTGAGCAATGGATAGAGCAAAATGGAAGACAAGAGATGGGGCGAGCACTGAATTTTGACCTCGCACAGGGCGCTGCTGAAATTTGGAAGACCAAAGTCTGCCCTGCCTTCAGTCACCTGCATCACTGCTGCATACCAGGATAGCCCATTGCAAATGTAGCAGCGGAGCCAATCCTGTGCTCCTGTCAGTGCATTTGCACTGCAGCAACCTTGCCACCACACCACCTCTGTGCCCTG
Source organism: Lacerta agilis (assembly GCF_009819535.1). Taxonomy (NCBI): domain Eukaryota; kingdom Metazoa; phylum Chordata; class Lepidosauria; order Squamata; family Lacertidae; genus Lacerta; species Lacerta agilis. Next base: position 60,759,432 of record NC_046313.1, read on the forward strand.
GTATGCAGCAGCAACACAGGTGACCAGAGGTCAGGTGAGCACCCCATTTCACCCCACTGTCTGCTACTGCCCTTTGCCTGACACATGGCCCTTTGTACTTATAAGAATTGGGGAAGGGAGGAAGAATTACAGTCTGTTGAAAACACATTTTCATTCAGCAGTTGATGTTCACTGGAGACCATTCTTTCCAAATCTCAGTTTGTTGAATGATAATTTTCTTTGGTTTATCAGAGGGTCGTTGTCAGAGGGTTTATGTCATTCTGATTGAACATAACCATCAGAGTTTTCTTTTGGGATGCTTTGCTTGTGCTGAACAAACTGTGAGAAAAAGAGAAAGTTACCTGACACCACATGGATTAAGTTGAACATATTGGCAAGTGGTTCTGTCCAGTTTACGACAAAGCTGTAGAAGAGTCGGTCTGTGTGGAACGGAGCCCAGCATATTCCAAAAACAATTACTAGGACAACTGTCAGAGAGAGAAGAGTGAGGGAAGAGCAAGACATATAGGCTGCTATTTTACTTCATCAAACCAAGTGATTCAAGAAAGCAAATGAATACTTCAGATAGCTTCCCACTTTAATCAAACAGAAATATCATGGGTCCCCCCCATTTATAACATTTTCTGTTTTTCTCATACAAGATGAAATTAGCTTACAATAAAAGTTTGATTCTACACTGATATCAGGCTTCAGTATGTCATTGATATATATTTTAAATCAGTGTGTTATTTTACAAGTAGAAATAAATACTTAAGACTGGTTCTTAATGAACAATCTACTTAGAATAAGTGAACTCTAGACAAACCATTGCCAGTGCAAATTTGGATGGGGCTGTATAAACTGAAGGCCTGGGCACTGCTTCTTATGGGACATTTTATTATTCTATCAGAGGAATGGGCAAATTTGTAGATTTTGGTCTCTCACCTGGTTCAGGGCAACCCAATGCACATCTACTAAGCCAGGGGTTGTCAACCTGGTCCCTACCGCCCACTAGTGGGCGTTTCAGGATTCTAGGTGGGTGGTGGGTGGTAGGGGGTTCTACAGCACAAGCTGAATCCTCCATCTAGCACTGGTGAGCGGTAAGGAATTTTTACCATCAAGAAAGATACATTAGTGGGTGGTAGGTATTAAAAAGTTGACTACCCCTGTACTAAGCAATAGACCTCATTGAATTTGATGGGACTTACTCCCTGGTTCTCCTTCATGGATCATTGCCTTGTCGTGGCGAAGGGGCTTGAATAACTCAGGGAAGCTATGAGCTATGCCATGCAGGGCCACCCAAGATGGACAGGTCATAGCGGAGAGTTTAGACTAAATGTGATCCATCTGGAGAAGGAACTGGCAAGCCACTCCAGTATCCCTGCCAAGAAAACTCCATGGACTGTGGGAGGCAGTGGAGGATAGGGGTGCCTGGCCAGGACCGGTGCTAGGGCTTCTTGCACCCTAGGTGAACCACCTTCTGGCCCCCCGCCCCCCCGGCAAAGCCTGCTTTAGTGGGAGGTGGGGGGTGGAGAGGCAAGCAGCAGTTTCTCCACTGTAGCGGAGAGCTGCTGCTCGCCCCCCCTGCCCCCCGCCAAAGCCTGATTTAGCGGGAGCCGGGGTGGTGGTTTAGGGGCAAGCAGCACCTCTCCACTACAGTGGAGAAGCTGCTGCTAGCCCGTCCCGCCCAAGCCTGGCCAGCGCCCCCTCCATTTTGGCACCCTAGGCAATTGCCTAGTTCGCCTAAATGGACGCGCTGGCCCTGTGCCTGGTGTGCTCTGGTCCATGGGGTCATGAAGAATCGGACACGACTGAACAACTGAACGACAACAACAACACTCCCTGGTTAGTAGTACAGGGTTGTGGGCTTGGTTCCTGAAATACAGTGCACATACATACTCTGCAGCTGTGATTAAAAGTGCAGGCACGCAGTGCAAATAGGGATTACCATGTTTGACTGCCATCTAGTTTCCCCACTTGAAATCACAATGCTATGGCAATTACAAAGTGGGTGCATTAGTGGCCAAAGAGAAAGCTGTTAAAATATTAGTAGATTAATAGTTTGAAACATCTACTGGAAACCTTTAGCCCTCCAGTTCTCATCAGACTCTGCTTTCTATAGCCTCCCAAAGCATGGCCAATGGCCGGGCATGATGGGAGTTGTAGTCCAACACCACCTGGTGAGCCATAGGTTAGCACAGTAGCTGCTCAGAGCAAAGAGATGTACCCATTCTTCCTTTTTCTTTGCCTGAGTCTTGAAACATGGATGGAGACACCTACATAGATGACTTCCAGCTGCCTCCTAAAATACATTCTCTTACATTGGCCTGCCTCACATTCATTCATAATGCAAAGCACAAATTTGTTACTTACATAACATCTTAGTGACAGACTTCCCGGATGGCCTTTTAACATTAATTCCCATTTCATCTACTTCCAAAGAACAGTCTCCTCTCAGCTGGTAATTGGAGGAGAAAAAGTCAGGAAACATTGCTGTAGGAATGGATCTAACAACATCAGTGAAAATCAGTCTGTTCTGGAAAAACTGGTGGAAAGTATTGTTAAAGATAAAACAACATATAGAAAAACAAGTGTGACCACATTTGGAATACTGTGTAGTGTACAGTTAAGATCGCCTGTAGTGTACAGTTAAGGATATTGCAGAGATATTCAGACATTGTTGGACTTCAGTTTCCATTATTCCTGACTATTGGTCATGCTAGCAGGGGCTGATTCAACTTACAGTGCAGCAACATCTGGAGGCACTAAGTTAGCAACTCCTAGAATTGTAGAGTTGGAAGGGACCCTAAGCGCCATCTTCTAGTCCAACCCTCTGCAATGCAGGCATCTCAGCTAAATCATGCATGTGACAGATGACCATCCAACCTCTGCTTAAAAACCTTCATGGAAGGAGAGTCCACCACCTCTCATGGGAGTCTCTTCCACTGTTGAACAGCTCTTACTATCAGAAAGTTCTTCCGATGGAATCTTGTCCAGTCCAGAACATGCACAAATGTCCAGTCCTGCAACATGTACAATCAAGAAAACAGGGGTGTTCTGCCCATATAGGTAACCAGACAAAGCAAGCATGCTGAAGGCTCATGGCAACATTAAATTTCAACTCCTTTGCTTGCCAGAACAACTGGTGTTATATAGAAGGAGTTCCGTTTGTTTCTTTGTTTTTAATTCATGGACATCAGCTTGGCACCAGAAATGCAGAGGTTTTAAGCAGAGGTTGGATGGTCATCTGTCATCTTTGGTAACCCCGTGTGTGTATTCATCAGCTCTGGGGCTTTCAAAAGAAAGGACATCGTGTATTGATGTAAGCTATACTATTTCTTGCCTAGGCTACCATTGATTTGCAGTGAAATAAGGCCTGTTAAGAAAATTCCTAGGCATCAGTGAACTAAAATGGACAGGAATGGGCAAATTCAGTTCGGATGACTATCATATCTACTACTGTGGGCAGGAATCCCGTAAAAGAAATGGAGTGGCCCTCATAGTCAACAAAAGAGTGGCGAAAGCTGTACTGGGATGCAATTTCAAAAATGATAGAATGATCTCGATACGAATCCAAGGCAGACCTTTTAACATCACAGTAATCCAAGTTTATGCACCAACTACCAGTGCTGAAGAAACTGAAATTGATCAATTCTATGAAGACTTACAACACATTATAGAAATGACACCAAAGAAAGATGTTCTTCTCATTATAGGGGATTGGAATGCTAAAGTAGGGAGTCAAGAGATAAAAGGAACAACTGGCAAGTTTGGCCTTGGAGTTCAAAATGAAGCAGGGCAAAGGCTAATAGAGTTCTGTCAAGAGAACAAGCTGGTCATCACAAACACTCTTTTCCAACAACACAAGAGACGACTCTACACATGGACATCACCAGATGGGCAACATCGAAATCAGATTGATTATATTCTCTGCAGCCAAAGATGGAGAAGCTCTATACACTCAGCAAAAACAAGACCTGGAGCTGATTGTGGCTCAGATCACCAGCTTCTTATAGCAAAATTCCAGCTTAAACTGAAGAAAGTAGGAAAAACCACTGGGCCAGTAAGATACAATCTAAATCAAATTCCTTATGAATACACAGTTGAAGTGAAGAACAGGTTTAAGGATTTAGATTTGGTGGATAGAGTGCCTGAAGAACTGTGGATGGAGGCTCGTAACATTATACAGGAGACAGCAACGAAAACCATCCAAATGAAAAAGAAATGCAAGAAAGCAAAGTGGCTGTCCAATGAGGCCTTACAAATAGCGGGGGAGAGAAGGCAAGCAAAATGTGAGGGAGATCGTGAAAGATACAGGAAATTGAATGCAGATTTCCAAAGAATAGCAAGGAGAGACAAGAGGGCCTTTCTAAACGAGCAATGCAAAGAAATAGAGGAAAATAACAGAATGGGAAAAACCGGAGATTTGTTCAAGAAAATTGGAGATATGAAAGGAAGATTTCGTACAAAGATTACCACAATTAAGGACAAAAGTGGAAAGGACCTAACATAAGCAGAAGACATCAAGAAGAGGTGGCAAGAATACACAGAGGAATTATACCAGAAAGATATGGAGGTCTCATACACCCCAGGTAATGTGGTTGCTGACCTTGAGCCAGACATCCTGGAGAGTGAAGTCAAATGGGCCTTAGAAAGCCTCACTAACAACAAGGCCAGTGGAAGTGATGATATTCCAGCTGAACTATTCAAAATTTTAAAAGATGATGCTGTTAAGGTGCTACACTCAATATGCCAGCAAGTTTGGAAAACTCAGCAGTGGCCAGAGGATTGGAGAAGATCAGTCTAAATTCCAATCCCAAAGAAGGGCAGTGCCAAAGAATGCTCCAACTACCTCACAATTGCGCTCATTTCACACGCTAGCAAGGTTATACTGAAAATTCTACAAGGCAGGCTTAAGCAGTATGTGGACCAGAGACCAAATTACAAACATGCGCTGGATTATGGAGAAAGCTAGAGAGTTCCAGAAAAACATCTACTTCTGCTTCATTGACTATGCAAAAGCATTTGACTGTGTCGACCACAGCAAACTATGGCAAGTTCTTAAAGAAATGGGAGTGCCGGATCACCTCATTTGTCTCCTGAGAAATCTCTATGTGGGACAAGAAGCTACAGTTAGAACTGGATATGGAACAACTGATTGGTTCAAAATTGGGAAAGGAGTACGACAAGGCTGTATATTGTCTCCCTGCTTATTTAACTTATATGCAGAATTCATCATGCGAAAGGCTGGACTGGATGAATCCCAAACCGGAATTAAGATTGCCAGAAAAAATATCAACAACCTCAGATATGCTGATGATACTACCTTGATGGCAGAAAGTGAGGAGGAATTAAATAACCTTTTAATGAGGGTGAAAGAGGAGAGTGCAAAATATGGCCTGAAGCTCAACATCAAAAAAAACTAAGATCATGGCCACTGGTCCCATCACCTCCTGGCAAATAGAAGGGGAAGAAATGGAGGCAGTGAGAGATTTCACTTTCTTGGGTTCCATGATCACTGCAGATGGTGACAGCAGTCACGAAATTAGAAGACGCCTGCTTCTTGGGAGAAAAGCAATGACAAACCTAGACAGCATCTTAAAAAGCAGAGACATCACCTTGCCGACAAAGGTCCGTATAGTTAAAGCTATGGTTTTCACAGTAGTGATGTATGGAAGTGAGAGCTGGACCATAAAGAAGGCTGATCGCCGTAGAATTGATGCTTTTGAATTATGGTGCTGGAGGAGACTCTTGAGAGTCCCATGGACTGCAAGAAGATCAAACCTATCCATTCTGAAGGAAATCAGCCCTGAGTGCTCACTAGAAGGACAGATCCTGAAGCTGAGGCTCCAGTACTTTGGCCACCTCATGAGAAGAGAAGACTCCCTAGAAAAGACCCTGATGTTGGGAAAGATGGAGGGCACAAGGAGAAGGGGACGACAGAGGATGAGATGGTTGGACAGTGTTCTCGAAGCTACTAACATGAGTTTGGCCAAACTGCGAGAGGCAGTGAAGGATAGGCGTGCCTGGCGTGCTCTGGTCCATGGGGTCACGAAGAGTCGGACACGACTGAACGACTGAACAACAACAACAAAGAAAGCTACCCTTTTAATTACTAAAGTGCTGTCAACAAGTATTAGAAAGAGAGAGACAACTCTGAATGCCAGGAGAAACAGAGAGAAGCCAAGAAAGCCATTTTCTGGTACTTTGAAAATGACTGTCAGCGAACTGGGATCTTCATCTCCTCCAGCAGTTCATTAGCTCAGGAAGAACTAGAGGTTTATTGTGCCAATTTGTGCTCCACACCACTAGCATCACACAGAATGTTATTAACAGGATGAAGACAATGAACTCAGGGAAAGGGGCATCACATGTGTAGAATGTGTAAAAGTATTCTAAATCACTCTGACCAACAGCCGAAAGCAAAATAAAGCCAACCCGCCCCCCAAAAAACCAACACCCCAAAATTGATAAGGAATAGAAGGGAGAGCAATAAGAAGCACCATATCAAATATATTCTAAAACTGCATGTAAGAAGAATGACAATGTTCCAAGAACATGAACTCCATTCAAGGATGTGAGCTCTAATTCCATTTGGGTGTTCCAATCCCACATGTGATCAGAATCATTTGAGAGAGAGGAGGGGTGAGCAGGCTAGCTCTGCCCTGCCCATTACCATCTTCATTACCTTACTGAGTCAAAAGCAATCACCTGCAGTTGGAAGCCCATTCGTCTCAAGGTCCTAAATCATGCAAGGTTCTAAGTCTACAGGACTGGGGGGGGGGAGGCTCCCCACTTCAGGAGTTATGCCTCTGGTTCATGAAGGGTGCTGGCAATAGGGGGCAGAAATAGCAGACTCATCCCTGCAAGATGGATTCAAATGTCTGAATGGAGCTTTAGTTTTAGTAGTTAGCTAAATGCAATAATATCTACAGAACCAGAAAAACTAATACCCCTTGCTTCCCACAATCCTCTTATTGATGTGATGGCAAGTAATTTTTGAAAATAAAAAATAAAATTCACTTTATACTGCCACAATGGGTTGTGTCCAGACTATGTTACTTGGGCTGAGGGTTCCATAGAAGTTATTGTGAAGTTAATCATGACTAAGGTAAAGGTAAAGGGACCCCTGACTGTTAAGTCTGGTCGTGGATGACTCTGGGGTTGCGACGCTCATCTCGCTTTACTTTACCGAGGGAGCTAACGTTTGTCCGGATACAGTTTCTGGGTCATGTGGCCAGTATGTCTATACCGCTTCTGGCGAAACCAGAGCAGCGCATGGAAACGCTTTTTACCTTCCCGCTGGAGTGGTACCTATTTATCTACTTGCACTTTGATGTGCTTTCAATCTACTAGGTGGGCAGGAGCTGGGACCGAACAACAGGAGCTCATCCCGTCACGGGGATTCAAACTGCCAACCTTCTGATTAGCAAGCTCTAGGCTCTGTGGTTTAGACCATAGCGCCACCCTCTAGGAACTAAATGCTATTAAATTAGCCTGGATTCAACTCCAGCCAAAGAAAAGCAAAAAATGAAAAGGTTTAGCTCAATTCTGAATTTAATGGCATTAAACACAATAGATTATGGTTTGAACTAATTCAGATTGCTATTTAAATTATTATTTCTTTACCTGAATGAGATGCATTATAAGAACGTGTGAATATCTCTGCCAAAGGTCCTGTATGGATTGTATTTTCTGGTGAATGGTTTGCGGAGGCATCTGTTCTGTGCTTTTTAAACTTCGTTTTTTTCCTATACAGAAAGATGTACTTCCACTTAACCTTTTCCATGGTGCTTGAAAAAATGAGCTTATAGCAGGGGGTGGTAGATGACACAAAGGAGATCTGAGTGGGAGAAAATCCATCCTAGAATATCCTGCCTCTATGAAACCTCTGGTCAATAGTGGGGTACAAACATGCATGGGCAAATAGAATTTATTTAGTCTTATTGTTCATTTGTTATTTTAATTTCTATCCTGCCTCTCTATGTATATCACCACCAAAAGCTGCTGCGAACAGCAACACTGCAATACAGGAGTTTTGTATGATTTTAAATTAGTTTTATACTTCCAATGGGACTTTAAACCTGGTCCTAACCATGTTTCTATGCACCATTGATTTTGGATTGTAGCTAGACTCAGTTTAACTAATGCTGGTTGTAATCCAGAATGGGAGAGAGGAAAACCAAAGGTGAACGAACCATCATTTGCCAATGCCTTGCTGGGCTCATGCTCCTTCCTGGTACAGTTGTATCATGTGCACCCTGGTATTCACCACTGAGAGATTCTACCCCCCAAAAATGGATCTCAGACATTGGCAAGGGAAGGGTGACTGAGGTTTTGACCTTCAAAAGTGGTATTCTAAAACATTCTGTGACCTTCAGGATACCTTCCCAGGGACTACTGCAGGACCAGTCTTGACCCAACCCTATAACTGGTATAAGATTTATTTCCATAGCAGTGCTCCAGGATTGCAATATTCATCACAACTAATCAGGCCCACCATGTAACTGTGACCTATTACGAAACCAAATCAAATTTAAACATATGCTCAAATCCTACCTAATACTTATGAGAATCCTTAAGCAAAAACAAGGTGCTTTGATAATAGAAAGACATTTATTAGCTATTACTAATGATGATTAATTACTTATCAGATGGCAAGGCATTCTTATTGAGTTTTGCAATGATAAGTGTTTTTAATTAATAGCTTGGAAAGCAAAACGTCCTGTAGCTTTTAGCAAGCAGGCAGCTGGATCTAACAGGCAGAATACTGTAAAGTAAAGCTGCACTTTCAAAAAAATAGCTAAAAAGTAGTGTAGATAAGCCTATTGTCTGGAAGCACAATATAGGTTTCCCATGATTTCTGTGGGCTCTGTCTTTGTCTCCACCTGCTTTATGCTATAGGATTTATTGCTCATAAAAGCTCTTTTATGAGCTTCTAAGCTGTGGTCAACATGAAATCATTTCTTTCATTTATCAATTCATCACAGCCTTCCAGTGTTTAATATACTCAGAATTCATTTCTGTTTGGTAATATATTTTTACTGCTTTAACATGCAAAGCAACTAATGGCTGCTATTTTTGCTACATGATTCAGTGGCTGGCCTTTTCTGCCTGAAAGTGTTTTTTTTTTTTTTTTCCACCCCAGCAAAAGCTATGGAGTATTTATTGTGGTAGAATGGCAATTAACTTGAAAAATGCTCCATAGGAAAAATGATCTTTTTGCCTACATATATATTAAATAAATTGGGTCCTCCCTCAAAGAGGGCATATGTTGCTGTGAGACCTGGAAACGGACACCCTGTGTTGTGGGTGGGTATGATTGGTCAGCCACAACACTGAGTTGGAATGTCCCTTGATGCTGAGATTAATCGGACCAATGGGGCACAGTTCAAACGGATCGAGGGACCTATATATACCCATGTACGTGTACCAGACCTTCCTCTTTTGGTGTGTGCACCAGAACACCTGCCCACATCTCCCTACTTTTAGGGCTTGTGCGCTTGACCTTGCTATGCCGTCATGTGTCGTCTGTCGTTGGGACAGGGGCACGGCAGGAATTTTCCCCATTTGGCTGATTAGCTGTTGCCATTTGGGTTTCGCCTGCCGCGTGGCAAATTGTCACAACTTGTAAGGTTGCGGATAGGCTCTGGTTCAGGTGATAGGGATGGGAGAACGCTCTCGCCATCCCTATGTGAAGGGTATTCCGTTAAAGGAATCCAGGGTCTCGATGGTTTGGTCAACCCCTGAGAGGGGATTGTGCCCATGACTGAGTCTAGGGGGACATTTGGGTGACGGAGATAGTCTGTTCCCAGATTTCCGCTTATCCAGGTGTTCACCCTTGGCTGACCTATGCTGGAACACTGGGTCAGTTCTACCTGCATGGCAGGGAGCTAGTTGAACCAAAGCCTATGTAACCACTCATTTTCTAAACAAAATAAAAAATAAAAAAAATCCTTCCAGTAGCACCTTAGAGACCAACTAAGTTTGTTCTTGGTATGAGCTTTCGTGTGCATGCACACTTTTTCTGTAATCAATAAAGTTGTGGCCTAAATTCTGCCAAAAACCAAACCAAAATTTGAGTCAAGTGTGAATTTATTTAAGGGGGAGGTTTCTGGATCAGAACACACAAATGCATAGTCCCATATTGCAATTAACCTTCATGCATTTGCAAATACTATATGACTTTTTATCATTACTCTGCATTCCTTTGCAGCAAAACTCTTGGGATTTGTAATATTCACAGTTTAAATCTGCTGTCATGCCACTAGAGGAATAAAGTCGCATGAAGCTGGTGGGATTCCAACGATTGTACACTTACACTTAAGGGTGCAATCTTAAACATACCTACTGCTACAAACACATTTGGGACTTCCATGGAATTGCAGTGTAAATCTACTATTTCTGAGGTCTGAAACAAATTGACTTGGTTTTCAGTTTCATAAATTGCACCAGGAATTTCTTTGTAGTAACAATGTGTACGATCTCATGGGAATCACTAATGCACTTAGGGATCACCCAGAGGACCTATTTACTGGGCAAAGCTTATGTGAGGGTTACAATAAATCTGGTAGTGATTGGTAGGGCAGTGTTGCTCACCTGGCTTCCCAGTGTGGGTGTCACTGTTGGTAACTGAGAGGGAGAGAGGTCAGGTTGAGGAATCAGGGATGCAGTACAGGTACAGCAGAATAAGTATTGGATTGGCTCTGCCACTGTGCCAGCACCAAACTGACCTCTCTGCTGTCACACCACTTCCCACCTCCCCATCAGATACCAGTAGCTACCTCTATTTTGGGAAGCCAGGTGAGCAATGCCACACCACCCTGCTCTGCGCCACTGACTGCTACTGGTTATATTCTGGTTTCTTTGCCGGGAGGTTATTAAAAAATGAGCACAGATCCTGATTTGCTTGTAGAGTGTTTATACATGTTTCTGTTAGTCATTTGTTCAACTCACACTTTGCAATGCATTTTCCCATTGGTAGCAAATGGCATGAGTGCATTGATCAATAACTGAACAATCAAGGAAATGGCAACCAGCCCTAATCCTGTTACATAATGTCTTGGGATATCAAATGTTGCTGATTAGCAAAAGTTCTAAATACATAACTCATGCCTTCTTCCTTCCCTATAGATTTACTGAGATTGTCAGCGTCACTTTGTTTTTCTGCCAGTGGAGGAAAATAACTCATTTGCAATTAGTTTCTAAATGATTGAGAGCTGCATGTTGAAAGGCTTTCTGTCCTTCTGCCCCCCCACCTCCGCTAATTAATGGAAATGTGTGTTGGATGCTAGAGCATTCTGGTGGGGAATGAGTGGTTACTAGGGATAGGGACGCGGGTGGCACTGTGGATTAAACCACAGAGCCTATGGCTTGCTGATCAGAAGGTTGGCGGTTCAAATCCCTGCGATGGGGTGAGCTCCCATTGTTCGGTCCCAGCTCCTGCCAACCTAGCAGTTCAAAAGCACGTCAAAGTGCAAGTAGATAAATAGGTATAGCTGCGTCGGAAAGGTAAACGGCGTTTCCGTGTGCTGTTCTCTTTCGCCAGAAGTGGCTTAGTCATGCTGGCCACATGACCTGGAAGCTGTCTGTGGACAAACGTCGGCTCCCTCAGCCTATAGAGTGAGATGAGCACCACAACCCCAGAGTTGTCCGCGACTGGACCTTACGGTCAGGGGTCCCTTTACCTTTACCTTTACCTAGGGATAGACAAATCTGTCCATTTTGGTTTCGCTCAGTTTCTCATTTTTCAAATCTTAAGTTCAGCTCTCCACATTTACACATCAGTGTGGGTGTGGTGTTTTTTCTTTTAAGTCCTCATGAAAATCAGTCAGCATTTTATTGCCAATTTCTCTGAATATTCACAATTTTGCACGAACTTTTGCCTAATATGCACATTTTTGCAAATTCCCCCCACATAGAAAGTATTTTTGGTGCATTATATTCACTAATAAATGCATTTTTATGGACACTTTACCTCAGCACAGTTTTTCTCAAACTTTGGTCTCCACCTGTTGTTGGTCTACAGCTCTGACCACCGGTCCTGCTAGCTAGGGACGCCTTAGTATGTGCATTTTTGTACACATTATTTTGTTGGAGAACTGCAATGAAAAATTCAGAAAACTGTGAATTTTGAAGAATGGCCCTTGAGGTCCCTTCCAACTCTACAATTCCATGATTCTGATTCATTTGAGTCCCCATGACTGCTATTTAAAGAACAAAAATCAGGCTGACACAGAGCATCTCATTTAGCTTGACTCTCTCCAAATCACCAAAGGGGAAAACCCCCAGCCCTAAATTCTAGTGGACATGGAGGGGGGAGTTGTGTAAGGTTACTTCATCCCCCCCCCCAACCTGGAATATAAATTGTTGTGCCTACCACAAATATTCACTGTTTTTTCCTGGGCATAACTGGAAAATCAGGTAGCTCAGGTCAGGATCTTTCATAACTCAACTAGAATATAACTATTACAGAAGAGGCTGGGGCAACAAGGGGAAATCTGTCACTTTCAGTTTCTTGTTTTCCCATTCTTCAGTTCAGTTCTCCACATTCCCCTATCACTTTGCATTTATGCTTTAATCAAATATCTTCATATGAATTCACACAGAGATTGTTTTATCTGCGTGCTGCCTTTCCACGGTTCAAACCATGCTCAAGGTGGCTTGCAACATGAAAAAAAAAAAAAATCACAAAATTACAAACATAACAAAAGTAGTCATAAAGAAAACATCAAAAATACACAACGGAACTGAACAATTTCCACATAAATCACAAGATCCAAAAATAAAGATACAAGAAAACCAACGGCAACAACCCCCCCCCCCAGTAACAACCCCCCCCCAAAACAATACCTCAACCCAAGGGTCTGTTCAGCAGCCTCAGATCTTCCAGGACTTACAGCCTCTCCTAATATGCACATTTCTGCACAGCAGTTTTCTGTAACATAATGCATTTTTGCATGCTACTTAGAATCATAGAATTATAGAATTGGAAGGGGCCTGGAGCTTCTTCTTCTTTGGCAATCACTTGTAGCCAAGTAAGATTGTCTTCCATAAACACAGTTTATGGAGCACCATTCACTAATATGTGCATTTTTGTGTACATTGTTTGCCGAGAGAATCTGCATTGCAAAATTAAGAGAAGTGCATTTTTTCCTGCTTCGCTTCATGCATTGTTTCAGAAAGTGTGAATCAGGTAAGTTCACCTTAAATGCAAACTGAACTGAACTTCTACCCCATCGCTACTCTCAGCCTAGCTTTTAAAGCTTCCAGGGTTCTTGCAGGTTAAAGAAATCCTACTTTCCCACTAAGGTTTCGGGATCTTTTGTCTTCTTTGCATTCAAATCCTCACAACTAGAGAGAGAAAGAGAGAAGCTTGTTGTGAAACAGAATATAATGGACAGAAATATGGTGCTAGTGTGTGTGTGTGTGAGAGAGAGAGAGAGGGGGGGGGGAGAGAGAGAGAGAGAGAGAGAGAGAGAGAGAGAGAGAGAGAGAGAGAGAGAGACGTTGTGCTCTATGTGATTATCTCAGTCCACAAAGTGTTATCTTCTCTTTCTGCACGAAATGGCATATTTTCCTCTTCCACACAGAACAGGTCAGGACGAAAACCTGTGCAGAATGAATTTGATGCTAGACATGCAAGGAAAACAATACTTTCATACATAATAGGATTAATCCCTGCCTACTTGCACCTTAATCTTACAGAACCAGCATCAGCACAAAAGGTGACGTTTAGATCAATGATTCCACTGCTGTTGCCTTTTGTGAATGAAGCCAGAAGAATATATCATAGCGGAAGATCATACGCCATAAGGAATAAAGCATCTATATATAAAAGGCTGAAAGGGTAAGCAAAATCCTTTTCAAATCACCTGAAAAGCTCCTAACTGTGGATTTGGTGGAAGGTTTGACCTAGTGGGTTTTTTTGTAACACAAGAAGGGACTTCATTTTAAATGGATTATTATCTGAAAAGTGTCTCATGCTGTTGTAAAACACCAAGCCAGCCTTATGGTGGGTTTCGATTAAGCAATTTCTGTAGGATCCCTTTGAAATAATAACTTCCTGCTTGTATGAGGGCAGAGGGAATCATTTTGTGGCAATAATCAGACAGTAAAGAAGGAGAGTGATTTGATAATGCAAACTTAGCAGAACCATTCTGGTTTGTTTACTCAGGTATTCCCTTTTCTAGCATCCATGCCAGTTGTTTTATTATTAGCCTTTAGATGCTCCTCTTCCTACCTTCTTGAAAAGTGCCCATGTGAAATTGTATCGTACAGTTATGTGGTATGCTTTTGTGATCTCATTCATAGGCAATATTGAGTTCAGTGGGACTTATTTCTGAATAAACCTGTTTAAGATTAGGCTGTAAGAAAAAGATGAAAAGTACTAAATATTCTTAGACTGATTGCACTTTTATTCTAAATCAACATGCATTGCCTAAATGTTGATTAAAAAAGCAAACTTACAAGTGGATTATTTTGCAAATGTGAAAAAGGGTGAGGATGAAATAGGAGTTGCAAGACTGCTGGAAGAAGATATGTTTGTGGTTTTTAAAAGTCATAAATAGGTCAGGTAAATGGGTTTCCATTAATTATTGGGCAATGAATGGTTATGGGAAGTGAATGTCTGAAGCATTACTTCCACATGGCAGAATCTAAACTTCTGTTGCATTGCCAGAAAGATAATGGTAAGTCAGTAGAGGCTAATTTTTAAACAGTTTAAAGTACAGGATGAGATGATTTAAGATGAGATGGATCATTAAAGAAAGTTACACAAAAAGAGGATGCAGGACTCACTTTCATCCCCATCAGGCAGTAGAGCACACTGATGACACTCATTGGCAGCACGTAAAAGAGGAAGGAGCTTAACTGGATGATACAGTTGTAGATCCACATGGGCTGAACCACAGCACACGTTGCTGAGCCTGGGACTTCTGTGTGATTTGGGAAATACTGCAGTACGATGCCGTGGGTGCTGGTGTTGGGAAGAGAGAAGAGGACAGACAGGAGCCACAGGGCAATGATGATCCTCAAGGCGCGCCGCCTGGTGCTCTTCAGCTTGGCTCGGAAGGGGTGCATGATGGCCACGTACCGCTCTATGCTGACTGTGGTGACGTTCAGGATGGAGGCGAAGCACACCGTCTCAAAGAGAGCCGTCTTGAAATAGCACCCAGCCAATCCAAACAAGAAGGGGTAGTTGCTCCACATTTCGTAGACTTCCAAGGGCATCCCGCAGAGCAGGACCAGCAGGTCGGAAATGGCAAGGCTGAAGAGATAGTAGTTAGTGGGCGTTTTCATGTTGCGGTGCCTGAGAATAACCAGGCACACTAAAAGGTTGCCGGACACTCCAACTATGAAAATCAAGGCATATACCCAAGTCATAGGCAGGAACAAATGGCTCCGTCTGGGTCCGTATAAAAAGGTAAGGTAGTCCTCAGTGCTGTTTAGGTATCTTCTAATCAGTGGCTCCACTTCATCCTCTTTTTGGTAGACACCTGAAGATATGTTTGCGATCCAATCCATTGCTGGTATAGTGGATGAAGAATCTCTTTCCCGGGTCCAGTCTGACCTAGATTGTCCAAGATTTTCTTGTTTCAGGTGGCTCACTTTTCCAAGTAAAAATGGGACAGGAAAGAACAGAGAGATAGAGCAATAGAGAGAAAGAGAGAAATTATGGGGAGAAGGTGCTGGGGGGAGGAGAGAGAGAGAGAGAGAGAGAATGTCCTTTCAGACTCAAAAACATAAAGGCACTGAGAGAAAATAAGTGTGTATGTATGTGTATATATATATATACAGATATGTGTATGTCTGCCTTGGCTAAACTGTTCACTTGTGAAGAGTCCCTTCGATAGCAAGCTCCTCCCTTCCCAGATACTCATTGGCTGGCTACGTGAATCAAATGATATGTTGATTGAGTTGGTCTTTGATTTCCTGACAGTTACAGTCACTGAGCTGGGAGTAAAGGTGGAGGGGAAGAAGATAAGAAGAATGGAGCACTGAATCTGAAAGCTTTGGTGTAAGGACATCTATAAAATTCTTCACCTTGTTAGAGGCTGAGAGTCCCTGGGGGAGGGGGATGCAGGCTGTGTGCTGCAATCAGAAGTTCCGTTAAAGTGAATTATTTTTGCTGAAAGTTGGTGTGGTGTTAAAACACTGCAGTTTATAGGTTTATTCCCCTTATAGATTTGAGTGTTCCACGTTAAGCAAAGAGGAATAAACCATGGCAATAGGTTGGCTTTTCATTATAGAGATCTATTCAGAGAGCAGTCCTCTACATTAGTCAGTTTCAACGGTATTAGCATACCACCAGTGCATGCCTGGAGGTGGAAATTCACCACATGAGAACACTACGTCAGTGCAGATCTGGGGAAGTAGAAACGCTGGAATGTATTTTGAAGCAAAATGCCAAGAATTGAATGCTGCATATAATGCAATGTCAATTTTATACAACAGCAACAACATTATCCTTGAGGATAGTTCTGAGACCTGGTGAGCCAGAGTGTGGGATCTCACACCTTGAGTTGATCTCTGACCAAAGGGAATAAATGTTGCTCATTTTAAAAAAAAACATTCCAAATCTAAGCAAAGCAAACAAAAACACCCCACCAACTAGCAATGTAGATTAGAAAGTTGCTTTCCAAAGTGATTGGTGTGCAGAATATTTTTGTCAAGTGTTTTGGGTAATGGAAATGAGCATTAAGATAGGCATGCATCAGAATAACTCCAAGCAGTTTCATATGATTAGCCCTGTTTTCTTTCACAATAATCCATGGTTGCATGTCAAGGCACCCAAGCCACCCCCCAGGAGAATAAAGACACAAGGACACATAATTTTAGGTTAGGTGTTAATGGGCAAAATTTAGGCCACAGCTTTATTGGTTACAGAATGTGAGCGGTATTGACTTAGGCACTGGCATCAACAGACTATATCTGACTCCTGCCCGCCTTGCAGGAAGTCTGGTAAGGGTAAACCTCCAATAGGGAGAGCCCTGCTGATGTGGATCAACTTGAGCCCCCCTGGGTTCCCGCTCAGGTCGTGGCATGGCCCTAGCTGCTCCCCAGGCTTCGGATGAGAACCACACCCCTGGATTCCTTTAAAGGAATACCCATGGAGGGGCAGGTGGTGGCAGCACCTCCCCTACCCACACATCGCTATTCCAATGCCTAACCGCCAAACATTACAAAGTTGTGACGATTGCTACGAGGTAGGCGAAAACCAAGTGGTGTGAGGCTGCTTCAGAATCGTGCCAAGGCTTAAATCGTCCCCGGCCATGCCTCCAAGCAACCTGATTGGCCACCTGGCAACCTGGCATGGCCGGGGTCTCCCCCAGCATGACATGGGACACCCAACGCTGAGGGGAGTGGCTAGGTGGCCAGACCGCAACCCGGTCCACCAGGAAGTGGACCCAATCTATATGAATACTAATTCCCATGGGATTGTGTGCTTCCCTCACCCTGTTTCTTCACTGTGTCAAAAAAGAGATAAAAGGTTCTGCTTTTCCTGCTAAACAAGCTTCATTTCTCTCCAATGGAGAAACTCTGGGAACTGTGGTTTGTTTAAACCATGATTAGTGAGAACATGCCTTGGTGTCATAAGTTGGCTTGTTCTGATTGTGCTCTGGGCTGCTGGGGAAAAGAAAGATGCTGTATCAAATAATCTGGTGGTGTAGTTTATAGCAATCAGGGAGAGCAAGGACTTAACATTTTTAAAAATGAAAACATCGGGGCTCATACAGTTTCTCAGCTGTCAGCAATAATTTTCCCAAGAATAAAAGGCTTGATGTTACACAGCTTTTACCTATTCACCTACAGTGAATAGTACCTGATCTGATTAATGCCTGATCTGATAAGCTAAAAATATTTTACATTGAAATCCAGAGAGCAATTCCTCAAGGGAAAGGAACTCGATTCAGAATGCTTCTGAGAGCATTATGAGCTGGGCAAATTCTTTTTCTGAGCCAGATAATTATGACCTTTAGAGACTTCACTACTCCTGGACACCAGCTTAGGTATTCTGTTAAAAAACAGAATGCTCTTCCTCCCCCCCCCCCACTACAGGGGGAGAGATGCATGAGTTTAGCAGAGGCAAAAATCTGGGTGCACTTTCTGACAGGTTTTGGCAATCAAAAAGAAGCTTGGCATTTATTAGAAGTTCAGACAAATGCTTCTGCATTTGTAATCATTGGATTACAAAAGCAACTGAAAAGTTCAGACCATGAAGATCATAAATGAGATGCAAGGAATCTATATCTTGTGCTTCCAAAGTTCTTTCAGTCTCAAGAGACCAACCAAAAACTTATTAAATAAAATATGGTGGGAAGGAAAAATGTGTCACAGAGAATTTAGGCATTTTGATTGGAACATTTCAGAGAATGGAGAATAGCAAGTGTAGCCAAAGTGAATATTGTAACCTGTTTGGGAATGCCTTGCATGCTTCATTTCATGGAGCTAAATATGATTTAAGACCCTAGATTTTTAAAACAGTAATTTTTAAAAAGACAGCTATGGTGATAAGATAACAGAGTCTTCAGGTTTAATGATGATGGAGAAAATAATAACTTCATAAAACTGTATCTCTCAAAAATAATTTATTACCTGTTAAGCTCAAAGGTTGAAAGAGCAGAAAGTGGGGTGACTGCCCAGCATATTTATTTTCTGCATTCCCTGCCTGTTTTTTTCTTTCTTTCATAAATTTGTAAAAGAGAAATGCTGGATTAACATTTGACAATAGACACTGACTAAATTTCTGAAAGAAGGACAGTAACTTTTATACACCTGTTGGGAAGACAGTTGTGAAATTTGGATGTTGTAATTTAATGGGGCTTTTATATAAAAATATTTCCCCCAGAATTTGGCTCTAACATTATTATTTTTCTGCTTGCTACAGATCAGAAACCTGACTGTTCCAAGGAAACACCCTCTTGCTAGGAACTGTGTGATGTTCTTGAATCTTTGTCCTCAGTTTGAAATGTAATAAATGGGTGAGTAGTGATAGAAAGACGCGTGTGGTGCTGTGGGTTAAACCACAGAGCCTTGGGCTTGCTGATCAGAAGGTCGGCAGTTCGAATCCCCACGATGGGGTGAGCTCCCATTGCTCGGTCCCAGCTCCTGCCCACCTAGCAATTCGAAAGCACATCAAAGTGCAAGTAGATAAATAGGTACCACTCCTGCTAGAAGGTAAACGCCGTTTCCGTGTGCTGCTCTGGTTTGCCAGAAGCGGCTTTGTCATGCTGGCCACATGACCCGGAAGCTGTACGCCGGCTCCCTCAGCCAGTAACGCGAGATGAGCACCACAACCCCAGAGTCGGGCACGACTGGAGCTAATGGTGAGGGGTCCCTTTACCTTTACCTAGTGGTAGAAATAGTTAAAACCAGTTATAAATGCATCAAACATTCTCCAAGAGTATTACAGTGTTTTCTGCCCTGGGTTCCAAGCAAGCAATGTTTGTGTAGCAACTTGCCCTGGAACAGAAAAATATTAGTTAAAAATCCAATCCAGTACATTTGTATTCCCCCAATATTCTAAGTTGCTGAGCTCATCACTCCTATCTATGCCTACACTCTGAATGGAGAATTGTTTGTCATTGTTTATCTCCTGTGATATTGTACCATTCTGTGTGACAAAATATTGGGCGGGGGGATTTTCTTCTTTCTGAGGTTTATTGGTTCCTCATTGATGCCCCTTTTCTATATCTAAAATTGATTCTATCCTTTTGCTTTTAGGAAACAGGAGAGCCAAACATGCTCTGGGTTTTCTGGCACTGTTCTTGATTGTTGCATGAATTTTCTTTTATAACTTCTAACTAAAAAGATGTGTGTTCTTCAGTGATAGCATTTTTATCCTCCAAGGAAAAGAATAAAGAAAATGGTACTTGTAGACATTTATGATATTCCTGATTTTGGTTCATAATCATGCTCGGGTGTCTTATAGGCCACATGAGCATGAAAAGGGGGGGAATACTGAAATATTGTTATGCATTATGCTTATCTTTGATAATAAGTGTTTATCATAAAGTATGAACACCTCTGATTAAGTGTACGTATAAGATCTGATGGTTTTGTCAGTATTCCCTTGACTTGTGTATTTAAATGATTTTCAAGTAAACATCAGAATGCCAGTACCCTGAATATAAATTCTAAGAGGAGGGACACTTTATAGTTGAAACAAGAAAGAAAAAGTTTCCAAGGCTTTGCACATAGAGCTGATCAAGTGTTGCTGGTAGTTTTCTCTTTTCCCCAGAAACAAGCTGTCCCATTGGCCATTCCAGCCAGCCTGACAGAAAGAGTGAAAGTGAAAAGAACCCTCCCAGGTGTTGTTGGCAACCAAAACCAAATTCCAGGCCAAGAAAAGATGCTCCTGGTTCCACACAGGTCATGTGCACTGTGTGGGATGTAAACACAGAGCAGTCAAAACACAACATTGCTAGAGTGGACATGAAGGTGTCTCAGTCCTCCAGCCTTAACTTCCTGTTTACCTGGACTGAAACAACTTCCTTTATGTAACTGGAGATAGGTGTGGTTTCACCTGGGGAGTTTTACACAAAACCACAGGAAGCAGATCCCATCTTTCTCTTTTGGATTCACTTCTTCAAAGAAGAGCATCTCAGGGACAGAATGCTCTCTTGGCTTCCAGAGTTATAAACAGTACTGTGTTGTGTCTTTACTTTTAAGAGGGAAGAAGGGGAATATACCAGGAATATATATTTCTTATAGAGGCTTTAGCAAGCCTATGCAACCGTCTCTGCTGTGTTTTAAAAGGGAATGTAACTCTGCTAAGTTTGGAGCTTGTTAACACAAGCTGGGATCAGATATATAAAGTAATATATCGTCATC
This sequence comes from Lacerta agilis, assembly GCF_009819535.1. Classification (NCBI taxonomy): domain Eukaryota; kingdom Metazoa; phylum Chordata; class Lepidosauria; order Squamata; family Lacertidae; genus Lacerta; species Lacerta agilis. Next base: position 60,780,246 of record NC_046313.1, read on the forward strand.
CACACCCCTAAGCATTCCCACACACTGGATAGCAAATCCCACAGAATTAGAGGATTTGATTGCAGAGCTGTGGAAGGGGTATCTCCAGTCTAGGAACCCCTTTTAAACTTCTCCAACAATGTTACAAATTACAAAATGAAGTGTGAGGCTGCTCAGTGTCGTAACATCAGATCAAACTAGCAGTACATTCCAGTCAGAAACACCCATTTGATTATGATTGTATTATTATTATTATTATTATTATTATTATTATTATTATTATTAAACACATTTGTTTGTTTTGTGAGTAGCCCATAAAGACATTTGTTTGTTTGTTTGTTTGTTTGTTTGTTTGTTTGTTTTGTGAGTAGCCGTTCCATACCAGATGCTTTCAGACCATCTGGTGCCATATATCTGCCCATGGCACAGAAGCCAACAGAGAATTTCTAATGGAACTGTCAGATGAGAAAATAAGGGTGGATTTAAACAACAGAATAAATGCATTTGTCAATGTCAAAGCACATGATTTGAGAAGGAAGCATCCAGGCTCTCATCAACAGCAGCACCTAATCACTGGACAGCCTCATCTGGCTACTACAGTCATTGGAGCATCTTTGTAGAAATCATGTATTCCAGATGATACCAGAAGTCTCAGAGCTGCAAGAAATCCCAAACATCAACACTCCATCTGGTCCAGCTCCACACAGGAGGAGCACTCCACACTCCTGCAGTTCCCAACAACTGGTGTTCAGAAGAATAAGGCATCTGACAGCTGCCCATGCATCCAAGCAACACCAAAATTATGGAATCTTGTGTTCCAATGTGTTCACCCACATGTACTCCATGGCCCCTTGACGTTTTGACTGGTTTTCACCTCCTGCCATTGCTCAGTTTACCTGCTCGCCTCTAGTCTTCTATATCTGGCCTTTTCTGCTGTCACTGCATGTGCAAATCAATGTGCCCACTTTTCTTACCTGTCAACCAGGTACACCAGCAATCCTATTGATTTTTTCCCCTGTGTGTAATTGGATGTCTGTGGGCCAAAGTTGGTCCCCCCCCCCTGCCGAGGCTTGCAGCCGGTCATCCAGTTGTCAGCCTAGAAGCAAAACATATGTGAAGAAAGGGAAACAACTTGACAGTCTATTTTTGAGATGTGGTTAGGCAAAAACAAACCCACATTTGAACGGTTTCCAAAGTGACTAGCTGGGAAACCTCATTGCTGGCAGAAGCAGTGATGATGCTTACATTCTGAAAAACCCATACCCCCCTCCAACACTTTCACTTACTTCCTTTACTTATTTAGTTACTTACTATAGTTCCCAATCTTATTTCAGCTCCAATGGCTCCCAAGGTGATTTGCAATAATACAAAAATATTAAAACTATTTGCAGCCTGAACAATTCAAATCTAGAAATATATCTGAAAATGAATAGGCCCACAGTCTAACTTGAGAGTTGGAACAGCAGAATAATAATTTAAAAAATTGTGAGTAAATGCAAAAGAGGAGCAACAAAACCAAATCTTGCTTAACCTGACTATTGAAGGCACAGAGGTAATATTTATTTTCACTCCTCTCTGGGAAGAGACAAGAGACTGTGCCTGCCAAATGTCCAGAGAGAGGGAGTTCAAAATGACAGGGGCCACCACAGCAAAGGTTCTGCCCCTTGAAACTAGTCTGGCATTCCATATGTGATGCTTCTTGGAACAGGGTTTCATTGGCAGATTGTAATGCCGTGTGGTCTCTCATATGGAAGGAAGCACTGATACTCAGACTCAGCAGTGTTTGAAAGAGGAGATTCCTAGAACATGTTTGGTGGCTTACATATTTAATTGTTTTTCATAGCTTTTACTACCCTCCTGAGAAAAACCCCACCCCACCCTCCCACTATATATAAGGGTCTGGTGACTTCTGCTTCAGTGTATCTGAAAAAGTGTGCATGCACACGAAAGCTTATACCAAGAACAAACTTAGTTGGTCTCTAAGGTGCTACTGGACATTTTTAAAATCTTTTTATATCTTTCGACTGCATCAGACCAACACGGTTACCTACCTGAACATAGTTTTTCTTGTTTGTTTGTTTTTTAAAAAATTGTCTTCCATATTTATACAACTCTGTAGTCCTGGTTCTTTTCCTGCTCTTTAGATATGGCACCTATTTTGCACTATGACCCCCCTCCCCCGGCATGGCAGTTATTTTGTGACTGGTACCCATAGCCTTAGAATACCAGTTATGCCCAAGAACCCTCAAGCACATCTAAATCCCAGGGAAGAATTCAGTTTTGGGGCCATGAAACCATGAATGTGGAAGCTCTTCATTTCATATTCAAATAAATAGTCATTGTCAAAACAGAGAATTGAATTATAAATCTGCTGCCCATATGAGAATTGCAAGTATACGATTCCACTACTTGAATTTTTTCCTCTCATTAAAGAGAAATTGCTGGGGAAAGTTGGGCTGCATATCAATCAGATCAAATCTCAGTGTATATGGTGTGTGCGTGTGCGTGTGTGCGTGTTTTAAACATCAAATGAGAAGAAAAGAACCAGGTGAACTTGCTGGAGTTATTTGTTAAACTGGACCCCAAACTTTAAATAGTGCAGAACAGCTTTCTATATTACAAGCAAAATTGTGTGTGGGAGGTGGGTGGGTAATAGAATTTTTCAACTTCACAAATTGGTGGACTTGCTTCTTCTTTGTGTTTCCTTGTAGTGTTTAAACATGCAACTGAATAATGCTCTTAACATGCAACTGTGAGAGTAAGATTAAAAGAGAGAGAGTAAAGGACTCCTGGATGCTTTAAGTCCAGTCAAAGGTGACTATGGAGTTGTGACGCTCATCTCGTTTTCAGGCTGAGGGAGCCGGCATTTGTCCACAGACAACTTTCCAGGCAGGGGCGTAGGAAGCCTCTTGGCCGCCCGGGGCAGCAAACACCATGCGGAGGCACCCCCTGGGGGCGGGGGCATCTTGACACGTGCTTCGTGATGTCATGACACACGCCGGACAGACTGCGCATGCGCGGAAATGCCGCGCATGCTCAGTCCGTCTGGGCTGGCGCTGCTACTCCTGCAGCGATCGAGCGAGCGGCAGCCTGTGGGGCTGCCCCAGCCGTCCGTAAAGCAGCACGGACAGGGTGCCATGTGGCAGGATTCAGCTTGGGGAGTGGCAGGAGGGGACGCCGAGTGTCACCCTCCCTCCCCTGGAACACGGGGTGCCCCGCCCCCATCGCCCCTCCCTTGCTATGCCACTGTTTCCAGGTCATGCGACCAGCACGACTAAATCGCTGCTGGCACAATGGAACACCATGACAGAAACCAGAGAGCACGGAAATGCCATTTACCTTCCTGCTGCAGTGGTACCTATTTATCTATTTGCACTAGCATGCTTTCGAACTGCTTGGTTGGTAGGATCTGGGACAGAGCAATGGGAGCTCACCCTGTTGTGGAGATTCAAACAAGCCGAGAGCTGTGCAAGGCCTCTCCCTGATCCAGTTCTGGGCCCAATTTGACAGTGGATTCAGCACCAAGAAAAGTATAATCACATTAGTTATACAAACTTTAAAGAAGTGCTGGTCCATCATAATATAATTGACTATAATATACTTCTTCTGGTCTTAAAAGTATGCCTTGTAAAGGTGCAAGTATACAGAGAAATCCACTAGCAGTTTACCATTCTAGCTCACCATGCTATACTTTGCCATATAGCATGTAACTTTCAGTGTCACTGCTGATGCCTTGCGCTACACTCTCAGAATACAGTACCTCACACTCCTGCTGAATGCAGCCTTGGCTTTATACCCACCACTGCACATAAACACATTCCTTAGAGAAAGGGAGGGTGTCTGTCATGCTCCAGGCATTTAGTCTTGGACCATTTCTAACTACCCTGCGCAGCTGGATCTTTCTCTAAACAGAATCCAGGCATGGGGGATGGGCTGCTCAAGACATGGCGGCGTAGTGAATTTCACCAATTTATCCAGATTACACCAACATTCACCAAACTTGCTGATGCACACACCAAAGTATTAATGAAATTAGACACAGGGTTGTATCTCATGCTGGTCCTGTGGTTGGCTAATGAGGCAGAGGCAGCTGCCTTGAACCCCTGGAATTGCAACACACCTCCTGGAAAGCCTGAGCATAATGATGGACTAGCATGCTTTTCTTTTCTTTTTCTGTGCGGCGCTTCAGCTTTTGAAGTGGAATGACCGCACTGCCTCCTCACCCATTCTTTATGTCCAAGATCGTAGGACAAATATACTTGTATTTACACAAGTACTGTAAAGAGCTGTTTTCTCTCACTTCCAAGGTGAAAATTGAGTGTTTTCTGTTGCTGATAAGTGTCCTGGGCAAACAACAGGTTTGCAAATAATACGGCTGGGCCTGCGTGGAAAACTGGTAACTTGATGAGAAAAGCTAACACTCAAGTGTACCAACTTCAGAACAGCAAAACAAATTGGCTTTGTAATAGCAAACAATGTACAGCTCAGCTCAGCTCCTTTTGAATGGGAATGACACCAATTTAACCCTATTGTGCATGCAATACACCAAGACAAGTCCTGCATGTGTCTACTCAGAAGTAAGCCTTATTGAGTTTAGCAGTGCTTACTTACTCTTGTCTGATGCCTTGCTTAAATAACTGGTTGCTTTTTCTCCCGAGGGAAAAAAATAATACTGGTTACATCCAACTTGATTTCCAGAGGGATGGTGAGACTAGCCTCATGGCAATCAGCATGTTCCCAAACATATATCAAAGGCAAATGGAGTGAATTAAAACGCCCCATGGATAAGTTAGGAACATAGGAAGCTGCCTTATATTAATTCAGACCACTGGTCCAGCTAGCTCAGTATCATCTGCATCGATGGGCAATGACTCTACAGGATTTTAGACAGCAGTTTCTCCCGGCCCTACCTGGAACTGATGGGACTTTTTGTATGCAAGGCAGATGCTACACCACTGCTTTTGTAGAGAACACCACAGCGATGGGGAAAGCTCAACACCTGAAACATATGCACCAGTGTGCCTTTCGATAAATTTGTTCTCATTTTAATTTCTTCTTCTTCTAGATTCCAAGAAGTGCTGTGCCAAATGTCCTTTAAAAAGAGGGGGTGGGGGAATCAATAGGAAATATTTGTCTGAAATTAAATAAGCAATAAGCAATGATAGTTAATGATGTTCTCGTTGCATCCAAAAGCACTGTCACGTCTTCCCTCATCTGACTGCTTCCTTTTTAGCAGAAGTTGATGCTGTGGTTTTGCAGGAAGACGGAGGGAAATTAACTGACATTATTATCTGAAATTTCCCTCCTAAGGTCTGTGAACAATTCTCCTTGTGAGAAGACCCCTGTGTAAGGACAGCTAATTCAGAAACCAGTGTCCAAATTAGGCCCTTGTTGAAATGTCCAGATGTTACACAGCCAAGGTCTCTTTTTCTTCTTTTAAAAAATTTCTAACTTGACATCCTTGACTGTTCACTTTCCTTTCCAAGAACCCACTTCCATTTAGAAATGAATGTTGCTTGTTACATATGTAAAAGGAGATTAGGTCTTGCATGCTGGTTTTCAATGAGCATGTAACAAAATTGTGGGAGACCTTTATTTAGCACCATTAAAGCACACTGCAGCTTTTCAAATGCTGTCATTTTTGTGCAAGTCACACAATTTTAACAAGATCTTAATGATAAAAAATTATTATTGCAGTAATTCATGGGAAGGGTACCTCTTAAAGAACCAAATATGCATGATATTAAATGCATCTTTGTATTTAATGTGTGGGTTTCAAACAATACAAATAGCACCAGCTTCTGGGGAACAAAAGAAGCTCCCTTATATCGAGTCTGACTACTGATCCATCCAGCTCAGAATTGTCCACAGAGACTTGCAGTTGCTCTCCATGGTTTCAGGCAGCGGACAGTTCCAGACCTACCTGGAGATGCTAAGGATTAAATCAAAGACTTTCTGCATGCAAAGCAGGTGTTTTGCTACTGATCTACAGTATCTCCCTGGGGATGGAGGGGGAGGTGGATGATAATTGTGGACAGTGCTTACCATGAAGATGTTACAGGAACTGCCACACTTTTAACATTGGGGGGGGGGAATGCAGGTACTGAATATCCTTGAGTAGCCCCAGAAAAAAGCACTGATTGTGGGGATCCCTGTATAGTTCGGCAAGGAAGACAAACATGAAGAAGGCATGTAAGCCTTTTGTTCGCTGCTGGGGTCCTGAAGATGCTATGTACATTGGGAGGAAATTCCCTATTTGTGTCACAGTCCCCACCCCCAATGCAGAGCAAATACCTCAGGGAACCCCCTAAACCTGTTGTGAGAAGCCTGCCCTGTCAATATTCTGGTTGATATTCTGGACACAACTGTTTTTGTAATGGTAATAAATCACAATTTTAAAGCACCCTCCAAAAAGCAAGTCCACACAGGGCACATTACGGCAGTCTAGTCTGAATGTCACCAGGTCATAAACTTCTGTGACTAGGTCATTTATCTCTAGTAGATGGTGCAGGTAACATATCAGCCTGAGCTGAAAAAAAGCACACTGTTAGTCACTGAGTCACTTGACTGGCCAAACATTGTGCTGGATTTGAAGGGCAAAGTGTGTGTGTGTGTGTGTGTGTGCGCGCGCGCGCGCGCACGCACGCATGCACACACATGCACACACACACACACACACACACACTATAGGGTTACAGGTGGGTAGCCGTGTTGGTCTGCCATAGTCAAAACAAAATCGAAAATTCTTTCTAGTATCTGAAGAAGTGTGCATGCACACGAAAGCTCATACCAGGAACAAACTCAGTTGGTCTCTAAGGTGCTACTAGAAAGAATTTTCGATTTTGTTTACACTATAGGGTGGTATATAAAATCAATCAATCAATAAACTCCATCCACAACAGGATGTACTGTACACCTAGTTTCAAAAGAACATAAAAAGCCCTGTTGGATTAGGCCAATGGCACATGTACATACATACATACATAATACATAATTTTATTTGTATGCCGCCTTTCCACAGTTTAAACCATGCTCAAGGCAGTTTAAAATATGGAAAAAACTACAACATAAAAAGTAGTCATAAACAATACATAAAATATTAAACAAATACTCAACCGAACTGAATAATTTCCACATAAATCACAATAAGATCTATACTAAAGATAAAAAAAACCCAAAATAAATACGTCTAAGACACAGAGGTCAAGATCCTGCAGCTTCTGCTCTGCAGCCACACATTGTGAAGTTTTTATTCCCTGGGATAAAAGAGTCTCCATTTTCTCTGATGGATGAGCCTCTTTCACTCTTCTTGTACCTCTGATGACCCAGGAAGCAGAGGTCAATTTGCTAAGCAGCAAGGTTAAATGGGGTTTTCTTCTCTTTAGTTTTTGATAGATTTTGCAACATAGCAGCCAAATGATAACAATCCCTAGTGTGATGTAGACCTGGATATGTGTGGATCCTGAACCTGAAACAGGGATATTAAGGAAGAATTGAAGCACACAGGATTCATTTTGCTGATAAAAAAGCTGGTACTCTCCAGTGTCCTTCATGAGCATTCTTGATAGCAAGGCCGCTGTCAGATACATAGACATGTATTCCAGCATCCTGTTCTCACAGTGGCCAACAGTAATAGCCACTGTTAGCCTCACCCTGTGTGAAGTTGTCCAAGGTGGTCACCATCACTGGCCCTTGTGGGAGAAAATTTCATAGTTTGACTATATAATATGTGAAAAGCCATATTCTGCTTCAAAGGATGTGCACAAGTCCTGTTGTTATGAAGTGAGGGAGAAAAACTTTTCTCCATTGACTTTCTCCATGCCGTACATAATTTTACATGCCTCTATCATGTTGCCTCTTACTCGCTGTAAACTTTTCACACAGGGGAGTTGCTGCCTCCCCTTAATGATCTGGGTGAACCTTTTGCAACTCTACAATGTGTGGGAATGTTCAGGGTGGCAGGTGAGGATATATTGTTTATTAATATCCTTCCTAACTTGCGCTAGCAAGTTTCTTTATGTAGCAGAGTTACATTCCCCTTTGTGACATGCACAGCGGATAGCTGGTTGCAGGCTTGTGTAAGCCTCTCACTATTATACAATTCAGTCTGTGTCAGATTGAATTGTATATTCCTGGTAAATTCCCTTTAATCCCTCTTAAAATGAATAAAGGCACGGCAATGTTATTCAAAGTCAATAAAGTCAATAAAGAAGTGTGCATGCACACGAAAGCTCATACCAAGAACAAACTTAGATGGTCTCTAAGGTGCTACTGGAAAGAATTTTTTATTTTATTTTGTTTTTTCAATAAAAGAAGTTTACTCACATCAGTTCACAGTTGGATTCCTGAAGGCAGACTTAGTTATAAATATGTACAGGTGGATCTACCCCATATGGGGGAATAATCCCAGTACTTACGCTAGCTGAGAAACTAGCACAGCATTCCTAGCTTAAAAGCTGGTCAAATGAAGAAGGAAGTCAAAGAGAGGGAGTGTGCTGTGTGACTTGTCCTTTTGTTACCTGGACAGGTCCTCTTCTTTCTTCTTCTTTGGCGATCACTCATAGCCAAGTAAGATTTTCTTCCATAAACACAGTTTTAACAATGAGTTTGTAGGTGACTGTGGAGGCAAATTCTGGATCCACACGTCCTTCCACAGTGGGGACATTTGTTTCCGGGCAGGAGTTGATCACGGTGTGAATTTGCCAAGCATGCCTTCCTCTTAGCACGTTTCTCCCTTGCGTCCTGAGTTCGAGTATCTTCAAAGCCCATGACACCTTTGGTAAAGGCTATTCTCCAACTGGAGCACTCAAAGGCCAGTGTTTCCCAGTTGTCAGTGTTTATACTACGTTTTTTAACATTTGCCTTGAGACAGTCTTTAAACCTCTTTTGTTGACCACCAACATTACATTTCCATTTTTAAGTTGGGAATAGAGTAGTTGCTTTGGAAGACGATCATCAGGCATCTACACAACATGACCAGTCCAACGAAGGTGATGTTGAAGAATCATTGCTTCAACACTGGTGATCTTTGCTTCTTCCAGTACATGGGTATTGCAAATTTTGGAGACACCATCGATGGAATCTTTCGAGGAGTTGGAGATGGCGTTTATAAGTGGTCCATGTTTCACAAGCATATAGTAAGGTTGGTAGTGCAATAGCTTTGTAAACAAGCATTTTGGTTTCCCTGCGAATGTCCTGGTCCTCAAACACTCTGCACTTCAATCAGGAGAAAGCTGCACTCACAGAGCCCAGGCGATGCTGGATTTCGGCATCAATGTTGGCCCTTGTGGAAAGATAACTGCCTAGGTATGAGAAGTGATCAACATTTTCCAATGTTACACCATCAAGTTGGATTTGTAGCAATGCAGAGGGGTTATTTTGTACTTTCTGTTATTGCCCCAACTATTCATTGTTTTCATTGCCATGATCCTACACTTTTTTTGAAGGGAAACTCCCCACCAGAGTAGAAATCATATATTGAACAGATGGAAAGCTATTCAATCTGAGCAGGCTGAAAGCAAAGAGTAGGGTTACCCTAACTTCCGTCATAGAGCTTCATTATGCTGATGACAATGTAGTGTGCACACGCTCAGAGGATGACCTCCATACCATCCTAAATATCTTTGCAGAAGCTTACGAAAAGCTTGGCCTATCGCTCAGCATCCCAAAAGCCAAAGTGCTGCACCAACAAGTGCAAAACCTGGACAGGTAAGGTCACGCCCACCTCTAGTCACATGCAATGAAGGATGCTCCAGCCCAGGAGGAAACAAGGACTTCCCCTTGCATGTCCACTCTAGGAAAACAAAGAATGTTGTATTTGACTGCTCCCAGTGGATTACATCCCACACAATGTCCTTTCTGAGGTGAGTCAACCAGAACTGTACACAGTTTCAGATGTGATCACATCACAAATTTGCATACCCCTCAATGTTCCAACCCCCTTCATGGATCACTGCCTTGTCGTGGCGAAGGGGCTTGAATTACTCAGGCAAGCTATGGACAGGTCAAGATGGACAGGTCATAGCGGAGAGTTTGGACCAAACGTGATCCACCTGGAGAAGGAACTGGCAAGCCGCTCCAGTATCCCTGCCAAGAAAACTCCATGGACAAAGACAACAGGCATATAAAAGATATGACGCTGGAAGATGAGCCCCTCAGGTCGGAAGGCGTCCAACTTGCTACTGGGGAAGAGCGGAGGACAAGTACAAGTAGATCCAGAGCTGATGAAGCGGCTGGGCCAAAGCCGAAAGGACGCTCAGTTGCGGATATGACTGGAAGCGAAAGGAAAGTCCAATGCTGTAAAGAAAAGTATTGCATAGGAACCTGGAATGTAAGAACCATGAACCTTGGTAAGCTGGATGTGGTAAAAAATGAGATGGCAAGAATAAACATTGACATCCTAGGCATCAGTGAACTAAAATGGACAGGAATGGGCGAATTCAGTTCGGATGACTATCATATCTACTACTGTGGGCAGGAATCCCGTAAAAGAAATGGAGTGGCCCTCATAGTCAACAAAAGAGTGGCGAAAGCTGTACTGGGATGCAACTTCAAAAATGATAGAATGATCTCGATACGAATCCAAGGCAGTCCTTTTAACATCACAGTAATCCAAGTTTATGCACCAACTACCAGTGCTGAAGAAACCGAAATTGATCAATTCTATGAAGACTTACAACACCTTATAGAAATGACACCAAAGAAGGATGTTCTTCTCATTATAGGGGATTGGAATGCTAAAGTAGGGAGTCAAGAGATAAAAGGAACAACTGGCAAGTTTGGCCTTGGAGATCAAAATGAAGCAGGGCAAAGGCTAATAGAGTTCTGTCAAGAGAACAAGCTGGTCATCACAAACACTCTTTTCCAACAACACAAGAGACGACTCTACACATGGACATCACCAGATGGGCATCATCGAAATCAGATTGATTATATTCTCTGCAGCCAAAGATGGAGAAGCTCTATACACTCAGCAAAAACAAGACCTGGAGCTGACTGTGGCTCAGATCATCAGCTTCTTATAGCAAAATTCCAGCTTAAACTGAAGAAAGTAGGAAAAACCACTGGGCCAGTAAGATACAATCTAAATCAAATTCCTTATGAATACACAGTTGAAGTGAAGAACAGGTTCAAGGATTTAGATTTGGTGGATAGAGTACCTGAAGAACTGTGGATGGAGGCTCGTAACATTATACAGGAGACAGCAACGAAAACCATCCCAATGAAAAAGAAATGCAAGAAAGCAAAGTGGCTGACCAATGAGGCCTTGCAAATAGCGGGGGAGAGAAGACAAGCAAAATGCGAAGGAGATCGTGAAAGATACAGGAAATTGAATGCAGATTTCCAAAGAATAGCAAGGAGAGACAAGAGGGCCTTTCTAAACGAGCAATGCAAAGAAATAGAGGAAAATAACAGAATGGGAAAAACCAGAGATTTATTCAAGAAAATTGGAGATATGAAAGGAACATTTCGTACAAAGATTACCACAATTAAGGACAAAAGTGGAAAGGACCTAACAGATGCAGAAGACATCAAGAAGAGGTGGCAAGAATACACAGAGGAATTATACCAGAAAGATATGGAGGTCTCATACACCCCAGGAAATGTGGTTGCTGACCTTGAGCCAGACATCCTGGAGAGTGAAGTTAAATGGGCCTTAGAAAGCCTTGCTAACAACAAGGCCAGTGGAAGTGATGATATTCCAGCTGAACTATTTAAAATTTTAAAAGAGGATGCTGTTAAGGTGCTGCACTCAATATGCCAGCAAGTTTGGAAAACTCAGCAGTGGCCAGAGGATTGGAGAAGATCAGTCTACATCCCAATCCCAAAGAAGGGCAGTGCCAAAGAATGCTCCAACTACCGCACAATTGCACTCATTTCACACGCTAGCAAGGTTATGCTTAAAATTCTACAAGGCAGGCTTAAGCAGTATGTGGACCGAGAACTCCCAGAAGTGCAAGCTGGATTTCGAAGGGGCAGAGGAACCAGAGACCAAATTGCAAACATGCGCTGGATTATGGAGAAAGCCAGAGAGTTCCAGAAAAACATCTACTTCTGCTTCATTGATTATGCAAAAGCATTTGACTGTGTCGACCACAGCAAACTATGGCAAGTTCTTAAAGAAATGGGAGTGCCGGATCACCTCATTTGCCTCCTGAGAAATCTCTATGTGGGACAAGAAGCTACAGTTAGAACTGAATATGGAACAACTGATTGGTTCAAAATTGGGAAAGGAGTACGACAAGGCTGTATATTGTCTCCCTGCTTATTTAACTTATATGCAGAATACATCATGCGAAAGGCTGGACTGGATGAATCCCCAACCGGAATTAAGATTGCCGGAAAAAATATCAACAACCTCAGATATGCTGATGATACTACCTTGATGGCAGAAAGTGAGGAAGAATTGAAGAACCTTTTAATGAGGGTGAAAGAAGAGAGCGCAAAATATGGTCTGAAGCTCAACATCAAAAAAACTAAGATCATGGCCACTGGTCCCATCACCTCCTGGCAAATAGAAGGGGAAGAAATGGAGGCAGTGAGAGATTTCACTTTCTTGGGTTCCATGATCACTGCAGATGGTGACAGCAGTCACGAAATCAGAAGACGCCTGCTTCTTGGGAGAAAAGCAATGACAAACCTAGACAGCATCTTAAAAAGCAAAGACATCACCTTGCCGACAAAAGTCCGTATAGTTAAAGCTATGGTTTTCCCAGTAGTAATGTACGGAAGTGAGAGCTGGACCATAAAGAAGGCTGATCGCCGTAGAATTGATGCTTTTGAATTATGGTGCTGGAGGAGACTCTTGAGAAGATCTGCAAGAAGATCAAACCTATCCATTCTCAAAGAAATCAGCCCTGAGTACTCACTAGAAGGACAGATCCTGAAGTTGAGGCTCCAGTACTTTGGCCACCTCATGAGAAGAGAAGAATCCCTAGAAAAGACCCTGATGTTGGGAAAGATGGAGGGCACAAGGAGAAGGGGACGACAGAGGATGAGATGGTTGGACAGTGTTCTTGAAGCTACTAACATGAGTTTGGCCAAACTGCGAGAGGCAGTGAAGGATAGGCGTGCCTGGCGTACTCTGGTCCATGGGGTCACGAAGAGTCGGACACGACTGAACGACTGAACAACAACAACAACAATGTTCCAACATTCCACTTAACATTGAACAATGAATGCAAATCTTTGACATATTTAGATTTACAACACACTCTATTTCTAAGGTTCAGAAATGTTTGAAAGAAATCTGTAACCGTTTGGACAATATTTATGGTGCCATATTATTTCCAGCTTTTCTGGATGTGGGATTGGAATTAGTTCTCTCACACTGTTGCAGGCATTCCTGTGTACTGCCTGTCAGATACTTTATTTGGCCTTCTGTCCAAGGCATGATGAGGATGGAATGTGACAGGTGGGTAAAGTGAGCAATTCTGCTGCTCCTTGATCCGTAATATCCTTTCCCAGTATCAACAAATTTTGTTTTTGCACATCTCAGCATTATTCATAAGCAGTGCTTATGTTCCTGCATTATATCTAATTTACTCAGAATATCAAGTCTTGCGTTTGTTATTAGTTTCTTTTCACACTAACTGCTGCTGGAATGTTCTGGTTTTCAAAATATGCAAGGTCCACACACGCCCCAAGAGGCTTCCTATATGGAACACAGAAATAATATTAAGTTTCTGAAAAATTCAAGCTCTATTGCTACAGCAAGAGTGTAATAAATTATTCCGCCTCCTGAAGAATGTGACACATTAAAATGTTTGTGCATATGACAGTGTACAATAAATGTTCCACTTTGAGCATCCATTTGAGGCTTCCCCTCCCTTTTTTTGGCAAGTTTAAATCGTTAAGGCATGCTATTTTCCTTTAAAAAAAATCATCTACCTCTGTGATAGGCAATATAACTTCTATACTCATTTAAATATATTTGCATCCACAAATATTTTGCTTTTCTGAAAATCCCACAAACATTGACAAATGCAGAGAGCAGGGAAACTCTTTTTCAGAAAACGAAGAGTTTGTTATTATTTATTTATTTATTATTATTATTATTCATTTCATTTCTATACTGCTTTATATCTTTAAGGAAAGAAAATCTCAAAGCAGTTTACAGTCTGCATTAAAACATCAAATAAAACAGTCTAGAATAACACATTACTTAAGAAGGTCAAATATAAAGTAGTAACATAAATAACAGAAAACTAAAATATTATCCTAAATATTTCAAAATAAAACATTACAGAGGACAACTACAGAATGCAAATTTAACACAGCAAAGTTAACCAGAAAATCATCTTAAATGTTTCAAAATAAAACATTACTAAAGGAAGTGAAATATAAAATGCACATTAAAAATAGCATAATTAGCAAGAGAACAGGATAGAACATATCTGCTGCTGTTGCTACCAATGGTCTGCACAGTTCTAGGAGGATACCTTCAAGATACTGGGCTACTTCAAATGCAGTGGGAAACTGTGAATGTACTGCAGCTAACCATAATCTTGTGTACTCCTCCTAGAGTTGCCATAGTCCCAAAAGTGAAAATCCAGACATCTAAGTTAATGGTCTTTTTTTGAATTTTTATATGATTCTTTTAAAAATATTAACCCCCCTTGCCATATGTTCTGGTTTTCCTGGACATTTTGCCGATTTGCCCAAAATCCACTTGGAAGTCATCTTCCTGCCCAATTCCCGGAGGTGTCCAGGAAAACGCGGACATTTGGCAGCCCTAACTCCTACATTAGGCTCATGCTTGGAAGTATCTATCTTTCCTTTTAAACAAACTACAGTTTCCAAATGCAGGAAACTGTGGTTTATCTAGCTCAGGGATTGGGAAACATGGAGCCATTCAGATGATGTTGAACTACAAGTCCTATCATTACTGATACTGAGGCTAGGGCTGATAGGAGTTGGAGATCAACAACATTTGGAGAACCACATAGGAACAAGAAAGAATTGGAAACCATGTTCTGAGCCTGAATTGTTTGCACTGATTAGAGTTTAAACAAAGCACACTCCTCCAAATTCTTACATAACTGGGAATACAGTGGTACCTTGGTTCTCAAACTCAATCCATTCTGGAAGTCCGTCCAACTTCCAGAATGTTCGAAAACCAAAGTGCAGCTTCTGATTGGCTGATTGGCCCCGGAAACAATGCCAACAGCAGAAGTGGACATTCGGCTTCCGAAAAACATTCGCAAACCGGAACACTTACTTCCGGGTTTGTGGCGTTCAGGGCCCGATTTGTTCATCAACTAATCCATTCGGGAACCAAGGTACTCTTGTAGTGGTTTTCTTAAAAGAGAAAGCAGCTGTTTATCAGGGAAAGTGTATGAGCCCAATGAATATTATCAATTGCCCGTTGGCAACTTTGCCGCATAAAAACACATCAAGGATCTCTTCTTTTCCTACCACAAGCAAGAGCCTACATGGGAGCTGTGGTTTTTTTATTACATCTAAATGTGCCCTCTGTATTTCTCAGTGATAAATATGCCAATAACCATGGGCAATACACACAAGTTCATCAGAAAGAAAGCATCACAGATCACCGATAGCACTAAAAACAAATAGCCAAATTCACTGGGATTTGGGGTTTTTAATAGCCATTTTCAGCACTGCATAACCCTTTAACCACATTTCCATTTAAAAAAACCCTAAAACCCCATACCTTCATTAGAAATTATGTTAGCAAAATGTTTAAGAGTGACCATGCTATTCTTGGCCTTCCATCAACGTGTCTTTATTTTAGGTTATATGAAATGCTTGGGGCAGATTTTCTTACTACCTATTCAGAATTGCTTTATGATTATGATATAGTGTTTCATAGCACTGCTTTTCACAGCTTGTGGACCAGTGCAGATTAAGATTCTTTGTATCAAAATGAATGCATATTATTTTTCCGCTTTAAGGCAGAATTTATACATTTCTGTGACATTTATTCATTTTTATGCTAGAAGAAGAGGAAGAGGAGGAGTAGGAGGAGTAGTTTGGATTTGACATCCCGCTTTATCACTACCCGAAGGAGTCTCAAAGTGGCTAACATTCTCCTTTCCCTTCCTCCCCCACAACAAACACTCTGTGAGGTGAGCGGGGCTGAGAGATTTCAAAGAAGGGTGACTAGCCCAAGGACACCTAGCAGCTGCATGTGGAGGAGCGGGGAAGCGAACCCGGTTCACCAGATTACGAGTCTACTGCTGTTAACCACTACACCACACTGGCTCCCAGTCTCACAGAAATGGATGTGGGGACAGAAATGGATGTAGGTGGTTAATGTAATGGTCACTGTATAAGGAGTGACCTTATAGTGTTTAGGGATCTAGCAGCAGCCTATACACATCAGGGGAACACTTGCCTTGAATACAAAAGAAAATAACAAATGCAGAGAAGAGGCAAGGGGAAGAGGAGGCATAGAAGGAATCTAGAAAAGGCTGGAGAAATCTGTTCTCATAAAGCAATCTGGGTGTCAAAAAGGTCAGTGGAACAGCTTGGGTAGTAAAGACCCAAAATGAGCTCTGATAGGCACAGGACTTTCTAAAGGAAAGGAGCCTCTATAATAAAAGATTATGAAAAATGATGATAGATGGAACAGGATCTGAATGACAATAGACACAGGCACTGAATCACATTAGGTAAAACAATATAGATTTCCCACCTAAACCAGATTGGGCTGCTTCATGGGTTTCCTAAACATATCAGACCAAATGACCAGGAGTCCAGGTTGTTCTATGTGGGAACTCGAGGTGGTTTATTCCCAATAAATGCAAATAACAACCTGATTAAATTACTGGTGAACCACGTTGGTTGGAAGGAGGCCTTTGTTCTCACTGGGACTAATTACTGACCAGCTAGAGTTGTATGCTTGCATTAGCAATGACAAATGGTGTGCGTGGTTAATTAGGCATCCAGAGCCTGTGGTCTTCTCAGTCTCCTACATACGGCTGTTGAGGGTAGTATGAGCCAATGTGTATGTTTGCAAGAACCCATGCTGACTGCACACAGAAAAAAGCTGAAGGAGTCTGGTAGTTTCAGAATACAGTGGTACCATGGTTTACGAACTTAGTCCGTTCCGGAAATCCGTTCTTAAACCAAAGCATTCTTAAAACAAGGCATGCTTTCTCATAGCAGCAGGGGACTCAATTTACAAACAGAACACACTCAACAGGAAGCAGAACATTTTCTTATTCCAAGGCAAAATTCACAAACCAAAATACCTACTTCTGGGTTTACAGCATTCTTAAGCCAAGTTGTTCATAAATTAAGCTGTTCTTAATCCAAGGTACCACTGTATGTACAGAATAGTGGCAAAACTAAGCTGCTTAGTAATAGTGCAGCATCAACATCAGGGATGTTTAGGATCAAAAACTGGCAGATGCAACAATGAATAAGATGGTCATCCCCAGCAGTCTTACAACTCTGCTGATCTTTGTACAGCTCCACCAATGGAACTGGGCTAGCACAGCTGCATGTCATAAATGGCCACTCAGTGTGTGTGTGTGTGTGTGTGTGTGTGACAGTTGCAGCCCCTTTGTGTTCCACCTTCATCCCCAGCAACCAGGCTGCTCTCGCTCACCAGCTGCTGCTGGGGGAATTCCCCTGGACCGGCGGTATTGGGGACGGTCTTCCCGCCAAAGAGGGCAAATTTGAATGGGCCAATTGTAGGCCATGCTTGGAGGGTGGTGTCTTGCTGGTTGGCTGGGCATTGGCTGTTTAAGCATTTGTGTACAACATAATGGTGATTAGTAGCTACATTGCAATGGTACAGAGAGTTCAAGTGTGATGTGATCTACTCTGTGAAGTAGTTGGTGGAATGGCGGATCATATTAAATCTATGTAAGACTCCAGGTTTCTGGAAGTGTTGTTGTTCAGTCGTTCAGTCGTGTCCGACTCTTCGTGACCCCATGAACCAGAGCACACCAAATCCTAAGCAAATTTACTAGGCTGTGAGCACCATTGAAATTGTTAGGGCTTGCTTTGGAGTAACATGGTTAGGGGTACACTGCAGAAACACCAAATGAATAGCATTGGGGGAAACAACAGTTGCATAGAAAAGCATTCAAAAATTTGATGTACAATGAATACAAAGAAGAGAGTCATATTTATGTATTGCAGAGGAGTTGCAGAAAAAGTAAATGTGAGAAAATGATGACAAAGAATTACAGAATAAACAATAAGCACCTAGCAACAAAGAAAACAACAGAAGCCTTGAAGAGAGTGGAGGAGTATTTTTAAAAACCTATAATGAAAAGAGGGGGCAATGCTCAAAAGGTAACATGAAAAAGAAAATTAAAGTAAGTTTGTGACTGGGAACACAAACTGTTAAGGAAGAAGCAAGATTAGTGCATCTTTACTTTAAATGTGAAACTGAAATAAGCTTTTTTTGTCATAAAATAGAACATTGCTTCTGTTTAATCTTGGGTTTCATATTTTATGTCAGCTTTGGCTGAATAATAAGGGACGCATCATTCTGTTCACATTATCAGAGCACCCAAAATATTTTTTTGTCATTTTTTGTTCCATTTTTTCTTTTGGACTTCCATTAAACTGAGATCCCAATATTTTTATTCACAGTTATCAAACATATCCATGGATTCAATTCAGTGCTAAAAGGCTATTTCCACCAGTAGCTTGTATCTTCCGATTTAAACAAGGAGCACTGACAATTTGGACATTAACTTGCTGTCAAGGATGCCAGTGTGGACTGTAAATTTAGGAGAAACATAGGGAGGATTGACTCTTCCTGGGCCTGTGTTCACGAATGCAATGATAACCTCCAGTGGTGCATATCATGTTTCAAAGAGGTTGTAAATTTATATGTGCAGCATCACATTTGTGCTTCCTTGGGTTACAAAAATTGATAAGGAAGTGAGGAATTTCATGAATCTAACATTTCCAAATTGTTTTTATATGGTCTTATTCAGCTTTGTTGACTGTATTGCAGATATGTTTTGTCAGTTAGTGAAGCTGCATAACATTCCTTAGATGAAAAATAGGGACATTTCTCACTCCCCCCCCCCCAAACTGGCCCTCCTCGACCGCCCCCCATTCCCAGCCCCAGCCCCCCCGCTGCAGAGCATTTCCTATCAGAAGAAGGAGAAGTGCCACCACCACTGCACACCAATGGGACACAGCACACAAGCCTTCCACCGCCCCGAGAAAACTGCTTTGTCCTTATTTTATTTTATTTTATTCTTTCGTAGATTCACAAAAAGAAAAATGCACACCAATAAATAAATTTTAGAAAGGCACAAGATTAGACACTGATGCACAAAGCACTTTTTTATTTAAAAAAATCAAGACTCCTTGCACTCTGCTCTGCTCCCACTTTCTTCCTACCCAGGGTGGCCCTGCCCTCTGCCTGCCCCTCAGAGCCAGTGCATCACACAGGCCTGAGCCTCAGCAGCAGCAGCCTCTCCTCCTGCTTTCCAGCATCCATTATGAGCTACCCAAGAGAGAGGCTGGTAGGGGCAGTCATGGAGAGGCAACATGATGCTCCTTCGCAGCTGCTACTACCACTGCCACCATCACTTGGGACAAGCGCCGACTCATCCTCCTCCCTGAGCTCAGAGCTGCTGCTGCTGCTGAGGACAATAGGGACATTCTGGGCTCAAATCAGAAGTGGAATGGCTTTCATAATTTTGGGACCATCCCTGGAGAATTGGGACTACTTGCAGGGTATGAAACTACAGTTGTTAAACAGAAGCAGGTTGACTTACTATGTACCTAGGTTCTTCTGCAGAAGCAAATTGTCCTTCCTCTCTCCTCTTATCTCTGCATGGAACTCTCTTCTGAGGAGTTCAATTAAAAACAGATGCCACCCTGTTTATACAGCTCTCTCGCCCTAAACCATGTGGATAAATGGAAAACCAGCAGAGGGTAAATCTGGTGCTTGGGGTCCTGGAAAGCCAGAAAGGTTCAGCCTCATAACCTTTGTTGTCAACCCACTTAGCTACTGTCTTTAGAAAATGAAAGGGGGGGGAGCATGATTTGTTTACAATTGGTAGGAATCAGAGCAGTGCCAGATTTATGTATAAGCTAAACAAGCTATAGCTTAGAGCCCCACTCTCTTGGGGGGCCCCCCAAAAAAATTAAAGGGGAAAAAACTGGTTGTACATTTTTAAAATATAAGATAAAAAACAAATAAAACCTGCATATAGCAACAGTGTTTTGTGTTGTGTATGGACCTTTTAGGTCCATAAATCACCATATAGCAGATGTTCAACACAAAAACTAGTGACAATTTGTTGTTGACAAAGGACATCTGGACATATAAAGGGCCCCATTACCTTCAGTAGCTTAGGACCCCATCAAACCTAAATCTGGCCCTGAATCAGAGGCTGTGGCTTGGGGATTTTGTGAGGCTCCCTACATTTTCTTTTATTATTTGAGCACTAGCTGAATTCTCATGTAAGTGTACACTGTGGATGTTGTAAGAGTGTGTCCCATAAGCACCATATTGCTTATCAGTCTATCAAGGTCACTATAACCTCATCAGGCACTGCTACTAGTACTAATAAATTCTGGAACTAACCAGAAAACCACGTTTTGATAGTTTTCTGAAAATGTATGGTGCAATACCCTGTTTCAAGGATATCAGCCTTTTAATTCTCCTGGCTGCAACCTTGGCATGCCAAAATCTCAGAATTATGGTCCTTGCAGAGGCTACTAAACTATTCTAACAAAACAAGGTTTTGTTCTCTGGAAAAAGGGACCAAGCTACTGTAAAAGATGCATTGCCCTGGGTTGGTAAAACAGCACATAGAAGAGCTCTGATAGATGTTCATTGACCCCATATAAACAATTGCTGATTCACCTCCTTTGTTTTGCCAGGGCTTTCAAAAGTACTCCTCCATGCCTTTTATCTTCTACAAGCACTTGGATTTGCTGCATAATATGTTTAGGTGGAAAAAAGCTTGTTTTTCAAGTCACCATTTATTTGCATAATTTTGCAAACTATATAACAGACTAGCTTAAAACCTGTAGTTTCTAATTCTGATAAATGACTCACAGACTTTCTGCAATTTATCACACGATCATTTGCATGCATACATATATCAACACACAAACGCACTTATAAAATGGATTCTATCCATTTTCCTGTCTCAGAACTATCAGAGCCTGACAAACAGTAAGTTTATTTCCATAATTAAAGAATTTCTTTACGACTTCAAACATGATGGATTCTATTCAGAAGCAGGAGCTTTAATGTGTTATCTTTCATTCACCTGTTTCCCAGCTTATTGTACCCTAAACAGAATATGGCACAACTTTGCGAAGCCATTAACTGTAGCAGTTCTTAAATGAACATTGCAATGAAAGAGGAGACCACCAAGCTCTCATGTTTCTGTGAGATTTGGTTGTTAAATGGAGCTCATTTATAACTTCCTGGTCTTAAGAGATATGACCTTTGGCTTGGTCATTTTAATCCCAAATTAAAATGAAAAACTCTGGCTGTATACACACTATATCTTTCAAACACATTCAAAGCACATTCTTTCCCTCAAAGAATTCTGGGTACTGTTGTTTACCCCTCAGAGAGTTACAGTTTCAAGCAACCCTTAACAAACCACAGTGCTCTGTTCATGCATTCTATGGTCAACTGAATAGGGCTTTTGAGTCCCACTGTTCTATCCAGCAGTTCACGCAAGAGAGCACTTTTTTTTAAGTAAAGAATTTTTTTATTGTTGTTCAGTCATCCGATATACAATATTTACCATAAATGTACAATAAACATTCCAAACAAACAGAAAATATATATATATATGTAAATAAGAAGCAATTACAATTACTGTATCTGCTTGATTTTGTTGATATCCCTAACTGGTACCCAATTCAATACACTTGTAAAAAGAAAATACAAATACAGTAATAATACAAACAAAAATAGTGTATCGTTAAGCCAAGAAAAAAATGACATAAAAAGAAAGAAAAGAAAAAGAAAAGAAAGAAAAAGACGAAGACAAAAAAGAACCAAAAATTAAGAAGAAGAAAAAATACCAAGAAATTTCCCAAACCCATCCAACTTCCTATCAAGCCCAACCGTATAGTTCACTCAAGAGAGCACTTTAAGGCAGATGGCCAGAACCACATACCACAGAATGGGAAGGAAGGCCCCCAAAAGTGGCAGAGCTGGCCAACCCATAAGACCATTAAGCCCAAAGGATCGAGGACATGAAGTCCAGAGTCAATAATTACCCAAACTGTACCCTGTTTCTGCTGTTTGTTGATTTTGAGCAATATGTCACAGAGGTTTATTCAAGAGATTAGTTTTCTACCCCTCCCAGTCTGAACCACTGACAAAGATGAGCTATCATTTGAAATGCCTTGGGAACATCATCATTATACCTCGGGGATTTTTAAAAAAGTAGTTGAATACATTTTGAAAAAGCAATATGCAATTTCTTCTAAAGACTCTTTTATGAACAAATGACTAATATTTGCCAAAAGAAGTCATATTTTCCTATGGCATGAGAGTGGATTAAAAAAAAATACACCAGTACAGAAACTACTGACTTTAATATTTGTAATGGCTTCTTTTTTTAAAAGAAAATGCATTTGAAAACTATGTATCTGAGAGAACAGTGAGGTTATTAGCAGAATGGTTTTTAAAGTAATGTTAAAATATGTGTGAGGGGATTCAGAAAACCTAACAAACTACCGGCCAATTGCTAATCTCCCTTTCTTGGGCAAAGTTCTGTAGTGAGTGGTCGCAGATCAGACCCAGGTGTTCTTGGAAGAAGCTGATTTTCTGGATCCATTTCAATTGGGGTTCTGGCCTGGTTTTGGCACAGAAACTGCCTTGGTCGCCCTGTACGATGACCCCTGTCGAGAGAGAGAAAAGGGAAACATGTCCCTGTTAATTCTTCTCGACCTCTCAGAGGCTTTCAATACCATCGATGGTATCCTTTTGGAGCGAATCTCCAAACTGCGAGTGGGTGGCAGCGCTTTGCAATTTGGTTCCATTCCTACTTGGATGGTCGTTCCCAGAGGGTGTTACTTGGGGAATGCTTTTCAGCCCCATGGAACCTCAGGGCTCAATTCTATCCTCCATGTTGTTTAACATCTACATGAAACCACTGGATATTTATTTATTTATTTATTTATTTATTTATTTGTACCCCGCCCATCTGGCTGGGTCTCCCCAGCCACTCTGGGTGGCTTCCAACAAATATTAAAATACATTAAAATATCACAGATTAAAAACTTCCCTAAACAGGGCTGCCTTCAGGTATTTTCTGAATGTCAGGTAGTTGTTTATCTCCTTGACCTCTGATGGGAGGGCATTCCACAGGGTGGGCGCCACTACCGAGAAGGCCCTCTGACTGTAGCTTTGCTTCTCTCAGTGAGGGAACCACCAAAAGGCCTTCGGCACTGGATCTCAGTGTCCGGGCTGAACAATGGGGGTGGAGACGCGCCTTCAGGTATACGGGACCGAGGCCGTTTAAGGCTTTAAATGTCAGTACCAAAACTTTGAATTGTGCTCAGAAACGTGCTGGATGGAGTTATCTGGAGATTTAGAGTATGTTGTCGGCAGTATGCTGGTGACACCCAGCCCTATTTCTCCTTTACATCTGCAGGTGAGGCAGTGGAAGTGCTAGACCAGTGTCTTGCCTCAGTAATGGACTGGATGAGAGCCAACAAACTGAAGCTCAATCCAGATAAGACTGAGGCACTGTTAGTGAGTGGTTCCTCAGACCAGATGGCTGGGTGGTCAGCTGCTTTTGATGGGGTTACGCTGCCTCTGAAGGAGCAGGTTCATAGCTAGGGGGTACTCCTGGATCCTTTGCTGTTGCTTGAGGCTCAGGTGGCCTCAGTTGCCCAGAGTGCCTTCCATCAGCTTCGGTTGGTGGCCCAGCTATGCCCTTATCTGGACAGAGATAGCCTAACTACTGTTGTCTATGCTCTGATAACCTCAAGGTTAGATTACTGCAATGTGTTATACTAGGACTGCCTCTGAAGACGGTTCAGAAACTTCAGCTAGTGCAGAATTCAGCAGTCAGGTTGCTCACTGGAGCAAGACGGTTTGAGCATATGATACTGATCCTGGTCCAACTGAACTGGCTACCAATTAGTTTCTGGGCTCAATTCTAAGTGCTGGTTTTGACCTATAAAGCCTTAAATGGCTCTGGACCACAGTACCTCAAGGACCGCCTCTTCCCATATGAACCTACTTGGACCCTGAGATCATCTTCTGAGGCCCTACTTTGTGTGCCTCCTCCTTGAGAGGTCAGGAGGGTGGCAACATGAGAACGGGCCTCCCCGTGGCTCCACATCTGTGGAATGCTCTCCCCAGGGAAGTTCACTTGGCGCCTTCTCTATACACCTTTAGGCGCCAGGCAAAAACATTCCTTTTTAACCAGGCCTTTGGTTGATTTGATTGGCGTCCTATCCTATGCCCTTTTAAAATGTGGGGCTTGTGGGGGGGGTTTATTGGATTGTTGTTTTTATTTTGATTTTATGTATGTGATCCTTTATGTGAACCTCCCAGAGACTTTCGGGTGTAGGGCGGTATAGAAATGGCCAGCAAGGTTGCTGACCTGGCTTCCTGTCACCGTGCACCACTGCTGATTACCAAGAAAGGGAAGGGCAAGGCATCAGGAAGCTCAGCATAGTGCAGATGCAGCCTTACTCCCCCTCTTGGCAACTGACAATGGCACAAAGCAGTGGGAAGCCAGGTCCCCAACACCTGCCCTGCCTTGACAGCTACTGCTGACTACTATTACTCTGAATAATAACCAAGGCACCGCCCCACTGGAGCCCCACTACTGCTGCTCTACCCCAAATGCCTTCCTTATCTGCATTGTGAAGGGGTGCCTACAAAGCGGCAACAGCAGTACTGGCTGCAGGCGAGATCTCAGAAAGATTTGGGGGGGGGGATCTCACAGGAAACTAGTGCCACTACTAGAGCCAGTTCACCATGGGTGGCGTGGAACACCTGCAAAGGTGCCTCCTTGGGTTTCTACCACTTGAGGCACCTGCCTTACTCCACCTCATGGGCAGGCTGGCCTCCCAATAACAACCATAGTCCAATGCAGAGTTAGATTGCAGAGCTTTGAAATTAATGGGCCACCTATCTGACTATGATCTCTCACTTCCATAAGCAAACAGTGGTGCTGCTTCAACTGCTTCCCCTATGATCAGTTGGACGACATTGACCTCTGTGGCTATGAGCAATTGCAAGTGGTTCAGTCAAGCACTCCCCTAATGCAGCAATGCTTGTTGTTTTATAGGTATTGGGGCAATGGGGCGTGTGCTTCTCTGGCCAATGGTGTGCCCAGGGGTTTGATCTAGACCCCTGGGCACACCATATTCTTCGTATTATTTTAATCTGCCTTTCTTTCCTCTGTGACATTCCGCCGCTTCTTTCTCTGCTTCAAAAATGTTTCTTCTTCACATGTATATGCACGGGAGAAACTTAAAAGACAAGAGAAGCACTCACAAAAATTCAATCAAGATTCTTCATAGCTGAATGGGAAGCAGGTTTTTATGTGTGAGTGAGAGTAGGAGGTGATGTAACACTAAAAGAATCATTTGCAATCTATGTACAGTCCTTGAGAAAAAGAGTGTGTATTTGAATATACACATCCCCCCCCCAACTTCTGCTTCTGCTTAAATATCAGGATCTCATGGTCACTTGAGAAAAGGCGTAAGAGTTGGAGGGAAGCAAATGATTCTCCAAAGCACCAAAGCCCAGTTAGATCTTTAACATTAGTTCAAGGATCCAGGGACTCCAGAAATTGTCTTGCACCTTCCTTCCTTCACTGCACCTCAAACCATATTTTAAAAAACTGTACTGAAAATCCACTTTGAAACAATGCTGCGAGCTAGAGTGTTAAAAATAGTCCACTTTGGAACACAACATACCTCGAGCAATGGTGACGAGTGGCCTTCAACTGACAGGCAGACAATTGCCTCTTTGAAATTTCAGTCAATGTCACCATGTAATGTTCTTACACCTAGAAACCATTTCACCTTAACTTCTTCCTCCATGAAACAATGACAAACACTTGCCTTTCTTCTTTCTTTCTTTCTTTCTTTCTTTTTTATTACCGTGGCTAAGATGTAAAGTATCCGAAAGAAATCCTAGCCCCTTCTGACAAGTGAGATGTCCACGAGGATCTTTCCAATATATCTTTTGAAGGCATTTGCTTATTCAATGAAATACCCACACAGCTGGACTGCCCTTAGCTGTATGAAATTTCCTTGCACCTGGTAGATTCCTTGATAGACAACAAAAGCAGGGACAGTAAATCTGGCTCTGATGCGAATGTGGTGGCAATCTCAAGGGTCACTACTGTACAGTCTTTGTCAGTTCATTACACCTTTTTTCTCCCCATCTGTTATAATTTCTACATTGGACTAAAGAGCCTCCTTTTTAGATCACATAGCAAGCTTTCATCACCATAAAAAAGTTTCTCTGCAGGCAGTACTAGTGTCAGGCTTCTTCTTTGGCAATCAACCGTAGTCAAGTAAGATCGTCTTTCATGAACACGATCTTAACAGTGAGTCCATAAGTGACTGTGGAAGCCAATTCTGGATCCACACATCCTTCCACAGTGGTTTCCGGGTGGGAATTGATCATGGTGAGGGTTTGCAAACATGCCTTCCTCTTAGCTCATTCCTCCTTTTCGCCCTGAGTTCGTGCTTCTTCAAAGTCTACAAAACCTTTGGTAAAGGCTGTTCTCCAGTTGGAGTGCTTACAGGCCATTGTTTCCCAGTTATTAGTGCTTATACTACATTTTTAAAGATTTGCCTTGAGATCATGTTTAAACCTCTTTTGTTGTCCACCGGTATTTCACTTTCCATTCTTAAGTTGGGAACAGAGTAGTTGCTTTGGAAGATGATAACCAGGCATCCGCACAACATGACCAGTCCAACGAAGGTGATGTTGAAGAATCATTGCTTTGACACTGGTGATCTGTGCTTCTTCCAGTACACGGGCATTGCAAATTTCAGAGACACCATTGTTTGAATATTTCGAGGAGTTGGAGATGGCGTTTATAAGTGGTCCATGTTTCACAAGTGTACAGTAAGGTTGATCATACAATAGCTTTGTAAACAAGTATTTTGGTTTCCCTGCAAACGTCCAGGTCCTCAAACACTCTGCACTTCAGTCGGGAGAAACCTGTGCTCACAGAGCTCAGGCAATGCTGGATTTCAGCATCAATGTCGGCCCTTGTGGAAAGATAATTTCCCAGGTAGGAAAAGTGATCGACATTTTCCAATGTTACACCATCAAGTTGGATTTGTGGCAATGCAGAGGGGTTATTTTGTGCTTGTTGGTGCAGCACTTTGGTTTTTTGGATACTGAGTGATATTGCCAGGCTATTTTGTGCCCTAGTCAAGGCTAACTACAATTTTCAAAACTTGAAACTGCTACATATATTTCAATTGCACCTAGGGGTAACAGTACATTTCAGTTTTTCTCATCCCCCCATCTTAAGTTCATTTTCTTACATTTCCTAAGCAATTTGCCAGCATTTTAATGCACATTTATCCCATTTTTGTAAACAAGTTTTCCTAAAATAATCCACACACCATGGCAGATGTATCTTACTACCTGTAGAACTCTCACCATGATGCTTTGGATGGGTGCAACCGTGTGATCACTTTATGCACATTAAGGTGAGATTGCAGTTCACACTCCAGCTGTGGAGTCAAGGTAGGTCAAGTGTAGAATGAACCTATTTATTTAACATGTTGAAACATGAGAAGCAGCCTTCACATGGCAATTAACTAACAGTATAGGACAGTATAGGAGGGGGAAGCAACTGCAATAATTAATTTTCCCAATGTCAATAAATAAAATCTGTGGGGATTTTTTTTAACCTTGTCTACAAGGCCAAGCAGTTTGTTTTCCAAGGTTCTCAAACTATTTCACCACATTTTTGTGAAATGTGTTAATTCAAGATTCCCATGCTAAATACTCTTTACATCCATGGTGAGTTTATCCTAACTTTCACCATGACTAGAAATTGGAACATATAGCTAAGATAAAGTTTTCAGGTCAAAGCTCCATTTCTAAACATCAAATACAAACCCAGAGTTTGTATTTGAAGTGATGAAAGCTAGCTTGAAATATTCAAATTTCAATATCTGCCTTTGGTAGCTGCCTCCATGGACTCCCAGGCTGAATGCATTACCAATCAATCTAAAAAGTCTGTTTCCATTTCTATTTATTTTTTAATAGGTTTTTCAAACTGTCGGTCAATTTACAAAATGGTGTCTGGACTGGAACATCACAGGCTAGGGATTACCTTAAAGAGTTGTCTAAATCATGCATTAACTCTGAATTATATTATTCATTTTTAATATTTACATTTTATTAATGTAAATTAATTTCAGTTAAAAGAAATAAAGTGATACAGAAAAAAGGAGGAAAAGTGAGAGGGAGAAAACAACGAACAATATAAAAGCCAAAATATGCCCCCCAAAGCAATATACTGAAAGATTTAACTTTGACCCATAATTAGGCATAGAACAAACATTTTTCTTTAGTTATGCGTGTTTTTATTTTTAGATAGTGCCAATTTTAATCACCTTTTGAATTTTTTCAAATGTCTGGTTTATTTGTATTTTTATTGAGCATAGCTTTTACTTTTGCAAACCACTTAGAGGTTTTCTTATAATCAAATTCACAAATGGGGGTCTGGACTATGTGACCCTCGAGATCCCTTCCAACTGCACAGTTCTATGATTCTATGAAAGTTTCTTTCTTTTTCATGCTTTAATTTTTTAAAAAAATAACAAAACAAATACAAAACAAAACGCATCAATCAACAGAGGGTAATCTGGTAATTAACACTCCATACACCTTATATAAACACTGAAAAAGAAAAGATTAAGTTCATCCATCGCAAATTCTAACACGACCTCCGATTCCCCACAATGTGGTTCCTAAGTTTCATTACGCTGCACACTTAACTTTATCTCTCCTCATTTCTTCTGTTATTTTAATTCTGTAACAATTTTTTAATTCATGCAGAAATCAATCCAGGCCTGCCAAAGGTATGTTATTGCAAATATTCTCTGTAGATATTCCACTCTCTATTAAATATTTGATCTGTATGGTCTCAGAATCTTGCTGTTAATCTTGCTAGTTCTTCATATTCTAGCATTTTATTTTGCCAATCTAATTTTTGCAACAAAAAAAAATGTCTTGAGATGTTTGTTTTCCTTAATGCTAACTTATTTCTTCCATGGAAACCTTGAAAATCTGAGAGTAGCTGTGACCATGTGTGACAATTCACAGTCTTCTCTAAAATAATTCGAAATGTGCTGTTGGTTCCATCATCCCCAGCACCTTTGCCTCCTGCAACTGATTGCTCACAGTTGGATTCTGTACCTTTTTTTTCACTGGTGGAAATTCTGTGGAGGTGAATTTCCTCATTATCATCTCACATTCTGGATAATGACTAACAGAAGCTTCAGGAACTGCAGCCAGATGGTACCTTGGCTATATCAGCAGCAATGTTCTGAGAAACTGAGGATGCGGTGAGTGAATCCTGGAGGTAAAATCATTAAGGTGAGATGCCAAGGTACTGACAATTTTCTAGATTTCCATTAATGCTTGTGGCAGGCATTGATTTTTCAACACTAAAGAAATATAACAGTTATTAGCAGCTGGAAACATGAGCATGCCGTTTGTTGTGGTGCCTGGTGGGGATTATGCAAAAATAGCCTTCCTGCTTCTTTTGCTTTTTCTACAGGAACAATCCTACTGAGGCAGGGTAGGGCCATCCGAAAACAAACTTTGCATTACAAAGCTCCCCCTAGAGTACATCCAATCATACTTTTGGGATAGGCTTTGTCATCTCATGCTGCAAAAGCAAGACCAAAGAAGAATTTATTATTGGCTAAAGCCAGTTCCTGGTGAAATAGTTCTTGAGCAGTCGTTTTCCAGCTTGGAGTGGGGTTCTTCTAAAACTATTCTTATAGTTGTTGTGGTTTGCATAATAATTCGTGTACACAAGGAAATTGTACTAATCAAAGCAGGTGGTTGGCAAGCAACTGCAATGTTTAAGATATGCAACTTTTCTCATTTGTTTTGGTAGTTTTCTGAACGGCACTGTAATGTAACCACGATTTGCTGAGAACATGGGAGAAAATAAATGAAAAGTAAAATTGAAAAGCTAGTGTTGTGTTTGAAACCACTCCCAGTAGAGACATAAAAATAACGAGTACTTGTCAAACATGGGTCACAGTACCAAAGGGGGGAAATACAGATATATAAATAATGAGGGAAACGAGATCTAATCTAAGCTCTCAAGTGAGTAAGTACTCTTTTCTTACTGCTTAAATAAGAATGAGAAGCCCTGACACTGAAGAGACCAATCTGAAGAGACCAATCTTCTTAATTAAACATTCCAGAAAAAAGGAGTCTGGTCAACAAAGGATGCTCTGGTATCTATTTCAGTGTCAGAAATGTAGAAAATTCTCTCTTGTTTTATCTAAGAGACAAGTCACAATTGTTTGATGATTTTTATTATATTTTATTTTTGTCACAATGAGTTGATAAATTAGTTTGCTTAAGCCAGGCATCGCCAAACGCGACCCTCCAGATGTTTTGGGACTACAATTCCCATCATCCCTGACCACTGGTCCTGTTAGCTAGGGATGATGGGAGTTGTAGGCCAAAAACATCTAGACGGCTGAGTTTGTCCATGCCTGGCTTAAGCACACCTCTACTTGGGAGGCTACCACAAATGGCCCAATTTGAAGTATTTGACTGATACCCAACTAACACATACCATCTGTGCAAGGGTTTACACTTGCTCAATGAAACTGCCACCGTCATCACCCCATGCACCTCTTAAATCTGCTCTAAGGGTTCCCCCAACCATTCAGAGCAGAATTTGGTAGGCTGTAGTGTGCATATGTAGGGAGGAGGAGGGGGCAAGTTCTTTGGGCTGAATGGGCATGCTAGTTGGATATTGCCATTTGTTTTGACATAATAAATCAAGGGAGAACTGAATAACCATCTCAATCATTCCCATGTGTGTTGGAGTCTAGTTCTTTAACTTAGCTTCGGGGATCCACTTTATGGCCACTGACAAGACACTGTCTCAGAAACATCTGCCAATATCATAACTCTCGGTTACCTTCTGGACTCCGTTAGTAATCCTGTAGCCTTTAACAATGCAAACCTCACCCGCACATCATATTAATGCTGCAAAGAGAAGCCACGAGACATATGTGCATTTCCAGAACAAAAAATGGGATCAGTTCGTCATAATCTGAAAATGTCTCAATGACCTTCAAAGAAAAATTACCCTTAACCCCTCCCCTTGTCTGTTCTGATGGCCCAGAAATGATGCCAAATAACTCAAGTTGTTACCGCATAGAAAGGAAAATGTCAGACTGTCAGTAAAAGTATTTTGTGAAAGTAACAAATGAACTTTCAGTCTGTAGCCTGAACCTTTTGCAAGCTGGAGAACAGCTGGCCAATTATTTAGAAGTATATAAAAAATATGTACATACATATATATATATATATATATATATATATATATATATATATATATTGGCTTGGATCCCAGGGTGAATTAACTTAAGGAAGCTAACAGGAAGGAAACGGTCTGTTTCCTCTGCCCTTTCACCTATGACATCCCTGGAGGGTCAGTGGCTTGTCCTGAACAATATTTGATGGAACACAGGAAGCTGCTAGGGAAGCAGCCAACAGTCTTTCCAGCTGTGAATTTCATTGATTAAACTATTTTAGGATTCAACCCCAATTTTATGAAATTTCTCCACCCCCATCAGCTCCCAGAACCACATCCCATATTGTTTGTAATGGGGGGGTGTCTTCTGGAGAAGCTTCAGGTTGGAGGTGTTGCAAGTGTGCAAGTGCCTAGTGTGGGAAGGGAGATAGGAAACATTCCTTCTTTGAACTCCCTCAAGTTGGCTTATGTTGGATCGACAAAGCAATCTTCTTCCCTTAAATGAAATGAATGTTACTGGATCAACTAAATCTGCATAAATTTTGCACATATGGTAAATAAAACATAAGTAAGACATTTTAGATCAGTGATCCATAATACTTTCAAGTCCTTGTAAATAAAATAAATGCAAGGTAGTTGTCAGGCTTCAGGGAATTCTGTCCCTCCCACAGTGGCAGGCAAGAAGCAGATAAACAAAAGGAGTTCTTACCAAGTAATTTATTCAATATTCACAGAGAGAGATGAAGGAATGCAGTCTCCATAAGACAATGGCATTGCTCAGAGTAAAGTCGCACCCCCCCTCTCTCCTATTCTACGTCACCCCTGCGTCAGCTAATCTGAGCTTTCTGCCTCTGAGCTTTCTGTTCTACTACTCCCAAGGCATGCTTGGTCCTGGGAGAAGGGGGGTCAGGAATGCTTTCCAAGGATACTGAGTCTGTCAGCTGTCTCTCCCCTAGTGCTTCTTCTTCTAGCTGTTCCTCTCCCAATATTTCCTAGCTTCTCCCCTCTGCAGCCTCTGAACTATGCCCTTCTGCAAACCACTGTTCTAAATCTATCCTGTCCTGTTCTCAGGAAGGTTCAGGAGAGGGGAGTGGTGGTTCCCACCACTCTGTCATGAGACAAAGGTTCTTGAGAGCAGAAGAAGCAGTAAGGCCTACAAGGCCTACACAATCATTCAAGCCTAAACCTGCTAACTGTTAATTGCGTGTTCAGACCTTTAAACCTCCGTTAGGACACCAACAAGTTGTCGCTCTGAAGAGCAGCAGTCAGAGTCGGATCAAGCCGAGGCCAAACAGTCCGGGTCAGAAGCCAGCCGAAGTCAGGCAGTCGCACAGGGGTCAGGAGTAGCTGAAGTCGGTTCAAGCCAGAAGTCCGGAAGCTGAGGTCAGGATTAAGCCAGGAGTCAGAAAGCCAAAGTCACGAAGCCGAGGTCAGGATTAAGCCAGGCGTCAGGAAGCCGAAGTCACGAACACAGGAACCAGGAACAGAATGAGCAAGAACAACCACGTGCTCCAGCACAGCAGGTGCTGGTGAATGGAGCAGCCGACCTTCCTTAAGTAGCCGGCTCATGACCACGCCTCTTACGAGCGGCAGCTGCCTCTAATTGTTCCCTACATCTCTCAGCTCTACGTTCTGCAGCTGAAAAGGGAGGAGGGGAGGGGGCCAGCCAGTTCCTCTCCTCACAAGGGCCTGATTCTGGCTCGAATTCTTCCTCCTCCTGTCCAGGTCTTTCCACTTCACTATCTGATTCTTCCTCTTCTGAGGAGTGCCACCATGAAGGCAATTGCTGCTGTGAAGAAAACACACACACTTTTAAGATGCATGCATCATGGCAAGCAGTTTATTTCCACCACCCCCCCCCCAAATTGCTTGAATAATCATGAATAATTTTCAAACTGGTCAAAATATTTTTGGACGCAACTGTATACCAACCACAAATCCAGCAAAGTAGACCATATCCCTGCTCTATAATAAACTGCAGCCCAAGTAACATTGAGTTGGCTACTAACTACTCAAATGCAGCCTGCACATAAATGGTTAACGACTTCAGGATGTGCCCCCTTGAACATTTATTACACAATATTTTATGGTTGGATCCAAATTTAGTCATGTATAGAATTAGACCCACTGAGACTAGCTTAATTCTCATTGAATTCAGGAGGACTACTCTAGCATTACTTAAATTTGTATCCACCCATTTGGATTCATTGCTCCATCTTTTTTTTTCTTTTTTTACATTTAATTATGCATTTTAAAGTAGAAGAGAGAAGAGTGGCCCAGTCCTTTTTATGTTTATTCAGAGGCCCCACTGTTGTCAAAAGGGCTTTTGTCCAGGCACTAAGGGGAACTTGAATCTAAGTTCCATTCAATTCTGTCAGTCTTCTACCTGAGGACAGAATTAGTCTGTTGGAAGAGCCAGAAAAGATTTCTGTGGAAATTAAGTTCAGGCACAAACAACCAACATTTCCTAGTAAATGAGAAAGATGTCAACACAGAACAAAAAAGGATGTTAAACTGTAATATCAAAGATAATTTGAAGCAGGCAATATTGACTAAGAAAGAAACTGCCTCAGCTGTAAACCCTGTGATTGACATTAAATGAAAGATTCCTGGAAAATGATAAACATGGAAGCAAGGTGTCAGGAAAGAAGAAAATCAACATCTTTCAGGGTACCGCATGTGTGCCTTTTAAATGAGTATTGTTAAGTGTTGCTTGTGCTCTTGCTCTCACCCATGTTTCATGTGTAGAGGAACCAATCATCACTTTGACCAACTTGTGCCTCAAACTGCAACCTTTCAATGTGCAAAGAAGTCATGCTGGGACGGGAAGCTACCATTCAACGTTCCCAACCTTCTCTAATTTACTTGGAAGCAATGCCCAGTAGGGTCAATATGCCATGAAAACATGGCACACCTAAAGGACACAAGTAGTATTGTATATGTAGCTCTCATCAAAGTCAAGTGTGACAGATGTCTCACCCCTTGGGGGACAGGATCCACGCTACCTTTCCCTCCCCACCCTTAGGATTCCCCTCTCCATCTTAAAATGCTCCCCTTTTCATTTTATCCCCCTTGTCAGTGCTCCACTATTCATCCCTTTTCATTGGCTCATTCTCCTTTTTATTTTACCTTCCCATGTGTATAGGAAAGAACGTGGGGTGCTAGGATCTGTAACTTCTGTAAGCTTCTAAGCACTGGAAGATTTCCTTAGGTGAGGTATAGGTCTTATTCTTGGTAGGTAAAAACAATATATATGTGAAAAGGTTAATGCTTTTAAATTATGTTACAGGTAGGTAGCCGTGTTGGTCTGCCATAGTCAAAACAAAATAAAAAATAAAAAATTCCTTCCAGTAGCACCTTAGAGACCAACTAAGTTTGTTCTTGGTATGAGCTTTCGTGTGCATGCACACTTCTTCAGATACCCTGAAACAGAAGTCACCAGACCCTTATATATAGTTGGTGTCTAAGGTGCTACTGGAAGGAATTTTTTATTTTTTATTTTGTTTAAATTATGTTGTTATTGTAACCTTACAGACATTTCCTAACAAGAGAAATATAACAGCAATGACCGTGTAATGTTGTAAATGCTAAACTTTGTTACCAAATTGCATATTGAATAGAATTTTTTACTTACCCGGCTACTGCACTCTAAAGATCATCAACTGATAATATAAAAGAAAGAAAAACTCAAATATGTCATGGAGATACCATTGAAATGATATATGGGTAATATGCAATGAGAAAATCAGACTTTCTGACTGGCAGTGTGGTCAGGTAAGGTTATTTGATTCTGTGGGGAAGGATAATATTCAGTAGTGATGAATATATTCATAAATGTTTTCCAAAAGGGGGACCTACTAAATGATTTATCTGGAAAAAGGAATTGCTCCAGACCTTCATATGTCTTGACATTTATCAGGATATATCACACAGAACACCATGTCCTTACAGAAAATGCTGCTTAACTCTCTCTCTCTCTCTCTCTCTCTCTCTCTCTCTCTCTCTCTCTCTCTCTCTCTTAAAAAAAAGTCATGTGTGCTTTTGAATTGGGGAATGCTGAGTTCTAAAAGTTTGCCCAGAAATCTCCCCATATTGTATGTTAACAATGTAACTGATGCTCAGAAGTTTAGTAAATGATTCACTTAGAAGGAGGAGAAATTTGGTCCTAATCTTGGCTAAGGAGTCACAGGTAACAGCTTTCAATATGTCCAGAGGACTGGATTAACAGAATTATACACAACCTCACCTGCCCATGCTTTTTGAATTTCACTAATCAGGTTCCATGTGTTCTATTTATATTACTTAAAAAACCCCCACGGAATAAATCGCCTCTTGAGTCCTCTTTGAGGATATGAGGGCAAAGAAACATTCCCCCACTCAAATCTTTTTGCTCTGTCCTCACAGCCTCACATGTACTCACAAGCCCTGAGCAGCTTCCCAGCGCAAAGCAGAAGACTAATATACAGCACAATTCTGCTTGGAACATTTAATTTCCTTATTAATGGAAGCAATTGCTGATGTTGTTTCTCTGGCCAAGCAGAAACTAGAGCAGACTCAATGAAATCTGAAAATCATATTTTAAATGTGCCAAACATTTAGATCACCATTGGATTGAATTCAAACGTGAACCCACAAAAGGAGGTATTGCCAGGGGCAGTGCAAGGAGGCTGGGGGGCGGCCCGCCCCGGTTACCGCCCTGGGGGGTGCCCCGCCTCCCGCGATCAGCGCCACCAGCATTCATGGGGCGCAGCAACTTTTAAGGCTGCAGCGTGTGAACAGCAGCACAGCGTCTGTGCTGCTGTTCAAGCACTGCAGCCTTAAAAGTTGCCGCGCCGCCGCACAGTCGGAAGGGGTGCTGCTGCTGGCCGCTTGTGCCTGCCATCTTGGGTGGACATGCGCAGTCCACCCAAGATGATGGGCACAAGCGACCAGCACCCCTTCCAACCGTGAGGCGGCACGGCAAGTTTTAAGGCTGCAGCGTGTGAATAGCAGCACAGCATCTGCACTTATAAATTCATGTCATCCTTTAGAGCCCAGCCTAGTTGCTCCCTTCCACTGTTCCTCTTTGCTCCCTTCCACTGTTTAGCCTGGAAGCGAAGGGAAACCGCCCCCCTTTCCCAGAGAGTATGCAATAATTTGCAGTGGGCTATGCAAGCTGTGCCTTCTTAATGAGAAAAGAAGATTAAGGTGTTTTTGCCCACCTGGAGATTCAAGCTCTCCACTTGCCACCTGTTCTCAGCTTTAGCGATGCCAAACAGATATTTATGTGGAAATTGTCAGAGCAATCCTATATGTGTTCCACTGGGTGCAACAGAATTCACTTGCCAGCTAGATGTCAGTGTTAGAAATTGAGATATGAAAGCTAGGAGCTAAATGGCGCCTTAAACCAAGGTTGTGGGCACAACAATGGAATGTCTAGGCGAGCTTTTTTATAACAAGAATACAAAGCTGAAAATGAATGAATTGCAGCTAAATTATTATGTTCCTTTTTCACATGGTCTAGTCTTTCTCCTGCCCACCCGCCTAATATTCTTAAGAGGGTCTTCAGAGAGTAGCTGGAAGTGGGGAAGCAGAAAAAGGTTCTCATTTCCTTCCACTTTGCAATTTTAATCTGAAATCTTAGGAGCAGTATTGCACCCAGAGCCCAGAAACTGCTTGCACTAATGAAATTCACTGTCACAAAATATGTGCCTAGAACAATGGGAGGTTCAAACATGCTAGATGTGTATAGGTTTTCAGCCTAAATGAATCTTACCCTTTAACAGGTGCTTGGTGCTGCCAGTATATACAGCAACAAACACAAATGTATATTTGGATCTGCTGAGTGGAGACCATTTGTGGAAATCAGTCCCATTATGATGTTGAATGTGTGTGTGTGTGTGTTTATGGGAGAAAGCATGCTGAATTGGGTCAGAATTTTGCAAGAGTGCTTTATGCATTTAGGAAATTTGTTGCATTCTATGGTTGAAGAAGTATTTTGGCTCAGAAGGACAGGGCAGTGAAAACCAAAATAAGGGTTGAGGAATGGTGAGAGTAAGAAGCAAACCAATATCTGACAATAAAGAGGGATAGATGAAGATCAAAGCAAGGCAAGAGTTAACGAGATATTAGAATTATAAAGCCTTGTGGGCCAACTGGCTGACAAAATTGATTTTTCTGCACTAGACATCAGTTATGATCTTGCTTTGGAGCACTTTCAGTGCCTGTAGGTGTTTCATGTTCTCTACAAAGCCACCATAAAATCCAAATAAAAATACTTTGAATTATTTAACAGGAAGGAATCAGCCTGTTAGGTTGTTGTTGTTTTTTCCAAGGTGTAGCCAAGCTTGGTGAATTTAGGTATTATGGAGAAGAAACAAATAAAAGTTTTAGAGACCTGAAAAGTGAGGGAACAAGCAGGTGAAATATCAGGAGACCAAGGTCTGTTCAAATGATAGTGGGGTCCATATATAAGTCTGCCAAAAATGTACTTCTGCGAGTCATACATTGACCACCACATTTGGAAGTGGGTTGCCATGTACCTCAGGGGTATTGTAAAATACAGAGTCAAAAAGAAGGACTATAGAGGATAAAAATTGTGTAAGTTTCATTCAACACACATACATATGTTTAAGAATAAATAAATAAAAGATGTTTTGTACATGCATATATGTGTACATACCCAACCAGATGCCTGGAAATTTGAAGCTGACATAACAAATACATCAACTGATGAGAGCAGGGAATCTATTAAAAAAAAAAACCTTAGATGAAAAATCTGGTCTCTTTGAAATGAAGTGTTTGATGTAGAGTTTTATGTTAAATTCAACTTGAACAGAAATGCTCTCTCCACAATGCAATACAATGGAAAGGACATAATGCAGTGGGAGTTTTGGGTTATCTTATGGAAAATACAGACTAAAATAGAGCACAAAACAAAACAAAAAATACAATAGTTAGTCTCAAGACCTTTCAGCTGCTGGGAAAAGAGTCACATAAAGAGCCTTGCATGTAATGAGCTTTCTGCTCTGTGTGCCAAGAATGATTGGCAGAGACAAAGGATGAATGCCAGGCTCCCCTGTTTTCACTTTAATTTGTGGCTCAGCACTCAAGCCTTCATTATCAAACTGCTAATGGAACTCAACAAAGATCCAATAGAATTAAGAGGCATGAAGTCACTGGATAAGCCTCATCAAAGACAGGATTTGTAACAGGGCACATTGGCAGTGAGGTGAGAGAATACACAGCCATTGTGGTGCATGATGGGACCCAAACTGATTGAAAGCAGAAACTGATTATAGGGAGTGAAATCAATCAGGATTTTAGACTTTGGCTTACCGTGTAATTTGTGGGCCAACCCCTGGATTGTTAAGTCCAGTCAAAGGCGACTATGGGGTTGCGGCGCTCATCTCACTTTCAGGCCAAGAGAGCTGATGTTTGTCTGGGTCATGTGGCCAGCATGACTTAACCACTTCTGGCGCAACGGAACACCGTGAGGGAAACCAGAGCGCACGGAAATGCCATTTACCTTCCTGTCACAGGAAGGTATCTGGCATGCTTTTGAACTGCTAGGTTGGCAGAATCTGGGACAGAGCAATGGGAGCTCATTCAATCACAGGGATTTGAACCGCCGACCTTCTGATTGGCAAGCCCAAGAGTCTCAGTGGTCTAGACCACAGCACCACCCACGTCCCTTGAGGTTGGAGGGAAGGTTAGCCAATACCCATGAAACTGGATATTTGTTTTGCTCTTGCAATAGAGGCCAGAAACAGAAAGGTGCAAGAAGATGGGTTATGCAGAAGTAGGAAGAATTAGATTTATGAAGGTAAACTGAGGGGGTATTCTCCTTCTTGCCCTAACCTGTTGAGCAAGGCTATTAGTCTCTTGGAGAACATACAAAAACTAGAATCATTGAAAGTGCCCACTGCAGTCAAAATGGTTAAACATCACCTAATTGGAGGTAACAATATGACAGGGTAACAATCCTATCCTCATTGTAAAAAGTGCATTTGTACTAAAAACCAGTTCAGCTACCAAGAGACTCAATGAGTCAAAGTGAATGTGTTGTCCCTACTCCCTGGTTGCAATCCAGTGCAGAGGTAAGCACCATTAAGAGTCATTTCCAGTTCAGGGAGTGTTTGGGTTTTACGTGTAAGGCACAGAGAACAGCCTAAACGTCAATATTTGGTCATGGACCTCCTTGTTGACTCTCAGCTAGACTACTGTACCTGTATGTTGTACATGAGCAGGCCCTTGAAGACATTTCAAAAAGTGGTGGCAAGGCTTTTCACTGTGATGTGGAACACATGTGGCAAATTTTGTAAGATTTTCAATGGCTAACAGTTTGCTTCTGAGCAGGAGAAGCCAGGGCACTCCTGACATGGGTGTAGCAGCTCCTTGCTGAGATGGTGTGTAGTGAGGTGGCAATGCTAAATGGGAATACCAGTTGTACGGGCGCTGTGGTCTAAACCACTGGGCCTCTTGGGCTT
Organism: Lacerta agilis; assembly: GCF_009819535.1. Classification (NCBI taxonomy): domain Eukaryota; kingdom Metazoa; phylum Chordata; class Lepidosauria; order Squamata; family Lacertidae; genus Lacerta; species Lacerta agilis. Next base: position 60,820,135 of record NC_046313.1, read on the forward strand.
GCTGATTAGAAGGTTGGCAGTTCAAATCCCTGTGACAGAGTGAGCTCTCACTGCTCTGTCCCAGCTCCTGCCAACCTAGAAGTTCAAAAGCACACCAGTACAAGAAGATAAATAGGTACCGCTGTGGCAGGAAGGTAAACAACTTTTCCATGTGCTCTAGTTTCCGTCACGATGTTCTGTTGCACCAGAAGTGGTTTAGTCATGCTGGCCACATGACCCGGAAAGCTGTCTGTGGACAAACACCAGCTCACTCAGCCTGAAAACGAGATGAGTGCCACAACCCCATATTCGCCTTTGACTGGACTTAACCACCCAGGGGTTCTTTTCCTTTCCTTTCCTTTACCTTACCTTACCTTACTGGTAGGAGTACCAGATTGGCTTCACTGGTGTGACTGTGCAGTCCCTACCTTGCTATCACCCTCACCGACTGCCACATCATCTCTGTGACATCCATGTTAGGAGGGAAGCTCTGTGACACCAGATGTTCCTGTCTCTGCGCCCAACTCAAGCAACTCACAGACCTTTAATGCTCTTCTAGTCTTGGGAACCACCCAGGTACCTTGACAACTGCCTGCTGTCATATGCACCTGCCCCAAGGGTTAAAATCACCCAATAGGAGAGCTCCTACCATCATAAATCAGGGTTGGGTGGGAAAATGTGAGAGCCCTTTTTAATTTGTGGATCTGTGGTACTCTAGTACCCTCCACAAGGGACTGACAGCTGAGAATACCATGCAGAGGTGGGGGAACAGATGTTTCCCAGTTTCTCCAGTCAACTTTAGCTTCCAAAGGGCTTACTCCCCCAACAGGGAAATATGCTTCAAATGTATGCAAAGGTGTAGGTCCTGAACAAGCATGGTAACATGGTTCGGGGTAAAGCATTGATCACGTAGATGTAGTTTGTTCACATGGGTGTAGTTTCATCTTGAACATTTTGCACACTGAATCACACATCTACTAAGAAGAACTTTTTGAACCATCACTGCAATTTCTACTCACTGATTCAACCAGCATTTATTTATCCTTTTGATTGTATGTGGTGGTGTGAAGGCTACATGTACGTATTCACTGACAGCTGGAACAAAGTAAACAGCATAAACTGAGTCAAGATTTGGAACTTTGATTAGCAACCAACTCCTCCTAAAATGTCATTTTCTTGCATTAAAAAAAAAGATCCTTTGCTGCTGTTGATATATGACAACAGTCATTTCCCCATTACTAATCTCCAAATCTCATTTCTGACTGAATGTTGCTTAGGTTTAGGAAAGGCTCACCACAATTCCATAATCATTTTTCAGCAGTGAAAGCTTGACAAAGTATAACTCTTTTCACTAGGCTTCAGAAGTTTGGATTATTACTTTTCATTTATTTCCTCCAATCCTACTTTGCTGTGGATATTTTTTTTCCCAGAAGTTGCAGCTGTAGCACCTTCTAAAGACAGCTGCTCCAGAAGGATACCATGGTCAATGGCATCAAACATTACTGAGAGGTTGAGGAGAATCGACAGGGTCACATTTCCCCTGTCTTTCTTCTGACACTGCCCCAGCCCAAGAGTTCATTATATATATATATATATATATATATATATAGAGAGAGAGAGAGAGAGAGAGAGAGAGCGCGCTGGAATGAGTTCAGGCCCTTCCCAGGCCAGGTCTGACAACACTGGCTGCCAATTAGTTTCCAGGCAAAACCAAGTCAAAACCAACAAAGTGCTGGTTTCGAACTATATAGCTTTAAATGACTCAGGATTGAAATATCTCAAGGACCCCATCTCGCCATATGAACCTATCCTGAATCATCTTCTGACGCCCGTCTTTGTGTGCCTCCTCCATGAGGGGGTGGCAGCATGAGAGCAGGCCTTTTCTGCAGTGACTGTTTGTGGAATGCTCTCCTCAGGAGGTTCAGGTAACACTTTCATTATATGCCTTTAGGCGCCATGTAAAAACACTCCTCTTCAATCAATCCTTTGGCTGATTAACATCTTATACCCCTAGAAATGTGTTTGTGTTAGGGGGTGGGGAGGCTTATTGGTTGGTTGGTTGGTTGGTTGGTTGGTTGGTTTTATTCTTGTTTTGCATTCTGTGCTTCTATCTTTTAATTTTATGTTGTGAACCACCCTGAGATCTGTGGATGAAGAGTGGTATACAAATTTTAAAAATAAATACAATAAAAATAAACACATGACCTGATACAGTGTCCTAAACTAACCCATGCTGCAGTTCATGGAATCAGTTGATTCCATTTAATATTCAGTAATTTCCAACCAAAACACCATTAGAGCTCTTACGTATTTGAGTGGAAGTTAGTTGCTGTTCAAGCTTATTTGTGGACAGCAGTGAGTGAGCTATTCAGAACGGAAAGTGCTCTCAATAGAAATGGAAATAAAAGCATTTTTTTCTATTTCAGAAGAGATAGCCAGGCAGAATGGGGTAATAGAATTAAATAGAATTAGCAGAATTAAATAGAACCAAGATAGTAACAAGAGGGGAAATGCTTCATTCGTGGGAGAGAGTTTTAGTTTTCTTACACCTGCCTTTCCCTATTTTGTCCTTTTTCACATTATAATGTCATTTATTTATTTTTTACATTGTGGCCACAATCCCACACAAGCAGAAGACATATAATATGTGCATGGAGTCACAAACTAATAAGAAACAAATAAATGTTCCATGAACAGGAATAGTAGCAGTGGTAAGCAATGGCGGAGCTTCATGCGCCAGCACCAGGGGGGGAGAGCAGGCGGGGGCGGGGCTGGCATACATCCTGGGGGTGGGGCGCGCCGTCCATAGGGGCGGGGCATGCGTCCTGGGGGCGGGGCACCCAGCGTGGGGGGCAGCCACGATGGCACCCTGCTGGGATTGCGCTGCCGGGGGCGTTGTGCTCCCCCTGCACTCCTCTTCGTCCACCAGTGGTGGTAAGTCACTGTCAAAGATCACTGAAATGGAGGCTGAATGCCTTTGCACAGTCAATATCCTAGAAACGTGAGGTGATGGGTGCTCCAAATGTTGCAATAGGGTGCTCTGAGCACAGCAGCAGACAGTACAGTCCTTCCAGGATAATGAAGTTTCAATGATAAATCTTCGTCAGCAGATTAATAGTTCCCAAAGGTACATCAAATGGCCATGGACTGGCTGAAACAGTTCATTTTCAGCTTTGTATTCTTGTTATAAAGAAAGTGCGCCTAGATATTCCGTTGTTGCGCCCATAACCTAGGTTTAAGGTGCCATTTAGCTCTTAGCTGTCATATCTCAGTTTCTAACAGTTTCTAAGAGTTATTGACAGATCCCCCCCCCAAGTCACTCTATCTCTGGTGATGATTCAGCAGATTAAAACACCTGTTTTTAATGTTACCTTTGAGCAACAATTTTAACATTTGTGTTACATTTTTGTAAAATGCTTAGAAAATCAAGCGGTATAGAGATTTGGTTAAATTAATAAAAATAAGTAAAATGTGATTATGCAGTCATACCAGACATCCTTTGTTTGATTTTAACTTCTTTTTCAAAGAATGTTTTTAACTGTTCTTGGAATGCTTTCTTAAAAGTTTGATTGTTGATATCTTTGCCACCTGGGCAACTTTGGGCGGAAGGACATAAATTGTGCTGTTACTTATTTAAGCCACACATCTACAGCTGCATACTTGTGCATAGATTAGGGCTGCCATATGTCTAGATTTTCCCTGGCATTACTGGGATTTCAAAGGTGGAATTAACGTCCGGGGGTATTTCTGAAATGCAGCACTCAGACAAGTCAATGGAAAATTTGCATTCTGTTGGCAAGCTCAACAATTTCCAGGGTGTCTTGGTTTTTTACTTTTTGAAATAGGGCAACCGTTAGCATTGATTAAATCACAGGACAAAAAGGGAATCTCAGTAGAATTGTGTGATTACATCAAGAGCACCACCACTTATATTTCTGATGTAACTGATCTACATAAAACCTGGAAGATAGAAACATGGGGAGTGTCCGGGGAGAGAGGGGTGTCCTGAACCGAAAACTGGTAAACTCTATATCTATAGCAGTCTGAACAAAGTCCAGAAATCACACTGGGGGGGGGGGGGGGGAATCTGCCTTTGGCACTCCTGGATGCCACTCTAGAAACAAGCGCAGGTCATTTGGAATCCAAACAAGAGTCCTATCTGGAAGAGGAGAATTGTATAAGCATCCCTCATCGAAATGACCTCCCAATCAATCCTGTTTGTCTGCGCTTAGGCCTCAAGTCATTCTCCACCTGTTTCAGCATCTTTTGTTCCCTAGTCTGAAGCAAAATAAATTTATGGTGGTAATCAACCAAGGGAGAAAATCAGAATGTCAAAATTATTGAGGGCAGCATGAAAATGCTTCATGGTGCAGTTACAGGATTAGTCATTAAACTGGTTGCATTCTGGAATAATTTTACAATCAGGATGTACTGTCAGAAAAGCCCTTAGGACCAATATGCTGCAAAATCCGAACAATTTGCAAGGCTCCCAGTAAAGTGCAGCCAATGTTCCTGAACTTCTTAACCACTTTTCAGTGCCCTTTAAGTGAGTCCAAGTTCACTTTACTATTAAGAGGATAATAGTGCTAATCATTTCTAAATTGAGCAGTTAACCTTGATGAAGATCATGTTTAACTGAGGTCTTCAAAGAATATTCTGTTCCCCTCCTCTTTCTTTTTGCACCCTACTGGAAGCTAAATTGCACTCATTTCATTCAAAATGCACTACAGAAGGCTTTGGTTAATAAGACCAAATGATGCATGCCATGTATATTGTAGAGCTAACACATGGAATAAAGTCATTGTTGTTTGGAGGAATTTTTTCACAGTGTCAAAAAGCGGTTCCCCTTTTCAATCATTTGTCAGCAATCCCTTTAAAAAATGGGCACCTGTTTATCCTTCTGCTGTTCTGCCTTGCTTTCTTTCAGTTTGTTTTGTATGGACTCCAGTGATGTCTTCTCGCTATATCTGGCTGCATAGCATTCAGATGTCACTTCTTCTGCAAAATCGGGTTCAGTCACCAGCTCATCTTACAACTGATTTCTCTCATCATCAGCCAACAGTACTCTCCTGCCTTCTACATAAAACAGACAGGCCAGTCCCTATGCAAAAGAATAAATGGACACAAATCTGACATCAGAAATAGCAATATCTATAAAGCAGTGGGAGCACATTTCAGCCCCCCAGTGTGAATAGACGTGTGCCAATCTGAGCCTTTTCTATGGTTTATTACTGTAGATCATGGCATGAGTAAAGGTTGTCATAACGTACCATGAAAATACATCCTCATTACTTTTCTTGAACCCGAGTCTTACCTCAAACGTGTCCTGGAAGGCATGGAGGAGACATCCTGAGCACCCAATACTTTGTGTAAAGATTGGCACATGTGATATCTAGTTACCAGCAAAATCTAGTTGACATCTCCTGTTGAAAAATGGTTGCCACACAGGCTAAGAGTAAGATAACTTTAAGATGCCACAAGATCCCTCATGGAGATGGCAGCCAAGAGTGATTAATACAGTGGTACCTCTGGTTACGTACTTAATTCGTTCTGGAGGTCTGCTCTTAACCTGAAACTGTTCTTAACCTGAAGCACCACTTTAGCTAATGGGACCTCCCGCTGCCGCCGCGCCGCCAGAGCACGATTTCTGTTCTTATCCTGAAGTGTTATTTCTGGGTTAGCGGAGTCTGTAACCTGAAGCGTATGTAACCTGAAGCGTATGTAACCCGAGGTACCACTGCATTAGTAACACGTAAGTTGCACAATCAATTGCAAAACAATTATTGGAGAGAGAGAAAGACACATGAAGTAACTTCAATTTCACAGTAAACAATTTAGAATTTACAAGACATTTTACTAACTGGATGACTTAACAAGCTTTCGATAAGGATTTTCTAAAGATAAAAAGTAACAAACAGATGTGGAAATGTAGAAAACTGAATTGAAGACTGGAAAAATGAGAAGCAGAGAAAACCCCAAACTGTCAGAGTCATCCATCTGTACAGGAGTAGACCATCGATCTGGTTGGATGTTACTGCTTGCCCTATACAAACATTTCATTCATTTTAAAAAAAGAAATAACCTGACTGAAGTGACACTTTTATTTTATTTTATATTAAATTTCTATACCACCCTTCATCTGAGGATCACAACAAATAAAAACAATACCACCCACAATTTAAAAGGTCATACATTGTTTAATTAGCCAAAGGCATGGGGGAAGAGGAATGTTTTTGCCTGGTGCCTAAAGATACGTAATGAAGGTGCGAGGCGAGCCTCTCTGAGGAGAGCATTCCACAACTGGGAGCCACCACAGGAAACGCCCATTCTCATCTTGCTGCCCTCCGGACCTCTCGTGGAGGAGGTACACAAATAAGGGCCTCCAGATGATGATCACAGGGTCCAGGTTGGTTCCTATGTTGAGAGGTGTTTAAGGCTTTATAGGTCAAAACCAGTACTTCTAATTTTCCCATGCATTCTTTCCACTTTGCTCTTATTATGGACATGTTGCACCAGATGGAAATTCAAGACAACCCCCAGACCATCAGATAACACAAGAAAAATCTCTAGAAGTGACTCATCCAAATGTAGGAGTCAGACATTTTGCAATGCAAACTACAGCTTGTTGTGGTCTGCTTCCGAAAAGAACATATCAGCATTCAAGACCATTTAAATTGGTGCCTTTCTGTGGAGATGATTTGACAAAACGCACATCTCATTTGCCTTGTGAACTGTCTAGTATGTTAAATTGCTCTGTTGCCTGTGCCTTCTCAAGTCACACAGCAATCATCTACCTACACATTTATTTAACCCTCTCTAAAAGTGTTTTCTCATTTTCAAAAGCACTTACTTGTTGGATTGGTTTTCCCCTCAAGTAAACCCTTTCAACCTGCGGGGCATTTTGAACCGACAATGGAATATCGCACAACAATGGAGCTAGGCTTCCATGTTAACTAATATCTGTAATCCAAACTACATTCATTCTAAAAGTTGTTGGTTAGTCATTCAGAGAAGACACAAACATTCTATAAGGCAATAGCATTTAATATATTGCTATAATAATAGATTGCAATGTGATGCTCATACAAGCTCTGTTGAGCTGGCCTGATAGATTTTGATGAAAATAGTGGTGGCATGCTTCTGCATTTGGGGTCTCCAGTATAGGGATGGAGCAGAAATCCATAAGAGGTTGCATTACTGAATCAGATCAGTGGTTCATCTAGTTCAGTAACATCTAAACTGACCAGCAGCAGCTCCCAAGGGTTTCAGGCAGGCAACTCTTCCAGTCCTACCTGGAGATGCTGGGGAATGAATCTGAGTCACTTTGCATGTAAAGCATGTGCTCTTTAGTCCACGTTTTAATAAAAATCTACCTAATCCCAAAGTCAAGCCAGCACTGAGTGACCCAAGATTGCCTATTACTCAACAATGCCATAAATATAACCCCAACACATCATGTTATTCACGTTCTTGCCTAGACTAAAAGCCAAACAAACCAATCAAAACACCACACAAGAACTCCCAGCAGTATGAAGTAGGCAAAAAGGCCATCTCAAAAATGATAATTCACCTCAAACTGACATATTTATTTCAAGTCCTTCCTGTTTTGATTCCACACCACCACACTTTGTAAGTACAGTGGTACCTCGGGTTAAGAACTTAATTCGTTCTGGAGGTCTGTTCTTAACCTGAAACTGTTCTTAACCTGAGGTACCACTTTAGCTAATGGTACCGCTGCCGCTGCACCGCCATCGTGTGATTTCTGTTCTTATCCTGAAGCAAAGTTCTTAACCTGAAGTGTTATTTCTGTGTTAGCGGAGTCTGTAACCTGAAGTGTCTGTAACCTGAGATACCACTGTAGCAAAAAGCCAAACAAAAACTAAACACATTTATATTTCTTCATTTAAAAGGCTGCAAAGCTCCTATATATGAACTCCACATATTGTAGCTGGGGAATTCCCAACTTCAAGATATACTATAATGAAAACCAAATTGCACATGCAATCCCACTTTTGATGGAGGATGAGGATAAACCAAACTTGAATCAGAAGTAATAGATCAGGGGTCAGCAAACTTTTCCAGCAGGGGGACGGTTCACTGTCCCTCAAATCTGGGGGGGGGGGGGGCTGGACTATATTTTTTTGGGGGGATGAACAAATTCCTATGCCCCACAAATAACGCAGAGATGCATTTTAAATAAAAGCACACATTCTACTCATGTAAAAAACATGCTGATTCCTGCACCATCCGCAGGCTGGATTTGGAAGGCGATTGGGCCCAATCCGGCCCCCGGGCCTTAGTTTGCCTACCCATGTAATAGATAGTCTCACCTTACAAGCCTTCTAGTTCTCAAAAAACAAATTCAGATTCTCTCCTTTAAAAAAAAATATATTCATATTTGTTTCCTAAACAGCTCCCAACTTTGAAAATGGTATGTACTGAGTTGCTATGCATAACTAAGTAGGTGCATGTTTTTCTCTTGTAGATACCAATTTCTGTCATTGTCGTCAAATTGCAGTTCCTGGGTTTTCTTTTTAAAAGCACTTTCTAGTCACAAAGTGGTAAATTTTGCAAATCGGTAGAAACGGGTGGATTATTTGAAGAAAAGTCTGATTCATTGGAGGTGTTAGAAGTGAAAGCAGTAAATAAATAAAATGTGCACCCTACATTTCAATGTATAACCCAGTGGGAGAGGAGCCAGAATTTGGGGGGGGGGTTATAGGATAGCAATTTAAAAAAATTCTTTATTGAGATTTTTATATAGGGGTATGTAGTAAACTAGTAGTGAGAGATTTTACTTTCTTGGGCACCATGATCACTGCAGATGGAGACAGCAGTAACGAAATTAAAAGACGCCTGCTTCTTGGGAGGAAAGCAATGACAAACCTAGACAGCATCTTAAAAAGCAGAGACATCACCTTGCTGACAAAGATCCGTATAGTTAAAGCTATGGTTTTCCCAGTAGTAATGTATGGAAGTGAGAGCTGGACCATAAAGAAGACTGATCGCCAAAGAATTGATGCTTTTGAATTATGGTGCTGGAGGAGACTCTTGAGAGTCCCATGGACTGCGAAAAGATCAAACTTATCCATCCTTAAAGAAATCAGCCCTGAGTGCTCACTAGAAGGACAGATCCTGAAGTTGAGGCTCCAGTACTTTGGCCACCTCATGAGAAGGGAAGTCTCCCTGGAAAAGACCCTGATGTTGGGAAAGATGGAGGGCACAAGGAGAAGGGGACGACAGAGGATGAGATGGTTGGACAGTGTTCTCGAAGCTACTAACATGAGTTTGGCCAAACTGCGAGAGGCAGTGAAGGATAGGCGTGCCTGGCGTGCTCTGGTCCATGGGGTCACGAAGAGTCGGACACGACTGAAAGACTGAACAACAACAATGTAGTAAACTCAAAAGTAGCTGTACATCTGATGAGACTTCAGGTTACTGGAAGCTGTCTCTGCATTCTTATTAGCCTATATACCATTTACTGCTCTGGGACTCTTAAGCCTAAACTCGTTGTGTGAATTTAATATTTAAATGCTGCCTTCTGAGTTAAGAGAATCATTCATATCAGTATCCCTTCTTCTGTTTATTGGGGGCTCAACATGGAGGATATGAAGTCATGCTCTTTCATATCTCTGAACAGCATTCAAAAAGAATCATTATCTTATCATTACTTTTGGCCATCAGCTCTTAAACATCACAAGGGAAACAAAAGAGTATAGTACCACGCTTTTTAAAAATAATAATAAAAATGTCCTCCTCTTTCTCATGTCTTATCAAGAACTGATTAATATAATTCTGCTCTTCCAGGAGCACTTGTATCCAATAATACACATCCTCCAATGCAAAATGTACTTAAATAGATGGACAATTTGCTTCATTGTCAATGCAGCACTAACTTTGAAGATGTTACTAGGCAACTTAGACTCGACAATGAAAATATTGACAAAAGGCCTGTAGGTAACAGACGGGTTCATTTAAGGGCTCTGATCTAGCATTTAGACCAGATGATCTAGCATTTAGATCAGATGCATTAACAGTACACATGGTGAAGTCACAGTCTTGAAACTGTCTCATTTTTACAAAATCATGGTTGCATGATGGGGTAAACAAATTGAAATCTGGCAATAGCACATATGAGAAGTTATTGCAGTAACCAAGGTGTACAGCATGAATCCCTCCACACGTCTGCAGTTGGGTATCAAAAGTTTTCTTCAGTAGTTGCTGAGCTACTTTCAGTCTCAATAATAACAAGAACACTCCGACAACAAGGACAAACTGCTGTTAAGAGATCTCAGATGAATCATCATCAGGCACAGCAGATGTTTGTACTTATTTGAATCAGCAGCTTCCCCTCCCTGAAGGCTCTCTAGGTAAGTTACAATATTGAGGAATAAAAACACACATGAAATTTGGAACAATTGGTCTCCCGCCCAAAGGAAAACAACTTAGAATGTTTCTAAAAGGTGCTTAGCAGTCTAGGCCACTTGTCTTCAATTGGTGGGATGAGATCCACTAGTGAGTCATGGCCTGATCCAAGCTGGGTCACAACAGGAGCACTGCCACCATACAAATATAGGGCAAAAGATTAAGAAATGCATGTTTGGGTTAAATATGGTTCCTGGGTCTGAAAAGGTTGAAGACTATTGGCAAAAGTGGGGAACCTTGGGACCAGGAGCCAAATGTAGCCCTCTAAGACAGGCATAGGCAAACTCGGCCCTCCAGATGTTTTGGGACTACAACTCCCATCATCCCTGACCACTGGTCCTGTTAGCTAGGGATGATGGGAGTTGTAGTCCCAAAACATCTGGAGGGCTGAGTTTGCCTATGTCTGCTCTAAGCCTTTCTATGTGGCTCTTGGGACTCTACCCACCCCCCTCCCTACTCAGTTGTGTTTCACTCCCTCATTGAGTCTACTGGCCCCTTATTTCAAGACTCAAAAGATCACTTTCTGAAAACTTTGTTCACACAAGCACACAGATACACCATGACAGAAATGGTGTGGTTTCTTTTGATTGACGGTTATAACTTCATAACACAGAGATTGGCCCTCTATGCAATGGCTGCAAAATAAATAAATAAATAAATAAATAAATAAATAAATAAATAAATAAATAAATAAATTCAGGGAAAAGAGATTACATAACATCACTATATGGTGATTCAGAAGTTTGGTGTGAAAATAAGCTAGATTTTAGCTTGTTGGAGTCTCTGGTATCTGAGTTCTGAGCTGGTTGCTCCAAGCTCAGACTGTGGCTTACTAGCCATCCTTATGTTTCTATACAAATAATTTAGAAACACTCACCACTTTGGAACCTAAGTTTTACTGCCTGTGTTTTCTGACTGCTGTGTGGAAAAACACATGAATCTGACATTTGAAGGGTTTGTAAGTAAACCATTTTAAACTTACCAAGCATGTAGTCTCTTTCTATGCTAATGGAAGAGGGGAACTTTGAAATAACTCAGAAGGATATGTTTTATTCTAACAGCCTATATTTGCATGTTTTACTTTGCTGCATATCTTGTGATTTTAAACCTCTGCTGGGATTCTCTCACCAAGAGTAATTGTCTCTAACCTGGAACTTACCATCCAATGAATTCTTCTTTTATACTTAGCATTTTTCTTTCCTAACCAACAGCTTCTCTTCCCCATCCCCATCTTCCCTAAATGGATTTACTTTCATATCTCAGTGGATATGTAGCTGAAGCTTGGCATGTTTACTCAGAAGTAAGTTCCACTCAATAAAGTCCCAAGGAACTATGTATACACAGGATTGCAGGTATATGTCATGCTAACACTATAAAACCAAACTTTTATTTTTGAGCTGTACTGTTTAAAGACATTAGGTGCTTATGGCAAGTTCTCTTTTACTGATCATGAAAAAAGTTGTGGTTTTTACTGGTGTTAAAGCTATTGTAAACTACATCTTCATACTACACTGTTTGGATGCTACACTTTCTAATCTCTACTTAATGTCAAATTTGGTGGGTTCTTGTCCATTGTCCTCTTCTTAGGAAACAGCCAGTTTCTGAGAATATAGAGACCTCTAGCTGCAGTAAACTGTGATTTACAATTACAAACAAATATCTGAATGAAAACTGGTGCGCTCAGGAAAAAAGGATGAAATTCAGAAGGTTGCATCCAGAACATGTTTTCTACAAATGAAAGGGCTCCTTCTGTTTATGGAAGAACAAATACTCTCACTCCTCCATTTCATCTCTCACCCTGGTTGAGAGGATTCCCCAACCTTCAAGAGGGTGCAGATCAGTAGTGGCTGGTGTGATGGATGCAGAGTCAGTCTTCTGACACCAGCAATACCTGAATGGGTCTAGAGCATCATCCACTCTCATCTTGATCAACTGTAGCGATGTGGATATCAAGAAGGTGGTTCTGTGACTCGTCTACTACTGGTGCAGAGGCAAGGGAGAAAATCACCAACCCACTTCATCCAGCAAGGGTGTCAAAGAGAGGAGTTCCAGTAACATGAATCTCCATGTTATAATCCATGGATAATCCATGATCTCTTCAGCTCTGCTTTAATGGCATTGTGTTAGCAGCGGGGCATGGACAACCAGGAAGACGAAGCAGCTGGAGATTCCCTAGTAGAATGGATCAATTCTGCAGTGAAATGCATAGACCAGCATCTCTCCCTAGCCCACAATTCTGAGCCCTTGGGAAAAGCTGGAAACCAGAAAATGGCTATAGAATTGGAAAAGACAAGTGCTTAGGAAAGAACTTTGAGAGCTCTACAGACAAAAATGCCAAATTCTGGTTCTGTTTGTCCATTCAAAGATCTACAGTGGCTGCCTGCATGAGGATTAAACTTTTAAGTGGTAACTTCCTGGTGATTTGTAAGTCTTTGCCTGGATGAAGAAAGCTGTGCTGGAACTTGCACTGATAATAATCACTATTCCAACCTTCACTCTGTAGTTTTGAACAACTTGCACCAAGAAAAAGAAGAACCTAGATCAAGAAGCCCCTTTGCACTCATGTCACATAGGTTGCGAATTGGGCTAGCAGACCAACCTGCTTCTGAAAGTGTCCGTGACATGTGTGGAATGTAGTTCCTCCCTTGCACCCAGAGGAACTTTCTGGTAAACTTGGATATGGATAAGCTTTCAGACTTCTTGTTGTTCTGACCTCAGAAACATACAGGGAGCATTCTGGAATAAATGAATTCCAAGTTGCAGGCCTTCATGCTCAAACAAGTGTGTGTGTGGGGGGGTCTACACAGAATAAAGATGGCATCCCAGATGAAGCAGGGCTGCTTGACACCACCTGCTCCCCTGCTTCCCCTCATGAGACTGCTTATAGGTGCTTATAGGACTTATCTGTCAAGAGTTCCACTAGAGCATGGTGCCCTCCAGACGATGGGGACTGCAACTCCCATCATCCCTGTCCATTGGTGGTGCTTGCTGGGGATCATGGGAGTTGTAGTCCATCAGTTTAGAGGGCAGATGGGATGGATCTAGAGGTCCACCCTGTGGGCTACCCCTGATGTAAATGATGGCTATGGAATACAAAAACTTACAATGTTAATATTGCAACAACAAAAAACCAACACCAGGTAATAAAAGGCTTACTGATAATTTAGCAAACAATGTCAAGAGAGATTCCTCTCCCACTCTATTAAATTTGTCCAGATTAATACAGTAGAGCTAGTTTTAGTTTTCCACAGATGCTGCCACCAGATGTCAGTATAGGATAAATTATTAATGGTAACATTCAAAACCTTGAATACAAAGAAAGCTATCTGGTTTGTCAGTAGTCTGTAATTGAAGTCAATGGGAGAAGAGGGATGGAGGCCACTAGAGAGTGTGTTTTCACCAAAAAGTCATAAGGGGATCCTTCAGAGAAAGTGGAGTATATAAAGAAGTGGTGTGTGTTATTCTTCTTAAAAGCCAGCCTGGGATTTATGCTGCAGTTGATGAAGCTTTCTGTTCTGTGAACCGCCCTGAGACCTCTGGGTATAGGGCGGTATATAAATTCAATAAATAAATAAAAAATAAAGCAGAGGGCATGTATGTGGCATTCACTTAAGAGTGTACGTAGTCTTTGATATTCTGGGAGACAGTGGCTGTCGCCTACCAACCTGAGAGTATACTTGCAATCTTGGGTAACATTGCCAGTTTTGTACAGTGGGTTTTTAAAAAAACAAAAACAAAAAAACAACCCTCCTTTTTATTACATTTTTGTTAACTAAACCTACAAACTTAGCAATAACCAGTTTTCCTTTCCATTTCAGGTTATAGACAGAGTCAAAAGGTCCAAATCAGTTCCATATAACTGAAGCAAACTTGCCTACTGGAGGCATAGGTTGGTATTCAACTATATTTTACTAAGAGTAGACCCAGTGGAATTGATGAAGTCCTATCAATTTCAATGAGTCTACTCTGTGTGAAGCTTTGGTGATAATCACCCATGACCACATTCGGAAGATCCCACACAAACACACACACACACACACAGAGAGAGAGAGAGAGAGAGAGAGAGAGAGAGAGAGAGAGCAAGAGCGCACATCAAAATCCCTAGTCAACTTTCAGGGCTACAGCATCCCAGCAGGACTGACAGCTAAATTTCCTCTAATCTAGCTCCCCTCTGCCACAAACACATTTTAAAATAGTGCAAGTTGCAGTGGGTAGCTGGGTCTAGCCACCATTTTAATGTTCCACAATGCCCACTGCGCAGCACTACTACAGGGCATTGTGGGAAAGTAAAATGTTGGCTGGAATCAGCTACTCAGACACTGTCATAACACTGCTGCTGCTGCTGCTGCTGCTGCTGTTTGCCTACCACTGTTCCCAGGTAAGATCAGCAGGGTCTACTGATGAAGAGGAGGTCCACCACAGGGAACTCAGCTTCGCCCTGGTCCCATCAGAGGCAACAGGATGTCTGTGCATACTTCTTCCACTTTTAACCAACTCTCTACATAAATTATGTGAAACAGGAAGGTTGGATGGGTATACAGAAGGTAAGCATAAGCCTTCCATTCCCTGAAATGGCTCATTGCATTATTTCAGATACCTCACGTGACCCAGAGCAGTGTTAAATCCTTTGAGGATACAGTACTTCACTGAGTGGGGTTTGCACCTCTAGAAAGAATCACACTCAGTGTTTTGTTATATTTTTCCCTACTCTGTGAAGACATTATTTTGTGTGAAATAGCAACATTTTCCCATTGAAGGATATGATTAGCTTGACACGACCAATTTCACCTCTCTTAAATCAATTCTTTTCTAGCTGCAGATGGCAGGTGATTGGCAATTTCTGGACAGAAGATCAAAACTATAACTGTTGGGAAGGCAGAGAGGTGTTCATTTTCCTTTCTTTCTCCTTTTATATCATTCCTCTTGGTCTGATTCAAACTTGTTAATAATACAAGGCACTAACCATAAGAGCATTCATGACTGAGGTCTATGCACAACTATTTAAATGAGAAATGGGATAATGATTAAGGTAATCTAATAATCACACTCCATAATCTCACATCTGATTATCAATCTTTCCCCCTTTTTCTTTAGGTGCTCCCAGTCATGCAATCCACAAGAAGAAGTGGCCTCCTTAAGGCAGTAATTGGTGCAGTTTCTTACTCAGACTTCATTACTATCAGACACTTACTCTTTGGTCATTCCAATAAATAAGACCATAATGTGTGGTAAGCCAGTGAAAGCCTATTTATTTCTGCTACAGGGCTCATCAATCCTAAAGCAAAAACGAGACATTGTTTATGAGGGACTTTCCATTTAACTCACCCACAAGAAATAGGTAAAATGGTAATAAAACAGACTTTTTCTTTGGACAATTTTCCTCACCCCCCCTCCACTCCTCTAAAATATCCTTTCAAAGCAGGGCTGCCAATTTATGCATTATCAACTGCCCAAACTCCCTTCTCTGTGCACACAATCCACACAGCAAATCTTCATCCATCATTCCAGTGCTTTACTAGAATTGTTGATTGGTCATAATTTTTCTTTGAATAAGGCATTGTCAAATTTCAAGTGCCTGTATTTTTATAGCTCATATAGCTTCCATCTTTCCCTATTCCTTTCAGAAAACACTGGCTGCCAGTTCATTTATGGGTCCAATTCGAGGCATTTGGCATGGTCATTGAATGCTGAAGACATTTATTCTGGCTTTTGACACCTGAGATGTATATTTTTTAGGACCCATCTTGTTTATGTAATTGTTAGTTGTTTTAAAGTGCTTTTAATGTGTTTCAATTGTTGTAAGCAGCCCAGGAACTTTAGGATGAAAGGCAGGTTATTATCACAATTAACTTTATTATTTCTACCCCACCCATCTGGCTGGGTTTCCCCAGCCACTCTGAACAGCTCCCAACAAAATATTAAAAATGCAATAAAACTGCAAACATTAAAAACTTCGCTAAACAGGGCTGCCTTCAGATGTCTTCTAAAAGTCAGATAGTTGTTTATTTCCTTGACATCTGATGGGGGGGGGCGTTCCATAGGGCAGGCACAACTACCAAGAAGACCTTCTGCCTGGTTCCCTATAATTTCACTTCTCACAGTAAGAGAACCGCCAGAAGGCCCTCGGATCTGGACCTCAGTGTCCTGGCTGAAGGACGGGGGTGGAGATGCCAAGACTCTTTAGAGCTTTAAAGGTCCACACCAACACTTTGAATTGTGCTTGGAAATGTACTGGCAGCCAATGTAGATCCTGTAGGACCGGTGTTACATGTTCCCAGCAGCTGCTCCCAATCACCACTACTGCATTCTGGATTAGTTGTAGTTTCCAAATCACCATCAAAGGTGGTCCCACATAGAGTGCATTGCAGTAGTCCAAGTAGGAGATAACGATGGCAGGTACCATTCTGGTAAGACAGGGAACAAGTAGGGTATTACTACTACTACTACTACTACTACTAACAATAATAATAATAAACCAAGTGGTGACCATGATTTATATTACACTATTAGGCTGTTTGTACTCACATATTCATCAACTAGTTACAGGGAACCAGGCAGAGGGCCTTCTCAGCAGTGGCACCCTCCCTGTGGAACGCCTTCCCATCAGATGTGACGAAGATAAAGAATCACACAACTTTTAGAAAGCATCTAAAGGCAGTCCTGTTCAGGGAAGTTTTTAATGTCTGACATTTTATTTTATTTTTTGTATTTTGCTGGAAGTCGCCCAGAGTGGCTGGGGACACTCAGCCAGATGGGTGGGGTGTAAACATTATTATTATTATTATTATTATTTAAGCAAGGAAAGAGGATGTGCCAAAGAGCCTGACTTTCTGTAATAACAGAGCCTTTGCGCACACAGTTGGAGGTGCAAAAGCTTCCACATGGCTGAGAACCTTGAGTAATATGAGTTTTGGGGAAGCTTCTGTGCATACAGCTGCACATGCAAAGGCTCTGTCATACAGACAGCCATGCTCTTCATGTGAAGACCAGGGGGCAGACCTACTTGGCAAGTCCCAGTTCTCTAGTCCCATACAGACAACCATGGGAGCATCAATGCTCAGATATGTCTGCAGAGTAGAAGAAATCAACGAGACCAAATTCATATTTTCTAGTATGGAAAGACAAATCTCTGCAGCTTGTTGTGTTCACCTCAGTTATGAGCATGATGAGCAGAAAAGTTATTCTCTGGCTTGGATTTCAGGAAGCAAGAAAGGTAAGCAGGTGAGCAAGAGCAGAGGGATTTGGATGGGCAGGTGAGAGATCTGAGCCTCTTGAAACCCTGTTGACTTTCTTGTGGTGTGATGGGTTCAGTTTGGCTTGGAATTGGGGTCAGAATAAACTAGGCTATTTCCCAAGAAATGGTTGGATTGTCTGACTAAGCCAAACCTGATACAGGAGAGGGGAAGATAATAATAATAATAATAATAATAATAATAATAATAATATATTTTGTATAACTGGTCCATCTGGCTGGGTTTGTGACAAAACATCAAACATTAAAAACTTCCCTAAAGTGGGGGATTGACTACTCAAGCCTTATGTACTCTTGCTTGCTTGTGTATCTGAAGTTGCAGTAACTGCTCTTAAACTAGTTCATTTGTCTCTCTGTTCAAGAGACTTATGTATACTGCAGAGGGTAATCACTTTTTTGTAATTATATCACTTGAGCATGGCACAAAGAAAGTGCTCATACCTGAGATGATGAAATGGGCCAATTAATTTTAAATGGAGGGAAATGTCACTACAAACTTGCCTAACTGTGACATAAAGACAAAGAGACCTGTCAGGAATGAAATTACTGGCTTTGTGCTAACTCTTGGCTTTATTAATTTCCATTCAGGCATCATTCCTCAGCCAGTTTTGAGTGTCACACTCAAATTGAACTGCCTAAAAAAATGTTTCGGAAAGACAAAAGAGGAATGAATGCAGATCAAGAATCTGATCTTTAGCTGTTATACTGCATCAGGTCTCGTTTCTGTAAGGTTTGCTTGTTGGGTTTGCTACATACTTCATGACTGTCATTTGACTGTGTGAACTAATTTCATTGAAAAGCATTGGATGTATGGCAGCTATCTTTGGTGCCATGTCTGATCAAGGCAGGCCTGATTTGTTTTAATTTCTTTGAACAAAGAGTTAACTTCAGTGACACTGGGTGTTTTATTGTTGGCATGCTCCTGGCTCCAGCTTCTGACACAAATACACAGAGGGGCACAACTGCAAGCTAAAAGTTGTAAGACAACACCAAGAGAGATAAGAGAGATACCCCCCCCACACACAAAAATGTCCCAGTTCTTTGTGTACTTCTCCAATATAAAACCCTCTCATTTCAAGGCTTTTCCCATTCTCTGATGAGTTTTGTTTAGTAAAACCTCAGAATAATTTTACTCCTCATTAATTTATGGCTTGCACCAAATTCTGAGTCTTCTTTGGTTCTCTTCCTTTTATTGCAACTCAGCTATCCTTATCAAATCTAAGCCATAAATTCTGCCCAAGCCTGGAAGAAGAACCTTGAAAAACACCTGGTTTCTAGCTACTGTAAAGTATTGTACTTTCTCAGACTTATTTACAGTCAGACTGGGTGTCACACGCAGGTCAGCAATAACTCACATGGCGTCAGTGAATTTAACTCTCTTTATTCAAAGAAACAAAACTGCCCTGGAGGCCAGGCCTAGTGAAGAAGAAGAAGAAGAAGAAGAAGAAGAAGAAGAAGAAGAAGAAGAAGAAGAAGAAGAAGAAGAAGAAGAAGAGTTTGGATTTGATACCCCGCTTTATCACTACCTGAAGGAGTCTCAAAGCGGCTAACATTTTCCTTTCCCTTCCTCCCCCACAACAAACACTCTGTGAGGTGAGTGGGGCCAAGAGACTTCAAAGAAGTGTGACTAGCCCAAGGTCACCCAGCAGCTGCATGTGGAGGAGTGGAGACGCGAACCCGGTTCCCCAGATTACGAGTCTACTGCTCTTAACCACTACACCACACAGCAACTCTTCCAGGAAGGTCACTGCCTTTCCATCTCTCTCTAAGGCTGCTTCTCCCCTCACTGGCGGAGGAAGAGGGGGGCGGAGGGAGTGTACCGACCCCGGCACCACGATCCTGGTGGGGTGCCATTGCGGCTGCCCCCCCCCCCCCGTGCTGGATGCTATGCCCTATAAGCAGTGTGTCTCGCCCCTGCGAGCGGTGCACCATGCCCCCAGGACACGCGCCACGCCCCTGCGGGTGGCACGCCATGCCCCTGGGAAGCATGGCACGTACCCCAGGATGTGTGCCAGCCACAACCCCACCTGCTCTCCACCCCCGGTACTGGAGCATGCAGCTCCGCCACTGCCTCCCCTGGGTCCTTCCTCAGCACCTAAAGACTCCTTCATCTTGTCTTTCGATGCTCTGCCCTCCTCTTCATTCCTCTTTGTGTTCTGGGAGGCCAAGGGGGTGGGACAGGAGGGGGAGAATCCCCTGGCTTCTTCATCAGCCCACCTCCACTCTATCTCTTGTCCCCTCTGTTCCCCAGCCTCCACTTCAGCCTCTGATTCTGGACTGCTCTTTATCACAGTCTTCCTGCTCACTAAACCCTGTTACCTCCTCAGCTTCTGACACTTCCTCCTCCCAGCCTGTTCCCTCTTCACCACTCATCATTGTCCCACTACCAATCCCCTAGCACTGAGCCTTCTTCCCCTGTGGGTTCTTCAGCTGGTGCCTCCCACCACTCCTTTGCATCCAGCAAGTCCATGGCATCTACTCTCCTGGGCTTTGAGTGTGCTTTTATGACCCACCCTATTATTGTGACTGTAATCTTTATTAAGTTTTTTTTAATTCTGGAATTTAAATTGCTGAAGGCTGCTCTGGGAGCTGATTTTAATAAATGTAACAAAAATAGGCATGAAGGCATTTGTTTTGGGCTAAACAGAGATAAAAAAAATGAGTTAAGATAAATATAATATTCTGGTGTAACAATTATGTAGTATAGAGGCAAACACATAGACAACAGGAGAAGTGATCACTAATCACAACCCTAGCAGGTTGAGTTCATATCCCCTTTCTCTCCATAGTTTATAATAATAGTGTTTTTACCTGATCAGCTGCTTCCTGGTTTAATCAAGCAGAGACACAGGTAAGTCTCAAACTCTTTAACAGGAAGCATGTAACATCAAAATGGGGGTACCTCAAAATATAAATGCATTAAAATTATAAGATATTTTCTTTCCTCCTTAAACCATGATTATCTGCTGTTCCAGCAAAGGCTCAAATGAGTCACAGAGATAAATTCTCTCCTTTTTCTTATTTTTAAATTAAGATAGCGAGTAACCAGGATTTGCTCATCCAAGGGCCCCTTTGGTGCTGCTATCAGAGAACTATCAATACATTTTTTGTGATGGTACTCACTGGTATGGAGAGGACTGTCACCTCTTGTTTTTTGTTGCTGCCCATGGGAGCTATTTAATGTTAGCATCCACAGCACTTTAATCAAGATACAAGTACCAACACCTGCAGTAGCAGACAGAGAGAAACTGTCAGTGAATAGAACTGAGATGGTGGGTGGGAGTATTTTTCAGGAAATGTACCTTCCCTCTGTCAAAATCGAAATAAATGAAGATTCAGTGCAGCCCTAGTTTTAGTGTGTATCAACATACAACTTCAGTTCTAAAGCATAAGCAAAAAGTAAGGAATGTTTTTGAAGATTAATTCCACATAATCAGTGTAAAAAACCACAGTCAACAATCAGAATTTAATTACAACACCAGCAGCTGGAAGGCAATTAGCACCCAAACCTTCCTTCCAAACTTTTGGAGGGCAGCCTCTTTCATTTTGTTTTCTTCGTTTGTAGTCATTAATTAGAAATGTAACTGTAGGATGAATGTTGGCAAGGCTCGTAAATTAACATCTCGCCATTCAAAAATCCCAAGATACCTTCTTCTTTTTTTCATGCAGAAGCATAGCAATGGATCTACTTATCTGGCCAAATAGAAGCTGAAAGTAGATTCACAGGGCTTCTCTGAGCCAGTAACGATGGATAGCTCAAGCTTTTTCATGAAAAAAGATACCTGAAAGGATCCAGTCCTATAAGACAATCAAGTAGGATAGCCTAGAAAGTAGTTAGGGGTGGTTCTTTTAGGAAAAAAGAGATAGCCAATCAATTTAATTGGTTTTTTATTGTTAGTAGCTGACTTACTACAGCCCAGTTTTGGAAAGACTTGGAATGGCCATCTTTATTGAATTGGCTTAATTGTGTTTGTCAATTGGCCTTAATAGAGAAATGGGCCAACTAATAAAAGGACAGAGACACAAAGACTCACAACTGAGTAGTTACTGTATTATTGATTACATGAATAAGAAAAACATTCCTGAATTTTCGCAGACATCCAGGATGATGATGTTGTTGTTGCTGCTGCTGCTGTTGCTGCTCTAGGTTAAATCATACTCTATGATTTAGAATGCTGACAGTGTATTCTTATGCTGTATTTTCACAGCCTACCTTGGGATTACATTATAAAAAAGAAATTCAATAAAGCCATTTTTGAAAAGGGAGAGATGACTATGGGCAGTGGTGCCTGGTGCCCATTGGGAGGCCAACAGTAGATGGAACCAGGCCCAATGGTAGATGGAGCCAGAACCAATAACAAATGAAGGCAACTAAATCTAAATGTGTCCCCATCATCCAAGCAGCTAAATTCCATAAGGACAACACTATAAGGGATTAGGAAGCTAATAACCAAGGCCACCCCTGGTGGGGGCTGGTTTAGGACCGAGGGAGGTTGCTGGGATGGTGCCCTGTTCACTCTAAAGCAGGCATCCCCAGATGTTTTGGGACTACAACTCCCATCATCCCTATCTAACAGGACCAGTGGTCAGGGATGATGGGAATTGTAGTCCCAAAACATCTGGAGAGCTGAGTTTGGGGATGCTTGCTCTAAAGGACTCCACTGACTATGGGGAGATATAAGACAAGCATTTTTCTCTCTGGCGTAATACTAGAACTCCGGTTTGTTCAGTAATGCTGTTGGCAAGTAAATTCAGGATGGAGAAAGGAATGTGCTTTGCACATATGGAATTCACTACTACAAGCTGCAGTGAGTCCCTCTGCCGGAAACCAAATCCTGGGTTAAGATGGGCTTTAGCATGAACCAGCAAGAGGTACCCTCCAAGAAAACACCATTGTCCTATTACCTGATCTTTTGTATCAACTTCTCCGCCTTGATTGGCCAATCTTACGTGGCCTGACTCTGTGACATAAAACATAGAAGACGAAAAGCCGAAGAAAGGTATGCCAGAGACAGTCAGTAGGTTTAGTAACTCTCTACTGACTTGCATGTGGACAGAACTCTCATATCATCCAACACCCACCCCAAAACAAGGCTATTTGGTGAAGGAAAGCCAATCCTATGTATATATATTCAGAAGTCCCGCTAAGTGCAATAAGACATAACGATAAATGTGCCAAGGACTTTAGCCTTATAGAATTCTTACAGGAAAGTTCTTATTAATACCAAAGGAGACATGAGTACCTAGTAATGGGTGCAGTTCTGAATTGCCCCTTCAGAATCTCCATTCATTACAATGAAGCTTTAGTAGATGTTCTTATTATTTTGCATTCAGTGGTCATGGCAGTAGACTCAAAATACAGAGGTTGTGTCAGGATACAGGAATCTCAGCAGGAGACACATTCTGAATTAATTTCCCCTGACTCAACTAAAACATAAGAATGAGTCCTATAAATTAGAGATTGCCAACATCTGGTCTACGACTTTTTAGAGGGAATCCAGATCATTCATGGTTCTGGAATGGCCCTCCTGTGAACTCTTGAGATGAAATTTCATGTCTTCCATCAATTACCTTATGCATAATTTTGGGTTAAGCAAAACTGCTGTGTGGAAAGTTTAAAAGCAAAAGCATCTCTGGGTCTTTCAGTCAGTCCAAAGATTTTGCTCTTGCACATTTATTGGAGTGATTTAAGTGAAAATTGTAACAGAGTGACATTAAGGGGTGTGATTACAAGGTACTTCATTTGAAAAGCATTGCTGGTCATTCCAAGGGTGGGAGGCTTTAAAAGTCCCTAATAAAAGTCTTAGCATCTTCTCATCTATCCAGTTATTTTGCAAATAAATAAATAAATTGTAGGCACCTCAATAGTTTCTCTCTTTTTTCTCTACTGTAGAAACTTAGCAAGCAGAGCCAAGCACATAATGTTCTGTTTGTAAAGCAAAACGGCAAAAATGGTAATTAAATGTGGTAATGAAGTTAGAGAGCTTGCTTTATGGTTTATTAGTACAATAATCGGCTACACTCAGCATGTGATAATAGCATACATTTACATTAAAGACTTGCTGACATCCCGGGAAACATTTTGAAAGCACTATTTCCATTTGCATTGACATTGTAGCCACTTTCCCTGGAGCAATTTTGGTCCTTAGGTGCAAGACATTTGAAATATCCCGTCAGCTTCCCTTTGAAAAAATATGGTAATTGCTGATGAGCAAGTTGGAACCAGAACTTTGTTAGCCGATTCTGAGCATGGCTGGATTTTGTTTATAGAAACATGTGCTGCATCAAGGAGAGCTTGATGCTGCTCCTGACTGCTACTGCTGTTCCAGCTTCTTATCTCTCACCCCTTCAAAACTTCTTTATGCCAATCCCTCTAGGAATCTCTTCCTATTTTCCCCAAACTGTCTGGCTCCTAATCACTGCTGAGAAGCCACACCCTCCAGCTGATTGGCAGGTTCTCACTAGAATTCCAAAACTCCATTGACCTGTAGCTGTATGTCAGCTTGCATGGGGGATAGAGCTATAATAAATCTATTATACCAATAAGTTTGAATGGAATATTCAAAAACAGACCTATCACATTCTGACCTTTGCATTTCTGTTTAATTATATAAAAGCTGTGTTCTTGAGATGACGTCTTCCAAGTTACAGCATCCTTTTTTCCAGCAAGAGTATCAGTTTAACTTATATCTTGACACACTGCTAGCTGAACCTCAAAAAAAAAATCGCATTCCACTAGATTCACTTGGAGTAAAAGACCAGTTTCCCCCCTCCTTCGGACAGTTAACGTTTACAATCAGAGTTTTTAAAGAGAAGTACATATTTTACATGTATGTTCTCCTCTCAGATACATACTGTTTCTTCACAGCTGCATTTGAAGCATCTCCGTGTGATAGGCAAAGTGAAACAGCTGGATGAGGATGCTGCGGACCATGCTGGTGGTGCTTCTGGTCATTATTTCTACCACATCCATTCCACTGCTTGTAAGACAGCACCTGGATGGCAGTGATGCTCGCTTGTTGCTGGCCTGGATTGGCTGGATGTCTCACCTAGTGAACTTCTCCCAGTGCATCATGGGCAGCGGGTGAGTGTACAGGCAGAGAGGTAGCCAACCCAGAGCACACACTCCAGCTGGCCTTGTGCACATACAGAAATGTTGCTCTTTTCACCCAGGCCACGCTGGTGCTGCATTGCAGCATATGTTTGTTTGGGTGGGTGGGCAGCAAGCAAGAACTAGGCAGAGCAATGAGCAAGCAGTGGCATGATGTTGAAGGACAAAGCTAGGTGTGCCATATGGTCTGTCTTGCAGCACCTAAATTTGCCTGCTGCCCCCAGTATTGGACCCATTGCCAGTGCTGAAGAAGTAAGATGAAGATGAAGGAAGATGATGTCACCCAGAGTGGGTGGGGTATAAATAATAGAATTATTATTTTGCTGGTTGCTTTTCCTGATACTCAGATTATGCTCTTCTATTGCATTGCTATACATTAATATGGATTATCAGTGGATTGTTTAATTTATTGTGCATCTGTTTTTATGAAATCCTTCAATTAGCCTATTGTTTATGATTATTTCCTTTTTGTTATATCTTGCAACTGTTAGTCAATTGTGTAAAAGGGTTTATGACATCATGAGCTGCCTTGAGCATGGTTTGCTATGGAAAAGTGGCATAGAAATAAACGGTGGTGGTGATTATAATGATGATGAAGGTGAAGATGAAGATGAACAGCCAGGCTAGTCAGTTTCTGTATGTGAAAATAAAAACAGGACGAATGACTTCACCCACCTGACTTACTATTTTCCTGTGCCCTGCTTTGCCACTAGAGGGCAGTGCACACTTCTTTTCAAGCCCTTGTTAATTTTTCTTCAGCTAGCACTCTCACTTCATATTTACACTTCAAAACAATTTCCCCTGTTAGCCCGGATGTGTGCAATATTTCCAACCACAGGAATTTATTTTCCCCTCTCTTCTCTCTTGTATACAAAAAAAAAACTACAGGTATTTTGGAAACTACTGATTCACTGAGGGGGATTCAAAAGCAAAATTAAAAATAAAAGTGCCTTTTATTATGATCAACTAAGGTCAAACTACACATTGCATTAATAACCTGTTTATAGTGTGTTTAAAGGTACTGTAAAGGTAAAGGGACCCCTGACCATTAGGTCCAGTCGCAAACGACTCTGGGGTTGCGGCACTCATCTTGCTTTATTGGCCGAGGGAGCTAGCGTACAGCTTCCAGGTCATGTGGCCAGCATGACTAAGCCGTTTTGGTGAACCAGAGCAGCACACAGAAACGCCGTTTACCTGCCCGCTGGAGTGGTACCTTTTATCTACTTGCACTTAGACATGCTTTCAAACTGTTAGGTTGGCGGAGCTGGGACTGAGCAATGGGAGCTCACCCCGTCGCGGGGATTCGAACCGCCGACCTTCTGATCCGCAAGCCCTAGACTTTGTGGTTTAGACCACAGCGCCACACAAGTCCCTTTATAGAGGGTTTAAGACTGGTCAAATCTGTTTCTTAACAATAATAAACCCAATCCAGATTAGGACCGGGTCCCCAAGTGTATTTTGCAAAATATTGGTGGAGTAGTTAGCAACTTTATTTGCAATAAAAACTTCATCTCATTTTTCACTTAAGAGAATGCAGCTACCAATATTGGAAGTAGGTTTTAATTTTTCATACATAGGTTTAAATCAGGGGTCAGCAACCTTTTTCAGCCATGGGCCGGTCCACTATCCCTCAGACCATGTTGTGGGCCGGACTATATTTTGAAAATAAATAATGAACCAATTCCTATGCCCCACAAATAGCCAGAGATGCATTTTAAATAAAAGGACACATTCTACTCATGTAAAAATACGCTGATTCCCGGACCGTCCATGGGCCGGATTGAGAAGGCGATTGGGCCACATCTGGCCCCCGGGCCTTAGGTTGCCTACCTCTGGTTTAAATCATAAAGCATATGTATTAGCATGTACAAATACACACATAGGAAAGTGATAGCCTTGGCTGTGCAAGGAAAGAAAGAGGAAAGTGTAGCTGAAGACATCCTAGCTCTAAAAAAAGGAGCAACAAGCACCCAAGCCCTCTCTTTGTCTCAAAGGTTGAGGATCTGCGGGTGGTACAAGCAGGGATGGTTTTTGAGCAGTGCTTGGTGCACACTGTAAGTGTGCTTTGGGAACTGGATGCTTGAAGTATTAATACAGCATATATGAGTCAGCAACTGGTGACATTTGGGCCAGATTCAGCCCTCTGAGTGAAGCTATCTGCCCTCCCCACTGCTACTGAGGCTATGCTAGAATAAGAACAGCATGAATGGTATCTATGCTCTGAAGACTTATTAGCAGTCCATGGGGGGTGTGGTGGGGAAGAAGTCTTCAGTTGACCAAGTGCAAGACCATTTTCACTGGCTATCAGTTCAAATTACTGGTTGACAGAGCAATGCAAGGAAATACCAAGGCTGTCAACTTGATTGTTGAAGCTGTTATCTACCTGCATGTTTGTTGCGCTGTCAGAAAAAATTAAAGCCTTTCCAAAACAATCTGCTCGAGGCTATTTTGAGTCCAGCCTCTTGTGATGCCATCCCATAGTTACTAGCAGAAAAGGTACAATTACAGAGAAAGGCGGGTTCACATTAACACACTCCCCCCCCACCCCCGCTGAAATACAATTCCCTACTTCTCTAATTACTGTGAAGAATGAACTACTTACACCACATGACAAAATTAGTTGGTCTGAGAGATTAAAAAAAAGAGAAAAGATTTTGTATAAGCCATGTATAGGGGTGTTTATTTCCTGAATTACAAGGAGGAGGCAAGTGATTCATGTGAGGTTTTCCCACGCCTGAGTTGGATGGAGCCATGAACAAACCATCTCAAATCAGATCAGGGACTATCTAATGTCCTGAATTGTTTATGGACGTAGGTATACCAAAATACAGTGTTTTGTAAAAAGTGAAGCAAAGCTGACTAGGGGGACACCCTGACTTCGAGTGGAGGGAAGGTGGATAAGTGGGAGGAGCCAGTTGTTTTAATTAGCAGATTTAGATTGAAACTACAATGAATTATTTTCCCAGAGCACTCCAATCAAAGTGATTTGTGACAGGGATTGAAAGTATGTTTTTCACATGGATTTATGCTGGGTTTTTTCTATTACTTTTGGGGGGGGGCGGACACTGGTATGTTCCCTAAATACTAGTTGTGGCTTACAAAGCTTGAGTAACAGCAGGTAACTGGTGCTTTGCTGAACACTACATAAGGCCTCACAACAACCCTTTTTAATAGGAACCCCACCAGAGACCTTACGCCAGGCATAGGCAAACTCCAACCCTCCAGATGTTTTGGAACTACAGTTCCCATCATCCCTAGCTAACAGGACCAGTGGTCAAGAATGATGGGAATTGTAGTCTCAAAACATCTGGAGGGCCGGAGTTTGCCTATGCCTGCCTTATGCCAACATGAAGGCTGTACCTTAGCTGTCAGGGCTCCATACCCATTGCCACCCAGAGGGGTCCTCCAGGCAACACAAGGGGAGCATAAGATTATCTGTTTGAGATTTGCAAAACTTGTGTTCTTTATTGCCTACCTGAATTCAAAAAAAGCCATTTCTCGTTGTGGTAATACACATTACTTGGTTCACAGGGCCTTCCAAACTTGAAAAACTTTGTGATGGTATTATTCCTGCAGTTCAGGCCTCCTCTCATCGTGTGTGTGTGTGTGTGTGTGTGTGTGTCTTTCTATAACACATCTAAATCTCTCTCCTTTGTTATCTTACACCCCCTATAAATCCCATTCTCCAATCCAGAAAGTTAACTCCACTCCAAGTGGCACTCATTTCAAAAGCCATTTTAAAAATGCAGAGGAAAATGGTCCAGGAACCAATATAGACTTTGAAATTAATTCTTGGAGATCTGCAAACACTAGCTGAAATAAGCACCACTAGCCTCTCGTTTATTCAAGGTCCTTCTCTGCTGGAGACTTACGGATTAAGAAATCAGCATCACCTGAGATATGCAACTCACCAGGGTATCTCATTTGCTTGGAAAGAAATGTTCAGCAACCAACTGCTTTTGCTTGCACTAAAACAAATCCATAAATAAAGTTGTTGTTTTTTGACACGTACCCAAATTACTTGCTTGGCCTGGGTGTGTTTACCAGCTCCTAATCAAAAGAATAAAATAAAACTAAAATAAAATAAAACTTAAAATAAAAGTTAAAATAGAAGACACCCTAGTATTTCAGGTATGACAGTTAACATTTTTCATATACTGTACTTCAGTTATGACATATCTTTAAAATCCATTAAAGATCCAGAATTATGTTACTCCACCAACTTTGCTATTCTCTCCTTGGACATAACTCCTTGCTTGTTTTCTTTCTTTTTTGCATTTGTCTTTTTATTAGAATGTCAGCAGACAAAAATGAGATCATCAGATATGCCAGGCAGGATTTTGTTTTTCTTTTCATGCATTATCTGTCACATTTTCCTGTGTCCACTTACTACCACATAGCAAGCACTGGGAATACACAATGAACCCATGCAGAAGCCCTGCCTTGAAGGAAGATGGAGTCATTCAAATCCCTGGTGACAAACAAGCTGGCATCTGTTGTTCAAGCAGAACTGAGAAAACAGCTTCCTTTCCAGGCTGCTGAATTCTTGAAAAAGTCTTACACTAATTCTGCATCTATGCAGTCATCACTACTTGTAGTAAGGTGTGCAAGTATGTTGTACTGGGAATTATTACACAAGTAGAAAATGTTAAAGTAAGAACTAACCCCAACAGTGGGTCTATATAGGTCTACTCAGAGGTACGTCTCCACCCCCATCACTCAGCTGGGACATTGAGGTCTTCCTCCAAGGGTCTTCTGCTGGTTTCTTCACTGCAAGAAGTGACGTTACAGGGAACCAGGCAGAGGGCCTTCTCGGTAGTGGTGCCCACCCTGTGGAACACCCTCCCTTCAGATGTCAAGGAAATAAACAACTATCTGACTTTTAGAAGACATCTGAAGGCAGCCCTGTATTGGGAAGTTTTAAATGTTTGATGTTTTATCATGTTTTTACTATTCTGCTGGGAGCCACCCAGAGTGGCTGGGGAAACCCAGCCAGATGGGTGGGGTATAAATAATAAAATTATTATTATTATTATTATTATTATTATTATTATTATTATTATTAATGGAGATTACTCCCAGAGTCCCAGTTAACAGTGTAATTTACTTCTAGTTCATCTTTGGTCTAACTCCTAGGTAGGCAAGGATAGGACTGCAGTCTAATTGTTGGGAAGCGCCAAAAGTATCTAACAATGAAGTAAATGGAACTGTCCCAGGTGCTGAATGAAGGGAATGCTTTGCTCACGTAATTTGTGTATTTTTGGAACTTGGAACGGTGCAACCTTCTTTTCATTGGAAGTCACATTGTCAGCTCTTGTTAGAAGCTATTGATCAGTGCAGCGCATTGACTCACAATTTAGTGGAAAGCACTAGTGTATAGTTGCTTTAACAAAGAAGAAACATTGCAGAGATGATTCAGTTCTTTCAAATTTCAGTAGTTATCACTGCTTGCGTATTTCATTGTGTAACATTTTAAATTATGCAACCTTTAGATGTCTGCAACTACTGTAAAAGAAAAACAATCAGCTTATTTGTCTCTGAAAAGCAGGTGCTACGTTCATGATAGCTGAACGTACCTAAGACTGTAAATCAATTCATAGTTTTCTTTACCAGTAAAAAGTTTTAGCACTTGGGCTTCAAATCAAGATAAAGTAGCCTATTAACGAGAAAGACTAGATAAAGTGAGCAATTTCAACAGCTACAGAGCTATAATCTCCAGCGGGTGAAAGTAAGGTAATATTACTGGACCTCTTTAGTCCAACGGCATCTAGCTGCCTTGAATAGATAGATACAGCTGGAGGCTATTTCATTGTCTCTGAGAAAAAAAGGTTTCATCAAAATGACACAACAGTTTCTTGCTTCTTTTTATCCTACAGGTTATAACCACCTGCTCCCATTCATGCCCTCTCAATTGTGATGCCTCTTGCCCCTAACTTCATTGTTTGCATCTCTTGAAGCTGCTTTTTGAAAAAAGGAATGGGGAAAAAAAGACATGAAACCCCCATTTCATTCGTGAAAGGTGTCAAGATGACATTCCACTGGTGACTCATAGAAGAGACTTCCAGAAATGGACAATGATTTTGGGTCTATTAGCCAGTGTTTTATCAGTGCTGTATCAAAGCATACAACTATGGTAGAGGAAGAAAACCTGATGTATATGTTTTGCACACAGATTTATTGCATTTCATTCATTTGACAAATAAAAAACCACCAAAGGATTCATAACACTGAATGTAACCAATATTGAATGTTCAGACTTTATTTATGACAGTGCTCTTTTTGGAGCCCCACCTGTTCATTGATGGTGAGTGTTTTGACAGTTTTCAATGTAAATGCAAAGCCTGGGGAAGAAATCATCAAACCCTTGGGCATAAGAGCACCATTGCATTCCATCTGTCATCTGTGGCCAGTAACCCTGAAGGAAATGAGTTGAGGCCTAGGATAGAACTGAGCTGTTTCCTTTCTTGCACAGTTCTTTTAGTGGGCAGAAAGGGCAACAGAAGATAGAGGTGTCCCCACTGTGAAGGATGGAAGAAACAGGCAAGCGATGTCATGTGCATATACAAAAAAGATGGATGCACACTGTAGGCAAAAATGCAGATGTCCTGGTGTACATGATCTTCTGCTTCTTTGCACCATGCTCTATACCTGGTGGCAAGGCACCTGCTCCCACCAATGAATGTGCCTGGAGGGAGGTATAACAGAGGCTTGAGACCCTTCACACAGTGGTCTAGCAAGCTGCTCTGTGAAGCACCACCCCCTCTTTTAAAGTGGATGGGTCTTGAGGTGAGAGGGAAGGGGAGGGACTTAGGGCAAGCTGGGGCTGTGTGAGGCAGTTGGTCAGATGCGGGGGAAGGACAAAAGGTAGGTGGGATTGGCAAGTGGAGTGAGCGGGGGTGACAGCCGTGTGTGTGTGTGAATGCAAGAATTCAGAGTTCTTCAATACAGCAAGCCTTTTCTATCCAGTAAAGACATCAGAAAAAATGTGTGCTGGCCCCAAGGGTTTGTCCATGAAGCGAGGTCCAAATCCAGTCCTGGGTCTAGGGGTCCAAAGGAGGTCAATCCGGCAGGGAGCGAGGCAGGGAGCAGATCAAGGTCCAAGGCAGGTTCAGGCACAAGGTTGCAGGTTGAGCACACGCTTGCAACTAAGTTGCTCACGCAACTTGGGCTGGGTCTGGCTGGCTTTTATCTGGCCCTATGCTTAGGGCGGTCCCGATCCTCCGGAGACTCGCCTCTCCTCCGGGCCTGGAGGCGAGCACTCCTCCTGCAGACACTTAACTCCCTTCGCCTCTCTGCCCTGAGCCTCTGTAGCTCAGGAGAGGATGGTGGGTTACTGGACCCAGGGGATGCCTCAGCTTCCTCTGAAGAGGCTGGGAGTGGAGCACCTGCAGGCAATGGGTCCTCCCTCCCATCAGGAGCCAGAGCAGACTCTGCTGATGCCTGCACCTGGGGATCCAGCACAGGTGGGGATCCTTCAGGCTCAAGCCCTGGCCCCGGCTCAGCTGGTTCTGGAGGCGGGGAATCCCGTGCAGGCTGGGATCCCTCAGGTTCAGCATCAGAGTCTGACTCCCAGGCCATCACAAAATGACTTTTGAAACTTGTATGGTAGCAGTGTCCTTAGTACATTTATGTACTAAGGATACCAATCATAGACAAAATTAAAGGAATAATTGGAACAGTCATTCTACATGTTCTAATTACATTGTAAAAGGGTTCAGTAGCAATCTGGAAATCAAATTAGTTTTCCACTTACTGATAGTGCAAAGATGTTTCTTATTTCATTATGTACCGCCAATGAAAACTAGAAATATGGATGAGCAAATTAGTGTTTTTAGCTATTTGAAATGAAAATACTTCATACAGAGAAGGAACAATAAAAGTTCTTAGGAATCTGGATGTACTTATTCCTCTCCCCAACACCCAATACTGGTATACAAATATAAGCAGTATTAAATATGGATAGCTAGAGATACTAATATAATGAATATTTAATTAAAACTCGTGGTGATTTGTGTTAAATATTTAAAAGAGGGGATATCACAAGCTATTGCACTAGCAAAATTCTCTCAGATAAAATAAGCTGTTCCAGGATGACAAACATACTTTATCAAGATATCCATATGACATGAACATTTTTAATCACTATTTATGGATGTACCCAGTGTACTTCAAAATTGTGTGTGTGTGTATCAGCATTGAATCTCAAGCAAAATGTTTTAAATTACTAGACAATCCAATGCAAACCAAAACAACGTATTGACAATTGTTGGCTACCATATTCATTAGGAACCTCTCCTCTATAAAGACTGAAAATAAGAACATCTTTGAAGGGGGGTGGTTACCCAATTGTGTCCATTTGCTCAGAAGTCCTATCTAAGTAGTTCAGTGAAGTTTGCATTTCATTAAAAGTGCACAGGATTGCAAATTTACACAAATCACACATGTGAGATGGCATTTCCACCTTATGCTCAATGGATGCTTGACAAAATTTCAGTAAACAGATCAAAGCTACATATTTTCAAAGTCAAGCTATGCATTGTGTTTCATGCTCCTAATGTTTTCATTTCAACCAGAGACTGGCAGTTGTGTTACTCCCAGAAGCTATTGAGAAATACCTTGTAAGCTTCTAGCATTTAACCAGAAATATGAGGGGTCAGCAAACTTTTTCAGCAGGGGGCTGGCCCACTGTCCCTCAGACCTTGTGGGGGGCTGGACTATATTTTTTTGGGTGGGAAATGAATGAATTCCTATGCCCCACAAATAACCCAGAGATGCATTTTAAATAAAAGCACACATTCTACTCATGTAAAAACACTAGGCAGGCCCCACAAATAAGCCAGAGATGCATTTTAAATAAAAGGACACATTCTACTCATGTAAAATACGCTGATTCCCGGACTGTCTGCAGGCCGGGTTCAGAAGGCGATTGGACCATATCCGGCCCCTGGGCCATGAGAAATATCCACCAGGTATGGTGGCACAAAACCAATATGGCATTATTTAGAGCTTCAACAGCTGCTGATCAGAGCAAAACTCAAATCCTAGAGGACACTGAAGAACTCAAGATCAAACAAGTCGGTGTTCTAGTTTCCAGTTTCTGGATAATGCACAAGTTGAACCATAAGCCCTGCTCCAAATGCTTCCTGACTGAACAAGAAATACCAACATGAGTTGCTGTGGGATCAATAATAATGCGAGCTCAAGGCATATAACGCACAGCAATGAAGACTCTTTCGCAGGGAATATTTTTTGAGAAATTAGAGAGCTTTCCAGCAGGGTACTAGAATGAAAGGACAGAAAACTCGGCAGCCACAACACTTCAGTGGCAGGAAGCCCTCTGAGAGTTATCCCCTTAGAAAAGGGTTCAAGACCCAGCCTGGGAGGGAGACCCTTTTTCCAAGTAGCAAAATGGGCAAAACTGTTGGTTCTGTAATCAATAGTTGTGGCTTGCTTTGGTCCATCCACCTGTCTGGCTGTTTCATTTCCTCTTCCCCTCACGGAGCCACACTTCAGCCCTTCTCTCTTTTGTGAATCTATGACAAAAATCAAATCAAATCCTGAATTCTAGCATGATTATTATTGTACCAGTCCTAGTTATCACTAAAGGAAGCTTTCTCATTACGTTTTTAGAAGCTATAAATCATTACCTTAGAAATATTGCTACTCTCAGAATTCTTTGAGAATTGTCTCAGATTAAGTTTTCTCACTTTACTCAGCACAACAGAAATCTCTTTGGAGAAAAAGCTGCTCATTTGATCAATCCCCTGATCTTTTATGTTACTTTGAAAAACACTCTTTAAAACACACACACACACACACTTCACAGTCTCCAGATAAACTATGGTTGTGAAGTCATTGGAGGTATTTCTTTGCTTGGAAGGAAATTGTGTCAATATTAGTTTAACAGGCACCTTTCCATCAAAGAAGAGCCAAGCATGTAAAATTATTATTCTCCAGTGGTCTTTATTAGGATATGACCCAAACTGAACTGCTCCAGTGATTAAACTTTCCTCAGTTTTTTATGATTTTCTAAATCATTAGTCTTGTACTAGGGTGTACATTTTCCATATGAATCCATTTCATTTCCATGTTCCTGGGATGAACTTGTAATAATGCTGTACTACAACAATTGTGTATTTAAGAAATTGTATATAAATCAATTTTAAAAGCCCTAAACTATGGATTACCAAAATGTGGTCCATGGACCACTAGCGGTTGGTGAACTGGTCTGCAGTCTGCATTAAACAGTCGTATAATTTTTACACTTGTATTTGTATTGCTTCTTTTATTTATTATATTGTTGTGTTAGCATGTTACAATTTGAATTCTACTGAATGCAAATTGTAATACAATAACATACAATGTAAGAAAAATAAGTGACAATGAAAGTGCAATTACAATCATATAGCATCTAGCACAGCAGGTAACAATTGCTACAACAGGTAGAAAAGTTATTAAGTAGTCTGCCGAGTCCCTCAGCAATTTTCAAGTGGTTTCCAGGGCAGGGGGAGCTACTGTCCTAAGCAGTATACCTAAAACAGTAAAATAATGATCAGTTTAGAGGGGGGAAACCCTCACAATCTTAAAATAAGAATGCATTATGTGTCTGGATAGGCTTGCTGAAATTTTTAAAACCCCAACATTTAACAGGCATCTGGAAACAAGGTTCTTGCCTAATGTTAATAGTCAGGGAGTTCCAAATTATAGGTGTTTTCACACTGAAAGAGCAAGTCATCTTCACAG
This sequence comes from Lacerta agilis, assembly GCF_009819535.1. Classification (NCBI taxonomy): domain Eukaryota; kingdom Metazoa; phylum Chordata; class Lepidosauria; order Squamata; family Lacertidae; genus Lacerta; species Lacerta agilis. Next base: position 60,855,645 of record NC_046313.1, read on the forward strand.
ATGTTGTATAAATGTTGTAAGAATGACTAGTTCCACAGATCACAATGATCGAATATGCACATATGAAGGCAACCCCTCAAATAAACTGGTCCCAAATAGTTAACAATCAGCTTTCATGCCAAAAGGAATACATTGAAATCATACCATACAATATGTGGGAGAAAAGTCAAAGTGTTCATCAAAATCCTATTTGCAATGTGACGCAGAAGGAAGAAAGTGGGGAGGAGAGGATTTAGATTAAATGTTAGGAAGAGTTTTCTGGTTGCTTCAGAAGGAAATGGACTACATTTCATTAAATGATTCAAGCAGTGTCTGGAAGACCACCTATCAGATGTGCTGTAGTAGCAGTGGGTCCCCTGCGTCTTCAGGAGATTGAATTAGATTATCTTTGATGTATCTTCCAGTTCTATACATTGTGTCCATGATTGAGCTCCAACATGCATTTCCCTCTGTCCGCAATCAGCTATAGGCAGGTGGCAGCAGGAGGGGACAGATGCAGAAGCAGAAATGCCTTGGAATTAGCCATGCAAAATCAATCATGTGGCATTCTGAATTACCTGGAAATTCCCCATCTAAACTGCAGGATAATTTGCATTCCTCCAGCAGTTCAGAGGAGCATAACACTGAGTCACCTCTCCAAATGTTTAAAATGCATGGTGTTATTAAAAAAAAAAAAAACCTACCAACATTTTGAAGAATATGTATACAAAGCCCCACTGTGCTGAGGCACTAGAGGAGGGGAAAGTTTGAATATTTTTACACTTTGCCTCTAAAGAAACAGCGTGACCTCAAGCTGAGCTCAGAGGAATAGTCAACTCTCTTTGTTCCACCTCCCACTGCTTTTCATCTCCAGTTATGAAGGGATAATTTGTGTTATGCATTTATATAGCCATTCAAACAGGTGGATGGAAGGAGTAGTTTATGTACTTCTGAGAAATTAAAATGTAGAAGATAAAACATAGGCCAATTTCGGCAAGTCCTTCCTGGGGCTTTGCTTCTGCTGCTGCTCTTGGCACCCTCCGCGAGAGGTAGGGAAAAGTTTCCAGTGGAAAGACATCTCCACTTGTGAAGACTCCCCAATTTAGAAAGATCGAGGTTCTAAGTCATGTATTGTGAGGTGTGGAGAATCCTTTCCTCTCCAGGTAGCGTCAAAGGCAAGAAGAACAAGCAAGTTCATATTTATGGTTTTTATTCAGTCATCTGTTTGCAAAACAACGGATCCACATCTCCACACAAAGGAGACGTTGCCCACTCTGAATTCCGCCTCTTCCATCCCCCAAAACATCCTGAGTACCTACAGAAAGAAGGCGGATCTCCCAGACTCTCCAGGAAGGTCTCTGCTGGTTGCTTTCTCACTGCCCCCCCCATCTCGTAACTAGGCATTTCTTCATTCAGCTGTAATTCAGCCCTGTCTCCTTCTCCTCTTGAAACTGCTGGAGATGGGGGGGTGAACTTCCCCACTCCCCCTCCTCTTCTGAGAGGAGCTGAGCAGACTGAGGGAACACTTCCCAGTCTTCCCGTTCAGTCCAGTCCCTGCCATGTAGGAGAGGGGGTCTATATGAGTAGAAAATGTTATCTACTTCAGAAGTTACTCCTCCAACATATGGAGCATAACAGGGGACAAAAGCTAGCTCACTAGCCATGGCTATCACCTGAGGGATTAGAACTGCCAGATGGAGCTAGGGTCCACCAAACCAAGCCATTGATGATGCGGCATTTTATCATCCTTTTCTGATATAACTCACTTGTAGAATAGCGGGTGGTGCTGTGGTGTAAACCACTGAGCCTTGGGCTTGCCAATCAGAAGGTTAGTGGTTCGAATCCCCATGACGAGGTGCGCTCCCGTTTGGTCCCAGCTCCTGCCCACATAGCAGTTTGAAAGCACATCAAAGTGAAAGTAGATGAATAGGTACCGCTCCAGCGGGAAGGTAAACGGTGTTTCTGTGCGCTGCACTGGTTTCGCCAGAAGCAGCTTAGTCATGCTGGCCACATGACCCGGAAAAACTGTCTGCGGAGAAACAGCAGCTCCCTCAGCCAGTAAAGCAAGATGAGCGCCACAACCCAAGAGTCATTTTCAACTGGACTTAATTGTTAGGGGTCCTTTTTAGAATAGCCTGCCATGCTATGAAAGGAGAGGCCTTAGTTCACATGTCTCCTCAGCCTTGAAATTCACCAGGTGGGCAGTCATTGATATACCTAGTCTATTTCACTATTTTGAGCATCACATTGGATAATACTGTGTATACCACTCTAAGCGCATTGGGGGAAGATGGATACAAATATGGCATAGATAATAATAAGAATAGTAATAACAATAATGATGGCTTAAGCATGCCTAACTCTGTGTTTGATTTAAGCCAATGAAAAACATCTTAATTATTTACTTAAGATATTTCTGTTGTACCTTTCAATCTAATAAGAAGATTCCCAAGGGGGTTTCATTTTTTAAGAAATTCTCAAAATAACAATCAATTATCTAACACCAATTTATGAAAATAAAACTCCTGAAATGGGTACAAGCTTGCAGAAATCAGCAGACTTCACTGAAAAAAATGCATTTTTGAAATATTAATGATGATTACTTAGCCTCAATGAATATGAGAACAAATATTAATGAACTAATGCAGGATGAGCAGTAAATAAAGCATTAACTGCCATGATGTTCTTAATGTTCTTTCCAAGAAGAGAGAAATGAAGTAAAAGTTATATGTGACTCTTGCTTAATCCTTATATATGCTTTAGGCTTCAGGATTAGAAACTAATATAAAGTGAGGAAGTTCCATAAACTAGAGCCTGTTCTCAACATCAGGAGATCTTATGTTAACCCCCATCTTGTTGTGCTTTTAATTAAATTACATGAAACTATACGCCTTACATGCACCAATGTTTTCCTTCATCATGTGCATTTTCACATTTTATGCACTAGATGACACTGTGTACACCTGGAAACAAGAACTGGAACTGCAGAAACCCATCAGCATGTAGCAGAGATGTGTGGGAGAAAATTGCACATCACCTGCACGTGCTATTCTTGTTACCAGATTTCTCTCTACTAACTCAGGGACTTGCTTACTTACAGAATAAAATCTCACAAGCCCCCAAAGACAGTATAAAGCAATATTTACATTACAATACATGCAGTGGTTAGTTGAAGCTTAGCTTGCCAACATTCCTAGATACATGTATAGTTTTTCTTAAGCTCTATGTCAACTTTGTAGGACTTCCATTCATTCTGACATCTGTTCATCCATTAATATTGGATGTCGTTTGATAACCAAGAGTGCTCTTCTGGTCCTCCTACACTGCGCCAAAAGAAAGAAAGACAGAAAGAAAGAAAGAAAGAAATTGACACAATTAAAAAATGTTTCTGTGCTCCTCTCATTTGTTTCTAAAGAATCAGTACAAGAGGAGTTATCAGTGTGTTCATCAATTAATGGGGAAGTAGCTCAACAAAAGGATAATGCCCATTTGGTTTTCTTTAAGTAGTAAGTGATCTGCAAGGGCAATATTTTTAAGAGGGAGAAAAAATTGTAAACAGCATGGTTGGTTCTTTGAATTGTTAGATCTAAAACAGTTTAAGTACCATGTTTTACCTCCACAACATATTGTGAACTTACCATATTATGTCTCTTATACTCTGGTAACTAATGGGATTTACAACTTTGCAGCGGGGGGTGGTGGTGGATATTTTTTATTGTTTTCAACAACAACATGCAAGCAAACAAGTTACACAAATGCGCCATTTCCATTCAATTTTGTTTTGCCCTGATAGCACTATAGCACTATGCAAGAGCAGCTTGGACTGTTGTAGAAACACTACATGTTGATACAGAAAACCACTTTGCCATACATAGTGAGGCCTGGTACATTCTGTGCACAGATCAAGTGCAAACTGATACACCTAAGGCAATAATTCTACATTATGAGAATGTGCTTAATGTGAAATGCCATGTCAGCTGATACCATGGGTTTTCCTTCCTTGTCTCCATAGCTAATTCAATGAAACAGGGTTATTCTGCCCTCTTCCTGTGCATTTCCTCTTCTTCACAGCAAGGGGGGAAATCCTGCCACAGCCTCTCTTCCTGGACAGCCACACGACCAACATGTTGTAGGAGTGGTTGCTCGATATGCACATTCTGACATCCCTCTGTAACAGACTTACCTTGATGCAACTGTCCTGCCAATTGAGATTGACTTCAGAATTCTATTAACAACGTATGATGTCTAACACTCCTGGCCTACAGATCACATCTTCTTTATTGGTTTTATGCTCCATCGGTCTGTGGTGAACATTGGTGGCTTAGAACACAACCTCCCCACTTTCCTTCCTTCCACCACTTGTTTTCAGGGAAAATGTAAGCATTGAGCAAATCTCATTTTATGGTAACAATATATGACATTTCCCTCCCAAACTTGGAAAGTGGAATTGCTGCAGGTGGAGGCCCTAATAAATTGAATGTGCAAAGTTCACCTGCCACAGAGGTAGTTCTGTCACTTTGTTAGCATTGGCAGTGCAGTGTAATGGATGTTGCTGTGCCATTAAAGTTAACCCCCTTATGTGTGTTAATAGGTTACAGCAGAGGAAGACAGCAGGAGGCACAATTCCTCCTCGATTGTACTAATACATATGCATTATTTAATAGAGTGTAACACTTCAGCTTAACCCAAGGCCTTTCTGTCATTCTAGTCTTCTTTCTCTGTTGAATTACTGGAAATGATTAATGTGTGTGTGTGTGTGTGTGTGTGTGTGTGTGTGTGATTCATTTTTTTTATCACAGTTGTTGTTCAGTTTCCATATCATAGAACTAGAGTTCTTGTCCTTCCTAATAGACATTCTTCTCTGGCAAGTACTACCACCACTGTTGAAGGCAGTGTGACCCTGAGTACCTGGGAACCACAGATGTGGAGAGCTCTGTTGTACTCAGGTCATAGAATCATAGAGTTGGAAAAGACCACAAGGCCATCCAGTCCAACCCCCTGCCAAGCAGGAAACACCATCAAAGCATTCCTGACAGATGGCTGTCAAGCCTCCGCTTAAAGACCTCCAAAGAAGGAGACTTCACCACACTCCTTGGTAGCAAATTCCACTGCCGAACAGCTCTCACTGTCAGGAAGTTCTTCCTAATGTTTAGGTGGAATCTTCTTTCTTGTAGTTTGAATCCATTGCTCCATTACCAGGTCCTGCTGGTAGTTTTCCCCATGGGCTGGCCACTGTGAGAACATGCCAGGGACTGGCCAGCATTGGATGCCAGAGACTGGTCTGACTCTGACCAGGAAGGAAGGCAGTCCCAGACAGAACAGCCTTTACCAGAGGAAGAAGAGGATAATTGCTCCCCCCCTCCTTCAATATTCCCAGTGACAGAGGGAATAGGAGATTCAGAGGACTCTTCATTTGAGAGTGGCAGGGATGCTCCTCTCTCCCCTTGGACTAGGAGGTAGGAAAGGGAGCAACTGATACCTTGAGAAAAATTGGCTCGATGCTGCTCTGTGTGTGTGCTGGCCTCATGGGTGCCCAGCGCAGAGGACACCGGGTGGAAAGACCAGAAACTCACCCAGGGCCAAGTGGGGGCATGGTCAGCAGTCGCGGACATCAGTGGTAGGTCCAGCGAGGCAACCAAGTCCAGGGATGGGGCGGCGGCAGGGTCAGGTAACAGTCTGGGGGTCTAGCCGGGTAGTCGGAGGTCAGGAACACGCCGGGGGTTGTCCGCAAAGCAGGGTCAAAGTCCAGTCCAAGGTTCAGGAGTCCAACAGGGGGTCAGTCTGGCAAGGAGCAAGGCAGGAAGCAGAGCAAGGCACAGGTGAGGAACAGGCACGAGGACACAGGCAGGCACATGTTAGCAACTGTGTTGCTCACACAACTTGGGGCTGGGGCTGGCCGGCCTTTATCTGCCCCGAGGCATCCTCCAGTGACTGTCCTCTCCTTCTGGCCTGGAGGCGAGCACTCCTCCTGCAGGAACTTAGTTCCCTTTGACTCTCTGCCCTGAGCCTCTGCAGCTCAGGAGAGGCTGGTGGGTTACCGGACCCAGGGGCAGCCTCAGCTTCCCCTGACGGGGCTGAGAGTGGAGCACCTGCAGGCAATGGGTCCTCCATCCCATCAGAAGCCAGAGCAGACTCAGCAGATGCCTGCACTTGAGGATCCAGCACAGGTGAGGACCCTTCAGACTCAAGCCCTAGCCCCGGCTCAGCTGGTTCTGGAGGCGGGGAATCCTGTGCAGGCTGGGATCCCTCAGGTTCAGCATCAGAGTCTGAATTCCAGGCCATCACACTGTGTGTTATTGTAAATAAACGGGCTATAAACCTGTCAGAGGCTCATTAATTCTTATCGGAAACTCCCATGCATGCCGGCAGACCTGACAGAACAGAATGCCATTGGTCTCATCAGGCGGGGGTGTGTGTGTGTGTGTGTGTCTTCCTAATTTCTAATGTGGTAGAAAGTCAGATTCTTACCATTGACTCAGACACAGAGAAGGGGAGAACTTATAAGTTCCTGGTAAGACAGGAGACCATCTCCGTCTTCATTTGCCCCCGCTAGCTGCTATCCATTCTAATGGTGTGAGGACTGTTTGTTGGAGTAATGCTCCTTGGAGGTGTCCTTACTGCCTTGTGAAGAAGGATACATAACCCGCACTGAAGTTTCTTCCACACTGGGCGGTGATGTGATAACGGCCGCCAACCTCTTTGGATGCGGGGACACATTTCAGAACATTGAGAAGGTGCTGAGGGCACCAGGGGTGTGCCTTAAACAAAATGGCTGTTACTTCAGTAAAAAACAGAAAAAGAAAAGAGATAGGAACATAAAATGGTTCAGATATAGAAAAAGCTATTCAATATTTTTCTTTAAAAATATAGTTGATAAACTTGCTTCTTTCCCAAGTTTTGGTTGTTATTGTTGTCTGCTGCTGCTGTGCTGCTGTAGTGTGTGTGTGTGTGTGTGTGTGTGTGTGTGTGTGTGTGTGTACACCTCACCAGAGTATTAGTTGAACAATATTGGGCCACAGTAGTGTGACGATTGAGACTAAATGTCACCTGCAAGCTTCTCATACAACTTGTATGAGATGTTCCTGCCTTTGCGCTGAGCTCTCCCCTCCACAAACAATGTGGAAACAATCCTTGCTGTGGGCCAGACAGGAGGAAAAAGTGATGATAATGCTGATGCCTCTGAACAATCAGGAAAATGGGGATAATAATGATGATTTTGATAGTTGTCCTCCCCACTCCACCAATGCTGATGAATTTTCATGAGGGCACTAAAAACAAAAAAAAAGGCAAATTAATGTGGAAATGTGGAGAACCAAACTTAAGATGGGGAAAAAAATAAGAAACGGAGAGAAACTGAAATTGACAGTCATGCCTACCCAGGATGCTTAAGTCAATTAAGGCCAAGAACAAGGATGCCCCTTTCATACAAAAGGCTCCTCAGAATACTCATCAATGCTTAACTTTTGCTGCAATTGCCACGCTGCCCTATCCTGAAGTAGGGAAAGGAGCCCCTGCCTAGGGTCTACTTTGAGAAAACACCGTTGAGCCTCGTGGGAGAGGTGTGCCAGGCAGGCCTCCCTCAACCAGGAGGGGTTCACTTGGCAGAAGCAGGGGCATCTACTGCTTCATCTCAGGGCAGAACCCAATAGGCTCAAGGTGAGGAGAAGGTAGCCACACTTGCATCAACCTATTACCATACAGGTAGTCAGGCTCTCACTGCATATAAATATTATGGTGAAGTAAATTTGTAGCCTTTAGTTTACCTGTTACTTACGTCTCACCTTTTTTATTCTGGGATGTGAGTACAAAATGCTAGGAAGTGAAAGAGCAGGTGTGTGAACCAAGCAAAGAGAAATTTTTTATTGTACAAACAGTTAGTACCATAATTTATGGAGGAAAAGCAGTACTGAAGCTGTTGAAGAACTCATTTTGCGACAACGTATTTGTCACCCATGTTCACTTACTACTGCTTTTTAAAAATAAAAATCAGGCGTTGTTATTCATTCACTCTAAATAAGTTCACTTATTTTCTTGTCTCGGTGAACTTCTAACTCACCCAGGATTCCAAAGACATTACCTAACTTCCAGATTTGCCCAAAACCTTTTACGTGGGAACAATCCATCTTCTTAATAGAAACCCCTATCTGTAATTTCCATCTTTGACTACCAGGATCAAGAGAGAGAATAGGGAAGATAGGGCTACTGAGAAAAAGCAACAAGGACTAAAATCCTTTGGTTTCAAGTTGCAAATCTCTTGTGCTGTGGTGCCAGCAAATCCCCGCTGCTTTAAAACTTGCAAATTGATGGCTGGGGATACAAAGAGTGAAGAAGAGGATTTTCCCACATTGTTTCCTTTCTCCAGAAAGTTGCTCTTATTCCCTTTCAGAGCAATGTGGAAATGCTACTTCATGCATGTAGTCTGACAATTCATATGAAACAGAGTCCACAGGAACTCCCAGCCAATGGAGACTGGTGCCCATTGGGATTGGTAGGGCAGAAAGCAGGGAGGCCAACAGTAAGTGGAGTCAGAGTCAATGGCAGATGGGGCCAACTAATTCTGGTTTTGTCACCATCCTCCTCCCTGCAGAACTCTTTAAAAAAAGAGAGAGAACAGCGAGACTAAGGAGGAGGCTGACAGCCACTGCTACCCCCGGGTAGTGGTTGTAAGTGAGGAAGGTGGAAGACTGCCTGAGGGCAGGCTGTGCTTTGGTGGGGCAGTGCCCATTTTGCCCTAATGGGCCAGCCTCCACTAGCCACAGCCCCCAAACCCCCTAAATGTTGGGTCACACATACTATTTAGGATACCCTACCACAACCCTGGAATGTGAAGGAACATAAGAAATTAATTACCTCTATACCAGAGGTGGCACCAGAAGAAGAAAAATATTTTGGAAGGGCTAATTAGTTCTGTGGGGGGTCCAGCTATGCTTTGCATCCCCAATGTGCAAGATAAATTATGTTCTTTAGCATGGTTTCAATTTTTCAGAGTGCAGCAATGCAGTTTTGATAGAGTGTGCATTTGCATGCCCTTCTTTTGCGCCATATTTGCTCTGAGTATAGGCTGGCAAATTAAGTCCCTTCAGTTTCACATTTGCGTGGACAGGTGGAGTCCCCCAACCCCCAGGCGACCCCCGAGCGGAATAATGATACAAGACAATGTGCTATGGGATTAAAATTGGCCACAACTTTATTAAGATTCAGATGTAGGGAGACCTTGGCTCAGGCATTGGGTGTTTATCCTTCCCAGCCCCCCAGCCGGGGATCTGGGAAACTGCAGGGTTATCCAGAATGTGCGGGGATTGGGCTAGCCCTGGAGAACATATGTTCAAGCAGATAGCCCACCCCCCGTTTGCCGCCACTGGTGGGGGAGAGCAATGACAACCTCTCGGCGTATGGTCAATGCCTCCCCCCAATACCCCTTTAAACGGGGAACCCTGGTGTCGTCGCCACACTGGGGGCATGGAGTCACCGCCCCACACACACACCCCATTTAGGAAGATGACTAAAGGATTCTGCCCAAGGCCTGAAACCGCCAAAGTTGTGACGAATTGCTATGGGAAAGGCAAAACCTGCCCATGCAGGGAAATTCCTTTCTGGCCCTTCAACAGCGGCCTTGATATAGCAGCGCCTGCGTACCTGTGGAGAAGAGGTTTACCTGCAAAATAAGCATTAATTGAGATATGTGGCAAGACCAAGGGAGTTCTTCCCTCACAGAAGTGGATGGCACTTCATTTATTATTATTATTATTATTATTATTATTATTATTATTATTATTATTCCTTTTGTTTCAAGAAGAACTACCAAGGCCAAGATCAAAACAACCACTATCAAACCAATAGAAAGAAAGTGGACCCCTCATTTCTACCAGTCACTCCCACTCCTGTCACTATCACTTGGGAGGTTCACCCAACTCTTCAGGAACTGTTTTCCAAGGCACAGAGAATTGCAGGAGAAAGGAGGTGGGAAAGCTTTTGTTGCATGAGCAGAACTTCGTTCACAGTTCTCTGGATCCCATTCACATCCAAGCATTTCCTTTCCAGAATGCTTTTATCTCCACGGCAATCTTGTCTGAGTGGGATTTCAGCCTGCTGTTGTCCTCTCTTCTTCTGGCCCTGTCACACTTGATTCCCTTTGATAAGGCTGCATGAGCCAAACACACCGGCCCTTGCCTCGTTGCCATGCTGGCTGCCTCTCATTTCCTTGAAGAGAATTCACAGAAGCCTTCGCTTAATTGTGAAGGTAAAAAGGAGAAGCCAGCAGGCTACTAACAAAGCAGTAAGAATCCTATATGGCGAATCCAGACCAGAGGTACATATGGACACCAAACCAAACACTGTTGGTTGACTGTGTTATCCAGGGCTTGAGAAACCTCATGTTGTTTTGTGCTGGAAGTCCGTACAGCATGAAACAGTGAGATTCTCAAGGAACTAGCAGGGCACAAGTCACGGCTCGGTGTGTTAAAATGTTACTTGGGCCTCCTTATACTTGCCTCCCACATCTTACATGTTTCTATTTCAGTTTCAAGTCATGGAAGCACTGCCTGCTTTTCATCAGCCGATGGATTTTGGTTTTGAAGCAAATACTGGGAGTGTGATTGTAGTCAAGGTTGCTTCATAAAAATTCCGCCTTCAGCTTGTGTTTAACACAGACCTGCCTCTGCCTAGGCCTTGTTTCCTCAGAAATAGGTCCTTTGCCTTAGGCCCAACTTCAGCTTTTACATTTGTTGCTGCTCCTCTCCACCGGCAACATTGCCATTCAACGTTCAGTTCATCTTTTCAGAACACACAGATGGGCTTGAGCTTTCTCTTCAGAATTTGCCTGAGCCTCCCAGCGATGCCTCTGGCATTTTAGTTCTGCTTCTGAACCGAACCGATAAATTCTCTATTGTTGATGTTGACATGTTCACATGGGGAATAGAGTGGCATGGGGTTGTTTTTATCAGTGGTACCTCGTACAGTATTTTAAAACACTTGCTCATCTAGTCAAGAGAAATATTAAATGGTCCTGTTAAAGATGCCCAATGACACCAGGACCTTTTGCTATCTGAGACAGTGAACAAGATGGAAGCTGGAAGCTGAATATCATGCTGGTGGTGCAACAGCACCCACTACTATACCTCAGGGCAGCAGACAAGGGGCACTGGGCAAGCCATGCTGCATACACAGCAATTCCACCAATAGCTCCCCACTCCTCACTCCCCCACCAATACACCCCCCACAACCCAATTCAAGCAGAACTTTCAATCCTATAATCCATGTGAATGGCTGAGGTGTGTATCTGCTGTGTATGAACCCTGCATCCTGAGCTACAGTGGGGAGAATCTGTGTCTCAGCAGAGTAAAGTGGAGCTCCCACAAGGCATAATAGGATACTTCAGTGCCCACACAGAGTGTGGCAGTTCTCATGATCCAGATGTAAAAAATGAATATGTCATGGCAGGGTATGAGAGAGTTTCTTTATGTCTGCTTTGACTCATTTCTAGAGGTGAAAATTTACCATGCTGGTTTGGGGAGAAAGATAAATAAATGCAGTCCCTAAGGTTTCAGTAGTACCCAGTGTGGTGGAGCAGAGCTGTGGCCCCACCAGGGGTGTAGGAAGGGGGGGACAAACCGACCAGGTACCCTCACTGAGGAGGGTGACATTTGGCATGCCACCTGCCCACAACTCCCAAGCCTACCATGAGCCATCAGGGTTAGGGGTGAGCTGTGCTGCTTTGCTGGTGGCATTCCCCCTTTCCCCTTCGTTTTGACTGCTTGGGGGAGGCTTGGGAGTCCCGGGCGGGTGGCATGCCGAATGTCTGCCATGGGCTGCTCGATCCATCACGGTGGGCGGCTTGCTCTACCCCTGGCTGCAGGGCACGCGTGCTGCTCCAGGCACCTGAGCAGCTATCCCATGCCTCAGAGGGCACCCTCCACACTGCACCACCCTCGGGAGCACGCCCGCCCTGGGCAGTGTGGGCATATACTCTACCGTTGGGCCTCACAATCCTGAAACCACTGTTGCTGCAGCTTTCATGTATGGTTCTGGAGTGGGGCAGGATGATGACAAGACTGGGCTGCGTAGAATTCCAGATGGGCTTTGCTGGTGCAACCACAAAGCCCTGATCTTGCTGCCACACTCCGAAGATGTTCAAATTAGCTGCAGCAACACTGGTGCTTGGGGATGGCTCTGTGGTTCTGCCACACCACACTGGATACTAGAACTTTAGGAAGTGTAGGGTTTTGCTTTGTTTTTTGCCCTGTCATAAACTAGGAATAATCAAAACAAAATAAAATAAAAAAATTCCTTCCAGTAGCACCTTAGAGACCAACTAAGTTAGTTCTTGGTATGAGCTTTCGTGTGCATGCACACTTCTTCAGATACAAGAACTAACTTAGTTGGTCTCTAAGGTGCTACTGTAAGGAATTTTTTATTTTGTTTTGTTTTGACTATGGCAGACCAACACAGCTACCTACCTGTAACTAGGAATAATAATAATAATCATCATCATCATCATCTACCATACCCCACAAGTGTCTCAGAAAAAAGGGACATCACATTTTTTTTATCGCAAGAGAATGGCAGATGTTTCAGTTGCCATGATCTTGTGTGATTTCACAGCACAATTCCCCTCCCAAAAAAGCCATTGGGGGGGCATGATCTTACGTTGCACCCCAAAATTCGCATTTTGGGGCACTTTAGGGGGGATGTGGCATGAAATTGCACAAGATCACAGCAACCCAAATGGCCACCATGCTCTTGCAATAAAAAACGGGAAGATAGCATCTGAGAAGATGGCATCCCGGATTGGGGCTTTTAAGGTTCTATGCAATTCCTTTACCTTGCAGTGAAGATGTTCGAAGTGTGATTAAAAGCCAGCACTGCTGACTCCAGGAAGGCCAGTTTTAACATTAACTTCTCTTGACTCATTATCAGGAGAAATGCACAATTACAGTGTTCTGTCCATTTGAAACTTCTATTTGTCCCTTATACTCCCTGGAAAAGACCCTGATGTTGGGAAAGATGGAGGGCACAAGGAGAAGGGGACGACAGAGGACCAGATGGTTGGATGGTGTTCTCGAAGCTACTAATATGAGGTTGACCAAACTGCGGGAGGCAGTGGAAGACAGGAGTGCCTGGTGTGCTCTGGTCCATGGGGTCACGAAGAGTCAGACATGACTAAAAGACTAAACAACAACAACAACTATTTGCAGCAAAGATCAGCTCAGCAGTGGTGAGGATTTTCAGCAGGAAAACAAAATGGGGACAGAGTTAAAGAAGATTCTCATATGTTTTGCTCTCAATCTAGGTTCTCCTTCCCTGTTTGCTTTTCATTAAGAAAAAGGAGTGGTGCATCCTAATAAGATTTTAGCTAGTGTGCTTAACATAGCTTGAAGATCCCCACCCAGCCCCTGTAACCTATAGCATCCTCCTCATCCCAAACATAATCACAATTATTGTCAAAAACGGCTGAAAAGGAGATGCAGGTATATTGGCTCAGCTACAAACACTTGTGAAAAAAATTTTGTGAGTAGTGTTGCCCCAACTTCCCTGCAAGTATAATGAAACATTTTCTTCCATAGAAGGAAAGGAACATGCTCTGAGGTTCTGCCTAGTTGTATGATTCCGTGGAATGTAGCAGAGCATGCTGTGAAAACCCATTCCTCTCCAAAGGATCCACTTTCAAGAACTGATTACATGGAGTGAAGAAGAACTAATTGCCCTGCCTCTATATTGGTCTGTTGTTTCCTTGGGGCCGGTGGAACATTTCATCTAAATGGCTTTGGAAATTACCAGGGCTTCACTGCTGTTAACAAACTGTTCTTTTCTCTGCTGAGTAGGGAACTGCAGTTCTTACCTATGGGATTCAAGACAGTGCAGCTTGTGGTGTGTTTTCAACTCTGCAGACAGTGGTCTCTGATGCCATGGGTTGGTGTGCTTTGTGGGTTATTGTTGTTGTTGCTGTTGTTGTTGTTTGCTGATCACAAATTAAAAAGCAATAGGGAAATGAAAAAGTGGAGCCAAGAGTGGATAGAAAGGTAAACTGCCAACTCCAGTTGTGGCTGCTTTCACTATCTGCACACGGCCCCCACTGTCTGTACACAGAAACCACCAGAACTAACTTCCCTGAGAGGAAGAGAAGGTCAAGATACAAGGTTAATTCTTAGTGGCCTTCCGGGGCCTAGTTTTGAACAGTAAGTAGGCTCAGCGGTGTAGCGAGCCAATCGGGCACCTGGGGCGGCGCGTGTGCTCTGTGCCCAGGAGCGGCGCCTGCCACCCGTGGGGCGGGGTGAGTCGGGGCAGGACACTTCATAGGGCCTCTGAGGAGTCTGCCTGCCTCCTCCCACTCAGCCGCCCTACAGCTGAGGGGGAGGCCATTTGGGGCAGCACAGAGCCTGCGAGCGCCCAAGCCACCGTGTCACTCCCAGGAGAGATGTGTGGCTCAGGCACGCTGCAGGCCACCTGGCATTTTGTCACCCTCCTCAGTGGTGACACCCGGGACGGTCCGCCCCCCACCATACCCCCTTCCTCTGCCCCTGAGTAGACTGCAGCAGATCCATCTCTCTCTCTCTCTCTCTCTGTGTGTGTGTGTGTGTGTGTGTGTGTGTGTGTGCTATTTTTTAAAAAAAGAAGTGCCTGAGTTTGCTTCCCCCACCCCTCCTCCCTCCCAATCTCCCTTTCCTTTTGTGTTATGTCCTTGGGATTTTAAGCCTCAGGCAGAGACTGCCTTATTGTGCTGGGAGCATTTTTTTAAAGCTACAAAATATGCTTAAAATAAATAAATAAATAAGATATGTCTGTCTGTTTTGTTTGTTGGAAAGAAAACTGATATGTTTTACAGATACATCTATTAATACTCACGATTGCCCAAAGGCTGCAGTCGGTTCATTTAAAATGTAGATGAGCTTCCACAGCATTCGGTTGTGTCAATTCGGCAGATATCTGTACTGTGAAATTGAAAGGACTTTTGCATCTCTTTTAATAGTCAGGATGCTGTTAAGTAGGTATAACACATCTTTTCAAGTTCTTTCGAGGCTGAATTAAGTTCCCTCTTTTGCCTTCCACAAGCAGAGGAGAAAATATTGCAACAAATATGTTCTGTAGTTTGCCTGGAGGAAAAACAATTTTTGTGATGTGCAAAAGCTCAGAAATCTCACTTTGTTTTTGTTCTACAAGTTTTTGTGTGTCTCCCATATTTTGTCATATGGGGTACACATTGCTGGACTGCTTCCCATCATCGCTGTTCATTGGCTATACTGACTGGGACAGATGAGAGCTGGAATCCAAAAACATTTGGAGGGCTACAGACTCTCCATCCCTGTTCTAGACCAAATCTGCAGTTTCTCTGGCCCCAAAATTAAACCCATTAACCAAATCCATGCAGCATTACCTCTGCAAAATATTGATTGTATTGTTGTGTATTATGTGGGTATTTGTTTAGCTGTTTTAACATTGGAGTTGATTTGACTTGTGTGTTTGTTAGTCTTTTCTGAGCATCACCTGTTGGAGGGGAAATGCAGCCTAGAAATCTATGCATAAATTATAGCTAATGTACATAATGCCTGCATCCTCCGAAGGTGTGACAGATCATAGTGAAGAGTAGTTTTTCTTTCCTTAATCTAGTTCATCTATTCATTAGTTTCCCCCCATTTCATTTTATGAAACAGAGTTGAGTTGCCTCTCCTTTGCCAAGTGGAAGCAATGTGTGGCTGATAGGAATCAAACTTGTGGAGCGGAACCTGGTAATTATTCCCGCTAGAAGGGAAATAAAGAGGTCGTTGTTCCTCTGCACTGCTATGGTTGGTTAAATGTCACCTGCCAGTCTTCCAGCTGGAGCTGGTCATCCATTTGTCAGCCTTAATAACAATAATTTCTTTGCCAGCAAACTGGCCTCTGAATCCAGTAGAACTTGATGGAATTGACTTCCAGACAGCTTTTCTACTTGAAGGAACCACTGATGTTTGGAAATCACTACCGAACTTCAGTGTTAGAAAACGCCTTCGCCTGAGCACTTGAGTTTGCTAACTCACAAGAATACGCAACCAGACTATTACTACCCAATGTCTGACATTTCAGTCTGACAGATGTCCAGCTTGAAATGTGTTAACTGAATAGGTTTAACAAGGCTGGTTGTCACTTTGGAAAACCAGTGTGTCTGTTTGCATACAGAACTTTTCAAAGTTAAAATTGTCCTCATTGAGTAATGTCCTTTGGTTGTGTTCTCTCTCTCTCTCTCTCTCTCTCTCTCTCTCTCTCTCTCTCTCTCTCTCACACACACACACACACACACTTACTTTGTCCCATTCTTGTGTAGATTTTCTCTTTTACAAAAGCCAGAAGAATTCAAGGAGAATTCCTACTCCTCAAGGATGGCAAGTTTCAATAATGCAACACACTGTGTATGCATTTAATAGTCTCAAGCTTGTTCAAACACTCCCATATTGATTTCTTCATGAATGTTCATACATGAGAACATAGACAGCTGCATGGTTTTCTCCAACCTTTAGTCTTGGTAGGACACCGGAGGTTTATCATTTTTTTTCTTAAATTACATTCCTCCAAGAAGTTCATGGCAACCTACTTCATTGTCTGTCCCATTTATCTGCACAAGATTGTAAAAATGTGACAGGTTGATAGAGGACAGTTGGCAAAGGTTAACCATTGAGCTTCAAGGCTGAGTTATAAAATGCACGAGTGACATGACTTATGCTTACAGAATGAGACTTTTCCTGCTCTCCCCTCTTCCATGTGCATTCCTTACCATCCTTAGCACCCCCAAATTCGCCTCAGAGGGTTGGGGAGAAACCCAGAAAAAGATTTAAAGAAATGTATATTTGCAACATGGGACTATATTTAGAAAAGACAGGATAGATTAGGGGGGAAAATATGATTCTTTTTTCTACAAAGATGGGGATATTAAAGGAGAGGATTCCATTAGCTTGTGTGATTAGCAAATGTCTGAATCTAAATATTAGAATGCAAGATTTCATTCTGTGTTAGACAACTGCAGAGAATGGGAGGTGGGGAATTATGATTGGCTGTAAGGTTGTTGTTAAATGAGATTGGAACTGTTGCCTGAGCTGTGATAAATGATTTGCTGTTGTCATAGCTTCCCTTTGAACAAAGACTGAATAATTTAAGATTCAAGATTCTGTAGAAACAGAGAACATTAATATATATACCTTTTTAAACTTATATATTCATTGGCACATCAGCCCTGCCTAAAGCAACTGATGCTATCTCCCATTGCTGGCTTTAGCATAAAAGAATCTCTACAGTAATATTTCATTGAATGTTTGTATTGAAAAGGAGTAAATATATACTGTAACAGAGTTTAGGACAAAACAGACAGTATGGAACTTGCTCCACATCTAATAAACGAAACAAATGAGGCCCAGAATCAATTTGCCCAACCATAAACTCCCTTAGAGACCATGGCCATCTATGACTTGCCACATCAAATGTGGAGAGGAACCACTGGGTAGAAGTTAAGAGTGGCTTCAGTTCAGTACTTAGTTTCATGCAGCCATAGCATGCGATGCCACCACAGGAAAGTGGCCTTTGGTTGTTCAGACAAGAGAGTGACTGGCATGCCTCCCTCCTATCTCTGCTGGACAGTGAGCAACTTGCTTTTCTCTGGAGTCCTTTTACACAGAGATGGAATTGTACACAAGGCACTTTACAACCCACAGCAATGACAAAATGTACAACAAAGATCACAAGGTCATAACAATTCAAAAATGCAGCTATGATTAAACAGTTCGCTGAAATTAAATAATCCATTTCGCATATGCCACAAGATAATGCCAACGAAAGATCAGCAAATGAAAATAAACAAAATGTTCTCTCTGAATTACTGTAAATCATGAAATTCTAAACAACCAGGACAGCATCAGTAAAAATACAATACATAAAACACCACAGAGATAACACCAATAAAATATGGCATAAAACGCATGCATAAAATGCAATGGCACGTGCTCTTTCACATTTTAAAAAATGGAAATAAAAATAGAAATAAAACCCTCGACACCTGGGAAACACTGGAGAGCAGGGAAAATCCTGGAATGAAACCAGAGAACATTAATATATATACCTTTTTAAACTTATATATTCAGTGGCACATCAGCCCTGCCTAAAGCAACTGATGCTATCTCCCATTGCTGGCTTTAGCATAAAAGAATCTCTACAGTAATATTTCATTGAATGTTTGTATTGAAAAGGAGTAAATATATACTGTAACAGAGTTTAGGACAAAACGGACAGTATGGAACTTGCTCCACATCTAATAAACGAAACAAATGAGGCCCAGAATCAATTTGCCCAACCATAAACTCCCTTAGAGATCATGGCCATCTATGACTTGCCACATCAAATGTGGAGAGGAACCACTGGGTAGAAGTTAAGAGTGGCTTCAGTTCAGTACTTAGTTTCATGCAGCCATAGCATGCGATGCCACCACAGGAAAGTGGCCTTTGGTTGTTCAGACAAGAGAGTGACTGGAGAAACCATTCTGGAGAAAGGCCACCAGGACACTCAGAAGTAGATGGGTAAGCAAATGTTACTACTAGGAAAACAAGTTGGTGGTGGAAGCCTTGCTAGTAAGTTGTTGCTAGTTCAGAAGAAAACTTCTGTGGCATCTGAAAAGTAGTGGTGTTTGTTTTCAAGTAGGTTAAGTAAAAGCTGGAAGAAGGACACATTTCATTTAATCTATTATTGTAGCTTACACTGCAAGTGTGAAGCAGTGTCACCAAGGCACTGTTTTTCTTGCCAAAAGGAGCGGATGTTGTGATTTCCCTCAGTGTGGATTCAGGCTGCGATCCTGCCGGGCTAATAATGTAAAAATTCAAATAGATAGATAATTGAGAAAGTAACCTTTGACTTTCTCCATGCCCTTCCTTCTTTGCCCACCTGCTCCTTTCGACCGACTTGGTTACTCTCCGGTGGGACCTCTTTTGCCATCCTCTTGACATCCTTTGACCTTGAAAGTGCTCAAAATGAGACCCAATCCCCTGTAAATAACCAGATTAGTACATCTATATGACAGAAGTAAAAGCTTTTGTCTGTGAGGAGATTGCAGAGACCTGTTGCCAGGCAACACAGGCTGGAGGCAACAAAACAAAGAGGAATGGGTGTGTGGGTGTGAAGGGCTTAGGAAGCACTAGCTGAACGTGGAGTGACTCTGTTGCACTAGCAGAGAAGGAAGCAACTGGAGAGATCTAGTCCTGCCTTATGCTGCTGCTTCAGTGGGGCACCCCATTTCAGCAGCTCTCAGTGGGTGGAGGTGGTGGCAGAGACTGTACTTGTTTCATGAGCCTGTGCAATGCTTGCATTTTATTATCGTGGCTGTTTGACACTGTAAAGGTAAAGGTAATAATAATAATAATAATAATAATAATAATAATAATAATAATAATAATATATTTTATTTATACCCCGCCCTCCCCAGCCCTGACAGTTAAGTCCAATTGTGAATGACTCTGGGGTTGCGGCGCTCATCTCGCTTTACAGGCTGAGGGAGCCGGCATTTGTCCATAGACAGTTTTTCCGGGTCAAGTGGCCAGCATGACTAAGCCGCTTCTGGCACAACGGAACACCCAGACCAGAGCAGTCCACGGAAACACTGTTTACCTTCCCGCCAGAGTGGTTCCTATTTATCTACTTGCACTTTTTTGTATGCTTTTGAACTGCTAGGTTGGCAGGAGCTGGGACTGAACAACGGGAGCTCACCCCGTCGCAGGGACTCGAACCGCCGACCTTCCAATCGGCAAGCCCAAGTGGCACAGTGGTTTAAACCTCAGCACCACCCGTGTCCCGTTTGACACTGTAGCAGGTATGAAATTGCAAAGGGCATGTCAGACACTGCTCTACAATGAACCAGGGACGATACACCCCAGCACAGCAACCTAACAGCATTCCAGTTCAGTGCTATGCTTTCCAGTGCACAAAGAATAATGAGCGACCACTTTTCACATTACATTTGGGTGTTTTTTTAATAAAAAATATGTCAAATAATTGCATAGCATGTGATTTGTTGCAACGTGTCACCACTTAAAGAAATGATTATTTAAACTAGAGATGGGGAAACTACAGATGTTTCTGAAATACAGCTCCCTATACTACTGGGGTCGCGCTGTGGTCTGATGCATGGTGGCACTGTGGTCTAAACCACTGAGCCTAAGGATTCCCAATCAGAAGGTCGGCGGTTCGAATCCCCGCAGCAGAGTGAGCTCCCATTGCTTGGTCCCAGCTCCTGCCCACCTAGCAGTTCGAAAGCACGTCAAAGCGCAAGTAGATAAATAGGTATCACTCCAGCGGGAAGGTAAACAGCGGTTCCTTGTGCTGCTCTGGTTTTGCCAGAAGCGGCTTAGTCATACTGGCCACATGACCTGGAAGCTGTCTGCAGACAAACGCCGACTCTTTCGGCCAGTAAAGTGAGATGAGCGCCGCAACCCCAGAGTCATCTGCAACTGGACCTAATGGTCAGGTGTACCTTTTATACTACCGGGGCAGGATCAAGGTTCTTGTATTAATTTAAATACTTGGCTCCATGATATCTCAAGAATTACCTGATCCCTCATATCCCTGCTGCTCAGTCACTGAAGTCTTAGCGGGAGTCGCTGTTAGTGGCTCAATGCATAGCTCGAATCCACCAGGAAGTCATGTGTTCAGTATTCTGGGCCCAAAATTATTAAGCATCAGAGTGCTTTTCTGGTTTGAGAACAGATTATTCAGTGCTGCTTTCCCCAGCTGGATCCACTGACTTCCACAACAAACAAAGCTGAAATATATTAATAACTGAATAATTTTCTGACAAGCAAAATTAAAGAACCACTCTCAGTCTTGGCTTCTTTCCCCCAGTGGTTTCATGTATATACAATTTATTATAATTATATCTGTATTTCCCCCCTAACCCCCATGCAGTTGTTATTGTAGCTTCTTCTTCTTCTTCTTCTTCTTCTTCTTCTTCTTCTTCTTCTTCTTCTTCTTCTTCTTCTTCTTCTTCTTCTAAATCCAGCCCATGGAATAACATGGAGAGACAGCATTCTGAAGCTTCTTCTTTTTATGACTGCCCACTTCCCTTTTGGCTGTGAACTGTTTTTCCTGCCACTTCCCCATGGCAACAACCATTGTGCTTTGTCTCTCCAGGGTCATCATATCCCACAATGCATCAGAAGCATTGTGGGGTGCAATGGCTCTGGGTAGGGAGAGCAGAATTGCAGTGACTTTGGGAAATCAGTTGGCCTGGGGAAATTGTTTACAGCAACAAAAAATGGGGATAGGGTTGGGGAAGACGCAGAAGCCTCTGACTGTTACTGTCCCTCCCAGCTAAACATGTAAGTTCCCTGTTCATGAAAGTGTGCAATGCATAAATTTTCCAGGGCACTCCCAAGTGTGAAGAAAGTGCCTCGCTGCCTTCACAGCCTGAGAATGGGGCTACAGAAGTGTGGAAGCATTGCTGTTCAGCCTTAGCTTTCTTCCCATTATAAAACAACAACAACAAACCCTCACCCTGTTTTGTTCCATTTTTTAACAATTGAGGAGTTAATGATCCTTTTAAGCAGATGGCAAGAGAACAACCCACACTTCCCCCCAAATTTGTTATCTAAAGTTCCCTCTTATGTAGTATGGTATAGTGGAAGGTTTTTAAAATATATATTAGAATATAAATATGTGATGTCTTGAAAACACAGTCTGTGCGATTTACTGCATCATTCTGCAGATTAATGGAATATATATATATATATATATATATATATATATATATATGGAATCTAATCATCTATGGCTCTGCATTAATATTTTATGTTTCTGCACAATACCTTTCTCTGTAAGAGGGGAAATATTTCAATGAAATGAACAATGTTTACATTAAAAATAAAAATTGCATCACTTACCACAGTCTCAAAGCAGCTTGCCTTTTGTGCAACAGGATTTGTTCTCCTAAAGCTGTATTTTCTTCCAGAGCTCTGTTCCTCCTTCCTCTTTGTGCACAACATGTTCTACCTGAGTGATGCAGGCTAACACAATTCTTTAAGAATAGCAACTTCTAGCAGATGATTAACATGACTGTACCATAATTGTGTTATACAGTGACTACTGCCCTGTATGTTCTAATCACATCTGGATATGTGGTTGTATGCCCACTTTGGAAAGTACCCTTTGATAGGTGGTTATCTGTATTCACCCTAAATCTGCTGAGGTTTACCAGTTCAGCTGGTGCCTTGTTAGATCAAATGATTAGCAGTATCACACTCTTAGCTGGAGCTGTGGCTGTTTGTGTGAGTTCATAAGCTTAATTGCACCCGAATCACTTTCATTAAGTGGCCACCAATTCAAAATAAACATGGAGCTTACACAAATATGATGGATATGCAGGTTCTATCAATTGCAGTTGTTTTTCCCTAATTAAGAATGGAAGATTCTGTCATTTTCTGTTTTCTCCATTTATTGTTTTCCCAGTCTTAAATTTAGTTCACATTTCTGAAGCCATCTGTGAATTGTCTTTTTTTAAATTGCTCAGGAAAATCCATCCGCGTTTTTGTATGCAGTTTTGACCAATGTGCCCATTTTTATAAGCAATTTATCCCAATATAACACATTTTTTTTGCATCTCACTAATATATTCATTTTTCTGCACAATTCTACCTATTCTGTGCATTTTTGTAAATGTTGGTTGACTGGAGAAATTTGGATAAGTGCAAATTTCAAAGGATGGCTGCATTTCAGGCCTCATATTTTTCTGGAAAGTGCACATTTGCTAAATGAATCAAAATTCTGCCCCATCCCTTATCCTGATTGGCCAGGTATGTTCAGAGGCTGGAAGATGAAACAAAATGTATCTCACTGAGGGATACTCTAAGAGTTATTAGTACCATTTCCCATTCTGGCTGTTCTTGACATCTTGTTTAGGACCCAACGCTGTGCACACTTGACTTGGAAAACAGATCTGTTTACAGCATTGACCTTTCCTTCTCTCTTCCTATTGTTGCCATTCCCTAATTGCTTATGCTGAAGCATTTAGTTCAAAAATAGAAACCACATCCATGAGACCCCTTGTTTTGTTGTGATTCACTGTAGTAATTTTTAGCATGAAATTTATTCCCTCTCCAATGTGGTGTCTAATTGAATCTCTCATTGATTACAATCATTCATTTGACTTCACTATATTGTTTGACAGGCTCTTAATGCTCCTCTGCTACTTCCAAGTGCTGAAGTACTCAGTGTTATCTAGCAATTAATTTAGTGATCCAAGTTAGCATGCACATTAATTATAATTGCATATACTTTTTGATGTCATTGCAAAGCATGAGTGGCCACTATCTTGCTATTAGAATGAAAATGACTTCTCGTAATTGTACCAAGTTTGGTTTCCTAATAACTCCACTTACTCTAAGGGTGTAACTCCCCTCACTTACTCTAAGGGTGGTCATTGACCACAACTATTAGAAATTGGGAAAGTGATACATTTAATTTGCAATGTATTTGTTGCTGCTGCTGAATGATTCTGTGACATTGTAGCCATTTTCATCTATTGTAGCAAAAACGTCAGGATTTCTTGTGGCTCTTTGGGGATGATTAGTTTTATTGTGGCATAAACTTTCATGGACTTCATCAGATAGCTGGGCAGTCTATAATATTATTTTTTGTTTATCGTATTATGAAGCAATATGGGCTTCCTAAATTTTGTGATGTCTGTTTAAGAACATATCTACAAAGATATCCCGCCCCCTCCAGTGGATGCTTCTAGGATCTTTCTCCCTGCTTTCTTTGTAGTTGGGTCCTTTGGTCCCTTGTGATCACATCCAGTTTCTCCCAGATAATCAGTCACACACACATTTTAAATGATAGTATTCTTGTAGGAAACAAGATTGCCTTCATCTGAAATAAGATACCTCCACCCATAGTTTTGGGATGGTTTTGTAACTATAGAAACCCAGGTGACCTCGTGATGAAGAGTGCCTATCACCAGCTTTAGCTGGTGTATTGGCTGGGGGTGGATTATAGCCAATTGAGTCCAGCATCCATTAACCATATGGTTAATTGTTGGTATGAAAGGGGATCACATTGTTCATAAGAGTTTAATACAGTGGGGATCCCAGGGTCATGGAGTTGTTTAATGATTAAAATGCAGGGTGGTAAGGAACTAGGTCAAAGGTTGTTGTCAAGAATGGTATGGACCCCTTGGCTCAGACAGAAAGGGTGCAACTTAGTAAAGTGGTTATTCACTGCCTTTGGGAGGAAGGAAAAAATGGGAGAATATGAAGTGGAAGATTTAAGTCTACTACAATCCTCCATTTTCTTCCAGAGGACTGATTCATCATGCGGAACAGTGGGTATCAACTCCCTAAGTTGAAAACCATCAAAATAAATCGGTAGGTTGGGTTTGGCTTAGGGTGTGGTTGGTTGTCTTTGGTTGGCTGTAGTGTGAATTGTTTTTTTTTAAATATATATATATAATAATACCGTATTTTTCCATCTATAGGAAGCTCCCTTGTATAAACCCCACCCCCCATTTTGGGGGACTCAATTTTAAGAAAATGAGGGGAGATGGCCCAAAGTTGTTGAGCCTCTCTCCCCACGCAGCTGCAGGAAGGAAACACCCCCTTGATCATTTCCCGTGTGCAGCAGCATTGGGGGAAGTTGCGCTCCTGGGAGCACAACCTCCTCTGATGCTGCCGTGCCGGAAATGATCCAGGGAGCACCCGCCACATGCAGCGGCATCGGGGGAATTTGTGCTCCCGCCAATGAGCTGGCTGGCGGTGTGCAGCTTTCCCCCCCCACACACACACACAGCTGCGGGCAGGAAACACCCCCCAGATCACTACCGGCTCACTGCAGCATCGGGGAAGGCACACTCCTGACAAAGAGCTGGCTGCTGGAGCACAGCTTCTCTCCCCCGCCCCATGCCACTATCCTAAGTTTACCAGATTCTTTTCAATGAATCCGGGGACACTTTTCAATTTCAATAGGATTGATAGGATTTTGTATGGGGACTGATTTGTAAATCTGGGGACTGTCCCCAGGAAACAGGGACATCTGGCAACCTTGCACTATCCATGTATTGGATGACCTCAGTTTTTTTATGTGATTTTTGAGTCAAGAAACCTCATCCAATACACAGAAAAATACGGTAATCTGTAGGTGAGGGATGGCCCAAGCACTAAGCTTAGCCTGTAAGTAAATATTAGATGCTACTAATATTTGTGGTCTAAACCACAGAGCCTAGGGCTTGCCGATCAGAAGGTCGGCAGTTCGAATCCCCGCAACGGGGTGAGCTCCCGTTACTCGGTCCCAGCTCCTGCCCACCTAGCAGTTCGAAAGCACAAAGTGCAAATATATAAATAGGTACCGCTCCAACGGGAAGGTAAACGGCATTTCTGTGCGCTGCTCTGGTTTTGCCAGAAGCAGCTTAGTCATGCTGGCCACATGACCCGGAAGCTGTCTGTGGACAAACGCCAGCTCCCTCAGCCTATAGAGCGAGATGATCACCACAACCATGACTGGACGTAACAGTCGGGGTACCCTCCCAGGGAGGGGAAAAGGTTAAAGACAGATTGTCATGTTCTAATTATTGGAGGGTAGGGACCAGAAAAAGAAAAAGGAGTGTCACTGTTTTCACTGAGTTTACCTGTCCAAGGAGGGAAAGGCATGTTGTTGTTGTTTAGTCATTTAGTCGTGTCTGACTCCATGACCCCATGGACCAGAGCACGCCAGGCACTCCTGTCTTCCACTGCCTCCCGCAGTTTGGTCAGGCTCATGTTGGTAGCTTCGAGAACACTGTCCAACCATCTCGTCCTCTGTCGTCCTTTTCTCCTTGTGGAGGGAAAGGAATACATCTGCCCAATTGTGAAAGTCAGCTTTTATTTTACTAATAACTGAGGGGGGGGTGGTAATAAAGATGAAATGATTTTGATTAATCTCTGGGTAAATGCACTCCCAGATATTTGAGACAGAGAAGGCATACTTTGATGCCCATATCCCATCTTTAAAAAGTTGCATTCTAGGTGCTGTATGCCAAAACCTGGCATCCAATTCATTATACACATCCATTTCTCACCTTATGACAGCCTCTGAACAGGGTCAGTGAGAATTACAGCTATGCTATTGGCAAACATAACAAATGTTCATTGTTGAGCCTTAAGCAGGCACCAGGGGGTTGTCCATGAGAATGTATGCTAGCAGTTCTAGTGACAAAATGAGTAAAAGGGACAGGGGCGTACCCAGGATCAAAACTAGGGGGGGGGGGGCAAGCCATGGTCGTTCAGGTTGTGACATTTCAGCACGGAAAGGCGAATGAAACCAAAATTTTAGGAAAATTATATATAATTATAGCAGTGCTTTATTACGGTAGTTATTACAATTATTTGCTTGATTTTTTTATTTTTATTTTTATTCTAGTTAAATGTCTTATACCAGGGGTGGCCAACTGTGATCTACTTTCAGAATTAAAATCTGGCAGTTTTGGGGGGTTGTTGAGCTTTTTTTTAGGGACTGGACCTTCTGAAATAATTGATTTAAAAACTAACTCAGCAAGACAGAAGACTGCCCGCTTTGTAAAGTGTGACAACCTTTGAGGTAGAAAACACCAAGACAAGGAAAACCAACTCAGCTAACTAGTTTACAAGAATACTTGGCTAGTTTAGATATACAGTCTCCAGGGCCAGATGAACTACATCCAAGAGTATGAAAAGAACTGGCAGAGGTGATTTCAGAACCACTGGCAATAATCTTTGAGAATTCCTGGAGAACAGGCGAAGTCCCAGCAGACTGGAGGAGGGCAAATTTTGTCCCTATTTTCAAAAAGGGGGAGAGAGAAGACCCAAACAATTACCGCCCAGTCAGCCTGACATCAATACCAGGAAAGATTCTAGAGCAGATCATTAAGCAAATGGTCTGTGAGCACCTAGAAAGGAACGCCGTGATCACTAAAAGTCAGCATGGGTTTCTGAAAAATAAGTCATGTCAGACCAATCTGATCTCATTTTTTGACAGATGTGGATGTAGCCTATCTTGATTTCAGCAAGGCCTTTGACAAGGTGCCCCATGATATTCTTGTAAAGAAGCTGGTAAAATGCGGGCTAGACAATGCTACCATTCAGTGGATTTGTAACTGGGTGACTGACCGAACCCAAAGGGTACTCATTAACAGCTCCTCTTCATCCTGGAGAGAAGTGACTAGTGGGGTGCTACAGGGTTCTGTCTTGGGCCCAGTCTTATTCAACATCTTTATCAATGACTTGGGTGATGGGCTTGAGGGCATCCTGATCAAGTTTGCAGATGACCAAATTGGGAGGGGTGGCTAATACCCCAGAGGACAGGATCACACTTCAAAATGACCTTAACAGACTAGAGAACTGGGCCAAAGCAAACAAGATGAATTTTAACAGGGGAAAATGTAAAGTACTACACTTGGGCAAAAAAAATTGAAAGGCACAAATACAGGATGGGTGACACCTGGCTTGAGAGCAGTACATGCGAAAAGGATCTAGGAGTCTTGGTATACCATAAACTTGACATGAGTCAACAGTGTGATGCAGCAGCTAAAAAAGCCAATGCAATTCTGGGCTGCATCAATAGGAGTATAGCATCTAGATCAAGGGAAGTAATAGTACCACTGCATTCCACTCTGGTCAGACCTCACCTGGAATACTGTGTCCAGTTCTGGGCACCACAGTTCAAGAAGGATACTGACAAGCTGGAACGTGTCCAGAGGAAGGCAACCAAAATGGTCAAAGGCCTGGAAACGATGCCTTATGAGGAACGGCTTAGGGAGCTGGGTATGTTTAGCCTGGAGAAGAGAAGGTTAAGGGGTGATCTGATAGCCAAGTTCAAATATATAAAAGGATGTCATATAGAGGCGGGAGAAAGGTTGTTTTCTGCTGCTCCAGAGAAGCGGACACGGAGCAATGGATTCAAACTACAAGAAAGAAGATTCCACCTAAACATTAGGAAGAACTTCCTGACAGTGAGAGCTGTTCGGCAGTGGAATTTGCTACCAAGGAGTGTGGTGGAGTCTCCTTCTTTGGAGATCTTTAAGCAGAGGCTTGACAGCCATCTGTCAGGAATGCTTTGATGGTGTTTCCTGCTTGGCAGGGGGTTGGACTGGATGGCCCTTGTGGTCTCTTCCAACTCTATGATTCTAGGAGGGGTGGGGTGGGGAGAGGGAGGTGGAGATCATGACGACTTTGCAAATGTACAGGAGAGTTTGCCTCGCTCAACAATCCCGGGGCAGTTGTGCGCGATACCTGACCCTCACAGTCTAAACAACCCCCTCCCAATCTCTCCCGTACGGATGAGGGGCGGGAGGACATCAGGGTCCACACAAAATAAAATAGGCGGAAAACACGGGAGCTGAGCAGAGGGTTGTAACAGGAAGAATTATCTGAAAGACGGGTGAGGTGCACAGCTGAAACCGGGATCTTCTGGAGGTGGGAAGTAGCTGCTGCGGAGCTTTAATGGTGTTGATTTTGTGGAAGACAAAAGCAGAGGGTGAAGCGGCTTCCAAGCAGGTTTACTCGGAAGTCAACCCCGCGGGTTTTCCTCCCAAGAAAAGCACAGGATAAAAGCACAGAAAAGCCAGGGGAGCCGCTTTGCAGCGAGTGGGGGAGACGGAGGAGCTTTGCCGGTGCTGTTGCTCACGAGCTGCTGGCTTGCAAGAGAGTCAGCCTGGAGGGAGGGGGACGGGCAGCCACTTTGCTGGGAGGGAAGGAGCGCCACCGCGGCTGCCAATTGGCGCAGCTGCGCCATCCGCCCGGCTGCCGGGGGTGCTGATTGGCGCGCGCCCCCACCCAGCCAGCTCTTTCAGATGCTTTGCCACTCCTTCCTCCGCAACTGCCACCAGACATATATAGTTGGTGGGGCATGAAGCGTGTTTGCGTTTCCATGTCCTGCCAGGGACTCAAGGCTGCTTGGGGGGGGGGGGGCAGCTGGCTTCTAGGGGGGGGCATCTGCCCCCTCCTGCCCCCCCTTCGGTACGCCCATGAAAAGGGATGGGGTGGGATAAGGGACAGCTTTGTTTGACTCCTTTGTGGAGCCAAAAGAGAGCCAAATTGATGCTACTGTCATGCACCAGGGCCTTAGTTGGTACATAAAGCTTTGAAATATCATTTCCAATTTATCTGATATTTGCAATTTCTACATCATACTGAAAGGTTATGGCCATTCCTAGCAGTCCAATGCCTTGTAGAAGGCAATCGATGCCAAATAATGCCTTACTATGGTGGATTAAACTCAGGATTCTCCGAACAGAGTTAGCCATGTAACACCCTAGGACAAAGCCCACTTGGTCAGGATGAATATAAGAAGCCAATTTATTATTAAAGTGAGCAGCCAAAACTGATGTCATTTCTTTTATCCTGTTTGAGGAGGGGCATGGGACGATAGGAGCCAACTGATTGAAGCCCCTTACCAGGTTTAAGAAGTACCACCATCCATGTCCCCAGCCAGGATTCAGGTATTTCATCTCCATCCATAATCTTGTTAAATAGGGTGACCAAAATAGAGTTATCAATATACAACCCCTCCCACAATTAAATACATCAGGAAAACTATAGGAAAATAAACTTGCTTGTAAAGCCTATGTTTTATAGGTGACTTTGTCACACTTGGAATGGCAGTCAAGGTGACGGGTGTAAATAGGAAATCAAGAAGCTGCCTTATATTGACTCAGACTAGTGATCCACTTAGTTCAATGCTGCCTACATTGACTAACAATGGCTCTGATCAGAAGTCATTCCAAGGACTGAAACTGGAAGCTTTTGCATGCAAAACAAGCACTCTGCCATTGCGTGGCAACCCTTCCGCAAATCACATGCCCATTTAAACTGTTTGTATAAGTTACATAGTAAGGGATGAAGCATAAACAACTTCTGAGCATATGTTTACAGAGCATCTGCCTTAAGAACACAAGAAGAAGTATTGTGTTGAGTCAGGCCATGGGAACATTGTTTACACTGATTGGCAGTAGCATTCCAGGGTTTCAGAAAGGGAGTTTCTAGGGTTTCCAGGGAGTTTTCAGGGTTTCCAGCCCTACCTGGAGATGTCAGCGACTGTACTTGGGAACTTCTGCATTCAAAGCAGATTCTCTATGACTGAGCTATGGCCCTTCCCCAGCCCTAGACATGCCTCTAAATCAGCCTTGACATGATATTGAATGTCTAGGCTGATGATAGCAGAATGGGGCAGGGATGGGATCTCATTTTACATTTCAAGCTCTGAAATAACTTCTTTTTGAAAGGAAGGGAGGGGGAGGGGGGAGGGAGGCAGTTTGCTTCATAATACAACCAGGCATTATGAGCTGGAAAGGTTCATATGATGAGGCCAGTTTATGCCTCACTGCAGGCTTGGGAGATAGGACATTGGAAGGTTCTTCATATAAAAACTATAAAGACTCTCATTTCCTGGAGATGGCTCTTCTTTTCTCTTGCATGCTAGTTTTTGTGCTTGCAAAGAGGTGTTTCTCTATCCCTGCCCCCTTCAAACGAGTAGACAGTAAAAGATTAAGTCCCCCACATGAAACCTGAAGGGGTCCAATCATTTGTTAGTAGAAAGGAAAATTTATTCTGCCAGAGAATGCCCCATGCACCCACTGCTCTCTACTCTACCTCCCCTCCTGTCATCTACTCCTACTCAAGCAGAAAACTCTCAGCATTACTCTTTTGTCTAAAATTCTAGTTATTTGCCAGGCACACCATTAGCAAACAAGAGAGATTCTCTTCCCTTTCACCTGAATGTGCTCCCTTTCCCTGTCCCTCCCTCTCTCTCTGGCTTTGTGCTCAAGGCAACCCGAAGCCCAATGCTGGACATCACAAATGATGCTTTTATGTGGTGCTGAATATAATAATGAAAAGAACAATTAAAGGAGATAAACAAGTCTCCTAGCAAAACGAAGAGTGTGAAGCAGAGAAATAGAATGTATTCAGGGTGAATGTGGGAGGAATTTTGATTCTGCACTAAGCATGGCTGTATTTTTAATAATGCAGAAAGAAGGCAAGATAGCTTGATTAGGCTCAGAAATACAGTCATGGCAGCATGACAGCCACCTCCCAGCCCTCCTGGGTCCCACGCTGTGTGAGGAGAGAAAGGTCCCTGCTAACATAGAGTGTACCTCCTCTGTTCACCCTCATAGTGACAGAGACTGGGAATGTGCCTCTAAATCGGTAGCCAGATGCCCACAAGAGGGAGAGATTTCCTTCAAAGTTATTGTAGGTTGGTTCAGAGTAATTCTGTGCTTGAGATTCCACTTGAGTTTCTCCCCTGCTCACCATTCTTCATCTATTCAAAAATGATCAAAGGGCAGATATTTTTTGGGTGAAATTCTCATGGGGGAGGTGCACTGGTTTTGCTGTGTTTACTTTATTTCTAAGGTGGCCAACAGGAGTTTATGAAAAGAAACATGTATTTTCTTGCATTCTACAAATCATCTTTATTCTGTGGTCTGCAATCTGTACCCTTCGCAGGTGCTGATGTTCCACAATGCAGACAACATCGCGAGGAAACTCCTCCAATTGTTTCTTTTTCTAGACCAGGACTCACAGGCAGCCAGGGAGGCTGCAGAGAGCTGGAAAATGTTTACCAGAAAGAAAGAAAAACACACCACCCTTGGCCATGTTACAACGATAAAGTAAGCTTATCCAGGCTTCTGTGGTTAAGATAGCCTCTACTATGGAACACATCTTTTCTTGGGGTTAGCGTGGACCTGGCCTGCTTATTGTATTTCTGGATGAGCATTTTAAGAATTTTATACTGTACATCATTTCTAATACAGCTTTTTAAAAGTTGGTTTGATTTGTTTATATTTTGTTCTGTTGTCAAGACTTAATGGTAATCTCCAACCCCACACCCTCTGAAATCCTGAAGAAACCATTCAGTTCCTTGGGAATGAGGCAGACAAATGGAAGCCGCCTTCTCAGAGGAAGAAAGCTATAGAGAAATTGAAGGACCAATTTTGGCACAGCGCTCATTCAGAGCATTTAATGTCCAGACCACACTCCCAAAATGTCACATGTGTGAGCACCTCACCAGCAGAAGCTCAATAGCAGCTCCATATGCTCCCAAGATGTTTACACAAGGACCACTAGCTAGTGAGAGTAATCTCTTTAAAAAACGTTTGCATGGTCTGACAATTTTGAAATACACAAAAGTTACATTATACAGAGAGAAATCCGAAGGTCAAACAAGCTCTACCATCAAGCCAAGGGTTAAATCCAACTGGCCACTTCAATAAGACCTCATTTTCATTCTGTATTTGGAGCTAAGAAAGCCAAAGTAAAAATGAGGACAGCAGCAGGACTGTAAATCTTTCAGGCTTTGAAGATTACCTTGAGGTGAACGCAAGGGCCTCATTTTAGAATTCCCCATGTGTTGCCCACTCCAAAAGAGGGCTTATGTATTAATCAATTAATCATTGCTGAAGTTTTAATCAAGCACCAGAACTGGTAATCAATTGGCCACCCGATGGAGCACAAGGATGTTTTGCTATGTTACCTACCTGCCCTCCTGAATCTTAATTAGCAATTATCTCTTCTGCATGGCCCCTTGACCTCACACATTCTTGCTCTGAAATAAGGAGAGCCCGGTGATAATTTCACCTTTCGCCTCTGCCATTTGGCATTATTCAGAGTTATCATTAAACCCCCAGCCTCCTCAGAACTTGCAAGATGGGAAAATCTTTAGTTAATGTTGCAATTACTGTAATGAGAAGTTATAATGAAGTAATCCTACAGGCAAAGTCAGATGTAACAAGAAAAAAGCCCAGTGACATGCGACCTTCCTTCCTTCTGTCCTTTCTTGCTGGATGCAAACTAAAGATGCTGGTCTGACCTGGGCTGCCACTCTTGTTTCTCGTAATACAGTCAGTAAGGCCGCATGGAACTGTGTAGCAAAAGAATAAAAAACCAGCAACCCAGGACTGTATCTAACATAGCATTAAGGAAGTAGTTCTACCAATGCAAGGATTTCTGCTGGCACGGTGAACTTTGCCCCCCTCCCCTGTTCTGGGGTTTTTCCTAATCCTTTGCAGAAGATTTGGGGAGGGTGCAGAGTGTGGCAGTAAGCCTTATGTTGTCAGGATGAGATAGTTGAATCCTCATTTCAAGTGCCTTTCCCTATACCAGGGACAGCCCATTCTGTTTCATCACCTGAGGCAAAACAGGAAGGAGCTGTCCTACAAATGTGCTGGCTGCCCCACTGGCCACACCCCGCCAAGGCCTCCCTTACTAGGGTTGCATGGCTGCGGCTTCTGGCTTCTGGTGAGGTCCTGTGGGGCTCTCCCACAATCTTGAAGGTTCGCTTGCACATCCTCACCAGAACCCAGAAACTGCCACAGGGCTTCTCTTTGTTTCTCCAGTGATGGGCAGCACTGGGGGCAGGCCCTTGGATTCTGCCACCTGAAGCAGTTGCCTCAGCCTGCCTCATGGAAGGGAAAGCTCTGCCTACACTGACAAACCAGTGTGATGTAGTGGTTAGAGGTCTATGAAGCTCACTGGGTGACCACTGTTTCTCAGCCTAACCTACCTCCTGGGATTGTTGTGAAGATTAAATGAGGAGAGGGAGAACCATGCGCACCACCATGAGTTCCTTGGAGGAAAAGTGTTATGCAAATGCAATTAACGACAATAAATAAATTATAAGTAGGTCATGTGTGGAGGGAACAGACTTGAAATGTTATTTCATTAGTTATTATTAATTAAAGCACTTGTGTGAAACCTTTCAGTTGTTGTTTTTTTAATTATCAGGATGTTCATATTGAGCTTTCAGTGTGGCTGCCCCTGTTTTTTTAGAGCAGCATTCTTGTTGAGATACCACAGGATGAAGCAGGATCCCCACTGAGATCCCCGTTGAGACTGGATCACTATCAATGGCAACTTGCTGCAAATCACGGAGGGGGCAAGTGTTCTTGCACTCAGGTCCAGTTTGCAGACTTCCTGCGGGCATCTGGTTGTCCACTGAGAGAACAGAATGCTGGACCAGATGGAGCCATTGACCTGATTTCATTTATATGCTCAAGGGATCTGAACTGGTTTATAAACCAATGCAGAATGTCAAGGCACAATGATCATAATGGGGTAGGGAGACAGAGAGGGAAAGTGGGGGCAGTACCTGAGGTCAGATAGGGTCAAATTCAGCTCATGGACTGGAGTTCTCCACCCAGTCCTAAGATCGCCTGACCTGCCATACAGTATGTGATTTTACCTGCATTCATCACCTGAACTTCTATGGACGCAAAAGAAGTGTCTGCAATGACATTCAATAGTACATGCATAGAATATACTATAGTGCATTCAATAGAATGCATAGCCATTCTGTGATCCATAAAACCTGCATGTGGTTGATTGCGTATTTTAGCATGCCTCTAATGTGTCACAGGCCCTCACCTTCAAGGCCATGAAAGATGAGGGACATTACATACATATCCAGCCATGGACGTGGAGATTCAAACCAAAGCTGCCTTTGGGAATTAATCTTGCTAGAGAGGCCAAGTCCACCTTCTCCTTGTCTTTCATTCTTTATGAAGATGAAAAGCAGCCACTCTCTAGCACACAGGACAGTGGAATGAAAGTGTGTCAGCAGCAGTGCCTGAAGATAAATAGCCCTAATAGCATGACAGTATAAAACTGTCGTAAGCAATATTCACATTGGGTAAGTGAATAATATACTCACCTTAAACCTGTTCCTGGTGGGGGACGACGACTCCAAATTATTTTTTTTGGGTAAGTCACTATTGTCATGCTCCAATTGATATTGATGAATTAAGGTTACTATCGCAAACCATCTACAATATTACTGCAGATGGAGTATTATTATGAACTTGTGTTTAGAACTTAGAACTTAAGGAGTCCTGTTTGATCAGACCAAAATGTTATGTAGTCTGGGATCTTGTTTCAAACAGTGGCCAAACAGATGCCTCTGGGAAGCCCACAACAAAATGTGAGGACAATAAGCCTCTCCCATGGTGGTCCCCCCCCCCAGTAACCAGTAGTAAATGGGGGGGGGAGGGACAGTGCCACACACCCGACCTCCCATCAGTGGAGTCATTGCCACTTACCAGAAGGGAGTAAAGGAGGGGTGGGGCAAGAGGGAGGTCAGAGCTTTCATCACACCCACACCGCACCGACCTCTCCAGTGCCTCACCCCTCCTCTTCTCCCTCCTACTAAGCACCAGTGACTCCTCTGATGGGAAGGCAGCATTCAAGCTCTGTCCCACTGAATGAACCGCTTCTGCCAACAATTGGTATACAAAGACTTACTGCTGTTCATCCTGGAAGTAGAGCTACGTGTGTCTTTTGCTTTGGGAGGCAGCCTGATGTGTAACTCTGGAGAAACTCTGTGTCCTTGCATTCTACAATATCTTATGAATGATAAAATGCTTAACTGAATCACATGTATTGCATACAAGTGCACTGTGTTTTTCATTTTCCCAGTAGGCTATGGTTTTGCTCATTGGTGGCTTTGGCCCTCTGAAATTATCTGTTCTATATGCACTTTTTTCAATTTCCTGCATTCTGGTCTGATTGGTGTTGGCCCTGTATCCTGCATGTTCACATAAATGTTCCTATGTCCATCAGTGAACTGGAGGATATTCCATTTGGCATTTCTAAGTATTAAGGCTCATTTACTTAAGAAACTGGATCAGGCCAGTGACTCAAGTAGTCCAGCATTCTGTTCTCTCAGAGTAGCCAACCAGTTGCCTAAGGAGGACCCCAGCTGGTATTAAGAAGCATTACTGCTTCAACTGCGGAGGTAGAGTATAGCCAGCATGGCCAGGGGCATAGCATTGGGGGGGGGGGGGTTTCCACTGAGCAGGTGCGACCCATGCAGGGATCCCTGCTCCATCCCCCTTTCAATCCTTAAACCCAGATATCATAACTTTGTTTTCTTTTTCACAAAAAAAAGTCTATAGCGAGCTTCCAGTCTTTAAATATGATTTTTCTCTGGGTTCCCCTAGACCAGATGCATGGGGGTCTGCCTGCTCTTGATGGGGTTGCACTCCCCTGAAGGAATGGGTACACAGCCTGGGGGTACTTCTGGATCCTTTGCTGTTGCTTGAGGTTCAGGAGGACTTCGTGGTGTTTCAGAGTGTTCTGGAGGGTGGCAACACAAGAACGGGCCTTTTCTGTGGTGGCTCACCATTTGTGGAATGCTCTCCCCAGGGAGGCTTGCCTGGCGCCTAAAGAAGGCTCCAGGCAAAAAAATGTTCCACTTTAACTAGGGCTTTGGTGGATTAACATTCTATTCATAATAATAATAATAATAATAATAATAATAATAATAATAATATGGGCAACTCCTAACAGAACATTTAAAACATCAAACATGAAAAACTTCCCTAAACAGGGCTGCCTTCAGATGTCTTCTAAAAGTCAGATAGTTGTTTATTTCCTTGACATCTGATGGGAGGGCGTTCCATAGGGCGGGTGCCACTACCGAGAAGGCCCTCTGACTGGTTCCCTGTAGCTTTGCTTCTCGCAGTGAGGGAACCACCAGAAGACCCTCGGCACTGGACCTCAGTGTCCGGGCAGAATGATGGGGATTGGGACGCTTCTTCAGGTATACTGGGCCGAGGCCGTTTAGGGCTTTAAAGGTCAGCACTAACACTTTGAATTGTGCTTGGAAACGTACTGGGAGCCAATGTTTGGGGGAGGGGGGTTGTGGTTTGTTCTTGTTTTTATTGTGCATTTTGTCTTCTCATATAGTGTTTTTATGTTGTGAACTGCACTGTGATCTTCCAATGAGGGGCAGTATACAAATTTGATTAACAACAACAACAACACAAACTTGCACACCTCCTCTATCCCCCATCTAGACAAGCAACAGGCATTATTATATTTCAAGGTTATACCTCAGCTAGGCAAAAGTATTTATGATGTGAAGTAGAGTCATTGAATGGTGTGGCCAGGAGAAGGCATCTATGGGCCAGACAGGGGGACCTGGAGGGCCACATTTGAAGGGGTGGGCTGAGCTTTCCCACCTCTTCCTTATTGCTTCACAAGTTACCCTTGAACTAACTTGTGCTCAAACTATGTATTTGTTTTAAAAAAATCTATGTTTTGTACTCTGTGGTATTGATGATTCCTCATTTGCTTCCAGAACTGCTGAAGCATTAGGCTGGGATAGTGGGAGAGTGTTGATGCCACAGTCCAGTGAGCCAAACAGCAGAACAGGCCAAGGTCAAAGCCACAGTACAAACCTTATTAATTCCTGTTTGTTTTTGACAGAATTACTGTGCACAAGGCATGTAGGGCATTCTGCTGGAATAAATAGTATGAAGCGGGGGATTGCCCACCTGGTTACAAATTTAAAACTGGAAAAGCGCTGTTTTAAAGTACAAACTGCTATAATCTGGAAGGTTAGACTTCTGCCTCTGGCTGTCAGTCAGTTTTAACTCAGCATCTAAAGCAGAAGAGTAAAAATGTGTTAATATTCTTAATCTGAAACAAGTTGGGGAGTAGATTAACATTGGAACTCAGATGTCCATCTCCTTTCTCAAACGAAGCAATGAACTCTGTTTTATAATAGTAATCATCATCACCATCACCTGCCCATATTCTAGTCCATGTGAAAAGAAAGGGATAATTTATACCTTCTTGCTATAAATGCTTCAGGGTTGTTGTTTTTTTACAAGCCGTGATATCACAGCATGCCTTGAAAGTACCTGACTTTATGAATTTGTTCAAGGCTGCTGCATGAGGGTTTTTAAAACAGAAGATCAGTCATCAGAAAGACAAATAAATAACAGTCATAACCTAGATTGATTCCCTTGGGGCACAGCTCATAGCAGTTATAGGGAGCAAATGCTAAGCAGAGCTCAAAAGCAGTACACAATTGCAAACCAGTCACGGTGCCATAGGAATGATGCTACACACAGAGGAAGGTTGATGCTGGCGGCTGTCAGGGAATTTGATGGATATGGCTTCCCGCCTTCTCCCAATGGTAACTTCTGCTGGATCTGAGACTTTCTTATGAATGGAAGGAACGCTTCTGTTCACAAAAAAGCAACTCTAGATCCTGCCCAATAACTTGGAATCCAAATTTAATGGCCCTAAGAAAACGTGGAAAGTGCAAATCTAAAGAAATAGATTTTTGCTTTGCAAAACACAATTTTATGTGCTACAAGGGACAACTTGCCTCTACCACAGATTTATGTTGATATCCCTGCTTGAGATACACTGTACGCTTGAAAGATAATTTATTAGGTTATTATTCATCGTTATCTCCTATGTTTATTTCCAAATAGCTTCCAGGGAATATGAGATCCTGTGTGGTGAATCTATATTTATCTATTTAGAATTGCTCATGCACACGACTTAAGGGGGCACCTTGATGATCTAACACTGCCTACTCCAAGTGAGACTAAAACCTTTGCCATTTCCTCCCATTCTATATGCTCTATATAGGAGGAAGAAGTGCATTCATAAAACTTCTCCCACTGGTTCACAGGACAGATGACGCAGAGCAACAGGAAGATCTCTGACATTCTGTTCCAGTTTTTGTTTTGTTCTTTTCCCTTATCTGCTTTGTGTGATCTTTAGCAAACCACTTCACACACCTCTCACACAAGTCCCCATCTGCTAGGCAGCAACAATGTGCCTTCCAGCTTTAACAACTGAAGAGACTGTGTCAAACTATTGTACATTAAGCCAGTGTTTTTCAACCACTGTTCCGCGGCACACTAGTGTGCCGCGAGATGTTGCCTGGTGTGCCGTGGGAAAAATTGAAAAATTACTTTATATATAGTCAATATAGGCACAGAGTTAATTTTTTTAACATTTTCTAATGGTGGTGTGCCTCGTGATTTTTTTCATGAAACAAGTGTGCCTTTGCCCAAAAAAGGTTGAAAAACACTGCATTAAGCCAATGCAATCTCTCTATTCAAAAGAAAGGCAATATCCCCTTTAGAATTGAAGTTGGAAACGCACGGTTGCATTTACTCAGAGGCACTGCATTACAGAAAAGCACAGCGGTATCTTGATTCTTGAGGCCCTTTCTCAGTTCTCATAGCATGGTCTCCTCTCCCCCTGCCCATAATGAAACTACAAAGGCATCACTGGTAGTAAATTCAAGGAAGGGCTTCAGGAAATCTTCTCGCACAGGCTGTGGACCAGGAGAGCAGGTGCCTTTGCCCATGACTAGGCTTGAGATAGGTCTGCTGAAGCAACATGGCATGCAGTTGAGCCCAAGCAGTGCAAACCTCCAGGAAAATCCAAACCCCAAGAAAGTTGGATGAAGCAAAGTTTGAAAGAGATGCGGAGAAATGCACAAGCCTAGACTATGTTGGAATCGGGGGGTCGAAAGGCCAGCTGACTTGGCCCCAGCTGGAGTGTCTCCCCTCAGCCTTGCCGCTGTGGAGATCCATCGACCTCTGCTCCGACGTACATCAGTGACTCAAGCTTGCAGACTTGAGCACACTTTACTCAGCAGTGTAAACTGCGCAACAGAAGAGGCTTGAGGCTGTAGACACATACTAAACTACGCATTTATTATACATAGGTAAAGGTACCCCTGACCATTAGGTCCAGTTGCGGACGACTCTGGGGTGACGGCGTTCATCTTGCTCTATAGGCCGAGAGAGCCAGTGTTTGTCCGCAGAGAGCTTCCAGGTCATGTGGCCATCATGACTAAGCCATTTCTGGCAAACCAGAGCAGCACACGGAAACACCATTTACCTTCCCGCCGGAGCGGTACCTATTTATCTACTTGCACTTTGTGCTTTCGAACTGCTAGGTGGGCAGGAGCTGGGACTGAGCAACGGGAGCTTACCCCGTTGCGGGGATTCGAACCGCCGACCTTGTGATCAGCAAGCCCTAGGCTCTGTGGGTTAGACCACAGCACCACCCGCATCCTCTTTATTATACATAAATCAGGACAAAGAAAACATGGCATCTCTCCTTCCCGTCTTCTCGGAGAGAGACTAAAAACAAAAGCAATACAGAGTGGAAGTTCCG
Source organism: Lacerta agilis (assembly GCF_009819535.1). Taxonomy (NCBI): domain Eukaryota; kingdom Metazoa; phylum Chordata; class Lepidosauria; order Squamata; family Lacertidae; genus Lacerta; species Lacerta agilis. The sequence continues at coordinate 60,895,550 of NC_046313.1, forward strand.
TTCTCACCAGCTATCTGTGCTGGAATGTAAACAGACATGTGACATGCAACACTCCCATGTCTGCAGCAAATGGTGCAATGGAATTCCCAAACTTGCCTGTTATTTGGAGTAACTTCTTGCAGATGCTCCAGATTGATGTAGCTTGAGAATCACTTGGTTCTTTATGCCCCAACTCAATCTTTGATATCTTTCCCATTCCCCATGCCAAGGTGATTTGGTCAGCCTTTATCCGGGGCTAAGCCTTTAGTGTGGCAAGTCCTGCCCTGTGGAATGCTTGCCAGTAGAAATCTGGCGGGAACCATCTCTGTTTTCTTTCAGCAATTGTCCTTTAAAAGCAATATTGTTTAGACAGCCCTCTAGCCTGTGTGTTTTTCAAGAGCTAGTTTTTAATAATAATAATAATAATAATAATAATAATAATAATAATAATAATAATAATAATTATATCTTGGCCATCTTGCTGGGTTTTCCCAGCCACTCTGTGCGGCTCCCAACAGAATATTTAAAACATGATAAAAGGTCAAACATTAAAACTTCCCTAAACAGGGCCACTTTCAGATGTCTTCTAAAGTCAGATAGTTGTTTATTTCCTTGACATCTGATGGGAGGGTGTTCCACAGGGCGGGTGCCACTACCAAAAAGGCCCTCTGCCTGGTTCCCTGTAACCTCACATCTCACAGTGAGGGAACCACCAGAAGGCCCTCAGAGCTGAACGATGTGGGTGGAAACTCTCCTTCAGGTATATAGGACCGAGGCAATTTAGGGCTTTAAAGGTCAGCACCAACACTTTGAACTGTGCATGGAAACGTACTAGTGATATGCTGTTGATGTTTATAATGTTACATCTACAAAAAAAGTAGAAATGTTTCAAAAAAACCAATTGCTTCATGCAAATACACAGATGAAAGTGAGGAAAGGGTGTGAGTGTGTTCATTCTGGGCATGTTGTCTCCTCAGCCAGCATGGTGTAGTGGTTAAGAGTGGTAGACTCATAATCTGGGGAACCGGGTTCGTGTCTCCGCTCCTCCACATGCAGCTGCTGGGTGACCTTGGGCTAGTCACACATCTTTGAAGTCTCTCAGCCCCACTCACCTCACAGAGTGTTTGTTGTGGGGGAGGAAGGGAAAGGAGAATGTTAGCTACTTTGAGAATCCTTCGGGTAGTGAAAAGCGGGATATCAAATCCAAACTCTTCTTCTTCTCAGCGGCTTCTGAGACACAGGCTCTTCTAATGCATGGCATAGCACAGCTGCAATAGCTGGCTTCCTTTTCTCTTTTAAAAGGGATAGTGGAGAAGACACGAAAAAGGAAATGAGGGGCAGAGAGAAGCCAGATAGATGTATAAAGTGTTCCTGATGAAAGAGAAACGTAAGACTCGCCTTGCTGGATCAAAGCAAAGAACTATGTAATCCATCTGAAAACAACACAAACAAACAAAAAATATATGATATGAGTCACCAATTCTCTGTTTGGTCCTAGCATCCGTTAGGCAGGTATATATCTGAACAAGGAGAATCTATACATATTCAGTAGAACCCTCTAAATAAAGAAGGGGGGGATGTGTAAATTGAATGCCCCTTTAAGGGACCTGTAATAAAACCAGGGCTTTTTTCCCAGGAGAAACAGTTCCAGCACCTCTCAGGTGGGTGCCATTGTCATTCCAAGGGAAAGGGGTGTGTGTGTTCATGGTGAGTTCCAGCACCTCTTTTTCTAGAAAAATAGCACTGAATGAAACCATTTGCTTTTCCTCTCTGAAACTAGCTTATTGTGGTTTAGCCCCATGGATTGTGGCTCTGGTACGTTCCATCTTCCTCCAAGTTAGCCTTCCCATACCAAATCTCAAGATTTGGACTACACTTCCCATCAGTCCCAGTCTATGGACATGTTGTCTGGAACTGATGGGTGTTGTGGTCCAAAGCATCAGGAGGGAACCAAGGCTCCTTTTTTGTGTGTGGGGTGAAGAGCCTGGAAGGCTGCATAAGCTTATCTGCCTTACTAAAGAATTGTTTGATGTTTGCATTTGATGCCCCTTATTAAAAGGAAGCTATTAATCATCTCTGCTAAGTGCTGACTTGAGAGGAAAACTCGGTGGATCATGGAAGCCTGAGTAACCACAGGGACCATTTGAGTGCACAGGCAAAGGCAGAATATTTTAATGGATCAAATGTTGGTGCCAATTCAGTAAGAAGAATAATAATATTGTTTTTACAAGCTTATGAGGTAGGGCTGATGGAGATGCTCCGCCCCATTAACATTATGTGCAGAGCAATCAGATGAACATAGGGAGTTGAACTAAGTCAGATTATTGGTCCATCTTGCTCAGTATTGTCTCTCCAGGATTTCAGGCAGGGGATTCTCCCAACTCTTCCAGGAGTTGCCCAGGATTAAACCTGGGACCTTATGCTTGCAAGGCAAATTCTCTACCGCTGAGCTATAACCCTTCCCTCAAGAGACAGTTCATTATGGCTCATATTAAGCAGAAGTGGCTCAATGGGTGCAACAGAGCTGCTACACTAACTTCCCAACAGTTGGGTCACTGTTGCTTCCTGGGAGGGAGAGGGGAGGAGAAGAGAAGGGGAAAGAGGTTGGCTTGGTGCAAATGCACTAGCAGCAGTAATGGATAGGTGCCAATGGTATATTCACACTGCACGCCCCCGCCCCCCAAACAGCTTGCCCCTCTCCTTCCTAGCAGCAGCAGGAAGCTAGGGTAACTGCTTTGCCCCACATGAGGCAGATCATGACCATCTTTTATATGTGAAGTTAATTGAATTGTCCTTTTCATGGAAAAGGGGAGGATTGAATCAGATCTTGTGGGAAATAGTTTCAAAAATGGTCTAGTCACATAACGTGCCCAACGACTCATTGAAAAACCTCTGCCCTGCTAGAAGCGCAAGCTTAAATGTGAAAATTAAAAACCAGGAAAATTCAGTGCAATGAGCCTTGATAAAAATAGATCTTCTGTGCATGGCAGTTTTACTTCCTTTCTCAATGGATGGTTCACCACTTTGGCCTCCTGCTCAATCTGTTTGCAGGCCCAGTTGAAATCCAAGCCCCACAAAACCTCTCGGCCAGTTCAATCAAGCCTTTAAATAAGATGATTGGAGGATCATATTTTAAGTGGCTCTGTCTCATGGGCTGGAAAATCAGATTATATTCTCATAGCTTCCAAGTAAAATACTGCATGCTGCTTGCAAAGTGAATAATGCCCAAATAACTAGACACCCTTTAATCAATCATTTCACTAAGGAGGGAAGCATTTTAACTTCAAAGAGCTGGGGGGAAAGCAAATGTTTAAGTAGATCCAGTTTATTAATCCCAATTCCTTCCCTTCCCTTGCCGCAATTTTTGATACACACACAAAAGACACACAGCTAAGGAATCCAAGCAAACATATAATGTAGAAATGTCTTTATTAATGATATCTCTTCTACTGATGGGTAAAAAAAGGATTCTGAAGATATTTCCCCAACACAATAAAGCTGGTGTTATTTCAATACTGTGCCAGTTTTTTTTACTGCTATAATCGTGGGACGTAGGGGAATCCCTCGCATATGTGCAATGCTTTGATTCACGGTTAACATTTCCCAAACTGCTGGATAGTCCAGAACAACTATATTGTGCAAGAGAGCTTTGAAAACACAATTGGAAGGCTTTCAGAAGATTCCAGAGCACCGGACAACAGAGGTGATGCCAGGAGTGGCAGGTGTGGTGAGACAGAGCCACCGGGCTGCCCTCACAATGTCAATGTCACTGTGGCTTATGTGGAAGGGATGGGGTGGGTGCTATTGCCACCCCACTGCCCTACCCCACCCCCATCCAGGAAAGCTGCAGAAACACCCATGTTGTGAGGATGGCTCTGCCCCATCACACTGAGTGCCACTGAGTGCTACTGGGTCACAATGTCTTTGGGTAATGAGAACTTAGAAACTCCTTTTCACTGTATATGTTCTCTGAATTTGGAGAACTCCAGAAAGATGAATGAGAAAGAGAGGAAAGGAGGTCATTAAACACAATCACAGGGTTTGTTGTAAGGATAAAATAACTCTATGCTTCAAAAATCAAGCACTATAGTCTGGAAGAACTGGCTTGGCCTTTTTCTTCCTTTCTAAAGGGACTCAGTAATTGAGTAGTCAGCTCGCTGGTTGCCTTAGCAATTTCTCAGTTTCTGCTACCATTTCCTGGCCTCCATGGCTTAGTCATTGCGTCTGCAGACTGTAGCCACCCACCTGGGCTCTCTTCCACCTGGAATTCTGCCACTTCCACAAAGCCAGGCAGAAATACTCATTTCTGTCACAGTCAGAAACCAGGACTTGTCATAACACCGGGGACCGCAGTAAATATGGCTTTGGAAGAATGTGGCCTGGTATTATTCATACACTTCCGTGGCATCTGCGGCTTCAGCTTCATAGAAGATGGTTCAAAATGAAATCCTTTTAGCAAGTGTGCATCTTCCTTCCCGCAGTCCTTGAGACCACAAGCTGAATTTGGAAAGAGCTTATGTATGTAGAGAGGTGGGTGGACTTAACGTGATCATTGTCTTGGCTTGCTGTGATATAGCAAGGTTGGCTTCTCATGAACAGATGTGCATTTCACTCAAGTCTCAAAGAATATTGTTTTTTGCTCACTCTTTTGAATAAAGTTAAACCAGTCACTGTCAAAAATGGATGCATGAAATATGGAAAATTATGGGATGGATTAAAAAAAACCCAAGATGATGGAATTTTCAGGCTAAATTGCTGCAATGCACAATTAAGTATAGCTTTATTTTCAATTTCGCAGCAGAATTTTTATTAAACAAAAACGGGGGGGGGGGTATGTATCAGGAAGGAGAATGGCAGCAATAATTTAAGAGCATTCTTCCAGGCCATGATGAACAATGAATATCTGTTTTTTAAAAGAAAAGAAAAGAGAGGATGTGGCAGTCAGACTTCACACAGCCTTGAGAAGTCACTGAGGCAAAAGGAGAACAGGTTTGCGCCAGACTGTTAGGGATTGTTGAGAATCTCAAGTGAGATACTCACACAGTGGAAGTTTCTCCCAGGACCAGTCGCCAAACAGAAGCAGAGAATGGTTCAGCTAGCTTGCTGTTGTGGAATGTAAGGCTCAGCAAAACAATTCTGGACATAGATAAATACAGATTGTAGAATTTTGCAGACACAGATATACAGTCGTACTTTGGAAGCCGAACGCCTTGTAACTCATATGTTTTGGCTCCTGAACGCCACAAATCTGGAAGTGAGTGTTCCAGTTTGCGAAGCCACACCTTGGTTTCTGAACATTTTGGAAGTCGAACAGACTTCCAGAACGGTTTTCATTGAGCTTCCAAGGTATGATGATATACAGAAACATGCAATTACAAAGTATCTCCATTACTCTAATGTTACAGGAGTGGGCTGGTCAGTAATCACATAGTTCAAAGTTGGAGTTAACTCTTTATTAGCAAAAACACAAGTTGCACTTACTTGGCTGAGTGTCAGGCCTAGTAAGCACAACAGCTCATTCATGGTGGTCTTACTGCAGGAAGATCAGTTGCAGAGACTGTAAGTCCCCACCTCCTCACAGCTGTATAAATCCCCTCTTCTCCAGGGTTTTTCCGAAGCAAACAGGGACTGTACCTGTGGACAGCCAACCTCTCATCCACCCTTTTCATGCCTCTTCTGGTTCTGGGAGGCAAGGGTTCTGGGAGACAAGCCTGGCTCATCTCTGCCTCTTGGCCTCCCTCTTCCTACTCTCCTGCCTCAGCTTCTGCCTCTGATTCTGGACTTCTTTCCACCATAGACTCTTCCAGCTCACTAAGCCCTGCTACCTCTTCAGTTTCTGACAGCTCCTCTTCTCAGACTTCTCTCTTTTCTGCCCATTCACCGTTGTCCCACCACCACTCCCTAGGCTCTGAGCTTTCTTCACTTGGTGGTTCCCTGGCTGGTTTCTCCCACCATTCCTCTGCATCCAACCTGTCCATGACATCTAAATAAGTTCAGCAATTCAGGATGTAATACCACTGAATGACAGACAGACTAACCGCAGACTAACAGACTGACACCACTGAGCTGACATCTTTTAATCACAGATATAGTCAGGGCCCTGGGCCATTACCATAGCAACTAGCTTGGCTGCCCTTGCACTAGTGGGGGGGGGGGAATGACAGATTGAACAGGGAGCATCATATATACAGGTGCAGGGGTGTGTGTGTGTATGTTGTTAGGGGTCATCCACACTTCCATTTGCCCTACCACTTTCACCTAGGAAAACCATGATTTAGCACTGAATTGGAAGCAAATGACAACTGGGTTTCCCATGGATTACCATTTGTTTCAATTTAGCACTAACAAGTGGGTTTTCTAGGGGACAGTGGTGGGACAAAGTCCAAACTGCTGGCCTCGGGCTTTCTAGGCACAGGGCAAGTGGAAGTATGGGCAAGCACTTAATCACTTTGAAACGCCTCAAATAAAGTGATTCGTAAACGAAATAAGTAATGAGAATTTATTACCAATTACTAATAAACTAGCAATAAAAAGAGGAAGTCAGAGATTCTAACTGAAACATGGAGAATTAAGTGGTAGAAGTGGAATTTGGAGGTGGTGTGTACATCTCATAGTCCTAAAGAAGACTGTTAACTTATTATAGGTAACATACCTAAAGAGGGTGTTTTGAAAGGAAGCATAGAACAGGGGAAGAGACAAACCCAGGAAAATATATCCAGGTTAATGTGAGGACTCCAAAAATTGTGGGGGGGGGGGGAATGTTGTTTTGCTTTGTTGGGAAATAAAAGAATGCAGGGGAAGATCATCCAGAGGGTAAAAACAAAAGATGTGTCAAGTTACAGAAGTAGCGGCTTAATAAATAAAGAATGTTTTGAAGGAGCTGGAAATGCCAGAGAGAGAGAAAACACAAAACATACTAGCTAACAAAATAGAAAACTTCCCTGGAGTATACTTCATTAAGGATGAGAGCCCAAAGGCAGTTGTTGATTGGAAGCTAGATGGCAATGATACTTTTATAACCCCTACACTGTAGAAAATGAGAAAGAGAGAAGAGTTGGCTCCTAACCAAGAAGTGTTTGAAGGTGATTATAAGAGCCAAGATAAAAATGGTGCTTAGGAGAAGAAAACGAGGGAACTCATTGGAGCCAGAAGGAATTCCTGTGGAGATGCTGAAGGGCATAAGACTAGCTGCTGTCAGACAAACCAATCCTAAAGGAGGACAACACACCAGATGTATAGTATAGTTCAGCTATTTAAAGAGCAGGAAAACATAGTGTGTCAGTATAATGAACCACCTATTAAAGAAGAATATCAGGGACAGGAAATGACAGGTTTTTTTCAAGTCAAATTGCTTCAGCACCATAGAGAGACACCACTGACACCATCTTTGCACTGCAGGAGAAATTTAAGGAAAAGAGGGAGGGGTCTAAATCTTGTTTAGTGACGTGTACTGTGGTGCAATGCTATGCATATCTATTCAGAGGTAAGTAACCAAGCTCAATGGGACTTGCTCCTAGGTGAGTATGTCTTATAAGCTAAGAGTGTGTTTCAAGGACTGCAGTATATTTTGTGTTGGCAAACCTTCCTTGAATGGCCTCCAAGGTCTTTAACCAAATGGCCTCTTGTCCAAGGTCATCTTTTAAATAGTTAAAATGAATAGCCATTTTAATTAAACAGTGTAAAGATTTGTTTTCCATGGAGGAGCCTCAAACTCTTTGACCCACTAATTAAGCTGTGGAATTGCCAGTTCCCTTAAAAGTCTAAACTGTGTTTGAAATGGAAACACGTGTGCACAGGTCAGGGAAGCAGAAAAGCAGTAGGAAGTACAGATAAAACTTTTAAGCCAAAACAGTATTCAATTGAAATCCTTTTAAAAATAATATTATAATTTTATTTTATTTTTTGCACTGTGGGTGTCAACGCGCACATATATGTGTCAGTACCAAAATTAGATTAGAATTTAGTCTGTATATTTAACCCTCTATCTAGTTGGTATTGTGTCTATACTGTCAATTCAGAAATTCATGCTTTACACACACACACACACACACACACACACACACAGTTTACAACTGAGTTCCAAAAAGCATGTCTAAGATTACAACCTTGGCTTTGATGTACCGGTAGTCTCTGGACAGTCGCCGTATTCAGAGCTGGGAAGGAATTTCCCATGGGCTACAGCAGGCATGTCCAACTCCCAAGAGACTGTGATCTACTCCCAGTATAAAAAACAAACAAACAAACTGGCAGTGATCTACCCATTGTCATTGGAGGAAGGAGGAGCATGTATGGGGTGGGTGGATTGCCCAGAGCTGTTGAGCTTTTTTGGGGGGAGGGAAGGATTGCACAGAATTTTTTAGCTCCCCCCCATAACTTTTTGTACACGATAAGGACCCCATAATCTACCAGGATCAGCTGGGGATCTACCAGTAGATCGTGATCTACTGGTAGGACATCCCTGCGCTACAGGTTTCGCCTTCCCCATAGCACTAGCCACAACTTTGGCAGTTTAGGCCTTGGGCGGCATCCTATAGACTTTCGTCATCTAATTGGGGTGGTGGTGAAGTGGTGAATCACCCACCCACCCTCTCTCTGAGGTGATTATAACAGGGTACCCTCATTAGAGTGGTCTAGAGGGAAGTTTTGTCCAAAGAGACAGTTGCATAGGGCTAGTGGGCCATGGAGCTTCCCTCAGTGTTTGGGGGCCATCCGTGTAAACCTGCGTTTTGCGATGGTTCCACCCCTGAATAGACCCTACCATGCCTCAGTCCCCTCTGGCAACGGGGGACTGAGAGGGATATATGCCCAGTGCCTATGTCAAGGCTTCCTACACCTGAAATCAATAAAGTTGTGGCCAATTTGAATCCCAGGCTGTTGTCATGTCCAATTATTTCACCCCCTTGCTAGATTAGTCACGCCAGGGCACACAACCGTTTGCGATCATTTTAAAAAAAAAAAAAAAAAAAAAAACCTTATGAAAATTTGTTAGCATTGTTGTTGTTTTTCACATTTCCCCAGTGCATACATGTTTGCATGTGATTTGCCTAATATACACATTTTGAAGTTTCTCTAAGATAATACTATGGATGGATACTATTTTAACAATCTACATTATATATATATATATATATATATATATATATATATATATATATATATATATCACACACACACACCACACTCTTTTTGTTTTGCCCAGTTGATTTGGCTGCAGGGAAGCATTTCTCAATTAAACTTGTCACCCTCCTTCCGAACCTGTTTCTAGTTACACACCTGCTTTCACTATTTTCATTGTATCACCTTCTTTCTGCTCTGATATCCAAGAGCATAAAAAAAGGAAATTTTTGAATCTGGAACCACATGTTTGCTATCAATTGGGCATCCTTTGTGAATGAGAAATTGCTTCTCTCTCAATCTTCAGAATCTGTTTTGTAAAAAACAAAGAAAGAAAAATAATATTTTTTTTGGGGGGGGGGAGTGCCGGGAACCAAGTACATCTGTTGTTTATCTCTGGAATTTGCAGCCTGCTGCTCTTTGCATTTTAAGAGGATTTAAGGTCTTTCCCCTGCTTTGGATGAAACTCTGGTATTTTTGGAACAACATACAATATTATCTTGCAACTTTACAATTCTTTACAGCTGTCTCCGAAATAAGCTTAAACAATGTAATGTGTACTAGGGACACTGTTATGAAACTGTGAGAAGTCTGACACTGAACAATAGGCCTAGTGTTTTTTGGTATCATTATGAATGATGTTCAGGCAATATCATTTGACAATGACCCAGGGTGTTCAAGGAATGTCACTTTATGGGAATTAAGGGGCTTATTGTTGCAAATGGGTAATTGGGAACAGTTTTTTAAAACAACATACTAGATTTTCCATGGAAAAGGCTAGATTCAGAGTAAATTGGGGTGGGATAGAGAGTGACATTTTGATACCAATGATGTGTAGATGCTGCAAAAGAAAAGAAAAGAAGAAAAACCTTGTGTGCAAGAGAAGCACCATTTCCCAGATTTCCCTGGGAAGAGCAATTGGTTGTCATACCACATCAGTACACCTTTGCTGTCCTCCTTTTGGTACCTGCTTAAAACATTACAGTATTATTATTTTTAGGCCATGTAGAACTGGACATGTATTTTTATCTCTCTTTTAAGCTTACTGTTGGTTTTAATTATCTTTTGAGTGTTTTTATATACCCATTTTTTACTGTTTTAAATGTGTGTCTTTTTGTAAACTGCTTAGAGGTTATGTTTATCTACATCTTAGGGTGAAGACATCCCCCTCCTTCAGATGTTTAGTGAATCCCCTTTGTTACCTGAAAAGGGCTGAACAGGGCTACTGACAAGAGGTGTGAGGACTCAAGAACAGATAGAATTCCATCGCTATTCAAAATGGCAGGCATCACATGACTAACAGCCAAATGCTGAGTAATTTAATTTTGCCTGATAGTAACCTTCTCCAAACTCCAGTTACTCTTGCTATTTCTTGGCAGGAAGCCTTACAGTGATGTCACTTTTTGCAATAGTTCTCAAGGCCGCAGGGCTGTCCCCTTATCTTCTGCTGCCAGATAACATTTTATTCTTTGTAAATTGTCATTACAATTTCCGCATGGCAATCCAGCATGAAATTAGATCATATTGAAAGCATATCGATTAGCTAAAGCACAGGAATTCATTAGACAATATCATACTTGAAATGCAGAAGTAAATCTTTGTATCTAGTGCTTAAACGCTTTGAGAGACTAGTCTGGCATTACTAAAACCAAGAGAGTATGACCATAATAGACGATATTAAGGAAAGATGTCAGAACAGCAGCTAATGATAACTGAAGCGCTTGTGCCAACTAAACTAATTAGGGGGTGTTAATTGAAATAGTAAAACTTCTATAAGTGGCCTCAAGTCTTTATGTTTTTCATAATGAATGATCATACATTACAGGAGAATAACAGTGTAGTCCTAAGCACACTTACAAGGGAGTAAGTGCCATTTAGCCCAGTGGGACTTCTGCCACGAGAACAATAGTGCCCAAATTATGAAATGCCATATTTCAACACACTAAATTTTGTAGTTGTGCAGTTGATTTTTGTAGTTGTGATTCTGGCACCCCTGGCAATGATTCAATGATTCCTTAAGCTGTCCCAATGTAATCAGGCAGGGGGTCACTGGCTACCCTTTGGCTGAACTGCCCAGATTCTAGGAAGGGGCTTCCAGAGGTTAATTGATTTGTCCAGTTTTCCTCAGAAGACTTTGAAATTTAGCTCTCTTTTTTGGCAGGGTTTGTTATAAGTTGTTTTTAAATTGACATCTGTGTCACGTTTTAATAAAAGTCCATTTATTACTGCCTAGAAATCAATCAGGCACTAATTAAATCATAGCCACTTAACACTAATTGTGTTGCCAGACTCCCCCCCCTTTTCCTTCCTTTCCTATCCTTTCCCCAGATAATAACTTTATTGTAGTGGTAATGAAAAGAGAGTGGAATGGTGAATCAAGGCTTTATTATTTCCACTGTCCTATTTATGAGGACCAGGTCAACCGAAATAGTTGAAGTGAAAGCAGAAGCAAGACAAATCATTTAACTGGAGGACTCCCTTATGATTCTAAATTAGTAAACTTACAGAAATTCAATATAAGCTGGGCACTTCAATATTCTGAATGTGGTACAGTAATCTTGGTATGGCAATGCAAATGTTGCATTGTGAAACTGGATCTCATTCATTTGTATGAAATATACAGTATATTGTGATGTTAGCAGTCTGCTTTCCCACCCACAGTATCACCATCTTTGTCCAGCTTTTAAAAACTTCTCTCTCTCTCGCTGTCCTTCTCCCTACTTCTCCCCTTAATCTTTCCCTCTCTTTCAAGAATAGCTTACTATTTCTCAAAGGAGCAACATTTAATGCAACCTTTTTGCATATACAGAATTCATAATTTGTGTAGCTTTCTATTTATTACATCTTTACTCTGTCTTGTTGCCAGGGCAGCATTCACAAGCGAACAATAAAATGCAGAAAAATAACAATTGAAAACATTAAAGCCACAGACAAAATTCTAAACCTAGTAAAGTCATATCCAAAAAAGCAGGAAACATAATTAAAAGGGTGGTGGTCCACGTGGAGAACAATAGTCAGACCCCAAATACAGTGGTACCTTGGTTCTCAAACTTAATCCGTTCCAGAAGTCCATTCCAAAACCAAAGCGTTCCAAAACCAAGGTGCGCTTTCCCATAGAAAGTAATGGAAAATGGATTAATCCGTTCCAGACTTTTAAAAACAACCCCTAAAACAGCAATTTAACATGAATTTTACTCTCTAGCGATACCATTGATCCATAAAATGAAAGCAATAAACAATGTACTGCAGTCACACAATCAATCAATCAATCAATCAATCAGTAACTGAACTGGGTTCCACACAGTCACAAAAACAAAACAAAAGAGCCACAAAAACAAAAATGCAAAATAAATAGCAAAACCAGACGGACCTCAGCATAACACTCAAAACAGAAGTGTGGCACTCAAGAAGCGTAACACTCAAAACCAGATCATGTTCAGCTTCCGAAAAAAGTTCACAAACTGGAACACTTACTTCTGGGTTTGCAGTGTTTGGGTTCCAAGTTGTTTGAGGACCAAGGCATTTTAGAACCAAGGTACCATTGTATCTGGAAGACATCTCCTCCGATCATTTCAACTGTTAAGATCTGCAGAGGGCACTCTCTTGGTAGGTTCACCAGCCGCAGAAGTGCATATAACAGTTGTATTTTGTATTGTTGTAACCTGCTCTGGGACCTTATGGTGAAAGGTTGGTAAGAAAACTTGTAAATAAATAAATAGGCTAATAAGGTTCCTGTATTGTCTTTAGTTATATCCTTTTGTATTCTTTTTCTTTTAGTGCTGTCATTTAGACCTAGCACATGAAAAACATTGATTCAATATGAATAATCCTTTATCCTTCTCAAATACAGTCCTACTCAGAATCTCTCCGACAGACACAGAAACATTCCCTTCACCCTCAAATTTCAAAATGTAACTAGAAATCTAGCAGCAGTAAACTCGGGATAGAACATTATTTGCAAGGAAACGTTATTGGCAATCAGAATGAAGGTCTAATGAGAGTGGCGGCTTACATTTTAATCAAATATTTTAAATTAAATTTCTATAGTATGGCAGATGTTAGACATAATGAATGCTTCTCCCCTGAAAGAATGCCGGAAAGCAAGTCTTTTCAAGGGATTTTTTTGTTTGTTTGTTTACTCCATGAGAATTCTTATTTCTTTTCATTGGTTTTATTGACTTGAACAGAGGATCCTTTCTTGCGTGAATTGTAGATGTCACCATTTCTGTTTTATTCATATTCTGAACTGTGCCTTCGTCTGCACTTCTTAGAACCCCTACACATTGTGGATCATTTATTTTATATGTTGGACAAGTGCACCTCAATTAACGTGCAATGCTGATATATTGAAATTGATGGGACAATCTAAAGGGTACTGTAATGATGAAATGCTTAAATATCAGTAGGCAATTGCTTTGTCATGAGTAAGTCCATTTCAAAATATGTGAAACTCTATAAACACCATGCATCGTTGTATATGCTCAGTTGGAAGTCAAATATGGGAGATCATTATTCATATAAAAAAGCGACTACCTCCTTATTCTCCCTTTATATACAGCATTTAATATCTGAATCACAAATAAAGGGAAATGATCATTTTGACATATAATTACAATTCATTCCAATCTTGGTCTCAAGGGAAGCAATTGACAATGTATTTGTGAAACGAAAGTTGACCAGGTGAGAGAAAGAATGCTGAACTTGGAAACTGGTAAGTTCCTGGAAATTCTGTTCAAATGTTGATTGGATTATTCTACTTGAATGAAGTCTGAAGCTTCAGAAGACGTGGAAATATATATTTTTAGATAGCAGTGTGATAACCAGGGAGCAGGAGTTTAAGGAATTGCAGACACATGCACTGCCCCCCACCAATTATTTTCTTAAGCATTTCTGACTATTGTGTGTTTTGCTCCATAAATATAATTTTGCTTAATATAAAGAAGTGTGTGTGAGTTTGGGAGTGTGGGCCATGCTTTCTGTACTCTCTCTTTGTGATGTAAGCTCATTTTAAAATACTATTTACTTCATTTATATACCAATTTTCCTCCAAGAGTATGGTATGGCTCTCCCCCCCCCCCCTGTGAGCAAGGTTAGGTTGAGAGATAGTGATAATCACCCAGTGAGCTATATGGCCAAATGGGGATTTGAACCTTGATATCTCATGTCTGAGTTCAATTCTCTAACCACTACACCACACTGGCTCTCTCATTGGCTATATCTAGCCAATGTCAGGAACATAGGGTGTCAACAGTGGCATGTCGTCTGTGATCCCTTATACTAGGAAACTGAAAGGGGAGAGAAAAGTCTTTACTAGATTAACATCAGACCATGTGTTTGTGTATCTTACAAATGTTCACATGATTAGTTTGTGGCAGACATTATCAATAATAACAATTGAATTATTCATCCCTTGAGTTTTAATTATCCACAGTACTGGTCGACAAATTGGTTTACAGATATTATGACTGCTCAGGTACTCAAGGGGCAGCTTATGAGGAAATACTTTATCTCTAATCACAGAATACGAAGCAGTGTTAAATTGCTTACACAATGTCACATATAATCTGATCTTGAACAGATTTATGTGGATCTATGGTCCTTTTGCACATGGTCCAGGCACTACAGGTTACTGAATTCCAGTTGTGAATGCTTGGGGATGTTGAAAAGAGGTTTGAACAACTGTAGCTCACCATATGCTTCCTTGCCCCTCTTGGATCATTACACCAAGTGGGGAGGAACATATCAGTTGTGTCAAGGAAGTTGTGAAGGTTTCCATTCAAGAGGGACCAGTCCCAGCTGCCTTAAAGGAGGTGGTTGTATGACTGCTCCTGAAGAAACTTGCCTTGGACCCAGAAAACCAAAATGATTACCAGCTACCAGGAGGCTATTGCTGGAGCTCTCCCAGGAGGCTATTGCTGGAGCTCTCCCTGGGTGAAGTACTTCTATCAACATGAAGGAGGTGCTACTAATAGCGGAGGACAGAGAGGAAGGCTGTGACTGAATATTGCAGGTGCTGTAACACAACACCTGGGAAGTCTTCAGCATGCCTGGTGATGCCAGCGAAATTATCAGCCTCTGCACTTTGGAGAGTTTCCTTCATTCCACATACACCATGGTTGCTGCCCAGTAGCAGTGGCTAACAGAGGGTGGAAAGGCCAGAAATGGTCAAAGGACATACTGTATGCAGATGTGCTTAGCCTATTGCATGGGATTCAGAATAACTGCTCAGGATAGCAAAGATGGGTGTAATACTGCAAGTCCACAACTTAGGGTTTCTAAGAAAAGGGGGGGGGAGCAACGTAGCTTTCAGTTAGCATGGTATAAAATAGTCTTATTGAAAATACTGTCTTAAGCCATTATATAGGACCAGCAGTAAGAAGAACCTTTGGTTCTGGGTTCTCCAACTTCCATTTCACACCCTTAACACATACGTCTTGTCACAATTAGTGCAATTACCTAGCAAGTGCATATTTCAGTATGAATACTGCCGAAGGTTCTTTTCGTATTTCATTTTTATTTGTTTGTCCTAAAGAGCAATGCATATCCAAGCAAGGGATTAAATCTCTTTCTTGAAGTGCAGCGATAAAATTGTAGTTGTAATGAAATTCAGCTGATATATAGGGTGGTATTTTATTTAGCCTTTTGAATAAAAAAGCAGTTTCCGTTCCTTATCAGAATAATTCATGGCTGTGCAGCTGAATCCAAGTTTTAATTGTCCTTGTTTTTCATATATAAGTTAAATATGGTTTGGATTAATTGTCACCATATACAATCAGGTTTGTATATGCCTCTGTGAATCTCTATGGAAGATGCATTCAGGTTCAAGAGCAATTCATTTCTTTAGTAGTATTAACAAAACAAGAATCCTATTTCCATATTTTTGCAATTATACACTGAGACTTATCTTCAGTAAAGGAAGAAGTCATTTGGGTTTTATAAAAAGGAACAGTTCAGTCCTGATTTTCTTTAAACCATTTTTCTAATATTCGTACAAACAGGCAGATACATGTTTACTCTAAAGAAATATGCCAGTCACGGGATACACAACTTGGTTATCTGTCCCATTGTATTCTCAAGAGTCTCCAAGAATTTAATGTAGTTTGATAATAGGTCTGAAATAGTTTGCTTTAAAATATTTTGGATATAGTGCACTGTATAAAAATAGTAAGCAAATAAATAAATAAATATGCCCAGGACTTGAACATTTCCCTCTTGTGAAACTGTTGACAGCTTTTTTTTTTTTGCAAAAACAGAAGTTTACAGAGAAAGATATATAATGAAACAAGAAGTACAGTGGTACCTCAGGTTACATACGCTTCAGGTTACAAACTCCGCTAACCCAGAAATAACGCTTCAGGTTAAGAACTTTGCTTCAGGATAAGAACAGAAATTGTGCTCTGGCGGCACAGCGGCAGCGGGAGGCCCCATTAGCTAAAGTGGTGCTTCAGGTTAAGAACAGTTTCAGGTTAAGAACGGACCTCCAGAATGAATTATGTTCTTAACCCGAGGTACCACTGTACATAGTTTTAGCTCAACTCATCCCAGTTGCCCCAAAAGTCCCTTGGTCTGTTGTGCATACTGTCAGCAAATTAGCGCGAACTTTTGAATGTCAATAGCAAACTCTATCCAGATGGCTGCAGGAGTTTGGTTACTATATTCTTTTTATTATTATTATTTATTAAAGATTTTCTTGATTTACAAAAGTGTGTGCAATGTCTCTCTCGTATTTTTCCATGTAACATTTTCACAAATCAGTTTTGGTTGTTGAGACATTAGGGAGAGAAGGGGGAAGGAGGTGGGTGGGATGGGGGGATGGGTGAGGTGGGGTGACGATGTTACTATTTTCCTTAATATATGTAGGGTTTGGTGTCAGCATTGTTTGTGCAGGTTCTCTGTTGTTCGTTTGTGCTTCTTTGGCAGTGAGAGAGGTTGGGATTGGCATAGGGTGTGATTGTTCATTTGTGGTTGGCTGTGGTGATCTTTGGTTCCCTGTGTGAGTGGGGTGGGTGGGTGTTTTTGATCAGGTTAGCCATATTGATTTGTATGCTTGTCCCATTGTATTCTGAACCTAAATGCACTTCTTCACTAAAAGGCACAACTTATTCATTTCATGGACCATTACCTTCCCAGGCCAGATTTTCAGGTGGAGGCTCTGTGTGCTACCAGCAGGCCATGATTTCCAGTTCATAATTGTAGTTCCCCACAATCACTGTAATTATGTGGATAAACTCATCAGCCTCAAGAAAATGCTCCACTGGCACAAGTACTCTCTGCCTTACAGCTGGCTTGTCAAGCACACACAGCAGCATAAATGGGCTCTGGAAAGTGTTTAAGGCTCAAAAAGACTGGAAGGTCATCTTGCCCAAGTAAAGGCAGGAAGTAGAGGATGGGGGAGAAATTTAGTTCAGTTAGGTTTTAATGTGAACCTATCTAATTTGCAGTTCACCAAGCAATACACAAACTGAAACACAGCTCTGCTTCTCAAAATCCTCTTTGGTAGGTGACAAATGCTAATTGAGAGGGTTGCTCTTCATTATCACAAGGATAAATGTCTAATTCCCCCACTGCAGATCTCAAGTCCATTAACATGTGCTTAGTAAACATCTGTTGCCCCCCCCCCAATCCAAGGAAGTGTTGATTTCATTATAGAGCTGACAAACATGTGGGCAATACAAACTGCAAAAGTAGAAAAAGTAAATCTGAGCGCTGCAGAAAATTGCTGATGGCACAAATTTATCTGTATATCCGCTTGTCCTTTTAGACAGCTCATCTGCAGCTGGGATCTCAGCAAAGGATGCAACTCATCATAAAAAAAACCCTAAGAAGAGCACAGCTTTCATGTTGTGATTAGAGTATATATACTTTTCATTACACCACGCCATTCAAATTGCTTCCTGCTGTTGACTGATCATCTGATGGGCTATTGTTCCCAAGCAATTGCTGTATCTGAGCAAGTCTATAGGAAAAAGAAAGCTTAGGAAGAGCTCACAATAGGATGAGGCATTTGTCCCTTCTAAGGAATCAAATCAGATGACACAACAGGGAAGATAAAACAAATATCTGCATGACTGAGCTCAGGCTCTGATCATCTAGGAAAGAGAGGGGCAAAAAGGCATCTGTAAATGAATATGAAATGGGACTAGTTGTGTCTGAGCAGAGAACTAGTGCATCCCTGCAAAATGAAAAGAAAGGATGCAGATTAGAGCAGCAAAAGCAAGTTCGTAGCAGTTGCTAGAAAAAGGGGGAAATTGATCCTCCAATGTCTGACTGAAGATAAGATTTCTTAAATGCAGAAGATTTTAATATACAGTGTTTGGGGTGGCTGTAATCTAGAGATATATTTAAAGTTTCCAACTCCCAGGAGAGGGTCAGTGCTTTTAACAATGCCCCTCTAGGCATACATTGAGTAGGATGCGTTTTATTACATTTTGATCCCACTCTTGGTGCTGTTCTACACTGTGGTTAATATTTTGATAAATGATGTATCTCTTTTACCAGGCTTTTGGCTTACCATGATCATGGCTATTGCTGTTTCTCCATGTTTTGGAAGGTGTTGTTGTTGTATTATTTGAAGATTGGTGATTGATTTTAGTTGTGTTTGTAAGTCGCCTAGAGATATTTTGTTGTTGTTCAGTCGTGTCCGACTCTTCATGACCCCATGGACCAGAGCACGCCAGGCACGCCTATCCTTCACTGCCTCTCACAGTTTGGCAAAACTCATGTTAGTAGCTTCGAGGAGATATTTTGTATTAGGTGGCAAATAATTACAGTGCCCATGCTGCTTTTATGCTGCTCATATAATCTAGAATGCCCTTACAGTGGTACCTCTGGTTGTGAACGGGATCTGTTCTGGAGACCTGTTCGCAACATGAAAAAGCACAACCTGATCCAGAACAAGATAAGAAAGGACAGGCAACTGGAGGAGAGGAATAAACAAAGAAATGGCGCTCAAGTTAATGACTTGGAACGTTCGGGGATTAAATCAGAGACCAAAGAGACGCAGAGTGTTTTACAGCATAGAAAAGAAGAATTTGGATATAATATGTCTACAGGAAACCCACATAGTTCGGCGTCACAGAAGATTGCTACAGAACAAAAAATTAGGCCAAGAGTTCATATCATCGGATAAGGTCAAGAAGAGAGGAGTAGTGATTTATGCAAAGGAGAAATATAGCCCAAGACAGCTATTCAAAGATGAAGAAGGGAGATACATCGCAATTGAAATTAACGTACAAGGCGAAAAATTTTTGATTCTGGGACTTTATGCACCAAATGATGGAAAGTCGATTTTTTACAAAAAAATCCATGATTTGCTGTTGGATTATTTGGACTATAAGGTAGTTTGCCTCGGAGACTTTAATGGGGCAGTTTCCACATTAATGGACAGATCTCAAAGAACAAAATTAACAAATGATGGGAAACTCCCAAAGACTTTTTTTGAAATGGTGGACAATTTGAATTTGGTAGATTCTTGGAGATTAAAAAATCCCACAGAAACAGAGGCAACGTACTTCAGCGAATCTCAGCAGTCATGGTCGAGGATAGATTATATCTGGATCTCGAACGAATTGGCTCCAAAATTACAAAAAGCAGAAATCGGTCCTAAAACGCTTTCAGACCATAATCCTGTACAGGTAAACCTAAAAATGATTTCCAAGGATTCTTTCAGGTGGAGAATGGATGATGCATTGATGAGAGATACCAAGCTAGTAGAAAGAGCGGTGAAAAAGATGAAAGAATATTTTCAAATTAATTGGAATTCAGATGTGGAGAAAAGGACTGCCTGGGATGCAAGTAAGGCGGTAATGAGAGGATTCCTCATTAGTGAAAAGGCAAAAAAGAAGAAACAACAAAGTGCAGAGATGGAGAGACTGTTGAAATTAATCAAAGAAAAGGAAAAAGAACTAAGAGGACATCCCAGATGTGTTAAAATCCAAAAAGAAATCAAATACTTGCAATCCCAATACGCGAATATCATGAACCAAGACATCGAATGGAAAGTGAAAATGATGAAACAAAGAACATTTGAATCTGCAAATAAATGTGGAAAACTACTAGCTTGGCAATTAAAGAAAAGACAAAAGGCAAATGTCATCAGTAAATTGGTAGTAAATGGAAAAAATGTAGAGAAACCGGAGGAAATCAGATGGTGCTTTCAGAGATTTTATAAACAACTGTACAAGGAGGAGAAGATAGATGAAGTAGAGATAGACCGATTTCTGGAGAAGAATGGATTGCAAAAGGTCCCAGAGGAAAAACTAACAATTCTCAACCACCCAATAACGACACAAGAAATAGAAGATGCAATAAACAACATGCAACTGGGGAAGGCTCCAGGACCGGATGGATTAACAGCAAAATATTACAAGATATTGAAAGACTGGCTATCACAGCCGTTAAGAGAAATTTGCAATAGAATACTAGAAGGAGATAGGGCACCAGAGACGTGGAAAGAAGCCTTTATCACACTGATCTTAAAACCAGATACTGATAAGACTCTAATGAAAAACTATCGTCCAATATCCCTTTTGAATGTGGATTATAAAATCTTTGCAAATGTTTTGGCTACAAGGTTGAAAAGAGTGTTGAAAGATCATATACATAGAGACCAAGCAGGTTTCCTACCAGGAAGACAAATAAGCAATAACACGAGAATTATTGTGGACATTTTAGAAAAACTGGAGAGAGACATAAACACAGATGCAGCACTATTGTTTGTGGACGCAGAGAAAGCCTTTGACAAAGTATCCTGGACATTTATGAAAAAGAATTTGGAAAAGATGGGAGTTGGAGAAAAATTCTTAAATGGCATTAAGGCCATTTACACAGAACAAAGAGCAAAAGTTATTGTAAACAGTGTGATATCGGAGGAGATTGAAGTAGAGAAAGGAACAAGACAAGGGTGCCCTATCTCCCCTTTACTTTTTATTACGGTCCTGGAAGTCCTTCTGAATATGATTCGGAAAGATAAACAGACAAAAGGAATTAAAGTGGGAGAGAAGGAATACAAATTACGTGCCTTCGCGGACGATTTGATGCTATCCCTGCAAGAACCAGAAGGCAGTGTCCCCAGAGCCTTGGAATTAATTGAACAATTCGGACTTGTAGCTGGCTTTAAATTAAATAAGCAGAAAACCAAAGTTTTAGGTAAAAATCTGAGTGCAGAACAGATCCAAAGAATTCAAGAAGCCACAGGCCTCAATTTTGTCAAATCTGTAAAATACCTAGGTATCAATCTCACAAACAAGAACTTGAACCTGTATAAGGATAATTATGAAAAATTGTGGATGGAGATAAAAAAAGATATGGAGATCTGGACAAGACTTAAACTCTCGTTAATGGGAAGAATAGCAGTGGTTAAAATGAATGTCCTACCAAGGATGCTGTTCTTATTCCAAGCCATACCAATTTTGGACAAACTAGACTGTTTTAAAAAATGGCAAAAGGACCTATCGAAATTTATATGGCAGGGCAAAAAGCCAAGAATAAAATTCAAGATTTTAACAGACTCTAAAGACAGAGGAGGCTTTGCCCTGCCGGACTTAAGGCTTTATTTTGAAGCTGCGGCCTTTTGCTGGTTAAAGGATTGGTTTAAACTAGAGAACGTTGATGTGTTGGACTTGGAGGGACATGATAATATGTTTGGTTGGCATGCATACCTTTGGTATGACAAGGTTAAAATCCACAGAACTTTTAAGTCTCATATTGTGAGAAAATCCCTATATCAGGTTTGGACTAGATACAAAGACTTGTTAGAGAGAAAGACTCCTAGATGGATCTCTCCAGTGGAGGCCAAGGCATATAAGAGACCGAATATGTCTGCAAACTGGTTAAGATATATGGACATATTGCAGCAGGAAGGGGACTCCTTTAAGCTAAAAAGTTATGATCAAGTAAAAAGTCAGGTCCCCGACTGGCTGCACTATTATCAGGTTTATGAAACATTTAAAATGGACAAAAAAGTTGGTTTTCAAGTAGAAAAATCAAAACTGGAAACAGAACTGATAGAATCGAACTTCAAAAACCTTTCCAAAATGTATAACCTTCTGCTAGAGTGGCATACAAAAGATGAACTGGTTAAATCCTCAATGATAGATTGGGCAAAAGATGTAGGACATAATATTATGATGGACGACTGGGAGAGATTGTGGCAAAAAGGTATCAAATTTACTGCTTGTCACGGTTTAAGAGAAAACATAATGAAAATGGTTTATAGATGGTACTTGACACCAGTTAAGATTGCTAAGATGAATACCAAAATGTCAGACGTATGTTGGAAATGTAAACATGCGAAAGGTACCTTTTTTCATATGTGGTGGTTGTGCCCAGCGGTAAGCGCTTTCTGGGATAAGATTTACAATGAGCTTAAGAAGGTAATGAAAGTTACCTTTTGTAAGAAACCAGAGGCATTTCTTCTGAGCATAACCAATGAAGAGATACCCAGTCAGGACAGAGTGTTATTTATGTATGCCACAACAGCAGCTAGAATACTATTGGCAAGAACATGGAAAGGGGAAGAGATACCAACGGTGGAAGAATGGCAGATGAAGATGATGGAATACATGGAACTCGCAGAACTGACCGGCAGAATCCGAGACCAGAGGGAGGAGACGGTGTCACGAGAGTGGAAAAAATTTAAAGACTATTTAGTTAAATCAGTAAAATTGAATATTTGAGCAGAAATAAACAGAACATTGGCTTTGATAGATATGTGTTAGATATGAATGGTAAGAGGAATTGTTGTTAGGTGAAAGATGTATGTGTCAAAATATGTTAAGATAGGTTGTTAAGATAAGATACATAGTTATTGAGATATTTTGACTAAGTAAAAGCTAAGTATATTAAAATTTGGGTAAAAGTGAATTGAACAATATATAAAGCTACCTTGAAGAAGTATATGTTTTTTGAAGACAGTGGAGGGAACGGGGGAAGTCCCCAAACAGAGAAGTTAGAAACAAGAAATATTCAAAGAAAGATACTGGTTAAGGTTTGTATATGTTATTTTTATGTTTTTATTGTTGTTATTGTTTTGAATGTTGATTATGTTTATAGTTGATTATGTTTAATGTTTATTGTGTTTTTATTGATGTTTATGTTATGTGTTGATGTTGTATTTTGTTCTCTTTTTCTTTTATTGGAAAATAATAAAATCTTATAAAAAAAAAAAAAAAGAAAAAGCACAACCTGAAGCGCCATACCTGCACATTTGCGTGGCACGATTCGGCGCTTCTGCACATGTGCAAAGCGCAATTTAGCAGTTCTGCACTTGCGCGTGTTCCAAAACGCAGAAGTAACCCGTTCCGATACTTTTGGGTTTGGCACGTTCATAACCCATAGCAAACGCAACCCGCAGCGAACACAACCAGAGGTATGACTGTATTTCTCTCTCATATACTGCATCATTACAGCATCATTAGTGCAGCAGACCCAGATCCTACCATTGGGAGGAGAAATGGGACCTTCAAACCTAAGATGTGAACATTGGCTACCTGATGTGCCTTAACAACAAAATGCTTTGCAAACAGGTACATTGTGGCTTTTATTTTTTTGCAACAAACTGCAAACTCTGGAAGCATTTGCATTTATTATTTAGATGCAACTTTATTTTTTATTCTGATGGCCAGGTAACCACATTTGTTATAGCAGCTAACACAATGTTATGTTATGGTTTATTTATATCCACCACTTCTGGGCGCAGAGTGCCCCAAAGCAGTGAACAGTTTATTAATAGAAAATAAACATACAATAAAAGTACAATAAATGCCACCCATCAATCAACACACTATGAGTTTCGTCAAACCCATTTCCTCCCTACTTTTAAACTGTTTTTGTCAGAGGTGATCACCTAGAAACCCTCTAAGCAAAACAGATGGAATGGAGGAAGGAATGAGAAATTGAGGAAGGGGGGAAAGGAGGAGGAGAATGAAGAAATACAACCACATTGCTCTGTGACCTCCATGACGGAGCAGGGCTCAAACAAAATGGACATCCATCTTGATAAGCCCATTTTATATATCCTGATTTAAGTAGAAAACAGAGAGGTAATGAAATTGAAACAATACAGTAGATATATTCCTGTTTACATTAGGCAGCACTAAACAGTTGAAATGATTTCCAAGAAGTAATTTATGAAACTGCACAAAGTACTAATAAGACTGGACCAAGCAGGAAACCAAACACCTGTTGTATATTATGATACAAGAATGGATATTACTGGAACACTGAGGCAGAGGCGTAGCAAGCCCAAGTGGTACCCAGTGAGGATTTCTTTTGGTCACCCCCCACACACCCCTTCAAGTCACAGTGAGCGTTTTGCGTTCCCCCACAATACTTTGCGGCACCTCATTTGCAAATGAGGTGCCACAAAGCATTGTGGGGGGTGCAAAATGCTCGCTGTGACTTGAAGGGTTGTGGGCAGATGGTACCCCATGTCCAGGTGGACTGAGTAAAGCAAACACAGCTAATGCTTTTGCAGTGCTGTGGTGAGTCCTAAGCCCAAAGCCACTGGATTTGCTCTGGCTTCTGCTTGAGGCTCTAGGTGGAGGTGCTAAATGTCACCCCTTGAAGATGGCACCTTTGTATCCCCTGAAAGGGCAGTGCCCTGGTGAAATGTGCCAGGCTGCTGGGTGGAGCCCTGGCTGGGCAGAGCTGTGCTTCTGTGGCTCTTCCCAGCAGGAAGGAAAAAGCAAAGTGTGTGCTGTGTAAGTCAGCTGCTAAACTGAGCAACTTATGAGTTGTGGGGTGGGCATGCTGAGAATCACCCCCCTCCCCTGGAACCCTGGGTGGCCTGCCCCCCCGCCCCCTTAGCGATGCCCCTGCTGAGGAGTCTTGGGACTGTGCACGCCCTCCACCTGCCTCAATTTTATCCCTTGAATTTGGGTTTGCAGCAGGCCACAGTTTTCTGTTGCATTGCAAGCATGCCTTGCCATTACTACTTGTGTTCTGAGAACAGCACAACCCAGATGACTGCATGTGGTAAACCAAGGATTTATGAATTACAAAACTCTCTGGAAGGAGTTAAGTCAGAAGCATATACTGGCACAAGATAAATAACTTAAAATGTCTTTCAACTTATCCTTTGGGTCTAGCTCAAACTTTGTGTTGCTGACATGATGATGTAGCAGCTGATTACCAGCAAGGAGTAGGTATATAAATTGAATTCTGGTGCCACAAACCTGCATTCCAATCTGCTCCATCTTAGCTGTGTCGGTATAAGGCATTTTGCCATAAAACATGACTGCCTAAGAAATGCCGTAAGGTGCAACAATAAATAAAACAATTGCATTGGAAAAGGGGACTGCTGTACTAAGAGACAATCTCCTAGTTGTTAAATTTGAGATATGAATTCTGCGTGAGTGCTACCGTTAGCAGAGAGCTGTAGGACTGATTTGTTGTTTAGCATTGTCCATTCTGATGTTTTTCTTGTTTTACAGAGTCCTTCATCTCCAAATAAAGTTAGTTGGAGACTTCAAGGATTATTTATTATGTGAATATTATGCCTGAGGAATTGGATCACATCAGTCAGCTTTACTGGTCTGTTGGTGCCAGCAAATTGAGTTTCCTTTCTGAGCACATATTCCTGTTCCCAAACTTCTGATCGGGTTAAGCATTTGTGGTGGTGCTGCCTCTGCAGTCCCAGTAACTGCTCTGTTCTGTGTAGTTCATCATACTGTTTTGAATCAGTAGAAGATAGGGGAAGAGTTTGTTTACAGTTCTGTGAGAAACTGATGGGTACGTTTCAGCCTCCGGAAATTCCAAACACATTGCAAATTAATAAGATCAGATAATAAAAAAGAAAAACACCTGGTATTGTCTTAAGTCCAATAAATGCTATTTTAGGAAATGAAACGGTGCCTTTTTCTGGATTATACCACTTCTCCTTCTCAAATTTATTTAAGCCAAAAAAGATAGCTATCAGCTATAAATTTAAATCACTAGGGCTAGTTTTCATATTATAAACTATGTACCATCCACCCAGCTACTGGGGTAATCCATTTTCACCAAAGCATCATATAAGAGTGTCCTATAGGAATTCAGAAGTATAAGGAATTGAGCAAACTGTGAGGAAAAGTTAGTTGTGTATGTATGTGTTCTAGACAATGTGTGGGCATATCCATCCCTCCCTATTCCCATTGCAAGCTTTAGCTCATTATTGAGAGGATGAGGTCTAGCACCAGTGGGGGGGGGGAAATGCAAGATTGTGGAATCGTCAATGAAGACACAACTTAATGAGTATAAGATATGTTGTTGTTGTTTAGTCGTTCAGTCGTGTCCGACTCTTCGTGACCCCATGGACCAGAGCACTCCAGGCACGCCTATCCTTCACTGCCTCTCGCAGTTTGGCCAAACTCATGTTAGTAGCTTCGAGAACACTGTCCACTGTATAAGATATAGAAGATCCATTAAAAGGATCCCCAAGGTTTTGGGCAGGTCAGTTTTTTGTTTTTGTTTTTTTAAACTGAGGTGGGTTAGGAATATAGATGCATTACTCTTGCAGTTTCTCTTAGTTCTCCACATTAAATCCCCCACATTTCTGCAGCTATCTGCATTTAAAAAAAATCATGAAAATCCATCAGCCTTTTACTGCAAAATTTCCCAAATGAACATTTTCATATGCTGGTTTGGCTAATATGCACATTTTGCTTGCAAGAAATTTCTCCCTACCATAATGCATTTTGATCTCATTTTCACTAATATGTGCATTTTTTGTACATACTGCTTGGTTGAAGAACTGTCGATTTTTAATGATAATTGCTTTGATTCATCTATTGATTTGAGAAATGTGAATTACTGTATTTTCCTGTGTATAAGACTAGGGTTCCCCCCCAAAATGTCAAAAATTAGGGGGTGTCTTATACATGGATACATCTTCCCCCATTTTCTTAAATCTGAGTTCCCCAAAATTGGGGGTGTCTTATACATGGGGGCATCTTATAGACAGAAAATACGGTAGCTAGTTTCTCATTAAAATGCAAACAAAAATGAATTTCTCCCCTATCTCTCATTGGGTATCAGATTAAAGCAGCTGCACTGGTGGTTCCCTAATTGAAATTACCTCCAAAACCTGGCATTTATTATTGTGGCAGAAGACATATAGGCACCATATGGTATGGGTCTGAATACCTGTATATCCTCCCACAGAACAAAACAGCTGGGTGGGGGAGTGGATATAAACCCAGGAAATGGCACAGGCAAAGAAGTTAACCCTCCTCCTGTAGGAGGGAGATTCTCGTCACAGATCTACCACACCTTAGCCACATTCGTGCTCTACTTCCACTTCTATAGTGAACATGTGGAAGGGGATCCCCCATACTATTCCTGCCCTGTTCCAGGCCTCTGTGCTTTAGGTGGAAGTGCTGAAAGCAGATAGTCTACCGCTGAGTCGTGGCCCTCTGCTATGGCTTTTTCATATTTTGTGTGTGAAAGGAGTGGCTGACTGTGGTTCTCGTCAGATCCCCAGTCTTCTGCAGTCCAAAGTGTGCAAAGGAAGGCAGAGGCAAATTTGAGGCAAATTCGGAGAGCCCAGCCCAGCTAAAATCATTGGTAAGCGTTTCAAGGGAAGCTTAAAAGACCAAATCGTTTTCCTTCTTTACATTTCAAAATCCGGAAATTACGAGGGATATATTTAATACACCTCTGGCCCTATTAAATGTTTTCTACATCAAACGGGCCCTTGGCAACTACTGAGTGGGAAAACTACTGCCCCAGATATTTAATTGGAGAGATGAACACTTAAAGTACCAAGAGAGGGGGAAGGGAACTACCAGGAGCATTATCACCAGCCACTGATATGAGAGCTTTTCTTTCTTTCTTTCTTTCTTTCTTTCTTTCTTTCTTTCTTTCTTTCTTTCTTTCACAATAGAACTGAATCTAATGCGTCAGGAAAGGCCATCTTGAAGAGCAGAGCAAACTCAGTCTCCTTGTTAAGATACATGTGATTAGGAAATATATTTCCCATGAGTGGTTCTTGAAGTGATGCTGTCAGCACTTTCCCATCCTTTTGGTCACAGCAAATGCGCAAGAGTCAAAGGGATTTTTAGAAAAGTAATTCCAGATCTCCCTGTTAGGCTCTGCTTCTCAAGATTATGGATATAGGTTTCTTTCCCCCCCCCTGCAACTGCAGACACAATCTAGAGGATATTAGACAAAGAGACCTGGAGGACCCTAAAGGTAATGCTGATGTTTGCCACACTTGTTTTGCTCAGACTTCTTACTTCTACAAATATTGTGGCTGTGGTAAAAACTAGCAAGAATCCAATGGATCCTGATATCTTTGTGTACTTGAGGCATAGCTGTCAACTTTTCCCTTTTCTTGCGAGGAATCCTATTCGGAATAAGGGGATTTCCCTTAAAGAAATAAAAAAGGAAAAGTTGACAGCTATGACTTGAGGACAACTGGGGAGGATGCTTACCAGAATCTGCCACACGTCCAGGAAGTGTTTAGTCACAAGACTGTGTGTACACACACAAACACACCTGTTGGTCCTCACATTCTGGCACACTGACCTGGGCTGCCTTGGCGAATCTCAACGCTTGGCCTGCCTTATGTTGAAATATAAAATCAAAGAGAGCTAATGTTATATTTCACTACAGAAGACTTTAAGAACACCTGCTTCATTAAATGCAGTAAGCAAAGTTGGCACAAATTAGGTATGACTACTGGTAAAGAAATTAAAAGGATGCAGCTGGAGTTGATTGGAAATGACAGCAGAAAGGATAGAGGAAGAGCTCAGGAGAAGAGCAGGCTTTTAAAGCCAGCCCTTTAAGCTCCTTCCCAACTGGCCAGAAGGTCACACATGTTCCACCTTTCAACCACTGCCCTGTGGGAGCTATTCTCCCAAGTCCTCTTTGAGGAAGGAGGGTGCAGGTAAATGTATCCCTGCTGAAGAGTGGCAACAGCATTGACTCAGTCATATTTTGGGCTAGGTGGAATAAATGTTGCTGTTCCTTAAGATTGTGGTGAAACTATGGACTCGTGCGTTCTCCTCTCTCTCACCCTTTCTCTCACGTGGACATGGGGCTTCGCACTCAGTTTCCTTTTCAGCACAGACCAGAGATTTTCATGATGTTTCAATTAACACACTATGGTTGGCAGTTTCTAGCCAAAGCAGAATCAGAAATCTAGCTCAGATCATGGTTTTCTGTCTCTGATTTGGATGGTAGGTGATAAGAAGCAGGAAACAGAAATGGAAGATGTACAGATAAGGTGGGAGGAAAGAAAGAAGAGCATGGGAGAGAGAAAAGGGGTCCACAGCATGTTTTCTGTCCTTCAAACCATGAATTGGAGAAATATTTTTGAATCCCTGGAGTTGTTGTTCCATTCCAGCTTGTTTTCCCCAGAACTTTGTCCTTAGAGGGTCCTGAAAAGAAGCAGAAGGAGGAAGAGAGGAAAGGTAGGGGAAGGGAGAACAGAGACAAAACTTGTGATGGAAACTATGGCCACTTCCACTTGCCCAAGCCTCAAAAACATGGGTCCAAGAGGTTTTACGATTGTCCCATGCTTTTTAAGGCACGGGTCCAAGCAGTTTTTCGTTAGTCCTACTGCTTTCCCTGGGGAAATGCACCTTTTACTACTAAACAGGAACAAGCATCAATCAGCAGAAAAACAGAGTGATGTTTGCTCCGATTCTGTGGTAAACAGTGAGTTTTACAGAGGCAAAGTGGTGGAACAAGTGGGAGGGTGGACGAGCCCTAAGCCAAGCCTTGAGTTGTAAACCATTGGGCAAGCCTCTGGTGAGAGCTAAACCAGAAGCATGGTTTCAGATGACAGGATAAGCCAAGCCATGACTTAGCTCAGAGCAGCAGAACCAGAGATGAGAACCAGGTCTATTGATTTAAAAAAAATCAAAAAATCAAAAAACACTTCTATGTGCCCAAGCCTTGCCCTCTGTCTTTCTTAACAGAAACAAAATACAAACATGTCTGAACTGGGCCATAATGTCTAGAAAGTTGGTGAAGCCATTATTTTATAATAGACATCATGCTGGGTGTCTGGAAACTCAGAAGGTCTCGAATTGATTTTGAGTCTGCTACAGCTGTTTATATTGGCAACTATAAAAGAATGGTTAGTTGGCTTAAAATGGTGGATTTCATTAAATTGTAAATCTGTTTTTCATATTTCAGAGGTTGCAACCGCCAGCTTCCTTGGAAGGCCCAAACTGAGTGCATAATAAACAAAATACAAAAAATCAATCAATGAATAGTCCTTACCCACCGCCTGCACACTCAATATTCAAGGAAGTTCAGAAGGAACTTTCCCTCCCTCTTAAATCCTATCTCTCTGCACAGTACACTGCCTAGCATTATGTC
The DNA here is from genome assembly GCF_009819535.1 of Lacerta agilis. Taxonomy (NCBI): domain Eukaryota; kingdom Metazoa; phylum Chordata; class Lepidosauria; order Squamata; family Lacertidae; genus Lacerta; species Lacerta agilis. The sequence goes on from NC_046313.1 coordinate 60,925,952, forward strand.
ATACAACACAACCAAATATGAATGCTTCTCCAAAGTGCTTCACACAACTGGGAATGAATCACATATGTAAAATAGATGCCTTGGTTTAAAGGCTAACTGATTATTTTCCCCTGGGCCGTCTCGGTTCTGTTTATTTCACACCTGCAAAATCACAAAGCTCTTTCTTTTGCCCAATAAAAGGACTGGGCTCTACTCCTTAGGGGAGATAGCAAAAAATTCCCAGACTTGTCTGCCATGCAATTTAGAAGAAACTCTCTCTTGCCAGCTGCTTCCTACTAAAGTCAGAATCTCTGGAAAGGGATTAGGAGATTATTTCTCTTTTCTCACTATTTCATACATTATTTGCATCTCTGAGAGTGGGTGACACAGTCTGTCCACTTTCTTCATGCCAAGCAACAGCAATCTCTTTCCTTCCCTCTTCCTCATTTTTTTTTTAACTGTCAGACTAATTTCTTTTGCCACATCGTTTCCCCCTTTATGCCGATTTCTTTCAAGTACCAATTTATTTCAGCTTTCATATTTATCTCACCTTTTGAAGCAATGTCTGCCTTTGATGGACAAGGTAGAGCAAAAGATTTGCAGCGTTTATGGTTTCCCCACCCCAACATTTCAAGCTCTCCACTCACAGGACAGAATTAAATAAGCACAGATAGGATTTATATCATGTTCTAGCACATTAATGCACCCTTCTACATAGGATAGTCCTGCAAGGTTTGATCCTAAGTAGAGTTAAAACCAAATTTTGCCTAACGTAACATTTGAAGTGAATCTGGAAGTTAAGAAGAACACAAAAGCTCTGCTGGATCCATCTAGTCCAGGACCCATCTAGTCCAAGAACTTGTTCTTACAAGATGGCCTTGGAAGGTCATCAAAGAGGGCATGGCCACAATAGCACTCCCCCGGTTGTGATCCATAGTAACTCATATTCAAAAGTATACTACTTCTGATATTGGAGGTACTATACGGCCTTATGGCTACTAATAATGTAAGAATAGGCACCAGCAAGAAATAATTTTGTCCATTTTATGAAGTGAACTGACTCAACCCAAGGCTCCCAAACCTGCCTGCAGATTCAAATGCAAATCGCAGTCAGATTGGTTTAGTCATGTCCACAGAATGGAAGATGGCAGGATCACCAAGGATGTGCTTTGTGGGCACCAGGCCCATTGGCAGACTAACTTTGTGCTACAAAGATGTCTCCAAACGTGACATTAAGGCTGGCAACATCAACCCTGCCATGTGGAAATCCCTTGCAGACGACTGCAGTGCCAGGAGACAGACAGTCAAGTCATGTATCCATAGCAATGGCCAGAGGAGGAATGACTGCTGGGAGCAGCACAGAGAGAAGAAGCACCATGGTGCATCTGTAACGCCACAACAGACACCTTCATCTGCCCCAGCTGCAACAAAACATGTCTCTCCTGCCTTGGTCTGCAGCCACAGCAGGCACTGCAACTGTCCAACAGTAGGACCTAACCTCCAAGGGCACACTCCTCCATTGTCTCCCAATACAGATGGATTCCAACCACAGTGAGATTATGCACTTCTCTAAATTTCACAGAGCATTTTTGCTGCACTTTACCTTTCCTCTCCCTCCCATCTCCCCTGCACCTACTCCCCCCCTTAACATTCTTTCTATGTCATGGCCTTTTTAGCTTCAGTTATTTTATTTAAAAAACTCTTCACATGAAACTTGCTCAGCATTTTGTGTGGGGTTTTTCCCCTAATATGCACATTTTTGTATGATTTTTTTTTACTAAACACATTTTCGTAAAGCAGTCCCCCTGATATAATGAATTTTAAAGCTGATTTACTAATATATGCTTTCTATATTACTAATTATATTGGTTTTCCAATATAGGCATTTTTAGGCACACTTTACCCTAGTATATGCAATTTTGTATGCATTAGTTTGCTGGAAAGCTGCATTGCAAAATTCAGAAAAGTATGCCCATTGTTTTGGAAAGTGTGATGGCCTGGGAGTCAGACTCTGATGCTGAACCTGAGGGATCCCAGCCTGCACGGGATTCCCCGCCTCCAGAACTAGCTGAGCCGGGGCCAGGGCTTGAGCCTGAAGGATCCCCACCTGTGCTGGATCCCCAGGTGCAGGCATCAGCAGAGTCTGCTCTGGCTCCTGATGGGAGGGAGGACCCATTGCCTGCAGGTGCTCCACTCCCAGCCTCTTCAGAGGAAGCTGAGGCATCCCCTGGGTCCAGTAACCCACCATCCTCTCCTGAGCTACAGAGGCTCAGGGCAGAGAGGCGAAGGGAGTTAAGTGTCTGCAGGAGGAGTGCTCGCCTCCAGGCCCGGAGGAGAGGCGAGTCTCCGGAGGATCGGGACCGCCCTAAGCATAGGGCCAGATAAAAGCCAGCCAGACCCAGCCCAAGTTGCGTGAGCAACTTAGTTGCAAGCGTGTGCTCAACCTGCAACCTTGTGCCTGAACCTGCCTTGGACCTTGATCTGCTCCCTGCCTCGCTCCCTGCCGGATTGACCTCCTTTGGACCCCTAGACCCAGGACTGGATTTGGACCTCGCTTCATGGACAAACCCTTGGGGCCAGCACAGTTTGCTCACGCCACACCCGCACTCCCCCTTCGCTGGGGTGCGTTCGGGAGGAACTAGTAGCCATGGCTGACCAGGCGGCTGCGCTGGTGGCATTGGCCCAGGAGAACCAGGCCTTGACCCACACCGTGCAGCAGCTAAGCAATGTGGTTACGGCGCTTCAGCAGCGTTTGGATGCCTTACTGGCTCCTGGGGCCGCCGCCCCAGCTCCTGGCAAGTACCCAGTGGCCCTGCCAGAGAAATTTGATGGGTCCCCAGCCAGCTTTCCCATGTTTCTCGCCCAGGCCAAGCTGTATATTCAGGGGCGAGCTCGGGATTTCCCTGACGATCGCACTAAGGTGCACTTCCTGATCAGCTTGCTGAAGGACCAGGCGGCCAAGTGGGCGTTGCCGCTGCTCCGGCAAGACTCCCCCTTGCTGACAGACTATACGGGGTTTTGCAATCATCTGGAAACCACGTTCGCCAACCCTCAGAAGGGGAGTCAAGCCAATCGGGCAATTCGGCGGTTGAAACAGGGCAAGTCCACAGTGGCCACCTATGCCACGGAATTTCGGCTGCTGGCGCAGGACTTGACCTGGAACGACTCTGCCCTGCGGGACCAGTATCTCGAGGGACTTTCAGACGAGATACTGGATCAGCTGGCCACGTTGGATCGCCCTGCCACACTGGATGCCCTCATCCAACGGAGTCTGCAGATAGACGATCGGTTGGAGGACCGTCGCCAGGCCCGGGGCCGCCGGCACTCCGGCCTCCCGGCGCCGGTGCTTCCCTGCAGTTCCGTGGCCAGAGCTGAGTCATTGGAGGAGCCGATGCAGCTCGGGGCAGCGCGGCCTCGCCTCTCCCCCTCGGAAAAGACTCGGCGTCGGGAGGGGAACCTGTGTCTCTACTGCGGTGGGAGTGGACACTACGCCCAAACCTGCCCTGAGAAACGCCAGCCGCAGGGAAAACGGCCAACCCCAGTAGCCGATGGCCCAGGCTACCTGGGGTCCCAAGCATCGCATGATGGGCCCTCACCAGTGGAATTGCAACACCTCATGATACCGGTGCGTCTATACCCCCCCGGTGGGCCCTGGATTCTCACCCACGCTCTGGTGGATTCGGGGGCAACCCGCTCCTATATGGACTCTGCCTTCGCCACTCAGCATCAGGTGCCGCTTCAGAACAAGCCGGAACCAGTACAGGTGGAGGCAATTGACGGACGGCTCCTACGCTCGGGCGCTGTTACTCGGGAGACCCAGCCCTTGGTCCTGTGCTACCAGCAGCACCGGGAGGTGCGAACCCTGGACATTGCCACCATGCCCCGGTTTCCCCTGGTGCTTGGGATGGACTGGCTGGAGTCGCACAATGTTCAGATCGACTGGGTCAATCGGACGGTACGCTTCCCAGACCCGGGTTCCCATGCTCAGTCCGAGTTAGTAGCAGCTGCCCCCATGGGTCAGGCTTTGTCAACGCTCCCTGCTGTGTACCAGGACTATTTAGACGTGTTCGAGGAACAGGGAGCAGACAAGCTGCCGCCTCATCGGTCCTTCGACTGCGGCATAGACCTACAGCCTGGGGCGCCCCTGCCTGTGAGCCGCTTATATTCTCTTTCGGAGCCAGAGCGTGAAGCCTTGCAGGACTTCCTTCGCAAGAACCTGGAACGCGGGTTCATTAGGCCCTCTACCTCACCCACTGCCGCTCCTGTACTCTTCGTTAAGAAGAAGTGTGGGGAGCTTCGCCTCTGCCATGACTACCGGGCCCTGAATAAGATCACCATCCCAGACCGGTACCCCTTGCCCCTTATTGCAGAATTGCTGGAGCGGGTGCAGGGGGCGCAGATGTTCACCAAACTGGACCTCCGAGGGGCCTACAACCTGATTCGGATCCGTGCCGGGGACGAGTGGAAGACTGCATTCGGGACCCGGTATGGGCAGTTTGAATACCTGGTTATGCCGTTCGGATTATGCAACGCGCCCGCCGTGTTTCAACAGTACATCAACCACGTGTTCCAGGACTTGCTAGACAAATACGTGGTGGTGTACCTAGATGATATTCTGGTTTATTCCCGTGACCCAGCCCGTCACGAGAGTCATGTTCGGTCCGTGTTGCAGCGCTTGCGGGAGCACCGACTGTACGCCAAGCTCAGCAAGTGCGAGTTCCACCAGCGGTCAGTAGACTTCCTTGGACACCGACTCTCCCCTGACGGGGTGCAGATGGACCCTGGGAAGGTGGCTGCGGTTCGAGAGTGGGCAGCGCCCCGGAACCGCAAGGACTTACAGCGGTTCCTAGGGTTCGCCAACTATTACCGGACCTTCATTGCAGATTATGCTCATCGCACCACCCCATTAACCCGACTGCTGCGCCCCAAGACGACCTTCTCCTGGGATGAGGAGGCTGAAGTGGCATTTCAGGGGTTGAAAGCCTGTTTCCAGAGGGCGCCGATTTTACAGCATCCTGATCCCTCTCGTCCCTTCGTGGTGGAGACTGATGCCTCCAGTACGGCTCTCGGTGCCATCCTGTCTCAGCAACAAGGACCCGATGCGCCACTGTTACCCTGCGCTTATTACTCCCGGCAGCTCCTTCCGGCGGAGCGTAACTATACCGTGTGGGAGCGGGAACTACTGGCCATCAAGGTGGCCTTTGAGGTCTGGCGCCATCATCTTGAGGGGGCACGACACCCGGTGGAAGTGAGAACGGACCACCGGAATCTGGAGTACCTCCAGACCACCCGCAAGTTGAACCAAAGGCAGATCCGGTGGGCGCTGTTTTTCTCCCGGTTCCAGTTCCGGATCCGCTACATCCCTAGCTCCCAAAACCGGAAAGCGGATGCCCTGTCCCGGAAACCTGAGGACGTCGCAGACACTGTACAGCAGGCAGTACCGATGACTATCTTACCACCAGCCGCATTCCTGGCCACTCAGGAGGCCAAGCCGCTGCAGGCTCGGGTGCGAGAACAGCAACGGGTCGACGCTTGGGCACAGGAACGGCTCCGGGAACTGTCTGACGGGTCATGCCCTCGATATCCGGGGCTGGCCCTGCACCAGGGCCTACTGCTGCACCAGGATCGTCTATACATCCCACCAGGACCATTGCGGGCTGAGGTTCTCCAGATGTCCCACGATGCCCCAGCAGCAGGGCACTTTGGGCGGTACCGGACCACCCATCTGGTAAGCCGGGAGTTCTGGTGGCCCCGCCTGAAGGCTGATGTGGCACGCTATGTTGCTGGTTGCGATGTCTGCCGGAGGGCCAAGGGTCCTACCGGGCGACCCCCCGGTCTGCTCCAGCCATTACCAGTCCCACCGCGTCCCTGGCACACGGTCTCGCTGGACTTTGTGGTGGACTTGCCCCCATCTCGTCACTGTACCTGCCTCCTGGTTTTCACGGACCATTTCACTAAGATGGTGCACTGTGCCCCCTGCCCGTCCATACCCACAGCTAAGGAAACGGCTCAACTGTACTTGCAGCACATCTTCCGCCTGCATGGCCTGCCCGAGCGTGTGGTTTCTGACCGCGGCGTCCAGTTCACATCCCACTTCTGGCGAGCCCTGCACCAGACCCTTGGGACGGAGGTCTGTCTATCTTCGGCCCACCACCCGCAGACCGATGGCCAGACGGAACGGGCAAATGCGGTGCTGGAGCAGTACCTCCGGTGTTACTGCAGTTTCCAGCAGGATGACTGGGTCGATCACTTGCCATTGGCGGAGTTCGCCTACAACAATGCAGTGAACGCCTCCACCCAGCAGACCCCGTTCCAGGCCTCCTACGGCTACCATCCTCGTTTGTTCCCGGACGTGCTGCCAGCTTCCGCGGTCCCCGCAGTGACAGACTGGCTTCAGGAGCTTCAGTCCCAGCAACAATTATTGATGGAGCAACTGCGCCAGGCCAAGGACGCATACAAGGCCCAGGCTGACCGACATCGTCAGGAGGGGCCAGAACTCCATGTTGGCGATCGGGTGTGGCTCTCTACCCGTCACCTGCATCCTTCTCGGCCCTCACGAAAGCTGGATGCACGGTTTGCCGGCCCATTCACCATCACTGCGCAGGTGTCGCCGGTGGCGTTTCGCCTCCAGTTACCTCCATCGCTCAAGGTTCACCCAGTGTTCCACCGGTCCCTACTTAGTCCAGTCGCCCCGCCCGATGAGTTCCACCCAGACAATCCACGACCGCAGCCAGTTTTGGTTGAGGGGGAGCCTGAGTACGAGGTGGAGCGCATTCTCGACTCACGATACCGCAGGGGGAAGCTCCAATACCTCATCGACTGGAAGGGGTATGGGCCTGAGGATCGTTCATGGGAACCAGCGGAAAACGTCCACGCACCTGCCTGCCTCCGTGATTTCCATGCAGCTTACCCCAGCAAGCCTGGTCCGGCCCCTCGGTTGAGGGGGGGGCCTGGGAGGGGGGATGGTGTGATGGCCTGGGAGTCAGACTCTGATGCTGAACCTGAGGGATCCCAGCCTGCACGGGATTCCCCGCCTCCAGAACCAGCTGAGCCGGGGCCAGGGCTTGAGCCTGAAGGATCCCCACCTGTGCTGGATCCCCAGGTGCAGGCATCAGCAGAGTCTGCTCTGGCTCCTGATGGGAGGGAGGACCCATTGCCTGCAGGTGCTCCACTCCCAGCCTCTTCAGAGGAAGCTGAGGCATCCCCTGGGTCCAGTAACCCACCATCCTCTCCTGAGCTATAGAGGCTCAGGGCAGAGAGGCGAAGGGAGTTAAGTGTCTGCAGGAGGAGTGCTCGCCTCCAGGCCCGGAGGAGAGGCGAGTCTCCGGAGGATCGGGACCGCCCTAAGCATAGGGCCAGATAAAAGCCAGCCAGACCCAGCCCAAGTTGCGTGAGCAACTTAGTTGCAAGCGTGTGCTCAACCTGCAACCTTGTGCCTGAACCTGCCTTGGACCTTGATCTGCTCCCTGCCTCGCTCCCTGCCGGATTGACCTCCTTTGGACCCCTAGACCCAGGACTGGATTTGGACCTCGCTTCATGGACAAACCCTTGGGGCCAGCACAGAAAGTGTGGATTCGGTAGCTTCACCGTAAAATATGAACTGAATGCATTTGTCCACCATGGCTGCTCCTCTGCCAAATTGCTTTCTCCATAAAAAGTCACAGCTTGCTTGCCTGAAACTGTTTTCCTACTGCAGGATGGCAGTTGATACTTTCAGAATTTCTTCTGAAGTGTAACCGCTAATAGTGTTGCAGTATCGAAAGCTCACACAATTATGGCTTGTTTACTAAAGCCATTCTCTTTTCCTTGTGTAAAAAATATGTGATAGTCCCAATAACTATTTGAGGTGCGAAACATATAGCTGATCTATACCCAGGTTTACAAAGAAACAAGTGGGAACTTGAGATTTCCATGTTACAGTCTGGATTTACATTCATCTAACTCTACCGGTAAACTGTGAATGAAAATAGCAGATACTGAGAATTGGACAACTATTCACTACTATTGGGAGAATCTCACTGATAGTTCTTCAATATTCCATTCAATATTTCATGCCCATAATATAATGTTGGCCTTCTCATCTGTGCATTCTTGTTGTCAGCTATTATGTACATGGAGAGACCAGTGAAAGTCTTCTCTGTAATGAGCTGCCCTTCTCCTCCATCAAAAATTAGTGTGGGACATTCAGTTACCAATATAGATGTGTTGATTTTCTAGTACAGGAGTGGCTAACCTTTTGTCACCCCATGGCTGCATACGTCATACACACACAATCACACACATGTATGTAGTGCACACACAGCCACACTCACCACATATACATATGGGACACATCGCACAGGCACACATGCAGGAACACATTCAGACAGCCACATGCTCACATGTTTCCCGCTCTTCTGCCAATCAGTGGGTGGGGGAGGGATTCCCTTCTCCAGGGCCAGCCCTAACATTAGATGAGTGACCAACTGCCTCAGGCGGTAGACACTGAAAAATCGCAACAGAAGTGAGATGTTGGGAGGATATAGCTCTGTGTGCTTCATCAGCTCATCTTGCTCTCTATAAACAGGATTTAGTAGCCCTTTTCTCTTTTTGAGATGCCACCATTGCAAGCTCTTGGAACAGCCTAGCAGTATGCTTTTGGTCGATCAATATAAATTGTCCAATACATTTTATGGCACATTATGTTCTGCAGTTATGTGCAAAATCCAAGCATATGACTGAACTTCTTTCATTTATTTATTTGCTGCTATTGCATGTGGCATCTTCAACTTTATTTTGTACATAATAATAATAATGAGAGGATTTTTCCTTAGAATGTCGAATGTGCACTAATATCATTTCCTTAAAAATAAATTATTATTTTTTAAAGGTCATAGCCCTTTATGAAGTTTCTGTGTACTGAAGACTCAATGTTTTAATGACTGATTCATTGATTTTTAAGTATAACAAAACTAAGAAACCAACAATAACACTGAACTTCTTTTATTGTTCAGGAAATGTGCAGTGTCGCTGATGATCCACGAAGTTACAAAGTCAAGTTACTTTGGTCCTCTCAAACTAACCCTTTATGAATCCAGATCCTGACAGAAAAGGCCACTTCTCCCCAAAAAAACTTTTCTCAGCTTTGCTAGCTGCATAAACACTGTGTATCACATCCAGGGCTTTTTTTTCAAGGGGAACTCACTGGAACTCAGTTTCAGCACCTCTCAGGTGGGTGCCATTACCACTCTAAGAGAAAGAGGGAGGCATTCATGGTGAATTCTGGTACTTTTTTCTAGAAAAATAGCACTGCTCACATCCAAGTAACGAGGTGCATTCTGCATCTAGAAATTTGTTCTTTCTCAGAGCAAGGACAGAAAATGTTATTTAATATATACAATTGATCAAATAAATGTTTGGTATTGAAAGTGGAACAAAACTGCTCCATTTCAGAGATGGGAGTGATACTGGATGACAGCGTAATAATCAAACTTCTTTGTTGGATTTAAACATGGTGCTCTCATCAAATAATACTTGTCCCATTTGTGGGCTCTCAGACAATGCCTGCCATTGGGATGAGAGGCGAGCTCAAGTTTTGTGTCATTTATCACAGAATCTGAATCCATCTACAGAATGTATTGCTATCCATCTCTTGTCCCAGATGCAGCAGTTCTACTCTGTTAATTACTTGCACCATTGATATGTCAGAAAGCCCATCCTTTAACCATAAGGTAATTCAAAAGCACTGAAGCAGATAAGCTGCAGACAAAAGGAAGAACTGACAAAAAAATTCAGATATATTAAATGTAAAAAAATGCCCTTGAGATTTCAAGTACTTGCCACCCCTTTGGTTATTGAGCTGATACATTTAAGTTGCCTGATACACCTAGTCACCTGAGTAAGTCTATTGAGCTTAGTTGGGCCTACTTCTGAGTAGACATGTATAGGATTGCACGGATAGTATCTGGCTGGTGTAGTTTTATTTTTAACAGTGAATTTTAAAAAAATACTGAACAACAGGAAAATGGCATTCCAGTCACACCTTCATAGAAAATTCTGCCTTTCAGACCTGCTTCTGCTACTAAAGCCAAGCTTATCCAAGTCTCTCTAGATAGGGCAGGACTGCTTGACAATGCTGAGGATGAGTGGCAACCCTCACCCAACACATTTCTCCCACTACTCAGCCTCCTCCTCATTTCCCCGGGTTCAGAATGAATTGTCATTTGAATCCCTCAAGAGAGGGAAACTCACAAAGGTCACATCCCTACCATGCATTTACCATCACTCTTGTACCACTTTAACAACCATGGTTTCCTTCAAAGAACCCGAGCGCCCAGACTCCCACTCTGAACACAACAACAGAGGCACCTACCTGCACAGAAAACAGAGGTCATAGAATCATAGAATTGTAGAGTTGGAAGAGATCCCAGGGATCGCCTTGTCCAATCCCCTGCAATGCATGAGATTTATTCAAGCAAGCAACGGTACAGGTTCAGAAGCAGGCATAGCAGTAGAAGTCAAGAGTCAGAAGTTCAAGAACTCAGCAGAAGCAATAAAGATGTCCCAACAAGTTCCCATGCTGCTCCTGCCAAGCATTTAAAGATGAGGTATGGGAAGTTTACACGGAGGCCAACATTCCATTTGTTTGGAATGTCACTAAATGCTATGAAACACTTGAAAACATGGCATTTGCCATGTAACTAAAGCTAGGGAATGCAAGCTGTGTGTGTGTGTGTGTGTGTGTGTGTGTGTGTTGTTTATAACCCAAATATATATATATAACCCAAGCTTTGGGGCATGTTTGGTTGGTTGTTCATTCTGTTGTTAGTGCTTTTATATCAGTTACAATGGAACGATTTTACCTGTTATGACTACATATTCCATTGCTTTATTCATGTGTTACCCAGAGCAGGTAATAAATACACCAAATAAATAAATTCTCAGAGTCAAATTATCTGGCAAGGGTGTGTGTGTGATTTGGTCTGATGAGAAATACAGAGTGGTTCTTGATCATTTCCCCAGCAACTGGAATAGCTTCTTGATCAGTTGGCATCACCCCAAGTTTTTTTTACCCCCCTCCCCGCCCACTTGCCATTTCTCTCCCTCTTTTCTAGAGTCTTACTCTCTGTCCTTCTCTCCCTTTCTGCCTCCTCCTTCTGTCCCTTCCCCATTACCACTATCGCCTTCTTACTGCCAAAGCACAAATCTTTTTCTGAGGTCTTGCCTTCCCAGTCGTTTGTGATAGACAGACTCGTGTGCAGAATGGCTCTCTGGTGCTTTGGGGAGTGTAAAGGAATAGTGGTTCCTTAAAAAGGCATCAGCAAAGCTTAATCAGAGCGAATGAGCCTCAGAGGAGCTGTCTTAAGACTGAATTTTTATTTCTTTTGTTCTAGCTAGACTTTGACAGGATTAACTCATGTTACCCGTAATAGAACAAGAGAGAGTAATAATACAATAGAGCCTGCTTCAACTAAGTTCAAGAAAGAAATATATGCATAAGAGCACAGCTTTCTGTGTTGAATCAAGTGATGGATTATTAGTTTGAGGGAATGTTATCTCCTGGGGCCATACATGTTACACAACTGCATTCCTTGATGTGCAGTCAATTTTATTGCTATCATAGTCCACAAGGCTATATTATGACCAGCAAAATGTGGTTATTAAATGTATATCCCAGATCTATCGTAAGCAGCAAGCAGATGCAAATTGCAAAACCACCAGAGCCTTCCCTTTTCAGCAAGTGGAGAATTACACCTGAGTCTGTAGTACCTGTATTACATGTGAAATTTTTATGTTATCTATAAATCATCTTCGGATGTTTTATGGAGCAGTTGATAAACGGTAGCAGACGACATGGTGCAGCAGTCATATTGCAGTCATGTTAATGCTGCTTACTGAGAGGTAGAGAGGGAGGAGCCACGTGGCAGTGAGGTCAGAGCTGTGCAAATACATCAGCAGACTTCCTCCAGTGTGTTTGCTCCATGCCAGCTCACCACTGTCATGGATGCGGTCCCTAGAATGCAGCCATCAGACTGAAAAAATAACTGCTAGCCCTCATGGAAGAGGGTACGTAGAGTCATGGCAAAAGCTCATTCGAATGAGTAGACTGTCTAGAATTTATGACAGCTTGCCTTCTGACATTTCTTTGTGAGTTGCATCTTCATCATCTCGGAGAAAGCATTCTCGATTGTGCCATACCTGTTTGATTTCTATAAAAATAACTAACCAGCAGCTGTCTGTTCCATAGCTATGCAGAGAAAATGCAAGTTTGTCAAACAGATAGGCCTTCCTGTCTTTACGCTGACAAAAAATCACAGCCTTATGTTTTTAGCAGCTGTCTGACTAGGACAGCCAAAATGTTGCCAGGCCATAGCCAATTACTATTTCCCTCCCATAGCTTCACCTCTCTAATTATCTCAGAGAGCAATAGTTAAAGCAGACAGTAAAAATTAATTAATTTCCTTCATGCCAATTTAGCACTTGCTTCTATGGGACAGGAGGAAAGTGCAGTGTTGGATGTGTTGGTCTGTGTGTTCATTTTGCTTTCTTTTCTTTTTTCCCCGATGTCCTGTCCTGTCCGTGAGACTGATTATAGAATTTAGCCACATTAATGAAATGATTTAATGTGAAACTTGAGAGTAATAGTTGTGTTGAAATGATTTTAATCAGTGCGGCTGGATGCCCAAAGGAACGCAATGGCACAACTCCCATTGAGGTTGATGGGACTAGCATCTGTGGACCATAATGAAGACTGGAACCAGAATTGGCTTTTATTGTACCTCTAATGGCTCTCTGAATAAGAAGATAATGAATCACACTCATAAAGTTTGTGCTGTGATCCAGAGTCATGGTTCCTCATTTTTTCTTCTCCCCATTGACCATGTGAAAATTGCTCAGCATCTTTGTGGAAGACTAAATGATTTTTCTGTCATAGAAATTTTCATGTGCTGTGCTAATTGCTGTGTGTTTTCAAATTGCATTTCATCACTTCTTTTATTTCTTAAATATTGTATTTTATTGCATTACAATTTGAATTCCACATAATTAAATATTAAGTTATATCCCTGTGCTTTCGGGATTAATGGCAGAATATCAAAAGTAGATTTTGCAAAGCCATTATGGTCACTAAGAGACTTAAATACCCACTGTCTATCATACAATGGTCTGAGGACCTCACTGCCCTGGCTATATTAGAATGTATTTCATATAGACATCAGTTTTGTATGGATTCTGACTTGGACATCTGGGGAACTTAAATTATTTTACATATCTAACAATATGAATGAATGTAGTTGTTTTCTTAATGATGATGATGATTCGATACACACAAAGAGAAAAAGAGTGCTTTTTTCCGGGGGGACGCAGGGGTTCACTTTGTGAATCTTTGTACTTTTGTCCATTTACTGTATTTATTTTCCCCGATTTGAACTATAAAATAGTGATTTTCTTGAGTCAAAATGAGAGTACCCCTAAACATTTTAAAGGAAAAAAGCACTGTTTATATATAATTCTTTTAAAAGTAAATTAATCTTTCATTTACTTTTTTTGTTAACTTTGCAAATAAAAAGTTAATAAAAAAGAACGGGAAGAGTTATAACTCATGGAGAGCAGAAAATCTCTCTCTTACACACACACACACACAGAGAGAGAGAGAGAGAGAGAGAGAGAGGGAGAGAGAGAGAGAGAGAGAGAGAGAGAGAGAGAGAGAGAGAGAGAAACAGTGATTTTTCCTGACATGTATTGCTACAGATAAGCCCTCAATATACATACGTCAAACAAAGGGGTGGGCATACTGCTGGGAAAATGCAAAAATTGAGCTTCATTCAACTTTTAAAAGACCTGCCAAGACACATAAAATATTGGTTGGAGCAGGGCAATGGTCCTATGGACATGTCTTAACAGAAGCCAGCCCTTTTTAGAAAGGAGCACTTATTACTTGGGTTGTTTCTAAGTGAACAAAAAAACCCTGCTGAGTTGGAACCTCATTGTTCCATTTTATAGCTTTTACAGAGGTCGTAAGTAACACTTCCGCATAGGCAGAATCCCATACTCCCACTTCCTGGTGGGTTGGAGGAGTCACAGCAATAGTTTCACAACAGCAGCACTTGCTGCAAGCAGGGTGGGTGAGATGGCGGTGAGATTGGAGCTGCGTGGCTGCACTGGTGGGTCCACCTGCTCGTGCCCTTGGCAGCCTCAGCTATACGGGCGAGCTTCTCCTGACCACTTTTGATGTAATGCAGTATGCAGTATACTTTTGATGTAATGCAGTATGCCTGCTTCTTGGGAGAAAAGCAATGACAAACCTAGATAGCATCTTAAAAAGCAAACACATCACCTTGCCGACAAAGGTCCGTATAGTTAAAGCTATGGTTTTCCCAGTAGTAATGTACGGAAGTGAGAGCTGGACCATAAAGAAGGCTGATCGCCGAAGAATTGATGCTTTTGAATTATGGTGCTGGAGGAGACTCTTGAGAGTCCCATGGACTGCAAGAAGATCAAACTTATCCATCCTTAAAGAAATCAGCCCTGAGTGCTCACTAGAAGGACAGATCCTGAAGTTGAGGCTCCAGTACTTTGGCCACCTCATGAGAAGAGAAGACTCCCTGGAAAAGACCCTGATGTTGGGAAAGATGGAGGGCACAAGGAGAAGGGGACGACAGAGGATGAGATGGTTGGACAGTGTTCTTGAAGCAACTAGCATGAGTTTGGCCAAACTGCGGAAGGCAGTGAAAGATAGGCGTGCCTGGCGTGCTCTGGTCCATGGGGTCACGAAGAGTCGGACATGACTGAACGACTGAAAAACAAAGTATGCTGTGGACTTTTAGAGGAAGCATTTCTCAAGAGGGTGATTTTTAGCACCACATAGTACTGCCTCTTATCGTGCACTTTATTCAAATCTGTTTGATTTCATGGGTCATTGCTTGCTGCTTCTGGCTCGGTTAGAATCCTAAGTGTTTCCTGGTGAGGCACTGTGAGGAGAGGGAAAGGATTTCTCATTGTTTCATGAAACAATTATCCACTGGAGTATGAATTAATGGTCGGGCTAAGCATGGGCTGTGGGCACCCTAGGGACTAACAGTAGACCAATTATTCATATATCAGCTACTTAAAGCCACAGAAAAGTGTGCCAAGGGCTCTGAATTATTTAGGCCAGCGAACACTATGCAACATTCTGGCCAAGGGGAGTATTTGTCCAGCATTGTTGCACATTTCTGGGACCTGGAAGATTTATTAAATTTAAACTGAGGGGGTGCAATGTTTTTTAGGATTATTAAACTCATCCCTAAGTAGGTAGCCTACATGCTTTAGGGAGGAACAATTCCATTCATATTTTTACACTCCCTTTGTCCTGAGCCCCACAACTACTGTAGGAAGTAGAGGCAAATGACCATTTTGAGAATGCAACAAAACGTGGATTTTGTTTCACTTAACCAATAACTTGGTTCATGAAGGAATTTTCCTGTCAGAGATTTTGATGGAAGAAGGTTTACTGGCAAAATGTAATAGGAAGAGCACTGTGCCAGGTTAAGTCCCTACGGAGTGGTTTTTACTACTTTACCAGTACAGCCCCAAATTCCTGTAATTTGCTTGCTAAACCAGTGACTGTTTTATTAGTGGTAAATATTAAATTAAGGTGGAATCAAGTAAGTTGATATGGGAAGGCCACTGAAAACAGCATTCCTTTGCTGCATTCTCCCTCTCTCCCCTCTGAGATTAAGGCCACACACTGTGTGACATCAATATATTGAGAATTTCCTTGTCTCCTCCCCATTTTATTGGCTGCTACTGGTGGAGGTGGGAAAATACACAATGCCATTATATGCGCAAGTATCCCTACCTATTACAAGGAAGAGATGAAGCACTCGACACAGGGATGCCACTATTGGTAGCACCCCCACCTGTCGCCTGTAATATGTTAGAATCCCATGAATTTTCCTTTTAACTTTTAATTTTCCTTTTAACTTTTTAATTCTTTACTTATTGAGCGGTTCAAGTGTTTGACACACGTCACAAATAAGGCTCTGCCAAATGTTATCTCATTTTCCATTTTCAGTTTGAAAAGCATGATTTTCTGGGTAGCAAATTTCTCCCCAAACCTGTAAATTAGGGGTGTGCCCCCCTCATATTGTTAGACTCCAGCTCCCATGAACCACAGCTAAAGTGTCAGGGATTGTGGGAGATGCAGTAAATCTGGAGGATGTTAAATTCTCCAGCCTTGGTATACCGGTAAGCTTTCCCATTATTCCCCATTGCTTCCCTAATTTCTGAAAATGGGGTTCTGTTTGCTGCTATTGTTTTCCCAGTCTATATGCTATCTTGGCTGCTCTTCTTATTCTTCTGAAGCCAGGCAGCCTATCTGATTTTATGATCTCACAACATCAGTGAAGGTCAATTCACTGGGATCAGCCCTTCCTGAATAGGTAAAGGTAAAAGTAAAGGGTCTGAAGTAAATATGGTCTGAAGCTCAACATCAAAAAAACTAAGATCATGGCCACTGGCCCCATCACCTCCTGGCAAGTAGAAGGGGAAGAAATGGAGGCAGTGAGAGATTTCACTTTCTTGGGTTCCATGATCACTGCAGATGGTGACAGCAGTCACGAAATTAGAAGACGCCTGCTTCTTGGGAGAAAAGCAATGACAAACCTAGATAGCATCTTAAAAAGCAAACACATCACCTTGCCGACAAAGGTCCGTATAGTTAAAGCTATGGTTTTCCCAGTAGTAATGTACGGAAGTGAGAGCTGGACCATAAAGAAGGCTGATCGCCGTAGAATTGATGCTTTTGAATTATGGTGCTGGAGGAGACTCTTGAGAGTCCCATGGACTGCAAGAAGATCAAACCTATCCATTCTCAAAGAAATCAGCCCTGAGTGCTCACTAGAAGGACAGATCCTGAAGTTGAGGCTCCAGTACTTTGGCCACCTCATGAGAAGAGAAGACTCCCTAGAAAAGACCCTGATGTTGGGAAAGATGGAGGGCACAAGGAGAAGGGGATGACAGAGGATGAGATGGTTGGACAGTGTTCTCGAAGCTACTAACATGAGTTTGGCCAAACTGCGAGAGGCAGTGAAGGATAGGCGTGCCTGGCGTGCTCTGGTCCATGGGGTCACGAAGAGTCGGACACGACTGAACGACTGAACAACAACAAAAGGTAAAGCGACCCCTGACCATTAGGTCCAGTCATGTCTGACTCTGGGCTTCCGGCGCTCATCTCACGTTACTGGCCGAGGGAACTGGCGTACAGCTTCTGAGTCATGTGACCAGCATGACTAAGCCACTTCTGGCAAACCAGAGCAGCGCATAGAAACGCCGTTTACCTTCCCGCTGGAGCAGTACCTATTTATCTACTTGCACTTTGACGTACTTTTGAACTGCTAGGTGGGGAGGAGCTGGGACCGAGCAACGGGAGCTCACCCTGTCGCGGGGATTCGAGCCGCCAACCTTCTGATCAGCAAGCCCTAGGCTCTGTGGTTTAACCCACAGTGCCACCCACGTCCCTTCTTGAATACATGGATACTTTTGACCCCTTTCAAAAATATTATCTTTAAATTTCATTTATTTATTTTACTACATTTATATCCCACCCATATTCAAAGGTGCTCAAGAAAGCATGATATATGACTCTCCTCCCTCCTTCATTTGTCTCCACAACAACCCTGTGAAGGAGGCTAGGATGGGAAAGATAGAGAGTGACTTGCCCAAGGCTGAGGTGGATTTGAACCCGGGTCTCTCTGCTCTTAATCATCACATTTTTCAAAACCAATGGAAATACCCAGGAATATTATCCTTCTTTCAGCTCAACACTATATTTATGTCCTGCTCTGACAACCATATGGGGGTGTCTTCTATAAATAAAGAAAATACAATATTAATGGAAACAAATTCTGAACAAAGCTAAGCAAAGGAAAGGAGCCTGTTTCATTTTGTCTACCCCTTTCATAAGGGTTTTTATGTTGTACAATTATGCCATAATATATACCCTTAATAACAACACCAAGGAAGAGCAGCAATGCCTCTTTTTTATATAGTACCCATATGCCTCTGACATTTTAGGAGCTTCATAAGTAGAGAACTAAGCAAGCACATTTGTAAAAGACCAATTTAATCTCATAAGATTAAAACTGGAGAGACGATTAAAACTAATTCAGGACACAAATAAAATCAGTACTGTGCCACTAACAGGTTCTTGGAATTAAGATATAAAATCATCTTCAGAAGCACCAAACGACACACACAAAAATGGGTGAATGGCAGGCACAAAGGGACCAGATCAACCTATTTCTTATGCACTCACCATCCAATGGCTTGGAAATCCTTTTGTGTTGTTTGGAAGTTGTGACTTGTGGCATTAAGATCGGAGGAGCACACAATTTCAAAAGTGGAACAGTCTCCCTTGGGAAGTTGTGGACTCTCCTTCCTTGGAGGTTTTTAAGCAGAGGTTGGATGGCCATGTGCCATGGATGCTGTAGCTGAGATTCCAGCATGGCAGGGGGTTGGACTAGATGACCCTGAAGGTCCCTTCCAACTCTATGATTCTATGGTTCCTGCTGAGTGCTGATGACCATGGCTCAGTGGAAGAGCACATGCTTTGCTTGCAAAAGGTCCATTTCAATTCTCAACATCTCCAGCCAGTATAGACCATGAGTGAGGAATCTTTTCACACACATATATATTGAGGGCTACATTTCCTTCTGGGGACTGCAGGCAGGGCCAGCCCACCCATGAGACAAGGTGAGGCGACCACCTCAGGCTGCATGATCCGTGGGGCAACAGATCCATCTTTCAAGGTAGCAGCAACAGCTACAATGCGCTCCTAGGTCGGACCTCCCATTTTCCCAGCAGCCCCACCACTGCATCCACAGCACCCTCTTGATGAATAGAAGGCACTTCTCCTCCTAGCAAGGAAATGGGTTAGGCTGCCCTCTGGGGTCTCCTGGGGTCTATACCCACCTGGAGTGATTCAGAGGATGCCACTTTCCCCCTTGTGATGGCCTTTGATTCCTACTTCAACCATGGTGTCAGGAGTCCAGTCCCCGGCCTGATCACACAGTAAGCGTAATTAATTAAAAAGGATGATTTATTGTCAAAACAACAGATAGCTCTGGAGGGCTCTAACACAGCCTCCCAGCATCATCAATCACAATGACCCTTATGAAGACCCCTTCCGGTTACAGAAGATATTGAACTTTCTCACTTTGCACCTCTTGCTTTGTCTAACAGCCCTCCCCCTTAGCCTACTCTTAGGAGGGATTGGCTCAGCTCCAATCTCTTCCCATTCTGACAAACTGCTTCTTTCTCTGTTTGCGCCAGTTTGCACTTCTCGAGAGCATTGGCTGGGTTTCGGCCCACTCTCAGCCATTCCCTTATCAACCGGCATTCCAAGGGGCGAGGGAGTTGGCACTAGCCGGTGATCATCCTGACTGACAGTTAACCCTCTCTGTTCCTGGCTGCTTTCTTCAGCTGGTTGCAAACCTTCACTCGGAGCTGGCTGCAAACCATCACCGGGAGCTGGCTCATTCATGACACATGGGCTATGGTTGATTTGATTCCCCCCTTGTTTCCAGTGTAGATATTCACTCACTGTTTCTTCCCTGGAGGTTTGCCTCAGGTGCTGAAATTTCTGGTGCCGGCCCCAACTGCATGCCAGAAATGGGGATGGCCCAGAGGCAAAAGTGCCAAAGCAACCAATGTGGGTGTTATCTTTGCACTGCAGACTGCATTACGGCAACACAAAGTCAGAGTTTCTTTTACCACAACCTTCCTGACACCTCACCCCACTTCGCTGACCACTGCTGGTAAGAAAACAGTAGGCCAAGGGACAGTTTTGTCTTGTCACATCTGAAGTTGCGGAGACACAGGCCTGACTGTGCTGTACACACACACACACACACCCCAAAACCTAATGAGGGAATGAGTTCGGTTGGTGTGTTGGCTCTGCGAACCCTTCCATCTTATGCTCAGCCCAAATATGTGTCTAAATAAAAGCACATATCAAAAAGACACCATGGTCCCCAGTTACTTTTATTCCAAGAAGACTGAAAATAAATGCTGGCATGGCACTCTGAAGTCTCTCAGCCACTCAGAGATTGGGGTGCATGTAACAATCCTATTCATCAACATTGAAATAAATTGCACTTTCCTAATGAGTTTAATGAGTTGTGGATTTCTGCGTGCACGCACACACACACACCACTGAAAAAAGCAGCGATAGCTTTTGAAAAGAAAAGAATCGCCCAGAATTAAAAAGAAGGGGTTGGGGGTTCTCATTGTCTTTTGATTTTCAAAAAAGATCTGGCACTTTCTTGCTTATGGAAGAACAAAGGAAAAGAAGTGATTTCTCTCTCACATTATCTTATTATAATCCTTCTCTTTATAATTATGTTTCCATGGATGAAATTAGTAGTTGTGCTGACTGCCTCTTAGATAATGGGGTCAGGAGGCTTAGATGTATTTAAAAGTTGCTCCCAAAAGTTGCTGAAGGTGACAAAGAAACTTTAGTCTTAAGTCTTCAAAGAAGAACCCTTACAAGATTTTTTAAAAAATATATATGCAGCTATTTAATTACTAAAAAGCCTGGTTTAACCATGCAATATTCTGTGGCAACTGGGACCCATAGCAATCTGGGAAAGCTATCATCCTTGTGGCTTTTGAAGACCAAAAAAGCAACAATCATGCAATATATTGATTGCATAATTTTAAACCTAAGCTTTTGGTACCCTGATTTGACCCTTTTCCAGAGATACCATTTCCTGTTGCTCTACCTTCAATTTCTGTTACTTTGTTCCAGCTTGAGCCACACACAAGTGGAAGCAGGATCCTATGCATATGATTGCTTTGTATGTCTGTTGCCCTGGCTCCTTTGGGAAGAAGGTATATAAATCAAAACAATAATGACAACATTCTCCTTGTTGGATGAAGAACAGCAAGTGCATGTATGAATTTTCACCCAATTTGAAACATACATATTCTCACTTATCAGCTGTTCAACTGGTGGTGCGGAGGGCTCACTCACAGTAACTGCTTCATATTATTAGCATGTAATGTCACTTGCTTTTTGAACAAAACTATGCCACTCCCAGACTGCAGGGAATTTTGCTTTCAGGTTTTGAACCTAGAGGGTGAATTTCATCCCCTGGGAAACAGAAGTGGGCTTGCAGTGGTATGGAAACATTTCTAGAATGCAACCAGTGACCACTGCTTTCTGGCAAAATACTGACTGGAAATACCTCCACTGCTGGGAAGTATTTCTGCGGTCCCTCCTTGCCATGGAGGTTTGGAACATGGAAAGAATTTTTGTTGTAGTTGCTAAAAAACAAAAACAAAAACAACAACTTCTCCTAATGGTGTTACTTCTGAGAAGTAGAAAAGGTTCCAGTAATTGACATTTAAGATACAGGGTGGAGTGATTGTTCTGGAGTAAATTATGGGACATTCTAGATTCCAGATCTACTCCAGGAGGTCTCCTG
Source organism: Lacerta agilis (assembly GCF_009819535.1). Classification (NCBI taxonomy): domain Eukaryota; kingdom Metazoa; phylum Chordata; class Lepidosauria; order Squamata; family Lacertidae; genus Lacerta; species Lacerta agilis. The sequence goes on from NC_046313.1 coordinate 60,947,377, forward strand.
AGAAAGACAGATGCCAATCTGGAACAAAGTTGGTGGAATGGGACATCCACCATCTAGGTATACAACAGAAATCCATTTCTTCAACAAGACTTCTAGTTACTCTACTCCTTAATATTGTTCCCGCAAAATCTGCCCCAAAGATTTTGGATGTGTTGGGGCTAGAGGAAAGAGAATCCCAGTTGTATGACTGTATGTCTGCTCACCCTACATTAGATCTTTCCAAGTGTCAGATTCATTTCCCCTTTATCTAATTATTCTATCCTATCTGCCTATTTATCACACTAGCATCCCCCCCAAGGAGCCGAGGATGTTAACCATGGGGTTGTCTCATTTTATCCCCCTTGAGAATGCTCTCTGAGCTCCCATTTTGCATTAGAAGTCCATTGTGAATATAAGGAGGTGGTTCTTTGAAGCCACCAAATATTTCCTTTCTTCCTTTCTTCTGTCAATTCATTCCCTGCTGCCTCCAGGCCCACAGCATATTCTTTGTCTTATCCAATTCAGTTAGCCTTAATAAGATGGGTACCACATATTTATTTGATGTCAATTGATTGTAGATGGAGCTTTCAGTGGCGGTTTAATTGGCATGTAAGTGATAAGCCCAATTACCTTGTAATGATTCAGAAATTACATCAGCTACACACTAGTGATTGTGTTCTTATAGAAAACGCACACAACATGTAGGGGAAATGTTGCTATTTATCGAACAGATTTTTCTTTTTCTTTTTTAAAAAATGCTTATGTGGGGGTTTAATCAGATTTCAGTTAGATGGTGAAATAAAAAAAAAACTTAAATTAGCATTTATTATCCATGCTAATTGGCACCAGCTTCAGCATCTTGCAGACTGCAATCAGAAGCGCATTTTCACAGTGATGAGAAATATAATCGGAGGACATGAGCAAATCCAAGAGTCCTGGAAGTTCCTTCATCCTATATTTGATGTGCTTAATATAATCTTGATTATGCAGAGATGTCTTAAATGAGTTGTAACTGATACCTATCCAATTTTCACCAGTTCTTGCATGCATTTGAAATCTAATGACTTTTGAAATCTACTCTTGCCGCTTAATTAACGGATAAGTTGCATTATTGATTCTGAGATGGATTGATTCATTGTCTAGCAATTTAAAATAATATTTTAACCATTTGCCCAAGTTCTCAAGATATTAATGTCTGTAGGCTCTTACTGGTGAAATGACAAAGGTGGTGGGAAGTCTTTTTTCAGGAATGACAGTTGTGTCAGTTATGCTGGGTTGGACCCAGCATTGTACATAAAGAAGGTTTGTGGTTTCTCTCCTTCCCACTTCAGCCTCCAAAAGCTGTTCCTGAGGGCTGGGGAACCATATGAAACCATGGTGGATGCCAGACACAATTGCCATCCGAGACCAATTTCACATTGTTCTGGTGTGCGGGGAGTGGTGAGGGTGGAGTCTCCTGACCCTTGGGATCTTGGGAACGGGAATCTCACTTCTTTTCAAAATTAAGGAACAAAAATGGATTTAAAAAAAAAAAAACATGTGGATAAGCTCGATATCAAGATTTGCAGAAATACCATAAGATTAGAGAGTCATTTTTATTATATTTTAAAGCCCCCCTCTAAATATTGGATTTGCCTCCCTGTAAGAATTGAATGCCCAGTGGTCATGATGCATAATACTCTCTTAATACTCAGAGGCTTGTTTGGGGAAAGATCCCACCCCCCTTTGTGATGAAAAGTCTGCTTTGGAATAAGAATGCCTTGAAAGCTCAGGAGTATATTATATTTCTCTTTATTTCTATCAGTGGAAACAAGAAGAAAATGTCAGGGGATTCTGGAGATTCTCTTTAATGAGCTGTAAACATAGCAGAGGATTGAATATGGAACAGCAATTAACCAGAGTGTGGCAGGATGATGCTTTAACAACAACAACAACAACACACAACACACAAAGCGATCTTGTAGAATTACGGATCAATTTCTATTGATTGTGGCCTCTTTTCCTTGCTTTGACCATCAAAATGCCAATTACATTTTCGCAGCAACCATTAATATAAAGGATTTGAAATGTACCCATCAAAAGGGCACTTCTCTTTTTCTTATGCAAAACAGTGTGAAATAATGGTTTTACATTTTGAACCACCTCTCTTTATAAGAAGCCCCCCCCTCTTTTTTCTTTTTCTAAAATCTATCCTCTGCATCGGTACTCACAAAGATGACGTGAATATAAAGAAACAGGACCATAATAAAATGCTCATATAAATGACTGTAAGTTAGTCCTACGTATACCTGTATTTGCTAGATCACCAGATATTAAATGAAAGACATGACTAATGCTGGCTGTGATACATTGAATGCCTAGATGCACAATTATAATGTGAGGAACAATCAATATAAAAAAGAAAGAAAACTGGATGTTCTCAAGATGATGCTGTTGACATGGGATGAAAACTAAACAAACCCAGCTTCGCCCAAGGCATGACGGATAACAAGCAACAACCGGGAAAAGATAGACATAACATTTTACAAGGACAGGAAGAAACACCACGGACAGAATAATTGCTACACACAGGAAGAACAAGGATATAGTTTGAGTGCCTTGCTTGCAGTTTTATAAATAATTTAATGTGTCAACACAAATAGAAGTTATTAATATTGCAGTTGTTGTATAAGGGATTGTTATTATGACCGGAATGAAATTGAAATTAATAAGATTTTGGAATGCAGAAATAAGGAAAATCATCGTACAATCAATTATAACACGCGGGGAGAGGGGCACCTAAATTATATAATTCGGTTTTGAACGATTGGTATTAGTAACTGCACTATAAATTGGTATTGTTATAACGAAGTTATTATTGGATTGTAATTGAAAACTAATAAAAATTATTATAAAAAACCAAAAAAAACAAACACATATCCTTTAGGAAGAAAATAAAAGCTGGTGGTTTGTGTGTGTGTGTGTGCTTTCCCAGCTGTTAATTAATCTGGATGCTTTATTTACCTGATTTGTGAACAATTTAACTCCTCAGGTGCATCATCACCAGTCTATGAAGAGGCATAAAGAAGACTAGCTGTTCACCTAGTCTCTGCCATGCCATGCCCTTTCTTATGTGCACCAATATGAAGATCTAGCAGCAAGATATTGTGGCAGCCAGCAAGAAGACAGTCTGGTTTTTAACATGTCCAAACTCCATTTGAGTATTCCATGATAATCAACTCACTTGGGAGCTTGTTCACATTGTCATTTCTGATTTGAATAATTCCCCCCCCCCCAAAAAAAATATTTCTCAATATTTAGGTGAACAGTTTGTTCACATATTACTTGGGACATCTGTATCACTGTATTCCATCACCAGCTCCCTATATCTGAACAGAAATACACACTGCATCGTATCAAGGTCTTCTGCTTAGTGGAAATATATATATATATTTCCAGAATTCATTGAACCTGTCTGACTAGACACATTTTCTGAGGCAGACGGATCCTGAGCCACAGGGAACTCTCCCCTTCACCCTATTATTACGACATAATATTACATTCAAGAGATACAAATAAACCCAACTGCTGCATCCAAAAATAAAATAAAATAAAAGTATGGTTTTAGTCAACTTTACACAAACTCATTAGGCTTATGTGGGTTTATGTCCCCACAGTGGCTGCCCAGATGCCATCTCAATGGGGCATCTCATCTACAGGGCTGGTTTTGTGAGAATGAAATACTATCTGATGCATTTCATTCATCAATCCATATTTTCAGGCTGTTGGACTTGGGTGGGTTTTTTTGGGGGGGGATACCTTATTCTGAAGAGAAGAGAATGACTGAAGAGAAGAGAGCCAGTAGTCATTAAGAGTGGTAGACTTGTAATCTGGGGAACCGGGTTCGTGTCTCCGCTCCTCCACATGCAGCTGCTGGGTGACCTTGGGCTAGTCTCACTTCTTTGAAGTCTCTCAGCCCCACTCACCTCACAGAGTGTTTGTTGTGGGGGAGGAAGGGAAAGGAGAATGTTAGCCGCTTTGAGACTCCTTCAGGATAAAGCGGGATATCAAATCCAAACTCCTCCTCCTCCTCCTCTTCTTTAAAAAGACTTGTTTATCAGTTGTTTCCTTGAAAGTAAACACCCTCTCTACAGCAGTGTTGGAGGAAGCCTCTCAGGCACCTGGTGCGGCGTGCTGAGGGGTGGGGCGAACTGCCCATAGGAGTGGGGCGAACCTTCCTGGTGGCGCACAATACGGATGCAAGGACGGCATGTGTGGAGCCCAATATGGACAGCGCACGCGGCGCCCAATACAGACGCACGGACGATGCATGTGACGCCCATACGGACAGTGTGTGCAGCACCCAATACAGACGGTGCATGCTGCTGGGCCTCAGCCACCCTACAGCTGGAGGAGAGGCAGTTGGCGGACAGCATGGAGCCTGCAGGTGCCCAAGACATGTGGCCTGGGTGCACTGCAGGCCCCGTGGTGAGTGCTGCCAGCCATTTTGTCACCCCCCCTCAGGGTGACACCCAGGTCGGACTGCACCCCCTTTCCTCCACCCCTGCTCTACAGCAAATTAGAACGTGCAATTCCTCTTGTTGTCAGCTGTGGCTATTTTGTCCGCCTCTTCCATGTAACTGTTCGGACCATCCAGTTCTCGTCTACACTTCCCTGCTCAAAAAGTCAAATCTGTTAGACCCAGGTGTAGAAAATTATTTGCAATTTGATGAAAGATGCACAGATCCAGATAATGCATTGGCTTTATATTGCTTGGTATCTGATGACGGAGACCAGTTGGAATGGTTTCTCACACACCCTTGGCAGCTTTCGAATGATACAAACCGTGAAAGGCAAATGCCTTGACTGATGAGTAATATCTTCTGTGACTTCCTAATCTGACCTTTTGTGCAATTATTTCAAATCACCATGTCTATATTTGACAAGCCGTAATTTCTGCTAACAGTCTGACAGTGTTCCAGGGAAATACCACCTCCGTTCTAAGAATCCTGCACAGAAGTCATTTTCTTCCTGCACCCACTTCAAAGAAAAGATGCTGCAACTTTGCATAAAAGGGCAGTTTGATATTGGTTTGCTTCTGTCTCAAAGCTCAAAGACTATAGTGCATGAGCGAGGATTTCCAGGGTTCACTCCCTACCTGGTCTGCTCAATAATCAAACAGGATTTTGAACCTAGAGTTTCATATCTGTACCAGAACAATGACACTTATTTCCAATAAAAGTTTATTTAGGCACCAGATATGAATGACCTTCACACTCATTTTCATCTGTTCAGTGCATCATCCTGAAATCTCTATTAAATTAGAGCTTGCTCAAACCTCTCACTCACTTCTTCATGTGTGCTAATGAATCATTTGTGATTATTTTCATTTTGGGTATGGAAGAGGATGTCTAATTGGAATGACTGCACATTAATTTTACAGTGCAGTCCTATGTGTGTCTGCTCAGAAATAGGCCCTACTGAGCTCAGTGGGGTTTACTTCCAGGTAGGATTGCAGCCTTAGTTATTTACTGGTTTGACTTTCTGATATTTGCACTTAAGTACTTTATTTTCTTCTCTTCTCCATATATATTTATTCTTAAAATGAATTGCTTCATTCATTTTTTTAAAGTGGTTTTGTCTTCAGACTCCTTTAGTGTTGATTCCTTTTTCTTTTTAATCTATGTATATCAATTTCATTTGCTGTTCTGATGGAATCATAAAAATTGTATTCATCACACTTCAGGAAAAAAAACCTGAGTCTTAAAGAAAAAAATGTTGAGTGACTTTGTTAAACTCATCCCCACAGTAGGTTACAATATAGAAAAGGAGGGTAGGGACCTCCTAATCCAAAACTCTTATTTAAGATAATAAATATAAATCTTTCTGCATTTATTTCTTTTACAAAAGAAGAACAGTATCAGAATGTATATCACAGTCAGTTCCAATTTTATTTTGTGTGTTGGACTTGGGACAATGTAGCTTACACCTTAAGCACCAGTCTTATACACATCCACTACTTTGTAATATGTTACTAGCAGAATGCTTTCATAATGGGAGGGAGGGATGTTTTGGATTCTTGTCTGGTTGGTCACCATTGGCTTTCACATTTGTTTTATTACTTATTTGTTACATTCCTATCCTTTCCTCCAAGAAGCATAAGATGGTATATATGGCTCCTCCCCTTTTTATCTTCACAACAACTCTGTGAAGTGGACTAGACTTAAGACAGAATGACTCGCCCAATAGTGAGTGAGATCTTGAACCTGCGACTCCTCAGTCCTACTCCGATCATATAACCACTGCACTACACTATAATGATCATCTGTGTCTGCAGAAACATACTCTGACATAGCACTCACAATCCTAATGACTACATCTGCAAAGATCATTCTGTATTTATGGGGGTTGTTTTTTTACTCAATTAGTCCTCACCATGTACAGTACTCCATATCCAAACTCCATAGAACAAACTTACGTTTATTGTCGTGTATTCCCACAGAGAATCCTGGAAAAAAGCTATGAGTGCTAAATCTACTTCAGTCTGTAATGTGGATTTGCCCTAAGGTCACTGGGTTCAAACTGCAGGCCTTATTCTTCCTAACTCCATTTCTCAAAGCACATTTCCATCATTTACAATTCTGAAGGAGATACTGTTGAAAATATCAACCAGTGCACACCAGCTAATATCAGAAGACCAATTGAAACCATTTGAGCAGCTGTCATCTGCCCTATCTGTCTCAGTTATGGACCTCTATGGATTATGGCCACTGAATCCAGAATTTTTCTTCAGAATGACACTAAAGGCTTTCTCAGTTTCTCAATTGCTACATTGCACCTATTGGAGAGGTGTTAAGGAATGTGATAGCAAGCTGTCCACAGTTAGTCTCTAATAACAGCAAACAAGTAAAGCCACAAGAGTAGAGGAAACATGATTCAGTATGCACTGTCTGATCAATCCACTGTAAATTCAAAATACTATGCAACAGAAACGTATTTTGTTTTGTATTGACTACTATTAAATTTAATAGGGGTGTGCAAGAAAAAAATGCTGGTTATTTAATGAGAAGTTTCACTATTCATATGTTTGCTTTCCATTCACCCTCACAACTGATTCGGAACAAATTTTCATTTTTATTATAGTCTCAACAGGAGACCAAACCAATCTTTTGCTGCCTGTTACTTTGGTGTTTTCCATCCAGTTGGTATGATCCTGTCAGGCAATCTACTAACCCTAAAAGGGACTAGACGCCAAATTTCAGATAGATTGGATAAAGTTTATCCATTTTAAAGGCAATTTAAATAGAAACACTAACAGCCTCTCTTCCACCCTTCCAGTAACCTTTATGTGACCTGTATAAGCTGTTCTAGTGGAACTCCAATTGAAGTGAATTAAACAAATGAGAAAGAAATGAGAGAGAATAGGTTTTCATTTGGAACTCATTTGTTTGAATGCCCATTCATTTATATGACTGAAATCAATAAAACAGATAGAGTGCATTTGTTTTATTTTTCTTTTTTAAATTAATGCGCATTTTAAAAAAATAATGACTTCTGAGTACATGCTGCACTATGAGTCTGGATCTTACCCCATGTATACACACATGCAATGTGTGTGCATCCATTATGCCCACAATCTGATTTTTAAAAGCCATTAATGCCTTACTTCGTCTCACCTGGTACATTCCAAAGGTTCTCAGCAAAATAACCTGTGGCTTAACAGATCAATCATGTCCGTTCATTTGGTTGTATTGCTGCTCAGCTACACACCGTGCAGTATTTCCTATCAGTCTAGAATGCTGTAATAAATTAGCTTGAGGAACTTGTTTGCAATCCACATATAGATTTAAGGTATTGATTCCTGGGATCTAAGGAGTTGAAAGCTGCACTGCTTTGGGAGGAAAGGTTGGGCTTAAGTTCACCCATGCCATATAAACCTCTACTGAACATCCCTAGAGATGCAATTGCATGAAGCAAATTCTGGTCCAGCATTTCCCTTGGTCTAGCCACTACTGAGTAAAAATATATATGCTAAAGGGCTACCAGGGAGTGGCTGCTGTCACCATATGCCTGCATTCCTACAGCCCCAAAGCTCTGCACCTGGAGTGGATCACCCAATGGGATAATAATAATAATAATAATAATAATAATAATAATAATAATAATAATTTTATTTGTACCCTGCCCATCTGGCTGGGTCTCCCCAGCCACTCTGGGCGGCTTCCATCAATCTTAAAATACATTTAAAGTATAACCCCCTCGAGGTCAGGGCTCCATGGGTGCACCAGAGGAGCCAATCTAATGCTTCAACCCCTCATCACCTGGCCCATCCTGTTCTCAGCAAGTGGCAGAGGAACCACCATCAGAAGGCTATTGCTGTGGCTCCATCCCACTGGGCAAACCATTCCTGATCAGTGCAGAGGAACAGTGAACCATCAAAATTAGCCCCATGGTTTCAAGGCATGACACAAGCTTCTCATAGACATTCCAAGTATGGTATGACAGTGGTATGTGCACCGGTTGAAATTTGGCACTGAGTAGGGTTACAAATACTCTATAATAAGTGCCTGTAAGAACTTTAAAAATGCATAAGGATTTTGTAAAGGATGTATTAATGCTGTTGGACGAAATTAGTTGCTGGGGATATTTAACATCCATGTTAGGGGCTGGAGAATCTGAAAGAATTCTCTGAACTCTTGCCACATCAAGATGTAAATCCATAAAGCAGATTTGTACGTCAGGTACTTTATGCTAATGCTGGTGATGTGCCGCTGTGAGAGCATTACGAGCAGGAGCTGCTGTGCTTCTTGACAAATCCAGCATCAAGTTTGCAACGCCATTTTTCCATACTGTCAGTTTCTCCTGGAAATTACTCTAGAGTTGATTGCATTTAATGTGTTTGGCTGGCACAGCATTCATTCGCTGATCACTGTGTGTATATTAAAAGCAGCATTCTTAAGTGTTATTTACTGTGCTCTGGTGCAGTAAACACTTAGCTGTGTGAATACTCAAAAATCATGTATCATTGGAGATTTAGGGTTCCGCTTGAAAAACTGAAATATTTTGGTTAAAGGATAATTTGTTTTTGCTTATTGTGTGGTGTAAATATTTTGGGTTATTTGAAGATTTTGTATGTATAACGTGGAGTAAATATATTTGGGTGGTGGGAAGCAGAACAAAACTTAAGAAAACAAGAGCATATGAGAAGCAGAACCCAAATAAACCTTGTATTGTGTGCACCTATGAGATTTCATCTTCTCTGGGAAAGGGTGACAGTTGCCTCAGGCAACAGATGCTCTGAGGCAAGGATGGCAGCTCCTCAATCTCCTCTTCCTGGCCATTCCTCCTGAGCCTCCCACATAGACATAGGATCAGGCTGCACAACTAATTCCTCATAGGTAAATACAGTGTGCAAAAATGGGATGGAGGAGAATGAACAATCCCATAGGCCAGGGGTAGGCAACCTAAGGCCCGTGGGCCAGATGCAGCCCAATCGCCTTCTCAATCCAGCCCACGGACGGTCCAGGAATCAGCCTTTTTGTACATGAGTAGAATGTGTACTTTTATTTAAAATGCATTTCTGGGTTATTTGTGGGGCCTGCCTGGTGTTTTTACATGAGCAGAATGTGTGCTTTTATTTAAAATGCGTCTCTGGGTTATATGTGGGGCATAGAAATTAATTCATATTTTTTTCTCAAAATATAGTCTGGCCCACCACAGGGCCTGAGGGATGGTGGACAGGCCCATGGCTGAAAAAGGTTGCTGACCCCTGCCATAGGCTATTCTGTGCCTTATAGCAGATTTATTCAGTTCAGACCTCACTTCAGTTCCTTGGGTTTGTCCCCCTGCAGAAACAAACAACAACAAATCTTTGGCCACATAAGGAGAGTAGGCCAGCACAAAAATTGTGTAGATGATGTTTGGTATAGTTGCTGATCAGAAAAAACTCTTTTAATACAAATTTGGTGAATATTTAGGTGTACTATGCACTTGTGGGTGTCATTCACCCACAATAAAATTACCACTCCTCCCCCCCCCAACAAAAGATGTGATATAAACACAATGTATTTGTTATCGCCTCTTTTTAGCTTGGTTTTCATTTAGTGGTAGATTGATTTGTAGGGGTCTTTTTAATGCAGACAACAAAATTCTTACATTATGCATATAACTCTTATTTCTTTTCCCTTTCCTTCTCAGAAGCACAGTGTTATTTGTCTTCAGTAAAAACCACTCAAAGGCTGAAGCACACTTGGAGAAAAGAAAAGACAGATAACAAATGCAAAAGTTGAGTTCTGAAAAGAAATGAGCGCCCTCCCTTTTCTGAGGGGGTGATAGGTCTGTTCTTTCCTACTCAGTAATCTTTAAGCAAGTGCAGAAGAAAGCCTTCCCACTCAGTCACCTCAGGCAGTTCTTTCCCTGGAGAAAAGTAACATGATTTAGGCCTCTCAGGGGATAAATGAAAGCAAAGCTGTATTTGTAAACTGCAAGCCAGGACTGTGATCCAAAGACATCATTTATGAAGAAGCAATTCCTACAAGCTGGAGCTTTCTTTGCATATTCCTCTGCAGCAGCTTCCATTTCTGAAGAGGCAAGCCACTTTAAAAAAAAGATGAGCGACTTGCCTCTTTGGCACTGGAAGCTGATGTAGGAAAGCTCTAATTGTATACATGTTCCTCATGGCCAATAGCAGGCGAATATTGTTACCGTAACAGATCAAATCTCCTTTTCAAACAGTAGGCTAGTGGTACATGTAAAAAATATAGTGCTGAGGCCTCTATTCAATCTTGGCTCCTCTCCTTTCTGTTGCCATATGACATGTAGCCATACCGTTTTTTTGTAATGTCAGATGATTGACAGATGGACAGCACCACCCACTTTTCAAATATGACCCATGGAAGGTGCCCGTGGAGCTCTGATTTATTCATTTTTGTTAAAACACAGAAGTATTATTTATACCCTGCACATTTGGCTGGGTTTCCCCAGCTACTCTGGGCGGCTTCCAACAAAAGATAAAAAATACATTAAAACATCAGTCATTAAAAACTTCCCTAAACAGGGCTGCCTTCAGATGTCTTCTAAATGTCAGATAGTTGTTGATTTCTTTGACATCTGATGGGAGGGCTTCAAGTTAGAAGCTTCAACTAATTTTTAAAATATATATTATGAAAAGTGTATGCAAAAATGACTGCAAAATTTAATGCAGATTTTTTAAAAATGCAATCTGGTGTAGAAATTGGGTGAACTGAATTTAAGGCCCAGAAACTGAGAGAACCTAAGACATTTGTCCATCCCTAGATTCCTACCACAAAAACCTGTATCCTGAAATTGCTTATTTATTTATTTTAGATTTACTGTTTATATGCCAAGACTGTCTTTTCTTTATGTTTGCATTAAGTTTTCCTGGTTTTCAAACCTTAGTTCACATTCGCTTCTTGATTCAGTTTACATGCCTTCATATGTTTTATGTAGGCTTGGACAATTTTTGCTTAGCTCATAAGATTAAAGCTGAATCTTACACTGGAAAGCAACAAATCTGGCTTGCGTCCAGGCTGGGCAAATGCACAAGTGTGTCTTCTGCAAACGTACAGTATAGAACTGTGTTTATTGCAGTTATTGATTAACGTAAACTTGGGTGTTGTTTGTCTAATGTTGATTGCCACATGGTTCTCAGTTCATTTAAAAATTTACTCAGTCCCAAAAGAAGCTAAAAGCTAAAGCAGAGCTTTGAAATATTTTTGTCACCTCAGCAAATCTGGACAGAGTTTAATGGCTTCTTGTTAAAGTTTCATCCCCCCCCCCATTTACATGGCTTATTGACATTCTAGGTCACTTAGAAAGCAAGATTGCCTGGGTCAACAATTTGCATGGAAAAGAGCTCCCTTCTGTGTTGGTAACAGAAAGAACAAGAATAACTCAGATCCCCATTAATGTTTTGGAATGAAGAATTAACTCTAAGCATCCTTTATTGTTTGTAGCAATTTCCACAAAAATAAATTAGGTAGCAACACAAACAGTAACATCATGATTAAAACCCCTTTCTCATGACAGATAGTCGGTCAACCTCCAAGATAGGAGAGTTTGCCACCTTCTGAGGGAGTCCATTTCACTGTCAAAAGCTCTTACCATTAGAAAATTCTTCCTGATTTTTGGGACTTCCGGTTTGGTGCCGGTCAATGGCGGACGGGAGCTGAAGAGCTCCGGTTCCCCGAGGGGTTTTAGGGGCTACCGTGCCTGCACCGCGGGCCCCTTAAAGCCACGGGAAGAGCGTCCCGTGGACCGTGGTCTCGTGGGTGCCCGACGTGTCGTCCCCGCTCCCGATTGACCCTCGTAAGGGGGGAAATCGGGTGAGCGGGGCTCCGACACGGGACTGAAGAGACGGCTGCCCCCGGAGAACAAAGCAGCGATCCCGCCAGACTTGAGCGCCAAGCATTTCCTGTCAATTTGAAGAAAAAAGAAAAAATCCCGGTCGCTGTAAGTACGGAACTAATTGGATTACAATTTAACAATTGGCAACCGGGAGGGATGTCAAAAGGAAGCCCGTCCCTCTCCTTTGTTGTGCAGAGAAGATAACTTAGTTTCAAGGAGCTGCAGCTGCACCGTTAGATACAATGTTGCTTTGAAGTACTTTGACAGATGAGATGGATTAAATCCCTGCGAGGGGATTGAAGATTTTGGAAATATCTCTTTTGTGGATTTTTGGATTGTTATTGGCACCCTGTCTCAGGGGAAAATGGCGCTGGGAAACTAGCAGCTAAAGATGGAAAATTACTGACACTTGACACCCTTTGTCTTCTTCAACCATGCTTGCTTTCGTTTTCAAATTGATCTTAGATCCGGGCATTACCCAGGAACAAAGGACAACCCTTTTACAATTAGAACTGATGAATCAGAAAATGGACTTGATAAGGCTTAATTTTAAAGAAATCTTTTATGGATCAAGAAAAAGCAGTCAGATTTGGGAGAACTTTGACAAACTGGAAGTAAACTTTGCCAGGGAGCTGGAGGAAATACTGGAGAAATGCAATAAAGTGACTGAGCAACCCCAAGGAAATGGAAAACCCTGTTGGAGTGAGAGACACAGGGCTGATGCTTCGGCTGGAAGAGTAACATCCTGTCTCTGGAGTGGGAGTCCAGAGATGAAGGTGAGAAGATTTTTGAAGACACAAGTGGAAGATAATCCAAACTACGAAATGGAGTTGCTGGAAGATGAGAGTTGGTGTTCCCCGAGGCTCCCAGGGGGGAAGTTTATAAACTGTGAGCTGACACTGAACAAGGACGATGGAGGGAGATGCAAAGATGATTGGTGGGTGAGCCTGGGAGAGTGTAGGAAAATGGTAAGAAGGGGGATAGGGTGAAAATGGTAGAATTTTAATTAGGACGGCTTTATGGTACCCTGAATATAGCGTGTTAAGATTATATGACTTTGAATTAGTGAAGAGATATGTGATTGACTATCAGCAGCAGTTTAAATAAGAAGAAATATAAGATTGATTTAATAATTATTATGTGATATTACAAGATGTTAAGTTTTTATGATTCTGAACTAAAGATATTTGAATGATTATTAAGGTAAAGAAATTTATTGGAATATTTCAATAAAAGTGGATATGGATAATGGATTTTAAAGTTAAAAATGGATGTTATCAAAGTATATTAGTATTGAAGGCAAAGGAGGGAAAACGGGGGAAGTCTTTTTTAAGAAGATTTGGAACAAGAATTCCTTTTATCTGTAAAAGTAAAGGGATGTTGGCGTTTTGTTATAGATGCATTTATGTTTAGCTTTGTTTGAAAAAAGTTGTATGTTGTATTTGTGTATTGTTTTTGTGTTTTTGTTTATATGGAAAACCAATAAAATCTTAATAAAAAAAAGAAAAAAAAGAAAATTCTTCCTGATTTTTAGTTGGAATCTCCTTTCTTGCAACCTGAAGCCATTGGTTTGGGCCCTACCCGCTGGAGAGAACAAGTGTGTCCCACTATAACACTTGGCAGCTTCTCAGTCACACTGTGAATCTTTGCACCTGGAAAACAAGCCAACCCCCCAGGACATCACAGCAAAAAGCTAACATGATTTTTCTGGGTTAGTGCTGCTGCAAACAGATTTTCTCTAGAAGAAATAATACAAAAATTAGCACTAAATTTCCACGACTTACCAGCAGTTAATTTATCATGTGAAAGATCACATAAAAGGTGGAAATTATTGGGTAAGGAAACATCAAGAAAACAGAATAAAATGCTGTCTAAATGCAGTCAAAGTCTGACAATTCAACAGTAAATGTTCTGTATGTAAGCTGTCTACATTGACAAAACTGCATTTGTTTCATCTTTTTACTGTGCACTTAATAAACATGTGAGTTGTCAACTTGTCTGTTCCATAAATGCTTGGAATATTATTACTATTTTTCATTATTTATACAGCACACTGTGCCGTTGACATTTTACAGGGTAACATAACCAGACAAGAAAGGGAGGTGCCCTGCCCTAGTAATCTTACAACACAAATGGAAATGTAAAGGAAGCCTTGAATATGTTTTGAGAATTGTAAAGTTATGGTATTTAGGGAGAGAGATGAAGAAAGAGAAAGGCAGTGTCATTTACTATGGGTCTCAACGAGGGTAGGAACTGCTGTGCAGGACTGACAGGAGAAGGTAACCCACCCTAGCTTTCACCTTAGAGATGGAGACACCCTCATTGTAAGAGGAGACTGAGAAGTTACTTCCTTGCAGATCTAGCAAGTTAATTAATAATGTTGTGGCTCTTATTCAATGTGTATTTGGTGTCATATGCATTTATTCCAGTGTCGGGGCAATGAAAGTAGTCATTTTGACAAGCAGGCATAAGGTTGGTGACTTTCTACTCTTGGTTAACTATTTAAGATGATCATCAGGAAGTATGGTCAGATGAGAGCCGACATAAAGTTTCAAGTGAAGTGAGGACAAGCAATGGATATTGCTTAGTACAGCTGTACTAGAAACTTAGATCATGTGATATCATCAGTCAGCAATATCATAGGACAGATGATATCACATAATCTAAGCTTCTAGTACAGCTGCACTGAGCAATATCCATTGTTTGTCCTTATTTCATCTGAAACTTTATGTCATCTCTCACCTGACCATACTCTCTGATGATCATATCAAAGTTCTAGATGCTGCACAAGAAAGGACTGTTTTGCACTTAAATGCACTAGCTCACACTCAAAATAGAACTACTGGCTGAAGGACCCTAATGAAGATAGCTTCTTTTAGAAGTTCATCCATCACTTTGCTTTTGGCAATCTGCAAATTTGTCATTGAAATGTCTGACACAGAAGCCATAAAGCAAGATTATCTTGAAAATGTCTTTCAAGTTTGGCGATAATGTTATGAAAGAACAGGACATTGCAACTCCAGTTAGCACCCTTTTTCTTTCAAGGACACTTACTTTTTCTAGCTTACATATTCCTACATTTCACAGTAAAGACAATGCCTACTGTTGTGGGTGAAAAAAATCATAATTCTTTTCCCAGAGAAAATGGTCTAAATATTATTTTGTTCTGAGGTTAATACCCACCATCTTTCCATGCACAGTTTCTTAAACTTCAAAATAGCTATTTCTTTCAGGTGACAGAAAAATGTTGTCTCTCTGCAAAACAAATATTTTGAATTGGCAGTACAAAGATGCTTTTGTGCCAGTATAATTTATTTCCTGGCTAAAGAGTGCAGCTGATGACATTAAGACACACCTATGCACAAAATAGACAGCAAGAAAGGAAATTATGTCAGTACAGCTATTTACATCAAATAATTTTCTTAGATATGGCCAATATCTGCTGATATTACCAAATACCAATGAGAATTATGCTACCTGATGGATAAACTTCTTATGGATGTACAGAAACAAATCAATACTCCAGGAATCTGACTTCTTAAATTCTTTGGTGATGGTGGCCATCAACTATGACTCATCATATCAAAAGCTACTGGAGGTCTAAGAGAACCAACTCTGGCTGCCAGCACATGCTTTTGAGACATTGTGCTCTTGCCCCCAGGTAAAATAATTGGATATTTTTGGAGTATGTCGTCCTGTGTCTCATAAGCATATGCTGATGACTAGAGTTCCTACACATTCAGCCTGTAAGTGTGGGACATGGGATTTCTAGGAGAGTGAGCAAGGAAACCTAAAACCTTGAAACTTTTCCCCCCTCAATGTTCAAAGCTGATAATAAACATTTTCTGATGAGGTGTATGATTCTAATTTGGCCCTTCCAGGTTTCAGAAAGTTCTAGACCAAGACAGCAGCCAAGAGAATAGAATCATTGCTATACAATTCCATGAAGAGAAAGTTACCAGTGGCACCTATTGTTGTTGTTGTTGTTAGCCCTTTTTGCTTTAACCCATGCAAATATTTCCTTTTCTCAGTTTTATGGAACATCTGTCCTTCCCCATTGTTCTGAGAAACAACAGAGTATTGGCCCACGATATGTAAGAAAAGCCATTTCAGTGGTGACATTATGGATTATTTGCTTTTTTGTGATAATATTATTCAATACTTATGGTAAACATTCTGTAAATAACAGGAATGGAAAGGCATTTGTCTTCTTTGTCTCAGCCTTTATGGGGGGGGGAGAAGAAGAAAAAAACACACATTAGTTTGTACACCCTCTTCCAAAACAGTTCTGCTTCCATCCTTGCTCATTTTAATGCCAGAAATAAATATTGATGCACTCGCTCTATTCTCCAGTGTAACACAGAGAGAAAAACACGGGACACTATTCCTCCAGGGCTCAAAAAAGGGCACAAGCAAAGTTCACACACTGGAAAAGAATTCTTTGTAGGGATAGCCACAGAAATTACATAACAAAGTGGCATCAGGTAGGGGTGTGTGTGTGTGTGTGTGTGTGTGTGTTAACGTAAATTGAGCAGTTAATGTGCATAATGACTGGCAATTATGAACATTCACCTGGCTGCATGGGGAATGTGCCCATAATCTGTCTATGAAGAGGATATCTTTCCCCGTCGATATACATAATCTCCAACAGGCCTTGTGGAACAAGCATATCTCAACATGCATAATGACCACCAGGAAGTGTGGAGAACAGCCAGTTGTTATGTTTATTAACCACTCAGATAACATTACCCCATGCCTCTTCATTTTAAAGTTAGTACATACAGAGGTCATGCTGTCTTATTCCTGACTAATTATGTGCAGGAATTGTTCAGGAAATATTGATGGACACATTTGTCACATCTCGCTGATGCGTAGAGTTCTCCCTGCTATCATTGCAAAATAGATTCCCAGTATGGCTCCACATTATACTGACACTGGAGTGTCAAGATCATCTGCCAAAAAAAAATGAATGCTAGAAGAGACAAAGAACTGAGAGCCTGCAAACTCTGCTCTTGACAGCCTCCTGCTGAGTAATTTAAGGCAGTTCGGCGTCTCCTTTGTATTGCTGTTTTTCTTTCCCTCTAGTACCACAGTTAGTCTTTTTCCAGAAGTGCTGCTAGATTTTGAAAACATAGTAGGAAGGTTGTGCTGTCTCGGTTAGCCATATCCTGGATGAACAAATGTGGGAAGGGTAGGTTGGTTCATAGAAATGTAATCTGATAATGGAATTCCAAAGAGGAAGAGGTGGGCTGCATAAACAAGGGAGAGAACTGAAAACTGTTGGCCTGTCCGAGACCTCCTGAAGAAAGGGAATAAGTAAAGACTAGCAGGAGACCAAGTGCAACTATTATGTGCATTTCTATTGCCAAAGAAAACAGAGCCCTTAATAGCTATTGGCTATACTATTGACAGAATATGAGTTGGGAAGCATCTTCCTTCCTTTCCTTTTGGATTGCCTCAATATGTTACATTTTAAAAGATGGATAACTCAGGTGCATTTAAAAAAAATGTAAAGCATGAATGCAACAAACACATGTTTGCCAATATGCTAAAGGAAGAGTGGTGAATAGCAGCAGGGTGTTTGTGCATCGGGTGGCCTGATCCAGCAGGCTCTTCTTGATGTTCAGATAGTCATATTCCATTAAAATCAATGGAGATGCTACCTTAACAAATTAGATGGGAGATAATATGTCAATGATGCATGTACAGAAGAAGAAACTCTTGATTATTACAGGCGGTCAGACAGAGCCATGTAATCCATTAAATGGTTTGCTTTGGCAGGCACTATGGAACTCTCAGACAGGACCAATTTACTACGTCATTGGGTCTTATTTGTGGCACTCACATTGTCCTTCCCACAACTTCCCAAATACCCCATTCTTCCAAAACAGCTATAGCAGCTGCCACTACTCCCCTGTAGAATGGGAAATACATTTTTCATCTGGCACAGCTTTTCAGAGATTCTGGATGTATTACTAGTATTAGTATCATTTTCATTTATAGACCACTTACTATCAATCTATCTGTCTACCCACAATTATAGATATATTACAATTAAAAAATGTCAAATGATTTTCATAAAAACAAATATATAAACAATACCCATGTATACGGACACAACATCCTAAACAAAGCCAGAGGCAGTACAATGTAAAATTCTGGATCACTTGTTAATTCCACAGTGTTTCACCTGAGGGGGTCCACTTTGATTCCAGAGTAGGTTGTCACCCAAGTAGGGAGTGTAAAACAACATCTACCTATTCACTCCCAGCTACATAATTGTGATATCTATGGTACTATACAACCTCAACTGATAAATAGCCAGTTGGCACTAGTAGCAGACACAAACATCAGGCTCACACTCAAGATGGCCCTGAAGGTCACCATAAACTCAAATTGTTGTAGTCAACCAACATACAGAGTAAGAAAAGTTCAGGATTATATTTGTAAACTCTTCTGTTTTAAGAATATGAACTGCATGTGTATTTTCATATATATATATATACATACACATACATAAATGAATTACATATATATATCTTCATGCATATGCCTGTAAATGAGCATGTGTATGTTTCAACCAACAGGTGTTGGAAGAGAATGAGTGGGCACATGGTCTACTTAAAGCAAGATTCACACAAAAAATGACTTTATTTGGTCATTGGTAGAGTTCCTTGCTTTGAATTTTTACACTGTCCCAAATTCAGCTCCAACTGAAAGTTCTCAGCAAGACTGGGGTAGGGTTCTTCTTGAGACACTGGACATCTGCTGCCAAGCAGTATTAAGCTGAATTAGGGGTGGAGAGCCTTTTTGGTCCATGTATCCAGTTTTTTTATCTGTCCCCACATGCATGGGTCAAGTTTGACAGGTGGGCAGAATAACCCATAGATCAAAGTTCTTTGCACTGCATAGCTTTTCCAGCCCTATGCTCAGAATTTGTGAACCAGTGGGCCAATGATCTGGTCCTCAGACCCTTCCAGACCTATTTGCTTATCTAGAATTTTGGTGTAGTAACTTAAGAATGAGAGAAAGCAATGGATGAACATCCTACTGTATGATAGGGTGATGCAATGAGAAGAGAGACTGCAGATATCAGAATCATGCAACTCCCACTCATTTTAATGTGATTGAGCTAGGACAACTGATGGCATCCTAAAAGAAAAGTAAGAAATGATGTTCCTGCATGCTATTTAAATGATGTCCCTACATGCTATTTAAGGAAGATCCCAAGATTTTGGGTATCACAAGAACACAGGTCACATCACATAGAAATGGCATTTACGACCGAATCAGAAGGCAAAATGATTTCAATAGGACTTTCTAACTGCTAAGCAAGCTGGATTGCCTTATGAAAACAGGCAGATTCCAGAGCTTCAGAGCTGCACAATGGAGAAAGGGGGTCTTTAAAAAAAAAAAAATCAAGACAAATTGCCATAAGATAAGGGAAGGGACGTAGATCACACACATAGTAAATCCTCAGGTTATGCTGCCAAACCAAGGTAAAATTAGAGTTTCAAGAAGAAAGCATGAATCAGGCACAAAACATGTTTTGAAAAGTCATTCTGTTTTTGAACATTTCTGAGGAAGAAAAGGTACTTTAAAGTAGACATGGTTTATGTGTAATCACTCTGGGAAGGCTTCGTTTTTCATTGGTAAATGTCAGCAAAAATCAGTTTCTTTGTATATATACAGCAACAGAAGAAAAACGAACTTCCAGTAATATACCGATATTATAGACCAGTAAAATATGCCGACAGGAAAGTAATGAAAGCTCCATAAACCATGTGTATATCAACTGGAAAATAAAGAATTATTTTTGATTCTCTCTTTTTTTAATATTTTTTATTAAAGATTTTCAAAGGTAGTACAATGTCTCTCTCAAGCTTTTCCATACAACATTTTTATAGGTCAGTGTTGGTGAGACATTAGAAGAGAAAGGGGGGAAGGGGGGAGGAGGTGGTGGGACGGGGAGGTAGGTGGGGTGGGGTGACTGTGTTTATTTTTTACTTGATATGAGTAGGGTTTGGTGTCAGCATTGTGTATGTAGGTTGTTCCCTATAGGCTGAAAGTTGAAAACTGCTAATTTAAATGTTCATGAGGCAGGTCTCAGGATCAGTCAAGAAGTAATAGCTTTAAAAATAATTCTTTATTTACGAGCACAAGCAAATAAAGAATTATTTTTAAAGCTATTACTTCTTGACTGATCCTGAGACCTGCCTCATGAACATTTAAATTAGCAGTTTTCAACTTTCAGCCTATAGGGAACACTTTCCATAGTGACTTATAGAATGGGCCATATTTTAGGATTAGGACAAACAATACAGGGCACCGGCCAGACCTCCTCAACCTCCTCAACTAACTGAGAATCTGACCTATGCTGCAATCCTATATTCGCTTATCTGCAAGTAAAGACTTTCATTTGAGTCAACCCTATACATGTCTATGTTGAAGTAAGCTCCACCTCCATGGGACTTGCTCACAGGTAAGCAGATACAGAATAACAGATTTGGAAGAACAAATCTACTGCTGTCCTGATACTGGACAGAGCAATGGGAAGATCAGCAGAGTAATGGGGGCTATGATGCTTTTAAGTAAGATTTTTCTGCTATTGCTGATTTTTTCAGGAACTGCTGATGAGCTATGAAGTGTCACTGTAAGTCAAAGAAGGATAATAAGCTAGGACCAATGAAAGTGTAACAAAATAGTGAGCAATCTATTGTATTCTCAAAAATACTTCTTTGAGCTAGATGTGAAAAGTGTGGGGGTGGGGAGTTAAAGGGAAAGGATGGAAATGATGTTGAACACCCAAAGTCTGCAATTTGTCTTAGAGGTTTCCTCTCCCCCCCCTCACCCAGTTGGCTGAACTTCTAGCCTGAAGAAGAATTCAGGAGAACTCAAAACCTTACTTACCATTCTGTTGCATTTGCATTGCTTCTGTAGGTGAGCTGTAGCTTTCAGAAATTTCATGGATACCAAGGACCACAGTCTGGGGGGTGGGGAACCCTATTAATCAGCTCAGGAGGGAATGCAATAACTATGATGCTCACACAATACCATGATTTTTTGGGCCACACTTATAAACTGTATAGCTATCTACATTACATCCACAAGGCCAGCATCATAAGAATTAACAAGAAAGGGTAGGGCTGAGCATAGTATATATTCATTACTGTTCCATTAAAAATGCATCTGAGTTTCACAATAAAAACAGCAAGCATGCACATATTCAGAAATTCCTTCCAGACTAATCAATTTGCTTAAATAGAAAATATGTTCTGACCTGTTCTTGTGATGCTGCTCTCTTCAATCAAACTATTTGACAGGGTTTCCTCTCTTCTCTCTCCATAGCAAGATAGTTGTTGAGCGGTCTGTGGTGAAAGGTAGATGAAGGAGGAGCCAGTTATTCTGAAACCATCTTAATTGTGGATAACTCACTAGACCAGGGCTCACCAACATGGCACCTGTGGACACCAGCGTGCCTGACAGTTCTTCAAATGACCCCCATGTTAGGTCTCAGTAAATGTCCCCTCAAAAATTCACAGTGCATGAGAGACTATGTGCTCTTCCTGCTTGGTATCTGTTCTCACTAGCTCAGCCTCTCCTATGTTGAGCACATTCCCTTAAATATGCACACATTTCGTTAGATGCTGCTAGGATTAGACATCCAACTTTGCTTCCTTTCTGAACAGCAAGCACAGTGGTAGCTTATGTAGGCACTCCCCCCCCCCCACTGATTTGGGAGAGGGGAGGAATGACAACACCAATTTCTGATCCTGTCCCTTGATGTAGCATCCATTTTCTGTTATGCCACAGCCCACAGACAGCCATTTTGTGTTATGCCACACATTCACAGCAGCCATCTTGTGACTGATACCAATGACACTTCTTCAGAATTCCAGATGTTTGCCTTGCCCCCCCCCCAATTGGCAACCCCTGCACCAGGCTGTTGTTTATCAACTATCGAACACCAAACACAAAATATCAGACATCAAATGTCAACAATGAATGTAGAATATTCAGAGAAGATGGGTATTCAGAAAGGCTTTGGAGAATACACTCAATATCAACATTTGCGAAAGAGATTTTTGAGAAGAACTTCTGGGAGCAAATTTCTTTCAGTTTTATATCAGGGAAAGCTACATATTCAGAGGATGTTAGGCTGAAAATAAAACAATTTACGTGAACAAATTATGCATGCTTCCCTCAAACATGATTGCTTGTTGCTACAAATCCCAATAACCTTTAGCTGCACAGTGGGTAAAAGAGGATAGAGAGTAAGTCTGGTCTTGCAAATTGTGGCTCTTGTTTTCCTCTGCTCTTTGCTTTGGTTATTTATATCTCTGTCATGATCAATGTGGTAAGCCTCTCATAAAAGGTCTTTTTTATTAAAAGGTCCCTAAGTATTTAATCAAAGCTGCATTGATCATAGCTCAGCTAGTGTTTATACTGTTTATGTACCTTGAAGACACTTGACGGTGGGAGCAGAGTGACAGAATGCAAAATTAATTGCAGCTGTAGCCCACTCTGGCATGCAGTTTATCCTTCAACAAAAGAAGTGTCAAGCTATAGGAATATTTTAGATTGTTGTGCTGCCTCCTTGGACTTCTAATCCGTCTTTCCTCACTGCCTTTTTGCAAAGTAACAAAATCAATGGGATGCATTTACCAACCATAGCAGAAGAAAATTCACTCTTGGCCCACTTGCAATTTTCAGCTCAGGGTGATAGTGTGGATTGAAAGTTTGCTCATGTTGAAGACACCACAGGGACAACACATCAATCACAAGCAGCAATAAACATGTGCATCACACTAGGGTTTGTCTTGGTTTTGCTGATGGTGGAGCACTGTATACAGTTTTGTGGTTGCGACGGGGCATTGATATTATTGCTTTGCCACCCTAACCTCTTTCTGCTACCCCTTTCTGAGTCAAATTGACTGGCTGTGATCCACAAACTTCACTCTGTAAGGCACTTTGGTTCTCCCTATCTGCTGAAGCTTCATCTGCATGCTCACAGCAGCATAGATTTGGGTTACTTTTGTATGCTCTTTTCTAAATTGCCCCCATTTATTTATTTCTGCTATTGTGGAAACCCTGCTGGTCTAATTCAGTGTTTTTCAACCTTTTTTGGGCAAAGGCACACTTGTTTCATGAAAAAAATCACGAGGCACACCACCATTAGAAAATGTTAAAAAAATTAACTCTGTGCCTATATTGACTATATATAAAGTAATTCTCTTTTGAATTTTTCAATTTTTCCCACGGCACACCAGGCAACATCTCGCGGCACACTAGTTGAAAAACACTGGTCTAATTTAATAATAATAATAATAATATTTTTATTATTTGTACCCTGCCTATCTGGCTGGATCCCCCCAGCCAATCTGGGCGCCTTCCAACAAATATTAAAATATATTAAAATGTCACAGATTAAAAACTTCCCTAAACAGGGCTGCCTTCAGGTATTTTCTGAATGTCAAGTAGTTGCTTATCTCTTTGACCTCTAATGGGAGGGCATTCCACAGGGCAGGCACCACTACTAATAAGGCCCTCTGCCTGGTTCCCTGTAGCTTTGCTTCTCGCAGTGAGGGAACCACCAGAAGGCCCTCAGCGTTGGATGTTAGTGTCCGGGCTGAACGATGGGGGTGGAGACGCTCCTTCAGGTATACAGGACCAATTTATTTTTTACTCATGCATTCATAAAATAAGGGAAAGCGTAAGCCAGGATCCTGAGATGCCTGCCATTCAGGGAAGTGCTTGTGATCCAATGGATGTTCCCAGGGCAGAGTGATTTTTGTTACTTCCTTCTCCACCTGCAACCCCCCGTCTGCACTATCCTGAAGAGCACAATTTTGGGGACCAGAGGAATCAGGAATCAGCAAAAGCTGCCTCCTTGCTCCCATCCATGGTATAATCCCATAGATGGATCTCCCCTGATGAGTCTCTCCCATTGGCACAAGGGAAATCAAATCTGAGCTATAATTACCCAGATCACACTCTAATGTAGTGCAGTAAATACCACCACTAATCAAGCACATTATAATAATTTGATTTAGTCACTGTACAGGAATGCCTGGAACCTGGAGGTGGTAATTAGTGTGAGAGCCATTGGCCTCAAGAGCAGAACTTTCTTTTTTGTGTTAAAGATAACTGAATTTTTCTGACCTTGAACTTCTTTGCTTGCCAGCTGCCTGCTTAAAGGATAAAATTGTTGTCATGGCAGCAATCTCAGAGACCTTTCCTCACCCCCACAGAACATTTATACACTGTTTTTCTATGATTGGCCAGAAACAATTGGCAAGATCAGTTTTTCAATCTGTGCCCCTATTTGTAAGCAGACTTATACGCTGATAAACTGTGTTCGTAAAACTTTTGATTGGGTTAAAAATACTAGATGAAGGGATGTGGTTATAAATGACCCTCGTGGAACTTAGTATCAGGCCCAGCCAAATAACATGAGGCACCTTGAACATAGATGGATTTTTTTTTTGCCAGACCCAGACTTAGAAACTGAAAGAACACAGGAAAGAGCTGGGCATGGAAAGTCCAGGCCAGTCAATTATAGGATGAATGGGAGTAAAAATAGTCACCATCTTATTAATAAGGAGAACTGGAAAAGGGCAAAAAAATTGGAGAATCAGAGCATAGACCTTCTAGAGGAGAGAAACGACATTGAAATTGACTCTGTGTGAAAAATCTCAGACATTACAATATCACATCAGAAATCTATGCACAGGTTGAAGCTATGGTAAATCCATTATTGTAACCCAATGCAGCAATTCACAATGGGAAGCACATGGTATATCCTAGATAATTAATTGTTGCATACCTGCCAGTAATAAAAATGGTACTGGATGATACCTAAAACTTTATCGAAAGTTTGTTCTGTTGGTGAGAATAAGGTCCCTTTGAACTTTGTGGAGTCTTTCTCCCAACCAGTAAGAGAAGTTGGGGTAAGCCTGAGCTAAATAGCAGTTGATTAAACTTGAGAATGTAGAGCAAAGACAGATGAATAGGCTTGTTCATCACTGAATAGAATACGGAGGTGTAGGTGAGCAATTAGTACATAATTGCAGATGCTAGAGAAGGAGCTGATGTACAGGCAAGGATGTATTCTCACGATATAAGTAATTTAATGATTTCTTTAAGCCCTATGCAAACACTGAAAATGCAATATGATTTAAGACAACAGCCAAAATGACTATTTATCCAAGATTCTTTTTTTAAACTGCTGCATTCATTTTATAAATTTTTGGTTATTTCGGGGGGAGGGGGGATGTATCAAAATGCCCTTTTGGTGAAGTAAGAAGCATACTGGAAATTCCAAAATTATATTCCAACATGGTTGAAGTATTAAATAAGGAAAAGGTCAAAACAAAGGCATGAGCCTAATTCAGCCAAATGTTGGCATTTTAAAAAAAACCCAATTCATTTCAAAGAGAGACTTGAGCAAGATGTATTTTTCCATTAAACTAAATGGACTGAAATTACTGGACCATGCTTTAGTCTAAATATTTATGAAAATGTTAACATTGCAGCAACATCCTAAACAGTATCTCACAAGTCTATGATATCTATCACAGCAAAAATGAGGGAAATGCTGTCTTTTCCTCAAATGTATGTATTAGCAGTTCAGTTATGACCCCCTAATTGACAACAGCTGCACAGCTGACCATTTCAGGCAGAATGGCATCCTATTTGAGATGTTTCTCCAGTCTTTCCCAACAAAACCTTAGAATGTAAGAAGAGCCCTGCTGGATCAGTCCTAAAGCCCATCAAGTCCAGCATTCTGTTTTCACAGTGACCAACCAGGTGTCCAAGGGAAGCCTGGGTGCAGCAGTGCTCTCCTCACTTGTACTCTCAGCAACATACTATTGACAGTGTCAAACTGAGATTCCGTTGTCAGTCTGGTCAGCATTCGCTACATATAATGGGATAGGATGTTGGCTTGTTCTTCGTCTTAGGCAGCAAAATATATTGGGCAAGTCCTCCTATAACCACCCTCTTCCTTCATTCTGTATCCAGAAGTGAAAAGGCAGTGCTATGCAGTTCTTAAATGATGATAACCTCTCAAGAGAGCATTCAAAATGCAAATGACGCTATCCAATTATGGTGCTTCTTTGGTACTCCAAGTAAATGTTAAAACGGTAAAAAAGGGAAAAAATCGTAACATATATCAAAATGTACTTTAAAAAAATACGAAAACATTAGCCATTTCCCCCATCTTCACTCTGTTTGTCAGCACTAACTTTCTAATGAATGGGCATCTGACATGGGCCTTTCAGCCCCTCCTGATGTAAAAAGCTCTTGGGATAGAATGGAGTCTTGATTGCCATGCTCTTGCAAAATGCTTCTTGCCAGCACTTCTAAGATTGTTCCAAGCAAATCGCTTCCCCTGGAACTGCCTGATTTATTCCCTCCACTTATATTGTAGCATTCCTGCCTCCCCCAAAAAGTAAAGAGAGATTTGCATGTCATGCATAATAAATCACGCTGCAATAAACCACCAAGCTCATACATAATATGGTTCCATCTTATGAAATAATAACAACCTGTCATTCTAAATCATTGGCAACAATGGCCAAACTAGCTGACTTTGATTCCTTTGTCCACTAGTCAATGCATTTTTCAGCAGTATGAATGCACATGGGCACATAGTTGTTTGGAAAGAGAACATTTCCTGTCTTGCATCAGGATGCCTTGGGGGAGGAAAAGCCATGCTACTTCCAAAATAACTTGGACGAAGTTCAGTTTATTTCCAAACCAGCCTGAACCTCCCTCTTTGAGACCCCAAGCCCTGCCCTAACATCCACTCAGCCCTCTTTTATCCCACCTGTGACTGGTACCCAAACCTTTCCCCCCATAAACATCACTTTTCTGGTTGGTGCAACCAACAGCAGCCCCCTGACAAGCAGAAAACACCTCTGGGGAAGTCTCTTTTGGTCTCCTCTCTGGTGTCTCGTTTGCTGCACAGGTGTGCATCAGGGTGCAAGTAATCTTTGGGAATCTACATTTGCCAAGGGATAATGGGGCCTTGTATCCTGGTGTCTTGTTGTACAGTATTCTCGGCAGTGAAATATGCCCTTCTTTCTTCCCATGGCTGCTTACTGACTAGAAAGAGGGATTTGAAGTGAAGGGGAAGGTAGTTTGGGATAATTGGTTGAGTCTGTCCAAAGAAAGAGAAATTCTTCTCCGGTTCAGATTGTAACCTGAACCAGCAAGAATTTGGGGCTTTTAATACCAGCACTCCAAAATTTGTATTTCCAGGGAAGTCGAATGACTGTCTCTACTGAAATTATTGCACATGTACACACATGCATGCAGCGTTGGCATATGATTTGCATGTGTGCTCGACTAAAATACAATGCTTTCAAACTCCGCCAGTCACAAAATATTCAGTGACATACTTTGTACTTATTTGAATCTGCCCTTTGAATTCACATTTATGAGACATGAAAGTCTTTTTTTCTGTCAATGTATTGAAGAAAAAACATGGATACATGTGGAGGTTGTTAGTTCATCCTCTGAATCATAGCCATTTATTTCTCATCATTCTTCCTGTGACCTGAGTGTAAACAAGCTGGCTGTCCCAAAGGAATCAAGAGGATACCAGGCAAATGAGTATCTAGTGATGGAGGAAAGGTGAAGGAACCTTTTGGGAAAGGAGAAAAATCATAGAATCATAGAATTGAAAAGAAAATAACTACACATTTAAAAAAAACACAGGTAAAAGGTGTGTGTGTTAGATGTGCAAATATAACAGAGAGAAAGAGAGAGAGAGAGAGAGAGAGAGAGAGAGAGAGAGAGAGAGAGAGAGAGAGAGAGAGAATGAATGAATTCTGGCAACAACCAGGGTATACTGAAATATTGTACATTGTGAGGTGGAGGGAAGAACCTTTGGGAAGCTAACTATGCCCAACCATTGTAAGAGGGCTACCTTCTAAACCACAGACCAATTTCAGATACCAATTTCAATTTTCAGAGAAATTAGAAATGGGGGTGGGGAGGTGAGTAGGGAGTTTAGGCATTGCATGGGGTGATAAGGCAAAGCTCTAGACTCTAGAGGCATAATGTGGGGAGATTGCAGGGGGGTTGGCAAGTGGAGTGAGCAGGGACACAGCCCCTAGTATTTACATAAGAATTTAACAATAAAAATACTAAAAAGCTGTCAACAAACCCTAAAAACATGTTCTCATAATAAGAGGAAGGCAGAAGCATATCACAAAGGAGTGGGGAATATCCCCTTTAACTTCACTTTATGAACTTCCCTTGCACTTCCTCAATGTTTTTCTTATTTCGTGAAACAGCAGTCTAACAGAGTTGGACTACATAATATGATTCATATGTTAAAATACCCCAAAACCCTTTGGGTAGCTAGCAGATTTATTGGTGTTGACGTAGGTCAGGTGATACATATCAATATTGTCTGTCAAGCATTGCAGATGTGAGATTAGTACATAACATGTCATCATAATGGAAAGGTCAATGTCCACTTTTGTATAGAGCTTAAAATCTATACAACACATCAGTACTGGTGAGCATCCTCTTTCATAATATTTCTTTTGTATTTGCCAGAGTCAATTTAAAAGTCCACCTGGACACAAGTATATATAAAAATATATATTTACACAAGGAGCAGGGTATAATCACAAACCAATATCCTGAAGTACAGTTTGTGCCAGTGTAATCTTTGTTTAAAATCTGGAGGGAAATGTTCTGTTTCATTTATAGGAAAAGGAGAAGCTAAATTGTTGGGATAAAATAACAAGGGGGGGGGGGAGAGTAGGTATACAAAGTATGCATATCCCAGAAGTGTGATTAACGTAAGCAGTCAAAGGTGATCACAACATCAATGTAAAATTGTCAAATGATGCCTTTCCTTTATTTTTTACACTGAGAGCCCAACTTTCTTTGAATTTTCCTCCAAATGTTGTGCATAGTTCTCCCTTTAAACACACATTTTGTACTCACAACAACCCTGTGAGGTAGGTTAAGTGAAAGACGTGAAAGCAGGCTTCTTGGTTGACCAGACATTTTAACCTTGGCTTCTCTTTAATGGATGGACCCATTAAAGTCCATTCCATCCTCTTCTGCGTGAGAACAAGACCATGTGCATCTGGTCTGGTGACTTCTGCTTCAGTGTATCTGAAGAAGTGTGCATACACACGAAAGCTTATACCAAGAACAAACTTTGTTGTTGTTGTTCAGTCGTTCAGTCGTGTCCGACTCTTCGTGACCCCATGGACCAGAGCACGCCAGGCACGCCTATCCTTCACTGCCTCTCGCAGTTTGGCCAAACTCATGTTAGTAGCTTCGAGAACACTGTCCAACCATCTAATCCTCTGTCGTCCCCTTCTCCTTGTGCCCTCCATCTTTCCCAAACATCAGGGTCTTTTCCAGAACAAACTTAGTTGGTCTCTAATGTGCTACTGGAAGGATTTTTTTTTTTTAATGTGCATCTATGGTTTTTTTCCACACAGAATGCTATCAAGTCTTGTCACTCCCAGGGGGACTTGCTGCCTTGCATTCAAAGCATGTAGTGGCAGAGCCGCTCCAGCCTGTGCGTGATTGGAATGCTCACAGATTAATGGTTAATTGTGGTTAATTAATATTGGACTAATCCAGTATTTACATTAGGGCAGCAATGTTCCTCCCCAACCCCCTACAACTCCCCCTGAGCGTGATGTAACATCATTAATTCCCATTGTGCCCAGAGGGATTTGTTCTATTTCAATCAAAACAAATGGCAACAAGCAGTGCTAGGAGCTCCAGACTGCGGTGTGCTGATGTACCTACGGTATACATCTAAAGAACACAAATATTTTTCTTTATCACTCAAAAGCTGGCATGGTAGCAAAACCATTATTGTATGTAGCTATCCAGGAAGGTTAAAAAGTTGGAAAAAATTATGGAGGTATAACATTCTAGGAATGTATTGGAGAATACACACACACAGAGAGAGAGAGAGAGAGAGAGAGAGAGAGAGAGAGAGAGAGAGAGAGAGAGAGAGAGAGAGAGACGAAGGCATACTGTTCTGAAAACATTCAACATTAAGAAAAGGAGATGCAAAGGGATTTGACAGGAAGTCAGATTTGAGAAATTATAAATTAGGTTTGTGAAGAGTATAAGGAAAATATTTTCTTTCTTTCTTTCTTTCTTTCCTTTCTTTCTTTCCTTTCTTTCTTTCTTTCTTTCTTTCTTGTTTTTCTTATTGATCATATTTTCTTCACTTCATGCGACATGAGACCACGTGAGATCAAAATACAAACAAAACAATATTGTATCAAATTTAATTTTGTAATTTCATTTGTCAATGGTTGGACCAAGATTTTTTTTTATTTGTAAAACAAAATTAATTAATAAAAATTTATATGCAAAAAAGAGAGAGAAAAGAACACAATTTTTCCCCAAAAGAACAGAGGCCACACTGCAGCCCTAGAACTGCCTTGCAAAGGAATCTGCAGGAGTGTGGTTTTCTGAATTGGACCCGTGATCTGTTCTGGATCATGATTTGCCTGAATCAAATCAAGTGGGTCTGCTTTGGAAACCAAGATTCCCAAATCCCCATCACCACTACCACAACTGCCACTCCTAATGTCCACTATACTGGCTCTTTAAAGGCTTTTCTACAATAGCCTCTCATAAGTGCCAAGTCCCTGGGGCCCTGAGTGCCTGAGAACCCACAAAATTCTTCATAAAGGGACAGTGCACCCACATATCATGGTGCCAGGGTCATGCATGTTGCCTGGCACCCACGGTCTCGGGGCGAAGCTGGCACTCCTGTAGCCTCCCTTGAACAACTGCATGTTTTTGAGCTCATTTTTTATGAACATGACTGGAACATCTATATCTGAAAGACATGGACTACCAAGATCATAAGTGATTTTTTTTTATTTTTTTTTGCAAATAAGACTTTTTTAAAGTGAATGCCATGATGCATTAGTATTGTTTAGGCAGAAATGCAAATATTCAGACAAAAAACGTTTTTGCATAGATTGCTTGTTACTGAGAGGCAGCCATGGTGCATCATACTGTGTGAGAAAGGCTTCAAAATCCACATTTCATTCATTCTATAATATTTTGGGCAAATATTGTTAGTGGAATTTCCAATGGTGAATACCCAACTTTCCAACCTCAGTTTTTACTTATTCAATTTAGGCATATGAGGACCTGAAATGACTTGGGCCACAAAGCATATCTGGTGGCCATATGTGTAGTCATGGCTAATCAGATGTTTGAAAACCAGGTTCCCGAGTTCAGACCCAATACCCTTTAACCACACTACACATTTAAAGAACATTAGAAGCTTCCTTATAATGGTCCCTCTATGTCAGGGGCCGGCAAACAAAGGCCTGGGGGCCAGATGCAGCCCACCGGGGTCGTTAATCTGGCCCATGAACCAGTGGTGGAGGAACCCTCTCCGGCACCCGGGCAGCGCATGTGTGGCATCCTGCGCATGTGCGGTGACCGTATGGTGTGCAGGAGCGGGAGCCCGTACAGATGCTGTGCCCTTGGCCTTACAGACGCTGTGCCCTTGGCCCCTCTATAGCTGGGGGAGGCAGGGGCCATCTTGTTGCTCCTCCCAGAGTGGCAGCCAGGGCATTCTGCCCCCTCCGCCCCCCTTCCAATGCCCCTGCCACGAACCTTGTGGACTATGCCACCTGCTTGGTCAGTCCCCGTGCCAAACCGGGGTGGCACGGAGGCCTCACCATGCAGGGACTGATTTCTGCAACGCTAGCATGGCTGCGTATGGCCAAGAGCTGAGCAGGAGGAAGCAGTGGCAGGGAGGCTGCCTCCATCACCCAGGCTAGCGGCATGGGCTCTGTGCCCCGTGGACCCCTGGCCGAGGCAGAGGATGATGACGATGCTGCTGAAGACGAGGTGGCGTCAGCGGCTGTGGCTTGAATGGCGGCAGCGGGGGTGTCCTTTCAGGAGGGGAGATACTTTTGGAAGGGGGGTGCTTTTGGGAGAGGGTGGGCCCGGCCCCCCACAAGGCCTGGGGGACAGTGGGACCAGCCTGCCCTGAAAAAGTTTGCTGACCCCTGCTCTATTTTCATATAATGATCCTCCTGGATCAGGCCAGTGGCCTACCTAGTCCAACATCCTGTTCTCACAGTGGCCAAACAGATGTCTGCGGAAACCACCAAGCGACAACCAAGTGCAGGCTCACTCTTCCCTATTTCCAGCAACTGGGATTCAGAAGCATTGCTGCCTTCGGTCCTGAAGGCAGAGCACAGCCGTCATGGCCAGTGGCCTTTGATAGCCGTCTCCTCCATGAATTTCTCTAATCCTATTTTAAAGATATCTAGGCTAGTGCCCATCACTGCCTCCTGTGGAATTGAGCTTCTTAGCTTAAATATGAGCTGCATGAAGAAGTATTTTCTTTTGTCTGTCCTGAATCTTCCAGAATTGAGGTTTGTTGGATGTCCCCAGATTCTAGTGCCTGTGATGACTTGCAGCATCTCTCCAGGATTTTAGACAGGGGTTTCTCCCAGACCTGTCTCCAAATGCTGGATACTTAGGAACTGCTGCTCAGCCAATATGATCCTTCCCCTCCTCAAGTTGTTTCAAATGGTAAAGGCTGAAGTAAATGTGCTCATTAGTTATCCAGGTACCATGAAGCTTTTTCAGCAGGTTTGTGGCTAGTGCTTGCTCTAGAAGGCTAGCTAAGGGGTTAATTTTATTATCAGTCTGTCTGCGCCATGAAATTAAAATAAATGCACACTATTCCGTTGATGCAAGAGGTCAGCACCGACCAGCAAATTATTGCAAAAGATGTATCAAATAAACGAATCGCACTGGAGAGAAATAAGTAGGACATCAGCAACATGAAAATTGCAGTTGCAAATAACAGAATGCAGTTTTAATGTAAAGGTTGGCAGTGTCTGTTCCACGAGGTAATTCTTGGAATCTGTGTGAAATACAAGGAAAGCTTATCTCTTTGAGAGCAGGAGACTATAAAAATACAATTGTCAGAATGGAAGAAAATTGGAGTTGATTGCCATAGCAACAAAAGAATTACATTGATTAAATATGGCACATTAAATCCTTCTATGCTACATTAATGACAAAGCAATCAAAAGTAAACAAGAGGCGACTAGAGTTCACTCTGCCACATTTGGAAATGTGGGAAAGGCACATTTATTTATCCCGGTGAGTGAGGTTCAAACAATGCATTACACCAGGGGTCACCAAACTAAGGCCCGGGGGCTGGATCCAGCCCATTTGCCTTCTCAATCCGGCCCGCAGACAGTCCAGGAACCAGCGTGTTTTTACATAAGTAGAATGTGTCCTTTTATTTAAAATGCAAATCTGGGTTATTTGTGGGGCATAGGAATTCGTTCATTTTCCCCCAAAAATATAGTCTGCCCCCCCCCACAAGGTCTGAGGGACAGTGGACTGGCCCCCTGCTGAAAAAGTTTGCAGACCCCTGCATTACACAGACTTGCTTTGTTTATCTCCCTACCCCCCTTTAAAAAACCTCAATCATTCTGAGCCAGCTTTTGATTCAAAGCAGAGCAAAAACAGAGGGTGGAGTGTGACTGCTTAATCCTTTCCCTTTCTTGTCATTTCCCCCTCCAGCTCAAAATCACCTTTCCTGAGCTCCAGGAGGAGAGATGTCAAAGATATCTGCACTGGCTACTTACATGCTAAGGTCAAGGCTGTTGTGATGATATACAATGCCCTGGACAATTTGGGTCCAGGATATCTTAAAGACCACCTGAACCCTCATATCTCTGCTCATTCACTGAGATAATCCAGAGAAACACTGCCAGTTGTCCGCCATGTTACAGAGGCCTGACTGACCTCCACTAGTCAGTTGGGTATTAAGTATTGCTGGTCCCATTCTGTGGAACACTCTTCCAGCAGAGACATCTCTTGAGGACTTTTTAAAACACTGACAGGCCTATGCAGCAATTTGAAGCTCCCCCCCCCTACCCACCCACAGGCCAGCCATTTTAATCATTGTTTTGTTCTGTTTTAATGACATTACATTTTTTTTTCTGTTGCACACCACTCTGGCATTGCAGTATATGAATAGTGGCATATAAATACTTTTTAAAATAAATAAATAAATACATGGGATACTCTATGCTGCCCCCACCCCCCAATGGGTGAATGAGCAGCTAAGGCTCATTCAGATGTTGTTAGATTTCATCTGGACGGCTACATGTCTCCTACCCCAAAGTGAGGGGAGGTGATTTTGAGCTGGACAATGGACAAAGGGAAAGGGCTTTCACCCTTTGACCTGCCATCATTCTTCCATCCAGACTCAGCATATCCAGGTTGATACTGTTTTTTTAAAAAAGTAAACCCATGGAGGGAGGAAACACAGAATTCAGTGTAACATGTAGGATGAGCTTGAGAACAGTTGAAACCACATAGGGGGAGACTGACATTCTGTGATGCCACTGAGATTCTGAGTACAGATTTGTTGACAGCTCCACTTCACAGGTTTCCTTGTAACATGAAATTGTATCTGGCTGCATTATGCTCAAGATATAATACATGTATACGATATGGGTATATATTCATAGATTTGGTATGGGTACATGTACATGATAGGCGTGCCTGGCGTGCTCTGGTCCATGGGGTCACGAAGAGTCGGACACGACTGAACGACTGAACAACAACAACAACATGTTCCAGAGAAGCCCCAATTGGTCAAGACTGCCAAAATAACATAGCCATATGAGGAAGCAGGGATTTTATCCTTGTCATAATATGTGAAGTGTTCCCAGCATTCTAAATTTAAATTGGTGCTATACTGAATTCCTCCCCCAGTATTTTTTTAATTGAGTGTGCGGGGGGGGGGGATAACACATTTTTACTCTTCTCTCTTAACCTAACCAAACGACTCCCTATGGGAATCTTCGGTTACATTTATAACCACATGCTGTTGATCTTACTTTTCCCATCAGTAAAACCCAGATACACAGGTTTGCTAAATTTTGTCTGCTGGTGAAATGGTTAAATGAAATCATGGCCTCAGGCCAGTGTTCTACACCCACATAACCCTTCACAAATGTATTGAGCAACAGCATGATTAATAATAATAATAATAATAATAATAATAATTTATATCCCGCCCATCTGGCTGGGTTTCCCCAGCCACTCTGGGTGGCTTACATATAAAAACACAACAAAACATCAAATATTAAAAAAAACAAAATATCCTATACAAGCAACAAACAAACCAATAAATCAATATAAACCAATAATAATAATACACAGCTTACAGTTATACCCAAATTAAAATAACCACCAACACCAACTGAATATTTAACCAACACCAAACTGACAAAAAAACCAGAGGAACCAAAATTAGAATTATTGGATCATTCACATTGGTGACTGACATATCCTAGGAAATCTAGAAAATTAAACCAGTTCAGGCCTGCTTACTTCATTAATGACTAAACTCACATAAAGTGCCATTTTTAAAGACCTAGATTAAAATTAAGATGACAGGTCCTTTAATTACATTCACCTTTCTTTCAGAAGACAAGACAAAAAAAGTAAAGAAATAAATTAAGTCTTAAATGCTCCAGGATGACTTGAGGCATATTTATTTATTTATTTATTTATTTATTTTATAAGATTTTATTATTTTCTATTAAAACAAAAGAAAAACATGACATAAACACCAACATTAACAATACAAAAACATAATACATAAACACAATCAAACAATTACAATAAAAAGAAACATATACGAACCTTTTGACTAACATTTATCCTCTTACTTTTCTTGGTTCTATCTTCTTTATTTTGGGGACTTCCCCCATTCCCTCCACTGTCTTCAAAATCATATATAACTTCTAGGTAGCTTTGTATCTTGTTCTATTGACATTTGACCAATTTTTAATGCGCTTAACTTTACTTAACTTATTTTCTAACATATAAATCTTTCACACAAAAAATATCTTCCTAACAATTTTATCTAACATAAACCTACTCAAGCCGCTCTTCTATTTAATTCTGCTCAAATATTCAATTTTACTAATTTGACTAAATAGTCTTTAAATTTCTTCCAGTCCTGTGACACCTTCTCCTCCCTCTGGTCCCGGATTCTGGCGGTCAGTTCTGCGAGTTCCATATACTCCATCATCTTCATCTGCCATTCTTCCACCGTTGGTATCTCTTCCCCTTTCCATGTTCTTGCCAATAAGATTCTAGCTGCTGTTGTGGCATACATAAAAAACACTCTATCCTGACTGGGTATCTCTTCATTGGTTATGCTCAGAAGAAATGCCTCTGGTTTCTTACAAAAGGTAACTTTCATTACCTTCTTAAGTTCATTATAAATCTTATCCCAGAAAGCATTTACCACTGGACACAACCACCACATATGAAAAAAGGTACCTTTCGCATGTTTACATTTCCAACATACATCTGACATTTTGGTGTTCATCTTAGCCATCTTAACTGGTGTCAAATACCATCTATAAACCATTTTCATTATGTTTTCTCTTAAACCATAACAAGCAGTGAATTTGATACCTTTCTGCCACAATCTCTCCCAGTCATCCATCATAATATTATGTCCTACATCTTTTGCCCAATCTATCATTGACGATTTAACCAATTCATCTTTCGTATGCCACTCTAGCAAAAGATTGTACATTTTGGAAAGGTTCTTAAAGTTCGATTCTATCAGTTCTGTTTCCAGTTTTGATTTTTCTACTTGAAAACCAACTTTTTTGTCCATTTTAAATGTTTCATATACCTGATAGTAGTGCAGCCAGTCGGGGACCTGACTTTTCACCTGATCGTAACTTTTTAGCTTAAAAAAGTCCCCTTCCTGCTGCAATATGTCCATATATCTTAACCAGTTTGCAGACATGTTCGGTCTCTTATAGGCTTTGGCCTCCACTGGAGAAATCCATCTAGGAGTCTTTCTCTCTAACAAGTCTTTATATCTAGTCCAGACCTGATACAGGGATTTTCTAACTATATGAGACTTAAAAGTTCTGTGGATCTTAACCTTGTCATACCAAAGGTATGCATGCCACCCAAACATATTATCATGTCCTTCCAAGTCCAACACATCAACGTTCTCTAGTTTAAACCAATCCTTTAGCCAGCAAAAGGCCGCTGCTTCAAAATAGAGTCTTAAATCCGGCAGGGCAAAGCCTCCTCTCTCATTAGAGTCTGTTAGGATCTTAAACTTGATTCTTGGCTTTTTGCCCTGCCATATAAACTTTGATAAGTCCTTTTGCCATTTCTTAAAGCAGTCCAGTTTGTCCAAAATTGGTATGGCTTGGAATAAAAACAGCATCCTTGGTAGGACATTCATTTTTATCACGGCTATTCTTCCCATTAACGACAATTTCAATCTTGTCCATATCTCCATATCTTTCTTTATTTCCATCCACAGTTTTTCGTAATTGTCCTTGTACAGGTTCAGATTCTTGGTTGTGAGATTGATACCTAGATATTTTACTGTTTTAGTAAAATTGAGGCCAGTGCCTTCCTGTATTCTTTGAATTTGTTCTGCACTCAAATTTTTTCCTAAAACTTTGGTTTTCTGCTTGTTTAATTTGAAACCAGCTACCAGTCCAAATTGTTCAATTATTTCCAAGGCTCTGGGGACACTGCTTTCCGGTTCTTGCAGGGATAACATCAGATCGTCTGCGAAGGCGCGTAGTTTGTATTCTTTCTCTCCCACTCGGATTCCTTTTATCTGTTTATCCTTTCGTATCATATTTAGGAGGACTTCCAGGACCGTAATGAAGAGTAAAGGGGAGATAGGGCACCCTTGTCTTGTTCCCTTCTCAACTTCAAACTCCTCCGATATCACACTGTTTACTATTACTTTTGCTCTTTGTTCTGTGTAGATGGCCTTAATGCCATTCAAAAAATTTTCTCCAACTCCCATCTTTTCCAAGTTCTTTTTCATAAATGTCCAAGATACTTTATCAAATGCTTTCTCTGCATCAACAAATAGTAGTGCCGCATCTATGTTTATGTCTCTCTCCAGTTTTTCTAAAATGTCCACAATAATTCTTGTATTATTGCTAATTTGTCTTCCTGGCAAGAAACCTGCTTGGTCTCTATGTATATAATCTTTCAACACTCTTTTCAACCTTGTAGCCAAAACATTTGCAAAAATTTTATAGTCCACATTCAAAAGGGATATTGGACGATAGTTTTTCATTTGAGTCTTGTCAGTATCTGGTTTTGAAATCAGTGTGATAAAGGCTTCTTTCCACGTCTCTGGTGCCCTATCTCCTTCTAATATTTTGTTGCAAGTTTCTCTTAACGGCTGCGATAGCCAATCTTTCAGTGTCTTATAATATTTTGCTGTTAATCCATCCGGTCCTGGAGCCTTCCCTGACTTGAGGCATATTTAAATTAGACTTGAAAACATCTTCCATTGGGGCAAAGAAAAGGACTATGAACGTGAAAATTGCAATACATGTCTGCGGTGGTTGCCTGGGTGATCATGTGCTCTATTTTACATGCCCCAGTCCACTATTTGACAGAATGCTGGAAGACCATCCTCTCTTTGAAAGACTTCCCAGTCCATCTCCAATTTAAAGATAAAAATATCCTATGAGTAGAGATCAGCAGGGGCCTTGAAACTGCTCATCACCACTTAGCATCTTGTCAGCAGACTATGCAGGCACACAGGTCATACTCTTCCCTGCTATGATTAGATGCATCTCTTTTCCAATTGTTGTAATCAGTGCTTTTTTTGGGGGGGGTACACAGGGGTACACATAGAAGAAACTTTTTTTTTACTTCTCTTTTTTTCAAATACATTTTTATTGAATTTCTTTGTTATAACAAATTGCAATTACACATATCCATTTTTTAAATATATTTTACAACCCCCACCCCTCCCTTTGACTTCCCTCGCCTTCCCTTTCTGGTTTATTCGTTACATGTTATCCTCCACATGTTGAATAAATATGCATGTTGTTACACTGTCTTTCTTCATGTTCTACTTAAATAAAGTTGTGAATGTTTATTCAAAACCTGCCAAGGAGTCCCTCTCCTTTGGTTGTTTCTGTAGCTATGTTACAAAAGGTTCCCGTTTTATTTTAAAGTCAAAGTTTCTTTTCTAGCACGGAGAATCGTCAGTTCCGTTGCTATCCCGAGGGTGGCCTCATTTCCTGTCACGGTGTTTCCTGAGTCTCAGACGGAAGTGAGCATTTCATGTGTGAAGTAGGAGTTGGAATCTAGCACGGTGATTGGTCATTTTCATTCTTACCACCTCTGATGGCGGCTTCCTTCCCTTTCCTGGTGATTTTCTTGAGTCAAAATGAGAGCACCCCTAAACTTTTTTTAAAAAAAAGAAAAAAAGCACTGGTTGTAATTATTACTAAATTTTCATCCACACACATAAACTAGTATATGCACTGTAGATAACTAATATATACAGAACAACAACAAGAAGAGAAGAGTTTGGATTTGATATCCCACTTTATCACTATCCGAAGGCATGTCAAAGCAGCTAACATTCTCCTTTCCTTTCCTCCCCCCATAACAAACACTCTGTGAGGTGAGTGGGGCTGAGAAACTTCAAAGAAGTGTGACTAGCCCAAGGTCACCCAGCAGCCGCATATGGAGGAGCGGAGACGCGAACCCGGTTCACCAGATTACGAGTCTACCACTCTTAACCACTAAACCACACTGGCTCTCAGAAGATATATTATGCGGCTGCCAGCTGATAGATTCTTGCAGAGGAGAGAGAAGTTGTTTTAATATTTAGTATTTGAAAAGAGGGTGAAGAATTTCAAAAGGCCATTTGCACACAGCTCTAGCTGCCAGAACCCCATTTCCTTCTTTCCATCTCTCTGTTCCCTATCAAAAACAACTAGCTCCTCTGTTTAAACCTACTCCTCTGTTCCTCAGAGCTCCATATTAACCATTCAGCCTCAACAGTTAACATGTATATTTCAGGCTCCTGACATCACTTTTAAAAAAAAATGCACCAGAAATGAAAAACCCTCTAATGGAGAAGGGGGAAGACCATACAAGCAGGGTGACATCAAGGGTTGCAGCTTGATCCAATTCATATTTTTTCCCTAAGCATGCAAACAAATAAAGCTCCAGTGCTATAGAGAGAACCAAAGCAAAACTAGGCAGCAAGCAAATTTGTAAACTCCTCTCTCTCTCCACCCCGCTGCTCTGTGGGTGGTTAAACGGCTGTTTAAGGCCATTAGCAGTATACAGTTTCCAAGGGGTGGGGTGTGGGGATAGGATGGCAGGGGAAAGAAAGTTCTTATCTTCCCCTTCATTAAGAGCCCTTTTTGTATCTGTGTTTATTAGATTATATTTTAATGGGTGAATATGCTCACGAAGGGGAAAAGCAGTTCATCTGAGCTTGTCATTTTGTTAATATGCACTCATGAATATGCACAGGGATCTGCATTAAGCAGTAAAGCAGCAGGCTCACTGAATTTTCGTCCTGCGTAGCCGGGTCCAGATGAACAGCAAGCCATTCACAAAGATCCTATTTTCACGGGCAAATTCCTTCTGCCATTTTCAAGCATGCATATCAGAAAATATATTGGAAATTTAGTTTATGGAAACGAAGGCCTCTCCCCTTCTGCCCCCTGCTTCTGCCCACAACATGGGATAAAGATGTCTCTTGGCTTTGTCCTCATATTGCTTTGAGTAATAATAATAATAATAATATTTATTATTTGTACCCCGCCCATCTGGCTGGATTTCCCCAGCCACTCTGGGCGGCTTCCAACAGAAACCAAATACAACAATATCAAACATTAAAAACTTCCCTAAAAAGGGCTGCCTTCAGGTTTTTTCTGAATGTCAGGTAGTTGTTTATTTCCCTGACCTGTGATGGGAGGGCGTTCCACAGGGCGGGCGCCACTACCGAGAAGGCCCTCTGCCTGGTTCCCTGTAGTTTTGCTTCTCGCAGTGAGGGAACAGACAGAAGGCCCTCGGCGCTGGATCTCAGTGTCCGGGCTGAATGATGGGGGTGGAGACGCTCCTTCAGGTATACAGGACCGAGGCCGTTTAGGGCTTTAAAGGTCAGCACCAACACTTTGAATTGTGCTCGGAAACGTACTGGGAGCCAATGCAGATCTCTCAGGACCGGTGTTATGTGGTCTCGGCGGCCACTCCCAGTCACCAGTCTAGCTGCCGCATTTTGGATTAATTGCAGTTTCCGGGTCACCTTCAAAGGCAGCCCCACATAGAGCGCATTGCAGTAGTCCAAGCGGGAGATAACCAGAGCATGCACCACTTTGGTGAGACAGTCCGCGGGCAGGTAGGGTCTCAGCCTGCGTACCAGGTGGAGCTGGTAGACAGCTGCCCTGGATACAGAATTAACCTGCGCTTCCATGGACAGCTGTGAGTCCAAAATGACTCCCAGGCTGCGCACCTGGTCCTTCAGGGGCACAGTTACCCCATTCAGGACCAGGGAATCCTCCACACCTGCCCTCCTCCTGTCCCCCAAGAACAGTACTTCTGTCTTGTCAGGATTCAACCTCAATCTGTTAGCCGCCATCCATCCTCCAACCGCCTCCAGGCACTCACACAGGACCTTCACGGCCTTCACTGGTTCTGATTTGAAAGAGAGGTAGAGCTGGGTATCATCCGCATACTGATGAACACCCAGCCCAAACCCCCTGATGATCTCTCCCAGCGGCTTCATATAGATATTAAAAAGCATGGGGGAGAGGACAGAACCCTGAGGCACCCCACAAGTGAGAGCCCAGGGGTCTGAACACTCATCCCCCACCACCACTTTCTGAACACGGCCCAGGAGGAAGGAGCGGAACCACTGTATAACAGTGCCTCCAGCTCCCAACCCCTCTAGCCAGTCTATGTTATGGTCGATGGTGTCAAAGGCCGCTGAGAGATCCAGCAGAACTAGGAAACAGCTCTCACCTTTGTCCCTAGCCCGCCGGAGATCATCGACCAGCGCGACCAAGGCAGTTTCAGTCCCATGGTGAGGCCTGAATCCCGATTGGAAGGGATCCAAATGGTCCGCTTCTTCCAGGCGTGCCTGGAGTTGTTCAGCAACCACCCTCTCAATCACCTTGCCCAAGAATGGTAGATTTGAGACTGGGCGATAGTTGGCCATATTGGCCGGGTCTAAAGATGTTTTTTTAAGAAGCGGTTTAATGACCGCCTCTTTCAGCGGGGCTGGGAAGGCTCCCTCACAGAGGGAAGCATTCACCACCCCGC
This sequence comes from Lacerta agilis, assembly GCF_009819535.1. Lineage (NCBI taxonomy): Eukaryota > Metazoa > Chordata > Lepidosauria > Squamata > Lacertidae > Lacerta > Lacerta agilis. The sequence goes on from NC_046313.1 coordinate 60,989,866, forward strand.
GCAGCCCATCGCCCAGCCCCTCCCGGCTAGCTTTTATAAGCCAGGATGGGCAAGGATCAAGGAGACAGGTGGTTGGTTTCACTCGTCCAAGCAGCCTGTCCACATCCTCGGAGGTAACAGACTGAAATTGATCCCACGCAACTGGACTAGACAGGACTCTGGCACTCTCCCGCCCTGGCCCTGCTCCCACGGTGGAGTCTATCTCTTTCCGAATCTGAGCGATTTTATCTGCAAAAAACTTTGCAAACGCATTGCAGGAGATCTTGGGGTCCCTACCAGGCCCCGATGACGAAGGTGGCTCCGATAGATTCCGAACCACCTGAAAGAGTCTCCTGCTGCTATTTTCCGCAGATGCAATAGAGGCGGTGAAGAAAGTCTTCTTCGCCGTCGCTATTGCCACTTGGTAGGCTCGACGTTGAGCTCTAACCTGTGTTCGGTCGGATTCAGAATGGGTTTTCTGCCACCGGCGCTCTAGCCGTCTCAACGATTGTTTCATCGCCCTCAGCTCCGGGGAAAACCACGGGGCTGTCCGGGCTCCATGCAACCGGAGAGGGCGCTTCGGAGCCAAACAGTCAATAGCCCTGGTTAGCTCCACATTCCAGCGGGCCACCAGGGAATCGGCTGAAAGGCCATCAACATGGGATAAAGTATCCCCTACCACTCTCTGGAAACCATTTGGATCCATTAAGTGGCGGGGGCGGACCATCCGAATTGGTCCCACCTCCCTGCAGAGGGGAAGGGTTGCGGAGAAGTCCAGTTGTAGGAGGACTCAGGCTGCAATTCAATGCAGAAGCTCCACTGAGATCAGTGAGCATAAGCATAGGAATCATTCTGTTCTTGGGACAGGAATGGCTAATGGTTTGTTTGCCCAGTCCTCCAGGGATTGTGAACTGTGTCTTCCCTCAATGCTGTGGGGGTCCCTATCTGACCCCTCCCTCTGTTGCCACAAACACAGGGCTGGTGGTATGACTTATTGTGTTGTCCACAGCCCACCACAATTTGTTTGCTTCAAACAAGCATGAGTAGTAAGCCAGAAATAAACCAAAGAACAAATTTTCTTGAAACAAACATACCACAGGCTGGGTCTGGGTGACTCAACAAGCCTTCCTATGGTTTTCTTTGAAAAAGCACAGGCAGGGCCCATCAGAGGCATGGGAGAGGGGCCAGTAAGGCCATGTGACCTAGGACCTCAAACTCAAGGGAGGGGGCTCAAATTGAGGCACTTATTATTTTTTTGGACATTTGATCAATTTCGCAACTTGCTTTTCAGCTTAGAGATGCAGATTTAAGAAAACAAGATGTGATTTGGAAAGATAATGTTTTTGTTAACTGATAGATTATGCCATATTACACAGTTGAAAATGTTCATAAATATTAATTAAAATATATTGTGCTGCCACAAGATTAGGCTATGATGAACATGTGAAGTCAGATCAGATGATTAGCTAAACAGACTGCTCACTCCCCCCCCATGCCTTATTTTGCTTTTGTGTATTGCAATTTTTATTTTTTATTATGGCTAGTGGCCTCAAAAGCTGGAAGTAGCCTGGATCTCTCTGGACTTCCGAGAGGGCCTGTACACAGGTGCCATATTGCAACCTATTCCTGAAAGGCAAACTAATGTGGGCTGTAATATGCTCCTCTTTTTGTGAGATACCTAGAAAAGCCACAGTAGCAAACGGTCTTGATGTGAGCATTTTAGTCTCCTTGATTTTTCTCCTGCCCCCTTCATGCATTTCAACATCCAGTTTGCCTTGCCATTTATCAGCTATGTGAGCATTCTAAGAGGCAGGGCTACATTTAGGTCTATTATGTAAATGAAAGTTAAACATGTCTCCTTTCCATTACTAGTTTAATTAAATGTTCTGTTACAGTGCAGTGAGATAACCATTTCCAAGACGCCATAAGCTAGTATGATGTGTGTAATCTTTCAATTACAATTATTCCCAAATGACCCACTTTGTATTTCATTTTGATCCAAAGATATGAGCTTGTGAATTGATCTCTTACCACGAGTGATGGGCAAGTTCCTTTCGCTTGCCCTGTAATTTGCTTAGCTTTCTGAAGCCTTGTCAGAGAATCCTTGATGAAAGCTTGGGGTCTCTCTGAGAAACACCAAATTTGGGGGAGATCACTTCAACCTCCTTGGAGGTTGACCTGCCAACAGAAAGGAAGAATCCACTTCCTTATATATAGCCTGGAGACTCCTGCCCTTCTCAACATCTCATGTCTCAGTGGAGACCATAGGCGGCCACAGCATTGCACCCTAAATTACTGGCAATTATGTGTCTCTAATAATTGTTGACTAGGCCAAGTCATTCAGGAAAGGACAAACTAAACACTAAAAATAAAATTAAAAACCAATGTGATGCTTTTCTGCCAATGTTTACATGGTCTAATTTCGCACTCAGATTATTCCATTGAATAAAGCCAACAAATAGCAAAATTAATCCTCATCAAAGTTTTGACTCTGCAAAAAAGGGGGAAATGTGTGCATGTAAAGCATGATTCATGTGAATGTTTAAATGTGACTACAGCAAACCATAAATTGCTCATAGAAATAAATCTGGCAATATGATCTGTGAACTGGAAAAATCCAATTCATTTTATCCTCATCCTGAATGTCTAAATAAATAGCTTCATTTAGTTCCACAATAAAAATGCTGTAGCATTTGCTTTCACGATCACTCTCAAACATCCCAATTCCATGAAGAAGAAAGCGGCGAGAGCACACACAACTTTTCTCAATTGTGTCCTGGACAAAGAGAAACACGTTACATAGTATGTTTACCTGGTTCTTTTCTCTGCAGGTTTTAGGTGTGAAAAAAGAAATGAAGCAGCTTTAGACAGATCTTTCAAGATGGACAGTAATGCCTTCAGAGGCAGTATGCTTTTAAATGCCAACTGCTGGGAATCACAAGGGGAGAGAGGAGTGTTGTTGCGCTCTGGTCCTGCTTTCAGATTTCTCACAGGCATCTGTAAGGATGGACTACATCTGTAAGGATGTAAGAAGGATGGACTAGATGGACCATCCAGTAGGAGTCTTCCTATGTTCTTATGTGAATGCATTTGCTGATGCTTGATTTACCTTGTGCAATTTAGAATATGACTGTAAGTTCTCCATTCCACTGCAACGGGACATCTATACAGCAGCCAATACCCAGGCAGGTAGTCCTTTAAAACAGAAGTGGGGTTGGGAACCCGAGGCTCTCCAGATGTTTCTGGGATGCAGCTCATGACATCCCTGACCATTAGACTTCTGCCTAGGGCTGATGAGAGCTGCAGTCCAACAACTGCAGACACAGACATTTCCAATCATGTTCTACAAGAATCTGCCATCTTCCAGATTTGCTGTTTAGTATGAAAGCTTTTTACATGCTCATTTTAATTACTGTTATTTTAATGGATTCTCCCTCCCAGGTTCACCTTGAATTCATAAAAGTTTAAATTCTGAATTTAACAACTGTACACCACTGCCAGTGATCAAAGGTGACAACTTTCAGAGACAGGTAGGTAGCCGTGTTGGTCTGCCATAGTCAAAACAAAACAAAATAAAATAAAAAAATTCCTTCCAGTAGCACCTTAGAGACCAACTAAGTTTGTTCTTGGTATGAGCTTTCGTGTGCATGCACACTTCTTCAGATACCTTCAGATAACTTTCAGAGAGGTAGTAATATTGGTGTGTTGCAGCAAAACTAGCAAACAACCTTGTACTATCTTAAAGTCTTAACAAATTTATTCTGGTACAAGACTCTGTGGGTGTATCTGACAAAGTGGACTCTGATCCAAGTAAACCTTTAGTACTGCAAAAAAATGTTGGTCTTTAAGGGACCCCAAGCCTCATTACAGTGTTGTGTTATTTAAAGTGACACTCAAGAGAAAACCTGCTTATGAATCAGTGTTATACCAATTGAGAGAGTTCCTGCCAGCTTTGGTTATTCCTTTTCCAAATGTCTCAACACAATTTCAATAAACTCACAATCCTCCCCAAATTTGACACGTAAATAACAGGTATTAAGCACCTTCTAATCTAAAAGCTGTTCCGTTGACCCCAAATCTTGTAATTACATCTGAATGGATTGTTACAATTTCGTTATTTGTCTCAAACTTGGCTTAAACAGAAATAGATGGCTCCAACTCATTTACCCTTTTTAGACATTATTCATGTCCACCTTGTGTGCCTAGAGAAGGCAGAGCAGGACTGTGTCATTGACCCTGTTCTGACACTGTGTACTCCGCCGACCCCACCCACTTGATGTCCACATATTCAGTGTGACATCTGCAAAGAGTAGCCTATGGGCATTTACCTGAACATGCCTAAATTCTCCATATGATCAGGTGACTGACTCCGGATCACCTAGTGCCCTGATTGTACAGAGACTAAACACATTTAGATAGATGGATGGAGACACTCCTTTGCGGATGACTGCTCAAAATACCAAAGAGGTGGGGACAATGGCAAGTGTAAAATCATGAATGGAGTTAACAATGCAAGGGCACTTTGTATAAGTGGATAACAGCTGAACAGGTCTCTTGTTCCCATTGAAAAATAGATAAGATTGAGACTATTAAAACAATCATTTCTTACATTATGCAGTTTTTGTCCACTTTTAGGTAAGATTGTAGTTGCTGCCAAATGCCATTTACATGTATTTGCAGCATAGCTCAATAGTCCATTCCTCTGGGACACATAATATTGAATTGTCCCACATAGGAAGCAAAAAATAAGATTCTGAGGGTAATGTAGCAAATCAGCAATGTGCTGAGTAAATTATTAAAGTTGACAGTTATCCACATTGTCATGGAATAAATTGCAATTTTACAGTCTGCTTCTGAAGATGCTTCTCCAACCCCCAGCTGAGATCTGTGTGAAGAGTTGTGCAAAGGAAGAAGAAAAGAAAGAAGAAAAGAAATAAAACACAGCAAGAGGAAAGAGGCTAATTCTAAATGACTTTCCACAGATCACATCAAGAGACGGAGAATTGGAAAGAGGTCTCAAATCTTACTGAATCCCATGGGAATGATTGCTCAAATGTAGGAAGAAGAAAGGATGATTGCGCTATTATATTTTATGTGTATTTTTTATTAAAATTAGCAAAACCATGCAGGCAAGAAAATGGCTCATGAAATCCATTTATTGTCAAAATCAGTTGTGAATCTTGAATGCTATCTGCAAATTTCATTTTAAAGAACTGCGCACGAACTAGAAGCATTAACAAAACAGTGCACTCAAATTGCTGGAGAGGCTTACTTATAAAACAAAAAGGCTTTAGAATTATACTTTCATCCTCTTCTGGGAGTAAGAGAATCCATGAGCTGTCATTGAGTTTCCCTCCAGTAATGCCCACTGGGCTTCCAGAGGGCAGGCTACCCCTAACAAGTGTATAGGGCTACAGGGCCTTCAACTCCTCCTCCGGTGCCCCCCAAGCCCCAGAAAATTGGCTTGGTGGGGGGGTTATGTGAAGCCACAGAACATTATGGCAGGAAGAGGAGGAGGGTTATTCTATATGCCAATGCTTGCACTGACAGGATATTCACCACAGTGGGCTGTTGAATTCCACCCAGAATGTCAACTGCTCTCTTCTGAGTCATAAACCGGATAATGCAAAAAGTTTTCAAATGTTCCATGATAAGGATGGGAAATTGGCCATGCTAGCTAGGGTTGGTAGGAGGGCTGATGGAAGTTGGAACCCAAGAACATCTGGTGTGCCTCTAGTTCACCATCCCTCATTTGCTATTTCTAAATGAGCGAATTACAATACTACAGAGCTTGAACTTTCCCGATTCAAATATAGTGAAAAGAAACATCACAATCAGCAAAAACATTTTCCCTTATGGAGAAAACTCTCTTAAGAATTAATAAATGAAATAGCTATCAGTTTCATATCAACGATTTCATGTCAGCCTGACCTTAGGGTCCAGGAACAACCATGATGCTGAGTCACCTGCTAAGGGCTCAGACCCAGTGTCTGATTCTTAGCATGATGCTGGTGACTAGGAAGATCACCCATACAGATCCTACAACACCATGGCCCATAGGACCCAAGCCAAGAAGCTGGTGCTATCACTTAGGTCTGAGGAACTGTCCAACCCCCAACCTACCTCACGGGTCCAAAAGTGGAGATTGTGCACCAGACAAAAGACTAGATATTATTGAAGAAGTGTTTGTCTGAATGCGAGTGTGTTGGCCCTTTAAGAACTATAGTTCTCTAGAGGTTGGAACTAAGGAGCGGTGGGATGGAGGCAGAGGTTCTAAGGGGTCAAGTCCACCTCAAGCCTTTATCAGAGCAATTCTGTAGTGCTGCAACACCACACTTGTCTGGCCCCCTTTGCAGGCAACCCATAAGGCTGCCTCATGATAGTCACTAATATGAAGTTTGTTGGTGGTGCCCCACAGCGGTCATCTAATAAATGGTTGATTCAAAGGTCACTACATTTTTTCTTTAATAAATCTGTAGGTAATTTTTTTTAATTAAAAATCATCTAAAAAAACAGATAGGCGATATAGGTTGGCCTTTCCTGGGCCTGATCTCACATGATTTCAAACAAAAGAAGGTTTGCCCTGCATGACAAGAGAAGGCAGCATCAAATTCACTTGTCACAAAATGTTGGCCACAAGGGAAAAAAATCAACACCTTCAGCTTGAATTCCTTTCCATTTGTGGCTTGAATTCCACAATCACAGTTTGCTGTATTCAGTTGACCTCCAATGGAAGGTGATGGGGAAGGGGAGAGTGTGCTGGTGCCCACTTTTCCCTTTTACACACTTACTTAAACCACTTATGAATGCCTGAATACTGCTACTTTGCACATGCTACTTTGGAAGCTGAACTTAAATTCTGATAGAGGGAAGAACATCTACCTTTATTGCCACTATCTTAAGGTATCCCCATTACCCTTCCCTACCCTCCGCCATTTTTAACTCCAAGGGTTTTTTCTCCTTTCTAGCAAGCGACCAGGGAACCTGCAGATAAATTTTGATAAACTCACTGATATCAGGAAGAACCTTCAGGATATCTCCAAGGAAGCTGTAATTTAATGCATCTCTATAAGGACTTATCACAGTGATGCATCTAACTCAGCCGCTGCTAAGAGCATTGATGAAAACAAATGAGCAGCTGAAGCCAAAAACTACCTCCACTGGGAGATGGGATAATTTTTTCATAAAGCCATTATATTCTTTCTTTCTTCTCTTTTTTACAGATGGTTCTGCCATTTAAGGCATTCAACCCTCATTATGAAGGAGAAAATGTTCGCATTAAATGCTTTGCAATTTCCTGACTAGGCTAGTTTTCAAAATACAGTGCAGGGATTTAAAGCAGTGGGGGTAGAGGCGGGGGGGGGGGCGAGAAGGAGGCAAGACTTAAATGCTTATAATTTTTTTAATTAAGAATTTGCATTCCTTCCCCCCAACCCCTTGCTGCCGAAGTTACTGTAATTCAGGAGAGAAGCAAGTGGCTGGGGAGGTAATAGGAAGACTATAATGGCCACAATCCTAAGTATGCTTGCAGGGGGGGGGGAGCTTTCCATGGGACATAGTGAGGCTTACCTCCGAGTAAACATGCATAAGGATTGGACTGGCATCAGATAATATCATAGACAAATAAAAGATGCACAATACATTATCACAAGTGGGTCCTATAACAGAACATTGTGTAGAGTGTTACTGTTACCAAACATTAGCCCTCTTTGTGCATTCAGAAGTATGCATGTAAACAGCAAGTGTGCAGGGAAACCACCACCATTCCTGTGTGCAGTAGTCACACACACTCCTCCTGCCTCAGCCTTACCATGTTTAGTACCAAGAAGCGTCCTTGGAATGGAGAGCCCTGGTAATGCAGAATTTCAGGTTGCAGGGAATAATCTAAGTTTACTCAGTTACAGGTATGTAGCCATGTTGGTCTGCCATAGTCGAAACAAAAACAAAAACAAAATTCCTTCCAGTAGCACCTGAGAGACTAACTAAGTTTGTTCTTGGTATGAGCTTTCGTGTGCATGCACACTTCTTCAGATACACTGAAATAGAAGTCAGCAGAGAGGGTGGGGAGGGGTATTACTCAGAAGGGTGGTGGGAATGGGTGATTGGCTGATAGGTGTGGAAAACCTATTGACGACTGTTAACGACTGCAACTGGTCTTACAGGAAAAAGCAAGGGGTGAGATGGCTAAAAATAGCTTTGTCATGTATAATGAGATAAGAATCCAATGTCTTTGTTCAGACCAGGACTCTCCATGGTTTTAAGTTTGGTAATGAGTTGCAATTCAGCAACTTCTCTTTCTAGTCTATTTCTGAAATTCCTTTGTAATAAGACAGCTACTTTGAGATCTTGTATAGAATGTCCTGGGAGACTGAAGTGTTATCCTACTGGTTTCTCTGTCTTGTGATTCCTGATATCAGATTTATGTCCCTTTATCCTTTGGCGTAGGGTTTGGCCTGTTTGTCCAAGTGTACTCAGTATCTGAAGAAGTGTGCTTGCACACGAAAGCTTATACCCAGAACAAACTTAGTTGGTCTCTAAGGTGCTACTGGACAATTTTTTAATTTTTTAAATTTATTTCGACTGTGTCAGACCAACATGGCTACCTACCTGTATCTAAGTGTACTCAGTTGATGCAGTGGAGTGGGAGTGGAGTGGGAGACGAGCCAACTAGAAGCGTCTCTGAGGTGTACTTGCCTGGAGGCAGAGTCAGCATCCAAAGTCAGATCTAGTCCAAGAGTCAGGCAAACAACAGTCCACATGGTCAGGGAGTCCAATGATTTTGGGATTAAGGGTCCAGATGAGCAGGAAACAGCAAGCTGGAGCAAGGAACTATAAGTGTTCTTACCAGCATCAGATTGCTGCTGGAAGCTCTGCTTAAGAAGGATGAAATGAGCTGGTTCTCATCAGCGCTTTCTCCTCTGTGTCCTTGAAGGCTGACCAGCTGCAGGTGGAGTCACTCCGCCTTCTTCTCCCCCTTCAGGCTGCTGTTCAGCAGGTGAAGCTGACTCCTGGCCCATGACAGGTGAACACACTTAGAAGTCCTCTTCAGAGCCAGTGTGGTGTAGTGGTTAAGAGCAGCAGACTCGTAATCTGGGGAACCGGGTTCATGTCTCCGCTCCTCCACATGCAGCTGCTGGGTGACCTTGGGCTAGTCACACTTCTTTGAAGTCTCTCAGCCCCACTCACCTCACAGAGTGTTTGCTGTGGGGGAGGAAGGGAAAGGAGAATGTTAGCCGCTTTGAGACAGACTCCTTCGGGTAGTGAAAAGTGGGATATCAAATCCAAACTCCTCTTCTTCTTCTTCTTCTTCTTCTTCTTCTTCTTCTTCTTCTTCTTCTTCTTCTTCTTCTTCCCATTCAATGCAGAAAAATTGAGGATGAAGCAGGGAGGAACGTAGTGGTGCCATCATGCACAAAACTGCTGCCCTATCACACTTAATGTCCTTATGCATTCTTCTTTGAACATACAAATAGGACCACTGAGCAGGAGACAGAGACGGAGAGGAGAGGCATCGGCAAACATAATGTGGTGTGGTGGAAACACAGTGTGGAGCTGGTCCAGTGCTCCTGCCAGTGCATTTCACCACACCAGCCTCCCTGCCATGTCATCACTCCCCTTCTATCTCCCTGTAATCATGGAGAAGTGACCAACTGGGAGTCAGGTGAACAGCAATGCCCCACCATGCTGTCCACTACTGCCACTGAGCATGCTTAGTCCTCACTGAGCTGTTTTTACATTCCTTCCTCAAGAGGTTCATCCCCCCCCCAAAGAGTTTCTTGTACTCTTGCAAACTTTAGGGTTCCCCAAGCCTACTGATACCTTTCTTTTGTGTGTGGTGTATTTGGGGTGTGGAATTTTGGGTACATAAGCAATGACACAACCTGAACATGAGAAATTGAAGGAATGGTTGCTCTGGAATCCAAAGCCCTTGTTCTTGTGTCACCCATTTTGGCCAACCCTTTTAAAAACTCGTCAAGATTCAACTAAAGAGTGTCACATTCTCAGTTTAGATGAGAACTAGGTCCTCCAGCACAGCAACACCTGCCCTGTGGAACACACTGCCCATTGAAGTTAGACTTGTTCCAATATAGTACACATTTTATCAGATGCTAGAAAACTTTTTTTAAAAAAATTACAGGTTGTCCCAGAACACTAACTTGACTCTTGGGCAGGTCACACACACACACACACACACACACACACACACACACACACACGTTTTATTTTTATTGTTTTATTGTTGTGCATTACTATGATATTTTGCTATGTTTTAATTGATTATAAGTATTCCAAATAAATAACTAAGATAGGGAAACGTTTCCAGTTAGATAATGTTAATGCTGCAGGTGGCCAAGCATTAGTTTCAAAATCTTACCACCCAACCCTCAAAAACACAGTGCTACACACACAAATTTGACCTTTTCTTTTGGTGTTGCAGAAAAAAGAAATGGTACTCTGGGAAATAAATGGAAACTATTTTGGATATGGATTTCTGAAGATTAGTGCATTTCGAAAGCCTTGCGAAGGTCATCTGAGTCAACATTTGCAAAATTAATCCCCTTTGAGATTAATTCCAATAATTAATGACTTATTTCCCTACGCAGAGTTAATCTCCGTATAGCAAAAAAAGTATACAATCACTTTTGAAAAGTGAATGTTTATTTTGCAAAAAGTACACAGGTAAGGCGATTACTTCACTGCAAGAAAAATGTCTCTTTGCCCACACACCCAAGAAGACTCTAGACAAGAAAGATGGGTAACACATTGTAGTTATTAAAATGTAACAAATATAGAATCAGCAATCAGAAAAATTCAACCGAATTAACCAAAACCAATGAGGTCTGGGCAGTGAGGTAGACTGAAGGGAGGATTTCAACTCTCCCATCTCCTGAACCAGCAAGAAAAAATTCCTATTTCCAAAGCACCTGAGATGTCATGTTGCAGCCTGTAGAGGGGGTCGCTGCTGCTGCTGAGCTCCTCCCCCTTAGCTGAAGTGGTGCTGCTGTTCCCTGGCACTGAGATAGGAAGGGATGCATGGTAGTGAGGGCAGTACTGGGTCCTTCCACCAGCCGTGTTGTCATGCTGTTCCACCTCAACCCAGTCCTAGTGAGCTTCTGTGCTGCCATAGCCAAGACGGTGCTACAGCAATCGTGTCCCATTTCATGCACTGTGCTGAAGTTCTAGGCTCAATCATTTTTCTACCTTGGGGATGTTTTTCTGGATGTTATCCTTTTATTTTACACACACACACACACACACACACACACACACACACACACACCACCTTTCCCCCTGACAGGATATTAAAAAGGTAAAGGTAAAGGACCTATGACAGTAAAGTCCAGTCACAGATGACTCTGGGGTTGTGGCGCTCATCTCGCTTTACAGGCCGAGGGAGCCGGCATTTGTCCACAAACAGTTTTTCCGGGTCACATGGCCAGCATGACTAAGCCGCTTCTGGCAAAACCAGAGCAGCGCATGTAAACACTGTTTGCCTTCCCACCGGAGTGGTACCTATTTATCTACTTGCACTTTGACATGCTTTCCAACTGGTAGGTTGGCAGGAGCTGGGACTGAACAACGGGAGCTCACCCCGTCGGGGGGAATTCGAACCACCAACCTTCTGATCTGCAACCCCAAGAGGCTCAGTGGTTCAGACCACACCCACCTCCCTGACAGGATATTAGCAATGTCTAAATGCAATCATAGGGTGGGATTGACCTAATGTGCCCCATCAGTGAAAGCCCTACTGAAGGGCTTCTGCTTATGTAATGGGCGCTCCCCCCTTGCACACACACCCATGCAAAATTGGTTTGAGGAGGGTTTGGAGAACCCCCAGAACAGTGTGCAGGGGAAGGTGAGAGAGATCATTCCATCTAGCAAGCTGCAATGCTTGCACAGACAAAACATTCATAATAGTGTGACACTGAATTCCAACCTACGTTTCTGAGCACAAATTCAGTGACTAATGGCATATCCCCTCTCCTGTGAAGTCACTGAAAACCCTCCACATGTTGCTGAACTACAACTCCCATCAGCCCCAGCAAACATGGCCAATGGCCAGGGATGATGCAGCTGTAGTTCAGTAACATCTGGGGTGCCAAAGGTTTCCCACACCTGCTCGATGCAGCATACTATACTTTCAAAGTGGACATTTCCGATTTTTTGTGCTCAGTGTATTAGATTATTGACTGCAGGCCAGTTCACGCTGCTAAAGTCCTCCGTGAGGTTATGTGCACTGATATCACTCCTAGCAGCAGCTCAGCTAGTGAGTGGCAACAGGATTGCAGCCAAAACAGAACCAATCGGAGGGAGGTATCAGCATGAATCCCAAGGGCTGGCAGAAGTGCAAAAATTATTAGGAAATGAAGTCTACCACTTATCAAGAAATTCAGATGAAACATTGCTGTATCTCTGAGGAATGAGAATGAGGAAAGCATCGCCAGTGGAATTTCTGACTGCCACGTGACTGTTAAAGGGAGAACAGAATAAAAAAATACCCCCTCCCCAAATGCACCATTGCATCTTCAGGTGGCAAATCTGAGGAGGGGTCTTTCTGAAAAGCTGGGGAAGGACAGGGAAGATTTGGCCAAGGTGCAGGATGCTACTTTTCTTTTTCTTCTTAAAACTTATATGCCAGCGTCACAGCTGGTGGCAGCAGAGCTCCTCTTTGTGTCCACCTGCTGGCAACTATCATTTTCTCTCTCTCAAATGATCCAGGCATTAAGCAGCATTGTCATTTCATATCATTCTGTGGTGGTTTCTCTTGCAGGGTGGGGACAGTAGCATTAAATGATGGTGGGATGGAGTGGCGCCACTCACTTGATTGTCTCTGTCATTGCGTTTGCACCATGCCAGTCTTGCTGCCACCTCTCCATTCCCCCACTACTTCCTGGTAAGCAGCCGTGGAACTCATAAACTTCTGCCAATGTTCTGCAAATCACCCAGAGACCTAGCAGTAGATCAAGATCCACATTCTGCCCACCCCTGGTCTAAGTAACTCTTTAGATTCCAGCCATGGTTCTGATTAGCCACCCTTCGTTGGAAAAGGTGCATGCAGGGTTCCTCAGTTTCCTTCCCATTTATTAGGACTTTCTTCTTACAAAACATAACTGCAAGGCTAAATATTACACTGCGTTGGTGGTGCCGAAATAGAACACAAACGTGGTAAAGAAATAACCTTACATGCATTTCTTCTTATAATTCTTCTCATTTCCACTCCTATGGGGATTGCAGCAACCAATGTACTCATGGAGAATTAAATAGATATTTAGATCTAAAAGTGTCCTTGAAGCTGATACTTAGCTTCTCAGTACGCAGCACCCATAGATCTTTATATTTTAGTCAATTTTCAGATGCAATCTCTCTTGTTAATAATTGTTTCCAATTTAATTCATTTAATCTTGTCTTTATTTCTTTCTCCCCACCCTCCCCAGTTTAGACCATCCTGAAGTTTTTAAATTACTTATTTGTAAGAGGAGCTGAGGGAATAATATACAGCTAACAATTTTATAAGTGCATTAAGTTTCCCTTATTGCTTTATAGGATAACTGACAACAAGTACATACTTACTCAAATACCTACAGTGTTTCAAAGCACTCAATAGATCGTCGCCGCCGCCCCACCATCGAAGCTTTTAAAGCTCTGCATTACTCACACAAAACTCCCTAAAAGAAACTCAATAGCATCTACTTAAGGGCCTCCATATAGAGTAAGTCCGTGCTTAACTTCAGCTCTGTACTGGATTCCATTCCTCAGTGGCCAAACAAGAAGACATCTCATTTACCCAAGAGCCAGATCATTGGTTCATGTCGGTATTGTCTGCCTTGACAGGGAATGGCTCTCTAGGGTTTCAAACAGGGGACATTCCCAATTCTAGCTGGAGACCCCAGAGGTTGTATCTCCAATCCTAGTCCCTTGCAGAGTATTCTGATTGAAATCAATGAACGTGACTTAACTTAGGTCCATTAATTTCAATGTGTTAGCTCTGAGTAGAACTAACATTGCATGTAATTCCTTCTGTGTGGGCTTTAAAATTAGACATGGGTTCCAAATTGTTCAAATATTATATATTTATAGATGGCTTTTGGCTTCTTGTTAGCAGCCCTGATTAAAGCTCAGTAATAAGTAGAAGAAGAAGAGAGTTTGGATTTGATATCCCACTTTTCACTACCCGAAGGAGTCTCAAAGCGGCTCAAATTCTCCTTTCCCTTCCTCCCCCACAACAAACACTCTGTGAGGTGAGTGGAGCTGAGAGACTTCAAAGAAGTGTGACTAGCCCAAGGTCACCCAGCAGCTGCATGTGGAGGAGCGGAGACGCAAACCCAGTTCCCCAGATTACGAGTCTACCATCTTAACCACTACACCACACTTGCCCAAACTGCCAGGATCTTCCAAAAGTCTTTGATCAACAGAATAGCATTTATTTTTTTATTTTAGAGAAAGTATGAGAAAGGGAACAGACAACATGGACCCCATCTGCACTATAGTGCCACTTTAAGCAGCCACCCCCCCCCCGAATTATGGGAGCTGTAGTTTGTTAAAAATGCTGAGAGTTGCTAGGAGACACCTATTTCCTTCCAGAGCTACAATTACAGAGTGGTTTGACAAAATCAATCCTTTTCCCCAGGGAACTCTGAGAATTGTAGCTCTGTGGGGGAACTAGGGAGTCTCCTAACAACTCTGAGCACCCTTAACAAACTACAACTCCCATGATTATTTGGAGGAAGCCATGACTATTTATAATATAATGGTGCTGATGGGGATGTTACACAGTGCAAGATGTGTATTGTCTGTGCCCTCTCTTGTCTGAAGCTACTTAAGAGGTTAATCTCTCTGCCTAACAAGTACAGCAGATCCATGTTCTGATGAAGCATGAATTCAACCACTACACTTTATCGATGTATATCATCATCTACTTCCTGCAGATGGAAGAGTGAAATCTCAGCTGAACCCAGTAGCTATAGGAAGGCATCCTTGAAGTTTATGCTGTCACCACAGCCTTCCTCAACCTGGTGTCCTCCAGGTGGTTTGGACTCCCATCACCCCTGATCATTGGCTATGCTGGCAAGGTTGGTGCACAGTCCCAAACATCTGGAAGGTACCAGGTTGGGGAAGGCTTTCCAAGACAGTGCGATATATTTGCATGTGCTGAAGCACACTGACTAGCTCAGAGCAGTCTGTTAGTTATAGGTGGCTGGACAAGTCACATGATACCACTGCAGCTGCCTATTTGGATGAGTCTGCAGCAGGCACGTCTATGACTAATGCGAACATATGCAAATCTCAAATGAGGTTTCTGCAAATATGCATGACACTTTGAAATCAGCTTCTGCAAACATCCAGCCCTTTAAAACTCAGAGGCTGGAGTGTTTGCTGAAAACCAGCACATGAGCAAAGTCCAAGCATGGGCTTGATTGTGCATACAAACAAAGAGCTGGCAGGAATTCTGCAATATTCAACCAGCTCGGTTCATAATCAGATTCCCCCGAATAGCTTATATTTGGGGATTTAATAAAGCATGAGGGATTGCCATAGAGAGGAAGGACATTTGAGGGAAGTTTATTTGAATTGTCAGTTTCATTGCATTTTGTGTGTTTTTCTGATGCCCTTTAAAAGTCAAAGGTATCCCAGTGGCAGCAAAAGCCTATATGATTGTGAATGCCTGAGTGTCCCTTCAGCTTCTCCAGTCTGGATGGTTTAAAACCCAAAGTGATTTCCAGTTGTGTGTGTTTGTAGGTGTGTTCATGAGCACTTCCTGTTTATTAAGAAAGGGAGCATTGCTTGATCAAAAGCTAGGAATGTATAACTTGCCATTGGAATTGGCTTGCTAATATTATATTCATGTGTATTTCTTCACCTAAAGGAGGACAACTGTCCTTTCACACCAGAACATAGAGCGCTGCTATGTCAGAAAAAAGACCTGTCTCGTCCAGCATTCTGTCCCCACAGGGACAGAGGTGCCTATGGGTAGTAAGAGACGGCATGGTGGTTTTCCACCACACACCTGACCTCTCAACAGCTGAGTCACTGCTGCTTACAGGGAAAGAGAATGTGGAGGTTGGCATAGTGCAAATGCACTGGCAGGAGTGTCAGGTAAGCTGCATGGGGGCATTTGCACTGTGCTGATCCTTTTAAAAGACAGCTGCATTTTAGTTCACATAATGTTTCAGGAAGTGCAAATCGGGCAGGGTGGGGAAACCTGGGGCTCTCTAGAAGTTGCTGGACTACAGCTCCTTTCAGCCCTGGCCATTGTGTAGTGTGTGTGTACACACACACACACACACACACACACACGTTTCAGATATATACATTTCATTGATTTTACAGTCATTTTGACATTTTGAAACTTGACTTCCTCTCCCCTCTTTCTGTGGTTCCTTAAATTTATTTTTTAATATCTTCTGCATGTCCAAATTAACTTAACTTACTCATTTTGTATCTTCTTCAAACAAATAGTGTACTCTTACGTAACTGCGGGTTATGACAATAATCCTGCCAGAGTTTTTATCTGTTTACAGTTTGTCTGTAAATATTCAATAAACCATTTCCATTCTTTTATAAAAAGTTTGTTATCTTGATTTCTTATTATTCCTGAAAGTTTCACCATTTCTGTATATTCCATAAGTTTTTGTATCCATTCTTCCTTTGCTGGGACTTCTTCTTTCCATTTTTGGACAAATAACTTTCTTGCCACTGTAGTCGCATACATGAATAAATTTCTATACAATTTAGTTCATTCTATACCTATAGTTCCCTATATACCTATAAGTCCATGGTGGATGATTCAAATGGGAGCAGGAGTCCAGCAACAGCTGGAGGGCTACCGGCTCCCCATCCCTGTCACAGAATTATGAATCATAGAGTTGGAAGGGACCTCAAGGGTCATCTGGAGCAACCCCCTGAAATGCAGGAATCTCAACTAAAGAACCCATGACAGATTGCCATCCAACCTCTACTTTAAAACCTCAAAGGAAGGAGAATCCAATAAGTCTTGAGGGAGTCCATTCTATTGTGGAACAGCTCTTACTGTCAGCAAGTTCTTCATGATGTTCAGCCAAAATCTCCTTTATTGTAATTCATTTGCCACTTCTTGAATTGCCTTTTTTTAATTGTGATTTTTTTTTAAAAAAATCAAAAGGTCACCCAGAGTTCTCTTCTGATTGGGCTGATAAGCCGAATGAATGAATTTTTAAAAAGACGGGAGTCATATGTCACACATAGTTGAACATAGTACTCAGTGTTCCCATGCAGGACAACATATACCTCTGACGTCTTTGATATTATACTAAACCTGTACAGTACTGCTACAATGTGCCTAGCAATTGAAATGCATGACTTTAGTGAGTATCAAAGACAACAGATGAGTCAGATATCTTGGGTCCTCCTCTTTAAACAAATAAACTTGGGCTTGCGTTTGCATCTGCAAAGATCACCTGTCAAATGCAAATTAAAATAATAATTATGCTTACAGAGGAGTCAAGTTTTCATTGCTAGATGCAGAAATATCTACAGTATGCGTTTGAAATGCTAAAGGTTTTGTTGGTCCTTTCTTTTCATTTGTATTAATTCATCCTTTTCTAATCAGTGTTGTGCTCTCTCTCTCTCTGAAATCTAACTAGATTTCCATTCAGCAGGCATAACAGCAAAGCTTGCATACAACCATTCCAATAGAAGCTGATCCAATGCTCACATTTTGTAATTTTTCATTTTCTGGGTCAGCCACAGTCAAATGCAGTGGTACCTGTTGTTCTTGACATTTGATCTGCGTCAGCCCCAGATGAGAGGTGAGGAAAATCTTCAGCACAGAAACGCGGCAAGGCCTTCAGGTAGCATTAAGGAAAGGTGCCGATGAGCGCTGACAGCGACATTGCAAATCAGAATGGACACGCACAAACCAGACAGAATGGCAGCTGGGCAGAATGGAAATCCTCAATGATCTTACAGGTCAGGAGAACTGCAATGTATTACCAGAGCTATGAGAGTAATTTTCCACAGCACCTGTTTTCAATTATAGCTAGTGCTGGAATTATCACTCCCTTGTGTTCAATACAAGAACCATGGAATGAAGAAAATAAGGCTGCAACCTTCTTTCCTAAAGCCACACTTAGTAGGGAGTAAGCCTCACTCAATACTGTGGATAAAAAAATAAGGTATAGGACCCCTGGATGGTTAAGTCCAGTAAAAGACAACTATGGGGTTGCGGTGCTCATCTCGCTTTCAGGCCAAGGGAGCCAGCGTTTCTGGGTCATGTAGCCAGCATGACTAAACCGCTTCTGGCGCAACGGAACACCATGACAGAAACCAGAGTGCATGGAAACGCTGTTTACCTTCCTGCTGCAGCAGTACCTATTTATCTACTTGCACTGGTGTGCCTTTGAACTGCTAGGTTGGCAGAAGCTGGGACACAGCAATGGGAGCTCACTCCATCGCAGGGATCTGAACCACTGACCTTCTGATCGGCAAGACCAAGAGGCTCAGTGGTTTAGACCACAGCACCACCAGCTTCCCATACTGTGGGACATACTTCTGAGTAAACACTTGCTGAGTTGAGCTGTTGGGTATACTGAGTCAACATGTCTGAATAGGGTACCTCAGTGTTTTTCAACCTTTTTTGGGCAAAGGCACACTTGTTTCATGAAAAAAATCACGAGGCACACCACCATTAGAAATGTTAAAAACAGTGGTGGCGAACCTTTTAGAGACCGAGTGCCCAAACTGTAAACCAAAAACCACTTATTTATCACAAAGTGCTCAAACTTGTTGAGCTTTTTTGGGGGGAGCTGCCGACCAAAGTTTTGGAGTTTTGGGGGGGTGCACAAAAGTTGCTTTGCTTTTGGGGGGGCGCCCCAAAGCTGCTGGGCTTTTGGGGGGGAAGGGAGTCGATGTTGCAGGGTGCAACGTTACCGTGAGCTGCATCGAGCGGATTGGAAAGATCTGGGGGGGGGGGGGAGAAGATTGCCACCGATTGTGCTTTGTGTGTGTTTGTGTTTTCTGACCGAGGGGTGGAGGAGAGCCCGTCTTGCTGAATCAGACCGAGGAAAAAGTGTGAGCTTTGTGGCGGGCAAGGAGGAAGCAGGAGTGATGAGAGAGCAAAGGCGAAAACTAGAGGAAGGCGCTGTTGCTGCGGGGCTCTGCCGGGAGGACCGTTGCCTTCGCCACTCACACTCCTGCGCTCGGGAAGGGCTCGAGGAGCCTCAAGTGTCCGCCCCTCCCTGGCGTCTTCTTAGGCAGCCGGGACTATGGAGACTTTGAATGGCACCAGCCTCGGCGAGCCTCTGAAGTCGCCGCAGAGCCTGCACCACTCCTTCGCCGAGAAGAAGGGGCTCCACCGAGCTCCTTCCCCAGCCAAACCTTTCCTCAAAGACCTCCACGCCCGGGCAGCTTCTGCCAAGCCCCCGCCGGTGCACCCCAAATTCCCCAGCCTCTCCAGCAAGCCGCAGTCCCCGCAGGCGGGAGCCCACCCGCAGGGGCGTCGCTATGGGGGGCGGTACGCTGCCGGCCCTTTGCTGGTGGCGCTCGAAGAAGGCGAGGCAGGCTGAGGGGCGACGCCTGGCCCCGGGGGCAGAGCGGGCGCTAGCTGCGGCTGCTCGCGTTCCCGATCGCTGGAGCCGGTGCTGGATTCCGCATCGCTGCTGGCGGCCTGAGCCAGCCTCTGCTCGTCGGAGAGCGGCTCGGACGGGCAGTCGGACAGGTCGGAGCTGCTGTCCATGTGGCTGATCCTGGCGCCGGATCCGCTGCCCAGCCCAGCGGCCGGTGCCAGGGAACCCGGCGGGGCCAGGGAACCCGGCGGGGCCAAGGAGGCGCATCGCTTGCCCTTCCTGCCTTTGCTTGGCTCGCCACCGGGCTGCCTCCCGCCGGCCTTGGCGCCTGCTTGATCCGGGGCCCGGGCTGCCTTCTTGCTCGAGAGGGTGGATTTAGCACTGCTCGCCTTGCCAGGCGCGCCGGCAGCGAGGCAAGCCGCCGCTGCCTTCGCACCCTGGGCGCAGCTCCGCCGGGAGAGGCGGCTCTGCGTGGCCAGCAGCCCCAGCGAGTGCAAGCAGGCAACAGTGGACGCAAGCCTGGGGAAAAAACAACAACAGCAGCACAGATGGGCCGATGGTGCGCGTGCTAGCAGTGAGGGCTCTGCGTGCCAAATCTGGCACGCGTGCCATAGGTTCGCCACCACTGATATATAAAGTAATTTTTCAATTTTTGCCGCGGCACACCAGGCAACATCTCGCGGCACACTAGTGTGCCGCGGAACAGTGGTTGAAAAACACTGGGGTACCTGACTGAGCCTCTTTGTCATGTGTTTGAGTTGTCTAAATGATGGGGGGGGGGAAACAACTAGTATAGCAAACACATACTCTGTTCCAAATGCAAACTCAAAAAAGCATGAAATGCAAGCACTGGAGGCTATCTATTGCTCTAGCTGCTAAGAATTCAATCAGAGTAATTGGCCTTTATAACATCCTTCCAGCTAATACGCAAAACCACCCTGGGTGTGAATTCTTTTTCTGTCTCTTTCTCCCTTGTTTTTCACCAAAAAGTTGGCCTCTACATTCTATGATATGAAAGGCATGTTCCAGAGCTCAACTTTACATTGAGAAAACAGCTCCAATATCTCATGGTTTCATATTTCAGCAAAAGAGCTTTGAGACCTCATCTCTACGGAATTGGACTCATGGGCTGGTTCTTTTCAGCCAATTTTAAAAAAAACATGACCTTGAATAAGGCTTCTGCGATTTCAGAACACAGCCCCTTGGTTTGTTGAAGGTTTGATAGCTTTAAAAATAAACCTGCTTGGGAAGTGGGAAAGTCTTCAGATCTCAGTACAAGCTTGTTATGTTCAACATAGCAAGCGAACAAGTCAATGCATATAGACATATGCAGGCCCATGCCCACATGTTAAGCCAACATGCCTGGTCCACCATGCCTATGCCTCCTTCTTGCTGTTTCCAGAAATGCCCATACCACCATATTTGTCTGAAATCTGGCAGCCTTCATCTGCTCACAAGGAGTTCAGCCAGTTCTGCCTACAGTTCATGCAATTATGGGAATGGGGTGGGGAATGCATTTGTTGACATTCCCATTACAATCAAAATATAAAAAGAAAGCAGGGGAATCGTTCTACTTTGCATACAGCCCCCCCCCCATCCAAACCAACGAGATAGTTCTAAGACATTCTTGTTTTCCTGCCTGCAGCTTTGCTGGCTTAACTACCGAAGAGAAAATAAACATTTTAACTTGATCTGAGCTGGATTGATGATTCAGTCTTTCATGCTCAGTACAAATAATACAAAGCAGCACTTTTTAAAACACACAAACACACACACTTAGCTTGAATGGGTGGAAAGTGGAGTTAGATTTGCAAAGTGCAGGAGTCTGCAAATGAATTGGGAGCAAGGCCTCTTAATATGTCACCCAGACTTTCTGTAGGAGGCAAAGGCGGAGGCAGAAGCAGCATTTTCAGAACTGGCTTTCAGAGCTGATTTTCTAGAACTGTGTGGGAAGCTGGGAGCCTAATGCTGCTGCTTGATTTGCAGTTTTCAAAACTGTGGAGGTTCTCAGAGGCTGCCTTTGTGCCAGCTACCCCCCCCCCCGAAAGGGTCATGCACAGAGATTTAACCCAGTAATTTTGGATTTGAAAGTGCTTTACTAAATGTGTTATTTCCTCTGTAGGTAACATTGGCATAGTGAACCTTGTTCAATCTTTCTCTCTGCATGTGGCACACTGTAATCTCTGTCAAATGGACTAATTTGCAGAAGGTGGGATCCCCCCCATTTAGTAAAAGCCTGCTTTTATTTATATGTTTATTTAATATTTATTTGTTGCCTTACCCAAACAAGGTGATATACCCATAAACACACACACACACACACTACTACTTCTTCTTCTTCTTCTTCTTCTTCTTCTTCTTCTTCTTATTATTATTATTATTATTATTATTACAAAAGCACTACTCAATAACAATAATGATAGCTACCCAGCAGCAGTAATCAATATAAGTAATGTGTATCAGCTGCAACCTTCAGGCAAAAACAATACCAAATATGTTTATTAAAATGTTCTAACCACAGCTACTTCCTTATTTCTGTTGAAAAGAAACCTGATGAATATTCGTTGCTAAAACTTAGCCATTGTGGCCCTCTATATATCAGTGGACTCTAGTTCCTATTAACTTCTAGGCAGCATGACAATTGGCCAAGATCTCCTTTATTCTATTTATGATCACTTCCTATAAAATATCTCAAAGAGATGTCACAGTAAAAAAGGACAATAAAAATATATCCAGGCACACATACACACAAAATCAAAAGCAATTTCATACATCAAAACAATTCCAAACTCAGTCTGAACTGAGATAGGTGCTGAAGAGACAATAGAGATGCTGCCTAACTGATGTGTAATGGGAAGTAGTTCCCAAGGATAGGGGCCACCACACTCAAGACCCAATTCCTATATTATCAGAACAGGTCACCTGATAAGACAAGAGGCCCTCTTCTGCAGATTGGGTATATAAACTGAAATCCAGCAATATTTGGAGGGCCACAGGTTACCAATCCCCAATGCAGAATGAGGAAACCACAAATATCTTATGGTGTATCAACCATCTGCTGCCCAAGAACAGAGAAACAGATTTACTGTCAGGACTGTGTCCTGCTTCCTTGCAAAGTTATAAAGTGAAAAGAAACTAATAGTATTTTTTAAAGAGAGATACAGAGAGAGCGCGCAAAAACTCTTCTAACAATTTATAATCTTAATTTTCACTGAAATAAATGCAGTTTAAGAGTGATTTGTGTTTCTCCTCGATAGCAACTTCTATACACCACAAGATTCTTTGTTGTTGTTTTTCTGCTGCGGACTAACATGGCACCCCTCCTAGAAATCATATTTTCTAAGAATGCTATGCATGCCAGCACCTGGGCTCAAGGAAGAATCCTGTTATTCTGGCTAGGATTGGATTTCCTTTGGTACAAAACTGGCTTAAATGATCGAGAAAAGGTGCGTGAACTCAATCAGACCGTTTTGAACCCAAGAAATGACAAATAATAATTTGAGAGGTGTTCAAACACATCCAGTTCCCAGTGAGCTTGCTTGTTCCTAATCCTCCCCTGGCCTCTTCGATAGTTGAGTTTGCTTTTAAAACGCATCAAAGGTATGTCTGAGGTAAAGCACATCAAACAGTGGTAGCCTCTGAAGCCACAGTAAGTGGAAGTGAGAAATAATAATAATAATAATAATAATAATAATAATAATAATAATAATAATAATAATATTTATACCCCGCCCATCTGGCCGCAGTGAGATAATCAATCTGAATAGAGAGAACCCAAATCTCTAAGGAGGGAAGTCCTGAAGAAGATTCTATTTACAATTCTGCTCATATTTCTCTTAAGAAAAATGACTGCCATAATTTATAGAAGGAAACTGAAGCCTTGTGTGAACTGCTGTGCCCCATACCTCTTCAGCTGGTGTCCAAAAAGCTGCTTTTTCCAGAGGGGAGCAAATAAGTCAGGAAAGCATGGAGTGATCACATTGAGCTAGTGGTAGGCTTTCTTCTCAAGCGCTCTCCTGGGCTTGGAATGTTAAGATGTGCTCCATTGAGTCACAGTTTTTGATGTGATGAACTTTGTATTCCCTCCTCACAGTCAGACCCAAGGCATGTTTACCTGGAAGTTAGCCCTCGTCGCTTGAATTCAGTGGTGACTTGCTTCCTTGTAAGTGTTGTAAGGAAGTTTTGAAACTCAATCCTGTGCATACCAGAGTATTAAATATATGGTTAATGCGAGGGAAATGAAAGCATGAATTCAGCTCAGCCTGGTGCCCTCCAGCATTTTGGATTACAATTCCCATCATCTCCAGCCACTGTAGCCAGTGGTCAAGGGTGATGGGAGTTCAAAACATCTGGAAGGCACAATGTGGAGAGAGGATGATCTAAAAGGTGGAACATTTGGGGAGCAGTGCCTTGGATGGAGAGGTTCATAAAGAAACACTTCATATCTTGTTAACTGCCTTGAGAGCTGCGGATATAGGGTGGTATATAAATTCAATAGAAGAGGAGGAGGAGGAGGAGGAGCAGGAGGAGGAGCAGGAGGAGGAGGAGAAGAAGAAGAAGAAGAAGAAGAAGAAGAAGAAGAAGAAGAAGAAGAAGAAGAAGAAGAAGAAGAAGAAGAAGAAGAGTTATTTTTCTAGAAAAAGAGGTGCCAGAACTCAGCATGAATGCCTCCCTCTTTCTCTTAGAATGGCAATGGCACCCACCTGAGGTGCCGAAACTGAGTTCCAGTGAGTTCCCCCTGAAGAAAAGCTAATAATAATAATAATAATAATAATAATAATAATAATAATAATAATAATATCCTAGTCCCAAGCTCTGTAGAGCTTCCTAGGTTAACAACCAGCACTACAGATTGATCCTGTCAATGAAGTGGAAACTAGGCTATATCCTACTGCTGAAGTAGGTTTTGTCAATCAAACCTCAGCAAACACCCTTGCTATCAAGCCTTGAACAAGTTTCAATTTCTGGACAGTCTTAAAAGCCAGTCCATGGGCAGCACATTGCAATAATCTACCCTCAATGTAGATGGCATGGGCAACTCCAATTTTTTCGGTCTAGGTAGGACTGTTGGAGCATCCTGAGTTTGTAAAAGGTGTGTCATCCTACAGAGACTACTTGAGTATCCAAAGAGCGGGTGGCTGCATTCAGCTGAGAAGCTCAAATGTTGTGCCTGCCTGCCTAAATTCCAAGACATGAGCCATGATTGTACAAGCATAATATCATATGGATGGATAGACGGTTCTAAACAATGCTGAACTTTATTATTTACAAACAGAGAAAAATCTACTCTGAAAGAATCGACCAACAGAGCACTTTCCAGGGTTTTTCTCATGTGGACTGCAAAGAACAATAGCAGTTAAGTCATGCTCCTAAGTAATTTTTTCTTGCCAGATAAGGCTCCAGCTCACAGAGTCCAGTTGTCCTTTAGGCTATAGTGGCCTTGTATGCCCAGAAATTTTCTATCTTGTAGAACTTCAGTAAATGGCAGTTTGATTGGGTTCATTACTGGAAGTCTAGACTTGGTTAATCATAATGATAATTTACGCTGAAATGTGAGCTTCCTAAGAAATATGATTTTCTTTAGCATAATGGCTGAAGTATGTATTCAGTTAAAAGAATACTAACCGTGGGCTAAATGAGCATAAGTTCTGAATTGCATTACAGCTGCATGAAATCACTCATCTCATTCCTGTGTATATTTACAGTGCTTGAAATGGGGTGGGATTCCATTAGAGACTGAATGATCTTGTCAATCTCGGTTCTCTGCGTTTCTCCGTTTTCCAGTCTTGAAGACAGTTCCCTACATTTCTGTAAGAATTTGCAAGTTTTAAAAAAATCTCATGAAACTTCATCAGCGTTGTAGTGCCACTTTCCCCTAATAAACACTTTTTGTTCTCATATTTTTTTTAAAAAAGAAAATGTGATAGCTACACTTTGAAATGCAAACTGGATTGAATTTCTCCCCCACCCCTAGGTTCCATCCCACTTCTTTTTAGGCAGATATAATTAGGACCTTTTTTTCTCCCATCATTTCCTTCAAAACCATCTAACTTTTTCTTTTCCATTCACTCCTTTAAGAATTGGACATTTCCAAGGACCAGTAGAATGGTGTTGAGAATCTGCAGGCATCCATAAAATGATTTGATATTCAGCGCAGATCTAAAGCACCATTGTGCTGAGAACTATAATCAATCAATCAATCAATTAAACAATTACTTTTGTGCAAGGTAGAATGATTTATTCAATCACATGACTTAATAATATAATATATAAAGAGTTGAAACCTATACTGGCATTTCACTCATGCTACAGACTTTCTCTTGAATTACTTCCTTCTCCTCTCCACCACAGCCCCCCTTAGAGCATCAAAATCTTGGGGACACCCTCTGGAAAGGAGGTCCAATTGCACATGTGAAATACCATTTGTGCATCATTGGGTATGATCCAATGCATCTTAATATCAAACAGCTAATATAAAATATTTTGATATTAAACCTGCTATATATGAATAACATATTTTAGTTGCTTTGAATCTGGTAGGGAAGAACAAGCTAAAAAATGCAGATTAGAATGAATTGATGTTATTAGGATTTGGAGTTTAACTGTAAACACGAGTTGACAGTTTTCTTTAGGACTAACTATACTGCAAAGAGTTTTGTTGAAGTACAGGTGCATATAGTTATTTTATAGGCATTGAATTTTTGTTTCTTTTTTAAAAAATGGGTTTCCTCCATGTATTCCATAAAGCAAAGCTTCTAGATAACATTTCTACTCATAATTCTATCTTGGCTCTATTCCTGACAAGTGGCTTCACAAAGATACTCTGCCAGACCCGCCACATATATGCAAAGGAATGTTACCGAGTATATCTGTAATTGTATGGATAGGCAGGTGACTCCCTGGGGTGCCGTTAGAAGGCTCAGTGCAGAGTGTCTTTACCATTTGAGGAAATGTGACATTCACCTGCAAATTTCCAATATGAAACCAACCAAAAATAAGAAAGAAGGGATTATAGAAAACCAATTAGAAAGTTTATATTATTTAATGCAGCTCTAACACAATCTCATAATGGCACAACACGTCATTGATGAAAGTATATGAACTCTTAGCATCAACCTTTTCCCTCCTGCTCTCACCTGCTTCTAAAACTGCAATTAACTGGTGTTCCTGACATTTATTATTTTGTTAGACAAGACCTTTCAAACTAGCTACTGTGACAAGACTGTTGTCAGGTCAACGGGAAGTAGAAGCTAAATATAGTTCTATATAATAAGGCATTGATTTCAGGAAAATCCTCATATTCTAAATAATCCATTTCCCTGATCACAGACGATGTTTGTATCCTCCGTTTCTCATGCAGCTAAAAGCTTTTGTGTTTTGGCTCTTGGGAGAACTCTGTGGAATATTCTTGAATTTCAGTAATCAATGTTATAGTGAAATGTTTAACATGGCAGAACAACAAATTCCTAGAACAAACAAAACATGAGGCTCATCTTTCCAAGCGCTCCTATTGTTTTGCTGCTCTTTGATGGATACTTTTGTATCCAATATCAGTGCCATTTTCTTTCTTTGTCTTTCCCCACAGAATCCTCAGTCACAGTTGCTCAGCTTGCTGGTGTGATGATGCTGGTGGTTGTGAACAGAAACGCCTGTTTACATGGATGCATATGATCATATATAAAATGATAATTGTCATATTACGGTATCATAATAAATTGTATGTTCTCTTGAAACTTATTACCGGTATTCTAGAATATAATAAACAATACCCAGAGTTCCAAAATTCTATTTGATTGTCCATTATTTTCTCTTCTGTAATATGCAAGTTTTGCTAATGTTACAATATCCCAGATTCTTTCAAACTGTTCTGAGATTGGAGGGACTGTGCTTCCCCTGTGTGCTTTTGCAATGCTTATTTTTTGCAGCAGATAATAGTTTCCAATCCCTCCTCTAAAGTGATACCCTAAAAAAAAACACCACCCTAATAATAATATGTTGATCTTATTTGGTAATTGATAACCAGTTAATTCTGAAATAAGATTGTGGATTGTAGTCCAGTGGCCCAGGTAGCTGTTTTATTTGACTGGCTTTGGCCACTCCTTTCATTTTGTCTGCAAGCATCTGTACTTTAGCATTGTGACAGCCTCATGTAGTCACTGACAAAGCCAGGCACGTTGCCACAGTCAGGGCAAATGTGTTTGCAACAAAAAATTGGCATACTTTTCAAAATGCATGAAGCAGAAGGCGATAAGAATGCTAAGCATGAGTAGGGTTCGCTCAGTCCTAGAAACAAAGTATTACAGCTCATGCATTCCAAAGTACCATAATTCAAACAGCAAGCAATAAGAGTCATATATTTTGTACGGTATATGGAATTGTTTTGCAAGGAAAGGTATCTGCTATTATTATTATTATTATTATTATTATTTTATGGACATTTTCCTGCCAATGGAACAGTGCTCAAGGAGGGAAGTGGGGAGAATCACTGAATATATCCTTAAGGATTATTTTTTGCAATTATGGTGGGCTTCCATCACAGTCATGGCAAATCCTTCCCTTTCCTTCCATTCTTATAATGACTTTGAAGGGAGGGCTATAGTAGAAGGCTGGGAGAACAATAAAAGTATTTTGAGATTTACAATCTAATAGGAGGAAATACTCTGGTGATCAATAAACATAAAGAAACGGAGGTGGAAGAGCTCAGATCTCAATATTGTTTAATCTCCTATTAAAAGGATGCTTTGCAATTTGCTTATCATTCTCTTGCAGTTAACTATCCATTGCCAACCAAAGTCTGCAGAGCAATTATGTTTAAAGCTGATGCTAATATGACCCCAAGTGAGCAACCCAACTTCATTCAATAGAGGATTTATTATGATGATTATGACACACACAGGTCCACTGCCTTGTTTAGCTGTTACTTCCCTTATAGGCTAATTTAACACAGGAGGTATGCACTTGCTTTCTGCAGTCCATTCAGAAAATGAGCTCTTCTCTACCTAATTTAATTCAAACTCTACCTGTTTGAGTTAAACCCAGTCTTTCTTAGCTTATTCAGGTTGAGTTTAATGACTCCAGCTCATTCTGTAGCAAAATATATCATGTCAGCAGTTCCTATTTTATATGTAAGGCCAATTGCACTTTTGGATGAGTGAGATTGTGAAACTAGCTGAAGAGTGATCTGATTCAGCCTGTTGGACCTGTGACATTCGCTCGTTCCATAATGTCATCCAACTTCATCAGTATCATGCCACTGCTTCATCATAGGCTGACAATGCAGGGTGTTAATATGGTTTAACACAGGGGTCAGCAAACATTTTCAGCAGGGGGCCGGTTCACTGTCCCTTAGACCTTGTGGGGGGCCAGACTATTTTTTTTGGGGGGGAATGAACAAATTCCTGTGTCCCACAAATAACCCAGAGCTGCATTTTAAATAAAAGCACACATTCTACTCGTGTAAAAACACAAGGCAGTCCCCACAAATAAGCCAGGATGCATTTTAAATAAAAGGGCACATTCTACTCATGTAAAAACACGCTGATTCCTGGACCATCCGTGGGCCGGACTGAGAAGGCGATTGGGCCGGATTCGGCCCCTGGGCCTTACTTTGCCTACTCATGGTTTAACAGAAAGCTATATGTGCACAGTACAGAGGGCTTCATGAAAGAGACTAGACTTGGGTTACTGAGCCAAGCAGTAGCTTTGTTGGTGGGACAAAAGCCACTTCAAGTAGTCCAATCCCTTCATAGATTTAAAAACCACCTGTGGCAGTGCTCTTTAATGGTGAGACCAGCACAATCTAGGCAAAAATGTGCTACAAGCAGAACATGGGAACAATAAAAAGGCGTGTATGCTGATGGCTCCAGATGACAAAAACAACTGGACAAGCCATATATTACAGGATGCATATATATGAACTATATCACATTATTTCCAATTTATGGTTTGAGTCTTTGGGGTTTGTAATGCTCACAAGGCACTACTCTGAGCAGAGAAGAAATATTTCCCGTTCCTTCCTGCTCATGTGCCTCCCAACCCCCCTTTCCACTTATGTCAGTTCCAAAAACCCTTGCTTTTTCACCCTGCCTCTTCTGATGCTAGTATATGGCCATGCAGCACTCTAAACCACCAGAAATGTGGTTTCCTGACAACTCATTGAGTTTTCCATGGGACCACTGATTTGCTTTTTCATGGGACACCAATAGTGCACCAGAAAATCTATGGAGAGAAAAATTGGGCCTGATAGAGTGCCAGCCTCATTGTTGCACCAGTCAAGTAAGTCACATTAAAAGGGAAGGGAGGGTGGGAACCAGGAGCTGTGCGGATGAGTTAGAGGGGGTTTAAGGGTCAGCCAGGAATTCTTATTTGGCATAGATTTTCCACCAACCTGGAGAATAATTCATGGGCCTCATAATATTCACAGTAAGCTGCTTTACACTGAGTGTAAATAGGGGAAGCATTGTCAACAGCAGGGATAGACATGATGGTGCTCTGCAGATATTGTTGGACTATAAATTGAATCAGCCCCAGCCAGCACGGGCAATCGTCAGGGATAATGGGAGCTGTAATCCAGCAAGCTATGGAGAGCAGCATCTTTCTTACCCCTGACTGGCTTTCCGGTGTCTCAGGAATGGATCTTTCCAGTGGCATAGGAAGGCGGGGGTGATGGGGGCGGGGTGCCCTGGGTTCCAGCCTGGAGGGGGTGACACTTGGCGTGGCCCCCGCCCCGTGACTCCCAAGCCGAGGCCCGCCGCCCGGCACCCCGTCCGTGCAGCGGTGGCTCGCACCCGGCAGCCTGGACGGACTGCACGGGTGCGGCAGCCCTGGACGGAGTACGCATGCGCTGAATGTCACACATGCGCACTCCATCCGGGCCTGGGCTGCTGCTCCCGCGGTGGCCTTGCAAGCGTGAGTGGTGGCTCGTGGGGCTGTCCCGCCCGTGCTGCTTTTCGCGCACGGCGGCCTTGCGAGTTTCCGCTTGCTCAGTGGCTTGCAAGGTTGCCACGGGAGCAGCAGCACAAGCCTGGACGGAGTGTGCATGTGCAGCTTCCCCGCACATGTGCAGCCCATCCTGACATGCGCCGTGACGTCACGACGCATGCATCAGGACACGTGCAGATGTGGAGCGATGCCCCGCCCCCCAGGGGGTGCCTCCATGTTTGTCGCCCCGGGCAGCCAAGCGGCTTGCTCCGCCGCTGGATCTTTCTCAGCTGTATGTGGAGATACTAGGGATTAAACCTGGCACTTTTTGATGTAAAAGATGTGCTCTGCTAGTAAGCTATGTGCATATCCCTTCTTAGAGGTTAGTGTTGGGACATATCAATGAAAGCTGAAGAGCCTGGGCAATTTCATGCTCAGCTATAGAGGTTAATGAGTTGTCTGGACAAATCACTATTTCTCAACCTAAGCTTCCTCACACGGTTAGGGTAGAATGATATAATTTTTCATCTATCTATTTTATCCTACTTTCCCCCTTCACAAAAGAGCTGTTCAAACCAGCTCACAAATAAGAAATAAACAAAGAAAACGCAAACACAAAGAATCCAAGTAAAAACAGCAGAAAGGCAAAAACACAAATAATAGCCCCATCAATCAAAATGTTAAGCAGCAACAGATTCAGAAGCATGTTTAAAAAGGAAAGCTGTTGATTGCCGGGAGACCACAAATAATGACCAAGATACACTGCCCTGAACTCCTTCAATAAAGAGCAGAATAAATGATGAGATAAATTAATAGATGTGTCAAGGAGGCTAGGCTGGGGGTTAGCATTCTGCAATCTCATTTCATATGCTGTCTTGAACATCAGCAAAATTAGACACATGTTCTGTATGTGCACTTACCTGTACAAAACTGGCAGATCTCTGTGTTTTTCTACCTTTCCTTTCTGAAGTCACCCAAGTCACTGGGAACATTTTCAAATAAACCCACTGCTGCTGCTGTTCTTAAATAATGGGCTACTCTAAGAATAGACCTGTAAAGAAAAACAAAACAATTATCACATCTGCAAGCAGTTCTCTTAAGATTGGCACAATGACACATCCATCTGCTTGACTATTAAGGAATTTCACTGTTGGACTATAACTTCTGAGGGAGAGGTGTGCAGGCTGCTTTTCAATCCTGGATCTGCGAAAAAGAAAAGTAGTCATATAACTTGAGCGAAAAATAAAACAAACATAAACAGAATTCCTAGCCTTGTTCTCCTGTTTTGTGCTAGATGTCCTGTGGCAGTTCCTTGTAAAGGCAGCAATTAGTGTTCCTGCTAATTACTGTGCTTGCATATTGCAGAAAAACTAGCACCCACTTATCAGTTTGCAAGGGGCTGCTGTAGATTTACAGTTGGGTTTGCATTTGTAACTTCTGTTGCAGGAACGGCATATTGGCATACTAACGATTCACAGAGATGGTTCCTTTCTTTCTGTCATCTCCTATCAACAGTGTTCTTACTACCTTGCTTCTTGGCATGTGTGTGTGTGTGTAGGGAAGAAGGGAGGGGAAGACAGTACTCACTGACATAGAATACCATCAGTTCTTTTTTTTCTGTTGAGAACTATACGAGAGAAGGCTTTCCCCACAGTACTCAGCAGGGAGACTCCATGGTAATTGTTATAGTCATGGCAGTCACCTTCGTTCTTGTAAAGGGAGTCACTCGTGTCTTATGGCATGGATTCTGTTTCCCAACACTGCAAGAGAAGGCCATGGAAGTGCGTCATGAGGAAGGAGCACTTCTGTTGGGATTCCATCCTGTCCTGTAGCTTTCCCACATGCCCAAGACTTGATGGTGTTCTTCAGCTTGTCAAGGGAGGGAGGGACATCCAGCTCTTCCAAGACAGGCAGAGTCTGGATGCTGTCAATTGCTGTGTCAAAGGCCATGTTTTCCCGTGACTACAATTCTCGAAAGTGCTCTGCACATCACTTCATCTGCTTGCTGCAACCTGTGATGATCTCTCCAGACAAGTGCAGGTTTTTCGATCGTTAGTCGTTCCATTTTGCCAATGTTTGTTGTTGTTGTTCAGTCGTTCAGTCGTGTCCGACTCTTCGTGACCCCATGGACCAGAGCACGCCAGGCACGCCTATCCTTCACTGCCTCTCGCAGTTTGGCCAAACTCATGTTAGTAGCTTCGAGAACACTGTCCAATGTTATAAGCAGCAATTTGCATGCTCTGACAG
Source organism: Lacerta agilis (assembly GCF_009819535.1). Lineage (NCBI taxonomy): Eukaryota > Metazoa > Chordata > Lepidosauria > Squamata > Lacertidae > Lacerta > Lacerta agilis. The sequence continues at coordinate 61,022,553 of NC_046313.1, forward strand.
AGCTTTAGCCAGTAGTCACTGGAACATTGTCTGGCAATCTGTAGGGCATTGCTTCTCACCTTTTTCAGCAAGCATCTTACTGCAGGGCGCATGCTTGTGGTTCACAAGAGCCTCGCGCTTTGCGACAATATGAGGCTTGATGTCCTTAATGTCATCCTCAAACCTGTCAGCATGCTTTTTTGTCTTGTATGCTTCCTTCCGGCAACTCCTGCAGCCAAGCTGGTGCCAAATGTACTGTTTTGCTTTCCTTTGGAACACATCAGTGAGGCAAAGAGGGGCAGGCCAGGACTTCCATATACACTGCCTAGGCTTGCAACCCAGAGAGGTCACCTCCGTTGTGCTAATGCAGCAAAAACAACACAGGAGGCAGCAGTTATGAGTTAGAAATTCAACCTGATTGGCAAACTCAGTTGGTCTCTAAGGTGCTACTAGAAAGAATTTTCAAATGTTTTTTGGCACTTGTTTCACCCCCAGCGAGGACAGCCCAGGCAACTCTTGCCATTGCATTGTGATATACACAGCAGTAAACGGCTGAGCCAATTGATTTAATGCCAAAGTGAAATTGTTTATAGAGCTCGCAACTCAATGAAGCAGAGGCGCTTCCTATTACTAAACATGATTTTTTTAAAGTGCTTGCTATTTAAACTTCCTTTTGAACACAAGAGCCAGACAAAGGAATTGAAGGAGCATTTTGAGTGTGTGCAAAATTGCTTTCCAGGTATACAAGCATTTTTATTGGAACTGATGGGAGATAAGCCTGCAAAGTTGCAATGTGACAATCTAATTTCTGTTAGCCTCTTGTTCAAATCCAAAGGATTTTAGCTCAACATATCCACCCTTCTATCCCCTGGCACCTTTTTAAATCTTCCAGTTGGTAGGTAGGAAAAAATATCACCCAGATTCCTTGGGTAGTATTTAATTAAGGTTTAGCCAATGTATACCCACTGAAGTTAATGAAGATGACTAAGTTGGGTCCACTAATTTCAATTGGCCTACTCTGCACAAAACTTAGTTGAATGCTATCTCTTCAGTATCTGCACAGGTTGCAGGAATGTTTCTGAGTACAAAGCAAATACATTCATTGCTTGGGACTGAGATACCTGAAGGAATGTGTACCTCTACATCAGGTACCACATCAACCCTCATCACCAAAGTAAAGTATAAATATTTGGTCATCTGACCCACTGCTAGTGTGGTTTGCTTTTACCTCCTTGTTGTTCTTCATTGGTGATTTAGATCACAACCACACACACAAGAAATGTAAAGCATTCTTACATCACTTTAACTGTCACAGAGATTCCTGGGAACTGTAGTTTGCAGAGGGTGCTGACTCCAGAGGCCTGCATACCAAGTGCCATTAACAAACTACAGTTCCCAGGATTATTTGAGGGAAGCCATGAGAGTGAGGTTTGGATGTGACCTTTGTCTACAGAGAACAAGTGCTTATGATTCAGGGTATTGGTAGAAATAGGGGGTGGGAAGTTCTGCTTTGAAAGGAAGACAATTTTCAGCAGTGACTGTTTCCCCATATTTCTATGGAAGGCAGTAGTGCAGGGAGCTGAATGATTCGGTTTTCACCTGTATTATCTGGTCCCAAGATCCCAACAGAGACTCTTGTCATATTCAGTGGAGCATCTAATATTTGCTATCCAGTCATGACAATGCCAGAGATAGAAATTCTGAGAAGCTTTGACCTCTCGGGAGCCCTAGTCAGTGAGCTGCTGTCCAACAAGCGGAAGTAATGTGGAATAAATCACACAGACCTGGCTTTACCAACAGTGGCTTATTTAGATAGACAGAGACATTGAAGAAATGAGGCATGATGTTGTTAAATGGATGAGTCAACATGGCTTTGAGTAAGTACAGCATGAGTTTCCACCCCACCCCTCCACCCCGCTGAACGGAGACATGGCTTTAGTTTTACTGAGAAACTTCTTTGGAGTCATGAATGGCAAAACCAGCTGGAGCGAGATGGAGGCTGACTTTCTTTTGCTTCACTTTCCATTTGAGGTTTGACTCCACAGAAAGGCCTCGCATGGTCTCTCTCCATAGTGTCCTACCATAGAATAAACTCATCTAAGTCGAAGAAAGCAAGTGTCAGTCATGCTGTGGATGAAATCTCAAAATGGACAAATGCAGATCATTCAGGCCAGACCGACTATACAGGAAGAGAAAAGGCACTGAGCTTGCAGGTGCTTATCAGAAGAGACGCTTTTGATGCTGAGGGCTAGTTTCAGGGTCAAGACACTGTATGTAGCACATGATCCTGAACCAATGGGATGCAATGAGTGCCTGTGATTTTTCTTCTCAACACCAACACCCATGTCCTTAAGAAAGAATATCATTCTCCAGGCAGGTCATATATTAACCAGGAGAATAAGGGTGAGCCCATGTAGCTGGAGATGCCTATAATGTGGACTTGAATGGCAGTGTAAGCACATTTGAAAAGAAAGCCAAATGCTGTCTATATCACTATGGAGATATAGGGATAGAGAACTTGTGGTCCTCCAAATGTTAATGATTTCCAACCTCCATCAGCCCCACACAACTTGGCCAGTGTTCAGGGATGGTGGGAATTGTAAGGCCACAGCTGCCCATTCCCTGCATTTAAAAAAAGCAGTCATTCCTTCTCTTTCCATCTCATCATTAATGACAGGTAGGAATGACTCTTACCTGATAATAAAGTTGTCTTAGCTAGTTAGTAGTGTGGGTGTACAGTACAATCTTATGCCAATCTACTCAGAAGTAAGGTCCACTAAGCTCATTGGCATGTACTTCTGGTAATTGTAGCCTTAGCCAATAAAGTAAATCATTACATTTGCACATGTTCAAAAAGAGAGGGGTGGTGATTAGATTTGGTTTCAGATTATGTACATCACAGCACACATCATTTCAAATGAAACCTTCTCTCTTCTCTCTCATGAAGATGGTTCTTTCCACTTGAAGTTCTTAATAAACACTTTAAAGAAATCAGATACCCAATCAATTAGGTTGCCTTTTTAGCTGATCAAAAGTTTTTAATCTGGTTCATCTAACAGATGGGCCAATTGCGTGTTGCTGCCTTATTGGCAGAAGAAAATTACATCATGTCAGAGCATCACATCGCCAGTTTCCCACCTTCATTAATAACTCTGTTCAGGTGACCAGGTGAGTCAGAGAGATAATGCCTGAGTGCACTAGCTCTGTCCTCTGTTGTTGTCTCTGTTGTTCTTGGTGCATTCAGTGTTGGTTGTCTGCAGGGTGTAAGCCTCCTGTACTTGTGGAGGTTTTCAAACCTTTTGAAACTGTTGAAAATCAGGTTTCATAACTGTGTGTGGAACCTTTCACAAGTACAGAAAACTTTCCTGTTGTAGTCACCCTTGAACATCAGGAGAGCAATGGGGATGGGTTGGTGGGGTTTGCACACTCATTCATGCTGTGCCCCCCCCCCATTCCCTTAAGCCCCATTATGAATACCTGACTAGGGCTATTGGTTTTGATGTGCAGGGGGAGTGGCAGAACACAGTGTCATCACATTACATATGCAGTGGAACCTTGGTTCTCAAATTTAATTCATTCTGGAAGTCCATTCAACTCCCAAAACTATTCAAAAACCGAGGCGTGGCTTCTGATTCGCTGCAGGAGCTTCCGGCACTCAAGCGGAAGCCATGTCAGATGTTCAGGTTCTAAAAAACGTTCAAAAACCTGAACACTTACTTCCGGGTTTTTGGTGTTCGGGAGCCGATTTGTTCGTCAACTAAGCCGTTCGAGAACCAAGGTTCCACTGTTTTATTTTATTGAACTTTGCAGAGGGGAAAACAAAGGAACCGATACAGATCTGGTAAGAACTTGGGAGCAGCTATACATCCTCTGCAACATCTAGTCATATCTACAGAGCTCATGATTCATTGTATGTAAGATTCACTCAGGATACAGGAAGGGTTTGATCAATAGGGTTGACCTCAATTTTCTCATCACTCAGAGTTTGGTATTCTTCACTTTCAACATGCATTGGGCTGATGCAACACACAGCTACAGCTAGGATTACATAGCATCACAAGGTAACACTGATTTTTCTTTCCTCTTTGCACCTTGCTGACCAGTGTTGTACTAATATTTGTCAGCCTGTTTGCTCCCAATCAGCAACACTTGATGTGCCTTTTCCTGTGAAAAGGTCTCGGCCATTTCAGTTTTATTGCTCAGCTACAGTCATTCTAAAACAAAGGGGCATTAAGAGAGAGTCCCTTTTATTACACTTTCTCCTGCTGGCGCTTTTTGACTCTTTGCCAAGAAAATGAGGACAATTTCTCCCCGGCCATAAAAGACAATTCACAAAATTAGTTAGTTATGCTGTAATGAGAGAGTGATTCCTTTTAGCTGAGATCAAAGGAAATTTGGAATGGAAACAAACATAGAAAGTACCAAATGGTAAAATTAAGCTGCTTAATTTCAACTTGCAATATAAGGTTTCATTATTTCTGCTGTGGAACATTCCTTGTCATTATTGCTTATTAGAGAAGCAAAACTCCTAAGCTTCCATCCCAGATACATTTCCCTGGGAGAAAGCCCTACTGAATGCAATGAGACTTGCTTCTCAGGAAACATGCATGGGGATTGTGCTGTCAATATGTACAGTCTGTCGCTGTGATAGAGCCATTCCAAGAAACTGCTAGGTGGAAGAGAAGAAAGGACAAGAAAGAAAAATAGAAGAAGGCAAAATGTTAAGTCTGTTGAGCTAGGATTGGCTGGTATAAGAGACTTCGATCAAGCCTGATTTCCTTGACTGCCATAAGGACCTGGCTAATTGTATGATTATAATAAAATGATTCCCAACCCCACTGCTCAGTATGCCTAAGAACGGAAAATTGTGCATGCACACGAAAGCTCATACCAGGAACAAACTCAGTTGGTCTCTAAGGTGCTACTAGAAAGAATTTTCGATTTTATTCATATAGTTAGTTACATAGGAAGGTGAAATGTAGTAGACAATCCATATAGGAGAAAAAATAGCTCCACCTAGAAGAAACATCAATGGGCCACAGTGGCATCCTTGGTTTATTTGTGTTTTGGAAAAGACTTCTTCTCACACTTGCAGTTCTAACCAAAGGAAGTGGGGAATGCAGGGGACCTAATCCACACTTTCCAGACCAACATGTGGATTGGGTCACGGCCTATTTCCAAAACCTGCACTTCACCCATCTCCTCTGCACAGTGATCCAATGTCAGGGATTGTACTGAAGATGATTGGTGGAGGTCTCTCCCCCCCCCCCACCTCCCTTCTCCTGTAGCTTACAGTGAGGAGGAAGGCAGTCTCGAATTACAGCAGGGCTTTGAGGAAGACAGCAGCACAGAGACAGGCGAACAGCCGAGTTACACTGTTTTAGGAGAAAGGGAAGACAGAGCAGCTAGCTGGCACGTCATTGGACAGCATACCCGACCCTCCTTCTCCCAAAACGCGTTAAGGGTGCTAGAACAAAGAGCACAAAGGCAATTGTCCATGGACATATGCCACATAAGCAAATGTTGTTGCTAGAGAGGGAAGGTGAGGAGTTCAGTGCGAGCAACTCCATTATGGAGGAATGACTGGCATTCTTTGTCTTTTGCTGAATAAATCATACGTAAGAACTTTCTTGTTTCCTCCCTGCCTCTTGGTGCCGCTGGAGGGAGGGAAAGGATTCCTCAAGCCAGACATCCAAGCACTTTTGAACTTTCCCTGCTTTTTTTGTAACAGGTACAACATCTGGAACTTCATTTTCTTTCTCTACAGGTACTAGCCATCTGGAGCTGCTGTGAAGAGGGATGCAGCCCAACAGTCTGCATGTGGGGGGGTCTATAGATACTCCTCTGAGCATCAGGACATGATGATGTCCTGTTCAAGCAGTATTAATTTATTGCCACATAACCTCTCATGGGGTGGGGTGGGGGATCAAGTGGGCCAGTTTTCAGAATGGAAGGCTAAAGGAAAGTATTCTTCTTCGGGGCTATGTTACCATCCAGTGTGTCTTTACACAGAAATATGCAGCAGCTGATTTTACAAGGCACCGTTGTCTCATCAAAGCTGTGTTCCTTTGTTGTTGTTGTTGGATTTCTAAGCGTTAATTGAACATTTAATTTATTGTTAGTAATTACACACACTCTGAATTTCTCCTTCCTTGTATTTGCTTCCTAAAGCCTCTGGAATGCAAATAAAGACTTTATTTAGTTAGCATTCAGCCTCTCCTTGGAAAATGACTATGCTCTGAAAAATGAGAACTACATTTTCAGGTGTTTAAAATGGGTCTTCAGAAGGATCAAAATTCCCTTCATCACCCCTATATAGCAGCCACTATATTGCTGTAAAGATGGAAGCTAGAAGACAGCCTGGCAATGCTGTATCACCTTGCTTCACCTTGAAGCTACTAGATGTGGTTAACAAGGTCAACCCTATCTGCTCCACTGAACACAATGGGATTTGCTACTAGGTAAATGTGTGTAGCACATATGTTATGTGGTTGGCCAGTGAATATTCCATAGCCCTCTCTATGTTCAAATAAGCTGTGGCTAAATGGGCAGGACTTGTAGGTTTGTTTTTTGTTTTGTTTTGAAGGGAGTGGTGGTGAATAGCCCCCTGTGTTAGCTATGATGACATGTCTTTTACAACCATTTGCTTTAAAAGGACAAAAGCATATTGCTTGGCACTCTACCTTTAAAAATGAATAGTGCAGTCATACCTCTGGTTGCATTTGCTGTGGGTTGCTTTCGCTACAGGTTACGAACACGCCAAACCCGGAAGTACCGGAACGGGTTACTTCCGGGTTTTGGCTGCGCATGCACAGAAACACCTAATCACACCGCACACATGTGCAGATACACCACTTCAGGTTGCGCTCTTTTCATGTTGTGAATGGGCCTCCAGAATGGATCCTGTTCGCAACCAGAGGTACCACTGTATAGGAAAGTTCTGAAGTATTCAAGAAAAAGTGCATCTATAAAATGTGATATGCATTATTAACATATGATTAATTATTCCTTTCAAACAGTGTTGAGAAGTTATCTGGTGGGAGAGGGTTTCATTTCATGACCTAATTGTACCAACATAATAACCACAAACTAATCATTGTCCCTGTACTAAGAACCAAAGCCAATCTGGACAGTACAAATGGTCTGATTCAGCATAAGGCAGCTCCCTAGGTTCCTGTTATCTACATGTCACAAACCTCCTTAAAAAGTCTGTATCAGGAAAGAAGTTCAGCTTTCTTTCTTTTTTAAACTATCCAATATCCATTGTCAAATCCAGCAGTGTGTCAGTCCAGGTGCTCAGCCTTGCAATTTGCTTAACTGGATATTTCATGCTTGATGACAACGCTTAATATTCAGTGAGCTGCAGTGGATGCCTGTAAAACGCTACATTACATTTAGTCAAATTGAAAGCTGCTCAAATGGCTTTGGAGAATCCCCCCACCCCCTTTCCCCCTCCCCATGGCAGGTTTGCCAGTTTGTTATCCAGAAAGTCCACAGTTTATCTGTGCTATGAACCGCAGAAAGACAATAGCCATACAAGTTCAATTTTCCAATGCTCAGATAAAAAATGTCTGACTGGAGGGGGAAAGGAGGAAGAGACACGACAGTTATTTGTGTGCAATGCAAGGAGAAAATGCTTTTTTTCCATTTTTAGGAGAAAGGAAAAAGGCAAAAAGCTTCTGGTTCACATCTTCTTTTCCACAGTATATATTCGTTTCATGAAACTCTCTGCACCTGGGGAATATAAACTTGGAGAGTTGTCACCTCAGTGTCCGAAAACTGTTCACTGCTGGCTGACCCATTGGCACAAGATCTCAGTGGCATGGCATTGTATCCTATAAGCATCAGAGGTAGATAAAACATAGTGACCTACATCAGAGGTTCCCAGACTGTGGTCCACAGACCACCAGCAGTCTTCAAGCTTCATCCATTCATTCAGGCAGTCCAGCAGTGTGTCAGTGGACTTGTGGTTGACGATGGGAGATGGCACCCCTATCATGTTAAATATGCATATTGACTTTTAATTGTATTTTTACGGCGTCTTTTATTCATTGCATTTTTCTTGCATTACCAATTTCAGTGCTGTAATTCAGATTGTAATACAAGAAAATACAATATATAATAAAGAAAATAAGCCATTGAGTATACAATTATAAATCACACAGCAATCTAGCACAGCAGAAAATTCATTAAGTGGTTCGCCAAGACACTCAACCAATTTCAAGTGGTCTGTGGGGGAAGGGAGAGAGAAAGAGTTTGAGACCCTTGATCTACATGACCTATAATAAATTATGATTTTATTATTCTATGAATATGAGGTTAGGCTGCAGAACTGAGGTAGACCCCCAATTAACATTCTGGTGGTTTTCCGATGCAATGGCAGGGGATGTTTTTGCAGAGCTCGTATCTGAGGCCTTCAGGCAATGCATGGGCTGCATTCACAGGGCAGTATAAACTACCTTTGACAGATTACCCCTGAGCATACACAACCCTTGCCAGATAAAAAGGTTCCCAACCTTGGCCAAGAAGTTCTACTCAATAGAAAGTTCACTGAAATCAATCTATATTTTGCAGTGGCTTTGCTCTGATAACCACAGTATGAGGCTGGAACACTGGAACCTTTCAAGTTATGTTTCTGCATCACATCCTTGTCAATGGGATCAAAATCACACTTGGACTTTGATCAGATTGCTTTAAGTAGACCAATCAAACTAATCAAAGCTGAAGCTTCGTTTCAACAAAAATGCAAACTACAAGAAGTCTGATGGCAATTAAAATGCAGCGTAGATTATTTGAAGTTGAAGTTGCTCAGAAGCTTTGGGGCTGTAAATTCAAATTTAAAGATTTCAATGGAAACAAATATACTGCAGCCTTATCGGTTGCCATTCCTTCCTCCTACCCTGCACCGGAACCAAAGCCATGTAAGGAATCACAGGTGATCACATTTGCTCCTTGATCACAGAAGCTGCTGCCAAAGAAACATATTCTGCTTCCTTTACCTATTTCATTACAATGAATCTTGCTAGTAGCATGAACTCAGGTGTTTGTAGAGAAATAAGACAGCACCCTTGAAGCTACGTTTGTCAGCTAGCTATTAAATTTCCAAAACTCATAAGGCTCCTGCAGAGCTGGGCAATCATTTTATTTCCCCCCGTATAACTGCATATATTGGTACCAGGGAATAGAATTCAACTTTGGATAACACTTTCCCCTTAAACACATAACAGAATCTGTGGATATTATTATATTTCCTCCATTCAGGAAAGGAAGGCGCCCGTTTCCCTGGGTCAAAGCAATCCTGACCTTGAAAAGCTGAGAATTATCCACCACCAGAAATTTTACCTATGTGTCCTATGCAAGCAATGCTGAACTCAAATATAGGTTTTCCAACACTTGTGATTTAAATTTGTCTTTCATCCATATTATTTCTCTCAAGGTATAACCCATAGTATATGATCTTTCAAAGTCCAGCAATTTATTTTGGCTTGTTGACTCAGCCATCACAAATATGAAGCACAGTTGTGTTAGTAGAGATCAGGTGCACCTAAACTTCCATTATTAATTGACCTTTGTTGTGTAAACCTTTGTTGTGTAACAGATGCCACTGTTGTTGTTTTTGAATTGTTCCCTATACAGTTGCACAATAAATTTAAGATGAAAGCCCCAGTGCTACAATTTCTGAGCAGGAGTTAGAATTTCTGTAATAGGATCTATCAAGTTTCCTTGAAGGTGGACCAACTCTGTGTGCCCAATCACTAAAGTAATGCCAGCATCTAAGTGTAGCAGCCAGCCAGCAATGAATGAATCTGGATTACGCCCTCACATTTTTTAATAGTCTCTGAACCTCACATTATAATGTTTCAGTCTGATTTCCAGATCCACAGTTTTAAGGTTTAAATCAATGTTGGTTTCAAGGTATCTCATCTTCTCTTGGAGCATTGTTCCCTTCTCTCTTGTTGACTCAGCAATGTTTCTGGCATCATTCAGTTTATAGCCAACAGTTTTATGCTGATGCTGAATTAGGAGAAGAAGATCAGGCATTTCCATAATTAGCTTTAGGAGCGTCTCCACTCCCCATCATTCAGCCCGGACACTGAGGTCCAGCGCTGAGGGCCTTCTGATGGTTCCCTCACTGCGAGAAGGGAGGTTATAGGGAACCAGGTAGAGGGCCTTCTCAGTAGTGGCACCCGCCCTGTGGAACACCCTCCCATCAGATGTCAAGGAAATAAACAACTATCTGACTTTTAGAAGACATCTGAAGGCAGTCCTGTTTAGAGAAGTTCTTAATCTTTGATGTTTTATAGTGTTTTTAATATTCTATTGTTTTTGTCCATGGAATTTTCTTGGCAGGAATACTGGAGTGGCTTGCTGGTTCCTGCTCCAGGTGGATCACCTTTAGTGAAAACTCTCCACTATGACCAGTCCGTCTTGCGTGGCCCTGCACAGCATAGCTCATAGCTTTGAATTATGGTGCTGGAGGAAACTCTTGAGAGTCCCATGGATTGCAAGAAGATCAAACCTATCCATTCTGAAGGAAATCAGCCCTGAGTGCTCACTGGAAGGACAGATCCTGAAGCTGAGGCTCCAATACTTTGGCAACCTCATGAGAAGAGAAGACTCCCTGGAAAAGACCCTGATTTTGGGAAAGATTAAGGGCACAAGGAGAAGGGGACGACAGAGGACAAGATGGTTGGACAGTGTTCTTGAAGCTATTAACATGAGTCTGACCAAACTGCGGGAGGCAATGGAAGACAGGAGTGCCTGGCATGCTCTGGTCTATGGGGTCACGAAGAGTCGGACACGACTAAATGACTAAACAACAACAAATATTCTATTGGGAGCTGCCTAGAGAGACTGGGGAAACCCATCTAGATGAGCAGGGTATAAATAATAAATAATAATAAAATTTATTATTATTATTATTATTATTATTATTATTATTATTATTATTATTGCTGCTGCTCCTGGCTTAGCTTGATTTCTACCAATAAATAGGGTTGCCATATTTCAAAAAATACAAAATGACACCCCAAAATTGTTTAGCTTTCTTTTAAAAAAAACACCCAAAATGCATGCCTTTCGGAAATCCCCCCCCCCCCGGATCACTTTTGAAATCATGGACGTATGACAGCCCTACCAATAAATGGCAGCTCCCAAAGCATCATCCCCTGGCCATGCTGTGGATTTCCACTGTTGTCTCTCTTTTTCCTACCTCAAAGGCCTGAGAAGATAACTTCCTCTAGTTATTCATATTCTTATTTATAGGTAAAGGTAAAGGAACCCCTGACCATTAGGTCCAGTCGCAGATGACTCTGGGGTTGCGGTGCTCATCTTGCGTTACTGACTGAGGGAGCCGGCATACAGGTTCCAGGTCATGTGGCCAGCATGACTAAGCCACTTCTGGCGAACCAGAGCAGCGCACGGAAACGCTGTCTACCTTCCTGCCAGAGCAGTACCTATTTATCTACTTGCACTTTGACATGCTTTCAAACTGCTAGGTTGGCAGGAGCAGGGACTGAGCAACAGGAGCTCACCCCATCACGGGGATTCGAACCGCTAACCTGATCGGCAAGCCCTAGGCTCTGTGGTTTAACCCACAGCGCCACCCACAGCTCACATACGACAGATAACATACAACAAGGTAAAACTATGAAATATAATACTTAAATAGCAGTTAGACTCTAGGAGCATTAAAATAATATAACACAAAAAACAAATCTATTTCTTCAGGGAAGGTTTTAGTGTTTGTTGTTGTATTGTGATATATATATATATATATATATATATATATATATATATATATATATATATATATATATATATATATATATGAATGAAAATAAAAAACAGCACAGCAAAGCAGCACACTTGACATTTTCTATAAGCTCTTTTACAACACTGCTGTGACATTGTTGCTGCTTCCTACATCTCCATGTTATTGTTGTCCTCCCTACCATTATCATTTTGTTTAATGATAAATTGATAAATTGAGAATGCTGCTATATAAGACTAGCCAGGAAATCTCACATTATATTGCTCCTGTTTTATGCTTCCCAGTTGCAATCCTCTGTCAATCTCCTCATTTCCCTTTTGGTCAGTACACCAAGCTCACACCCAAATCAATCCAAATTAATTTTTCAGGATGACACAGCAATCTCTGACCTTTACTTCTTGTCATCACTATATAAAATGTGTAAAATAGCTGCCCTGCCTGTAGGTCACTGAATACAGGTATCCAGAGATTGATCAAATTGTCTCAAACTCCCACCGTCTCTCCTCTAACTACATGAGAAATGTAAGTTCCTGGAATTAAAGAATCTGATATCCTCATTCTTTTTCCCCCCCAGTCCCAGTGAGTGTCTGTGGTTTCTCCACAATCACTGCAATTACATTGGAGGTAGAAGTAATGCTGTGCATGTTGTTGTTGTTGTTGTTGTTGTTGTTGTTGTTGTTCAGTCGTTCAGTCGTGTCCGACTCTTCATGACCTCATGGACCAGAGCATGCCAGGCACACCTATCTTTCACTGTCTCCCGCAGTTTGGCCAAACTCATGCCAGTCGCTTCTAGAACACTGTCCAACCATCTCATCCTCTGTTGTCCCCTTCTTCTTGTGCCCTCCATCTTTCCCAACATCAGGGTCTTTTCCAGGAAGTCTTCTCCTCTCATGAGGTGGCCAAAGTACTGGAGCCTCAACTTCAGGATCTGCCCTTCCAGTGAGCACTCAGGCCTGATTTCCTTAACGATGGATAAGTTTGATCTTTTTGCAGTCCATGGAACTCTCAAGAGTCTCCTCCAGCACCATAATTCAAAAGCATCAATTCTTCGGCAATCAGTCTTCTTATAGAGGTTAAAGAAAATTTTGGATTATGCATAGAATAAGGTTTTTTTTACACTTTATGTGACATTTTTGTACATAGCCATGCAATGGCTGCTGTTTCTCCCATGCTTAGGTCTAAAAATGAGCAAAACACCATCCCACACTCGAATCAATCCCATACAATTCTGCCTGCTAGAAAAACATTAGCAATATGCAAATGAGTCTCAGTATTTGAAAGCTATAAACAAACAAGAAAAGTATATTTGTCCTAGCAACTTAAAACCACAGTAATTTTGGATGCTATATATTAACCATGGCACGTACAATAATTTCAAACTGAGATGTGATTTCCAAGTAAACAGTCACCTTTTAGCACCAAGCCACAAGAAAGTAGCTACACTCTTCAGTGTGATAAAGGATAAAATTTCACAAAAGACAAGGGCACTTTGCTCTGCATTCATTACGGCCTCGGAACTGTCATCTCACTTCCCACAATCACATTTTCACTTACTTACTTGAGTGCTTCTTCAAGAGCTCTAGATGCCTTTGTTGTGCTTTCGATCATGCTATCACTTGTCTCTCCACAAACAGCTTTTCAACGCTTTTCGAAGGTGTTCCCATGCAAGGTCAAGAGATCAAATAATCTGCTTTAGCAAATTAAGATTTGCAGATGAAAGAGGCAGGCACTGAAATACATCAAACTTTTCTAACAAAACTGTGTCACTCAGTGTTAGCCAATAGGCAGCGTGTAAAGATTCAAAAGTGACCACAATCCATTGTGGGGTGTTTTTTTTAAAGAAGTCTCGTTCATATTTCTGTTTATTTTTTAAGATTGTTTGAATGACGATAATTATTTTTTATTAATATACATTTAATAAATATAGTACCAATGGTGCTCAGACATTAGACTCCCATCAGCCTTAGCCAGCAAGACTAATGGTCAGGGCTAATGGGAGATGTAGTCCAACAACCTTTGGAGAGAACTAAATTGGCTATTCCTGATCTAGATGGAGTACATGTTTTGAAATCTGGATTTAAAGGAGAGGAGACTAAATAATGCGGGGGGGGGGATAAGGGTTATCTCCTCTGGAGATATATTTGGTTAACGAGCTGCCTTTTTGCAGATATCTCCTGTCACATCTCCTTTAATTGTGTTAATGTCCTAATTTATATTGACAAAGAAAAAGGAAGATGGAGGCATGGATTCTCATAGGGAGCTTCCGTCATGCAGGTTCTGAAGTGTAAAGACTGAGCAATTATGTGCCCTGTCAAAAATGATAAAGTCTGGGAACTGTCAAGAGGCTTTGGGCTATTTTGGGGAATGATAATAAATCATTAGATAGTTCAGCCCAACACTGGCAAAGACAGTGTAAGGGAAGAAACATCTAATTGAGAGGACTCCACTTAAAGGAAGACACTGGAAATTCCGCTTGAAAGCCATACTTGAATGTTTCCTTTGATCATCTTGAAACATCACATATGGAGGACATAATTTCCTATGCACTCTTGAAGGCCAGGACCCTATCGTAAACAAGCATTTTTGCAGCATTTTGTGTAATAGGCTAGTTTCATTTATGAACTCTATTGACATTTCAAGGACCTTTCCTTTCCTTTGCATTTAACATTATAGCTTCATGAGTGGCCTTAGAGTCAACTGGGTTTTCTTGAATAAGAGCCGGACTAGTTGTGATGTTAAATTTTCACATTTAATTTAATTCAAAAAAAGCATGCAGCATTAGTTGTGTGTGTGTGTGTGTGTGTGTGTGAGAGAGAGAGAGAGAGAGAGAGAGAGAGAGAGAGAGAGAGAGAGAGAGAGAGAGAGAGAGAGAGAGATTATCAGGACCTCAGCAGATATTAAAACTTTCCACTCCTGGCTTGATTCTGAGGAAAATCTCCCACCGGATGCTGATATTTGCATTGGGAGGAAATCCCTGTGTGGTACCAACCAGGGATTTCTACCCACTGCAAATAGGAGCATCAGATGGGAGATTTTCTTCAGGATCAAGGCAGTATTCAGCACCCACCTCCAGTTGTTGCTTATCAAATGCTAGATGCATTTAATATCACAACAAATTTGGCCCTAACATAAAGAAATCTAATGTTTCTTATCTTTTGAATCTTCTCAAATATATCTCTGGAGTAACTTGTACTCAATTATAAGTCCTTATTTTATTTATAGTCCTTAATAAGGTATTAGTCAGACACTTTGGTAACTATTTAGGCACATTCTCAGCCCATGTTCCTGTCATATCACACCTATTAAGGGCTTCCTAAACATTTCTTATTTATATCTGTTCTGTTCTTATTCACTGTGGTACCTTGTGAAGAATATTGTAAAAGATGGAGCTGATATTTGTCACATGGCTCATTTATGTTCCTTATATTACTCTCCTCAGGAGAACAAACAGGACAAGAGTCATGCTTATTGTTATCTACCTACCTATCTACTGTACCTACCTGTCTACTGGGGTGGGTAAGGTAATCAGCCTCAAGATTCACCATGTAACTGTGCTTTTAAAAAAATCTGCTCTGAGTCATGCTGTTCTCTTTCTGCTTTAACCTATGTTTTGGGTTCTGAGCTGTTCTGTATGAAACAAAACTCTGTGTTCACCATTCACTCCTATGGCGAATCAAAAGATGGTTGTAAATTTTCCTTTTTGGCAGAAGCAAATGAAATTTAGAAACACAGAAGCCCCACCAGAGTGGATTCAACCTGGCAAATTGCAGGTCCAGGGACTTCCCCCCCCTTTCCTCCATAATCCATATATAGTCGTACCTTGGTTCTCAAATTTAATCCATTCAGGGAGTCTGTTCGACTCCCGGAATGGTTCGAAAACCTAGGCGTGGCTTCCAATTAGCTGCAGGAGCTTCCTGCAGCCAATCGGAAGCCACGGAAGCCAGTCGGACATTCGGCTTCCAAAAAACGTTCGCAAACCGGAATACTCACTTCCAGGTTTGTGATGTTCGGGAGCCAATTTGTTTGACAACTAAGGCGTTTGGCTACCAAAGTACCACTGTAAGGGCAATACCTTTTTTACACCAGCAAAAATCCAGATTAGTTATATGTTTCCGGAGGGGAGCTGGAATTTCTTTCTCTTTCTTAACATAACAAAATTAAGACATGACAGAGCAGTGTGCATTATTGCTCATGCATTTGTTTAAAACATTAGCAGCTTCATGCTGGCTGGCTTAGTTTTCCTTGGATGTTTTTGTGTCGGGACGGGATGGCCTTCAATAGGCATTATAAGTCTGAGGCTATCCTTAATGCTGCCTGTGCAGTGCTGAAGATGTTGTTGTTGTAATGCAGTTAAATGCAGTTTTAACTGACACACACACACACACACACACACACACCTGTTCTGTTTTAACAACAACAGCAACCCCCCTGGCTCAGCCCATATCCAAACCTGCATCCCCATTTGCCAGTGGGTTTGGATCCGTCTCCTGATTGGTGGTGCGTCCTTACGCCCCCACTGCCCATCCGGACTGGGCATCAATCCTGAGCCACCCTCATCAAGGCCTATGGAGGAGCTTTCACCGTCTTGCAACACCACAGCACCGAGAGGGTGAGCGGACCTCTTGCAAAACTCGTTGATCTAAAATAGCAACACAGAAATAGTGGACGAAGAAGCAAATAGTACAGAAAAACAGCAGCAGAGTGACATGTTGATATAATCTCAGTGTAGGAGAAAAAATATAGATAATGACCCAATTCTGAGAATGATAGTCATGCCTAAGTCTCATTGAAATTAATCACTACATCTTCTGGTTAAGAACTTAATTTGTCCCAAAAGTCCGTTCTTAACCTGAAACTGTTCTTAACCTGAGGTACCACTTTAGCTAATGGGGCCTGCTGCTGCCACTGCCGCACCGCTGCACGATTTCTGTTCTCATCCTGAGGTAAAGTTCTTAACCCGAGGTACTACTTTCGGGTTAGCGGAGTCTGTAACCTGAAGCATTTGTAACCCGAAGCGTTTGTAACCTGAGGTACCACTGTATTAACTCATCCAATTTATTTCTAAATGAGTGCAGGTAATTTCCCCTAAACTCTATGGGGAAAATGTATACATTTGATGTGAAAATCATATCAGTATTTACTGATGCTCTTATTGATATAGTTTGCTGATTTAATTCTGATACATTGTAAACCACCTTGATAGATTTCTATGACAGCGAGGATCTCCTGTGGTTTTCAATATAATCTACAACTGCTGCTTAAAAGCAGGGGAAATGACTAAAAGTTGATTTTCTTAGTAACAACTTGCAGACGGATATAGACTGATACATCCACAATGAGATTAAAGTTACTTTCAGTAAAAGCAATGTTAGTACGAGTCTGTGCAGTGAATTAACATATTTATAGGCAGAAGCAGTTCTCCAGGAGGGCCAGACTAACTATGCCAGCTTCTGGGTAGAAAGGGATGGGAAGGTGGCAAGGAGGTTGGTGGCAAGGAGGTTGACACCATGGCAGTACACCATCAGGAGTGCCGGATCAGCTCTGCTGGTGATATTTGCCTTGCGCCAACCTCTCTGCCACCTCAACCCTCCCTCTCTTCTTCCCAGTAAGCAACAGCAACCCACTTGCCAGGAAGATAGCACTGAGACTCCGGCCCACACCATGAGCTGCTTCTGGAGCAGCCTTAAGGTTAAACACCAATGCGTGCAAGGAAACTCCAGCAGCAGCTCCTGATTTGCAAATATGCTTATTTCCACTAGAAGTGTAAGGAGTGTCTTAACCCTTCCTGCACCCACCGCTTTTATGCTGCAACTCTCCACTAGCCCCATTGCTTCCAGATATGCACTTGCAAGATGATCATGGCACCTGGCTGGAAAACCAGGGAAGGGAATAGCTTATTGGAGAAGCATTGCATGGATACAGAGGCAGGTGGAAAGGTTAAGCTCTCCCTGGACTACAGTGCAAATCACCCTCTCCTAAAGGGCATTTGCCTATTAGGTGCAGCCGTCAGTGCCATATTGAGGGCTTATGTGATTAACTGTGTGCACAAGCCTGAAGCCAGTGCTAATTCTCCAAAATAAATAGTTTGAGAGTTATAGTTTATGTGGTGCACCGAAGGTCACAGACTCATTTGAGATGGGTTTCTTCTCTGGCAAGCCTTTCCTGCCTGATAACATCATCCTTCTATTTCTATTCTGTGTACACTTCCTCATGATGAATAGTAAAGATCTTCAGGATTGTAAACTGCTTCTAAATGACTGCTTGAGCTGTGAAACCCTATATTATTGAGAAATTTTAATGCAATTTCAGACCATCAGAACATTTTCTAAATTGCAGTGCAGTCAGGAGGCTGTCTGCTCTGCTCTCACAGAAAGTGCCCTGAAACAAATGAGTTGCTGTTTACAAAATGACGCTCTCCTGCAAAGTTCTGCACGCTGGGGCTGATGGACAAGTCCCCCAGAATGAGTGAAAGACTTCACCGTCATCTCCAAATATTTCTGAGAATGTGTTTTTAATTGGAAAATGGAAAGCGTTAAATCCACTGCATCTCAGCATCTAAGTGAGGATGAAGAAACACACACACCTCTTAAGATTTTGGAAAGAAAACTAAAATGACTAAAATCACACTGGAGGGTGAAAACAAAAAGACTGCGGTTAGTGACTCATTTGCCAAGAAATAAATGCAAATAAATAACACTGTTGCCTTGTCAGTTTAAGCAGCATACAGTTAGTATATTGGTCCCAGGAAACACTGTTTTCAACCGTTTTGAGACTACGGCTCTCTTGACCAACTACATTCTTTCTGAGGCACCCCTGTGGGGCTCAGGAGCCCATTTATGTTACCCTTTGCCTGCAGAACTGGCAGCCTCTCACCGTTTTTCCAAACACCCTCCTCTCACTGCCCCACAAGGCCTGGGAAGCAACCCCAGCTGGCCCCATTCACCTGGGGAGCTTGTAGCCAGGGATGCTGCAACAAACAGCCATGCAAGCCTTTGGGAGGCAGAGATGCAAGAGGGCATCAGAGGAGCAAGGGAAGGAAAGAGGGACAGAGGTCAGTGTTGTCTGCGGCTCCTCTGACTATGATTAAAGGCACCCCAGGGTGCCAAGGCACAGTGGTCAAAAACCACTGCTTTAAGGAATGGATTGGGGACCTTCAGCCCTCCAAATGCCACTGGGTTGCAGCACCAACCTGAGCCATGCAGCATTACTTAATGGTCTGAGATTATGGGAGTGGTAGCCCACCAACATCTGGGGGATCACAGGTTAACCACCCCTGCTTGAAGAGATTGCCTATTTGCACCAGCAGAACGGACTTGACAGCTAACCCCAGGAAGCTGGCAACTGAGGCAGCTGCAAAAGAACAGAACCACAGGAACTGTGCATGCTTAAGCACGGCAGTTCTCTTCATTGCTTTCATAGCCAGGACCGGCGCATCCATTTAGGTGAACTAGGCAATTGCCTAGGGCACCAAAATGGAGGGGGCGCTGGCCAGGCTTGGGCGGGACGGGCTAGCAGCAGCTTCTCCGCTGTAGCGGACAGGTGCTGCTTGCCCCTTACACCACCCCTTGGCTCCCGCTAAAGCAGGCGTTGGCGGGGGGCAGGCGGCGGGGTGGGCGAGCAGCAGCTCTCCACTACAGCGGAGAAACTGCTGCTTGCCTCTCCACCCCCCACCTCCCGCTAAAGCAGGCTTTGGCGGGAGGCACCAGAAGGTGGTTCACCTAGGGCGCAAGAAGCCAACCCGGGGGGGGGACGGAAACAATGAGGGGGATGTTGACCACCCAGCATCATCATCCAGGCATCTCCACCAGATTTTGCCAGGAAATGTCATCCTATCAACTTTCATGAGTATCATCTCTTCTTAAATATCCCCTGGTTTCCATCACACATCACATTCATGCACATACACACACCATTTGTACCCCACCTTTTTTACCTTATTTGCATCAAGCACATTGAAAACCTCCCTTTCACACACACACAATCATATACCAACTGACATCCATGAAGAATGACAATGGACACATTCACTCATCATTCACATTCCAGTCCATTCACATGAATCTAGCTGTAATATCCATTCTGTTTTATTGAAAGATAGATAAGGGAAGATCAAAAAACAACTAAGCTTTATGGTGCGCCCATCCCTGGTATGGAGGATGGTCTGGGTGAGAAATAAATGATAAACAAATTGGCACACAATTCTCAGGCCTGGGAAGGCTGTGCTGATGGTTCCACAGTTGTTGATGTTGTCTGCAGAATGTCTGTGATGCAAAAGTGAAACTAAGAGATACAGAAAGGACCTAGAGAAAAATAAGAGAGTAGGAAAACAAAGCCTATCTTCTTGTACGCTCTCCTTGGTGCACAGTAAAATGTTGTTTTTATATATATCATTTGGTCACTTATAAGGTCCATGGACTCTGCTGGGGAAAGTTTTTAAGAACATTCTTATATCCCCAGTCGAAATCAGCAGAACTTAAAATGCTTAACTTCGACTTTATTATGTGAAATGTTCCAGGTCTTGCAAGAACCCCAGTGGTGCACAGCCCTAGTTCTTTTTCAAAGAAGTCACAGTGCCAAACAAAGGCAATGGAGCTCAATTTGCAGCAAATGTGCTCAACATACAGACTGAGAGATCTACACTTTTGAGGGGTGTCTGCCGTCTTGTCAGGATTCTCAGACAGACGCAAATATGACATGTCACAGAGACAGAATGTAGGCGAGGTGTGACTTTTTTCACAGACCAACTGCTGTTAGCAGACTAGAATGCAAAACCTTAAGAGTTTTGCCACAGCCCAGCTTCCGTTTAGAGTTGCCCAGCAATGTTGTCCAGTCTGAAGTAAATGGTGTGTGTGTGTGCGCACGCCTCAGGCCAAATGTCAGAGATATGCCATATGAGTTTAAAATAAAAGTTTCTTTGTCCCTGTACATATTTTTTATAGTTTAACTGCTCGTGTCTAGTTCATTTAGAAGTGAGACAAATTCTGTGGGTATAACAAAGACTGAATAATTTGAAAGAGCATTTTAAACACAGATACAAAGTGAATATTAGGATCCATGCACACTTCTGATAGAAACCCACTGTCTATCCTGGCATCAATAAATACATTAGTGCTTCCCATGAGTAGTATACTTCCAGTACCCTCAGACATTTCACAAGGATTTCTGAAGTCAGAGAGGATTGTTCCATCTAGCAGAGTACTGTCTACACTGTCTGGCAGTGGCTACCCAGGGACTTCTTCACAGTCCTCCTTAGAACTGGCAGGGGTTCTATCAAAGATATTTTACAAGAAAAGCATTTAATTTTATGAACAAATGGAATGATGGTTGAATAGTATTGATAGGTATCCACATGGTATGGCTGACAGTTTCTGCAGCCCCTCTTGTATTATGACCGATGGTAAAAGGTTACCTACCTATGACCAGATTATTCTTGTTAAAAACCCAAGGAAAAAACAACCCTATATTGTTATGGGTTTGTGGGGTGCAAGACACCCTAAATTTCTGGCTCCAATAAAAGTTAGAATTTATTACAGTGGTACCTTGGTTCCCAAATGGCTTAGTTGGCGAACAAATCAATTCCCTAACACCGCAAACCCAGAAGCAAGTGTTCCAGTTTGCGAACGTTTTTCAGAAGCTGAACGTCCGATGTGGCTTCTGCGGCTTCCAACTGAGTGCAGGAAGCTCCTGCTGCCAATCAGAAGCTGTGTCTTGGTTTTCAAACAGTTTCAGGAGTCAAACGGACTCCCGGAATGGATTACGTTTGAGAACCAAGGTACCACTGTATCAAGGTTTGGGAAGTTAATTTGCCAAACATTGAATCCCTTCATTATGCTTATGTTTACAAGCCAGGCCAGCCTGGTGATTGCTAGCTGAGTGTGAGTCCTGAGGGGGACAAAGACAGGTACTGACCTATCAAAGACTGGTACTGACCCATGGTGGGAGAAGCAAGAGACCCTCTTGGATTGTGAATGCTCCAAACTCTCTCCATTCTAGAGTCAGGTTGTATATATGCGTAAATAAACCATATATCATAAAAATGCCACAGTCTCCGCTGTGCCTCATTTCCAAATGAAATACAAACCCGAAGCACCTGGAACCCCTGGGATCTCACACACAGCTAAGCAGAGATTGGGGTGGCATGCATGTAACAAAATGCTTGTTGTGACAAAATGCACAATAGAATGGGGCAATGGCATTTTGAGCAATGGAAATATACACTAAGCATAATTGTTGTGTGAGCAATTCCAGATGTTCAAGAATCAGGGGGGAGGGGGGGACTCAAATGACTCATGCTTCCTGGACCTAGTTCATGCTCTTCCTCCAACCACCTTTGGTCATATGTAATGTGGATCATTGCTCCCTACACAAAATGAGATGTTCTGATTTGGATGTTACAAACATGCACAGAGAGCAGGAAGCATGATTTCCCACCATCTTGAACACTCAAGCTACACGATAGTCCTTTGCCTGATGTCTTCGTTTCCTTAACTTTCAGCTATTTTCTTATGCACATGTCTCGCCTGTGGAATTCCCATGACATTAAGTTAAATGTAGCAAAACTTCATTAGCCCCAGCAAATTCTAGTTCAAGACCGCTTTTCACAGGAGCGTGCAAACTGCATCTTGCCATTAATGGACTGAAATGCAGGGAAAGGGGGGGGGGAGAGTGGCTGTCATTTTTACAAGCAGCAACACAGAAAAAAATAATTATGCACAGTTTTAGAAAACAAGAGAGCTCTGTAGTTTGATTGCTGACTTCAAACATTTGCAGAGATGATGCTGGGTGAAAATGGGCACAAGCCTGATTTTGCCTTTGTTTCTTCAGCTGCTTTATTGTGTATGTGATTATAGGAAATGACATAAAAGGAGTTGCAAAGCAATGTGGGGAAGTGGGATAGAATATCTACTCTAAAACCTAATATGCATAATTGAGAAACAGATATTGCAATATGTGAACAAATCTAGTGTTATGTCTCCTGGCCCATTTAGGAGTAGAAACAAGACTTCCTTGGACTCTAAATTGATCTGATACGTGTTTAGCCCATGCCATGCCCTCAAGAGCCCTCCTTGTTGCCTCCATACACTTCCCAAATTTACATTTGTCACATGTTAGCATGTCTTAGAGAGTTCCATATTTAGTCACCTCTATCACTTAACTAAGCAACACTATATCTCCCATGAAGGAAAAGTACTTGTCTACTCTTCACTGTGGGTGCTGACTGGACTGAAGATGAATAATAATAATAATAATAATAATAATAATAATAATAATAATAATATATTTATACCCCGCCCATCTGGCCGGGCCTCCCCAGCCACTCTGGGCGGCCTCCAACAAATACCAAAATACAACAGAATATTGTTTATTTGATTATTAACTGAATTTATACCCCACCCTTCCTCCCTAAGGAGCCCAGGGCAGCGAATGGATACACAATTTAAAAATAAGATAAAGAAAGACTTGAGAAATGTTTTACTTCAAAATATCAAACGGTTTTAACATATCAAAAAGATACAGTAAGAGAGCATTGAACAGACCAAAACCACAACACAGTGGCAGATGTAATTGACAAGAACACATTTCAAAATGTTTCTTAAGAATCTTAAAGAGTTTGCTTTTCTCTCGTTTGTTTACTCAAAACGATGTTTCTGAGTTGTCCTAACGGTGAAGAGAAGAAGCCAGAATGTAGTAGTAAGGAACTTTCCTGGACCCAAGAGTCCAGGAAGTTCCAGTTGAAAATTCTACTTTACTGTATGGATTTCTTTGATGTTGTTGGGCATCCATGTGAATAATACATCAAAAGGACCCAACTGCATTCCCATAGTCCTCCTCTTCCTTTGTACAAGTGCACAGTGCCACAGAGAATGCACAACTCACAGTTTTTTATTGGGTCTTAGCTGTTTACAGTGCATGCCAATCACCCACCGATGCCTCTCCCAGGGTGTTAGCCTCCTTTGATTAGGGCTTTGTCCAATCCATCACCACCACCCCAGTGATCCATCTCTCAGGTGCATATACTTTGAAGCCATGCAGCTCCTTCACAGACAGCTGTAACTCTGCCTTTTCTGGTGCAGCCACGAAGCAGGGAAAAACAGCTGCTTCCAGGATCTTCCCACATGGCTAGGTAAGTAAACTCCTGGGGTTGAGGCAAGGGTATCTACTGAACATGATCTTCTTCTCTGTCTGCACCAAACTCCTCCAGGAATTCAGAATAGAAACCTTCTTCATGCCAGGAGAGCAACGCAATGGATATCCTGGTTCCTCCTTCAGCCTGTCTAGAGAACGCTTTCCAGAGTGCTCATCTATTAGGCATGACCAGCAAATGTACCTTTTGTCCCAACAGCAGTTAGATGTTTCAGGACTTTTCCTTTGTTTATCTTTGCTCGTACCAACTCCAAAGCGCTTCTCCATTGCTACTTCACTTCCTTCCTCAAGAGGTTCTTCTCTGGGAAGTTATGAGACCTCATCAGTATCACCACCTGCAAGTGCACCTGGCTCCAGAACTTTTCGTTCTGACTTATCAGGCCACCAGGAGAGGGAGCTGAAGCTGCACATCTTTCCATCCTGCAAATTCTTCTCCCAGCCAGCCTCTGCTAGCAAACCCTGTTGACTGGGGCCCTGCATCTAATAAAGTAGGAAGTACTGAGTATAGCACCTGGTGGTCCTTTGCACATATTTTATATGCACTTCTATGTAACAGTTAACCAAGAAAGGAGCTACATTCAACATTCTTCAACAATGAGCTATGAATCCTGCCAAGGTTTCCAGCTGTGATCTAGAAATCATGCTTATTTCCCAGTATCTCCCCAAAAGTGCATTTCCATTGAGTTCCGAAACAAAATACATTTAGGTCATGGTGGTGTTTGCCTCCTTTAATGACCTCCCTCCCATCCCAATATTTGGTCTAGCCTAACCACAAACTGCTTTAAATTCTATTCATTCCTATTAATATCCCACCCCATCCTCATTTATTTCATAAGCAGAAAATGTCATCAATGCAATCTTTACTACTTTATCACCAAGGCATCCACTGGATTCCTTATCTGAACCATATGTTATCTTTTCCTGAGTTTAGGAATATGCTACAGGTAGATGCAGGCAAAGGTTACAATGTGGACTTGGCAGAAAGATCACTCAGCTAAAAGCAAAGTGAAAAGGGCACCAGCACAAAAATCGTGAGATTGCACCAAGCTTGAGAAGGAATAAATTTATCCCATCTTTCTATACTTTAGTATGTTACTTCAAAAAATAAGCAATGATAGTACTGCAGGCTATGTTACCCAGCAAGAGTCTCACAATGTTCAGGAAAATACAAGTTGCCATCATAAAAATGCATAAGCAAGAGCAGAAAGGCTTCTAGAACAAAAATGAACCTTCCCCCTGCCCCCAGTATCTTTGACAGTTTGGGAAGGTGCAATAGTGAGGATTGCACCAGCATCCCAACAGGAGGTTCTCTACATGTATTTATTTTTTATCGTGCCCTTTATCGAGCAAGTGATCCCAGGATGGGTTACCTAAATTAAAGGAATATTGCAATAAATCGACAACAAATCATTAAAACATGAGTATCACATCTGTGGCTGTGTACACCTTGCCAGCTTAAAAAGTAGTGAGATTGTTTCCTCCCTGCTGTGTTTGAAATTCCATCTGCTTCTCATTATACACATCAGTACGAAAGGATGTGTTTCCAAGTTGCTTGCTGTCTGTTCACACCAGTGGGCAGAGAGGAGGGCATGAATGCCTTTATATGACTTAGATATTCAAATTGAATAAAAGCTGGTTTGCGGGGAAATGTGTCAAACACAGTATTTATCAAGGAACTATAGCATAGATGTGGATTGTGGCTAACATCATGTGCACATGACTTCACAAACCAGAGGTGGGAGAGTTCTGGATGCAGAGTCGATGGGAACGGGTACCCAACCAGTGTGTTCTTGCCTTAAATGCAAGTGATGTAAGCACATCAACTTCCTCCAACCATTAAAAGTCTAAAGAAAGAGGGACATTTTTAGCTGGTGCTCAGACCCAAAGAGTGTTGCATTCAGTGGAATCTCAATGGGAAAATCATTTCACAAATGGGGAGGGGCAACCACAAAGAAGGCCCTCTCTCGAGCTGTAGAACTAGGAACCAGTGTGCTGTAGTGGTTAAGAGCGGTAGACTCGTAATCTGGGGAACCGGGTTCGCGTCTCCGCTCCTCCACATGCAGCTGCTGGGTGTCCCTGAAGTCTCTCAGCCCCACTTAACTCACAGAGTATTTGTTGTGGGGGAGGAAGGGAAAGGAGATTGTTAGCTGCTTTGAGACTCCTTCGGGTAGTGATAAAGCGGGATATCAAATCCAAACTCTTCTTCGTCTACTCTGTGTTGTGTAGAAAAGATCTGTAAGCCCATGCAGAAAAAACTCTCCGTCAGGTAAATTTAGGCCTTAAATGCTGCCAGGAACTGTATGGGATATTATACACATGGTTACTAGTATCACATACATGCTTGTTTACAATATTTGCAGTGTAATGAAGGATACCTGCCAGGACTTCTTTCCCATGTATGTAAAGGGTGTTAGGGATTTGATCCGCACCAGATTTAGGACTCATCTATACTTCCGTTTATCCCATGATTTTGAGGCATGGGTCCAAGAGGTTCTCTTTTTCATCCCATTGCTTGCCTTGGGATGCCCCATTCTTTACTGCTGAATTAGAACGTCTACACACAGAAAACCTGACTGATGGTTGTTGTAATTCAACAGTAAACAGAAGGTTTTCCCAGGGAAAGTGATGAGTCACAAGAAGAGGCTCTCAGGGACCAGAAATCAGAGGACATACAAAAGTGTGGATGGGCCCTTAGTTGGAAGCTTGGATTATTTTGCTAAATGTCTAGAGATCCCCTAAATCATTTCAGCGTCCAAAATGTGCACACTATATTGGGTTGTTCAACAGGGTTGTTGCTTTAGCAACCACTAGGGAAATTAAGAAAACAAATTCAAGGGGATGCAGTGTCTGCTTCCACTGACAATAGTCCCAGACATTTCCAAACACCTTGAGACACTTGGATGAAAGGAACTATGTAAATGCAAGTTGTTGTCATTAAGCAACTGTTCAGATGAAGGGGGTTTCATTTAAATTCCTGCTTTTAGGAGGAAAGCTCCATAACTCTGAGCCAACTGCTGTGCAAAAAGGTAATAGCAGTAATGACACTGGTTGATGTGTGTAATTAATTAGCATAAATTTAAACACGCTTGCAGGATGTGACTGAGACAGGCATTCCCAGGAACACCAAAACCAAAATGCAAATTTCAGTCCTCCGAAACCTAGAGAGGGGAAATACAACCCTCTCAAATATCTTCGATCTATCCTAGAAAACTAGCAGTAGATGGATATGGATAGAGATCCATAGATGTAGTATAATGGTTAGAGTGTCTGTCAGACTAGGACCTGGGAGACCCTGGTTCAAATCACCCACTCGGCTGTGAAGCTCACTGGGTCAATTACAATCTTTCATCCTATCTTACTTTGCAGGGATGTTGTGATGACAACATGGGGAGGAAGAGGATTGTGTATGCTACCTTGAGCTCCTTGGAGGAAAGGTGAGATAAACATACAAGAAATGAATACAAGAAATGAATAATAACTGAAGGCAGAACTATGTTGCCTTGGTAAGCACATCTTCTCAAGCCTACGTTTGCAAAGAGAAAGTTAATGCAGGGTACTACAAAATGTTGCTGATAAAACAAAATCCAGTGGAAACTAAATCAGATTAGTTTTAAAGAGGACCCAGAATACTGCTCTGCACCACAGCAAAATTACAATACCAGTTTTGAAAATGGAACTGCACACAACCAAAACAGTAGTGCTAATGAGCTTTCTCCCTACCTCTGCAATGAGAAGACTTTTTACTTTGAATGAAGAATTGATAAGGAGCTTCTCCCAAATTTCACAGATGCTCTTTTCAGCCTTTGCTCTGGGGATCAGATGATGACATCTTGCTCAAGCTTGAGACAGGCTGCAAAGGGCAGAGGTGACACTGACAAGCTCTCCCACTGTACAAAAAGCCCCTTTAAGTAGAGCTTAAACTGGCAAAAGCGTTGAAGTCCCAAGTTTATTTCACTTCTACCATGATAGGATTTCTTCAAACTTGCAGCCCTGATGGTGCGATGTGGGAACTTGGGAGCCTATCAGTTTCACCAGTGCTCTTTACAGCCTTTCTATGAAATCCACCTGATTTCCACAAACCCCTCAGCAGAACCGAGCAAAAAATTCCTGCATCCATTCCCTATGGGGATTAAATGAAATAAAATCAGACACAAAGAAGCCTCAGAATACTGATGTGTGCCACCAGCAAAACTACAGTATCTGCCTCAGAAATAAAACTTGGTGGATTACCATGGCACCCTTTAGTACTGCTCTTCTCTATATCAGTGTGCCTGTTTTGTCATCATTATTTATTTTGTGCAACCTACAGTACAAGCACAAACAGGTGCCAGCTAGGAAAGATCAAAGAGGCACTCATTACGCCCCCCCTCCATCCATGTTTAAAGCACATGTGTACATTCCTCAAGAAAATGTTTTTTTTTTTAATTGTCAGTAATAAAAATCAATCATGATCCTAAAATGCTATGGAATCTAAAACGTAAGACTTACATTGTAGACCAGGGGCCTCCAACAGAATGCCCTCCAGATGTTGCTGAACTACAAATCCCTTCATCCCTGACCATCTCCCATGCAGACTGGGACCGATGTGAATAGTGGTCCAACAATGTCTGGAGGATACCACATTGCCCATCCCTGTCTTAGATCTTGTCGTGAATCTTCTCCCTTTACACACAGATTGAAACCTCTCTGTGCCAGCTCCACCAAAACCTACTCTAAAGTGGTTGTCTGTTGCAGGCCCAACATATCCCAGCCATCCTTCATACAACAGACCTCATTCTGTCTTATGCTCCAAACTTCTTTCCAGTCTGCTATTTCTACTGTTTCCAGTTTTTCTCCTTTTCTCTATGGACCACTTTCCATGGAACTCATCTTGTAGAATGCTCTCTCTAGGGAGGTTTGCCTGGTGCCTTCATTACATATGTTTAAGAGCCATGTAAAACCATTCCTCTTCTCCCAGGTCTTTGGCTAATTGAACAATCTATTCTATGGCCTTTTAAAGTACCGTATTGGCCCAAATATAAGCCGCACCAGAATATAAACCACACATTCAAAAATTAAAGGGGGGAGGGGAAAAGACAATACCAGAATATAAGCTGCTCCCTTCCTCGCTTTCTCCCTTCCTGGGAGAGGACTACGAACAGGGCAGGCACCACTTTGCCGCGCTCCTGGCACTGTTTGCCCCGCGTTCCTGGCTGCATGCTGGATAATTTTTGTAAGGTCACAAATATAAGTCACACTTTAACTTTTCACAGTTGGAATTTGGGGGGAAAGTGTGGCTTATCTTCAGGCCAGGACAGTATTGTGTAGTGGTCGGAGAGGGTATTTCTTTTGTTTGTTAGCATGTTGTGTATTTTTATGTTTTTATGTTGTAAACTACTCTGTAATCCTCAGATAATATATTTATTTATTTATACATACATACATACATACATACATACCCCACCCATCTGGCTGGGTTTCCCCAGCCACTCTGGGCGGCTCCCAACAGAATATTAAAAACACGATAAAATATCAAACATTAAAAACTTCCCTAAACAGGATGAAGGCTAGTATAGAAATGTAAATAAATAAATGACAACCAGTACTTGAATACTACTGGCTGATTGCTAGGCTGGATCCTGTCTCAAGCAAGCCACGGTCTACACCATGGCCAACAGGCTCCTCGCAAATGTCATGTATTCCTGTCCTAATGCCTCTTTGGCTTAAGGAGAACAGGGACACCTTTCTCTTTTCATTGCTTACTGGATTGCTTTTGACGGATCGGTTTGTTGGTAAGATACGGCAACAAATGTACTGAGAGATATTCGCTAGTAGCGGGTTAGAGGGACTGTTTGTCCTTAACAAATGAAAGGAGCAGATGGTACTGTGAAGAGATTGCATGTGCGCCGCGGTGTCGGGCTAGCATTTCTCAGCGCCCTGCTGCACAGCTTAGAGCAACAAAAAGGCAGGTCTATGAAGCTGCGGAATTTGTTTATACAGCTTTAAAACGGCATCCAGCTTTGTTTTTCTGATTTATTAGTAGCCTGTGCCTCCTCTGGCATAATCCTCTTAAGCAGCAACATCGATGCTATGCCATATACTTTAGGCTGCGGACCAAGAAAGAATGTTGTGGGACCCAATACCCTGCTGCCCTGCGCAAGTGCCTGGAGCTTGTGTTATCTTTTCCAACAGCTGCTCTGAGTCATTCAGAGATGAAAGTCAAGATGGTAGCAACAGTAGCTCAGTTCTGGTGGTACCTCCACAAACATTTCTGGTGGGGAAGCAGAATCAAATGTACACCAGCCTAGAAGCACAAAGAAAGAACAGTTCTGAATTAAAACTGGATGTGTGTGCCATAAAATGCTTCTATTTCTGTAAGCTACTTCATTGAAAGGGAGAAGGGAAAGCGACACACCTCGAGTCTGAGGATGGGAATTCTTTCCACAGAAAGGATGGGGTGAAATGAACGCAAACAGATTTGAGGCAATAGCGCATGGGTGAACCACCTCCTTCCATACATGGGACTGCTAAGTGATTAAGCGGGACAAATTTCCTCTAAAAAACACAACCTTCGGCTCAATTGATTAGTCACACAGCTAAGGGTCAAGATAAACATTGTGCCTAAATGTGTACTACGTAGCTACATCTGTTAACTGGAGGTGCAGAGGTAATTGTTATTGTGGGGAAAGATTTGTTCCTTGTAAACCCCTGAAAATCCTCTTGTTCGTTAAAAAGTTGGCGTTAATGGGAACCTTTTAATTAACCCCTGTGGCCCCATGAGAAGGGTGATTTTCAGGAGATCAGTAAAAAAATTACCCTTGCCTGTAATTAAGTGGGGGGGGGGGATGGAGGCATGGCTGCATGTGACAGATGAAGTGTAACATGTAGTTTCATCAAGAGTTGTGGAATAGCAAAATTAAAACTTTGAAAATAAATTCCCTGCTACTGTTATGCACTCCCCACATAACAATGGGTCACTTTTGATAAGAACAGACTGGAGGCTTCAGGTATCATCACCACAGAATAAAACGGTGGAGTATGAGGCTCTTCACAAGGCAGAAAGTCTGATACTCCACTTTAGGTTCCCAGGGAGAGAGATCCTGGACCCCCAAGGTGCCTTCAGACATCTCACAGCAATTTCTCTAGCTCTCTGCCTTCCAAAACTGCAAAATCACAGAATTGTACCCCAGCTGGAGGGTAAAAGGGTATAAGTCAGTTTCCTTAAACTCCCATCAGCCTTAAACTTTATTTTATATTATAGCCCAACAACATATGGACATATTTATTTTAATTATAGCCCAACAACATATGGAGGTCACCATGTTAGCTTCCCGTGGAATATTATCCTTTCCTGTTCTTAGCTTCAGCTTCACCACTACTATGGAGCTGGATGGCTGTCAATGGCAAGGCATGGATACAAGTCCCAGATTTGCCTGTTCAGTGGAATAGATACATGGAGCCGATGCATCTGCAGCTATTGCGCAACTACTATCCACACGGAACAAAGGAGTTGGCAGCCATATAAAGTATAGCATAGTTCAGACCACGATATAAGCTATTCTCCCTGTGGGATTCTGCCATGTTAACATTGATATTCTGTGTCTAATTACTGTGTTTTACAAGGTGGTAAAAGAAAATCACATTCATTTAGCTGTAAACTACATCTGTGGGAGTGGTATTTGGCAGTAGTTTCAAAAAGAAAGGGATTGTTTTAATAACCTTTTGGGGACCTCTATTATGCCTTTTCTGTTTATCTTGTCTGAGAACCAGCGAAAATTGTGGGGAAATCTCATTAGCAACGATTGCAGTTCAAACGCTCTTCTTGAATGGATGGACAAAATTTCCAGCATTGGTGCATTTTTCCAGTGATGTAAATCCATTAAAATGTCAGAAGAAAATGTTTGAGAGTCTTAACACTCATCTAGCTTCAACAATTTGTCCAAATCCACACTAATTATCTTTATCTAAATGTGTTAAGTCTTAGCTGCAGCGTAAGTTCTTTAATGAAATGGTTCCACTTAAAACAAATTCAATGTGCCCTTGGAAGAATATCTGGCTGTGTTAGGGAGATGCTGAACGACTCACCACTGAAACTGTGAGTGATATTATTTATTTATTTATTTATTTATTTATTTATTTGGGTGGGAAGGAGAGAGAGAAAGAATCATTTCTTGCTCCAGCTACAATCAAAGTGAAGGGGAAAACACTAAAGCCCCAGGCAAAACT
Organism: Lacerta agilis; assembly: GCF_009819535.1. Classification (NCBI taxonomy): domain Eukaryota; kingdom Metazoa; phylum Chordata; class Lepidosauria; order Squamata; family Lacertidae; genus Lacerta; species Lacerta agilis. The sequence goes on from NC_046313.1 coordinate 61,054,654, forward strand.
CTTAAGATTTAGTCCTTTATTACTCTTTGTAATTACTATTGAAATCATGATAAGTAACTTAGCTGACTATGGACAGATTCAGTGCTTTCAACCTCTTCAGTAACTAGAAAGGCACAGCTGCGATCAAGAAGCTGAATTGGAGTGGCCAATGGTTTTCTTTAGGCATTGATGTGTGTGCCAATGGTAAAAAGAAGTCTGTATCTTTCAGCCAGATGTTGCCTCATTCAGGAGTTAGCTGCAGAAATGGGAACTGCAGTCCATCACTAATGCGGATAACAACCATTTGAAGTCATAGCCCTGACGATGTTTCTTTTTCTGCTTGGTTGGGAATCGGGGTGTGGAGATGGGTTGTTTAGAGATCCAACTCTAGGTACCTTGTTGTACGTAGATTCCAGATGGCCAAAAATTAAATTCAGGTGAACAGCTCATTTAGCAGGATAAGGCCAACGATTCAGCAATTTCGAGAGCAGGCAGCATCTCGGAGGCAAAGCACAAGGCAAAAAAGAAAGAAAAAAAACTCCATAAAATATTGAAGGGAAGTTATCAAATTGAAGCTCAGAAAACAGACATGCACCTGAGCCCTGCCACAGAGGAAGGCTCATGAATTTTTAAGGTCTTCTGAATCATCCAGACAAAAACTTACCTTACTGGTATGTTTATATGCATTGGGAAAGAATAGGAAATTAGTTGGCTTTCTGCGTTGTCAAGATACAAGGTAATACATTTTTAATACAGCCTCCTCCATGCAAAGGAGTATCTAAGATGCTCTGCAGAAGGAATCAAACATGAGCCAAGGGCGAGATGTGAAACACTTGGGTGACTTTGTTTGGAGGAAGGGAAGTTATGAGGGAATAGGCAAAGATTTGTTTACTCACCTATCAAAGAAAGATAAATGTACCTGGTGCTGGAAAAAAAAAATCAAATATCCTTCAGTTTGTAGTAAAAAAAACAACAACAATCATTAAACAGATTTTTTAGCATGTGAAATAGCTGAGCAGATCTAGAACTACACAGATATCAATTTTAAAGCAACTCCATAACTCTGGTTCTGAAGAAAATGTTAGAACTTTTCTGCTATTTTATTCTATGCCAAACTCCAACAGGTTCCAGGCTGCTGTATTTTTAACTGAGATCAACCAATTTTAGTTCCATTGTTTGGAGGTAGCTTGGTGAGAGTGCCTAGTCTACATTTATTTATTTAAGAAATTTATACCCCACTTTTCATTATGTCTCAAAGTGGCTTGCAGAAATAAAATATACGTGATACAAAGTTCAAAACATAAAATATAATGTCAGAAAATAGAGCATTAGAAAAACATTGGGAAAATATTCATGATGCAAAGGGCTCCTGCAGAAAAACCATTTTTATCTGGTATCTGAAATTTAGCAGAGACAGTTCAGGGACATCACTTGGAAACAGATATTTGGCATTCATTAAAAATGATTTTTCCTCTCTCAATCTGGATCATATGCTTTGGTCTTAAAAAAATCTGTATCCACTATTTCCTTACATAAAAATTAAGAGTATCTGCTCTTCATGCAGATCCTCTAATTTGCACAAAAATAAAATTGATGAAAATGAAATGCCCAACTGTTGTCTGCAGCGCCAATCCTAGAATAGTATTCCTGGCTAAATAGCCTTTTTATTGGACTGGGATATTTTCCGAAACAACACATACAAACAAATAATAATAGAATCCCTGCATAGCTAGGATTTCCCTTAAAGATAATTACGGCGTAATTTATACAATATGGAATCCTTTGCAGACTTTCTGGTATTGTTGCTTTTGTGCAGTCCAGCAAGAATTGATCTGTAAGGAGCAAATGAGCATTAACAACTCTCTTCATTCCTTGGCGAGTTATTTTGTTTTATATCACAGGATTATTATGATCATAACATGCAGGTTTGTGATTTTAGCTTCCTAATGTCATTCCTAAAACTATTATTCTAAGTAATGAAATCCTTTTGGCATCAGAATGCTATTCGCCAATTACAATGCAATGAATAATAAATGTTCTTATACCTGAGTAATGATGTTTGCTTGGTAGTGTGTTTCTTATTAAGGTGTAGAAGTAATATTGAGAAAGAATGAAATGAGAAACCAGCTGAGGGGCTGACAAGATTGCTCCAGCTAGAGAACATTAGTATGGATTCAGATTCATTTGCAGAACCCAAAAGCAACCACTGCTTGACAAACCCATGGCCTCTAGTCCACAAAACATATGCATACGTTTGTTAGTCTGTAAAGTGCCACAAGACTCTGCTGTTTTTGTACTGCTTGGCAATTTTACAATAGCCCCATTTCTACTTCTTTGTATAGATCACTGCACTTTGGAGCACCAGTAATTGAAAATTTAACAAGCAGACAGAACTGCCTCCCATTCTCAGACAAATCTAATACTTACGCACTGAAGGTGGATAGCTTAAAATTTCAGGTGTGCTGTTGTCATAGAGTAGGCTTGCCATATGCCAGGAAAATTCCTGACATGTCCTGGTTTTTGGTTGTAAAAATGGTGTCGGGGGGGGGGGGGGATTTTGCCGAACTGGCAAAATGTCAGGAAAAACCTGGATGTATGGTATGTCAACGTGATGGAAAGAGCTCCAAAAATTTCTGTGGGTCTTCAAAAGAAAAAAAAAAAAAGCTCAACAACTTTGTGGGTGTCAGGAATTTTACTTCTTGAGAGCCAAATGTATGCTAGGAGAATCACATCCTGAAAACTCCCAAACATTCTCCAAGACAGAGAATGTCATTGATGGTTCTGAAAACTGCCCACAGTGGTGTCTCTTCATTCTCCTTTGTTTGTTGGCTTACAGAGGAGAGCACAGACAGCTCTGGTCCACAGCAGCTGCAATAAGCTCAGTGAAGAAATAAGTTCAATAAGGAATAGTTGCATGAGTACCAGCTTCAGAATTTTTATACTGTAGCCGTTCCAGAGATGGCTGCATTTCCTTTCCCTTCCTGTTTATCTGAAACCACCCCATGGGTCTGAGGAAATGTTGGGTAACATGCAGAGTGAGACTAGGTAGAGCTACTGAGATGAATGGGATTGATGCCCACGTAACACAGCAATCCTATAAGTGAAGTGGGTCTTCTGCGGCATCTGCAACTTTGCCTGATTTCCTCCTTAGTCTGAGCTGTTGGAGCAGCACAAGCCAATACGCATTAGCCAGGATGAAGGTGAACAGGGCACTGTGGCGCAAGGTGGTACAGTTAGGTGGTTGGGTGATACAGCACCCCAACATCTCCTTTGACATCAACGATGGCGTTCATAGGTTCCCTACAGGAATCCAAGTGTGGCTAACATACGTTTACAAGGGCTTAAAGAGTCGGTTGCAGAGGTGAGCGGCAAATCGGCCTGAAGGAGTCCAGCTCACGAGACGTAAATGGTACTGGTAGGGTGCTTAGTCTTGGGGCGGTCCAAAGTCTTGGGGAGTCTTTGCTTCTCTCCCCTCCCTACAAAAAGGGGGTATGCCATTAAAGGGATCCTAGGGAAGATGTTTGTTCCACCAGAGGTGGTGATTCTAATGGGCTGCTCCTGTTTGATGTATGTAATGGGGCAGTCCCACCCCAAGATTGACCCCCCCAAAAAAAAGGTTAATAGTCAACAGGAAGGTTGACTGATTTGGGAAACAACCAATGACTCACTTATACCTGTAATCAATAAAGTTGTGAGCTATTTCAATCCAAAATGTTGTCCTAAGATTCCTTTCCTTCTGCTTGCATAGCACCCCAGCAGGAGGCTCACTGGGCCTGGGCCTGCAACTCCCCCATTTTTATTTGCAATACCAGCTCCAGGCTGGAGCACCAAAGAGGTCTCGATCATGCCCCTGGCTTGGATTTAGGATCCAGATGATATATGGCCAGCCTACTGTTGCCCACACCCTATTTCAGGGGGCCTTTTCCTCTGCAGCTGCTGGGGGGGGGGTCATCTGAAGCAAGAAAGTCCCCATGCTGGGAGAGACGAGGGACCAGTGCTGAATCCTAACTCCCTCCAGCAGTGTGAGTCAGAACTACAACCTAAGTGTAATTATTGCAGCCTAAGGAGCTGAAATGACTATGAAATTGTTGGATGACACCCTTCACTCCTAACATATAAACCCAATTAAAAGGGGGGGGCAATATCATGGTACACTTTCATACAATAGGTATTACATCAGAAATAACTCAAGAGGCAGGAATCACTGTAAGATCAATAAACACTTCAGGAGAACTTAGAGTAGTTTGGGAAGCTACAGTGAACAGGTAAAGCAAGTGCATAAGTGATTAATGACTCTGGCTTTTCTGCTTTTATTGCAGTGTTCAGAAATGAAACTTGTGCATTCCTCATACAATGAAATGCATGATTTCCAGATCTGGGGGGGAAACTTTTGCATTTCACTGCAAGGTGGGATATACATCCCCCTTTGGATATTGCACCACAAACATAAAAATCAAATGCACAAATACTATTGTGCCCTGCTTTGGCATAACATCTGAAGCCACTCTTAGAGAACATTATGCTAGCTCTCTGCAGCGACGCCTGTTCTTAACGTTCCATATTAATTAACTGCAAAACTTAAAACAACAACAAAAAGATAGAAGTGCAACAAGCTTTAACAAGAAGAGGCAAGCTTTGGCAGGTTGGGGTGATGAGTTCTTTGCCTTAATTGCATTGCAAGGCTTAACCCGCAGAAAGACAATAGATTAATAATGGAGAATGGAAGACAAAAGAACAAAGGAGCAACAGAGGGCATAACAAAGCCACACAGAATAAATCTAAACTCATTTCCACACTTTTTCTCTTCTTCACATTCCATCAAGAAACTTCAAGGCTTGGGGAGGGGGGAGGGGATCAAGCTTTTTGACAGGGATGGCCTGCTAAATTCTGATAAGAGGAAATAATCTACTACCTTCCTGTTTTACCAAAATATAATCTGCCCCATTATTATCTGCATTGTTTGTATGGGTGAGGGAGGCATGATGAGTTTTTTTGACTGGTGGAGAGAAACCAATGGTTTGGTTCCTTAAAGGATAGAGCCAGTCCTGCCATCATGTTCTTCTCTTCTGGGAGGCACCTCACTAACTAGAAATCATCAGAGGCACATGTGTGGGTGAAGCTGGCATTCTGGGGGCAGGGGCAGCTCATCCCATTTCATCAGCTGAGATGAAACAGGAATATGTCACTGCCCCCACCACCATTGTGGACCCTCCCACTTCCACCACCACTGGAATGTCATCACCTTGCCGATCTCAGAGGGAGCCGAGCTGCTCTGCAAGGCATTGCCACTTGTCAGAACACCTCCTGAGAGGGATGCATGGTGACAGCAACAGAAGCAGTGTGGCAGGCAGGGTACCACCTCTTGCATTTTGCTGTCTGAGGCAAGTGCTTCACACTCATTGTTGGACCAGCTCTGCTCTGGGAAGCTGTGTAAGTAGTAGCACCTCACTGCAGTCTTGGGATTAGCAAGCAGACAGACGACCCATGTATAAGTGGTCCAAGTCAGTAGTAAAATAGGAGTAAAAGGTGGCCAGAACAAACACAATTAAGCAAAGGTAAGAGGGAGGGAAGAAATTAAAACAATCACATGTACAAGATAAGCGGGGGGTGGGGGGGATATGACTAGGCATCAATCTAAGAGCAAGTGCAGCTCTCAGAGATAACACTGAAAGAATGGTGTATAGCTCTCTCTGTATTCTCTTCCCCCTCAAGGGGGTCTACCTATTTACTATTAAAATAAAGAACTGGAATTTCTTGAGTTGTTGCATTGCATCTACACAGAATGTGACAGAAAGAAGAAGAACAAATGATGATGCTAACCCTTGATCACGCAATAGTCAAACACTTTTAACAGATGAGTGATATAGCAAATAAACAAACATTTTGGTTATGCCAGGCTCTTTGCTTTCTAAGATAACCAGCATCAGTACCTACATAGCTATACAAGCAGGATAGAAGTTTGCACCATCCCACTATATCCCTAATCCTACCATAAGCTTATTTTAAAGAGCATCAAGGCAGATGAAAGTAGGCTTTTCTAGCATAGCCTTTCATTAGTGGTCCATGTTGCTAGAACTCAAGTAGATGATATTGTGAGGGGACTGCTTACCAATTTGTGAAGGTAAGGCTTCACGGCAACTCCTGCTCAAGTTGTGGATTCTTGTTAGTTTGGGGCTGCAAAAAAAAATCCACCTGGGAAATTTCACCAGTCTTATCAAAGGACTTTGGGCTTTCTGTGAAATTGTTCAGAAGTTTTCACTGTGAAACAGCGACTCGACTCTGCTTTGAATTTGGATTTAGTTTTGTGGCTGCCACTCCCTGAGCAGTTCAACACTGCTGTGTTTTTAAAAAACTGGGTTTAAAAATAATGGTGGTGTTACCTTTAGATATGTTACCAGAAATGAGCTCTTCAGATGAGTGTCTGTCTGCAAAAATTTCAGACAGGAACATAGTAACCCACCTTACACTTAGACCAATGGTCCACCAAGCTCAGCATTGTCTCCATTGACCAGGGATCTTTCCCAGCTCTACTTAGAGATGCCAGGGGATGAACCTGATGCAAAACAGATGCTCTACCATTAAGCCAGGGCCCTTTGCCCCCAAGGTAACATGCCACAGTTGCCTTTATCAAGTTGTAGTACTCAGCACAATAGCTCTGATCTTCATTACCATACAATGGAGTGTAGGCTGAGCCGAAAAAGTTATTTATCAGATGTTAGACAGTTTTAAACGCACTATTGATAATGTCTACTGTACTCCCTTCTAATTACAACAGATCAGATAAATGCAATAATGACTACAGCAGCACTTAGACGAGCACAGTACAAATACCTATTCCTATCTCTCCACAATATGATTAGAAATTCATACCTAAACAATGCCAGCTGCTAATGCCTGATAAGATTCAGATGGAACAATTTCTATACCAGTAGGAAAGCCAATCATTTAGGAGGCTAGAGAGGAAATATGAAGGACAGGCTATACTTTAAATGATTTAACAGAACTTTATTGGACAAAAAGACTCGACCTGGTGAGGCTAAGGGGTTTGATTTTTACACATAGGGAAGCACTACTTCAAATTATAGACAACCAAAGTTATAGACAATCAAAAATAGGAGCTAGAAAGAAAACTCATCACTCTTGTCTGCAAATATGTAGGCATCCATAAAAATGAAAAATTGTTTTAAACCCTCGTATTTCAGGGCTCCATGGCAATATATAAGGAGGATTTAATTCCTCAGCAGCAAATTCACTTTATAAAGAACCAAGATTATACTGCTGCTTATCCCAATTTCATTACGTTATGCACTAAAAGCTATAAGTTGTTTGAGAGCAAATAGGAAACAAGCTAAGCAGTTTTAAGGTTTCCCCTTCATGTGTAGTTTTTGCCTCTTTGTATCCATTGATACAGGCAGAGTCGGCTCATCCATTTGGCAGGGTGAAGCAGCCGCCTCAGGCGGAAGAAGTGCAAGAGACAGTACCCTGCCAACCTGACCGCTTCTGCTGCCACCAGAACCCCCCCCCCCACACACAAACACAAACAAATTTTGATGAGAGGCAGGTCTTCAAGCGTGTGGTGTTGCCACTTGTCTTCCTTACCCTTGGGGCAGCAAAAACAAGCACAAAGCCTTATGGAATGCCCCGCTCTCACTGACTTTCACTGTGTCGTTCTGGTGGCGACGGAAGTGGTGGGACAGGCGGGGGGCAGGAGGCAGGAGGTGGCACATTCCTGTTTGGCCTCAGGTGGGAAAATGAGATGGGCCAGTCCTGGATACAGGAGAAGATGGTCTGGCACCCTAAAACAGCAGCACCGCTGCAGTGGGACTTGAGAGTAGTGGATCTTGAAGAAGAGCATGTAACATGTTGTTTAGTCATTTAGTCATGCCCGACTCTTCATGACCCCATGGACCAGAGCACCCCAGGCACTCCTGTCTTCCACTGCCTCCCACAGTTTGGTCAAACTCATGTTGGTAGCTTCGAGAATACTTTCCAACCATCTTATCCTCTGTCATCCCCTTCTCCTTGTGCCCTCAGTCTTTCCCAACATCAGGGTCTTTTCCAGGGAGTCTTCTCTTCTCATGAGGTGACCAAAGTATTGGAGCCTCAGCTTCAGGATCTGTCCTTCCAGTGAGCACTCGGGGCTGATTTCCTTCAGAATGGATAGGTTTGATCTTCTTGCAGTCCATGGGACTCTCAAGAGTCTCCTCCAGCACCATAATTCAAAAGCATCAATTCAAAAGCATGTCACATAAGAAAACACAAATCCTTCTGTCTCTAAGACTACGGGTCCTACCTTTTGATGAAGAGGTCAGGGCTAGCTATTTACTATTCAGAAAGTTGTTCTTCTGCTCTAACACTACTTCTGATTGGCTCCAACAACTCTTCCGACATCTGGATAGGTGCATAATTAACAGGGAATTGAGTTTCCATAAGTGAATTATCACGTGTAATCTAGAATTCAGCATCATTCCCACCCTCCTATGTTTGCAGTTTGGGCAAGTCCTGTTTGGATCCCCAGTCAAATGTATCCTACTTCCACCCCCTGCAATGCTTGGGCCCTGCACACTCATAACATAAATCTAGTTTTGTTTTGTTTTTCTTAAGAAAAATAAATAGCTGTGACATTCTTTCATCTCCCCTGTAACATCGTTTATGATGTTGATAGAAAGCAGACAGAAAAACAAGTAGAAGTTGTAAACAGATGTTCTAAGATAATATCGCATGCTGTTTCAATAGTTCTAAATCTAAATTGTTCGGAGTTCAAAATGATGCACATATTTCAGTTTTAATTGACACTTAGTAGTGTGGCAGCCATTTTGGATTCTTACATTTTTATCTTCTTAGATGTCATAGAAATCTGGTTCATGCATCATTTCATGCTCTAAGATAAACACAGTTGGTTTCCTCACATATTGTGCACTGGTTTTGTGTGTTTCCCACAGAAATTTTTGATGAACCATCATTTTGCAATTTTTCAACTTTAATTTATAAAAACCTTTAGAATAAACACAGCACCTAATACTCACTTTTCTTCAGAATTTCATCCAAAGTGGTGAAGCAATGTAGCTGGAAGAGCAAGTTTATGTGGGTAAGGAGTTTGTGTCAAGACTTGCTGGCTTCTATCTGTAGTTTTGGGGGTCAAAACCACAGTGCATTTCTTAGAAACAGGTAAAAAAATTTTTTAAAAAAGACTCAAGTAGCCCTACAACATAGGAAATCTCCCTATATTGGAGTGCAGAGAATACTAGCAAGAACGTAAGCTGCAATAAATGGAATGTAGATTTGTCACAACAAAATTGCTTTTGAGAATTATTATTATTATTACTACTACTATTATATTTCTATCCTGCCTTGTTATCTGTCCGGGATTCAATATAGTTGAAGGTTTTGATGGTCTGAAGTAGACCATATGTAGAAGCTGAAAGAAAGAGGAGCCAACAGAACTTAAAACCCTTAACTGCATTTTCATTGATTTCCAGTTGTGAGGAATGAAAGCTGCAGGATTCAATTTATCCAACTGGCTCTCTGCAACCACCAAAGGAAAGGCACTGGAGTCATGTTGCAAAGTTGAACTTCCACCATGTAGGCTGGATACACACTCCAGTTTATTTTGAACCCAGCGTGCTCCCAAGCACTGGCTTAGGAAGTAGTGTAAACACAACGTTAGCCACAATCCATGTATAGCCTTGAGTTTCTTGAGGGATACTGCATTTTCATGAATTTTCAATCCAAACTGAGAAAAAGAACGGCCTAGCTGCATTTTCAGCCAGTTATATGAACACCGCCATATTATCTCTTTGTCCGAGTGCAGATTGTGTAGATTGTATTGTTTTGCTGCATGGCACAAGTCCAGCTGTATGTAATTTATTGCTTCCAAGGGAAAAAATCATAATCAACATTTTTTTGTTCAACAGTTAATATTCCATGACTATTGAAGGGAATTTTCCGGATGCCTCTCTGTTTCTATTTGAGTCTCTAGAGATTGCTTTCAGCAACTGATGATGCCGTCAAAGTGTGTGGAGAATAGGGAGAAAGGCAGAAAAGAAGTGAAAGCAAAACTGCAGGCAAAGTAAATACATTTAGGTCCTCTTCTTTGAGGGGGGAAAGAGTTGATTGGATTTTAGCTCCTCTCCCTCTTGTGCAAAGGCAATCTTCCAAAGTTTGCAGAGAAATACTAAAGTCATTATTTTTAGAGGGAGAAAACTAATCCCTCTTCCCACACTGACTCCACAGATTGCAGTAGAATATTTGAAATTTTATCTCTGATATTTTTATCTGATATGTAGCTTCAAGCATTTATTAGTTAGTAAGGGCGCAATCCACCCACACACATGAATTCCCTTTACCTGTCTTTTCTTCACTACATAATACTCAGAGGATGATTAACTTGCATTGCACAGGAAAGGGCAGCTGGATGAGGATACCAAATGCATTCACATGCCAAGGTAGAAGGAGACAAACAGGAATCTGTTTAAATCTCCGCAAATCCATGACATATTGTAGGAGTGGATCGTGCCTTGAGAAATCTAGCTTGCCCTATTCCACAGGTTTGGAGTTGATAACACTAACCCCCAGGTTCAATTATAGCAGTAAATGTAATCTGCATGAAATCACCTTACAATATCAGAATTATATCCGTCACAATGCCCAATGCTTGCTTAATTTCATAATTACAAGGCTGAGACTCCAGAGACCATATTTTACTTTGTTTATTATTATTATTATTATTATTATTATTATTATTATTATTATTATTATTATTATTATTATTATTAAATTTATATCCTGTTCTCCCCCCCCCCAAGTCACCAGGGCAACAAACAACAAGTAACAAGAAAATGTAAAATATCAAAACATCTTTCAAACAATTCCAATACAGAGGCAGACTGGGAAAGCTATTAATTTAAAAGGCTTGTTGGAAGTGGAAGTAGATGCCAAAAAGACAACAGAGATGGTGCCTGACAAATAGTCAAGGAGAGGGAATCCCAAAGGGCAGGTGCCACAACAGTAAAGGCCCAATTCCTACATTTTGCAGAACTGATCTCCTGGTAAGATGGTCTCTGCAGGAGGTTTGCACCTACAGAGTGCAGTAATCAACCAGGTGTATAAGGGATGAGACTATCTTTCAGGTATCCTGATCCCAAGCTGCAAAGGACTTTGTATACAAGAAACCAGCACCTGATACTTGGCAGCCATATGTGATGGACACTGTTAGATGGCATCTTCATGATAATGATACAAAGACAACTATTCTAACCAATTGTATGCAGTATACCATGAAACTGAACTATGGTATCTGGCTCACATAATACATTTTTGACTCGGCCTGACCTTTAAACATGTTGTCCACTGTTGACAGATTTTATACTCTGTTACAACACAGAATGATCAGTTAGGCCCATATAATACAAGCAATGTTCCTTCAGGAGAAAGGGCAGGATATAAATTTAATAAAGAATGCATTTTTAAAAAAAATACATGGAGGAGATGCAATATATTAGACATTAAATTCCCATAGAAAGAAAATACATAACCTTCAAATCCTGGGGTGTGCATATTTTCCCCCCTAATACTACAACACCGTATTGGTTTGATGGTGCAAGATGTGATATAAATGCAGTTAGCTTAAAATCATGATCTTTTGCTAGACTAAGAAGGCTCAGCTGTTGAAATGCACATTCTCTATTCTTTGGAAATATCCTTGCTACAGTAATCTGTCTTGAACATGTACGATCATTGCTTTACAAATGTGGCCTTATGGGTTCCTGTTGAAGCTGAATTAATTCTTTCCCCTGTCCTTCCTATCTGGAGGTACAGTATCTTGCCTAATATATTAGGGAATTTGCTTCCTTTGCAGCTGCAAAGGATCGTAGTCAGGTTGTGATCAAGCACAGAGCCTCCAGGTCTCTTTTCTTCTCTACAATTTCCAGCTGATGAGTCCCCAGATGATAGCTAAAGTATGTGACCACTTAACCTTTGTATTTTCTAAAGGGAATATTCAGTAGTAGTTTTTACAGCACTTTGTCTCCAGGACATTTTATCCTTCCTATCATTTCTTAGAAGCTTGTAAATTAGTAAGACAGGGCAATAACTATAGAGTACTTTAATGAATCTTTATCACTCTAATGCTACTAGTCAGTTAATAGCTATTATAATAACTGTATGAAGATTGCAGTATGGAGAGAAGAGGACTTGAGAGAGTGATATTTTGAAGTGCGTTGTTTTAGATCATTATTATATCTCTATAATAAGAACATTGGCATATGACTTAACAAGAAGTTCCCCTTTCCCCTTGTCATGACTGCAGCAAGGTTTACTCTGACACCATCATGTGAATAACTCTGCAAAAAGGAATGTGAATCAGTTCCATATCTCATCTTACATTTTTACTCCCCAATCTTAAATGAATTTACCCGGTACTGAAAGTCTCGTTGATTTTTAGTGGGAGTTGTATCCAAAAAAAGCATACTTAGTATAGTAGAATTGAAGCCATTATTTACAACTGTTCATAACATCTCATATTTCTTTGATACACTTCAAGCATTAAAACTCTTTGCATACATTACCTCAGTAACATTTAACGGTCCCTGCGAAGTGTTCTCCTAAGGCCACCCATGGCAGAGGCAGTGACTGCATCGCCATGCAATTGTTTTATTATAGTGTATTGACGTCAATTGCCCCCAAAGTCTAACTGAATGAAGGGTGATAGATGCATTTTTATAAAACAAATACAAAATAAACAAACAAGGAATAGTCAAAGTTATACTTTTCAGCTTTCTCCAAAGGCTCCCTTCTCTAAACGAATTCCTTTTTCAGTCCATCTCTGCTTATTTCTCAGACCCCTGGCTATTCATTTTTCAAATCAAGGTTCATCTTCTTCTCCCTATGCCCTTCTTCCTGCCCTGCACCGTTCTATTATGTGATTCAGCTGCTCCATCCTCTGTGAGATTCAGACAAATCAGTCAATCATTTCATTGCAGCCACTGCACTTCTTCTTCTTCTTCTTCTTCTTCTTCTTCTTCTTCTTCTTCTTCTTCTTCTTCGATCACTCGTAGCCAAGTAAGATTGTCTTCCATAAACATGGTCATAACAGTTTGTCCAATTGGGGATACACATTGGTTCCACAGTGGGGACATTGGTTTCCTGGCAGGAGTTGATCACGGTGTGGATTTGCCAAGCGTGCCTTCCTCTTAGCACATTTCTCCCTTGTGTCCTGAGTTTGAGTGTCTTCAAAGCCCATGACACCTTTGGTAAAGGCTGTTCTCCAATTGGAGTGCTCTCAGACAAGTGTTTTCCAATTGTTGGTGTTTATACTACATTTTAATTTTTTTTGCCTTGAGACAGTCTTCAAACCTCTTTTGTTGACCACCAGCATTACGCTTTCCATTTTTAAGTTAGGAATAGAGTACAGTGGTACCTTGGTTTACGAACTTAATCCGTTCTGGAAGTCTGTTCTTAAAACAAAGCGTTCTTAAACCAAGGTGTGCTTTCCCATGGCAGCAGGGGACTCAATTTACAAATGGAACACACTCAACAGGAAGCGAAACATGTTCTTATTCCAAGGCAAAGTTCACAAACCAAAACACCTACTTCCAGGTTTGCAGCATTCTTAATCCAAGTTGTTCATTAACTATGTTGTTCTTAAGCCAAAGTACCACTATAGTTGCTTTGGAGGATGATAATCAGGCATCCGAACAACTTGACCAGTCCAACGAAGTTGATTTTGAAGAATCATTGCTTCAACACTGGTGATCTTTGCTTCTTCCAGTACACTGGCATTAGATATGGGGTGGTATTCAACTGAATTGTTGCATACATGGGTCCGCTCACATCATGCGATTCTCCCACCTCTCCTTCCTTTGAACCCTCTAAGTCTGTTCTGGAGGGCTTGGGGAGCCCCCAGAACAGGGGAGGAGAGGGGGGAAAGTCCAGTTGCACAAGCATACCTTATTCCACCCATTTTCTTCATAACAACTTGGGGGGGGGGAGAGACAACCTAGAACTTATGTAATAGTTTGTAATTAGGACCAAAACAGCATTTTATTTAAAGTACATCTTCTATATTAATGCTCAGGAATGGAGTAGAAATAACCCAAAGAGCAGATGGCTTTGCAAAAAATAACCTTCATCTATTCAGAAGCATCCTGAGCAAACCTTCTGATGATGATATGAGATGTGTTATTTCAAGTATTTGTTAGTCACCATTTTGTAACTATTAATTGTGGATGGTAGCGTCTGGTGTCCTTTATTTTAAGGGATGAATTTTATTTCAAAAAGTTGACACTTAATCCAGAGCATCACAGCAGCACAACATAACAGATGGTATTTAAATCCTGCATCCATAGATTATACAAAACTGCTCTTATCTTTGCATTTTGATTTGGAAATAGCAAATACAGATGTCTTCTAACTGGTGAGGCAAATTTTGAGAAGTAGGTCATCTTGAAATTGTTTGCCATTCTTTCATTGCAAAGGGCAGGGGCAGTGGGGTGAGGGGGATGAACCATAATGCTTAGGTGGGAAATGAGTTAATGGAAATTGCACCTTGCCGTCTCCTCCTACTGATAGCAGAGAAAGCCCTGCAAATGCTTAGGTGCACTTTCACCTTTGCTGTTGGCTCACATAATGAAAGGTTAAACCTTTAGGTTCTGCGGATTAACCCTTGTAAGTTCTGGCTCAAGCTAGAAGAAAGGTTCACATTAAAAGGACAATGTTGGCCAAACATTCAGAAGATTATCCCAGTGATACAGATTGTTAGACAGAGCAACAAATTGGCCTGCAAAGATGTTGGTCTTTCCCTCATTAGACATTTTTTAACCAGAAAATATATGGAGTGCTGCATCAGGAAAGCATTGAACTAGATGAACTTTGAGATCCCTCCCAACAAAATGTTTCTATGGAACCAAGGGTGGGATTCATTCAAGTTGTTGCATGCATGGAACACACTCCACTCAAGCAACAGGATTTGTCCCTTCTCTTCTCTCCCCACACATGCTCCACCCTGCTTCCCCCTAAATCTGCTCTGGAGTATCGGGGAGAACCCCAGATCAGGTTTAGTAGGCCTGAGGGATGAAAGGGGGGGGAAGATCCTGTTGCATGAATGGGCCCCATTCCTCTGACACATACCCCACTTACCACAATGTTGAATTCCCCCCTAAGTGCATAAGGCATTCTTCTTATGAACAGGGCTTTTCCAGACATTTTGTATATTTCTCTACAGATATTTTAATGAGAATTGCTTTTAATGAGTATTGCTATTCTGAGGACCACATTTCCAATGTTGCGTGTTTTTGGGAAGCAGCTTTAAATATGCCCAGTAATTTTAAGACTAGTGATGTATGGAAGTGAGAGCTGGACCATAAAGAAGGCTGATCGTCGAAGTATTGATGCTTTTGAATTATGGTGCTGGAGGAGACTCTTGAGAGTCCCATGGACTGCAAGAAGATCAAACCTATCCATTCTGAAGGAAATCAGCCCTGAGTGCTCACTGGAAGGACAGATCCTGAAGCTGAGGCTCCAATATTTTGGCCACCTCATGAGAAGGGAAGACTCCCTGGAAAAGACCCTGATGCTGGGAAAGACTGAGGGCATAAGGAGAAGGGGATGACAGAGGATGACATGGTTGGAAGCTACTAACATGAGTTTGACCAAACTGCGGAACGCAGTGGAAGACAGGAGTGCCTGGTGTGCTCTGGTCCATGGTGTCACAAAGAGTCGGACACGACTAAACAACTAAACAACAAAATTTTAAGACACCAAAGAGATGAATTATGATTTAGGGTGTTGTTTCTTTAAGGAAAAGAAAAAAAGAGAGAAAAGAGTGTATGAAAGGATGTCAGAAAATGAAGTTTACAGTGCTTTAAAATCACTGAAAAAATTCACACACAGACACACACTTCTACTTACTCGCATACCACACTTAAAATTCAACAGTTGCATTTTCAAAGTAGTCCTTCCCATCTCCTGTGGAGAAAAGAACACCCACAGAAAAAATGATTCATAGTGTGAGCAGAGATTGATTTGACAATGGTAAAAATATGTATGACTAGACAGCACAGAAACAGCTAAGGACTGCAGGAAAGTTCTCAGTTGAAAATGAGCCTTCATTGAAATTGGCATTTCCAGTCAGAAAATGTCAATCCTAATGGATTTTTTTTTAGATTTGCTACCAGCAAAATATTCTTTTTAATCCTACCCTGTTTTTTCAATAATTATTTGAATTAAAATGAAATTAATATTGAAGCATGGAATGCAATGCATATTTTGAAGATTATAGGCAAAATGTTGAATGTTTAACCACAGGAATATTATCTTTTTCAATGTCATTAATGGAATCAACATTTTAAAATAAAACTACAGCAGACATTTTTAATATACATTTTTCCAATTTCTAAAAGTCAAAGATGGGAATTTCAGGACTAAATGTCCATCCTAATTTTAAAGGTATTTAATTTTTGTATCCATGGGGAGAGGAATTTTACTGCTCTCAGATTTTTAGTTGTGGTCATAACAACTGGCTTCTTTTTCAATTTAAAAACTGCTCTATTTTCCAAAACAGCACTAATCAAAGGGGAGTTGGCCATATGAGTCCCACTGGAACAAAGCATATACACTCATTTCTGTGTTCATCTGGTGGTGTCTGAGCAACACACCTGAAACCA
This sequence comes from Lacerta agilis, assembly GCF_009819535.1. Lineage (NCBI taxonomy): Eukaryota > Metazoa > Chordata > Lepidosauria > Squamata > Lacertidae > Lacerta > Lacerta agilis. The sequence goes on from NC_046313.1 coordinate 61,071,294, forward strand.
TCTCTGCAATCCTAAATTCAATGGTCCCAATCCAGCGGCTCTAATCAATAAGATGCCAATAAGATGTTGGTGTGTGACTTATTGCATGAGAACATGCATGTCAGATTTTATGATTTGAATGTACACCAGAGTCCACTAAGCAGTTTCCTGCATGGATATATTGGAAATACTAGTAGAAGGTTAAAAGAAAACAGAATTAGCAGCATTATATGTTCACATTTGCTGCAGGAGATGATCTTAGCCTTCTTAAACTGCTGTTATCCAGCAACTAAGTCATATTTGCGTGTTCAGACCTTTTAAACTCACCCCAAATAAATTCAGACAAGACTCAATTTTTGGTTTGGCTTTTGGCAGAATTTAGGCCACAGCTTTATTGATTACAACAAGTGATTAGTTGCATAGGCTCTGGTTCAACTAGCTCCTTGCTCAGCAGGTAGCACTGACCCAGGGTTCCAGCATAGGTCAGCCAAGGGTGAACACCTCGATAAGCAGAAAGCCGGGGACATGCTCTCTCCACTACCCAAATGTCCCCCTGGACTCAGGCATGGGTACAACCGCCTCTCAGGGGTTGACCAAACAATTGAGTCCCTGGATTCCTTTAATAGAATACCCTTCACATAGGAATGGCGAGAGCATTCTCCCATCCCTATCACCTGAACCAGAGCCTATCCACAACCTTACAAGTTGTGATGATTTGCTACGTGACAGGCGAAACCCAAGTGGCAACAGCCAATCAGCCAAGTGGGGAAAATTCCTTCCGTGCCCCTGTCCCAATGACAGACGACATATGATGTCATAGCAAGGTCAAGCGCACAAGCCCTAAAAGTAGGGAGTGGTGGGTGGGTGTTCCAATGCATGCGCTGAAAGAGGAAGCTCTGGGTCATGTGCATGGGTATTTATAGGTCCCTCAATCCGTTTAGCTTGTGTCCCATTGACCTGATTAAACCCTGCATTGAGGGACCTACCAACTGGGTGTTGTGGCTATCCAGTCGTATCCACCCACAACACAGGGTTTGGTTGCCAGGTCTCACTGCAATATGTGCCCTCTTGAAGGGAGGACCTGATATAGCACATAACTGGAATTTTCTAAACAGCAGTTAAGATTGATAAGACTAATAAGGTTTGGAAGCCCATAATTATGGTGCAACAAGCAAGGAATCAAATTCAAAAATATCTTGTTATGAAACCATGGTTCCCTTCTAAGTGGAAGCCCTTCCGTCTTCTGATCACATTCTAATCAAATTCAGAGGTGTGTGTGTGTAATTATAATTTAGCTACATAAGTTGGCCAGCAATTCTATGCACACTTACTTGTAAGTAAGCACATTGAACACAATATAATTAACTTCAAATGTGGGATTGAATTTTTACATACCCAAGTTATCTCAGTAGCTTCTCCTTAGGCTCTTTTCTTCTAATTGTCTCATAAGCTTACCCATGATATATTAAGAATAGTAATCAGTGATTTCCTTTTTCTCTTAATTAGTGATCTTGTTGCAGTGTTATGTGGCGTTCTTCTATTCTGTTGTCTGTATTTTTAACTTTAGATCAAAATAAACCTCCACGTTGAAAAAAGGACGATACTCCTAAATTCGCCATTGCACCTTCTTTCCCATTTAGTCCTCCTACCTAAAAAAGTGAGTATTTTCACAAAACACATGTGCATATAAATGCCACCGTGAGTGCAAAGACCCTTTGTCAATGCCATGCTTAGTATATGCAAGCACAAACCAGTGGTTAGTGAACAGGTTTTTCCTCAGAGGCTCTGGCTTCATAATTAGCTGTATAATTGCAAGCATTTGGTTGAATGCTTCCTGTGTTATTTAGAGAAGCAGCACGCAATTGAGCTGCTTTGATGTAAACTGTTTAAACTTTTTTGAGGAAGCTCATTGTCAAATCAAAGCCTTTATACAAAAGATGGTACTTGTGGCCAGCAGGAAAGGGAGCCAGTTCAGCCCTGAGGATGAAGGCGCTTGAGGGCTCCCTCCCTGGCATAGCTGTCAGATTCCCAAGGGCTGAGAGAGCATCCTTGCGAGTCTAAGAGATGCGAGGCAATTTCCAAGTGCAATTCGATTCATTAGCGTTTCTGAGCACACGCCGGGCTAGTTTTATATACTCAACCTGTAACAACAAGGCACTATATCAAAGATAAATTACTTAGTGTGATTTCCTTCCTCTACCTTTGAAGAAATGGAGCCATTTCCCTCGTTCATCCTGCTCCTGGAGCATCACTACAAAGTAATGCAATTAGCAATAAGAAAGGAAACCACAGCCAATCCATTGAGTAATCTCCTTACATATCTCTTAACAATTATACACATTAATTAAATTTGTGCACCAATGTACTGAGGCAAGGAGAGTTAGCATGGCGCAATCACACCTCCAGGAACTTCTCTTCAAAAGAATTCTCCCATATTCCCCCTACGTCCACCCACTCATTTTTTATTATTATTACAAAAAGGCCTATAATTATTCCCGGGATCGGAAAAATAATACGTGTCTCCTTTCATTCACAATGCTTTTCACACTGATTTAACTCCACTTAATGTGGAGGCATAAAGACTTGTCAGTGGGGAGCAGCTCCTTCAGACTGTATGGCAAAACATGTTTCAGGTGCATAGATTGGGACAAAGAAGTGGCTGGTTTCTGGAAATCTTAACAAAAGATACTTACATAACTTATGGGCAGTCATTTGTTCTGGGTTTGTTTTTTTCTCAAAGAAAAAGGCCTACAATCTTGTCCCGTATACTTTTCTACTGAAAACTCAAGCTCTGTCAGAACTGTACATACCTGTGGCAGTGCAGGCTGCAGGCAATCTACAATTGCCTCTCAGTCGTAGGTTGGTGCGGAAACAGCACAAGTCTCCAGTTCACATTACAATCATAACTTGGTTTTCGAACAGCTTAGTTCTCTAACGTTTTTGCTCCCGAATGTCACAAACCTGGAAGTGGCTGTTCCGGTTTGCAAACTATTTTTGGAAGCTGAACGTCCGATGGGGCTTCCGCAGCCAATCAGGAGCCGCGCTTTGGTTTCCGGACGCTTCGGAAGTCGAACGGACTTCCATACGACTGTACTCTAGACATGTTTGAACCCTTGTTGACAATGCTTTATGAAGGCCTTGCCCCTTCCTGCCTCTTACAAGATTCCACAGGACAACCCTGATCTCACATTATCTTGTGAGAGTGTCACAGGGAGACTAGATCACGCCTCCTCATCCCTCTCTGAGCCCTTGCTCAGAGTCACACACACACACACACACACACAGTGATCTCGGAGCAGGGCTGGTCTTTATTTTTCCTTTAAAAAGAACAACATACTTCTATAGAGGAGGACTGGACACTGCTTCATGAAAAATGGCATACACTTATTTTTTTTATTAATTAGTTTTTATTAAAGTTTTTTTTTCGTGTAAAGCACTTTCAGGTCTCCGTTATTATAAGGGGGTAGGAATTAAACACATGCCCTCCAACATGGGAATTAATACCCTCCAAAAACCTGTCAGCTGTGTCTTCCCAGGAGAATGTAGGAGCCCAGGAGGATTGTCCTTCCTGTTCGATGCAGAAACCAACAGTGGAGGCATCAATCCTGTGGGGTGCTGGCTCTGCTTTTTTACCCTAATAAAATATTAGCCCCACCCCACAAAGTAATTAGGGGAGTGGGTACAAAGTGGTTTGGGTTGTACCCGAGTTGGCCCAGGGCATGTTGGCCTGCTTGAGGCGGGGGGGGGGGGGGGAGGTTAGAACCACAGGGCACATAATAGAGGCTAAACACAACCCTCCTAGCCCTCAGGGTCTAATCCTCTTAAAGTCATCCAAGTGGGTGGCCATCCCTGCCTCTTGTGGGAGCGAATCATTCGCTGTCATCTGAAAACTTGCCCATCTCACCTGGACTGGATCTACTATGAAACTAATCCTGGAGGGGCCCCAGAACAAACTTAGTTCCACATTGCTTTAAAAAATGAGCCCAGTAGACCCAATTCGAGTCACACAACTCAAAGTGATTAATTTTTGTTGTATGTATTTAAAGTCATACTGAAGTATTTAGAGTCGGCAGCACAGATGTTGAAATGGTGTGGTGATCTATCACAGAACAACCCCACTGAAGAGGGTAACAGCAGTTACCCAGATCTCGTTACCTAGATCTCATTGCTGGTTGCAAAGGGGCCCCCATGACCGTTTGAGCTTCAGGGCCCCCAAATTGTAGGTCCGTCACTGCATCTCACTGTTTGCCCCTAACTACATGACTAAACTCTTCCTGTTTCAGATCCTTGATGACTCCTGTGCATCTCTTGGGAAAAGAAAAAAACGAATGATTCCTACCTTTGGCTTTCTGTTTTGGCCAATTACTGATGCAAAAGTGCTTCGACCCACTGCAACTCCCCAGAATATCTTCTTGTGGCCTCCTCCTGCCCCTCCCCCATTTAAAACCCCCTCATTAAAGGCCACTACTAGCAGCTCTGTGGAAAATTATTCATTGTGTCTCTTTCCCTCTTAAATTGAGCTGAATGTGCTGAACTAGTACATTTCTAAAGACAAAAGCCCCTAATGTTATACTTTTTGAGCATCTTTCCTCCCCTCTTCATTACCATGTTGCCAAGCAACACTTTACCAGTACCAGCAGCTGGAAAATGAAAAATCTGATTGTACGGAGAGGAATTAAAAGAGAATATTTTCTGCTCCCCCACAACACCCCCTCCAAAAAACAAAACCACTGTATTTCCCCCTTGACACTTTCCTGGCAGCATTTCAATGACTTGTCCCCCCCCCCTTGACAATTATTAAATGACAGTTTGCTTTTCTTCTCTCTCAAATAATTCCCAACTATTAAGGGTGGCAGATTAAATGGAGCAGAAGCTATAGTCTTTGGAGATGGAAAGCATTCCTAAAGGATAGTGCTCATCATAATTCCGTCAAACTCATTAGAGATTAGGAAATCCTTACTGTTTGAATGAAACTTGGTGAATGGAAATTGAAAGGTAGTTTGAAAAAGAAAATGAAACTTGCTTAAAACTCACAGATACCCAACTTGGCAGGTGCAACCTGGCTAGTAGATATTGTAGCAGTAGGAATCCTCTTCCAATCAAGGTGCTCCTATAAATGATTCCTGGGAAGTCTGAACACCCCCTGCAACTGATTAAGCTTCCCACAATTATTTATTCTTATGTATATCTGGCTCTTTTCCCACCATACCCAGTGCCCTGGCCTAACAGCAACTCTGGGCTGGAAAATAACAATGAGTGGGTTTGACCAAAGCCAAACAGTAAGCAGTAACAGTTAACAGCAACAGCAAACAGTAACAGAATTGATGCTTTTGAATTATAGTGCTGGAGGAGACTCTTGAGAGTCCCATGGACTGCAAGAAGATCAAACCTATCCATTCTCAAAGAAATCAGCCCCGAGTGCTCACTGGAAGGACAGATCCTGAAGCTGAGGCTCCAATACTTTGGCCACCTCATGAGAAGAGAAGACTCCCTGGAAAAGACCCTGGTACTGGGAAAGATGGAGGGCACAAGGAGAAGGGGACGACAGAGGACGAGATGGTTGGACAGTGTTCTCGAAGCTACCAACATGAGTCTGACCAAACTGTGGGAGGCAGTGGAAGACAGGAGTGTCAGGCGTGCTCTGGTCCATGTGATCATGAAGAGTCGGACATGGCTAAACGACTAAACAACAACAACAACAATAAAAATTAACAGTAAGCTTCATTATCCAGTGGAGATCTGGATCTGGTTTCCATATTTAATTTTTTTATTTAGCAAAAAAACTATAAGCAGTTTACCAAAACAAAAACAAAAACAAAAACAAAAAAAGATTCAAGGCAGTGCTGTAGAAGACCAGCCTTTCTCAACCTTGGGTCCCTAAATGTTGATGGACTACAATGTCCATCATCCCTGGTGAGAAAGGCCAGCAGTCAAGGATGATAAGAGTTGTAGTCCATCAACATCTGATGACCCAATGTTGAGAAAAACTGCCTAGTCACTCTGTAATGCCTAGGAAGGTTTGCTTCTGTCTTTTCATTTGTTGTCTTATACCCTACTAGTAGAGAAACATTACAGATAAACTCCACAAAACACCTTGGGTTGATGGTTGCTGCAGTAAATTGGTCTTAGTAAATTGGTCAAGCCTGACCTGCTATTGCACTGCTCAGCTACAATCTTGCATTTGTTTTTGTTTTTGTTTTAAAAGCCAGCTATTAGATATGTAAGGTCATACATCCTCAGGAGGAGAAAAGGCGAGGGAATAAACCCAACACAAGTCCAGAGTGGAGTTCCTAAGATGGTTGGGTGGAACCTTGTATGACTCCTTCCGACAACTCCTGCCACCAAGCTGGTGCTGAACATAGTGCACTGTTTTCCTTTGGACCACATCAACAAGGCTCAGGGGTGTCTTCTCATCTGGGCAGCCCAGGACCTCCATACACTCCATACATTTTGAAGACAGATGAATGCTGTGTGAAATGATTTGGGAGGCATTGACTGTGATAGAGAAGAAACATGAAGGGAGGGCAATAAAGGGTGGCAATGTAAAATAATTTAAAAGGCCTGGGGGAAGAAACACATATAAAGATTTGAAAGGAATCTGGAAAATTATTGTTGTTAAAAAAATGAGTTCATATTGAGTTGCACAGGTCTTGATGGACTTATTGAACGAAAGACTTGGTTCCTGTACTTAAGAGTGGATGCCAGGCCAAGACCAGCCAGCCCATATAGAAGGTAGAAGCCTCCGCTGAAGAAGATAAAGAAGACTAGCAAAATAAACTCTTGAACTATGCAGGACAAATTAGCTAACTTGGAACCCAAAAAAGAAAGAGGACTTTGATTTTTTTTAAAGGATAGTTTAATGCATATCTTTTAAGCTTAGTGTAGAGATCTTTACATTAGTATAACTTTTTAAAGTCACTTGTAATAAGATGAAAAAGGATTAAAATCTGAATTATTAAGTATATAAGGTTTTAAGGACGTGCATGAATAAGTTCTAATCAATGAAACCAAGAGGGGGAGTGGTGGGAAGTCAAGCAAAAATTACGGTTTTAAAATTTGTTGATGGTTTTTTTTTTATTTCTGGGGTTTTGGGGGGGAAATTAATAAAAATGTTAACAGAAGACAGATGAATGCCAACAACAACAATGGTCACACCAATGCAGATGTATTTAAGGTGTTTTTAATGTGCTTTCTAGGTGAGCTGTGGTGATACAGTTATCCCAGCAACCCTTTCTAACCCATGTTGGGCTATGGAATAACATCATAAAAGGCAAGCACCTGCTATTGTGTATCTGGCAAATTGGGTTCTCACTTGAGAGAGCACGCGTTGCGGTGGGGGCTAGCAAGACACCCCCCCTGGTAGCTGGGGCGGGTTTGGTTAGCTGGCCACAGCTCTTATAGGTCCCTGTGAGTTGCTGAGGAGAATTGAATGTAGCAATGTTGTGATGGACAGCCCAGTGTCCTTTATATTGCCCTGCATGTAAGGAGATCCTTCTCTTGGCTGCGTGCTTCAGATCACCCACCCTCCCTCCCTTTATTTTAGGCTCTGCATTTGACCTTGCAACTGCCTGTCATGGGGTCATCTGCTTTTGGGCCAGGGGCCCAGTAGGAATTTTGTCCATTTGTCCATTTGACTGATTGGCTGTTGCCATTTGGTTTTTGCCTACTGCAGTAGCAACTAGTCACAACTTGTAAAGTTGGCTGTTAGGCATTGGTTATTGTGTTGGTTACTGGAAGGGTGGTGTGCAGGGAATTCCGTTAAAGGAATCCAGGGGCTCGACATGCTTTTGTCCAAACCCACGGTAGGGGGACAGGGCCAAACAAGAGCCCCTGGGACCTCTGGGGAGAGGGAGGGCTCTGCTCCTGGCCTCCTTAACTCTCCCCAGGTGGCATTCTCCCGACGCTGACTGAAAGTCAGCTCTGTCCCGGTGGACAGCTAGTCTGAACCAATGCCTACACAACCACTCACATAATTTGTATTTTAATAAAGTTGTGACCTAAATTATTGCCAAAAACCCAAACAAAAATTATGTCTCTAGTGTGAATTTTTTGGGGGTGACTTGGGGACCTCAACACGCAATAGTGCCTGTCCCTGTTATTAACCACAGTTGTCTATGCTGCTGGACCAGTGAGACATCCTGAGCAACCTGCAATGTCATTACAATGCCAATATATAGGTCATGGTACTGCAGGGAGAGCATCCACTTCAATGCATCCGCAGTATGTACAGGCCTCCCCCACTGTGCACCCGCATGACACTAACCAAGTGGGACTAGACCTCCTAATCTAGAAATTGATAAGTAAATCTACAGGCCAGGCATCTGATGTGAGAAGGGTTGAGAAGCAAAAGTCACCCAGTGGCTTATTGGATCATGCTGCTGTGGCTGCTGCTGCTGCTGTTAATAATATTAATAATAATAATAATAATAATAATAGCAAATGATGCAGATCCAAAACAAATGTACCAGGATAATTTTATCAATGCTAGACAGAAGAGAGTTAAAAAGGCACAGTTCATGTTGAAACACTGATCAATGGAAATACATGATTTCAGTTATATTTAAAGATTTGTGGATCTTTTTTTTAAAAAAGGTTGATCATGTATTGTGTTCTGCTGCACATTAGTTGATTGGATATTCATTGATTTTCTGTGTGTGTGTGCGCGCACACACACACACGCGCGCACACACACACACGTCATTCTTCCTGTTTAGCTTTTAAATGGATGAACTACACAAGATAAAACGGCTGGATCAAGCAATACTGAATGTGATGAAGATCAGCTATTCAAACCTCAGTTTAAAACTACCCTGTTTCAGATCAGTTACAGAGCTTTATCTGAATAACAGAATAAAAATAAATGAATGGTGAAAGAAATCTGCCAGTTTAAAGTGACCTTATGTTGGCTCAGGTTCCACAAAGCCAAGAAGCTGGAAGCTAAAGCTGATGTAGAGCAACACCACAAATTATGCTTACCTACAACTTTCCTTCCATGCACATTTTGTTGGACTTTCAGACTAAACACAGATGGAGAGGGTAATAGTGCCTGGGACCAGCAAAGAGGTCCCACATTGTCCTGGTCCTGTATTGCATTACAAAGCATATAAGTCTGACTGTATTGGTACAAGGGGCCTTCCTGTGAGTTGCCCCATGACAGTTTCTCAGCAAATGTTTCTATGAGTCCCAAAATCTAACCACTGCACCACACTGTGACATCCCACAATGAATAGGCATTGTGCATTGCATTCACCAGGTAGCTCCCTCTGCAAACATTGTACTCCTGGAAAAAAAATTAGTTTCACTTTTGCTTTCAGAAATGCTGCATGGGAAACAACCCAGAAGATATTGTCACGAGGATATAGGGTGGCATGTGAGTCGGTTTGTGCGTCCTCGCTACCCATTTGAGGGGCACCTGGGAGCAGATTGGGGACATGTTGATTTGGGTATGTATGTTTTACTTTCTTCAATAAAGGTATTTTGGTTCACCTTCCACCTGCTTGGTTTATATGCCCTGATATCCCTGAAAAGAACCCCTGCATTTGAACACATGCACAGCAAGATTTTACCAGCATTTGTTTGCCATAGGCTTTAACAGGGCAGGAGAATCATAAAATTTGATCAGAACTTCACTAAACCACTGAAATGGTCTGCTCCACAAATTTGGCCCTTTACAGACCTCATGAGAGATACCATGTATATCAGTACCATGTCTCAAGCCATTAGCCCCTCAGATGCCATTGTTATAAGCTATAGAATTGGGAGGGTTAGAATTATGGAATATTGCTTTTGCTAGTCACCTTAACTGTAGGTTCAGGTAGGTAGCCGTGTTGGTCTGATGCAGATGAAATAAATAAATAAAATTTAACAATTGACCAGTAGCACCTTACAGACCAACTAAGTTTGTTTCGTGTGCATGCATGCACATGAAAGCTTATACCCAAAACAAACTTAGTTGGTCTCTAAGGTGCTACTGGACAATTTTAAAAATTTATTTCACCTTAACTGTAGGAGCACTTCTGAGCTCCTATGATACATTATATAAATATCCAGAGGAAAATAGTCCTGCTTGTTTTGGTTCTCTTCTGAATTACACAAGCATTTTTAAATAAAATTTGATTAACATTCCACCCTAAACCCAAGCAAGTTCCATAAAATATCTAGGGGGGGGGAGCATTCACAGTCAACTTACAATCTATAAATGAAATAACTGTGGGAGAAGATTGTATTGATAAAAATAAAATATATATTCAGGGATGGATGTCAGTCCCAGACGTTTCAGCAGTTTACTTAATGACACTGCCTTTGCCTGTTTCCTCGGCCCTTTACAGCACAGTAGGTGATACGCGGGTGGCACTGTGGGTTAAACCACAGAGCCTAGGGCTTGCCGATAAGAAGGTTGGTGGTTTGAATCCCCGCGACGGGGTGAGCTCCCGTTGCTTGGTCCCAGCTCCTGCCCACCTAGCAGTTCAAAAGCACATCAAGTGCAAGTAGATAAATAGGTATCGCTCTGGTGGGAAGGTAAACGGCGTTTCCGTGCGCTGCTCTGGTTCGCCAGAAGTGGCTTGGTCATGCTGGCCACATGACCCGGAAGCTGTATGCCGGCTCCCTCGTCCAATAAAGCGAGATGAGCGCCGCAACCCCAGAGTCATCTGCAACTGGACCGAGTGGTCAGGGGTCCCCTTACCTTTACCTTTAGCTGATATGCATATGTTGTTAGGTAAAAGATCTGTCCCAAGTGATCCACCAATAGGCATATTTCCCCTCAGCTTCCCCCCCCCTCTCTCTAAACAAGATGAAATTGCTAGCATTTGAATGCTTACCATTACATTTATTCTCTGCAATGCATTCCATTTGCATTCCATTCAGTCAATATGCAATACTGTTGATGATTGCTGTCTGAATAGCAAAGATGTCAGTCTGGCAGAATTGCATGAGCCATGGGGAATACATAGATTAGAACTTAAAATGGTAGCTGAATCAAGTTCTCTTTGTTAACCCATTTACTACATGGATAGTAATTTGTGTAGGAAAATTCTAATTTTGGAAATTCAGTTTTCTTAATGGAAACATTTGAAAAGATCCCATGGTCATAAAATGACAACAGTTATGAGGCCACTGAAGCAAATGTACTTTTGTAAGAATAAGCATGTTCTTCTCTCTTTTTTTGGCAAATTGAAACATCTTGCAAGGTGGAAGGGAAAGAGATTCAAATTCACTGTCCTATAGTTAAGGGATGTTGTAATATACTGTAGCTAGTGCAGCTTTCAAAAACGGTATTTTGTATTACAGAAAAACTTATTTTTTATGTATCAGCCATAATTGGCACTTCATCCGGAGACAATTTTAAACCCTGACTTTCAAAAGATGGAAAGTTATGTAGCTGCTTAAAAAGAAACCTGTATCTCATGCTCAACAAATAAGCCTTTCTGAAAACTATTATCATTAGTACTTATTAAATTTCTATACCACCCTTCAAATTTAACAAGTTTAACATGAGTCAGCAGTGTGATGCAGCAGCAAAAAAAAGCTACTGCTATTCTGGGCTACATCAACAGGAATATAGTGTCCAGATCAAGGGAAGTCAAAGCACTGTTCCATTCTGCCTTGGTCAGACCACACTTGGAGTACTGTGTCCAGTTCTGGGCACCACAATTTTAGAAGAGTGTTAACAAGTTGGAATGTGTGGAGAGGAGGGAGGCCAAGAAGATTAAGGGTTTGGAAACCAAGCCTTATGAGGAACAGTTGATGGAATTGGGTATGTTTTTCATTAAAAAGAGGAGACTGAGAGGAGATATGATAGCCGTCTTCAAATATCTTAAGGGCTGTCACATGGAAGATGGAGCAAGCTTGTTTGCTTCAGGAAGAATTTTCTGATGGTAAGAACTGTTTAACAGTGGAATGGGCTCCTTCAGAAGGTGGTGGAGGAGACTTCATGGGAGGTTTTGAAGCAGAAGTTGGGTGGCTGTCTGTCATGGATGCTTTAGTTGAGATTCCTGCATTGCAGGGGTTTAATTAGATGACCCTCGAGGTCCCTTTCAACTCCGCAATTCTATGATCACAGGGCAGTTTACAATATAAAAACACAAAAACACTTACCATAATAACAAAGAACCCCCCCCCCTTTAAAATGCGATAAATTGCTTAATTTATTAGCTGAAGGCCTGGGAGAAGAGGAATGTTTTTGCTTGGTTCCTATAGAGAATATATACACACAGTCATCAACCATTTGGTTCTTTTTTTATCCTAAATGTGCTCAGCTCAGATGTGTAGAAGATTTACTTGGAAGGGATACCTTGGAATTAATAATTTATGTCTTAATAGCTGGAAAAGTTAACTTTTGTGTTTTATTGAATGAACACATACAAGTATTGGAATATTACATCAGTCCCCTTGATTAATTTTACTAGGACCAGAGGAGGGAGAAGGGTGGATGGCATTTTTTGTGATAAGATGGTCTTTTATTGTTATATAGCAGCACAAATCCGCTCCACTTTCCAGTGGGGAGGAGTTGCGGAGAATCGTGTGGCCACCCACTACTCCTCGGGGGGCAGGGGACGAAGTCCCGCGTTACCCGGAGGTTCCCGGCCATGTCATTGTCCAGCCAGCTAATCCACTGGCAGCGTGGCATGGCCAGGACCCATTTAAACTGAGGTGCGAGCTTCCCCTTGGCTCGTTTCCTCAATCTCTTGCCCACCCTCCCTATTTTCAGTTTTCAACATTGGCCTTGCTATGGACCTCGGTTGGTCGCCGTTAAGGGGCCTGGTAGGAATTTTTCCACTTGGCAAATTGGCATGGGCCATTTGGTTTTCGCCTACCTCGTAGCAATCATCACAACTTTGTAAGGTTTGACTGTTAGGCATTGGTTGATCTTATGATGGGAGAGGGGAGGTGCAGCCATCACCTGCCCCTCCAAGCTGAAGGGTATTCTGTTAAAGGAATCTGGGTTTGTGGATCTTGTCTGAAGCCCGTGGAGGGGCTAGGGCCATGCCATGACCCCGCTGGGAATCTAGGGGGAGCTCGAGTTGGTTTGCATCAAAGGGGCTCCCCCTACCGGTGGTTGACCCTTACAGGACTCCCTGCACGACGGGCAGGAGTCAGATATAGTTGGGTCAATTCCATTGCCTAAGCCAATACCAGTCACAGTCCATAACCAATAAAGTTGTGGCCTAAATTTGCCCAATAACCATTAACCTAATATCCGTGTCCTTGTGTCTTCTTCATCAATGAGGGGGTGGCTTCGGGGTCTCAACACGCAATACATTTTCTGGCAATACTAATCCATTTTCATTGTTTGAATCTATTTCATTATATTATTTCCTGGACACACCACATTTAAGGCTTGACACAAGAGCTGCTTAAAGAAAAGCTGCCTTGATGGCATTTGCATTCCTGCCCCTCCCCCCCCCCGCCTAGTTAATGTCACTTCCAATGACTCTTACATCACACCCTTAACTTCTCTTTAAACCATGCAGTATAAAGGCAGTCTGAAGGCTTAGTGTGGATTGCTGCCGCAGCAAAAACTTTTAAGCAAAAGTATGTACGACATCCAATTCCACCTTGAAGCTGGAAAGAAAAGAAAAATATGTGCAGCTGCAAGGAAATTGAGAGTGTGAATGGATGGAGATGTTTTGCAAATTACACTAGGGATAAGTTTGTTTGTTCTAAAAAAAATGAGACCCATTTGCTTCATTCATTTTTGTAATGAAAGTGAATGGAAAGAGAAATGATTGAAATGATGAATGAAATCATATTTGTTTCATTTTCCCATTCATTTTCAATTGCTTTGCATTGGAGGCACTGTTTCATTTGAGAGGCATAGTCTTGCACAGTTCACATAAAGGTCGCAGGTAAGAGAAAGATTAGGAGCAGTGAAACTGACAGATTGGAAAAGGGTTTTTCTTAGGGACTGTTCAGGTTGCAGAAAGGTTATGGGGAAGAGATAAATATGTGAAACTGATGTATTAGAAAGCTTTATGTGCCCGTTCAATTGCCTATTACATGGGGAAGGAACTATTACTAAATGGACAATGGTCTAACTGAACTTCTAATGAATCAAACTACAAAATTATATTGTGGATAGTTATCTTAAATCAATCACAATATAAAGTATAAATTGCTGCCTGTGATAAATTAAACTAAGGATTGATTAGAAATTATCATTACCTTTTCTTTTTTTTCCTCTCCTCCATTGAATGGAAAAAAAGTGTGGAAGAAAAGCTTGGCTCTGCTAATTCTAGCTTGGTTTGAAAAGATCTGGAACATGGTCCATTGTTCAATGAATTTGAACATACTGAAAAAGGTAAAGGACTCCTGGACAGTTAAGTCCAGTCAAAGGCAACTATGGAGTTGCGGCGCTCATCTCGCTTTCAGGCCGAGGGAGCCGGCGTTTGTTTGCAGACAACTTTCCAGGTTATGTGACCAGCATGACTAAACCGCTTCTGGCACAACAGAACACCATGACGGAAACCAGAGCTCACGGAAATGCAGTTCACCTTCCCACCGAAGCGGTACCTATTTATCTATTTGCACTGATGTGCTTTCGAACTGCTAGGTTGGCAGGAGCTGGGACAGAACAACGGGAGCTCACCCCATCATGGGGATTCGAATCGCTGACCTTCTGACTGGCAAGCCAAAGAGGCTCAGTGGTTTAGACCACAGTGCCATCCACTTTGTAGTATGAATCTGAACATACTGCATATACTGTACATTGGATATACATGTTTTGAATAATAAGGTTCAGGACAATGTATATTCAAATAATTTATTTGCATTGTCATAACATGAGTTTGGTTAGGTTTAGTTATATTTTAATCTATTTATCTATTATCTTTTACTTATTAATGTATTGTAATTATTGTATTATAGTTTTTTATCATTATTGTTTGCATGCTCAAAATAAAGTAAATAAAATGCACCCCCTAATGGTCTTGATGTATGGCCAAAAGTCCTCAGGTTTTCTATACTGGAATGGAATAAAATGAAAAAAGGTAGAATGTACAATATGTAGAGACCTTGAAGGCTAGCTGCAGATATGGTAGCATTAGCAAAGGACAGCATTAGGAGAAAAACAGAGCATATTTGAAACCATCACGGAAGATACCAGTTTTTTAAAAAAAGTATGAGAGTCTAAAGAAATGGTATGAAAGGGCAAAGTAAAGAGTGGAGAGGATGGGACTATGAAAGCAAGAGTTGCCCACAGAATTACTTTGTGGGAAGGATTCAGCCACATACCAGCACAACAGACCCACTCTATAAATTCCTGGGAAAATGCATTAGTAAGTGTGGTATTACAGTTGATTGACAGCAAGTCATATGAACCCCATGCAAACAAATCACAAGAGGGCATTGTATAACCTTCATGTAAGCTTTGTGAAAACAAATCAAGATGAATACTCAATAAGCAAGTCATCCGGAAGCAGCCAAGGTGTCTGAAAGGAGCTCAGATTGCCCTTAGCAACTGCCTCTTCGTCCTTAGATCTTTCTCTTAGTTTGGAGCCAATGGGCCTAATTTGATAGAACATTTGAAGGAGATTTTACTTATTTATTTAGAATATTTAGATACTGCCCCTCATTAGCAAATTCCATGGTGGTTTATATCAAAACAGCATGCATTAAAAGCAACAGTAACTCAAAACATCATTATCAAGGTAGGAAAATGTTCTTTAGCTTGATTTCCTGGAAGACTTGATAACTGATTCACTAAATCGGGTCCTCCCTCACAGAGGGCATGTGTTGCGGCGTGACCTGGCAACCAAACCCTTTGTTGTGGGTGGGATCGTTTGGATAGCCACAACACCCTATTGGTAAGTCCCTCGATGATGGGAGCAATCTGACCAATGGGACGCAAGTAAAGGACATCAAGGGACCTATTTAAGCCCATGCACACGTACCTTAGCTTCCTCTGGGGGCTAGTGCATCAGAACACCCGCCCACCTCTCCTTATATTTAGGGCTTGTGCTTGACCTTGCTATGCCGCCATGTGTCGCCTGTCGTTGGAACGGGCATGGCAGGAATTTTCCCCACTTGGCTGATTGGCTGTTGCCACTTGGGTTTCACCTGCCGTGTAGCAAATCGTCACAACTTATAAGGTTGCGGATAGGCTCTGGTTCAGGTGATAGGGGTGGCAGAACACTCTCGCCATCCCTATGCCAAGGGTATTCCGGTAAAGGAAGCCAGGGACTCAATGGTTTGGTCAACCCTGAGAGGGGTTGTGCCTGTGCCCGAGTCCAGGGGGGACTGGCGGGGTCCCACTTTCTGCTGTCCCTGGTGTTCACCCTTGGCTGACCTACGATAGAGCTCTGGGTCAGCGCTGCCTGCAAGGGTGCAGGGAGCTAGTCGAACCACAGCCTATGCAACCACTTACTTGATTGTAATCAATAAAGTTGTGGCCTAAATTCTGCCAAAAACCAAACCAAAATTTGAGTCTTGACTGAATTTATTTCTGGAGGTGGTTAAAGGTCTAAACATGCAATTACTCAGACCCAAATCAGATAGGAGCTGGAGAGAAAACCAAGTTAACTGGTAAATCATACTACATTTAGCTATTATGAACTGGATTAATCACAGTTACAGGTAGGTAGCCGTGTTGGTCTGCCATAGTCAAGACAAAATAAAATAAAAAATCCCTTCCAGTAGCACCTTAGAGACCAACTAAGTTTGTTCTTGGTATGAGCTTTCGTGTGCATGCACACTTCTTCAGATTAATCACATTTGCTAAAGAAATTGCACCTGTCGAATGACCTTTAGTGATGTTAAACCATGGAAGAGTCATGTCATAATACAGAGTAAAAAATTGTCATGAAAGTACCAACACATCCACATCAACATAAGCAGTGGCCTTCTCTAGCCACCTATGGCATTCAGCAGTATACAAATAACTTGACTCAATTTAAAGACTCTCATATCCAGTGCTGTAACAGATTATTGTTTTGTATATATCCTTGTGACTTTGAGTTTACAATTTCTGTATAACTATATGTATTCTTGTTGCAATTCACATTTGACTTGCGAGTAGGGATTACTCTCACTATTGAAACTTATATTGGCCTTGGTCTGTTTTTTATTGGTGCATTTACTAACAAGAACTCTAATTTATTTAAGTTTTGCAGAGGCAACACTGATATTAAGTAGGATGAAGCTGACGGGCAATATCACCTCCTGGAATGGGTGTAAGTAAGTACAGTGGTACCTTGGTTTTCAAATGCCTTGGTACTTAAACATCTTGGAACCCAAACACTGCAAACCCAGAAGTAAGTGCTCCAGTTTGTGAACTTTTTTCGGAAGCTGAACGTGCTCCGTTTTGAGTGCCAGACTTCCGTTTTGAGTGTTACACTGAGGTCTGTCTGTTTTTGCTATTTATTTTGTGTTTTTGTTTTTGCGGCTTTTCTTGTTTTGTTTTTGTGACTGTGTGGAACCCAGTTCAGCTACTGGTTGATTTATTGTGTGACTGTAGTACGTTTTTATTCCTTTCATTTTATGGATCAGTGGTCTTGTTAGATAGTAAAATTCATGTTAAATTGCTATTTTGGGAGTTGTTTTTAAAAGTCTGGAATGGATTAATCCATTTTGCATTACTTTCTATGGGAAAGCACACCTTGGTTTTGGAACGCTTTGGTTTTGGAACGGACTTCCGGAATGGATTAAGTTTGAGAACCAAGGTACCACTGTATGCAGGCAGGTTAAGGGGTTCATGAAGTCAGACTGAGTGTTGTGGAGCAATGGCCCATTTGACCAAAGAAACTGGCCCCTCCTGATATTGCTACTTTTAATATCTATAGAAAAAGATTTAAAAAACAAATTAAAGGATGCAGCTACAGACAAATGCTATGAAGCCATGGGTTGGAAGACTGCAGTTTTATCATTATTCTTCTTTTTGTAGAAAGCTTACCCCTTATTGCCCCCCCAAATAGCAAAGTAATTTTCACTTAGTGATAGTTTATGCACGTCCCAGGAAAGAGTGATATATAGCAAATAGGACAAGAGGAAATAATTGTCCGGTGCAAAAATATTCCTTGCATGAAAGCCATTCTGCAAAGTTCACAAAGGTAATTGCTTATGCTTTGTTTGATGATAGGTAGGCAGGACCTGCATAAATCAAAGTACCGGAATGTATTGTTTATGCTGAGTCAAAAGAAGACATTTTCGTCCCAAATGTACCCTTTGCCATCACACCCAAAAGGTGACTCAAGAGACAATGATTATGGGGAAATACGTTTTTATTTATTAAATGTAACAAGATTAGAGGATCTGCGAGCAAACCTAATTAACCAGATTAACCAAATCAAATTTATCCAGGCAGGTGAATTATGCAGTAAAAGTGTGTGTGTGGGGGGGAGACTTCTATCCCTCTTTTCTCCTGGGTATTTTGACAGCTGCACACTGTGGCCAAACCTTGTGCAGCAAGGTTTGGAAAGAATTCTCTCTCCCTGCACTTTGAGTATTTGAACGTGGCATGCACACTATGGCCCTGACAGCCAGTGTTCACTCAGGTGTGTGTGCCAGACCTAAAGGCAGAGCCCATGGAAGGGGACTAAAGTATGCCCTTAAACCAATGGTGCCTCATGTGTTGAAGCAACCATTTCTTAAATAATCTCACCTGCCCAGACTAAATTGGACCAAATTAAGAAACAAAGTCACACAGAAAATACCCAACAGTGTGAAGTAGACAAAAAACAAAAACAAACCATGAGTCCCAAAGGCCAATCAGGGGCTCCCACCAAATACCCCTTAAAAAGTGACTAGCAGGGCCCATAGTGTGTACATGCATGCATATATACATCATTTTATTTGTATGATACCTTTCCATAGTTCAAATCATGCTCAAGGCAGCTTACAACGTAAACAAATACAGTGGACCCTCTAGTTACGTACCGCTCTGGATACATAACTTTCGAGTTACGAACGCGTCAAGGATGACATGGGGTCCATGGGGTCACGAAGAGTCGGACACGGCTAAACGACTAAACAACAACAACATTTAGAAATGCACATCTCATTGAAAGTTTGCAGCTTTGATCCATTTTTGTGATCAGAAGGGCAAGTGACCTTTGTGGCTAGGAATGCCTTCTACCAGCTTTCACTGGTATACGAGCCACAACCATTCGTGGACTAGGATAGCCTGACCACGGTGGTCTATACGTTGGTAACCCCCAGACTCTATTACTCTAACAGTAATAGAGGGGCTTCCTTTACATCTGGAGCTTAAAGAAACTCAAAAATGGAATAAAAACAGCAGTGTATCAAGGCTGTGAACAGGACTGGATAAAGCACTACAGACTACTAAGGTGAATAGTCATCATGTGGCTTTTTTGCACCCTTTAGAGCCTAATTTTCATGCTGAATATGGAACCTCAAAGCTCCAGTGCAACACCAACACTAATATTGAACTAGGTATGTCAAGATTCTATGATGTGGAAGGGCAGCTATTCAAACTCATATGCCAGACAAAATGAAAACTTTTTTTTAAAAAAAAATCAAATGTTTACAGAGAACAAAAGTTGTCCAATTGGCATGTGCTTATCCAAATAATTGTAAGCAACTTCTTGGGGAATATACAAAGCAGGTATCATAAGGCGGGATAAATGTCAATGATCCACTGTTGGTGCTATTCATTTATTCAAGAGGTTTAACTAACTTTTCCGTGTGTGTGTAGAGAGAATCACAGGGCTGTGTTGCCTTGCCCTGCTCCCTGCATGCCACAATGGGCTCTTTGTGCATACTGATGTAAACACATGGAGCTTACCCTGGTAGGTACTTAAAGCCCCTTCTGACATGCTCTGAATGCTTGGACGTTGGGGCATGTGACCACTGGAGTAGAACTAATACATGTAGTTCCCTCCCCACTTCCAATGTGGGACAGTGGTGCTTATCTGAATGCCCCTATACCAGGGGTCAGCAACCTTTTTAAGCCGTGGGCCGGTCCACCATCCCTCAGACCATGTGGTGGGCTGGACTATATTTTGAAAACAAAAAAAGTGAACAAATTCCTATACTCCACAAATAACCCAGAGATGCATTTTAAATAAAAGGACACATTCTACTCATGTAAAAACACGCTGATTCCCAGACCGTCTGCAGGCCGGATTTAGAAGGTGATTGGGCCAGATCTGGCCCACGGGCCTTAGGTTGCCTAACCCTGCCCTATACTCACACCACTCTAGCAAAAGCTATTGATGCACAGGTTCAGACTCGTGGACAAGAAGAGGCTAAAAATGTTTTGGGAAAACTTAATTGCATCTGGCATGTGCACTGCTAAACAACCAATTAGCGCTATCAGCTCTGTAAAGGGAAATGAAGCTGAATCCGACATCCGTGTCTCCTTCTCCTCCTCCCCAGCTTTAAGAGCTGATAGCACTGATGCCAGATGGAACGAGAGGGAGGGGCAATGTTCTTCAGAAGCAACTTTCCCCATTGATCTAGTAGGTGAACCACGGCTTTTTCAAGCATGTCATTATAAGATAGCAAGCATACATCAAAGCTGTGACTCACCTCTCATTTTGGATGAAAGATGAAAACTAAAGTGCACTAAGTGCATCACTATTACTGGTTTAAAACAGAAGAAAACCCACAAACAGCCTCAAAGACCTATTGATTATCAGGCCTGCTGGTTTTGCAACACACTGCTGCAAAGTAGCAGCTTGGGGAACAGTTTTGGCTGAAGAGTGAGGAGCCAATACTCTGGTAAACAAACAAACTAGTAACAGGCAAGTAAAAATTAAAGTATTTGCACAGGGTTTCCACCAATGTGGTTTGTTAGGGTGAATCCCACCCAACGATTTTGTGATGTAAACATGCTGCAATGGGTGTTGGTGCATGGATATGTTTCTGCTGTCAAAGGATGTAGAGGCAGATCTTGCCAAGCTATCAGAATCCACAACTGAATTGGGTTAATGCTTCTTTATAAAGGGTCCGTCCTTATTTATTTCTGAATGAAGGTTCAGAATAGAAATGAGCAGTTATGGAGTTGCATTATATAAGCATAGCTTTGGATATGAAGCCAACCTTATGCGCCTTTGCTGAGCTCTTGGTAGCTGAATGGAAAATATATTTCCATTAGATATTTATGAGTCGTGGTGAAAAACAAAGCCCATTTTAGTAAACAGAAAAAAATATGCTCAACACACCAAAAGTGACATTTATATTAGCTCTAGTTAATATACATTGATTGGATGAAATTGCATCTTTATGAATAAAAGTGCCTGGTTTAAGGAAATGAGACACCATCAGTTTCAGTGGCAGAACAGCAAAAAAAGAAGAAAAAGTGGCAAAGGACTGAATTTGTTTTATACGCAGGGGATTTAGCAAGGAGGCACTGATGTAAACTATGCCTAGGGAGAAGTAACTGCTAAAATTCATTTCAGCAGTTAACTTTATTCCAGACATGGCAGGAATATCTACAGATCTTCAGAAATATGCGAGTTTACTTATTCTCTTTATTAGTGATCTATCTGGCAGAGTTGTACATAATTTAATCCCATCAAAAGACTATTTTATGTGTATGTGGATTTATGTATTTGATAAACATACATCTATAATAACACTTTTTAAATAAATAAAAAATCATATTTAGGCAGTGTTATACTCTCAACGTTTCTCAAGCAGTCATCAAATTTATGATCCATCCTACAGCAGGAGGGACCAGGGCAAGTTAAGACAATTTAGAATTAAAAATTAAAAACAGTGAAAACAAATTACTGTCACAGGAATAGGGTGGGTCCTTCCTGGCAACTGAATGGGCCATTAATAGTCCCATTTAGCAGGCAAAAAAAACCCACCTTTACATATAGCAGGGATGTCCAACAGGTCGATTGCAATCTACTGGTAGATACTGGGAGGTTTGGTAGATCACGGTTGATCACTGGGTCCTTTTCCTTAGCATTGGTTAAACTGAATCTGGTCCCTCCCCCTTGCCCTGCCCTTCATTGCCACACGATCTGCAGAATGGAAGACGGAGTTTAGGCAGCAAGGCTGTTTGTTTCCACAGCGATTTTTTTGGGTGAGTGGCTGTTCCTTTCTCTTCCCCAGAACCCAAAAATGTGGCTTTCCTCCTCCCCCAAAAAAACTCAACAACTTTGACCAGAACCCTCCAGTTTTTAATTCTGTAAGTAGACCTCAGTCTCTTGGGAGTTGCTTGGGAGTTGTGCATGCAAATAGTGTAGAAGTACAATGAGGTGGGATCTTCCACTATGTTTCAGACCTTGGAGCCTTCAAGGATCCTGAACTGACCCAGAAAAGGATGGAGGTGTTTATTCAGGTATGCTCAGCTAAGCCACGAGGCCTTTAAAGTAGATTGTGTTGTGGTTACCTGTATTTTGATCCCATCCAAAGAACATTCTGTATCAGTTGCAGCTTTTGAACGTCCTTTAAAAAAATACAGAATACAGTGCACTGATCCACTGTAGATGTAAATTATTTTCGAACAACTATGTGAACAATTGTCGCCAATGTGCTGTACGGGTTGTACTACCATTCCCAAAGGAAGCATGAACCCTGGGTAAACCTGGAACCCCTGGAATCTCACACAGCTCAGAGATTGGGGTGGCTTACAACAATAATATAGAGACAGGAGTTTGAGGAATCCACTGTTTCTGCTATCACCCAATAGCTGCATGTAGATAGCACAGGTCAAACTGTGGGAGGCAGTGAAAGATAGGCGTGCCTGGCGTGCTCTGGTCCATGGGGTCATGAAGAGTCGGACACGACTAAACAACAACAACATCTGTAGCAGGCTTTGACAATGGCCATGCTTGCTGGAGCTGATGGGAGATGTAGTCCAAACATCTGGAGTACAACAAATGGGCAAAGGCTACTCTATAGTATAGACACAAAGGAAAAACTCATCTGTGACATGGCGATTTGGCATAATTTTCTACCCCCCGTTTTCAATCATAAGAAGACCCATAGACAGGACCCAAGCACAAAAGCCCCCTCGTCTCCTGTGGTTTCCAGCAACTGGTATTCAAGAGCATTGCTGCCACCAACCATGGAGGGACAGGATAGCCATCATACTCCATGTTTTGTCAGTGTTGGCCACTCAATTCTAACGTGGACTAAATCTTTCTCTCTTTTTTTCCTTTCCATGTACATACAGATAAAACTCATAGGACACCAGTGCACTATCAAGGTTAATGACGGCATCCATTGTGCTCTTGGTTTTAAAAACGAATATGCAAATCTATCTGACTTGGCTTAGCTCCCCTTTTCCCCTGTGCGTCTGACTGGCTTAGCGGTCCTCAGAGTATGTTTTATTCAGGAGAACAAAACATGCTGGAACCTGAGACTTTGGTGAATAATAAATTGACTTTGCCTTGGCCTTTTAGCTCATTATGAATCTTTTAAAAGGTTAGTGTTCTTTTCTTGTCTCCAGCTGCAGCGTTTTGCTTTTTTTTTTTTTTTCCTGAAGCTGAGATTTGATACAGAATTGCATAGTGTGAATTGGAGCATCTTTTATAAGATCTGGAAAGTGCTGCCTGTTTATTAAGCCAACATTGAAGGAGGGTGGATTATAATATTTTCATAACCATTTTTCTAGTTTATATTTTGTTTCTTCGTCACTAACTGATCTGAGCCATCAGATCAGGATGTGTGTGTGTGCGTGTGTGTGTGTGTGTGTGTGTTTAAATGTAACTCCTGCCACTTGGTAGTTATCAGATTGCCATCTTCACATTCCCACCATCACAGGTGCAGGCAATTCAAACGTACCAAAAGGTTTAGTGCACAGAGGGGCAACTGACAAGGTGATGTCCAGATATGCGCTACTGGCCCATGTTTTCCAGACTACTATGCTAGAAACAAAGTGATCTTATGTCCACAGCGGCATGTAAAAGGAGTGAAGGAAATACCCCATATTAGAAAGTAAAACAGATATAGTAAAACCAGAAACCAACAGAGGGAGGAGACAGATTTTAAAAAGCAACAAATAAATATATCTGAAGTGGGAAACTGTTTTCAGCCCAAGGACTACATTTGCTCATGGGCAAATATACAGAGGTGGGTGGATCCAGAGGTAAAAGTAGATGGGGACAATGGATATGGCTCTTAATTTTAATTTTAATTTTTTACAGTAGGCTACTTCCTGTCACAGAAGGTCAAAGGCTTCTGCATGCCTGCAGGCAGACACATCTCTCCATTTTCCATTCAGGCAAGCAAGAGTTTTTATGACATCTTAAAGATGCTTTCAAATCAGGCAAAAGCACTTGAGGGCACAGACCAGGGCTACTGAGGAATGTAGCCTGAGGGAGAGTGTGATATGTGTGTGACCTGCAGAACAGGCAGAGAGGCCTGTAGGGTCACAGTTGAACCCCAGTCCTGAGGTTCTCGACCCCTTCATTATAGTTACTAGAAAACATGTCTGATGAATAACAGATAAACAGACAATATGAACGTTCTGAGCTGTCAACAGGATCCTAGAATCACATCGGTCCTGTTTCAGAGCATACATACAGCCTCTGCACGGATCATAACTGGCGAGGGGAGGCCCTGCAAATGAAAATGTGTGCTGGCAATGAACTTCCAGGCATGACCCAGTTGCCCAAACTATGCACAAACGGTCTGAAAATCACATATTAAGCTGAAAACCAGTTGTCATGGAATAGTGTAGTTGGGGTTTGGCTATTTTTTCCCACTCACCCTTTCACACATCCTAAATAGTTCATCATATCTCCAGTCAGAAAGCAGTGGTTTTTCTGACATGGAGCAGAACACATATCTTAAGTACTAAAAACAGATGGCTGCTATAAAACTTACATGTCCCTTAGCACATATGCAACCAGCTTGTGGCACTCAGTTTAGGCCTGAATTCCCAGGCACAGTCCCATCTGCCTGTTTTGCTGTCTATGTCCTCCCTGGCTCATCCAACAAACCAAGAGGATGTGGCAGACTGCAGACCGCAGGTGTACTAAGGGGGTATACTGTGCCCTGTGAGTGTGGGCACCAGAATGACACTATCATATATTTCCTTTTATATACATAATTTTTTATTTATACTTTTCAGATTTATACAATTCATTAATTTTACAATCATTTTAACATTTCAAAATTTAAATTCCTTCCCCCTCTTTCTGTGGTTCCTTAACATTATTTTTTAATATCTTCTGCATATCCAAATTCATTTAATTTGTTCATTTATTTATCTACTTTAAATATATACTCTTATGAAACTGCAGGTTATTACAAAAATCCTGCCAACGTTTTCTTCTGTTTGCAATTTATCTGTAAATATTCAATAAACCAATTCCATTCATTTATTAAAAGTTTGTTATCTTGATTACTTATTCTTCTGGTAAGTTTCATATATTTCCTGTCTGTTTTGTGTTCTACTCTCCCCAAAGTTTGATCCCTGCTGCATTCACTATCACACTTGGAACTATAACTGCTTCGAAGCAAATGTAGTTGAAGCAAAATTCCAAGTATGATTGATACTTGGCCAATAAAATTATTCCTATTCCTATTAAAGTTCAACAACTAGGTTGATTCCAGTATCATTTATGAACTACAAGTACAATAAAATCCAGGCCTAAAGTCCATTGCAGTATATGCATTATTAGTGAGTTTTTGTGAAAATCATGGGGAAACCCAGCCAGGTGGGTGGGGCATATTATTATTATTATTATTATTATTATTATTATTATTATTATTATTATTATTATTATTAAGTTGTTTATTTATTTATATTATTTATACAACAACAACAACTACAACAACTACAACAACAACTGCAGCATGCTAGCACAAATTTATTAAACTTCCTTCAAGAGCTAATTATCCATACTCCCATTAGAGTGAATGGGCCACTGTCTCACCAACCTCTGCCAGCATCCTGAACCCCTGTCCTACCTGGCAGCAACTCAGTATGTCAAGCCCCCAACCCAGGGACAATCAAATAAGTCCAAACGGAAGCACCATCCCAGCTCTGCTTCTCTTTTATACAGTACTTTGCATGCTGATTGCAGCATCTGTGCTTGAAGCATGTGGCCCTCACCTGTTCAGAGCTGAGAAATCATACACCTTCTCCAAGAGCTAGCAAGCCCCACCAGGCCAGTGAGCTGGACTGTGGGCCTTTGCGTGCCTCAGCCTCCTAGAGCGCTCCTCCTGCTACTCCCTACACTTCAGAGCCTACCGTGTTCATGGAGACAGAGGGTCCTTTGGCTCTGGTGATGAGCCTTGCTGCTCTGGTTCCTGTAAACTGACCCCCATCTCCTCATCATTCTCTGTCACCCTGTGAGTACTTCCTACACCGACCTCTCCTTCCCCATCCCTAGCTTGTCCCTGTCCCAGTCCCAGCTAAACCCCTCCCTGTGATCCTCTGCCTCCTCCCCATTGTCCTGCCAGTTGATGAGAGCCAGTGCCACCTGTTTGCCTTCTTACTTACAATATCCAGTCCAGGGGTTGACACTGCCTGCCAGCTCCCTCCTGCTTTGCTTAATTCTTGCCCTTGTAGAACTGTGCTAGGACAAGAATGGGAACAAAACTAGAATTAGTTGTCTCTATTTGTCATTGGCTTTGGCTCCCCCTACTGTTGGTCTTCCTGCCTTCTGGCCTACCAGTTCTGATGGGCACCAGCCACCACTGTATAGACCCTCATATATCAGCCAGTATTAGGCAACTGCTGTGGGAACTTATTCGTACCACCATGTTAGTCAGCAATTTTATATAGCAGCCGTGTAATTCACACAGATTTGTTGAAGGCTATGGATAATTAGTTCCCCTTGCTGATATGTTTGGCACATGAAAAAGCTATCCAAAGATTTTTAGATAAACAGTTTAAAGAAGTTCGTACACTCATTATAATCACAGGTGCTCCAAAAATATAAAACAAAACAACCTGTAATTTCACTGGAAAGCTATCTTAATTGCACACTATGGCCATCTTCACATGTCTGGGTTTCCAGAGTAGCGTTCCAATTGTAAATTCCCTGGTGATTCCAGGTAAAAAAAAACTACCAGTGTCCTAGAGTGAGAGCCATTGAAGTCTGAGGAGAAAGTGGGATGGGGTGCAGTGATAAGAAACTGTGTTGAATTTGCTAGAGTTAAAAGTGAGGGGGGAAGGGGGAAGAAACACAGACAACAGCACATCCATCATACACTTAAAGCACTCTTATATCATTTGAGCAGTCATGGAGAATATTGGGAAGTGAAATTTTTGAAGGTTGCATGGGGCTGTAGGTCTGTGAGTTCAGCATCCTTAACAAATTACAGTTCCCAGGGTTCTCTGTGACTTTTAAAGTGATTCGAGGGTGCTTTAAATACAGGACACGGGTGTCAGCCACAACTGCACAGTCCCTGAATGTGCTACTTGCATGTGGAAGCCCCAAGCACTGATTATCCTATGTAAATTGACAACAGGAGGGCAGACCCTCCAAGTATCTCTATTTTCCTGGGATAGTCCTGCGTTAACAGAAGCCATCCCAGTTTCTGACTTGATCCCGGAATGTCCCACTTTTCCCCAGGATGTCCCTATTTTCATTGGATAAATGTTGGAGGGTATAGTAGGGTAAATTTGCACTGGGTGATTAGACCGCGCCTTGTGTGCCTGTTCAGCCTGCTGTCCAGTTTTGGATGGGTAACTCTCCCTGCTCCCCCCCCTTACTGTTCTGTATCTTTTTAAGCCATGCTTAGACTTTCCAGCCCTCCAAATAGGGAACTGTCTGCTGTAAAATAGGACTCCTGGCCACTCTAAATTGACATGGTAGAATCAATGAGTGAGGGAAAGGGTGGTTCATTCTACGATTACACACACACACCCTTGCTAATTTTACTACACTGGGGTTTCAAAGAAGGCTTTAGAAAGGTCAAACGGCAAGGAAAAATGGAGAAATGGCTATGGCCTTCTGACTGGTAGTAGAGTTGCGAGTGGACCAAAACTATCAGCTCAACTCTTATGCCTTCAACCACTGTGTGATCTGTACAAGAATTAGCATCTTATTACTCCAAGCTCATGATTTGATCACCTGATCTCCAGATCAAGCTTCTGTTAAAAGCACAGGAGCAAAGGGCAATTTGGGGCCAACTCTTATTTGTTGGATACTTCCCAAAGGCAACCCCAGAAATTTATTTATGTGCCTGTTAAGGCCTAATTTTCATTGGCATGCACACTTTCTATGATTATTTTCTTCTATCTCTGAACACTCTCTCTCTCTCTCTCTCTCTCTCTCTCTCTCTCTCTCTCTCTGTGTGTGTGTGTGTGTGTGTGTGTGTGTAAACGAGTGAGAGAGAATGCTATTCTGAGTCCCTTTCCTGAAAGAAAGAGTGGTGCAAGCCATGACAGACCTTGGGGTCTCAAATTTCAGTGGCTCTCTATGTGATGTCACAGTTTGGTCACCCCCCCCCTTCTTCATCATAGTTGCAGTGCCCCTGAGGCTGTATGCCCAGTGCAACTGAACTGGTCATGCTTCCCTCAACCCACCTCTGATGCAGATGCCATCTATAGAACAATGCCACATTTAGCTTTTGGCTCCCATGAATGTTCCACCTACAAGCGCCTACCATGGGTATCCCATTGAGGATACTTTTCGTTAAAGCTACCACATTTAGAGGCAAGAGGGATTCATTCAATCCCTGCAAGCGTGTTCCGTTATAGCTGCTACCAACACTGTGCATCAGAGGAGAATGTGATGGCTCAGGAGACAACTTAACACTTCATAGAAAGGAAGGCTCATGAAATGTGTTTTAGCGAATGATGTATTTTGCTACCATTCCCAAATATCCCATATTTCCCGCAGCAGAAGACAGCACTTGTAGTCACTTGCAAAGGAGAACTACATTTGCTGCAGGCTTTCCAGCAACCTGGGGGGAGGGAATCTGGAAGAGGAGAGGAGAGAGGAGGAGGGAAAGGTTCAAAAATAGCTTTCTTTGTAATTATACCTTACATGACCACAGCATGTGTTGCTCTTGCAGATGGAATTTTTATTTTTATTTTTATTTTTTTTAAAGGAACATTACTTGTTCTACTTTGGGGGAGCAGGGATAGTACTATAAAAATTGGGTTCTTTGCTTTGCTTGCAGCCCTGATAGTTGCATATTTCATTGAGTATAGAAGCGTTATCTACATTGTCTTCAAACTGATAGTACACATGCACACCCCTCTGAGGAGACAGAGCCACTGTAATAGCATACCCTTCAACATTTCTCCAATGAAAAAAGGGATATTCTATTCCATAATGGTAATGTAACTATTTATACCCCTAAACATCTTATTGGGTTGCCCCAGCCGCTCAGGGCAGCTTCCAACATATTAAAATGAACCATAAAAAAAACATTAAACATAAAAAACTTCCCTATACAAGATTGCTTTCAGAGGGTTCGGGGTTTGGATAACTCCCTACCCCCCAACATTTCTCCAATGAAAATAGGGACATCCTAAGGAAAACCGGGAGATTCCAGAATCATATCAGAAACCGGGACAGGTTCTTTAAATCAGGGACGTCCCTGGAAAATAGGCACACTTGTAGGGTCTGTAATACTCATATGTGAAAACACATATTGTAATAGAATAGAATCAACGTTGGAAGGTACCCTGAGAATAATCATATGCAGTGCAGGAATATGCAACTGTTCCTGTGAACTTGGTGTTATCACCATGCTTTTGGTGTGTGAGCAGATTCCCTTTTGTCTGGAAAACAAGCCTTTGCATAACTAAAGATAAGACCATGTGCAGGTCATGAGTTGCCACAGAAACTAAATAGGTGGAAGGAAGACGATGAAGAAGAAGAGTTTGGATTTGATATCCCGCTTTATCACTACCCAAAGGAGTTTCAAAGCGGCTAACATTCTCCTTTCCCTTCCTCCCCCACAACAAACACTCTGTGAGGTGAGTGGGGCTGAGAGACTTCAAAGAAGTGTGACTAGCCCAATGTCACCAGCAGCTGCATGTGGAGGAGCGGGGATGCGAACCCGGTTCACCAGATTACGAGTCTACCACTCTTAACCACTACACCACACTGGTTATGTCTTTCTTCCCTCCCCTGACTAGAGATGATGTCAATGAGGTGTCCATGTGGAAGACAACAATAGATTGCAGTCTGGAAACTGGGTGGGTCTGAAAATGATGGGGTGGGGGTGGGGCTGGCTTCCGCTCCAGAATAATTCAGAACTGAGTGATTCAGCTCAGGGCCCACAGCAGCATTCAAGAGAAAAAAATCTTAATGCCTTAAAAAATAATGTTTCGTGTCATGTGTTGTTAGCGAAAGCACATATATCTGTTTTCGTATTAAATTTATATATCTATATAAATGCAAACACTTTAATATACAATATGGGAATTCAATTCAGTGTGTGGCCCATGGGTTATGTGTCAAAGTACTCTTGTGGCCTACTTTCTATGAAAAGTTGAACTGCCCTGATCCAGAATTATGGCTTTGGTGGCCTCCCTAGAAATCTAATGGGGTGCTGTATCTATTGGAG
Organism: Lacerta agilis; assembly: GCF_009819535.1. Classification (NCBI taxonomy): domain Eukaryota; kingdom Metazoa; phylum Chordata; class Lepidosauria; order Squamata; family Lacertidae; genus Lacerta; species Lacerta agilis. Next base: position 61,101,672 of record NC_046313.1, read on the forward strand.
TGCGAACGCTGCCAGTTTTCTACCTTATGCACAGCCTCTCGACGTGTAAATAAAATATTGTACCACAGAAATGCCCTATGTCTCCAGTGGTCTTCATTCTAAGCAAACAAAGCACATGGTACAAGCTGGGACAGGTTCAGGACCCTTGAAACGTCTCACCACTCAGAGGGTGGAGTGCGCATAGCTTCGGATAAACAATAATATTTAAAAAGAACAGGGATGGAAGAAATCTAGGAAGAAGAGAAGAGCAGACAGACAGATATCCTGGAGTGGTTTCCGCAACAAAGCTCACTTTATGGCTGGTGGGTTTCATGCAGTTTGGTGATGGAGCCAAAAGAGCTTGGGAGTGGTGCACCACCCAGTAGCGGGCAAATGCAACTTCCTGTTTTGGTTAAGAGTTCCACCTTAGTTTCATTTCCAGCACCTTCACCACTAGAACACACTGGCAAGATATTAACGACCCTATGTTGAAGATCACACCCAGACACAGACCCTATCCCTCTCAGGCTTGTGTATTCCCTTTGTCCATCTCCTTTTCCCTCACTATGTTATTCATGTATTTTTAATCATACCTAATTTATTTATTTTTAATCATACCAACTGGGATGCAGGTGGCGCTGTGGGTTAAACCACAGAGCCTAGGGCTTGCCGATCAAAAGGTTGGCAATTCGAATCCCCGCAACGGAGTGAGCTCCCGTTGCTCGGTCCCTGCTCCTGCCAACCTAGCAGTTTGAAAGCACGCCAAAGTGCAAGTAGATCCCGCTCCGGTGGGAAGGTAAACAGCATTTCTGTGCGTTGCTCTGGTTCGCCAGAAAGCGGCTTAGTCATGCTGGCCACATGACCCGGAAGCTGTACACCGTCTCCCTCGGCCAATAAAGCGAGATGAGCGCCGCAACCCCAGAGTCATCCGCGACTGGACCTAATGGTCAGGGGTCCCTTTACCTTTACCTAACTGGGCTATAACAGCCTGTCTCAGACTGATGTTTTGACCACAACTCCTATCATCTCCAGCTAGCATGGCCAGTGGTCAAGGGAATGAGAGTTGTATAGCACCAGGCTGAGAGAACACAGCCTCCAGGTATATGCAAAACCTGTTTACTTATTTGTGTTAATGTGTTTTTGTGTGTGTTTTTTTACATTCCTGTGCACTGACATTATATGTTTGGAACACATACCTGCAGAAGTGGGTGTTCTGTTATTGCAACGGAAATATCTGAATCATTGCTGTAAATTGCATTCATATTATTATTGATAGTAGGTAATTGTGCATCATAATTTGCATTCAAAAACTCATATGTTTCTCTAGCAAGTATAATCAGTACAGATTTGAATCAGTGTTGCTTGTTGCATGCACCAATGGTTAAATTGTGCATAATTTTTTGCCATACTTCTGAAGGCAGCTCTGTTTAAGCAAGTTTTAAATGTTTGAAGTTTTATTCTGTTTTGGGTGTTCTGTTGGGAGCCGCCCAGAGGGGCTGGGGAAACCCAGCCAGATGGGCAGAGTATAAATAAAATTGTTGTTGTTGTTGTTGTTGTTGTTGTTGTTGTTGTTGTTATACCCATGGCCCTTTTTTCACAAATCCAATGACATCAAATCCTATCTCTGTTTGGGACATTAATCTGCAGCAGCAAATATGTGATTTTCACATATCAGAAGGAGAAAATGAAATATATTTATACAGTGGTGCCCCGCTAGACGAATGCCTCGCTAGACGAAAAACTCACTAGACAAAAGGCATTCGCTAGCAGAAGGCTGCCCCGCAAGACAAAAAAGTCAATGGGCTTGCCTCGCAAGACGGGAAAAAAATCCATTCCCCCCCCCCCCCCCGCGAAAACTGCTATTTTGCATTGGTGCTTTGCAAGACGAAAAAATCGCTATACGAAGACACTCGCAGAACGAATTATTTTTGTCTTGCGAGGCACCACTGTAGCTTCTTTAACAATAGCCACATTCCCCCCCCCCCTGTTGACAGGCATGGAGTAAGTATCACTCTGCTGTACTTCACATGTATCAATCTATATATTAACTAAACCTGATGGGCAGGGCTTTTTTCAGCTGGAACTCACCAGAACTCAGTTCTGACACCTCAAATGTGGGTTCTGGCACCTCTCAGGTGGGCACCATTGCCGTTCGAAGAGAGCAAGGGAGGCATTCATGGTGAGTTCTGGCACCACTTTTTCTATAAAATAGCCCTGCTGATGGAAAGGCTGGGCCACTGAGAGATCTGTCCTCCATGAATTTGTCCAAGCCCCTTTTAAAGTCATCTAAGCTAGCAGTCATCACAACACCTTTTGGCAGTGAATTCCAGAAATTAATCCCATATTGTGTTGTTGTGCAATTATAAAGACTTTAAAATGCAAGGAAAAAGGAAGCATCGAGAGAAAAGGCATCATTAATATAGATCATGCTATCGTCTCTTTGAGAACTGGTGGCACATGTTTGTCATTCAGAGAATCGAGGATGGCACCACATTTAAATTTGTAAGCATCCTGGTAAAGACAGGATGAGCAAGGGTCAATGCTTAAGTATTAAAAAGCACCATGCACTTAGTTCACAACCTCAGCTAGTAATCCTGAGATACATCCAGTTAAATGGAACAAGCGAAGGTTCTGGACATAACATTGCCACAAAGTCCTGAAATGCAACTGCTAAGGTGAGGTACAGCATCAGTGTATGCGTTGAAATTAAAATCTCTGAAAGCAATAAGATTGGGGTTTTCAGCACAACATCCAAATCCACCTGTGCAGCTGCTTAGTACCCAGAGGGAATCCTTATTTTATGCAGTTGCAAATACCAGATAATCACACTTGAAATGACCTGGAAATGGCCATTTCAAGGGAGATGGAACCCTTATGAATTCCAGCAACCCCACCTCCGCTTCAATCAACCCGCTATTTCTCCTGTGCAAAGAACCCATATGGGGGCAAATGTGCCCCAACTGTTTTGTCTGCTCTACCCAGCCAAGTCTCTTGATTTCCAATAAAGTCATAGATGACAGATTTTTTATTTTGAGCTATCATTGAATTTCAAAGGACCACTTTCATGATAAGTGAAAACCTATTTTAAAGTCTTTAGGAGCAAAGCACTGGACAGAGAACTGGAAGAAAAGAAAACCTAGAGATCTCTAGTTCTTCTTAAAAATAGCACATTTTCCCTTTCCCCAGCTCCCCCTCCATTAGGTACACATTTTAGATAGATCTCCCTCCCCTTACCCATCACTATCAGGACAGCATGGTGCTACATTTCGATGGCTAACCCCATGATGGTTGATGGTACCTAAGAGTCCTTTCCGATCTGTCCCTGCCATGCTCCCTTTCTGCTATTCTTTCATAAGAATGACTCTTCGTGCATTTCTCTCCAGCGAAAGATAGTCATTGTTGGCACTCTAGCGTCAATTGGCCTTCCTATGCTGGAACAACATCCTGAGGTCAGTTTGCAATCCAATCCCAGTGCAATGCTACATGTGATTATGTTGCTATCGCTCATCCATTTTGCATTCCAGTGCGCTTGTTGTTTTGCTGGCGCAATGGCTTATAGATCAGCCTGATTGCTTGCCAGATATTTATTATAAGGTCACGAATGTGTGTCCAGAATGTAGAGCCGCTGATAGCTTTCTCATATGGATATTGTCCTAATGTAGATGTGGTGGTAAAATGAAATTTGAAGTGAGGTAAAATGAGGCTGGTAATTGAATGATCTTGAAAAAAGAAATGCAAATAGCCTCAACTAGAAGAAATGTAGCAAATAAATAAGAGGAAAGTATTGGTAGAGCAATAAGTCTGTCAATATGAGAGTCTGAGCTGTTAGCTCGCTCCTTCCGATTCAGATTGATTTTAATTGCAAACATAAGTCAGTTGATTGTATTCAGGTTTTATTTATGATCACTTCTGATTACACAAATTATGACAAATGAGAATTAGGTAGTAACAAGCTCCGCAATACACTCTGTGTTGCTAGGTAACTAGCCAGCATTATTTCAAACTGTCCAGTCAATGAATGGTAAGTGAAATAGCAAGGTATTGTGCTATCTATTTTCTTTCCTTTAGACGCTGATGATAAAAGCCTTAAAAAATTTATGTCTATTGGACACCAAGGATTTTAAAATATATAATTTCAGGCAAGAAACTGTTGGGACTCAGTGCTACCAATGCATTTACTGGAAATGTTTCTTTTTTCCAGGTTGTAGTTAAACTGGTACCTAAACATCAGGGAGAACTAGAAGTCAGAAACTCTGCATGTGGTCAGTTTGCTCTGGTACCAGGCACACACAATTTCGTTGACCCACAGAATGGAAGAACACTGAACGCAACAGGCTATAGAACCAGCTGTCAAAGTTAACAACATAATAAACCATTTTCTAAAGCTGTGTGTGAGGCTCTTTTATCTTAATTTCAAAAGTAGTTGGATGGTCACTGAGGCTGATAAAAAAAATGGGGCTCTGTATTTTTTTTCTTTTCTTCTAGAAGCAAAATACATTTGAATGACAATTTTGGAGCAACGTGCTCTTCAGAAAATGCCTGTGATGGGCCAAGCAATTCTAGGGTGAAGGGGGTCATTTGCTAACACTGCCATTGTGAACGGTCACAGACAAACCTTCCTGCTCTTCTCTCACTGTGTGCTGCTTCTGACACTTGACAGCTAACTGAATGAAAAGGGGATGTTATGGGAACTGGAGGCCAGCAAGAGGTCTTTTGGGACTGGCAGGGATGCGTGTGGAGGGATCCCCCCCCCAATATTGGTTTAGGAATAGGGGGGATGGATACTTTCCTAGTTAATCTGAAGAGAGCGTTGGACAACTCCGCCATCTCTATCAAAGAAAAGCCTCCTATTCTGCTGAGGGATGTTTGGGATTCCCCTTCCTCCAAGAAATTCATCAGTTGTTTCCTCCAAAATCCCATTCCTTCCTTAAAAAATCATGGATACCTATCCTGTGTGTGTGTGTGGGGGGGGAACCTCCCACTTCAAATTGCAATTTCACTTTATGTAAAATTTGTTACTCACTTAATGATCTTTGCCTGAGGCAGGAAACAAATTTCCACAAAGCCCAGACTCCCAACAGGACGGAGCACATGCTGAGGGCACTGGCAAAGCAGGAGCACAAACAATTTATTTATTTTTTAAAAAGAAATTGTCATTTGATATTCGGGGGGGGGGGATTGAAGTAGTCGTCACAGAGAAAATCAGAACATAATTAGTCTTCCTTATAGTCTACTCTACACCCCCCCCCATTTTATGCTCTATTTTTATTACTTATATCCACCTAAACCATAGTATGTCCTACTAACATAGATTTGAAATAATGTGAAGAGATCAGATCTTGTCACATGTTGCAGTAAATCTATAGGTTTTTTATTTTGAACTTTTAAAATTATGATCTAGTATTGCTTCTTTTTTTTGAATTACGTATGAGGGGCATTATAATCTTTTCAGTGCTTCGGGCTTCTAAAGGTCTTAATCCGGTCCTGCCCTCAGGACATCTAGTGTTTCTGAGAGGAAAAGGACTAATTTGAGAGCTCAGTTGAGGAGATTTGAAACCCACATGGAAAACCATGCAAGGCTTGTTTCTTCCTTACATATCACAAAATTCTTTGGATGTTTTGCCTAAGCTGGAAACTCCAAATTCACCTAGATAGACATTTAATTTAGGAGAAATCGGTACAGTATTTCTTGAGGAAACTTATAATTTATTATTGTGATGTAATCACTTTCTATTGGAGCCAAAAGAAAGTTCACACCTCACCAGTGAAGGTCTGTGGTGAACCTTTGTCCAAACTATATCCATCAAGGATTGGAGGAGGCAGTTTTTAATCAACGCAACAGTGTGCTGAAATGTTTTCAATGTGGAGGCATGTCAGGAACACTTCCAGCCTTTTATCTTCCCTGGAACAGAAGGAGAAATGCCCCCGAAATGAGCCCTGTAATAATTTCTACTCTGTAATTATACCTGTCACTGCTTCTGAATGAACAGATAAAAATAGCCTGCACAATAGCACTTTCCTATTGTGTTCTTCTTTTCCTTTACCTTGGGTAGCAATGCCAGCCTGAGATGCACAAAACCAACAGAGCCCCTTCTGTTATATCTTTCCTTTGCATTATAAAGTTGTGCATTGCTCAGTGAGGCACTAGATTTTGTGTAATCTTGTTTTCTTTAGAGGAATGGCCTGCAAGGTTTATGCTACACGAAGCGTTCAGAGAGTTTAATGGCTTAGGGCTTAAGGTGTGTGATTTTCATGTGCTCCTGAGTATGATGGTATGTTAAAACTATATTTTATTTGGGAAGGAGAACTGAGATTGTGGTTGAGACTCTAGCCTTTGGTGCAAGAGTCATCACAATATTTTTCTAAGAGGCATTATAATAGAGAAATAAAAGCTATTTAGAGGTACCTGCTACTCATTTTAAGACTTCATATCTCTAGATTTCTTCGTTCCTTGAATAGTTTAAAGGGGGATGCTTCTGCAAACATACTGAACACAGAAAGATCCTGAGGGAAAGCTGCTGTGTTGGAGCACACAACATTTTGTATTTCCCAGAAGCAACCCTTTGAAGGAAGGGACAATGGGAGTGAAGATGCCCTTATCAAAACTTTGCTGAAATCTTGTCACTTCATCAACCAAATATGTAGTAAATGAGCACCACCTGCTCATGGTAGAGATTATTTTACATTGCAATCTCATGCAGATTTTCCCAGAGGCAAGTCCCATTTTGTTCAATGGAGCTTACTCCTAGGTGTGTGTGCTAATTCAATTCCTCACAGAACAGACAAATACAGAAACATGGCATTTAAATACACAACTTGGCCCGTTTTAACTTTACTCGGTGCCTGGCATGTAGATTCTACATGTGGCACATCACAGAAGTGAGAATCAGTCTTGTACACTCCACCAACACCCAAGTATGACATTTAGTATAACCAGCAGTTCTTAATCTCTAATCCACGACAAGCTGCCAAGCATGTGACATCCTCACCAAATGCCCCCAAAGCTGGATGAGTGATCATGTGATTGCTCATATGTGGTACAATGAAGAGGGGGCAGAGTTGGGAAAGATGGAGGCCTAGGTTCAACTAAACCCGTGCACTAATAGAAGCCAGCGCAAGGGTGAAACAGTGGTCCTCATAACTACTTTCTCAAAGCAATCTTAGAAGTAGGAGCAGAAACCCTGCATTACAGTACCCCCAACTTCTACCTCCCTGAGCCACTTAGAGAGGGTACAAATGTCATTATGGTGCCTGATCTGATTAGAATTTTATTTTTTATTGTATTGCTTTGATTATCATTTGCTTTATATTTTCCCTTATTCTTTGTTTTTCTTGGTTTATCCAAGAGGTCGGCAACCTCCGGCCCATAGGCCGGATGCGGCCCACAAAGGCCATTTTACCGGCCCACGAACCGCCTGCCAAACAAGCAGCCCACTCAGTAAGTCCCACACGCGCCGCGCTAAACCAGTGCAGCGTGGTGCGGGGACTTGCCGAGCGGCGCCGGAGATTGTGTCTGCGCATGTCCGTGATTTCTGGCATCATGGACATGTGCAGACACGATTTCCGGCATCACGGACATGCGCAGACGCGATTTCCGGCATCACGGACATGTGCAGACGCGATTTCCGGCATCACATTGCGCATGTTCGGCCCACGGATGCTCTCCGTGGGCTTGATCCAGCCCATGGCTGGATAACCTTGCCGACGCCTGGTTTATCCTTTGCTTTATTGCTTTAGATTTTTTTAAAAAAATATTATTAATTCTAGATTTATTTACTGATTTTATATAGACAGTAGTTTCAGTATTCGTATTTGTGCATGAGTTTTTGTTCTGTTTTTTTTTTTGGTATACCTTTGAATTTGATTGAATTTTTGCAGTGGCCTTTGGCTTGATCTGAACTGAGGAAGGAATATTAATTTTTGTGGGGTTTTGCCCCAAGAAAAGATGAGAATTTCCTGACTTATTTCTCTCTGCTTTATGCCACGTTTTAGGGGCCTGTGGAAGAAATCTTGGATTCCAACGTCACAGTTAAGGGAACGATATACAATTCTCCTCCTTTGAGAGCCAGGGTGGTGTAGTGGTTAAAGAGTGGTAGACTCGTAATCTGGTGAACCGGGTTCGTTTCTCTGCTCCTCCACATGCAGCTGCTGGGTGACCTTGGGCTAGTCACACTTCTTTGAAGTCTCTCAACCCCACTCACCTCACAGAGTGTTTGTTGTGGGGGAGGAAGGGAAAGGAGAATGTTAGCCGCTTTGAGACTCCTTCAGGTAGTGATAAAGCGGGATATCAAATCCAAACTCTTCTTCTTCTTCTTCTTACTGTGGCAGCAGCTACTGAAAGAGCATAGAAGCCACTGTCTAAAATCCCCAATGCACCCATTTACCCCTCCCAAAGTTCTGAATGCCACCTCCTTGGGAGCCTTTTGTGGTATAAACTAAGGCCTACATTTCTATATCTGAACACAAATCACAAATAAAGGGCAGCTGGATTGCAACCAGAAAAGAAAAATAACTTTCCACATTGAGGTGAGGCTGTCCCCACATATGCATCTGATTGCCACACCAGCAATCCATATTATCCAGAGCAGGGGTCAGCAAGGTTTACCTCGCCTGGGCCAGTTCACTCCAGCGGAGATCCATCTGTGGGCCAGACTGTGCACATGCATGAGCACGTGCACCTGCAATTTTCGGCATCTGCGTCTGCAGAGATTTGTTTTCCAGTTTCTGCATCTGCTCAGACACAATTTTCAGCATCTGCATCTGCGCAGACCTGATTTCCGGTGCCACAGAAGTGAGTCCCTGCATCACACAGGTTTAGCACTGCGTGTGGGGACTCGTTGAGTGGGCAGCTCGGTTCTGGGGTGGCTCATAAGCTGATTAAATGTGGCCCATGGGCCTTAGGTTGCCTACCCCTGATCTAGAGAAGCTCTTCTCCATGAGACTGAAATGTCAGTCAACAAAGAACATTGTATTCTATTCATGGTAGATTTCTTTGCAGCATCTCCTTACTATCAATCGGCAAGCAGAGAAAGCTATCCATAGTTACAACATCATACTAAAGCAATCAGAATGCCAACCTTTCCAACACCCCACCAGTCTCCAAATCAGCTGTACTTAAACCACCATTCAGCAAGACAGATTCACATCCTTGTGAATCTAAATGTTGCATCATCTGTGTTTATCTCAGGGAGACCATTACCTTCAACAACACTGTGAAGGGCAGAACATCGCCAGCAGTGTCGCATATTGAGTGCAAATGCCCAGGATGCTGAATTCCATGAGGAAAACAGCAGCTGACCCATGCATATGTTTCAAGAAACATAAATCCACAATCCTGATGAAAAGATTTGAACAATCAGTTGTAAAGCACTTCAGCTCTGAAAATCAGAGCCTCTTTGATTTATCAGTTTCGCAATAGGGAAACTCCCCACCGGAGTAGTAATCATATATCAGACAGATGGAAAGCTCTTTCATCTGAGCAGGCTGAAAGCAAAGAGTAAGGTTACCGTAACTTCCGTCATAGAGCTTCAGTATGCTGATGACAACATAGCGTGTGCATGCTCAGAGGATGACCTCCAAACCATCCTAAATATTTATGTAGAAGCTTACAAAAATCTTGGCCTATTTCTCAGCATCCAAAAAACCAACCCCTCTCCAGCACCATAAATCCAACTCAATGGTGCAACGTTGGAAAATGTTGTTCACTTCTCCTACCTGGGCAGTTATCTTTCCACAAGGGCGAACACTGATCTCCTGAGCTCTGTGAGTGCAGCTTTCTCCCGATTGATGTGCAGAGTGTTTGAGGACCGGGACATTCGCAGGGAAACCAAAATGCTTGTTTACAAAGCTATTGTACTACCAACCTTACTGTATGCTTGTGAAACATGGTCCACTTATAAATGCCATCTCCAATTCTGCAAAAAGATTCCATCAATGGTGTCTCCGAATATTTTTTTTTACACATCACTTGAGAAGACAGGTGAACTAATACCAGTGTAATGGAAGAAGCACAGATCACCAGTGTTGAAGCAATGATTCTTCAACATCAACTTCGTTGGACTGGTCATGTTGTGCGGATGCCTGATTATTGTCTTTCAAAACAATTACTCTATTCCAAACTTAAAAATGGAAAGCATAATGCTGTTGGTCAACAAAAGAGGTATAAGGAATGTCTCAAGGCAATTTTTTTTTTAAAAAAATGTAGTATAAACACCAACAACTGGGAAATACTTGCCTGCAAGTGCTCCAGAGAGCCAGTGTGGTGTAGTGGTTAAGAGCGGTAGACTCGTTATCTGGGGAACCGGGTTCGCGTCTCCGCTCCTCCACATGCAGCTGCTGGGTGACCTTGGGCTAGTCACACTTCTTTGAAGTCTCTCAGCCCCACTCACCTCACAGAGTGTTTGTTGTGGGGGAGGAAGGGAAAGGAGAATGTTAGCTGCTTTGAGTCTCCTTCGGGTAGTGAAAAGCGGGATATCAAATCCAACTCTTCTTCCAATTGGAGAACAGCCTTTACCAAAGGTGTCATGGGCTTTGAAGACACTCGAACTCAGAACGCAAGGGAGAAACGTGCTAAGAGGAAGACACGCTTGGCAAATCCACACCGTGATCAACTCCCGCCCAGAAACCAATGTCCCCACTGTGGAAGGACGTGTGGATCCTGAATTGGCCTCCACAGTCACCTACAATCTCATTGTTTCTGATATATAGACTTGACACCATAACACCACATGGCTGAACTCTGAAGGATAGAAAATTATTTATTTCTGAACCACTTCCCATAAAACATCCCCAAATGAAATAATCATAATCATAGCAGCATTTTTAAAGAAAATCAAGTCCAATACATATCATAAGTATTGCAATTGTAATATGCATGCTCTTTCTCTACACACACACACACACACAGAGAGAGAGAGAGAGAGAGAGAGAGAGAGAGAGAGCCATGTTGACAACAGGCATTTTGCTACTATCTCAGCATCGTTTTGCTTCATCTGTCTTTTTTTGCTAAGAGTCTTGTTTCCTGCTTTCTGCTTGCATCACAAAAGAAAGATGAATGAGTTAAAACGCAGAAGGGTTGTTGTTGCATGTCTTGCCTTGACACACTAAAGAGGATGGTATCTGTACTTTAGAGAAGACAAACCTAAACACTTGACTCAATCAGTGTCCATCAAAACCTACACACAAGGAATACAAATTGTATCTGAGAGCTCTTTAATCTAGCAGAAAAGCCTATATTCTTGAAAGTCAAAGTTCAGGGAAGAAAATTAAGATGCCTATTTTAAACAACTGTGATGAATACTGAAGTGCCGTCCCAAAGGACAGGATGAAATTAAACATCTCCTGTAACCTGAACAAGAACCTAAAGTCTTTGGGGGAAATGCTGGGTATCGTATAGGCTGTATATCATCAGCTAGTCTTCAGTCTCACTAGAGGATTTGCTGCTTAAAATTCTACAGTGAAAGTTAAGTATTAGGTCAAATTAATTTGTGCTGATGTTCTCTTTTGTCTTTTAAAACAAACAAGTACTGAGATTCAGGTCATAGGACCCTGACTCTGGATAACATATGATAAGCAGGATGAATTCAACACATATGCTTACCTTAAAATATTATTTTTAATAAAAAAAAACCCAGATTGTAGTGATTCAGCTTTAAAGGCACAAGAACCCTGTTTTCCTCAATGTATACCTTAAACCAAACCTAGGCTGGCATCCTGTACCCACTTATGACAGAGATACCAAGCACCACTAGACAGAAGCAGGAAAAGTACACTGGGGTGGTGGTGGAGAAAACAGCATTCTCAGAAGACCTTTTATGTTTTCAGAAGAGGGTAACTTTCAAAAGACCCTCAGGGGACAGAATACCGTACCTCCAAAATAGTATTCTCAGTTGCCATAGAATGTTTAGTATTAGTTGTAAAAGAAAACAAATAGAAAAATTCAGGAAAGGGATAGAATGGAATGGAATATTCTGAAGGAGGTAATGGCTGGTTGCAGCCCTGTTAAAGGTGACACTTGGTTGCAGATCCCACTTATTATATCATGACATGCTTAAATACATAACAAAGGTTCTGGTTCAGCAGGAAACTGCCCACTAGAGGTCTTACTAAACCTCTAATCACAATCCTTTGAGCTATTAATCAGGAATACCCCATGTATTGAGGCATTCTTCCAGTTCATTAGCTTCAGTCTTTTAGAGAGTATGCATATCTTTTATCTATTAAGAGGCAATTCACACCTGGCTCAAGGACAGGAGCAAGTATGTAGGTCGCATATCATCTCTCAGTGTAATGTTTAATGAGATCTGGAGCCTACATGCAGCAGCATGAACAAGTCTTATGCAGACAAGCTTCAGTCCTTATTACAGGAGAAGCCAGGCTAAACTGTTTCACGGTGCTGCCTAGATTATACAAGACTATACACTGCTATGAGTTCAGGAATGTTAGACCAATCTAAATTTCAGGATCCAGTAAGTGTTAGAACTTAATCAAGGCTGGACTGTGCAGAATTGGACAAGATGACAGGAAGAATTCAAAACCAGTGGGACCAGAAATTATTGAAAGATTGGAGTAAATATGCAAGTTATTTGAAAGACAATTGTACTCAACTTACTACGCTTGTAGGACTACAAGCAGTTTTGTAAGGAGAACTATATGAAATATTACAGAAAATACTTATGAGAAGGGATTATAAGTTATTGACTATTAAGAGTTAGGGCAATAAATGTAAGATTAAAAGAGGAGGTTTGAAAATCATTAGAAGTGGTTGACAGAAGTCTTAGGCTAAAATAGCCAAATGATGTATAAGATGAGATGATATGTTCTGTTTGGAAAATATATGCAAAAACCAATAAAATGTGTGTGTGTGCAATACCTCTCACATGCTACAACCAATAAGGTTGTGACCTTATTTTGCCCATTAACCTAAAATCATGTGTCCTTGTGTTTTATTTACTCCACGCGGGTGGTGGGTCATCGACTCGCAAGTGGAAGCACCCCCTCTCACACACAGATAAAGTCAGAGGTTTGAGTAGAGAGGTTAGGGAGTGATGTGACCTAGAAGTAGAGCTGCAGACTGGAAAATCTGAGAGGCAGAGAACAATGTTCAATTTCTGTTTGAATCCAAGGCTGCGGCTATGGGAGAAACAAGACCCTCTTGAGATGTTAATGCTATGAACCCCTCTATGATAGGCTTAGGGTGCATATATGTATATACCATATACAAACCAAATAACATAAGGACACCACAAGTCTCCACTGTACCTCATTTCCAAAAGGAAACATGAACCTGGGGTAAGTGCCTGGAGCCCCTGGAATCTTGCACTGCTTAAAGATTGGGGTGGCATGCAACAATAGTATCGAGACAAGAGTCCTTCTTCTGAATAAAAGAGCAAAAGTAAGATTCTGGAGTGCCAACCATATTGCTTCAGGAGCAATTGCAGGGGAAGGACAAAGGCTGTAGCAGGAGGGAAGAATTCCACAAGCCAAAGATTTCTCATGGTTTCAGGCTAGATCTCTACCTCAATCCCTAAAATGGGGTGAGAAGAGTGGTTTGTCTCAAGTCACACCAGCATTCTCTGACAGAACACAAAACCACCAACTCTTACAAAACAAGCTGTGATTTTGTAATCACTGGTCTGGTGGGAACAGACTGGGGAGTTGTTCTCTGTGTACATCAGCATCAAACAGGCAAAAATTTCTGCCACAGAGGGAATTTCTCCAAAGGGAATCCCCCACTCACTGAGGCATTAAAGCAGTTAGTGATGTGAGTCCAAAATGATTGCTCATATTGCTCAGATGGTAGATTACTTACTAAGAAATGCCACACTCCAGAATTTAATCCTTTATATTTAGCATTTAAAATTCTGACATGTTTACGGCAACCAAAGCACACCCAAAATGGTCTGGGCCTGTGATGATCACTTGCTCTGGCAGATATTTATCCAGTTCCACTTTCACATTGCAGCTTTTTTTTCTTTTTGGGGAAAACATTAATTCCTCCATTTCCTTTTTTTTTTTTAACAAAATTTTATTAGCATTTTCATAATATAACAAAAACCCAACCCCACACCTACAAATACAAAAACAAATACAAATACACAAAAAGTCAGGATTCTTCTTATTTATATACCTTATAAACAAAAAAAAAAAAATCCTAGTTCCGAATCTTGACGCTTGACTTCCCCCGCCTTTTCACCTTCGGTTTTAATTCAATATACTCTTTCCTTAACAACTTTTCTCTATAAAAAAATTTAACTTTACTTAAAACAAAAAAGAAAACATACTTTTCTCTATCTTAACATTATAACCTAAATCATTACCAAATATTCTTATAGCTAAACTTATTTCTTCTGTCCTTTATCATGCTGCTTTTAACTTAAAATTCCATATCTCCTTACTTATTTAAAATATACTTGTAATTAACAGACTTCACACTCCGATTTCAGATACCATGGCAGACCATTTAGATTATACATTTAATACTTCAACCCACGCCCCTTCTGTCCATTGTCTTTTTCTGTCTTTCTCCAAAACCAAATCTCCAATTGCCTTCCTCTGAGTGTCCACAGTTCCAGGCATCGTCCACAGCAAACCCGGCATCGAGCTTCAGGGCGTTCCTCATCTGCATTGTGGGCTCCTCCGTTTCCCTTTCTCCTTCTTCTTGTAAAAATCTTAATTCCTTGTCCCATGCCCCCGAGCTGCCACCTCGGAGACTGGATCTTGTAAATTTTCCCATTTCAGATTCCTTTCCCCGGATTTGCCCAACCATTTCAGACCATTCTTCAAACGCCCCTCCCAGCTCTTTGCCAAGGCTTGATTCCATTGTGTAGAACTTTTGAAAAGCCTCCTCTGTGGAAAATACATCCTTTTTATGAATAATTCCACTCAAGACTTGTAGTTTACGATTAAGCAATTCCATCTGCAAAACGGTGAGCCTTTCCTCATCCTGTAGAGTAGAGTTCGATACCAGTGCAAGCGCAAAGGCCAGCATTTTAAGAGAAAGGGTGGGTATCAGATTTCCATTCCTGTCTCTTCCGTTCTTTGTTTCAGTTTTTTCCCACGACACACCAAGTCGCCGCCATTTCTCCGAGACCGGAGTATAAAGACCAAAACTTCAAACGGAGATATTTTTCCCCCAGTTAACCCCCAAAGGGAGATCTCAACAGACTCAGTTTTCAAATTCCAAGTGCTTTCTATTGATTGTTGTAGCAGCAGTCACTTAAAGGGTTAATTTCTTTCACCTCTCGAAGGGAGGGAGGCGGGCTGCCTTTCTTCTTTCCCCCAGATCGTTCCAAGAATACAAAGAGTCAATCAATTACTCACAGCCTCTGGGTTCTTAACAGCTCCTTGATGACAGGTAGAACTTAGACGCTCATCACAGGCTTTGCCGCCGCATTTTCATCCCGGTTGGGGCTTCTCCCCTATAGCCCGGCTCCGTCGTCCCTTCACCCCCACTCCCCCTTTACAGGGGGAGCGGGGGAAGGGTTCGGAGCCACAACGGGCACAGCCGGGGAGCCCAGAGTGCGGGACGCTCTTCCCGCACCCCAACCGGAGCCCCGCTATGCGGCTGCAGGGCTCCTAACCCCCGGAATGAACTGGGTGCTTCGCAGCCGAAGCAACCCACGACCACCCATAATGGCGTCAGCCGCCGGAAGCCTAATTCCTCCATTTCCTTCTGATGGCCACTTTTTAAAAACTTAATTAAATCTTGAGTTGTTGGCATCCACTCAAGAGACAATATAGTGTGCCTTCAGGGGGTTAAGCCAATATGCTGCATTAGCAGCACCCAAGTGACCTCCTTGGGACACAAGCCTAGGCAATTTGTATGGAGGTCCTGCACTGCCCAGACAGGACCCCTGTCTTGCCCTCACTGGCAAGTAATTAGTAGCAAATCCAAATTCTTTTTTTAAAAATCTTTTTATGCTTAAGAAAAAGCACCACTACCAGCAAAGTTCATTAAACCATCTGTCTTTTAGCATCAAGATTTACTGCCATAAAAAGGGCATCTTCTTTAAAGGTAAAGGTAAAGGGACTCCTGACAGTTAAGTCCAGATGCGAATGACTCTGGGGTTGTAGCGCTCATCTCACTTTATTGGCTGAGGGAGCCGGCACATAGCTATCAACTTTTCTCCCTTTTTAAGGGAAATTCCCTTATTCCGAATAGGATTCCTCGCAATAAAAGGGAGAAGTTGACAGCTATGAGCTGGCGTACAGCTTCCAGCTCATGTGGCCAGCATGACTAAGCCACTTCTGGCAAACCAGAGTAGCACACAGAAATGCCATTTACCTTCCCGCCGGAGTAGTACCTATTTATCTACATGCACTTTACATGCTTTTGAACTGCTAGATTGGCAGGAGCTGGAACCAAGCAACGGGAGCTCACCCCATCGCAGGGATTCGAACCGCCGACCTATCGATCGGGAAGCCCTAGGCTCTGTGGTTTAGACAGTTTTCCTCACAGGCAAACTTCTGCATCTTGCTATGACCATTAAAAACATGCCTTGGTGGGAGTTCCTGTCATCCCAAGAGCAGAATGTTTCCTTACAATGGGACTGAAATAACACTGTTCTCAACATCCATATTTTAGAAGATGTGCATATTTCATCATGGAAGAGAGAGAAGTGAGTAATGATATGATCAGTGTTATAAATGATCGGAGTGCTATGAAACAAAGCCATTCCTCCTGTGAGTCATATTTACAAGTGTTCTTTCGAAAGTTACAATGGTAGGCTTTTCCATGTGTGTTCCCGTTTCAGGTCCTTCTAATGTTTATAAATCAATCAATGTGTCGGGGAAAGTGAGGTCATGCTTCCAATCCTGACCCTTCCACCATGGCACTTTCATGCAGTTTTGCACCCTCCACAAGTCTGAGGGTGAAGATCTAGAGATCTGAAGAGAGGGGTGTGATCTTCTCGGGGACAGTAGTAACTTAAAACTCATGGAGGATTCTAAAGTGTCCCCAACTCACTGAGGGTTTGAGACCCCATTGGTTACCCTCACCTGGTTTAGATGGCCAGTTGAAGCTGTTCCCGGGGTGTGGCCACTATCGCATGCTGAGAGCTTCTAGGAGCCACAGGGACCAAAGGTGGACAAACTACGCCAGAAGGGGCACAACATGCCCCCCCACCAGAGGTACTACCCCTCCCCTAAGACTCATTTAGCACACTATATGTGTTAATTAACTGACCAATGTCAGTATATATGTGCTGTCTATGACTGCTTCTTGCTAATGGCTCCCTATCGAGCTGCAGGTTTTTATGCAATCCTCTCAGCATTTATCACCAATCTGCTATTGTAAAATATGTGCCTAGGTAACATATACCGTATTTTCCAGCGTATCAGACAACTGGGTGTATAAGACGACCCCCAACTTTTCCAGTTAAAATATAGAGTTTGAAATATACTCGACCGCAGATTCTCCTCCCGGCGTATAAGACAACCCCCAACTTTTGAGAATATTTTTCTGGATTAAAAAGTAGTCTTATACGCCAGAATATACAGTATTCACAGCACTGTCATTAAGTACCGGTAAATAAGTCCCATTTAATTCAGTGTACCTGACTCTCAGGTAAGTTGGGTTAGCATTACAGCCTTAATCATGAAAGAGTGTGTGTGTGTGTGTGTGTGTGTTAGTTTTTAAGGTGCCACAAGACTCTCCCATTGTTTTTGCTGTCAAAAAAGCTAACACAGCAACCCCTCTGTATAATTTTATTTTGCACCTAAGGGATCCTGGCAATCTTTAACCAAAGCCATACTATTACTATGGCTATTGCTTTATCCTACACAAATGACACTTAATAAATCTTTCAGTTATTCGGAGACTCTAGATTTGAAGGAGCAGGTCAATTTTACTAGCTGGGAAAGTAATCTTACAAGCAACCTCTCAGTCTTCTCACATGCCTGCCTTTTTCCCCTCAACGAAGAAAGCCGTCTGAGCACCAAAATTCACAGCACAAATGGTAAATAATAAAAATGCTATTCCTCATAGCAACAATGAATGGGTGTGCTTGAAAGGCCCAACTTTGGCAAAACATGAAAGGAAAATGGGAATGAATGGGAATAATCATGTGTAATCTTGTGCCCAAATAGCATCACAACCAAATGCATTAGAAAAACAGAAAGCAAACAGCATATAGTGAGAATTAGGACTGTGATCTAATACAAAAACAAACACAAACACCCTGTTACCAAGAACAAGAATGCTGTGCACAAAGAAACAAGCTTCCATGAGTGCATAGTCCTTCTGGGTATGGTTTCACATATGCAAGAAAATTATTTATTGGGGGAGACTTCTATTCATCACCTGCTGATTTTTGCACAGAACTTGTCACCATTGTCATTTAACAAACCATTTCGTAACATTGTAGTGTGTGTGTGTGTGTGTGTGTGTGTGTGTGTGTGTGTGTGTGTTACCAACAAAAACAAGATATGTAGCTGTCTCCTATGTATTTGACTGCACATTTAGTTGAGCCTTAGCAGCCATTACAACAACCAGGATCCTGTGATATGTCAGCATGATTGTTGCTAGGAAATTTTTCCTGCAACCTATGCATAATTTCCTGGGAACACAGTGGTATTTAAACACCCTTAAGATTGCTATGTTAGGATGGGATATATTGAGTTTATGGCAGATTAGAGATTTAAGTGAGGGACTTTCATTTTGCACCTCTTTACTTTGCAGAGGCTGATTCTAGATATCACCTTTCTTCCCCAGCAAAAAATATTCATTGCCCCAAATCACCAATGGCATCAAAGCTCATTTAGGTTTCCTCACTGTCAACAGAGATTGCCAGGCTCTTAGGAAAGGGTTGTTCTTCTTTCCACAAATTAAATTTGAATTAAAATAGCAGGCTCCAGAAGAGTTTACTGCAACATGTTATATGTAGGATTGCCTCTGAAGATGATTTGGAAGCTTCAGCTGGTGCAGAATTGGGCAACCAGGATGCTCACTGGGACAAGATGGTTTGAGCATATTACACTGATCCTGGCCCAACTGCAATGGCTGCCAATTAGCTTCCGGGCTCAATTCAAAAAGCTGGCTTTGACTTACAAAGCCTTCAACAGACGAGGACTGCAATATCTCAAGGACCGCTTTTCTCCGATCCAGATCCTGCGATCATCATCTGAGGCTCTTGTTTGTGTGCCCCCTTCACGAGAGGTTCGTAGGGTGGCAACATGAAGATGGGCCTTTTCTGCAGTGGTTCCCTATTTTTTGGAAATCTCTCCCCAGGAAAGCTTGCCTGGGACCTTTTCACATACCTTTAGGTGCTGGGCAAAAAAACATTCCTCTTCTCCTCGGCCTTTGCCTAATGAAACTATCTATAGCCTTTTAAATTTTTTAACTGGGAGGTGCATTGTTTTGTTTGTCTCTATGTTGTTTTTATGATATTACATTGGAAAGCACCCTGTGATCATTGGATGAAGGGCAGAATAGAAATTTAATAAAACAAATAAATAAGTCAATAAACACTGTACCATGGTTTATCTTCCTGCAGAAACACAGGGATTGCCTTCCTCTGGCTAAGTTGATGAAACAGAGGGAAAGAGCAGCACAATTCTATAGCAATGTAGGAAGTCATGCCATTGGCCTATCTAGCTCAATATTGTGTATGGTGACTGGCAGCAACTGAGGACATTCCCAGCTCTACCTGAAGACTCCAGGGATTGAAATTTAGACCTTCTGAATGCAAGGCAGAGGTTGTACCACGGAGATACAGCCCTTCCAAAATGGAATTAAAAACTGCAGCTGCTCAACATGCAGTTGCCACAGGCAGAAGGGCCCTGCCGGAAACAAAACAAAACAAAAGTGTGATCTCAAATCACTTTTGGAGACCATTCTCACTTCCCTATACATGTCTAACCTGTGACTTCAATGGGGCTTAGCGCAAGGGAAGTGGGAACAGGATTTCAACCCAAGGCACTCCCAGGAATCACTGGATAATCTCTCCCTTGAAAATGTAACTTCTTTGAACAGCTCTAATCCCTCAGAGAGATAATTCAACTGATACTCATCAGGTTCCAAGGGAACAATGAAACATTTGCTCTTCTGTTCCGTCTTGTTCCTTTTCTTATTAGCCTTGATTTATTACTGCCAAACCAAATCCCTCCATGATATCAGAGCCTCCTAAAATTTCCACCCCTCTCAGATTTGTATGGAACCTTATTAACACCTCCGGCAGGCAGCCCAGGCCTCCACCATTCGCTCCGTACAAACGGCAGGGATTTGAACAGTGACAGGAGTGCCTTCCAGGACGAATAATAGACTCCCCGTACATTTGCTAGTTTGGCTGCTAGATATAATTAGAGGGAATTTGCATCTTCTGATTGCTCATGCTCCTCAAAAACAATGTGAGCTAATGACAGCCTCGTGAAGCAGTTTGGCTACATTACTAAGCTGCATGGAGATCTAGATTCCTGTTTGGAAACAGCTTCTAGGGTAGAGGAAATTGCGAGGAGAAAATGATTTCCCTCTGTTCCCCTGGACGTTATTCAACTCTGAATTCACTGCTTTTAGACACCCACCCGCCCCCATTTTCCCATTCATTCTCCTTGCTGATAACAGAAAACAGCTATTCACTTGCCCATTTGTTAGAGTGGGTTAAGGAAGAGTCCTATACAGAATATTGTATTTCCTTGCAGAGGCAAAATTGCAGTGCCATATAATTTAGGGGAGTCCAAAGTCTGTGGTTTTATCTCTAAGGTGCCTACGTGCAGTAAAATGATGACAGGGGATCTGCTGTTGTTTTTTAACTCATACAGTGAATTAGCTGTATACAATCCTGTAAAGTTCCACAGTAGATTCTTTTACCGCCTTGCAAATAAATCAGTTAAATCCCCAACATCTGGGTGGAACCTCAGTACAACAGACAACACAAGGAATAGTCTTGGTCAGAAGTAGCCAACCTGATACCCTCAAAAAGTTGTGGATCACATTGGTCATGCTGCCTGGGACTGATAGAAGTTGGAGTCTATAACATTCACACTGGCAGCCTTTGATGCGGTTGTTTCTGCTAAAGTTGCCACAAAAAGCTGCCAGACAGGCCTCACCAGAAGGGCTGCTGATGGCCCCATGGGAAAGTCATCAATTCCTAGAAGCTTTATGCAAGAGCTTTAAAAAAATAAATTGCATGCCAAAGGTCCCAGCTTCAATCCCTGGATCTCTAGTTAAAAGAATCTTAGGCGCCATGGCTAGGCATTCCCAGATTTATGCTTGACAGGACCCTGGGCATGTTCTTCAGGGTGGGGTGGGGTGCCCCCTGTTACTTATTAGTTAGTGGGTGGGCACCATGACACAAAGTGGATGCCTGGGTCCATTTGGTGCACATCTGCTGGCTGGCACCAACTTTTTAATGGTGCCAGGCAGCAGACAAGGACCTGGAAGCCACACGAGAAGGACTCTAGGTTGCATCTGGTTTGGTAAGCCATGAGTTGTGTATGCCTCATTTTTTTAGAAACAAAGCAAACCATGTCCAAGCTCAGGAGCTTTGGAAAGGATGCTGAAGCTAAGCAGTTAGAGAAGATCAGGTTTCTACTTAGTATGGCAGATTAACTTAGAGGACAATATTCAAAACCTTCTCAAGGTTCACACCCTCCAATTTCCTTCTGACTAGGCGTATCAGATCTCTCCCCCCTCCCAAACTTGGCTGTTGTTTTCTACTTCTTCTTTTTCCAAATAAGTAAATAAATAAATTCTAAGCACCAAATCCAATTGTAAAAGCAGAACTGTGACACTGAGCCAATGTATTTGCACCGGCGGAAAACAGTTGAAGATGTGGTTAAAACAAATGACTCATGAATAACTCATGGTCTGAAATACTTTTAGATAATGTGTTTGTCAATCAGTTCTAAATGAGAAACAAAGTCATAATACAAGAAGAGAAGGAAAAAACAAGGGCAAAAACCAAAGCCCAGTGCTAGATAAATCGGAGAACAGAATGGAATTTGTCTAACACATTATATGGTGTATATAGACAATCAAGTTGTACAGGAGAGTATTTAAAACACAAATGGTGCTCTGGTTATATATCAGCTTAATGCTGTTGCTGCAACCATAATATTCACATGCATAGAAGCTGAACAATGCACCAGAAAACAGATATTGCATAACTCTATCTTTTAACAATTTGCATTTCAACCATAGAGGCTCATGGGCCAGGACACTCACAACATATGTCTTAAATTAAGAGTGTTGGTCCTTTATGGCAACCACACTACAAGAGATACCGGTACATCACACAGAGGTATTTTCTAATGTGGCCAATTTTAAATTCAAGAGTATGCTATATTATATAATTGCTTGGAAGGAAATCAAAATAATTTGGATTGCAGCCATGAATTCATGGGGGGGGATACATTATTTGAAGTGTTTTAAATCCTCCCCCCCCCCCAACCACAACTGTTCAGTGTGAAAGAATTATCCTTCTGACAGGAGTTACTGCAGTTGGTGGCACATTTTCCTCCAGGCGAGAAGGTTGGAAGTTTAGTTCAACGTCATGATTTAGGCTAAAATCATGGATGACACAACTACACAGGCTATAGAGTGGATGCTATACGATTAGAGGTGACATCCTTCAAATGAGATGTTGCATCAAACTCCTTTTATCTCTTCCCACTTGACTGGGCAGGTAGATCTTCATGATTTCCTGACACTTTCAGAAGGACAAGAAGTTAAGTTCAGTGTCTCAGCTGATGTCAGTCTTCTTAACAGAGAGAGGTCCTGATGGGAAAAGCAATGAATGAGCTGTAAACCAACAGCCTAATTCCTCAATAATATCTTGAAATCTGATTATTATTTTTTGAGACATTTTAATGTGATGGGGGACACACACACACCAACCACCTGGTGATGATGATTCACTGGTGTGAAGGTTCTGAGCAGGAAAGCTGAGAAAGATTAAAGATGATAGGCGTAGTTTGTTTGTTTTCACATTCCCTTTCCCAGGGTGATGGCTGTTTTGCCGTTGTGATTGCCACCAGTATTATAGCAGAGCTTAATGTAAGGATAGCTATCATGGTGCCCTCCTGATGCTGTTTGTCTCCATATCCCTGGCTGAATGAATATCCTGGGAAGGATCATGGCTCAGTGGTAGAGCATCTAATTTGCATTCAGAAGGTCACAGGTTCAATCTTCAGGAAGGTTTGGGGGATCCTGGAGAGCCACTGCCAGGCAATGTACACAATACTGAACAAGATGGACCAATCCTCTGACAGTATAAGGAAGCTTCCTATGTCCTTTTTCTCTTTACTGCCTTCAAGGAATGGTTGCAGTTGGTGGTCTTTTCAAAATCCCAATAAGGAGAAGATTCCCAGATTTCAGTGGTGAGATGCGGCTTGAATGGACACAGTTCAGGTGTTTCTTGCTTGAGACTTGCGTTTCCACCACAGATCCAGATCTCAACATGCGGTACTTTAAAAATAAATAAAAAAGAGGGTTAGAAGCAGTGGTACTAAAAACAAAGGACTCTGGACAGCTGATTGGACAAGTATGTCAGCAGGATGCAACGGAAGGGGAGATGAAAAGCTCTGCTGAAACACTGCCTTTGTCAGGCATATCCCTTCCTCAACTGTTATCTGGCAGCAGGCTTTCCATTAGGCTGCAGCACAATGAGAGACAGAAACACACCACACCTTCAGCTCTTAAGAGAGACCAATTCCATTTGGCTCCTTCTTTCACTCAACTGTTTTCCATTCCAGCTGGTCATTATATTAACTATTATAAGAACTGGAAAGTGAGTTTGTTGTTCTCTTCCATCCTCATCCTTTCCATCCTTTTGTGTCATGCCTCTTAAATTGTAAGCATGCAGGCTACAGACTATCTTATCTATCTATCTATCTATCTATCTATCTATCTGTCATCATATGTCAGCCACTCTGAGTACCTTTTTTGGATAACGAGCAGGTTAAAAATGTTTTAAACAAACTTTCACTTCACCACATGCCCCAAGGGTGAGAAAGCCAATACCTCATTCATTTAAAGCATTTATCACTGTTTTAAAGGTTCTTGTAATTTAGATCTGGGTGTGCTTTTCACACACACACAAAATCAACTCCCGGGAATTGTGTACTACATGACCCTCGGGGTCCCTTCCAATTCTGCAGTTCCCTGATTCTATATGTCCATGTTGAGAACAGGATGGTTACAATTTAAACCTTAAAAGATACACAGCATTTCCTAATGTAATCATATTCTCACATCTTAAATCAAGCTAGAGGCATAAGGTAGGCTGAGAGTGATATTATATATTCGAGAGAGAAAAGTCAAGTGGAACAATTGGATTGACTGAGGATAGAAGAGAGGAAGATGGAACAGGGTGTTTCAGAAACAAGCAAATGAAAAGATTATCGGCTGTGCATCCACTGAATATTTCAGGATTTACAAATGCCTCCTGACAAATTTCAGAAGGGAAGGCTTCTTAGTCTCTTGCAGCAAAAACACACAAACACATACACACAAAGTTACGTTCTATCTTAACGATGAATGCATTGATGCTGGTGCTCTTGTACTCGTGAAGGGATATTCCTCGATCCATGGACAGGAAACATCTGCTAACAGAAGACGAGGGGATTATCACCTATTCTTCCCCACCCCTGCAGAACTCAGCACTGTTCCTGCCCCCCCCAATAAACTCAAGAGAGATGTGAGACAGGGTGGTACCATGTCAGGAAGCCTTAAGGGGTAACCAGACATGAGACAGGGTTAATTTTCTTCAAGAGTGTAAATCACCCCAAGGATGAGCTATCGCTGGTGGGTGGTCAGATGTTCTAATTGCTATGGTGATGACCTTGTGCCTCAACTATATCTGTGGTTAATGTATGCCAGGTCAGTAGTGCTGGTCAGTGCAAGGCAGAGTCTGTTAGTTGTCTCCAGTGTTATGTCTTAAATTGCTGAACTTATTGAGAGCATTATGGTGCAGGAGGAGACTCTTGAGAGCCAGTGTGGTGTAGTGGTTAAGAGGGGACTCTTGAGAGCCAGTGTGATGTAGTGGTTAAGAGCAGTAGACTTGTAATCAGTTGAACCGGGTTTGCGTCTCCGCTCCTCCACATGCAGCTGCTGGGTGACCTTGGGCTAGTCACACTTCTCTGAAGTCTCTCAGCCCTACTCACCTCACAGAGTGTTTGTTGTGGGGGAGGAAGGGAAAGGAGAAAGTTAGCTGCTTTGAGACTCCTTCAGGTAGTGATAAAGTGGGATATCAAATCCAAACTCTTCTTCTTCTTGAGAGTCCCATGGACTGCAAGAAGATCAAACCTATCCATTCTTTAGGAAATCAGCCCTGAATGCTCACTGGAAGGACAGATCCTGAAGCTGAGGCCCCAATACTTTGGCCACCTCATGAGAAGAGAAGACTCCCTGGAAAAGACCCTGTTTTTGGGAAAGATTGGGGAAACAAGGAGAAGGGGACGACAGAGGACAAGATGGTTGGACAGTGTTCTCGAAGCTACCAACATGAGTCTGACCAAACTGTGGGAGGCAGTGGAAGACAGGAGTGCCTGGTGTGCTCTGGTCCATGGGGTCATGAAGAGTTGGACACAACTAAATGACTAAACAATAACAACAAAAATTGAGAGCAATGGAGATACTTTGTACTTGTATACATCTTTAGATATCTGAATCTGCAAAAGCCTACAAACTGTATATACCAACGCCCAGAGCTGTTTTACTCAGCCTAATCTTTTGCAACATTAAACTATCTCTACCTTTCTCTATTTCCATGTGGTGACTGGTACTGGGAGCAACTTCCACTGTGTGAATATCTCACCTAAGATTCGTGACAAAATTGGCAATTATCTCTCTACCTCTTCCATTAGCAGGTGTCTCTGCTGGATCCAAAGGCCTTCCATGAGTGAAGGGCCCCATTTTAATTCAACCCTAACCAATTAATTGTAGCACGATAGTTCAATGACAACTGATGCAACGGATGAAGTGAGCTCTTGACTAGGAATGGGGGTAGGGATGTTGATTCAGTTTGCATTTAAAGATGAACCTTAACAAATCCTCACTTTCAAAAGCAATAAGTGAACTTCTGACATTCTCCCTCTTCTGAATTTTCCAGTGCAGTTCTCGAGCCGATAAATGGGTTTTAAAAAACCAAAAAGCATATACTATGGTAAAGAGGGCATAAGGATGCATATGTTGGTGAAGATAACACACCCAAATGCATGATATATGATGGAATTGCTTTGCAAAATATGTGTATTAGGCAAAAGCTGAATACAAACGTGTGGATCAGGAGAAACTTGTGCTAAAATGAAGCCTTTTTTAAGCAAATGGATTCTTTTTTCCCATTCTAAGCACAGAACTTAGAATGGGGAAAAAACAGGAAACTGAAAGAAATTGAAATGGGCAAATTTGACCATCCCTGCTACTAACTAGGAAAGCTTATGCCAGAAGAAATGTGCTTAAATGTTTATCATTATTCCTATATTTAAAAAGTGGTGTACTACATTGAATCAATCAATCTCCTTTATTGGCATAGAAAAAGTGCATCATATACATGGATCATAAGACAGTCTCTGGGCGCAGGTTCATAATTTAATATACATAATACAAAAGGAAAAAAGAGTTCGGGGGGGGGAGGAAAGGAAGCAATGGAGTAGACTACAGTACCATCACTGGTTGATGTACAGGCGTTGTCTGTGCTATTATGATCTTCTTCAGAGGCAGGAAGTGCAGCCTCCCTGTGGCCCTAGGTCTTCTGACCAGTGGCAGAGGCCAGCGGCTACCTCCCTTCAGCAATGAAGCTGGAGTTACCAGAGCACTTGCTGAAACTGGCAATGGGACTGAGCATATTATGGTAGGTATGGGGGTGAACGAAAACTATTCACTCAATCATGTTGTGAAATGCTGTATTCCATCTTGTTAACAGTGCTGAAAGCAGACAGGGTCAAATTGACTGGATTCCCCCACAATATGGAGCAGTATACTGTGCTCATTCTTCCTGAGCATGCTGAAGCCTTTTCTTTCTCATTTGTCGCATTTAATACATTTGACAGTGTTTTAAAATAGCAATTCTGATGTTAATAGGTAGATTTGTCAGGGAGCTTTCGTGCCAGCATGACCATCCTCTGCATAAAATAACCTCTGCTGCTTGTCATGCTGCTATAAATTGCTACCGCCCTATATTTAAATGGGCAGAATCAGCTGCAGCCATAATCTCAGAATGCCAGGGTGGTCTCTGTGGAAAGAAGTGCCTGTGTTATTTTTGGCTTCACTGTGTAGGCTTTTACAACTGTATCTGGGGAAGAAAGCAGGAACTTGGGCTTTCCTACTTGCTTCTCTTATTCCTTGTGCCTTTGGTGTTTTGTTTTGTTTTTAAAATACTTTCTATTACTCCCATAAATTCATCTTTGCAGGAAGGTCCAACACAGAAAGTTTATAGCTTTCCCTTCAGCTCCAAATAGGTTTTAAGACTGCAACAGCACACTCATCTCAAATCCAAAGCAAGACTGATTTTGTTGATTATATACAGTTAGCAAAGCGTTGGAAATCCTTTTAGCTCCTGCACAAATCTAATGCTCAGCTTTTGTCCCTATAAGGAGATAAGAAGCATGTAGAATTCCTCCATAAGGAGGATTGAAGGATGGGGCATTTTCTTATCAATGGAGAGTAGTTCAATAAACCTACCGTATCCTAATTTGCCTTCTTCTCTTGGTTGGCTATCAACCTATATATTTTTAAAACATAGTGGTCTCTGTGTGATGTGAACATGAGAAGTAGAAGCACATGTTTCTAAATTTATACTGGGCATTTCGTAGGTTGGTTGACTTTATTTTTGCACGTTAACTCTCTAAAGGCCAACTCTTCTGGATGATAGAACTTTTCCTGGTACAGGCAGCGACCGTTTTAGGTGCGGCCAATATTTGCGTGACCACACATGCACACATTCAAGCCCAGAAGTGACCCAAAAACATCACAAAAAGGAGCAGAATGGGACAGGGCCGGAATGGGGTGTTTGCAAGGTTTTTCCATGGGTGTTCTGATTACACGTGATTTCGTGTAAGTATGCGGTGCCTCGTAATGTAACCCCACGTGCTCCTATGGGTCTGGTGCTTCCCCACTGTCTCCTGCACCACTGTCTCCCAGACCCAGGAGAGGATTGAAATGGGATGAGCAGAGGAAGTTGCCCCGCAGGTGCAGTCTCCAGGGAAGGTACATAAACGGCTGGAGGGGGAGTGGCTCTATAGCAACTGCTCTATAGAGCACGAGGCTGGGAATCGTTGCCTAGACACTAGGTTGGTGTGCATGGGTTTCTGGAGCTGTAGAAGCGACTGTGTTATTTTTGATAAAGAGCTTACTTTCTGCTGTGTACATTCCTTTGGCTGGGAAGTGCCCTTGACGACTACAATAGAGAGTATGTATTGAGTTCTGTTTTAATTTATAAAAACATGTGCTGTGGGCTAAGTGAGCTATTCACACCCTTCTGTTCCATTCTGCACCTCTTGTCTTCCCAACCAAAAAAACAAAAGCCAAAAAAGGCTATAGAAAGGAGTAAATGCTTGCAAAGTAGGAATGAAAGTGTATAAGAAATATGAATCCTTGATCTGCCTCCATCCATTCTCCTGCTTTCGAGTATGTTCACAAAAACTCATAGATCAATCTGAGCCAGGGCTTTGTAAACTGATAATCACCAACAGGAGACAAATTCTCATGTAAAACCAAGAACAGAAAAAGTGGTAAGTTTCCTTATTGACAAATAGTGAACCAGCAGGGCCATTACAAACCTTCCTTACCAATAATGCATTGAACAGCCCCTAGATCATTTTTTAGAAGGAACCTCTTTATTCTTAAGAGAATTATGATGTTCAAAATAGTCTAAACTTCAAAATTCGCCATTATAAGCCAAACTATTTCCATGCATGGTGCAGAGAAGTGTTATTGGTGGCTTCTGCAAGCTTTGTAAGACCTAAGTAAGGGTGTGAGTTATGCACCAAGAGATTCCTGATTCAGTTGTGAATGTTTGGAAGACTAGAAAAGCACTACAGCTTGTATCCATTTGTATTCTTCTATTGACAGAAGGCTTTTTTACCTAGTGGAAATTATGTGTTGGGATCCTGGCATCTCTTGGTGAGGCTCCCTCTTGGATCTTAATATATGCCTTCATGAGTCAGTATTTCTTTATGGAATGAACGGGATGCGGGTGGTGCTGTGGTCTAAACCACTGAGCCTCTTGGACTTGCTGATTGGAAGGTCAGCAGTTTGAATCCCCACTACGGGGTGAGTTCCCATTGCTTTGTCCCAGCTCCTGCCAACCTAGCAGTTCGAAAGCACAACGGTGCAAGTAGAAACATAGGTACCGCTGTGGAGGGAAGGTAAACAGCATCACCATGTGCTCTGGTTTCCGTCACGGTGTTCCGTTGCGCCAGAAGCAGTTTGGTCATGCTGGCCACATGTCCCGGAAAGATGTCTGTGGACAAATGCCGTCTCCCTTGGCCTGAAAGCAAGATGAGCGCCACAACCCCATTGTTGCCTTTGACTGGACGTAACCATCCAGGGCTCCTTTACCTTTACCTCTGTTGGCTGAAAGAGAGCAGGGGTGGCGGTAGGTGATTTCTGCTAATTTAGCCTTTCTACTGCTGGCTCCATGTTGTTCCAAGTGGACCCCCAACTCATTTGAGCCAGTGGCAGACTTTGGGCTCTCAAATTTCAGAGGCACTTTGTGTGATGCTAAAATTCAGGGCCCTCCCCCATTCTACAGCATTGTTTTGGTGCTCCCTGCAGCACATAGCTCAGTGCTGGTCACGGTACCCTAAAAACTCCTCTGCTTGAGCAAATGGGAGGTGGGGAGACCAGGTGGCTGAAGAAAGGAGAATAAGTGAAAATCACATCCCTACTTCCTTCCTGGTAATAGAAGTCTGTGCTGGATATATTAGATGGGTAGATAGATACAGATATAGATAGATACAGATATATGGAAGATAAGTGCTGGGCTGCATTGTTTTAATTTGGGTTGGCACAAAGTCACCAAGCTGGTTTTAGCAATCTTTTATATTTTTGTAGCTATTTATTTTGCATTTTTAATGTTTGCATTTTAAAAATTTTTTACGAACTCCAACAAAAGCCTTTCCCAGGGCAGTTCCAGCTATAAAGTGCTGTTGCTGTCTGTTCTATTTATCTGGCCATAACAAAACATCCATCAGAAAACCAGAAATAAAAGTAAAACTATTAAGTTGGGAAAACACACACATGCAAAGGAACCCCACAAAGGAGCAACCATCCATCACTATCCAACTGCTCAGCAGCAAACCGCGCTTAAAACCTATGGCAAGGTATTCTTGATGTTGTTTTGCAAGTGCTGAGACATTTTAAGGTTTCCATGAATCTGAGAAACGTTCCTTGGCCAGGAGAAACTCTGACTGGCTGGACCAGTGTTCATAATCTCATAGAAGATTTTGAAGCACTCTGAGCACTTACATAAACAGAGCCATGGAGTACATAGTGAGAAATGGCTCATCCCCACTGATACAATAAAATAGATTAAAAGGTGCCATCTGTCTAAAATGGCCAAAGGCATTTGCTGGAATCTCAGTAAGGTTAAAGCCCTAATTAAATCAAGATTTGACATCTCTAGTACATAATTTCCCTGCGTATATAGAGACTTTATCATTGCATACTATGGCATATTAGTCCATAAAGACAAGTCTTTGGATTAAGACCCGTTTCAGATAGTTTAGTATTACGGGCCAACCCAGCCCAGCACCTTAATAAATGATTTGTTAACTGTAGTCCAGTTTTAAGACTCCATAATTTCTTGTTGGCTTACCTTGACTATGAACATGGACTCTTCCCTAACTATAGTTTAACTGTATCTTTGCCCTGCCCATGTGGCAACAAAGATGCTAGTCAATAGCAGCTGAAAAATAAAGCCATTCTCCACACTCCAAATGAGGGAGGAACCATGGGGGCAAGACCTACTGGGGAGTGCTGCTCAGACCACTAAGCAGAGTTGTATGCTCGTTTCCTTGAATAAAGAGTCAATTTCACTAACGGAGATCTGCTTCCTTTATTGCTGACCTGCATCTGACTCCAGCCCTGACACACTCTTAAAAAAGAATAAAAAGTGTTGTCTTTTTAAAGGTATTAACCCCATTGCCTTTGACGGAGCTGACTTCTATGCGAACATTTGGCCCAGGGCAGCAAAATCTCATCAACAAATGCACCAACGAATACTCGCTTTGTTTTTCTTATTTGCTTTGTTTTTCTTATTGATATCTATAGCATAGTGACACAAATTATTTCCACTGTTCAAAAATGTGGGTCACCTGCCTTTTGGAATGTAGGATAAAGTTCATAAATTGAAATGTGACCAATAATCTCCATTGCTATTTTATTTTATTTTTTCTTATTGTGAACATCAGACAGAAAAGCTTTTCTAAGTTTTCTTACTACTGTGAAATAACCCTCAATATCATTTAGGAGTCAAGCTTGCAATTGCATTGTAGGTGACGTCATTGCAATTACCATGTTATTTAGGAGTTTAATATGTGTGCCTAAATGTCTGCAGCTGCAAAATGAGAACCGAAGAGCCGCAATACTGCTTAGTCACCAGAACACAAACACAGCATAGAACAGTCACTGTGCAAAGATGCTGCATTCATGCTACCAGGAGATTCCTAATATTCAACTTTCAGATCCTTTCCATTCCAGCTGGATTATCATATTCAAAATTAGCTCAATATTAGTCTACCTGGATGCCTTTCTTCAACCCTTTTGGTTTCCAACTCCATAGTTCTGGCCTAGTATGTACAGAGGATTTAATCAGCCCTTTCCTTCCTGGGCTAGTCTAGTTCAAGAATCAACATGCATGTACACATTCATGCTACCTGGTCCCTTATGCCTATATAAAATGGATGGGATCATGCCCCATCAATACTGTCTCCCATTATGTCAAAGTACACAGTCACTAGTAAATTGCGCTTCATACATGTCAGTTTGGTTGTACAGCATTTCATTTCATGTGCCAGAAATGCCACAACCCCCTCTCTTTTTCCCTGCCCACTTTTGTGTGCATAAATGTTATTGTATTCACACAGGGCTTGGGACACCCTTCTGAGGTTGCTAGATTATGAACCTACTCATTAATTATTATTATTATTATTATTATTATTATTATTATTATTATTATTATTATTTATACCCTGCTGATCTGGCTGGGTTTCCCCAGCCACTCTGGGCAGCTTCCAACAAAAGGTTAAAAATATATTAAAAGATCAGTCATTAAAAACTTCCCTAAACAGATGTCTTCTAAACATCAGATAGTTGTTTATTTCTTTGACATCTGATGGGACGGCATTCCACAGGGCAGGCACCACTACCGAGAAGGTAACCTCACATCTCGCAGTGAGGGAACTGCCAGAAGGCCCTCGAAGCTGGAACTCAGTGTCCGGGCAGAACGATGGGAGTGGAGACTCTCTTTCAGGTATACTAGGCCAAGGCCGTTTAGGGCTTTAAAGGTCAGCACCAACATGTTGAATTGTGCTCGGAAACGTACTGGCCTGATCAGTGATCATGCTGGTTAAGGCTGATGGAAATTGGAGCCCAGCAGCAAGCGGAGGGCTACAGATTAGCCAACTATTCATTATTAAATGGGGGGAAATGCAATAAAATCTACTTTTTTAAAAAAGTAGAGGACAAGACAGAGACCCATGGATTTGACAGTGTTGTGATCTTTCTTGAGAGCAGTTTTGATGGAGTTGGAAGGAAATAATCCAGAATACAGAGGAGAAACTTGATACATTGTGGGTATTGATGGGCAAATATGTCAATTTATGTTTCTTTTCGTTTGGGTTTTTTTTTTTTTCCTCCCTGTATAAGTTCAGTTTCCCACATTTCCAGATAGGTTTGTTATATATTTTTTTAAGTCTTCATGAAAATTTACCAGCGTTGTTTTGCAAATTTCTCCTACTATACACATTTTTGTATGCAATTTCACCTAATGTACACATTTTTCCAAAGCATTTTCCTCTCTACCGTATAATGCCTTCTTGCATTGTTGTTGTTGTTGTTGTTGTTGTTGTTGTTGTTGTTGTTGTTGTTGTTGTATGAATTCTCAGAACTGGCCCCTTTTAGCAGCCAGAGAGTTGGAGGGAGAGGAGAGAGGAGAACTTCCCTCCCTTTAGCCTTACAGACTTTGAAGGTGACTCCAGTGGATCAAGGAAAAAGAATTATCCCACTCACCCCACTAGGTAGGCTTAGGCAGATTAATGACACTTGCTCTGAATGGAAGGGCAGCCCATTTTCTGTTCATAAGTGCCACAACTAACAGAATAATACCTAAGAATAGGGCAAGGCAGCAATCAAAACAGAAAAAGAGAAAAAATGGCTATTAAGAGCCTTCTGCCCTGCAACTGACTGCTCACTGGGTAGAGTTAATAATAATAATAATAATAATAATAATAATAATAATAATAATAATAATAATAATTTATTACTTATACCACGCCTCCCTAGCCACTCTGGGCAGCTCCCAACAGAATATTAAAAACACAATAAAACATCAAACATTAAACTCCCCTTAACAGGCCCTTCAACCCAAGCAGAAAATGAACCAATCACAGCAAGTCCAATACTCCATTTTCCTGCATTGGAGAAGAGGGTCCTTGGATGAGATATACCACAGCAATTCTCCGGTTGGGTGGACACACAGCAGGCTGGAAATATTACTTACTTGCTTACTTGCTTGCTTGCTTGCTTACTTACTTACTTACTTACTTACTTACTTACAGGCATGACATGGTTCATTTCACAGCTTGAGGCAAAATGAGATCATTCCTCCCTCCCCCGGCTGCCTGCCCACCCTTTTGCTGCCACCCCGCCCTCGGCACCCACGAAACACCACCAGCAGCAATGCTGGCAGAAGCACCCGTGAAGCACCAACATGGAATTCTTCTCCCACCCCTACTGTAATTGTGAGTAAGCAGCATAATGCAAGAGGTTGGAGATGTTGACTGGAAAGGAAACTGAGAGGCAGCTGGAAAGAGAAGGTGGGTCAAGAGTTTTTGAGAATGGAAGAATCCATGGCTTGTTTGAATGCAGAAAAGAAAGAGTTGAGGGAGAGAGAGAAGTTTATTATGTGGTTGAGAGGAAGGTTGATGGCTGAGGAGTCAAGAGGGGACAGGATCAAGAATCAGATGAGAAATTTCTGCTTTGGATTAGTGAAGAGGTTTGTTGAAACCTTCTAAACTGACATATGGGAAGAACAGATATGCTCCATATATTTTTCCATCATTCCTCCACTAAATTATGATGGATAAAATACTACAATTACAACTACTAATAAAAATTCACTCTTCACCAGCAGCTCCAAGAGTGAGCTACAACAAATTAACACTCAGAATTAAAAACAGTTAAAACATGTTACATAAATGATTCTGCCCTAAGGAATTTTTAGTCACATTTTAGAAAAACAGACAGAATAGGTACCAGTACATTATTTTCTTTCATGTCCACCATACCCCCAGAAGCAAGCTGATGATTACGGTGAAGTTTGATTATAGTGAAGTTTGATTACTATGTGCAAGTTGTTTGCATTGGGGTGGGGGGACCACAACTTCTTAAAATGAAGAACAATGTCTTTGTGACAAACAGCAGCAGTGTCTGGAGAGCAGTCATTCTGCCTCCTCCCCCATAAGTGGAAGGAATGAATCACTCATTGTGTGTGAATACCTTTGTCTGTAGTTGGAGACTAGAAAGCCCTTGTCCAGTGTGTTGGCTTTCTGGATGGGAAACGTTGTGAGATGGGGAAAAGGGTTTGGGGGAAAGGGTTTGGTTGGATTTGGTCCTTGCACTCAAATTGCTTAGATCATACAAAGGTCAAAAACACCCCCACGTGTAATTTACAAGGCTCTTACTGGCAAATCTGTTCCGAGTGCTTAAGAAAAACACAAAAGCAGGCCTAAACATGTGCCAGGTTTCCATGACTCCCTAGTCAATTTCTAACAGCAGCTGCCTTTCAAGAGCTAATTGCCCAGTAGGATTTTTGAGTTCTCTGCCTGCTCTCGTCTCTTTTCCCTTCCCCCTGATTCTGTCTCTTGTTCCTCGCCAGCCCTCGAATTCATCCCTCTTTGTACTCCCCATTCAGCGTGCAAGAGAACATAGAACAGAAACACAGAACCCCTTAAAAATCCCCCTCCCCTGAACCTTGCTGCCTGTTCTGCCACGTTCTCTGGAACAATATTAAACAATGCTGCATCTTTCTGTACTGAACTTTCACGAGTTGTCACAGTGTGTTGTTAAGCTGCTTCTCCAAATACCAAATATGGTTGCTTTTCAGCAATGCACTTAATGGTGTCATGAGTCATGCTGTTGTGTTATGCAAAGAAAGAATGGCTTTTCCATTGAGCTGCGGCATAACCTAGGTGTAGGCAGTGAAAGGTGGCCCCTGGTGTGTAACTGGCAACCCACCCACTTGTCAGGGTGGAGTGAGATAGGAAGCTGGTTTTCCAGAATCCTCTATGGGAACTGGGATTGCCACAATTGGTCCCACCTCTGATCGTGACCTGTATTGAGTAGAACTCGTCAATAGAACTTGTGCACATAGAAAGCATGGACAGAATAGGGGAGCTGATATTGACTTTCACATGTTGATTTGACTTCGTGTAAGGAGTCTTTGCTCCTTCATTCATACAAGCTCTATCTGCCTAGGTCATCTATGCATGATCCATATGTTTGTTTGTTTGTTTTTAATGCAGTGTGCAGGTCTGATCTCTGGAATTTAGGGATGACATCTGAAGAAGAATCCACATCAGTGTTTGAAAGGTTAAGGCCACCTTCTTGATTAAAAATGGCATCCAACTGTAGGCAAACATAGATCAAATCCTGTTCCTTTATCTCAGGAACCATCATTTCATTATGATAAGAGGTTTCTGAAAGAATAAATAACAACAACTTTCCAAAATATATACTTGAAATAATATAATATAATATAATATAATATAATATAATATAATATAATATAATATAATATAATATAATATAATATAATATAATATAATATAATATAATAATATAGCAATATTACCGATTAAGAACACATATCACTTTTAAGAGAGCTGGACCATAAAGAAGGCTGATCACTGAAGAATTGATGCTTTTGAATTATGGTGCTGGAGGAGACTTTTGAGAGTCCCATGGACTGCAAGGAGATCAAACTGATCCATTCTGAAGGAAATCAGCCCTGGGTGCTCACTGGAAGGACAGATCCTGAAGCTGAGGCTCCAATACTTTGGCCACCTCATGAGAAGAGAAGACTCCCTGGAAAAGACCCTGGTGTTGGGAAAGATGGAGGGCACAAGGAGAAGGGGATGACAGAGGATAAGGTGGTTGGACAGTGTTCTCGAAGCTACCAACATGAGTCTGACCAAACTGTGGGAGGCAGTGGAAGACAGGAGTACCTGGCGTGCTGTGGTCCATGGGATCACGAAGAGTCGGACACGACTAAACGACTAAACAACAACAACATCCCTTTTTTAAAAAAACAGCAACAATTAATCAAAATGCAGTGATGTCATGGACTGGCTGGACACAGAGGAATGGTGAAAAGCACCAGCTGGGGAATCCCCAAGGGAAGAAGGCTCAGAGCCTGGGGATTGGTGGTGAGATGATGATGATGACTGGTTGGAGGGAGAAGACTGGGAGGGGAAGGTGTCAGAAGCTGAAGAGGTAACAGGTTTTAGTGAGCAGGGAGAGTCTGTGGCAGAGAGCAGTCCAAAACCAGAGGCAGGAAGGAAGGAGGCCAAGAGGCAGAGATGAGTCAGGCTGGTGAAGAAGCCAGGGTGTCTCTCCCTCCTGCTGCAAGAGGTATGAAGGGGGAGAGCAGAGACAGGGGTGCTAGTCGAGTCTCAGATTGCTTGGAAAGGACCCATGGGAGGAGGAGATTGAGGCAGCCTCCACAACTCCATCATAGGGGCAAGACGTACCGAGAAGAATTGCTGTACTCATTAGGTCTGGCACCCCTGCGTAGGCCTTCCATGTTTCTTCTAATAAAGAGTTAACTTCAGTTATTCTGTGTGATTTATTTCTGGCTGGTGCCCTGACAAGTAGTTTATTAAATTCAGATCAGATTTTTCATGTCTTATGAGCTCTCTTGAATGTCAGCAATGAAGGGGCTGTATTTACTGTCTTTGGGAGGAAATTCCACAAATTTCACATTTGTATCTAATTCCACATTTGCATATTTTGTTATCCCCCTGAGATGGCCAAATCAGCCTGGAACAGGGTACTTATGGGGAACATTTATTTCAATGCTATGAAATGTCACAGATCTCGGTTTCCTAGCCAACTGTACCCTTTAAATGAATTTTAGGGAGTTGAATATTTTCAGTTTCAAAACACCATCTTTGCCACTTGTTTTGGGTGCGGTCAAAGGCTGGCAACCCCTAGTGCAGCTGTCCTAACTCCAGCTTCCAGATATTTAGCACTGCAATCCACACCCGCTCCAGACAACATAGCCAAGGGTCAGGGATAATGGAAGCTGAAGTCCAAAACATATGGGGTCATTGTTTTGGGGGGAAGCTACTTAAGTGATTTGTGGCAGAGAGTTGGTCTGACTTTACCTGTGGACATGGCTCGTTGTCTTTGAATATGATCCCTTAAGTTAAAGCCCATAACAACAACTTGTCAGAGTCTTGAATGTATTTATTTGTTGCATGTATATCCCACTGTTTACTTCAGTGAGCTTGTGGGTGTACATGGTTATCCCTTTCCTCATTTAATCCCCACAACAACCCTGTGAAGTATGCTAGGCTGAGAAACAGTTACTGGCCCAAGGTCACGCAGTGAGCTTCATGGCCAAAAGCGGGCCAGTCTCATACATCCCAATCTCCTACACCCTAGTCCAACACTCTAAGCACTACACCACTCTGCCTTTCAATTCATGTAATTCTGAGTTGGCTTGTTAGCCACTCTTCATCCACCACATCTGACCCTCTTTCCTATGGAAAAAGGCCTCCTACCCATTATGATTGCAGTGGATTGGTTTGGTACAAATACAGTTGACAGAGAACTGGATAATGTCTCAGAGTTTCACTCTTCTTCATCATCATCTTCTGGATTTCCATAGTACTAGCAGAAGAAAGTGGCTGTGTAACACACAGATAAGGCGGTGTAACACACACACACACACACACACACACACACACTTGTCAGAATAGTCATTTAGCTCAGGCATAGGCAAACTCTGGTCCTCCAGATGTTTGGGACTACAATTCCCATCATCCCTGACCACTGGTCCTGTTAGCTAGGGATGATGGGAATTGTAGTCCCAAACATCTGGATGGCCAGAGTTTGCCTATGCATGATTTAGATGAACAAATGCAACAGCAAAGGAAGCTGCAAAAATGAATCTGACCTGTGGAGGGTGAACCAAAACTCATTTCCTTGCAGTTCAGTTCATTCACATTATGTATCAGTCTTATATGGAAAAATTTGCACACACACAAACTTCTCCACATATGACAGGCCTTTATTGTGCAACAGAGTTTTGCATTGTGCACTGTCTAAAAAAAATGACAATCATAAAGCTTAGAAACAAATTTGTCTAGACTCCTTTCTCTTTCTCCTTCTCCTTCTCCCACCCCCCCTCTTTTTTAATACTGATAATCCATAGAAACTAGACTTGAATATCGTTGGCTTGTTTTTCTCCTTCATAGCAATTCAGTAGCAGTGAGATGGCTGCAGACTGAGAACCCTGGAAAACCATTTTCCGCCATTCTTCCACAGAACAGCACTTAAAGCACATTCAGTGGCAAATTCAGTTTCCTCACACCACTCAATTATATGCTCAGTATTTGCAATCCTCACACTTTTACATTGTTTTGAGAAGTTGTGCGAAATGGATGTTTCTTATACTCAGCACTTTTTTTCTTTGAACTATAAAATGGTGATTTTCATGAGTCAAAATGACAGTACCCCTAAACATTATTTTTTTTTTTTTTTAGAAAAAAGCACTGTTTATAATAATTGCTTCCACTTGGATTTATTTTTGCCACCTATCATGTGCAACAACAAGACAGCGTACAAAACAAGAAATGAAAAGGACGACGCTAAGGCTGCAGTTCAGAGTAAAATGGCAGCCACTAGGTTAAAAGAAAACGAATTAGAAAAAAAACCAACTGGTGGCCAGCAAAGGCCACAGCAAATACATGGAGATTTAGCAGGAAAATAAATTGCATGAATTGTGGGTATTTCCTACAATTCAGAGAGGAAGTGGTTAGTGCTGTGGCAAAATGTTCTCCTGCATTTTTTCAACCATTCCTCAATTAACAAGAAATAAATTGACATCAAAAATCATGGAAGAGGAGAGAAAATGACAGTGAAATTTTCATGAAGTGGGTGCAGGATTCTTGTGTGCTTACCTTGCTACTGAGGCCGCCAAAAGATGTTGGCGAATTTCCTTTCTTCCATTGTATGCTCATATGTCTGGTGGTGTGCACTTGGCAGACTCCCTAGGTGCCTGGATTTCCTGAAAGCCCCATGATGTCCTTGGCTGGGCTGTAAGAAGCAGGGATGCCACCTACTGTGTGCCTGGCCTCTGTCTGCTATTTTTTTTTCAGTCAAGTCTTTTAAAGAAATCAATGCGGAAAGGCTTTTTGAAGGAAAAACAAAGGGTTTTCTTTAAGCACAAACCAGTGGGTTCCCTGATCTCAAGCAGGGAAAGGCCACAGCTCAGTGGTAGAACATCTGCTTTCAATTCAGAAGGTAACAGGTTCGACCCCCAGCATCTCCAGGTAGGGCTGCTTGAAATCCTAGTAAGCCGCTGCCAGTTGGTGTAGACATTACTGAGCTAGATGGAAGAATGGTCTGGCTCAGTAGAAGGCAGATTGCTCTGCTATGTTTCTCTGCTGCTCAACAACTATCTTGTCTTCCCATACTTCAGCTGAAGCCCAGAGGAAGACATTATGAGACAACTCCTCCCATGGGCCTTTTTCAGACTAGGGAGCTGGGAAGGCTACAGCATGCTGGAGAAATGTTTAGTAGAAAGGGAAAAAATGCACACATCGCCCTCAGCCACCTTGCCATGATAAGAAAAGCCTGCACTCACTGAAATTGTAAAGCCTCCTGCAAATTACTGGGGAAAATGGAAGTCTCTTTCAAAGAGGAAGAAAACAGGATGACCTTGCAATTGTCATCTTTCCGTGCAACGGTGTTATTGTGAGGATACAATAGCTTCAAAACATAATCTGGCTCTGCACACTGCCTTATCACTGCACCGGGCGGTTTTGCCAAAGTTCAAATGCTATTGTCACTTTAAAATGAACTTTTCAGGAATGCTTGTTTAATTTATGTTTAATTTAGTGTATATTAAAACTGTAATTTCTTATTGAAAACAATTGTGGATTAACAGCTGTGTAATGAATCTGCATAAATTACATGACTGTTACTCCTCGTTATATATGCTTTCCGCCCCCGCCCCCCGTCACTTTGGTATTTATCCTACAATAGCATTATGCAATTAGCTTTCCAATCATTGCTGTTGGTAAATATGCAAATACAATACTTTTTAACCATTCAGGTTGCAATGGTGAGATAACAGATATGCTTCTTTGCTTATGGAATTACTTGCAGGTAAATAATGTCAGGCTTCCAGGAGAGGCATATTTAAACAAGCACAATGTACCAACAGGATTAGTGTCAGCTTGAACCATATATGAGTGATTTCAAACTACTTGCTGTGCAGATTTGACAGCCATATGATTCTCATAGCACCATCCATAGTGCATGAACAACATTTATTATTATTTTTATTATTATTATTATTATTTTTATTATTATTATTATTATTATTATGGAATTAAACCTTACACTGTTACAAATATTCCATCTGATCCAGCATTTC
Organism: Lacerta agilis; assembly: GCF_009819535.1. Taxonomy (NCBI): domain Eukaryota; kingdom Metazoa; phylum Chordata; class Lepidosauria; order Squamata; family Lacertidae; genus Lacerta; species Lacerta agilis. The sequence goes on from NC_046313.1 coordinate 61,142,477, forward strand.
TGCTTGCTCAATGGGACAATTTCCCTTTCCTTTCCCTTGCACACTGTTCTTGAGGTTCTTCCAATCTCCCAGAGCCAGTTTGGGGAGCACAGGCAGCAAGGAGAGAGGGAGGAACCCTCCTGCACTAGTAGAAGTCTTGGACGGGCTTCTACGCATGGAACCAGATAGTTCAGGGTCTCCAGCTGTTTTTGGACTACAACTCCCATCATTCATAGCTAGCAAGACCAGTGGACAGAAATCTTGGGTACAGTTCAAGATTTGTTGGTTCAGACATCACAATAAGCCAAGGGCCATGGTTTGTTTTGTCCCATTGTGAGTGTGAAGAAACAGGAAGGAGATGAGTGAGTATGGTTCAGTCATCCACAGTAAGCCATGGTTTGCTGTTTACCATGAATTGCAAACATGGCCATTATATGGTGGAAGCTGGAAATAATCTGCATATAAAGGATTCTTCGTATCCCACCATAATTTTTAGCTTTGGCCATCATGTAATATATCAAATGTGCTCCACCTGAAACCCCAAACACACTTACTCCCATATATGCCATTAATTCAATGGCAATTTCTTCTGAGTAGCCACGTCCTAAGATTGGGGATATAAGACATGCAGTACAATCTTCAAGCACCTTAAATATTTCACAGGAGTGCACCAATGTCAGTAGAATGCATGTTGTAGGAGTGAGTTGGTCATCATGCTGTGGTAAAGAGGTAATCTCATGGCCATTGTTATTATTTTCTGTTTGTACTCATTCCATCCCACACATGTGCCTCCCTCCTCAAATGACAATGGGTAGATCACTGCCAGTTTTTTTATACTGGGAGTTGATCACAGTCTCTTGGGAGTTGGACATGCCTGCTATACTGCATTTCATTTCATTCACAGCATGGCGGAAGAATGAGGCCTTCCTAGAGCTAATGGTAATAGCAAAACAACTGCTGGTAGCAAGAAACATAATGGAAGAACCAAGCAACCTGGCCCAATGAGTGTGTTTTCTTTTCTTAAGAAAAGAAAAGAGCTAGTGTGGTGTAGTGGTTAAGAGTGGTAGACTCATAATCTGGTGAACCGAGTTCGTGTCTCCGCTCCTCCACATGGTGGAATTGCCCAAGCATTAAACCATTCTGGGATTTACCCTACAATGAAATGAAAAAAAAATGTTTAGGCACTCATTCAGTAAAACACCAGAAGGTTTCTTATTGGGTATAGTGCCAGAAAATTTAAAGGAAATGGATAAGGTGCTCTATCTGTATGCAACAGTGGCTGCAAGGCTGCTTGTCGCAATTTTTTTTTGGGAAAGTATCGCAATACCAACAAAAACAGAATGGCTTGCCAAATTAATAGAATACCATAATTTGACTAAGCTAATGGGAAATATTGGAGGGGCTTCAAAGGACAGGATGGAGAAGGAATGGGAGGTCTTTAAAGAATATATACAAAATTATATTGAAAAACCAGATCTTCTATCAGAATGAAACAAGTTCCGTGATTAATATAGGTTAAAAAAAGAAGGAGGAACACAAAACAAACAAAAACTATGAATATCAAAATACCAAACAACATTTAAGAAAACAACTAAAAGAAAGATAAGAACCAAATAAAATTAATAGTATGCAAGATGGAATATTGGGAATTCAAGATGTTACAGCTGGGATGATTGGAAGCCTGGCACAGGGTGAGGTGATGGGAAAAGGTGGAGGGAAAAGGAAACACAAATAAAGTTCTATGTAGTTATGTATGAATATTTTTATTTAATATATGAAAAAAATGTATAAATGTATATCCACAATAGATGTCTATATATTTTAATGCTGGATTCCCCCCCATAAAACCTTTAAAAATTAATAATAATAATAATAATAATAATAATAATAATAATAAGCGGTAGACTCGTAATCTGGTGAACCAGGTTCGTGTCTCCGCTCCTCCACATGCAGTTGCTTTTCTCCTGGTTTGGAGAGGCAATGGCTAACGTGGAGGAGGTTGCTAGGAGGAGTTAAGAAACCCCTTTCTTTTTTCCACTGCACTGATTCCAAGATAACATTTTAGATTCCAGCCCTTGAGACTGCTCTTTGTTTCGAAAGATATGGCGGGGGGACCCATATGGTGTGACCGAACATCATTTGTAAACTGACCCTTAAGTTCACTTCACCAGGTCAGAAGGTTAGGAGATAATGACTCTTATGGACAAATAACTTGGAACAAAAAGAAGAGTCCATCTGAATGTTATGGCTGTATCCCTGGATAAAAGTATTCTAGGCAAAATAAGAAAATTTAAGAATCTTACCTATAAATATTGAAGAGGCCTTTTTCTTTTTCCTTTATCTATCAGTGACATTTTTTTCAGCAGGCAAATTACTTTACATGGATATTCCCTGACTTGGATCATTCTATTTCTTTGGCTCATTCTATTTCTTCATGACCATGGGGTCACAAAGAGTCGGACACGACTAAACGACTAAACAACAATTTCTTTAAAAGGGTCCCAAGAAACTCCTTTACTAGAGCCACGAGTTTTATGTGATACCCCTTTAATTATTAGCATCACGATTTCCCCAGTGACACATTCCGTGCGGCTGCCTTTGAAAGTGCTCAGGAACTTCAACTGGCTCAAAGGGCTGCAGCCAGATTGTTGACTGAGGCTGGTTATAAGGAGCATAGGACTCCCTTGCTACAACAGTTCCACTAGTTATTGGTCTCTTTCCAGGTACAATTCGAAGGGCTGGCTATCACCTATCAAGCCCTACATGGCTTAGGTCCAAGCTATGTGAAAGATCATATTCTATCACAGGAACCTGCTCAGGTTTTGAGATCTTCAAGGGAGGCTTTTCACTCAGTCCCACCACCCTCACAGCTATGCTTGTTAGGAACATGGGAAAGGGCCTTCTCAATTGGTTCCTTGCTGTCCTGAAGGTGAAGGTGAAGGACCCCTGACAGTTAAGTCCAGTTGCAGACGACCCTGGGGTTGTGGCGCTCATCTTGCTTTACAGGCCGAGGGAGCTGGCGTTTGTCCTACCAGCAGGTAAAGACCTTCTTGTTCCAACAGGCTTTTTGGAAGCTGACCTCTTTTAGCTAAGGGGCTGGTGCTGTGCTGCTTTTATTGTAATTACTGGTGTGTTTTAAATAGATGTTATATATGTATATAGTTTTAATTCTATCAATGTTTAATTGTTTTTTAAACATTCTTTTTTCTATAATTTTTATAAAATTTTCTGTTTTATATTTTAGAATATTCCTTTTAAACAACCTTAAAATATCAATGACTTCCCTTCTTCTTCACTTTCCATGGTTCATTCAAGGTCCTTGAAGATTGTACTTACTCCCAGTAAGTAGTTTAGGACTGCTGCGCTGGTGTGGGTAAGCAGTTACCGGTAAATTTTGAATTCCTGACCCGAACTCCCAAGTGATTTAGTGCTGGACTTTGTGATTATTCAGAATGTGTAGAGCAGTTTTAATCTGAGAAAGGCATGGCAGTGAATGGGATTAGTGACTAATTTAAAGTAGAAACCTATTCTATGGTCTTGTTCACTGGTTTGTGCTTAGAATATGGTGATAGGTTTCAATATCCCTACATTTTTATTTTCCAGCCACGATTCAGGCCAGTAACGTTTCCGTTAGTAGCTGAAATTGGCTTTCACACAAAAATAATAGCAAGAATAATTTTCCCTGTGAACAGGCTTTTTTAAAAGAAATTTTCCTTCAAATGTTTGGCTACTGATGCAAAATGACATGATATGCTATTCCCTGAAATGCTCCGGTACCGAAACACTTTTACAATTATTTATGTCACAATAACATTGAGAGGTGATGCTGATATCAGAACTCCCTTTGTGGTAGACAGAGAGAGCAAACATATTGAATTATTTCCACCTCAAGTATTTGCAATATGAACAGATGCATTGACATCTAAAGTACCCTCCCTTTCTGTGGAATCATTCTGAATATATAATTGTGCTTATTTTCCAGCTTTTGATATTAGTTTACAGAATATTCTATTCTCAGAAAGTTTTCAGAAAATTATATATTCTGTAAGCCGCCCAGAGTGGCTGGGGAAACCCACCCAGATGGGCAGGGTAGTAGTAGTAGTAGTAGTAGTAGTAGTAGTAATAATAATGATAATAATAATAATAATAATGTTTGGTGTATGGGAATGGGAAATGATATAATTCAGAGCCTCCAATTTTGAGCATCAGTTCTGCAACAGACTAATGTTTCGGCGTAAATAGTATTTTAAATTATAGGAATCTCTATCAAACACACCAAAAAACATCATCAAGGGAAGGTATGTGCCAAAAGATACACAAAACAAGTCAGTGGCCAAACTGGAATAGAGCCAACCATTTCTGACCACTTCATGTCAAGATAGCTTTCAGAATAATCTTTTCTTTTTTAAAAAAAAATCAAAATAGAAGGGTTTATTGAATTCCCAATGTATCTGAATTGCAGGTTCCAGAAATTGAAGCATGCTTGATAACTTTATTATCCCTGTCTTTTCGAGATTTTCTAATCGGGTTCATATCTGTTCAAAAAGATCCGCGTGTCAACACTTTAGTTCAATAGGGCATCTGTGGCTGAAAATGAGACATTAAAGCAATGGTGAATAAATAGTAAGACGCTTCTGGGATGGCATCCAAAGTGTTTCCTGGGATACATGGTTTAAAACAGAACCCGTTGCTAGGAACTGCTATGTATCTCACACTACCCTAAGCACATCTTTTATCTGATGAGATTATCAAGCTTGAGAAGTATAATTTGGCCCTTGTTCTCACAAACAGCAGATCTTTGAGTGTATCCTACTAAATATCCATGTAAGCAGAATGACTTCTGCAGGTACAATGGGACTTTCCCCTCTCCTCCCACACTGGGCAAAATATTCCTGCATTGCAGGGGGTTAAATATTCCTGCATTGCAGGGGGTTGGACTAGATGACCCACCTGGTCCCTTCCAACTCTACAAATTCTAGGATTTGGAAAGACCTTATGCAACATACTTTTGGTAACTGTCACCATGCAGTTCAGCACAATGAAATAATCATACCACATCTTTTTTCTGGGACCAAAGTAAAGTTCTGGTTTCAACCTGTAAAGTCCTAAATGGCTTGGAAGCATGTTGCTTGGAAGACTGGGCCCCTTGCAGTTTTATGATTCTACGATTCATATGTACCTTAAGAACCTCTTCAGAGAAGCTTGCCTGCTGTCTTCTTTGAGGACTTTGAGATGCCAAGGGACGATAGACCTTTCTGCCCACGCCCAGGTCTTTTAAATAACTATTCAGTCTGAACCTTTCCATTTTTAAATCTGTGTTTAACTTTGGGGATGTGATGAGTTTTGGTTTGCATGTTTAATGCTTAATTGGTTTCATGCTTCATTTTGTACTTAAATAAACAAAACATGATTTAAAAATAATAATAATTAAGTATTTCATCCAGAGAAATGGTATGCTGTGGTGGTTAGATACAAATTTCACAAACAAATAAATGACAGGTCAACACAGGAGTCCTTTCTGCTTGCAAGGCAAGGATTAATGTATTGTAAAGCTCTCAGGGTCCTACTCATTCTATGTCAGAGCCAGACACAGATATACCAAACCAATATGATTTTGAATAAATATCAATAAGAACTTTCTGACAGCAGTACATCTCTGGATAAATGGAGGTAGTTCACCAAAAAAATCTGACTCTCAATTGTTTAGCAGTGGCAATCACAAAATGATTTTTTCCTCAAAACACACTTCCAAGGTAAAGAAATCTGGAGTTGGGGAATTTGGGGGAGGAATAACCAGGAGTGGGTTGCTATGTGCTCCATTCAGTTCTGTCACTCAGACCAAATGCCTGGGTTCACAATTCGTTAGTATTAAATGTGTGTCAGTTGCACCTGGCTCCAGCTTAGTGGAACTCAAGATTATAGTAAAAAAAAAAACAAAGTAGATTCTGAAAAACTAGAATTCTGCCTGCCCCAGCCCATGGAATTCAAGATGGACTCTGGAAGTAGCAGGGGTACCTTTTCCAGAAGAAAGCCAGGACGTTCCACTGATCTGTATTTTCAGGGCCATAAAAAAATGTCTAAACACTTTTCTCTTCTCAGAACCAAGCCCCAAACCCAGTATCTAACCCTTAAAATGGTTCCAAGCTTTAATCTCCCAGAAATTACTGTTCTTCCTCTCTCCTTTCCAATTTCAGGATTTTACAGCATTGAAGGATACGCACATAGGAACTTTGCAAAGATTCCCCCCAACACACACACACAAAGTGAGTTTCTTTCACTTGCGTATTTTTCTACCCTGGGGAGTGATTTAGGACTTCGTGTTTGCTCTCCCAGAAACAAGCAGATAAATTAGTGTCATTATAGTTCAATTAGAAAAAATTGTAACTCAGTTAGAAACATGGCAAGTCCAGTGGAAAATTGCAATACCACTGGAAAATGAACAGTCCTGTAGAAAAACTTTCAGTCCAATAAGCACAGCAGCTTGAAGCAACGGCGCAGGGTTACCGGAAATGCAACTTGCACTGAGGAGATATCTCTACTATAGTCTGTAATATAGCATAATATTGGCACAAACCTTGGAAAATATTTTCATACCTGCAACACATTGAAACTGCTTTACTATACTGATTCAGACCAATGGTCCATCAACCAATATTGTCTGACTAGGAACTTGGGAAGTTGCCTTGTACCATTGGCCCATCTAGCTAAGTCTTGTCTACACTAACTGACAGCAGTTTTCCAAAGTTTCAGGCAAGAGTCTCTCCCTTCCATTCCTGGAGATGTCAGGAATTGAATCTGAGACCTTCTGCAAGCAAAGCAGGTGCTCTACCCAACACTCCAAGGTCACAAGAGATCCTGCAGTGAGATCTCTGGTAAAAAGGAACAGAGATACTTGGAAACCCAAAAGTGCCTTCCTAAATCTGACAGTAGACAAGATCATGGCCTGGCATGCATGTAATGAGGAAGAAAGCCAAGGTCCTGCCCTACAGAACATCACTGAGCATGGTTGGTTTCTGTGGAACATAGTGGGGGTTGGCCATGGTGGAGCCTGTCCCCTATCAGTACACATGGTTCAGCCCATGCCTTGAGCGCTTGCTTGGGCTAGTTGACTGGAGCACCTTCGTCGACCTTCCGATCCCAGAGAACAGGTCCCGGTGCAGTGGACTCACAACTGCTCGTTGTGAGCACCAGACTTTAGCAGAGTATAAATGCGGAAACAAGCTGTGGAGGTTTTGAAGCATGCCTTGTTTTATTTCTAATAGCTACTACAAACTACAGGAGCTACAGGTGTGCATGAGTGTTACAGCTCTCATGCAGCCATCTTATCACTACACAGATAAGAGCGAAAAACTCTTCTCTCTGTGTCAGGGACGGAAGAACAGAAGAGCAGTTTCCGCCCCCTCCATTCTCATAACATAAGATCACCAGATTCTTGCAATGGGAGGGGTGAAAATACCGACACCCCCATATGATTAGAAATAAACAAATCTGTCAATTTTCATTACACTCCATTACTTACTTTTTAAATATTTTCTCCTCACTTCATTTCAACATCAGTTTCCACATTTATAGAGCAAATTAATCTAATTTGTGTACAACACTGTATACGGTTTTGTGCACGCTTTTCCTTAATATGTGCTTTTCGTATTATATTTTTGTTAGAGAACTAAACTGCAAAATTTGCAGAAGTGTGAATCTTGAAGGATAGGTGAGCCTTGAATCACATATTGGTTCAGAACATGCTAATTAGGTAAATTTCCTCCCTAATCCTTTCTTCTGATACAGCCTGACTTACACAGAGAAGGCCTTGCTGTATTGTGTATAGTCACAACATACATTTCTTAACAGCATCTACAAGTGACTGTTAACATGTTGTTCTGGCTGAACTCCCATGCCTTTAACAGCTGCATGGCAAGCAGAAATTCAGCAGGTCAGACTTTCTTTGGCACATAAATGCACTGACTTTGGGCAGAAGGAGAGAATTTGAAAGTCTGCGTATATCTTATAAGCTCTGCTAGTAAAGGCACCCATAATCTACAAGCAGTGGCACATATTTCAGAGGTAGCTGCTTGCTTTATTATTATTAGTTTACAGACAGAGAAGTTATAAAAAAAAATGTCCATGTGTGGAGATGAAATCCTGCTTCACTTTTTTTTGGACTTCCTATATCTTAGTTTAAAACACAAGAACAAATACTAGCAATAAAAAGTGTCCTCTGTTTTCTTACCCCAAAAGGAGGTAGATTCTCTGCTAACACAGAGAATGAAGATACATGTTTGAATTAACAGCTCTGATAAAGTATTCTTTTTCCTGCTCTCCTATAGGCCATTCAAGTGTAACTAGGGAGCACCCTAAGTGTGACTCTTCCCTTACTCACTCAGTTAACTGTCATGGTGGTCAATCAACTGCAATCTTTGAAGACATGTTTCCCTCTGGTGTCCCTGTTCCTCAGAGACTTCCATCCAGATTCATAAGCACTGCAATGAAATTGATTGTTGGCTTGAGATGGTCACACATGGGAAGCTCATGCCATTTATCTTGACCTCAAATGCTCACTGTATTGGGAAAAATTGTGGGGAAATGATCTGAAATTTACGGATTGTACATTGGTAAAAGAAAATTATATGAAAATGAAGTATAGGTGGTATTTAACACCAGTTAAATTAGCACAAATGTACAAATGAAAAGAAAAGAAATGTTGGAAATATAAAGAAGTAGAAGGCACATCTTTCCATATGTGGTGGCAATGTAAAGTTATAAAAAGGGGGGGATGATATATAATGAATTGAAGAAAATGTTTAAAATTACTTTTATTAAAAAGCTCAAAACTTTCTTATTAGGAATTATTCAAAGGGAAATACAAAAAAAAAGAAATCTTTTTATGTATGCAGCTATGGCCACACGAATATTGATAGCCCAATGTTGGAAAGAGGAAAAAATACCCACGGAAAAAGATTGGCAAATGAAGTTAATGGAATATGCTGAAATGGCAAAGTCAACAGGAAGACTCAGAAATCAGGATGATAACAAATTTAAAAATGAATGGGAAATATTTATTGCATATATTTCAAAGCATTGTATACAAGTTGATACATCAGCAGGATTCTATAAAAAAAAACACGTTTGCAGTATTTTAATGAAAGATAGAATTAGATACGATTAGATGGAGAATTGAATTTGGACATGCATGAATTGATAGTGAAAATAATGGAACCATGGAGAGGGTAGAGGGAAGCCAAGAGATTTGAAAAATCCCACATTTTGAGGTTGCACTGATTGTATAAACATGTGCTGTCTGAACTGAGCCAATGAATCACCATGCAAAGGACATTGCTATCATCATGCTACCTTCAACTGAGTTTTCAGAGGAGCAGGGATAGCTGACTTTCAGTGTGTGGCTAGTCAGTTTCAATAACCTGCAGTGGTTTCTGTGGACAGCAGCCTTCGAAAGGCACCTGCTAATGTATACCAAGTCCTTGGACTGCTTTCAGCCATGGTGATCAACCTCATGGTCTAAGAAGAATAGACAAATAGACAATGGAAGGTCTTATAAGACTATCAATGGTTACTAGTTATGATGGTTGTATAGTAGCTGAGGATCAGAGAAAGAATACTTCTGAATACCACTGGAGAACAACAGTGGGAAATCGGGTCCTCCATTAAAGGAGGGCACATGTTGCGGTGAGGCCGGCAACCTGACCCAGTGTTGTGGGGGTAATTGGAAAGGAAGGCCACAACCCCTGATAGGTCGGTCCCATGTTGCTGGGGTGAAAGCTGGCCAATGGGGCGTCGTAAAATGCAGCAACGCGGGACCTATTTAAGCCCATGAGAGGCTGCTGAGTTTCCTCTTTGGGGCCTAACCCATCGGAACACCCACCCACCACTCCCTATATTTAGGACTTGAGTTGACCTTGCTATGCTGTCGTGTGTCGTTGGGACAGGGGCACGGTAGGAATTTTACCCACTTGCTGATTGGCTGGTGCCATTTGGGTTTCGCCTGCCACATAGCAAATAGTCACAACTTGTAAGTTGCAGATAGGCTCTGGTTCAGGTGATAGGTGTGGCACGTGATGTGGCCATGCCTATGGAAATGCAGGATATTCCGGTAAAAGGAATCCAGGGACTCAATGGTTTGTCGGTCCCCGAAAGGGGTCCGGCCAGTGGCCGAGTCCCAGGGACATCAGAACATCTGATTGGTGAACCTTCCAGCAGCTGTCCCTGGTGTTCATCTTTGTCTGTCCCACGAACGTGGCTCTGGGACAGGGATGCCTGCACGGGTGCAGGGAGATAGTCAAACCAGAAGCTATGCAACCAGTCACTTGGTTGTAATCAATAAAGTTGTGGCCTAAATTCTGCCAAAAAACAAACCAAATATTTGAGTCATGTGTGAATTTATTTTGGGAAAGGTTAAAGGTCTGAACACACAAAATACTTTCATTCATGTCCTGCTGGCAGAGGTCCCAATTTCAGGCATCACACAAAACAATAGTCAAGCTTTCTTCACCATAGTTTTGCTTGGGCATGGTGTCTGAATTGAGCTGGAGAAAGAGATTGCCCTGGCATATTGATACCACACACAAAGCAATTTAACTGTTTGTTCATATGCATTATTAGAATGTTGTAGGCACAGCATGAAAGCAGAAATGGTAAAAATATATATCTGCAGTTCACACAGCTGTTCTTAAGGATGAGCCAAGCATGCAGACGTGACCTTCTGAATTACCACTTTGTGTTCTTTCAGAACAGGGCATTGCATATAGTTTTCAAGAGTTTCCTTGAAAACCTAATCATATCCTTCAGTCATCCACGTTTCACAAACTGGCTATTTTCTTTCCAGGCATTAAAAAATAAAACACCACTGGATTCCTGTAATAGCCAATGCCAAGAAATAGATGAATTTACTTAACATAATGTAGAAAAGACATTTCAGAAATTACATCTCTGTAGGAAGTGTATTCAAACATGTCTCCAGTGTCTAGTACATATGGCACTGAACAGTTTGATTTCTCTCCCAACCAGGGCAATAGCAAAACTCTCAGAGATTTCACAGGCAGGGTAGATCTTTAAATGTGTTTTTTGCTGCATGTATTGCCTCTTCTATAAACTTCAAAGGAAAAGGGACAGTAATAGATTCATTATGTCCAAAGAAGGGAGCCTTGATTTGATCAAACTGTAGGCCATTCATATGCTTCATAAACAGAGGAATATTTCAGACTTCAATATCATTAGGACGCTGCATTTGCATTGCATTATTATTAGTGTTGTTGTTCTGTATCGGGAAGGTGAAAATAGTATGAAATTCAGCAAAGAACCTTTCCACAAGCATTGCTGAATTGGAGTTGTAGCACTTTTATGGTAGTGTGTGGTGGTTAAAATGTCTTTCTGGAATATTAATTTGTATGTCGTGGATATTCATACTTGGGAAGTAAACTGCAAATGAGCTCCCTGATTATTATTTTATTATTTTATCTTATTTTATCTCGTGAAAAGCCTTGAGATCTTTGGATAAAGGGTGATATATAAAACAGAATGTGGTGTTTGCTGATTTTTTACCTGACAGGAGAGCACTGTCCACTCTCGAAACATTTAATCTACTGACAACCTGCCTAGCATTAGCAGAAGAGTAAACACACTTTCTGTATTGAAAGTGTGGCTTATGATAAAGCTGACACTTTTAAAATGGGGCAAAGTTCTTGTGTACAGAAGCAATTTTGTGCAGGTACAATTTTCTGCTTCAGAAATCTCATATGGCAAGAGAAAGCTCCATCTGCTCAAACTGTGCCTTCGAGAAAACTCTGCAAGGCACATATCCCTGGGATAATAATAATTTTAATAACAATTCTATTATTTGCACCCTGCCCATCTGACTGGGTTGCCCCAGCCACACACCTAATGCCAAGTGAGTAAATGGTACACAAGCAACCCCCGATTTGTGGGGGTGGGGGGTTGTGTTCCAGGTCATGGCACATTGTGGCGGAGCATGCATAAGCCTGCTATGCCCCATTATGCCCCCCTTTTAAGCCTTTTTCCGGGTTGCCACGATGTGCATGTGTGTGGTTGTGCATCAGTTGGATGCATATAAATCAGTTGTTGCCTGTAGCAGCAGCTTTGCTTTACAGACCTGGTTTTATGCATCATGTTGAGTCACAGGTATTCCCAGCCTTTGCTGCCCTGGACCTTCCAGCTCCTTCCTCCTTTGATAGCAGTAAGATAAGTGAGGGACATTGCTCCTGCTCACTGCTGCAGGTAGGGGGGAAGGTAGGTGAAAAGATCTTGGGGTGTAGCCAATGCTTTAGTTTGCCCACTGGGGTTTAAAAAGGTGGGCTTAGATCCCATAACCTCCAACATCTTGAGTACCAAAACTGAGACACATGTCTTCCCGCCTGTGCTCCCACACAAGCCCTGTGACTGATGTGACATCATGGAACCCAAAATAGGCACTTGGGCGGGGTATTTTTCAGGGCAATATCTCAATGCAAAATCACACAAAGATCACAGCTCTCAAAATCGCTGCCATGCTCTTATGCGAGAAAACAGGATGTTCATTTTTTTCCAGGAAATTTGTGGTGTATGAGATCCATTTATTTCATTGGGCCTACTCTGCAGAGGGCTGACATTCAATGCAACCCTACAAGAAGAATGGGTAGGATAAGCTGCATCTACCTCCTCTCCTGCTTTAACTGTATCTTTAAAGGGCGGAGGGAGAGTTATTAGGTATTTATTATGTATACTTTGGCCACCTCATGAGAAGAGAAGACTCCCTGGAAAAGACCCTGATGTTGGGAAAGATTGAGGGCAGAAGGAGAAGGGGATGACAGAGGACGAGATGGCTGGACAGTGTTTTCAAAGCTACTAATATGAGTTTGACCAAACTGCAGGAGGCAATGGAAGACAGGAGTGCCTGGCATGCTGTGGTCCATGGGGTCACGAAGAGTCGGACATGACTAAATGACTAAACAACAACGACATGTATTTTATATTTTTATATTGTGCTTTTATGTTGTGAACAGCCATGCGAGCTGCAGGTATAGGGCAGTATATAAATTTAATAAATAATAATAAGGCAAATTTGTGTTCTCTGGGTTACACTCTCCCAACCAACTTCTCAGGCCCAGTGTTTCACCGCATTGTCTCCTCCAGCAGTAGCCCATGTAGTATCTTCTAGGTGTTGTGGACAACAACTCTAATCTTCCTTCTCCATTGGCCATATGGCTAGGGTTAATGGAAGTTGCAGTCCACAATCATGATGGCTACTTCTCTTCTCTTTACTTGCTTTATCATTTCTTGAACTTGGTGATTTGGCATTCCAGTCAGATGAACCACAGTTCTTTTTCTACTTTATGAGGAGGCCAAAGTTCTCTGCTTGCATTTCCCAAACTGCAGCTAGATATTCTGCTTTAATTGGATCCACACTTTTTTCTGACTTTAGTTGTTGTGACATAGTCCCAAATGTATTTGAAGGAACATCTAGGAGTAACTGGGTGTGTGATTTCCCCTTATAACCTTTGATTTCAGTCTTATTGAAGTTTAGCCTCATTGGGAGGAGACAGACTGCTAGGTGAATTCAGGAGGGCCAACCCCCAACATAATCACCATTTTTAATCTGTGAAATTGCCATAGCAACCCTAGGAGGAGGGACATGTTAGCAACAGCATGGTGAACTAATTGAACTTATTTCACAGCTGGGGAATGTAAAAGTGAATTTTATATTTAATCATCCTCAGAACATTGCCATTCAAATCAGATGAACATTCTTGTGGGCTCAACTATACAATAAAAACTATTTTTACCGCATTAGAACAAAGAGACTGGGTCCCACTTGCACCATACATTTGAGGCAGTATCATATCACATTAAAGAGTGATGGCTTCCCCCAAAGAATTCTGGAAACTATTGACAGAGGATGGCGAGGGGCTGGGGGGTCAGTGCAAAGGAACCGGAGTTGCAGGACCCATCACCAGAGCCAGAGGGGCCCCTGTCTCCATGAACATGGCGGGCTCTGAGACATAAGGAGCAGTCAGAAGGATGCTCTAGGAGGCTGAAGTAGGCAAGGGCCACAGCCCAGCTCCCTAGCTGGCCAGGTGGGGCTTGCTAGCTCTGGGAGGAGGGGTGTGATTCCTCAGCTGGAGTAGGCTCAGAACAGGTGAGGGTCACATCAAGCCCAGGTCCTGCAATCAGCATTCAAGGCACAAAAGGGGAGCAGAGCTGAGGTGATGTGTCTTCTCAACTGCCCATGTTGATAGATCTTGACTTGGTTGCTCCTGGACCTCCATCGTTCAGGTTTGACTCTGGACTATATTATGACAGCTGGGCTTGGCTACTTGGATTGACCTTGGACTGTGCTTCCTGACCCTTGAAATAAGCTTGTGTGGAATGACCCCTGGACTTTGAACTTTGGACTTGGCATACTGACTTGCTGCCAGGTAGGCCAGGTGTTCAGGACACCTGGGAATTGTAGTCTCCCAACAACTCTCGGCACCTTTAACGAACCACAGTTCCCAGTATTCCTTGTAAAAAGGCACAAATGTTCAAAGTGGTATGATACTACTTTAAATCCATAGTGTAGATGGAGCATCTAATATCAAAACAATAACATGTGATGCTCAGAAATGTCAATTGGGATAAGCACTTTTTGGTTTGAAATGCAACTTCCACTCCTAACTTACTTATTCAGATATGAGTAGCTGCACAGGCTTCGCTGGCTCAGTGCATAAGGACATTTCAGAGCCAGTAATTAGAGCCAGCAATTTGTCATGGTAGATTACTAAGAACTTCAGTGGCTTGAAATAGCCAAAATAATGAATTTAGAGTGGGAAAATAATACCCAAAGTCACAGGTCACATAAAAAATGTAAATCCTCGTCATTATTCAATGAAAACTGCTCAAGACTGTTTAATGACTTAAATGCAACAGTTTAAAGCCTCCAGTTTGAAACTGGCCTGTTGAAACTTCAGGTAGAATGAAAGAAAAGGTGAGAATGCCTCGCTATAATCTCCCCGCCCCCTAATTGTGAAGGTTCCTAATCTTAGGCAAATTTACATTCAGCCTGTGCTATAACCTGGTAAGTCTCCCATTTTTGTTGCCTTTCAGAATATTAAAATATCAAAAATTAGAGATCCAGTAAGCTTAGATATCCAGGACCACAATCCATGTTAGGCAAATGAAAGCCCATTGATTTCAAATGGTTTTTCTTTGTGCTTGATTGTGGTCAATATGTTTAATGACAAAGCATCCCCTCAGCCTCCAGAAGATCATATATATTCATAGTAGATAGTTGTCTGATTAAATCTGATGGTTATATTGACACTGTGGTAAATTTTATTCACCCATCGTGATATACATGGAAATACATGAGAAGTCATTTTTAATCCTTGACTTCTGGTCAATTCTTGGCTATAATGTGATTTGAAAAGAATGTATCTTCGCTTCCTTATAAGAGAATGCTTGCATACCCTCAAACATTTCTCTGATGAAAATAGGGACGTCCCATTCCATAGTGATAACTTTACTATTTATACCCCACACATCTTACTGGGTTGCCTCAGCCACTCTGGGCTGCTTCCAACATATATAAAAGCAGAATAAAACATTAAACATTTTTTTAAAAAACTTTAACGTACAGAATAAGAGAACAAGAAGAACAAGAAGATTGGGAAATGTTTATTGAATATATGGGAAATAACTGTACAGCTGAAAACAGGCAGCATTGAGATAAATTCAACAGTGTAAATAAGTAAATATGTTTTGATGGATGTAATAATGGAATACTGAATGGTATAGTTTCTGTAAAATATGCAGGGATTCATGATATGTAAAATGAACCATGGAAAGAGAAGAAGGGAAGTCACTGATATTTTAAGGATGTAATAATGGAATACTTTAAACTGTAAAATAGAAAATTATATATATATATATATATATATATATATATATATATATATATATATATATATATATATATATATATAAAAATATATAATTTCACACTTCCCTATACAGGATGGCTCGGGGTCACATAACTCCATACCCCCCAACATTTCTCCAGTGAAAATGGGGACATTCTAAGGAAAAGTGGGGCATTCAGAGATCAAATAAGAATTGGGACTAATTCTCTAAATCGGTAACATCCCTGGAAGCATTTGCCCTATCACTAAGCTACAGCCCATTTGCAGTTGAGCAAAGCTATAAACATATCAAAGACTGGATTTGCTTCTTGAACTTACTTTTTTTTATTTATTTAAAGAAAACAGAACACCTCTCTGAAATCCCTAGTGTTTTGCAACCCCAGTTGCCAAGCTCTAGCAAATGACAGCCATATCCTCCATGATGCCAAACAGGAAATCTATGCTGGCTTCCTCAGTGCTTCATTGGACACAGCTAACTTCAGAGATCACAGCCATACATAAATTGACTGATCAGGCATGAAAAATGAGAGAACAGCCAAAGAAAAATAAATTTCTGCAAGCATAGACCCCATTCTTGAGTCCCAGGGGAAATGAAAACAAGATAAGGGGAATACTTACAGAAAATCAAGGGTGACTTTTTTAATATATAGAATGCGGAAGGAAGGTGGTTAACATATGTTAAATGCTGGCATGGTTAGAAAGTGGTTGTTCATGTTGTTGGTGTTGGTGTGTTCTCATTAGCAGCACTAAACAGCATGAAAGAAGAACCTCAATTTCTTGATAAATATGGGAGGTTTTGAGTTCAGTTGATGGATTTATTAACTCTGCAAAGAAGGTACCTATTTAGATTTGGTGGTGTGGCCTCTATTCTCCTCACACAGCTAAAATTCTCAGAGTTCCCTGGGAAGGATTGATTGTTAAACCACTCTGACAACTGTAGCTCTATGAGGGGAATAAGGTAAAGGTAAAGGGACCCCTGACCATTAGGTCCAGTCGCAGACAATTCTGGGGTTGCGGCGCTCATCTCGCTTTATTGGCTGAGGGAGCCAGTGTACAGCTTCTGGGTCATGTGGCCAGCATGACTAAGCACACGGAAACACCATTTACCTTCCCGCTGGAGCGGTACCTATTTATCTACTTGCACTTTGACGTGCTTTCAAATTGCTAGGTTGGCAGGAGCAGGGACTGAGCAACGGGAGCTCACCCCGCCGTGGGGATTCGAACCGCCAACCTTCTGATCAGCAAGCCCAAGAGGCTCAGTGGTTTAACCCACAGCGCCACTAAAACCCCTTGATCTTTTTCACATGCACTACTGGCAAGACTGGTGTTCCTCATCTTATATTTGTGTAGCTGATTCTTCTTGCCTAAGTGTAGAATCCTAAATTTGGGTATATTTAAATCGAGCTTCCTAGTTTGGGCCCAGTTCTCCAATCTGTTAAGGTCATATTGAATCCCGATTCTGTCTTCTGCTTGCATTAGCTAACCCTTCCAGTTTGCTGTTATCTGCAAATTTGATGAGCATTCCCTTAATTTCTTCATGCAGGTAATTTATAAAGATGTTATTGAACAGAAACCTGTGGCACCCCGCTTCTCTCCCCCCCCCCCAGGATGATGAGGAACCATTAGTAAGCCATCTTTCAGTTTGGTCACTCAACCAACTGCAAATCCACTTAACAGTTACCTCATCAAACCCACATTTTACCAGCTTCTGTGTAAGACTATCATGAGAGCTTTGCCAAATCTTACTGAAATCAAGATACACTACCTCCAAGATACATGGCAGCATTTCCTTGATCCACCCATATTGTAATTCCATCAAAAAAGGAAGCGCATATAAACTTCATGCTCTCATAATATGAATCATGTGCAATTGGTGTATTAGTAAAAGAACAGAATGTACAGAAGGGCTGCGTTTGCATGACATGCTAAGCCAACCCTTGGCTAAGCAACATCATGTGAATGTGAGGATTCCAAGAAAGGAGGTTGCAGCTGCTTATGATTGAACATGCATAGGCAATTTGGTTTCTGCTAAATACGGCATTTGTAGTGGTGAGTTTGTCTTGTTCCCAAAGACCACCATGAGCAGACTCTACGTGTAGGGATGGGGGAGAAATTTGAGAAGCTTGCATTTGATGACAAACCTCTCTAATTTGCAATTTCAAATTAGAAACAAATCATAGAACAAAACAGCTATCCTTTGAAATTTGGACTTCTTTGAATTTGGCAACAGAGCTCTCCAGTCATGCATACAAAAATGTGTATACTAAAGTAAAGTGTGGATGAAAATGTATCATGCAAAAATGTATTTTATTAAGGAAAAATGGTTTGCAAAATTGAGTATAATAGGCACAACTACAAATATAATTGTTGGGAGAAATTTGCATTAAAACATCGATGAATTTTCATGAACTTTTTTTTAAAGGCAACCTGATGTTGCTGTGAAGAATTGAATTTAGGAGTGGGAAAATGAGAAACTGAGGGAAATTTAAAATGATAGTTTTGTATATCCCTACCAATGCACTGGAGATATGCTGTAAAGACTGATGGTTCCTGGTTATTCTTTCAAAGGAAATTTCTTCAGAATTTAAATTTTGAAAAAAATATGACTTCAGTCCAATGAACTCTCTAGATTTGCTAAACCAAAGGCAACTGACATGCAAAAAGCTTTAAATGCACAATTCAATACAAAACAATTTTAGGGTGCCGCTTACCTGATAGTAAGACCCATTGAAGTCATGTGTAGGATTGTACTGTAAAACAAACCACAGATAACAGCAGTCCATAAGTAGCATGTAATATAACAGATAAAATCCATCATTGTATCCTGTCAAAACAACAGAGAACAGGGCCATTTTTCTTCACAACTGAAAGATAATGAAGTAGGTCACTGGTAAAGCTATTTGGGAAAGTCACTCTATAACTGGAGTTTCCTTCCTAGTAGCCACTCACCTGACATCTGAAAATATTGGTCTTAGGAGCAGGGCTTCCACAATGCTGCTGGTATAGAAGGAAGGTATAGAAGTCTTCTGACAGAATTAAAATTTTGTGAAAGAAATGGCTTGTTCTAGTCCTAGTGTCAAGGAAGAGCTGCACCTCTCTTTTGAGCAGGTGTTAGCCATTGTTCCATTATATAATAATTTTGCAAATCGTGTCCTTCATCATGGAGGGCACATGTTGCAGTGAGATCACATAAACTGCCTCTCTGTTGTGGGATGGGATAGCCACAAAACCCCATTGGTTGCCCCTCGGTTGCTGGGGTAGAAATTGGACCTGTTGGGTCGTCTATTGGCTATCAAGGAGCTATTTAAGCTGCTGCACATTGCTGGGAGCTTTCTCTTTCCTGTGACGTGCATCGGATCACCCGTCCTCCCACCCTATATTTAGGGCTGTTCTTTGTCCTTGCTATGCCTGTCTAGGGGTCATCTGTTTTTGAGCAGGGGCCCGGTAGGAAATTTGCCATTTGGCTGATGGGCTGTTGCCATTTGGTTTTTGCCCACCGTGTAGCAAATCGTCACAACTTTGTAAGGTTGGCGGTTAGGCATTGGTTCAACGTTTTGTGGAAGTGGTTGGCTGTGGCTGCCCCTCCATCACTGCTGCTAGAGAATTCCATTAAAGGAATAAGGGGCTCCCCTTGCTTTTGTCTGAACCCTGTCAAGGGGCTAGGGCCATGCCAGAGCCCCAGGAGTATCTGGGGTGAGCTGTGAGATCGAAGCCAGCTTCTCGCTCCCCCAGGATGCTTTCCCCTACTGACATATGGTGGTGCCCAGTGTCAGTCCTGTTCCTGCCATTGTGCAGGTTCAGGTAGTCTGGAACCAATGCCTAAGCAACCAACTCACATGTTGTAATCAATAAAGATGTGGCCAAAATTAATGCCAAAAACCTTAAACTAAATTCTGTGTCTATTGTGTCTTTATTTCGGGGGGTGGTTTTGGGGGTCTTCACACACAACTATTTAAAAAGATAACATTTCTGATCATCTAAGGAAAATGCAATCTGAGCTTGCAATCCTTGGCTTTGCATGGGTTGCAAGTGTATTCTGTAGTCATCTGTGACATATTAGAGGGCATGTCATACCAAATGCAGCAATAATTATTTATTTCTACAAATTATATGCTGTTTAATTATGATAGTCTCTACGCTGTAGCAAAGCTATCATCACTAATATTGCTGCCTCAAATTGTGGATGTCAGAGTTTTCCAACTGCGCAATTAGATGTATCAGCATTACTTTAAATTCCAAAATTCTGAAGGAAGATATAACATGCTTCACTGCAAATTCCCATTCCCCCTTAATTCCACCTCCTTTCATTTTTTCTAGAACTTCACATCCTTGGACTCAGCCCCAAACTCAGATTTATTTTTGGTCTTTCAGGAGTTGGTGTCCATGCCATATCAGCAGGCCTCTCCCCTGAGTGTCGTGAATTGGATTGTTGGAAGCCCAGCAACCCTAAATACTATTCACGTTAAACACCACAATTACTGGGTTGTATCTGCCTAAGCTGTTGTGTGAGCAGAATGACTTTTGCTTGTACAGTGGAACTTTATATCTGTCTCCTCACTCTGCAACCCCCAAATCTGTTCTGGGAATTCCCCCAACCTTTTGGTAGTAGATTGAGGTGGGGATACAGGGGGCATATGGGGAGAAGACAAGGAGGGGATATTTTGTTAGATGTGTGGAAGCTGTTCTGCTCAGATAAGGTCTTTGCTAGATTCAGTCCAATGCCCCCACACACTATGACCTGTCAACCTTTGTCCTAAGTAGAATTGACTTATTTATTCTTTCTGTTTCTACAACCTCATTGCAATTGTTTGCAACCAAATAATTTTATGACCTCATTAGAATCGGACTGAGGCAAGTTCCCAATTTAAGAACATAAGAAGTGTCTGTTGGATCAGGCCGATGGCCCATCTAGTCCAACATCCTGTTCTTACAGTGGCCACCAAGATGCTTGTGCCACCTGAGCACAAGAGCACTCTCTCTTCCTGTGATGTCCAGCAATTGGTTAAAAACAAAAAAATCAATACTCTTCCCTTTCAAAAATTTGCACCCAACTTCCTCTGAATTTCCTTGAGACGAACAATACCACTTATAACCAGCTATTTGTGACAGTATGTCCCTGAAGAAATGGAAATGTTAGCATAATTAAATGAACCTGGTTGTGTTTGAAATCTCACATTTAAGGTACATTAATTTACTGCTTTTCATGTCTATAGAATAACCTTTTGGGTTAACAGTACCTACTTTGTATCTCAATTTCCCCGTCAATCAAAGGAAGATAATGATACTTGTTCATTTTGGGAAAGTATTTTAAGGTACCTGGCTGTAAAGATTTATGCAGTGTGAAAGCAGAATATTATTCTGAATGATGTTGGTTTGGGTGCTGGGTTAACTTTCAACACAACTGATGGTAAATCTGGAATTGAGCAATTTAAATATAAGTGCCTGTGTTACATAGTTACTCCTGTTGAGTAAGAGAAAATGGCATAACTGAATAATTTACAATTCTGATTAGGAAAATGGACAGATTTAATTGCTTATTACATACACCATGATGCTATCTTCCTATTTATCTTGCCATTTTTACAAGCCCCAACTACCTAAGTTTGAGACTGGGTAATTAAAGGATCAAGGGGACTGAGAGAATCTCTTTAATGTGTAAATATTTCAGTGTAGTTGACCTAGAAGTTGACCTAATTTATTTTCCCGCAGTAATCGTGTTATTCAGAAAAAAATGATTAGACTGCGTAATGTTTCAAAGTGCGGTAGATGCTCATGAGGAAGGGTGCAAATCAAGCGTTTACATGGCCCAGTTAGAAGAGCTACTGGATGATATCCAAAATTGTACATGGGACTGCCTCTTCCTTTCATCCCCATTGCCGTTCCCCCCACCTCCAAATATTCTCCAAAGGGTTCCTCAATCCTTCAGGGCATATTTTGAGAGTGTGTGAGAGGCTGTGGTGGTCTTGAGAAACATATTTAAGGGGCATGCAGGGATCTGAAGAGGGGATAAGAGGAAGTTGAACTTCTGTTGTGTGAGCAAAAGTCCACATTGCTGGCGGGTGGCCACAGTTGGATGCCAGCTGCTGTCTTTCTGCATATGAGATTTTGGATATACTGATCACTGCATTAACACAAATTCCTGAACCATCTGAAATGTTAGTTGGAATACTACAAAGACCTGTTCTTCCATCCTTTTCAGCATGTGGCAGGCAAAGTGGATATGTGTTCATATTTACAGAGGACAGTCTATTTGAAGGCCTATCCGTTCCGAAACCCGTTTAAAGATGTGCAAGTTCTATCTTAAGATCCACAACCTCAAAACTCTTGCTCTCCCATCTCATGGTTCTTTAAGGGGCCTCAGGGTTGTCCATCAGATAGCAACAGAAGAGCAGACTGGGCATGCACACAATGATGATGATGATGATGATGATGATGATGATGATGATGATGATAGTTGTTGTTGTTGTTGTTGTTGTTAATAATAATAATAATAATAATAATAATAATAATAATAATAATAATAATAATAATAATTTGTACCCTGCCCATCTGGCTTGGTTTCCCCAGCCACTCTGGGCAGCTCCCAACAGGATATTAAAAACATGATAAAACATCAAACATTAAAAACCTCCCTAAACAGGGCTGCCTTCAGATATCTTCTAAAAGTCAGGTGGTTGTTTATTTCCTTGACATCTGATGGGAGGGCATTCCACAGGGCAGGCGCCACCACCAAGAAGGCCCTCTGCCTGGTTCCCTGTAACCTCACTTCTCGCAGTGAGGGAACCACCAGAAGGCCCTCGGAGCTGGACAACAGTGTCCAGGCTGAACGATGGGTCACGTGATCAGCCCTCACCACTATGATAAGACACATTGCATTTCAATCTCAGTTATAGTAACTGAGGGAGTGTAGTGTAGTGGTGGCAGGACAGAATTTCAAACAAATATGTGCTCTCCCAAGCCAACATTCCCAAAATGTTTGCACTCATGTCTCAGTGACATCTATGCTTGGTCATGTCCACAGACTGGAAGATGGAAGGATTCCCAAAGATGTGCTCTACAGGGAGCTGGCCTCTTGCACCAGACCTATTAGCAGACCAACTGTCAAGTCATATATCCATAGCAGTGACCAGAGGAGGAATGACTTCTGGGAAAAGCACAGAGAGAAGAAATACTATGGTGCATCTATAGCAGCACAACTGGTAGCCTACATCTGCCCCAGCTGCAACAAAACGTGTCTCTTCCCACATCAGTCTGTACCAGCACTGCAACCTTAGAACAGCTTGACCTCAACCCCAAAGGCACACTCCTCCATTGTCTCCCAAGACAGACAAATGGCAACCAACCTATATAGTGGTTAGAGTGTTGGACTAGGACCTCGGAGGCCACTGTTCATGTCCCTGTTCAGCCATGAAGTTCACTGAAAAAGATGGACTATAAAGGCAATAAATAAAAATTCCTTTTTAAAATTGTCTTTCTCTCTCAATTAGCATGTGCAACATTTTACGCAAAATCTCTTTTTGGGTGATGTATATCTTCTTTGGCAATACGTAAATGGCCACACTTTAATTGTGTGTAGGGACCCTCTCAAATACTGCATGGCTAACACTAAAACAACAACAGCCAATCTTCTATTTTAGTGATGCAAGACCTTTGGCAATAAGGCGTATAGTCCCTGGATTAAATGAAGAATCTTTCATACTGATCATACTATTATCACACACACACACACACACACACACACACACACACACCAGTTTTCCAATTGCTTGACAAGAAACTGCTAGGCTTGGTTACATAGAAATGGTTTGGGGGATTCCTCTACAGCAGCCATAGGCAAACTCGGCCCTCCAGATGTTTTGGGACTACAACTCCCATGATCCCTAGCTAACAGGACCAGTGTCAGGGATGATGGGAGTTGTAGTTACAAAACATCTGGAAGGCTGAGTTTGCCTATGTCTGCTCTACAGGCAATTCTATGAGCACTTCTTGTGAATTCTGAGAACAGAAGAGCTCTACATGTGAAACTCCAAAGCAAATTAGCCTTTCAGCATTCAGTGGACAGCTCTGACCTTTAGTGAGGCCTAGGAGAAGTGTGATAAAAAATCATTATCAGAGGCAAGCCATCTCTTATTAACACAGCACAAAAGAAAAATACCCAGCTTTCCCCTAACACTGTGTGTCAGAATCTGAAAAGGCTCAGACATGTCTTCTTAAGCATTTCCCATGATTACAACTCAGGGAATCTGCATGACCAGCGTTCTGTGTTGAGACTCTGGTCACCTCCAGGCTGTCACTATTTTGCTGGTGCTGGATTCAGATGCATTTCAAAAATTTAGATTTTATTTTTATTTTTTTACAGATCAAGTGGATTAAAGTGCTTTTCCACAACAAGTCTACTTTAAAAAACAAAAAACAAACCCCTTCATGACTGGGTTCCCACCCCCCAAAAATGACCCCTGCATTTTATGTTGTATTTTACGCTGTTTTTAAGTTGCATTTTAATCAATGTTTTATATTTGCTGTTAGCCACCCTGAGCCTGGTTTTTAAACTGGGAAGGGCAGGGTATAAATAAAAATTTATTATTATTATTATTAAACATAAAAAGTGAATTAAAAAGGGTTAATAATGATCAATTGATGGGAAGATGCATAATCTCTGTGCAAACACGTCAGGATGAATGCTTACTGCTGTATAGCCTCCCTACAAACCCATCAGAACAGATGCTCATTAAAGAGCAGGCATCATATAACCTCTGCATAATCTCTGTGCAAGCAAATTGGGGAGAATGCGCAATGAAGAGCTCAACT
Organism: Lacerta agilis; assembly: GCF_009819535.1. NCBI lineage: Eukaryota > Metazoa > Chordata > Lepidosauria > Squamata > Lacertidae > Lacerta > Lacerta agilis. Next base: position 61,167,169 of record NC_046313.1, read on the forward strand.
GGAGAGGCTCTCTCTTTGGGTAGCAGCTGTAGCAATGGCAGTCTTGCTTTCTAGCTGCTTCGAGGCCTGCTTGGAGCACCACTAATTTGCCCTGTTCATATACCTTGGCTGCTCATGGCAGAAACAGTGCTACTGCCTACAACAACACTTAACAGAGCTGGAGCAACTGACAGTGTTACATTCCCCACAAATTATGAAAAAGTAGCTCCTTCCCCCCTTTACAAGATACTTGTTCTTGTCATTATATCCTCCTCTGCTCATTATTCCAGTGGGGTGGGGAAGAGACATTCAGAACAAAGAGATGGAGCGGGGGGGGGGGGGGAATAATACACAGAGAAAAATGTATTTGACTCCAACTGTTACCACAGTGACATTTTATAATCATAGCCCTTTGGGAAGAATGCTTCACTTCAGCAATAGCAGGAGGAGGGACTGTTTTCATAGGTAAATCATTAGAGGGTTTAGCCCCATCACCAAAAGAGTGACCAATTTGAAGTAAGATAAAGTCCACACAATTACTTCAGAGTGCGCCATTAAAATGTGGTCATAATGGGAAAGGGTTTACAAGTGTTTGTAGTCAGTGATGTTTTGCTCTTTTTGGTACCAGTGGAGCAATATTCATATGAAATCTCAGTAATCGTTATCATCTTTCCTCTCAGTAAGGGAGGGAAGTCTAAAGCAGACTGGCTGGCTCTTGGTCACGGATAAGAAACATGTCTCCTGCTAGATTTAAGTACCATGGTTTCATTTTCTTTCGTTTTCGCAATTTTGAATTTGGGGAATTTCTAGCAGGTGATGATGGACTACCTTAAAAAAAAAAAACCTCAATGAAGGATTGGCAGTTGGCCACTTTTATGAAAATACTTATGATCAGATTTTTCAAATCTAGAACTGAAGTCTAGATCCACTTCAGAAGTTCATTCTTTTAAAGCCCCCCACAGCCTGAGAATTGCATATCTTAGAAATTAACTCTCCCCAAAATATTGAAACCTTCAATGATAGCCTTGTTCCAAGTGGGACCTGAAGCAGGACGTTTCAGTGTTGAGTGCTTCTGTTCAGGGTTTCAAGCAGCCAGGCCATGTCACTCTTCCAGGAAACTCCATTCTTGTTCACCCACTACCCAGCCACTTTACTTTGTTCCCATCCCCAGTTAGTCAGCTTGCTCAGTCCTCACAGAGCTATTGGTTTGGGGGCTCCCCTTAGAGTTTGTGCTTGTCTGAACCTTCTGACTGGACTGTCCCATGGTGACTGCTTAAAGATCCACACTCTTAGAAGGAGGTCCCAATTAGTATATAGGTTTTATTGATGTCACGTAAGCTGGCGGGTGGCACTGTGGGTTAAACCACAGAGCCAAGGGCTTGCCGATCGGAAGGTCGGCGGTTCGAATCCCCGTGATGGGGTGAACTCCCGTTGTTCGGTCCCAGCTCCTGCCAACCTAGCAGTTCAAAAGTGCAAGTAGATAAACAGGTACTGCTCTGGCGGGAAGGTAAACAGTGTTTCCGTGCGCTGCTCTGGTTCTCCAGAAGCAGCTTAGTCATGTTGGCCACATGATCCGAAGCTGTACACCAGCTCCCACGGACAGCAAAGCGAGATGAGTGCAGCAACCCCAGAGTCGTCCGTGACTGGACCTAATGGTCAGGGGTCCCTTTACCTTTACCTTTAAGATGGTGAGACAGCACCAAAAGCCTTCCAAATTACTATGAAAATATTAACACATTGTTTCCTTTCTTGAACCTCAGAATGTGAATTGCATACTCTACTTTGAGTCCTTACAAGTACAACCTATGCAGCCAAGGAAAAGTGGTAACCATAATCAGATAGGCTGAAGGGAAAATCTACAAACATTGTACTGCCTGAACAAGTGTTGGGAAAGCAGTGGAAACTGCGAAAGAGTTTCTGCTTGGTCTCCCCCTTTATTCATCCACCAACTGATGATAAAAAGAACTCTGTTATATAGCAGTGAACATTGCAAAGACAGAAAATTGGTAGTTTACTTCCTCAGCTCAGTTACTCCATTGCAAAGCTTTGATTCCCTTTGGACTTTGAGAAAGGCCAAGATAAGCCATTTCATTGTGATACCCGACCTGTCGTCCCCGTTCGCCCCCCCCCCATGTGTTTGCAAATCAGCATAGGAACTTCTAAGCCAGATGGTAATGATGGTGTTTGCAAAGCTGCTTGAATGATTGAAGTTGCTGATACTCCTTTCTTCATGTAAAAGGAAGAAGAAAACGAAGAAATCAGCATCCTTTTATCTTGTTTCACATGTGGGTCTTTCCCCCAACTGTTTGCTTTTGATGCTGAAAATGAGGAACAAGAGCCGATTCATACATCAGCGACAGACAACAATTGCCTCAATCTTTATTTGACTTTATAGAAAGCGTTCAAAGTGTTTCTGAAACTTTTTGTCTGCACAGGAAGAAACACCCTTCCTCAAAAGAAAAAGAAAAAAACAGGGGTTCTCAGCTATCTGAAGTTTTGATTATGGTCTAAATCTGACACAACTATTTAGCTAACACTAAAAAGTAAAATAAAATAAATCCCTTTAGCATGTATTTTCAAGGACTCTGTGTACTTGCATTCTATTTGTTTTTCCATTCAGCCGGAAAATAGCAAGTTGCATTTATAGTAGTAATCAAAGGAGTGCTGGAGTCAAGTGCCACTGTTGCAAGTAACCTAAGCGAGTTAGTGGCAATCTCTGCCCCCAATGGCGAGGTTTAAAAAGACAATGTGTCTTATTTTTTAAAAAATAAAATAAAATAGAACAAAAGCAGAAAGACACTTCCCACTGCAAGGGCTGGTGCCAAAAGATTATGACTCAGCAATGAACGGGAACCAAATAGGAAGAAAAATGAAATTCTAAAGGTAGTTCTTAATTTGCTAGCACCCTTAAAGAAACGAATCCTACCTACCTGCTGGATTTAAAATTGCGGTATTTCAGGAAACACTTATCAAAGAGACAGGTTTAAAAGAATGGTAATGAAATTGTCACTCTGGGAAGAAGAAATGCAGTAACAATTCCTTCTGCATTTAAGGACCAGGGGATCAATGTCGCTTTTGGCGTATTTGCCAGATTTTGTGGGTAGGCAGGTGTTCTGTAGAAATGTTTGTCAAATCATAGCTTGAGAATGCTAACAAACATTATAGAGCGAGGATTATTTGGAGGCTAAGGAAAATATGCAAGCCAAACAAATGAGCAGAATTTAAGAAAAAGCCTAGCAAATATTTAATGAAGAGCACTTTCATCTGGCTGTCACATTCATAGACATACCCAACTGACTAGAATTCTCTAGTGTTGTTCAGGCATATGGGGTGATATCCAATGCTGACTGCCAGCTGATGGAAGAGAACTTGTTGGCAGAAAAGGAAGGGGAGGTGGTTTTTGGTGACCTCCCTTCCGTCAGCAGAACCTTCCATTCCCCTTATATCTGCTGCAAAGTTCTGGAAAGTCTCTGGAGCTGATTTAGGGAAAGTGCTGAGGGTTTGCTGAAATATTCCTCCCAGCTCCAATGACAAATATCCTATCATTAGTAAGACAGTTATCACTGAATATAATCTATCATGATTTTGGGTGGTGGCGGTGAGTTTGCATATTGCTTAAAAACAGGCATCCTACAGATCATTGGTATGATTATTACTTGCTGCTGTTACTCCACTTTCCCCATCCACATTCACTGTACATGAGGATTGCTTAAAGAACTAGAATAATGAAGCAGTTTATTAGAGACACAACAACCATTTAACTCTAAGAAAAATGTTCCATACACCCACCTTTCTCCCTTCAAAAACATTGAACTTTGTTCCTTCTTTCCTTCCTTCCCAGCACCAGTTGGGCCAGAAAATGATAGGCTGCTGAAATGATATTACGTTAAAATGACTTCTGACAGGTATGTTACAGGCAAAGTACCCAAGTAAATGTTTTTTGTATTTTGGTCAAGTCTCCAGGGAAATTGGAGGTGGAAATAGTGAATATCTTACGCTGTACACTTTAATATCATTACAAAAATATTACAATTTGATAGGATAGGCAATTTGTTTCTTCATCGTTTTTAGAAAGAAAGAAAAACACATTTTACCACATTTATACCCCACCTTTTGTTCTAGAGGATCAGGGTAATATACATGGAGTTTATTCCATTTCACTACAACCAAATGAGGCAAACAGGCTGAAGAAATTGTGATTGTCCCTGAGTCACTCAGTGAGCTATAGATCTTGGTGGAAATCTGAACTAGTGTGATAAGTTACATTCTTACGAGTGTTTGAGGTGAGATGAAATAGCGCACACTTCTGATTAACACTGCCTTTATTCAGTTCTTTTTAATTTTTCTCAAGATATGGCTGAGCCAAAGCCAGGTAGTTTTCACGAACGTTTTTTGTCAGTTTGGAAAGGCAGAATCCTTTGGAAGATTTTCCCGGGGTCTACTGTAAAAGAGGATGGAAGTATTTGCATTGTCAGGAAGCATTGCCCCCAAATAGCCAGTTGACCTCTATGGCAAAGTGACCTCTGCTCACTTTGAAATAGGTTCAAGGATTGTCCAATATGTCAGAGGCAGTATAACTCTGAATAGCAGCTGCTAGAAATTGCCGTTGCACTCTGCCCACTTAGCAAAGAAATTTTTGCTAAGGTGCATTGTTTTTTCAGTGAATGGCAGAACTCTGAACCTTTTGTCCTTTGCTCACAGCAAAATGAAATGTGTGCAAACTTTACCAAAACTGCACACCCTTGAATGACATAAAAGAGGGGGAGGGGAATCCTGCCACCAGAAGATACACAGAAATAAAAGCGTTCCCTTGGTGAATCATAATTTAGCTTTCAGTTTCCTCAGCCTTATTGGTTAATTGCCATATTTGCGATGCCAGCTTGAGACCAGCACAGCAGCTCCGGTGCCTACTTGACTGACACCTTCAAATCTCATCAATCTGTTTGGGTAATTAATTGCTGGAAAGGAAGAAATCCTTTCTTATAAATAGGATAAATGGATAGAGTGATGACCAAAATGTGTCCATGCAGCAGGGATGAGCTACCTCAAGCCTGGAGAGTCAGGTCTCTTTATCTGGTCTTCGGGACCCTCCCCAGGCTACACCCCAACCATTGCCTGGAAGAGACTCCATTGGAACTCCCTAAGGAAGGACAGGAAAGTTACCAGGGTATTTCTTCTTCTTCTTTGGCGATCACTCATAGCTGAGTAAGATTGTCTTCTATAAACACGGTTTTAACAATGAGTCTGTAAGTGACGGTGTGGAGCCAATTCTGGATCCACATGTTCTTCCACAGTGGGGACATTGGTTCCTGGGCAGGAGTTGTTCACAGTGTGGATTTGCCAAGCGTGCCTACCTCTTAGCATGTTTCTCCCTTGCGTTCTGAGCTCAAGTGTCTTCAAAGCCCAGGACACCTTTAGTAAAGGCTGTTCTCCAACTGAGCGCTTGCAGGCTAGTGTTTCCCAGTTGTCAGCGTTTATACTACTTTTTTTTAGATTTGCTTTGAGAGAGTCTTTAAACCTCTTTTGTTGACCACCAGCATTATGCTGTCCATTTTTAAGTTCAGAATAGAGTAGTTGCTTTGGAAGACGATAATCAGGCATCCGCACAACATAACCAGTCCAATGAAGTTGATGTTGGAGAATCATTGCTTCAACACTGGTGAACTTTGCTTCATCCAGTACACTGATATTAGCTCGCCTGTCTTTCCAAGTGATGTGTAAGATTTTTCTGAGACACCATTGATGGAATCTTTCGAGAAGCTGGAGATGGCATTTGTAAGTGGTCCATGTTTCACAAGCATACAGTAAGGTTGGTAGTACAATAGCTTTGTAAACAAGCATTTTGGTTTCCCTGCGAATGTCCTGGGCCTCAAACACTCTGCACTTCAATAGGGAGAAAGGCGCACTCGCAGAGCTCAGGCGATGCTGGATTTTGGCACCAATGTTGACCCTTGTGGAAAGATAACTGCCTAGGCAGGAAAAGTTTTGCCCACCCACCCATCCCCACAATACACCTTATGTTGTGAGAGCAATTTCTTCCTAAACAGTCCAAAACCTAGACACAAGAAATGTGTCTATTCAAAAGTTCTATTCAAAAAGCAAATGGCATTTCCAAGTGAATGGGATGGAAGGTTGCAGAACCCCAAATATTTAAAGGTCACCCACCCGACATTTGGAGAAAATGAACAAAGTAAATGTGTGCCTAACAGCAGCCACCTTGGCAAACCTCTTATTTCCTGGCCCAGCTTAACCTTAAACTATACTGCTAAGCTGTTTGGCTTTAGGGTGCAATAATGCCAAACAGTGTTTTCCAAGTTATAGCTCTCTTTGTCTAAGACAGTTTAGTCATCTTAGAAGTTTAAAGATAGAGCTGTCCTCACCCTGATTACCTTGATCCCCCCCCCCAAATACAGCATATTGACTATGGCAATGTGCTTTATGTGAAGTTGACCTTGAAGACAATGTCTGGATTTTGTAGCAGGGGCAGAATTCTGTGGGTAACTCCCCTGATAATGTGAGAAAGTGGGAACATATTCAGTCAGTAGTAAGCTTCTGGCCTCAACTCAAGATGCTGGTTGTCATAGCCTTAGACTTCCATATCCAAGAGAACAGCTCTGATCATAGCTCCCATTTCCCATATACAACTTGGTTCAGAGAATGCCCTACCTTGAGTACTATCCTTGGGTTAGATCAGCCACAGGAAGGAGCAAGACACTGGCTGTTCAGGAACTGTGGAACAAATTACTAGGGGAAATACACTGAACCTTTAGGAGCCATTAGGAGCAAAGCCCATCTTTGTAGGACTGCTTTGAGGAGCTAATGGGATTTTGCTTTGAGGTGTTTGCACCTGTATTTTTATTTTATTTTATTTTGTTGTTGTTGTTGTTAAAATGTTGGTTTTAAATATTGTAATGATCTACATTAGATTTTAAGAGAGATTTTTAAAAAGCCATAATGACAACATACACTTTTATTGTGCCTATCTGAGGCCAGATCAACCTCTGGTCCTGTCTGATATAGGAAGGACATCAAGAATTGGTGAAAGATAGGTCTCCCATTTCTTCTCTGTATGATTCTGCTTATCATACTGACTTTTAAGTCATGGCTCTTTTAAGTAACCATTTAAAAAAATATCCTATTGATGGAATTCCCAGCATCAAAGGAAGGAGGAGGAAATTATTTGGTAGCATGTCTAGAAAAGGTGTTTAAACTTAGATACTGTTCAGAAACCAAAGATGTGTTTGTTTGCCTCTTTCATCTACATAATTTAGTTATCTGACAGCAATTCAGCCTGTTTTAGCAAACATCTTCTCCTAGTTCTCAGATAGAGGTTAAATGTTAAAATGGGTTAAGCCTGGTCAGACAAGTGCTGTGAAATGAATAATTAAAACAAAAAAAAGAGTTTCATTTTTGCCACATGGATATATGTATATGGCCAGTTGTTCTCTGCATCTCACTCTGCTTTCTTGGCTTAATACAGTTTTATAAGGAGTAGGGGAACATCCATTCTTACATGGCTGCCCATCAATAAATATTCCTCAGATAGCCTTGCTAAAAAGAAATATACAATATTATTAAACACAACAATAAAGGGGGGAAATTAATAGAACAGGTTCACTATTAAACAGCCTAGAATTGTTGTTGTTGTTTTATTAAACTTATTAGTTGCTTCTTACCCAAAGGTCTCCAAGTGACTTACACTGAACACACACACACACACACACACACACACACACACACACACACATGAATACCACACACATGGTATAAATTATACTATATGGTATAAATTATACTATACAACATATTTGTAAATAAAAAAGAAATCCCTATAACAATATTTTTAAAAATAGCAATATGCAAACAATAAACAAAACAATACTCCCATCCATTAAATGATAAAAATAAAAACTCAACACTGAAACCTTCTCCCTAGCCCAATATCATTCACATCAACCCAGCAATGAGGATAATAATGATAATAATAATTCATTATTTATACCCCCCACCCCCCATCAATATATCTAGTATCAAGGCCTGGTGCTATAAAACAGGAATGGTCCAGCATCTCTCTTCTATTTTGAAAGGGAGCAACTGCAAAAGGAGAGCAGGAATATTGTAGTCAAAGGTTTAGCTGCTCTGCAGGTGTCCTGGCTGCTGCTCATCTCCTGCCAGTGGTGGGGGTGCACCAGAGGGATTTAAAATGCCATTTAAATACCTGGAAGAATAAGAAAGCCTTCATCTGTTGCCAAGAAAGACCATAGAGAAGGCATTAGGTGCCTTGTCTGCCCAAATACTTTGTCTACATGGAAGTGTTTGTCTATGACATTATGCATTTAGCAACATGTGTCAGATGCCAACAACATAATCAAAAAGTGGTATCTAAATGTGGTCCCTCCCTATGGATCAGGAGGCTTCCCTAAAACAGGCAAAACCAGCTGTGTCTGGACTATCGGAATAGAGAAATATTGTGTATATTGTGGAATTCATAAATAAGCATCCTTATCTGTAGCAGTCCGATATCTCATTTTGCCTTACTGTACAACTGCGTAATTGAGAAATAATTAAAGGAAGCAAGCACTGTTAGGGAAAGAGGAAAAAAGCCATTTCTGGAATGAAGCAATAATATTCATATTCATTTACACCGTCTCCGTACTGAAAGCTATACAATATTCTATTAAAAAATTAAAATGATCATCAGAATTACATTCTGCCCCATATATTTCAAAGTAAATCTCATATAGGGATTATCCAGCCAGAGAACTAAAAAGAGTTTTTTTTAAAAAATGACAGTACTTCATACACATCCTTAGAGAAACACAGACTCTTCATATAACGTGTATAGGAAGAATCTATTCCAGCCAGAAACCGAATCATTTTTGGGTGGCATCTTCCTTCAGCTGTGATATTTCTACCAAACAATGCCTATGGCTTCTTAAGAGTCTGCATGTGATGGTTCTGAAGGCAGCTGGTAATGCTTGAGAAGGTTAGTGGACTTCTATAAGGTGAAGTGGGCCAAAGAATTACCGGTATGAACCAGGAGGAATACTGATGATGAATCATGGAATCATAGAATTGTAGAGGTGGAAGGGATCCTGAGGATCATCTAGTCCAATCCCCTGCAGTGCAGGAATATGTAACTGTCCCATACAGGGATCAAACCTGTGACCTTGGCATTATCAGCAGCACGCTCCACCCAACTGAGCTATCAGGAAGATGCGAAGTATGTCAAAGCTGTAGGTTCCAAATACTGCTGCTTTTAGCTAGCTTGGCAACAGCCCTAGCCAGTAGTAGTCACCCACCGGGGCCAGACCAACACATTTTTGATGCTTAAGGCAGCAAATCAAGTTGCATAGTGCTGTAGAATGTGAACAGAATTGGCTTTAAAAGAACATTTTCTTTCATATCAGTAGATAGAGCAAACACAATCTGCTATACTATGCTGTTAGCCTTCTTTTCCCATAGCACCAAATATATGGGCCCCAGATGAGTAGTAGAGCATCTGCTTTGCATACAGAAGGTTGTAGTTTCAATCTCTGGCATCTTCAAGGTAGGGCTGGAAACATCCTCTGTCTGGAAGCCTGGGAGCTGTGTAGACAATGCTGAGCTGTTTGAACAAATGGTCTGACCTGGTAGAAAGTAGCTCCCTATGCTCCCCAAAACCCAGCAAACAGAAGTGGGATCAGAGATTAATATTTGCTGTTAGGTACATGATATGCTCTGGATCTGCACATGATTTGTCCACCATCTTTATTATTATTTTTGCTGCAGTTATCCATGAGAAATGAACTTGTGCAGCTAGGGTGGGGGGATACCCAGGAGGATTGACCGAGGAGCGGGAAATCTTCTGCTGCTGCTGCTGCTGCCACCCCCAGCATCTGCCGCCTGAGGTGGCTGCTTCACTGTACCCAGTAGAAGGACCGATCCTGCCACCCACATGGCATATGGAATGATGTGACTGAGAGAACTATGTAGGTCTCCCCCACGCATTTTGGTGTCAGGAGGCAAACTAGGTCATGATGATGCAACTCCTAAGGTGAATTTGTCTGCCTTGCAGAATTCAAATCAAGGGTGTCTTGAATGAATCTTTATTTCAGAGATGCCTATCATGGAAAAAGGATATTTTTTTTTAAGGATTCTGATTTTACCAGGCACACACTAGTGTTTTGACCACGAGCTCAATCCTGAAGGTAGGAATTGATCACCCCTCCTCTCTTGGCTATGCAGAATAAAGGTGAAATCTACTATTTATTTACTGCTATAGGAAGTTTGTAAATTCCTGCTGCTTAAGTGAGAAGAAGCAGATGCATATTTTCTATGGGAATATATTCTTGCATGCACCCCAATTTTGAGTGGCGAGAGACTCCAGGGATTCCAGTGCTTACCCAGGGTTCAGTTTCGTTGGAACAAAGGCCAATGGAGACTGTAGTGTCTTTTTGATATAGGGTTTTAGTTGCATATATATGCAACCTGAGCATACGATGGCTGGGCTCATAGCATTAACTTCCAATAGGTGTTGCTTCCTCATTCCAGCACAGAGCAGGCATGCCTCTGTTTCTCCAGCTTCCAGCATCAACCCAAACTCATGCACAGAACTCTGACTCTGAACTCAGAATGAAAATTCTGTGTCCAGGACAGCTGTCTGCCAGCTCCACCTGGTACACAGGCTGAGACCCTACCTGCCCAAAGACTGTCTCTCTAGAGTGCTGCATGCTCTGGTTATCTTCCACTTGGACTACTGCAATGTGCTCTACGTGGGGCTGCCTTTGAAGGTGACTCAGAAACTACAACTAATCAAGAATGTGGCAGCTAGACTGGTGACTGGGAGTGGCCTCCAAGACCACATAACACCAGTCCTGAAAGGCCTACATTGGCTCCCAGTACATTTCTGAGCACAATTCAAAGTGTTGGTGCTGACCTTTAAAGCCCCAAATGACCTCGGCCCAGTGTACCTGAAGGAGCTTCTCCACCTCCATCATTCAGCCTGGACACTGAGGTCCAGCGCAGAGGGCCTTCTGGCAGTTCCCTCACTGTGAGAAGTAAGGTTACAGGGAACCAGGCAGAGGGCCTTCTCAGTAGTGGTGCCTATCCTGTGGAATGCCCTCCTAAGGAAATAAATAACTACCTGAATTTTAGAAGACATCTGAAGGCAGCTCTGTTTAGGGAAGTTTTTAATGTTTGATGTTTTATTGTGTTTTTAATATTTTGTTGGAAGCCATCCAAAGTGGCTGGGGAAACCCAGTCAGATGGGCTGCATATTATTATTATTATTATTATTATTATTATTATTATTATTATTATTATTATTATTTCAAAGTCCGCCTCTCTCCATATGAACCTACCCTCATCATCTGAGGCCCCTCTTCATGTGCCTTCTCTGCAAGAGGTCCAGAGGGTGGCATCACGTGAATGGGCCTTTTCTATGGTGGCTCCCTCCTTGTGGAATGCACTCCCCAAGGAGGGAGCAGTACACTTGTTTGCTCTGCACATGGCAGGGAAGAACAAATCGCATTAGCGAGGGCCAGACCATGAGTGTCCACGGGACTGCAGGTTTTCCTTTCAGGGCAACAATATCCCAATTTCCCCACATAAGTGGATGGCAATCATCCACAGCTATATACTCTCAGAGGCACTATTGTGGTGGGATCCTAACTTGCCTTCTTCCTCTGGTTATCCCACCTACTAAGAACTGACCCTGCTTCATTCTTTCCTAGCAATGAGGACTATGCTCTTGCCTTCATAGCTGGAGGCAGCAATGCTTCTAAACGCTCTTGCATTCAGGCCCTGCATGAGAGTTTTCCACAGGCACCTGGGCGGCATTGGCCTGATCCAGCAGGCTCTTCCTGTGTTTTCATGTGCATTGAGCCATGCTGGGTTCCCTTGAAACGCAGAAGAGCAGGGTGGGTGGGTAGGTGGGCATGCATTTACGGTAACTCCTGTCTTTTTAGTTTGCTGTTGCAGCGGGCGATGTTTTGGTTTTGCAAAGAAGAATGAGACTGTATAGCTATAAAAGCCAGGATTGGTTGACTGGCTGATGAGTATGCCAATAGAGATGCTGGTGCAGCTGCAGCATTTATAGGTTTTTTTTGCTAGGCAAGTCAAGCTCAGGATTGAGCTGCTTGGAGGATCCTGCTCTAGGCTGGCATGCCTGGTTGCTACTGTAGTATATACAAAGAATAAACAATAGCGATTGAACTGTGCCCTCCTCCGTTGCAGTGGATTTGCATTTACAAAACGAATGCCTGTGCCCTAAATGTTTTAAATCCCAGAAGAGATGTGGCAAGAGTGGGAAGGAAAGCTGTTCGCTGTAAGAGAGCCCGAACCTTCTCCTCCTCCTCATCTCTCTCTCTCTCTCTCTCTCTCACACACACACACACACACACAAACACACACACACCCTCATTAATAAGCCTAAGGGGTATGTAAACCTCTAGCCTTTGTGCTGCCCTCTTTAGCTTGGATTCTTTTCCGTTGAGGGCAGGAACAAAACACATCTTCAGGAAGGCAAAATGGGACAAGCAGGTTAATGATGAGACAGGTGGAAGAAAACTCAACTGGAAAGGGAAAAGAGGAATGTCGGTCTCTCCTTTTGCCTTCCCCTGAAAATTATTCTCTCACCCCCCCCCCTTCTCCTACCTCTCTCTGGAGAGCCATTTGTTTCCATCTTACCCATCATTGTCTTAATGATCTGGACTGTAGCGAGAGACTTGGAGCTTAGCAGCCCTTGGATCCCAAGAGCCGAGCAAACCCGCCCGAGGACCTATTGATCTGTGACTAAAGAGCAGAGCCCTTTCTGGGCTGGAGTTTGCCGCTCAGGGACCGGGCTGGCAGATAGGCGCTCCCAGCCAGGTCCTGCCGAAAGAATGTGGAGGGAAGGTGGTTGGTGTTATGGGAAAAGGTGGTGGGGCTCAGTGGTTACAGCGCCCCAGGTTCGATGCCTGGTGTCTCCGGGCAATGCTGGGGAAAGAGCCCTGTCTGGAGAGCCGCGGGCAGCCGGTGCCGACGATGCTGAGCAGAGTTGGATCACTAGTCTGAGGCAGCTTCCGATGTTTCTATGGGAAACAGCACGTGGTGAAGGAGGGGACCCTCGGGAAAGAGGCTGCAAAAAAAAAAAAGTGGGGTGGACAGTAAAACAATGAGAGGGAAATGAGCAGGAGGAGAGAGAGTAGTGTGTGTGTGTGTGTGTGTGTGTGTGAGAGAGAGAGAGAGAGAGAGAGAGAGAAGACTGTGTGTGCATGCATGTGTATGAGAGAGAGAGAGAGAGAGAGGGAGAGAGAGAGAGAGGGGGAGGGGGGCTGTGGATGAGAAAGGGTTTCTCTCTCTCTCTCTTCCTCTCTCTCTCAGAGCTCAGTTAATCCTGCTGTCAGTTGGCGTTAAGGCAACGATCTAAGCGCTGGATTCCAGGAGAAAGAGACACACGGCAGTATAGAAGGAAGTGAGGACCGAAAGGGGGGAGAGGAAAAGGAAAAAGAAAGGAAGGAAGAAAGGAAGGAAGGAAGAAAACCAGAAGGGGGGAACTACCAAATCTATGCTTGGACCTGGGCTTTTTTCTCGCCAATGCAAAAGGGAATATGCAGCACATTTTTGCCTTCTTCTGCACCAGTTTCCTAGGGGCAGTGTTGGGGGTCAATTTCCCCAGCAACATCCAGATAGGTGAGTGTGAAAAGGTTGCCCATTCTGCAGCGAACGCATTTTCCTGGATGGCTGTGTGTGTGTGTGTGTGTGTGTGTTTGTGTTTGATGTAGCCCATCCACTGCTTCTACTAGCAAAGAAAGAATGGGGGTCTGGCCCATGCAAGGGGTGGATTTGCTATAGAATTGGGGGATCAAAAATAATAACAATAGATACTTATATGGGATGTATCTCTCCTTCTTAGTGGGTGGGGGGACATGCCTGCACATGCCTGCTTCCGAAATGGAGGAAGCAAACAATTTCTCTCTCCTCCTAAATCTGGGACTCAGCATTTCATTTGGGGAAGGGTAGATCGGGGCGGGGGAACCCCACTTTGCATTCTTTTGCCATCCTTTTGCTTGGGGGAGTGGGGGGGGGGGTGGTTTCTACTGTCCGTAAGTAAAGAGATAACCTCGGGGAGAAACCAGTCTTTGTTGTTGCGCTGAAACAAAAGCAGAACAACGCCAGGAAGGTGTTGCACTCAGGCTCCTTCCATTCCATGCATCCACTTGTTTCCCGCCCCCCCCCCCTCCAGCTTCCCAAGCATCAGCGATACACCTTTCATTCATTTCGCGCCCCCCCCCCCTCATTCAGTCACCAGGCAGCTTCTCTCCCCCCACCCCAAATACATAATTGATAGTATTTGCTTCGGAGAATGGTCCCCCTCTTCGCCCTTATGTCTCTTTGCAATGCCAATTCCTGACTCGCCCTCGCAGTGGGGGGGGGGGGGGAGAGAGAGAGAGAGAGAGAGAGAGAGAGAGAGAGACACTCATGGGATAGCCTCACTTGCAGGGTTGGCGCTTTTATTGCAGTTTTAACGTTCCCTCGCCGGCATCCTCCTTTCCCAGATTTCTTCGGGGAAACACAGAACGAACCTGCAAAATTAGCAGGCTGCCATTTCTAGCCCCCTCCTTGGCAACAACAGGCACCGAAGTGTGGGTTTAGTGTTTTTATTTATTTGTTTGTTTGTTTTCCTGGTGCAAAAATAAGCCTTTCCACGGAAAAAAAAAACAACACCCAGAAATCGTGCACGTTGCTGAACGTGCAGAAAGTATCCTGCTATTATTCCGTGGAGGCTACGCTTCCTGCTTTTGCTTTCTTGCTTTGCTGAATTGAAGTGTGTGTGAGAGCAATGAATAATATTGACGACGGTGATCATCCTTACGATGCTCTGTTCCATCCTGCCACTGACTCTTGTCTCTGCCTCATTTGCACATCTGCACCTTAGGGATGTCACACTCGATTTACATTTCTGTCAAAACTCAAATTGACCCCCAAAGTGCCGAAACCGGATTCAGAGGTCTAATTGCACATTTAGCTACAATTAAGCCACTGTCAGCAGCAGGCTTGGAGCCATTTGGGCAGTTAGGCACTCTACCCTGCTTTTCTAAATAAATTCAGTAATAAGCAGACCTTGTGGCACCCAGGTTTCCGGGAGGTCTTCTTGTTACCTGAATACACCCCTTGGTACAGATAACATCCCTCGTGATACAGTGTGGCTTAATTTATTTGTAACAGTTATTTGGCCATTCCCCAGGCCCCATTGTCCAAAGACAGGTGCTGCTTGGATAATGCAGGATTCATTTTCCTTTGTTCATTTCCTCTGAGTTCTCCAACAACTTGTTGAGTAAACATCTGCTCTGTGTGGGCAAATGTAGCAGATTCAGATCTGGTGTAAAGGGGATGGGGGGGAGGAGTCTCCCTTGGATGAAAAGGGGGTGGAGATGCTCATTCCTGTATTTGACCAGCTCCTTTTTAACCCTTACAGAAAATGAAGCCCATGGAAATGACCCCACCTCCCACTCCCCATTCTCCATAGTCCTGATTCACTCTTTGTTTGCGATTATATTTGGGATCTGGTGGTGTGTTTTGTGTTTGCGTAATGGTCAGGCTGCACAGGATCCTGAAAGATCATGCCCAAATGCATTTGTCAGTCTTTAAGGCGCAAGAGGATTCTTTGTTCTTTTTGCTAGCAGACACTGTCTGACATGGCTACCTTTCTGGAAACGTGTCTGGAGAAAAGTTTTTGCCACTCTTGCTAGCAAAGTGGTGTCCTAGAATGCCTACATGCTGAAGTGTGGTCATAATAATGCCATTGCCACTTAATGTTTCATTGCTGATTAGTTTCCAACCTCTTTTCTTTTTCTCTCCAGGGGGATTATTTCCTACTCAACAATCCCAGGAACATGCCGCTTTTATGTTTGCATTGTCTCAGTTCACAGAGCCTCCCAGGCTGGCTCCTCAGATTGACATTGTGAATATTAGTGACAGCTTTGAAATGACCTACACCTGTAAGTAGTGGCTCTCTCTACAAGCCTCCCCCCCCTCTCTCATCTTTTTTCTTCCTTTCCCATCTAGTTCACCATTGCAGAGGCTGTTGCTTTAAAATTAAAACACTTTATCAAGGTCTGTATGATGAGATCTCTAACAGAGTTCCACTCCCCAAATTATGATTATTCCTCTTCCTTCTCCTTCTCCTATTGTTTCCACCATTCCTCTCATAGTTCCCCCACCCATCATTACGGATTTGTCATAACCCAAGTGTGCAATACATACGGAGCAGCAAATGAATTATTTCATGTACTTTATCATGTACTTTATTTGATAGCTATAACTTAATCACGCAGCATTCTTTCTCTTCTTTTAAGTAACCAACGGTTATCTGACATTGGCTGGAAGTGCAGTCAAAGGTCAGATCAAAAGTTAGCAATGCAACCAACAATGAAAGCAAGGTGAGAGGTCTGAGCTGAAGCAGTTATTCTTAGACTTTTACCCAGAGCTGTTAAAAGGTTTCTTGGATTAATATATATATATTTTAAAATGCAGAGCTTTTCATAGAAGGTTTTGTGGGGACATCTCTCCAGAAATCAGCATGGTGGAGGACTTCATATGATATTAGCAGGGCGGAAGCCAAAACAAGTTGATTAGCCATGAAGTGGCATAAAAGAAACACAGAAAACAAAGCCTTCTCCATTAAAATGGGAGTGCTGTCAGATTTTGGTCTTTGTAAATATATGCTGCTATATGCACAAAAAGGGGTTGATTCGGTATTACAGGAATTCTTTAGCTCAGTTTTCTGTTGTCGTTTACACATCTGTGAGACCCAGTTTTTTTAAATAAATGAAGCCACCCAACAAATTTGGTCAGATGTAGAAGCCTTTACCTTGTCCCTGACATGAATAATCCCAAGGCTCCCTTCCACCAGTCAGACTAGAATCATTATTATGCTTAGAGTTGTAGTTTTGGCATGTTGTTAGTAAAGGATTGTGTGTGCAAATGGTGCATTTAGACTGTGGCTATTATAAATAGCAGAACACAAAGGACTCAGAGGAATGTGGCATCAAGGTGAGAAGATGAATCAGCATATGGGTCCAGAACAGATATAGTTCTGTTGAATGGATGTAGGCTATGCTATATTCATGGGTTGAATGGAGGATTTGATTTACTGGATGCAGAAAACCCCTGAATAGCATCAAAACTAGACAAACTCAGAGGAATGTGCTGCTGTTGGAAAGCTGATAATGACTTGCACAATTAACTACAGCTATTAAGTAGGATATTTTATCTCTGACGACAAGAGTCTGACAAATCTCAGAATGAAACATTCTGCCCTTCCATCCTTTTGTTCAAAAGCAGTTTGACTTTCTGAGCTTAACTAAGTGTGTCGGCATCTGAGTTAACAATATCCTAAGGTGTTGAGGGTCATATAATATCATTGTTCATTTGGCTTGATGGGGCCAGGAGATCCTACCCAGCCCTGTGGTTTGCCAGTTTCATGTCTCTAGTTGAGTTGAGTTAATCCACACAGAATTGAGATTATGCTTGCAACGGAAATTGCAAGCAAACCATCTCCCACTCCCTACCGGTCCCAATGGAACAACACTTTTGGACTAGCTTATATTGGAGATTGGCTTTTTGTAAAACACTGTGTCCTAATGGCAATTGCATCCAATTGCAATCCTATTCGGTTGCAGTTGCAATTCATTATCATTGTTTTAGTAAATCAGAATCTTCCATCATTTTGTTCTCTGCAGATTGTAGGCAAGCTGTGCTTTCAGTGACAAAGCTAGTCATGGAGTACTACACCTGTTCCTCTTAAAAATTGTACTAAAAATGGTCCTCCCGTCTTATATCACTTTTCTTATAACCACTGATTGTGTTGGAGAAACTCACAATTTTTGATTTTCAGCATTTATATGAGCGCTGATTGCTTTGGTGGGCTCTTTCTATTCATAATGTGATGTAAATATTCTTATAAAGATTGTTTGTTTCCATGGAGATGCACAACACGCTCTTGGTTGCGTTTGGGCTTTTTCTTTTCTTTTTGTATCATGAGCTACCTTTGTCCTCAGATGCCCTGCCACTGATATTTTCAGCGATTCATAAAGTAGGTGGCTCTTCTGATAAAGTTATTGCATGGTGCCTTAGGACAGAATTGGCAGTAATGCAATCAAAACGGTGTGTGTGTTCCCCATTAGTTCTTGTAAGACTAATGTGGGGGGTGAGCAGCACTTGCAGAGATAAATTGGTAGGTTGGAATGGAGCCTCTAACCCTTTCACCACCTGTAAGTTATCCCCTGAAAATACAAAGGTATCCCCTATATCCCCCAAAAGCTGGACTCAGCAGCGAACCTGTCTTGGAAGGCAAAATAGCCTCTCAGGGCCATTTGCAGAATTGAGGGAATAGGAGGGGTTAAAAAATCTCACAACCCTCCCTTTTGGTTGCTAATCTTTTTGTGAAAGTGCTTCTCTTGCTCCCTCACTCCCACAGTGGGTTTGGGAACCACCAGGCAAAATCTGGAGGGCAGAAACTAGTTAATCGCCAGAAACAACTATTGCTATTGGATCTGTTCTTGCACAAATGGTTAAAAGCCTGACGGTGGTGGCTGGCAATCATTGCTGCAAAGTGGAAGTTTAGAGTCAGCATAATAAGCAAGAATCTAAAAGTGTGTGTGTTTGTGTGTGGTTCTTGAGACTAGTGGCACCCAAATGGAGTTTTCTTTATTTAATGTGATTTCTAAGCCATGCTTCATCTTAGAGATTCCAGGGTACTTTACTATACAAATATAGAATATCGAACATTAAAATTTTAAACCAAACGAAAGTTATTCCATTTAAAACAGTTTGAAGCATCGTGTGAAAATGTATTGTCTTTGTCCACATGTGCCACATGTGCCACATGTGCCAGGAGTTTTGCAAGGAAAATCCCCCAACTACCAGTGGTGCACAATGTAAAAAGTCACCCACTGCCATCTAGCAGGTAATATTGAAATAGAACTAGGAGTCACATACAGTGGAACTGAGACCTGGTGCTGACAGGCAATAAGCCAGATGCAATGACAGACTGTTGCATGGTTGCCATGGCATCATCTTTGGTGATATAAAGCAATAATAAGCAGGCTATATCTGATTCATTTAAATCTTGGGTGCTTCTGCAACAATATTGACTGCTACCTCCTAGGAAATGGGTCACGTTTGAAATTAAATTGCTATAGAAAGCTCTTTCTAGTAGCACCTTAGAGACCAACTGAGTTTGTTCCTGGTATGAGCTTTCGTGTGCATGCACACTTCTTCAGGTGTATCTGAAGAACAAAATTTTCGATTTTGTTTTGACTATGGCAGACCAACACGGCTACCCACCTGTAACTGTTATAGAAAGCATTTGTCTTCCCTTCAACATTAAAGCAAGACCACTGCAATTTAAAAGGTAAAAACCCCATGAGAAATACAAATATATAGCAATGTTGCTTTCATGCATTTTTCCTTTAACAATGCAGGCTTATGAAAGTTTACTGGGTACCTTTCAACAGTTGTGTTAATGTCAATCCTTTTAAAAAAATAGTCTGTTATGGTGAGCACATTCTTTGTTTATGTTATATACCCTTTATAGGGGCTGCTCAGAAGGAAAACAAATTAAAAGGCACATCTTTACTTCTGCTAATATCTGGATTTCAGAGACAGTTGCATACTTCTCTAGGGAAAGACCTATCACCAAAAGCCACATCACCACCCAACTCTCCATAACATTTTTAGTCTCATTTTTTGTGAAACAAAAAACAGCCAACTAGATTAATTAACTGTTGCTGTTTGTGTGTGTGTGTGTGTGTTTGTGTGTGTGTGTGTGTTTTTTACATTAGGAATATTAAGAATTCAGCTGTGGAAAACACCACAATTGAACATGCCAGCCACGGCAGACCTAATCCCCAAACAGTCAAAATGGAGGAGCATCGTGGTAGATAGTAAATGAAACAGTAAATGAAAAAATAAAACCTATGGGAAATGGCAGTATGTGAAAATGTAGGATGTGAGCAAGTTAGATTGAGCTTGTAAGAGCAGCAGTAGCAAAACCAGAGCACATAGCTTTTCTGTTGCATCTATAAGAGTTAGACATGGGAAATGGAATTGGTTTTCATTCCCTCCATTTCCAGTGCTCAGTCTCTTTCTGTCATGCTTTTTGAAGCAGCACAACACATGCTCTAGATAGGAAGGCATCATCAGAGTAGGTGAAACCTCAGTGTTTACAAAGGGGTGGGTGAGAAACTCTAGAAAGAAGAAATCAGGGTGAGACCGTACAAACAGCCCAGTGAGGACCGAGTGTGCTCAGTATCCATGGAATCACAGAATTGTAGAGTTGGAAGGGACTATGAGGGTCCTTTAGTTCAACCCCCTGCAATGCAGGATTCTTTTGCCCAAGGCGGAGCTTGAACACACAACCATGAGATTAAGAATCTCATGCTCTACCAACTGAGCTATCCCAGGAGCGGCATGAAGTAGAATGGGATGGGTGGTGGTGGTGGTGGTGGAAACCTGATTAGCAGCACTCCATGCTGGAACACTTTATCGTAGGCCTCACTTGTGGAGCATAATGTTCATGCTGTTGGTAGCCAGAATGCTATTCCACAATGTATTGGACACAGTCACTTACAGCAGTGTTTTAGTGTGCCGCGAGATGTTGCCTGGTGTGACGTGGGAAAATTGAAAAAATTACTTTATATATAGTCAATATAGGCACAGAGTTAAATTTTTTAACATTTTCTAATGGTGGTGTGCCTCATGATTTTTTTCATGAAACAAGTGTGCCTTTGCCCAAAAAAGGTTGAAAAACACTGACTTACAGGTATTTACCCACCAACCTGTTATCAACAGACACATGGCTCACACATAGCATTTCTAGCAGGATGTACCCTTTCACCACTTGAGCTGAAACAGGAAGTGCTTCCCTGCCCTGCCGCCGCCACTGCCTTTGCTGTCCAGTGGCAGAGAAGTGGTACTGACATTGGCATTGCATTTGGGGGAGATCTTGCTGGCCTCCAGCAAGATCTCACCAAAACCACACCCGATCTTTTGTGATTCACCCCAAATTGATGCCAGTGGCACTTCTCCACCAGCAGCAGAGGCAGTGGGGCAGGTGGGGCACCTGTGGAGGTGCCACCTTGGGCGCTTCCACCACCTGAGGCAGCAGCCTCATCTAAGGGTTGGACTGTCCCTGATACCGAGCTGCTCTTGGCAATAGCAACCATAATCTAGAAATCTGTTTGTAAATGCATCATCCACTGTGGCATGTCACTTTGGATGATGCAGATGATAGGACAGGTACTTGTAGTGTTGTTTCTGTTGTTTTTACTGAATGAACACCCAAGTATATTTACATACAAAAATGTGTACAAATTGCATGAAGCTAATTGTGAGAAGAAGAAAAAGCACCCTAGCAAGAGAAAGACTTATATATACCCACAAAATATAAGTAGCATTGCTATCTTGTACCTTTTATCAGCCAATAGGAAATTGATCAGGATGAGTAAAGGGGTTGTTGCTTTTTGGATCACTGATTTTGGTCACAACTTAACATTAACAGAAGGAAATGTATCATCCTACCCAGACTTTGGCATCAGCTGGGGGTAATACCATCATTTATTAAAAACATAAGAATCGGACACGACTAAACAACAACAAGATGAGCCCTACTGGATCAGGTCAATGGCCCTTTTGGTCCAGCATCCTGTTCTCACAGTAACCAACCAGGTGCCTGCAGGGAACTTACAAGCAGGACTTGAGCACAAAGCACTCTGCCCTTCTGTGGTTTCCAACAACTGGTATTCAGAAACATACTGCCTCTGACCAGGGGTGCAGAGCATCACCTCCACCATGGCTAGCAGCTGTTGGTGTAATGAGACAAAGGATCTATGGCCCTCAGAGGGCCTTCTGAGCAATAGCTGTGGAGCACCCTCTTTCCTTCTGAGCTTTGGCTGGTGCTGAATTTATCTATCTTTCAGCACCAGCTAAAGACCATCTTCTTCTAGAAAGTATTTCAAGTGTAATATAGGGAGTCCATTGTGAAAAATGAAATACGTTTTAATAATCTGTTTTAATTGCATGGTTTATTTTTGGTTAATGTTTTTTGCTTTGTTGTGATCCACCCTGAGCTCAGTCTTGTAAATTAGGGTTGTAAGAAGAGAACAGATATGGCTGAGCCAAAATATGGAGATTTGTTTATGAACATTTCATCACATGTACCTCCCTTTTTTGTGACTTTTTCTCCCCAGGAGGTTTAGGGAAAATTTATCCTCCCTGCCAATTCTGCACAGGAGGTTCCGCTAAGACAGTCTCAGGTAGTTCTGTCTTCCTGCCCCAATGTGGGTCATTCAGGGGGTAATAATTAGTTTATTCTTCAGCCTAATGAAATTCAGTTTTGGTACCTATTTCCCCCCATCACCTGAGGAACAGTGGCACCATCATCAGATATGACTATGTAAATGACACCAATGAGGACAATTCAAAGTAAGGGCAATGTGTCCTGTTAGCTTCTTTTGTCCTCATTATGTCATCACATAGCCAACTGATTGCCTCTGTGTAAAGGGGCGGCGGCGGGGGGGGGGATGGATTGTTAAGACCAAAAGCTAGTGCTGAAGCAGCAACCAGGTTGTACTGTGGACACCAGCCAATAGATGCAAAATAGGAGCAGCTTGGATTCTCCAACAGCCCCAACCTTCTCACTGAAAATGTTTACTAGATAACTTGACTCTGTCCTAATAACATGAAACAGTGGGGCATAGGTGGGTCAATGTATGAAGCAGCCTTCCCCAGCCAAATGCCCTCCAGATGTTGGACTCCCAACTCCCCTCTTCCTTGATGAGTACTCCTTACTGAGTAGAACTGGAAGTTTCACGGGTGGTGGAAGAGCTGCTGTATGATTTGTTAAGACACCTGCACTTATTATGTGGAGCCTTCTTTTTTCTTTTTCTACAAATTTTGGTAGCCTTAATAAAAACACTTTTTGCTTCCCATGACAATCTTCAGATATCTTACTCATTCAGGAGCCTCGACATTTGCCTTGAAAAGTCTCTTTAGGTGTAAACTGCAATCTGGGTGCACGTTGGTCAGTACAGTGTGCCTGCTATCTAGTTTGGTGCCCAGTGCTCTGGATAGGATAGGCTGCTGGGGTTAGTCTACTGCAACCTTAGGGCAAGGCAGTAGAACAGATGGTTGTTTGATCCCTTTCCATTTTGGTATGATGACTTTATATACCAATCACACATTTTCCTCTTTATTGGAAACTACCACGGTCATGCAATCATGTTGTTATTGTTGTTATTACTGTAGCAGTTGCATTAGTTGTAGACGTTGCAGTGCTCCTATAAGCAATAGAGATGATGATGATGATGAAATGATACCTGAAGAAGTGTGCATGCACACAAAACTCATACCAATAACAAACTTAGTTGGTCTCTAAGGTGCTACTGGAAGGAATTTTTTTTAAATTTTGTTTCAACTACGGCTGACCAACACGACTACTTACCTGTATCTAGCAATGGAATTAATGACGCTCTTGGTTCTTTGATGATGATGAAGAAGAAGAGTTTGGATTTGACATCCCGCTTTTCACTAACCGAAGGAGTCTCAAAGCGGCTAACATTCTCCTTTCCCTTCCTCCCCCACAACAAACACTCTGTGAGGTGAGTGGGGCTGAGAGACTTCAAAGAAGTGTGAGTAGCCCAAGGTCACCCAGCAGCTGCATGTGGAGGAGCGGAGACACGAACCCGGTTCCCCAGATTGCGAGTCTGCTGCTCTTAACCACTACACCACACTGGCTCTCTTGATGTTGCTGTTTTAAGGGTAGACAGAATAACAAAATAAAAACCTGGCTCTAGTTCTCACCCTTGGACTCTTCAGAATTTCTTCTATCTGTGGAGTTTGTATAATGAAAGATGTTCATTTTTGTTCACTTGTGGACATGGTAGGAACTCAGATATTGATTTGCATCAAGGTTCAATGTTGGAAAAGCTGCCGTTTCAAAGGTGATTTCTCAAAATATAATCTGCCATCAATATTTTGGCTTGTGATTTCAACTCATTGCCCCCCCCCCATTTGTCTAGAATAGGCTGTTGGCCATGGTGGCAAGGAATGATAGGCGTTGTAGTGCCACTACATTTGGGGGGCATCATGCTGACTACCCTGACCTAGGATGCAGATGGACAACCTGCACCCTAAAGCTATATGCAGCCTTTGATCCCAATCCTTGTAGCCTAATTTCATGTAAATGGTAAAGAGGAGGAGTAGGAATTCAGGCAAGAAGGGGTGGGGGAGAGAAGGGTATGGTCCCATCCTGCTATTCATCAGTGTTGGACTTCTGGCTAGTGTAACTACTCTATCAAAGCCTCCTCGTACATTCTGAGCCCTAAAGATGATATTTACAGTACCCTAAAAACAGAATGAAAAGACAGTTGCCCCCTCCCCCAATTATGGCAGCTCTTGGCTGATGCCCACCTTGTATCCTGAGAGCATTCCCTCTTCTCCATCAGTCAGAGTGCAAGTGGAAGGATCGCTATTAATTCCCCTTCTTCTGTAGTCTAACCCTATTCTCCTACATGTTTTTCAGCTCCTCAGCACCTATTCCCTTTCTTTTCTCTTCTTGTGCAAGCCAAAGCTCTTCTGAGGGGCTGTACCATCAAAACACCCCACAATCCCTCCTTGTTCTCCCTGTCTCCCTTCTGAGAAAGCCAGCTAATTGCTACTGTTGGTACTGTTTTTCAGTGAAGCCCTTTGTTTTCTGGGAAAGCTCTGAATTGTTTCACTTGCTTTATAAGGTATAAAGTACTGAATGATCTGAACATTACCCACACTTGGCTCCTTAGAATTTGATTAGCATGTGAGTAGAAGTGACATCAGGCTGTATTCCAGGTGAGTAAGGGAAGAGTTGCAGTGGTTAGAGTTTTCCCCTTGTAAACCATTTGAGCTAACTTCCCATCTACCCCTCCACAAACATTCGTTTTCTGGGTGGGCTTATTCCATGAAAATGAGCAAGTTGAGTGTAGACATACTTTGAAACATATGACCTGAACTAACACCATTGAAGTTAGCATTTCCCCTATGCAGAGTTTGCCCCTTTAAAAAAAACAACAACATATTTTGCTATATAAACATGTCATGTAGGGTCATTTGCTTACTGGTCTCAAAAGAGTCTAGTGATATAATTTAAGTGCTATAATTTAAGACCCAAGGACTGCTAAATGAGGCATCTTCTTCTTTTTCCTTGTACTTTTTTTTTGCAGATTTCTTGAGACAGTTCTGTTATTAACCAACAGACCATCAAATCAGCTTGTCTTCTTCTGGTGTTTCATTTGGTTCTGTCTCCTGCTATGGCCATCTCTGAGACATTAGGAAAGGATGGTGGGACATAAAAGAATATCTTGCAGAAACAAATTGCCTGAGGGAGGTTAAAAATGAGTCTGAGATAGATTTTTATCTCAGCATTAGCATTCCAGCATCTTCTCAGCACAACATAGCTCAAAAATGATACAGCACATTACGTACCACAGCAGTCTCCTTTCTGTTTGCTCAGTGTGTCAGTCATTATTCCTCACATCAGCTGCCTTTGTTCGATTTCCTCCGTTCTGCTCTTTAAATGTCATTGCCAATCAATCCCAACAGCAAGGTATTTTGGCTTGCTAATTTCCCCCACTGTGCCTTTCATCACGAGTTGTTGAAAACAACCCCCATTTGCACCTAAAATCATGGCATAACTCACACCCATAGCTGGAGAAAAGGAAGTAGAATATAAATCCACATAACTGGTTGACGTTTTTTGAGAAAACGATAGTAAGAGGGTAATGAGAAAGAAAGAAATGGATTATTTACCCAGGCCCTGCTTTCCTCCTTTTGGGCCAATGTGTAACAATGCCGCCCAAATAAATAAATAAATATTAGCAAAGTCTAAGATTAGTGAGTAATATGAGGCTGGTGACAAGGATCATCTAATGATCAAAAAGAGTCCTGACTCTCACTTAATAACTGAAGTCTTAGAGTTGTATCCTCAGGATAACAGATAGTGAAGCTAGTTCCACAGAACTGGAGTGAAAATCAATATCTGAAATGATATGACACTTCCATTGGTTGCACAGTCTTTTGTTCAAGACAAAATATAGATAAGACAAAAATGGGATAAGGGCCCATGAAGTGTCAGAAGTTGTGATATTGTTCCATAGTGGAACACTGGCCATATCACAGTAGTCTTGTATAAGTCCAGTGTGGTCAGAGATGATATGTGGCTGAATCATAAAATTGTAGTATTGGAAGGGACCCCAGGGCCATATACTCCAACACCCTACAATGCAGTAGTCTAACTAAAGCAGCGGTTCAGAACATTTTTTTTTGGCCTACCTAAGCATCTCTAAAATCCTGATCCCACCCGACATATAATTCTTATTATTCAAAAAGTGAACTCCTATTCACATGGAGGAAGCCTAAAAGGCCATTAACTTGGTCTAAACAAGCTTTTAAATTGCCCCCCCCCCCGTGGAGCATGTGCCCCACATTGGGAATCACAGAACTAAAGTATGACACCATCCAACCACTGCTTTAAAACCTCCCATGGAGGCAAGGCTACTATCTTCCGAAGGAGTCTGTTCTACTGTCGAACAACTCTCAACCATGCTAACAAAATGGAACCTTCAGGTTAGAGGTGGCATCCCTCCCAAGTACTAAGTATTCAGCTAAATATTAGTGCTAGTGCAAGGATTAGTGCCTGTGCAATGTGTCTTATCCTCTTCTACTCCTTCCTGGCACACTTGGGCCATCCCCAAATCTGTTCTAGGATGTTGGGGGGTGGAAACCCAGAACAGATTTTAGGGCATTTGGGGGTAAGTAAAAGAGGGCACATACTACAGCACAAGGAAAAATCCTTGCCCTGATGAAACATTCTCCTTAGCAGTATGTTGAATACAACATTGTTTGGGACAGTATGTGTAAATTAGGCCAGTACCCCTATTACAGATGAGATGAGATTTCAATGAAGACTAAAGCTAGGTTCACAGCTTGCACACTACTTTCTCCCAGATTATGATAAACCCTGAGGAACAGCATATTGAACCATGGCAACCTAAGAACAACTATTCGATGTGATTTGGCCATTTATGTGCTTGGATGCAGGATTCCCTTGTGGGATGCTTGGGCAGCCAAACTAAAGTAGGCTGGATATAGTACATGTTCCATCTTGAGATATTATGGTTCACTTGGCTGTAGGGAAGGTGGAATTCCTGATAGTTGTGGGTGTGAAGGTGTATACTGCATTGTGCTTGGAGAGATACTATAAGGTCTTTAAACTGATGGTTCTGTGTACTCATCCTTGGGTATGGTCTGAAACTATGAGGGACCTTCACCTTACTAAGCAGGTCTAGGTCTGATAAGTGTCTTGATGGATGACTGCTTGGGAGCCATGTATATACTGCCTAGGGTCCCACGATGAAAAATGGTGAGATACAAGTATAAGAAACTTATAAACAGTCTATACAGACTCTGCACATAAGCACTTTGTATGAAGAACATATCTATGAACTTGTAAACGATTTCAACATTTGTGTGTCCTCCACTTTCTGTGTCTTCCTCTACTTTCCAGTATCTTGTCACCATGGTCTTTAGTGTTATGTCACAATTTTCCTGATAGTTAAACCCTGAAGAACCAGTCAGCATACAGGAAGCTGCTTCCCCCACCCCCAAAGCTGCCTTGATAAAGTTATGAATGCTTCGTTGTGAATATAATAGAAAGGGCCTCATGGACTACCCTCTGTTCAGTGCAGGAAACTCAGATACCCAACAGATGGCTGACCACAGATTGAGGAGCCCACAAATCTGCTTGGTCATTTCTTCCAGTGTTCAACTGCTACTGCCATTGCTTCTTCCAATGGCCAGCAGAAGATGTACTTACCAAGAATACGCTCCCAAGAAGAAAGGTTTTGGCGAATATTATTGGTTTGAACTTGAGGACATTTCAAACTACCTGACTAAAGGCACTGAGGAAAACATTTAAGGAAAAAGGAAAAGAAACCACCAGACTGCAGTAACTGAAGACAAAATATAAGTCTTCTATTACTGCACTACAAAGGGCCAGGGCTGCTGGGATAATCTGAAAATGAGAAACAGGCCTGGTCTGCAGGGAGTTCGGGGGAAATTTCTATGTACAGAAAGTGATTAATGCATTTAATGAACTATCCAAAAGAAGCACAAGATAGGAAACCACCACCAGGCTCTCTAAAGAATAACAATGAATGCCATCCCAGACAACAAATTCAATAGCTATATCCAGCCTAGCAGATCATCAGAATAGCCCGTGCAGGTCTCAAAAAGCTCAGAGCCATTACATCTGAGCTCCCTGTGCAAACACTGGGATCAACAGTAAATTATCTGTATGCATGCAAAAGGTTCCCCAGTTTACTCTTTGTCCTTTCCAAATGCAGTGGAACCTCAGTTTTCGAACTTAATCCATTCTGGAAGACTGTTTGGCTTCCGAAACATTTGAAAACCTAGGATCAATGGGCTGGCTGCAAAGTCAATGGGGGGGGAACCTCCCCGGAAGATGTTCGACTTCTGAAAATCATTTGAAAACAGAAGCATTCACTTCTGGGTTGTCGGCGCTCGAGTTCCGAAGTGTTCGGATTCTGAAGCGTTCAACAACTGAGCTTCCACTGTCAAGGATTTCAGACAGCAACACTGAGAAAAACACCCTTCCTGAGATCTTGGAAAGCCAGTGCAAGTCTGGGTACATAATGCTGAATTAGATGAACAAGAAGGATGCATATGTTCAAAGCACGCTGACCATGCCAACCCACAGTGTGACACACAAAATCTCCCAAGACTCAGTGAAGTATCCAAGGACACAAGGAACACATGTGTGGGAGAAAAGTCAAGAAAGATTCTGCTTGTGATTCTACAATGAAGACAGAGACCTGGATGGTTACATTAGCATGTACTAATTTGACCATGTTGTAACATGAGCAGCAAACTGCAAAGAAATTGTCCAATTTTCTAGGTTTCTAAACGAGATAATAAAATGCTGGACCATGACAATGCTGGGCTCTCAGCATCACTGTAAGCCAATTCAAAAGGCAATTGTGTATTGTTAAGATTCTTTCCTGATATTCCTCCCACCTTTGTGTCCTCTTCTGACTCTCCCATTTAAACATACCTTCTTTAAATTGGAGAATGGTGCAAGGAACCACTGTTAACAATGTCTGTGGTATTGCAAGCAATTTCCTATATCTGATAAATTCTTTCAACCTTTCTTGTACAGGTTTCCCTTATTTTAATATGAGTACAATTACTGATATAAGCCAGGAAAGAATCTCTGCTTGACTGTCACAAAGTTTGGCTCATATATAAAGTTCAGTCATCTTATCTAATGAGCGAGGTGAAGTCCAAAATAAAACATTAGCACCTGTGAATTAACTTTTAAAACAAAACACATCTACATCCACAGTGTTTCAAATGTGTCATCAGTCCCCACATGAGAAGTAAGCCCCACTGTTTGTGTTGTAGACACCCAGAAGTAAGTCCCAGTGAGTTCAATGGGGCTTATGCCCTGGTAACAGTGTTTATAGCACAACCCTCCTATATGTGATTACCGTAGATATCTTGCATTGGGTTCAATTGGCCTTGGCTATACCTGAAGGATAGTATACCTTCAGGTATAACCAGGATTTGAGGTATACTGAGGTCCAGCGTTGAGGGCCTTCTGGCAGTTCCCTCACCGCAAGAAGTGAAGTTACAGGGAACCAGGCAGAGGGCCTTCTCAGTAGTGGTGCACGCCCTGTGGAATGCCCTCCCATCAGATGTCAAGGAGATAAAGAACTACACAACTTTTAGAAGACATCTGAAAGCAGCCCTGTACCAGGAAGTTTTTAATGTTTGACTTTTTAATATGTTTTTTATATGTGCTGGAAGCTGCCCAGAGTGGCTGGGGATGTCCAGCCAGATGGGTGGGTTATACATAATAATATTTTTGTTGTTGTTGTTGTTGTTGTTCCAGATTAATTTCCAGCCTTAACTGGTTTTGATCTTTAAAGTCCAAAACAGATTGGGACCTTGATATCTGTATAACCATCTCCTCCAATATCAACCTATCCAGAAGCTTAGGTTTTTAGTGGAAGACCTGCTTTGCATCTCACCACTGTTTGAGGTTGAAGGCGGGAATGCCAAATAGCGCCTTAGCCATGGAACTTAGACTGTGGAAAACAATTCATAGTGCATATGGCTTGAGTAATCCATGAATAAATTTTTGTACCTTCTTTTGACAATTTGATATGAAGCGATTGTCTTAGTTTTCCTTTTTATGTTCTATGTATTTAGTCAGATGCTTTAAATTGTTGGTAGGCACTTTGATTAGATTTCCCTAGCAGGGGTCAGCAAACTTTTTCAGCAGGGGGCCGGTCCACTGTCCCTCAGACCTTGTGGGGGAGCCGGACTATATTTTGAAAAATATATATGAATGAATTCCTATGCCCCACAAATAACCCAGAGATGCATTTTAAATAAAAGCACACATTCTACTCATGTAAAAACACCAGGCAGGCCCTACAAATAACCCAGAGATGCATTTTAAATAAAAGGGCACATTCTACTCATGAAAAAACACACTGATTCCCAGACCGTCCATGGGGTGGATTTAGAAGGCGATTGGGCCTGATCCAGCCCCCGGGCCTTAGTTTGCCTACCCATGCCCTAGAGACAGAAAGTTGGTCTATGAGTGCTTTAAACGAAAAAAAAAAAAATGTTTGTGGCATACATTGCTGAGAGAAGATATATGAAGCAAGCTGACTGCAAACTTTTTGTGGTATTGTCTTAAGCACCGATGTAAAGAGTTCCTATTGAGTTTGTCATGTGATTCATGAAGAAATAAGCCATCACTTTTATTATAAGTAGATCCCATAATCAACAGGACAAGCCAAGCTGAGATTCCTCCATCGCAGGGGGTTGGACTAGATGACTCCAGCTCTACAGTTCTGTGATTCTGTGTGGACCTTATGATATAATTTTGTGAAATAACATGCCACAGATATCAGTGTAACTCAGGAACAAACCTTAAAATCAGGCTGCAGGGTGTACATAAGCTAATGGATTGTGGCATAGTGTACATTCTCTGATAGATAGATAGATAGATAGATAGATAGATAGATAGATAGATAGATAGATAGATGATAGAAAAATATAGATGATATAGATATAGATAGATATAGATATAGATATAGATATAGATATAGATATAGATATAGATATGAGAGACTGCAGATGATGAGGAAGAGGGTTTAATGTTTAGGTGAAAACAGGACAGATTAATGCAACATTTTGATTTGCTGAAAAGTTTGGACAACTATATAAATAAAAAAGGACTCATTGATCTGATGCCAAATATATTGAACTTAAGATATAGCTACTTCTCGGGTATGTGTTGCAGTCACTGAATGCTTAGTTTCCAATGCCTCAGCTCTTTGTTTTTGCACCATTTTACCTACTTGTATAATGTTTTATTAAGCATCAAATGTTCTCTCTCTTTCCTTTTGACAACAATCCTTATCCACAAGAAATATAATCAATGAATCAACTATGAACTCCTGGAATATTTTTTCTCATGAACTAGTCCATATGTTCACAGGAAATTGACTAAGTGTGTGTGTGTATTAACTCATTTCCAATTTTAGTATGAACAGAGTCTATCACTGACACATATATCTATCTCTATTTTAAAATTATTTATTATATCAAGTATGATAATAGACCCTTCTCTGGCATGTGGTGACTAAAATTTGGCTAGCTTGTCACTCATCCGTCAGGTTGAGATTCTTTTTTTTTAAGAGAGAGTTTATTTTGGAGAGAGTCTAATTATGAAAATGAGGAGCAGCTGTGAGATCTTCATACAACGACTCATGGAATGTGAGCTCACTGTCTTTCCTAGATATTTATTTATTACCAGGTGGTAGATACTTTGTGCTGAGCCTCTGCACTCTGTTTTGCTAAAAGGAGGCTGAATTGAATTGAAAACAATTTGCTTGAAGATTCTAGATAGTAGATCCTCCTTGCAACTGGCTTGCCTTTTGCTAATTCAGACAGAACCAGACATGTGTGTGCTCACACCCTCAGGGTATAGATGACAAGACACAGGAAGAATGGTTACCCAGAAATGCCTTCCTGTAAACCCTAGGGCTGCTGTTACACTTGGAAGCCCCCTGATTGAAACCAAATGTTCTTTTCCATACTGGAAATGTTAGGGAAGTGGAGACTGGACACAAGGGATAGTCCTATGTGTCAATGAGAGAAGAAACCAGACATATATGTCAGTATTTCAGTACTCATAGCCAGTGTTCAAAATACTACATGTTAAATGCTGAGAATATGAGAAGACCAGCCAACCAGGCAAGTAGAAATTCAGCAGCAGTTGCATAGTCAGAAATACAGTTATAGAGATTTAAATCAAGAAGTCAGGAGGGTCAGGTGGAAGTAGGGAACCAGGAGCAAGACACAGACTAGCATGAATTTAGGACAAGGAATGAGAAAGATAGAAATTGAAGGTTGAGCTCAGGAATGAATTGGGTCTGTTGGAACAGTTTGTGACCCTAGGTCAATATGAGTTACAAAAACAATGCCAAGCAATGCATAGAAAAGAACTCCACAAATAGTGTGTAAAAATATTAATATCAATTTGGTCTTGAACATCGCCATGTATATTTCCTATCTATCTTTGTAATAAAGTGTGTGTTGATGTACCACACACCTCTTGTTGCTTTTAAGCTTATTTTTTCCCTCTGAAACAATTGACTTCTTTGTGCCATCCGATTTGGTCTGTGACCGTTTAATAAAATTTGATTTGATCCTTGTGCCATGCTGCAACTCTGGGTTAAAGATCCCAATCCACGATTCTTGGGTGTTGTGAGATACACTAGCAGGCACGGGAGTTTCCCCTTCTCTCTGGGAGTTCCCGATAAGAATCAATGAGCCTCTGACAGATTTATAGTGCATTTTATTTACAACAACACACAGAGAGCTGCATCAAGCCACCCTCCCTCAGGATCTTAGTTGTTCACTCTGGATCCACACCCCTTCCGCAGCAAGAAGCACGCCAACGTCCTGCTCTCTGTACATCTGTTGAGCCTTAACCCTTTCAGGCCTCTGAGTATGAGGGCTGGGAGGAAAGTCACCCCCCCCCCGGCTCTCGAATGAAAAGTCTCCCAAATGCTGCCTCCCTCCTAGTTGCCTAGCTACTGGCTCTAGCTCTTCCCCTGGCTGTGCCATCTCTGAATCGGCTGCTGGGAAAGGTGAAGGGAGGGGGGACTCTCCCCTTCTTCTTCTGTCAGAGGCTCCTCTGTCTGTGTTTGCATTCCTTCAGAGTCAAAGCAGTCCCTGGCATCCGATTCTGACCAGCCCCTGACAGGTGTTATGTGTATGGTGAAGTACGAAAGACACATTGTAACAGTACATCTTGCTCAATATAATCTGTGCTGGTGGAAGCTCTCCAGGGTTTCAGGAGGTGCTCTTTCCAAGCCCTTCCCTGGAGATGTT
Source organism: Lacerta agilis (assembly GCF_009819535.1). Taxonomy (NCBI): domain Eukaryota; kingdom Metazoa; phylum Chordata; class Lepidosauria; order Squamata; family Lacertidae; genus Lacerta; species Lacerta agilis. The sequence goes on from NC_046313.1 coordinate 61,200,640, forward strand.
GCGAATTGAACCTGGGAGTTTTTGTGAATAAAACATGTGATCCACCACCAAGCTATGGCTCATCCCAAATGACTTGAGGTGCCTTCATGCATGGCCACATAAGGAGTACTTTTCCATGGTCTTGTCCCATGTCATTGCAGGAATGTCTGGGAATCAGAACAAGTGGGTGGAGCCTGTTGCATGCGTCCCTCCCATTGGGTCATTTCCAAGCCAAGGGGGCAGGCAATGAAATATTACTGCATTAGTATTGGATGAAGCCATGGAAAAGTACTCCTAGAGTGGTGATTCCTGAGGAGTGCCTTGTATTTCTTTCAGAAATTCCGCTGTAATGTTTAGAGAAATGAATGACTTTAGACATCATATGCAAGAGGCATGAAGAGAGGAAGCTTGGATCTTTATGGTTTCCTTTGCTGCTGCATGCTTCTCATATTTCTGTATGTAGCAGCCCAGAGACGGTGTGTGTTCAGAAACTGCCAGTATGATAACTCATTTATTTGTGGCTCCATAATGGAAAGGAAAAAAATATCTCTTTCAATTCAAGCTGGATTAGTAAAGTTCAAAGAAAGCTACACAGTGAAGAAATTGACTTAGAAAGCTAGTGTGAAGCTTAATTATTTCTCTTTCTTTTATTGACTTATGCAACAATATTTGAGAGCTGGTATAGCACAGTGGGCTGCACTGTCTCTCAGTTCATATCTCACCTCATCCATGAATGTGCTAGACATCCTGAAGCAAACAACTGTCTCTCAGCTTCAGCCCTCGTTGGCAACATGAGGATCACACCAACCTACCTTTCAGGGTTATCACTTAGATAATATATCTGAATTTGTTTGAGCTCTTTAAATGATATCATTATCCACTTATAACATCATCATCAGGTTCGTCATTGCATGAATTCAGGGCTAGGGTTATTCTTGAATAACTTTTAAGAACATTTCTGTTGAGATATTATCAGGTTACTTTTGTGTACTTTTAATTAGATACTGGATTTGAGCTTGTGACCTGTTGCAGACAGACAAAGATTTCAGGCAGGTTGTGCGATCAGGAATGGGAAGGAAATTAAAGGAAGGAAAAGATGTTGCAGTTGTCCAGAATTATCTAGTTGACTTCGATAAATTGTGCATACACAGACCACTACTATTCAAATGGACTTCACACTTTTACCTATAGCAAAAGTATTTTTCTTCCTAATTTTATCAGCAGTCCTTTAAAATAAAATCGTTAATGGGAAAGGTAATAATGATTAGCTCAAAGCAGGAAACAACCCATTATTAGCTCAAAGCAGGAAAGAACTCATTTATTTGTTGTTGACATGTAGTCCCAGAAAAAGTGGCTGCACTGCAAAGTCTCTTTTACTGTTTAAAATTCATTTATCTGATCAGTGAAACTGTTTGCAAGCAACTATCAATGGTCATTTCTGAATGTTAAAATTAACTCAACAAATGAAATCATATCCAAGGTACATCTAATGTGCTGGAATATCAAATAAATTTAATATCCAATGGTTGTTTCAGTGAGAAATAGATATAATCCCCCAAGAACTTGTACAGACACAGATAATTGTACTTTGTATCTTTCTGTGATGGCAGCACGTTCTGGAATTCAGAGGAACCATTTTGGGCAGTGATGATAGCTGCTATTTGCCATCTGCTCTTCCAAACCCATTACAATTGTAGAGGAAATTTCGCTTATAATTAACACAGAGATTCATTCCTCTCCATTCTACTGAAGTGACAAGGGAGTGATTTATGTGCTCATTTCAATCTTCATCTTTATCCCATAACATGGCCCTGGAGGCCTGGCCATATGCCTGGGGCAGCCTGATTGACATGCTGGTAATCACCCTTGTGCAGATTCACCTGTGAGAATTTCAAGGAATTAAACTGTGGAGAAATGCTGACTTGGACAATCTGTTTTCTCAGAAGTGAATCTGATCCACATTTGTCACTGCACATACGCACTGATAAAGGATGTTTAATCTTTCAAATACAAACTCATATGGCAAATATAATACCTCAGAAATATTCAGTGAACAATGTGTGTGTGGGGGATATGTTGATCTTAATATGTGAATATATATATTGAAAGTATACAAACAAGTATTGTGAATGAAAATATGACAGAACTCCAAGGGAAGTCAGCAGTGGATTTCTTGCTTCTGTGCAGGACACCCAAACTAAATCAGAATCTGAATTTACTGCAACGTGCTGGGTTCTGCTTCAAGAGGCCATTTTGCCAATGAAGCAGGCATCTATGTTTGCAGGCCATTTGTGTGTGGTGGGGGCAGAAGAATTGTAGACCATCATCGTGTATTGCCAGGGCTTTTGAATACATGTAGTCTACTACTCTACAGCATCAGAAAGACCTCTAGAGCTGGCAGAAGCCCACAAACCTACAAACAACTTTTTTCATTTCCAGACCATTTGGAAGAACAGGATTCACCACCTCTAAGTTTAGATTTTTATGATTACTGCTTATGCTGTCCACATCATATTTCTTTTTATTTGAAAGGGTCAGCAAAGAAAAACATGACTGAATTTGTCACAGCTAGATTAAAACAATGTGTGATATATTTGTCCTGAGAGAAATACAGTGTATATTTAAGAATTATTGCTTTTTTAAAAAGTATACTTACACTTTAGGGACAAAAAATAAACAACATTCTAATGGCATGTCCAGTTTTCTACATTAATTAGCTAGTTAGTTTTTATATTGCTTTTCAGGGAAACTCCCAAAACTCTGGAATTGCTCTGGGGCAGAACTGAACTGCAAATATTAATGGCATCTGTACACTTCTGAATCCTACACACAGTGGTACTTAACATCTACAGCATTTTATGAGAAAGGTACATGCTTCAAAGACTGGAACATGCTTAGGCAGTATGCTGAGGATGCCTGGAATTTTCCATATAATTCAATCAATATGGATTGAGCTCATATTGTGTTTCTTGACCTCTATAGCAGACTGAAGGGACTGCCTGAGCAGCCGTTTGGGGGGGACACTGTTAAAAGGCAGCAAATTATTTAGTATATTATTCTTGTATTTTTGCTGCTGGAGAGGGTAGGAGCAGAAGCACTTGCGGGATTTCCTGACTCAGGTGGCAGAATAATTTGGCTGGCTTTGGGTTCTATGTGCCTTAGTCTGGTGGAACAGCATTGTTGTTTTGCCTCAGGCAACAAAATGTCTTGAACCAGGCCTCCCAGAGGGATTATGCTAAAATTCTGTTCCAAGTTCAGAGATCCCAATAATCTGATCCTCAGAGCTTGTTTCATTGTCGATGCTGCTGCTGCTGGTGGTGGTGGTGTTTTGTTCTCCAGCACAGTGCATTTTTCTGACAATCTTAGCTAGATTTAGCTGATTTTAAATCCTAGAGTAAGGCTATGATCGCTGTGATCCCTTCCCAAATGGTCTACCAGGCTTATTTTAAAGTCTACATAAAAAGGCAGTTTGCAAACTTGTGTCAGATTACACCTGCCTCGATTGTACTGCATTAAGAGGGGAAGGCAGCATAAATATGGAAATCACATTTCAGAGAATGAAGAATCAATATCTTTCAAGCAGCTCACTTTCAGCTGCATATACAATAATACCTTCACTTTATTATCCACCTTCCCTTATCCTTTGTATTGTCAACTGCTGGTCAAAAGGTAAAATGTTGTTCTAACACTTTAAAGATTGACACTTCTGAGGACTAAATGCATGGTGCATGTGATGAAATGGGCTCTAAGCCATGAAAACGTGCACCATGTTTAAATGAAAATATTATTGGCTTAGCTGGAACAGATACCAAAACAACCCCTGGCAGATACCAAAACAACCCCTGGCAGAAGTCTGTTTAGGTAACATGAATGGAGCAGATCTGCTCTTGATGCTTTCGAATGATGGAGAGATGGTATCCATCTGTGTTGTGTATTCTAAGAAGGAATATAGGAGACAACAGCTTAGGATGTACTTCGCAGCAGGAGCAATGGTGTCATCTGCTGGAGTGCCAGGGTAATTGATAGACTCTCCTACCTCTACTTCATGCTAGCACCTTGAATGATAATGCTTCTTTGCAGCACCTCTGATTTCAATTGAACTTACTTCCAAGAAACTATACATAGCATTCTTGAAACCAATAAACTGGGTATTGTGCTATGTTCTGTGACTGTTCTTTTGGACTCTTCCTTGGGGGCATGGCTATGCAGGGAGTGATCACTTCCCTGTCATGATCGGTTCCTGCACTTCAAATTGCTTGCTTGGTTATTAGGCATGTTCGTTAAGATGATCTCTTCATTACTGTGACATATGAAAGAAAAAGAGCTCAGTCCTTTGGCTTTTCACTTCTAGGTTCAGCAGCTAATTCTTGAAGAGCAGAGGTGGCTGCCTTTAATCTACAAACCAAGACCCGTTGCAACTGCCTAATCACTAGGTCTGCCCCTACCTCCTGTTGCCTTTGAATGTTCCCTCCCCCAGGCAGCAACTTTAAGATAGGTCAGTTTTTAAGACCATCCATTAGCTCTGAGTTTGACTCCTGAGAATTAGCCACGTGAAGCAGGATCATTTTGACAACTGAATTGGTCCTTCTGATTATACTCCTATGAAATAGCCTAGTCACAGTCAAACATTGGAACTGGAATGACTGGGTCCTCCATATGATCAGAAATACATATAATTTCATTTTCCTGTTACACAGCTGATGTGTAAATATTTGTATTTTCAGGATAACAATTGTTGAATTCTGAGGGCTGGATTCAGCTAAACAGTTGCACTAGTGGGAACCAGCAAAATGAGTCCTGTTAGCACAATGGGGATCTCCTCTGCCCCTGAGCCCCACCAACTGAGCTCTGGAAGGGTAGGAGGAACCCTGAGAAGAATACATGGACACAGAAGATAGCATTCTGTCTGGCAACAAAACTGCTTGCGCTGGCAGAATATAATAGTGTTACAATGAATTCCTACCTATATGGTGAGGCATTTGATGAAGAGCTGTGATAGAGCAACTACTTTGCATGCAGAAAGTCCCAGGTTCAATCCCTGGCATCTCCAGGTAGGACTAGGAGACAATCCCTGCAAGAAACCCTAGACAGTGACTGCCAGTAAGTGTAGACAATACTGAGCTAGATGGACCAATGGTCTGACTCAGCATGAGGCAGCTTCCTATGTGTTATGTTTAGGAATGTGTTTGACTCTCACGTTATTTGAGCCGTGGTTTCTGCTTTGCTTCACTGTACTCTCTTGGATAACTGCATAATGCTTTTAAAGATGACTTAGATGTGCTTTCTTTTCTGAATATCATCTGTACATGGTTACAGGTGGGTAGCCGTGTTGGTCTGCCATAGTCGAAACAAAATAGAAAATTCTTTCCAGTAGCACCTTAGAGACCAACTGAGTTTGTTCTTGGTATGAGCTTTCGTGTGCATGCACACTGTGCATGGGACATTCATGTAGCTCTTCCCCCCCCCACTCCAATAACCTGATATGCCCACTAATCTGCGTTCTAGCAGTGAGCTGACGCATATGTGTTGACTAGTTATGGACATGAATGCAAATCCAAGCAGAATATGCATCACTCTCAGAGACAGCTCTACCATTAGACCAGGTGTGGAGGAGGTGGATGCTGGGGGGGGGGGGTAAGAAAAGAGTAGTGGCAATCTGTGGTCCAATGTTTGCCTCATGCTCCTTAAGCTAGTATGCTGCCTTCATATATGATGGATGCTCTACTGTCACCAATGTTAAAGTAAGATTCAACTGCCAATCTCTAGAGCAGGGGTCAGCAACTTTTGTCAGCTGTGGTCCAGTCCACCGTCCCTCAGACTATGTGGTGGGCCGGACTATATTTTTTTTGGGGGGGGGATGAACCAATTCCTATGCCCCACAAATAACCCAGAGATGCATTTTAAATAAAAGGACACATTCTACTCATGTAAAAACACGCTGATTCCCGGACTGTCCGTGGGTCAGATTGAGAAGGCGATTGGGCCGCATCCGGCCCACTGGCCTTAGGTTGCCTACCCCTGCCCTAGAGCTTTCCTAGGCAGAAAAGGGATGGGGTTGTCCTTCACCTCAGGCACCTCAGTCTTGGTCTATCCCAGATCCCACTAAGTGTACAGTGGTGCTTTGGGTTACAAATGCTTCGGTTTTCAAACTCCGCTAACCAGGAAGTAGTTGCTCCGGGTTGCAAACTTTGCCCCAGGATGAGAACGGAAACCAGGCACCAGCGGCACGGCGGCAGCAGGAGGCCCCATTAACAAAAGCTCGCCTCAGGTTAAGAATGGTTTCAGGTTAAGAACAGACCTCTGGAACGAATTAAGTTCGTAACCCGAGGTACCACTGTAATGCAATACTAACAAATATCCATTCATATATATACATGCAGCCTTAGTTGAATACATCTATCATGCAAGGGGTTGGATTAATTGTTATACACCAGCAGAAAGGAGATTGAATATCTCAGAATAATAATAATAATAATAATAATAATAATAATAATAATAATAATAATAATACCCCACCCATATAATGGAATCATAAAATTGTAGACTTGGAGAGGGACCGTGAGGGTCATCTCATTCAGCTTCCTGCAGTGCAGGAATCTTTTGCATGACACCACTATAGTATTACTTCCATTTCTGCATGTGAAATTTTGTCTAGAGATTGCTCATATTGTTCACTATGAAAGAGAGAACGAGAGAGAGAAACAAATCACTATGGTAAGTGTTGCTAATAACATTCCTAAGGTTTTTGCCAAACTGGTAAAAGTCCAGTTACTTTCAAAGCCTGCTTGGAGGTCTTCTCACGCACATATGGTTGACCACCATGAGAAAAGAATGCTGGATTAGATAGGCATTGAGATAGACATCCCCACCCTTCTCACCAGCATCAGAGGATTCATTCTCCAGGGGCCGTGTTGGCTGGCCGGGCTCCTCCCTGCATGAGCAGACAGGCAGCACAGCATGGCCCTGCTTGGCTCAGGTGGTGAGGGCTGGCAGGTGCGGCAGGCTCTGTGAACCCTCCACGCCCCACACATACCCACCTGGCAGTGTTGGCAGCAAGGGCTGGGCTGGCATAGTAGGCTCTGTTCACCCTCCACACCACGTCCCTGCCCAGTGTGCACACACATACGTGAGCACCCCGGGCGCCGACAATCACCACAAGGCCTTTGAAACAGCAGAACCAATGGCCCATCTAATCAGGCATCTTGTTCTCACAGTGGCCAACCAAATGCCTGTGGAAAGCCTGCAAGCTATGAATGAGTGCAGCAGCACTCTGCCCACCCACAGTTCCCAGCCAGTGGTAGTCAGAAGTACAATGCCTTTGACCGTGGAGGTACATCATGGCTAGTAGGCACTGGTGGCCTTGCCCTCTGAAGATTCCGTAAGAATCTTCTTAGGTTCCTATGTAGTTGGGCTGTGAGTGGGGTGTGTATTATTTTGTTCACTGAATGCATAAGCATGAAGAAGTAGTATTTTGCAGCCTGTGAGATCTGTGTCCAGGTTACCAACGATCAGTACTCAGTGTGCAGTGGGGGTAGTTTTTAAATCACCACATCACAAATGCAATAAGAATACACACACACACACACACACACACACACACACACACACACAATCTAGATAGTCTCAAGTGGGAAGAATAAGATATCTGCAAGGAACATAATGACAACACAAGCTGCTGGACTGAATAACTGCATCTGAACTGAAACTCAGGGAAGGAGGGGGAGGGCAATCCACACGTGGCTAAGGAAGTGAAACACAAGTAGCATTCAAGGTCCCCAATTCTCCAGTTGGGATTGAAGATGTGTTTGCAGTTGTCGAGAGATGAGCTGTCTTGCCTCCAGGCCTTTTCTGTTCCTTAGTATGAATCAACCATAGATTGAATAAAAAATGAACCCAAGAATATGGGATTCCTGTAACAGAAGAAGCCCTGTATTCCCCTTCCCCCTCCTATGTAGGCTGAGCTGTGATTTTTTTAGAAGAAGCAATTCTTCTAATTTTTGTGCTGCTTAGGAAGCATTTAAAGCAGTGGTTTCCAATTAGCTAATTACTGAGGGTGCCCTATTTTTCAAAAACCAAGCCACGGACCCCCTACTTTTGAAATTTTTCATAACTCTATGGTATGCAAAGCAATTTTTTTAAAGAAATCGTGGGATGGCCCTTAATAAGCAAGGGAATTTAGGTATACTTTTTTTTAAAAAACAGACCATAAAATTTGTGATATTACCACAAATTGCCTATCCCTAGAAAGCAGGAAAAACTTTGCTCCACTACAACTGAATAAAAAAAGCAAATGTGTCACTAACTGGGCAAGTGTTCTATATGCAGAAGGCTCTTTTATACGAGATAGTATTCAAACATGCTATACCCTACTTGTAATCTGAGATAGTACACCTTAACAAAACTTTGCATCATATGGTTCTGCTAACCGAGGGATCTTGCACCTTCAGGACATAGGTCAGAGCTTGATAAGGTATGGGTGAAGACTGAGTAGGAATCAGCTGGAATTTTGTAATTTTGGTGGTGGTGGTAGTAGTAGTAGTAGTAATTTATAATAATACAATCCTTCGGCACCCAAGTTTCATCCCTGCCTTAAAGAGAACTAAAAATACAGTATTTATTTGCAGTGAGGTTTTTACTCTTGCTGATTACCCAACAACCAACTTTTGAATTTATTAGGATTCTGCTGTACATCTGTTTCCTCCCACCCCAAAATGTAGCCATATAGTTTCACACAGAAAAGGGGGGCGGGGGATCCACATTTTGCAGCAAATAGGCCTGGCCAATGTATTCATACATTGCCCAGGACTGGCGCTGGCAGCAGAGAGACTAGTGGTGGTTTTGCCAGCGATATACTGCTAAGTGAAGCCACCATCCCACTCTGACCTCAACAAGCTGCTTTGGCAAGGCGCTGATACAGCTTGTTCCTCCCTCCGCTTCTTTAAACTGTACAGCTGAGGAGCACACAGCTGTCCTTGCCTCAGCCAACCAGTTTTATGGAGCCCCCACCCTACCAACAGCTCGGACAAGCTGGCACCAGGGTGGGGGCTCCATGAAACTGCTCCACTGAGGGGTGCATGGTTGCCTCCCCTCAGCCAAGCAGTTAACGGGCTCCGTTAAAGTGCTTCCGCCCTGGTTGCGAGCAGAGGCTGGGCGATCCGTGGATCACCATTGTGCCTTTCACAATTAACAGGATAAGTGAGTCCCTGGCAGGGGATGGTGCCGCAGACCCCCTGGCTATGTTCCATGGACCCCCAGGGGTCCCCGAACCCCTAATTGGGAACCACTCATTTAAAGGATAATAAAAAAGGGAAGGCTATTCCTGAAAGATGACATTTATCCACCGATGAGAAAGAAAAAGCTATGTCATTTCTGTGTATATTTGTATAGATATTAAAACACAGCCTTCGTTAAAAGGAGGTGTTGAATCATAATTGCATTTCAGAATGTTTTAATTCAATTTTGATTTACATGTTGTTGTTGTTTTAAAAAACACCCTTTAATAGAATCATCACTCCCAAATTTTAAAATTGTAAGGGAACTCTTAAAGTTGTATCTAAAGGTTTCCTCCATCTAGAACAAAGAAACTGTTGGATACAACCCTAAACTGTAATAATCAGTACCTTTAAAAACAGCATTTTCATTTTCATAATTTTGGGCAAACTTTTGAAAAAATGCACATGGAACAACAGCAGCAGCAGCAGCAGCAGTTTCATTTTCATGTCCATCACATGACTGAATGCATGGACACAAATGTAACAAGATCCTTTGCTCTCATTTTTCATATAAACAATCATTTAGCTGCACCACATTCCTATTTGGAAATAATAGTCATTCAACCTCTTTTGAGAAGCCAATATCAAAATGGTGGTCATTATTTTGTAGGATATTTTTTTAAGGAGAGTCATACAATGTGGTTATACAGGAGCTGTGTTCCTACTAGCATCCAATATTACTTCAAAAACTATTTTCCCACTTTATGCATGCCAAATAATATGACTGACTTTATCTTTGCTCATTTTCAAAAGAACAGCTCACTGGATTATAGAGAAACGCAACATCTTTGTACTTTTGAAATTATTTTCATGATATCAGAGCAGCTCTTTGTCTAGCTTACACCCATTCGGAGAAATTCACTATAGGATTTGATTTCAGTCCTAATTAAATAAATAGCCCATCAGTTATTTAAAATGACAGTTGACACACTTATTAACTACATCGATGATAGTGCAAAGACTCGAGAATTTGTGTCTGTACAGTCCATCACAAACCTCATATACGTTCTGCAAAAGCCAGCTATGCATTTTCCCTCTGCCTGAAGTTTCCTTTCTTAGACTTCAATTCGATGCCCACAGTACAGTAAAAGGGGCATATGCAGCCAGGATGTAGCCATAAGCAAGTGTTGGAGGAATCCTCTGGTCAATCAACTGGCTGCTTGTCACATAAAAACCAACACAGCTTACTTTTTATATAGCATCCATCAAAAGTAGCATTGTGAGATGCTTTGTGGTGGAAAAGAAAGTCAAACAGGGAGCTAATGCTTTAAAGAGTACAGCTCTGTGTCTCTCCTGCAGGCAGGTGATGCACAGAGATGGGAGTAATTGAAATGGAAACAAGCTGAAATTTAGACAGCAGTAAGGATGCTAATAGATGTTCAGGTCCCAACAGAGAGTTATAATGAGGGTGGAGTGATAGACAGGAAGAGTCTGCTGGGATTTCATTTCATGCTAATGTGGTTTGATATGTGGCATCCCTTCCATCTCAGCCCCAGGCCAATGTATGATATACCAATATACTTCAAAACTGACCGCAAGCACCTCTTACCCTACGTTTTAATGTCCCAACCTAGAGGGTACCCTGCCAATTCCAAGACATTTTTAAAAGATACAATGCATGGCTGCACAGGTAGGCAGATGGGTAGGTTGGCTGGTTTGGGGTTGAGTGTATTTCATTGACTTGCTTCGTTTTCCTGCAATCTCTGACAATCCTATGAAATTATGTCTTTTGCCCCCACATTCGTGGAATGAAAACACAAGAAAATAGATGGGTTGAACAGTAGACCATACTGCCTCATTAATTTACAAGTCTGATCTGCAATGTTCTTGATTACTTAAAGTCAATATTCCAAAATCCGGGTAGGTGTGCTTTGCTGCGTAGCTGGGTGATAGGAGCTGTCATTCCTTTCATCTACCGGTATCTTGAATGGAAAACCCTGGTTCTAGGCATCAGATCCAGTGGTTGGCATGGTGGGCTAGGACCCTGGAGATCAGGGTTCAGATCCCCATTCAGTCATAAATCTCAGTGGGTGACCTTGGACTAGTCACAGTCTCCCAGCCTAGCCCACCTCACAGGATTGTTGTGAGGATAAATTGGAGAGATGGAGAGACCTGCATGCCCTCTTTAGTTCCTTGAAGGAAAGGTGGGATGTAAATAAGTAAAAAAATAAAAATAAAAAGCAAACATAACAATAAAATAAAAATCAGATGCAGGTGGCTTTTGCTTTTCAGTGCCCAAATCCCTTGAAGGTGTGAAGAGATGGTCCTGTCAACACCTTCAGCTTCTGAGCTGGTAACCTTAATCATCCATGAGACCCTCAGAGCCCTGGAGACTCTTTACTCTAGGTCTCTTGTCCATCACACATTGTCGATCCAAGCCCATACTTGGCAACCCCTTAGGACTCATGACAACATTCATAAAATGAATCAGGGAAAGTATCCTCAGCAGGAGCAGAATCAGCTGCAAAGGATTAGCCTGCAACTGTTTTAGACGGAAGGAGGACTGACAGATTAAATTATCACTGTGATAGTTATGGACCAGTACTGTCAAGTTAATATTTTGAATCAATGTGCCAAGGAAAAATAATGAGAGTGGGTTAAATAAATACTGTATAACTACAACCAAGGTTCAGGAGAACCACATTAACCTGTGCTAGGAATATGTATTCTTAAACCTCAATACCCTTTTTGGGTGTTAAGTACAGAAGTCTGATTGTAACATTATGGCTCTCAAAAGGTTTCCTGTGGAAAAGGAGTTGGATATTAACTCACCAACACTGCAGTCTTTTCCACACTTATCAGTAGGCAAACCCTATTGAACTCAAAAAAGACTTATTTCTGATTGGACTGGGCAGAGTGGCAGGTGATGGGAGTGAGGACTACAAGTGGAGGAAATGCTGAAATGAAATATAGAGGGGAGGAATGAAGCAAGTATAACAGATTGATCAGTCAAAAAATAAATAAAAATAAAATCCTTCCAGTAGCACCTTAGAGACCAACTAAGTTTGTTCTTGGTATGAGCTTTCGTGTGCATGCACACTTCTTCAGATACACATTGATCAGTGTCTCGTTCATTAAAATATGTAGAATGTTTTCTAATACAACTAAACTTGGGTCAGCTGTCTAACACAGATGAAACATGGGCTTGTTGTTTTTTTACATGATATGTCAGTTTCATATGTTACTTTTTCTACTGAAATATCCATTGCCAATATACAGGTATGCATCCTGACAAGCATGAAAGCAGGTGCCTATGTAGTCTTGAGCCTATGCCAAACCAAAGTAGGAAATCAATGCTTTTTCTTTCATACTTGAAAGGGAATGCATATATATTTTTGCTGAAATATATATATTGATATACTAGAGTAAGAATCACCCTCTGGATTTTAGTTTTATGTTTCAGTTTGGTAACTTGAGTGTCCCCCCCTTACTTCTGAGATCATCACTGCCTTCTGCTTTTTTTTTTTTTTTGCTTTTTTTTTTGCTTCACTTACTATATTTCCACTTATGCATTCTTTGTCAGTTTGTTTTCTTTCACAATCATAATCAGCTACAATAATCATTATAAAAAACACTCCCTGTTATGCAGCCTGACACATATTCTCCACATTCCTAATTTCCCATCCACCTCTTTCTTGCTGTCTTCAACTATTTTATCTTCTTGGTACTATATAACTGTGACTCTGGGGAGGGTACTTTTTCTCTTGTCCTGGTTTCATGAAATGCTGGGTTTCCCACAGATTAGTCAGTATCAGTATATTATTTTCAAGCACAGCAGAGCAATCCACTATGTAATATCTCAATACCACAATATTACAATATCGCTGTGCAGTAATTCCACAGTTGTACTACTGTGTCAGAGAAAATGGCACACACCTCTTTACAGGTTTATTGCCCTGCATTTATCAGTCAAGAAACCAGAAGGATGTTAAATTCTTATCCCAGTTCATCAAGTGATAGAGTGGCTGGGGAGACCCGGCCAGATGGGCGGGGTATAAATAATAAATTATTATATTATTATTATGTTTCCTCATGGACAACATGCTTAGTGTTGTGATTCCACATCTTAAAAAAGGTAAAAATCCCCAAGCTAGAAATGCACTGAGAAAGCAAATTGGGCTACAATGTACGACCCAATGAGCCGCAATAATATTGCTTAGTATGAAGGAATTGTTGTTGAAGTTATTGGAGGCAAAGTTGATATGTTTAATTAGAGAAAAACTATTGTTGAAAATTATTATGACAGATAAAGTAGCAATAACAAAGAAAGTAACTTGTCAAGAGTTGTGAGGGTTTAAATGGGTGCTAAAATGATTTAGAGAAAATGTGCATAGAAGTTTACATTTTGTATAAATGAATAAATGAAAGAGATGAGTTTTAAAGATGAGAAGCTGAGTAAAATTGTACTTCAGATTTGACTTTCAGAATGAGGCTTCTTATTTTGCGTTTGTCTGTGTGTACATGCTCTAACATACTCTTGGGTCGTATTCAACCAAAAAAAGTGTGAATGGAACAACTTCCACTTGCATAATGGGACTCCTCTTCTGCCCCTGTACATGCCCCATACCATCACCAATTCTGCTCCAGAGGTTTGGGAGAACCCCCAGAACAGATTTAGGGAGCACATGGGGGGAGGAGAGGGGAGAATAGTCCTGTTTCACAACAGACGTCATTCTGTTCACACAAAACACTACTTAGCACTACACTGAGTACAGCCTCATGCTTCCAGTTTTGTTTAATCTTAGCAACTTGAGAAAGTCTGCACAAAGTTTAATTTTCATTAAGAAAAAAATACTTTCATTTCTTAGACAAATCAAAGCTAGTGTTTGATTACTTCGATTGCTTAATGAAACTAACTACTATGCACTTGATTAGTTTGCAAGGGTTGTTTTTTTCCATTTCAAAAATCAGCTAATCAAATGTGAATCTCCTCAACACTATTAAGTTACACATTGAACTGAATGTCATATATATTTTTTGCAAGCCTACCAACATGGCATGTTAATGAATAGCTAAGAGTAGATTAAACATCAACAAGAGGTTTCTGACAGGTATTTAGCATCTGCAATCGGCCTGCTTGCTCACCTTTGCCTTAAAACTCTTAATTGTTGTATCAAGCAGGTGCCAACAGCAAATGATGGGAAACGTGCTAAAATTAGGTCGGGATAAAAAAAAAAACCCCCACCAAAAACAAAAACAAACCATTTAGGTGTATTCAAGGGCTTGTAAACACAATGGAACTTGTATATTTTTCTCAGAAGCCAGCTGATCCCTCCAAAGTAGTTTGCCATGTAAAATGGATGAGGATAAAATAACTGACAGAATTTTATGAACTAGAACAGCTATGGAGGCAAATTGACTTTTACCAATATACTGTATGTGTATGTGTGGCAGTAAGCAAGAAAGTAAAGCAGAGTTGAAAAACAAATCTCCTTTACAAACGTAGGTATGCTTAAATTGAGCCACAGATAAGAAACCTACTATTCCTTCAGGTGAATGGCAGCAACAGTCCGAAGCTCATCCAAGAAAGGAGGCATGTTTGTTGCAGGCATCTGAGCAAAGCATAGCTGAGGAGACAAAGGGGCAGATTGCACATTATCATTCATGACAGAAACCATAATTTTAAGCTTTGTGAAAGTGTATTGGTTCACTGGCTTCTAAAAAGTAATCCTTTCTCCCAAGAGGGCATAATGGTCCTTTTACTGTCTCAGTAGCCTTGTATTGAAAATAGATAACAACCGGCATGCAATAATTTTGTTTTAATGTATGTAACGGCTTCTTGCCATACATCCAGGTTCTGGTTACTGAGGGCAAAATGCACATACAGATATGGTGAGATAAACAGCAGCTCTGTTTAAGATGCAGTACATACAAGTATGGGGTGTTACTTTCTTCGTATCACTCGCAATTAGTTTGGATGGAGAAGTCATGGAACCTTTCCCTTCTACCACATAGAAGCCTCTATGAAATTGTGTCAGTGATGAGCTGCTGCCTTGTACCCATAACCAGGTTCATCACCATTTGTTTTAGATGCAAATTCACTTTGTTTGCCTGTACACAAATATCTTATGATGGAGGTGGCTTGAAAAACTGTGTATATAGCACTGGTGGAAATGAACCACTACATTTACTGTTAGCAGTCCCCAATGGCTTGAAAGCTTGGCTCATATCCACCAGGAGCCATGTGTTCAGTAATATGGGCCCAACTCTGTTCTGGCTGAGATGAGATAAGCCCCCTCCCTGTTGAAAATCAGTGCTTGGTGGAGACTTTTTTATGTCAGCATTTTAAGTAAGTTTATTTCAGTATTTTAAGTAAGTTTTTCTGCTTTTATAGTCACAGTGGTACCTCGGGTTACAAACGCTTCAGGTTACAAACACTTTGGGTTACAGACTCCGCTATCCCAGAAGTAGTACCTTGAGTTAAGAACTTTACCTCAGGATGTGAACAGAAATCTCATGGCGCCAGCAGGAGGCCCCATTAGCGAAAGCGCACCTCAAGTTAAGAACGGTTTCGGGTTAAGAATGGACCTCCGGAACAAATTAATTTCGTAACCCAAGGTACCACTGTAATTTCAACTGACTGTCATCTCTCCTGTATTTTTGTTGTTGTGCATCACTTAAAGACTATGGTGTTTAGCAGCATATTGATAGTTAAAGCAAACAAATAAAATGTAATTGGGAAGAGGGTGTGTGTCATTTCCTCTCAGGAGCAAAAAAGATATGTATTTGGAAACATATTGACACAATGTTCTCAACAAGTGCATGAATTATTAGAGAGGTGGATTAGTACTCTGTTGATACGAAACACTGTGGCGGGGGGCAGGGGTTAAGGTGGCCTGCTCCTTTAACAGTTTTGTAGCAGAGGGCAGTCCAACTGGTACAGTATGCATGGTAAGCTACGCCTCCTGAAATTCATCCTTTGACAAAACTATTTCCTGCTCTCCTCCTGAAGAAACAGCCTCATAGTCTGGGAGCACTACTGCTATTCTATCTGTCACTGACACCCAAAGTGGCTTCTGTGTCTAGCAGTGCTTATGCCCAGCATAGGCTGGTTAACCAGCTATGGACCTTCTGTAATCACCTCCCATTAGGACTACTGCAGTGAATGAACTCTGTATGGAGCTGCACTTGAAGATGGTTCAGAGGCTACAACTAGTGTATAGTCCTGAAAGGACCATGTGTGAGCTACCAGGCCCAGGTTAAGCTGTTAGTACTAATGCGTACAGCCCTAAACAACTTGGGAGCAAAGTACCTAATAGAGTACCTCCCCCCACGGCAACCATGTTTGCAGATTGCTGTTAACTTGTGTAAGGGCCTTCTCAGTGACTGTTTCCCCATTCGTGGAGTACCCTCCCTGGTGAGGTTTTTCTTTCTCATTATTAACTTCCAGGAGGGAGTGAAAAACATTCCCATTAGACCAGACATTTGATGGCTGAAAGAAACTGTTCCTGGCAACCTTGAAATGATTAGCTGTGAGGGTATATGACGAATTTAAAAATGTTTTATAATATATTTCTATCTTATTTTAATTGTATTGTTTTATTGTTCAGCTGTTTGTCACTCTGGGTTCCTTTGGAAAGAAGAATTGGACAGAAATCTATCTATCTATCTATCTATCTATCTATCTATCTATCTATCTATCTATCTAATATTAAAGGTGCAAGAGCCCAGTCCTCTTTTCTACTTTGCCACCATAGAAAAAAAGGAAGATTATTTTTGGTAATGATAAATGCTGGGGTTCATATAGTACAGGGTGGGATTCCTCTTGCCCACTGTGGTTTGAAATAAGTCAAATGAAGAAATCTGAATAACTGAAGATTGCTTAGGAAATGCCACAAGCAAACATGGTAGATTTTGTGGCTATTTTGTCAGGGCTTGTTAAATCTATTATCCTTTATTATATTGACCTATCGTGCAATCCTATGCATGCCTACTCAAAATATCAACTTCAGTGGGCCTCACTACCAGCCAGGCGAGTGTGTATAGGAAACCATGTTGTGGGATTTTGGAAATAAAATGAGAGAGAGAGAGAGAGAGAGAGAGAGAGAGAGAGAGAGAGAGAGAGAGAGAGAGAATTTTTTATTGCTCAGCATGGGTTGGGAAATCTATGGAATTTGATTGTTATGTTCAAATTCAAAATTAATTAAGAAAATCGATAATCAACTGCAAATCAGATTAAAGATTAGAAGTAAGCTGAAAGATAAATTAGGCTGTAGACTTAGAAAATAGATTTAAGATATAGAATTGTTTGATCAAATGATAAGGATAATAGATAAGAAAAGAGGTTAAGATTAAGTAATAACAATGACTATAAAAATGTAAAGAAATTACTAAAGTAATTCAAGGAATGCAGGAAGAGAGGACGGGAGGAAGTCAACCTACAATGATAAGAAAGTATGATAGGGTATCAAGATTTAAGTGTTGTTTTTGTTTTATATTTGTGTTTTTGTTAATTGTAATGGTTTATTTGTTTGTTACTGTTATATTATGTTAAAACCAATTAAAAATTTTATGGGGGGGAAATTAATAAACTACAAATCACTTATTAAGAAATGGAAATACGTCTAATGGCATAGTAGTTTAAATATCCTTGCTGTGATTTTTCCTGTTGATTCTGAACAAGTAGTATTGTTGTGCCAAAGCAATGCTTCCTTTTTTGGAAGAAACTCTCCGCCAGAAAAGTCTGTTTCATTCTCCCTTAGCTGGAGCAGGCTTTGTATTCTGCATCTTTCACATTAGCAGTATCTGTACTTGCATCTTTAACATAAGCTGCATATCTAGACTTGGTAGGTGTCACAGACTGCTCCTGGTCAGAATGTTGATTGTCATATAATTTGTAGCTCAAGGCTCTCATCAGATTGGTATGTAAATGGAAACAGATGCCTTTTGTAACACCTGCAATGGACCGTCTCAGCCATTAGATCTGGAGCAATCACGTTCTGAGGGCTCTTTCTCTCCAGGGGAAGTTTTTATTGCATTATTCATGGATGCTATTTCCATAGTAAACTCTTGTCGTCTTATGATTATAGCCTGTTGGGCTGCCTCCCCCACCTCTTCTTGTTCATGTTTCTTGTTCCTAATGCAAAACCTAGGACCTTGGCATTTAGAATTCCTTAAGGAGAACAGTCTTGTGCAGCAACAAGGGAATTTGAGATGCTAAAACTACTTACTACATCTGTGATGAACAATCAAAATTTTCTAGTTTTAGTGGAGCATACTGGGGCTGTGCATGCCTCGTGCAATTCAATTCAGGGATTATCCAGTGTTTCAGAGTGGCCTCAATCTGATCTAGGGCTAGCCCAGATGTTGGCCCCAAACTGATTCAAGGGCTTTGCATAGGGATTAGTGTTTTAAACCCTAATTAAACTTGGAGGGAGGAGGAGACACATTCAAATTGCCCATACATCTCTTTCTCCTCACTGCCAGACTGTTGCCCTTCTTTACAGCTCTGGAGCATTCCAGATGGACCTGATCCAACCCATTGTTACCTCAACACAATCTGGACAAATTCTGGTTTTACCAAAAAAGACCCAATCCAGTTCAGGATCTAGATTCTGGCTGACTCAGGTGCACAGCCCTAAAACATACATTGTGATTTATTTGTGGTGCAGTTGTTAAGATTGCATTCACACCTACATAGGGTTGCTATGTAACTGTCTTAGTTTCAGTTGACTTGCCCACAAAACCCACAGAGATTCTCACACTAAAATGCTTGGCAGCTAGACTGAAGATTAATTAGGATCTTAAGTTCCCAGATCCTTCTGCAAACAGTTATAATCATTTATTAAGAGCAGCTAGCAGAATAAATTCTATTGAGGGAGGGAGGGAGAGGGAGAGGGAGAGGGAGAGGGAGAGGGAGAGGGGGGGGGGGGAGAGAGAGAAGAATAAATGATAAATAGTTTGCTAACAAAAACTTCCAAAGATCTAAAGATCTGGGTGCAGCTACATCCACCAACAGCCATCCTCCATTTTGTAAAAGAGAGCATTGGACTTCTGGATATACACTAGAAATTGTGATCATCAGGTGATGTTTTAATTATGTATTGTACTCCAATAAAGCAAGTTTATTAGGCATTAGTTCTCTGTGCCTTAATACAAATCACACAGCACAAAACATGGTCTTAAATATTTATCATCCATATGGGAGAATATTTAACATTCTGTTCCTTTATTGTGCATGGCGTTGATGAATATTTTATATCAATAGCAACAGGCCACAGGCTTAAAATGTGTTGCAAACTGGCTACATTTGCATGTAAAAGAATGAAAATGACAAATCAATTGGGGCTGAGGTTCTCAAATCACTTAGGTGTTGCAAGTCTGTCCATTTCAATGATGCTCAAACCCTTAAGAACAAGAACTTGTGTTAATGTGTGGGTAGATGGGCTCCTAGGGCCCAGAATATTAACAGAAGCTTTGTGTAGGGCATGGCTAAAATAATAATGTGCTATATTAATAATAACCAGATGAAGTAAGGCTGTGGCATGCTGCAGAGGGATTTTCATTGCCCACCAGCGCACAGTAATTGTCCTTGTTTTTGTTCTATTTGTTTTTAATTCTTCTCATTTACATTTACACATGTTTTTTTGGGGGGGGGCATGGAGGGCCATGATGGCATGCTCTTATTCTTTATTACAGTTTAATAAAAATGAAATAAGAATAAGGTAAGCCTTCCCTGGTATGCACATGTTCGAGCTTTACGGGGCTCTAACACAGAATGGAAAGAACCAAAGGTAAAACAGAGCTTGTGTGAAAAGCAAGGAAGATAAATGAACTATGCAGGCCTGCAGCCACGTAGGAGTAATTATGATATCAGCCTCTTTCTATATGAAACAGTTGCAGGTAATACAAGTGATTGTACTGGAAATCTCCCAAGCCTATCTTATCTTGTATGAATTCAGACAGTTCATCGAATAATGTCAAGATTATCAGTTATCCATGAGTGACATTTAGTATTGAGTGAAGATGGTTGAAACTGACAGGTTCCTGTATGCTGAGTTTTGGCAAAGAGCAGATTCCACTCCTCCCAAACTTTGGTTTGCATGGCAGTGGAAGCCAGAGTGGTTTCTGCAACTCATTCTGATCCAGCACACATGCCTCTTGCAGGACCAGAATTTTCAGGTGTAACGGCAGAAGCCAGCACAATGCTGGAGGTTTTGGATTCAGAGCAGTGCGTGTTTTAGTACTTCGTCCTTGTTTATTCTGATATCTTCAAGCAGCGGCCCCACTAGTTCCCTCCCTGTACCACAAGGTCTCTGGAAATGCTTTTACTTCCTACTAGCTGAATCTGAGGGCTTCTTCATGAACCCCTACACCTCCAAGATAGAGAGAAAAGGCAAAATACCATCTCCTCCCTTCAACAGGTGTCGTGCTTTATTTCCAGAACAGGAGAAGGCAGGGGTTGCCAGCCTGGGTTGCTTGGTTGTCACATTATAAGAATGATATTTTTATGTTCTTTTATTCTTATTCCCATTTTCTTTTCCCTTTGTGCAATACATCATTCCATCTTCCTAAGGTTCAGTAATACCTTATATTTTAAAAACCTTCTATGAATACTCAATAGACTGAAAACAATAGAGTCATTGTAGCTTTGTAGGGAGAATGAGTATCAACGGCCGGTCCTGCAGGAGTTCTGTTGCTAAGGAGAGCCTTGTGGCAGACAGATTAGCCTCTGCATGGAGATGGAAAGACATAGGGTCTTTGTACGATTGGTTCCATTTCCTCCTTACTTTAGGGTTCAGGCAATTAAACAAAAAAACATTGATGCCAAGAATGAGACAGGCATATTACTTGATCCCCAACCTCCTGCATTATAGCATCTTTCAAACCATGACATAGTATCCATTCATTCTTCATAGGGGAGCTACCATTATTTCTGGGAGGGAAAGGGAGACATGAAAGCATCTGATCTGCAATATAATCACTTTGCTGCAGCAATAAAACTGCTAGCACATTTGCAAAGCTAGCAGGGTCCATTATGGTTTCAAATTGCATGAGGGACCATGCGTTGAGATTCCTGCATTGCTGGGGGTTGCACTAGATTGCCCTCGGGGTCCCTTCCAACTCTACAATTCTATGATTCCATGATTCAAAAGTAATGGGGGGGATGAATTCTAAGTGCAATGAAGTTCACACTCCCATTCATATCAAGGCTGGGTGTTGCATGAGCATTTGGAAAGTGGGTCACAACAAGGAACAAGGCAGCCACAGCTTGTAAATTTATTACAGGTCTCATAGTTTTCATTATCAAGTCCCAGCTGCTGAGGCTGTAAGATTATCAGTGTTCATTTTGTTAAGTAAGCATCTAACTGCTTTGGCTCCAGAGAAAATATAGAAAATGTACCAAGAAGTGCAATCAAGAAAGTAATGGAGAGAGAGAGAGAGAGAGAGAGAGAGAGAGAGAGAGAGAGAGAATGCCCAAGTTTTTCTCTTAAAACTTTGTGAGGGGAACCTTAAACAGCTCCCCCAAATTCCATTGTTTTGCAATGCAGCTGATTAACCCATCAGTAAAATAATTACTGGCGTTGCTGGTGTTCTACTATACCCAAAATAATATAGTTTATTTCCAATTTATTTTGGCTTAAGCCACTGCCTTAAAGGATGTTGTGTGCTTCTGAAATACTGAACAAAATATTAAGATGGTTTCCTTCTGCCATGCGGAAGATCAGCAGTGGAAGTTTTATTTCTGTGGGGCCATGTGCACAGTCCTTGGGTAGCAGTATTCATTCAGCACCCACCCTAATGGATCAGCCTCCACTGACTTTAATCGGGGAGACAGAAATGAAGTTTAGAAACAATTGCAATTCATTATTTGTAGCCATGTTTCAAAGGTATCCTCTTAGTTAATAATATATTCTAATAACTTGGGGGTTCCTTAGCCACTCGGGACCCTCATTCTCTGCAGACCTATAAATCCTCCACTGAAATTCAGGCTAAGAAAGTCCCTTCAAACCTTCCTCTATGAGATCTTGTGACTGACTGGTTAATTCAAGGCCTCATTTAAACAGTGCACTAGCCAACTCTTTTCCATTCACAACTCCTGGTCACTTCTCATCTCTGTATTGTCATTGACCCATCACCCATGACTACTTTTGAGAGCAGCCAAATCAACAAATAGCAAAAGCTGCAAAAGAACTATAAATTCAACAATGAGGCTCCCAACACCTGGAAATCCTGACATTAAGGCAAGAGGTGTCAATCATGGAAAGCTTTATTTGAAGTAGGACCCATCAAATTTCTGCTGAATCTTATCTGAACTGAAATTCAGTGACAAAGTTGCAAATACTTCTCTGAAGAACTAGAAACACAATTTCCCAGGACATTGCCGAAAATATGGCTCCAGGAGGTCTTGATTCATGCTGGGGGCTGAGTAGAAACTTCGAGCACTGGCGTGAAGGGGTCCACGTCTGTGCCTGGAGACATCTGCAGCCTGCATGGCTAGCATTGGACCTTCCCTACAAGTCCCACCCAAGTCAACTGGCAGTGGGGATAACCTCATTCATGCTGCTTGGGAAACCACCCACACAAAAGGCTTGGGTGCTCCCATTCACAGGGAGTTCAGGTCCTTGGCATAACTGGGAGTACAACTCACACATACAACGGGAGTAAAGCACACATGCACTTTGCACAACCTGCTAACTGAATGCTGTTAATCCAATCATGCCCACTTTATCACCCCTTTCCATCCATGTTGCAGCTCTGTGTAGAGGGCTGTAAACACAAATTACTCACAGGTGTTCTGTCTTATGGATAGTATAGTATGAAGCAACACACCAGGTGAAATCCAGCAGGATTTTAATGAACTCCATAGTGTCAACATCCTGGTGGGTGGATCTATTTGTGGATTTCCTATGCTGTGTTTTGCCACCTCTGGTTTTAGGTAACACACTACAAAGAGAGGAACTGTTCACAGAAGCAATCCACAAAGACTTATGCCACCATAGATCTCTTAGCACCTAAGATGGCACAACACAGTTTTTTTGTTGCAGCAGATTAATATGGTTGCCTTCCTAGTTACAGCATGAATTTTTGGAGCGAAGCTAAGTAAGCTGACTGTAGATAATATGAGAAGAGAAAAGCACACCCTCCCTGCTAAATCCCTGTTCAAGAGGAGAGTTGGCTGGATCTCTCTGTGTGCACTCTATTGTCTGAGGTGCAGTCCATGCTGCTTTGCTTTTTTTTGTCAAATGTGACTCAGTCTGACCTTGTTTAACAAGGCCCTTCCAGACTTGGAGAAGGCAATGCAAAAGGAATTTGTGATAAGAAAGCACAGGAGAGTTGACCTCCTGCTAGCATGCCAGCCAGTCAATTACCTCCCCAACAAGAAGCCATAGTTTAAGAACTTCTCATATCTTTCCTCACAGGGCAGAGTTCTAATGGCTTAAGCCAAGAACATCTTTAACAACCACATCCTGGAGAGACTGTGTAATCCATGAAATCTCTGGCCGGCTTGACTGAGCAAGCCAGTCTGTCTTGCAACTCAATAACACTGAAGCCAGTCCCAGGGTGACTCACTTCCAGGTGAGTTGCTGCCTATGACTGCAGACTCTCACAAATCCCTTGAACTCCTCCAAAAAATGCACCCTCTCTGGATGCCAGCTCCTTCCTTTGGGAATCTGGTTTTAGGCACCTTAACTGAGACCTGTTGTCCTTTCAGTACTGGAGACAGAAGTGGCTTCTTTCAGCTCAAGGCTTTACTCGTCATAAAAGTGCAGTAACCCTTGGAGTAGTAACCCTTATTGATGGAGGGTATGAAAGGATTAAAGAAAAATATCTGAACAAAGAGTTATCTCACCCCAACCCCCAATCTCCATTTTTGGTAAGTGTATGTAAGGGTATGAGGGACAAATTCAGTTCAGTTGACATTTTAATGTGAACCTGCCTAATTCACACTTCTTGAAACAATACGCAATAAGCTATCCTTCTGAATCTTCAGATCTCTAAATTTTGTGAGGCAGTATTCTTTTTAAAAGTGTAAAAAATATCTTAGATGATATTGTGCCTAAAACCTCTTATAAATAAACCCATGAAAATAAGAACAAAATGCATTCTATTAGGGGAGATATACAAAAATGTATATATTAGGATAAATATGCATTAAAATGCTGGGGGGAAATCATGGGGACTTAACAAAAAATCACAAACTGAAGAAATGTCACGAACTGAACTTAAGTTAGGAAAAATAAGAAACAGAGAGAAACTGAAGTTGGTAGATTCATTCATGCCTACATAGCAGGCAAAAATTCAGCAGGTGATCTTCATGTAATTATTGGGGCCAGCGTGGTACTTTGGGTAGAATCTGAGTTTGCTATAGGATACCCTGTACTCAGTTTCAAAGCCTTACCCAAGTATGATTATTCAAGTCCTGCAGCCACAGAGAAGAAAAAGAAAGCGCACCTTCTCAGATTCCCACTTCTTGTCACCTATTAGTGGGAGAACAGCCTTCTCCTCTGTTGAAATAAGACAGTTGTGTACTTTTGTTTTTACAGATACAAATCGTCCTAAACTGTAAAATGAAAATGTCGTTATCAGGGGGGATAAAATAAATGCAAAACTAGCTTCTCCCTTGAGGCAACATGTTTGCTGGTGGGTAGGCAATGGTGTTCCATCTAGGACTGCCTCTCTTAGTTAGAAGTCTGACACACAGAACTGCAGCAGGTGTGACTTTTGCTACCATGAAAAACACTGGCGGGAAAAGCCCCTCCACCTCATAGTCTGTAAGTTGAGTGCTGTTAATAACACACACAAAAAATGGCTTCCACTAAATGGCTGGCAGTCCTCATTCTGTGTCAGGGGATATGGTCAATGTGCCTTGAAACAAAAAGAGTGGATTTTATTCACTTGATCGTTTTTTTTTTTTTTTTTGCAGTGTTTGGTGGTGATTTCTTATTTTTTTTAAAAAAAAAAAAAATAAGAAATCACCACCAAACACTGCATCAAAAATGTACAATGTAGGATTCAGATACCTTCAAAATATATGAAGTTATCACAGGGATAGCCAATGGTCAGGGATGATGGGAATTAATCATAGAATCACAGAAGTAATCAAACAGGATATGGGAGAGAAATATCCATGAAGCAAAGGGATAGGCAATCGCTCCCCCCTGCCATTCCTTTGCACAAATGGCCATGGTGGGTGGGGCTGATGGGAGCTTTAGCCCTGCAACCCATTGGCTGCCCCTGAGTTATCCTAAGACCCATCCATTCTTCTAACCCCCCCCCCCCAAAAAAAACCCCAACCCACAACTTCGCTTTATAATGATTTTGGGACACTGGTGGCACCGTGGTCTAAACCACAGCCTAGGGCTTGCCAATCAGAAGGTCAGCGGTTCAAATCCCCGTGACGGGGTGAGCTCCCATTGCTCGGTCCCTGCTCCTGCCAACCTAGCAGTTCAAAAGCACGTCAAGTGCAAGTAGATAAATAGGTACCGCTCTGGCGGGAAGGTAAACGGTGTTTCCGTGCGCTGCTCTGGTTCGCCAGAAGCGGCTTAGTCATGCTGGCCCAGAAGCTGTACGCCAGCTCCCTTGGCTAATAAAGTGAGATGAGCACCGCAACCCCAGAGTCGTCTGTGACTGGACCTAATGGTCAGGGGTACCTTTACCTTTAAGCAGAAACTATGAAGATTTCAGTATTGGGTATAGGAGAGGGAAAACAACCTTGAAAGTGAATCCAGCTGACTCCCTTCTGCATTGTTCAAAGATGATTTTTGTATTCAACCAGAGAACAGCTCGTCAGTATTTCTGGGGTTGTTCCTTGTCATGCAGAGCCCACATGGGAGAAGAAGCAAAGCATGCCTTTCCCCATATGGCTGTCAAAGAAAGCACAATAAGATGTTGTGGGAGGTGATCGTGCGGCAAGTCTCCAGCAAAAAAAGGAAATGGAAGAGCTGGAGGTAGAACTCAGGAGGCTTTGCAATGGGATCCAAAGCATTCCACCAGGGCTGTGAGTCAGCTACTGCAAATCCAGCTGTAGCCAACTTCTGCCGGGTGAAATGCTGATGTATAGAGCAAGTTCATACCTAAAACCATTCTGCAAAAAAAAAAAAAATCCTGTCTGTCATACTTCCTACTCCTGCCGTATCCTTGACCATGTACAGTTGCCTTACAGTGAGTCAGTCCACTAGGGTTGCCCATGTTTCAACTGACAACAACTTCTCAAGGGCTAAGGCAGATGTTTGTCCCATCAGATCCTACCTGAACCATTTAAGCTGGAGGTACCATGGATAGCACATGTCCCATGTGCTCTGCCACTGAGCTATGACCCCTTCACTCTGAGCTTTGTGACCATCTTAATTTTTTTTTTTAATTCTCTCAATTGCATTTCTTCTACTTAACCATTTGTTTGTTAGTCTGAAGAAAGAAAAAAAAAACCCTCCAGTATTGTCCTAACAATCAGTATGCCTCTGCTGAAGATATTGTGGTCAGTGTTATCTGATAGGATCATATTGTTAAAGAGGTGTGGTTGTTCAACAGCTCAGCGTGATGATTCATGGGATATAGTCTTCAATCCTTTAAAAAGGAAAAAAAAAAGTTTTCCCCGCCTCCAAAAATGCAGAGCTTTTGTCTCCTTCTGAGCTTCATCCCCCCCCTTTTTCCCCCTTTGAACTGAACAAAAGAAAAAGAAAATCTGTGTAAAACCTGTTGGCCTACTGTCTTTTCAATCTGTTTTATACAAAAATCCCAAGAGAAACTCACTTAATAGGTAGTTGAAGCCTAGGGATTTCCATCTGATGCTTGCCCTAGAAAGCGGGATCATGTTTTCTCACTCATGGAGGCAGACAGCACTTGATGGAAATATCAGCAGGGAGACAAAGACGGGAGCGGGGAAACCTCAAGTTGGATAAGCTTTGGGGCAATAATAAAGCTGATTTAATAATAAAAAAATCAAAATCAGCATATGAAAACAGTTCATTATGTATGCGTTGTTCTCTGGGGTGGGTACTGAGGTCAGATCAAGGCTGGGTGGGGGTACGGGGGGGTGCTTCGCAGGTACAGCCGATCCCTTTAGGAGAAAGGCTAACATTGGTTAGTGGTACAAAATGCTGAGAACAGGTTGCTTCTGATTTCCCTCTAGTACAAGATTGTGGGAAGAAGCTAAGCATAATCAATCAGGGAAAGTGTTTACATCCAAAAGTAATGGGGCACGGGTGTCTGGAGGCATGATAGGAACATGGTTTATGTAAGACAGCAAATGGGAAATAAGTCTGCCTTTCTTCTCCCGATTCCTGAGGGACATATATTTATAGTACAGAGTTAAACTGCTTTAAGAGATATTCCCTCTCCCCACAAGAGCACAGGAATTGTAGTTCTCTGAATAGGTCTATAGATTTCCAACAGAGAACTTTAAGCATTCTCAACAAACTACACTTTGCAAGATAATTTGTCCTGACCACTAAAAGCAAGAGTTGCTCTGTTTTCATTTCCTTGGTGTTTAGGATCTAGGTGGAATCTCTCTTATGGTTTCATTCGGTACTTAAAGGGATTGTTTGTGCACTATAGTGACATTAGTTTAATTACATTTGTTATATGCTACTAGCATTGATACTACGCTTATATAGATATTGGTGGACAGGTGCAGGGAGGATACAGGCAAATGGTTATGAATCTTCCCAACTTTTATGAACCCCTTCCATTGTTTAAAATTTCTTCCTCTTCCCAAAAACAGACTCTGGATACATCTTTGCAGCCTTGTGGCTAAGACACTGGAGACATGTATCACATTCTGTTCTGGGTTCTGCTTTAAACAAACGATAGATTCAAATGGAAAGGTAATTACTAATTACCACTGTTCTTGAGAAACATTGCCTTAAAACGAACGCAAAGCTCTTTCCAAATGCCGGATAGCTTGCAATTTGCAACAGGGTAAAATTACCAATCACCAAATCTTATTAATATTCATATGTCCTATTACGAAAACAAAAGCCTGTATGATTATCTCGTTCCACAAACCCAAAGTACAAATCACCTTGACTGCATATAGTCATTTTGACCTGTGATGGGTAAAGGCACCAGCAGTTCCCGATGAAATGGAAAGAGATAAATTGTTTGATTCTGGAGCAACATGGCAGTCATTTAGGTGTTTTTATGGCCATCACATCCTCAGTCTCCGCCACTTGGTGTCATGCCAGTTAGAACACAAATTCCACCAACTGACATTGTTGCTGGCAGGCTGTGAATCATAAACTGAAATGCATGTATGTGAGATTTCCGATAGGACAGGTGGGGATTCTTAACAGCAATAAGGTATTTGGACACCAGTGGTTGCAGTGCACAATTCAAAAAAATACAAAAACAACACACACACACACCGTGTTATATTGACTTGATGCCCCTTGGAGCAAACAGACAACCAAAGGCAGGATTGTAAAATTGTTCTGGCTGGCTGCCAGGATGAGAAGCAAGGGATGAATGTTGTAAGACAGACTTGGTCTTGGAGCTATCTTATGAAATGGCACAAGCAAAATAAGCAGCAGGTTTCAGGGGAGGGATGGGGAGAAATTTCACACACTTCACATGTAAAGGTGAGCGTACCTACTCTGCATTTTCCAAAACAATATGTGAACTGGAACAGAGTCACCCTTCAAAAGTCACGCTTCCCCACATTTCACAGTGCAGTTCTTCCAGCAAAGTAATGTGTTAGGCTAAAATGTCAATGAAAATGCATATATTAGTGAAAATAACATACAAAAATCCTTTCTTTTGCTATGCAAAGTTGAGCACATTAAATAAAATTGCATACAAAAATGTGTATGTACAGGAAAATTCACACTAAAATGCTAGCGAGTTTTCACGAGGACCTTTTAAACAAAGATTTTGCAAACTGATTTGGAAATGTGGATAACTGAAGTTGAGATTGTAAAAAACAGACTTAGAGAGAAACTGATTCCTATTTCAGGGTCTGAAATTTGAAGGAAGGAAGGAAGGAAGGAAGGAAGGAAGGAAGGAAGGAAGGAAGGAAGGAGAGGCTCTTTGATAGTTCATTGTCACTTGGCTGGTGACTTCAGTATGAAATGAATTCATACCCATCATAGATGAGCTTACTCTGTGTCTAGGCTTAATTTCTCTCTGTATCTAGGCATGAGCTAAATTTCCACAGTTTTATTTGTCCCTGTGTGTGTCAATATTTGCATGTTTGATGATGGGGAGCCTTTTGTCAAGCAGCTAAGGCAGTTTCACAGCAGTCAAAGGTGTTTTACTGTATTGCATGCAAGCCCTCAACCTTAATAAAAGGGAATAAAGCCCCACCACCAACACATCATGGAATGGAGTAGTCCCTGAGCTAGGGCATAGCTCAGGAAAGTGCCCAAAACACAAAGGGAAAGAAACTGTGTAAACCTGAGATTCTCTGACTAAGCTTATGAAAGCTCCGCTATGTTTAAAGCTTAGATGCTTTCTTCACATAGCCTGTGAGAGAGCCAGCATGGGGTAGTGGTTAAGAGCTGTGGACTCGTAATCAGGTGAACCGGGTTGGCTTCCCCGCTCCTCCACATGCAGCTGCTGGGTGTCCTTGGGCCAGTCACACTTCTCTGAAGTCTCTCAGCCTCACTCACCTCACAGAGTGTTTCTTGTGGGGGAGGAAGGGAAAGGAGAATGTTAGCTGCTTTGAGACTCCTTAAGGGGAGTGAAAGGCGGGGTATCAAGTCCAAACTCTTCTCTTCTATGAGATGTGCCTCAACCAATATAACTGTAGGCAAAGTAGAAATAAAGCTGGCCTCTTATAAGCTTAATTGGGGGCTTGCACCCCAAAATTTGTCAGAGAAGCTGAGGGACTGCAAAGCTCCTTTCTACCCAAGACTTTGAAGATTTCCTGAGCTGTGGACTCACTCTGGGATTAAACATTTCCCCCAGTTCTTAAATATTAGTATTTGCGCACTTTCTTTTAGTATCAAAGTAACCACCACCACCCCAACACACAAAAAGGCATAATATTAAGGTGGAAGCTGAAACCACAGTGAAGACTGGAGATTCTTTGGCAATCACTAAATTAGGAACAGGGATGTGGGTGGCCCTGTGATTTAAACCTCCGACCCTATTGGGCAGGGGTAGGCAACATAATGTCTGGGGGCCGGATGCGGCCCAATTGCCTTCTCAGTCCAGCCCATGGACACTCCAGGAATCAGCATGTTTTTACATAAGTAGAATGTGTCCTTTTATTTAAAATGCATCTTTGGGTTATTTTTTGTGGGGTGTAGGAATTTGTTCATTTCGTATATATATATACCAGCCCACCAAATGGTCTGAGGAACAGTGGACCGGCCCATGGCTGAAAAAGGTTGCTGACCCCTGCTCTTCGGCTTGCCGCAACCCCAGAGTCATCTGCGACTGGACTTAACTGTCAGGGGTTCTTTACCTTTGTTAAAAATTAAGAACTAGATATGAAAGCCTGTCTTGCCACAGCTCTCATCTAATTGGCATTT
This sequence comes from Lacerta agilis, assembly GCF_009819535.1. Lineage (NCBI taxonomy): Eukaryota > Metazoa > Chordata > Lepidosauria > Squamata > Lacertidae > Lacerta > Lacerta agilis. The sequence continues at coordinate 61,231,307 of NC_046313.1, forward strand.
GTAAATAACATCCATGGGTACAATATGGGCATAGTGCTACTGCTGCAGTGGCAGGTTGATGCTTATCCAGTTTAATTACCCTTTAAATATATGCCTTCTATCCTAAGCATTCCAAGAAAATCTGCTTTCAAGAAACTGTCAAAAGTGTTCTGGGATTCAGAGAAACAACTTCTGACAGAAACCACTCCCTTCAGCCTCCTTCTCAAATATCTATTTCTCTGCACTGCAGCACCTTACTGACTGCAAAGGAACATTATTATCAGCATGAAATGTAGCAAAGGAGGAACTATATTATATGGTGAATAATTAGCTAACAACTAAAGTATTTGGTCAAAACCATGGCTAAAGATATGGCGAGAGTAGATATATTCAAGTTATTCTTAGGGGGAAATGTGAAGCTCTTCAAACAAGAGTCTTCCTATGTGCCATATACTGCTGTAACACTAATTCAATTAAGACTGAGGTTTCTTCCACCAAAAGCTGTGCCAAAGTAGCACATGGCACAATAGTGCATAAGAAAACCCTCAACTTCTGTTAGCCAGAGGTATTGCAGTACAGTGGTACCTCGGGTTAAGAACTTAATTCGTTCTGGAGGTCCGTTCTTAACCTGAAACTGTTCTTAACCTGAGGTACCACTTTAGCTAATGGGGCCTCCCGCTGCCGCCACACAATTTCTGTTCTCATCCTGAAGCAAAGTTCTTAACCTGAGGTACTACCGGTATTTCTGGGTTAGTCTGTAATCTGTAACCCAAAGTACCACTGTATTTCGCAGCCCACACAGCCCCCAAAGCTGAGAGAGGGAAGGCAGACCTACCTTGTGTTCAGTCTGAAAATCTCTGCCTTGCTGCTGACTGAGTCACTCTTTCTCTGCCTTATCCTGTTGATGTAAGGCTAGGCCAGTTGTTTGGTGCGTGGATTTCCTCAGGGCTCTCCTGGAACCTGAGAAAGAAAGAAAAAATCACGATCTCAAGAGCTCCTCCTGACTTATATATTGAAATTCTTGCTGCAAAATGTATGTGTGTGTGTGTTTTTTTGTTTTTTTATTAATTAATAAGATACTCAGCAAAAACAGTATTGGGGGAAACAAAATAGAATATTCTTTCCAGTAGCACCTTAGAGACCAACTGAGTTTGTTCTTGGTATGAGCTTTCATGTGCATGCACACTTCTTCAGATACCAATGGGGGAAGTGAGAGAAACATTCCGCTGAAAGCAGCCATTAGATTCATGCACTTCTTTACAGAGCAAAACAGATGTTTATATGGGACTGCATAGAGAATCATGAAGCAGAACAGTTGTTTGGAAGAGGACAGAAAAGAGGGAAGAGGAAGGCAGTGTGGGCACAAGGTGAGCTTTTCCCTCTCCTCTCCCACAAGGGCCTGTGTCTGCCTTGGCAGTATATTGTTACCCACCCTTCATCCTCAGGTCCTAGGGTGGGTCACTACAATTTAAAATTCAGAATAAAAAATTTTAAACGGAGTACAGTCACACTCAGGTGTCAAAGGGCAGGGTATAAACGCCAACGAAAATCAATCTTTTCAATGTCTGTCCTGAAAAATGCCAAGAAGCATTACAGAACTAAATATCATTGATTAAGAGTCTCATGCTGTACCGACTGAGCTATCCCAGTTATCTGCATATAAACAGCACTTCACTATGGTGTACCTACATGGTGTTTTTGAAGAACCAGCATTCCTCTCATAATAAAGATAATACAGCACAAGCAAGGCCTATGCTCCTTCGTGCATCTACTCTAAAATTAATTTTAACTTGCAACCAGTTAATGGGTGTACTTGTAAAGCTATTACACTCTCTAAATAAAAGTGTCATGGTGTATTTTTACAAAGTGTTTCAAAATCCCTGGCTTGGATGGAAAATGCTGCAGAACCTCAGTTATAATAAAGCCACAACTGGCACCTCAGTAATTGTTGTTAAAGATATAAAAATACGTAAACAATTTCCAATCCCTCGGGGCTTCATAATGATGAGCGAGTGGGAAACCAAGAAGGGCATAACCAGTGAATTTGTTTAAAAGCTAGGCAATTTGATGCTACTAATTGCAGATTAGATGAAGAAGAGAAGAAGAAAAGTTTGGATTTGATATCCTGCTTTATCACCACCCGAAGGATTCTCAAAGCGACTAACATTCTCCTTTCCCTTCCTCCCCCACAAGAAACACTCTGTGAGGTGAGTGAGGCTGAGAGACTTCAGAGAAGTGTGACTAGCCCAAGGTCACCCAGCAGCTGCATGTGGAGGAGCGGCGACACGAACCCGGTTCACCAGATTACGAGTCTACCGCTCTTAACCACTACACCACACTGAGCAAATACTGTACCATCACTGAAGTCAAATCATGAGGTTGTGTAAAATAGCATAATATTTTGTTAACATTGTGGGATAACCAGTCTCAGATAACCAACATGCTTAAGTCTAATTAATGCTTGAGGGGATTAAGACCATAGAGTAAGATGTCCTGCCAGGCTTAGGTCACTTTGGGAGGGACTAGGTAATCAAGCCTTTGTCCCCCTTCAGTCTACCAGAGACACTCAGCATGTGAAGAAGCTAAGCAGGTTGCTGCAGCTTATCTGCACAGCTCTTATAAGCCACTCTTGAGTTCCTATACCAACAATTTAGGAACTTTCACTACTGTAACTAAGCCAAGTTTTGCTGCCTTTGCAACTTTTTCTGCATGCTGTATGGGAAAGCATATGAATCTGACCTTTGGAGAGTTTGTAAGTAAACCATTTTTAACTTACCAAATGTGTGGGGTTTTTTCCCCTATGTTAGGGGAAACGGGGAACTTTGGAAAAATCTTAGAAGGGCATATTTTAAGGGCCTAACGGCGTATATATCAACACTTTGCTATGTATTTTGTGACTTTAAATCTCACTAAAGAGTATTTGCCTCAAACATGGATGTTGGCATCCAAGGAATTCTCTTTTATATACCTACCTATTTTTTTTCACTTGCCAATCAACAAACATAACCTGATTTTATAATCCCTTTGGCCTGACAGCAGGCTACTAAATAGCATTAACTACCATTGAGTCCAGGTTACTCCATGAGAATAGGAGAACCCAGATGGCTTATTCTAATTAATCAAAGTGTTAAATTAAAATTTGTGATCATACTGTGGATTGGTTAATAACACTGGTAAACTGTTTCATTCATTAGTCATTAATATTTAGTGTTGGCATCTGTACTATGAATGCTCTATTAGAGTTCTATTTTTAAGCTGTTTTCACAACTATAAGGACAAGACCCTTAATGACAAGACCCCCTTCTATAGCATAATTCCAAGAGCTCACACAATATGGAAAATGCTACACATCATTAATCTAGCAATCAAGTCCCAAGACTCTGTACAGTAAAGTATAATATCCCTTGAGAAATCACGCCTTCAGGAATATGATGCTAGTGATAACTCATTGCATTTTACAGGTAACGGACAATTAAGGTTATTCCTTGTTATAAGGAAGTATACAACTTTCCCCCCAGATCCATGAGGTTTAAATTAGAATTGAGTCTCGTCCCATATAAGGATTTCATGAATGGCTTAAGCCGTCTTCACACATTACTCATGTAAAGGATCAGTGCAGATACAAAAAAAAAGGCTATGGAGTCATGTGTTGACCCCCATCCCTGAAATTGCAATGCTCCCTGCAGATTATCATGCACTGAAGGATAATCTCTGAAGCAGGAACATTTTCTGTCTACATAGACTTTCTATTTTCCACGATTCTAAACTTCATGGGAAGCCTACACAGTTGGAAAATAAATTATACCACAACATGTGAAGACTGAGCAGTGGGGGTAGGGGTAACCACAACAATCTTGGTGGCGAGGTTAAATGTGTGGTCCCACATTGCTTTATAATTATACCCATGATGCTCCCTTGCATAACTGACACATGAAGAGAGGTGATCTTAATGGTTTAGATAAAACCTTTTAAAATATAAAACTTTAATGGATAGATAGGTAGATAGATAGATTCATAACACTTATGAATTGTAGATGTCTACTTTCAAGCTGCTTTAACATGTGTGAGAATTACAATATTAATTGAGGAGGAAAAGTTGGTGTTTTGTGCATTTGCAAATATGTATGAGGGAAACCCTGTGAGTGCTGATATTTACTGATAATTTGTAGCACCATAGGGAGGTGATGAGAATATTTGGTTAAATTACCAAATTCCCTCCTCTTCTCCATAATTTACAGATAAAGGGCAAAAGTTACCAAGGCCTAGCAATAAATATCCAGAAGAGGATTAATGAAAGAAACATTTCTGACATATACCAATATAAATCTCAAAGCCAACTGAGCATCTTCATTAAAACAAATAGATTCAATATACTGTTTAATCAGTTACTAACAAAGGACCATATACTCTGTGAAAATTAGAAATACTGGCCATACAGTATACATAAATCATTTCTGGTTCTCATCAGTTCATAGCATTAAGTTCCAGTAGCCTTCTAAAAATGACCTAGTTTTAACTCAAATGACCCAGTTTATATGTAATTTTTCAACATTTAGTCCTAAATGCCAGCATTTATCAGTAAATGCTAGGCAATGGCCAGAACAGTGAAAAAATCATTTGCTTTTTAAATATTGGATTCCATGTATCTACCTGCATCTAAAAGAATTCTTACTAAGTCATTGAGAATGTTATCCTCCAAATGCAAAATACTTAACTGAAACCTGTTTCTGTTGCTCCCTGACATTCCAAATCCTCAAATTAGTATGCAGTTATTCCAATTCACCATATGTTTTAGGTTTTCATATTTTCACTACTCACTGATCACAAGATGAATAGTTCAGAGGGGGGCATGTTGATAGGAAAGTGTATAAACCAATACCTATGGAAGTGGCTTTACCATAATAGAATCATATCATTGTAGAGTTGGAAGGGATCCAAAGGGTCACATATGCCAACCCGCTACACTGCAGGAATCTCAGCTACATCATACATGACAGATAGCTATCCAACATTCTAGTTTGTCAATGTCCTTCTTGAATTGTGGTGCTCAGAAGGGATGCAGTATTCCAGATGTCATCTGACCAAGGCACTATTACTGGGACTATTACTTCCATCAGACTATATGGATTTCTTGTTTGACTACCACAAAATCTGTAACCATTTCTTCTGTTACATCACCTGTTGAAGGGTATGAATGTGTGGCACATTCTGTGTCTAAATGAGTATCGTATTATACCGTATGCATTCCATCATAGCTGGGTTTAGGAGCCTCTGGGTAGAGTTTGCTCCAGACAAACAGTTATGGGATATAGCAAGCCTTGAGATTAGAGCATAAAGACACACTCTCTTTAGAGGTAACTGCAAAGTCCCCACTAACCACACAGTCAGCAAGCATAAGAAAAGTTCTTGCACATGTGCCAACATGTAGACATGCATCAACATATGTGCAAAGAGTTCCTTGCTGTAGAGGATTGTCTGAGTTCCTCTTCATTTGTAACATACTGGAGACTAAGCTGGAAAGGTTTGACTGGATAACATTTTTTCTCTTGCATTTGTGGACTGGGGAAATAGATTGAGGCTGCAATTGCAGCCCCACTGATTACAAGCAAACATATAATCATAGAATTGTAGAGTTGGAATGTAGCAATGCAGGAATCACAGCCCAAGAACCCCTGGCAGATGGCTATCCAACCTCTGTTAAAAAAAAAAAAAACTCCAGTGAAGGAGAAGGCCACCACCTTCTGAGGCAGTCCATTCCGCTGTCAGAATGTTTAGACAGAATTTCCTTTCTTGTAATTTGAACATACATAGGGCTGGAATGGATTTGACATTCCATTTCCCTGCTTACAAAGAGAGTTGCCACTAATTTGTGTTGGGCTAAAGAAGAAGAAGAAAACCAAACAGTTTGAAGTCTCGGCAGGGCGGCGGCAGAAACGGATGCAGCCAAAGAAGTTTTATACAACAATTATTAAATTCAAAGCCAAAGAGAGGAGCATGAAATTGGGCAGGTTTGTTCCTCCCCTGTCCCCTGTGGAGATCAAGAATGAGAGTGGAGAAGACAAATAGTTAAAAGAGGCAAGGCGATGATTTTGTTCTTTCACAAAAGGTATCAATGCAAAGCTTTTTGAGCTAGAAATTAATGAAGATGGAGTCTGTATTATGAATTGCATCCCTTCTTGTCACAGTGGGAACCACAGAAGGAATCTCTCTGCTGTGGAGATGCTGGGGCTGTTCGCAGTTTGCTGCAAAACCCTAGTGTTTTATCTTTTCTGCCAGTATCTTCTTGAAACATAAATAAATAAAGGCAAATACATACTAATGAGACCCCAGGGCTAAGGAATGGTGGGGGGACCATCGTGTTTTATCGGCCTGTGCTACTGGGTGAGGGGAGCCAGATAAGTAGCTGCCGAAGAAGCAATTAGATCTCCATCTTCCCCTACACAGAAGCCTGGATACACTAGGAAGAAAGCAGAAGTAGAAAGGCTAATGAACAAGTGCAAAAAATAGCCCAGCGATTCATGTAAGGACTTCCTTAGTCAACCTCCAAAGCCATGTCTTTGCTGCCAATGAAGAGAAACAAGCCTCCTAGTCTGCTTTCCTTGGAAATGGGTTAGCAGGGAAGATCCTCTATTCTCCCTGGCTATTTCAAAGGTTTTGTGAGGTTGTGTGGGTTTCAGGATAGCTGCCAACGTTCAATGAGCTGTCATCTAAGCCTTTTTTTTTTTTTGACAGAAACCACACACTAGTGTTTTGACTAGAGGACAAACAATCCCAGCAAAAAGAATGCAGTCTGCTGTTGCAGTGCTAGCTGTTAAGGGCAGGCAATCCTGCTCAGCCCAAAAGTGCTTGAGACTTTCCAAATATGTTTTTGAAAACCCTCAAGGGAATTCTGGGAACTCAGGAACAACCCCAAGTGCCTTGGCATTGCCTCCTTCTCTCCCCCCTTGCCCTAAGGCAGAAAAATATTGATCTGAGGTAAGAGCATCCATATGTAGTCCAAGTATGGAATGTTATATTTACCCACTGAGGACCTGGGACGTGACTACAAGTTACAGGATCCCTAATAGGGACTGACATTAAGTATCATTTTCCATTGAGCAGGAGGATCCACAGCAACAGAAGGTGACATAGGGTGCACATTTTGCCCCCTCCTTAAGGGACATTAGTTACCTCCCTGATGCCTGATGTGGAAATACAGAATTGTCAAATGAGAAGGAAACTTATTTAGTTATAAAAAAAAATTATATACTGCCAAGATTTTACAAAACAGTTTACAACAGTAAAAAGAAGATAAAACCATGCAAGAAAAGCATTAATGTAGATACAATGTAGTTAAAGACAAAGCAAAGATTAGTAACCCATTGTGAAAAGATATGCTCTTCATTTCTGGCAGACTAGAAAAGCTTGCAGCAGCCATTTAAAACACGAAGGTGCCTGCTGTTGGCAGCGTGTTCCACAGGACTGGCCCAATGACACTAAAGGCTCAGTTTATCATTGTTGAGAATCAAATGAGCCTCACTCAGAGAACCTTTGTACTCATTTAGTCCAACCCTCTGCTCAATGCAAGGTACGAAATACAGGATGCAATGGCAACATTCCTGACAGCGGATTTGATTGGAGCCGCTGCTATCACTTCCTACCCAATTCCCTTACTCCAAAGTAAGGCAAAAGGGAAATGGGGAAGAAGCAGTAGGACAAATCAGAGGTGGGTACTCCAGAGATAAAAGTAGAATTAAGCTAGAGAGGGCATTCTCATAGCTAGCTGTAGATTTCCAAATTCTTGAAGGCAAAATCAGGGTAAGAATGTTCACATTTTCACCCCAACCCTGCAATTAGCTGCTGCTGCTACAATGGGGAACTAATCCATTGGTTCTCAAGTATTAACACTGTGTTACTTCCTAGGCATGCCTTCTGTTTCATTTCCACTCATTTTTAGTCTCACCTCACCTCAGAACCCACTTCTTCATCAAACAAGTTTAGCTTCACCTTAGCTTCATTGCCACTGCTACATAAGCCTATTCGGTCTTTTCTCATTCATACTGCTCATTATATTTGACCTCTTAACCATCCCCATCCTATTTACAATGTGGTAGATTGCAAACTATATTGACAGGACAGAAATACTCCTTTCTAACACACTTGTAGAAGCCAGAGAGCAGTGGCAGCAAACAGTCACTAGAATCTACTAAATAGAATACAGTGTAACCTCGGGTTACGACGGGGATATGTTCCAGAGGCCCCGCCGCAACCCGAAAATGACGCATATCAAAGTGCTGTGTCTGTGCATGCGCGGAGTGTGATTTAGTGCTTCCGTGCATGTGCGAGCGGCGAACCCGGAAGTAACCCATTCCAGTACTTCCGGGTTTGCCGCAGACGTTCGCTGAAGTGGACGCAAGCAGAGGCGGACGCAGAACAAGGCTTGACTGTATAAGATCTGTTTTGATGAATTAGACACTAGTCCATTCAAGTCCAGTATTCTGTTTCTGCAATGGCTAGACAAAACTTTACGAATAAAGTATGAAGTCTTCATTGTCCTTCACTATATATCCCCAGAATTTGCTATTCAAAGATATTTCTCCACCTAAAGCAATGGATAAACGCAGGGCCATTGAGGACCTTTTGCTGCTTGAGGTGTATCAGCAAATGGCCCTTCCCCAAATTAAGATGCACAGTACCCACATTATTTTGGCTCCTGAGGCAGAAAATCTCACAAGTGCTATTTCCCTGGCAGTAAATATATAATAATAACAATAAATTAAATACCCCACAGTCATTTGCGACTGGACTTAACTGTTAGGGGTCCTTTATCCTTTTTTTTAAAAAAAAAATAGCTTACAATTTGCTGCCCTTTTATGACAGCCAATACCAGTTGCCTGAGGCTGCTGCCTCACTCTTCCTTGTGGATGGATTTGTCCTTAATAAATCTGTGCAAAAGCCATCTAAGTTATTCACCATTATAATATCTTTAATTTCCATAAGCTAATTATGTGTGATAAGAGGGAGTTCTTTCCTTTGTCCAACAATTTCAATGTGTGACCCTGAGTTTTGGAATGATGAAGTACTAACTTCTCTCCATCCACTCCTTCTATCCCACTCATGATTTTGCAAACTTCAGTCATGCCCCTCACCTTTAAAGTCCAAAGGCACAAATATACTTGTCCTTCCTTGAAGGAAAACCACTGTTCACTGCACTTCTCTTGAAACTTTCCTGTTACATGAACTAAGTCTATGATAGTAATAATTTCGAGACTGGTGACTGATAAATATGCCCTTGCTATAGATTTATATAACAGCCTTATGAAACTTGCTGTTCTATTTTCCATCCCTCTCATCATTGTCATCATAATCAGCTAAGGTCAAACTAGATGAGGCACTGGAGATCCTGTCTCCTTTAAAATCAACCTTGGGGCTGAGGTGGGAAACGGAATATAATTGTGGAGTGTTGCAGGAGGATCTAAACAATTTTCTCTCTTCCATTTTGCCAGTCTACATCTCTCACTCCCAAGCTGTTTGCCCCATGAAGGAAACCAAATGAGTGCATGGACAGAAAGTTTCAGTCCTGTTTGACACCCTTTCCAGTGGCTATTTTCAGAAGAAATTAAAAAAAGAAATGTAAAATCCAGTCATGGATCTTTAGCATTTCATCTGGGTTGACACTAAGTTTGCTGTCATACTGAGATGATACTTTCTGCAGGATTTTAACCTTACATTTTCCTGAGTTGTGACAGTCTATTCTGAACCCATCAACCTATGTGTGAAGATTGTTTTTGGTTAAATGTGTATCACTTTGCACTTGATAATGAAACTTCTATGCCCTTTCACTGTTCACTTTTGCAGTGTTTGTTTGCTCAGTTCTCACCTTTATCACTAACTTTGTCATGGCTGTGGTGGATCAGGCCAGTGGCCCATCAAGTCCAGCATCCTGTTCTCACAGGGGCCAACCAGATGCCCATGGGACCTGAGTGCATCTCCCCTCCTGAGGTTTCCAGCAACTGGATTTCCAGCAACTGCCCCCAACCATCTCTTTCTTTACCCCAGTGTATTCATTTAGCACACATTACTTGGCTTGAGAAGTTCTTGCAAAATTCAGACAAGCACAAATATTGAAGGATGGTTGTACAGTTGTACCTTGGAGCTTGAACGGCTTAGTTGCAGAACGTTTCGGCTCCCAAAGGATCAAAAACCGGAAGTGAGTGTTCTGGTTTTTTGAACAGTTTTGTTTTGTTTTGTTTTTTGAAGCTGAACATCCGATGGGGCTTCTGCGGCTTCCGATCTGCTGCAGGAGCTTCCTGCAGCCAATCAGAAGCTGTGCTTTGGTTTCTGAACATTTTCGGTGTCAAATGGACTTCCAGCACAGCTTCTGTTCAACTTCCAAGGTACAACTGTATTTTGGTTCATGCATTGATTTACTAAGTGTAGATTAGGTAGGCTCACCTTTAAATGTGAACTGGATCTAATCCCCTCTCATCCCTACTACTAGTACATAGCCTTCAGCTGGCATGATTTTTCTTTTAATGTTGGTCTTTGTTTGACCACAAGCCATAATTGGCTAGTACCTTGCCCTTCTAGAGAAGGTGTGGCTACCTGAAAGAGCAATAGTTTCATCTAATCTGGTCTTAACCCAAGAAAATCTTTACTAAAGATTATCTTTTTAAGAAATGTGAGATGAATTATGAATTTATTACATTATTATTAAATTTACATGCTCATGAGACCAGCCCTTGAAATGCACCATAACTAGAGAAACCTCAATGGCTGAGAATACTCTGTATTTTAATGCATTTGCAGCCCTGATTCTTTCACCAAAGAGGTCAAGGAGAAAAGCATGCCGTTGCTCTGCAGAAAGGTTAACGTGAGCTGTTTTCTGCTGATTTCCCACTGCTGCTCATTAATTCTTTCCCAATATATTTATTGAGGAAATTTTGCCTTCGTGCAGCCCACTAAGGTATCTCTTTGCCTCACACCCATTCCAATTATGCTACACCATTTCCAATTATATTTTACCATTCTGCAGTGGGAAGCCTGCATGCAAAAAGAAAGAAGAAAAGAAAAAAAATCCACATTCTACAAAAATGATTAAAATTCCATTCCATTGCTGGCTCTGGGACTTGCACATGTGATTAAGTTTTGCCTTAGATTTGACGAAGGGCTTGCTCTCTTCAAAAACATATACAACCATTTTTTAAAAAAAGAAAAAGATAAAGATAAACATAACTGAGATTTAATCTTTCCATATAAAAACTCATCTTTCACTTCCTGGACATCTTTTCTCCATTTCCTCAGCACTGTTTTAAAAAGGAATAAAAAATATGCTAAGGCCTCGTCTAGTGGAGCCTCTTAATTTACTCACATTTAAATTAAGTGCCTGAATGCCACGGATTACAGTAAAACTATCCTCATGTTTATTGATGGTGCTAGATGATGGCCTCATTTAATTAATATTTATGGTTTTCTAACTAATCTTTGTACCATGTTGAGAAGGAAAGAAGGAAGGAAGGAAATAGATTGTGAAATTCTCAAAGCACTCCAATAAAGAGAAGAGGTATATACGAGAAAGCAACACTAGGCTGGAGAATATGTTCTTCTCTCTCAATTTTTGGAGAGAAACAAACTTTAGAAGGAAGGTATTGTTCTTCAAAAACATTTTGAATCTGTGGATGTTTATCCTTTTTATCCTATTCAGGATCATTAGATTCTGCTGGTGGCTGGCTGCTGTTGTTGTCATTTTTACCTCTTCTTTTTTCTGAAGATTTCACCTAATCATAGTTTACACAATGAATGGGATGACATCACATTACATAGCCCGTCAGAGTTGTCTATGAGATTGTAAGAGCAAATGAGGGGAATCTAAGTGACTGCATAATTATTTTGATGAAGAAGGTTGAAAACCATGGCAAGTACTTTCAGACATTGTTGAAAAGGTTCACAAAACTGAACATTATCTGCTCAGTTCTAGATCGCACCCTTCAATTTCAAGATGATCTACTAACATTTTGATCTTGGAGGCATTTGAAGTTGGAACACACTTACCCAACATCATAGGTTTTTTTTCAGAGAGTTTTCTTTTCTCATGAGGTGGCCAAAGTATTTGAGCCACAGCTTCAGAATCTGTCCTTCCAATGAGCATTCAGGGTTGATTTCCTTCAGAATGGATAGGTTTGATCTTTTGCAGTCCACGCGCCTCTCAAGAGTTTCCTCCAGCACCACAATTCAAAAGTATCAATTCTCCGGTGATCAGCCTTAAAAGATACAGTGGTGAATCCACTCCCCACCCCCTCTATCACATCTTTGCATGCCGTCTTACTGCTGTCACATATTGGCCGGGAATATAGGAAACTGTCTTAAGGAAGGCCACTGATTTGTCCAGCTCAGTATTGTCTACTGACAGTGGCTCTCTGTGGTTTCAGACAGGGGAAATTCACAGCCCTACCTGGATAGGGCTGGGATTGTACCTGTTATCTTCTTTGTGCAAAGCTGATGCTCTGCCTCTGAGCTGTAGTCCTTCCCTTTGTAGGGAAGAGAAGTGAAGTGCTTGCTCTACCAGTGTAGGCTGCACAGGGAGTCTACACACATACGGCAGGTCTCGTCCTTCCAATACATAGAGTGTTAGAGTGTTTTACTGGAACCTGGCAGACCAGGGTTCAAATCCCCACTCACTCATGAAGCTCACTGGGTTACCTTAGGGCAGTCACTGTCTCTCAGCCTAACCTATCTGACAGGGTTGTTGTGTGGCTGAAATGGGAATAATGATAAGCATGTGCACCACCTTGGAGGAGAGGTGGGGTATAAATAAATGAAATAATTAAATGTGTTATTGAGCAGTTCTTAAATCACAAGTCCCATCTCTGCAGAACAACAATCAGATCCCTGTAAGTAAAGGAAAACACTTTAAAGATTTCATATTGAACCACACCGACATCATACACAAACAGCAGGCAAAGGGGCAAAAAGAACTCCTGCATTATTACTTCAGTCTACTGGTGAGATTGTGATACGACTGAAGCTCCCTCATAAGAAAAAAAAAAAACCCTTCCTCCTGTCATGCTAGGTTTCGTTGGGTTTTTTAAGTGCCACAATTTCCTACTCATGGGGAAATGTTCAGATGTGTGGCCAGCTTCCAACCACTTGAACCTGCAGTGTGATGTGCGATGTATAAACCAGGAACAGTTTTACCCTCTCAGCCTCAGGGGGAGGGGAGCTAGGCTCTTGATATGTGTGTGAAATAGGCAAAATGAAGGTATCTTAAGAGCTGAAGGCATTATGAACCATACACAGCAGAAAACATGGCACAGTCCTGTGAATGTCAATGACCCTTTCCTAGGCATGGGATAAGTAACTACCCACTACTTCATATATGTCATTCTCAGGACCCTCTATGCAAAGACATTTGCCAGTTGCCTGCCATATCTTTCTGCTGAAAACCTGCAAGGTCTGTCAATCCCAGACCCTTCTATTACAAAGACAGCAGATGCACTTAAAGTTATGAAGCCCAGAGTAAGCAAATCTAAAATGTTTAATCTATTATTAATCAGACAGTTGCTGAAATGATAGGGCTCTGGGGGACTTGAGAAAGACATCAATATTTATGGGCTCGTTAGCAAATGTTTCTCTCTCGTTTTTCTATTTATCTTTAAAGAGGCAGCAGGAGTATGAAGGATGTTTATGTTTTATGTCATTACATAAGGAGGCAATGTCATGTTTGGGGACAGGAAGATTCAGTACAAGGTTCTGAATATTAATCACAGAAATCAAGTGCTGGAGCTGGTATCAAGTCTTCACAGTCTTGTAACCAAGTACTTGAGCATTTCCAAAGGCATCAGGATATATCCAAATCAGAAAGTTGAAAGGTGGACTTTGAAAAACAATTCAGTAGCCACAAGTGTGCATTGAACTAAATATCAGGTGATATCTGGCTTACAAGTAGAATCATGGAATTGTAGAGTTGGAAGAGACCGTGAGGGTCATCTAGTCCAACCCCCAGCAATGCAGGAATCTTTTGCCCAGCATGGGGCTGGAACCCACAACCCTAAGTTTAAGATTATCATGGTCTACTGACTGAGCTATCGGATATCCTCTAGGGATATTGCCCTATTGTTGGTGAATGCTGGCTCCACAAACTGTTCATGCTAGATTGGGTGGGGTGGTGGTGGTTTAGACCCACTTTGAGCATCTGGATGAAATCACCCGATTGCTCTACAATATTTTTATCCCGCTTGATTGCCCTATAATATATTTATCCCACTTTTTATCAGACCAGATTTCAGAATGGTATACAGCATAAAACAGTTATAAAGAAACACAAAGAAAGTGGCAGATAAATTTTAATGCACACTGAAACTTGCTCAGTTAAAATGTTACAATCTATTAACATGCTTCGATAATTTAAGTGTTGGAGCCACTTCAAAGTGACTTATGGCTTTAAAGGTAAGATCCAGGCACTCAAATTGAACCAGGTAGTGAACAGGCAGCCAATGAAATCCTTTTAATACTAGGAGAATATGGGTGAACTAGGCTGCACCTGCCAAAATTCTGAGTTGAATTCTTTACCAAATGAAGCTTCTAAGCTACTTTAAAGCAATTTATTAGTGTTCTGCCCAAATTTTCTCCTGCATTTTTCAACCACTCTCAATCAATTAATGAGAAAGAACTTTCATTCAAAAAATTTCAAAGGGGAGAGAAAATTATGTAATGTTACCATAGTTTGGGTGCCAGATCTTGATATGCTTAGCTTAATTTCTGGTAGCCAAGAAGTGTTTGTGAGTTTTCTTTCATTCCTCAAATCATCTCTCCAGTGTATGTGTTCTGCAGCCTACCTGGGTGTCTGTGCTTCCTGAAAGCCCCATGCTGTTCTTGATTGGACTTTTCTGTAAGTACAGTAGGTAGGGATGCCACCTATTGGCATCTGTTCATTTTTTTTCAGTCAAGTCTTACTTTTAAAGAAATCAGTGAAGAGAAGGGGGTTTTTTTAAGGTGAAAGAAATGCATCCCTTAAAACCACTGACTGCATTGGTCTCAGATGCTCAGTAGCCACCTCCCAAGCTTAATACACATCAATGAAAACCTAGGGAAAGAGGTCATTCTTCCTTTGGGTCTTTTTGAGATCAGGAACTGCAGCCAGCTTGGGAGGCTGCAGAGCCCTGGAGAAATGTTTAATGGAAGGAAAAGCACACGTGGCTATGGCCACCCCACAATAATAAAGCACGCTCAGTCCACACCTACCTGTATAACAAAAATCAAAAGAAAGCCTGAAGCATGCTGTGAAAGAGGAAGAGAAACAGAAGCCTCTTTTGCTTGTGAAGGAAACTTCTGAGATATTAGAGAATGGATTTTGTGACAGCACTACATAGACACTTTGCTGTAATCTAGTCAGAAGTTTAATACTGCATGAGTCACCATGGCCACACTTTCTGGTGATCGGAGCTGCCAGCCATAGTTGGTAAGGGCAGTCTATTGCAGTGATTGCCTGGATCTCCGGTGACAGTGATGGCTAACTAGTGGCCACCAATATGTCACTGAACTGCAACTATCAGCCCCAGCCAACATGGTTATTGGTCAGTGATGATGGGAGTTGCAGTCCAACAGCAACTTTGAGGCCCACAGGTTACCTACCCAAGCTGTTAACCTGCTCAGGGGGAGTTCAGCCTTGTCCAGAATTGATAGAACACCCTCTCTCTGCTCATAAGAACCTGAACACCTCCACTGTGTCAGGATTTATGCCCATCACCTTGCCGACAAAGTCCGTATAGTTAAATCTATGGTTTTCCCAGTAGTAATGTACGGAAGTGAGAGCTGGACCATCAAGAAGGCTGATCGCCGAAGAATTGATGCTTTTGAATTATGGTGCTGGAGGAGACTCTTGAGAGTCCCATGGACTGCAAAAAGATCAAACTTATCCATCCTTAAAGAAATCAGCCCTGAGTACTCACTAGAAGGACAGATCCTGAAGTTGAGGCTCCAGTACTTTGGCCACCTAATGAGAAGGGAAGACTCCCTAGAAAAGACCCTGATGTTGGAAAATATGGAGGGCACAAGGAGAAGGGAACGACAGAGGATGAGATGGTTGGACAGTGTTCTCGAAGCTACTAACATGAGTTTGGCCAAACTGCGAGAGGCAGTAAAGGATAGGCGTGCCTGGCGTGCTCTGGTCCATGGGGTCACGAAGAGTCGGACATGACTGAACGACTGAACAACAAAAATCATATAAGAGAAATACATAGTTTTGTGTGGCAAGACCAGGAATGCAGCACAAAGCAGTACCCAGTCATGAAAAAGAGTTCAGTTGTCTCCACTCTGCCAATTCTCATGCAAATGTCAGAAACAGATTATGGTGGGGGGAGGGGTGTTTGTTTGTTTTTTTAAGCCAAAATAAGCATGATCTCTCTTTCCAAAGACTTGTTCTGCTTGAAAAGAAACATTACTGTGGGAGACTATGCAGACCAATAAAACATTTCTAACTCTCTCATCTCCCTGAAGATTTCAAATTGTTTCCCTGAGTTTGTAAAGTATTTCTGGAAAGCTGAGCATGGCACCAAGCAGAGACCTATTGTTTACGGATTTCATTAGCTTGCTACTACTGTGGCTGCTCACACAGTGTCTGGGCTGCAGGACATCAAGAATGCATTCAGCTCTGTTTAGCTTATAAAGTGGTTTCTGACCCCTGGGCATAGAAGTCTATTGTTTGCCAGTTGAGTCATTTGCTGATGTTGCATCCCTTGAGGCCTTCTGCTGATATTGTTTTCTGCTGTCTAATGTTCCTTGTTCTCTTAGTCATCTATTTCAGTTTCTTCACCTATGCTAATATTATATATAATGGCTTCACGCCCACGCAAGCACAATGTGATTTGCCTCAGAACCTATATAGAGAACTGTTTTCCTAAACTCCACAGTTGGAAGGTAGCAACACAATATCTTCATAGTGAGTTGCAGCTAAGTATATGGAAGCACAGAGCCGTAGCAAGGTCAGGTGGTACCTGGTGCAATTTTTTTTGTCAACCCCCCCCCCACGTTGACGCCTTGGGGTAGGCTTGGGAGTCGTGGGCTGAATGTCAACCCCCCCCCCCCCGGCACGCTGCCCACCTGCGACTCCTAAGCCTCCCCGGAACTGTCAAAATGAAGGCAAAGTGGCACATCTCCCCCCCCCTTCCCCCGACGGCTCAGAGTAGCCTTGGGAGTTGCAGGCAGGTGGCATGCCGAATGTCACCCCCCTTAGCGATGACACGCGGGGCAGTCCGCACCCCCACACCCCCTTTCCTATGCTTCTGTGGAAGCAGGCATGCTCATAAACACTGGTCTTGCAACACTCTGCTTATGTTGTCTCTGCCCCTTTGAAAAAGCCAAAAGGACCATATGTGAGGCCAGTCCTAGACCAAATGACACCTGCTCCATTTGTCGAATACCTTCCTTTTTATTGTATTTTGATGCATGATTGATCCCTGTTGTTTAAGAGGAGACATTTGCAAATGGGAATCTGCAAATCTGTACTTAATCATGCTATGTGAACAGTTTGTACTGTTTGTTTCAGCTGCTGAGTGGGTCCTTGAGTACATGGTCCATGACAGACTCCTCCTGAGCTCTGTGCTCCCTGAGTCTGGCACCCTTTGTCACATGCCCGTAAATCCAGTCCTCAGTATGTCAGAACTGATCTTTGGAAAGAGAGACTGATATGCGTATTCTAAACCAAGAGTGTGGTTGTTTGTCGCTGTGGAGGGAAAGCCGGCCGCATCTGAAAGCAGAGGGAAAGCATTACTGTGACACATTTAGGGCTGCCGCATGAAACACACTGAGATGGCTGACACAGTAAATGGGGATCTTTTGTATGTGCATGTCATGCAGCAAGAGGCATTACAATGCCTGTCACTGAGAGGGAAGGATTATTGCACCTGTGACAGTCTGAGAAGGATTACCATGCCTATGATATGGGGAGAGGGATTACAGCACCTTTGATATAGCAGTGTGGTTTACTCTGCATATGGAAAGGCAGAGATATGCAGAGTGAGGGAAGTTCTTTATGTGAAGGACAGTAAGAGCTTTTTAGCAGCTTTCCAGCTTCTTTACATATGAGAATTTCCGGGAGTTGCAAGTTGACTGAGAAAATTACTTTTTATTTTTGACATTCCCCTCAGGTATCTATCCTCTTCCTTTAGTATTAAATATATTTCTCTCCTTATATATACTTCTTTTCTCAGTACTCAAATGTGTGCTAAAACATAGCTGTGGATCATTGTGTGCAGGCATTACATCAGAGGGGAATGAGGGTTATTCCAGGGCATTTTTTTCCCCTTCATTCACTCTCACTTACCTCCCCAAGACATAAACGGTTGTCATAGAAATCAGGGAGGTGTTCTTGAGAGGAATTTCTTAAATTCCTCCTCAACAGTTGCCTCCTACCTCCTGTGGAATAATTCCTGCAGTAGTTTGAAGCAATCGGCAGAGCAATCTCATCTGGCTTCATGGAATACATATAGCAACACATATTTTCGTGTTCTGAAGAAGAGAGGTGTGATTGCAGGAGATGGAGGTGAACATTCCAAAGGAAAAGACAGCGCTGTTTCTGTGGCAAACAAAACAGAGTATGGGTTTCATACCCACTTAATGCCTTTAGTAAAAACTTAAATAAAAAAACATCTGGAGGAATGGAAGCTGAATGGATTCATGGAATTGCATGTGGAAAAAGGTTCACTCTGAAAAACAAGCAAATCTCTCTGTGATCTTGTGGCAGATCTTCCCTTAGCTGCTCAGTAATTCTTTATCATAAACAACTTAATTCAATCAGTTTTCCTTTCTTTAAACAAGCCTTTCTCCTTGATTTTCCACTATATCGTGAATTCTCTGGTCTCTCCCTGTGAGTCACTAAAGAAGAAACTTTCTCTTCTGACCTTTTTCCTTCTGCTAACCTTAAATTGCTGGCTGCTCTATGTATTGATGAGTAGAAGCAGTATTTTTACAGCTCACCCCTTTTTCTCATCTTCTCTGACTTTTTGTATCAGTGACTCCCCCTTTTAAGGAGGGAAACCAGAAACCCTTGTTAAAACATGCTTTGTTATTTCACCATCTCTGGAACTCCCAGTGACCTAAATCCCCTTCATGTGGTATGGTAGATAAACATATTAAGGAGGCATCAGCCTCCAATATTGCACTGTTTCCTTGGTCCTATCCACAATTAGGTGTGGGACTATGGACATCTGAAGAGGGGAAGTCTATGTTCATTAACTTCAAGTAGACTTCCATAAGGCCTAGAGTACTGTACAACTGGTGTTCCAGCTCCCATAAAAACCTACATTCGCCTCCCCTTCCCCCTATATTGCATATGAACACTAGGGGCGGAGCCAGGGCAGCTGCACAATGTTAGAGTGGGGCCAGCAATATGGGCCCAATGGCCTTTTCCATACATGAAACATCTAAAAGCAATTGACATGTAGAGAAGGCGCTAAACCCCAGACTATTCCAGAAGTAGGCCTGTACAAGCAAACCTTCTTGACTGATCATGCTCAGACAGAATGAAAAGGAAAGAGAGGAAAGTATTGTCTATGAAGTCATATGATCAACACCATTTCTTGACACAAACAGTTTCAAAGCAGCAACATTGGGAGTGAATAACTAGACCCTGTTTACAGAAATGATAGAAGGCTTGGAGACCATCTTTATGCCAATAAAAGAGTTTTTTCTTCTTCTTCTGTGGAATAATATTTGTGAGAAATGTATTGTTCATAATGGGAAAAATCCTTTTTAGAATCTTAGAAAGAATGGTCTTGTCCTAACATTTGTGGCCACTCAGTGTGTCACCAATTTCAGAGAGGGGAAAGCTTCTCAGTAGTCCTCCTGAAAATGGTGTAAAGCCCAATAATACAGTTTAGGCAACTGTTACTAAAGAATAATTTTGTATAGTTTCTGGCCCATAGTGAACACACTTCTTCTAAGCAGTGGGCATTTTGGCTCTATTTCATGAACACTGTCCTGAATATATCATCTGTGTGGTGCCAAGCATACTTCCAGGGCTTGGCAAGTGTCTCCAACAATGTTGTCAGAGCTGACATGCTGTGAAACAGATATGAGAACTTGACTCAGGGCTATTGTGAGGTCCCATATACCACTGGAACAGATGCTGCTGCAGTTGACTGAGAAAACTAATCCGCCCTTCCACACACATACAGTTCGTTCTGTTATACATAGATGCAAATTGATGTTTAAGCAGTTGCAACATGGAGGTTATTTTGTGACCACGTAGCAAAATTTCTTAGCTCATTTGCACAGCTTACTTATACCCCATAAATGGCTACACAAATGTTGTCTCGGTATGTAGAAGAAGTTTGTTCAAACATTTAGAAGCCTGATGGGAATCCTTGGTGTAGTTTCTTTGCCTCTAGATGTAGGCTTTCACAATCACCACTGCACCAACATTCTTACATTATTTGAGGGCACGAAGGCCTAGCCAACCTTTTCATCCCATGTTGCAATCCCAACAAAAACTGCCCCCAAACAGCTATTTAGTACATGGGGGATGTGGTTCGGTTCATGCTAGTAAGAGCTTCCCTCCCCTGTCAAATAGAGCTTTGGGGTGGATTTTCATCAGGACCCCCAGTGCAGGCACCATGTTGTAAGAGGAGATCCTGACTGGGGGGCCCAGCAGCTGCTATATACAGTGTTTGGGTTAAAACAAAAACAAAATATTTGCGCAACTCCAAGTGTAAATGTCACGTGCAGCTCTGGCCTCAGAGTGTTCAGATACATTTTGTCAATAATCCTTACCTCAAACCTGTAATGTTGATCAGTACTTCTATCCTGATGGGATCAAGACTGAAGGAACATATTAAGCCTGTTGCAAGTAGCTTTAGAAACATCCCTGACTAATATTTGGCCATCTTGGGTCATTTTCACAAACTTGAATTTTGTTCTCTCTCTCTCTCTCTCTCTCTCTCTCTCTCTCTCTCTCTGTCCTGGAAATTTTATACTATCGATTTTTAGGCCGGGTGAGATCACATCACCAGGAGTGGAGCCCATCGGCATTTTTCTCCTGTGGATAAAAGATCAGGCATTAATACAACAATGCATGTTTTGAAGACCATGTCACTTCACAGGAATAAGGTCATGCATATCTAGGCACTGGCTGTTCAAGGCAGCAAAGTGGTGCAGCAGTCAGAGTGCTGAGCTAGGTCTGGGAGAGGTTCAGATCCCCATTCTGCCAACATCTTTCAGCCTAACATACCTGATAGCGTACGGTGAGGAAAAATGTTGGAGGAAAGGCAAGGTATGTTGCATGGAGCTTATTGGAAGAAAGGCAGTCTATAAAGAGAATATATGTATGTATGTATGTATGTATGTATGTATGCATGCATGCATGTTTGAATGACCTTCCAATCCCTCATGTAGACCAGTTACCTGAACCCATGGTGCACTCAACTATAAAAGCTTTGCATATCCTGTTTGCTGAAGCCCATTTTAATTGTGCTACAAAAAAAATCAATCCCCATGTCCCAATTGAAAACTCATGAGATCTTCAGTGAAGCTCTACCACATGGATTACTGTATATATTCTCACCTTGCCATTTTATGATCTGGAGAAATTACCAGCTTCCTTTTTTGACACATTCTATATTTTATTTCATGTTTGTAATTTATCTTCTTGCAATATCAAGAAGAAAGTCACACCAGGCTGGAAGGTGTTAAGAGGAGTCCTTCTCAGTATACGAGAAATTGGAACAAATTAGCATCCTTCAAGCAGCTTCTGTGAGTTTTCTTTTGTTCTTTCTGCAGAGGTTTTCCTTAAAATTTGTAGGTTCCCCCCCCAGGTGCAGGAACTAACTAGTGAAATGCTATTTGCTTTCCGAAAACCAATTCCAAATATACATGTAGAAACAGTGTCAATATGCCAGACTCCAAATGTCAAATGGCAGTTGACTTATTGTACTCTTCAAGTTGCTGTTTGAACTGAGCATACAGTTGTTTTTCTTTTTAAAAAAGAAAAATCTTGACAGTGCATTTATCTGGAATGTTTATGCAATTTCTCTAGCTCTCTGTTTCTAGAGAATCTTCCTTCACTTGCTAAGAATCTTTATTTTCCCAAATAGAGGGGAGATAGAGGCTTGAGAGCAGTACATGTGAAAAGGATCTAGGAGTCTTGGTAGACCACAAACTTGACATGAGTCAACAGTGTGATGCAGCAGCTAAAAAAGCCAATGCAATTCTGGGCTGCATCAATAGGAGTATAGCGTCTAGATCAAGGGAAGTAATAGTACCACTATATTCTGCTCTGGTCAGACCTCACCTGGAATACTGTGTCCAGTTCTGGGCACCACAGTTCAAGAAGGATACTGACAAGCTGAAACATGTCCAGAAGAGGGCAACCAAAATGGTCAAAGGCTTGGAAACGATGCCTTATGAGGAACGGCTTAGGGAGCTGGGTATGTTTAGCCTGGAGAAGAGAAGGTAAAGGGGTGATATGATAGCCATGTTCAAATATATAAAAGGATGTCATATCGAGGAGGGAGAAAGGTTGTTTTCTGCTGCTCCAGAGAAGCGGACACGGGACAATGGATTCAAACTACAAGAAAGAAGATTCCACCTAAACATTAGGAAGAACTTCCTGACAGTGAGAGCTGTTCGGCAGTGGAATTTGCTACCAAGGAGTGTGGTGGAGTCTCCTTCTTTGGAGGTCTTTAAGCAGAGGCTTGACAGCCATCTGTCAATAATGCTTTGATGGTGTTTCCTGCTTGGCAGGGGGTTGGACTGGATGGCCCTTGTGGTCTCTTCCAACTCTATGATTCTATGATATAAGAAACAGAGAGAATAGGCTACCTAGTTTTCTGAAATAGGGATGTCCAAGAAAAAAAAATCAGTTCACTATTCTTTTCTTTTTCATTATTATGTCACATATTTGTTGAATTCTCATTTGCTTTGGTAGTCATTATTTGCAATTGTATTCATTTGGTTATGAACATCTATTTTCTTTCATTATTTTACTGTTTTTACCATTTCTTCCCACCATTTGTTAGTGATAGGAGCTGCAGAACATACATACACACATATCATATTTTTTCGTGTATAACACGCCCCATGTATAAGACGCCCCCTATTTTTAGGGACACCAAATTAACAATATGGGGGGAGATTTCCCAGAGTTTCTGAGCTTTTGGGGGGGGAGGATTGTCCAGAGTTGTTGATCTTTTTTGGGGGGGTTGCTGAAAATTGTTCACCCGCCTGACCTACGCTGCCACCCACACACGTCGCAAATGCCACCTATCGTCTGTCCCCTCGCCGGCAGAAAACGCCAATCACCCGCCAAAATGCCGCAGCGACAGCAAATCAACACCAGCCCTTGCCGCAGCCACCAATAACACGCCCAATAGCCGCTGACAATCTCTGGATCACAGCAGTAACCAACCCAACGTCCCCCCTATGCATTATCGGTGTATAAGATGAGTCCCAATTTTTAAATTAAAAAACCTTGTCTTATACATGGAAAGGTACGGTATATACTGCAGATCACATCAAACTAGCCATTTCTGGGGGAAAGGAAGCTTTAAAAAAGAAGAAGAAGAAGCTTTGCTGGCAGCCACTACTTGGTCTCATCCAAAGCACCCCCTTAATAGCAGCTTCTGGGGTGTTTAGGGTGGAGGGCATGGCAGTGACCAGGAGCAGCCACAGAAGTCTGCTTTGCCCCTGCTGAAAACAGGTAAGCTTCTCCACTCCTAAATGGTACAAATGAGGAACAAAAGGATTATCAATGAGAGTCCTCAGTGAAACTCTCGTACTTACCCGTCTCCACCCCCATCATTCAGCCTGGACACTGAGATCCAGCGCCGAGGGCCTTCTGGCAGTTCCCTCACTGTGAGAAGCAAAGCTACAGGGAACCAGGCAGAGGGCTTTCTCGGTAGTGGCGCCCACCCTGTGGAACTCCCTCCCTTCAGATGTCAAAGAGATAGACAACTACCAGACATTTAGAGGGCATCTGAAGGTACCCCTGTTTAATTTGTGATATTTTAATGTATTTGATTTTTGTTGGAAGCCGCCCAGAGTGGCTGGGGAAATCCAGCCAGATGGGCGGGGTACAAATTATTATTATTATTATTATTATTATTATTATTATTATTATTATTATTATTATTTCCCAGCCGTTCTACATTTGTTTTAAACCAAATTGCAATTGAACCAAATGGGCCCCTTTCAAGTCCCATGTTTCATTTATTCTACTGTAAATACACCAACAGAAAATGCTGCCGTAGTTGCAGCAGTGGACTGACCACAGGCCATTCATTTTAGGTCACACAAGTGTCCCATGCTTAGATCCATCTTTTCACAAGCAAAGAGAATTTCTAGGCCTTGCCCATTTTTTATTAAGATTTTGATCTACCTAAGTAAGGGCCCGAGCTCTTTATAACTGGATAAGTGATTTATTTGTTTCTTACATTTTGTATCCTGATCTTTCTGAAGTGAGCTGAGAATATCACACACACAAAAATTGCCGCCACTCTCTGCTCTAGCAACAGGCCAGGAACAAAGTAAAAATAATGATAAAAAGGTCCAGTCCTTGTTAAAGCAATAACTCAGAATGTGCTCAGAGACCTATTTGAAGACCTTACCTATGCAAGAGTGTAGGTATAATGAATTTTTGTCATTTAGAAGATTGACAGATCAATCCTGTTCCCAAAGACTTTCAAGGGCAGTCTCCATAAAGATTGCATTCCATTTGAATTAATTTTATTCAGAAAATATCCCCTGGATGTAGGACAAATCATTTCCCCCAACTATTTTGAAATTTTTAATTAAGTTTTTAATAATTGCATTAGATGTGTTGTGGGGGGGGGGGGGTTCATGCATGCCCATATAAACCTGTGAGTGTTGGTTCCGCATTTCCCACCTAACTTTCAAGGAATAGTGGCTGGATTATTTGATCGTTCAGATATCAAATATTTTTTTCCCCAGAAGTGGAATCAGGCTAGTAGATAACAGCATGTCCATGGACACAACAGAACATATCGAAGATGAGCCCATGAAACCAGCTATACTATAGCAGCAAACAAAGCAGCAAAGGGGGGCATCTCACCCCTTGCCTTTCCCTGCAAGGCTAATTGCAGTCATTAACAGTCGTCAACAGGTTTTCCACACCTATCAGCCAATCACCCATTCCCACCACCCTTCTGAGTAATACCCCTCCCCACCCTCTCACTATATATAAGGGTCTGGTGACTTCTGTTTCAGTGTATCTGAAGAAGTGTGCATGCACACGAAAGCTCACACCAAGAACAAACTTAGCTGGTCTCTAAGGTGCTACTGGAAGGATTTTTTTTTTTTTGGACTATGGCAGACCAACACAGCTACCTACCTGTAACTGAAACAAAATAGTAGTTTGGTCCTTAGTGACATGCACGTAAAGGGTGCTTTGAACTGCTTAGGAACACTTACTAGGGACTAAATAAGTCTTATCCAACTTATTGGGATTTTGTTTAGAGCAAGCACCATGCTGCTGCACATCTATCAATCTCATAATCTCACTACTCTTCTGGAATATGTAGATTACATAGTACTTGAGATGTTAAGGCTGCAATCCTATCAGCCCCTGGAAGGACATCCCAGGGACTATAAGTGATACTGGATCTCTCTCCCTCTGATGTCCAAGCTTATTTTTTTGACAAGGGTCATGAGTGGGTAAAAACAGGTAGATGCACTGGCAGAGGAAGGGGGTGCAGTGGGTATGGGCTGCCCCGGGTGTCATCCCTGAGGGGGGTGATAGCACCGTGCCACGCCCCCGGGACACTCACCCTGCCCCTGCGGCTGGCTAGCCCTGCCCCAGGGTACACAGTATGTGCACCGCTCCAGGTGCCGGAGCAGCTAGCTCCGCCTCTGGGTAGATTATGCTGACCTGAGAGCAGCGGCTATCCATATTATTTCATTCATTTGAACAGTTATAATCTGTTCCTTCATGAAACATAACAAGGCAGCTTACAACATATAAAATGCAGTAACACCACTCTATGAATATGCATTAAACATAATTGAAAACTTCAGTTAAAACATCTGTAGATACTGGTTGGTTTAAAGACAAAATTGCATTGTGGTGCCCTGACTGAACCATGAAGCTTTCAGAAAGATGGCAGGAATGGTTCCTGCTGGACCTCAACAGGTAGGGAGTTCCATGGGCAGGTCAGAGTTCCACATGGGGAATCACCCAAAGTGCCCTATCAGGAGATCTCAGTGAGCCTAAGGGATCAAGCATTCAGGTGCTCTGGGTCCAAGTTTTGTGTATTAAGATGAGAACCTTGAACCCAATAGCAAATTGGCAATCGCTACAGTTTTCTCAGCCGTGGAATAACATAGTGGCAGTAATCTCCTACTGTGAGCAGTCGGTCCACTGCATTCTGCATTAGTTGCACCTTCCAGATAAATGTAAAGCATGTCACCCCTGGTTTCTGGATCCCCCCACCCTCCCACATAGGGTTGCCATGTGTCCTCTTTTTCCAGGACACGTCCTCCTTTTCAGAAGTAACATTTGAGAAAAACTGCATTTATTTGCTTTGAATGGCCGTCATAGCATCCTCTTTTTTTGCTCTTCAAAATACGGCAACCCTACCCATGAAGCACTCCTTTGGGTCTACAGACCCAATTCACAAATGCAATCTACAGTGAAAGCCTCTTTCTTCACGTCGAATCCTTTCCTGGATCAGGCCAAAAGTGCCTGGTAGCATTTTACGCTTGGCTTACTTAAGCCCTGAGAAAACCTTTACAATGCTGCATTCATATTTGCGCTACACTTCTTGCGATATGCAGTGATGGATCTGTAAATTATAGCAATGAATCATTTCCTGAAGCTCTCCTAGCATGTTAGATTTTGCCTGAGGAATCAGTCCTGCCAAGATGAACACTCATGTGGAACAGTACTTTCTGAGACAGCTTCCGCTGACTTTGTTGACAGAACAGGAACGTGAGACAAGAAATCTGGGTTTCTAGTGATGGATTATAATACTGGGAGGGAAATAACAAATCCTTAGCCAAAAAAAAAAAATCATCTGTGAAAATATTTCTGTAGAAAAAAAGTTGTGAACACCAGGCAACAAATCTATATTTCCATCTTACTCACATCCATATATAGCTGTGTGAATGTTTGGTTTTTTGGAAGTTTATTATTATTATTAATTTTCTGGGAAACCAGTTGGTGGCCCCTCTTGAAGAGGTTTGGCCCAGGAAAAAGGTCCCTTCCCTTCAGCCTGCTCCTGGGTTCTAACCCTGTGTGTTAGGCTCCAACAGAGTAATTTCCAGCATCCCCACTCAGCCTGTCTTGTTCGTAGCTGCTTGTGTTTGCATGGTGTTTCACGTAATTCCAATGTGTCTGTGGATAGTGTTTGGCCACCAGGTAACAGGTCTGGGAAAGGGTTCTTTCTGCAGCATTTTCTCATAGCGACGCTGGAGGATATACTGTTATAACTTCTAACTATTACAACTTTTTTCTGGCACGAGAGAGGCTGCAGGGGCGAAATGACCTCGCTACATTTCAAGCCGCAAAAGTATACATGGCCCTGTACACCTTAGAAGCAGCCAAGCACACTGAAAGCAAGCCATTGTGTGGTGGGTTAGGACCCCCCCCCCCCAACGTGATAAATCAGTCCTTCTAATGGCAGTTTGCAAGCAAAGGAGGAAAACTTGGCAAGCCTGTGAGTCCCTGTTTGGTTTGATGCAACACAATTGTACCTGTTTTCATCTGTCAAGAACTGCAAGGCATGATTAATGCCGCTGCTCAGGCTGGGTTTTGACAGTGTCTGAGTATGAAATATCGAGGCCTCCTAAGCTATTAAAAAAGAAGGGAAGAAGAAAAATCCACCACCTTCCTCTCCACTACAAACGGCTGCCAACACCAAGGAATATTGATTATGCAAAACCTTCCCCGGGAAATAGAGAGAAAACCCCTGTCTTAGAACATCAAAGCTTTCGCGTTGCAACCTGTAACTAGTTCAGAAACAACCCATTTACAAAGCCTTCATCAAAAGGGAACCTTGCGCCGGAGATAGTCGCAGCCTTTTATGTCTCACAGAACTGCCACAAATGACTGTTAGGGGAAATCTTCAGCACTAAACTGTGTGTGCATGTGTAGGAAACCCAAGTTGTTAGTGACAACATTGTTCCTGCTCTTGCATTTTGTTCCTGCCCCCTACTTCCTCAGAGAACACTAAAGAAAATGGCACCCAAACGGAGGGGGCTGAGGGGTGAAACATGTGTGAGCTGATGGCAAATTGGAAAAGGGTTGGAGTCTCCTACTCCCTGGAGCTTTTCCTTCTTTCATTTTGCTATGGCCTCCCTCTATCCTTCCTTACACTCATTGTGGATTTTTGCTAGTCCCCTCTTAGAAAGGACTGAGTAGGAATTGCGGGGAGGGGTGGATTTCTTGATTGGACATTGGGATTCCCCCCCCAAACACACACACACACTCCATACTGCTGAGAATAAATTTAATAGGAATTCTGGGGAGTGGCATGGTTTAGTTGCTGTTGGAGCATTAAGACTGGGCTGGTTGGGGACAGACACGTTAGGAAAACTGAGGCATTGTTGTGTTATGAATACCCTTTAGCGATCTGCCAGTGTTGTCTGCATAGTGAAACTTGCAGCCCTGACATGTGCATTTGGGGTAATGCTGGACAATTGGGTCTGTGCGCGCGCATTTAAATTACACTCAAGATTCACATAGCAAGGAGGGAGTTGTTTCCTCCGCATTCTTTGTTGGGGGGCCTCACCCTGCCACGCTATCACATGCTCAGGGGTCTGAAGGGATGCATCTCTACTGTAGTTAGATAAAAATCCTAACCTACCATACTTCCGGGCTTCAGTTAAATTGGTTTGCAGTTCCTCCAATGTGTCATTTTAATAAATAAGGCTATTGGGTGGGATTCAACTAATTTGTTGTATGCGTGGAAGGACTATTTGTGTAACAGGACTTTCCCCTCCCCCCCCCCCAAATCTGCTCTGGAGAGTCAGGGGAAAGCTGTGAACAGCTTTGTGTGGATTCACACAGGAAGGGAAAATCTCATTGCACGAGTTGACCTTGCTCTGTGTACGCAAGCCCTACTTAGCACTATGTTGAATTTCAACCTTCATCCCAATGTTTGGTCTCATGAGACTTCTTTGTGGGTGTGGGGGCAAATTATATTCATTCCCAGGAAGTCCTGCTGTTATATAATGGATGTGACCTCTGACGCTCTTTTTACTTAATAGGAGAGCTGTCTCATGCAGTAATAGGTTACAGCAATATAACAAGCGCTAGACATGTGTGGGCTATTGTCCTTCTGTGTGTTGGGTCCATCTGTTAGGAAGTCATTCTTCAAAGAAACAGAAAAAGGTGCTTGTAGCTTTAAAGAAGTTTTCTTTAATAGTTAGGAGTGACATCCCAGGCTGATTGGTTACAGACGGGGCTGGAAAAAAAAACAGGAAGTTGCAGGTCGCACTTGCCTGCATGAGGAAAGAGTGTATACCGTGGTGGAAAGATGTATGTAAATAGATTTGTATATAGTTGCAACTAAAATGCTTGTGAACCAGCCAAGAAATAAGTAACTCTTGACTGAGTATTTTGCACAAGTCGCATACTCTCTTGTTGTCTGTCTCCAGGAAGAAACTCTGCTGTAAGCTGTTTAAAGCTGGTTTGTTGAGGGGCCGCCACACATCCAGATAAGCGCAGTGAAAGTGTGTGGGCAGAAACCTCTAATATCATCAACTATTGTTGATGAAGGGCAAGTATGCATCGGATTTAGGGCTTTAATATAAATGTGTGGGAAACAATATTCTGTCCCCAACATGCTAAATTGAATGGGGCTTATATGCGTCCTTAAACCCATATACTGTATATACTTGAGTATAAGCCTAGTTTTCCAGCACATTTTTTGTGCTGAAAAAGCTGCCCTCGGCTTATACTCAAGTGAGGCGGGCGGTGGGGGCGGCGAGAAAGAAGCCCTTTCTCTTCGCTCGTGCCGCCACCCGGTCTCCCCAGTCAACCATTCCTTAAGAAGTGTACAAGAACAGCGGTTCTTTACTCTCCCCAGGCAGCTTGTTCCATTCCTGAACTGCTCACATAAATACAAACTTGGCAAAGGAGGAAGAGGAAGGAGCAGCCCAAAGGGCTGCTTTCGGGCTGCTCATTCCTCCTCCTCCACAGCAGCAAAGGTGAATCGGCTTATACTTGAGTCAATAAGCTTTCCCAGGTTTTTGTAGGAAAATTAGATGCCTCGGTTTATATTTGGGTCGGCTTATACTCGGGTATATACGGTAGTCACACTGATCCCACAGGCTAAATCAGAGGTGGGGAAACAACAAATGAAGGTCTTGAAGCACCTTCTGACCTGGTTTTGCTTCTCACCTACTTTTGCTTCTCACCTACTTCTCACTCAATTACTTTACTGGTAATTATGGAGGCAGGGGTGTTGTGGCTCAAGATGGCTGAAGTTGAGCAGTTCCTGCTCCCATCACAGGCTCCACAGCATAAAGCAGTGAAACTAATGATACAATGGTACTTTACCATTATGGTGAGGGATGAATTATAATATGTATTATTAACCTGGGTGTTCCTTAAAGTAGCCTGTTGTTCACATGGATATGATCTGTCAAAACATACAGCATTAGCCCTTTCCACATGGTTGATATCCCGAGATACTAAATACTTGAGAAGGAATGGAATTGTGCCTGTTGTTTCCAGTGGTTGTGGTTGTTATGCCCCCAACTTGATAGGGAGATTTGGTTAGGAAGAACTATTGTACTGCTTTGTATTAACCAGCTGGTTGGAGCCCAGCCTTCCACTTGTTTGGGGAAGTGAAAATTAACTCATAGAAAACTAATAATGGAGATGGGTGAATCACTCTATTTATGGTCATATTTGCAGGTGTTCAGTAATGTCCCATTCCGTTGCTGCATTGATCTGTTGTTGTTTCAAATCACACTAAAAATTTGGAGTCAGTTATATTTTTAAATATGTATTTTTAAACATATTTGGAGATATCCAGTGTGAGTCATATTCAGAGCAGACCCACTGAATCAATGTCCTTAAAAGTTCTTTAATTTTAATGAGTCTGTACTTAGTTGGATATCACCCATTTCCTGTCAAAAAAAAACCTTTCTGAATATATTTTCTCTCAAAATACACATTTTAAAATGTATTTTGATATTTTATTTTATTTTAAGCCAGGAACTGCATTCAGGAAGTGCGAAAGCCAGGAAATAACTAAATTTAAATATGAGTGTTAGTCCAGGAAGCCAATTTGTGCTGGAATTTTCAAAATTGAATTTCTCAAGCACCACTATATATATATATATATATATATATATATATATATATATATATATATATATATATATATATATATATATATATATATATATATATATAATAGCCTTTACCTATTGCATGTGACTATAGCTAAAGGTTTCAACACAGTGATCCCATGGAGCACACTATGCTTTCATTGTTTTATTATGTGTCATTAGACCTTATACTTTTTATTGTATATTAGCCCTTAGGTTTTGCCCTAATGTTTTGAATTGACGCTCATCTTAGCACTGCTCAAATCCTTTTTCCCCACAAGAAAGCAAAGACATTTGAGGACATCTCGGAGCTCTCCTTTGCTTTAATTTCTAGGCAGACAGGAAGACATTCTCCTGTCTGCAGCAGAAAGGAGCATTTTGGGAAGGGATGGAGTGGGCCATACCCTGATGAAATTCCCGTGAACAGCTTGAGCGTAGGAGGAGTCTTTCAAGAGGAATCCATATGCTGCTTCCGTCGTCGCTTCAATTAGTCTCCACATGAGAACATTACAAGAATTTAAGGCAAGTAACTGAAGCATTACAGATAGAGATGGGGTCATCATTTGAGAGAGGATGGTTGGAAATGTGAGGTAAAAACCCTCCCCCTCAAATAGGGTGACTCCAGTTTGAAGGAGTCATTGGCTTTCTAATTCTCAAGTTTGAACCCCATTATTCATTCAGGGGCATCGATACAGTTATTGTCACTGCACTTCAGCAAAGATATTGCAGCAATGTCGAAACTGGAATTTGGCAAGTTCATGGTGGATAAGATTTATCAATGGCCCCTGTTTTCATTCATTCGTTTTCTTTGTATGCCAGTTTTCCACACACACACACAAATCATGCTCAAGGTGGCTTACAACAAAGAAAACACGGATGCTTTTCAAACAAGCACTACAAAAACAAATTCATAGTAACAATTTTGTAAGATAGCAAAACAATAGCAAATATACTAACATAACAAAAAAGACCAAATTTCAATACCATAAATATAACAAGACTACTAAAACAACATGCAGCATTCAAAAGCAAAAGTAATAAGGGAGCTTCACAG
Source organism: Lacerta agilis (assembly GCF_009819535.1). Lineage (NCBI taxonomy): Eukaryota > Metazoa > Chordata > Lepidosauria > Squamata > Lacertidae > Lacerta > Lacerta agilis. The sequence goes on from NC_046313.1 coordinate 61,263,606, forward strand.
TTTCACCTTAGTCCTAGACACACTCGTCCCATGATGTTGCTCACAGTCCCTCTCCTGCAGCCACTTGCAAGGCTAACAAGGAGAAAGGGTGGGGTAGCTGGAAACACCCCTCCCATCATATATAGCACTTCTTGGATAACTGTTAGGCACTTGAATAAACCAGGAGGAGTCCAGGGAGAAAATCCTGGCAAAGCTTTAATCAACAAAAGAGTAAAATAGTATACAACTTAACCAGAAAGAAACAGAGGGACTGTGTGCTTTTGACAGGTCTTGTTGAACTCGGGGAGAGATTCAACTAAAACAACCACAAGTAAACTCTATTTTAGATAGGCAGCCTTCTGGAGCATTTGTTACCTCACTAAAGATCATCCCATGCATCCCCATGGCTTACTGACAACAGAGTTATTAAATTACACAATGAATGATATCTGCTGTTTCACTTTCAACAAGAATATTAATGGGAGAGCTATTGCATTCAGGTCCTGCCTGTAGGCTTACTATAAGCATCTGGTGGGCCACTGTGTAGCCCCTAACATTTTGGTCTGATCCAGCCAGCCCTTTAAAAACAAAACAAAAAAACGCTCTTACATCTGCTTCACCTGCTGCCAGTTCCTGGAAAGCAAAACACTCTGATTATCGGTTACCATTAAGGAGAGGCCACAGGGGGCCTCTTCTGTACACATGGGAGACCTCTGCTGTCTGCTACCTCCCCTTCCCCAAGGTAAGGTGTTTTTTTCCCCTTGGAAAAGGGGGGTGGCATAGTGGCAGGGAAGAGAATGGGTTGCCCGTGGGATTTTTAAGCTGAGCACTTGAAGCATCCCTCAAGGTTTATGGGAATGATCAATATGAAAGTTCAAAATCCTGTTTTATTTTTTTAAGATTATCAGGAGGGAGAAAAGAAGCATTACTGATACAGAGTAGAGGCTTGGATAGAAAAGCCAGCCATTCTGTTCTAGATATCTACAACCAGTGCTATTTTTTTCTAGAAAAAGAGGTGCCAGAACTCACCACAAACACCTCCCTTTTGTTCTCTTACAATGGCACCCACCTGAGAGGTGCCAGAACTGAGTTCTGACTTTAAAAAGCCCTATCACCATAATCTTTTAGAATAATATTTGCAAAGAATAAAGACTCCATGAATCATTGTTAATATGTCGTGGACTGCACTTGTCCCCTCTTTATAGTCTGCTTTTAAACAAACAGGCAAACAAACAAACAAACAAATACAAAACTATTGTGCACATGATGTGGTCAGATTAGGTGTATCAAACACATTTGCAGCAAAGAAAGAAAATCTTACATTTAAATGCCATATGGCCATTAGCAATAACCACACTTTAATATTCATATATATGCCTCTCGAGACTTGAGATTTGGAAACGTCTGAGGGCAAAGCAATCATTTTTCTATTGACAGAAGAGATGGGCTAGAGAGATGTTAATGTATACTTTGCATATGGTATATATCTTTTCTCAACTGCATCCCATTTCATGAACAGATTCTCTATTGACATTGCACAGTCCCATTTATTCACAGTGATTTGGCAGGGCACCCAGGTCTCTGAAATGTGCTAGTTTAGTAGATGAGAAAATAAGACATTGTCGATTTGGAAGGATGAAGGGGGGGGGAGGTGGGAATTATCCCTTTTAAAAATCTCAGCTTTTGAAAGGTGTAAACATGAATGCTGATGAAAAGTTATATGCATGGGGGATACACAGGGAGACGATTAGAAGTGGTAGAGAAGAGAAACTCTGCTGTTGTACTACAAGGCTTTAGGGACAAAACATGCCAGACAAGACAAACTAGTTCTTACACACAATTTGCTTATATCCTGACTTGTTATGGCCTCCTGACATTATGGCATGGTCTATGCCAAGTAAGGTCAAGCTGTGGCTGATGAGCAGCAGCATGCTATTCCCAAACACACTACAGTTTGTGAAGTGGACCCCAGAGGTGGATTTGGGGCAGCACACCATCTCCCTTGCATAGGGCACAGGGGCCAAGGGGGTGCCTTCCCGTTTCCTTCCCCAAAGCCTGGTAAGTGCTGGGCTTTGGGGAGGAGTGTGAGGGAGGAGGTTTGAAATGACTCCAGGGCACCCCATGCGGAGGAATATCTACTCTTTAGATCTAAAATCTAGTTCAGGAGCTCCATAGTGATGTGAGGCTTAATTGGATGAGAGACAGAAGTTGCGACTCTTTCCCTAGAGCTTAGCAGGAAAACAGACCCCCCTTTCCCCCCCTGCAGGATGACCACTTAGTAGAGCAACTCTAAGCCTTGAGGAAAACTGGTTGTTCCAGGCGTACAATGACAAATGTAAACGCACACCCAGAATTTATGCAGCGCTTTAAATCCCGCTATGTGGACAACACAACTTTTAGACATTGCATACGTAAAAATAAGATAATAGCCCCAGGAATCTATAACAAGAACAAAGGCTATTCATTTATGCTGGGAAAAGGGGGGGGGGTTGTCCCAAATGGGCTTGTGGTTTATTTATCCTTAATTTATATGCTTCTAGACCATTGTTTACCACAAAGATACCAGGGCAGTATAGAAAGGTTAATAGAAATAAAGCAAACCTATCCAATATGATACCATTAAGGAGAAAACAATGTAATCGTAAATAAAAACACAGGAGGCGGCTAAAGGTATACATTTAAATGTCTGGCACATTTTGAGCCCTCAAAGAAGGCTTTCCTTCCAGCTCCTAAAAGCTGCCGGAAGAAAAGCTGGCTTGCTTCCTCCAGTGTCCAGAAAGCTCTTCTTGAGTAGTCATAGCAACCCAAAGTTACCCATCTCGTTCTCTCAGAGTTGTCTGATAGATCAGACAGTAGACGTCACATTTTAAATGCAACCAGCAACCTGTGGTCATGTCTACAAGGTAGCTGAATGGCAATGTTGGGTTTTTAATAAACAACAGCAATAACAGCACTTCAACCTCTGTTTGGCTCAAATCCCAGTTTGCTATTAATTTACTCATGAACTAAAAAGGTTCAGATGTGTTGTGTTATTGTGCACAGCAATGGCCTAAGCACGAGAAGTCTCCTTGCTTTTGGATTTTATAGCTGGCATTTATAGCACTTAACATTGATTTACTAAGATTCCTTCCAATAGGAACGTATTTCATGCTTTGCACTGAGGCAAAGGATAAGAAAGGTGCCTAACTTAGTTTTTTTGCTAGCTTAGTTTTAATAATGACAATCTAATCCTATACTGTCTTTGGACTTACTTCCTAGTAAATGCTTGCGGTCTGAAGGAGCAGAGGTCTCCCACTGCAAAATCACATAGAGAAGTCAAAACATATATTTTTTCTAACGCAGCATTAACACAAAGGGAAGCTTTGACAAATAATGTAGAGGTCTAATATTAACAGCCACTCACAATACCCTTCTGTGGGATTTAACTATTAACAGAAATACCCTAGTTCTAAATGCACAGGGAGCCTTCATGAGTGGAGGGCATTCCCCCCCTTTAGAAGACAGTCCCATGGAGGCTCATGAGGATGGGGAAAGTGGCTTGCTGGAAAGAATGGGACTTGTCCGTGCCTCATCACTTGGTTATCACCATGTGAGATAAATGAATGTCTGAATAGGGCTCATGATTGTCAGCAACGTAGGTAGACCCGTGACATTTCTCCCATATCTCAAATTTACATAATTTTGGTGCACTGATTGGATGCTAATATGAAGATAAATGATGCATTCTTGCTTCTAGAAAGTTTAATTTGTGAAATAATTCTATATCAATGAGATATTGTGAGATACTTCTGTTTATATATCCTCATACATTTTACTGTTTACAAATCCAGATGATTCCATAGCAACAAGGACTGTGAATACCTTCCTGTATGTGTGTGTGTGTGTGTGTGTGTGTGTGTAATAACACCATTGCATTCAGTGATTCAAACGTTCAATGGACGCATGCATTTTAATAGAGAAAAGGTTAATAGCTGTGTAGGGGGTTGCAAGAAATTACACATTGAAAGCCAGCATGTTGCCTCTTTTATATTCAGCACCTTAAACACCTCAAAAAGCTTTGTGCAAGTCTCCCACCCCAGATTTCCCACCACATGCTGATTTGGGGACAATGTTCAACATTTTGAAAAGCCCAGAGTAAAGAAAGCATGCAGAACACAAAGCACACAATTGGTTTCCTCTTGGATGTTGTTTCCATTCAGATGAAACTGTCCTTCCACACACACACCTTTTTTTTGAGCCAAGCTTATTGGTCCATCCAGCTTATTACTCTGACCTGCTCAGCTCTCTGCGGTGTCTCTGAAGTTCTTGGCTCTACCACCTCATACCCTTATTAAATGGAGAGATGCAAAGGATCAAACTCTAAGACCTTCTGCGCTCCCTACTGCCCTTCGCCCATGCCTTCTCTCTTAAAGATTAGCATTTAATAAGGCTGGTGTAGCAGAGTGAGTGAAGAAAATGATGGTTTCTGGGATACTCGCAACTCCTTTTTAAAACATATGCAGCCAAGAAATGGTTTGTTTTGAAAGCCATAAGGGACTATAGTGATGGAATAAAAAAAAAGGCAGGGAGAGTGTGTTGCCTTCATATAACTGCCTATATCAAAGGTCGGGAATGCAAGGGGGGGGGAGAATCTATTTAACGTGTGAGAGAAATGTGAGTGAATTTGTGGGATGTTGTGAAGAGATGCACTATGACACCTCTGCCATCTCGGAGCACCACAAGGACAAATGTTTGCGAGGGGAGGCAAGTTACTCATAATTCGAGCAGACATTTGCACCTTGTGATCACAGTTCCACCAGCTTCTCTGATGCAGTTTCAGGTTTCTCCATCACCATTTGAGGGACTGCCCTCAGGCTGAGCAGGCTAATAATAAACTACACATACACATACATACAAACAAACCAGGCAAAGCTAGAGTCCTTGGCACTGCCTCTTGACCCTGCAGATATCAACAAGCTAGATTGCTCACATCACGTTTTTACAAAGTTCAGTTTTTCATAGAATTAATACAACAACACAATTGTGCATTGGCGTTCAGCCCAGATAAAGATGTGGTATATGGTAATGCACTCACTGTGAGCCTGCCCTTAAAAGCTGTGTGCAGGCTGCATCCAGTATAGAGCCAATATCTACCCAGTGCCAATGGGAAAATATTATACTGTTGCTGTGAAATTCCAGCGGGACCCAGAACAAATAAATGCTTTCTTTCTTATTTAAATGCATATCCTCCAGCAATATATGATAATGCACTCACCATGTGCCTGCCCTTAAAAATTGTTTGAAGGCTATAATATAGTACAGAGCCAGTATCTACCCCATGCCAGTGGGAATATATTAATCTGTTGCTCTGAAATTCCAGCTGGACTCGTAGCGAATGAATGTTTTCTTTATTATTTAAATGCATATCCTACAGCTTCAGTATTCAAATGTTCTCCGAGAGGCAGTAACATAATCAAAACGGTACAAGCAATTAAAAGCCAATAAAAACAGCAGAATAAATGGGGACTACATGAAGTTCTGGAGGTGGAATGAGTGGGGACAGTGACACAGAAGGCAGCAACTGCAATTCCACCTCCACAAATCTCAAATGGTGGGTAGCCGTGTTGGTCTGCCATAGTCAAAACAAAATCGGAAATTCTTTCTAGTAGCACCTTAGAGACCAACTGAGTTTGTTCCTGCATGCACACGAAAGCTCATACCAGGAACAAACTCAGTTGGTCTCTAAGGTGCTACTAGAAAGAATTTTCGATTTTGTTTTAAATCTCAAATGGTGCTTTCTTATACCAGTGCTCCTGGGGAAATGATTTTTACAGTAATTTCAGTGGGTGAGACCCAACTTTAGTCATACTCAGAGAACACCCATTGAAATCCACAGACCCATTGATTTCAATGGGTACGCTCTGAGTATGACTAATGTTGGATGTCACCCGGTTTCTTTGTCCGTTGACAACTTGGCAACTGTTAAAATCGGCTGCTGGTCTACATGGGTCTTTGATCTGACCCAGAGGTAGTGAGACCCACCTTAACATTTTATGAAAACAAGCAGGATTTCTAATTAGGACATGACCACTTCCCTTTATTACAGAATTAGAACTCATTTCTAAAACAGAGGAGGGCAGATATATGCTTAGAAGCAACAACCATCACAGGTAGTGGCAGTGCTCCAAACTCAGCCCCTAGCTTTGCTCACCCAAAATTCATCCTGGCAATCATGCTTAATCAACGCTTTTAAAATCCCACCTTCAGCTCTAGATCTAGGCCCGTGGCTTAAAAGGGGAGAGGATAATAGTATTTACTATTTATTTAAGGAAAGTGCTCATTACAAGTTAATAAAGGGCCAGTGTGGTGTAGTGGTTAAGAGTGGTAGACTCGTAATCTGGGGAACCGGGTTCATGTCTCTGCTCCTCCACATGCAGCTGCTGGGTGACCTTGGGCTAGTCACACTTCTTTGAAGTCTCTCAGCCCCACTCACCTCACAGAGTGTTGGTTGTGGGGAGGAAGGGAAAGGAGAATGTTAGCCGCTTTGAGACTCCCTTGGGTAGTGAAAAGTGGTATATCAAATCCAAACTCTTCTTCTTTGTGCATTTCAGAGTAAAAAAAAAAATCAAGTATGCTCAGGAAGATTAGAGGCTGGTGACAAAGTTACAGAAGGTGTGGTTTTTTGTTTGTTTGTTGGTTTTTTGGTTGTGAGGAAATCACCAACTCTCTTGCATTTATTTGAAGCCCCACCTAGAAATGTGGCAGCCCCTCTAGTGACAAGAGAGCTGACTACTGACTGCAGCCCTGGCATAATAACGCTTCCAAATCTGATCAGAATGATGATCAGATTTTCTAGGAAATGATAAAGTAAATAGAAAGGCACCATGGAATAAGAAAATAACTGCGGCCATCCTGAAAGAAAGGGAAGATATAAAAAAGTGGTGCCAGATACAGGAGGTCTGTGACTAAGTGATAGAGCACCAGCATCTCGAGGTCAGGCTGGAAAAGACTCCTATTGAGAAGCTAGTTTTAAAAGAATGTTCATGCATGCATTGCTATGTTGTACAGAATATGCAGTTTAGAATAGTAAAAGAAAAGAACACAGCATTATTTCTGCAATGATTTAGTGTCATGCTTTCCCCTCTTAAGATTGTCAGCTAGGTTTGGTGTGTCTGCTACACTTGGAGCCTTTTGTATTTGGACAAAATACTCATGCCTCAGCTATTGTTAAAGAGGTGGTAAAACTGTCAGCCTGGAAGGAGAGCATTTTGGCAGGATAAATAGCAACCTTCTCACATATATTTGCGACTGGTTATAAGCAGACCTGCAATGTTCTCTAACCATCTGGTTAAGGGGCAGACTCCCTGCTAATAATATAACAGAAACATAGGAAGATGTCTTATACTGAGTCGGACAATATGCTCCATCCAGCTCAATCTTGTCTGCACTGGCGGACAGCAGCTCACCAGGCTTTTGGATGGGAGTCTGACTATAGCATGAAGTCTCTTGTTTTCCTTCTCCTCTCCTGTGTGCCTCCTAAATCCAACCCTCTGGAGCAAGGGCAGGGGGGACGCCCCATTGCACAAGAAGAAATCTTTGCACTGATGGGACATGGCAGCTGAATACTGTCTTGTATGCAAAGCTGATGCTCTAACAGTGACTACAACACTTGCTATCTATTTATTAATATTATTTTCTAGAGAAATGCTTTAAATAAAGAGTATTGTCATGAGTGTTGACCACGATACTAGCATCTTCTGACTTTCAAGCATTCTGATGGACTACTTACTGGACAAGTTTGGATAAAGCTTTGTAATTAGCCTCACACTTTTACTTCTTAACACCTGGGTACACCCCTTAGCTACCTGCTGGATTTGGGGAGTCAATGTGCTGATATGGTTTGTATCAGCCTAGGCAAGTTAGCTTTTGTTCTTTCCCCTTTTATCTTCTAATTCCCAAACTGTAGTTCTTGTGTTCTAAAGGTTGTGCTGCTGTGGTTTGTTTGTTTTTAAAATAAAATAAAATAAAATAAACATACCCCACCTATTTCTTGCATGTTTGCGGGGTAAGGTCTGCAGTACTGATTCCAGTTACTTGTCCTTTTGGTCAAATTGCTAGAGAGTAATTGTAAGCACCATCACTGCCTCCTTACTTAGGCTGCTGAGATGAAGAAAGCTTGGGAGGAAAAGTAGGAGTGGAATTTTGTGAAAACAAATTCTGAAGCTGAGCAGGTTCTTAGAGGCATCTTGCCCCTAAATTCTAATAGCATGTCCCTGACCCCTGACCCCTTCTTCCAGGTCAGTATTTTGTGGTTGTGGGTGCTCAGTCTCAGGGTTCTAGTGAAAAACAAAAACCCTAAAGTAGCTTCTATAGATTTAAGTCTTCCCACCCCTGCTTTCAAATAATGTAACACAGTAATTTTTTCTGGGGGGACGCAGGGATACACATACCCCTAAACATTTTGTGAATTTAAGTTTGGCCTCATTGAGGGGCAGTATTTCAATATGAGTAGAAAAATGAGAGTACCCCTAAACATTTTTTTAATGGAAAAAAGCACTGTTGTAACAATAATTCATTGCTCTTTATGAAATACAGGCATCATGGGAGTAAACCAGAATTGTGAGGTGAGATAGAGGGGCTGGGAACTATCAACACATAAATGGGTATAGCACACATACATTAGCTAAAAATTATTATTCTACCTCATTATCTGTTTTCTGGTCTTTGACCGTAATAAAGATATTTGATTTTATTCTATCCTATACTATACAGCAGGGGTAGCTAAGGTGGCCCTCCAGATATTGTTGGACTACAGCCCCCAGCATCCCATTAGGCATGTGCACTGGGGTTGATGAGAGTTTGAGTCCAACAACATCTGGAAGGCCACAGGTTACTTACTCCTGTTATACTGCAAGCATGTAACTATTATGTGCTTCATACCATCATTTAATTTATATGTTACAGGCTTCTGTAGTACTCCATTTTAAATTACTTTTTGGTTAGGTCTGAAATGCAAAGAAGAAAAGGTTTATTGGAGCCATTCAGAAATAAAAAAGGAAGCTTGCTCTTTTTTTTTTTTAATGCTTTCTTCAAGGAAAAGCAATGTTCAAATTGTGTTATCTCTTATCCTGGTTACAGCTTTAAATAAAACACAGTCAGTATTCAGTGCCTAATAGACATCTAATTAAATAGTACAATGTCCAAGTAACCTGTTCCATTAAACAAATAAGAATTACTCCCACAGCATCTTTTGGTTCCCGCCCCCCAGGATTACTATTACTGACATTTAATGTGAATTGCAAACTAGTTATGGGAGTATAACATGTTACCTCCTCAACAATGAATTTAATTTAACTAATTGAGATATTGCAAGGAAGATTACTGCAGTGGTTTATTTTGAGATAGATTATTAAGAAAGCCAGAGAGTTCTCCATATTGCTCTGTTGAGTTATCTAATCCACAGGCAGTCCTTTCTGCAAATAATCTAATGGCGCTTTAACCATTTGAAAAGATAGAACTCTGAGTTCTTTGCTGCTGCAATCTGTTTCAGAGGCTGGGATTAACAATTAGCTGAGAACAGCGTAGGAGGCGTGCTGAATGCTAATGATTGATACAGTGTGAAGAAGGTAGAGAGATTGAAATGATGTGAGTGCTATAGAAGCAACTATAATTAATGTGTTTAGTGGCATCATAGTCTGCTGTATAAAGTATGTGGACCAGAAGACATAAAATAGCTTCAATTGATGGATTTTTTTTTAGTTGTACCAACAATATTTCTTTAACAGGACAACTGAATGTAGGTTACACATGCACCAGACCCCGTTAGCTTTCTTTAAAAAAAAAAAAAGTACAGGAAACTTGCATCTTACACTTATTTAATTTATGCAATCGCAGCTTTGCGCAGCTGGGTTGGAGGGGGGGATAAATGAATAAATGGAGAGCAAAGGAAACCCACTCTCTATTTATTTTCCCCAACCACCTGCAGAAAGTTATGATTGTGGGCTTACCTGTTTTAGGGAAGGACGGTGGTGTGAGGGCTCTGGCAGCATCCCACAGCCCTTACACCGCCTTCCCCAAAAAACAGAAGTGCTGATTGGGTTTGAGGAAGGCAACAGGAGGGCTCTGGGATCCAGCCAGAGCCCTTGCACCACCATCTCAAAGTTGGGTAAGCAGACTTCCATCCAGCTTTACATTTTATGTGTATATGCATGGACCCCTAGAACTGAACCCTTGCATAAGATGTGAGTTACCTGTGTGTCAATTAACATCTACAAAGAAAGTTGGAAAGCAAAATGTGGAGGTAACTGTCTAAGGCTACAGCAGGCAGCAATGTTGCAAAGGATGCTAAATCATTGTTGCTAAGCTCTCAGAGGAAGAAATGCTGACCATCCGCTCTCAAGAGGGAGGTCTCTCAGAACAGCAGGGAAAAAATGAGAAGCTGGTTGTTTTTGCTGAATAGAGGAAAGTCTACCTACAGCATATACTGAGATATGTTTGGTTAAACGCATTCCTTTGAATCCACATTATTTCATTCAAGTGTGCTATATTTACAGTATAAAGCACAAATCTATGTCATTCCACATGTGTAGTGGGCCATTGTTTCCTCTCTCTTAAAAAAACAACAACCAGTCAAATATTATCTGCACATATATGGCAGGAAATGAGCTTCCATGCAAATAGCCCAAGTATGATTTTCAGGCAAGATTGATTTCATACCTCTTATTTAGAAATTAAGCCACACCACATGGCACCAGCTTTTGAATTTGTGTCTTCGCTTGCACACCCTTTGCCCAAAAAACTAAACATGCAAAAATGTTTCGGAGTTTTTAACTACTTAAAGATGGGTGGATGAGGAAGTACTAACTGAGGGGAGGGGGTAGCAACAACAGAGTGTGAATACATCCCACCGAGCACATCCCATAAGCATGGATGAGAAACACTGAGGTAGAGTTCAACTGAAAGTGCACCAACATCCACAAAAGGACACATGGATCTATGTGCTCCATGTGTGCATTAAGACAGTCACATTTTTACATATTGTTATCCAACAGAGCAGTTCCATATGTATAACAGGAGAGGGGCTGCAGGTGTCACCTATGGTTTTATTTCCTATATGCATATTCATGCAATGTGAGAAACAGCACTCAGATGCAATTTCTTACCACTCCCAACAGCATGCATCATATCTAAGAAAATTAATGTGATTATCTTGAGACTCAATAGGAAGAAAAGGGAGCAGTATTGACCTACTTAACAATTCCTCAAGAGTAACACCTGCTAATTAAAGTACGTCGGGAGCTTATAACTGGTTTGCTGGAAGACTGGTTTGCTGCAATGCGCTCTATGTGGGGCTTCCCTTGCACTTGATCCGGAAGCTGCAGTTAGTGCAGAATGCTCAGAGACCTGCACTGGTTGCCAATTTGCTCCCAGGCCAAGTTCAAGGTGTTACTGTTAATACATAAAGCCCTTAACAACTTGGGAACAATTTACCAGCAAGATCACCAGATCACTCAACCACTTCTTTCTACAGAACCAGCAATTACAGGTGCCACGTAGTATTCGTTCCACATGTGTAGAAATCAATCTTTTAGTGTTGTAGCACCTGCATGTTGGAACTCCCTGCTTTTTGACTGCAGGCAGACCCTTTCACTACACTCTTTTCAGTGCCTGCTAAAAACATCTTTGTTTAGACAAGCCTACCCAGATATTTAGAATATTTAGAATATTGACGTGTTTTAATCTGTTTTTTAATTTATCAATGATCTTAATATTTTGTATGTTTTCAATAGTTGCTTTAGCTGCTTTTTACTGATAATTTTATTGTTTTAGGCTCTTTATAAACTGCTATAAGGGTTGGGGTTTTTTAACAATAAAACAGTGGGAATTTTTTATGAGCTAAGTAATTAAAATAAACTAGCACTCATAGTCATCCAGTATCTTTAATGGAGTGCCTTAGTTGGCAGCAGGTGTTTAGCTATGCTGGTATCTTCAACTTTCTCAGACCCAGAACCCAAGCATGCAATCAGGAACCCATTTCTTAAATTTTTAACATATTTCACATGTTGGAAATGCTTCTGTTGTGACCCACCTTGGATCAGGACACAACCCATTAGTGGGTCCCTACCAGTAAACTATGTGTCTCAAAGAAGAGCCACCATATTTTCTTCTAAGGCACTCCATTAAATATATGCAACAGTCCCTTTTGCACTCTCTGAGAAAATTGGGAACACTGTCTTGGAAAGTGTAGTAGTGATGGCTCAGGAGTACAGTCCGTTGAGGAGGAGGAGTTGTTGTTTTTAGTGGATTGTTGTTTTGTATTTGCCCCAATAGCTTTTCTGTATTTGCTGTGAGGGAGATACCCAATCAAGTTAACTTATTAATCAGAAGACATGAAGCACAGGAAACTGAGGAGCTAGGAATAAGAAAGATAGGAAGCTGCTGTTTATCTCAGCATTATCTGCTATTGTCTTGCAGGAGCTGTCCATGGTCTTAGTCAGTGGAGGTCTCTTACAGTCTCTGCTCCTTGGTGCTAGGGACTGAATCTGTAGCCTTCTGGGTGTGAAATGTATGCTGTGCCACTGACCTATGCCCTCTCCCATTTGAATTCTGTTAGTATTTTTTTTTTGGCTGGGGGTCCATGAGCAGCCAGACTTCATCCTTGAAGAAATGGAGCATTAGTCTACTCGTGTTAGTTCTTGAAGAATATACAGGATAGCTACTTGAAGAGGCGTGAAATGGATCCCTGACAGTATGGTTTTGGTTGAGGGGTGGGATAATTTTCAGGCCAGAAATCTTACAATGATTCAGATCATTGTAAGACTGGAAACAATTACTTACCTTTTCCTCTTCCATATTCCCATACCACGAGCTCTGTTAGTTGATGGTGCTTAATATTCATGGCAACTTGTTTCATGGTGTGTGTGTGTTTTAGATACCTTCTTCAGGTTTCATCTTTGGATTTCCTAAAATAGACCAGAGTTATTATGCCTTCGCTTCTTACCTTTCTTTCAATTGGGATGGAAGAATATAATTCCCCATAGCTATACTTTGGCCAGCTCTAGAAAATGTGTGTGTAAATACACATACAAACAAATACATACAAAAAAGGAGGTCCATTTGGAATTAGTAAACTAAATTAACAATCTAGCTAGTGACAAAAAAACCCAAGCTGAATGAGCAAGGCATCAAAGTAGGCTTTGTATGACCAAACCCCTCTGTTTGGTAGTATTCTTCACACAGGTGAATGTAAGTTTGGATGTTACAGGCTTGGAATTAGATCAAGGAGAACTAATTCACCCCCCCCCCCCCCCAGTTTCCCAGTCATGTCCACCACTAATGTTAAAGCCAAGGGCTTGGTCAGAGGAGGAAAGGCTCAGTAGCTCTCAGCGCTAGCACCTAAGAATTTGATTTAGAATAATTGGAATGTACCATAAACATGAGTGAAGTTAAATGAGCTTGACAGTATATAAGCCTGGGGTTTACCACTCAAGATATGCTGCTGTCCCCCACCATGCACTTTCCCCCCGGGAAATTTGTAGCTATCACCCTTTAAGCACTCCCATGGTCTCTTTCAAGTATTCTCCTGAGGAGATGATTGACAAGAGACCAAGTCCTGCATAACAGCAATGGGAAATATTGAAATTATATTCAAAGAAAGCTAGGCCAATCTGACATTTTGAAACCTTGGTTTCAGTTATGTAAAAATGCCTGTTTTCAGCCATTCTGCATTCTTACACACAGCCAAAAATATATGACCAAACTATCACAGTGTGAGTGTTCCCAAGCAGACTTGGTTGTCTGAATAACAAGTGATTTTTTAAAAAAACCAGATTTCAGGGGTAGGAATGGCATATTCGAATTACAGTTTGGATGGATAAAAGCTGATGTGTGTAGCCCAAGTCATGCAGTCAGTTCTGCGTTTTATCTGGAAATTGATTGTGTGATTTTATCCTACATGGCCAAATTGGTGTCATTTGAATTGCTCCATGGCTCTGAATTAGATTAATATATAGCTCTCAGTAAACCTAGATCATTGGCTTACAAATGTGCCATGGAAGTAACAAATTAATGGAGAATGTCAGCCAATGGATACCAGTCATGATGGCTATATAACCTCCAGTACCTGAGGGAGGGATTTTCCCTTGCATAATGGAATGCTTTCCCCCATGTCTCCCGTGCATATCCCATCTGTGGGTGGATGTTATTAATGTATTACTCTTTCCTCTTGGTTTTAATGTATCTACAATTAGGTTTACTGTCTATTTGCTTGGTTGTTCAGTCACTTTGAGTTGCCTTGGGCAATATAGAGCACGAGACAAATTTAATAAATGAATGAATATGCTCTAGGGATTTCTCAGTTTGGAAAGCATGAGGCACATATAGGGACAGGAGAAGAGGAAAGTCCAGTTGTACAAGCTGAAATCCTTGTGAGGATGGGACCCTGTAGCTGAATACTGTCCAGAGGCAATATGTCTCTACGTACCAAAGCTGGGGTTCATGAACACTCTTTGTGGGCATCCTATAGACTGACTGGCTTCTGTGAGAAAAAATGCCTTCAGCCTGATCTACCATGCTATGTTCTTTAAATATATTGTGGTGTTGTGTGGTAAGGTTTATTATTATTATTATTATTATTATTATTATTATTATTATTATTATTAAAAAGGTTGATTAATAAAAACCCAGTTTTATGTCTGAGATGACATTAACGGTAAAAACTCTTCTTTCAGCTTCTCAATGCTTCCTTTATGTTTCTTCCATAAAAAACATTAGAATTCTGAATGAGACCAAAGGCTATCTAGCCCAGTATTCTTCAATGAGTTGATAATTCTGTATTTCTTGGCCTGGAAAAGTGAAGTCTGTTTCATTTACTCATACGTCCTTAAAGATAAATCAGCTTCAAACACACAGACTACTAAGGAAGCCACTGCAAAGTGGTAGGATAAATGGACATTTTAGAGCTTTAGTGGATGGCCGAATGTTGATTTTATCATGAACTTTTAAAAGCAAAATTCAGATTTTGAAATATGAGACTTTAATGTGAATAGACTGGATTCCAGTCCTAACTTAGATGTTTTGATAACTACTAATTCTCCATGAAAGAAACAAGTGCTCACATAGATCTGTACAGTTTGTTGCTAAGATAATCTAACACCTCTTCTCAGTGAACTGTAAGTTTCCACTGGCTGTCAGAAGCATGTTGCTTTCATAAATGTTTATTATGTTGACTTCTTAGAACCATTTTTACCCAGTCCCTACGTGTTATATGTCACAGGATGATAGAGTCAGGCAACTCATAACACCACCCATTTTTCCCTTTGCTTGAGTGAGTGCGTTGGATGCAACTGAAACCTAATCCTACTGGGTGGAATTCAGCACACACTATGACAAATATTTCACATGTGCAGGAATTCAATCTTTCCAGATGGAAATCTCTCTCCTCTCTCTTCCCTGCACACAGTTTGGGGGTTCTCCTGACCCCTACCAACCCACGAACCAATTTTTTTGGGGGTGTTAGTCTGCTTGCATAGGGCTTATACTGATGTGGCTCATTAGGGGAGTCCTGCCCCCTGCTTTTTAAATCTAAGTTCCTCTGTTAAGTATTTGAGAAAACATCACTCCAGGCCTTTTGATCTCACATGAGAGCACAGACCTGCTGTTTCCAAATTAAATCATATAGAATAGATAGAAGTTATCTTCTATTAGTCAATGGGCCAGCAGGATATCAACAAGTGCACACTCATGATCTCTGATGAGTTCAGATCCAGAGCAGACTTCCATCTCTTTGTTCCTCCATGCTGTTTTTTGTTTAATGTGTTTTCTGGGTTTCACACTTAAAACAGAATTACATAATAACAACAAATAAAACTCACTACCGCCCTCCCCTCCCAGAGTGAGGTTTTGCCTCTATGTAAGATATAACTTCTGTCCAGCTCTAAGTTTTCACAAGCATCAAATAAGTAACAAATTGAAAATGTCATTCCACAGTGCCCCATGTGTTCTTGGTGAAGGAAACCATGTTCAATGGATTGCACATACTGCATATTGCATGGTGGGGCGGGAGTGTCCATCAAATTGTCGCTTGTCCTCAAGTTGGAAGGTGATTGTCTGTAGTGGGAAGCCTCCCTGCATATTTCTAAAGCCTGAGTAATTCCTGAATTGGCTAAACTTTCTTGATTACTCAGACCTTGAGGCTTTCATTCAGTGAGGTGCGGAGTAGTTTTGAATCATACATATACTTGCAAAGATAAAATGAAAATGAGTCTAATATTTTTGCTGCCTCTCTGACCGACTTCTACCCCCCTTCCCCCCTTCTCAGTCTGTTCACAGTTTTCCAAGGGTGTCTACGCTATCTTTGGCTTTTATGAGAGGAGGACTGTCAACATGCTCACATCCTTCTGTGGGGCACTCCACGTCTGCTTTGTAACACCCAGCTTCCCTGTCGACACATCCAATCAATTTGTTCTTCAGCTGCGCCCAGAACTGCAGGATGCCCTCATCAGTGTTATAGAATATTACAAGTGCCAGAAATTTATGTATATTTATGATGCTGACCGGGGTGAGTCTGAGTGAAGAGTGACACACAGCGGGATTGGCAAGGGAGGGGGGAGTAGGGAAGAAGACTCCTTGTTAGTCATAGAATGTACCAAGGCCATTGGATCAAATTTCATTTTGCCCATAATTGTACTTCTTTGTGTAATTATTTTAGTCATTTCTTCCTTTTTTAACCAATTTTCACTTCACAAAGCGTTATACATAAAATTATTAAAACAGTGAGCACCGGTGACAATTATACAATAAAACAGGAAAAAAATAGAAATGGGGCAAAAAAACACACACACCCCTTTTAAAAAGCCCATTTGAGCATCTTCTCCCATCCTGTCAGGGCAAGAACTGCTGGTGGCAATTGGGAGGGGAGGCCCATCTCTGGAAGCAGGATGGTGGCAGCTCACTAAGCATCTTTACTAGCCTGCGTTAGGCAAGCCACCATGAAATGGCTTCAGCATCAGTCCTCTCCAAACCTGCAGTATGGGAACAACAATACTGGCCTATCCTACAGGTTTGCTGAAAAGTATGTGACGTGAGTCCTTGCTTTCCCTTCAGTATATAAGTGGGGCTTTTTTTAGGCCCGCAGTTCTCTCAGAAGGAAAAGTTGAGGGGTTCTCACCACAGGGAGACCACACTTTATCAGATACTGTGCTTGGCTGACCCTTTTTATTTACAGAACCCGTCACACTTCTGTTCCTATATTAATGGAGTTAACTTGACTCACTTTATCAATTAAGTAAAATTCTCTGCATTCTTTAGTGTTGGTTTGTGCATCTGGTATACTAAAGAGTACACCTGTCTTTAGAATTTAAGGTCAGTTCATTTCAGTAATGTATTGAGCCTTGCCCATGGCCATAACCCTGCAGTGGGGAAGAACGGAACCTGTACACTCCTCAGCTGGCATCTTCTCACATAAATGTTCGAAACTTCAATCACTCTGTATACATAAATGTTACATATTAAATTGCCCTGAAGCTTATAGATATACAGTCGTACCTTGGCTCTCGAACGTAATTTGTTCCGGAAGTCCGTTCAACTTCCGAAAACGTTTGAAAACCAAGACGCAGCTTCCTGCACTCAATCGGAAGCCATGGAAGCCGCGTCGGATGTTCGGCTTCCAAAAAATGTTCACAAACAGAACACTCATTTCCAGGTTTGTGGTGGTTGGGAGCCAAAACGTACGAGTGCCAAGGTGTTCAAGAACCAAGGTATGACTGTAGTGGTAGGCTGTACCTACAAAGAAATCATTTACAATGGTCACAGTATCACTGACAGTTGTACAAGGAAAGCCATTAGAAGAGCTAACCCTGGGATTCATAGATTTGATATATTGTGCATGGTGCTTTTAATATAAGTCACCTTGGAAATGTTCTGCCTTAAAAGGTGGCATATGAATATATTTTTTGGGTGGGAGGGTAATGATTTTTTTTCTTTGTCTTTTCCCTGCATCTCATCCCATCTCAGGTTTGTCAGTACTTCAGAAAGTGTTAGATACAGCTGCAGAAAAAAACTGGCAGGTGACAGCTGTCAATATAATGACAACAACAGAAGAAGAGTACAAGTCACTCTTCCAGAACCTGGAGAAGAAGAAGGAGCGGGTGGTGGTGGTGGACTGTGAATCAGAGCGGCTCAACGCTATCTTGGGCAAGGTGAGTTCCAATATTAAGTGCTACTGAGACAGGAAAAAACAACAAGGAGTCTTATGGCACCCAAAAGGCTACCGTATTTATTACAGGGAAGTGGGTTTTAATCCACAAACATTTGTGTCAGAATAAACATGTTACCCTTTTAAGACACTTTATAGGGGTTTTGTTCCCCCCTACTGCAGACTAGCAGGCTCTGAATGTTTTCCTGAGTCAATAAAATTTATTTGAAGGAATTTAATAAGTAGATATTTGCATGGGATTTTCTTTGTTGATTTGCTAATACTTTTATTGTAAGCCATTTGGGGGGCCTCTTTAGGACTGCAACATATGACATGATATAGTCTCTCCATAAGATGGCTTAAAAAAAGGATATCTTAATAATTGAGTTCTATTTACTCCAATACATTTTGCAACCTTAAATTCTGTTAGAGTCCACTAAATTTCCAGAAGTCAGTTTTATGTCGTGTGAAAGATTACATAAAAAGGGAGAAATTAACAGGTAAGGAAACAGGAAGATGGAATAATGTGCCATCTGATTATTATTATTATTATTAATATTAATATTAATAGTAGCCCTACACTGCCTGATCTCCCATCTAGTTCTCAGTCATACCATAATATTATTCTGGAGATATCTCAGTGGACCCCTGAAGCTATCACCTTATTTCTTCCTAAACTGCTTTCAACATTGCCAGGATTATTTATTTCTTCATTCATTATTTCAATTTATATTCCTCCCTTCCTGCCAAAGGATGCTAGAGAGGCAAACACATTATTTATTTATTTTAAAAAAACAGTTAAAAATATTATCTCAACCAGAGATCTCAGGGCCATCAGGATGGATGTCTCTTAGTCATCAAATGTGTGGGTAAACAGGAATGTTTGTAAATTCCTCATGCAAATCCACAATGAAGGACACAGACACACCTCACCAGGGATGCCATGAATATGAAAATGATTTTTCATTTCTGATATGAAAGGCCCTTCTTCACTGTTGCAGCTAAATGCTCTGAGCAGACAACCGGTTTGACACTATCATCATCTGTTCTATGTAAGATATAAACAACCAAATCTGTAAACGAGTCACAATTAAGTCAATTTTGCATGTGACACAACAGATATGCATTGTAAAAACACCACAATTGTATTCACGCAAAGTGGCCCCAGTAGGCCGTACTAGTATATGGGAAGGCATAAATAGTTGCAGAGATAAATGGATACCTTTTGCAAATCCATACACAGGTAGCCTGTTTGCACTGGTGCATGAAAAATTGCCTATGACAAAACAGCTGCTGTGCTGTAATTCTGGGATTAGAGTGTTTATCAGATTAATCTCACTGTTCCCCTGGGTTTATCCCATCTGTTTATTTGTAGTCACCTGTTGCCTTATGCCTGAAACCTGAACTGTGATTTATGCTACTGAGGAGCTATGCTTTCGTTCGAGAGATACTCAGCAATGATGCCAGAAATTTAATAAATAGTAGTAAATACAGATCCACAATTCTTCGGTATACACTTTACAACTGAAACATAATAACAGAAGGGAAGTCAGTAGGATTTGACTTAGGTTTCCTTCTCTGGGTGAAAAAAAACTTTTATCTTTGCACTACAAAATAAAAATAGAATGGAGAATTTCACAACCTGTTCCAGGCTTGCCGGTTTAACTTTCCTGAATCTGGTTCTTGCATTTTAAGACACAGAAGCATATAGAATTCCTTTAAAAATTCATTTTTCATCGCATTTCGTTTGATTTGCATTTGGTGGATTTCCAGAGATGATTGACAACATGTGTAACTTAAATCCGTTTCCTATCTCTTTCAATAAATAAACACACACACAAGCCAGCCCTTTAGGTAAGGTAAAGGGACCCCTGACCATTAGGTCCAGTCGTGGACGACCCTGGGGTTGCGGCGCTCATCTTGCTTTACTGGCCGAGGGAGCTGGCGTACAGAATCATAGAATCATAGAGTTGGAAGAGACCACAGCTTCCGGGTCATGTGGCCAGCATGACTAAGCCGCTTCTGGTGAACCAGAGCAGCGCACGGAAACGCCGTTTACCTTCCTGCCGGAGCGGTACCTATTTATCTATTTGCACTTTGATGTGCTCTCGAACTGCTAGGTTGGCAGGAGCTGGGACCGAGCAACGGGAGCTCACCCCGTCGCGGGGATTTTAACTGCCAACCTTCTGATCGACAAGACTTAGGCTCTGTGGTTTAACCCACAGTGCCAGAAGGAAAAGGAAATAGCATCAAGAGGCACAACATATTGTTTCACCATATAGGCTAACAGAAACATATAGCTTCAGCCCAAACATATATTAATTGTTCAGATATATGTTAGTGTGTTTTAAGAGTTCCATGGAAGAAAAGGGTTTCTCGGGGTTGTTTTTTTTATCTCAGTGCCACTATCGTGAGAGGTAACTAGTCAGATTAATTTATCCCCAAAATATAAATATTAAAAGGGGGGGTAGTAATTGTATACACAATGAAGCAAGTGGGCCTGCATGCAGGGGGAGCTCTATTCACATTCTTTTTATATAAAGTATATTTTATGAGATGGCAGTTTTCTGGGTTTATTTTTGTAGACAAATCTGCAAATAGTGAGAAACAAGATGACATAATTTTAAAACAACTGCCTCGCTTTCCATATTCATTTTGTTCTAGTTATTTCCAGTCTCCACTGATGGATTGTAAGGCAGTCCCTTTCTTTTCCTGCCTGGCAATTGTCCCCTAAAATATCATGAAGCTTAAGCTACTTCCTAGGTTCAGGAGAAATCCATGCAACTGAAATGAGCCTTTCGTGAAAGTTCATGCTGATCTGCAGACGTTCCAGGCTCATTTGCTGCAGTCATTATTTAATTATCCCACCCAGGAGATCTGCCTGGTGTGAAAGGTGGTGGAGCCTTGCTTATTTGTAACCAGAAGTGCTAACAAATGTCTGTTCCGATAACACTAATTGAGGTGCTGGGTTATTAGCATAGGACTCAGGCAGCTTTTAATGTATACTCAAGAGCATTTCTGGTAAAGGCTAAGGCAGGTGAGCCAGTTAACATATGAACAAGTGTCCAATAACCACTAATTCATTTGGTGATAATTGTAATGCCAGGGATCTTTATGACATTGTTTAGTACAGTATTCCTACAGATCCCACCTGGGCATTGATGTTTAATTGAAAACCCATCCGCACTTTTTCATTCTGTGGTCACGTGCTCTATTAAAAAGAAATCGAAAGGCCCCAGAATTTAATTTGTGCTGTACCTATTCTTGTTTGTAGCTAAAAAGGCTCATAAAGATGCAGGGGTGGGTGGGAAGAAATGGACAGAAATAGCTCAGGGTCGCTGTCCTGCCGCTCTCCTTTCCATTTCTCAATAGGTAGCATTGACAGTGTTTTGGTTCGTGCAAGTTAGATAAGAGCTCAGCCCAAGCATATACTGTGCTGGTAGGGGATGGGGAGAAAGTGGATGGAAAACAATGTCAATAAAAGCAGATGAGGAAGAGTGCAACTAACTTTGCCCTTTAGAAAGAGTCTCTTCAGTTCCGCAAAGGCAATGGAAAGATATCTATTACTGGCAAAGGAACCCGACAGCATTATGAGCCATTCAGCATTTATAGTGACAAAGAACAGTAAAACTGTCTGCATTCAGCCCTGCAAAGGTCATGGTGCTGGGGAGAGAAATTCACAGACAACACTACACGTCTGTTATGGAGGAATGCCATATATAAACTTACAATGTTGCACAGGCTAGATTTGCGTGCCCTTGGGGCCACCTTTGCTCTCCAGACATGGTGCAGATTGTCCATGCTGCTGTGCCCATTTAACCGGAATATAACCTTTAAGGTGAGCGGGAACCTGAAAATGTTTATAAACCCTGTAACCCTGGAACATAGCATAATGGTGAGGGTTTCCATCCTATTTACGGACCTGCAATAGGCTCTTCTTGCAGGCTGTAGGTGTTAACCAGAAAGGAAATGCCTTGAGCATTAATTATACCCAGGGATACTCGATTCAGTACCTTTCTGCCTTTTAGTGCCTATGGGTGAAGACCTCTGCCCTCAGCCGTTCAGCCAGTCCTTTAGTTCTGCTGGGGAAGTCACTGATGGAGGCTCAGAAAAATAAAGTATCATCCCAGAACTATCATAGAAGTCACCCCTGAAAATATTGAAGAGTGTGACGGCTGAGGGTGGAACTTCCTCAGGAGTAATCTGTTGTGGGGATGGGAGCATACATGCTGGGCCAGAGCCAGTGGGTGATGGTCAGGGTCACTCTTTGCATCTATTTCTGCTACCTTCTTTCTATCTCTCTGCCACCCTGTTTCCTCTTGCCCCTCACAGAAATGAGGGCTGAAAGTTTCCCACCTCCTATTTAAACCATGACACACTACTACTTACTTATCAAACCTTTATTAGGCATTTACATGTAAAATCACGAGAGAAAGAATCACATACAGGAACTTTAAAATATATATATACACAAAGAAACAACAATTAAACTCATAGGCTGATCGTATGTGTGTATTAGTAAAATCTAGCATTTCGTCCTGTTAAAGTACTCCTTGAAGCACTGCTGCCAAAAACTCGGCTACCCCCGCAGTCACCCCTTGGTCAATGTCAGAGAGACAGAATCCAACACTTCCACCATGCTGCGGATCCAAACCATCCAAAAGGGGGGACAACACGCGTTTACGCAGCGTACTGTGTAGTGGACAATAAAAGAGAATATGCTCTACAGTGTCCGGGACATTCATGACACACTACTACAGAAGTAGTATGACGGAAAAATGAAACCTCCATGTGCAGAGACACCCTACCTCTGAATATCTGAGAAATAATTTGGGGTGGTCATGCCCTGTTTGCCAGGTCGATACACTTAGCTGGTTGCTGTTGAAACCTCAAGGCAGTTCTCACATTGTCATTCTGCTCTCACCAAGACATAGCTTGTGCTTCTTTCTTCACCTGCTTCTGCTGTCGTACGAGAAGTAAGCAGTCCACCTCTCCCCCATCTGTGAGATGGTCTGTGGGCCCCAGATAACCCCAGGAGTTCATGGAGGCCAGTCCAGGTGAAGTCTGCAAGTCCCATTTGAGACATTACGGCAAAAGGCAAACTCCCTCAGCCTTTTGTTTGCTCTACCATTGTCTGATACACAAGCCTGCCCTGGAAGATATGACAGCAAACTGCTCCTGTCAGTAGCGGTGATCATCATCACCCTTTGCTTGTGAGATAGAGAGCAGCATAATTTTCTGAAACATTTGTGATGCATGAATACAATGTATTATGCGTTTGCACCCTACTTTGGGGATATAGTAACTGTACTCATTTTGCAACTTCTTCCTTGCTTATTCCGATCACGTAGAAACTGTAACCCCATGTGTCATTACAGACAGTTTCTTCTAGCTTGAATATGGGAATGGGTTTGTGTTTTTTTAAGTAGCTTCTCAGTAGTCCTGATGCAAATATTCTCATTTATAGTACAACTGAACTAAAATAATTGCAGAAGCAGGAGAGAGATTGTGAAAGTCTCCTTGTTTTACCAGTAAATTATACTGCTAAATAAAATGTTTTGTGTTTTGCCACCACAGATCATCAAGCTTGGGAAAAATGGAATAGGCTACCACTATATTCTTGCAACTCTGGTAAGCTGGATGTCGTTTGCTTTCTATTGGCTACATGTCTTTTCTGAGCATTTTTAAAAATTAGTTATAAATTCAGCACTTAGGGAAACTTGGAGTGGAATTTGTTGTTGTTCAGTCATTCAGTCGTGTCCGACTCTTCGTGACCCCATGGACCAGAGCACGCCAGGAGTGGAATTTAGGGTGGCTTTAAACACACAACAGTGCAACATAGTGGACTGTTATCCTTCATCCAATTATAAACAATGGTACATATAGATGTGCTCGTCTGCATGTGTGAAAATAATGTCTTGAAAATAAGTTCTTTTGTTTTGGAGCGCTGAGTTAGCACGAGATGTTGCATGTACCACAAGAGGTGTGTGGTATAACAAACCCTATCTGTACGTTCCTTTGTCTGTGTACAGACCTTACATTTAAAGCACATGATTTTTCCAAATTATTCTGGGAACTGTAGTTTAACGGTGCTTGGGATTATAGTTCTGTGAGAGACAAACTATGGTTCCCGTGAACCTTTAAATGTGTTTTGAATGTAGGGTGTGTATGCAGCCTGGAACTTGCTGAACCAGCCAACACTTGGTAGAAGGTAGTGTAGGGTGTAAAACAAGACTGCGGACAAAGTAAAACCACAACAAATAAGCTTTTACCAAAGGAAGACATTTAAACAGTTATTTTATTAAAGGCAGAGAGAAATTTATTTAAAATCATTTGGGTCAGTTAACCACTCACAGAACCACAATTCTCAGAGTGGTTTAATAATCAGTCCCTCTTCCCAGGATCTTTGGGAATTGTCGCTCTGTGAGGGAAATAGGGGTCATCTAACAACTCTCAGTACATGTAACAAACCACGGTTACCAGGATCCTTTGAAGGAAGCTATGATTGCTTAAAGTGGGATGATACTGTTTTAAATGTATAGTGCAAGTGGGCCCTCATAGTCTGGCCAGAGCAGGAGAAGAAAGGATACCAATCTTGACGGCATTGCACACTTTTGCAAATATGCATTTATGGTTATTCTATTTTCAGATCTTGAAACACATGAGGTTTGGATTTTTGCTTTGAAAAGTCCTTTTAACATTCCAGTGGGGTTAATATTCAGATGCAGGAACTAGCATGCAAATTCAAAATACTGTGTTTGTGTGTGAACCTGGATAACAGGCATTTGACAGGTGTCTGTGAAAAGACTGTTCATTCTCCAGAGATATTTAGTCTCTTAGTTCTCTGGTGAAAATGCCAATAAAGGTTTAAGAGTTTGTTATTGTGTATGTCATGGCCACATGGCTTCAATATGTCCGCACTTCCAAACTCATTTAATCTAGGCCACCACACAGCTATAAGCAGGCAGTAATGACATTCACTTTCTACTAAACTGCACTGCATTTTAGTCAGTGTACCAAAAGTGAAGTGTTCCATGTCCCATTAGCAATCCCATGAGCCCTCTCAGCAAAAGAACAGATTGGGACTTCAGTCAACTACAATATTCTAGTTAAAACTGACTCAGTGGTAAACATCATTTTATTGAAGTACTCCAGTGTTAAAGAAAGAGAGCCTGGGCTCCCCCTCCCGCCAGACAGAACCAGGGCAGCATGTAAATAGTGTGATAAACCAGGGTTTGGAACCACAGGACAAATGTGGTTCACCCAGATCTCTATATTTGGCCCTTAGGACTTTCCATAGACCACACCCCTTATCAGGCCACTCCCCCCTCTACTTAGGCTCCACCCTCCACTTTGACTCTGCTTTGTGTTCCTTGGGTGCTTTTGGGTGGTTGAAAAATGTGTTTTTTTTGCAGCCCTGCACCCTCTTTTGTTCCATTTTTTTCCCTTCTGGTGATGCATATCCTCTTTTTTGTGATCTGTACTGTTATGTACTGGGCTTGGATCCTAGAACAATAGGCAGGTAGGATCCTAGAAGGCAGCAATCTTCTGCCTTCTGCAGGAGCCACCCAATCCAGCTCCAGGAGGAAGTGAATCAGCAACCTGATTGGCCTGCAGGAACAGTCCAGTCAGGCTCCAGGAGGGGAGTTGAATCAGCCAATCGCACAGGACTCATTGTGTAAAAAATGTATATATAGCCAGAGGCTTAGGGGGGAAGCACTTACTCACTGTTTACCATGAGCTGAAATAAAGAGCATGAATTCAGCACTGAACTCCGAGTATATTTCATGTACCTAAACTAAGAAATTTGAAATGAATTTTGTAAGTTCTTCTTCATGAGAAACATGATGCATTTCACTGGTAATTCTCACAGAGTGGTTTTTTGGGGGAGGGGTTTTTCATGCATGCATGCATACATAAAAGATGGCAAATGAAAGGTCCATCTGCATATTTTCTGTTGAAAAGACTTGGTGGTGGTTTGGTTTTACGCCTGGCACCCCCTTTGGGTATTCTGCTCAGCTGTAAAACCTCCACACACACACACAGAGAGAGAGAGAGAGAGAGAGAGAGAGAGAGAGAGAGAGAGAGGAAATGAAGGCACACAGACACAGAGAGGGGGGGAGAATGAAGGCAACAAAGCTCTGCTCCCCCCCCCACCTCAGTTGCTACCCCCACCATCACCCTTCATCTCAAGGAAGACACAGCTCTGAAATGTGGACTTTCCTCCTACCCGTTGACACACCCCGTCTGACTTTGAACCCTGCACTCATTCCTATTTCCCCACTCACGTTATCGGTGTTGCACCTGAGCAGAATACCTGAATAGGGCTTGAGCTTACACAGCTCAGTTTTTCCTACCTTTTGCATGTGCTGCTATCAAATATATAATATGTCTTACATTCCAACTGCCATGATTTGCCATTGCTACAGTTCTTCAAAGTCAGCAATTGTGAAAGAGCAGAAACCGAAAACTCACCCAGGCTAGTGAAATGTATTGTAATTTTCCCCCCATGGGCTTCTTGACATAGTGAAAATGCAAGCCACTCTCCATCTTGTTTAAGAAGTCTGTGCATGTATGTATGGCTTTGGAAGGCAATTCTAGTAGAATCATTTGGTGGATTATATCCTTTCCTGCAGCTTGGCACTGAAAATCAAGGTGTATGGCCATCATTCATTAAATATTATGATACCATTGAATCAAACTGTAACTACCATTCCCCCCCCCCTGCCCCAGTCCTGAGACCATGCTATAATTTACAAGATAAAAGTGAATGCACAGTTGTATTGTTAACAAATACTATGGGCTGTGTGGTAAGTGGATAGTTGCATAAACTTCAGAATATAGTTGCCATTGTTTTTAAATCTGTACTGGATCATTCAGTTGCTTTTAGTTAGGAACGGTTCTTGGGATAGGACTGCCAAGTTCACACGCGGTGAGCTGTCAGTGATCTGGCTCTCCTTTGTGGAGTGGCTTGCGTTGCCTTTTCTGTATCCGCACGACTGCAAGCAGCCATCTTGCAGAGGCAGTAATCAGAAGTTTCCCTGTGGTGCTCAGATTGTGAGATGTGGTCTTGGTCAGGCCAAAACTACAGCATTTCCAAGCTCCGGCTGTTGCACTCATAAATTAAATGCTTAAAAATGACCTTCACCCTTCAGGAGCACCATTTGCTTTGATTTTCTGCAACACGGAGAAGAAAACTGTGAATTGTGCAGCTCTTCAATGGGGGACAATCAAGCATTTGGGGCTTCCTCCAAGCAGGTGGCCCAGATGCTGTACTTCTTACGAAAATTCACCCTTTGGTGATTTTTTTAACACCCTGATTAACACCAAGCTAAAGGGAGTTCTAAAAAAAATATCAATTCAAGTTCTATTATCTTAAGCATGGGCCTTAAGAAGCCTCTGGTAAGCTGGGTTAAAGGTAGATGGAAGATCAGCACAGGTATTTCAGAGTGGAAGCACATACTCTTCCTGTCCTAGTCATAACCAAAAAAAAGAAATTGTGTGCACAGAGTGAAGGGGGCAGGAGGAAAGAACCATGGGGCAGAGAAGAAGCTGGGGGGAAGTGCTGTCCCCTCTTTGCACTCATGCACTGTGTGCACCTAATTTTTCAGCAGCTAAAATGGCTCATTTTGATGAGCAAACAGCAGTTTTCACAGTCCTGCTTGTAAGCAAACATTGTATAAAATGGAGTGCTGTAATTTTTTTTTTTTTTTTGCAGCCAACAGCACACAGAAACTGATGTTTTCCTGGCAGGAGCAGCTTTTCTAACAAATTACATGTTTACTACATGAAACTGCAAATGACTTTTTCATGTTCACAGACAGTTTTGTATTCCAGAAAAGTGCACGAGTTCTGATCCAAAGGGCCTCTTCGGCTGAGCAATGCACAAGGGGAGGCACAAACCACTTCCCCTCGATTTCTGTGTTTCCTGGATAACGTAGGAAGCAGAGCCTTGTGAATCTCCACTGTAAGAAAGGGAGAGAATCATGTAGTTCTACCCAAGACACCCATGATTTCTCATGTTACACAAGACGTGCAAGGGGGGGGGGGGGAATCACACTTTGTTGTTATTGCAAAATGGCTTTCAGCACCATTCACATATTATGAGGCAAGATATGTGTTTGCCACTGCACGCACACCTGAATTTCTACAGTTTTCTGAAATGTAGTACAGATTTCATGCACCTGAATATTGTTCCTCATTTGCAGCACATTATTATGTGCAGAAATTGCTTTTTTCACATATAAACAAATATAATGTGAGGAGCTGCCTTCGGTTGAATAGAAAGATACATTATGAACACCAGCTTACAGAAAGCAGCCGTTTGGGTGGGGGTGGGAGGAAATAGCCAAACAAAACTATTTGGGTTATCCTTCCTTCCTCCCCCCCCCCAAAGCATTCATTCAAGAAGACTTCATAAGGAAGCAAGAGGTGAGCTTTGGTAAATCCTGTAAATTGCTCAGCCGTGTGCTTTTAAAGTCAAGGAAGAAAGGGAGGATCACAGCCAGCTTTAGCAGAAGGGGAAACTTAGAAACCTTTGAGACCCATCTCTTTTGCCATCTCCCATCACCCCAGCTTCAGCTCTCTTTGCTTATGATGCCAGCGATTTAGCTGGGGGGGGGGGAGTGCTGTCTTTTGTGGGAGGAACACTGGTTTTCTGCTGAGCGAAAGAAAATGTGTGGCTAAAAATATGACACTTTCAAATGGGGAAAGTGCTAGGGTTGCCTTACATCTAGAATGTTCACCTTTTTGTCTGAACCCAGACCTTCCTTTGGAAAAGGTCTTGGTTGTGGTGGCAGAGGAAAGGGGGGTGCAGTGGAGGCGGGCTGACCCGGATGTCATCACTGATGACATGCTTGAATGTTCCCTGTAAATGAAAGCTAGCATATCAGAGATAATGCTAAGTAAGTCCCTTCTCCCTTGACTCAGAGCCGGAGGGAGGGGGTACAGTAGGGGCGGGATGCCCCAGGTGTCACCCCTGAGGGGGGTGACAAAATGCAGGCGGCACTCACTGTGGGGCCTGCAGCGTGCCCCAGCCACACGTCTCTCCTGGGGGTGACGCAGTGGCTTGGGTGCCCGCAGGCTCCACACTGCCCCAAATGGTCTGCCTGCCACCTCCCCCTCAGCTGTAGGGCGGCTGAGTGGGAGGAGGCAGACAGACTCCTCAGAGACCCTGCGGAGCGTCCTGCCCCAGCTGGCCCCACCCCGTGAGCAGCTGACCCCACCCCTGGGCGCAGGGCACGTGCGCCACCCCAGGCACCCGATCAGCTTGCTTCGCCACTGGGTCTTGGTTGTGTGTATACGTACACACACACACACACACACACACACAGACATATATATATATATATATATATATATATATATATATATATATATATATATATATATATATATATATATATATATATTCTATGTCATCCACTAATAGGTCAGGCATGATTAAGTGGTATATTAGTCCTGTTCAATAAAATATGGTAAATGAAGCTAGGACAAGTATACAGAAAGAACATTTTAGGCATAATTAGGATAATGTATTTATTAATTTAAGGACTTGTAAGCTGCTTCCTGGCATATATTTCCAAAGCAGTCTACAATGTGAATGATCAACAACATAGTAAAATACATAACAATAAAAACAGGTTTTAAAAAGCATCAAATCACAAAATTCACTACAGTAATACCATATACAGTGGTACCTCGAGTTACAAACGCCTCAGGTTACAAACTCCACTAACCTGGAAGAGTTACCTCAAGTTGAGAACTTTGCCCCAGGATGAGAACGGAAATCGTGTGCCAGCGGCACAGCGGCAGCAAGAGGCCCCATTAGCAAAAGCACGCCTCTAGTTAAGAACAGTTTTAGGTTAAGAACCCACCTCCGGAACAAATTAAGTTCATAACTAGAGGTACCACTGTAAAATGGCTGAGTCACTCTTTCAGGAAAGCCTCCGTAAAAAGATAATTTTCCAATAGCCATTGGGAAAGCAAAAGTGATAACTGTGATATGCAGGAAAGAACATGTTTCATTACTTTTGAAAATCTACAATGCCTCCTAATTAGTTTCTGGGCAAAATTCAACATTCTGGCCTTCATCTACAGAGCCCTACATGCCCTGAGATCGAGAGTTCTGAAAGAGGAGTCTCAGTGGCACAAGGGGTCAGTGTGTCTGTTAACCAGAAGGTTGGTGGTTCAAGCCCACCCAGGGATGGCTGTGGGCAGGATTCCTCCATTGGAGGGAGTTGGATTAGATTACCTTGGGGGTCCCTTCCAACTCTTGATTCTGTGATCACCTTCCCATAGGAACTTGTCCACCCAACATAGTATTAAGTCTCCTGTTCCATCAGCATGAGGATTTCTCCATTTTCATTGGAGAAATGTTGGAGGGTATGATGTTGTATAAGCAGAAATCATTGGGCTGATGGGACATGGTAGTTGAATAGGCCTTTTTGGTGATGGTACTCTGACTGAAGACTCTCCACAGAGACATTCACTTGACATCTAGTCTGCTCTTTTAGGTGCCAGGTCAAAGCAGTTTTATTCTCTTCATCTGTTGATAGCTATTAATTAATACATAATTTGTCTATTAAATCTTTTATTTGCTTACTCTGCAACAGCTAGACCTGTACTAAATCTTCTGCTTCTTGGTTCATTTGTTCTATTTTGATAAGCTTATTTGATTTGATTTATTTTTTTATTGGATCCCATCTTCCCTTCCCAGAAACTGACTTGAATACATTATTGAAAACTAGAGTATAAATACCTTAAATAAAATAGATATTTACAACTTTGGCATCCCAGGCCAATCTCACCCGTTTAATGGTGAGATACCCACATGCCAACAAAATTTCCTCTAACAGGCAACTGAAACTGGTAGATACTAATTTTTTATGGTAAATTATATGCAGAAATCCTGTCCTGCGTCACAGGCTGATGATCTCAAATAGCGAACTACCCTTTAAAAGACCTCTGGGGTAAAGGGCATAATTAATCAAAGCACATCTAAAACTCTTCACATCAATACCCTTTGTGCCGTTACTTGATGTATGTTCAATAAGCATCTATGAAGTGTTATATAAAGATTTATTGACACTATTGGAATGTTCTGCTTAAATGAATTATGGCCCCATCATTTGTAAGGACAGGCGTGTACCAATAAAACCTTTATGGCACAGCTAAACATGATGTACTGTTTGAAAAGACTTTATTAAGCTGGCACCATATATTCTGGCTGTGTACAGTTTGAGTGCTTTTCCCTTTTCATAGCTGTTGTGTAACCAGAGAGCACAACAGAAAGAAACAATCATGTGAACTTTGTCAAATGTAGACTTCCAGGAAATCTCTATTTTCAAAGCTGAAAAGAATAAAAATTCATTTCCCTTGGATCAGCTGAGAATAATGCTCAAGTGTTTAAATTGCTGCTTTCCTCGGGGGGGGGGGGGATGCACAGACACGTTGGCGAGGAAAGGATTGGGTCCCTGCTTCCATCAATTTTGCTGAGAAAACTGACGATTGAAATGGCCTTGTGCCATTTTCAACTGATAAAGGTTGCATGTATTTTGCACTCCGATAACCATAACTCAGTGTACAATGTAAAGCAAGAAGTCCTGAGATTAAAAGAGCTAAATCGAGCACCATCCAAATTCATCCCCCTTGTCACTCATGCATAAATAATAGTGACACATTTGTGGCTACATGAAATAGATCTCCAGGCTTTGGGGAAAACTAAAGAAAGGTTCTAGCATTGGAATAGAGGCCCTGGTTTTCACTAAAATGGGTGTGTGTGTCAGGGAAAATCACAAGGAACTTAAATTTCCTGAAATATGGTAGAGCAACAGCAATAACTGTTGTGCTCAGGTAATCATACTGAAGTACAAGTAGAATGAGAATACGGTTTCATTTTTGTTTGTATTTTTCCCAGGGTTAAATTTAGGGACAGGTAATGCTGGCAACCACCCAGAAAACTAGGCCTGAGGGCACCAGGAGGGCTTCTATCATGAACTCAACTATCCACTCAGCAGCTAAAAGAAAGAGCACAAACTGTTCATCTTCACTTCCAAAGCTGGTAGTATTGACCTGCTTGGTCAGTGCTGCCTTATGAAATATATGGGAAATTTACATTAGTTCTCATGCAACATTGAGTTTGAATAGTTGGGAGTGTAATGGGGATGTTCCTCATATCAGATTCTGCCTGTCCACATGTCTCTAAATAATTCTGTTTCTAGCTCCTCCCTTTACCTTCCAGATTCCTGGGTCCACTGCAACCCACCATATTCTTCACAGGCTCCAAAGCAGACCCAGCCAGTTCTATCCATGCTCTATGTGCCAGTGTGGTGTAGTGGTTAAGAGCAGTAGACTCGTAATCTGGTGAACCGGGTTCATGTCTCTGCTCCTCCACATGCAGTTGCTGGGTGACCTTGAGCTAGTCACACTTCTTTGAAGTCTCTCAGCCCCACTCACCTCACAGAGTGTTTGTTGTGAGGGAGGAAGGGAAAAAAGAATGTTAGCCGCTTTGAGACTCCTTCGGGTAGTGATAAAGTGGGATATCAAATCCAAACTCCTCCTCTTCTTCTTCTCCTCCTCCTCCTCCTCCTCCTCCTCCTCCTCCTCCTCCTCCTCCCTCTGAGACCTGATCAAGGACCTTTCCCTTTTCAAATCAGGCATTAGTAAAACTACCGTTAGATGTATAATGGGTAGCTGTGCAATGGATGTGTATTCTCATTATCCATCCATTTGATAGCATTACCTAAATAAAGGCACACACCTTTGTGTGTTTACTCTGAAGTAAGTCCAGTGAGTCCAGTGAGTTTTAATTCCAGGTAAGTGTGCATGAGATTGCATCTCTTCTTACTTTATACTGCAATCCTAAATATACTTACTAGTAGAGAGTAAGCCCCTTTGATTATGGTGGAACTACCTTTCCCCTGTGCCTTTGCAGTACAGAGATGGAAGGAGCATTTTGGTGGTATAACCAGATCTGACATTGCCGTAATTCTGAGGCAGACAAGGAACATGTGTCCTGTAGGCAGGCATGTTGGAACAAGACTTGGGCAGATGGCCTCCTTTCTTCTAAACAGCCTCATCATTAATTGGTTGTGATAGAAATGAAGGAGAGATTTTTGTATTCCACTCAGGAAGTCAAATCTAATGAAAGCATTGGATATCTCTGGCATAATAGCTCAGTGTGGTATCTTACAGGTTCCTCCCCACAAACAGAGTCTGAAATGTTCAGGAATTCTTTATGTTCGGTCTGGATAGCAGTTCCTGGGGAAGTGACCAATTGTGTTTGTAAAATAATGTTACTTTATAAAAAGCTTTCTAATGCGAGGGGAGGAATAACAGGCTTGTGGTTAAGGCATAAAGCCAGAGAGCTTCTCAGTGTTGATAGCCCTCAAAGCCACCAGCTGACAAAGAAGGCTGAACCGACAGTCAATACTAAGGTATCTTTATCCAGGAGGAGTGATGAATAAGCCCAGCTCCAAATCAATTCTCCGACAGTGACTGTGTCATGTTCATTAACAGATCCTAAAGAAGATAAATGTTTTCACTCTTACGACAAAACAACCAATTAAAATGTGTCATGTAAATAATAAGCAGAAGTATTGGCATTGTTTCCAAGCCTCATCTATCTGGACATCAACTACCTAAGTAATAAAAAGGGGGGGGGAGGTTATTCTTGAAAAAAATTAGCATTCGGAAACTTTGGTGTCACATGGCTTACAATTATCTACATGGCCTTGGGCTTTGAAGGTGAATAGTTCTGAAGGGGGGATTTACTGCCTTAGAGTAACGTTTGTTTTGTTTACAAGTAGGTAGCCGTGTTGGTCTGCCATTGTCAAAACAAAATAAAAAATTTCCTTCCAGTAGCACCTTAGAGACCAACTAAGTTTGTTCTTGGTATGAGCTTTCGTGTGCATGCACACTTCTTCAGTTTGTTTTGTATGCATCTCACAAGCAACTCAGTAGCATGTAAGCTTTATACAAATTACAATAAGGGACTGATAACATATATGTTGGATGTGCATCTGTATGCCTGGTGTAGAATTCATGTGAATAGCAACACTATTTAACAGACATGAAACACCGGTGTTTATAGCCCTAAGTCTTGGGCTCCATCATCCAGCTTTGCTACTGATTTCCTAAGATGATATATGTCACCAGAATTCACATTTTTCTAGCTGTGGAACTCCTGCAGTCCTGTTCACTCTATGCACAGAGTGAAAACATAGAAGGGGAAGCTGGACCATATCTACTGGCACTGTTCCCACTTGATCCACCCCATCTGGGTGAATTTTAATAGTTTCCCTAGATTCCAAAATACCTAAAACTTACCCAGATGGTGTAGAAATGGCTTGTACAAAAAGCCCATGCTTTAGAATTGGCTGTTTGTGGCAGCTTTTCATTCCCATTCTTTCTGTGGAAGTAGGAGTATGGGGCTGCTTGCTTTCTCAATGGGTAGATTGGACGGCTATATCTCAGTCCATTCAGACATTCGTTCACACTTTCAAGTGGCGTTTCCCATTCCTCCACAATTGGTTTGTTTTGCAGAAGTCTTTCTTCCATTTCATCATTCCCTGCAGCAGAAAGGGCTGCACACTAAAGCTCAACCATTAACATACGTTAACAGTTGCCTTCCTCGTGTGTTACTTCCACTCAGTCCTGAACTTCTTGCTTGGTTCCTGAAAGCCACTTCCACCTTAGCAGGTGGTGGTGTTGTGGGCAGCCCCTGTGCGATAGGGGGAATCCCGGCTGCATCACCCACCAGCCGACCAATCCAGTCGGCCTGGGGTGTGTGGCCTGCCCTATTTAAGCAGGACGCAGCTGGGGGATCTCCCTGTTCCCTGCTTCCTCTGCCCTTGTGTGTTGGGTGGGAGTCAGAACCCAGGGCCAAGTGGAGGGAGGGAGGGAAATGGATGGAGTACACATGCACATTCAACTGCCTAATGGTGTCCATGCCACTCAGGAGATCACAAGAGATAAGAAGAGTTGTTCCATTGTCTGAAGCGGTCACTTTCTGGTTTGCATGGAGAAGCCGTTTTCAACGGATCCCAGACAGGGAATTGCACAGCTGTACTGAGGCAGCACCAGGTGTTGAAATTTTGTGCTCCTAACTATTTTGCACCTGGGACAACTGCCCCCACCCCACACGCTACACCACTATCAGGGGATTTTGATCCGACTGTTCACCTTTTCTGCTCCCAGGGATGAATGACCTCTGGATGGTGGAGACAGAAGTATATTCATTATCATGGTGTGAGAGAAGAAGGCATGTAGTAAGGCGGCTGCAGACAATTACAGTAGTACCTCAGGTTACATACGCTTCAGGTTACATACGCTTCAGGTTACAAACTCCGCTAACCCAGAAATAACGCTTCAGATTAAGAACTTTGCTTCAGGATAAGAACAGAAATTGTGCTCTGGTGGTGCAGCGGCAGCGGGAGGTCCCATTAGCTAAAGTGGTGCTTCAGGTTAAGAACAGTTTCAGGTTAAGGACGGACCTCTGGAACGAATTAAGTACTTAACCAGAGGTACCACTGTAAGCAGAGCTGGACAAATGCTGGCTCAGAGGAAATGGTCTCTTCCCCTCATTCGGAAGGGGTTAGAACTGTGCATTTTGATGCCAGGCCTTGAGGGGGTAGGAGGTGTGAAATGGAGAGAGAAGAAGCCAGTGATCCTCAGAATTATGACGGTTGCCTGGGGAACTGTTCCCCCCTCCCTCAAAGAAAAACAATGTAAACATGCTGGTATTTTAGGCTGTGCTGTGCAGGAAATGTTAAAGAACTGTCAGAACAATAGCTAGATTCTACTAGGAGTTCATTCGCAGCAAAGGCATATTTCTGCTCATTGCTAGCAGGGCTTTAGTATCTCATCTGCAAAATGTGGGGTGGGGAGGAGGCCCCCACTCCCAAGGATGACTGGAGCAATCGGAAAAGTCAAGCTACTGGTGTAGGCTGGTGTCAACTGTCAAAAGTTAGAGTGCCTCCAGACTCATTATTTTGAGGAAGGGATTCAAGTGCATGCTGAAAATTTAGGTTTCTTCAGTTAAAGTGGATTAAAATCCTCTGTCACCATACCAGAACATTTCCACTTTAAAAACAACAACACAGAGAGAGACTTTTTGTGGTTAGGGATGTACTGAAAAGTTTGGGGTGAAAACATTATTGCAGGGGAGATGTATTAGCACTCCACAAGAAAATCAGAATCAATGCCCATTTTCATATAACAACCCCACAAGCAAATCAGAATGAATGCTCAATAAACAGTGGGCACAATCTAACGACAATGCAAGGTTTGTGCAAGCAAATCAGGGTGAATGCTCAATAAACAGGTTGTCTGAAGGAGCCCTTAGTTATACTTAGATCTCCCAACTGAAGCTGCTACTCTTTTAAAAAATAGAAGAAGAGGTTCCTCCATTATGGAAGGCGTTATGGAGAACACAGAAGAATGGAAAATTCTTATTTTATTTCCTTCCGCATAGCTTAAATGTGGTATCTCATTGTCGGTGTCAGCAGAACACTTGAAAGGAGTTAGCGATTTGTTGCACTGAATGCAGGATTAGGCAACTAGGCTGGAGGTGTCATCTGTTGCACAGATATAGAAGAGTGCTTCTATGTGAAAAAGATTTTATGTTGTGCTCTCTGTTTTACACTCCATTAAAAATCCCCTACAGGTAAATGCTGGTAACTCTTCTTTAGTAAATTAACATGGTTGCAAAGGAAAGGACTGTTTTCTCACTGGGATATTTCGAAATGCTAGTAGTCAGCCTAGTGTAAGGGTCAGACTTAATGTACTTTGTAAGAAAAAATCACACGGTCACAGACCTCACTATGGTGAGAATGTATTGTTTTTATTTGAATTATAATGATTAGTTCTAGATTTCCATCTAAACATCTAAATCAGCATATTATTTTTTGTGCAAATATGCTTGTGGTCTTGGGGGGGGGGTGTCTCCCCCTTTAGGTAAGGTGAATGGTACAAAAAGTTTTGGTCCTTACCAAGGACTGAGAGAGACTGTTGCGGGCAAAAAAATGTCTTGTATCTGCTCAAGCTTTTATTGTTACTATCAATCCAACAAAAACAAAATACAAAACAAAAGTGGATCAGAGTCATGAGCTGAAAGTACCTTAAGATTGCAATCTTATGCACACTTACTTGGGAGTAAGTCTCACTGAATTCAATAGGACATTCTTCTGATCTGAGTAGACATACAGGTACATGATTGTTTGCACTGCTAGTCAATACTAGTTATTATTCCTCACATCTGCTGCATTTTATTCCAGAAGATTAAATTTTCAGACTATGGAAAGAAGGACTGGAAGTAATGTTAACCATCACTCAAGTGTCAAAGTTGACCATTTTAAAAATGTTGATTAAGATGTGTGAAGTGCATTTTGAAGGACAGCTGATAGCAGGGTAATGTCGTCCTGAAAAGACCTTAACAAATATAAATTTCAATATGGTAAATAGCTGGCCAATTTGAGACCAGTCATCTCAAGTTTCCTATGCTGTAAATCTGCTGTTCCATTTGCATTTGATGAGAAAAACAACACAGGGCTTGATTTGTGCCTTTCCAGATCGATTGACACTGAAGATGCAGTGGGAAGCCTAGCTGGATAGCTTGCTGTAATGGAACGCATTAGTTTTTTTTTAATCTGTGATTTACTGATCTTAAAAAGCTTTCTAAACTAAAAGAAGCATGAAAATGCATCAGTGCTAACATTTCCTCTCCCTTGGTGCTTCCTGGCAATTTGTAGCTATGCTTGCTATTAATATTTCCTTTGCTGGAGCTACATACACAGAGTGATGCTGTGTAAGGCTGGGATGTTATGACTTAAAGCTGCCATATGGCTGGTTTTTAAGCAATTTGACCTTTTCCCCTCCAGGTTTTTGATTGTTGCAATTAAAGAGTCGACTCAGATGCTTAGACCTGTGATAAGTGTACAGGTTTAACATGTGCATACTCTGAAATGAAGCAGTACATACAGTTTAGCTGTGCAGTAAGAGACTGAACATTTGTTTTGTCAGTTACTACTGAAACC
The DNA here is from genome assembly GCF_009819535.1 of Lacerta agilis. Taxonomy (NCBI): domain Eukaryota; kingdom Metazoa; phylum Chordata; class Lepidosauria; order Squamata; family Lacertidae; genus Lacerta; species Lacerta agilis. Next base: position 61,301,793 of record NC_046313.1, read on the forward strand.
ATTTTAATTTAACCACAGCATAAATATTAATTCTTGTTTCTACATCCTACAGTTATAACTGCTACTATATTGTTGTAGTTAGGAAGAAGTCATTGTTACGTCTGACAGTTTTTATTTCGTTGCTGAAATCTTTCCTCTTGGATATACCAGTCTACTGTAGATTCAGTGGAACTCCGCTAGGTCTTTGCAGTTTCTTTTATCAGTTGTAAATGTAATTTCTTTGAAATGCTTCACTAGTGTTTGGCAATTAGTGGGGTTCCCAGCAGTGTCTTCCTAATTTCCCAATCATGCTAGTGCTGGCTGTGGCTGGCTGTGGCCTCCAGTCAGGGCCATATTTAGGTCTGATGAGGCCCTAAGCTACTGAAAGTATTGGGGCCCTTTATATGTCCAGCTGTCCTTTGTCAAAAACAAATTGTCACTGTTTTTCGTGTTGAATATATGCTATATGGTAATTTATGGACCTAATAGGTATCTAAAGCTATTTGCACATGCAGAATGTAATCACCCTATATATAGAAATGAGCAAACCAGTGATACTTTAGGGAGCAGGCTAGCAGGTGGGGCCCAATACTTACATCATAGGAGCCTACACAACACAAAACACTGTTGCTGTATGCAGGTTTTATTTTATTTTATTTTTTATCTTATATTTTGGGAATGTACATCCAGTTTGTTTGTTTTTCCTTTAATTTTTTTGAGGCCCCAAGAGAGTGGAGCCCTGAGCTATAGCTTGTTTAGCTTATACGTAAATCCGGCACTGCCTCCAGTGGCCACAAGTGATGCCCGTGAGCCATCTCAGATGAAGAAAGTGTCTTGCTGCCTGCCAACGGTTATTGAAACCCCAGCTGCTTAACCTAAGTCATAGGGTTGTTGCGTGAGAATAATATGAAACAAGTAATAATAACAATAACAACAACAACAACAACAACAACAACAACAATAATAATAATTTATTTATACCCCGCTCATCTGGCTGGGTTTCCCCAGGGGAGAAAGGATATAAATATAATAACACACAAAACAAAATATAAATAAAATGCCACCATAGCACAAAGAGTATCATTTGCACATAGAAGGACACCAGGGCAGGATCTACACTGACTTGTTTAACGTTTTCAGAACGTTACTAGATATAACGTTCTAAAATGTCACAGGGCATACTTGTAAATTTAAAGTGTTTCTTACCTTTGGGGTTGTTGTTTTTGTGAAAACGCTGTTTCCCTACTGCCAGTTGCTGGTTGCTTTGTAGTGCCCTCTGGTGTCACATTTTAATAACACATTATGAACGTTAAAAGTAGGATGTCATGTGTCCACCTGCATTATGAAAACCATTCCTTAACCCTTCCTTAACATAAAAAAACCATGAGTGTAGATCTACCCCAGGTTCAATTTCTGTCCTTTCCAGGTAAGAGACTCTCAGGCTGAAGGACTGGGCAAGACCTCTTCTAGGCAGAAGGGCTAGGCAAGATCTTGAGAGCTGCTGCCACTCAAGAGTACAGTAAATAGTACTGTATTGCCTTGGGACCAGTCACCTGACTTCATATGTAGGGCAAGCTTCATGTGTATAGGGGTCTATCTAGTTATGCCCCTTAGTTCACAGAAGGCTGTTCAGTCCATTGGTGGCTTCCATGAACCGAAGCAGGGAATGGTTCAGTTGATCCACCCTTCCAACTGCAGCCACATCCACTGTGATCCACCCCTCAGGTGGGAAACTCTCCAGAATAGTGTGGGAAGTAGTGAAGGGGACTGTAAAAGAGTGGGAGAATTTGAGGGAGGAAATCACATTATATTCTCTGTTTGTGGTTGTCTCCGCTGGAACAAAAAGTATTCCATGAACAAAGGGGAGCAACTGGATGTAACTCAATCTATTGATTTAAAATAAGAATATTCAGCAAGCAGGCATTGTACACACACACAGAGAGAGAGAGGTTTTAAAAGTGGCCCCGCTTGACGGCTTACATTCTAATGGCACACAAACAAACATTAAAAAGAGAGAAAGATAAAGTACCGTAAGTGATGATATTTTACCTACAATTCCAGTTTCTGTGTATTATGTCACACTAAGCGTATTCAGGACTTGGTGCTTGGTGAATAGAAATACCCTTGTAACCTGCTCCATAGGTATATTTTCCACAATGGGGGGTGGGAAATTATGCTGACATGAAACTGATCTAGATTGAGCTTTTGTCTGCTGATCATACCATATTTTTCTCTTTAATTTACACAGCATGACCCATATAGTAAATTGTTGAGAAGAGCAACAATTATGGTGTGTGTGTGTGTGTGTGTGTGTGTGTGTAACATTTTTATGCCTCTTTCAAGTCTCACCATTCCAGCATTGCCCAGGGACCCTTTCTCTGCTGACTGTTCCCACCAAATTCTATTAGCTGCTTGCTTTTTGTTTTTAAATTTAATGGACCACTTTTGAAGATCTAGAGCAATTTTAATGCAGATGGGAATATATACGTGCAATTGCTGTGGCTCAGATTTGCCACCTAGCTGGTTTTATGAACTGTTGGGTGTTTTTTAAAGCTTCCTTGTGTCTTACACAGTGGGCAGTTTTACGTTTCTTGATTTAGATTGATAACCCATTCTATCCCAGGGGCTCTAGGTGGATAGCAATAATACCAGCACAGTAACAAAGCAAAACATTGCCTCGAAGGCATTGTAATCTAATCAATTAATAGAGCGAGCTAGCAAGGAAAAAGGAGGTTTCAAAAAAGAAGGAACACATTTAAACTTCCTGTTTATAAATAGATTTTTATAAAATTTGAGAAGCTGTCCCTTTACACTTGCTTTCACTTGTTTCTGTTATTTGCTTGTTTCTGTTAGCATCTAGCACTGGACTCTCAGAGCTTGACTAAATCTGAGCATTATTTACCTGTTAATTTGCTTCCCCTGCCCCATTCAGATTAGATTGGAATAATCCACACCCACGTACTTGAATTTGTATATAATGAACAACTTTGGTCTTTCCTATTCATACCAATAGGCATTCTTGTTTGTGTTTGGCCCCACCATCTACTATTATGCTAATTAAATATTGACAGGGAGTATACACAGATAGCTGTGCAGTATCATGTTATTTTTCTTTGGATCCCTCAGATTTGCACAAAAGCAGAAAACAGCACAAGCAAGCAATGTTAAAAATAATCATTTAATGAGCTTTACTTCTGCAGCTTTCTGGTTTTGTGCAAAACCTGAGGAATCAGGGGTGGGGATGTTTCTCCATCAAGAGTTCTGGAAATCAGGAGCACAGCTGCAAAAAATTGGAAATTCTCAGTATAAATGTTTCAAATTAACTTGCTGCACAGTGTCTGGTGTGGAAAATTTTATGTGGTTTAGTGCGGTTTGCATTTGCAGTAGTCTGGTTTTATGCAAATCTGAGGGATCAAAGGAAATGCATGTATAGTTTGGGACTGCATGGAAATTGTTACAAGCACAGCTGGAAAATACATGAAAGCAATGAGTGGATAGTTGGTTAATCTACATAAGGAGTAAACTTGAATTTCTAAATAGTGGCACACCATTTCTGGAATGCTCTCCACAGGGAAGATCACCTGGAACCTACTCATGTCTTTTCAGCACCAATCAAATGCTTTGTTTTCCTGGGGTGCCTTTAAATGTAGGTCAAGCGGGTGTGAATTCTGTGTTTTTACTGCTCTGCTACTGTTAATTTGTCAGTGCAGTATTTGTTATTATTTGTTTGCTTTACTATTATTATTTGTAACCTTCCCCGGATGTGACAACACTGAAAGGCAGGGTAAAAATTCCTAAATAAATGAACATCAATGTGGTGGAGAAGGTGGGTAACATGTACTTTCTACTCTTCAGAGTACAGTCTACTCTGTTCCTTCACAGCTAAATCTGGTCAACTGAAAGGTCAATTGTTCTATAACTTTTATTTCCTTCATGGACCTTAATCTGTGAGTGCCTTATCCTCTATTGGCATTTGATTGAGTGCATGAGATTTAAGAGTTGGGTGAGCATCTCTTTGTGACTAATGCTCCTTGCAAATTTTGACACTTTTCCCATTGAATCATTCTCTAGGAATACATTTTCCCATTAGTCAAGCAGCCCTAATGAAAATGTACTCCAGCTAATGGGCCTATTTTCCTTTTCGCATTGAAATTCAAGTCATCATCCCATTTTGGCCTCCCCTCTTGGCGATGTGGGATTGAAAAATAGTAGATTCAACCTTTCTGAAGGTGAAAGCTAAGATGGGGTTTAAACAAAAAATAAAAAATAAAAAATTCAGGCCATTCAGGATACCCCAAAACTCTACGTTGCATTACTTAAGGGATCAAAGGGACTTTTAATATTTTACCAGCTAAATGCTATGTGTTTTTATTAAATATTTTACTGACTACATGCTACCCTCCAACACGACGGGGCAAAAAACTGGGCTGCAAGTCTTCCAGGGCCATGCTTCCATGTGAGTCACATGACATGTGCAAGATCACGGCCCTGAAAGACGTGCTTTTTTCAGGGCTGTGCTCTCATTGCACCCCAAATGTGTGTTTGGGGGTGCCATGCAAGTTTGCAGCCCCCAAAAAATTTTCTTTTGGGAGGTGAGATCATGGCACCCAAAAACATGTGGTTTGGAGTCCTGTGCTCTCTCTCACACACAAAAAAAGATGGATTTGGTATGCACCTCAAAGTAGAGCCCAGAGCAGGAAATATGCCAAAAAGGGCAATAAAAAAAGATCGGAGTCTGTCGCTACAAGGAAAACTTGCGAAGTTTGGGGCTGGTGGGGAAAGGTATGTAAGGGAACATGTTACAGATGTGTAAAGTTATGCAAGGTGTGAATAGATATATGTTTTCTTCCTCTCACATCGCTGGAAACCAGAATCTTCCAATGAAGCTGAAAGATGGAAGATTCAGAGCAGACGAAAGGAAATACTTAACAGTTAAACTGTGGAATTGGGATTAGACAAATTAATGGAGCATAAGACTATTAAAGCCTTCCTGTCAGTGTAGCTACTCACTACCTCCAGGATTAGATGGGTGGCCACTATGGGAAAAAGGATACTGGACTAGTCTGGTCATTTTGTTTGATCTTATGTTCTTGTGCCTAGCAAATTTGCTGGAAAGTGGCAGGGGAGGAAGCAGCAGAGACTCTCCATATCTTTCCCTTCTTCCTGCCCAAATCACTTTTTGGAGCTAATTATGAAAACCCAGGCTTGAGCTTTGTCAGTGGTGGCAACTAGGGATGGAGGAGAAATTTGTTTCAGTTCATATTATCAGATGTTCCCTTTCCAAAACAATTTGACAGTCAGAACATGGGCATCCATAGGAATTTTCACTTACCGGTATCTGAATTCTGTGATGGAGTTCTCCAACCAAACAATGTTTACAAACATGCATATATTCAGTGAAAGTGCACATGGAAATTAATACAGTAGTGAAAATAACATTCAACTATGCTTCACATTAGGGAAAATTGTTTGAAGAAAGTGTACATTAGCCAAAATCTTGTGCAAAAATATTTTGTTAAGAGAAATTTGCACTAAAATGCTGGTGGATTTTCATGAGGAATATTTATTTATTTATTTATTTATTTATTTATTTATTTATTTATTTAAAATGCAACTTGCTGAAGAAATGTGGAGAACTTCATTTGAGAATGGAAAAATGAGAAGCATTGAGAACCCAAACTGATTATCCTTCCATCTCTGGTGGGAAATGCTTGCATAATGTGGGGGATCCTGTCATAGCTAAGGCTACCAAATTTTGTTTCCAGTGACTGTATTCAGTTCAGAGCACTACTCAAGGCTCAGCAAATGGGGGACACACAAAGCCACACATCTATGAAATAAGTGCATCCAGTTTTGTAGCACTGCAGCATTACAAAGATATAGGACATTGACACAATGATATGTAGTACATCATACAGTCCTCGGAACTTTGGTTCACCTCTTTGTTTTGCTTCTCTCCTTCTTCTTCTTTAGGGCTTCATGGATATCGACTTAGGGAAATTCAAGGAAAGTGGTGCAAATGTGACTGGATTCCAGTTGGTGAATTACACAGACACCATCCCAGCCAGGATCATGCAACAGTGGAAGAGCAATGATGCCAGGGAACAACCTCGTGTTGACTGGAAGAGGCCAAAGGCAAGTGGTACTGAAAACCGTTTCTCTGAGGTAGCCTTAGCGCTGCACTCTTGTCATTAACATGCTTGCCATTTGAAATCAGAAGCTCAAAGTTTTAATATTCATACCAAATCACATCAAACTTGTTGCTCAGACAACATTTTGCTTGCTTAATCAATAGAGGACCCCCGTGTGATATTAAAAAAAAGAAGAATTGAGCAACTCTTCATTTATTTAAATCATATATATACTGCTCAACATTGAAATTTCTAAGTGGTGTACAGTAATATTACCCCAAAAAATACAGTAGATATGGCAGAGTGAAATAGCTCTGTCAATTTCTGTCAGGGACCGGACTGAGGAGGAATGGTGGAGACCCCCCCCTGCACCTCCCAGAGAAAAGGAGGACAGTGTAGATTTACAACAGTGGTTTGCAGAAGGTCAAGGCGCTGAGACAGAAAAGAGGCAAAGCTGGGAGATAATGGGAGAAGAGTGGGGAGGAGAACCAGAGACAGAGCAGCTGGCTGACAAGTTATTACTAGAAAACTGTCAGGGTGCTGCCCTCACCTCACGGCAAAGGGTTGCCAGGGCTTTCTGACTATCGCGAGCCCCCGCCCCACCTGCTCAGCAATTCGTCATCCTCCAGTGATCCCTCTAGTGGGGAGAGGGAGACGGGATGGGGAAGTAGGAGTCAGGGCTCTGACAGGGAAGGAGAGCCCTCGCATCAAGCAGGGACTGGAGGCGAGGCGCCTCTTCCGTCTCCCCACTTGCGTAGGGGGGGAGGACACAGAGGGGGTAGGCGGGGGTTCTGCATCCCGCGGCTTTTACGCTGGGCAAAGAACCGGAAAGAGTCATTCCCGGACTCTGCCGAAGGATGAGGTAGACGTACTTCTTGGAGCTGCAATGTACATATCTGCACAATGAAGAAACTTAGTTTTAAGTTTCTAAAACAGTATTAGCTGAACTCCAGCATCTCTGGACTTCTGTTTGCTGCTAGGAGAGAGAATATGTTAGATTGACAACCCAATTCTAAACACGTTTACTTGGAAAAATTATTCCACTAGTTTGCATTTCCAAGTAAGCAGAATTGCAAGCTTGAAGTAATTTGCTTGGCCTGTGAGGAAAGACAGGGTATAAATTTTGTAAAAATAAAATAAAAAATTAAATGTGCTTAGTGAAATACTATGGTTTTGGATGGTGTTCCATGAGTATGTCCATAATTGTTTAGTTTTGAATTAAAGTGTAAACCATTTTTAAAAGCAGCAATAACAATTTTCAAGCATAGCATTCTATCAGTTCTCCAACTCAGCTCTGTGCCTTGCCTTCTGGTACATCATTTCTTCATGTACAACCTAAGTTCCTTCTAACCATGAAATCCAAGACATTAAAATCTAAAATTGAAATGAATAGCGGCAGGGGGTGGGCTTCCAAAACTGCAATTCAGTTGGGTCTACAAATCACAGGATATAAAACCAGCAAGTCTGAAACCTCCAGTCCTCTGGCCAAATTTGGATCAACACAGGTCCCAATTTGGCTGACGAGGCTGTTTCTCCCAAATCATACCACCTTGCCCTACACATCTCATCAGGTGTGGGGCAGGTACAGACACAGCTGGATTGGCAGCTGATCCCTTCAGAAAGCAAGGTTGAAGTCACTGCCCAACGTTTACTTGGGTAAGTCCTACTGACCTCAGTTGGCCTTACATCTGAGCAGACGTGCAGGATTGTACTGTACACCAGTCAAAGCCAAGCATAGAGGCCTAGTCTTTAGCTCAAACAACCAAGAAGAAGAAGAGTTTGGATTTGACATCCCACTTTATCACTACCCGAAGGGGTCTCAAAGCGGCTAACATTCTCCTTTCCCTTCCTCCCCCACAACAAACACTCTGTGAGGTGAGTGAGGCTGACAGACTTCAAAGAAGTGTGACTAGCCCAGGTCACCCAGCAGCTGCATGTGGAGGAGCAGGGACGCGAACCTGGTTCACCGGATTACGAGTCCACCGCTCTTAACCACTACACCATGCTGGATCTTGCTGACATATTCCCACAATAGTTTCATTTAAACTGATACTAGTGAAACCCCATTCAGACTGCAGCTTGAAATTAAATTCTGTTAAATTAGCTTTAATTTGTAGGTTCCTTTTTTGGAAAAAGGACCACGAGTTTCCAAGTTTCCAGCCCTAATAGGGAGGACATATCTGTTTTCTGTTTTCTAGTACACATCTGCTCTTACGTATGATGGAGTTCGAGTAATGGCAGAAGCTTTTCAGAGTCTCAGGAAACAGCGGATTGACATTTCTCGCCGTGGGAATGCGGGGGACTGCCTAGCAAATCCAGCTGTCCCTTGGGGACAAGGGATTGACATCCAGAGAGCTCTGCAACAGGTCAGAATGCCAACTGTGGTGCAGAATCTGTTATTTTTCAATGAGAAGTCTTTCTAATATGAAAAAAATTAAATCCAGTTGTCCCTTTACTTCCTTAACATTGGCATGATGCAATCAGTATTTTATGGAATGTAAATTGGACGCATCCTGTTGAATCATTAACAGCCATGAACACTGAAAATGTACAGTCAAATTGAAGATCCAAAGTTCAGTTGTAAACTTTGACCGGCCAATTTAGGAAAATAAAACTTGAAAAAGAAAAGACTACTAAAGACATTTGGGGAGAAATGCATTTCCGTGGAGGTCTTGTTCATAAACTCACCAAATTTTATTTCCAGTCCTTCAGAAATCTTTAATGTGCATAGGTAGCTATGATCTCCATTTTTATTTTTATTTTTTATTTTTTTATAAGAATTTATTGGCATTTTTCTATAACAACATATACCCACACCCACACCTACAATTAAACAAATGCAAAACAAATAAAACAAATACAAACAATGTCAAGTTTTCTTATTGCATCTTTCTAGAAAAAAAAAAAAATTTCTATTTCCATATCTTGACTATTGACTTCCCCTGCCTTTTCACCTTCGAGTTTATATCCTTAATCTATTTTATAACCATTTCTCCTAAAAAAGAAAAAAGAAATTAAATTCAGTTGTATAATTACAATCAATTATATCTTCAACATTTTACTAAAAATACATCATCATAATAATACCTCGTCATAATTCTTCTTCATTTATTCTTATCGATTTCTTATCTTAATCTACATCTTGATCTCAATCCTCTTAATCCATAAACCTAATCCACTTAAATTCACTTTACTTATACTCCCCCTCACAGATCTTCACAACTCATTCGATCAAATCTATCTCTTCTATCCTTAAGATTGCTGCTAATAACATGATAACTTGAAATATCTCCTTTCATGTTCAAATAAAAAATATAACAGAAAATTGTTGACAGTATTCACCCTCCGATTTCAGTTTACCATATCAGGCTACCTTAAATTTTACTTAATGCTTCACCCCACACCCCCTCTGTCCATTATTCTTCTCCTGGTGGCTTCAGCACTAAACTTCCATGTAGCTTCCCTCTCCAAACGTCCACAGATCCAGGCACAGTCCAAATCTCTCCTTGCCACGAGATCAGAGGTATCCATCTCATCATCTCTCAGCTTCTTCGGTTCTTTGTAACATTTCTTTTCTTCTTGTAAATACCTTAATTCTCTGTCCCTGGCCCCCGAGCTCACACCTCGGGGACTGGATATAAGAAATCTTGACGTCGCCTTGGGGCTGCCACCCCCAGAAAGCGAATTTCTTCTCCGAAGTAGCTCACTCATTTCTCTCCAACTTTGCATCAACCCTCTCAGCTCCTTGGCAAGGCATTCTTCCAAAATGTCAAAAGTTTTAAAAGCCTCCTCTGTGGGCAATTGGTTCCATTTCAGACCCCCACACAAGACTTTGACTTTTCTACAAAGCAGTTCCACCTTCAAGGCAGTGAGTCTCTGTTCATCCGTTAGTCCAGAGTTCAATACCAGTTCAAGGACGAAACCCAACATACTGGCAGAGGAGGAGGAAGTGGGTGTCATATTTCTACTCCCCTCTTTGTTCGTCGCCATTTTCCTGAGCTGGAGCGCAAATACCGCAACTTTAAATGGAGATATTTTCCTCTAGTTAACTTCCCGAAAGAAAAGTTTGCCAGTCTCATGTGTCGATTTTAAATACATTGTAACCAGTTCTGTAGCAGTAATCACTCAAATTGGTTAGATTCTTGAGCTCGAAGGGAGGGAGGCAGGCTGCCCTTCTCCTTCCCCCCGGATCGTCCCAAAAGCACGATTTCTACTCAAATTCTTTACTCACGACCACCGGGTTCCTTTAGCTCCATTCTTCACAGGTAGAACTTAGACGCTCACCGCGGGCTCTGTCGCCGCATTTGCATCCCGGTTGGGGCATGTCCCCGAAGCCCGGCTCCGGTTGTCCCTTCACCCCCACTCCCCCTTTACAGGGGGAGCGAGGGAAGGGTTCGGAGCCTCCGCGGGCGCTGCCGGGGAGCCCAGGGTGCGGGACGCTCTTCCCGCACCCCAACCGGAGCCCCGCTTTACGGTAGCGGGGCTCCTGACCCCCGGGATGGACAGGGCGCTTCGGACCCGAAGCAGCCCTCGACCACCCGGCGATTGCGTCGCCGCCGGAAGTCATGATCTCCATTTTTATACACCAGTAGGCACTGGCTGTGTCAAATGTGCAGAAATAGCATGTAGTGGAATAATTCCTGGATTATACAATTTCACACTGCTGAGGGTAGATGACATGTTTGAATGTTCCCTGTAAATGAAAGCTAGCATATCAGAGATAAGGCTAAGTAAGTCCCTTCTCCCTTGACTCAGAGCCGGAGGAAGGGGGTAGGGTGGGGGCAGGATGCCCCAGGTGTCACCCCTGAGGGGGGTGACAAAATGCTGGTGGCATTCACCACAGGGCCTGCAGCGTGCCCGAGCCACGCGTCTCTTCTGGGAGTGACGCGGTGGCTTGGGTGCCGGTAGGCTCTGTGTTGCCCCAAATGGTCCGCCAGCCACCTCCCAGGTTGATTCTGTATTATCCTGAAATGTGTCCATTGGAAAACAGATGTAGGTAGTCCTGGCATTGGGGGATGTATCCACACCTGCCCAGTGTTATGGGTGGGTGTTTACCAAGACCTCAATCATCACTTCTTTCTTCATTCATCTGGGGCAGAAACAGGGAGGAAAAGGTGTAGATAACCTAATCAAGCATGTCAAATAACCACACCTGTTCTTCTAGATGGCAAGATGTATAATCAATCGACATTGAAGACAGCATGTTGAGAGCATAAATTATTCTGGATTGAGAATGACTACATTTTTGTGCTAGGAATGAGTTAGTGTGTACACAGCCCTACTGTATCTTTCACTGATAGAATTCCAACCCATTGTACATAACTAGCTGAGCTTGCAGAACCGATCAAATCATAATAGTTTGGTTATCTGGATCACCTTGCCAGGTAGCAAGGAAGATTCCACTAAGACACCAGATGGAAATGTATAGGAAGGTTTCTCCATATCCACTCTTTGCAATGCAGTTAGGACTGGGGAGCAACCTTGTTAGCTTAGATATTACCACCTCCAGATTTGGTATACAAAGATCTTGATACACTCATATGTGGGTTTGATCTGATGTTAAAGATTTGGCTGGAGGAAAAATTCCTAAAGTCCATAACTAACTTTATCTTTTAACAGATTCCTGTATTTTTTTTAAGGTGCGCTTTGAAGGACTGACTGGTAACGTCCAGTTTAATGAGAAAGGACATCGGACGAATTATACCCTTCATGTGATTGAAATGAAACATGATGGGATCAGAAAGGTAACGGGCTACTTTGTCTTTGAAAACAGAAGGGAGTAATCTTCGAACTGCAATTTGTTTTTAAGAACATTTCTTCTCGGAAGTTAGCTTCCGTTGTGAGCAATATATACGAGTAAATTATGTCTGGATGAATCTGTCTGCTTATGAGCTGTGTCACTTCTCCATGTTTTTAGCCACAATTCCATTCTGTTTCGTTTCCACATTAATCAAACTGTGATTCATTTTTTATCCTATCAAACTACGTAACTTAATTGCTTATTTTCATAAATATTTTAATCTGAGTTTTCTCCAGAAGCAGCGGGCCACGATTCTAGCTTCCTGGCACTGGTATTGCTGCTGCTTACTAGGAAGGAGAGGGGCAGGATCGCAGAAAGGCTGGGACTCTTTGGGCACACGGGCTGAGCCTATCTGGTGCTCTTCCCAGGGCAGCTACACAATCTTGACCTCCCTGCTGCCTCACCCCTCTTCCTTCAAGTAAGCATAATCGTAATCGTAATCATAATTTATTATTTATACCCTGCCCATCTGGCTTGGGTTTCCCCACCCACTCTGGGCGGCTCCCAACAGAATATTAAAACATGATAAAACATCGAACATTAAAAACTTCCCTAAACAAGGCTGCCTTCAGATGTCTTCTAAAAGTCAGATAGTTGTTCATTTCCTTGACATTTGATGGGAGGGTGTTCCACAGGGCGGGCGCCACAATCGAGAAGGCCCTCTGCCTGGTTCCCTGTAACCTCACTTCTCATAGTGAGGGAACCGCCAGAAGGCCCTCAGAGCTGGACCTCAGTGTCTAGGCTGAATGATGGGGCTTGAGTGACACAGCTACCAACAACCTAACATTGTGACTTTGCCTCACTTGGAAAGTTGCTTCTAATTTCCCCTCAAAAGTCACATTTTTTATATTTAAAGTGCTGAGAATTCTGATGCAGTGTTCAGAGAATTGTGGTAGATAGCTTTGTTCCAATCCCTACTGTAGTCTGTGAGCCATTGTGGTGTAGTGGTTAAGAGTGGTAGACTCATAATCTGGTGAACCGGGTTTGCATCTCTGCTCCTCCACATGCAGCTGCTGGGTGACCTTGGGCTAGTCACACTTCTTTGAAGTCTCTCAGCCCCACTCACCTGACAGAGTGTTTGTTGTGGGGGAGGAAGGGAAAGGAGAATGTTAGCCGCTTTGAGACCCCTTCGGGTAGTTATAAAGCGGGATATCAAATCCAAACTTTTATTCTGAGGGGTGAAGATTTTGTGTAGGAGTTTGCAAGGCATTTTTTCCCTATTGGGAAAGTATGAATCAATTCGATTTTTAAGTACAACAGGATTAGGAGAGTGAACTACACCAGAGGAATCTCATCTTACATTAACTATTTCACCACCACATGCCTGTGTTGAAGCAGGAAAGGCTCTCAGAATCAGGAATAAATTAAAAAGGCCCGTATATGTTTCCATCAACATAATAACACCATTATATGTGCTCTTTGTAAAATAGGTCATGATTTTGCTGCCATGCCTTTAAAGTGTCAGGGTCAACAGGAAACTTAAGAGAGTGATTTATTTCTCATCATGCTTTAGAGTGGGTATTCTCACTAGTATTACATTCCAGGCATTTTGGAAACTATCTTTATGTCAAAGATATGCCATGATCTCTTTGTCATCATTAGATTGGCTATTGGAATGAAGATGAAAAACTTGTCCCAACAGCCGTAGATCAACAAGGAGCAAATGACACCACAACTCTACAGGATAGGGTCTACATTGTTACAACTATTCTAGTAAGTATTTCAGCATCCTTATGTCTACAATGGGGTCACGAAGAGTCGGACACGACTGAATGACTGAACAACAACAACAAAAAAATGTCTACAATGGGAGTGGAAAGGGTGGGGGGGATAAAGAGAGAAGAATGAGAGCAATGATGAGTGTGTATTTGAGAAGGTGGGTGAATAACATGGAAAGGTAATCTTAGTCATTGAATCACTTGATAACCAGGTCAAAAGATGGAATCTATGAGTAAATATGGCTATAAACGTTTCCAAGCTTTTGTGGTGGGGAGGGGAAAAGTTAATTACTGCAAAAGAAATAAATATATAGATCAAGGTGCACCATTATTTATCACAGCAGACTATTCCCATGGGAATAGTTATTCATTTATTTGCTTGCTTGCTTGCAATATTCTTAGGCTATCTTTAAGGATGGCACCCTCTCAAAACAGCTTGCAGAATAAAATAATGTGGACCCTCCCCAAAGAAACAACCATGATTAACTTAGGTTCCTCAATTTCAGTGAGTATACTCTGAGTAGGACTTAATTGGACACAACCCATCAAATATGAACTACCATTGCAAAATATCAGTGGGAAGAACTGGAATCTGTCCAAATCCTGTAACGAATTTTTAAGCTCTTGAATAGATTCCCATATCAGCACGAGGATACTGTAATTTGTAGAGAAATGCAAACAGTGTAGAATGTTCTGTCCTCATTTGCCATGATTATGGATATTGCTGTCCAATGTTGTCTATGATCCTGTGCTCTGCATGTTGCTTTTGCCCATGTCTCTGTCGGGATCCACAGAATGCTGTGTGAGAAAGTAAGTCTGCAGGCCTGAGTTTGCTAGCAAAAGTGAGACTATAGGTATATTAGATGATGGAGTAAAAAAGGAAGATGGAAATTTGTTTTTGTATGCAGTAGCGGCTGCAAGAATTTTGATTGCATCTTACTGGAAGACACAAGAAGTACCTAGTATACAGGAATGGCAAGAAAAATTATTTAGCTTCCTGGATTTGGCAAAATTAACAGAAGTGATAAGAGGTGGTAGTAATCAAAAATTTAATCAAAGATGGGAGAAATTTGGAATATATATGGAAAAACCAGTGGCCGAATATAAAAACTTGGATCCATTTCTAACATTCTGTATTGGTAAAAAAGGGAAGGAAAGATAAAAAGTCGATAAATTGACATGAAATTTGGTTAAATGATTGGAAAACGCAGTAACGAGTAAATTAAGCAACCCGGGAGGAGGGCAGGCGGAAGCCTAAGTCAAGTTAACAACTAGGTATTATGATTTATGATTAACTTGGATCGGTTATGATTTATTTATTTAAGTAGTGAATATTGATATTTTATTAATAGATAGCATGAATGAATGAATGAATGAATGAATGAATATGTATGATTTGTTTTGTTCAATTTTCTTTTTGATGTATTATGGTTATGTGTGTGTGTGATGTTTGTTTTGTTGTGTATTGTTTTTAATGTATGAATGTTATAATTCTCAATAAAAATTTATTTTTAAAATTAAAAAAAGGAAACTGATCCTTTCATTACCTAGCCACAGGATGTCCTTGTTGTTTTCCTGACTTTCTGCCAGGAAGCAGTGCATCATAGATAAGGGCAAGAGATCCTGGATGCCTGTGGAGGTGGCTGTGTGAATCTATAGTTCTGTGAAGGATATCAAGCTATCCTTGAACTCATTGGTTATTTGAATAGAATTATAGAGTTCGAGGGAATTGAATGTTTTACTTGCTTTTCTTTTTTTGGAGTTTATGGTGGGAACACTACAGACTCTTTTCTTTCATATGTCACCTGTAAACTATTATAGTCAGCCTCTTTTCCACATGACGTTAGCATGATATGCATCCAGAAGGTTAAACGTGGCTCTGTAAACTGTTCTTTTTCTCCCAGGAAGCCCCCTATGTGATGGAAAAGAAGACCAATGAGCCATTGCAAGGAAATTTGAGGTATGAAGGTTATTGCGTAGAGTTAGCTGCTGAGATCGCAAAACATGTTGGCTACAACTACAGCTTGCAGGTTGTCGCTGATCGGAAGTATGGAGCGCGAGACCCTGAGACTAAAATGTGGAATGGAATGGTCGGGGAGCTAGTATATGGAGTAAGTTTCTCTCACTCTCATCCTGTGGCTTAAAAACTGTTACAGCTAATGAAACAAGGACATCCCTAAGTATATCATTAGATGAACACTGGAAATTTCAGGTGATTTTGCATCAAGTCACTACCCATTTGTGTTCAGTTCCTGTGTGGCTGATCATTATTCACCAATCACAGGCAAGACAAATATTAAAATCTGTGCGAGTCAGTGTGGTGTATCATTAATGATCCTGTGCAGCTGGCAAATAGCCACCTGAGTTGAACTATTTTCAGTCAACCGAAATTATTTCTGTCAACTATTTGTTAATAGCGAAGTATATCCTGATGAAAATAAATGGCCAGGCACAGTGCCAGCAGGAAAGTCTCCTCTTTCGCTTTTGTAGTTAAGGCTTGTTACTATCATTTCATTTCTGAACGGCAACATTAAGTAAGGAATTAAGAAATGGAGATGTCACAGGTAATAGATTGCAGCATCAGTTGTGGAATCCTACCCATCAGTTGAAGGGTTTGTTAGGAAGGAAAAATACCAGTATTTCCATGTATTTATTCTAAAACACTTATTTAACATTCAGTTGTAAGGAAACCACCAAGTAGTTTCATACAAAATATGAAATATTAAAATTAATGAATTAAAAACTTAACAAGAAGTATTTTAAAATATTCAAAATGAATAGTAGCTAAAAAGAAATAAAACACCTGTAACTTTTGCATGTCTAAATGGCCTTTCCTGAACAAAAACGTTTTAATCAGGTTCCTAAAAAGGGTTCGGCGAAGGCACCTGCCGGATGTCAATAGGCAAGGAGTTCCAAAGTGTGGGTGCTGCTATAGCAAAAGATTTCTTACAAGTATGGAACAAGTATTATATGGCATCTGTAGCGTTGCTAATTCTGCAGAGTGAAGTAGTCAAGTAAGCATACATGGGCAAGGCAATCCTGCAACCACACTGTTAACTAACAGCAGCACCTTGAACTTGGCCCAGCAGCAAATGGGCAACCAATGCAGGTCTCAGAGCAGAGGTGTTATAAGCTGATAGGGCCTCACTCCTTTCATTAACCCTGCTGCAACATTCAGAAGTTTCTTGCTGAAGCACAAGGGAAGCCCCACATTAGTTATCAATAATGATTAATAATAGGAAAGAAAATAGTACCAATCCACACTGGGATTATTTTTATTTAAAACATTACAGTAAGAGAGGGTGGGCCAACATGAGGCTTTGCAAATGATGTTGGACTGCAACTCACATCATCCCTGATCATGCTGTGTTTGGGCCGATGGAAGTCCAGTAACGTCTGGAGAGAACCATGCTGGTTAGCCTGGCACAGAGATAAATGTCAACCCATCAAAAGAATCTGATAAAGAAACAAGGCAAACTGAGGTTTCTGTACAAAATATAACTCACGCTTTCAAGCTTTTTTCCAAACTGGCTTTAAAGAAAACTTCATTGTGTCTGAAAATCAATTGTCACAGAAGAAAACCAATACAACCCTGATACAAATAAACGGAAAGTGAAAGTATTATTTAATGCCAACCCCCCCCCCAAAAAAAACCACCAACAACAATTTGGTAACAAAATCTTGAAACATTGGTGCATTGCAGATCTTCAAAACATTGGTCTCACTCTTTAATCTCTTTTTAATTTTCAGAAAGCTGATGTGGCTGTTGCACCACTGACCATCACTCTGGTACGAGAGGAAGTTATAGACTTTTCCAAGCCATTTATGAGCCTGGGCATATCTATCATGATTAAAAAACCACAAAAGTCCAAGCCTGGAGTCTTTTCCTTTCTGGATCCCTTAGCTTATGAGATTTGGATGTGTATAGTTTTTGCCTACATTGGAGTAAGCGTCGTTCTCTTTCTGGTCAGTCGTTTCAGTCCTTATGAATGGCATAACGAGGAGGTTGAGGAAGGCCGGGACCAGCCAGCCAATGACCAAACGAATGAATTTGGAATATTTAACAGTCTCTGGTTTTCCCTGGGAGCTTTTATGCAACAAGGATGTGACATATCTCCAAGGTTAGTAATTTTCTCTAAATATGCAGTCTTTGAGATAGCGCTGTGTGTGTGTGTGTGTGTGTGTGTGTGTGTGTGTGTGGAATCACATGGAAAGGGACATTTCTTTCATAATTTTCACCTCCAGTGTAATGTCAGAAGCCAAGAGTTAGGTGTGATTAAACAGGGTACTTGCTTCCTTAAAATGAAGAATGAGATTATTGAATTGGTTGCACCTCCCACTTGCTCCACTAAGCAAATTAGAAACACATCCTTACAGGGTGTGTTCCTGTCTGCCTAGTTCCAATAGCCAGGCCTTTGATGGAGCCCTTTCAGCCATCTTTAGGCAGTTGGTGGCAACCCATAGCTTAGAGCATTTATCGTGTTTCCTTTCTTCCTCGTATGATAATTCTGTTGTGAGAATTAAAATAGAAAGAGCTTTGGAAATCTGGCTGCTACATTTCCCAACCACCTAGATGTTTCAAGCTTAGCGCATTCAGAGGAGTTGTTGGTGGGCAGGTGACAGAAATGGAGAAGGGAAATGGCTGCCAGGAAATGGAAAGGGGAACTCCAGAGGGTTGAGGCTTAAGAATAAGGTTGCCAACTGTCCCTAGAAAAAGAGGATCACCCTGGTTTGGGACAAAAATTGTCCCCTGTCTCATTTAGACTTCAAATGGGACACATTTTTTTTCCTGTATATGAGCCTGACCAGCCCAAAATGGCAGTTGTGTCACTGTTGGTGTGGCTGACGAAGAGCTTGACTGGTGCGAGTGACAACAGAGAAGAGTTGGAAAGAGCAACCTCCTCTCCAACCGTTGCCCTCTCCTTCTCTCTTTCTCACTGGTACTCCTCATCAGCCACTGCCCTCCAGTCTAGCATGGTGCAGGTCTGCCACTGCTTAGCCCCCTCTTCCACCCCAACCTGACTTCTCCCCCTCCACGCTTGATTCCCTTCCGATGCAAGCATGGGCAAGAGGCTGTAACTCAAGTCGCCCATGGGAGCCAGCTGTCTATCCCTGGCCCCTGCCCATCGACATGAGTCAAGGGGAAGAGCAGGGCTGCAGTGGTGAGGGAGGCGGAAAGCTGAATGTGATGAACCCCTCTCCACCCCTACCTGTCCTTTATTTTGCCTGACGTATCCTGTATTTTGTCTGATCAAAGATGGCAACCCTACTTCAGAAGCAAGGATCCACCACAGTAGTGGGTTTGCTACCTCATATTCCCTGGCTCAGGCATTTTGGTGCAGAAGTTGATGCAGGGTGCATTGATCTGGAGACTAAACCATTTAAAAATCCTGATGCAAATGGCAGTTTTAAAAAAGATACTTATTTTGGGTCAATGCCATTTTGCTTCCCACTGTTACATTTCTTCATTTGCCCTTTTGTTGTTGTTGATTTGTTTGCAGTGTGTGTGGGAACAACGGGCAAATTCTACTTTCTGATCTCTAGGTATACTTGACAATGTCCAAGAGAAAAGAGTCCGATATTATTTATGTGGAATATAAACATGCATACTCCGTGCTTAATTCATAAGGCTGTCCAAGATGGGATTTGGAGTGACACCTACAGATTCTCGTGTTTTCCTCCTTCAAGTGCTACTTTTGAGTGTTGTGGGTGGAGGAAGTCTTGTAAAAAATTAAGTAGTTGAACTGGTTAAAGAAGTCTCTCTGAAAGCAAGTACACTCTGCATAAATAAAACATATGTAGGCAATTTATTCATCTACTGCTGCTACTTGGCAGGCCAGGTGAAGACCGTGAACTTAAAGAGATCAGGAGAAAAAGAATCCGTGGCACTTGGCATCTGTCTCACACACAATCCCATATGCTAGCATCTATATGCTGTCTGAGCATATTATACAATTATCCCAAGCAGATAATTAGTGATTGGTTTCAGTTTCTTCCAGCTTGCCATGGAATTCCAGAAATGTGGAATTTGGGTTATGGCTGCGCACAACTAATTGTGGAAAGTGGGTTCAGTAGGGTGGCTTTGTCTCCTGCTTTGCAGAGGACAATCCTCTATTTGAGGGTTGCTTGGAAGAACCCTCTTTCCCCTGAGCACAGACACACATGCAGGCTCTGCAGAATTTTTCTGCCCCCAAATTTGGTAGAATAGTTTATGCCATGGTATAGCTGAAAACCTGGATTCAAATACTTTCAATCCTTGTGAAATCAAATGAGCGTTCGTTGATGCTTTCCCCCATCATGGACTATTTAAAGGGGAGGCAGCCAAGAAGGTCCTCTCCAGATATTGTTGGATTCCACATTCCATCAGCCCCAGCTAGCATGGCCAATTGTTAGGACAACAGGAGCTGTAGTTCTGGAAAGAACTATGGTAACTGCTCCTGGAATACATCAGCCTGAGACCTATTTGCTCAGTGTGGCTAGAAGCTAACTGTACTTCTAGTATGAGGGAAAGATGGAACAGTAGAAGATGAGACCAAAAGATTATATTACATCAACACATTTCATTATTGGTTCACAACCAGTAGCAAACCTCTGTTGATATGCCCTGGTTCTGAGCTGTTTGTTTTCTGCTAGACAAATTACTCATGAGAGACCAGGCAGTAGAGAAACAAAGACCTTGGAGACAATTGGACAGCTGTAACATTTCCGATACTAATGGGTTTTAAAAGGTCATTTGCCTGATTACTGATTCTGATATATCTAATATCTTGAGCACATTAAAGTTCTTGTTAGGATGGAGCACCAGCAAAGAGAGACAGAAAAGCTTTTACCACCCTCTCTCATCTTAGCCACATGTGTTGAGATTAGATTATTACAACTGATAGAGCAAAATGAACTTAGTTTCGATCAGCATGTCATAGCTAACACTTTATGAAGTCACGATGGAACAATTTAAAGATACTTGCATGATCCGCACTTCAACACGGGGCTGTGACAAATGGGCATGATGTTCTTCAAATCGGTGCACTCATATATTTAAGCACTTTGATTAAACCTGAGGGCAATTTTGAATCAAAGGGAACAAATTGTAACTGGTGAGACTGAGAGTTAAGGGCAGCCTTGTTTATTTTATTAAAGTAATTTTGGTCCAGGTGTATTACTGAATTAGTGAATATATCAGTGAATTGAAATGAAAATGTTAAAAATGGCTTTTCTGTTCAAATAAGTAGCTTTGTTTATTAAATGTAAATTTATCTCACACCTCCATCATCTTCCAAACAGCACCCAGATTGGGATTTTGCTGGTATACAACTTTAATTACATTAATTAACTAATTGTCTGAAGGTCAGATTGAGGTTTGCTGATATGCACATTTAGTTGATTGAGTGAAACCTAATGATTAGTCAACTAAAAATTTAATCAGTGAACAGCTTTAATTAAAAAATATAAAATAATGAAAATCAACACAGTAGGTCCAGTTAGCACGTTTTAAACTCACATCGCCATTCACTTAACCCCAGGCCATAAGAATATATACATCCCAAATAGAATTGCCCAGTTGTAATAGTCCCTAGAATAGCTGCCTTTAGCCTAGGGTGCATGTCCAAAGACAGGGGTCAGTATAAATTCAAACACATTCACCTTGCATGAACTCTGGCATCAAAGACTAATTCATTGTAGGTAAGATAGGCATAGGCAAACTCTGGCCCTCTTGATGTTTGGGACTACAATTCCCATCATCCCTGACCACTGGTCCTGTTAGCTAGGGATGGTGGGAATTGTAATCCCAAACAACTGGAGGGCTGGAGTTCGCCTATGCCTGAGAGGACCAGACAGCCTCTACTATCTATACATTTGAAGGATGTGATGCAGTGCATAATTCAGATCCTGGCCTCTCAGATCTTAGTGTGCCACTCTAACCACTGCACCACACTGGCCCACATTTGTCCCCACTTCAATGTGTGAATTAGCCATCAAACACCATAGGTTATGCTATCACACCACAACAATTCAATCACAGCAAAGTTTAATGGAGGCAGTTCATATATCCTTCTCGGAGCCATTGAACTGGTTCCCCTCATATGGTGGAGAAGCAGGAATGCACAACACACCCATAAAGTCACATCATGCAAATGTCCCACGCATAGGCCCAATTGTTCTCATCAAAAACGTGGGTGGGAACACACAGTGTCTTATGATCATATGCTCATACCACATGCATCTTACTGTGTAGAATGGGGCATGTCTACTTCTCTACCATTCAAAGAGGCTCCTGGGCTAGATGAGCATGTGAACATGGCCATCAATTGATGTGTGGTGAAAGAGCATCACATCTAATGTCTGAGGCCTTCCTGGCCTTCCGCAGAGCATCCAGTATCTTGTTCTTTCCCAGGGTTCTAATCCTGCTTTTTCCAGGCTTTGGGTCAGTCACTGCCTCTCAGCCTAACCTACCTCAGAGTTGTTGTGGGGATTAAATGAGGAGGCGGACGCCACTTTGAGCTCCTTAGAGAAAAAGGTGGGATATAAATACAGTAAATAAATACTAGTAGTCATGTCTCATTAGGCTGATACTGAAGATGTGTCAGCTCACATATTTTGCATCGCCGCAGACATCATTTTTAAATAAATAAATCTGGCTTTACCAAAAGATAACCGTACTGTAATATTTTTATTTGCCACTATGAGCCCAAAATACAAAGACTACAAACAGAAGATACAAGACCCAGGGTATCTTTCTGGATGCCACATACTAGCGCTACAGCCTGCTTTATCTCATGGCAGGAGTTCTTGGATAAAAGCCCGGGGCCTCTGTTAAGCACAAGGTCAAAGCTATTTATTTTATTCACGCTGACATCAAGTCGAATACGGTGTGCTTTCAATGTATTGCTTTTTTTTAAATGACAGAAAAGCACTCAAACAGAGAATAACAGAGAAGCATGGCTGAGTTTGTGGGCATTTTCAACACCACGTGAATAGGCAGGGTGCAGAGGGAGGTGAAAAGAAATGGATCATAAGCATCAGAAAATAATGAAAACCCTCCTCAGACACGTAAATCTGCCCTGACACTCAAAAATGGAGCTCCTTGTCAGGAACAGTTCCCCATGTGCTGAAACACCAAACTGCAAAGGGCAGATTTTCATATTTATTTTTTTTTAAAGAAAATTTATTGGTATTTCCACACAAATCAGACATATCAAAAACAACTACAAACAAACTACAAAATACAAAAACAAACAAAAAATAAACGAAAATAACATATACATACCTAACAACCCACAGGAACACAGCATCACACCATTCTATTAATCAAAATCTTGCTTCAAATCATTCTCAGGGGGACTTCCCCCGTTCCCCCCCTCCGTGTTCAATTCTAATTTACTTTAGTGACTTTGTAACTAATTTCCCAAATCATCTTTAACTTATTTATAACACATTCAACACCCTATTCCCAATCTTAGCTTCTAGTATTTTTTATCTCTTAACTTGGTAAAGCTATTGCTCTTATTAATTCTAATTCCTACCTTAAAATATCGTCCAAACTATATCATAAAAAAGAAATCTAAAAAGTTCCTTCCTCTCTCAATTACTCATTTCCCTCTGAGGTCAGGTGCCATGGTTAGCCGTTCTAATAATACTTATAAATTCTCTTACCCCACCCCCCTCCTTGCCATCTTCCTACCTCCCATCACAAACTCCCACCAGTCTTCCCACCAGCATTTTCTCAGTCCCAATCCCAATCTTCCTCCCCCCAGAGTATCACATTCCCCTTGATACAAAAAAATCCAAACTTTACAGTCAAACTTCTTTGCTGAGCACTTGTCAACTATCTTTACAATGTTACCAAATGTCATTCGTCCAGCCTTCAAATCCTTTTTCCGATCTCCAGATTTAAAGTCCTGCATTTCTGGGCTCCCACCCCAGAAAGCCGCTATAATGTCATTACCACCAACCTCCGATCTCTCACATCGAGGCTTCTCTTCTTTTGATGCATGTATTTTCTCTTCTTCAAGTATATTCTCTGGAGACCCATCCTCTCTAGTTACAAGTAAATCTTTAAAGTTTCCCATTGTTGCTTTGATTCCCTCAGCCAAGTTTTTAACAATATTTTGAAGTCCAATAAATGTTCCAGTGATATTCTGTTGCAAAAGTTCTAGTTGCTGTGAAATTCTTTCTTCCATTGCCGGATCTGGGATGACCGTGGGAACCAAATGTAGATTAGCAGAGGGTGAACAGGAAATAACAAAGTTTCAGTACTTTTCCATCTTCCTTCGCAATTCAGCCGCCATTTTCCCCTTCCCCAGAGGGTAATTTTTCTAAGACTTTACTCCTTGTCCATCGGAAGAGAACAAACTCCAACTTCACCCTCCAAAGGAAGGTTATTCAGCACTCAAAATGGTCAGAATTAGAATCAACCAGAAAACTTCAAATCAGTTCAAAGTAGCAATAGCATACTCTGGTGTCACTTTCTATCTTCCGCGGTGGAGAGGGACGGACTTCCTCTTTTACATCCCTCTCCGCAAGCCAATTCTTTCTTTTTAATCCAAATTAGATCCAACTTAATTACTTACGGATCTCTTCTTTTAAAGCCAATTACGGAAGCACGGATCGCTCAGCGCCGGCGGCGGCTGCCGCTAGTTTCTCCGGTTGGGGAACTGCTTCCTCAGCCCGGCGCCGACACCAGTTCACTCGCTCCCCCCTTTTACAAGGGAGGCTCGAGAACCGGACGGCACCAAACGGGCCAGCTGGAAGACCCTGCCACGGGACGCTCTTCCCGTGGTTTTGGAGCCCCGCTAAGCGGTTGCGGAGCTCCTACCCCCGGAGAAAACCGGAGCCGCCTCAGACCCGAGACGACTCCCAACCGCCGGCCATGGCGATCGCGCCGGAAGTCCCAAAGGGCAGATTTTCAAGGGTACCTTCAGGTCCTAGGTCATTACCGCTGACCATTGGCCATGCTGGCTGAAGCAGATAGGAGTTGTAGTCCAGCAACATTTGGAGGGCAACACATTGGCAACCCCTGCCCTGGGCTGACAACTGTTGGATCCTTCTGGACAGAAAGCAATATAAAGGGCTTCCTGTTACTGTTGAGATTTGCTTGACCAACATAGTCTTCCTGAGCTCTGGTGTGTTTGTGAATCATTGACTATTCTTCTAGTTTACTCTTCAAGTCTGTCTTTTGGATCGTACTGTCTTTACTTGCTCTTTGACCCTTTGCCCTTCTGTCCTGATTTCTGGCTTTTCACACAGCTTCTGGCTCATCACACCTTGCTTTCCCATGGCCTAGAGAAGATTCAGGGGAGTGGCAATGGAGAAGACAGGAAGTAGAAGCCTTTCTAAGAGAGTGGGAGTTAGTTGGAACAGTGTTGAATGCTGCTCTAATTATTTATCTTTAAAAAAAATTAAGAGAAAATTTCTTTCCCACTAGGATTGCTAATATATTATTGAAAATATTATGCCCAGCTACTCTGCAGGCTCTTGATTTTTTGTTTAGCAACACATAATTATATGTGTATATTTTATTCATTAAGGGTTTCCATGCCTGGATATGCTATATGCCCAATCAGTGCTCCACACACACACACACACACACACACACTGCAAAGTCTGAACAACCTGCTAAGTACTGTATCAACACATTTACAATAAAACCAACAAAGCATTAAAAATGTTTTCAATATGCAAGGTCACAGAATCTCAAAGATGGAAGGGACCATGAGGATCATATGGTCTAACCCAACATGGGACTTGAACCCACGACCCTGAGATTAAGAGTCTCATGCTCTACCAACAGAGCTATCCCTCAGGACAACATTAAAATAAAACCAGAAATATTGTTATCAATGATATTAGCCTACACAACCTTATGTCCCTCATGCCTGCCTGTTTAAATTGCACCATATTTAGGAAAAGTACATTTGATTTTTCATGTCGCCAAAGAAAACCCACAAGCACATGCCTTCCTGCCTACTCACCATGCCTAAGTACTGGAAAGTTTGGAAACAGTTGTGGAGACATGTTGATTCTTATCCCCAGTCAAACACAGAATAGGAGGGATTTAGTTGTATAAGGAGGAGGAACAGCTTGGGAGAGCCTGCAATATCTCTAAAGGGGCAATTGATGATTGATGGTGATTCAAAGGAAGGACTCCATCATGCCCTAAGTAATTGGTGTCAGAGGTTCTCGGAAAAGTAGAGGGACAGCACTATATAAGTGTGCAGCTGCTGGCTGACCCAGGAATAAAACTCTTCAAAGTACACCGTAAATATATCATTTGCTCTTGGTGGACTGGATGCCAGACAGAATGACTGTAATGAAATACACATCCCACTGAAGCTCGGAATCGATCACTCTGAATACACTATTTTTCTCTGCTACTGGGCTACAAATAATGATGTCTACAAGATATGTCCAAGTAAAAGTGCTATCTATCTGGTCAGTGGATGGCATTCTGCATTTATATCTATCCTTCCCTTGTCAATGTGGACTCATCAGATCTCATCGATCTCTCTGTACAAAGTTAGATTCTGGTTAGTGGCCAAAAACACATCTGAGTGATTTCCTTCCATTGATGTCTTCCTCCTTTGCATGGTAGAGTGCCTAGAAGAAGATAGAGAGATGTCAGGCATCCTGAACTCCATTCCTGGTGAATGGTCTCTTCATCAGAACAAGTGGCAAAGTAATCCCTTTGTCTTCGGTGGGTTGGGACCAACCCACAAATGGCTTTATAATCCAACCTTATGAAACCAGTGGCACCAGATCCATTTCCTCTTGCTTTTATTGGTTTCTTTTTAAAGACAGAGGGATATGTTGGTAGGTAGTTGTGCAGAAGAAAATATTTCCCACCACTATGTGCCAAGCAACATCAGTCACTATACCCTATTCTGTACATAGGTGGGGGAGAAAGATAAATAGGTAGGGGGGGCATGGATACTGGACATGGTGGCTAGATCTGGGTCCCATGTTGCAGTTTGTCTTTAAATGTACATCCTGAATTCAAAACAGTTGAAGACTATCTGAGTGATTTATCAGCTGTGCAACATGGTTGTGTGGACTTTATGGGTTCCCTCTTGGATTAACCAATGAAATAAAGCTTGTTTTTCCCATCCCTTTTTATTTGCAACGGCCTCTCCCTAAAAGTGTCCAGAAGGACGTACCCACCACTTCTGGGAGGAGAAGTGCTCCCCATTCTTGTCTTTCACTGCAACAAGCAAGTCCTTTTCTTCAAACTCTTGTGTGTAAAATATGGGTACCAAGAAAGTCTTTAGGGTTGCCGAAAATGCTATAACTGAAATCAAAACGAAGTTGTCTCAAGCCCCAAGAAGATGCAAACGATGTAGGTTTGCATCCATTTGGGTTAGTAACTCTCATTCCCTGTGAGAGCTCCAATGGGAACAAATAGCTCCCTATTCCTTGATAGCTCCAATGGGAACAAATGATTCCCAGAAAGGGAATCTTCTCAGCCATGAAGAGCCTACAGGGTTGTGGTGAGGGAGCAGAAGAACTATATCACTTGAACTCATTGGCAGAAGGGTGGGGAATAAATTGCATTCATCCTTTAAACAGAATATTTCCCTCCTGACCATGAGCAGAGCATCAGCAGTGAAGGAACAGTTGAAACGGTTCCTGCAGCTTCACCAAATGGAGCCCCATGGGTGGCCTGCCTCCTTTTCTATCTGTGGATCTCCTTCTGTGTCCACAGAGAGAGGTCTGCAATATCTTACACGATCCTTAGGCTTGTGCCCTTATGGCAGCTTTTGTGTTAATGAATTATATATTTGTTGTTGTTAATGAAATCTATACACCACCTTTCAAAGATCAGAGACGGTCATTTCTTGTTGACAGCAAGCTTCAGAAGTTTGCTATAGTCAACCTAGAAATGCTGTGCTAAACAAATAACGCATTCCTTTGTGTGATCACAAGAGTTCGCCAAGAGTTGCTTCAAGGACAGTTATTCTGATATTGAAATAATTGTGTTTTTAAAGTCGGAATTACATCTACATAATTGGCTTAATAGTGTATTACCTGTTCAGCAATGAGAAGTATTGAATTACGGCATCACCAACTCATTCATTGCCTTGGTTAGGAATGCCCATTGGAAGAAAGAAAAACAGGGAGGGGAACTGAATTTTCAGTCTGGAGAATTGTGAAACTTGTTTAATTAGAAATTTGCTGTGAATAATTGATCTAAGCAACAACATTGCAGACTGGGATGGGGGAAGATTTTTTTTAAGGTCTGAAATAAATATAATGTTTCCTGTTTACCCATCATCACCACCATACCCAAAACTCGAGATAAATGAGCAGATGTGTAATCGCTTTTCATTTCATCTTCCCTGCTGCTTCTGTGATCTCAAGATGTGATGCTAGTGCAAATGAAGTGTCCATAAATGGTCCCCAAGTTGCTGCTTTTATTGCCTGGTTCACTCTATTTGGACTGCAAACTTCAACCAGTCAAATGTCTCATAAGTGTTTGAGGTTATTTTGCTTCAGAGCATAAAGAACCAGAACCAGATGATAGATAGATAGATAGATAGATAGATAGATAGATAGATAGATGATAGATAGATGATAGATAGATAGATAGATAGATAGATAGATAGATAGATAGATTTAATGTTCAGATAGTCACTTACATAGATACCATTACTGTGAATTTCTTAGCTGGGTTTAGACTTTCCGAAACTGGGGGTTGCAGAGTGTGTTTGTGCAGTTTATGTTGCCTTTTCTCTCCTGCCAGACGTGCAAAAGTGTATATAAGAATGTGCATTCAAATGTGTAAAAGACCTAGGTTTCCATGTCGTGACTTTGAGAGAACCCAGTTTTCAATAGACAAATGTGCTAGTACTGATAAATTCATGACACATGGCAATAAGGTCCCTCCACTACACAAAATGAAAGGGCAAGGCAAATGATGTCCTCTGCACATACAAACGTGGCATGTTAAGAGACAAGAGTGCTTGCTTAATTTTTAATATGGAGACATATTCAACTTGTTGTTCAGTCATGTCCGACTCTTCGTGACCCCATGGACCAGAGCATGCCAGGCACACCTATCCTTCACTGCCTCTCGCAGTTTGGCCAAACTCATGCTAGTTGATTCAAGAACACTGTCCAACCGTCTCGTCCTCTGTCGTCCCCTTCTCCTGGTGCCCTCCATTTTTCCCAACATCAAGGTCTTTTCTAGGGAGTCTTTTCTATTCAACTATGCAGTCTGAAATACACAGTTCGGGATAAATAATTCTCTAGTTCATATTGGCATGAGTTTGTAGGCAGGGCCAGACTCCCCTATAATTATTGGATTTAGTAAAAGCGAGAATTAATCTGGGTTTGATTTTAAAAATGTGCCAAGCGCTGAAGCCCGTGGATTAAGTTCATGCTAACAACACCATCCAGCTCCCTCATCAGGTAATCACTGATAGTGGCTGAGTGATTAGCCTAGCAAAAGGAAAATAGATTGGGCCCTCGAGAGATTCATTATGAGACAGCAAGGTGGGTGAAGCCTCTCTGGGCCCTGGTTTTACACAGTAACACAAAAGGTCACCAGCTTTGGTGCAGGATTACAGTTTGCCTGATAAGCGACACATGGAGGGAGTGTTGTTTTGCAAGAGGCCTGAGTAGTGGGGGGGGGGGGGCTCAGAGGAAAGATATTTTGAGTCTGTGAAATGGAGGTTTCCTGGGTTGCAGGGGCTGGTGACGTAACCAAAAGACAAGGCGTTGTTTTTGCAAGGGGTTCTGGGAAGAAAAGGGAGTAAGGAGCAGAATGCAGTGCGGGTTCTGAGGGGAAGGAGACATAACTACATAGTGCAGGCAGCATGGCTGATTCCTCTGCTTGTAGGTCCACACTTGTTGCTCTTGGGAGAGCAAAAAAGGACTCTCTTATGATGTGAAAGCTGGGGACTCTCTCCATACAGACGCAGGCTGTAAATATGTGTAAATAAACCATATTTCATAAAGACACTGCAATCTCCACTGTGCCTAATTTCCAACGGAAACTCAAACTCCGAGTGTCTGGAACCCCCTGGAAATTTGTCACAGCTCGGCAGAGATTGGAGATGGCGAGTAACAATATGCTTCAGCTCTCAGACACACTGGTACTCTTCTCCATTAGTGATCTTGTAGCAAAAGATCAGGCTGTGTGTACTAATTGGAAACACTTTATATTACTGGGTTTGATATGGTTGCCAGATGCCCCTTACTTTTAATAGGTTACATTGTTATAGCCCCATATAACACAACAAAGGCCTAAAGCTTCATTAAGGACATGAAAAGTCAAACAAAAGGTAGTGTGCCCCCTTAAAGACTAACTAATTTATTATGACATAAACTTTGTGGGCTACAGTCTATTTCATCAGACATATAGTTATCCTAACTTGGCAAGCATACATACATGTGGGTGTAGAAGGAAAAATGCTAAATAGTAAGATCAGAGTGGAATATAATGCAAAAGAAAATACATACAGTGAAAATTATGCTAAGGTTTAAATGGAGAATGACAGGGTGAATTACAACAAGGACAAGATTGTGTGTGTGTGTTCCCTTTAATATTGTTCCGATTAAGAAACCTCAAAAAGCTGTTCTATCATTTGCCTAGCACCCTAGAAGAATTGTTGCTTATTCTCATATCCAAAGAAGGAGCCTCTGTTTTCCACTGGTAAACATGCTTTGATCCTCAGATAAAAGACCCTGAAGAAGTGTAAAATGGATAGCCTCTTCCGTTAAAGGGCTCCAGAATCCTTTGCAAATACTAGCTCATTCTCTCAGTATCCCAGATAAAATAGATCACAAAGAATGGGGAAGCCTAACATGGAGAGGAAGATGGGGAATGTTAATTTTAAAGGCTGTAGAAGAAGCGCAGGAAACAACAGAGACCTAAACTGCCTGTGACTCAAGTTAAAAGTACTTTACAGCAACAGCAGGATAGAGATGTGGATAAGTAGCTGGCATCTGAAAACTGTGCCTTTGTCTAGTAGACTAATGACCCCATTCACAAAATCAGTATGCTTAGCCAAAGAATTGTTACTCTGAGCAATCTATTTTAGTACTTTCACCTGCCATGAGCATACTCTACCTGCAGCTCTTGTTAATGAAGCACATAAATCCAGGGCCAACTGAATCATTTCTCCTTGTTGGAAAGGGATCAGAAAAGGTCCAAAATGCTCCTTCCCCCAAATGCTCTGTAGCTATGGCTGCTAGACTGCCGAGGGATCCAGTAATCAAGTGAAGTGATGACTATACAGCTAATGGCATCACAGAAGGATTTATGCAACAGAAATAACACTGAAAACTTCTCAGAATGCAAGTCTCAGAATAGCAAGTGATAAATAGACAAAAGCATTGGCTGCTTACATAGAATTGTAGAGTCTATCTAAGTCCAACCCCCTGCAATGCAGGACTCTCAGCTAAAACATCCATGACAGATGGCCATCCCAACACAAGAGTCCACCACGTATTGTGAGAGTCCATTCCACTGTTGATCAGCTAACTGTCAAAGTTATTCCTGATGTTCAGAATCTCCTTTCCTCTAACTTGAATCAATTGGTTCAAGTCCTACCTTCCAGAGCAGGAGAAAACAAGCTTGCTCCAGCCTCTATGTGCCATTTAGATATTTAAAGATACATCTGTACATCAACTTCATAAAATTTTCTTTTAATGCACTGCATGCGGTAAATTTGATACCTTCATTCCATGTTGACTCTTGTTAAGCTTGTGGTCCACCAGGAGCCCAGATCCTTTTCACATGTACTGCTAGTAAACCAGGCATCTCCATCTTATATTTGTGCATCTGATTCTTCCTGCTTAAGTGGTCCTGACATTTGTCCCTATCAAAATTCATTTTGTTAGTTTGGGCCCAGTTCTCCAATCTGTTATGGTCATTTTGAATCCTGAATCTGTATTCTGCAGCATTAGCTACCCCTCCCAGTTTGTTGTCACTGTCGTAGTCTCGTGCCGCCCAACCACAGCAGAGCTCAATGGCAGGAGAGGCCAGCCAACCAGCTCAGGGAGGGGAGGTACTTGCCTGGACACAGAGTCCTATGCAGGGTTTAGTCCAGTCCTAAGGTTAGGAGCATCTGAGTTCACGTAGTCAGATGGTCCGGGGCTCAAGAAACTGATGAGTCCAAGGTCAAGAGAAGCAAGAAGCAGCAAAGTCTGGCAAAGGAACAACAAATGTTGTTTCCAGCATCTGGATGAGGCTGGAAACCCTGCTTAAGAAAACTAGAGCCAGCTGGTTCACATCAGCAGCAGGCAAAGTCACTCTGCTTTCTGCTCCTTCAAGCTGCTGCTCAGCAGATGAAGCCAATTCCTGGCCTATGACAGTCACCCGCAAATTGGATGAGCATCCTCTCAATTCCTTCATCCAAGTCATTTATAAAGATGTTGAACAACACCGGGCCCAGGACAGAACCTGGCTGTCAGGGTTTGGGAGGACTCTGAAGAATGTTGGGCAAAGGAAGGAGACCAGTGATTTATTGGGTTTGACACTTCCCACAAGGCAGGAACCAGGTTCCCTATGCCTACCCTATATCTTTGATGAGGTGCATTTTACTTAGTGAAGGTCTAGGCTGGTGTGGAGTTTGGATGTCAGAATAAAATAGGAGACAAATAAAGTCCATATATTTTGCTCTGAGCATGTTGTAGGAGGGGCAGATGGAAGTGCAGAAAATAAAATAAACATCACTTTAAGGTCTTCATAAAGGCTTTTTACCCCTGCAAACTGTAGTTTTAAGTGTCTTGAGTGGGGCTCATAAACAGCGAATGGCATTTTAGGATTAAAAATCCAAGGTTTTGCCTTCTGTCTGTTTGCCTGGATTACTAAACAGCTCTTGCTGTCAAAAATGCTAATTGGGCTTTCATGGGAGGGTGGGGAAGGCTATCACCAGGTGTGTAAATCTTCTTTTCACTCTATACTGAAGCTGCTGTACATTTCATAAGACTGGGGAAAGGGGAATGAGTCGTCTAAACATCTGCCTAACAGTAAATGGATGTAATCCATTCCTCGAAAATTCATCTTGAAGAGAGCTTTTCACATAAGAGAACAGAAATGGAAGAAAACAATGATTTGAAAATACTGAGGTGCCTAAGGCCATTAACATTAAGAAGGAGCAGTAAGTAAACCATGAAATTTAATTAAACTCACACAGACAGGAGTCCAGTTGCAATGCCGCGTGGGTCAGAGGTCTTTTGCATTGTAACGGAGACATGATTCCATCCATTCTAATTCTGATCTTAACTTCAGATTAATCAGGGAGAGCAGCTTATTCATTAGTTCATGCATGGTCATTACCTGTTTAAAAGATAAATGATACCAATGCTTCCTGCGGTAGCAATCCTTTCTTATCAGCCTCCTGTGTCTTTGACAGCAATTTGATTGGCAGATGTTAGCAGCTGATGAAGATGCTTCTATCTAGTTCATGAAAAGTTCCTCCTGCAGATCAAGCTACAATTAAACTCACAGAAGCATGCCAGGCCTCACCCCACCCCTTCTTGGCCGGTCGGTGAAATGAAAGCTTCTCTTTGGAAATGGCTGGCTTGCTCTTGCTGGAGCTGTGCAAGAGTCATATCTTTTGTGTGATGCAAAGGAATTTATGGAAGAGCAGGGCTTATTATTTAGGGAGGGGCACTAGCTCAGTTGTAGAACACATGCTTGGCATGCAGAAGGTCTCTGGTTAAAAGGATCCAGTAACCCACCAGTGATGGGAAAGACATTTCTGCATGAGACCATGGAGATGCTGCTGGCAGAGTAGACGATCCTGAGCTAGTAGAACAAATAATCTGCCCTGGTATGCAACTGTGTTTTTGAGAGTGTTATCTGAAGGCATGTAATTCAGCGAGCAAGATCAATCTAAGGTTTGGTCAGTGTCTGGATGAGAGTCAGACTGGAAATCTGATGTATGGACCTTTTAGTCCCTGGAAGAAAGTGGGCCATGCATGAAAATAAATAAATCTCAGAAGGCACTAAAAGCAGTTCCTCAGTGAGTGAATGAATGCTTATCAGCTGAGAGAGTATTGGGTTTTCCATTCTCTTATATTATTTATTACAATTACAGCCTGCCTTTCCTCCAAAGAACTCAAGGCAGTGTATGTAGTTCTTCCTCTCCTGCCATTTTATCCTCACAAGAAGTTTGTGAGATAAGTTAGACTGAGAGACAGTGATGGACCCAAAGTCATGCACAGAGGTTCATGGCTGAGTGGGGAACCTGGGTCTCTCTTATCCTAGATGTTGTGCCATCAACGTGCATGGTATTTCCTCAAGTACAAGCAAACAGGTCCCTGCCCCACAGAGCTTAAAAGCTAAAATTTGGTGTAGGAAACAACAGAGGGAGGGAAGGAAGGGCTTAATTGCATTAAGGCAAAAGGAGTTAAAATGAAGTTCAAGAGTAATAGCAGTGCAGCATTAGTAAATGACAGTTTCTCACCCAACATATATACCAGGAAAAAACTCCTAAAACAATCGAAAGGCGGAAATGACCCAGTAACTACCATGCTTGCAAAGACTGTAGACAGGTCCTTTCATTCTATCCCGGGCTGGATCTAGACACATCAAAAAGGTGTTTCAGGAAAGCATGTGCTAAACTTCATAAATGGAAATCACATTGGCAAAAGATGGGACTCCACAGCGCCATCTGGTCACAGTGTTATAACGCATATAAACAGCTTTTCCTTCACCAATGTAGCTCAGTCCCTGTATTATCTTAACACTTCAGCTTGCATGGAAAAGCATTTTTAGTTGCATTTGAAAGTGTGGGTTATGTCAGACCTCCATGGCTGATCAGGATTCAGATCCATAAAAAATGATAATTGGGCTATTCCTACAGTCTGAGTGGTTCAGAGAGTAGTGCCAACTTGGGCTTGTGGGAGGGCACTGCCATTTTTTGCAAGAGGTTATATATTTGGCACATTAAGTTTCATAGTAATTGACTAGAAGAAAGGAAGTAGGTTGCACATTTAGAAGCAGAAAGGCTTTATTTGGTTGTCAATTCTGGAGAGGGGAAGGTGTCTGTGCATTTTTCCTTCTCCACTTTTGCATAAAGTCACCCTGTGACAAATATGTCAGTTGACTAAATAAGCCTTTATTGAAAATGAATTGAACAGCAAATCTAGGAAATCTTCCCTAAGCAGCCGCAGCTTTAGAAGACCAGATTTGCCTTTCTAATTAAAATGCTGTCAGTTTTAAATGTAATTCTCCACAAGAAACAAGTTCTAGGGAAAGCGGAAGGGAGTGGTGGGGGGGGGGAGGAGGCTCAAGAAGCTGCTCAAACAAATTTCAAAGAGATTTATTTTGTATATTTCATGATGATCATGTTCATCTTTCCATCTTAAGTGTGTTCGGCTGGAGAATTGGTGCCGTTGATAATAAGCTGTCGAGTAAATGCAAAGTACTGTTAGCTTCAGTTACCTTCAGCAGGGGATAAGATCAAAGAGCAAGTTGTCTGATGTGTGAGGTTACATTTTGTTTTTCAAAAATGAGAGATTAGTGTGATACAGCTCTTCCTTTGTCATGCAAAGAATTAATTCATTAATTAAACCAAAACAAGAGGCCCTGACATAATTTGAGATTGAGGCATCTCCATTCCGCTCTCACTCTTGCTGAAAAATTATGTCAAATTAGGTGTAAGGAAGAGAGTGGAGTGAAGATTTCTGCACTGCAAGGAGCAATCTGCATCCGAGAATGTAAAAATTCTTACCTTCAGAATAAAAATCAATGCGTGCAAACAGTTTACCAAATGACTATGGGAGCAATTCAGTGTAGCACTATGGCAATCATTCCATCAATGCAAGCATTTCAGCTTGCCAAGTGGAATGTTTTCCCCTCTCCTTCCCATGCACACGGTGGATGGGGAAGCCCAGTTGCACTAGCGGAAGTCGTTCCACGGACTGCTACTACCGGGGCTCATTAGCTGAATCCTGCCCTATGTGCACACTTAGCCATAGGTATCCATCCTCGGTGTTGAAACAGGTACAAGGTCCGAGCCCTAAGGCTTGGGATGGAGCACTGGAGGAGCTAATGATCCTTGCCCATCCTGGCTTATAAAAGCTAGCCGGGAGGGGCTGGGCGATGGGCTGCGCGGGGTGGTGAATGCTTCCCTCTGTGAGGGAGCCTTCCCAGCCCCGCTGAAAGAGGCGGTCATTAAACCGCTTCTTAAAAAAACATCTTTAGACCCGGCCAATATGGCCAACTATCGCCCAGTCTCAAATCTACCATTCTTGGGCAAGGTGATTGAGAGGGTGGTTGCTGAACAACTCCAGGCACGCCTGGAAGAAGCGGACCATTTGGATCCCTTCCAATCGGGATTCAGGCCTCACCATGGGACTGAAACCGCCTTGGTTGCGCTGGTCGATGATCTCCGGCGGGCTAGGGACAAAGGTGAGAGCTGTTTCCTAGTTCTGCTGGATCTCTCAGCGGCCTTTGACACCATCGACCATAACATCCTTCTAGACCGGCTAGAGGGGTTGGGAGCTGGAGGCACTGTTATACAGTGGTTCCGCTCCTTCCTCCTGGGCCGTGTTCAGAAAGTGGTGGTGGGGGATGAGTGTTCAGACCCCTGGGCTCTCACTTGTGGGGTGCCTCAGGGTTCTGTCCTCTCCCCCATGCTTTTTAATATCTATATGAAGCCGCTGGGAGAGATCATCAGGGGGTTTGGGCTGGGTGTTCATCAGTATGCGGATGATACCCAGCTCTACCTCTCTTTCAAATCAGAACCAGTGAAGGCCGTGAAGGTCCTGTGTGAGTGCCTGGAGGCGGTTGGAGGATGGATGGCGGCTAACAGATTGAGGTTGAATCCTGACAAGACAGAAGTACTGTTCTTGGGGGACAGGAGGAGGGCAGGTGTGGAGGATTCCCTGGTCCTGAATGGGGTAACTGTGCCCCTGAAGGACCAGGTGCGCAGCCTGGGAGTCATTTTGGACTCACAGCTGTCCATGGAAGCGCAGGTTAATTCTGTATCCAGGGCAGCTGTCTACCAGCTCCACCTGGTACGCAGGCTGAGACCCTACCTGCCCGCGGACTGTCTCACCAAAGTGGTGCATGCTCTGGTTATCTCCCGCTTGGACTACTGCAATGCGCTCTATGTGGGGCTGCCTTTGAAGGTGACCCGGAAACTGCAATTAATCCAAAATGCGGCAGCTAGACTGGTGACTGGGAGTGGCCGCCGAGACCACATAACACCGGTCCTGAGAGATCTGCATTGGCTCCCAGTACGTTTCCGAGCACAATTCAAAGTGTTGGTGCTGACCTTTAAAGCCCTAAACGGCCTCGGTCCTGTATACCTGAAGGAGCGTCTCCACCCCCATCATTCAGCCCGGACACTGAGATCCAGCGCCGAGGGCCTTCTGTCTGTTCCCTCACTGCGAGAAGCAAAACTACAGGGAACCAGGCAGAGGGCCTTCTCGGTAGTGGCGCCCGCCCTGTGGAATGCCCTCCCATCACAGGTCAGGGAAATAAACAACTACCTGACATTCAGAAAAAACCTGAAGGCAGCCCTTTTTAGGGAAGTTTTTAATGTTTGATATTGTTGTATTTGGTTTCTGTTGGAAGCCGCCCAGAGTGGCTGGGGAAATCCAGCCAGATGGGCGGGGTACAAATAATAAATATTATTATTATTATTATTAACCATATACTTTATTGCCTGAGGAAATAAAGTGGAATTATGTTCACCATTGCTAGCTTTCTGTTTTCTCATTTTTATCTTCCAATCTATCATCTGCCTGGTGCCCTGCCCTCGGTATGTATAGTGCAAGTTTTTGCAGATCAAGCACAAGAGAAGTCATTTCCCCCATCAGTTAGCAGCCCTGGTAGTAATAATAATAATAATAATAATAATAATAATAATTCCCATTGCTTAAGTTTAACCAAAAAGAGTAGAAGAAGAAGCATGAGGACAGGGCTGGCAACTGACCAGCATCACCTGCGTTTATGCCTTTAACAGCTGCTTGATCCATAAAAATGATCAGATGAAGGTTTCTCATAGTATGAAAATTATACTAGAGATTATTGCCATCCAGTTAACCTGAATGTTTGAGGGTTCAGGACAAACAAAAGAAAAGTGCTTTACAGAGCATTAAACTATGGAACTACATCCCACTAGTGATGGCCGCCAACCTGGATAGTTTTCAAAGAGGATTAATTTCATGGCAGAAAGAGGCATTGGACCACTGAATATCAGTTGCTGGGAAATGTAAGGTGGGAAGTGCTGTTTCACTCAGATCCCGCTTGCAGGCTTCCCATACGCATCTGGCTAATCACTTTGAGAACAGGGCGCTGGACTAGATGGGCCATTGGCCTGATCCTACATGACTCTTCTTATGTCTTTAAATGAATTGTTGTTGTTGTTGTTGTTCAGTCGTGTCCGACTCTTCGTGACCCCATGGACCAGAGCACGCCAGGCATGCCTATCTTTTACTGCCTTCCACAGTTTGGCCAAACTCATGTTAGTAGCTTGGAGAACACTGTCCAACCATCTCATCCTCTGTCATCCCCTTCTCCTTGTGATCTCCAGCTTTCCCAACATCAGGGTCTTTTCTAGGGAGTCTTCTCTTCTCATGAGGTGGCCAAAGTACTGGAGCCTCAACTTCAGGATCTGTCCTTCCAGTGAGCACTCAGGGCTGATTTCTTTAAGGATGGATAAGTTTGATCTTTTTGCAGTCCGTGGGACTCTCAAGAGTCTCCTCCAGCGCCATAATTCAAAAGCATCAATTCTTCGGCGATCAGTCTTCTTTATGGTCCAGCTCTCACTTCCATACATTACTACTGGGAAAACCATAGCTTTAACTATACGGACCTTTGTCGGCAAGGTGATGTCTTTGCTTTCTGCTTTAAATGAATTACCATGTGCTAATAGTGCCAGATCAAGCTGCCGTTAAAGGCACAGGAGCAGTAAAAAAAAAAAAAAAAAGGTGGGCAACCCAATGTGAGAAGTCTGTTTCCTAACATAGCAAATTTAATAATGTGCAAGAGCCATCTGGCCAATCTGGTGATTTCATCAGAAGAGGTCCTTTGCTCTCCCCACCACCACCACCACCACCACCACACACACATTGAGTTATCCAAACTTTAATTAAAGCTTTCCTCTGCACAACTGCACCTCTGCTTATTGCTTCCATAGATCTGATTCTATGAAAAAAGATCCTCCTTATTCCAAACACCCACTATGTCAGTGAAAGAGAATAAATCTAAAGGGCAAGTGCACAAATCCAAATGTCAAGATTTATGACACTGTGCTTTGGGAGTACAGTACTAAGCTGAGCTGAAGATAATTATTATTTTCTAATGAACAAAGTGCTTAGAAGGAAACAGCATTGCATCTTCTATTGTGACACGAAACAGGAAAACCTTACATTTCAAGAGTGGTGGGATCAGGCTGTGCAAAAAGATTCAGACCTCAGGCTATTGATGCAGGGCAAATGAAACTTTTTTCTGCATGCAGGGGAAAACACACACAAAGCCTTAGTGTACCACAAGCGGAGGAAATCCCTCTGTGCCTCCATCAATGAAGATCCCTTCAAAAGAAAATGTATTAAATACCAGCAAAGTACCCAGGATGATTATGTGTGTAGATGTGTGTAGAGTACATGCATGCATATGAACATACATTCTCATGTTGGCCAGCTAATCAGAATCTGCTGAGCAACGTGTTTGTTTGTTTGTTTTAAAATATATATAGGAAAGGGGGAAACGTGTGTTCAATGTTACCACTAGGGTTCAGACTAAACTTGCCCCAACATATTTAAAATACAGGTTGGTTCCAATATAATGGTTTAGCATTTCATGAGTGTACCTTCTTTTTTACCCAGGCTCTCTTTGTCAGATTCAAAATTCAAGCTATCGCCATAGTTGAAAGTTTTAACACTTTTATGTATGAAGTCAGTATATAGCATCTCACCATGGGTCTACAGGCTACAAACTGATAAGGCATGACAGAGATCTAAGACACATGACTAGGCTGAAGACGTTGATCCAACACTTGACATTCCCCCTGTGCTCTCATTTTGACGAGTGGGGCGGGCACAGCTATTTGCACAGTTGATGTCCCCGGACTCAGGCTGGGCAAGTAAATAGGTACTCCTGGGTAGACGCTGCACATGTAGGGTTTGTTTGCAGTTTCACTGTCACCACTGCATCCCTGGAGATAAAGGTGGAGTCGATGGAGCCAGCTCACTATTGGATTTGTCCCCAAGTGCCACCCAAGAAAGGGGGCAAGACTCTTTGGTGGCAAAGGAAGGTATCAAAGTCACCTCAATGGCTGGTGATGTTGCACTTGGGGTGTCAGATATTGCGTGGGCAGGCCACTCTCCCGAAAGCCCATTAGACCCTTCTCATGGGTCCATATCGCCCTACCTCCCAATCCACTGGGACCCTCTCCCAGTTCAGAGTTCTCCTTGGGTTCCAGTTTCCTATCCCCCCTCAACCCACTAAGGTCAGCTTCCTCTGGTTCTCCTCCCATTGCTGCCCACCATCAAACCACCCTCTCCAAGATATCTTCACACGACTCATGCCTTTCACTGAATGTGACATTGAATATTGTATATTTTTTAATTTAGGATTGTTTAACCCTTAGTGAGGGGAAATAGCTTACATGATGGTTCAGCATCTGATTATGTATCACTGAGCTATTCAAAACCAAAAATTAACAAGCCAAACCCAACTGTCCACAGCATTCTCCCATCCCCATTGCTCCCACCCCCAGGTAATGACAGCAATATACAATCTGGTAGCCTGAGCCATCAATATAAATGACAGGCAGTTGTCCCGCCCGGGGTTCAGTGATTAAGAATAAGAAAACCATGACTAAGGTCTAAAGGCTGGGATTTAGTTAACTGCAGCTGTGGGAATTTAAGTCATAAAAATATCTTGGCTTCTCAAAAAGGAGAAAAGCTGTATAATTTGCAGCTGGAGATGAATATGATTATTTGGCATGCAAATGCAGCTTGTCAGATTGAAGTGGCCATCATCAGCAGAAATGATGGTATTAAACGCTAGCCAGTTATTCTTGTTTGGTGCCTCTGCGCTTGCTACAAGTGCTTCCCGTTGACAGGAAATGGGAGGGGAAGCAGGAAGGAGGCAGAGAGATGGAAAATCAAACAGGAAAGGAATCAAGAGACTGAGCTGCAAGCAGAAGGGGGGTACAGATAGAACAGCCCCTGATTCCTCACCGAAAAAGTGGACATGGAACCTGCATAAAATGTGAATATGTTGAGATGCAAATTTAGAAATAATTACTACGATTTAAATAGAAATACAATGCATCTCACCATGGGGGAGAAGACAGTGACTGGTGTTGGCCTGTGTGCCTGCTCATTCTGCCAACATTTGATAGGCAGCTTCAAGGTCCATGCTGCTCTTTCTTCTTAGAGTACTTTATCTTTAAAGCAGACTTCAAACAGAGGACTTTCCTCTGTAAATTAGAACACACAGCCATCTAAGGGACGGAGTCTGCAGTGGAATGAGAAGCAGGAATATGAAGGATAGGTGGTGGATGAGACAGATGCCTGGGGAAAAGAGGGGGGGAGAGGAAGCCAGTGAGGACTGAGGGAAAGTGGGCAGGCAGTGAAATTTAGAGGTCCTGGGCCCAACAGATAAGAAAGGAGCAAAGAGGGCAGCAATGGAAATGTTCAGATTTATCTGTTGATATGAACTATGCAGGCCAATCTGTCTACTCTAGCTAATGGAAACACTTATGCAGTTTGACTTTATTTATGCAACTTTGCATAATTTATCTATGTATTCAAAGCATTTGACATTTGGGGCAAGTGCTGAGGTGATAGAAGGTGCAGAGAAGTAGTGAGAGCAAGCAGGGGTGGAGGAAGCCTCTTGGCCATTCGGGGCGGCAAATGCCGCGTGGAGGCACCCCCCCTGGGGATGGGGCATCCTGATGTGTGCGACCGAGAGAGCCGCTGAGCGAGCGGTGGCTCATGGGGCTGCCCCGGCCATCCGTAAAGCAGCACAGACGGGGTGCCGGGCGGTGGGGCTCGGCTTGGGGAGTGGCGGGAGGAGCTGCCAAGTGTCACCCCCCTCCCCTGGAACCCGGAGCACCCCGCCCCCATCGCCCCTCCCTTGCTACGCCACTGAGAGCAAGTCCTTGAGACCCTCAACAATGGCACAAAATGAGTTAGAAAAACTCAGGGCTGCGTGCTAGCAGGGTGTTTGGAGGTTAGGAGTGTACAGGGCTAAGTGACTTGTCCAAGTGACATCTATAGAGACTCAGCAGCTGGCATTACATTATTCTATTTTTAGTTCCTCAACATATTTGCTAGTCTGCCATCATTATATCTTTTTAAGCTCTGGCCACATTTCTTGACATCTGGTATCTGTGAATCCTGGATGCTTAGACTCTAATTCAAAAGCAAATGGAGCATCTGAACTTGCGATGAGATAGTCATTTTTCCATTTCCCCGGTTTCAGACAAAACTAAAAGTTTCACATTTATTCAGGATGGATTTGCCACTGGGCATGTGTTCTCTCTGATTTCCATCACCATCTCTCCCTCTCCCTTGCTCTCTCTCTCTCTCTCTCTCTGACCAGTTGCCTTTGTCTAAAAGGATTTCAAATCAAACTGATATAAAGAAGGTGACTGCATCATGTTTGGAAGCTGCACCAGAGTTTAGATGCAATATTTAAATGCAGAGTTTAGTATGATGTAAAAACAATGCATAGTGTAAGGAGCAAGTCCGATTTAATATTTTTAAATAGTGGAGATCAGTTCAAATGCATTTGGTTTCCTCTTCTACAGCAAGCTCTGAAAACCTAGTTTTGCATTATGGTTGATTTTTAACTGGGGAAAAGCCAGCTACGGATGGCGAGCAATCTTCCCATCCCTAGGGCTGTAGTCCTGTACACACACTTTCCTGGAAATAAATCTCATCAGCTACATTTGCACGTGATGCTAATCCATAAACTATTATGTACTAAGCTATTAGTTAGCATCAGCTGTGTGTGAATGTCTCATGATGGGTTTTGCTTAAGAGGTCTGAACTCATGGTCATAGCTCTTTTTTTTCCCCTCTAGCAGACCACATTTGATAAACCAACAATAAGTCAGTGTTTGTTAGCATGAAACCAACTGCAATCCTGAGTTTGGATGCCACACTAAGCTAAATTCTTCATTGTTGGTTTACCCACTTGTGCAAAAGCAGAAGAGAAGTAGAATGCACAGTATTTCATACGAATAGCTTTTGGCTTAGCATTATGAGCAATTTTACACATTGAGCTATTAGACACAGCTAGGATAGCACTGCAACATACCTCTCCCTGCAGCAGATACTCTTTGTTTTAATAGTTGCAAGGTTTATTAGAGAAACAACAAGGATGAGGTGACAGATGACATGTCAATGAATAAACACAAATGCGGTGCATTAAAAAAAAAAAGTTGGACAGCCCACCTGAAGCATGGAGTGAGAGGCACAGGGCAAAATGCATGGCTGATCCAGAGCTTGACTTTCTGGCTATGCCCTTCATGCAAATGGCAAAGCCATGTTTAAATTCTATGCTTGTCATTCACCTCAAACTAAGCCACCAGGGAGGCTCACCTGGTGCCTTCATTACATATCTTTAGGCGCCAGGCAAAAACGTCCCACCTCTCCCTGGCCTTTGACTAATGAAACCATCTATAGCGTTGTAAACTGGAGGGTGATCCTTGGGTGAAGGGTGGTATAGAAATTTAATTAATAAATAAAACAAATCAAAATCAACCAGCACAGTGCTTAGGTCTTGGTGGTTCCTACAGTGTGTACTTCCTACCGGCTGGAT
Source organism: Lacerta agilis (assembly GCF_009819535.1). NCBI lineage: Eukaryota > Metazoa > Chordata > Lepidosauria > Squamata > Lacertidae > Lacerta > Lacerta agilis. The sequence goes on from NC_046313.1 coordinate 61,345,157, forward strand.
TAACTAGAACAGGGTGTGATCCCCCCCCCCAACTGTTAAATCACACATATCAGTTTGCAGGAACTTTTCAGGAACATGGGCATCTAGTTCCTTCATGATCGTGACACTCCAGCTACCAAGTGGCATAGATTATGAAATGTCACTGCTGTTGCTTCTTGTGTGAATGCAACATTTCCCTTTTTATAGCTAGAGCAGAGGAACGGCGTGGGAGGGTACTTTTACCATTCACATGCACAGTGCAGGGCCAAGCCCTTTAATTCCTATCCGTGCCACGCAATGGGTGTAAATTAACTTGCCGTTTCAACCAATACTGCTTCATCATCCCTAGGATTAATTACAGTTCTGGATTTATATCAAAGTGGTAAAATGAAAATTATTAACTTATTAAACAAATCTCAGCTATTAAAAAAGAAGAAGCAACTTCTTGCACACATGGAGACACAGGTTCAGAAGGCTCTTCACGGAAGGTTTGCTCAGTCGGTAGAGCATAAAACTCTTAATCTCAGGGTTGTGGGTTTGACCCCCACATTGGGTGAAAGATTCCTGCATTGCAAGGGTTGGACTAGATGATCCTCGTGGTCCCTTCCAACTCTATGATTCAAGCTTCAAGGTACAGGAGGCCTCCCTTTCATGACTTCTACCATTGATGGCAACCCCATAACTTTTCTTCTTGGTAATTCCAGTGTTTGGGTCCTTCACTATTGTTATGGTGATATTCTTCACATGCTAGTCCAACTTCAGTGGACATAAAACCATTAGGGAAAGGCATGCTAGTTGCAAGTTCCTCCTGAAATCTATCGTTGCTTTCATCAGCTGTTGGATTGTTCGAGCCAAGATCATTTGTGTGGAGCTGCTTTTCATAAGATCATTGTGTAATTTGTCCCCATGCATCTATGAAACTGACATGTTTTAGGATCTGTGTAGAGGCAAGACACATGGAAGTGGTTTATTTACATAGTAAGAATCCATTGAACAGTTGTTCTCTCAAGGGGCCTCCACGTGCTGATCATTATATAGGAAGGTGGCCTCACAGGTGGAATTTGACAAGATACGATAGGTGCTAGTGACTGGAACCTTTTAATATAACCTCAGGCATGCACATTTAATCTTGCATGCACATTTATACCTTTTAAAACTAAACAGTGCACAAAAACTAATGCTTCTGCAAAAGCAGAGCTTTGTGGGTTGCACTCATTATTTTCTACTCCTCTCCTTTAAATTTACCTTCACTCTTTCTTTTTTCCCTTTTCCTGCAGATCTCTGTCTGGGCGTATAGTTGGTGGGGTCTGGTGGTTTTTCACCTTGATCATCATCTCTTCTTACACAGCCAATCTAGCTGCGTTCTTGACAGTAGAGAGGATGGTGTCTCCCATAGAGAGTGCAGAAGACTTGGCCAAGCAAACAGAGATTGCTTATGGGACTCTGGATGCTGGGTCTACTAAAGAATTCTTTAGGGTAAGAGAAATTAGTTCTGACTTCAATATACAAAAGCAAGAGTCTCGTGCTAGCTAGCTCAGGAAATGCAGCGCACATGGGGTCTGCCAGATACCATAAATACTCCAGAAGCACGGCATAATTACACGCTTCCACAGATTACTGAGTAATTACACTTAGCAGCATCAAAAGTAATTACCCTGTGACTTGCAGCTCAGGTTTAGAGAATAATAAGTACTTGGTTAGCTCTGTAATTTAATGGTACCATTTGCCCGATGTAAATACATTGATGTTACACTCAAGGGGAGCTTATGTAGCAAGGCCCTCTCCTCCAAAGTGCACTTCCTTTCAATGGTCTAATGCCCCCTGTTTCTCACTTCCCCCAGCCAGCCCACTCCATTTATGGAGTGCAGTGCAAATGTGACAGTTCAATCGCTCCTACTGTTCATCACACGAGGCTGTGTAATGTTGAATCTGACTACTAGAATACTGTCTACCCACAACAGGCAGTGGGTTTTCGGAAGTTTTCCCCAGCCCTGATATACCAGTTCACGATTACTGGCGATTCCATTGATTAAACCTTGAACCTTCTGCCTACATATCATGTATTCTGCCACTGATCGATGGCCTCAATGCAGTGCTAGTTGTAAGAGTTGTGTTCCTAACTATTTGCATCTTTAGCTGCAAATCCCTCTTCCGCCCCATCTGCCTTTCCATTCAGCCTAGTTTTTGTTCCCTAAAAGGTGCCCTTGCAATCACAGAAACAACAGCAGAGGCCTAGCTGCGTAACGCCAACGATCCATGCAATACGTTTCACCCCGTACTCACCACCTATTGGCAGGGATTGTGTGGAGGCCGTTCACCTCTACGAATCAGCCCCCAGCCCCGAGTCCTTTCTTCTCCCTACCTATGCAATGTGTGGGCACGCAGCCCAGCAAAATGTGTGTCTTCCTTGGTGTATGAATCTCTGCTCTATTAACACATGCTAAGAGCAGTGGATTTATGCTATTCTGGACAGAGATCTAAAATAGCGGTTTTTGAGAAGATGTGGACGTACATGAAGTCAGCTGAGCCCTCTGTTTTCGTGCCGACAACAGAAGAGGGGATGAAGCGTGTGAGGAGATCCAAAGGGAAGTATGCCTACCTGCTAGAGTCTACCATGAATGAGTACATTGAGCAGAGAAAGCCATGTGACACCATGAAGGTGGGAGGTAACTTGGATTCCAAAGGCTATGGCATTGCAACGCCAAAAGGTTCACCACTGAGGTAGGTAGACTGAATGTGTTACTCCTTTAACTGCGGCCCAAGCAGTCAAAGCATCCATAAATGTGCCTCCAGACTCAATTATCGCAGTATACAGATAATGATACTCAGGGCACGGGTGGGAGATGTGAACTGCTGGACTGCTGCTTAACAGTGAAGCAAGTTCGTCAAGGACTGCTTTTTCCTTTTTTGCAATGACTTCACTCCCTATGTTTAAATTGATTGTAATTGGGTATTTACAGCTGGCGTTGTGTGGCATACTGGCTACTGATTAACAAAGCAATACTTTGACGCAGCTTGCTTGTTTTATGGTGCATGAGAGTTGTGCAATATGTATTACAGTCCTTGTTTGGATTCAAACTTAAGAAAAGGGGATTCTACCAGTAAAAGTGTTTCGGTGTGTGCATGTCTGAACAAAGAGATGCAAATCTGTGTAGGGCAAATAAATGGAAAAGCTAAGTGTTTTCCTTTTAGCTAGGCAACAAAACAGCTCAAAGGTTCTTATGCTTAGCTGGTTACCCTTAGCAACCAAGGCCTAGTTGGTACAAGGTACTGGGCCAAAGTGTTGCAGAGGAAAGCATGACTAGACAACATGCACGCAGCATACACACAAATGGAATGCACAACAGCCACACAGTATAAGCGACAAGCTGAACAGAAAGATGCACACAATAATGTGCCAGTGCATTAACCACGCACCAGAAACACTTAGCAGCATGTTATTATCCACACAATTCTCTTCATTTCTATAGCGACCAATGATGTGGCATACATGACTTGATTCTCCCCCCTACACTCCAATACCAGGGCAAGGCAGGAATTGTGTGCAGCTGCAGGGTGGATGTGAATCTTATGTTTTAAAGGAGAACAACATTTGCTGAGGGAGATTGCTATTGTCATTTTTAAATTGAGATTTTAAAAGAATCCTGCTGTGCCAAAATCTTTAGTGTATATTGAAAAAGCTGCGGCATTTCTTCTGGAGAAAAAAATGACAACAGAAAAAATGCAAAGGTTGATTTATCCTGTTCTTCAAGATATCCTCTCTACGAGGAAAGGTGAGAAGAGGAGAGGGAGACAAATACGATTATTCTTAACATGACTTCCCAGCTCAATGGAAACAGCCAAGGGAGGACACTTTGTTTTTCCATTTGGTCTGATGGTGCTTCTTTGGAACATATGGTCTCAGTTTCCCTTCCCATAATGTTTGTTGTGTGTGGTCGTTTTAACTGTTAAACTAATATTATATGTTCTTCAGTCACCCTGTAGCATCTCTCTGCACTGTTGCAGGAGAGCAGTCCAGGGAATGCATCCTGTTCTGTGACTGACTCTATTCTTGTTTCTATCAGAGTCCACAGACCACTGAAGTCATTGGGATCAGAATCAGTTGTGTGTAGAAAACATTTTGTCAGAAGTGGTATTTATTTCACTTAGTTATTGGGCACTTTTTACCATCACCACCACCACCACCAGCACCCAAAACAATGTCAACATGTCAATAAAAACAGTCCTGCAACAGTAAACACTAAGCAATTATTTATATATAGCATTTATACACCACCTTTTTCTCCAAGAGGAACAAGATGCCATATACAGTTCTCCCCCTCTTCATTTGATCCTATCCAGCTGAGATCAGACAGACCCATTCCTATTGGACTTCTGGTGCCGACTGAGGACATTTTAATTTAGTTTTATTTTATTTCTAGTTTTGACTGGTGGTGGTGGGCAGTTTCCCTTTAAAAACAACAACAACAACAACCTGAGTTACTTGTGCAAAGCTTAGGGACGACTGTAATTAAATGTTATATAAGTTGTTAATAAATAAATAAATAGAGAGACAGAGAAAAGTAGAGGAGGCTGGCACAGTTTGGCATTTCTAAAAACAGCAAATTTCACTGCTCCACAGCAGCTACCAAAAGGCACTTTCCAGAGCTGAAAGGTTAGTGTGTGAACAGCAGGAGAGAAAGCAGAGTGATGGAGAGCATAGGAGGGAAAGCAGTGTGGAAGAAAAAGGGGGCTGGATATGGCTGGAAAAGGGAGTCGCTGAGGAGAGGTGTCTAAGAGGTCAGGGAGGGCAGAGGGATGGGGGGGGGGAGAGAGAGAGAGAGAGAGAGAGAGAGAGAGAGAGAGAGAGAGAGAATAGGAATATGGAGTCTGAGAGCACAGAACTAGTAAAATTGATCCTCTTGAAATTACACATTTTTTTCCACTGGTCCTCCCCACATGCTTTTATTTTGGTGCACTGAGCATGCCATTTTATATGAATATGCAATATCATCCCATAGAATGAGAAATTTTAATCTTTGTATTTTCCACTGCTTCATGGCTCGCAGTACTTTTGGAAGTATGCATTTGTGCATGTGTTTTAACCTATTAATACTAAATAAAAATGGATATTGAACATGCAAAATGTATTGGGGGAACCCAATGACACAAAATAAGTGTGTAATCCAGCGAATGTAAATGAGGAGGGGAGAAACTTATACTCTCTCTCTCAGATAGATAAATAGATCTCTCTCTCTCTCTCTCTCTCTCTCTCACACACACACACACACACACACACACACAAAACTAGAAAGAGAAGTGAAGCTGGGGAGGTAGGCGTGTATTCTGTAATTGGCTTGCCTTCTCAAAGTGGTAACCTTTAAGCAAAGCTCCCCAGAGGCCCATAAACTTGTATGTCAATTATTCCAAGTCATTTAAATGAATAAAAGTGTTTCTTGTCAAAGATCCAACAAAACTAACACACTTCAGAGGAAAATGTGCCAGCCAACTCTGTTTTTCATCAAGGATTCTGTGACTGTAAGATATTGAAAGATGCTGTATGAGCTGCAGAGGAGAACCAATTACTTCAAACTTAGTCTCTTAAGGAGAGAAAAACATGGAACAAACAACCTGAGTACTGCAGAATGATCTGTACTTAAAGAACAACAAAGAGTTCGCTGGGCTTTATAATGCCGTATTACCCACACAGGAATTAAAATATTATTTCAGTTCACGATTACAACATCTTCTTACATTGCTAAACAATGACTGTACAAATGAGGCTGCGTTCCACTTTAGAATACAGATATAATCATCTGTGTTGCATCATCGCTGCTTGAGCTTAAATACAGCTGACATGCTCAGTGCCCAACATTTGATGTGTCAAATGTGACTCAAAAGTATACAACATGTAATACATGCAAGGGTCCCAGTAAAACACCACACAGAATCTTTGTTCTTTTCTTTCAGCAGCACAGTACAGTCCCAGCAATTCCAGTTCTTTTTTTCCCAGTAGCAGTACCCTTTGCAGGGCCGGTGCTAGGGCTTCTGGTGCCCTAGGCGACACCAATCTTCTGGCGCCCCCCCCCGCCCCCGAGGTGGGGGGGTGGAGAGGCAAGCAGCGGTTTCTCCGCTGCAGCGGAGAAGCCGCTGCTCGCTCGTCCCACCCCCCGCCAAAGCCTGCTTTAGTGGGAGGTGCGGG